>NC_045789.1:67715918-72515918 GCF_009873245.2 Balaenoptera musculus | reverse complement strand
AAGATTCAAAATAGAGCTTAAAGGATTGTTTTAGCCACCCTGCACATAATACCACTTAAAATTACAGTTTATAACTATGGTAAATGACATAAAAAGACCAAAATAAACTACTGATCTTTGAATTGCCTTATTATAACGACATGCTGTTGTTTTTGAGATATTTATCGGCAGAAGCATAGAAATTATTTATCTATGCTATGTATTATCTAGGTAAACAAGGGAATATCCATTTTTACACCTATAGCCCTTGGCATTTCCTATTGCTACAGTAATCAACTGCTATACAGTCTCAGATTTTTAGTCAAAAATTATGCATTGATATCCTTAAAATTTCTTGAATCTACATATTGGGTTGGCCAAAAAGTTCATTCAGGTTTCGCTGTAAGAGGTTACGGAAAAATCCGAACGAATTTTTTGGCCAGCCCAATATTTTTAATGGATATTTAAGATTCATAAATCCATCCCACCATGCAGTTCTTCTGATTACTCTAAATTATGGCTTGCTCTTTCCTCCCTTTATTAAAAAAATTTAACTTTTAGCTATTAAAATAGCTCATCTAGATAATTTACATCTGAACTAGATGTAAATCTGAAGTCTTATGAATTTTAGCCCAATCTGGACTGATTCATCCTTATATTTATACAACAAATGTTTATTTAGGGTCATTTATGTGCCAGGCCTTGTTTTAAGTAGGGTACAGCAATTTATAAAACAGACAAAATTGCAAAACATTGCACATTAATATATGACTCCATGTATATGAACTGTCCAGAAAAGTAAATGTATACATATAGAAAGCAGATTAATGGTTGCCTGGGCCTGGAAGTGGGAACCAGATTGAGTGCAGTGAAACAAGAAATTTTATTTGGGAGAAAGATGTATTCTACATCTGAATTGTGGTGATGTACGTACAACTTTGTAAATTTACTAAAAATGATTGAATTTTACACATAAGTGGGTGTATTTTATGGAATGCAAATTATATTTCAATAAAGTGTTGAGGAAAATAAGTGAATAAAAAACAGACCAAAGTCTTTGCCTTTATAGAGTTTACATTCTAGTGGGGAGATGGGTGTGAACAAGTACCAAATATATAATAATATCAATTAAATTCTTTGAAGAAAACTAAAGCATGGTCAGAGTGTTGATGGTGATGGGGGGAGGGTTGGGAGAGGTAGCTATTTCAGAGGGCTTGTCAGAGAAGGCTTTGAGTTTAAGAGCCAGCAATGCTGATATCTAGACGTTCCAGACAAGAGAAAAAGTATGAAGGGCATAGCCAAAATCAGGTTAGTGGAGTCTGAGGCGACCAGTGTGGCTGGGAAGGGGTAAATAGTTAGGAAAGGGCAGGAGGTGAAGTCAGAATAACAACCAAGGCTACTTTCTATAGGGTAACCATTTTTGGATTTTAGAAAGTCTTTGGAGAGTCATTTTGGAATGTCTTTAGTCAGGTCATTGGACACCTTCCTACTTTTCTCTCTTTGTATAAATTCTATGACATATGACTATAAGCATTTTGACATTCTGACATTTTGAAAATATATTTTTCAGAGGAGTAATAGTATTTAAAAGATCCTAACTTCCTTTCATGTCTGACCTCAGATTTGGAAAGGCTTTATTTTATTTTAATTTTCTTTATCTTGATACCCGATAATCTTGACTGAAACCAACTTGCTTTTACATTAACCACGTTGAATTAACTTGTTCTTTGCAAGTAGTTTTTATGCTATAAACAGATTTATAGATTAGATTGTACGGTGATGTATGACCCATTTTACCATCTTCTCATAATATAGTGTCCTTAGTTCATCTGAATATTTCTTTTTATGAGGTACCCAGAATGGAATAAATTATTCTCACTATAGCCTTACTGATAATTAAATTCAAAAGCTTTTAGCAAGTGTTGGTCTCAAAAAAGTGTTTTGCTTTTAATGTAGAACAAAAATTGGGTTCATTGCTGTTGCAATCCTTGTTTCTCCATTAAATCAACATGCATATTTAAAACAGATCTTTTAGTGTTTCTACCTCTAACTGAACATTTAACAAAAGAGTTTATTTTGTTGTAACATTCTGTTCTTATTTTAAGACCTTTGATTAAGAATCCTAATTTAAGAATTCAATCATGTTAATTTATTAAATTTTATATCTCTTTGATATTACTGGTCCTCATTACAGATTATAATGTCTCATAATTCATTTATTAATCTTATTGAGATTGCATTCACTTTGTCTTCCAGATAACTAATAGAAATATGCAATAAGGCCTTATACTAATCTGTATGAGATATTATCTCATTATACAATACGAAAAAGTGTTTTTTTCCCTTCAGTCTTACATAACATAATATCTATTCAAATAATCACCAAAGATCATTAGAAATATTCCACTTTGCCTTGGGAATATCTAAGTGGTAAGCCTTCAAAGGAAATCCAAGAGAAATAGACAGAGTGCATAATCATTGTACTCAGATGTTGAACATTAGCTCTGCTTAAGAACTAATTCAGAATGGTCCATCAGACAGGACAAAGAGATTTCATGTAAGGTTTTAAAAAGGAGATCCTCTGCAGGGAAAGGAGAGAGATTTGAGATGAATATCAAGTAAGAGAGGAAGAACTTTTTCATACCGCTGTCATGGGGAAGCAAAAGTTAATGGCGTTACAGCATCAATGAGCCAGGTTGCACATCATGGGGATGTGATTGTGGTGGCCACTAGGCACACAGGATGGAAAACATGGGCCTGTTCCCACCTGTTCCCACCTGGGTAAGTCTCTTATGTCAGGGTTTCCCCACCATGACTGCCCATTAGAATTGCAGGACACTATGGCCCTTGCCCCCATGTCCTCAGCCTGCCTTTTGTCTGTGGAAAAACTTCAGCCAAAGAATAAGTTTAATCAGAGAAGTGAGAAAATGCAGAAGCAAAGAAAAGCAGTCAAACAGGACAAAACAATAATAGTTTAGTCATTAAGCAAAGTCAAGGACCTTTAGTCCCTTCCTAAGGGCTATAGATAATATTCTGAGCCGTATCCTGTGAGCTGTCTTATAGATACTGAAACTCCCACCAGGTGGAAGAAGTTAACTGCATGATGACCAGACTGTAGCCATGACATAATCTGCCACAATTCTGAGGACTGGCCTCAAAGAAATGGGAACAAACCGACCCTGGAACTGAAGATTAATTGTACTTAAAACAATCAAGAAGATGCTGATCAGACCACCTCATGACCAATTTCAAGATGACTGCCAGAGCTGAGTGTGCTGTTTCTGCATGTAGCCCCTCCCTCTGTCTATGAAAGTTCTTACCCCCTGGTTGTCAGTGGAGGGGAGTCAGCCTTTGGACATGAGTCTGCTCTCCCCTCCACCCCCAGTTGCTGGCAAAACTGAAATAAAGCAAACTTTCCTTCCCGCCAATCTTCCCTCTTTAATGGCTTTTGAGCGACGAGCAGCCGGACCCCACTTTCAGTTACAGAATCACCTGGGAACTTCTAATAACACTAATGCTGGATTCCAAAGCCCAGAGAGTCTGATTTAGATTGGTATGTTGTAGCACCAAGACATCAGGACTTTTTAATACTCTCTAGGTGATTCAAATGTATAGCCAAGGTTTAGAACCACTTTCTTAGGGATAGAATTTTTTATTATAGGATGTATAACTCTTGTTCAATTTGTTTTAGTCTAATATTTGATTTTGTATTTTAGCTTAAAATTTAAAGCATCATTCTAAAAGCCAAAGTTTTTTTTTATTATTATTATTAATTTGATATTGGTTGGTGTGTTCTCTAGTTTTGTTTGTTATTTTAGCCACACCATGCAGCATGTGGGATCTTAGTTCCCTAACCAGGGACTGAACCCGTGCCCCTTGCATTGGAAGCATGGTGTCTTAACCACTGGACTGGCAGGAAAGTCCCTCTAGTTATTTATTGATATTTAAAAGCAAAAATATTATCAAATATGAGAGTCTGTCTATATCATAATTCTCATTAATACACTAAGATAAATCAGTCAATATGAAAATTGCGGATTTGGACTACTGCTGAACTAGTATACTTTAGTCTTGGAATAGTGGCAATAAATATAGAGAAGTTACAAATACATAAATAAAAACCATATTACCATTGGCCCTTGAACAACATGAGTTTAAACTGCACAGGTCCACTTATATGTGAGTTTTTTCCAGTGAATACATATATGTACTGTAAATGTAGTCTCTCTTCCTTATGTTTTTCTTAATAACATTTTCTTTCTCCAGCTTAATTTACTGTAAGAATATTGTATACAATTCATATAACATACAAAGTATATGTTAATCAAAACACATAAAACAAAATGTTTATGTTATTGGTAAGGCTTCTGGTCACCAATAGGCTTTTAGTAGTTTAAATTTGGGGGGGAGTCAAAAGTTATACATGGATTTTGGACTGTGAGAGCCTTGGTGCCCCTAACCTCTGTGTTGTTCAAGGGTCAACTGTATATCAAAATAGTTGTTATGGTAAGAAATTAAATAACAGAAAACAACTGAAAGTAAAAATTTATTAGAAAAATAGAATTACAGTTTAAAACTTAAATGAGCTTCCAGCTTAAGAGATGAACTAAGCATACTCCACTCTGCCAGAATCCAATTAAAATCATATAAAGTCATAGAAATGAGCAAAAGTTAAATGAGTTGATAGATATAAAACTTTTAGTATAGTCTCTGATACTTATTAAGTGCTCAGGAAGGTTATATATTATTGATGGTATTATCATAAAAGAGAATCATTCATGATGGCACTGAGAAACAGAAGGGGGCAATATTACTGGATTGGGACATTGATGACTTTCTGGGAGATAGAAAATAATTGCTATAATATGGATAGTTGCAGCCCGAAACATGAAAAGAAGAAGTTGTCAGCAGCTGTAAGTGCCACTTTTCTGCCAGAACAGTGATGTGGCTCCCGGTTTGCAGCAGGCAGGTATAGAGGGAAGAAAAGGGACTAGGGATAGAAATCAAGTTGATAAACAAAAGTGCTGTCCACAAAGCAGTTGTTCAAGTTGTACTGAACTCTCCTCTCTCACCCCTGAATGCAGCAGCATCAGAGAATCCAGGAAAAACCTTGACAAACTAAAGAATACGGAAACCACAAAGCATACGGAACATACAGCGAAACTTCAAAAGTTCTCTCTGCGTTATCAGGAAAAAGACGAGGATGAACGCTACCAACACTTCTGTTCTATATTACACTGGAGACTTTAGCCCAAATAGTAAGGCATGTAAATAGGAATATAATGTATGAAGATTGGAAATGAGGACACAAAACCCATTATTCACAGATGATATGAATGTTTACACAGAAAATCAAATGGTATATATAGATAAATTATTAGAATTAATAAGTTTATTAAGACTGATGTTACAAAAAGTTATTAATAATTGATTAATAATCAGTTGTATGTCTACCTACCAGCATCAAAGAATTAGACAAGATAACTTAAAAAATATATTTTTTTCAAATAGCTCAAAACTTTAAAATAGCTTAGACTAAATATAACACAAATATGCAAGACATGTATGAAGAAAACTTTAAAATATATTAACCATAAATATCCAGATAAGTATAGCTATCTGTAATCTGGCATTACAGATTAAAGATTACTGGCAAAAGCACAAAGTTATTAATAAATGATGCTGGAATATTTTCGCAACCATACTGGGAAAAAAAATTAAATTCGTCCCCTACCTCCCACCATTCACAAAAATTAACACCAGGCAATTTGAATATCTAAACATAAAATCAAAACCATAAAGCTTTTAGAAGAAAACTTGTGGAATTACTTTGTGACATCAGTGTGAGTAAAGAGGTACTTGCTATAAAGTAAAAGGCTCAGAAATTCAACTAAATTGAAATTAAGAATTTACGTTAGTTAAAATACATCTTTAAGAGAGTGGACAAGCAAACTACAGACTGGGAGGAGATATTTTCCAAACATCTAGCCAACAAAGGACTAATATGCCAAATATAATTTAAATAAACAACTCATAGATCAATTAAAAAAGAAAACACAGTAGAAAAATAGGCAAAAGATTTAATTAAGCACTTCACAAGACAGAAAATCCAAAGAGCCAATAATATGAAAAGGGGTTCAACTATGTTAGTAATCAAAAAATGCAAATTAAAACCACAGTAAGATACTATCATACACCCATCAGAATGGTAATAATATTTTAAAAGGCTGACAACCTTGGATTTTAACAAATATGGAACAACAAAAGGCTCAGAAATTTCTGGTTGTAGTGAAGTTGGTAAATCATATGGCAGATGTTTGGCAATTTATAGGAAAAGTTGAAGGTATACATACATCAAGATTCAGAAGTTCCAGCAGCAGGTGTGTACCATAGAGATAACTTTGCACATGCGCATTTGACACATGTATAAGAACGTTCTTAAGAACATTTTTTTTTTTTGGTAATAGTAAAATACTGGAAACTCAAATATCTATCAACCATGGAATAGATAAATAAATTGAGGTGTATTTTCATAACAAAAATTACGGAGTATGATAAGCAATAGATGGAGGTGGCCAACATACGAGTGACCAAGAACTGCAAATCACAAAGAATACACATGGATATGGATTGAATTGTGTCCCTTCCCAGATTCTTATGTTAAGCCCCTTATGTGTCAGTATTTGGAGATAGGGCTTTTAAGCAGGTAATTAATGTTAAATGAGATAATAAGGGTGGATCCTAATCCAATAAGACTGGTGCCCTTAAAAGAAGAGGAAGAGACAACAGAAGTGCCTGTGCACAGAGAAAAGGCCATGTGAGGATACAACAAGAAGGCAGCCATGTGGAAGTCAGAAAAGGTCTCACCAGAAGCCAACCATGCTGGCACCTTGATCTTAGATGTCCAACCTCCAGAACTATGAGAAAATAAATTTCAGTTGTTTAAGCCACCCATTCTCTGATATCCTGTTATGGCAGCCCTAGAAGAATATATTGCACGTGCCATATATTTTTTTTTTAATCTATGCATGTGAGACAAAATTAACCATATAAGCAAAAACAAAATAAAAAGGTAACAATAAGTCAAAATATATTTGTAATTCCAATAAATGTATATGAATTGAGAGTTCCTGTGAAATTTAGAGGATTCAAATTGGATTCAATGGAAATCCAGCTCTAAGTAGTTTGTAAAAGGCACATCTAAAACATAATATGAAAGTTTTAAAGAGATGGGGAAATATGTGGCATGGATATACTAGCCAGAAGAAATACCATGTGGCACATTAAGATTAGACAGTTTACATTTAAGATGTAAATAATTAATAGAGTAAGTAAGAAAACAATGTTTAAAGATATGTCTTCAATTTGAAGTGGTCCCACCACACTCTGAACAATGATGGAAAAAGAGTTACAACCAGATAAATCCTAATGATATTTAGGGTTTGTACAAACACTATGGAAACTTAGTGAGTTGGATCAACGTTCAGCTAAACTATCAATTAAAGGGGCTCGATTAAAGGGGTTCAATAAAGCACGTGTTCACATACGTCTTTATTAAAATGTTATATTAAAATATGTTCTAGTAAATTGAGGATAAACAGGAAAGAAGAAACGTGGGATGTAGGAAGTAATAGATCCATCAAAAGAGAGTAAATATGAGCTAGTCTAGAAAGTAATGTAGTTGTATATAGCTAGTCTAAAATGCAAATAATCCAGACTTTAGCAAGAGAATGGAAAACTGCAAGAGGGAGAGGGAGATTTATACATGAGAGTAAAAAAGGAGAGAGAAAGCAAGAGAGAGAGAGAGAAAGGAAGACTTTACTATCCTTATGAATTTACAATCCAGGAAACCAAAAAAATTTACAAACAGGAAATACAGATATACTATTTGAATATAGAAGAAACTGTGTTTACATAGTCATTATTATAAAAACCTCATCTATTGATTTTTAACTTTCAAAATTAATATATAATCAAAGTATGAATACATACATATGAAACATTAACCCATGATATTAAAAATACATAGATACACACAAAGGAAAAAAAGTTGAGAGCAGTGAATTAAAAGAGAAGTGGAGGGATGCAAGTGCTCACCATATATTTTCAAAATATGAGGAATCAAGAGATGCTGTCTCAGGAATTCCCTGGCGGTCCAATGGTTAGGACTCTGTGCTTTCACTGTGGTGGGCCCGGGTTCGATCCCCGGTCTGGTCTGGGAACTAAGATCCCACAAGTCGCGCAACAGGGCCAAAAAAAAAAAAAGAATGCTGTCTCAAGATGATGGCAGAATACACTTTGAATAAGTGTATTCTTCAAAATGAGAGAAGTATACAATAAAGAAATTAAAATAATGGTATGTATTGTAAGAAGGGGAGAGGGAGGGTGTAGAAGTGTGCTTAATCTTAACCCACCAGAATAAAAAATCAGGAATCTCTAAAGTTAATAAATCAAGAAAGGGCAATATCACTATATTATTTAGAGGAATGCCAGTGAAAAAATAAGAATTAAAAGGATTAAAAGTGTTTGTTTAGTGTATGGGATTGGTGTAAGGGAGGAAACTGAAACTTTTCATTGTAAACCTTCTGTGACCCTCTGATAAAATTGAAAACAAAATCATTTTTTAAAAATCCCTCTCTACCAAAAATCTGTTTACAGTGTAAGACGGACACTTAGGATTCTTCTTGAAACTTATTTTTTTATATTATTTGAAATATAAAATTTTTTTCTTCTCAGCTAAATTACAGGATGATAATTTCTCAGAAAGAGAGATAAAATGATGTTTCTGGGAAGCACTAAACTTCCAGTCTTGGGTCAATAAAATGACAGAGAAGGCAGCTACAATCAGAGGTTACACTTGGAGAATGGAAGAGTGAAACTGCCGAAATGCTCCAGGGAAGAGTAAAACAAATCGACTACTCTGGGAGCAAAAATAAAAAGGTAACTTTTAAGTTCTGGATAGTGTGTCTGAAAAATGAAACCATGAACATGGAAATTAATAATACTTATAAGTTGTACTCTATTATTGTATGAGTAATGCTGTGAACATCATTGAAGAGTCAACAGAGGTAAGAAAAATTTCAGGACATCATCCCAAGAACGGGATCCAGGGAAAATCTCCAATGCGCTGGTTGGAGAAAGCTAACTTTAACAGAAAGGTATATGTGGGAATCTCTTGGATGACTATTGCATTGGAATGGTGAAAAGTTCTAGCCATCACACAGGTGCCATCTAGGATTTTTTTAAACATATTTTGTATTACTGATAAACACACGATGCTTTCAATTTCACATTCCTAGTAATATATGGTTGTTAACTGAATCTGGTATCCTCTGATATAATTCTACTATGCTATATTCTTCAGAGCAATGCTTTTATACAGGTAGCATAGTGTTATCAGCTTTGACTGAAATTGGATCTGAATTCAATGAGTATGGTGACTTTATGTCAAATAGTTAGTGTTTTGTCTTTGAGAAGGAAATGTGATCATTTTTATAGTGTGTACTGGGAGACAATAAATTATGGAAGTGTGTGGCAATGCTGTGACCTTTTCAGTATTCAGTAGTTTGAATAGCTGGTCTTTCTATCCTACTTGATTAAAGCTCCACAAATCATCAAGAAAGTTAATGCAAGATAAAACATTTGTTTTTAATGGCACAGCATTAATCCTTTCAAATGGCAGAAGTTGGAATGGTAACCGTTAAGACAGTTGTAACAAATTTCCATGTCTCTGCTGTAGCTGCAAATCTTTCGACAGCAGCCATTGATTTTGGATGATGAAATTGTGACCTGGTAAAACCTCTATCCAGCACTTTTTAGAGTTATGGTATATTAAAAACGTGTTTGCCATACATAGAGAGTAGACACGACCTTGGAAATAACATAGATGTCTCCCTCTCCTACGCATCACATACAAACTATCTCCTGAGAATCCTACTTGTAATTATATCCAATGACATCAATTTTATAATACCTTTCAGTAACCCACTGCAAATCATAAACCTCAGTGAAAGAGAGTTCTTATTTACACTCAATGAAATACTTATAACAGATATAAATCTGTGTTTTACCGATAGGTAGTTTTTGCTGGCTATTCCATAAATGTTTATTAATTGAGGAGTAGCTAATGAAGAACAAAAATCTAATGTTGTAAATATTGTAGGTTTTCATATATAGTCTTTTTTTAGGATTGTAGAAATTAATTCACTGACCAGTTTTTTCCAAAATATTCAGAATTAAAGTAAGTTCATTTATACTTCAACACATTGGGAAACAGTACATTGTAAATAGATATTCCCTCCTTATTTTAGAGCATACTGTTTTATTTTAAACATCAATAAGTAGGATTTGGGATTTTGTTACAGGATATACTCATTATATTTATTGCTTATAGAAAACTTTTAAATGACTGACACAGAGCAGGCATTCAACAAATGTATGGACAATATGTGACTGAAAGATGAATGAGAACATAAAGATAATTACATACGTTAAAATGTATTCACTGTTTTCATGATACTGTTAAGTTAGCATGAAATTGCTTTTAGCTGCGTTATAGACTTGGGAAGTAGAAGGGCCAATATTTACTGTTAAGAGATTATACAGATATATACATATAAACAATTATTCATAGGAGAGTTAGTTCATTAGTTAGTTGGCTAATGAGGTGAATGTTAATTACCTGTGGTTTTAATGAATGACCAGAGTTTGAAATGAATTGAAAGTAAACCAAATATCTCAGCTGAAAGTGTTGTTTTTCTTTATTTTAAGGTAGACATAGCTTCTTAGTCCTTTTTTAAAGATTGGAGGTCATAACATTCCTTTTTCTTAGTGAGAGTTTTATTTCAAAGAAATAGTTTTATCATTGTTTCTTAAAGCTATCTGTAGTTAAAAAAATATTTTCCATTCTGTTTACAATTTCTCAAATCAGAATTAATACTAGATTATCTAGCACTAACACTTGTTGTTTTTCCTGATCTCTATCGATTTTTAAATCAAAAATCTAAACGCTAATCCAAGTAAAATAAGTCTCAGTATTGTTGAAAACTAAGCCTATATATCTGATATTTTTTTCTGCATGTCTATTGCAAGATAACAAAATTTTTCATAAGAGTACTTTCCATCTAATAGGTGCAAATACATGTTTATTTAATGAAAAAATGTTTTATGTATTCAGAATATAGTATAATTCATTATCCACTGTTTTATTCCAAAAACATTTATGAGGTGTATAATATGTGTCAAAGTTGTAGTAGATGCTAGAGACACTCTGTTAAAGAGAGCAGAAAACTGACCTGTTAGTTTACATTCCAGTTGGTAAAAGCAGAATGTAAACAAATACAAAATTAATAAATAAGACAATCTCAACTGATGAAAAATTTATGAGGGCAACAAATGTAGACAATATTCGAGAAAATAATTGGGGTTTGCACTTTATTTCTGTCTTTTTATTTAGCAAATTAAAAATAACTTTACTGTTCTTATTCTATAGATAAGGAAAATAATTATAACAGAGTGTAAATCAGCAAGAGTTCATAAAAATTGCTTGCAATTGGATTTGCTGAAACTGGCATGTCCTCAACTGTTGGTCTTGTTATATGTAATTTAGTGGTGCTCTTTGAGCATTGCTTCATACTTACAAATAATAAACGAATTTGCATTATAAATATTAAAGAAAAAAACCAAGCTAATGACTTCTCTGTACAGAAGTAGGTTAATAATTTTATATGGATCCAGCCAGCAATGTTAGTTCAATCATAAAGGGTCTCTTCAATTTTATGTTGTCTTCTCTTCTATTGATATACCAACAGATCTTATGTACCCATTTAAAATAGTTGAAATGTAGATTAAAATTCCAGCCCAACTTGCCCTCCTCTAGGTATCCATAATTATGCTACCTGAAAAATATGGCTAAAAATATTAAATTCTAATAAAATTGCACAAATTTGGTGGTTAGCAGGATTCATTCATTTAAAGAGAAGGAAATAGTTATATTTTAAGAGAAACTCAAAATCCCCCAACAGATTTTTCTGTTTGTTCCAGATAGGGGTCATATGTAAAGTAAGGTGCTAGAGAATCTGCTATCCCTTTTTATCTTGGACACCCTAGCATTCTATTCAATCAAAATAGGGCTGAGGCAAAACTGGATTTTATTGGAAAGTATTTGTGCAGAATTCACATTAGAAAAAATCCTTTCTATCCCTCGAATGCCAAATCACACTCATTATGGAGATCAGTTCCCAAGGGATCAACTCTAAACCAGAGATGGGGCTCTGATTAATTGTAAATAGGGAGATAACTGAATCCATATCTTGGGATCACCCTCTTATTTCTATTGAATTCAGGATTATCTTGAGTGTTTTTCCTCAGGTGCACATTTATGAAAGCTGACAATATTTAGAAGAGAATATTCCATAGTTAATGGCATTAGAAAGGAGGGAGAGAAGAAGAAAAAGAGAGAAAGAAGAAGAGAGGGAGAAAGAGAGAGAGAGAGAGAGGAAACAGCTCTGTTATTCTCAAGATCGTTTTAGAAAGTTAATGAATCCATTCCTACTTACTTTTTTATGTCTCTGATTAAGACTTTCTCTGGCAATGTAGGAATTTTCCTAGTTGGGAACTCAGTGTAAGTGGATGTTGTTGTCTTAAGTTGTGAAGACTGTCATTGAAAAGTTGAAAGAAATTTCTGTTTACTAAGAAACTCTAATTTATCTTTGTGCCATTTCCTCTTGGACAGTGAAAGATAAATCACTCTGTAGAACCTTGTGAGTTAGGCAAGACCTTAATGCAGGGAATGAACTGAAAGGAAGAATTTATGACTCAAACATTTAAGAGTTATATTTAGTAATGTAAATTTACTGTTTGTTGTAGCAGATTTATATTCCTGCATAGGCTTCACTTAGATTAATGTTTTTCTCTAAAGAAGAATTTAAACTACCCTACGGCTTGTTCTTACAGAGTTGGGCATGCTGCTGTTCAAACAGTTGCTCCTGGGGGATCTGAAATGTAGACCCTTAAAACAATAGGATTTCCAGAACTGATATGCTCTTCGCCTTCTCTCATAGAGGAGTTGATGTAAACAACCAGGAACTAAGGATGCCAAGCACAGCCTGCCTCAGAATGACAACTTAGTAGGCTCAGAGGACACCGGTGCTATTATTTCCGACTGAATTTCTTACATAGTGGGAAAATGTACTATGTTGAATTATTGTTTTGATAACTCTGGCAAAACCGTACCCATGCTGCTATGCACAGCTGTGCAATTCGTGCACCTTGAAAAAGCAGCCTGTCTTGGAACAGATGGAGATTGAAATGAAGCCTAGCACAGAACTGGTTCCCAACAGAAGAAGGAGCATTCTTGTTTTGTTTGTTTGTTTGTTTTTGTTTTGTATTGCCCACACAGAGTAGAATCTGCTCACGGAGCTGCGAACCACGTGGATCTGACCTTCTGAGGGGCACCATTTTCTCTTTGGCTGAACAAGATGCCTTTTTCCAATTCAAACATGAACTTTGGATATACTTGCAGAAGCCCTGACTACAGTCTTGTGGGAGGTGAGATTTCTTTAAAAAGATTAGATTTCTCCATTGCAAATTAGCTGGGAAATCATCCAGGAAGTAAAGACTCAGGAGGTTGGGCTTCAACTAAAGTGAGAGTGCTTCATTTCTAAGTATTGGAGTCATTTTTTTTTTTTCTAGATTCTGAAACATGGCAACGTATAGATCCCTCCCAATGCCACATAATTATGGTACAGGAGAAAGGCAGGGAGGTGACACATTATGGATCTCTAAAAGCAGACATTCTGCAGTAGTTACAAGGTGTATTTACTTCCCCTTCAGAATTCTAGACCTTCATGAAATTCCTGTCAACTGTGATGACTAGAATTGACTGTCCTGTGAAGAATTAAGGAGACTGTGAATCCCTTGCTGGGGGTAAGGTTGGGAAAAAAAAGCAATATTTCCTTCCTCTATAAATAGTGAGGACAGCTTTAATTATAGAAAGGGCAATATTTGAAGAGGGATCAACCATAGAAGTCTGGCATGGCAAGGAAGTAAAAAAAGATTGATTCTTTCACATGGAGTAAGTTTTTTTTTTCCTTAAATACTGTGAATATATTTCGGCCAGGTGATGGCTCTAGAAGTTGTATTTTAAGAATAATATGGAAAACTGTTCATAAGAACTACGGATAAAACTTTTCCTAAAATTGATTAATGCTTACTAGCTGAAATTAGTTTTTACATTTTTTCTCTTCTATTAAGGTATTCAATTGCTCCTTTTGAATTATGGTGCATATTCAAACAATACAAAATTTTTTATCTCTTTTGAGATGTATCTTGGAAAGGATCATCAAGAAAATATATGATAATATCAAAAGAGGAGTCAGAAGTTTTACTGATAGTTACAAAGAAATAGCTGAATTTAGAGCTGATAAATAATCAAGCAGAAGGCATTTGGAAAATGCTTTTTATATAAACTTTATATATGTGGAAGGTCATGTGTATGTAAAAAACACAAATTGTGAGTAATTGCTTGTGGTAGCTATGGTTTTTGTGGGCCCTTTGTATAATTTTTTCTTCTCCTAGTTTTATTAATACACCGTGTCCTTTTGGACACAAAAATGAGTTTATAACTCTGTGAGCTAAACACAACTAATCTGTCTCCCACAGTGATTGGTTCAGAGAAGTGTATACACTCAAGCAGGGACCCTCAGAGGTCTTGTATGATGTTATGTATACATGGTTCTGGGGGCAAATGCTGGCTGTCTTTCACTGGGATTAGTTACTAACCTGGAATCTTATAGAATAGGGTGAGCATGGGTCTTATCTCCAGCCACATTAAAGAAAGCTTATCTCCAGTTAGAGAAACTAAGACCAACACACTGAGAGAAGCAGAGAAGAGATGGATATAGAGAGAAAAAGCATGCACAACCTTGTATGAAGTCTAGGCTCACAAAGAGACTGAAGTCAGCACTCTCTTCCTCTTGTGTGGTAAGCAAATTTCCTTTGCTTGAGTTGGGTTTCTAACATTAAGAATTCTCATTAAACAAGAGGAAGCTGTAGAAATACTGCTAGGTTGGCAAATTGGTAAATTTAAGTCTTGGACTTAGTTCTCCTATAGATCATTCTGTCTTTAAATGAGGCATTTATTCATTCTGAACCTATTTGATAATCTATTAAGTGAAGAAATACTACAATATAATCTCATAATTTCTATTTTTATTCTAACAATCTCCATTTTAATGGCATATTTTATCTGGCCTTCATTTTTACATTAAATGTAGAACTCTAACTCCAAGATAAGATATTAGAGAAACCATTTGCTATCCTTATGTCACTGTTTTCCAGGCAGAAAAATCAGTGAAGTAGGGTTGCCTTGTATGAATGTTGAAAAATTGCTTGTGATTGTCAATAATGCAGTACAGTTATACAACTCATTCATTCAGTGACTATTTTATTGAGATATAAAATTGACATATAACATTTTATAAGTTTAAGATGTAAATCATGTTGACTTGATGCACTTATATATGACAGTATGATTACCAACACAGTGTAAGCATCACATATTTACCATTTTTTCGTGTGGTGAGAACATTTAAGATCCAGTCTCTTAGCAACTTTCAAGTATATTATATGGTATTGGTAACTATAATCACGATGCTTTTAATTAGCTCCTCTGAACATACTTATCTTATAGTTGCATATTTGTATCCTTTGACCAACACCTCTACAGTTTCACCCTGCAACCCCTGGTAACCACCATTCTACTCTGTTTCTATGAGCTTGGCTTTTTTAGATTCCACATACAAGGGATATCATACAGTAATTGTCTTTTTCTGACTTACTTCACTTAGCATAATGCCCTCAAGGTCCATCCATGTTGTCCCAAACACCAAGATGTCCTTTCTCATGCATGAATTTTATATATATATATGACATGTACATATATATAGATATATAGATATAGTTATAGATATAGATCATATCCTCTTTATCCAGTCACCTGTTGGTGAACCCTTAGGTTGTTTCTGAATCTTAGCTACCGTGAATAATGCTGCAATAAACGTGGGAGTGCAAATATCTTTTCAATATATGGTTTTCATTTTCTTTGGATATATACCCAGTAGTGGAATTGCTGGATCATATAGTAATTCTATTTAAACATTTTTGAGGAACCCCCACTGTTCTTCATGATGGCTGAACAAATTTACATTCCCAACAACAGTGCACAAGCATTCCCTTTTCTTCGCATCCTTGCCAGCCCTTGTTATTTCTTGGCTTTTTGATCATAGCCCTTCTATCGTGAAGTGATAATCCCATTGCAGTTTTGATTTGCATTTCCCTGATGATTAGTGATGTTAAGCATCTTTTCATATACCAGTTGTCCATTTGGATATCTTTAGAAAATTATCTATTCAGTTCCTCTGCCCATTTCTAAATTGGATTATTTGTTTCTGTTGTTGTTGTTGAGTTGTATGACTTCTTCATATATTTTGGATATTAACCCCTTACCTGATATATGGCTTGCAAATACTTCTCCATTCCATACATTGCCATTTTATTTTGTTGATTGTTTCTTTTACTGTGCAGAAACTTTTTATTTTGATGTAATCCCACTTGCTGATTTTTACTTTGTTGCTTGTGCTTTTGGTGTCATATCCAAAGACTTGTTGCCAATACCAATGTGAAAGAACGTTTCCCCTATCTTTTCTTTCATGAGTTTTATAGTTTCAGGTCCTATGTTTAAGTCTTTAATCCAATTTCATTTTCCTGCATGTGGTTATCCAGTTTTTCTCAATGCCATTTATTAAAGAGACTATCCTTTCTCCCTTGAGTACTCTTGGTTCTCTTGCCAAATATTAGTTGCCCATATATGTGGGGGCTTATTTCTGGGTTTTCTAATTTGTTCCATCATCCTATGTGTCTATGCTTATGCCAGTACCATATTGTTTTAATTACTATAGATTTGTAGTATAGTTTGAAATAAGAAAGTGATGTCTTTAGCTTTGTTCTCTTTCTCAGGATTGCTTTGGCTATTTGGAATCTTTTGTGGTTCCACACCAATTTTAGGATTTTTTTTTTCTTTTCTTTTCTTTTTTTCTATATCTGTGAAAAATGCCATTGGAGTTTTGATAGGGACTGCTTTGAGTATATAGATGGCTTTGTGTGGTATTTATATTTTAACAATGTTAATTATTCTTATTCATGAACATGTAATTTCTTTCTATTTTTTGTGTCTTCTTCAATTTCTTTCATCATAGTCTTGAGGTTTTCATTATACAGATCTTTCATCTTCTTGGTTAAATTTATTACTAAATATTTTATTGCTATTAATGTTAATGAGCAGGATCATTTTCTTTATTTCTTTTTCACAGGAAATTAGTGTTAGTATATTAGAGATGCAACTGATTTCTAACTGTTAAATTTATATCCTGCAACTTTACTGAATTGGATGCTTAGTTCTAATATTTTTTTATTCAGTCTTATGCCACCATAATGTTGACATCACTCTCCTCAGTAACAATTTTTAAGAGAATTATTATGAATCAGATCAATTCTAGTTATAGAAATGCAACAATGAACAATAGAGACAGATCTCCCATGAAACTTAATTTCTCATGGGATTTTTATAATTAACAGATAAACAAATAAATAAATTAGACAACTTCTAGTTAATACAAAAAAAGAAAGTTAACAAGGAACGGATTTTGACCCAAATAGGATATGGAGTGAAGGTGCCCATTTAGCTAGATTATTCAGGAAAAATACTTCAACACAGGGAATTTTGATATGAGACCTGAATGATATAAGAAAGCAATCATGTGATGATCTTGGGAAGAATAGAACACGAAAGATTCCAGGAGTTTGAATGAAAAAGTATGCTAGATTTGGGATGACTACATAGTAATCATTAAGGAAATGAATTATTTATGCAAATTCTTGGTTCCCTATTCTTGAATATTCTGATTGAATAAATCTGAAGAAATGAAAATCATTTATACTTCATTTCCACCCTCCTAATTTTTTTTTTGTGTGTGTGGGTCTGCAGAGATAATACAGAGTGGACATTCAAAATGGAGGCTTCTTTTTTATACAACTAAAATAGATCAATTGGGTAATTAGGAGGAAAAATTATGGAAAGATGAAAAAGCTGTACCACCTTCAAATACCTACCTCTATCAAATAGAAACAATTAGAATCAATCATAGATGGAGCTGCCTTTTTAATTCATTCCAAAATAAATACTGCAGTTCTACAACTTTTCACATGTACCTGAGTACATAAATATTTAGAAAATTCTATCTCAGCAAATTTGGAAAACCCAGTCAATCTTAACTATCTTCCTTTACTTTCAAAGATTTAGAGTGCTTTTGAGAGACAGGACAAAAGCTATAACTATATTCTAGATCAAGCCAGGACCATTAAAATGCCTCTCACCTTTATGATAAACACAAAGATGAGCACAAACTGTTTATGTAGCTGAGAAACTATCGATAAGCACATTGACAGTATATTTAGATGCCTGATATTTCAAAAGCCAAAAATTTTCCTAGAGAAAATATAAATACCTGTTTCCATTACACTTATCTTAAATCCTTTCTGTCAGAATGTGAATGTTAACTGATAAAACAAACAGCAACATAAATTTCATCAATATCTTCTTAAGAAAGATGTTATATTAATTGGTTCATTTATTAAAATTGATATGAATAATATTTTCTTTCTCCCAATAATGTTCCTTCTCCCAATTTGCACCTATGTCCCATCACATATACAAATATAACTAAAAGCTACAACATGGATGGGGTACCTAATGGATCTAATATATTTCAATAAACCAGCCAATAAGTGTTCAAAGCCAGATGAGGCAAAGGCTGCCTGCTGGACGAAAAAAGGCATCATACATGAAACTGAAAACTAACATCTACTTCTGACACTTTCAATAAGTAATTGTCAAGAAGTCACAAGTGCAATATATATTTTGTGCCTAGTGAGTTTTATTATGTCAAAGCACAGAGGCTACTTTGCTAAGAGGGGTCAACAGTTACTGATGACGAGAATGTAAAGAGCATGCCTTTGGAGTAAATTCAAAAGCCAGAATCTATGAACCATTTGTCCAGGGCTCTCTGTCCTAAGACCTCAAATCTCAGGCCCGCTCCATGGAAATGTTAAACTTTAAGAAGGCCATTGTACAAATAAGCTTCAACATAGAAAGGCAGTTACTATGGTAGAAAATATAAAAATCTGAAATAAAATAATCAGGTTTAGTGTCGTGGATAGGATCAGCTTCAAGTACATGTGACCTTCCCAGGAACGCATGCTCAGAAACCTGGGAGTTGATGTTCTGCAGTAGCTGTCTTGAAATTCTTAATAATTTTATCTTTGAATCTGTGTTTTGCGAGTGAAGTCTGATGAGGCAATGGAGCATGTATGCCTTGGCGCCCACGTCCTGCCTCCATGGCCATCCCCCGCCCTTGTTTCTCCTGAGTAGGTTTTCTGCCACCTGCTACCACCACCCAGCAACTGCTGACACCTTCCACCCATGGAGGGGGGAGAAGGGAGCGTGTCTAGACATATGACCTCCACACACTGTTACAGGGCAGGTGGCACTTTAAAGGTCTCCTGAACTTGCCCCATGAATATCTCCATGCCCTAAGGAGCTTGATATCAAATAGCAAATAAAAACCATCATGACAGCTGGAGAGACAAACTGGAAGAAAGGAAAAATCTTTTCTTTCTGATTTTTGAATAAGGGGCCTCACATTTTTATTTTCCACTGGGCCCCTCCAATTATTTCACAGCTGTTATTATATTTTCATAGGAAAATATACTTTGCATTTCAAAACACCCAAACAAACCAAAATGAACTTTGATAATCTAGCCTGTTTGTAGGCTGGAGGCAGGCTGACAGTAATGCATTTTGAAGAGATTTCAGTAGTGGCTGTTAGGGATGCACAAATTAAACAGTACCTACTCTACCCCTCTAGCTCTTCTCTGACCCATATTATTAATTAAAAATTCACAACCTAGAAGGAGAGTTAGATCTAAGCTACCTTGAAGTCACGTACTATATCTTCTCTCGTTCCCTTTCAGCCATTTGTCTCTGTGTGTTTTTCTTCACCAGCTCCATATCTTCACCTGTTGAAATTTAAATGCACCAATGCCGATGTCAATTTTCAAGTTAATAATGAAAAGGGGACTAAAAGTTCATAGGAAAATATTCTAGGACTGTTGGCAGTTTCCTATCCGGCTGTGTTACTGAGAAATACAGTACTTTTAATACTTAATACTCAGGAAATATTTAGCCCAGGATACAGAAAGATTATCTTCTTATGTAGGGTCAAAAGTAAGTACATATTGGAATCATGTTTCTAAAGCCTAATTTCACCGTGAAGCCAGAAGTTATTAGAAGCACATCTTCCCTGCAAGGAGAATTTAATATTTATAAACATACCAGATAACAGACTTGGTGGCACAGCAGCAACAAATACATAATTTAGTATTTGGGCTTATTCTGATTGCCCTACACACATCAATTATCTTTACTCCCAGACTGTGTATTAGGTTGACAGGCAGTATTTAAATTTAGGTCTGTAGTCACTGTTCCACTTTCTCATCACATGGGGTATTACAGATACGTCAAGTATATTGGGAAAATTAGGCACACATCTGACTGGGTAAGAATATTCTAAATTAAATGTCTAAAAATTTACTGAAGATGATATAATTTTAACAGCAAAAGGGAAATTTTGCAGTTTTTCTCTCATGTACGAATATCATTTCAAGCTAAAATAATCAGATTATATATAGCAAAAATTGTTTTTAAATATTGAAGAAAACTAACAGGGAGTATATGGTTGAAAGGAGGAAACTTGAACACTATTTACATATAAAGGGAGGCTCTAAAGGTCTTTGAGACTTTTACTTTGAGAATATGAAGTAAGAAGATGTGTATATTTCACTGGGCTAAAAATAGACCCCATTTCTTAACTAGGGCTCTGTAGTTTAATCTATGCGGCACTGATTTGATCTGCTCAATCCTTTCATGAAATTTTCTCCTCACATATTTACATATTCAAAATTCACTGTAAATCTTACATTGAGAATGACATAAATCACATCACTCAGTCTCCTAATCACTAAAGCTCTAATTGTTTTTTACTCCATAAACCCCTTCTCCAAACATTGTAACATTAATCATAACACACTTTTGGCATAGATTTGTTGCATTTCCTCTGATTCTACTTCCCTTTTCTTTCCCCAGATGTTCTTAAGCTTTTCTACTTAGATTTTTCTCTATTTTTAAATTTTCTCCCATTTAAAAAAATCATTTAATTCTTTCTTTAATTTAGTCATATTTATGTTAAATGTTTTAAAATTAGTCCATAGAAATACATGTCCTTAATAAATAAATGTGCATTTGGAATGACATAAAATCATATTGTAGATATATGAAGTCATATGCACACAACAGACAAACGCTCACATTCTATTTCAACTCTTGTAAAGTTAACAAAATTCCATATGGTGATAAAGCTTCAATCTTTTCCTACTGCTACATTTTGACTAGATAGAAAGTAATATATAATGATTTATATAATACAAAATTAATGTCCTGAGACAAAGATGACCTTCTAAAATTTTGTTATAAACTTATTTATTCTTAAAGTATTCAAAATATATTATACACCTTAAATAACATATATTAAGTGAATTTGCAGGTCTGTTTACTCTCCATTTGGTTTAAGAAATGTAATCACTAGCTCTAGCCTGTTTTCACTGTTAAGTACAGCCTATTAAATATCCATCAATTCTGTTCACAGTGGACATGATACACTGAAAGCTAAACATGTGGATTATTTCTGCAATTTTACAAAACAAATATATATGTATAGCTTGTCATTAATGTGTTTTAGAAGGATAAATCATGCAAGTCACAGCATACAGATACAAGAAAATGTCATGACAAAATCCCAAATTAAAAATGAAGTTGATAAATACCCTCTAGTAAGTGTCACAAGAAAGCAATTTCGGTGATTATCGGCAATGTTATTTTGCTGTTTTGTCGTTTTATGAGTTTCACCTCAGGTAATGGTGATAGGGTGTAGCTCGGGAAAGAATTGTTGATAGGAATTCTAAGTGTGCTTTAGGAAAAAAGAATGGGAATTATTTGACACTCGTATAGCTCCTGTCATAGGTGGAAAATACAGAGGCTAGCACTTAGCAGTCACTGACAGTAATAAATGATATTGTACAGCACTTTCTCTTCCAAGACATTTCTCTAATTGGTATATATCTATATCCATACCCATATCTCTATCTATGTGTATCCAGGCACTTAAACCTCACAACTATTCTAAAAGGTACTCAAATTGTTGTCATTTAATAGTTGATGATAACAAGACCCAGAAAGGGTAAGTAACATGCCTAATTTTCTCTCCGTTAAATGGAAAAGATAGGATTTTATTCATGATTCTATGCCAGAATCTGGATTAATAACAATTGTTATTTAGATGGTTATTAAGCTTCTCAAACACATTACACACACACACACACACACACACACACCACACACACACAAGCACAATTTATTTGTATGCATGTGTATTTACTTGAAAGTGTACATGTTTGTGTATGATTTCCTACCTTCCTTGGGGGATTTCTTTTGGACCTGTAGATTGATGATCACTTATATGAAACAGATGCCCACTTAGTTGGGCTATCACTCAAATTAGTTAACTAGAAAGTCTCTACTTGTTTCTCCTTAGTTATGACCATTTGTTAGCTTTATGAAATATCACCTAATAAGATGTATGAAATTTCTGCTGCATAAAGATTAAGCATATTATTCAGGAGAATGTTGATTGTTGACTACAAGTAACAGAAACTGAACTCAACCTAGCATAGGGAATAAAGAGAAGCTATTGCATTACAGAGATCATGGAAGGGAAGGACAAATAAACTGTAAGGGTGGCAGAGAAGCAGTTGGGCTGTGGGTATAACTAGAGACAGGGACCAGAACCTTGAAAGGACAACCTCTCTCTCCCAAGCACTCTCTCTCTCTCCATCCCTCTCTCTCTTTCTCTCTCCCTCTTTCCCTTTCTCTCTCTAAAGTATGTCAGTTTTGTTTCTCCACATAGTGGGAAACACAGGTCCAAACAGATAGAGAACCTCACATCCCATTGTTTCTGCCATCAGAAGGCTGACTCCTTTTTCTAGCTCCCAGCTTCACAGCCCCAGAGAGGAGCCATAATTGATTTTTGGTAACTATACACCTCAGCCCCAGTCAAATGTGGCCAGAAAGTGGGTTGTGTGCGTATTTGACGGTTTCCACTGGAGCAGCTGGGGAAAAAAAAGGAATAGCCCCCAAATGAAGAGGAAGGAGGGAAGACAAGAGAAGGAAAGTAACGCTGGTCAGAAAGAAACTGCATAAATATTTAAATGCAATAAAAATAATTCAAGGGCTACACAACAATAAATGGAAGGAAGCTGAACTTTTTTTTGCTTGTTTGCTTTGAAAGAAGAGGACAGTGGATTTTTATGTTAATCAGGATAATAAATTACTATTATTATGAACCATTGACATTTCAGAGATACCCTTCGTTAATTCTACTCCACAGATTGGGTGGTCTAATTGTTAATAACTTTATTCTACATTTATATTCTATACTAGCATTATGTAAGTGGTTCTAATACTTACAAAGATTCACGTTGCATGAAAAAAATCAATGTTGGATACAAGAGTGATAGTATTATAATTTCACTACTTGCCACAGACATTTCCTCTCCCAGTGAACAGTAGGTAAAGCCTGTCTTCCTGTGCACCCTCCTCTACCCATACGTATGTTCGTATGTATATTATATATATGTGACAAGTTGCTGATGGATTTCCTAGGCAAGGCCCTGTCATATTCTGTCCAAATTTTTATTTTCTTTCCATTTTATTCGTTAAGGATACCGTAATATGTTTAAACTGAAATTTTAATTAAAATAAATTTGTAAATGAAAGTTCTAAGCACCTACCCTCATTCCACTAATAGCACATGTCATCTTACATGCATATTCTGGAATATGTTCCTGTATTTCTTGCTTAAATCCAAAGTATACTTCTAATTCAGAATTTTAGGATGTGAGAGATATTATTTTATTTATTTACTGGTTTGTTCGTTTATATGCTAGTTTAAAGTCTTCGAATACCTCTCAAATACCTTTTTTTAGAGCGACCTCATAGACTGCCAGCGCTGGGAGGATGGTAAATTAGCACAAGATGCAAGTTCTATTATTTAGGCTGATCCTTGAGATACAACAGAAGAAAACATGGCCCAGGGTAAGGGACCAAAAGAAAGTAAAGTGTTCTAAAACATCTATCTGTTTTTGTCTAAAGATCAAGATGTTGATAATTTTAAGAAACAAACAAGATAACGTGAACATGACTATGTGTCTTAGTAAGTGATAGATAATCTCTCACACACACACAATTTAATTTGATGGTATTATCTTTAAAACAGAAGAGAAAATTTTAGTCTAGCCAATGGAAGGAAAGATAGGACTAAAAATGATTTTTTAGTATAGTAAATAGAAATGAAATAAGACAGATGAAATATCCCAATATAATGCATTTGCAATATATATAAGTGGATTAAATACACTTACCAAACACAGAGATGCTCAGGTTAAAAGAAAACTTTAAAAATAGATCCAGCAATGTGTGCTATAGAAAGCATATAAAATGGTGAAGAAAGGATGAAAATAATGAGCAGAAAAAGATAACCAGGCAATTATGAATCACAAGAAAGATAAAACTTCCACATCACATCAAATAAAATTTCAGGTAAAAGTATTATAAAGTATAAAAAATATTATATACTAGTAAAAGAATATAAAGCTTCATAGAATGTAGTGATCATACTATATGCACGTAACTATAGAACTTCAAAATTAACAAATCAGCAACATATAGAAACATTGGGAGAAATAGACAAGTCAACATTTGTATTTAGATTTTTTAATGCATTCCTCTTAGAAGCTAAAAGAGCATGCAGAAAAAATATTAAACAAAATTATACCAGACTTAGACATCACAATTAATAAACTCACTGTATACATGCATCTATTTTATGTGTGTGAATATATGTATATAAGCTTTACATACAGTTGATTAGCAAAGAACTCCAGGTACATGTGTAACATAAGCAAAAATCATTGATGATCTAGTCCAAAAAGAAACCTTTATAAATGCTGAAATTTTAACAGAACACAGACTTTGTATTCCAACCCTGTGTAATAAAACTTAAAATCAAAAATATTAACTAAAGAAATAAGTACACACCTTGCAAACTAATCAATAAACTTTTTGTTGAATAGGAAATCAAAAGAAAATTACAAAACACTCAGAAATGTATTAAAGCGAAAATACTCAAATTAAATGTATGGGATACATCTGAAGTAATCCTTACAGATATATTTACATCTTTAAATTCATTTATCAGAAGAAAAAGAAATAATGGAAAAGAAATGAATATTCAAGATGACAGCAAGAGAGCAACAAAGAAAAGCAGAATAGTAGAGAAGAAAGGAAATATTAGATGAGAGCAGAAATTAATTACATATATATTATATATTTTTATTTTGTTTATTGTTTTTGTTTTGTTTTTTTGTCCACACCACGCAACTTGTGGGATCTTAGTTCCCTGACCAGGCATTGAACCTGTGCCCTTGGCAGTGAAAGCACAGAGTCCTAAGCACTGGACTGCCAGGGAATTCCCAATTACATATATTTTTAAAACAGGATAAAAAGGAAAATCTTTGGAAAAATCCATAACATAAAAAATCTTCTGGGAAAGAATAAAAATAAGAAGACGGAAGAAGAAAAAGCAAATGAAAACCAGAAATAATACAGACTTTTAAGATGAAAAGAATTATGAATTGACATATTAATATTATACATCAGTGAGTTTATTAATGTAGACCAGAGGAATGACTACTGGAGTCACTATAAAATGCCAAACTTGAAAAAGTGGGAGTCTTGAACAGACCAGCGTTCTTAATAAATTCAAATGATAGAAAATCAGAAAACAGCATGAAGAAAACTACATATTTTGTAAGGTTGGATACATATTTCAGAAAATACATTTTATAATACTTTTATATATAATATGCATATTAGAGTGTTATTGCACAGAGAAAATTAAAGGAGACCAGGGAAAAAGGAAAAATAATGCAATACAATAATAAAATACAGTATATACAAAGAGAAATACAATAAAGATTCTTTAGATAGATGATAACACTGTCCTAATTACTGGGGAGAAAAATAAATTGAGAAAGAAATGTCGTATTCTGGAGAGAATATTTTTAAATAGCTTTATGTAACCAAGGGAGGAAGTTAACACACACAACTGTTTACCAACCCTATGAAAAATGTTTCAAGGATGAGAAATATAGATTCATCAATGCCGTACACTGACAGCAATTCTGTACGCAGTATCAAGTGTCATATCTGAATACCCAAGTAAATGCCAAAGGTAAATGCACCATTGGTTAGTGTAGCATGGTGAATTTTACCTCTGTCTCACTCTAAAATGTTTTAGTTTGATCAGTTTTGGTTATGAAACCATTATACAATAACATAAATAATTTATAGGTCCTCTCTATTTTGAGGAAATAGTCCAAAGGAAAACTTCTTCAAAGCGCTGTTCTGCTTGCAGTATGAACAGTGACTACTGCTGATCAAGAAGGCTGAGATGCCCCAACTTTTCTGCATGTAGATTTTCAAGGTTAGCTCAAATGTCGTTTCTTACTTCTCCTCCGCTCTTGTTATATAAGCACACATGGCTAGGAATCTGGCCCTATGAGTAACGTCTATATTTATGCGTGTTTATCTATAAACATGAGGGAAATATTCCTAATAAAACTACTTGCTATTGTAAACTAGGAAATGTAAACATTCTTCTATTATTTTCTACTTCTTTATAAGTATTTGACAAAGCTCTTAGAGTCATTTTAATAATTGACTTTTCATTGGACTTAATTAAAGATGTTCTATATTTATTTTGAAAGTAAGACACTAGATCAGTGAAAACCACCGGTGAATGTTGTTTTCATCTTAGCAAACTGTCCACATCACATACTTGCCAAATCACAGCAATTACCCATTTTAAATGATGCAATATAAGCAATTACCCATCCTAAATGATGAGGTGTTGTAATGACTTTGGAAATGAAGGCACTTTGGGTCATTAGTACCTTCAAATTGATTGTTACAAGATTATTATTTCTAAATCATTTATACTTAGTTCCAAGCCTCTCATACATCAAGTTAAAACGTATAAAAAATTATAACTTCTGGGCTTCCCTGGTGGCGCAGTGGTTGGGAATCTGCCTGCCGATGCGGGGGACACGGGTTCAAGCCCTGGTCTGGGAGGATCCCACGTGCCGCGGAGCGGCTGGGCCCGTGAACCACAATTGCTGAGCCTGCGCGTCTGGAGCCTGTGCTCTGCAACAAGAGAGGCCGCGATAGTGAGAGGCCCGCGCAACGCGATGAAGAGTGGCCCCCACTTGCCGCAATTGGAGAGAGCCCTCGCACAGAAATGAAGACCCAACACAGCCATAAAAAAAAAAAAAAAAAAATTATAACTTCTATTGTATCAAATTGAATCAATACATTCTATTCAAGTTGCCTCAGTAATGCCTTTTTTAATGTTTTTGGTAAGAGTTATTTTGGAAACTTACTCATTTATTTGTTTATAATTCACACTCAGAAGAGGGCAATTGCTTGAAATTTTTCCAATATTTGTATAACTTGTACATAAATCAAAAATAATACTAAGAATAATCCTGCCCTACAATTGGCAGAATTTTCTTTCTATGAAGCCAGATATAGTCAGAAGGCTATATTCCTAGATCATAACCCTCTGTAAGTCTCTAACACCATTTCTAAGACACAACACACACACACAACACACACAAACACAACCCACCCAACCATAATCCACCCATTTCTGCCACCCTTTCACCTCTTCTCAGGCCTTTTCCTGGTGTATTTTCTCCCTTCTTTGCTTGCTATGATTTAACAATTTTACTAGTGAACAAAGAAATGAACAGATGGTTGCAAGTATGAAATGGAATATTACATCCTGAGTTTTTTACCTGGACTCATACAAAATATACCCTCCTACTCTCTAGCCTAAATTATTTTTTCACCATTTATGTATCTATGATGTGTAATGTCTCCTCGCTCTACAAAACATGCCTGAAGACCCCAAACCTTTAAATACTTTAAATATAATACCTCATATGGCAAAAGGAACTTTGCAAATATGATTGAGTTCAAAAACTTCAGCCATGGAGATTATCCTGGATTGTTGAGTGGATGCAATATAATCACAAGGGTCTTTCTAAGTGGAAGAAGAAGGTCCGAGTCAGAGAGACAAATTGAAGATACTACTTTGCAGCTTTGAAGGTGATAAAGCCACAATCTAAGGAATGTAGGTGGCCTCTGGAACCTGAAAAACACAAGGAAACAGATTCTCTCCTGAAGCCTCCAGAAGAAATGCAGCTTAATTTTAGGACCTCTGACCTCTAGAACATTGACATAATGAATTTGTGTTAAGCCCCTACACTTGCAGTAATTTGTTACAGCATCAATAGAAAACTAATATGTCTGTGAGCTCTTTTTATATCCTTCAAAATCATTTCTGTTTCTCCTTCATCCCCATAAGATTTTCATGAGTATCATGCTTCCTTGACAGGGAAATGAGAGCTTGATATATTAGTTTTCCTCAAAAAGAGGTATTATGATGTCAGTCAGATGTTTTTTCCCACCTACTTATTATCTGTTTTGAATTTTACCCTATATGTATAGATAGAGTAAGTAAATATATCTGCATTTTTTTAATATGTTATCTAGAACTATTTTGGAGGAAGCAAGTGTATTATAATTTAAATATATGCATTAATTGACTAGAAAGTAGGACAACACTAGTTCAATCTCAACAAAGTCACATAAAACGAAATGTAAATATTACTCTAAGTATCTTGAAGAACACTGAAAATCACTCCTGTTGATTAATTAAAAAGGCAATCCTGGGACACTAAATAGGAAATTTTACATCTAAAGCATCACAGAAATTATCTATAAACACTGACCTGCACCCTCGCTCAAATGTCCCCACTCATGACAACTGTGAAAATTTCACTCAACTTTTTCTGATCTCTCAAGTTTCTTCACTCTCTGTTCTCTCTTGTTCTGCTACTCACCCCTCTCATCCAAGTTCTGGTGTATTCCCAGCCCCAAGAGACTTCATTGCCTCTTTTTTTTTTTTTTGAGAAGAATGAGACTTTAATCAGTTCTAAGTGGAGATTATAACACTAAGAGATAAAGGGTTGTTAACAAACACAGTAACAAATGGACATCTGATTGGTATGAGGCATTATCTTGTACATATATAATATTTTGTGTATCCTCAGTGCATAGCATTTACACACAGAGCCACTGCTGCACGGCACAAGATTATATGAAGAGGCTGAATCAGAGTAAGGCTGTTTAACAGACCGAAATTTTTTAGTATATATATACTATATGAAAACCGATTGAACTTTTGAACTGGCAGGGTAGAAGGCAACTCTGCCAAACACTGCAGTTAAAGCCCCTACTTTAGTGCACAGTTCCACCCCTTCCATCTGCATGCGTGACGCATTAACAGTATTGAAAGGTAAACGAGCCACTTTGTGGCGACCACAGCCATCGTTATGAACATATTGCACAAATTTTCTAGAACTAAACAGTAAGTTGTACCCTACTTTTATTTTTTAAAGCTGAAACATTTGATGCTGCTGGTAAACTCCACTTAAGTTTATAACCTGTGCCACAGCAAAGAATGGTGATGCTATTTATTCAACTACCCTTTAATAATAATGGCAAAAAATGTTCAAGAGGAGCTACAATGTAGCTTCCAATGATTGGCGCACAACCTCACTCCGGGATAGCTGCAGGGCCAGACATCTCCATGCTCTCTCTCCTCCCTTTTACTGATGGCATTTTAAAAATTTATTATAAACCGTTAATGGAGAATAGTATTTTCAAGCCCATGATATCAATATGAAGATAAAGCCTAGCTAACTAAAGATAGGAGATTTTACACGTGCTTTTACCTTCACCTGTTCCAAAAGCTCCACTAAAGTAACAATAAATGGATTTTTAAAGTCATATACCCCCTAAGACAAAGAGATCAAGAACATATAGCAACAATATTTTAGAATCTAGAAACAAAGGAAGCTGGTTGATATAGCTAAGAAAAAGTTGAATTCTAAGCCAGTTTGGGAGAAATGAAAGAAAAAAGAAAAGTAACTTCATTCACAACTCAAAACCAACAAGAGGCTCAGGATTCCAGAAGCCAGTTGCCCTTGAAAGCAGGGATGAAGGCAGATCTAACAATAGGTCTGACTGATATTTGCTTAATAGTTAAATTCACATGCATCTGAGTTCTAAATAAGAGATGGGGAAAGGGGTGGGGGAGAAGCAGCTGGACCCCCAGATCTCATTCGCTACCTGCAAAGCAGAGGGAAAAGTCTCTATACTAGAGACAGCGCAGTTGAAGCCTGAGGGTTGGAGTCTCATAGGCTTTAATAAAAACCTGGCAGTAGACCAAAGGCTGAGTCATCCCCACACCCAGTTACCTCCATCCTCAGCCTCCTCAATACTCAGTTCAGAAACTCACTAAACTGGTAGCCAAAACTTACTTACACCCTCTAGGAAGGAGATTGTAAATGTATTTTTGACTACGAAAGCAGACCATCCCAAAGTGTTAACATTTAAACAAACAAAAAGAACTAATGATACTGATATACCTACTCAGGTAACCCATAACAGTGAAGCCCGTAGTCAATAAACCTCATCCCCACACACAAAGCTTATAACTTTTAGTTTTTCTCCCCAACTCTTACATATTAGGTAACAGCCAAGGATCACCATATTTAAAGGAAAGCCTCAATGTTTAAAAATAGAGAACTAAAAGAAAAAAGCAGATAAGACGAAGATTATGCAGGAGGATAAAAGCGTCATGAAAGGTCTCCCATACAAAAGTCATCCTCATAATTTTTGTAAATACACACCCATAAGGGCATAGTGTTATGAAATGAATGTTTGTGTCACCCCACCCCCCAAATTCATATGTTGACATCCTAATCCCAATGTGATGAAATATGGAGGTGGGGTTTTAGCGAGGTGATAAGATCATGAGGGTGAATCTTTCATGAATGGGATTAGTGCCCTTATGAGAAGAAGCCAGAGAGCTATTTAGTTCTTTTTCTGCCACAAGAGAATACAATGAGAAGTTGGCAGTCTGCAACCTGAAAGAGGGCTCTCACCAGAACCTGATCATCTTAGTACACTGATCTCTGACTTCCAGCCTCCAGAATCATGAGAAGTATGTTTCTGTTGTTGCTTAAGTCATGTAGGCTACGGTAATTTAGCAGCATTAAGTTACTAAAACAGGTGGAGTAACTCCTTACTCCGTAAGTGTGGGCTGTGCATAGTGACATCCTTCAATGAGTACAGTATGGAAAAAGGATAAAAGAGTAACTTTACAATGGCAAAACCTCAAACTCAATCTCAGCACCTGACCAATACATAAATAAAAGATAAGGTGTCAGTGTTCCTATCTTAAAAACCTGTGAAAATCCTTTCAATCTTTTTTCTATGCTGCATTTTTTCCCAGAAAGTGTATTGACATAATTTTGGGTAATATTTTAATTAAGAAGGCTTTTCTTTAAGCTGAAAAGAAAGGGTGATAATTAGTGACAAGAATACATAGAAAAGAACAAATGCCACTGGAAAGGTAAATATATAGCAAAGGTAGTGGATTAATCACTTATAAAGCTAATATGAGGTTAAAAGACAAAAGTAGTAAAAGTAACTATGATTACAATAACTATTGTTAAGGAATACACAAGATAAAAAGATGTAAGATGTGGCATCAAAAACATAAAACATTGGGTGGGGGGAGTAATAATATTGAGCTTTACAATGGAATCAAATTTAAGTTGTTATCAACTTAAAATGACTGTTATAATTTGTTATGGGTAATCCTCATGGTAACCCAAATCAAAAACCTATGGTAAGTACACAAAAGTTAAAGAGAAAGAACATATAAGCATTCCACTAAAGGGTCATCAAACCACAAAGGAAGAGAGCAAGGGAAGAAGAAAGGAACAGAGAGAAACTACAAAAACATTCAGAAAACAATTAACAAAATGACAATAAGCACCTACTTATCAATAATTACTTTAAATGTAAAGAAATGAAGTTCTCCAATCAAAAGACATAGATTGAGAACAGACTGATGGTTGCCAGAGGCAGGAGGTGGTAGGTGGGAGAAATTGGTGAACTGTGGGGTTTTTCGAGTTTAAGTAAATTGAATTTTTAAAAATATAGCAAATATTTTATAATAATTATAAATGGAGTATAACCTTTAAAAATTGTGAATCACTATATTGTATATGTGTAACTTATATAATATTGTATATCAACTATGCCTCAATAAAAAATATAAAAGCAAATAAAAAATTTTTGTAAGTAGTTGACAAAGTCAGAAATGCACATTAATCAAAATATGTAAAATTTATATTCATAACACTACCTTGAATTTTAAATACCTTTCAATGAAAACATGCCAAACTTAGGACATCTTAGAAAATTTACATATTTACCCAGTCTTCATCCAACATATATCCCAATGTCAACAGAATATAATTTGTAAACCTAATCATAAAAATATATGGATTCAACTGATAACTGACCTTCAGTAAATATTGATTGAGCACTGAGTCACTATTCTAGATGTTAGAAATACAGCAGGGAACAAATCTTACCAAATGCCAGACCTCAGATTGTTTACATTCCATTGGCATCATTTAATATTTTAGGCCAATAGATTTCTTGATGAAATATAAAAATAGTGAAAGAAAGAATAAAAAGAGAAAAAGGCAGGTAAAGAAAGGAAAGCACACCAAAGCATATAATATCTGTCCATGTCAACACAATGATTCACTTTACATTGTTTTGACATCTGAGTGGTAGGGGAACTCACAACAGGCATCCTTCACTGGGGAGAAAATACCCAGAGTTTAGTTTTGGACTGTTAAGTATGAGATGCCAGTCAGACATGCCAGAGGAGATGTAGAGTATCTCCTATATATGTGTATATGAGTCTAGAATTCATGAGAAACATTCCAGTTGGAGATAGATGTGGAAGTCAACAGCATATAGATGATACAACATATAGCAAGCCTGATATGTATCACAATGAGATTTAAAAGTTTAAGCACCACTAATTTTTCAATCCTTCCTTCCTCCCCTTTTCCTCCTACCCCCACTTCTTCCTCTTTCTCCTTCTTCTTCTTAATCTTTATAATTTTTTTGTATATGTCTATCAGATGGGCCAGAGTTAAACTGTAAATATACTCTTTTTTCTTTCCCTGTAGCTTCCTTTATAGCTGTTTAGCAAATAAGGCGAATAAGCTGTTTAGCAAATAGTTCTTCCCACAGTTCAGCTGTATCCTCTGTTTTCACCCACCTACTACAACTGAAGCAGACATACATGTTTATATTTCTCCAGAGAATGTCCAGTTTAAGGGTAAAGTAGGCCAGGTCACAAAGGCAGCTTCAGATTTGATGATCCTGGAGAGAGAAGACTTAGATTTGACTCATTACTTTCACTTTGTGAGAAGCAATTCAAAAAGTCTACAGTTAAGAATAAAAAGAGTGCACAGAGCCCCTTAATGCCTCTTAATGCTTGTTAGGGAGGCACACCAATAATTGGACAGGCTCAGTATGGGCATAGAAGGGGGAATTGGCCCCGTCACAGAAAAACAGGAATTTTATGCCACTTTAAACTAGAGTGCTGGAGCACTTCAGCATTCAAAGGCTCATGCTGTTTCCATAGAAGAAAATTCTTATCTGACCACAGTTACACATTTCTTTAATTCTATTTGTAATTCCAATGCAACAGCCCTGGCCATGGCCTACCTGTGTGACAGAAGACAATTTATATTTTACTATAGATTTTCTAGGGGAAACCATGGAGGAGTATTACCATACACACATATAATCTCATTTGATGTCTCTTTTCTCAAGCCCCTGCTGTCATTTATTTCATAACTTCCCCTCCCAAACCACTGGTAATTTTTCTCATTTGTTATACAGAGTTGTTTCGGCTGTGCCCCACACACATCATACCATTCAGCAAAGTCCTTTGGAGTACACTATCATGAGAAAGGTTTCTGGGATTATAAATAACAGTATTTCCTAGCATTTAGTTGTTCAGGCAAAACACTGAGAACCAATCACGCAGTTCAATGGAGAAGTCTCCTCTGGCCTTTAAGATTATACCTGTAATGCTGTAAGAACCTTGTGTCTTAAAAACCTTTAAACAATCCAATTAGTATATTGAAGCATTTACTGGAAAACCATTTAAAGATTGTGGATATGCAGCACCTATAACGTGTGCAAGAGTTAAGGCATAATAAGAATTTTGCTTTTACATCTGTACTTAAAATAATCATTGCTCCTTTACTAATATTATGAACATTTTATGAACATAATTTATCTCCATTGCCCTTCACTTAGTCTGTTTCTGTTGATGTATGACACCCTTCAAATTGCTAGAAATAAGTTATTACAGTGAGAAATTCCTAATTATTTCCTCTGATTAAAGTTCAGATATGTCAAGGAACCTGATCCCACATGTTGCTGTTTGATGGGAGAAACTGCTTTATAATTTATCTGAGTCATTTAAAAAATATATGGATAGGAGCTTACATTAACGCTTGTGAAATGCTTTAATATTTTTTATTTCTCATTTTCTTCTGATTTATTGGGGGATAAGTTACCAAAGCCATCATATCTTAGAAAAAATAAAGTATTAGTATGATGAATAGGAGTATCATATGCTCTGTTTAGTATAAGGGTGAACACAGTTAAGCATCTGTCAGAAAAGTTTATAATCAGATGCAAACCTACACATTGGGCTTTCACTCATACTTCCAGTTAGGCTTTTCTGCAGAAAAAAAAATATTATTTCTCTGAGGCACTTATTTTTCCAACTATATTCTCCTATGAGCAAGGGTTTGACGGAGAGCTTAATTTTAACCACACTGAGAATTTTTTAAATTAATTTAAAAGATTGATAACTCATTAAAGTCTGACCAGAGCAGAAAGACAACCAGGAATGGAAAAAAATGGTTAATATAATGTCTCCCAAAATATTACAAAAAGACAGTTTGGGATTTGAAATTAGTTGAACTGAACTTAAACTTTTGATTCTTCCTCTCTTTAGTTGTATAACCTTGGGGAAGTGGTTTATTTCATCAGAGACTGTTCATTTAGAGACAGTTTGGAGAGAACATCACTGATTACCAAGTGGTAGTGTCAAGAACAAGTTCAATAATGTTTGTGACTACTCTTTGTAAACTTAAAAATATTATAGAACTGATAGAATTTATTTTTCAACTATAATAAAAGGACACTAATTTTCCATGTATTTAACAGCTCATTGTCAAGAAGATACTTGATAGATTTATAAACTGTCAAGGAAAAACCAAATGTCCAAAGCCCTTTGGGAACAAATCTGTATCACTATAAAAATGATTTATTCAATAGGAAGAAAATATTAAGAAGTAAACCTCAAATAAATAGCTTGTGTCATAAACATAACGGAATTGTTATAAATATTTAGTGATGCTAAACATTCCATCAATTAATGAGCATGTCAAATTAATTTAATTTAAAATAGTATTAGATGCAGAAATATTGCAATAAATATATAAAGCAAATATCATCAGACATAAAGGAAGAAACTGACAGTAACACAATAGTAGTAGAGCACTATATCACCCCATTTACGTCAATGGACAGATCATTCAGACAGAAAGTCATTAAGAAAACACTGGCCTTAAATAACACATTAAACCAAATGGACTTTATATAGACTGATAAATAGATACATAGGGAGATAAATAGGGAGATAGAAGATAGATAGATAGATATAGATTTTATAGATAGATATTGTATATATAAAATCCATCCAAAAGCAGCAAAATACACATTCTTTTCAAGTCACATGGAACATTCTCCAGGATAGGTCACATGCTAGGTTACAAAACAAGTCTCAGTAAGTTTAAGAAGAATGAAATTGTATCTAGCATATTTTGCAACCACAACACTATGAGACTAGAAATCAACTAAAGAAAAAAACTGCAAAAAATCACAAACACTTGAAGGCTAAGCAATATGCTACTAAACAACTGATGAATCACTGAAAAAGTCAAAGAAGAAATCAAAAAATACCTGGAGATGAAAGAAAACAAATACACAATGATCAAAAATCTTTGAGATACAGCAAAAGCAGTTCTAAGAGGAAAGCTTAAACTGATACAGATTTACCTGAGGAAATAAGAAAAATGTCAAATTAACAACTTAACTTTACACTAAAAGGAACTAGAAAAAAGAAGAAACATAACCCAAAGTTAGTACATGGAAAGAAATCATAAAGCTCACAGGAGAAATAAATAAAATAGAGACTAAAAAAATAGAAAAGATAGTGAAACTAAGAGCAAATTCTTTGAAAAGATATAAAATTGATAAAGCTTTAGCCAGACTCATCAAGAAAAAAAGGGAGAGAGGCCAAATCCATAAAATCAGAAATGAAAAAGAAGTTACAACCCACACCACAGAAATACAAAGAATCGTAAGAGATTACTATGAATAGTTGTAAGCCAATAAACTGGACAACCTAGAAGAAATGGACAAATTCCTAGAAATGTACAACACCCCAAGACTGAAACAGGAAGAAAATTTGAACAGATCAATTACCAGTAATGAAATTCAATCAATAATATTAAAAAAACTCCCAACAAACAAAAGTCCAGGGCCAGATGGCTTCACAGGTGAATTCTACCAAACATTTAAAGAAGAGTTAACACCTATTCTTCTCAAACTATTCCAAAAAATTGCAGAGAAAGAAATGCTTCACAAAAAAAGAAAATTACAGGCCAATATCAGTTATGAACATAGATACAAAATCCTCAACAAAATATTAGCAAACCAAGTTCAACATTACATTAAAATGATCTTACACCATGAACAAGTGAGATTTATCCCAGAGATGCAAGGATGGTTCAAAATCCATAAATCAATCAATATAATAAACCATATTAACAAATTGAAGAATAAAAATTATACGATAATCTCAATAGATGCAGAGAAAGCTTTTAACAAAATTCAACATCCATTTATGATAAAAACTCTCAACAAAGCTGGTATAGAAGGAACATACCTCAACATAAAACAGGTCATATATGATAAACCCATAGCTAACATTATACTCAACAGTGAAAAGAAGAAAGCTTTTCCTCTAAGATCACTCAAAGGACAAGGGTGCCCACCCTGACCACTTTTATTCAACATAATAATGTAAGTCTTAGCCACAACAATCAGACAAGAACAATAAATTTAAAAGATCCAAATTGGAAAGGAAGAAGTAAAACTGTTTGTAGATGACATGATACATAAAAATACATACATACATAAAAAATCCTAAAGACACCACCAAAAAACTATCAGAGTTCATCAATGAATTCAGTAAGATTGCAGGATACAATATTAATAAATATAAATCTGTTGCATTTCTATACATTAATAATGAACTATCATAAAGAAAGGCAACCCTTGTGCACTGTTGATAGGAATGTAATTTCATGCAGCCACTATGGAAAACAGTATGGAAATTACTCAAAAAATTAAAAATAGAGCTACCATATGGTCTAGCAATTCTACTTCTGGGTATTTATCCAAAGAAAACAAAAATACTAATTAGAAAAGAAATATGCACCCCTATGTTCATTGCAGCATTATTTACACTAGCTAAGGTTTGGAGGCAAATTAAGTGCCCATGAAGAAATAGGTGAATGGAGAAGATGTAGCACATATATACAATGGAATACTACTCAGACTTGAAAAAGAATGAAATCTTTTGTGACAACATGGAATGGACCTGGAGTGTATAATAATGCTAAGTGAAGTAAATCAGGCAGAGAAAGACAAATACTGCATGATTCCACTTATATGTGGCATCTTAATAAACAAAACAAACATAACAAAACAGAAATAGAGTTATAGATACAGAGAACAAACAGCTTGTTGCCAGAGCTGTGAGGCATGGTGGGGAGTAAAGGAATAGGTGATGGATATTTACAGGAACAAACTTCCAGCTACAAAATAAATGAGTCATAGGTATGAAATGAACAGTGTGGAGAATACATAGTCATTAAGTAATATCTTTGTATGGTGACATATCATAACTAGACTTAGCGTGGTGATCAGTTTGAAATGTATAAAAATATTGAATCACTATGTTGTGTACCTGGAACTAATATAATGTTATAGATCCTTTATACTTCCAAAACAAACTCATAGGAAAGAGATCAGATTCATCACTACCAGAGGGAGGGCAGGGGTATTGGATGAAGGCAGTGAAAAGGTACAAATTTCCAGTTATAAGATAAGTACTAGGAACATAATGCACAACATGTACATTATTAATGTACAACATTAATAAATATAATGAGCACTGCTGTATGTTATATATGAAAGTTGGTAAGATAGTAAATCCTAAGAGTTCTCATCACAAGGAAAAAGATTTGTTTCTATGTCTTTAATTTTATATCTATATGAAATGATGACTGTTCACCACACTTACTGTGATAACCTGTTCATGATATATTTAAATTAAATCACGCTGTACACCTTAAACTTACACAGTGCTGTATGTCAATTATATCTCAATAAAACTGGAAGAAGAAAAATTTATTGAGCACAGTCAAATGTACCTCGGTCAGCTCTGAGGACTACAAATTTGAACAAAGCACATCATCTTCATTTTGGTATTTGTGCAGGTACCAAATTCTAAACTTTAAAAGACAATGGACACAGAGAAAGTAAAAACAAAGTATCAGTCTTAAAACACTGATAATAACAATAGATTCCCCCTTTGTTTACTTCACTCTATAACTGCAATGAAGACAAACATAGGCTTATGTTCAGCATAAGTGGAAAGGGAAAATAAAATAATAAAGGACAACCATTCGGAAACAAAATTATTATAACTAAAGCTATGCTTTTGTTTAGGAAACTGTTATCCTTATTAAAATTATTCTGTTTTTCACTTCCTGGCATCAATATATTTTTCAACCAGAAACTATAGTTTCAGACTAAAAAAAATTCTTCCTTGGAGTTATAATCATTCTTTAATGTTAAATATTTGACAACCAAAAGGAGAGCAAATTCAGGTGATATGTTTGTGGGAGCTTAGGAGTGACAGTGACTCAGAGTAAGCAAGTAAAAATTAATGGTCCTTTTTTTAAGAGGAGATTAAATGGTGTGCTAAGGTCTGTATACTCAGGAGGAGGCTGGCTTAGAGAAAAGAGTTAAAGGAGAGGAGGAGCTTCAAGATGACGGAAGAGTAAGACACGGAGATCACATTCCTCCCCATAAATACATCAGAAATACATCTACATGTGGAACAGCTCCTACAGAACACCTACTGAACGCTGGCAGAAGACCTCAGACCTCCCAAAAGGCAAGAAACTCCCCACGTACCTGGGTAGGGCAAAAGAAAAAAAAAAAAAAAACAGAGACAAAAGAATAGGGACGGGACCGGCACCAGGGGGAGGGAGCCGTGAAGGAGGAAAGGTTTCCACACACTAGGAAGCCCCTTCGCGGGCGGAGACTGCGGGTGGCAGAGGGGGGAAGCTTCGGAGCCACGGAGGAGAGCGCAGCCACAGGGTCGTGGAGGGCAAAGCGGAGAGATTCCCGCACGGAGGATCGGCGCCGAGTAGCACTCACCAGCCCGAGAGCTCGTCTGCTCACCCGCCGGGGCGGGCGGGGCTGGGAGCTGAGGCTCGGGCTTCAGGCGGATCCCAAGGAGAGGACTGGGGTTGGCGGCGTGAACACAGCCTGAAGGGGTTAGTGCACCACAGCTAGCCGGGAGGGAGTCCGGGAAGAAGTCTGCAGCTGCCGAAGAGGCAAGAGGCAAGAGACTTTTTCTTGCCTCTTTGTTTCCTGGTGCCTGAGGAGAGGGGATTAAGAGCGCCGCCTAAACGAGCTCCAGAGACGGGCGCGAGCCGCGGCTACCAGCGCGGACCCCAGAGACGGGCATGAGACACTAAGGCTGCTGCTGCCACCACCAAGAGGCCTGTGTGCGAGCACAGGTCACTCTCCACACCGCCCCTCCCGGGAGCCTGTGCAGCCCGCCACTGCCAGGCTCCCGTGATCCAGGGACAGCTTCACCGGGAGAACGCACGGTGCGCCTCAGGCTGGTGCAACGTCACGCCGGCCTCTGCCGCCGCAGGCTCGCCCCGCCTCCCTACCCCTCCCTCCCCCCAGCCTGAGTGAGCCAGAGCCCCCGAAGCAGCTGCTCCTTTAACCCCGTCCTGTGTGAGAGAAGAACAGACGCCCTCAGGCGACCTACACTTAGAGGGGGCGCCAAATCCAAAGCTGAATCCCAGGAGCTGTGTGAACAAAGAAGAGAAAGGGAATTTTCTCCCAGCATCCTCAGGGGCAGCGGATTAAATCTCCACAATCAACTTGATGTACCCTGCATCTGTGGAATACCTGAATAGACAACGAATCACCCCAAATTGAGGAGGTGGACCTTGGGAGCAATGATATATATTTTTTTCCCCCTTTTTCTCTTTTTGTGAGTGTGTATGTGTATGCTTCTGTGTATGATTTTGTCTGTATAGCTTTGCTTTTACCATTTGTCCTAGGGTTCTGTCTGTCCATTTTTGTTTTGGTTTTGGTTTTTTTATTACATAAAAAACATTTTTTTCTTAATAATTATTTTTAATTTTAATAACTTTATTTTATTTTATCTTCTTCTTTCTTTCTTTCTTTTCTCCCTATTATTCTAAGCAGTGTGGAGGACAGGCTATTGGTGCTCAAGCCAGGCGTCAGGGCTGTGCCACTGAGGTGGGAGAGCCAAATTCAGGACATTGGTCCACAAGAGACCTCCCAGCTCCACGTAATATCAAACAGTGAAAATCTCCCAGAGATCTCCATCTCAACGCCAAGACCCAGCTACACTCAACGACCAGCAAGCTACAGTGCAGGACACCCTATGCCAAACAACTAGCAAGACAGGAACACAACCCCACCTATTAACAGAGAGGCTGCCTAAAATCATAATAAGGCCATAGACATCCCCAAACACACCACCAGACGTGGACCTGCCCACCAGAAAGACAAGATCCAGCCTCATCCACCAGAACACAGGCACTAGTCCCCTCCACCAGGAGGCCTACACAACTGACTGAACCAACCTTAGCCACTGAGGACAGACACCAAAAACAACGGAAACTATGAACCTGCAGCCTGTGAAAAGGAGATCCCAAACACAGTAAGTTAAGCAAAATGAGAAGACAGAGAAACACACAGCAGATGAAGGAGCAAGGCAAAAACCCACCAGACCTAACAAATGAAGAGGAAATAGGCAGTCTACCTGAAAAAGAATTCAGAATAATGATAGTAAAGATGATCCAAAATTTTGGAAATAGAAAGGAGAAAATACAAGAAACGTTTAACAAGGACCTAGAAGAACTAAAGAGCAAACAAACAATCATGAACAACATAATAAATGAAATTAAAAATTCTCTAGAAGGGAATAGCAGAATAACTGAGGCAGAAGAACGGATAAGTGACCTGGAAGATAAAATAGTGGAAATAAAAACTTCAGAGCAGCATAAAGAAAAAAGAATGAAAAGAATAGAGGACAGTCTCAGAGACCTCTGGGACAACATTAAATGCACCAACATTCGAATTATAGGGGTCCCGGAAGAAGAGGAGAAAAAGAAAGGGACTGAGAAAATATTTGAAGAGATTATAGATGAAAACTTCCCTAATATGGGAAAAGAAATAGTTAATCAAGTCCAGGAAGCACAGAGAGTCCCATATAGGATAAATCCAAGGAGAAACATGCCAAGACACATATTAATCAAACTATCAAAAATTAAATACAAAGAACAAATATTAAAAGCAGCAAGGGAAAATCAACAAATAACACATAAGGGAATCCCCATAAGGTGAACAGCTGATCTTTCAGCAGAAACTCTGCAAGCTAGAAGGGAGTGACAGGACATATTTAAAGTGATGAAGGAGAAAAACCTACAACCGGGATTACTCTACCCAGCAAGGACCTCATTCAGATTTGACAGAGAAATTAAAAGCTTTACAGACAAGCTAAAGCTAAGAGAATTCAGCACCACCAAACCAGCTTCACAACAAATGCTAAAGAAACTTCTCTAGGCAGGAAACACAAGAGAAGGAAAAGATCTACAATAATAAACCCAAAACAATTAAGAAAATGGTAATAGGAACATACATAACGATAATTACCTTAAATGTAAATGGATTAAATGCTCCAACCAAAAGACATAGACTGGCTGAATGGATCCAAAAACAAGACCCACAAATATGCTGTCTACAAGATACCCACTTCAGACCTAGGGACACATACAGACTGAAAGTAAGGGGATGGAAAAAGATATTCCATGCAAATGGAAATCAAAAGAAAGTTGGAGTAGCAATTCTCATATCAGACAAAATAGACTTTAAAACAAAGACTATTACAAGAGACAAAGAAGGACACTACATGATGATCAAGGGATCAATCCAAGAAGAAGATATAACAATTGTAAATATTTATGCACCCAACATAGGAGCACCTCAATATATAAGGCAAATACTAACAGCCATAAAAGGGGAAATCAACAGTAACATAATCATAGTAGGGGACTTTAACACCCCACTTTCACCAATGGACAGATCATCCAAAATGAAAATAAATAAGGAAAAACAAGCTTTAAATGAAACATTAAACAAGATGGACTTAATTGATATTTATAGGACATTCCATCCAAAAACAACAGAATACACATTCTTCTCAAGTGCTCATGGAACATTCTCCAGGATAGATCATATCTTGGGTCACAAATCAAGCCTTGGTAAATTTAAGAAAATTGAAATCGTATCAAGTATCTTTTCCTACCACAACACTATGAGACTAGACATCAATTACAGGAAAAAATCTGTAAGAAATACAAACACATGGAGGCTAAACAACACAGTACTTAATAACCAAGAGATCACTGAAGAAATCAAAGAGGAAATCAAAAAATACTTAGAAACAAATGACAATGAAAACACAATGACCCAAAACCTATGGGATGCAGCAAAAGCAGTTCTAAGAGGGAAGTTTATAGCAATACAATCCTACCTTAAGAAACAAGAAACATCTCAAATAAACAACCTAACCTTACACCTAAAGCAATTAGAGGAAGAAGAATAAAAAAACCCCAAAGTTAGTAGAAGGAAAGAAATCATAAAGATCAGATCAGAAATAAATGAAAAAGAAATGAAGGAAACGATAGCAAAGATCAATAAAACTAAAAGCTGGTCCTTTGAGAAGATAAGCAAAACTGATAAACCATTAACAAGACTTACCAAGAAAAAAAGGGAGAAGATTCAAATCAGTAGAATTAGAAATGAAAAAGGAGAATAACTACTGACACTGCAGAAATACAAAGGATCATGAGAGATTACTACAAGCAACTATATGCCAATAAAATGGACAACCTGGAAGAAATGGACAAATTCTTAGAAATGCACAACCTTCTGAGGCTGAACCAGGAAGAAATAGAAAATATGAACAGACCAATCACAAGTAATGAAATTGAAACTGTGATTAAAATCTTCCAACAAACAAAAGCCCAGGACCAGATGGCTTCACAGGTGAATTCTATCAAACATTTAGAGAAGAGCTAACACCTATCCTTCTCAAACTCTTCCAAAATATAGCAGAGGGAGGAACACTCCCAAACTCATTCTACTAGGCCACCATCACTCTCATAAGAAAACCAGACAAAGATGTCACAAAGAAAGAAAACTACAGGCCAATATCACTGATGAACATAGATGCAAAAATCCTCAACAAAATACTAGCAAACAGAATCCAACAGCACATTAAAAGGATCATACACTATGACTAAGTGGGGTTTAACCCAGGAATGCAAGGATTCTTCAGTATACGCAAATCAATCAACGTGATACGCCATATTAACAAATTGAAGGAGAAAAACCATATGATCATTTCAATAGATGCAGAGAAATCTTTTGACAAATTTCAATACCCATTTATGATAAAAACCCTCCAGAAAGTAGGCATAGAGGGAAATTTCCTCAACACAATAAAGGCCATATATGGCACACCCACAGCCAACATCGTCCTCAATGTTGAAAAACTGAAACCATTTCCACTAAGATCAGGAACAAGACAAGGTGGCCCACTCTCACCACTATTATTCAACATAGTTTTGGAAGTTTTAGCCACAGCAATCAGAGAAGAAAAAGAAATAAAAGAAATCCAAATTGGAAAAGAAGAAGTAAAGCTGTCACTCTTTGCAGATGACATGATACTATACACAGAGAATCCTAAAGATGCTACCAGAAAACTACTAGATCTAATCAATGAATTTGGTAAAGTAGCAGGATACAAAATTAATGCACAGAAATCTCTTGCATTCCTATACACTAATGATGAAGAATCTGAAAGTGAAATTAAGAAAACACTCCCATTTACCATTAAAACATAAAGACTAAAATATCTAGGAATAAACCTACCTAAGGAGACAAAAGACTTATATTCAGAAAATTATAAGGCACTGATGAAAGAAATTAAAGATGATACAAATAGATGGAGAGATATACCATGTTCTTGAGTTGGAAGAATCAACACTGTGAAAATGACTCTACTACCCAAAGCAATCTACATATTCAATGCAATCCCTATCAAACTACCAGTGGCATTTTTCACAGAACTAGAACAAAAAATTGCACAATTTGTATGGACACACAAAAGACCCCGAATAGCCAAAGCAATCTTGAGAAAGAAAAACGGAGCTGGAGGAATCAGGCTCCCTGACTTCAGACTATACTACAAAACTACAGTAATCAAGAGAGTATGGTACTGGCACAAAAACAGAAATATAGATCAATGGAACAGGGTAGAAAACCCAGAGGTAAACCCACACACATATGGTCACCTTATGTTTGATAAAGGAGGCAAGAATATACAGTGGAGGAAAGAGAGCCTCTTCAATAAGTGGTCCTGGGAAAACTGGACAGCTACATGTAAAGAATGAAATTAGAACACACCCTAATGCCAAGAAAAAGAATTTGTACTTATGGAACTTACATTCCATTTAAGGAGAACGACAAGTAATCACATTTGCAAACCAAAAATACACATATAAAATATAAAATTCCTCCTAAAGAGGAATTTCTAAAAGCTATGAAGACAAAGAAAGCAGAATAAGAGACAGAGTATATATGTTCCCTATGCTATTTAGATGGGATTATCAAGTATAGTCTCTTAGAAAAGATGGCACTAGAGAAGAAAAGCAAATGTAAATTCTACAAAACAGGCTTAGTGCTCAAGAAACAGCCAAACATTCAGTGAGTTTGGGAGTGAGTGAACCAAGAGAATTCAGAGGAGACCAGTCACTCAAATAGTCACAGTTCAGATGACAGAGGATCTTTTAGGCTGGGAAAAAGACTTTCAATTATTCCAAATGTTATAGAAATCATTGGAGGGATTTGAGTTTAATGTGCTCTGATGAACATTTTAAACCTCTGTGGAGAGTGGACTTGAGGGTGAGAGTGGTTGGGAGGGTGGGTGTGGGGAGGGGGAGGGATGGAAGGAATGAGACCAGTTGGGAGATGTCGCAGTGCTCTCAGTAGACTGCATGGCCACTTGAACAAAGTAGCAGTGATGGAGGCAGTGAAAAGTGACTCGATTCTGGATATATTTTGAAGTACCTTAGCAGGACTTGTTGACAGATTGGACTTGGGTTATTAAAGAAAAAGAAAAACAAACATGAGCCTAGACTTTTGACCAGAGCTCCTGGTGAAAAGTAATGGTGAAGACTCAGGGGAAGGAAGTGAGTTTGGTGATACAGATCAGGAGTTCTTTTTTGAACATGTTAAAATGTCTGTGACATGATAAGTAGGCAATCAAATAGAGGAGTTTAGAACCAAGGGAGAATCTGGGTTGGCAATATTTATTTGGTGATCATAGGATAAGGATGGCATTTATGGCCATAGGCATAGGTAAAATTATCCAAAGTACAAGTGTGGATGAAGAAGAGATGAAACACAAGAAGTGAGCTCTGAGAAATGCTGATAGCTCAGTGTCAAAAGGAAGGGGAAGGGCCAATAGAAGAGAATGAGCAGTGTACAGGGTAGGAGGAAACACAGATCTCGTAGGAAATAATACATTCATGAGTTTCGGGAAATCGGCTCCCGCTATCACATCAAGGGTTGGATGTGGGTTGTTAATGTTGGAATAAAATGTGGCAGTAGTCTGTACTTTAGCTAAAAATGAAATATATATAGTCACATCATGGATTAGGTACAGAAGACTGACAGAGATATTGACCGTGTAGAGATTCAACTAAACCCACCCGCCTATCTTAGAATCTGTGTAATTCTATGTATGATACATGATTTTCTGAGACTCTGACCAGTGACCATCAGGGCCTCAGTGGTTCCATTCAAAACACAGACATGGTTTTTCTCTGGTCTATGATGGAACTTTAGTTTTGAATCTTTGAAGTGTCTCTATTTTTCAGAAGCTAATCAGGGTGAGCTAATCCTGATAGCATTTGTCTTTCTTGTAAGCGATTCTATATAAAAATTATATTTTGCCTTCTCTCAGCAGACAGTTGGAATCATTGTCAGAGGAAATCAAGACAAACAAAATGGGGCTGCCGTGCACAAGGCTGTGTGAAAGAATTCCCACAACAGCTGTTTGCTAAAGACAATGTTTTATAGTTTTAATTATAACACTGCTGGAAAATCATGGAATGTATATACAAATTCATTTACCTCATTTGTTTTTTACCCTTAGGTGCAATATTTTAAACAACTGCATTTGAAATCTGAAACAGATTCATTTCCCATCAGTGTTTATTTATTCCCGGTAAAATGGACTTCCTTCAAACAGCATGTCATTTTGTATAATACTCTGGCAAGCCAGAGTTTTAATTTCATTAAATGGCACATATTTTATGGCTCCAAATGCTTTTTTGCCACGATTTATTGTGAAGAACTTAGTAATTATTGTAAAATATGAACTCCTGCTTATTGAGAAGATATTTTGGTTAAGTAATTCACTCATTACAACCACCATAAAAATTAGCACAAATGAACAGAAAACAAGTATTCAGGAATGCTATCATAATTTTTTTTTTAATCATTAAGTGAGATCTAGTCATCTCTGAGAAGTAGATCTTCCATTATTTTGAGTGGAGCAAAAGAAAGTAAATAAAGCATCTTATGATGGATATAATGAAGTCTAACTAGAAAACTAGACTGATGAATATATTTTTCCTTCCTGACTTTCCTATCTCTGGAAATTTTAAACAATCCTATCATTACATATTAAATTCCTTATTGCCCATATTCCAAATGAAGATGTAATAGCAGAAGGGATATGAATGCGTTGGTAAAAGATAGCTTTGGGTGATCCAGGTTCAAAGTCACAGAGAAGATGATGATTCCACTAACTGACTACTTGAGTGGGTCTGGAAAAGTTTGCTCTGTTCTACATCCCTTCTTTGTCTTGCATCTGTAAGGAGGTTATGGTTCAGCTAAAGCCAAACTCTTCTGGGAGAAGAGATCTAACTGGCTACCTCTCCAAGGGTGTGTCCATTCTTCAAACTGAACTGCCTACGCTTTGTTGGTTTCCACAATTCATTTTTATGAGACAGATGAAATTGTCTGGTCAGATTATTTTTAAGTGTTTTATCAGTTAGTGTTCTACACAGTAAATAGGAAACACAAAAGCATCCTGCATTTATTTAGAAAGGGATTTAAGTGCCCATAAAATCATTGGAAGGGGTGGAGGAGTGCAATTTAGTCTGCAAAATCAGGAGTAATTGCCAAACAGTGAGAACTTGCCAGCCAAGGGAGCTCCTACCATTAAAATGAAAGCTCCACCACTGAAACTATTGAGATGAAGATGATACAGCTGCCGTGGCTGTATTCCAGACATCAGGAAGCCAACACTACCACAAATGTCTCCCAACACACAAAACTGGTGCTTGGATCCTGGAAAATGATAACTTCTATAACCAGGAAGCTGGCAAAGAGAAACTGGAACAGTGCTGCAAAAAAATTTCATATCTCCATGACCCTGCCTACCAGCAGAAAATAGTCAAAAGGGCAGGAAGATGTCTTCATTCTCACTTGGGGTTTCCAACTCTCACATGGATGGCTCTTCTTGGTGGGAATCAATTAGCATCCAGAACCTTAGCAACAAAGGAATATTGAAAACGTAATTTTTAATTTTCCAACATCTGCGTTTGAAGGATACTAGAAGATTGATGGAATGAAGGAGGAGCTAAGCAAACAGCAACACTTACCGCAAGTGTGATTTTAGAACAAATATTATTAATTTCAAATAAAGATAGTATAAGAAAAGCCTTTTAATTTTAGATTGTGTGGTACTCATATGCTGAAAATATTTGCCAAACCTTTCCAGATCCCCATCCTTCTCTAAAGTTTACCAGAAATGTATGCTACAGCAGAGTTGCAGTAAAGTAACATGACATCATAGTGTGTTTCTTCCAATTCATAAATCTTTGATAAATGTATGCTACACTGGTGACTTATTTTCACATACTACGTGACAAGCATAAAGACAAGCCATTCAGTCATGTGTATTTAAACTTCAAGCAGTGACAGCATAAGTTATGAAAATTGATTTTTTTATTTAGTTAATAAGTTTCTTTTGGGTACTTCCAGCGACAGCAATTAATCTGACTTTCCCAGACAATAAGGAATTGCCATAATCCATCAATATGCCTTCATCTCATGTGATCTATTAAACTCAATTTAGCATTTTCATTTTTGATCTATCAGTAAATTTCCTTTGAAATAATATAATGAATTTACATTTAAAGTGGCTTTTTTCATTCACTTAATTTCCTTATATAACAATATCAAGGCCTTGAGTTTTATTAATATTGTACCTAATATTTTTGCATGTAGGTAAATAAAACTTTCATTTTCATTAAAATTATCAGTTACCTGAGTTTAATTCTGAATATGACACTGGCAAAGATACCATAATGCTTAATTATGGGCAAAGATCTCTTGGGGATAAACAAAAAAGGCAAATATACTATTGTTCTAAGTATTTCATAAATTGTCATTAGTGAGATGCAAGGAACAACTATTATCATTCATCTTTTTTTCTACTAGAAAAATACGTATTTGAATAACAGAACCTAATGCAACTTTTCCCACCTTCTAACTATGACTGTTATGTCAAATTTTGACAGAGTCTAGAAGGAATTTCTTCTTTCTACAGAGTCAATGGAACTGGCCTTAGATAAATATGTACAATGCACATTTGTGAGGTTTTTTGCTTGGTTTTGTTTCAGTTTATTTTTATTTTGCCTCCCCACCTCAGACCTCCTTTCTGTGATTGTGAAAAGTCCTCATCCATTACTGAGGACAGATGCTTGCAAGTTCAGCATCTCGTTTGCCTTTCTGCACATTAGGTCATGGAAACGTGATCTAGGCTAGGATAATCTAACGTGACCCCTTAAGACTCTGAATTTGCATCTCATGAGGCCAAGAAACAGGGAGAGAGACTTCATCATGGCTGTGGCAGAAGCATCTACAGTGTCCAGGAGCCAGGAAGCAGGGACAGCAGGAGCAGTGGTGTTATGCAGGGTCCAGGGCAGCTGAAGAGGGACAGATCTTCAGTCTGGTGCCCAATGGCTGTGGCAGCTCGGGGCCTTGATTTGGACTGGTTTTGACTGACCAGACTGCCACTCATTTTCTATCCATTTTCTGAGCTTCATCCCCAAGACTTCACAGGGATCCTGTGAGTGTTCTATATCTTCAATAAATTACTGCTTTTTTTTTAATTCAGAAAGAAGCAGTTTTGCATTTTTTTCTTCCAACTAAAAATCCTGACTTGTACAGAAATAGATAAAATCAGAATCGTGCACATAACTCTGGCAAATAAAGAAAATTGTAATTTGTAACTGTATTAGTTTCTTAGGGCTGCTGTAACAAATTTTCATGGAGTTGGTGGCTTAAAACAACAAAACTTTATTCTCTCACAGTTCCAGAGGCCAAAAGGCTGAAATCAAGGTATGGCAGAGTCGTAATCCCTCCAAAGGCTCTACGGGAGAATCTTTCCTTGCTTCTTCCAGTTTCTGCTGGCTCCTGGTATTTCTTGGCTTGTGGCAACAAAACTCCAATGCCCGCCTCTATCTTCACATGGCCTCTGTATCTCTGTGTGTCCTTTTCTCTCTCTTATATGGACACTCTCACTGGATTCAGGCTTATTCTAATTTAGTATGATCTAATGTCTATCATTCCTTAATTACATCTGCAAAGGCCCTATTTCCAAACAAGGTCACATTCTGAGGTTCCAGGTGGATGTGAATTTCTGGGGGACATTATTCAACCAACTACAGTGATTGTATTTAATTTGCTGAAGTGTTAGAGTGAAAATCCACTAATGGGGTATAGTAACCTGAAACCCCATGGTGTATGATGATAGAACAGTTAAATTATCTCCTTAAAATGATGGCCAGGCTTTAGGGTTTGCATTGCTACTTCTAAATATAAAGTCTATTAGGAAGTCAAAGACTGTGGGATGAGGTAGCTGCCTTTACAGCACTGAGTGGCTTAAGAAAAGAGAATGACAAAATATCTATAATTTTGGTTCAAGGCACAGATGGAAGCCTTGAGAGTATAATGATGTTAAAAGAATTGCCACACTTTCAATATCAAAGATGACTGTATCTCAAAATTAAAAAGCACACTTTTTATCCTACAGACTGACAAAGTTTGACATCAAGTGAATTCACAGTTGTTTCAGGATTATTATTTGAAGACTCTGACACCACTAGGGAAGGAGGAAGCCGGATTGGGATAAATTTGTATGGGAGAATTCCGAGGATTCAGCATGTCATGTATCCACAAACCCAATCAGCCAAAAGAGTCCTTTCTCTTGCTTCCTCTGAAGTATTCTTATATGCAGCTGACCCTATCATCATATAAGAGGAAGCCACTTCTCTCTGGGCTCCATCCTTGCCTTCCCTATTATCACCAGATCAATAATCACAGTCATATCACAGCTGAATCCTTGAATGATAAGGAAGCAGTTGAAAAGCCAGCCCACCGAAACTAAGAGGTACATGCCAAAATTTTTTAAACTTTTCCAATTTTATATCAGCAAGAATTTGGGTAATCAGAAGGGGAATTAATTTAAAGACTCTAGAAAGAGGGGGGAATAAAATGTCAGCTGAGGTATCATTTTAATATGAGTGCACTTACTGCAGAAATCAAGATCAACATTTTACACTGAGCATTTGAATGTGGTAACTGAAATCTTTCCTAAAGAGTCGCCCTGGCTAAACTGAGTTGAGATGCCAAAGAAACATCTTGGTATGATTTAAAGAAGGAATCCAAATGCTCTGTGAAAGAGGAAGGTTAGAGTGGATTTGCCAGTTATCGCCCACTCAGCTATCTTCTATTTCCCGGAAAGCAAGGTATGCCTTAATTATATTGAGAAATGCATTGTTGCCAGAGCACTAGTAGCTTTAAAAGTCTTTGAGAGAATGTGTGATTTTTGTTGGGCTAGGATGCTGAGTAGAAATGCTTCCATGCTGTGGCTGAAATGGACTCCCTGATTCCTACGGGCAGAAAGTTACCAAGTGGGTGAGTCAAAGGAGTGACATAAATACCACAAGCAGATTTTCAGTGATAACCACTCCAGGCAGCCGAACATCATTATTATCAAAATCACTTAATCCCCAGTGACCTTTGTGGCAAGCTTTGACCACAACATTAATATAGAATGTGCACTATGACCATACTTGATTTACACAAATGGAAAAAAATCTCCAAATTAGATGGACAGAAGTCCAGAGCTAGTCATTTCAGTGGAGAGTCATAAATTCTCACTGAATTTTCAGAACTAAATCCCTTAACAGACCCAGTATCCTTGAATTCAGAGGATGTTAGGTATTCATGATGAAACATCTTACAATGAAAATCATGAACAGATAATAATATATACCTCCTGGCTTTCTCCAAAAGATCCTGCCAAACTTAATATTGATCACTGACTGAATTGATGCTACTTCATGGGCAAATACACAAAGTTGTTGTTGAGGATCAAATTTAAAAATGCAATTTTGGCCTATATCCACTTCACCATATACCCAGTAGGACACCTGTGTTTGGCTCTCCCAGTTCCAGGATTTCTGGTTTCTGGAAATAATGTAAGCAGTTGGCAGGATCCTAAGTAAGAGTTATTATAGAAGGAGGAGCCAAGCTATTATAGTTCGTCCTGTCTAAGAAAATAGTAAATAAAAAGCAATATTGTATCACTAGAAAATTCAAAGAAATAAGTACTACCACCAAGGACTCTAAAGATGCTAATGATTTATATTACAGCCCATTTAACTCTAGATTTAACTACTTTCAAAGACAGATGGGTCTCTGAGAATGACTGGATTATTGTAAGCTTAGTTAGGTGGGGTATCTGATTGCAGCTGCTATTCCAGATGTGGAACTGTAGCAAATCAGTAGAGTAGAAAAGGGCAGGTAAAAGTTGATATTTACCCACTACAATGAAGTTCTTCTAGTATATCCTGTTGTCTCTTTTACAAGATGGAGAGATATGCTGAAGTAAAAATATGCACTAATTTCTGCTCAGTTGCTAACAGATTATCTGGGTTTTTTGGAACTCGGCAGGAGCAAGATTGAAGTTCTGGGGGCAAGAAGTTTTGACAGAGTTGTAAAAAGATATATAGCTTAGGAATGAGTCCAAACTATGGGAATAATTATGTCCCACATGAACACTTCCTAAGGATCCCACTGCAGAGAAAGCTGTCAATATTCAGGCGTTCAAAAAGACCCAGTCAGAAAGTTAGCGTGGCTATCCTCTGCCACTCCAGCGCTTATTTGCTGGCTTAAAAATACAGTACCTATGGGAGAGTATCTAGACCCTGAATGACAGATTTTAATTCATTTAAAATCTTCCTTGCATTCCCTGCCCTGATCCTGAAAATTATATTTTCTAAGATCCCCTGATAATTAGCTTCCAGTTAGAGCTGATCAATGGGGAGCACTGTGGGATATTGGAGGCCAGGAGGAAAGGAAAAACTGGAGTATTTCTCTCTTTCTCCACTTCCAGTGGAATCAACATTAACAGATTCTTCTCTACAGTAGTTTCAGCTCCTGCCAGGCAGCCCCAGTTCCTAAAGTCCAATAGCCACTTTTTCCCTATGTCCCCCCTTTCCTAAGGATGGTGGTGACTAACTCCTGGTTTCCTCACTGATAACCCTGTCCGGCTTTCAGGCTCTTCCAAATCCTTCATACGGGCTCTCTGTTTTGCTATACGGTTCCTAATTGACACACCCGGCTTCCAGGAACCATAGTGGAACTAGGTGCTGACTTCAGTCTCAATAGTTTCAATTTCAATGGCTCCTCTTTACTCACTGGACCATTTTTGTGTTTGAAATATTAACTTCCCATCTTCACTTTTTAAAGATATTTTCTGAACCTTGTTCTCCTACTCAGTACCACATCCATCTTGTTGAAATTCTGTTGGCTCAAAGTCTGTCCTTAAACCTTGTATATTCAAAACCTGATTTGTCAGCACACCAAGAATGCATCTGCTTCTTAAGTCTAGGCTTAAATCAAAAGCTCATAAGAATGATATACAAATAGAGAAAGTTAATTAATTAGGTTACATTGATGCTGACTTTTGAAGCTACCATGTTTGTGTCCACTTTTCTGCCTTAAGAAAGATTCTCATGGGAACTCAAACCAAAGAACCCTTATTTTCTATTTGAATGTGCTCCCTTTTCACAGTGCTCAGAAAAATCATTATAGTTCCTTAACTTTAACCAGCTTTTTTTTTTTTTTTTTAAACATTTGTAGCTATAGAATAACTGCATAAGGTAGCATTTGACTCTGTTCAAATCCTGGTTTATAACATTATAAGGGCCACCATAGTCAATGTCATTGACTCTTGCTTTGTAATCTGAGACATGGCAACAGTTTCTATTTTTTCTAAAAAAATTATATATCTTGGGAGGAGGTAGAATTAATTTTGTTACTTTTGAAATAAAATTATTTAGAACTTCCTCCATTACATGATTTTGAAGATTGATTTACATCTTCTCCATCCCAAAACCCTACTAAATTAGAAAGAAGGATAAAACCCACAAAGATAAGGAGAAAAAAGTGAGAAAAGTAAAGCAGATGGATAAATGATAACTAATGTGCCAGCCCTGATAAAGCTGAAATTCAGTTATGCAATGTGCTAAGCAAAAAACAAGCTGATATCCTTTAGAAATCCAGAAGGATTAAGGAATTGGAAGAAGCTCATAACTCTGAAAGTAGGAGTAGCAGTAAGGATAAAAATAAGAGGAGTGGTTGAAAGTCTATATAAATAGTTATTAGATTTCAGGATTCCCTTTCTGGAGATATTAAGTTAGAAGAACTGGGCCTTGGAGGAAACCAGGCACAGGTGAGAGCAGATCAGACACATCTAGCTCTCTTCTCTCAGCTTCAGAAATGTTGTCAGTCAGATGTATATTTCCCAGCTAGCAGACAAGATGATTTCATTTTCAAGAAAAATGGTCCCAAGAGAACAGACCCTGCGTTATGTGGATCTCCAATAGGTTGAGATCACTTTACTATGAATCCTATCAGGTAACAAGTCTCCTTTCCCCAAAAACACATACAAAGATTCTGAAGATTTAGTGTATCAGTGCTAAATAGAAACATTTAACCAAGGATCAATAGACATTTCAAAAAAGGCTTTGAAGTGGAAGAGACTAAAACAGACAGTAAAAAGAAAGTTAGAGGAACCAGGGAGAGTAAAGAGGATGGGAAGACTCCAAAAGGCTTTATTTGATATCCTAAGGTACAAAAAATATATATTGCAACTCTGAAACAAGCACAGACAACTACTAATAGAGGAACATGCAAAGAAGAAAAGAGATTTAAGAAATTAAAAATATAAGAGTAAAACAAAAATGCTTTACGAGGATAAAAAGATGAATTTGAAGACAACTTCTAGAAAATAGATTAAAAGACAAAGTAGGAAAGAAAAGTTTGGAAGATTAGCACAAAGTCTATACTAAAATCATACCAATTTTACAATAGAAGAAACAAAGAGAAAAGAGTTATCAAATAAATAATACATCAAAACATTACGGACCCAAAGGAACCAGCATCCAGCTGTATAGTTTTGCTGCCCAGCACAATGGATGGAGAAAGAGCCACATCAAAGCAATTACTAGAATTTAAGAATACCACGTTCAAAAGGAGATATCAAAAAATAAATAAATAAAAACACACCAATGTTCAGAAATCAGATTAGCTTTAGATTTCTCAATGATGGCACTGGTAGTTAGCAAACAATAGAGCATCAAATTTTGAGGAAAAACTAATTCCATCATCGAACTCTGAAGTTTGATAGTATAAAAAATATATTTTCAGACAATCAATGTATCAAAAATCATTTCTTAAATCACTTCTCAGATAGTGACTTGAAGATGTGCTGCAGTTAAATGAGAAATTAAACCAAGAAAAATGGAAATGTGGGACCTCCAACATAAGAGGGATGATACCAAGAAAAGAGGTGAAGTAATCGACAGGCTGATGGTGTATGCAGCTGCCAGTGCCAGGACAGTGTTGCCCAGTGGACCCAGACAACAGCCAGATTGGAACTAATGAAGGGAAGATTCCAGCAGTGAGATTAAAGAAAAAGATAAAATTAATAGTGTACTTGATTTTTTTTTTTTTTTTTAATGCACTAAGAGGAGACATACTTGGGAGAACAATTGTGGTAGATACATTAAAATGGCTGAATAATTAAAAAAGAGAAAGAGTGAGAAGTAAATTCATTAATGAAATAACCTCCAAGAAAAAGACTGTAGAAGAAAGGAAATAGCATCACTATCCTGCAGAGTGAATGCTGAGGAAGGAAGAGTTTGTTGTTGCTGGTGCTGTTGCTGTTGTTGTTGTTATAGTACATTGCTCAGCTGTTAATATTTTCATATCATAATAACAACTGAATAGTGATATACACACAAAATCATAATATAACTGTACTGGAGGATAAGTGCCGGTGGTAAGGTTGGGTATGGAGAGCTAAATCAACAACATCAATAGGAAGTTAACATATAACATACCAAGATGTAAATAGGAAATAGCAATGTAAACTAATGTGGATATAAATGCCAAAAGAACCAGCAAGAAAGTCAGATGAAGAGGGGTGCAGAGGTAGGATTTGCTGGAAGCTGGATGAAGGGAAGATGGTAAAAATGCTACTGCCTTTTGTAAAATGCTCTGCATAGATGTCTGGCTTTGAAGTAGCACTTTTCTCCTAAATCATATAATCTCTCTTTAGATGTGTTAATACATTAATCCTGTTACAGAAAATATTCCAGGTGAGGAAGTCACTCTGTCTCTAAGGGGTAGTTTTTTGCAAGCGTGTGCTCTAATCCCTATGTGACAATTACCATACTTTAACTTTCCCATTTTATTTACTTAACTTCCACTTCCTGAAATATGTTTAACTCTACCCCCTCAGAACAGAAAAGTTGCCAACCCTGATTCAAAAGCTATATCCTTACTTACCATTATAATTACTTATTAACACCCTGTTTTAAACACATTAATTCATGTTTAGAGGTCTATACTCTTTGGAAGCATGTGTCACAATGCACTGAACTTCTATTCAGAGTAGAAGTTAATTAACTGACAATTTTTAAGTATATTTTTATGGGCATCTGCTTAATGATTAATACATTAATGATTAATGATTAACACATTAAATTGGCAGCAGACAGTATTAAATAACTTTGGGGTTTATTATCTACAAATATCATTTCCCTTATACCATTAAGAGTGTAAAACATTATTAGCTAGGCGCTCTATTGAAATGTAACTCTTTAAGAATTAAATGGATTTTTAAAATAATGTTGATAAAAATTTGACCTTAGAGCTCAATTAATTTTTAATCTTATTTCAAGGGCAATAAACACAATCATATGAAGATATAGTAAGACAGATTTTGTATTTCTTGCTAGCTCAGTCAGTTCTGAAGGTACCAACAGGAAAAAGCTTACACAAATCAATGATTTCACCCTTTATGGAATTGGACACTCCGTATTTCTTCTCAGCACTAATGCTCACACTGTAGAATTTCTTGATGAATACTGCACAGATCTATTAGCAGTAGGTTTATCTATGAACAGACTTCAAGATCAACACTAATATAACATTCCCCCCCCCCCCAAATTGAGATATATGTGCTTTTACCAAGATTTTAGGACAGTTTTAAGACCACACAAAGGATATGTTCGTTAGATAGCACATATTTTTAATAATATAAAACTACTCCACATGAAAACAGGGCATGTTTCAGAGCCTTTTCATCAATAAATCAAAATATCTATTTAGTGTTTTTATTAAATAAAAAAATTCACAATGTATATAGTTTTTGTTTGGACTCTTGCTTTGGATTTAGAGATTAACTTACATCTTCCAGAGTGAATTGGGAAGGTCACAATTTGATTCTTTAGGTCAACGATTCCAAATTACCTAATAATTAGCAGTAAAATATAGTTGTTTTTATTGTTTTTTTAAGTATTAACATAGGGATCCTGGGTTATTTACCAATGAGAGTGATTATGATACAGGCTGGGACCTAGGACCCTTTGCTTCAGTGCTGCAATGCTTGCACCTGGACAAACATCTCCTCGAGCTACAAAATACAAAGAAACTATAAGGGACTAAAGATAACTGCATACATGCACCGTTGGGGCAAATTCTGGACAAAAGATATAAAAAGACCAAAAAAGCTCAACTACCACTTTCTGAAGAGCCAGGAGCAAAAGCAGGGGGTTGGGAGCAAAAGCAGGGTATTGCGCATGACCTCTGCACACAACACCACAAAGGGGTGGGCAAACCACCTAAGCCATCCCTCCAGTGCGACCCCCTGGACACACTCCTACCCTTGTCCCCATATAAGAAACGAGCTTGCATCCCCTTTCAGGGAGCGATCAAGGGAACCTGTTAATTGTTCTCGCTCCCTGCTCCTACAACAGGGGCCCCAGTAAAGCCTTGCCTGAATTTCTTGTCTGGCCTCTGATCAATTTCTATTGATTAAGGAGACCAACACCCTTGGTCAGTAAAAAAATGGAAGAAATAAAAAGCTAAAAGAAAGTACCAAGATTATTCAAAAAGGGAGAAACACTAGATATATCTAATGAATTCCTGCCAAAATGAGAAGTCCTCTTGAAAGATGTTTTCAGGTCTCTGCCTGAATAATTTCAGGGAAATGACAACCACAAGTTTGTATATATGTGATTTGACCAAATCCAAGCTTTTCCTTAAGTAACACTGTAGTATTGAGTCTATGATATTGTTTCTTCCTTCTGCTTCTAAAGGAAAGCACAGTATTTAAAGACTGATATTATTATCCTTGCTGGTCTAGTCTTCCACAGTACAAATATTCCCAATTTCTCATTTGTTTTCTTTTGAGGCATGGCTTCTTAATCCTTTGCCAAATGGAGGTCTAATTCTAAATGGGCCCAGGGTCAATAGCGAGTCTCTTAATATGCCTTTTCAAGAATAGAAGAGAGTATTCTGAAAGTGGGACTCTGCTTATCTAAACCAATGATTTCAGGATTTAAAGCCTCTCTCTCCCATGAAAGGTTTGGGACTGATTGATTGATTGATTGATTGATTGACTTATACTGAATTATAATTAACATACAATATTACATTTCAGGTGTACAACACTGTGATACTGTATTTTAATACATTATGAAACAATCACTTCAATAAGACCAGTTACCATCAGTTACCATAAAAAGTTGTTAAAAAATTATTGACTATATTCACGATGCTGTAGATTATATCCCCATGACTTATTTATTTTAGAGTTGGAAGTTTGTACCTCTTAATACCCTTCACCTATTTCATCCTTCCCTCGACCTCTCTGCTTTCTGGTGATACCAGTTTGTTCTCTGCATCTGATTCCATTTCTATTTTGTTTTGCTTATTGGTTTGCTTTGTTTTTAAGATTGCACATATAAGTGAAATCATGCAGTATTTGTTTTTCTGTCTGACTTATTTCACTTAGCATTGGAACACTTACTTTAAATACATTTCCCCAGAAATTGGTAGATCTGGATTGAATATGAATATTTAAGAAAAATTGCAAAGAATTCTGAGCTGAATTGTCTATAAACCATGCTTGGAGAAGCCCTAATCTAGACTTTTTAGCAAAAAAATAATATCATAACATTCCCTATTTTCTATTGGTACCCATTTAGCTTAAAGCAAACTCAATCTGAGTTTTTGTTAAGCCTGGTGTCCCAGTCCTGTAATTCTGCAATTGATATTTTCATTGTATATTTGGAATTTCTATTTTTTTTCTAAGATTCTTGTTAATTTGGGTCTACAAGTTAATTCTGTTGGGTAAAACAGTTGAACCTTGATTCTATCACCTGAAACATTTGCTTCCCTTGCCAGCACTGTGTCGCTAACAAATCTGATAAACGTCCCTTCACCCAAGTCATTGATGAAAATTTATAAGGCTAAATAGAGAATCTTATGACATGCCACAAGATACGTCCCTCCAAGGTGACAATTACTTATTAAACAATACATTTGGGGGCAGCTATGCATTTATTGAACTGCTCTATCACTTAACACATTTCTCTATTTTATCTACAAGAGTGTCATACCCAAGAGAATTTACAAAGTGCGTTACTGGAATTCTGATAAACTGTGTCAATATTTTTCTCTACTCTCAAAGATCTAGCAGAGACAGTTCTGGTGGGGAAAGCAGTGGACATTTATTGAGCATTTAAGCCTTCAAAATGCATCATCTCATTTATGACCACCGTCTAAGATGACCTTTTTAATCTCCCACAAATAAGGGCACAAAGGCCTAGGGAAGTTTGTGACATGATGTCACAAAAAGAGAGAAGTTCAAGAGCTTTTTTGTATCTCATCCTTTATTAGCCCCATGGCATTAAGCAAGTCTCTTAATATCTCTGCAGTACACCTATTTCAAAATGTATACTCAGCTCTGAAAAAATGGTTATGCCCTAAATTCTGTCAACTAATTCACAGTATACGCAACACAGAACCAGAATAAAAATGCTTAAAATATAATAGAAAGCTATGTCACTTAAAAGTTCAAGAAAGGCAGTCTAAAGCTAGTATGGTTGCTCTATTTCATGCAATTCTCAAGATCCCAGGTTCTTTCTATCTTGTTCCTTCATTGTGCATATCCTCTAATCTCAAGATCAACTCATTATTCATGATAGCTGCTGCAAGCTCCAATTATGACACCCACATTTCAGGCAGCAGAAAAGAGGAAGGGCAAAGAAAAATAGATAATGCAAATTCATCTTAGGAAAGGATTCTGGCAGCTGCTATGTGAAATTCCATGTATATCTCATTGTCCAAAAGTTAGTCAGATAGTCATATCTTGCTGCAAAGAAAGCTAGAAAGTGCATTTTAAAAAATTCTGTGTGCTCATGTGCCCCCCAAAAATTAGGTATTCTATTACTATGGAATAAGGAAAATGGATTTGGGAGAGAGCTATGTCTCTGTGACATTTATGTTATAAATATAAATGAGTTCAAATTCATATACTTGTTTTTAGTGAACCTCACTGATTCCTCAAATGTGAACTTTTTGTATTGCTTTTAATTTGTTCCAGAAATGTCCTAAGATTTACATATTCGTTTATTAATTTATTCATTCAGTCAATAGACATTACTAAAGAGGCCCAGGCACCACACGAGACATTGGAGTCTCAAGAATCAGTACAAGACACAGTCCCGGTCCTTGAGGAATAAAAATTGTATTTTTTGTGAAAAAAAATATTGTGAAGGATATAGACTTTTAAAGAAGTGTAATAACTTTCATAACAGAATTATATACAGATGAACCCAGGAGAAGAGTAAGATTAAATTAACCAAACCTTGAAGAGTTGAGAAAGGCTTCAAAAAAGTAACACTTAAACTGGATTTTGAAGAACAAATGAATTTTTTATCAGAAAAAAAAAAGAGTGGGAAAAGTACTCTGGTCAAAATAATACTATATACTAAGGCATAAAGAAGCAAAAAAAAAAAAAGAACCATGCTGTTAGAGCAACATGCATAATTGCATGTAAGTACAATGAACAACTGACAGAAGTGGGGTAGAAGGAAATGACACTGGAAATGTAAATTGGGTGCAATTTGGTAAAAGCCATGCATTCCATTCCAAGTCTATTCTATAAGAATGAAGGTCATTAAAGACTTTAAATAGAGAGTGACATGATACCATCTGTGGAGTTTCTTATTGGGTGAGTGTTGGCAGCATGAATGGAACATTGGAACCAGTGGCAGACTACCTGCCTGTGGTTATTGCACCAATCAATAATTCCAATGAGAGACAATGAAACCCTAAGTATGGCAAAGGGAGAAGATGACTCTCAGAGGTCATTGATCCTCCTATTAGCTCCTCATTTATCACTGGCATCAAAGTTCTCTTTACTATTTACTTTGTTCCTTCCAGTTTTGAAATCATTCTTTTTATGAGAAGACAGAGACTAAATAGAAGTTATGTATTCTTCCAATGTTTCTATCATTTGTTACTCCACTTGCTCAAAAAAAAAAAAATTAGCATTGTCCCCCCAGTCTTTTTTAATTTATTTATTTATTTTGCTTATAACATTAGCTTCAACTACTGGAAATTATCAAAGCTAATTATTTGCAAGGCATTATGTCAAGAGCTACATATAAATTATATAGCTTTACCTATAAATACCATCTATGAGGCAGGTACTATTACTAAGAGAGATTAAATAACTTTTCCAAGAGCACCCAGTTGGTAAGTAGTAGAGCTTAGATATAAAACCAACTCTATCCATCAACAGCTGATAACAAGTCAATCTATCAACATGCAGATAGTTTGCTTATTTACTAATGGAGAACAAACAGACATCAGCCCATTCTATTGATGAGCTTTTGGGATAAGCCTATCATTCATCTGTGATTCCCTTCATGTGTGTGTTTATGTGTATTTGTGTATGTGTGTGTGTGCGCACGTGTGGTTGTTTCTATTGGACCACGTGTCCCTTCTTCCACTTCTCTTGTACATCAAGAGGATTCACCAAGAGGAAATTCCTTGTCTCAGAGAATGGAAGCTTACATTCACTCACACAAAGTTTGTTTCTTCTTAAATAAGATAGTAGCATAACTTATAAAAAAGACAATTTGTCTTGTACACAGACATTCAGCCAACCTGAATCAGAGCATTTTTAATAAAGACCACTTTCTGAATTTTGTTAAGATTTATGGAATTTACTACCTTTTTAGTTGAAATATATTTGAAATATAACATTGTGTAAATTTAAGGTATATAACATGCTGCTTTGATGTATTAAATTAATTAATTAATATGGTTGCCATTGTTGTGATAATTAGCATCTCTATCACCTCCCATAATTATAATTTCTTTTTAGTGGTTAGAATAATTAAGATCTAGTCTCTTAGCAAGCTTGATGATTATAACACAGTATTGTTGTCTGTATTCACTATACTGTACATTAGCTCTCTAGGACTTACTACCCATTGCAAGTTTGTACACTTTAACAACTGTACTATACACCATCACCCACATTCCCTGGTAACCACCATTTTATTCACTGTTTTTATGAGTTTGGCTTTTTTAGATTCCACATATACTTGTTATCATACAGTATTTGTCTTTGACTTATTTCCCTTAGGATAATGTCTTCGAGATCCATCCGTATTGTTGGAAATGGCAAGATATCCCTCACTCTCATGACTGAATAACATTCCGTTTTGTGACATATATATGTATGCCCCATCTTTATCTCTCCTTCTTTTGACAAGCACTTAGGTTGTTTCCATATCTTGGGTATTGTGAATAATGCTGCAAAAAAACGTTGAGTGTGCATATATCTCTCCAATATACTGTCTTTATTTCCTTTGAGTATATATCCAGCAGTGGAATTGCTGGATCTACACCATCTTTTATATTCCTTTGCTATCTTAACCTTCCCTGTACAAGCTTCCAACTTCACCCCCAAATGCAAAGCTTAGTATTAACTAATGGTTTTATAGTTATTCTTAATTTCATTCAGCTTTCTTGAGAGTAGTTTGTTAGCAGTAAATAAAATTGGGTTTTCTAGGACAGATTACTATAGAACATAATTTTAAAATTCTGTCAAAATTATAATTATACCACTGATATTAATTTATAGCACAAAAAAGTTTTAAAAAATCAATCATTTAGCTAATAAGTACAATTCTTTTTAGAAAATATTAGTTCTCCAATTTTTATGACTGAATCAGACACTTTACTTGATCTTCTGACATTCATTTCTCTCCCTTAGGAGCACTATGGCAATAGTAGATAGAAACAAAAACATTTGGAGTCAGGAAGACCCAGCTTCACATTGAAAACCCTACTACTTACATACTAGTTGTATTTCCCTGTGCAAGTCACTTAACTTCACTGATCTTTAGTTTCCTGTCTATAAAATGCAGATAATATCACCTATATACGAGACTGAATATTAAATGAGGTCTCATATATGAAATGTCTGGTACAGTGCCTAAAACAAATGCAGTTAAGACTGTTAGCCTCATTACAGATTCAAGTGGAACAAAATTTGATCTGCCAGGAAACTCTTGGAGATAATCTAGTTCAACTTAATTATTTAACAGATAATGGCATTGAATCCCAAGGAGGTGAAGTGATTTGCTCCAAGTTACATAGCAAATTGAGACAGAGCAGAGATCATATCGATCTTATATCACCTTTTTTCAGTTAAGCCTTTACCCGCTACTTCATATCATTTCATCCGGAGGAAAAACTATCTTCAAATCCAACACAAAAGCATTTGTGTATTTTTCATCAAGTAGAAAAGGAAAGAATTAAAACAAAATAATATGTGAAAGACCATTAGTGTAGAATTCAAATGTACCACCATGTTGATAAAAAGAAAATTGGGCTTTTGAAATCTACTTAACCGTCCTGACCATAAGAGCATAGTTTTCAGAAAGTGAAATGAGAATAAGAGAAAGACGTTAATAGAAAAGAAATTGAGTTCAAGGAAATCTACTTAACTCTGTCTGATTCATGATAATAGAAAAATATAGACTTTAAAACAGTAAAGTGAGGATGTTAGAAATAGCATTTTAAAGTTATAGAAACCAAAGTAGATTTAAGTAGAAAAAATAGTAAAAGCTACTTTGTATAACAAATAGTTCTGATGTAATAACAATAATAGCAACCATTTATAACACAAAGAATGTATGTTAAGCACTGTTTTAATAATTTATGTATAATCCTAAAGGTAAATATTTTTTGTAAACTTTCAGTAGGTTCAAATATAGGAAAATGTGACAAAGACTTTTAAAAGTGACAAATTCATCTGACTCTGAAACCCATCATTCTTCTATTACAGAGTTCTTGCTGCCAAATACGAAACCAATACCTCCTCCCCAATTCCTAACTTGTGAATGAGTATGGAGCAATATTACAATATTGCTGTGGCTTTTCAATCCTGATATTCTTTTTGTCTCCAGGGGAGCTTCTCCTACTTTCCATTGATTCAGAGATAGCCACTGTCCCAAGGAAGGAGTAATTCAGCATAGCTGGAAAACAATGACATCACATTTTTACATTTATATTCAAGAGCCTCAATTTATGTTAAGAGACAGAAAAGTGAGAGTTGTACTGGACTTTACTAGACTTGTCTACTAATGTAGACTAGACCAGATGTACTGGATTTTACTAGACTTGTCTACCTAACCCCACTCCAGATTAAACAAGATTCTTTGAGAAAAGGAAGAAAGGAGTTGTGAAGCCAGTCACAATAAATGTGAAAGTAGTTGAGGGCCATACATTCTGATCCTAAATCAAGGTTTCATCTGGAATCCCTTTAAGATATGGATGCATCTGGGAGAATAGAAAACTTTTGCCTAGCTTCCTCTGTTAAGGCCAAGGAAATATAAAGTGCTATAGAAAATCCTGCAGTATATATTGCTGGAACTCTGGGGAGGTAGCTTGTCTCATGCTAACCTGAACTCCAACTTCTGTCCTCTGAATAAGAGGTGAGACGGCTCTGTGAGGAGGGGAAGAAAGCCTGATGAAAGCTACAAGTCCCCGAAGGCTCCAGCCAAGTGGCACAGAGCAGGGGAAACTTCCTCCTGCCTTCTGGGGATTCCAGATTTGACTTAGTTTAAATCTAAAACGATTTATAAAACCCAGACTGACTTATAAAATTTGACATTTGCTAGATTACTTTTTCTGCCAGCATGCAGAATGTGATCTTGAGATAGAAATTACATTCAGCTTTATAGAAATAAAGCAAGTTTCCCTTCTTGGGATATCTTTGTTTGCAACTTTGAAAATACATTTCAATAAATGGTAAAATTAAAGGACTAATATTACAAATAAAATAACCTAATAGAGGTCTTAAACACAGGGCTCTTTTAACTGGCCATTATTTTCTATTTTTAAAGAACCGAATTATTGGCACACGGCAGCCCATTTGTATGGAAGAGAGCATAATAATTAAATCATATGGAAATTAGTACCATAAGAAAGCCAAGGTTATTTGTCCTGCATGTGAAATAATGAACGTGTCTTTTTGCAGCCTTTGTCATTATAATGTTATTATACAACCATTTAACTGAAGCTCTTATTCCACTGCCAAAACAACTGATCAATGTCAATTTCCATCCTCTGATGATTGGAGTCAAATGATATTATTGTAAATGAGCCACAGACAGATAATGATCCTTTTGCACTGATACTTTTAAGGCAATTTCCTGAAGCTTCTAGTTTCCTTAAGGGATGGGACAAATTATCACATTTCTCCCTGCAGGTGAGAAAACGTGCTTTAACATCCTCTGTCCTCTGTAGCAATATATTAACATTTGAGACAGAATACTGAGAGAACAAATTCTCCTACTGAATTCTCCCTACTACTCTCTCTGGAACGAACCCCATTGAAGAAGTTCCATTTCATTTCTAAGTTGAGCAAAAACGCATTCTAATGAGCCAGATGATACATGAGCCCTGTAAGGCTGATTTACTGATGGTTTCTGGGTTTTGAGCTCATTCTGAAATAAATATATTTCTTGTTATCAATGACATGTGATTTACATGGAAAGCTTAAGTTCCATTCTTTAAAAGAGGTGATAATAGGAGGACAGAAACACAGCATTGGAGAAAAAAACAGGTATTACAGCACTTTTACTTCAAAGGGGAGAATCTTACTGCATTCCTTTGTTTAAAACTTTATGTAATATATTTTGATTAAAGTAGATGATGTAAAGTATATTATGTATAAAATTATATATTATATGTGAAATTACATATATTTTTTTCAGAAAAAAGATGCCTGGTGTACGAATAATTTATTAATAACTTTTTTTGTATTAAGTACCAACTACATGCCAGACACTTTAATGTAGCAGTGAAAAGATGGTTGTTGTAGTCATTGATGCTGTTCACCTCCTTTCCCTCTCCTGTCATTTGATGGCTCCCTGTTTCAGGCTGAACTGTGGGCCCTCAAAATTGAGATGTTGACGTCCTACTGCCCAGTACCTCAGAACGTAATTGTATTAATATTTGGAGATAGGGTGTTTAACGAGGTAATTAAGTTAAAATGAGGTCATTTGAGTAGACCCTAATTCAATATGACTGGTGTCCTTTAAAGAGGATGGGATTAGGAGACAGACACATACCGAGGAAAGACCACTGGAAGACACAGGGAGAAGATGGCCATCCGCAAGCCAAGGAGAGAGGCCTCCTAAGAAGCCAACGCTGCTGACACCTTGATCTCAGACTTTCAGCCTGAAGAACTGTGAGAGAATAAGTTCATGTTGTTTAAGCTACCCAGTCAGTGGCAGTTTGTGATGGCAGCCTTAGCAAACTAATTCAGGCCCATTAAATTGTTGATCTGCCTGGTGTGTTTTTCCCCTGCCATAGTGGCAGTGTTCCAGTACACCAGCAATACTGGTGGTATCCCAGGTAACACTGCTCATCAGCCTTGGTCCTAGAGGGAGTTTAATGCAGAATATAGTCCTAGTGACTTGCAATGGTATGAGCAACAAATAAACTCTTTTTGTTCAAGCTATTGCTACTGATACATGTTGTGGTTATTAAAAGTAGCAGATTTTTTTTAGAATTTTTAATCGAAAAATAGTAGATGTACAATATTATGTTAATTTCAGGGGTACTATGTAATGATTTCTAATTTGCATATGTTATGAAATGATCACCACAAGAAGTCTAGTAACCATCTGTCCCCACAAAAATTATATAATATCGATCATATTCCTTATGCTGCATATTATATCCCTGTGACTTATTTATTATATAACTGGAGGTTTATACCTCTTAATTGCCTATACCTGTTTCACCCTCACCCCATCCCCCTCCTTTCTGGCAACCACTCATTTATTCTCCATACCTAAGAGTCTGTTCTTACTTTGGTGTTTTTTGTTTTGTTTTGTTTTCTGATTCCACATAAAAGTGAAATCATGTGGTATTTGTCTTTCTCTGTCTGACTTATTTTACTTAGCATAATACCCTCTAGATGCATCCATGTTGTTGCAAATGGTAAGATTTTATTTTTTTGGGTATTTATGTTGCTTCCATATCTTGGCTGTTGTAATAAACACTGTAGTACATAAATCTTTAAATTATTGGTTTTGTTTTCTTCAGATAAATACCCAGCAAAGAAATTGCTGGATCATAGAGAAGCTCTATTTTCAATTTTTTAAAGAACTTCCATACTGTTAACCATAGTGGTTGCACCAATTTACAGTCACACCAGCAGTACACAAGGGTTTGCTTTTCTCCAAACCTTGCCAACACTTGTTATTTCTTGTTTTTTTGAGGATAGACATTCTGACAGGTTAGAGGTGGTATCTCATTGTGGTTTTGATTTGCATGTCCCTGATTAGTGATGTTGAGCATCTTTTCATGTATCTATTGGCCATCTTTATATCCTCTTTGGAAAAACAGTCCAATCAGCTCCTCTGCTTATTTTTTAATCAAGTTGTTTTTTCTTTGATGTTGTTATATGAGTAATATGAGCTCTTTGTATATTTTGGATATGAACTCTTTATCAGATATATCATTTGCAAATATCTTCTCTTATTCAGTAAGGGTGCCTTTTTGTTAATAGTTTCCTTAGCTGTGCAAAGCTTTTTAGTTCAATGTAGTCCCATCTGTTTATTTTTGCTTTTGTTTCCCTTGCCTGAGGAGACAGGTTCAAAAAAATATTGCTAAGATTGATGTCAAAAGAGCATACTATCTATGTTTTCTTCTAGGAGTTTTATGGTTTTAGGTCTTAGATGTCTTTCATCTATTTCGAGTTTATTTTTGTATATGGTTGTGAGAAAGTAATCCAGTTTGCTTCTTTCGCCTGTAGATGTCCAGTTTTCCCAAACCATTTATTGAAGAGACTGTTGCCTTTTCCCCACTGTATATAATTGCCTCCTTTGTCATAGATTGATTGGCCTGGTCCCTGGGTGGCTGGCTGGGAGGCCCAAGTGGTCCTTAGGCTGGTGCCGACTCCACTGGCAGGTAAGCTGCACTAATAAGCTAGAGGGAGGACTCCGAAATGGCACTTGCCAGCACCAGTGTCCTTGTGGTAGAAGGAGCTCCCAAGAATGGCTGCCGCGAGGGTCTGTGCTCCCAGGGGGAGTCCAAGTTGCCTCCTGCCTCTTGGAAAGATGCTACAAGATCAGCAAATGGGTCTGACCCAGGCTCCTTGCAAATGACTGCCTCTTTGTGAGAACTCAGAGTGTGAGAATTTGCTCATAAGCTATAAGGGCAGAGTCTCTGTTTCGTACGGCCCTCCGGCTCTCATATATGCAAGCCCTGCTGGCCTTCAAAGCCAAATGTTCTATGGGCTCCTCTTTCCAGTGCAGGATCCCTGGGCTGGGGAGTTTGATGTGGGGCTTGAAAACCTTCCTCCTTGGGAAGAACTTCTGCAACTGCGATTATCCTCCCATTTATGGGTCTCCCTCTCCTGGCATGGGTTTTGATTGTACCACATCTCCACCCTTCCTACCCATCTCCTTGTGGTTCCTATTTTATATCTTTAGTTATGCAAAATCTTTTCTGTTAGTCTTCAGGTCATTCTCATAGATAGTGGCTCTGTAGATAGTTGTAATTTTGGGGTGACCCTGGGAGAAAGTGAGCTCAGGGTCGTACTACTCTGCCATCTTGGCCTAAAGTTAACAAATATCCTTTAGAATGACTCACAATAAAGCTGTGGAGGAAAAGTACAACCTTATATTTACAAAGTAAAACAACTTTTTTATGAATCCCAACCATTTCAGATACAGAAATGGTAAACATTTTTCTAGGCTATTGGGAAATTAATTATCAGAAAGGTGTCTGACATTGCCAGGCAACAACATTAGAACATGATAAAACAAGGATCAGAATCCACATTTTCAACTACTTTTAAAAAAATACTTTTTACTCTATCCTTATGCCTCTTTAAGAAGTCAAGTTTACAATGGAAGAATAACTCAAAGTAAACAAAAACAAAAAACAGTACTGGGGGGACCTTCAAGATGGCAGAGGAGTAATACATGAAGATCACATTCCTCTGCACAAATAAATCAAAAATACATCTACATGTGGAACAACTCTTACAGAACACAGACTGAACACTGGCAGAAGACCTCAGACCTCCCAAAAGGCAAGAAACTCCCCACATACATGGGTAGGGCAAAAGAAAAAAGAAAAAACAGAGACAAAAGAATAGGGACAGAAGCTGCACCTCTGGGAGGGAGCTGTGAAGGAGGAAAAGTTTCCACACACTAGGGAGCCCCTTCACAGGCAGGGTTGGGAGGTGGGCAGGGGGGAAGCTTCAGAGCCACGGAGGAGAGCGCAGCAATAGTGGTGCAGAGGGCAAAGCGGGGAGATTCCTGCACAGAGGATCAGTGCTGACCAGAACTCAGCAGCCTAAGAGGCTTGTCTGCTCACCCGCCAAGGAGGGTGGGGGCTGGGAGCTGAGGCTCGGGCTTCAGAGGTCAGATCCCAGAGAGAGGACTGGGGTTGGCTGCGTGAACACAGCCTGAAGGGGCTAGTGCGCCACGGCTAGCCAGGAGGGAGTCCAAGAAAATGTCTGGAACTGCCTAAGAGACAAGAGACCATTGTTTCAGGGTGTGGGAGGAGAGGGGATTCCTTCCCTGTCTGCCCACAGAAGGCAGAGCACTGACTAAATGAGCTCCAGAGACAGGCATGAGCCGTGGCTGTCAGCACAGACTGCAGAGATGGGCATGAGACGCTAAGGCTGCTGCTGCCGCCACCAAGAAGCCTGTGAGCGAGCACAGGTCACTCTCCACACCGCCCCTCCCGGGAGCCGGTGCAGCCCACCACTGCCAGGGTCCCGTGATCTAGGGACAAATTCCCCGGGAGAACGCACGGTGCACCTCAGGCTGGTGCAATGTCACACTGGTCTCTGCCGCTGCAGGCTGGACCCACACTCCGTACCCCTCCCTCCCCCGGCCTGAGTGAGCCAGAGCCCCCGAAGCAGCTTCTCCTTTAACCCCGGCCTGTCTGAGGGAAGAACAGACGCCGTCAGGTGACCTACATACAGAGGCGGGGCCAAATCCAAAGCTGAAACCCAGGAGCTGTGCAAACAGAGAAGAGAAAGGGAAATCTTTCCCAGCAGCCTCAGGAGCAGCGGATTAAAGCTCCACAGTCAACTTGAAGTACCCTGCATCTGTGGAATACCTGTATAGACAACGAATCATCCCAAATTGAGGAAGTGGAATTTGGGAGCAACAATATATATATATATTTTTCCATTTTTCTCTTTTTGTGAGTGTGTATGTGTATGCTTCTGTGTGTGATTTTGTCTGTATAGTTTTGCTTTCACCATTTGTCCTAGGGCTCTTTCTGTCCGTTTTGTTTTTGTTTTTGTTTTTAGTATAGTTTTCAGCACCTGTTATCATTGGTGAATTTGTGTTTTGGTTTGGTTGTTCTCTTCTTTCTTTCTTTCTTTCTTTTTAAATTACTTAAAAAATTTTTTTTAATAATTATTTTTTGTATTTTATTTTATTATATTTTATCTTATTTTACTTTATCTTTTTCGTTCTTTCTTTCTTTCTTCCTTTTCTCCCTTTTATTCTGAGCCTTGTGGATGGCAGGCTCTTGGTGCTCCAGCCAGGGGTCAGGGCTGTGCCTCTGAGGTGGGAGAGCCAAGTTCAGGACAGTGGTCCACAAGAGACCTCCCAGCTCCATGTAATATCAAATGGAAAATATCCCCCAGAGATTTCCATCTCAACGCCAAGACCCAGCTCCACTCAACGACCAGCAAGCTACAGTGCTGGACACCCTATGCCAAACAACTAGCAAGACAGTAACACAACCCCACCTATTAACAGAGAGGCTGCTTAAAATCATAATAAGGTCACAGACTCCCCAAAACATACCACCAGATGTGGACCTGCCGACCAGAAAGACAAAATCCAGCCTCATCCACCAGAACACAGGCACTAGTCCCCTCCACCAGGAAGCCTACACAACCCACTGAACCAACCTTAGCCACTGGGGACAGATACCAAAAACAACACGAACTACAAACCTGCAGCCTGAGAAAAGGAGAACCCAAACACAGTAAGTTAAGCAAAATGAGAAGACAAAGGAACACACAGCAGGTGAAGGAGCAAGGTAAAAACCCACCAGACCTAACAAATGAAGAGGAAATAGGCAGTCCCCCTGAAAAAGAATTCAGATTAGTGATAGTAAAGATGATCCAAAATATTGGAAATAGAATGGAGAAAATACAAGAAACGTTTAACAAGGACCTAGAAGAACTAAAGAGCAAACAAACAATCATGAACAACATAATAAATGAAATTTAAAATTCTCTAGAAGGGATCAATAGCAGAATAACTGAGGCAGAAGAACAGATAAGTGACCTGAAAGATAAAATAGTGGAAATAACTACTGCAGAACAGAATAAAGAAAAAACAATGAAAAGAATTGAGGACAGTCTCAGAGACCTCTGGGACAACATTAAACACACCAACATTCAAATTACAGGGGACCCAGAAGAAGAAGAGAAAAAGAAAGGGACTGAGAAAATATTTGAAGAGATTATAGTTGAAAACTTCCCTAATATGGGAAAGGAAATAGTTAAACAAGTCCAGGAAGAACAGAGAGTCCCATATAGGATAAATCCAAGGAGAAAAATGCCAAGACACATATTATTCAAACTACCAAAAATTAAAACAAAGAAAAAATATTAAAAGCAGCAAGGGAAAAACAGCAAATAATATACAAGGGAATCCCCATAAGGTGAACAGCTGATCTTTCAGCAGAAACTCTGCAAGCCAGAAGGGAGTGGCAGGACATAATTAAAGTGATGAAAGGGAAAAACCTACAATCAAGATTACTCTACCCAGCAAGGATCTCAGATTCGATGGAGAAAAAAAAAACATTTACAGACAAGCAAAAGCTAAGAGAATTCAGCACCACCAAACAAACTTTACAACAAACGCTAAAGGAACTTCTCTGGGAAGGAAACACAAGAGAAGGAAAAGACCTACAGTAACAAGCACAAAACAATTAAGAAAATGTAATAGGAACATACATATCGATAATGACCTTAAATGTAAACGGATTAAATGCTCCAACCAAAAGACACAGAATGGATGAATGGATACAAAAAGAAAACCTATGTATATGCTGTCTACAAGAGACCCACTTCAGATCCAGGGACACAAACAGACTGAAAGTGAGGGGATGGAACAAGATATTCCATACAAATGGAAATCAAAAGAAAGCTGGAGTGGCAATTCTCATATCAGACAAAATAGACTTTAAAACAAAGACTATTACAGGAGACAAAGAAGGACACTACGTAATGATCAAGGGATCAATCCAAGAGGAAGATATAACAATTGTAAATATTTATGCACCCAACATAGGAGCAACGCAATACATAAGGCGAATACTAACAGCCATAAATGGGGTAAATGACAGTAACACAATCATAGTAGGGGACATCAACACCCCACTTTCACCAATGGACAGATCATCCAAAATGAAAATAAATAAGGAAATACAAGCTTTAAATGATACGTTAAACAAGATGGACTTAAATTGATATTTATAGGACATTCCATCCAAAAAGAACAGAATACACTTTCTTCTCAAGTGCTCATGGAACATTCTCCAGGATAGATCATATCTTGGGCCACAAATCAAGCCTTGGTAAATTTAAGAAAATTAAAATAGTATCAAGTATGTTTTCTGGCCACAATGCTATGAGACTAGATATAAATTACAGGAAAAAAATCTGTAAAAAATACAAACACATGGAGGATAAACAATACACTATTTAATAACCAAGAGATCACTGAAGAAATCTAAGAGGAAATCAAAAAATACCTAGAAACAAATGACAATGAAAACACGATGACCCAAAACCTATTGGATGCAGCAAAAGCAGTTCTAAGAGGGAAGTTTATAGTAATACAATACTACCTTAAGAAACAAGAAACATCTCAAATAAACAACCTAACCTTACACCTAAAGCAATTAGAGAAAGAAGAACAAAAAAATCCCAAAGTTAACAGAAGGAAAGAAATCATAAAGATCAGATCAGAAATAAATGAAAAGTAAATGAAGGAAATGATAGCAAAGATCAATAAAACTAAAAGTTGTTTCTTTGAGAAGATAAACAAAATTGATAAACCATTAGCCAGACTCATCATTTTTCCCAGAACTAGAACAAAAAATTTCACAATTTGTATGGAAACACAAAAGATCCCGAATAACCAAAGCAATCTTGAGAAAGAAAAACGGAACTGGAGGAATCAGGCTCCCTGACTTCAGACTATACTACAAAGCTAGTAATCAAGATAGTATGGTACTGGCACAAAAACAGAAATATAGATCAATGGAACAGGATAGAAAGCCCAGAGATAAACCCACACACATACGGTCACCTTATCTTTGATAAAGGAGGCAAGAATATACAATGGAGAAAAGACAGCCTCTTCAATAAGTGGTGCTGGGAAAACTCGACAGCTACATGTAAAAGAATGAAATTAGAACACTCCCTAACACCATACAAAAAAATAAACTCAAAATGGATTAAAAACCTAACTGTAAGGCCAGACACTATCAAACTCTTAGAGGAAAACATAGGCAGAACATTCTATGAAATAAATCACAGCAAGATCCTTTTTGACCCACCTCCTAGAGAAATGGAAATAAAAAGAAAAATAAATAAATGGGACCTAATGAAACTTAAAAGCTTTTGCACAGCAAAGGAAACCTTAAACAAGATGAAAAGACAACCCTCAGAATGGGAGAAAATATTTGCAAATGAAGTAGCTGAGAAAGGATTAATCTGCAAAATTTACAAGCAGCACATGCAGCTCAATATCAAAAAAACAAACAACCCAATCCAAAAATGGGCAAAAGACCTAAATAGACACTTCTCCAAAGAAGATATACAGATTGCCAACAAACACATGAAGGAATGCTCAACATCATTAATCATTAGAGAAATGCAAATCAAAACTAACATGAGATATCATCTCACACCGGTAAGAATAGCCATCATCAAAAAATCTACAAACAATAAATGCTGAAGAGGGTGTGGAGAAAAGGGAACCCTCATACACTGTGGGTGGGAATGTAAATTGATACAGCCACTATGGAGAACAGTATGGAGGTTCCTTAAAAAACTAAAACTAGACCTACCATGGGACCCAGCAATCCCACTACTGGGCATATATCCTGAAAAAACCGTAATTCAAAAAGAGTCATGTACCACAATGTTCATTGCAGCACTATTTACAATAGCCAGGATATGCAAGCAACCTAACTGTCCATCGACAGATGAATGGATAAAGAAGATGTGGCACGTATGTACAATGGAATATTACTCAGTCATAAAAAGAAACGAAATTGAGTTATTTGTAGTGAGGTAGATGTACCTAGTCTGTCATACAGAGTGAAGTAAGTCAGAAAGAGAAAAACAAATACCATATGCTAACACATATATATGGAATCTAAAAAAAAAAAAGAAAAGGTCATGAAGAACCTAGGGACAAGACTGGAATAAAGATGCAGACCTACTAAAAAATGGACTTGAGGACACGGGGAGGAGGAAGGGTAAGCTGGGACAAAGTGAGAGAATGGTAGTGTATATATGGACATATATACACTACCAAATGTAAAATAGACAGCTAGTGGGAAGCAGTTGCATAGCACAGGGAGATCAGCTCAGTGCTTTGTGACCAGCTGGGAGGGTGGGAGAGAGGGAGACGCAAGAGGGAAGAGATATGGGGATATATGTATATGTATAACTGATTCACTTGGTTATAAAGCAGAAACTAACAGAACAATGTAAAGCAATTATAGTCCAATAAAGATGTTAAAAAAAATAAAAAAGATTAAAAAATAATGTAGTACCTCATCACCATATTTGTGTCCCTTTCCCCAAGACTATAAAATGAATCATTTAAAAATGTTTTTATTGTATAGTATAAGCAGTTAAAATAGAAGCTTTGAAATTTCAACTTATAAAGAAAAATTAAATATGCTTGCCATTATTTAATTTCTATAAACATAATTTATCTAAAAGTATGGAGAAATATTTTTATTTCTTTTTCATCTCTGATCTGCCGTTAGACTGATGTGGCTCCTTATGGCATCTGACTGCTTCACGAGCTAAGTTTTAATTAATTCAATTTGATAAAGCTTTACTTAGTCTCTAGATGTTTAAGTTCTATGCTAGACCAGAACCTCCCCCCCCCCCAAAAAAAGATGAAAACTAGGCCTGTGAAGAGCAAACTTATTAAGTTAAATTATAAACCTCTTTGCACTTCTAGACATGCAGCAGTTATGTAATGACTGAGAATATAATTAATTATTTTCCATAATATGAGATTAATCAAAGGATAAAGATTTCAAAGGGCATGCATAACAATGGATAGAATTATATGTTCATATTTAGAGTAAGGAGCTTGGTTAAACATACAGTTTAAAATTGATTGAGCTACAAAGAAGATTTTTCATAATGAATTTCACCCTGTCTTGGAAATACCTAAATTAAAGATGAAAACTAACTATTGCTTTTTATAGGCCATACCCTGGGGGACCAGCCAGATTGTTCTTTACAATTTAATGTGTGTGATTTTGTACAGTCTAACTCCATATGTTTCTGACAGTGGGGTTTCCACAATGTCCTTTGCAAAAGGCAATCTTGGCACAATTGATCTTACTGTCAGGAAATCTTTGAAGATATTCTGAATAATTTCCTCATTCTCTTAATCATATCCCCATGACTATTTGCAATTTAGAGCCACGCAGTAAATAAATAATGGTAATAACAAAAGACCACCATGTTCTTTTTGTAATAGTCAGTGGACTAAAACGTTATTAACAGGTGAACCCACCATAAGCACCATTGCCTCTATCTGTCATCAGAGACTTAAGAGAGAAATTCACTCCTATAAATTACGTTCATTCCATTTAATTAAGATTTGTTTGTCTTAAAGGAACAAGTAACTCACTTATCAGTGTTCTGGATTGTCCTCAATTCAGAACTAATTACATAGTTTAAACTGTGGCAACTAAATTATTTAGATCAGGGTTAGAAAACCGCAGTCCATGAACAATATCTACCCTGACATACATGTTTTGTATGGCCTCCCAGTGTTTCTTTTCTTAGAGTTAATTGACATCATTGAAAATTGGGAGACTATGAATAAAATCTGACTTAATGACTTCTTTCAAAAAAATGGAAACAAAAAAGAAAAGAAAAAGAGGAAAAAGTAGGAGAGGGGAAAGGGAGAATTGAGAGAAGAGAAGAGGAAAGAGAGCAAAGGATCAGAGAGGAGAAGAGAAGAGAGAAGGGGAGAGGAGAGGACAGCAGAGAAGAGAAGACAGTAGGGGCGAAAAATAGTACCACCTCTGGGCCAACATTGCCTCTTGGTAATCATAGGCTCCTTCTGAGTAGCGAGTATTCTCTTAAGAAGGCATCGCTACTCCTTAAGTTTGCTATAATCCTCTCTTTTCTCTATTCTTTAACATTTTACTTTTTTTAAAACCTACTCTAGCCCCTGTTGTCTTTACTTTGTGGCCCTTAAATTAGATTTCAAGCTCTTTAATGCAAACCCAGTGCCTAATACGGTGTTACATTCACAATACGAGTTATTTGGGCTGATATGAATTGTGTACAGAGTGGAAGTCTTATCATATCACATTGATTTCCATATCAATTTCCATTAGATATAGTACTTAATGTTTTTTTATTCATTTTTCTTTCATTTCCCATTGTCAGTATCAAATAGCACCTTTAGTTTGCACCCATGCTCCTAGCCTCTTCTCCACCTACCAATGACTGTAGTTGTCTCCTTTCAAGGATGCCATATCCTCTGAAGTTCCTTCCTGATGCCAGTAGCTCTCAGTCTCACAAACCAGAATATGATTCATCCTAAATGAGAAATAGAAAAGAAATAATGTCATCATAAAGTAACTCTGGATGAAAATCTGTTGTTCTCCATCATTACTTAAGGCAGACTAGTTTTATCCCAAAAGTTGCGTTATGAAATATTTATTAAAGAATTGTGAACCAACACTAATCTATCATTCTAAGTAAAACTTAGTCTCATCCAAATTAATCAGTTCTAAGCAATTGGGGCCTTAAAATATAATTAGACTCTTCTCTCATTATTTTAAACTTACAGCCTTCAACTATGTTTAGAGCTTATGTTGTAATCCTCATTAAACTTAAAATAAAAATAAAATGTTCTAGCTTCTCATATCCAAATAGTATTATAAATCAAAATATTGTGTGATTTTACTCTATTAATTATACAATGTTTAGTAAGTTTGGATTGTTTTAGGGTTTTTTTGTTTGCTTGTTTTTAGCATTTTGGGTGCTAAATGATCATACTGCTCTTGGTCTCCAGAATTTGTGGGGTTTTTATTTTAACATGTTTATTGGAGTATAATTGTTTTACAATAGTGTGTTAGTTTCTGCTTTATAACAAAGTGAATCAGCTATATGTATACATATATCCCCATATCCCCTCCCTCTTGCACCTCCCTCCCACCCTCCTTATCCCACCACTGTAGGTGGTGACAAAGCACCAAGCAGATCTCCCTATGCTATGCAGCTGCTTCCCACTAGCTATCTATTTTACATTTGGTAGTGTATATCTGTCAGTGCTACTCCTTCACTTCGTCCCAGCTTACCCTTCCCCTTCCCCATGTCCTGAAGTCCATTCTCTATGTCTGTGTCTTTATTACTGTCCTGTGTCTAGGTTTATCAGAACCATTATTTTTGGTTTTTTTAGATTCCATGTATATCTGTTAGAATATGGTATTTGTTTTTCTATTTCTGATTTACTTCACTCTGTGTGACAGACTCTAGGTCCATCCACATCACTACAAATAACTCAATTTCATTTCTTTTTATGGCTGGGTAATATTCCATTGTATATATGTGCCACATCTTCTTTATCCATTCATCTGTCGATGGACACTTAGGTTGCTTGCATGTCCTGGCTATTGTAAATAGTGCTGCAATGAACATTGTGGTACATGACTCTTTTTGAATTATGGTTTTTTCAGGATATATGCCCCGTAGTGGGATTGCTGGGTCATATGGTAGTTATTTATAGTTTTTTAAGGAACCTCCATACTGTTCTCCATAGTGGCTGTATCAATGTACATTCCCACCAACACTGCAAGAGGGTTCCCTTTTCTCCACACCCTCTCCAGCATTTATTGTTTGTAGATATTTTGATGATGGCCACTCTGACCGGTGTGAGGTGATACCTCATTGTGGTTTTGATTTGTATTTCTCTAATGATTAGTGATGTTGAGCATCCTTTCATGTGTTTGTTGGCAATCTGTATATCTTCTTTGGAGAAATGTCTGTTTAGGTCTTCTGCCCATTTTTGGTTTGCGTTGTTTGTTTTTTGATACTGACCTGCGTGTGCTGCTTGTAAATTTTGGAGATTAATCCTTTGTCAGTTGCTTCATTTGCAAATATTTTCTCCCATTCTGAAGGTTGTCTTTTCATCTTGTTTATGGTTTCCTTTGCTGTGCAAAAGCTTTTAAGTTTCATTAGGTCTTATTTGTTTATTTTTTTTTAAATTCCATTTCTCTAGGAGATGGGTCAAAAAGGATTTTGTTGGGGGTTTCCCTGGTGGCGCAGTGGTTGAGAGTCTGCCTGCCAGTGCAGGGGACACGGGTTCGAGCCCTGGTCTGGGAAGATCCCACATGCCGCAGAGCAACTAGGCCCGTGAGCCACAACTGCTGAGCCTGCGCGTCTAGAGCCTGTGCTCCGCAACAAGAGAGGCTGCGATGGAATCTCCCCGTTTTGCCCTCTTCATCCCTGTTACTATGCTCTCCTTCATGGCTCTGAAGCTTCCCCTCTGCCCACCCCTTTGTCTCTGCCAGTGAAGGGGCTTCCTAGTGTGTGGAAACTTTTCCTCTTTCACAGCTCCCTCCCAGAAGTGCAGGTCCCATGCCTATTCTTTTTATTTTAATTTTTTTTTTAATTTTTTAATTTTTATTTATGGCTGCGTTGGGTCTTCGTTTCTGTGTGAGGGCTTTCTCTAGTTGTGGCAAGTGGGGGCCACTCTTCATCGCGGTGCACGGGCCTCTCACTGTCGTGGCCTCTCTTGTTGCAGAGCACAGGCTCCAGACGCGCAGGCTCAGTAATTGTGGCTCATGGGCCTAGTTGCTCTGCGGCATGTGGGATCTTCCCAGACCCGGGCTTGAACCCGTGTCCCCTGCATTGGCAGGCAGATTCTCAACCACTGTGCCACCAAGGAAGCCCCCCATGCCTATTCTTTTGTCTCTGTGTTTTCTTTTTTCTTTTGCCCTATCCAGGTACATGGGGATTTTCTTGCCTTTTGGGAAGTCTGAGGTCTTCTGCCAGCATTCAGTAGGTATTCAGTAGGAGTTGTTCCACATGTAGATGTATTTTTAATGTATTTGTGGGGAGGGAGGTCATCTCCACGTCTTACTCCTCCGCCATCTTGAAGGTCTCTGGTCTCCAGAATTTCGAAGTTTTTTATTTCCCATCACAATATATTTATTTCACTATCTTCTTGAGATTTTCATTTTTTCCTCCTACCATAATTCTTCTTATCTACTTCAATTCATAACTCATAACTCTAAAATATCACAAGACATTCAATTTTTTAAAGTGCATTGGTCCTTTCACTGCTAAGCTTTTATCTTAATTGGATGAACGTCAAGATTTATGTGCATTTTCTTTTAAAGCACCTTCTTATTTTTCATATATCTTATTATCTTAACATGTTACTTTTTGCCATGATCTCTTCTTAAAATGTTTTTTAAAGGTAAGTATAGAAGAGAATTAAGCTAGGAGCTCTTGGACATTTTAGAGCCAATATTATTTTCATGCCTGTCATTTATTTCTTGTCTAGTATTTCTCTTTGCTTAATATCATTGTAAAAGCCCTACTTATTCTGTATAATTCCCATGGCTACAATTGTTGCTTTTAGTTTTACTTTTGAAAAATCATTTTTTTCCTTGAAAGTTTTAACTCATAAAATATCATGTAGTCTCTAACCTCTAGTTTCCTTTCTAAGCACTGGCTTGGTTGGTTTGGAAGCCCATTTTAGCCATGTATATATATATATATATATATTTTTTTTTTTTTTTTCCTTTACCTTGTCTTTCTGGAACATACATACTGCTGTTTGTCTCATTAAGATTCAGTTTAAGAGTATTGGATGTTGTCATTAATTTTTTATTCTATTTAGCAAGCTAGAGTTATTTCTGGTTGAGGGAGTAAATGCATTATATAATTATAGTTGATCAAATGTTTTATAATAAAAGTTGTAAGAAATGCTTAATGAATTTAAACTCAACCACCAGCACCACAACCACCCCCATTAGATTGACACTAGTAACATTTCTACCACACATCATTTTCCATTCTGGCAAACAGTGAAAGGACTTAGAATGACTCTGGGTCACCCTAATATACAGAGTAAGATAACATAGAAGGAAAGAGTAGGGGCTATATATTTTCTACTAAGCTATATGATTTACTTTTTAAAAATAATAATTACATCAAAATTTGTTCTCTAAACCTGAGAAATTTATCAGCTTACTATATAATCTTAACAAACCATTTCTTTATTGTAAACTTTATTTACAATAGACACATTGTTGATAGTTTTGAAACTAAAATTTGGAACAAGTCTAAGTCTTACAAGTAGAATTGTATTTACAGAGAGATTAGGACAAGATCATTGAAATCAGGGTTGCATCTTAAATCCCAGAATGGAAAGGCCCCCACCATAGAGAAAGCTCGCCAAGTAGAGTGGATAAATGTCTCTGGCAGCACTGATGGGCCCAGCTGGCTTGGCTCTTCCTTTCATGGTGATGTGAGCAGGTACCTCTCCTATGCTACTTTAATTCTTTAAAGGATAATGGGGAACGAACATCACACTGTTTTTTTCTTTTCCCCCTTAAAAATGGAACTTCAGACTCTTTTTATTTTCAAGCTTGGCTAGATACTCCCATACTTGCTTCACGTAACATATACAATACCGCATATAATACTGTATTTGTCAGCTCACAATTAACCCTATTCGCTTGAAAGATAAGAAACATGAACACAGGCATATCTCGGAGATATTTAGAGTTTGGTTCCAGACTACTGCAAATAAAGCAGATATCACAATAAAGTGAGTGACACAAATTTTTTGATTTCCTAGTGCATGTAAAAGTTATGTTTACATTATAAAATAATTTACTAAATATGCAATCACATTATATTTAAAAAACAATGTACATACCCTAATTAAAAATACTTTATTGCTAAAAAATGTTAAACATCATCAGAGTCTTCAAAGATGATTGATCACAAATCTCCATAACAAATATAATAATAATGAAAAAGTTTGAAATATGATGAGAACTACCAAAATGTGACACAGAGACACAAAGTGCGCAAATGCTGCTGGAAAAAATGGCACCAATAGACTTGCTTGATGCAGCGTTGCTAAAAACCTTCAGTTTGTAAAAAACACAGCATCTGTGAAGTGCAATAAAGTGAAGCAGAATAAAACAAGGTATGCCTGTACTCTGTTTCCAAACTCTTTAACCAGTTATTTGCATAAGTTTATTTTTTAAACTCTCCACTATTGTAGAAGAGGGCCAATGATAAAACAAATATTTAATATTTTCAGATGCCTCATCATATTTTGAGGGGTTTTTTTTGGAAAACAAGTTTAGAGAATAATATATAAATATCCTTGTGCTTACTACATGAAATAGGCAAATATTAACAATTTCTTATATTTGTTTTATATCTTTAAATAAATGAAATAAAATTTACCAATAAAGTTGAAGCCCATTTACTTTATTACTTCGTCTCACCTCCACACCAGAGAAAAGTATATCATAAATTAGTGTCTATTCTTTAGTGCATATTTTAATAAAAAGAAGAAGGAGGGGAAGGAGGAGGAACAAAAAGATTTTAAAAGTATTGACTTTTTATTTTTGTTAAACATTCACTATGAAGCAGGGACTCTTCTAAGTGTTTCTAAGTGCTTTTCATATGTTAACTCATTTAATATTAAAACAAATGATTTTATAGATGAGAAAATTAAGGTACAGAGAGTTTAACTAAATTGCACAAGGTCACACAGATTATAAATTCTGCAAACAGAATATAAACCTAGCCATTGTACGGCATACACAGGCATATGTATGTTTCAATTATGTTTAATATCATTAAATTATGCTCAGTATCATTTTAGTATCATTTTCTATGTTTTAATACTTGTTTTTAATTCCATGTTTTATTTTTGAGGTGCATTCTTTTTTTGTTTTTTTTTGTCAAAACAAGCAAATTGTTGTAAATATTTATAAGAAATTCTTCTTATATATATCTAATAACAATTTCTGGATCTAGTGAATACATATTTCTATTTTCAGTAAAGATTATTAAATTGTTTTCCACTGTGGTTATATTTACAGGTCCATCAAATTTCAGAATTTTCTATTTATTCCAGATAATTTCCAGCACTTTATACTGTCAGAATTATTTCCTTTCCATTCAGATATGTGTAAAATGGTAATTTAAAAAATTTATTTTCCTTGTTATGAGAGAGATGGAATATTTTGGGGTTTTTTTGGAAATTTTCCCAGTTCTTTATTTTTCTCAATTATGTTTAGAGTTATTGGTCTCTTCATTAATATGTAAAAATTGTAATAAATTCTGGATGCAAACCCTTTGTCTATTGCAAATATATTCTCCCAGTTTGTCACAAGTTTTTTAAATCATTTCTTTATGTTTCTCATATATTTACTATTTTGCTATTTTAAGATACAAATCTATTAGTCTTGCTTTTATAATTTGTAACTTTTTAAAACCTTTCTCCCACAGGTGATAGAACTACTTTTCTATATTTCAATAATTTCAGTGTTCTGTGAATTTTGTGTGTGTAGTATGAGATATATCTAATTTTATCAGTTTTCATATTTAAAAAACCCCAAGGGTTTCATTACCATTTAATGAATATCTTATCCTTTTCTTGCTGACTTATAATGCCAACTTGGAGTCAGTGGCTCATGGGGAACAAATGGGAAAGCTGTTTTGTGACTAATCTGAACTGCTTGTTACAGCTCTATATAGCATGTTACAAGAGAGAGTTATTTTAAAAGTAGAAATGAAAGAAAATAAAGTCCAATAATCTGGGAACTTAAGTGTGGAAAAGCAGATGTGGAAGATTATATTGGGTTGGCCAAAAACGTCGTTCAGGTTTTCCTGTAAGATGTTACAGAAAAACCAGAATGACCTTTATGGCCAACCCAATGTTTTCCAAATATGTCACCAACGATACCTCCCACCTCATATGCTCTTCTGCAGTTTGACTTTGCCACTCCCCATAAAGATGTGGAGATAGTTTCTCCCCCTTCTTGAATCTAGATGAGCCTTCAGACTGTTTTGACCAACAAAATAAGGCACAAGTGACTCTGTGCCATTTTCTGGCTCAGGTCTTAAATGACTCAGCAGCTTTCTCTGTCTGCTGGTAACAACTGTAAGAAGGGCAGTTGCCCTGAGACCACCATGTCATCAGAAGCCTGATCCACTTAAGGAAACCTGGCGGCTCAGTTGCCACGTGGGAGACAGTGAAAGGATGGAGCACCAGGGTACCAGTTATGTAAGTGAAGAAACTACCTGAGAAGCAAATTTCCTGGCCCTAGACACCTCTACTGACATTATGTGTATTAGAGACAAAATCGCCAGCTCAGCCCTTCAGGAATTTCATAGAATTTCCATAGAATTCCATAGATTTCCATAGAATCCTGAGCAAAATAAAATCACTGTCTTAAGGCATTACACTTCGGCATATTTTGTTATACAGGAGTACATAACCTAAGCAGTGCACTACTTGTAGACCTCAAACCATAAGAAATAAGATGGAAAAAAAAGCTTAGAGCCATCAAGTCACTTAGAGGATATTAGCAACGATCTCTACTGCAAAGATCAACTGAGAATAATTCCTTCTAATCAAGCCCACCCAGATTATCTAGGCTAATCTTATTTACTTAAAGGAAATTTACTATAGATGTGAATCAATTGGCATAATCCTTTCATAGCAACACCTAGATTAATGTTTGAATTTAATAACTGGGCAAATTGACACATAACACTGACCATCAATCATATCACATAAATCTCCCATTTCAGATTACCTCAAGATACTCATTAAATGTGTTGTAGAAGGGCGAATATGGATCAGTTAGCAAAGATCCAATTCTATGGATCAAAGAATTTTGAGTATGGCTACTGACACCAAAGAGATCAAGGACCTGCTAAGTTTTTGTTGAGGGAAAAACCATAGGCTTGGTCCAATAACACTTTGTCTGTAACATGTGGTTGTAAAATAACTCTTAGCACACTCATTTGCCAGGCAGGAATTTTTCCACAAACAAGGAGAAAAGGTTGTACTTCAAAAGTCCCCGTCATAACTTCCCAAGGAGAATAATGGATGAAGAACTTTCCAGATGGTAGAACAAACAGCATGGGTGACTATGAACAAGGAAGATTTACCTAAACTGCAGGAAAAAGGAACTTCCTCATTCCAGGTGTTGGTCTTCAAAATGCCTACCCTTGAGCAATGCTTCATTGCTATAAAGCATTATCTTTCTTATTATTCCAAGATCCTAAGTGGACATTATTTTTTCTCCATCTTTGTTTAGTGGATGTGCATGTAAGGAGTGAGAAGATAACTAGTATTTTAGTTGACAGACTGCAGCCTATGAGTCATATTCAGAACTGATGGAGAAGACTGCAAATCACGTGGAGATTTTGGTTGCTTCTCTCAGGGATGGATGAATTGGTTCTATGAGTGAAAATAAGAATGTGCATGGATATTTTGCTGGCCAACCAGGAGAACTATAGCAGAGATTACAAATCATTCACCAAAATCTGTGGCACTCCCCCTCCTCGTTCCATAAAACAAAGTTCATTCTTGGATGTGGTTGTGTAGTCATGGAACAAATATTCTCAATTGCTTATATCTAACTGAGATTGTGTGAGTAGTTATCACCAATGTAAGTAATATGAAGAGATGATGTTGTCACATCCAAGCCACAATAGTTAAGATGTGAATTTACCTATCTCATTGTCTCATTCGCCTTTCCCTCTGATGCAAGGGCACCCATGGCACTAGAGATAGTGTGGCCATAAGATAGAAAATGCCTGGGCTCCTTTATCAACTCCTGTTCTTACAGGAAAAATACCAACCAACGAGGAAATCAGCATTAAACTATCGTATGAGCAAGGAAAAACAAACAAACATGTTAATCCATGGAAAGTTTTGGATTTATTGGTTATAGAAGTTAGTTTACCCAGAAAATGCAACCAAAATGCCAGTACAATGACAAATAATAAATAGCTGAGATTACCACTATCCTTTAGTGGTAATGCTGCTAAAACCTCCACTTACTGAACATTCACTTCCAAAGATTCTGCTATCACAAATATTTCGGTCAACCTCCAGCTTATATCTCTCTTCCAGTTGCCAGAACAATATGTTCAATTCCCTACTGGATATTTCCTTTCAGATGATTCACAAATTCAATACATTTAAAATTGAAGGAATTATATGCCACCACTCTATTGTCATTTCTATCATACTTGTTCTCTCTCTCTCTCTCTCTCTCACACACACACACACACACACACATACACACACATCTCTATCTCTTCTCTAGTTCCATCACTTTACGTTTACCTTATCTTTTAAAATGGCCCCAACTCCACATTACTGCTTAAGTAAGAATTTTGGGAAGAATTGTTGATTGTTTGTCTCTCACTCTACTAATTCAATTGGTTTCCAAATCTAGTGAATGCTACCAGGTAAATCTTTCTTTAAAATGTCTTTCTATCCATTTTTGCTGCCTTAAAAATAGTAGCAGTGTCATATCTGTAGAAGTAGCAGTTCTTATTATTTATTTGTCTAAAGTTGTGTCTAATCACTTTGTGTAGATTATCACATTTAATTCACATATTAATCTTGTAAAATAAGTTCTGAATTACCTTCACTTTATAGAATGTCATTCATCTAGTACATGGTACAGTCACGATTCTAACTCCAAGCATCCAACACCAGAACCTTTATTCTCAAACACTTCAGGCTGTATGTTTTCTCACCCCAATTTCTTTTTTTTCTTCTTTTTTTGGCCACCCTGCACATCATGCAGAATCTTAGTTCCCCGGCCAGGCATCAAATCTGCCCAGGCAGTGGTAACATGGAGTCCCAACCACGGGACCACCAGGGAAGTCCCTCTCACCTCAGTTTCTGTAGTAGCTCTTTAACTGCTTTCTTCCTCTTGCACTGACATCCTCCAAACTTTTATACATACTGAAGTCAAGTCTAAATCATATTATTCTACTTCCTAAAATCCCACAATGCTTTCACATTTCTTAATGTATAAAATTTATCATCTTTTCTAGGTCAATGAGGTCCATCATGCTCTGGATCTTCTCAATTCAACCTTTTATCTTGCCATATTTTCCTTCATATTTTCTGCTCCAGTGACAATGAACTACTTGAGTTACCCTCTTTGACAGGAATGTCTTTCTTAATCCTATAGCATCAATATAGTTGGACCACACTAAACTACTAGAGCAAAGAGATCCAAAAAGATAGTGTAGTGGCTCAAACACAATAATAGCTTTTCTTTTTCATACAATAATCCAGGATAGTACAGGGAGATGGAGGGATGGAGCTTTTCTCTGCACAGTTATTCCAAGTCCAAAGCTGATGATGGCTCTGCCATTGACACATAGCTTCCAAGGTTGCTGACAGCATCACCATTCCAGTCCATGGGAGATAGAAGGTTGTGGAAGAGTGTACTTCCAGTTTCATGGACAATACCTGAAAGTAGCATGCATGACTTCTGCTCATTCTCCTTTGGCTGGAGCTTAATCATCTGATGTCATGTCTCTGTCTGAAAGGGCTGAAGTCTATAGTCCTTGACTAGGCAACTGTACACTAGATGCAACTACTTTGCCGTGGAAGAAAATAAATGTAGATAAGGTGAATCGAGCCATGAAATTTCATTACACACAATTCACGGGTCACTTTCATTTGACTTCAAGATATCCATTCTGCATCCTTATTTAATTATAAGCCTACCTAAATTTTGTGGCAGTTCGGTGTAGGTGAAAGATTTCTGATGCTAAAGCGTCAATGCCTGTGTCCAAAACCTAGGTCTCTCACTTATTAGCTGGATGATTTTGGAAATTTAGTATCTTATTTTATTTTATTTTTTTAGTATCTTATTTTTAAAACTTAAACAACAACAGCAAAAAAAACCTTCTCCATCTACCTCTCAGGTTTATTTTAAAAATCTAATGAGATGAGATCTCTGTTAAAACAGAGACTTCTAGGGTTAGCAATTTGCATGACACTGTAATAAAAGTCTGAATAAGGTGTGGCCTTGCCCTCACACTACTTTGCCAATAGAGGAAAGAGCCCCATAAATAGGAAAATTTCTGTGAAAAAGGATAGTCCTCAGCAAGACAATATAGAAACACAATTCCATAAGAGCCTAGAACTGCTCTAAATTTTCTCTTCAACTCCCTTACTCAACAGTTTCTTGAGATCAACTTTCTGAAGTCCTTTTTAACTCTGAGAATGGACAAGTCTATTTTTGAAAGATATTTCTTTTCAATCCTGTCTGGAGTGAATAGCATCAGTTCCAAAGGCATGGCCTATCCCTTGAATCTAAGAGAAAATTGAAGATGGAAATATATATGTATATATTATTTTTGGCTGCTATTCTCATTATAAATGGAAGGAAGTTTCACCTGAATCATTTGAATTTTTGAAGTCATGAAAAAGCTATAGCTTATGACTATTCCAAAAGCAACTGAGAGTTTTTATTAAGCCTAAATCACTAATTTCTATGATGCTTTCTTTATTTTTTATCACTATGTGACCTTAGGCAAGTTATTTAGATTTTCTAAATCTCAGTTATTCCAAATGTGAATTGGAGATAATAATAACACCTACCTCATAAAGCAGTTGAGAGGGTGCCATTTGAATACTGAACACAGAAGCATATTACAAAGAATCAATACATTTTAGCCCTTATTATTATTATCACAGAGGTTATAAGGGTAACTTCATAAACGACCTTCGCAGTCATTTATGCTGTGCTCTGAAATTCCAAACCAGTTCCACAAATAGCCAGCTTCCTCTGGCTTTCTTCCAATGGACCAGCAAAGGTGCTGTGGTAGCATTACCTTGGCCAGGCAAAGGACCTGAAGGGGAAAGACATCTTCATTGTGAAAAGATGAAGCTGTTGTTTGCGTTTCCAAGGAAAGCATGTTGAACTAAATAGAAGGAAACACTCTTCAGTGAAGTTCGGTGTGAGATATGAAGTGGGGAATAAGAGATAGCTGAGGGAAGATTCAAAGAGATCTACAGAGCTGAGATAGAAAACTCAGGTTTATTTACTTACTGTTATTTTAACAAGAAGAGTAATCAGTTTCTCAGCAATTCTCCTGGCTTTATTTATTTTATGTTGGCTTCTTCCTGAGATTGGCTTCATTAATTGCAAAATATTTTCCAACAGCTATAACAGAATACAGCTACAGATTTTCCCATTTACACTAATGTGGCAGGAATGTAGCTTTCTGCAACCATCAAATAAAAGTTCTGAATTTCAATTCGATTGGACCAACATGGGCCAATAACTGTGACCAGAGCAAATACTACATAGTCATTGATTTCGGCTTGCGTTATTGTTCACCCTTCAACCCATGACTGTGCCAACCGGGATTGTGATTGTGTTGATTTGTCCACATCAATGAGTATGCACCCATGGAGCTAGAGGTGGGGTTAGCACCCACCCATATTTTATGACTGCCACACAGAAAAAGAGAAATACTCTAAGAGATGTGAATTTCCCAAGAACAAATCTGCAGTGAATTTGAGAGACTTGCTCCATGGACACAAATCTAGCACGTTACAGAACAAGAATTCAAGGCCAGTTGTGTTTGACTCCAAAGCTTTTGCTCTCTTTCCACCACTCTGCACTACCTCCTCCTGATCTTGCAAACCCAGCAGGAACAAAGATTTCCAGAGCAGAAAGTAACATATTTAAGACTCTGCTGGAGGCAGGGATGAAAATCAAATTGTCATTTAGGATGTAATAAACTGCCATAAAATAAATACAAGTATAAATTAACATGAACGTTTTGGAGGCGAGCATCATGGTATGCATCAAAACTTAAATTACGTATACTTTTGTATCTATCAGTTTAACTGTTAGAGGATGCAATTTTAAGTTTGAAAGGATATGGGTACAAGGATATTAATTGCAGTAGTTGGTGGGATAAGATAGGAAATAACCAAAATCATAAGTGTTAGAGGATGGTGGGAGAGAGATGCAGTATTAAAGACAATGGTGAGGAAGGACCTTCCCAGGAAGGAGAGATATGAAACTTAGAGAAGTAAGGAAGAGCATTCCAGAACGTGGAACAATTTAGAGCAGAATACTTGGATGGGAATAGACTTAGCAAGTTTAAGAAACAGCAGGGAGGCCAACACGGCTAGAACAGTATGAACCAGGGTGAAAGTAGGAGATGAAGGCAGAGGTAAGCTCAACGGAAGACCATGTAAGGCATTACAGGCCTTGAAGGCACCTTTACTCATACACACTGGTGTACACTGGCCTCTTTCAACATGTGCTGCACACTTAGATTGTGTGTGTATGTATATACTCGACTGTGAGAACAACCCGTCTAAGGATTGAGGAGCTGAAATAGGGGAGAGTGAGTTCAGGAGGCTGAAGAAGTGACAATTTTGAGAAGATGATGAGTTAATTAATTTTATTTATGTCCTTCATTGATGAAGGACAAATGATGGCATAATTTGAGAGAGACAGAGAGCAAGAATGCTGATTCTCCTTCCTGGCTATAGGAGTAGAAGGCTATATTGACTAGAGGGAGGTTGGGGGAAAACTGGTATCTAGTAGCTCAGTTCATATGATGTGACGAGATTGAGGTGATGTTTGAGAAAAATTCTGAAGAAACATAATTACTTGTCACAAAAAAGCAAGGATACAAAAACCACTTTGAAAAGGAGCATAGGAAATGTGATTCTCCAAATAATTTGGAGACTCAATAAAAAATAGATTTTTTTCTTTTTGAGATTTTCTTTTTTAAACATGGATTAATTACTCCCCTAAATTATCCCAAGAAAAATTAAGTATTATACTTAATTAGGCTCTCTTTCTCCATAAAATCAATGCACTTATTTTAACATCACTTAAAATTACAGAAATTCCACTGAAATGCATAAGAATAAATTGCTAACAGTGTATATGAATTCTATTTTCTATTTTTATTGCAATCTATTTAGTAACTTGGGAAAAGTTGGTTCTTAATCACTTTAGGTAATTGTGTCTGTCTTGATTACATCACCAAATTATTATAGAGAGAATCAAGTGGCTATTGATCACAGCTCTATGAATTTCCTAATTAATTTTAAGATTTTAAAATCTAAGTCTTAGTTATGTTTTGGATTTGTTGTCCTATTCTTTTTGCCTTTTATTATATACCACTCCAGTTGCAGCCAAGGTAGTCCTGGAGAATGGCCCAGGGATAAAATGGAAAAACAGAACTGAGTAAGATTAGGACAACATACAACCAAAGAGGACCCAAGAGAAGATGAGGATGGCAGATGGAAGGAAATTCAGGAGACCTTACAAGGGAAATGGAAAGGGAAGCTTTTAAGGCTGCCAGATATTTTAGCCACATCAGAGTCAGGTAAACAAGTAATGTGAGACAAGAATACACAGTTCACGTAGTATGATAATCATACTAAGTGAAGTAAGTCAGAAAGAGAAAGACAAATACTATGTGATATCACTTTTATGTGGCATCTAAAATATGACACAAATGAACTTATCTACGAAACAGGAACAGACAGACATAGAGAACAGACTTGTGGTTGCCAAGGGGTGGGGGAGGGATGGATTGGGAGTTTGGGATTACCAGGTGCAAATTATTATATCTAGAATGGATGAACAACAGGGTCCTACTGTATAGCACAGGGAACAATATTCAATATCTTCTGATAAACAATAATGGAAAAGAATATGAAAAGAATGTATATATGTATAACTGAATCACTTTGTTGTACAGTTGAAATTAACACAACATTGTAAATCAACTATACTTCAATAAAATAAATTTTAATTCAGCTTCTACCTGTAAAAAAATATATATTTTTTGTTTGAAAAGGTACAACTACCTTATCACTTAAAAAATAAATTTAAAAGTGCTTCCTTCCCAGACATATTAATTTGATACAATTTCTAATTAACCACTGAAGTGGATAATCAAGAAAATCTGCAGCAGTTTGGGGGACTATTGTCTTTAATTTAACTTCATAAAAAGAAATTAATATATGTACACGTAGTTATTTCCCCAATAGAATTATTTTCTTGACATATATGATCAAGAATGAGACACAGCTACTAACATCAGGAGAAGCAACATTTAAAATATGACAATCTTGCAGATAGGTGATGTAATTCTTTTATTATAATTATTGCTGATTGGCTGTGGTGACATTCTATTCCTGCATCTAATTTCTCCTCTTAGCTCACTCTCCATTTCTCCTCAGTCTCCTTGCTCATTCTAACTCTTCAACCTGACATTTTTTTGTGTGTCCTGGAACCTATCGTTGCAACTCCTCTCTTTTCTAACTTCATGGACTCTCTAGGTAAATTATCAGTTTCAAGGCCCTAAATACTGTATAAATGCTGATTTCTCCTTTAATCAATTCTCCTGTTTAAACTTCAGGTTCATATTTATATTTATTTGTATTATATTTATATTTATTTATATCAGAACCATCAAACCTGAGCTTTTGAATTTCTCTCAGAGCCTTCTCGATCCCCAATATTCTTCATCCTCAGTAATGACAACTTCATCATTTCATTTTCTCACGTCAAAAACATGAGCCAAGGACTTCCCTGGTGGCGCAGTGGTTAGGAATCTGCCTGCCAATGCAGGGGACACGGGTTCGAGTCCTGGTCCAGGAAGACCCCACATGCCACGGAGCAACTGAGCCCGTGTGCCACAACTGCTGAGCCTGTGCTCTGAAGCCCACGAGCCACAACTACTGAGCCTGCATGCCACAACTACTGAAGCCCACGCACCTGGAACCCATGCTCTGCAACAAAAGAAGCAACGGCAATGAGAAGCCCGTGCACTGCAACGAAGAGGAGCCCCCGCTCGCCGCAACTAGAGAAAGCCCACGCGCAGCAACGAAGACCCAACACAGCCAAAAATAAATAAATAAATAAATTTATAAAAAAACAAAGAGCCATTCTTGACTTCTCTCTTTCTCACACATCATAAAACAATGTTGGGTCCTTCAAAAGATATTCAGAATTGATATTTATCACCATCTTTTATGCTACTATCCTGGTCCTTGCCTCATTCATCCCTCACCAGGTCTTCTGCTCTTACTCTTGAACTTTTAAGTCTATTTTCAAATGTGCAGTGAAAGTGATGGATCCCTTTAACACATAAATGCAATTGTGTCTCTCTTCTGCTTTTAACTCTCCAGTGGGATCTCATCTTACAGAGTTAAATCCGTAATTTTTGCAATGAACTACAAGTTTCTCAAAAGATCCTTCACCTTCTTATGTCTCTTCCCTCAAGCACTACCACCATTGTACATACAATTCTTCCCCAGACCCACACTGGATACTTGAATAAACCATGTACGCTTCATGCATACTCTTGTGGTTCATTCTTCTTAGAACACTCTTCCCCCAGATTTCTGCTTGGCTAGTGTCTTCACCTTCTGCAAGTTACCTTCTCCATGCAGCTTTACATACTCTGAATTTAAAGTTACAACTCTTCCCCCAACATTTCCTTTTCCACTTCCCTCCTTTTTTTCTCTCTGTAACACTCATTATCATCTGAAATACCATGCAGCTGGCAAAGGTCATTAGACTTGTACAATTAACACTGTTTGTTTTCAGTTCAATTTTCTAACTTTAGATTTCATATATGCTACATATAGAAGATGAATTTTAATTTAAATGAGATTAAATATGCATTCCACATTTCTCTTTTCCAAGATTTATAAACATTAGAAAATTCATAAGACTAGGCCACTATATTAGTTTGTTAAGATTCTCATAAAAGTACCACATACTATGTGGCTTAAACAACAGAAATTTATTTTCTCATAGTTCTATAGACCAGAAGTCCAAGACCGAGGTGTAAGCAGGTTTGATTTTTTCTGAAAGAAGGATCTGTTCCAGGCTTCTCTCCTTGGCTTTTAGGTGGCCATCTTCCCCCTATGTTTTTATATCATCTCTCTTTCTATGTCTATATCCAAACTTCCTCTTATAAAGACACTAATCATATTAGATTAGAACCCATACCACTTACCTCATTTTAACTTGATAACCTCTGTTAAGATCTTATCTCAAAGATGGTCACCTTCTGCGTTGCTGGGAATTAGAACTTCAACATAAAAATCTGGGCAGGGTTGAGGGTGGGGAGATACAATTCAGCCCACAACATTCATCAAGTTATATTCAGTATCATGAATCTGAAATTTAACTGACTCTGAATTAAACTACAGATACTGTGAATTAGTTTCTGCTGGTGGGAGGTTAAGGAGGAAACGTGAAAGAGTGAATTAATAAACAAAATATGTTAGAGTTGGACATTCACTCACCATTCAGGTCCTGGGAGATTTTTCATATCCACTGCTAGCCTGATCCACTGAGTAGAATATTGTTAAAACAAAAGCTTTTGCATACCTCTCCAAAGGATGTCTAACTTGTAACTTAAACCTAGACCTGAGACCTAGAATCATAGGGTTGATTGTTATGCATTGAAAGTTAGAGCCATCTAAGCTGTACCTAGTTGTATTTAAGCTCTCAGCCTTGTTATTTTGTAAAATAAATTAGCTTCAAATGCTGAATTGAAAATGTTGCTTGATTATTCATCTCTTGGGCCTTAGACTTTTTGATTTTCCCTGACCACTGAAGTCTGAATAACTGCCTGAAAGCAAGCACACCCACAAAAAATTTGCTGTTGTATTTGTTTATCAACTGATTTTTTTTAAAGGCCACTTAGGAGACTTCAACCTGGTGCACACAGAAAATAGGTTATTGTTGGGTTTTGTTGGGTTTTGAATCCTCAAATCTCAGCTACAATATTTATCTTAGAAATGAGTTTAGTTCAAGTGATTAATTTTTATAAAAATTCAAGATGAAGAAATGGGCATTTTAAACATTCTGTGTTTGCCAACACTTGGTTCAGTGGGCTTATCTGGAAATTAGACAACTACATTACAAATAAATTATAATCATTTCTAAGCCTGCCTGCTGGGGAATCAGTGTCAGGATAGAATTCAGTTTATGACAGGTTTCTAATGTCAAGTTCATGGTGAATGATCCTGGAGCTAATTTGCCCACTCTTCTGCATCTAACATTTCTCTAATCCTCTGGCTATCAGTTCAGAGAATTCAGGTACAGAATTTGGGGAATTATTTATTCTGACTCCTGAAAAATTTGAGAGGAATAGCTGATCCCCTTAAAATCTTAGAACTCACAGAAATCTCCTTCTAGAAGTTTATGAAAAATGGGCAGATGATTGTTGAAAACCCTCTCAGGGGTCAACACTAGGCATTCCAAAGAAGTTTAGCGGTACTGTCCACTGACCAAGAGCAGGGTGGTTATAGAAACAATTAATAATAGGTACAAAGTGAACACTGGCCAGTCAGGCCTGGGCACCTAGCAACCAGTCACAAATGGCTCTAGTCATAAAAAAACAAAATAACCCTTCTGGTGCATATTAACTATATGGTTTGTTTATAATTCTAGCAGAAATGGTTTCAAATATTCATCTTGCTGTGTGACTTTTAGAAATTCTTTAAATTCTTTGAACCGTTGCTTTGTTGTCTTTCTGTGTCCTATATCCTGGAAACAATACTACCTACTTCCTGGAATTGTTGTAGGATTAAAATATAAATAGGTAATTAAACAAGGTAATATCTCTCAAGTTCTCAACACTTAAGCATGCATAAGTGCACATATATGTTCGTAAATATGTGCATTAGAAGTTTCCCAAATGCTTTCTCACTTGATTTGGAGTTTGTTATTTCAAAAAGAATATTTGGGGTAACTAAGCATAAAAGAGAATAGACAATTCTAAATGATGTGAAGATATTAATTGTTTTCTTCTTTGAATTATTTTCCCAGATCGTGCTTAATTGCTTAAGAAGAGCCAGGCATTATGAGATATCACAAGAAATAAAAATAAAAACCAGAGTTTCGTTATTATGACTTAGTGTTTGGCTGACCTAGGGAATACATATTTTGAAAGCTTTATTTGATAGTGATGATGATAAAAATAACAATATTAGTACTATTAATAACAACCAACTATGTAGTTATTACAATGTTCCAGACATTGTTTTAAGTGATTTCCATACATTAACTGAATTAGTCCTGACTATGGGGTAGTTATTATCATTGTTCCCATTTTAAAGATAGGAAACCAAGGAACAAAAATCAAGGCATTGAGACAAAGATCATATCTCTAGTAAATGATAGAGGTGGGTCTTGGACCCAAGTAGTTGTCTGATTATAGAGTCCATGAGCTTGACAACTTCACTTTTCCCTTATGTGTTCCCATGTGCCAGAAACTTTGGCAAGTTCTTTCATTTATCATATAACATTAACACTTAGATGGGATTCCTTTCCCAATTATGTGGGATAAGACTCAAAGATGTTTAATGATTTGAAAGTCAAGCTCCTAAGAAGTGACAGATACATCATTTTCACTTAGGACTCCAAATCCCATGTTTTATGCAACAGGTGTCAGTACTATATGGAACATTTTACAAAATTTTTAGCTGTCATTGTTTAATTAATTTTACGTTGGGAAAGGTATTCCATTTTCTTTACTCAAGTTAACTTCTCTGGCTGAGGGTGTAAATGCAATCTGAAAGCAGGTCTGGTAGGTATAACATCTGAAGCAAACAGCAGAATAAACTGTGATTGTAGTGGTAGGTTCTGATTTACAGTCACTGAAATCAAATTGCACTATTTGAGAGACTGCCAGTTTTCACTTGTGAGGCATCTGAGTATTCCTCTAAAACATCTCAAATAATGGCTAATAAAAGATATGATAATTGAGACTCCAAATGGAAGGTATAAAGTGTCAAAAATGGTAGGAAGAAAAATCTAGAGTCCACAGTTTTCTACTTTCAAGGTAAAATGTGTTCCCCCATAAACAGAAATGAACATGAGGGTGTCACTATAAAGGGCTGTGATTGATTTCCTGGGTGACTAGTAGTAATCAGTCTCTTCCTTCTGAATCACACCTCATATGTCACAACTCAAAGAGCCTTAATGCCGGCTAATGTCTGCACCCAGGAAGAACAAGTAATGAATTCATGGAATGTCTTTCTTTCTATACTTCATTTAAGAAAGCTAATTGTTTAGGGAATAGACTCTCCCTGGCTCATTGGTTTAATAATACAGGAAACTCTTGAAATTCCACAAATCTTGCATTTCACAGTAGGAAGCCAAACTCAGCCTAAATGAACAATTCTCTCTTAAACCATACTTGTGATAAAAGCTGACAGCCTTACTTATTAAAATGTAAACAGATAATGAATGAATTTACTAACTATGCTTTCCTGCTGGGGCATTTAGCCTTTGGTAGCTTTTAGCTCTAAAATATAAATAAAGTACATCCTCATTAATTTGAAGCAAAAGATCACAAATTAAAACATTTTGTTCACCAAAATTGATCTTTTAGCTCAACAGACCTCCACCACAAGAATGTCTCCAGATCACTCATGAGAAATGTCACTGGTATTTTATTATTTTACTATTTTTTGCATTAATTAACATGGATTCCAGGTAGCCTTACAATAATATCATACTCATTCATTTGCTTTCTGTAATGCAAATTCAGAATAGGAGAGAAAGTTTTGAAGTTGTAGGTACTGTACCCAGAATTGCTTATAATCCTAGGTATATCCAGGGAAATACGTTTCGTTTGTAAATGTCATCAGTTATGTGTTTTCAGAAATAAAATAGGTTCAGAACCACTGATTTAGTTGGTTAATATTTTAACGCTAAGTTAAAGAAAGTATCAATCCTAATAGTCAAAATTATACATAAGGAGCGCAAACTAACAAATACCCAATCCTTGTCCTCTAAGATTTATGTTATAAGGTAAGACTGCTATCACAGCCTAATAAGTAATGTACTCATGTATGACAAAGTAAAAGAATAATAATAATAATAGCAGTGCTAATAATGTCTATAATTCCTGGAATTTTTGCTATATAACAGATACTATATATATATCAGATACTACATTTGGTACCTTATATTCCTCCCAACAGTGCATGAAGATGATGTTATTTCCCCATTTTTAGAGGAGAAATATGAGGCTCAGAGAGGTTAAATAACTTACTACTGAAGCCAATAAATAGTGAAGGCAAGATTTAAACCTAGGGATTACTCAAAATCATGTGTGTATGCTTTTCCCATCTGCCATTAAAATATGTCAACACCAACTATGGGTTAGGTTTCTGTCTGATATTTAGTCAAGGTCAAAGATGAATGAGATTAGGGTAGAGAAATAGGAAAGGACTGAGGAGGATATTGTTAAAATTCTAAGATGGTTCCCAATGACCCTTGTCCTTGTATAATCCCCTCCCCTTGAGTGTGGGAGGGATAGATGAGTATGATGGGGTACCTTAATTCACATGGAAAAACTGGAGGGACCCTTTGGATATAATTAAGAGCTCTAATCAGTGGATTTTGAGTTAATCAAAAGGAAATTCTCCTGGATTTTGAAGGTGAGCACTTTAGTAGGAGACTTATGGGCTCTCCTGCTGACCTTGAAAAAGTAAACTGCCAGGTTGTGAGAGGGATTGTGGAAGGGGCCACATGACAAAGACCTAAAGGCCATTTCTAACAGCTAACAGTGGTCCCTGACCTAGAGCCATCAAATAACAAAACAAGATGTGTTTCTAATCATTCTGGATGGAAGAATTCAGAAATCAACACTACATGATGCTCTGATATATATATAACTAGAAGGCAATTTATAAATGGGCATTTGGAGAAATCTAATTAATAAGTGACACTCAATATAATGCCCAAATGCTAAAATTTCCAAATAGCATTGGCAAAAGAAAGGAAAAAGTAAGTTGAATTCTTTAAAAAGAAAATAGTGACTAGTATATAGAAAATAACACCTCATTTTGACCAAAAATTTACATCTTAAAAATTTTTTTCATGTCTAGGCTGAATGCAAAAAACCACCTTTTGCTTGTCTCGTTTGTATTCTGAAGCTTTACAATCTTTCCTTTTCTGATTTCTGAAAGCTTAATCAAGGTCTCCTGAGCAGCAACAGAATTTGAGAGATTTAATAGAGATTGTGACATCCGCATTGGCTTTAAATTGTAGAGGGAAATAAGATATCACACCGAAGCTGGGATCATGGAAAATATATGGCAAGCTGAGTAATTAAATGAAGACAGTACATGATGATGTTACATCCATAAAGTGAAATACTATATAGCTATTACAAATTTTGCCTTCAAAATATGTAATGACTTCAGAAAACATTAGTAGCAGATTAAATAGAAAAGTAGGGTCTTAGTCTGAGGACTATTCTGTTAAAAGAAATTTCAGACAGAAGACATGAAAAAATAGACCAATGTGTTAGCAGCTAGTAGCTCTAGACAGTGGGATTATGTGTAATCTTATTTTTAATGTTAGGTACTTTCATGTATTTATATTGTTCAGTAGTATGCAAATTCTAAATGAATTTTATTATTTTTAGAATCAGAAAAAGAAATCAAGTTGGGGGAAATTGAGCTTCACAGCAAAGCATTAGAATTTGAAGTGACCTAAGTGGTCTATAAAAAGTGAACAAAATGCAACCATTAAACCCCTTCCAGGGGCTTCCCTGGTGGCGCAGTGGTTGAGAGTCTGCCTGGCAATGCAGGGGACACGGGTTCGAGCCCTGTTCTGGGAAGATCCCACATGCTGCGGAGCGACTGGGTCCGTGAGCCACAACTACTGAGCCTGCGCGTGTGGAGCCTGTGCCCCGCAACGGGAGAAGCCGCGATAGTGAGAGGCCTGCGCACCGCGATGAAGAGTGGCCCCCACTCGCCGCAACTAGAGAAAGCCTTCGCACAGAAACAAAGACCCAACACAGCCAAAAATAAAGAAATTAATTAATTAATTAAAAAAAAAAAAAAAACCCCTTCCAGCTGCCAGATGCCTTGATTCTAAGTTCACATAGGGACATACACAAAGAGAGGAACATTTTTTGGCATTTAGCCAATGTCTATAGTTCACAATGTATTATGAATGAAATATTACTCATTTCCTTAACTATAAAAAAGCATAGCCAAATCAGATGATGAGTGGCATGATCTTTTCAAGCTATAATATTCTATAGTTCCATATCCTGTGATTCACTGGTATAGAATTCTTATACATTTTCAGATTTGTGTGGTGTTTAGAAATTTCATTTTGTTTAAAAAAATATAAACTGAAAACATGCAGCCTTAGAATCTATTATATCATGAAGAAGCTGGTTGCAAGCAGAGAGACAGTGTAGCATGGCATTGACAAGGCCGTGGGCACTGGAGCCAGATTTTCTATGGTTGAATCATGTCACTGACACATATTAGGTGTGTGACTTGAGGCAAGTTACTTAACCTCTCTGTACTTCAATTTGTTCATCTAGGGTTAAGTGCTGAACTCATAGGGTTGAAGATTAAATTAATTAATAGATGTAGCATGTTTAGAACAGTGTCTGGCACGTGTTAAATACATATTAGTTGTTATTCTTTTCTCACCTGCTAAAGTAGGAAGAAAAAAATGAGACAAATGGAAAACAGCCCAAGGGAATTGGAGCAACGTATTCTGTGTTAGAAAAGGGCTGGGGGGACCTCTAAAATTTCTCAGTCAAAGCAACCTTATTAACTTGCATGATTGCTTCTCCTCTAAAACCTGGTATTTTACCTTTAGAGGAAGAATTATGTGGGCATATTGCTAAAGATAGTAAAATAACTGAGATTCTAGCTCAGAAGAAGTAAGATTCTGCATATAACCTGGTTTGCCAATTTAATTTTTACCTTTCCTCCAAGGCCACTCTCAAATGCCATTTTCTCTGTTAAGTTTTTCTGTTCCTCAAAAATAGAAATGCTCCCCATCTCATCTTATAAAGTCCTTCCTTGTGTCAGCACACACGTGACACTTTTTAAAGAATCTTATTTCATATAAAAGTATAAATATTGTATATTCTCCAGCAAAATGTATTAAATTTATTCAATAAACATTTATATAGTGCTTACTGTGTTCCAAGCTCTGCTCTAAGCACTTTGCAAATATTATCTCATTTAATCCTTGTGGGGGATTGCAAAATATGGCCAGGATTCCTCCCATCTGTGTTTGCACACTTGTTTGTAATGTGACTTTGCCATACCTCCCAAGTGTATTTCTCCATCCCCTTTTGACAGTAGAATGAATCAGAAGTGACATTTTGTGACTTGAGAGATTATACTGAAAGAAGTCATACAGCTTTTGCTCTGGCTTTCTTGCTGCCCTGAGATTGCCAGGTAAAGGGACACTAGCCTCTTTGAGGATAAGTAATCACAGGGACAGACATGCCAGACAATGACTAGTACCACCTAGTAGACAAAGAAAAAAGTTCTTAGATCAAATATCCCCAGTGAAATCACCAGATGACTGTACCTGCATGAGTGACCAAAGCATGAGCAGCAGAAGAATCACCCAGCTGATTTTGGCCACTAAGTTTGGGGAGATTTGCTTTGCAGACAAGGCTAACAGATACACTTCCCATAATATTAAGATGAACTCGATATAATTCCATTTCCATTTTATAAAGGAGGAAGCTGAGATACCTAAATAAATTGTTCAAGTTTCCAGAGCTAGAACATGGCAAACCTAAGATTCAAACTTAGAATGTGGTCCTAACCATCACACTAAGCTGACTTCCTTAAATTAGTATTCCAGTATATAGTTTCTTCAACTACACAAACATTTATGAAGCATCCTTGCCCTCAATTAAGGACTCCAGTTTCTACTGACATTCTCATTTGCATTATTTTGTTTGAATATCCCAACTATCCTCTGACGTAGGCAGGCCAAGTGTCAACACTTTCATGCCACAGATTTGACACGGAGACTCCTAGAGGTAAGCATAATGACCAAAGTCATACAAGGAAGAGGGAAGAATCTAAAATATGTTCTCTTTTTTACACATATTGCCTAATGCACAGGAACCAAGTTTTCCTCAAGTTGCACATATTAGAGTGTCTTGTATGGAGTAAGTTCCAATGAACATTTACCGTGATTAAATGCAGTGGAGGTACATCATTTAGCCCTTGCTTAATTTGTTTTCACTTCTTTTGCAAATGAGGTCATTCATATTCCTTATTTATATTTCTTCATTGCAGATTCTGTATGCCACACAATATGACAAAGAACTGCCCTCATAGCCATCAAGAGTGATGACAATAAAGCAGTGATACCCAGAGAGAAATGAATCTCTCTTATTGCTCTCTCCTACATGTTTCAATTCAGTACCTAGGGACTCCAAGTGACAATCACCTTGAATTGTGACAGTTCGTCAAAGGAGCAGATAGAGCTGGTAAAAAGCATATAGACAGAATGATAGGGCATAGATTCAGGGACAACAGTTTTTTCCCATAAATATATGGCAGAAAAAGGAGGTTATATAGTGGCAACCACTCCGTAAAATCATGGATTTGACCTCTATAGAGCAAAGTTATATGTTCTTCATTCTGTTCTTACAAAAAATATATAGATATATAATATATATTATAGCTGTTATATCTTATGCCTATTTTAATGCCTTTTATGCCTATCTTTTAAGACTATTATATAAAGATATATAAATATACCTTTACTACTTGAATAGCACATATGCTAGCTATTTTATTTAAGAATGGAAACTTTGGATTACATGTAAACTTCAAATGCTGATAACAGCCCAACCACTTTTGATTTATAATTAAATGAATAAATATCAGAAATCCTTGGCACACTAAACATCAGGACTCCTGACCTATACAGATGCTAATGTCTCATTGAAGTCCTCTGTCCATCGCCTTAGGAAAATAGGGCTTATGGGAGAATCATTAATGCCAGCCCCAGGAGGCTGAACTTTAAGGACTAATGCAAACAACCAACAAGAAAGGCAAGATCTGTTTAAGCAGAGAGGATGTACTGATCGGATAATATAAATATAAATGTGCTGTTCTTCTTTCCTCTTCCCTTTCCTCCCACAGCTGCGTCTTTTGGGAAACTGTAGACAAGAGGAGGTTTGTCAATTTAGTAAAGTGAATTCACTGCCAAACTTGAGAAAAAGTAGGAAGCAAATTAATAGTATAATAAGAATAATTTAAAATTTGTCTAGTGCAAGAAAACTTCACCCTCCAGACAGAATCTGTGCTACTCTGGGTTGAACTTAATTTTAGATGTTGCACATCTAAATGGTATTAGTTTTCACTGGAGTCTCTTTTATGCTTAGAAATCCAGAAACCTAAGGGTAGAAGTAGGAAGGGGAGAATAGAAGACAAACAGACAACATATTATTATAGAAGTTTGAAGCAACATATTTAAGAAAATAGAAGATGTGGTTTGCACTTTTTTTATTATTTCTTTCTTGTCTTTTTCTTTTCCCCTCATTCAAAAGGATCATAATGATAAAAATCTTTAAATTCTAAGATCTGGACTTAGAATTGGAATATATTCAACACTGATACAGTGAGTAAAAGTAATGTACATATCATGATATAACCAAATCTAGGTATGAAATAATCTGGATCTAGAATAGTGCTAATAATTCTACCAAAGACTGTTCATCTTCGAACTTCCTGCTTTGACCATAGTTTTATTTCTCAAAAAATGCAAGGATTTATTTCAAATTTCAGAGATTTCACATATTTATGCCTTCTCCCCTATAGTGTTTAACTAATTTAAGAAATAGCACAAAAATTAACATGAAGATTAAAGAATAACATAAGCTTTGTTACTTCAAAATATGAGACACTGTTTAAGTCTCGACATTGTTAAAGAAATCATTTGTCTAGATCCAAAGTGGAACTGCTTCTACCTTTCTTTTCCTATACTTCTAAAAATGCCCTTAATCTAGATTCTGAACAAAGTTTAGATCAGGAGGAATTTGTGTGAGAGAAGGCTGTTTGCAGAGCAAACTCTGTACCTATATGTAGCCGGTGAAATGCGAGGTTGAGTCTGTTTCACATTCCAAATGCAAGATATGCAACACAAGAAGAGGAAGGAGACAAACCAGCACCGCTTCTTCAAGTAATTATTCACCTTAATGTGTCCCATAGCACCAGTCTGGTGAGACTCTTCTTCCTGCCATGAGCAATGAGTGGGGGGAGTTCAGAAAGGCTTTGCAAAGTCTTTAACACTGCTTCCTCTGGGGAGTGGGATGGACATCCCTTAGCAAATTATGAGGATGAGGCAGGAAAAGCCCCCTTCCTCCTAATGAAGAGAAGTAGGAGTTGCTCCTTTCAACTCAAAATGAACCGATAAGGCAAATGCCTAAAGTAGATTCATGAAAGACAAGAACTTTACACCCTAGCTCATTACTGCTTTAATAACACAGTTTTGGACAAAGAATAGTATGGGACTAGATATTCTTTGGCCAAAGGAAGGAAGGAGGAAGAAAGGAGGGAGAGGAAGGAAGAAAGGAGGAAGGGGAAAAGGGGGATAAATCATGAAAAAAAACTATTATTATAATTTCATAATAGGAAAACAAGATAGTCAGAGAGTAGTCAGAGATTTATCCCATCCATTTAAGAATTAAGAAAGACAAATAATTAATTTTTTAAAAAATCAGTAAGATATTTTCAAAGTAAAAATTTCACTGGACAAAGATAAATAAGCAAAGAAGATTTTATTCAAGGCTATTGCAATAGGGAAGAGGGAAGAGAGGCCAGACTCATTCTGAGCTCAAATCTTATATAAAGGGGTGGAGAGTTTTAAGAGCTGGGTGGGAGAGATTGTAGACTCTCTGTGTTTTAAGTGTTGTTACCCAAAGGAAAAGTAAACTTAGGAGGTAATTTTACAACTTGAAGTAAGGCTCCCACTTAAATTAGTCTCCTATTTTCCCACAAAAGCTGGAAAATAGGGGTACAACTTCCTTGATGATTACATTTTGAGGAGATAATTTCCTGGTCCTTGAGAAAGCCATTCCTGAGCTGTAACCTGGCAAGAGGCTTTTTAAAAGATTTATAGCTCAAAGAGGTAAAGAAAGAATTTATAATTACAAGTGTTCTAAAGTAAATGCTCTAGGAGAAGGGAGGTCAGAAGCCCACTAAGGAAAATACCTGTCTAAAGTTTACTCAAGCTGAAGGGAATATTAAAGGCCTGTCTTGGTCAATATCATAAATAAGAATTCTAATAAAAACAGATAGAGGACATTTTAAAAATCTGATTAAACAAATGTTAATGATTCAAATAAAGCATAAAAAAGGAGTTGGCTGGCAGATAATGTGGCTGTTCAGCGAGCTTTGCTGAAGAGCACAGGTTTACAGAAAACATATGAATGAAAAAATTATGAGATATATAGTTAAGACTGAACATTAAAAGGATAATGTCATAAAATAATGTCTAAGATCTGAAAACCGACAATGTGACAATGATTCATAGAGGCTTAAATTGGCACTAATATTTTTGGCTACCTCCAATTTTAGAATAATGAAAACTCGAGATACATATATATTTTTTAAATGAGATGATGAAATAAAGCGAGAAGACAGCTATTTGAGTCAAGTATTTTACTGTTAGTAGAAAGAAGACAGGGCCATCCAACCTTGGAATTCTTAACCAAGGAGACTGATTTCAAAATGGGATGTGTTAAAACAAACATCATTAAAAAGAAATTAAGCCTCAGTAAGAAAAATTATAGCAGGAGTACTCAGACATTTAGGATAAATGTAAGTCTCCAGGCCCAAAAGAGACTTTAAAATATCCAGATCCCCAGAAGACAGTTTTCAGCTCAGCTCTTTGACATGCTAAGAGGTCTGAATACTCGTGGGTGGGATTGCAAAAACTATTCTAGTAATTTTTGAGAAATCATAGAAAACAAGGAATATGCTGAAAGATGTTTTATTTAAAGGGTACAAAAGGGAACACCTTCTTTAAAATTTCATAAGCCAAACACATATTTACTGTATGGTTCATTTGCAGCCTTGACATTTATTTTAGTCGACATGTTGAAAGGACTGCTGATTACACATGTCTAAAAAGAACCAATTTCTTAGATTTTTTTTTCAATTTAAGATTTATCATGGTTCCAAACATAAGACAATTTTGAAAGGACAAAGATGAGCTAGAGCTATTGTCTGACCTCTCACAGAAAATACCCTTGTGGAAAATCTTTTCATGTAAATATGAAATATGCATGAAATATATAACATATATTACATAACATATAACTTACCAAGACGTAGATTAGAAAATCTTCTTTTCGTGTTTCAAAAATATTTTAATGTTTTAATAAAATATTATTGAATGTCTATTTTTAACTTACAAACTCTCTGGTTTTACATGTAATTATAAAATGGGAGAAACCACACCCAAATATTCTCTGTCATCTTCATGTTACTACTACATTTTACATAATAAGCGAACCTGAGATAGGATTTACTATCAAAGTTTTATCTAATAATTTAGGATTTCTCTCATAAGCAGTATCTAAGAATATTATATAGGTAAAGATTGAATTCAGAATCCCATTGTTTCTTTCATCTTTTTTTTTCCCCATCCTGGTCATTTCTCACTTTCATTACTAAAATATGTCCTCAAGAAAGATTCTGATACTAGTAACTTACATTTGATTATAAATTTAATTTAATTTCTTGCCTTCTCCAAAGGTAATTGCATTTAAATAGTTAATTCACCCACACTGTACCCTTTAGGTTTTCCCGTCATTCTCTAAAGCATGAAACAAGTTAGATATCACAACATAGATCCTTAAGGCATTAATTTATTTACTATAATGGTTATCAATCCAGTAGGCAATTCAATAGGTCTGCATATCTCAAGAAATTTCATACAATTTCACTAATCCAGTCCAAGACCATCCCAGAATGATCTTATTCTTTAACTTAAAAGAAAAAAACAATGTAGATTTTCCTGTGTTTTCTGTTATATTAATTTATATATATTTTTCACCACAATATTATTGACCTGTGGTTGGAGTCACTGCAAGTGCAGTAATGGTCAGTTTGGGCTCAGTCAGACCTGCTCTTTTATTTGCTCAATTTATCACTTTGTTCTTGGTGCATCTCACTCTCATCACCAAAATGTAAGCATTCTGTTGTCTTCTCCTTTGTAAGCTCCCCCTGAGTTTTCATAAGGTTGTGGTGATCTGTGCATGCTCCCCTAAATTCACTGACTTAATGCTTTCCTATTTCTACTAGCTAAACCTCCTTACTGTCTTCATCCAGGTCAATAGATTTCTATTCCAATAGACTTTCTGGAATGAATTTACTCACCAGATGGTAAAAGTATTGCAGACAAAAGGAAACAGTAAGGCATGTATATTCCTGAAATATGCCTTCTCAAATGTCTTTGAAAAGGCTTTGATTTGGTATATTTGGTTGTATGTTATTATATAGATATAAAGGAGGAAATCTATGGTGTTTTCACAAATGCATTCCCTTCATTCTCTCTCTGCAATTGCTTTAGGTATTGTGTCACCATTCGTCACTGGCTTACTGCCTCAGCCAGTTAACTGGCCTCTGCATCTCCAATATGTGCCTCTTAAATTCTAGCCACCATGATGTTGCCTATCAAAAATTCAGAACTGGGCTTCCCTGGTGGCGCAGTGGTTGAGAGTCTGCCTGCCAATGCAGGGGACACGGGTTCGAGCCCTGGTCCGGGAAGATCCCACATGCCGCGGAGCAACTGGGCCCGTGAGCCACAACTGCTGAGCCTGCGCGACTGGAGCCTGTGCTCCGCAACAAGAGAGGCCGCGATGGTGAGAGGCCCGCGCACCGCGATGAAGAGTGGCCCCCGCTTGCCGCAACTGGAGAAAGCCCTTGCACAGAAACGAAGACCCAACACAGCCAAAAATAAATAAATAAATAAATAAATAATTTAAAAAAACAAAACAAAACAAAAACATTAAAAAAAAAAAAAATTCAGAACTGATCATGACACTTTCCTGCTTAAAATATTTTAAAGGCTTTCTGTGACACACAAGTACTTCATGACCTTTACTTTGTCTTCTCAGGCCTCATTATCCCACTCTTTCTGCATTTATCCTATGGTAATTTTTTAAAATCAGATCTACCTTTATTGACATGACTCAGAAGCATGACGGGGGTTGGATTGGCAAGGCTCTCCAGGACTGCTGCGTGTACAAGGGATGCCCCACCAGGAGCTGCCAGGGCAGAGGAGTCAACCATGACTATGAAAAGTCAACTAACAACTTTTACTTTCCAGAATACACTCACCATTCTCTTTCAATGCCTCCTTGCCTTTGCCATTGCAGTTTTTCTGCTTAGAATACTTGTCATCTTTCTTCTTCTCTAGACTGAATCCTTACAGGTCTTCACTGGTTATCTCCCTAAGAAAGCCTCCATGTCCCTTTGCCTTTCTGCTGGGCTGGGCTGCTGTAGTAGCCTATGAATAACTCCCTAAGAGCACTCCATACAAGATAACAAGTTGCGGTCTGTTTTTATATCTCTTTTACCAAACTATGAGTCCCTTGAACTTACACACAGAGTCCCTTGAAGTACTGTGTACACTCAGTTTTTCTCAACGTAAGTGTTTTAACAAAATTTGTGGGCAGGGGATGATTCTTCTTTATGTGAAATGTTCTTAACATTATAAAATACTTTGCATTCGTGGCCTCAACCAAATGTTTTTAAGACCTCAGGTCAAATTTCCAAATGCTCATTAAGTGAGTGATGCTATTCTTGGTTAAGAGCTATTATTTCATAGCCCTGATATGCGTTATAAAGAAGGCACTCAAATATATGTTGAATAAATAAAAGAATGGGTAAATGAATGAATTAATGAATGGATGAATGAATACCTTTGCCTTAAAATGAACGAGAATTTTCTTGTCGTTTCAAACAAATTCTAAATGCTTTAGTTGTTTTCCCTCAAATATCTCCAATTACTCTGAACCAATTCTTCCTTTAGGCAGTTTCTAAGTGACAACTTCTTAAATGAAGTTGATGCTATTAACACAGATGATAATATCTCAATTATTTTAATTTCATAGTCAGATCATTTAACTCTTTTGATTTTTCTGCTGGTATTGAAGCTTAGCCTAATATACTCACAACTTTTATAAATAGAAATTGTTTTCCTTTCTTATAACAAATACTGCATAATACAGCTATTATTAAATTATGGCCATTCCATGAAGTACAATATATGCCAACATTTGTTTCTAGATGTGTGATTATGGTTGAAAAATTATTACAAATTCCAACAGATTCATCCCTAAGATCGGTAAGTATACGTTGTTTTGGCAGAATAAAGATAATGCATTATAAATTAGGTTTTTATCAATATTAGAGTTTCAGATCATGTCTTTTAGATTGCACAAAAATATGTAGCTTTTACATGTGTAGAACTAGTAGTTATCTAGTCAGTAGAAAATTTTTTTCTAGCAGTCTCTCACCATAAAAATAAGAAGTTTATGCATTGTCTGTTATAAGAGAGAAAAAGAATTTCTAACCCTGAAAGTTGTGAGTAAGTATAGTCTGTCTTCAAACTTAGAAAACCTATATAAAATTATACATTATGTGGAAAAGAAATAAACACATGCACACATATATACTTGCATTGCAAATGCAAACTTTACCTCTCCTTAATTGCTTTAAAATATACACTAAAAATACCTGGAAAGTTCCAATAAAGAAACATCCCTAAAAGTCTAGCAAAAGCATTACATAAACAATCAATGCCATTCCCACTCTCCACCTCTGAACTCTATGGGCTTCTACAAGAATTTGTTTTCCTCTATAACCACTATGTTAGCTATATTCATTCAAGTTTCTCACCTGTTAACTCTGCCATGCCCCAGAATCCCACACCAAATCTGGAAACTCAAAAATGGAAGTGGGTTACAAGAAAGAGCATAAAAATTTAAATTCAGAAGACTAATATCTGTCATTTGCTAACTGATGGATCTTTGAGCAGGCTACTTAGCTTCTCTCTGTCTGTTCCTTCATCCATAAAGCAAAGATAAATGTAACTTTATCTTAGAAATCTAGAAAACGTTAGTCATGTCCAAATAACTAAACTATGCCTAATATATTATGTTGTCACAGGAAAGTTTGCAAATTTGCTCTTTGTCTTCCAATATTTTAACATGGAGCTGGACAACAGTCCATAATCAAGATACATTCAGGTTGACTTAGTGATCTCCCTTATTAGACCTGGACCACCTACCTTCATGTTTCTTCACCATGGGAGGAAAGAAATTTCTATCTTGTTGATATCACAATTTTGGTGGGGGTGGGGGGAGTTTCCATTACATATGCTTCTGAATTTTATTGTACTTGATAGTGAATTTTTTAATTGTAGGTACCTAGACTCCATCTTTTTAAAAAAATTAGCTTATTATATTTACCTCCAAACTTGATCATTGTTATGTATTCCTGATCTCAGTTAATAAAACATTCCTGTTTACCAAGTTACCCAGTATGGGAACCCAGAGGTCATCCTGAATTTCTCCATCTTTTCCTTCATTTCGCTGTCCCACTAGAAACTTAAATTAAATACACTCAAAATTAAACTCATTATTCTGTCCCCCAAATCTGTCTTTCCTCTATTCCTTGTTTTGTTCCTCATCTGCCCAGTTACCCTTAGTCAGCAACTGACAATGATCCTAAGATCCTTAATCTATTTTAATGACTCATATATAATCAGTGACCAAATCCTAGTACTTCTTTTTTCTTATTCCTTCTTCTCTTAACTCACTAATACCAGCTTTCCCTATACCTCTCAATAGGACTCTCCCAATAGCCTCCACCAATCTAACCCTCATTGTGTTGTATTATCAAAATGACCTTCCTAATATGTGAATTTAATTATATTTTCAAGTTCTCCTTACTGTCTACAGTATGGACATTTTGTCTACATCCTGATCATGTCCTCTTCCTTCTTCCCCAAATCTCCCAGCTTTGAATCTTCATGTCATCAAATCATACTACCTACTACTCTTTTGTAACATCCCCAGATGTGAAGACAATTTACTTTCACTTTTTGAAATTTAAGTTTTTGGCTCAAGGCTATTTTCCCAGCATAACTGTTGTCTTTGTTCTTGACAATTTCAGTATTCATGTGGATGACACTTCTAATATCCAGGCCCATCATTCCTCCTTAGCATATTGATTAAACTTCTTTTTAAATTTTAAGTGATTGCCTTAGAGTTTCTTATATATATTTACAACTAATCCAAATCTACTTTTAAATAATACTATACTGCTTCACAGATAGTGCAAGCACCTTATAATAAACAAAGTGTTCCAAATTCCTCCCTCCCTTTAGCTCCAGGAGCTCTACCAGATTTTCACAGTGAAGACTGGAGAAAAATACCCTCATGCTTCTGGAAGAGGGAGAAGAAATGTGGCCAGAACATACCATTTTTCAGCAGTCCCGCTCTCTGTTTTACTGTCATTCATTTTATTTATATATAAACTATAATCATTAAATACATTGTTTTTACTATTATTTTGAATGAACCATTATCTGTTATATCAATTAAGAATAATAAAAATAAGTTTTTATTTTAACTTCACTTTTTCTTTCCCTAATGTCCTTTCATTCTTTATATAGATCTGAATTTCTGACCTATATCATTTTCATTCTCTCTGAAGAACTTCATTTAACATTTCTTGGAAGACAGGTCTACTGGCAAAAAATTCTTTCAATATTTGTTTGTCTGGAAAAGTTTTTATTTCTCCTTCACTTTTAAAAGATAATTTCACAGCATGTATTCTAGACTGGTGGGTTTTTTTCCCTCTCAACTCTTTAAATATTTCACTCTACTCTCTTCTTCTTTGCATGGTTTCTGAGAAGTTGATATAATCCTTAACTTTGCTCCTCTATAAGTAAAATGTCCCCCTGCCCCCAGCTTCTTTCAAGATTTTTTTCTTTATCATTGATTTTTTGCAGTTTGAATATGATATGAGTAGGTGTAGTTTTCTCTTTTTCTTTTTCTTATCTTTTTTTTTTTCTTTTTCTTTTTTTAAATGGCCATTTATCTCATTGATGTTCTCTGAGCTTCCAGGATCAGTAGTTTGGCACGTGACATTAATTTGAGAAAATTCTCAGTCATTATTGTTTCAAATATTTCTTCTGTTTCCTTCCCTCTTCATCTTCCTTCTAGTTTTCCACTATACACATGCTGCAATTTTTGTAGTTGTTCCACAATTCTTGGATATTCTATTCCATTTTTTCAGTCTTTTTTTCCTCTTTGCTTTTTACTTTTGAAAATTTCTATTCACATATCTTCATGCTCAGAGGTTCTTTCTTCAAAGGTGTTCAGTCTACTAATGAGCCCATGAAAGATAGTCTTGATGTTTATTTTAGTCTCACAGTTTATTTTACCTCTGGCATTTCTTTTTGATTCTTTCTTAGAATTTCTGCTTACATTATTCATATGTGCTTTCATGTTGTCTACTTTTTCCATTAGAGCCCTTAACGTATTAATCATAGCTTTTTTAACTTGCTAGTCTGATCATTCCAACATTCCTGCCATATCTAACTCTGGTTTTGATGCTTGCTCTGTATCCTCAAACTCTGTTTTTTTGTTTCTGTTTTTGCTTTTGTTTTTGTTCTTTTGCTTTTTAGTATGCCTCATAATTTTTGTTGAAAGTGTACATGATGTACTGGGTAGAAGGAACTGTAACAAATAAGCTTTTAGTAGTGTGGTGGTAAAGTGTTGGGACAAGGGAAGCATCCTAAAATCCTATGATTAAGTCTCAGTCTTTTAGTGAGCCTGTGCCCATGGATGGTGAAATTCACAAGTGTTCTCGGATTCCCATTCTCCCTTAGATGGGACAAAATGGCTAGAAGGGGCTGTTAAAACCCCAATAGGTTAAGCTCTGGTAAAATAGTTTCTCTTGAGGGTAGGACTGCTGAAAAACAGAATGCTCTGGGCACTTTTCTTCTCCCTCTGGCAGAAGCATGAGGGTATTTTTCTCTAATCTTCACTGTGAGAATCCAGTAGAGCTCCTGGAGCTAAAACTCACAAAAGTGTAGGCATACCTCCTTAAGACTGGGCCCCACTGGAGTTTTTTAATTCTTAGATTTATCCACACTGAGCTTCAAACAATTCAATTACAGTTCAGATTTTCCTACCCCAGTACTGGATCCCATGGAGATTTCTGCTAATGGGTCTCTGGTCTAAGTTGTAGTTCTTTGTACCTGCCTGTGTGTCTCTCCAGTTTTGAGGGCAGCCGTTTGCTCTGTGACCTCGATTATCTGAGAGATTAAAGAAGAGTTGTTAGTTTTCAGTTTGTTCAGCTTTTTACTTGTTGTTAGGATGGAGTGACAACTTCCAAGCCCCTTACGTGCCAGGCCAAATAACCCCCATCAGTTCTTTGACCTCTTCCATGACTTGTCCTCCATCTCACCTCAGCCAGTTGCCACCGTGGCTTGTCTTAGACTTTGTCAATATCAAAACAGAAAGCCTTCTAAAAATCTCAATTTAAAGTATTCCACTTCAAGGCTTCCCTGGTGGCGCAGTGGTTGAGAATCTGCCTGCCAATGCAGGGGACACGGGTTCGAGCCCTAGTCTGGGAAGATCCCACATGCCGCGAAGTGACTGGGCCCGTGAGCCACAACTACTGAGCTTGTGCATCTGGAGCCTGTGCTCCGCAACTGGAGAGGCCGTGATACTGAGAGGCCCACGCACCGCAATGAAGAGTGGCCGCCACTTGCCGCAACTAGAGAAAGCCCTCGCACAGAAAGGAAGACCCAACACAGCCATAAATAAATAAATAAATAAATAAATAAATAAATAAACACAAAGTTAAAAAAAAAAAAGTATTCCACTTCAGATTATTACCTTTTTTCTTTCTAGTATTTTCTCTCTACTACACCAACTCCAAAAATATCTTAACTTCACCAGGGCCTAAAATTAATTGACTATACCATTTTTCTCTGTCTCTCATCACTGACATATACCCAATTTCTGGTTTACTGTTTAATACATGGTTTATCCTTATAATCACACTTTTGCGTATCCACACAATATTCATGCCCCTCTCACATTTCTCCAAGGTATCTGAAAAAATTACAACTCTAATTAAATCTAATTCTTTGTGTTCTCTATTTCTGTACCTAAGTAGTCAAATGTTGTTGAAGAAAGTACTCATCTGTGATGATTGGTCTCATTTCTGCTTATGACCACAAATTTCAAGTGGATCTTTAGTGCACGCCTGCATTATTCTATTTTTACTCACTTATACCCCTACTTACTCCTAGATAAGTATTTCATATTTTCTTCCTGGTCTTCAAACTTCCAACTACTTCTACTTCATCCTCAGTGACTTTGCTTCCTGTTTCACTGAAAAAAATAAGAGCAATCAGAAGATAACTTTCACAAATTTCTACTATAATATTTCCCCATATCGTTGCATCCATCACTGTATATTCTGTATTCCTTCCTGTTACTCCTGATAACTGACCATAGCAAAGACCAACTCTTCCACTTGTGCACTAATAATCTTGAACCTACTCAATGACATCATTTTAGTCATTTCTTCCTCTTCAATCTAAAAAATAAAAAGTCAATCTTCCCTTGACTCCATATAATTCTACAGCTACTATCTCACTTTTACATTATAGCAAAATTCCTTTGAAATGTTGTGTACCCACAATATCCTTATTTCCTTCAATTCTCATTCTTTCTTGAACTCAATACAATCAGAACTTGTATTGAGTTCAAGTTGATTGAACTCAACTCCATCCCAACACAACTGTAAAACTATCCATGTTCAAGGTCACTGATGGCTTTCATGTAGCTAAAATCAATAACAAACACCCCATCCCCTCTTTGACCCATCAGCAGCATTTCACATAAATATTCATTTATTCCGTTCTCCTTGGAATAATTTATTTATTTAATTTTTGGAGAACTTGTGATTTTTCTCCTGTCTCATTAGCTCCTTCTGAGTACCTTTTCCTGTTTTTTTTCTTTTCTACCTGACCTAATGCTGATATACCCTATTTAGTGCTTAAATCTCTTTCCTACCTATACACTTCCAGTCTCAGAACTTCAAATACTGACTACACTGGACAACTTCCAAATTTATATTTCTTGTTAGACTTCTACCCAGAATTGAACATACAAGTGCCAATTCAGTATCTCCATTGTCATGTCTATTAGGTGTCTCAAGTTAATCACAATCAAAAGAGAATTCCTTCTCTTGTCATTCAATGTACTGTCTTCACATTTTCCCAATCTTTGTAAAGTTTCACTCTATCCTTCCAGTTGATCAGGTCAACAATACTGGTATAAATGTACAAATAGCCTCCATTTTTCTTCAGGACTATTTCAATAGACTTTTGACTAGCCTACCCGCTTCTACCCTTGTCCTGAACAGTATATTCAGTACTGAATCCAACATGATCCATTTAAAATTTAACACAGTTTATGTCACTCTTCTGCTAAAAATCCTCAATGGTTCCCCATCTCATTCAGAAAAGCCAAGGTCTTCATACCCACCTACGTAATGTGATGCCATTACTGCTCCAACCTCATTTGCTACCAGTCTTTTACTCCCAAACTCTGCTGCAGTCATACTGGCCTCCTCATTCTTTCTTAAGACGTTGGCATGTTCCTGCTTCAGGGTCTTTGCATTTGCTTTTCCCTTTGACTAGAACTCTCTTGTCTTATCTATCCAAATGGTATTTTCCATAACTTAAAAAAATAATTTTCATACACTTTATTTTTAGAGCAGTTTTAGGTTTACATAAAAATTGACGACCACACACTGGCCCAATATTTCCCTCATTTTTTCCCCTATATCATTAAGACAACTTAAGAATAATTGTTTTTTTTAATTTTATTTGCTAAATTATCTAAAAACCTGTTGAGTCCTGAGTTTGACATTTTGGTATGCATGTGGTCCCAAATTTGCTACTAAACAAAGACTCTTATGTAATATCAAATTGGCACCTGAGGTATTATTCCACTCAAACGAATTCTTCTTCATTTTCAGCTTATAAAAGTAATGCAATGTCTATATAAAGTTATGCTCGTTTCTATATTTTGTTAAAGAAGGAAAAAATAAACAAAAAAACATCTATTTTTATAACTTTGGGTCGGAGCATCTCTTAACTCACTGTGCCTTGAGAGTGAAGCAATCGCATTATATTTCATTGTTCAGTGTGCTGGGGCCACTGCAATTTCTCTTCGGGTGAGTTAGTGGCAGGCTTGCAGTCTTAATTCTCAGTTGCCTTTCTTTAATTCATTTGTTACAATATTGCTAGGATTTTTATGTTTTTAATATTTAATAAGAGGAAATCTTCTTTTTTTTCTCTTTTTTTTCTGCTCATTCTCTTCAGGTAGCTGCCTGGCTCTTCTGAGTAGAGTATATCATAATTGTGCATACTGTTGGTTCATACCACCAAATGCATCCTTGAAGATATCAAGTAAATAAGCCATCCTGTGAAAACCAAAAGAAATGATGCTACAGAACTCTGAAAGCTTAAAAGGAGATACAGTAGTATTAAATAAAGTGCTTAGTTTAGAATCAATCCACATGATATCTTAGGGCATACCCTCTTACAAAAGCAAAAATAAATAAGTAATATAAAATAAAACAATGATTGTATAGCTTTCTTTAAAAATGATTGTGCCCATTTACAACAAGAATGAAAGTATAATATACATCTCAACTTCAGTGGCCAAGTTAGGGGGATAAGGCAGAAGATATAAGTTCCTTTAGTTTTGAGGTTCATATCACTGTTTATTTTGTAATTTCAGAGCTAGCATCATCACTACTATATAGTGGAGGTCCAATAACTATGAGTTAAGGGCAATATAACAAAGTAGAGAAGCTTGCAGACTTAGGTTAAAATTCCAGTAATGGAACCTACCAGTTGTGTGGCCTTGGACAAATTATGTAACTTCTGAGCTTCAGTATTTATATCTATAAAATGGAGACACTAACACATCCTTGTTACCTACATCATATTCATCAGCACAATGAGCATCTTTTGAGCTTTGCCCATCTCACTATGTGGCAAAGACTGTACTAAGTATTTTCTGTATATCATCTCATATAACCTGAAGAGAAATACCGTAAAGTGTGTCTATAGATGAGAACTGAGACCAAGAAATGTTACATCATGTGCTCAAAGGTCACACAGCTAGAAAGAGGCAAAACCTAGGTTGGAACCAGGTGTGTCTGAATTCAAAACCTTTCCACGCATCCAAGCTAGAGATTAAATAAAAAGAATGCATATTAAACTTTTGGCACCAACCAAAGGTCATAGAGTAAATGCTATGCTAGATGTACCCAGGGCAAGTTCCTAAACTCAGATTTTTATGGAGCCTGCAGAAAAAAGGAGGGGGCAAGAGGAAACACCCACAACTGGTTCTTCCTTCATTTTCTTTAGTGATTCACACCTTGAGTGACTCCCAGATAGTTTTAGAACTGAGAGACCCCCAAACCACAAATAAGCATGTGTTGAGGAGAGAAAAAAATAAACTCTACCAGAGATAAATATTGGATAAGTGAATCAGTGCCCTGGAGGAGCCAACCAATTAACCAAACAAAAACAGAGCACTAAATTTCTCCTTAACCCTAAGGTAATTTTACTGGTCTTTGGAATAGAATGTAATTGTCTGGAAGTGTGAATTCATTCTGAATTGGCTGCAAATAATGCATGGCTTCCCACTTGCTAATCTTCTAAATATTTTCCTTCATTCAACTTGTCCTTGCTCCTTTTGGCATTGCTAAAACCTAGCCCACTTTGTTCCATTTATGGACTCAAACAAGAGACAGCAAAGTTTTGAGTCATATCTAAACCCCAAATTAAGGTGTTCCTGGATTCCCAAATCAGTGTTCTATTCCCACCATGTTTGTTTTTCTTAACTCACTCTGTGGCCTATGTAGCTCTTTTACAAATATTTCCCCACCCACAGTTCTAAGGAATGAAAATTTATCCTATTGGTGAAAAAACTGACTGTCAGTTAAACATAGTGTCTGGTCAATATTTCTAAGAAAGATATTGAACAAGAACTTCAGATGTGTAGTTTCCACATGGAGTTAGGCATTACAAGGTGCATGAGTTTGTTAGGGCTGCCATATCAGAGTACCACAGACTGGGTGGCTTCAACAAAAAAATTTATATTTCTTACAGTTCTGGCGGTTAGAAGTCCTAGATCAAGGTGTAGGCAGAGTTGGTTTCTTCTGAGGTGTCTCCTCTTGGCTTGGAGATGGTCAGGACTCTTGCTGTATGTGACATGGTCTTCCCTCTGTCACTATCTGTGTCCTCATCTCTTCCTATCAGGACAACAGTCACATTGGATTAGGGCTTACAAAGATTCTCTCCTTGACCAAACTCTGCTTAAGCTTACCTGAACTCTCTTCTCAGCTAGCCTGTGACTTCTGGGTTTCTGTGTTCCTGCCTGAGTTGTCCAGTTTTAGTGAGAATCCTGCATCCGGCTAAGTCAGTTTAGCCCGAATCCCCCAACCTTGATATCTGATCACCCTGGATATCTGATGGTGTTTCTCATTCTCTGTCATCCCCCAGATGGTGTCTGATCATCCTGTCCTGCCTTCAACAAGAATCCTACTAGGTCAGTTTAGCCAGAATCCACCCTTATCCCAGATTTTTCCTATTAGTAATTTTTACCTGCTAACACCTTCACCCCAACCCTAATGATATCATGTTAACTTAATTTCCTCCAAAGACCCTATCAGTCACATTCTGAGATACTGGGGTTAGGACTTCAACATATGAATTTGAGGGAGAACACAATCTAGCCTATAACCAAAGGTATTGGTGTGCACAAGGCATTTCAGAACTGGTGCCAAAGGTTTAAACTTAGAGTTTCCCTCCCTTCACTTCTTCCTGACTCCCTTTGATCTAGGATTTAGGCCACTTATTAAGAGTTTCCCCAGGGAAATAGCCAGCTAGCAGGCAAGTAGAGTGGGCTGCATTTCTGAGCTGCTTTCCTTGGTTTGAGGTTGTCTCATTTTTCAACTGTTCATGAAAGAATAGTATGATTTATTCAAACCAGTAATTTGCCTTATTTTATTAATTTCCTTTGCCCTGATAAGATTTTAGAAGTCTACTGAACTAATGATACATTTAAACAGTTAGCAAAGTTAGCGTGGGGCTCAGTGAAGTGAGCTATGCTGAACCAACAGGCATAAACTCACTCCTTGCAAATATCTGAGGGACCAAGAAGAGTAAAACAGAAACTAGATTTCTGTTTTCATGGTTCTTCTTTCTGCCCAACAGCCATTTGCTCCAGCCCAATGGGGACAGGCAGCCCTGTGGTGACTGCAGCAGCTGGTTCTTGTGGCAGGCAGAGGAAAAGGATTTGGGCAATCACCTCATCACATATCAACCCACGCTCCATCATTCATAGAGGACCCAGGTGTCTGAGAGGCAGAATTCAAATTTACATGCCTTTGTTCACCAGTCCTGACGGCAGGCACAATGCCATTCCACACGCAACATCTCCTGCATCAGCACCAGGAGGAGTCCATCTGGTTTTACAAGTACTTTTTTCCTGGAAAGTATAGGCTTTTGTGCTTGTTTGTGTATGTGTTTATCTTCCTTACAATTTCCAGTGCTAAGACAGAATAGCTGAGATTTTTTTTAATGGCTTTCAAAAAAATCTGTCCTGAGGCTGGGGGGATGAGTGCATTGTGTGAATTCAATAATAAATAAACAGATTTGGCAAAGAGGAAAATGATACTTTGTTCTTTGGAAGTGCTCCTAAGGGCTCAGCTATGGGCACATTTTACAGATCAGTGATTTTGAAAGTGCTTCTGTTGAAATAAATTAAAATCTCTGGTGAGTGTGTGTCAGCAAAGCTTTTCTCCCTTGTTTCTTGTCAGAGGCAACATCCAGAGAGCTGAGTTCCTTCTGGACTTGCTCTAGAGCTACTTTGACAGATTTTGCTTTTATTCTTTGTACAGTCATTGTTTTTGCCTTAATTATTTTTTCCACCACTAAGGCTTAGTATTTCTTCTTGCAACACAGAAAACAAATTTGCAGAAAGAATGGCCCATTAATCACATTGATCCTAAGTCATTAGCAAGTGTTAATTATATAACAACAAAAAACCTTAAATGCATCCTATAACTAATCATAAAACCTCTGCAACACTTTCTCTGGCCATTGAAACTTCCTTTGTTTTTGTCATTATAAAGATGTCTTATATGGTATTTGTGAAATAATTTAAGCTCTAGATCCCAGCCTTCACTGAAATAAATGGTTTCTATTTCTCCTGTGGGCTATGCTCTTTCATGAATCTTTTTGCATTTGACTATTAATATTATAGAGGCTACAGACAGTTATTCCCTGATAAAACAAATTTTAATTTTAATAGCAGAGGTTTCACTCTATTGGAAAAACTTAATTAATCATTTAATTGTTTCAAATCAGGCAGCTTTCTCTTTTCAAAACCTCAAACTGTGTAATTGAAATGAATATTAATCTCTGCTTTCTTCTGTGTTAACTCCTTGAGAAAATTCCAATTAAGTAATCATTTTGTCAAATACAAAGAAATAACTAAATACTACTAGTGGAAGCAGCCTTGACTCTATAAATACATATACACATACACACACTATACATGCACACAAATGAAATACTGGGAGAATCAGGAAAAATGACAATCTTTTTTCTTCATAAAAAGCGTAAGTTGCATAGTTTGCACTTTGTTTATTTTTTCCATATGAAATGTCTTCAAGTATACTGGATCTTTCAGTTTATATATAAATTCAAATAAATAAGATTGGATATTATATCATTTTTTCCATTTGTATCTGGTTAGAACACATTTGATGTGATACATTCAATATTTCATCAGTTCTTTGCTTCTTTTCTCCTTCTTATTTTTCTTCTCTACTTTTTCTATTATTTACTTATTTGTTTATTTTTTTGGCCGCCCCACACAGCATGTGGGATCTTAGTTCCCTGACCAGGGATGGAACCCACACCCCCTGCAGTGGAAGCATGAAGTCTTAACCACTGGACCACCAGGGAAGGCCCTTACTTTTTCTACTATTTATTTTTTCTGTTTATTTTTCTTTCACTTTTTGTTCTTTTATTTTTTTTCTACTCTTCTCATTCTCCTTCTTAAACTATTCTCTTTTGCATTTACCTTTTTTTTCATTTTTCCCTTTTGCACTTCCTCTGTTGTACTGTCTTTCCTTGACAATTTCTTTTTTTCTAGTGCTTTCTACATTTTGCTGACTTCCTCTCTCACTCTTCTGTTTCTATCATCCTATAATATAAAATGGCACCTTGGTTTTCTTTGCTCTAGCCTCACCATAATGCTTTATTATTGTCCCTTCTTTCTTTCTCTCTTTCTCTCTCTCTCTCTCTCTCTCTGCCCTTAAATAATTATTTTTGTACCGGATTTTACAATTCATTGCCTAGGAATATAGAATTCTAATAGGCAGGGATAGTATCATTAGTAAAGTCTGTGTAATGTTCAGAATGTCATGAGTGGAGAATAAATTGTGAACAGCTTAGCAAGGGATCTCCCTGCCACCACCACCACCAATCAGAGCAAAAGATGAAATTTACCAGAAATATTTTTTCTAGGCTTCATTTTATAATTGATGTTCAATTAATTAAATTGATATTAATTCAATGAATTAAATTGAATTTCACCTTGGGACAGGGTCTTCTAAAATTCTTTTGTTTTCAGACTCCTCTTTTCCCTGCTCCATGAACCATGTAGCAACAAAATGAAAGCCACAGAGGAGTTTCTTACAACTCAGGCACCAGCTTTTCTGCAAAACAAGGAAGCCAGTTTTATAAAAGAAAGGAAAGAAAGAAGGAAAGAAAGAAAGAAAGAAAGGAAGAAAGGAAGGAAGGAAGGAAGGAAGGAAGGAAGGAAAGAAAGAAAGAAAGAAAGAAAGAAAGAAAGAAAGAAAGAAAGAGAAAGAAAAAAGAAAGAGGAAGGAAGAGAAATTAGTGTCTATGAAATAATGAAGAATTAAACCCTTTGTTAAGATTGAGATATCTATACCTAGAAACCTCTGAATTAGGGAAATAAGTCCACTTCATATGAATATGAATAGGTATTAAACATTACTGCTAGGTAGATTGTGGCCAACAGGAACCAGATGAGGTCAAAATAATGGAATCTGCAGGAAGGCTAAGCCTGTGTTTCCTGCATCTCTCTGAACAGCACGTTAGTCTTCTTGGATTTTTTTAGATGTCCATAATCAAGATAGGGTGAAAATAGTAGAAACTGCCAAAACCACCTGCATTAAATACTATTAAAACACACCTCTGGGAAATACAGTGATGGCATTGCATCTTAAGTTCCGCGGAGCCTGGGGCTTGTGACGTTGAGGATTCTAAACATGCATGGAAGATGGTGGTCCTATCTATAATAGGAATAAGTGGAATTTTCCTCTAGTACCAAAATTTCAATGAAGGCTGAAACCTGATGATAAAATGCTCCAAGCATTCCCATATTCTAGGCAGGCAGGGCTTTCTGGGATGCACGAATAGGACAAACATCTCCTCTCCATCTCCACCTATTCAGTTAACCTGAAAACAGGACTACAGAGGAGAAGTTTAGGCTATGGAGAAATACAGCATCATAAAGACAATCTATTCTCTTCCCTCTCTCTCTCTTCTCCCTAGGGAAAAAGTATGTGCTGAGGACTTGAAGAGAATCACCCATTAACATCTGGGATCCTGGCAAGAAGGAGACATCAAAACCTCTTTCTCTGGCTGAATATTGACCTATGGTAGCCACACTCTTCTTGTGCCTCTATTTAAAAAGACAAGGAGACAATTGTTGGGAAAGTGGTATAAAAGGCCTAGGGGAGAAGTCTGTGGGTGTACTTGAACACAAAGACTACAATTTCTTATCTAGCTATTTCTCACAGTAGGAAGCCTGCTGGATTCTGTTGCCCACAAGAGCCGGGCAAACACCAGTCTGGTGTCATCAGCCTGGAAGGAAGATGGGAGCCATCTCACACCAGGCCATTCATAAGAAGTTGTACAGTGTGGAGCAAAGGACTTGTGGTATCTGCGGATTCACTGAAAGGGCTCAGAGGTTTACAGAGGAATGGAAGCCGTGGCACTGTCCATCTGAGAGAACAAGTTGTGAAAGTATAAGGGCGAGAGTATGTGTGGAGGAATAGAACTGGAGTATCAAGGAAACTCAAGTAAATCTACCATTTAAGAGGTGGGCAGAAGAGGAGGAGGCCAAGAGAACCGGTCTGTGTGGTAGATAGAAAGTGGGTGCTAAACCAATGTTTGCAAATCACTTAATTATTACAATTTATTTTGGTCACATGTTCCATCATAATGTGGCTTTGGATTACACAGTTCTCTGATGTTAACATTCCACCACAAATGCAATGTTAACAATTATTAAAGTGGAAGAACTTTCAAATTTCTTAAAGACAGAACAGACAATCAAAAAAGCATTCCCTAAAATACCCAAGCAGATCATTTAAATGACATAACAAAATTATGTAACAATATCAAAGTTAATTAAATAAATATCAGAAATTTCTAGAATGTAAGATATAAACTATAAAAATTTCTAGTTGTTAGGAGAACAAAATTAAAAGTCTACTTGATTAAAGAATGGCTTCTTATTTCTACCTTACATGAGATATAAAAATAAATACTTAGCATATTTTCATGGAAGATAAAAATTCCTTTAAGAAAAAAAAAAAAGGAGGTCAGGTTGAAACAGAAAATCTAAATAAGAGTCCTAAGAGAAAGGGTCAGTAGAAGTAACTGAAAAAAAAAAAAAAAAAAAAAGAAGTAACTGAAGATTTTCAGCTCTAGGTAATTGAAGATTTTCTTTTCAAAGATGAGTTACATGCTTTTGTCTTCTTAAATTCACATGTGCTGGCCGGAAGCGTTTCGAAATTCTTTGAAGTTTTATTACATAATCCTGATCTTCTAGCAAGATTTTGAGTGTAAGAGAACTTACTAGAAATCTTTTTTTTTTTTTCTGATTTTTCCCTATTTTCTAAATGTAATTTCAGGTATTAATTACTAATGTATAAGCATTTTAGATGGAAATGATAATTTAACCTTGCTTGATGAATTTTGGTAGCTTAGAATATGGAAATGATCCAAAAGAGAGAACATAGAAAAAAATTTAGAGAAAACATGTTGTTAAGGAGATGATTTAACATTGTGTCTATAAAACCACTCAGTGTTTGACAGCATTTTTCACACTTTAACCATGACTGTAATTTTTAAATTGCATAGATGCAACCAGGTGTTCTATGCCTCCAGCCAACACCAGTACCAGCATCTGTTCCAACTGCTGGGGGCTCATGACAGTGTTTTGCTAGCCTCCCTGGACAAAACTTTGATTTTTCTCATAAAATTTATCCTGTCTACATTCACATTCTGTAAAAGTAACTCTAAAAACTAAGATCTATCAGCTGTAGCAGAAAAGAGGAAGCGTTTTAGGAATTTTTGTTAGACAATTTTTAAAGAATACAAGATAATAGAGGTACAATGCTGATTTTAATAGGTAGTGTTCAAAGAAATTTTTTTCTTATTTTATACATATCAAATAAAGTCTAATAATCCTGGTGTCAACAAGGGTAAATGAAATCAAGCATGCAATGATAAATAGGTTTTCATTTTAAATTACTCAGACAGGGCTTCCCTGGTGGCGCAGTGGTTAAGAATCCACCTGCCGATGCTGGAGACACGGGTTCGATCCCTGGTCTGGGAGGATCCCACATGCCGCGGAGCAACTAAGACCGTGCGGCACAACTACTGAGCCCGCGCGCCTAGAGCCCATGCTCTGCAACAAGAGAAGCCACTGCAATGAGAAGCCCGCACGCAGCAACGAAGACCCAATGCAGCCAAAAGATAAATTAAAAAAAAAAAAATTACTCAGACGCACAAAAGTTGACAGGGCATGTGGTGTGGGAGGAAAGAGTTATTGACTCTAAGAGGCAAAGCACAGAAGAAGACAGATTAAAGTAAAATTAAATAGAGAGTTTTAGTGATATATAATGTGATTGTCTACATTTAATGTATCTGTGCATAAATACTGGAGATAAAATAGAATTAATGTCTAAAACGTGTGATGCTTTAAAGCAACAATGAATGTTTATATTGCTGAATAAATAAATAAATACACATATATAATTTAAAAATTGCAACACAACTAAAAATGAACATATAATTTTATAAAATTTAGGTCATGTAAATACATACATTACAAATACAATGTATAAGTGTTTTAGACATGTGCAAAGATTACAATCTTGGAAATTATACTTTGTCAATTATTTATTTTTCTATAACCCTTGACAAGTTAGGGCAGAATAGTTGGGCTAGAAATAATGATATTCCAAGAGATCATTTTCTAAGTTGTTCAGGTAAACAAGCCTCCAATTTCATAGAAATCATGTACACAGAATTATGCTTTGGACTCTGTGATATATAAGAAAAATACAAAGTAAGCACTTCTCCACACCACCATCTCTTTGAAAATGCACAAATGAAATTGTAATGTCACTGATTGATTATGTAAATGCATTTTTTTCATTTGAATATTAGGTAAGAGATCATAAAGCCTTAACTCACATAGACATTGCAAAGTATTGAAGAAATAGCGGCTGAGATAGAAAGAATACTACTTATGGCCTGGGGCAAAAAGAGTGGGGAAATGGAAATATATGTGCTGAGTCACTATGTTAAAGACAAATTTTAATTAATACAGTAATGGACATGCAAATTAAAATGCTATGGAATATATTTACCATCAAATTAGAAACAAAATTTTATATATTAGCAATATCACATATTGATAATCAGTAGAGAAACAGATACAATTAAGCAACAGTCATAGGCTCCATGAAAATTAATTTAGCAAGATTCATTAAATTGTAATTACATATACCAATTGACCAGAAATCCCACATCTAAGAGACTATCCCAAGAATAAAATTTGACAATATTGTTACCTACACACAAGGATATTCATATCAGTATTCTTTGCAGCAAATCAGGAGGTAGGCTAGATATTCATCAGTAACCTATGATACAGTACAAATTATAGAACATGACACAGTCATTAAGAACACATTTTTACTTACTGATATAGAGAGATATTCATTAAACTGCTAAAAGAAAAACGTTGCAAACTAATGTATATACGTGATTTCAGTTTAGTAAAAATAAAATACATAAGCGTGCATATGTATGCATCCATAGATATTTATACAAACATAAAATGTGTGGAAAGATGTGCACCTAGTAGGAACTCAATAAATGTGTATTGAACTTATTTAAATTTATGTAACCTTAGTTTTCTTCCAAACTCAAACTCATTCCTGATACTGTGAATTAAGTCTGCTAGTGGTAGTGATGTATAGTTGCTGCTTTTGCTTTTATTTTTCATTTTAATATCTTCTCAAAGATAATTCATTTACTGAGTTCCTTCTTGTTCATCCTTCACTTCAATTTACTATTTATTAACTGTTTTATTATATCAAGTATAAATATATATACATATGTATACACACAGGCGTAGTTGGTGCTAACATGGACACACAGTCAATAAGGAAGCCATTATTGGCTTTTAGAAACATTACATATCAGGAGAGGAATAAGTGCATAAATGACTATTAATATAAAGCATTACTAATCTGTAATTACAGAGTTATAAACCAAGTTCTGTGGGTATTCACATTAGGGACAGATTAGGTCTTGCTTTGTCAATCAGGAGGAAGAATTTGAGACAAATTTGAAAGAACAGTTAACTTTTTATGGGTGCAGAAGGAAATTCCAGGTGGGAAGATAGCTTAAGCAATGACACAACTAGAAAACCTTGGGTTCTTTGTGAAATAATCAATCTTGTTTGGCAATAGTGTGAGGTGTATAAAAATGGTAAGTGTGGGAGCTGAAAAAGGACAAGGGGTCATACTGGGAAATAAAGCTGTTCTGTCTAGCCAGAGGACAACTTCAATCAGGAATCCATTAAGGGTCTTATATTAGGAGAAGAATATGTGTTGTCTATATGCTGAGGCCAACCAAAGTGATTGTTCTATACTGATCAGTTGTCAATCTCAGAACCACTAAAACGTGAGGTCTGTGATTCTGCTAGACAAATGGCAATATTATATGCACAGAGAAAAATTAACATATAAAACAAATAATGTAGAGATTAATACTATGTGTGTGGCTCTTTGGATTTTAATTTCTCCAAAGCATGCAAAACTGGAAGGAGAACATTTCATAGGTTTCCTGAGAAAAGAGCAAGTGGTTTTATCTTATGTGTGATAATGGATGTCCTCAGAAATACTCTGTGACAAAATTACTAAAGATTAACTCTCTAGAGATGAAACTGATCATGCTGTAGAAATATAAAGAAATCATGTAAATTTCTGAAATAGAGTAGCATACAATTTTTGGGGTGAAAATTTTGAAAAGAAATAAAGGTATTGAAAGAAATATGAAATAAATATACTGACTTAGCACATAATAATTATTTTAGAACTTTTTCCCAAGATCAGGGAAGACTTTCTTGTCCTGATGAGGCCTCACATTAATTAGTTTTTAATGAGGCACTGAATGGAAGGTTCACATATCCAAGCAATAGACATCATTTTAAGGAACTTCTCAGCAAATTCCCTTTATTATCTATTTGCAATAACATTAAGTAATGATCAAATATTGCCTATTGTTTTTTTCAGAACTCTGCCAGGGAATTCTATTTTAAACAATTACAAAAGCCCAAGCCAACCCTCCACATGCAAAGTCAAAGACTATGCCTTAGTCACTGTTCTTTCCTTTTCAGTGACTTGCTTCCTTCTTTTATTTCCAGAATAACATTGATAATCTCTAGTTACATTTTTTTCCTTTATTGGTTGGTGTATGAAGATGTGGGATCCTTCTATTTGCTAACAGAGATATTATAGAGTGCAAGCAAACAAAATTGTCTTTTGACAGTGAAAGATGGAAACACTGGATGAGATATTATACTTTATTGTGTTCTTTTCCCCTGTTATAAATTATATAAATTATTTATTGGAAATGGAATGGCCTAGGCCATACATTCAGTGGGCTCATAGGAACAGTTTGCTGAGTCCATGTGTTCACATTGGAAGGAAACATTGTTGTGTGGCAAATGTCCAAGAAGCTCTCTCAGCATGCCCAGGATGGATTGTTTGAGGACCCTTTGGCACAATGATTCAAGCTATAAATATAATCTGAAATGAAACAAGGATAATGCAGGACATGATTTTACTCAACTTTAAGATCATAGGTTAACTGAAGAAGCTATTAAAACTTCACTGGTAGATTGGAGATATTATACAGAGAAGACTAAAACGGCTGTGGTGCCCTCATTGGGATTTTTTTTTTTTTTTAACTTGAGTCCAGACCTAGACTGCTGTCATTGGGTCCAAGGGATAGGCAATCATTTTATGGAAAGGTGATGCAGAGTTGAAATCCGACTGGCACTAGGAAAGACTGTGAAATAGATCAAGTGTCTTTTAGGAGCACTTCAACTCCTAGTCTTCATTTCAGCCCTTAACCACCATAACACATGCCCAATATTCTAACTCCCCCCTTCCTTTAGAAGGAAAATTGACCCAGGCCACTCACACCTTATGGTAAAACAGTTTAATTCCCTTTATCTACTCTAGAATTATCTACACATTTAAAGAGATAAGAAGCACTAATAAGTTAAAAGAAATGAGAATGATTCCTAGTAGGAAAATTCCAGACACTGGTAACAGAATAGGTGGCTATTAACATATTACGGTAGTGTGGTCCTCATATCATGCCATACAAAAAACAAAGTCAAAAAAAACAAAGTACCTTTGCTCTTTATAGCGGAAGGACTCAAGGTTCATTGTGTGCTTATGGCAAAGAGGACAAAATAGTAACTGCATAAAGACTTTTATGAATACCTATTTGAACTAACAAGGAAAACAGGTAGTAAATTAATCATACTTTTCAATATGTGCCATAAACGTTCAACTGAGTATCCTAGCTTGTCTACATAGATCTATATATGTAGCCAAAATTGTAAGGGTGTTAAAGCTGAAACAAAATCCTCACTCATGAGGAAGTGTGTCAATCCTGTTCTAACATTCTTGTTGATTCAGAAAAGTAGATTCTTATGACTTCTTTAAAAACACACCCCCCCCAATTTAGCAATAAAGTTGAAAATGAAAGATGCAGTTAAATTAGCTCAGTTCATCAATACCTCAAATTCACTGAGGATGCAAGATAATGAAACAATTCCATAAGACATGTCCCAGAATTCTTATTTATTTACATGCTATCATTTACGTAGAAAGATTCAGATTCCTTTAGTTCTGATAGTCTGAAAAAAAGTTCTGCAGAAATTGAATAGCTATGGTTGTCTGGGAATAAAACCAGAAATCACACTTAAGAACAAGTCAAATCAGTATAAAGGAGAGCAGATTTAATCAGGGTGTCCAGGAGACAAGGGAGTAAGATTCTATCAAATACCTTTCATTAGTTGCTCTTTTTTTTAATTAAAAAAAATTTTTTAACATCTTTTTGGAGTATAATTGCTTTACAATGTTGTGTTAGTTTCTGCTCTATAACAAAGTGAATCAGCTATACATATACATATATCCTCAAATCCCCTCCCTCTTGCGTCTCCCTCCCACCCTCCTTATCCCACCCCTCCAGGTGGTCACAAAGCACCAAGCTGATCTCCCTGTGCTATGCAGCTGCTTCCCACTAGCTATCTATTTTACATTTGGTAGTGTATATATGTCCATGCCACTCTCTCACTTCATCCCAGCTTACACTTCCCCCTCCCTATGTCCTCAAGTCCATTCTCTACATCTGCATCTTTATTCTTGTCCTGCCCCTAGGTTCATCAGAAATATTTTTTTTCTTTTTTTAGATTCCATATATATGTGTTAGCATATGGTATTTGTTTTTCTCTTTCTGACTTACTTCACTCTGTATGACAGACTCTAGGTCCATCCACCTCACTACAAATAACTCAATTTTGTTTCTTTTTATGGCAGAGTAATATTCCATTGTATATATGTACCACATCTTCTTTATCCATTCATCTGTCAATGGACACTTAGGTTGCTTCCATGTCCTGGCTATTGTAAATAGAGATGCAATGAACATCGTGGTATATGAATTTTTTGAATTATGGTTTTCTCAGGGTATATGCCCAGTAGTGGGATTGCTGGGTCCTATGGTAGTTCCATTTTTAGTTTTTTAAGGAACCTCCAAACTGTTCTCCATAGTGGCGGTATCAATGTACATTCCCACCAACAGTGCAAGAGGGTTCCCTTTTCTCTACACCCTCTCCAGCATTTATTGTTTGTAGACATTTTGATGATGGCCATTCTGACCAGTGTGAGGTGATACCTCATTGTAGTTTTGATTTCCATTTCAATAATGATTAGTGATGTTGAGCATCCTTTCATGTGTTCTTGGCAATCTGTATATCTTCTTGGAGAAATGTCTATTTAGGTCCTTTGCCAATTTTTGGATTGGGTTGTTTGTTTTATGATATTGAGCTGCATGAGCTGCTTGTAGATTTTGGAGATTAATCCTTTGTCATTTACTCCACTTGCAAATATTTTCTCCCATTCTGAGGGTTGCTTTTTCATTTGTTTATGGTTTCCTTTGCTCTTCAAAAGCTTTTACGTTTCATTAGATCCCATTTGTTTATTTTTCTTTTTATTTCCATTTCTCTAGGAGGTGGGTCAAAAAGGATCTTGCTGTGATTTATGTCATAAACAGAGTGTTCTGCCTATGTTTTCCGCTAAGAGTTTTATAGTGTCTGGCCTTACATTTAGGTGTTTAATCCATTTTATTTTTGTGTAAGGTGTTAGGGAGTGTTCTAATTTCATTCTTCTGCATGTAGCTGTCCAGTTTTCCCAGCAAAAGAGGCTGTCTTTTCTCCATTGTATATTCTTGCCTCCATTATCAAGATAAGGTGAACATATGTGTGTGGGTTTATCTCTCGGCTTTCTATACTGTTCCATTGATCTATAGTTCTGTTTTGTGCCAGTACCATACTGTCTTCATTATTGTAGTTTTGTAGTATAGTCTGAAGTCAGGGAGCCTGATTCCTCCAGCTCCGTTTTTCTTTCTCAAGACTGCTTGGCTGTTTGGGTTCTTTTGTGTTTCCATACAAATTGTGAAATTTTTGTTCTAGTTCTGTGAAAAGTGCCATTGGTAGTTTGATAGGGATTGCATTGAATCTGTAGATTGCTTGGATAGTATAGTCATTTTCACATTGTGAATTTTCCAATCCAAGAATATGGTATATCTCTTCATCTGTTTGTATCATCTTTAATTTCTTTCATCAGTGTCTTATAGTTTTCTGCATACAAGTCTTTTGTCTCCTTAGGTAGGTTTATTCCTAGGTATTTAGTCTTTATGTTTTAATGGTAAATGGGAGTGTTTCCTTAATTTCGCTTTCAGATTTTTCATCATTAGTTAACAGGAATGCAAGAGATTTCTGTGCATTAGTTTTGTATCCTGCTAATTACCAAATTCATTGATTAGCTCTAGTAGTTTTCTGGTGGCATCTTAGGATTCTCTATATATAGTATCATGTCATCTGCAACAGTGACAGTTCTACTTCTTTTCTGATTTTGATTCCTTTTATTTCTTTTCTTCTCTGATTGTTGTGGCTAAAACTTCCAAAACTATTTTGAAGAATAGTGGTGAGAGTGGGCAACCTTGTCTTGTTCCTGATCTTAGTGGAAATGGTTTCAGTTTTCACCATTGAGGACGATTTTTTGCTGTGGGTTTGTCATATAGGGCCTTTATTATGTTGAGGTAAGTTCCCTCAATGCCCACTCTCTGTAGGGTTTTTATCATAAATGGGTGTTGAATTTTGTTGAAAGCTTTTTCCACATCTATTGAGATGATCATGTGGTTTTTCTCCTTCATTTGTTAATACGGTGTATCACATTGATTGATTTGCATATATTGAAGAATCCTTGCATTCCTAGAATGTCCTATACATATCAGTTAAGTCATCTTGTTTAATGTATCATTTAAAGCTTGTATTTCCTTATATATTTTCATTTTGGATGATCTGTCCATTGGTGAAAGTGGGTGTTAATGTCCCCTACTATGATTGTGTTACTGTCGATTTCCCCTTTTATGGCTGTTAGCATTTGCCTTACATATTGAGATGCTCCTATGTTGGGTGCATAAATATTTACAATTGTTATATCTTCTTCTTGGATTGATCCCTTGATCATTATATAGTGTCCTTCTTGTCTCTTGTAATAACCTTTATTTTAAAGTCTATTTTGTCTGATATGAGAATTGCTACTCCAGCTTTCTTTGATTTCCATTTTCATGGAATATCTTTTCCCATCCCCTCACTTTCAGTCTGTATGTGTCCCTAGGTCTGAAGTGGGTCTGTAGACAGCATATATATGGGTCTTGTTTTTGTATCGATTCAGCCAGTCTAGGTCTCTTGGTTGGAGCATTTAATCCATTTACATTTAAGGTAATTATCAATATTTATGTTCCTGTTACCATTTTCTTAATTGTTTTGGGTTTGTTATTGTAGGTCTTTTCCTTCTCTTGTGTTTCCTGCCTAGGGAAGTTCCTTTAACATTTGTTGTAAAGCTGGTTTGGTGGTGCTGAATTCTCTAGCTTTTGCTTGTCTATAAAGTTTGTTTTTTCTCCATCGAATCTGAGATCCTTGATGGGTAGAGTAATCTTGTTGTAGGTTTTTCCCTTTCATCACTTTAAATATGTCCTGCCACACCCTCTGACTTGCAGAGTTTCTGCTGAGAAATCAGTTATTAACCTTATGGGGATTCCCTTGTATGTTATTTGTTGTTTTTCCCTTGCTGCTTTTAATATTTTTTCTTTGTTTTTAATTTTTGATAGTTTGATTAGTATGTGTCTTGGCATGTTTCTCCTTGGATTTATCCTGTATAGGACTCTCTGTGCCTCCTGGACTTGACAGACTATTTCCTTTCCATATTAGGGAAGTTTTCAACCATAATCTCTTCAAATATTTTCTCAGTCCCTTTCTTTTTCTCTTCTTCTTCTGAGACCCGTATAGTTCGAATGTTCGTGCATTTAATGTTGTCCCAGAGGTCTCTGAGACTGTCCTCAATTCTTTTCCTTCATTTTTCTTTATTCTGCTCTGCGGTAGTTATTTCCACTATTTTATCTTCTTGGTTACTTATCGTTCTTCTGCCTCAGTTATTCTGCTATTGATTCCTTCTAGAGTATTTTAATTTCATTTATTGTGTTGTTCATCATTGTTTGTTTGCTCTTTAGTTCTTTTAGTTCTTTGTTAAACGTTTATTGTGCTTTCTTCATTCTATTTCTGAGATTTTGGATCATCTTTACTATCATTCCCTGAATTCTTTTTCAGATAGTCTGCTTATTTCCTCTTCATTTATTTGGTCTGGTGGTTTTTACCTTGCTCCTTCATCTGCTGCATATTTCTCTGTCTTCTCATTTGCTTAACTTGCTGTGTTTGGGATCTCCTTTTCTCAGACTGCAGATTCATAGTTCCTGTTGTTTTTGGCATCTGCCCCCATGGGTGTGGTTGATTCAGTGACTTGTGTAGGCTTCCTGGTGGAGGGGACTGGTGCCTGTGTTCTGGTGGGCAGGGCCATGTCTGGTGCTGTGTTTTGGAATGTCTGTGAACTTAGTATGATTTTAGTCAGCCTCTCTGCTAATGGGTGGGTTTGTGCTCCTGTCTTGCTAGTTGTTTGGTATGGGGTGTCCAGCACTGTAGCTTGCTGGTCGTTGAGTGGAGCTGGGTCTTAGCATTGAGATGGAGATCTCTGGGAGAGCTTTCACCAATTGGTATTACTTGGGGCAGGAAGTCTCTGGTGGTCCCATGTCCTGAACTTGGCTCTCCCACCTCAGAGGCTCAGGCCTGACACCCGGCCGGAGCACCAGACCCTGTCAGCCACATGGCTCCAAACTCTGGAGCTCCACACTCCAGAGGCCCTCCATTCAACGTGCTGCCTCTCCCCTTCTGCTTCATTATTTGCTTTTGTGCTAGAGAATGTTAGTCAAACATTGTTAAGCTTGGCAATGATGCCTCATGATGTAGAGCTAGGAATAAGAGAATAGTGTTGCCAGATGGACTAAAGGTGACCATGAATAATGTAGCAAAGTCAAGCAGGGAAGGAAAAGTGAACACATGGAAAATCTCCTTAACAACTACCTCCAGTGACATTAATTGATACATTTTTAGGATCAAATGCATGTCTACCTTTAGCCTATGACTTAAAGAATTGCTGGCTGAAGCAAATGCACAAGGCTCCAGCCAGAATGATATAAATTTTTGGTGATAAAATAAGAGTAGCTTCTATGCATAACGTGACATTCCATATCTCACACTACTACTTTTGAAATTTATCCAATGAATAGATTTAATTTATCCAAATCCAGAGAAACACTCCAGTGGTCTTGACTTCTCAAATAATTGGAAGATATTTGTATGTAGCCATTTAGAATTACTCTTGCAGCAAAGAGCAATTTAAATGAGAATATTTAAAGCCAATCCATAATTATTTAGGTTATTTCCTAATTGGGAACTCAGAAACAGGGATTCATGCCAGGAAATTATAGAGTCATTTAATTTAGAGGCAATTGTTATTTTTTGTCATTATCAAAGTTATATGAATATTGCCAGCAAACAAAAATATGAGACGTATGCTTACTAACTAGGAACACTAGGAGCACTGAACGTGCATTTTTATGGCTCTGGAGATACATGATATAAATGACATATATGCTATAGATACAGCAGCCGAACAGTGCTGGGTCAGCTTTCTGGTGGTCTTCACAGGAGGGGGAAGAAATTTTGTAATGTTCACAAAATATGCAGTAGAAAAATATATTGGCATTATAGTTGCAAAGCTAGCCCCTAAACTGTTTTCTGCAGGCTAATTGGATTCCTGCAGATATTTGATGTGACAAATAGATGAAACAGTCAACAGGCTGTGACTTAGAATGTGTAATCGAGTATTAAACTTCTCCTTTCCAAATGTCTCTTTAAGAATAGTTTATTCCCCATCTCTATGCACGTATCTTGTTCCAGGTACAGAAGTATTGCTGCTAACCTACTTGAACTTAAATTCTGTTAATAATAGCAATATTTCTATTTGTGGTTTATAAAGTACTTTGTGTATGTATTATCTGATATTGTGGGTTTCCACTCTATAGCCAACGAAGAGCTATTTCCAAAAGGTTAAGTGACTTGCCAGTCGGTAGTGAATAACTGCAGTGGAATTCATTTGCATTTGTTGCCCTTTCACTTAAAGTTTTAATTAACACTAAAAGTTGTTATAATGGATGTAAAGCCTTATAAAAGGGTTAGGCCCACTAGACACATTTGTATCAGATGTGCAATATATTCATTACAGCCCTGGGTCTTTCCAGTTACTTCACTTCTATCCATATCCAGGATTTACCACCCTGTTTAAACAATCTCTGCACTGTGTTATTGTGATAGAATTCCAACTGGTGGTACATAAACTCTTACCTTCCTTCCTCTGCAACCACAGTGATAGTCTAAAACCTTTTTGGTCATGGACTCTAAAGTTTCCAAACTTTTATTGGCTTTTCGTTGTCCCTAGGAAAAATCTAGAGTCTTTGATATGGCTTAAAAGGCTCAGGTCTCCACTGACATCTGCAGCTTCCTCTCTCTACATTCTGCCTTCCGGATTTCTTTTCCTTCCCATTCTTGCAAGCCTCTCTCTTGAATTTGAAAATGCTATTCCTTCTACAAAATCATTGTGTCATCCCCTTCACTTCCTGCCTAGAAAATTCCAACTAATTCTTTAAATGTAGGCCAAATGCCTTCTGGTAGACCTCCCGTTTACTCTCAGATCACTTGAGATCTACATGTGCTCCTATGGCATCTGTGCTTCTATTTGTTAGCTTTCTTTACACTCAGAATTATTTATTGATGAAAAATTCTGTAAGTCCACCATGTCTTTGTTACTCATGATTGTAGCATCAATATTTAATTTGGTTGTCAAATAAAAAACAGAAACAAAAGGAAAACAAAAAATCAACAATGGATGAATGAATGAACAGTTATAGAAATAAAATGGTGGGTACAGATATGAACAAAAAAACTAATGGTTTCTTTAGCTAGGTTTCCGTTTAGCTTTTTAAAAAATTACCCAATTAAAAAAACCCCAAAACTTCAAAAACCAATATGACAAGCCAACCTATGGGATATTTTTACATTAATAGTGGTTAACGGAATGACTATTTAACATAAGAGATACTACATTTTGCAAATAGAGAACAGATAAACAGACATAGTGATGGATATAGTGAAAAACGCACTTTAACTGTGCTACAAACCCATCTGTTTCAGTATTTAGATGCTGACAATAGCACAAGTGAAATGGAAATATTACCCTAATTTGAAGACAGATCCTGTCTGCTCTCCATCTGCAGGTGATTTCCACTATCAAATGGAAGAATCCAGGAAGAAAAAAAAAAAACAATTAAAAAAAACAGTTTAAGGTTTTTCAGTTAAACATTTACAGCATTAAATGATTTAACAATATTTTATTCTTTTCAATTCTAGAAAACAATAACCTACATATTCCTTGAGATAATAAACATTCTTTACATAGACTGTAGTGATGGTTGTTAAAGCAACATTGCTGCATAGAAAATAATGTATTTATGGCACACTTCGTTTTCCTTCATGTCCCCAGGTGGCAGAAATAGCATTTTCAGTGACAATTTATTTGCTATTAGGAAGATTCTAGTTTGAGATGGGATCGATTAATTAGTGTGTTTTGTGTTATGGGTAGGATTCAGAATTTTATGCTGAAATATTGCTAACAGTTTATGAGCAGTTCTATGTGATTATGAAATGGCTGCTTTATCTCTCTGTTTGTCCTGTCTCCGTTTCAAACAGGAAGAAGCCTGAGGTTGTTCAAATTATGAGGGGGTGTAAGAACCTATTAAATACGCTAATGAGTTAATTGGATTGAGGGTTTATTACTGTGATATCAAAAACATTCAGTTTGTCTTTCAAATTGAAAAGGACTATTTAAAAATAAAAAGGTTCTCGGGCTTCCCTGGTGGCGCAGTGGTTAAGAATCCGCCTGCCAATGCAGGGAACACGGGTTCGATCCCTGGTCCGGGAAGATCCCACATGCCGTGGAGCAACTAAGCCGTGCACCACAGTTACTGAGCCTGCGTTCTAGAGCCCGCGAGCCACAACTACTTAAGCCCATGCGCCTAGAGCCCGTGCTCTGCAACAAGAGAAGCCACAGCAATGAGAAGCCCGTGCAACGCAACCAAGAGTAGGCCCCAGCTCACCGCAGCTAGAGAAAGCCCATGCGCAGCAACGAAGACCCAAAGCAGCCAAAAATAAATAAGTTAAAAAAATAAATAAATAAAAAGAGCTAGGCTAGGCTTGATATAGTTCAAAAAATAAAAATAAAAAAATAAAAAGGTTCTAAAAGGACATTATACTATCCTGTTACAAGCCAGTCTGTACACAGGCATACTCTCCCTGTTCAAGGTGAATCAGGTCCTCATCCATAAACCAAGGCTTTGAATCTGTACCTCCATGGGCAACTGGTGATTTTGTTTCCATAGAACTTTCCAAGCTACATAATTCCTCCACTGACAAGTGTTTTTGAGAAAGGTGACTATTCTAAACAGCAAGCTTTTACTAGTCTGATCTAATCAAGACGAAGACATGAGCTCCTTTGAAGTGATTGGATTTATTACACTTGGTAATAAATCCAATCACTTACCAGCTTCTGGCTTGGCCTCTTTTCACGCAGGCACATGATTTCTAGGTACGAAGGGAAGGTGATTATTATGCTGTTTAAAATTCGGGAACACTAGAACAATGGATGTAGTTATGAAAAATTGATTTTTTGTCAATCACTATCATTTAGTGTCCAGGAAAGCAAATCTAGATACAACAGTCAGTGCTTTTATTATCATTAGATCAGAACTGCTAGTATTTTTAGCTATGAGAAATATAACTTTTAACATATCACATATTCTTTGACTTATCTTATTGCACCACAGTCTTAGTTTGCATGGTGCATAATTCATCATAGAATTATAGTACAATCTCAGAGTGATAAAATCAAGAAGCAAGAATAAAGGAAAATGATTGTCCTGTGGTCTCTGTTCCATAAGAGTTGAATTATGTTGAATTTGAACTGGGGATTCTGAGAAGACAGTGGAGGGAATGGTTTTACCCAGTAAGATTCTATGCAATACCACTGGATGAGCACAGATTTTCTGTGCCTAGAAAATATTTGATTTCCTATTTGTGAAAAAATTTCCCCAGAAGAGGACAAACATTAAAATTATATTAAATTTCAAAACACTGATAAGACAGGAATGGATAAAAACCTCCAAAAATTCACTTTCTGTAAAAGCAATGAGACTGGCAACAGTGGTCAAAATCAACTTTTCAAAATTCTGGAAATTATCCAAACACGTGCAACAGTTTGGGTAGTCTTTATTCAAGATTTTATGGAATCTCAGTTTAAAAAAAGTGAGTTTTATGGCATTTCAATATTTCCTAATGTCAGGTCCCTCTCTACTAGTTCTGTGGTAGCCTTGAGAACCAATAGCCCATAATCAAAGTGAAAACCAGCAACCTAGCATCTCCTGGAAGGAGTGAAATGGAGCTGAAGTTCTCCAAAGTGCATTTCCCCAGGTTTCCTGGAAATCCCACTGGCAGAACTTGTTTTATTTGACCTGACTCAGACCTCTCACAGGGTGAACAGTCTTTTCGTTGAAAATAGTCAGTAGCCATTATGAATCATCACAGGTACCTGAAGCAGTAAGAACTGCCGCAAATAACAAACTGACCAAAACAATTAAAAGGAAAAGCTGGGGAATGAGATGCCCATAGGGGACTTTGAAAGCAACAGTGTTTTTCTGGAAATCTACAAGGCCACATGCATGTGTAGAGTTGTGTGAAATCCTAGGAGAGGCATGTACAGGGCTGTGTATATGCCTAGAACAGACCTAAGAATGTCCTAAACTGTCACTGCTGGCTGACTTTCAAGCCCTGTGAAAGCAGTAAATGAAGGCCAAAATGGTGTAATGATCTATCTCCGTGTGGAAGGCAGGCCCTAACATGCACAAGAAACCTCTTAGCAAAGACTAGGAGACATTGGTGAAAACATTCAAAAACAAAAAACAAAAAACCTTAAAGTCCTTTATCTGATAAGGATTTAGTATTCAGAACATATTAAAAACTCTTACAATCTAACAATAAAAAGACAAACAATCCAATTTAAAAATGAGCAAAGAACTTGATAAGCATTTTCCTAAGGAAGATACACAAATGGCCAAAAACCTCAAAAAAGGGTGCTCAACATCATTAGTCATTAGGGAAATGAAAAGCACATCCACAACAAATATACCACTTCATACCTACTAGGATGGCTATAATCAAGACAGACAATATCAAATGTTATCTAGGATGTGGAGATGAGAGCCCTCATAGACTGCTAGTAGGAATGCAGAATGTTGTAACCATGTTGAACATGAGTTGGGGAGCTCCTCAAAAAGTTAAACATAGAGTTACCTTATGACCCAGTAATCCTACTCCTAAGTATATACCCAACAGAATTGAAAATATATATTACTCAAAAAATGGTATGCAAATGTTTATAGCAGCATTATTTATAATAACCAAAGATTAAGAACAACCGAATTTCCATCAACTGATGAATGGATAAACAAAATGTCCTATATCCTTCTTCAGCTTGAAAGAAAAATGAAATACTGATTCATGATGCAACATCCATAAACTTTGAAAATGAAAGTGAAAAATGAAACATGCTAAATGAAAAGAGCTCCATACAAAAGGTGACATATTGTATGATTCCATACACATGAAATGTCCTGAATGGGCAAATTCATAGAAACTGAAAGTAGATTAGTAAAAAGTAGATGAACCAAGGGGCTGGGGGGGTGGGGGGGAGGGCATTGGGAAATGACTACTAATGGGTATGGGCTTTCTTTATGGGATGATAAAAATGTTCTTGAATCAGGTAATAGTGATGGTTTTGCCACCTTATGAATGCATAGATGATCACTCAGTTGTATACTGTAAAGAATGATTTTTATGGTGTTGAATTATATCTTAATAGAAAAACTGATAACATTTATTCACTAAAGAAAAAGAGAAGAAATTCACTTTGATGTCAATATTTGTATACATTCAAAATAATCAGATAATGAAATATTGTAATATTAAATCAAAGTTAAGGGAAATATTACTTTTGGAACAATAGCGACCCAAAAAAAATTCTTTAGCAGAATCTCAAAGTATATTTGCATTCAGATAATTCAGTTTTACTACCTTAATATAGATGGATTTGAATCTTAGATAATTAGGGCAAATATTTACATGGATAAGCATCTAAAATATCAACACTGATTTGTGTCCATGTTTAACACATTTCCTTGGTATACTGATGAGATATATGAAGTTTAGCTACATTTTTTTAAGTTTCTGGATAGACTTTTTAATTGAAGTATAAGTGATTGAAACCTCTGTAAAATAGCACAGTTCCTCGAAAGTTTGTGGAATAAATTAACTTTACTAACAACAAAGGGTAGCTATAATGATGTATAATGATGAAAAATATATATGCTTTGGTTTTCTGAATCAGAAAGGTGATGAATAATTAATGGTGGCGCATAACTCAGGAGTCTTAAGGTTGAAGCCTGAGTGAAAAATTAGCATCCTGTAGAACAGGCTGGGAATTTGAGAGCATTCATTTCTCCTGAAGTTTCACTTTGCAAATTCATGCTACTTTGTTTAATCTCTCTTTCATTTATTCACTGATTCATTAATATATTTATTCACTTATTTTATTTAATTTAGATATTTGATATTCAATTAATCATATGCATTTATTAAGCAGCTAATGATGTAAAATATTGCTTAAATGTAATGAATACAAGACTAGTACAGATTATAAATCTTCTTTCATGTAATTACAGAATGAACTTAAGGTCACATGTGGAAATATTTTGAGGTATAACAATTACATATCTCTACTAAAGGAATTGAAATAAGGAAATATCATCATGGCAAGGTCTTTTTATAAGTGTTGAAAACGTTTTTGAACAATGCTAAACATTGTTAAAGTGCCTTACATATATTAAGTCCTCACTACAAAACCCCTTAAAATGGCACTATTATTATCAACATGTTTAGATGGCTACTAGTGGTGGAGATAGGATTTGAACCCAGGCAACATTGCTATGATGTGTTTATCTGGACTTTGATGGGATTATCGATTTGGTATGAAAAATCTTAGGGAGAAAGGGAATTCCAAGTTTGGAGAATAAAAGAACCGAAAAGAAAAAACAGGAAGAGGATACATCTGATTGGAACTGAGGCTGATGGGAATTAGTGATTGGGAAGGTGAAATGAACAGAGTGTGGATAGTTAAGAGAGAACTGGGAATGACAGACTGAGAATTTTGGAAGTTATCTGGAGAAAGAGAGAGACTGAGAGTTTTGAGTGAAGGAGTGGAATTATGAAAGCAGGGTTTTGTGAACAGTAATCTTGCCTGGTATGGGTTATTTGCTTGAGATACCTCTGAGGGAGTGGGTTAATCAATCATGCAGTAAGGTCAGAATTATGGAAGTCAAATTCTTAGCCAAGAAAGTTGGAATAAGTAGATTCAAGTGATTTGGGCCCTTCTAGATTCTCTTTAAAATTTAAAACTGTTAAAATCAATTAAAAGAAGAGCTTTCTGTGACCACACTCTCCATTCCCTCCACGTTGCATATACAGCCACTCTTTCTGAGGTCATGCTTTGATTCATGAGATTTCCAGCCTAGTAACCATTCCATTATCCACCCCCCAACGTATTGCTTTATTTTTCATTCACTTAATTTTTTTTTACATCTTTATTGAGGTATAATTGCTTACATTGTTGTCTTAGTTGCTGCTGTATAACAAAGTGAATCAGCTATACGTATACGTATATCCCCATATACCCTTCCTCTTGTGTCTCCCTCCCACTCTTCTAGGTGGTCACAAAGCACCCTCCCTGTGCTATGCGGCTGCTTCCCACTAGTTATCTATTTTACATTTGGTAGTGTATATATGTCAATGCCACTCTCTCACTTTGTCTCAGCTTACGGTTCCCCCCTCCCTGTGTCCTCAAGTCCATTCTCTACATCTGCATCTTTATTCCTGTCCTGCCCCTAGGTTCTTCAGAACCTTTTTTTTTTTTTAGATTCCATATATATGTGTTAGCATACGGTATTTGTTTTTCTCTTTCTGACTTACTTCACGCTGTATGACAGACTCTAGGTCCATCCACCTCACTACAAATAACTCAATTTCATTTCTATTTTTGGCTGAGTAATATTCCATTGTATATATGTGCCACATCTTCTTCAGCCATCTGTCAATGGACACTTAGGTTGCTTCCATGACCTGGCTATTGTAAATAGTGCTGCAACGAACATTGTGGTACATGACTCTTTTTGAATTATGGTTTTCTCTGAGTATATGCCCACTAATGGGATTGCTGGGTCCTATGGTAGTTCTAGTTTTAGTTTTTTAAGGAAACTCCATACTGTTCTCCATAGTGGCTGTATCAATTTACATTCCCACCAACAGTGCAGGAGGGTTCCCTTTCACCCACACTCTCTCCAGCATTTGTTGTTTGTAGATTTTCTGATGATGCCCATTCTAACTAGTGTGAGGTGATACCTCATTGTAGTTTTGATTTGCATTTCTCTAATGATTAGTGATGTTGAGCATCTTTTATGTGTTTGTTGGCAATCTGTATATCTTCTTTGGAGAAATGTCTATTTAGGTCTTCTGCACATTTTTGGATTGGGGTTGTTTGTTTTTTGATATTGAGCTGCATAGCTGCTTGTATATTTTGGAGATTAATCCTTTGTCAGTTTTCTCCCATTCTGAGGGTTGTCTTTTCGTCTTGTTTATGGTCTCCTTTGCTGTGCAAAGCTTTTAAGTTTCATTAGGTCCCATTTTGTTCATTTTTGTTTTTATTTCCATTTCTCTAGGAGGTGGGTCAAAAAGGATCTTGCTGTGATTTATGTCATAGACTGTTCTGCCTATGTTTTCCTCTAAGAGTTTTATAGTGTCTGGCCTTGCATTTAGATCTTTAATCCAGTTTATTTTTGTGTATGGTGTTAGGGAGTGTTCTAATTTCATTCTTTTACATGTAGCTGTCCAGTTTTCCCAGCACCACTTGTTGAAGAGGCTGTCTTTTCTCCATTGCATTTAATTTTTAAAAATCCAGTTGAGTTTGTAAGGTTCAACTTTTCACTAGGATCCTCACCAATACTCTGATCTCCCTTGCTTCTCTGTATTTCATCATAAAACTCTAATGGATAAAAAAACAAACACATAGATAATTATTTTTGTACAAATTCTCTGTGCTCTCACCCCAATCTCCCACCTAAGAGTCTAATACTGCTTGAGTCATACAATGGGATAAAATTGATGTCACTAAAAAATTCTTGTTCACTAACCTCAAAAGTGCTTTCAAACTTTGCCCCAAACTCCTGTTATTCATTGAGTCAACAGTCTCCCACTTCTCAAAATGTTTTTTAAAAATTATATTTATTTTTGTTTTATCTTAAAGCATGCACAAAATTGAAGAGAAACCATGAGTATCTGTCATTTGCTTCAACAATTATCAGTGCAGCCAAACTTGCTTCATGTAGTTCAACACACAGCTCCTCCCCTATGTGTTATTTTGAAGGTAAACTTGGACATCTTATTGTTTTATCCATCAATAATTCAGAGAATATCTCTAAAAGATATGAGCAGTAGTTTCAAACATATCACAATATCACTGTTAAAATAATGATAATTTCTTATCATTAAACATTTATCTTAAAACTATTTGATTATGATGATGATTTTTACAGTTGGTTTGGTTGGAGTCAGGATAAAAAAACAATATCTCCACATAGCATGTATGGAATATGTCTTTTAATTAAAGGTCCTTCACCCTTCATCTTTGTTTTCCCTTGCCATTTTATTATTGAAGCAGAAACTAACACACCACTGTAAAGCAATTATACTCCAATAAAGATGTTAAAAATAAATAAATAACCAAAAAAAAAAGGAATCAGGTAATTTGTTATGTGAAATCTCCATCCTTTTAAAAATTACTAACTGCATCATTTTATTGTCTTTTTTTGTGGGGGGTCAAGCCATTTTATTGAGGGGCTTCAGGGAGGGTTGAAGGGCTGGGAGGACAATGAGATCTGACATTCTTATTCTGGCTGGGATTCTCCAGATTCACAGTCACTGAAAGCTATTGTCTTTTTTTTTTTTTTTAATTTGATTGGATTATAGTTGATTTACAATGTTGTTTTAGTTTCAGTGTACAGCAAACTGATTCAGTTATACATATACATATATTCATTCTTTTTCAGATTCTTTTCTCATATAGGTTATCACTGAATGTTGAGTTGGTTATCTATATATAGTAGTGTGTGTATGTTACTCCCCAGATCCTGCTTTATCCCTCCCCCCAACATCTCCTCTTTGGTAACCATAAGTTTGTTTTCGATATCTGTTAAGTCTGTTTCTGTTTTGTAAATAAGTTCATTTGTATCATTTTTGAAAATTAGATTCCACATATGAGTGATATCATGATATTTGTCTTTGTCTGACTTCACTTAGTATAATAATCTCTAGGTCCATCCATGTTGCTGCAAATAGCATTATATCATTCTTTCTTATGGCTGAGTAACACTCCATTGTACATATGTATCACATCTTCTTTTAAAAAGTTTCTTTATCCCCTGTTTTCCCAGCAAACTGGCAGTTAGATCTAGAGACCTGTCAGATTCGGCTCTAATGATTTTGGTAAGAATACATCATAGCTGGTGCTGTGCTGTCTCTCTAAACATGATGATAAGATTTGGATCAGATACTATTAGCCTGATTCACCCATTATAAAGTTTTTCATTATCCTTTCATAAATAATTTTAGCAGCCATGGATGACTACTGTTTACATCCATTATTTCATTAAGGTTTGCAAAATGGTGGATATTTTATTTTATTATTTATTCTGCCATGAAAACAAAGCTAAGAGGAAAGAGGAAAAATGTTTCTAGGAATGGGGTGTGTGCTGTGTTTCCTTGTATTCTCAATCTCTTTTATTCTATATCACCAAATATGTGAGGACTGAGCTGGAAATCTTCATCTTTGGGAGGAAGCAGAGGGAGGAACATTCACACAAGTTACAAATTTTGTCCCTGCCATAATAAATATTACAATTGTGGGCACAAAGAAAGAAGCGGCAAGTTCTTCTTGGAAGTTAGAAGTAGTTAGATGGAAAAGATAATGTGTGTTTGTGTGTGTGTGTGCATTTATACATGTGGGAACATGATGATAAAACTGGAGAAAAAGAAGAGGCAGAAAATGCTGGACTTATTAATCATATAAAGTAAATTTTTTCCTAATAGGCAGAGAGATAAAAAGTTTTAAGCAAGACAATATGAAAAATTTGTGTGTAGGAAGATCACATTTCTAGCAGCATGAAGAATGGACTGACAGGGAAAGATTGAAGGCAGACCAGTGTAGCCCTTATTCCTGTAGCTGAAATGAAAGGATGAAGGGTGTGAACCTTTAGTTGCAGTAGAGAGAGTCCTTCTTTATACCCCTAGCTCAGCACCTGTTAAACTATACTGTAAGTTCTAGTCTGTCTTCTGCATTTAAACTGCAATGAATATCAAACAAAGGTGATGGGAGCAATTTGCCCCAGGTGCAGGCAATAAAAGTAGATAATTTTTTTTTAATAATTTTGACAAATCTTGATGTTTTCAACATTTAGATTTTTTTAAAAAAATTATTTATTTATTATTTTTGGCTGTGTTGGGTCTTCGTTCTGTGCGAGGGCTTTCTCTAGTTGAGGCAAGCGGGGGCCACTCTTCATCGCGGTGCGCGGGCCTCTCACTATCGTGGCCTCTTTTGTTGCGGGAGCACAGGCTCCAGACGCGCAGGCTCAGTAGTTGTGGCTCACGGGCCCAGCCGCTCTGCGGCATGTGGGATCTTCCCAGACCAGGGCTCGAAACCCGTGTCCCCTGCATTAGCAGGCAGATTCTCAACCACTGCGCCACCAGGGAAGTCCAAAAGTAGATAATTTAAAATGCCAATAAAACGACTATAAATTAATCTCCTTTTTATTATTACAATGCACCGGCAATTCTAAACAACGTTAGTATTAAAATACTTCTCCCCGATAAAAAATATTTGTTGGTCTAAGTTCTGATTTTCCTTTTCATTAGTTTTAACTAATCAGTTTCCATTTGGTCTCTTAACAGCATTTTAAAGAAAACTTAATTTGCATCTACCTTAGTGCCTGCGGCTGCAATCGAGACTAGGGGCCAAAGAGAAAAGAAAGTAGGTGGGTATAACAAAAATTTACTCATGAGAATATAATCCTGAACAAGGAGATTCTTATTAAAATATTCTTCATTAATATATTCTTCAACAGAAGAATGATATATTCATTTTAAAAAGTTGTATTTGGAAGTATCTACAATAATATTTTTATAAATACTTTTCTGGAATATCTTCATCTGCTCCAGTCTTCTTACATATTTAAACTTATAGACTTTTTCTTTCCTTATACAGTTCATTTTCAACATCCTTATAGGTACAAATCCAAATTCCCTTTCAAGTCCCAGTTCAAATTCCACTTCTACTGTAAAGCTGTTTCTTTCCTCTAAACTTATGTAGCAATATGTATGCCTTTATGTGTAAAGGCAGTATAGCCCACCCACTGCCTACCCTTAATCAGGGTCATTGTGTACACATTGCAAAATTGAAATTAAATGCATTTTTATTATTGTTTATTCACTGCTGTATATTTAACACATCTGATAAAGTGCTTCGCCCATAGTAGGCAAACTAGAAACAGGCATAGATTACTTTGAATTCACTTATATAGAAACTTCACATGACTTTTTTTTTTTTTTTAATTTAATTTATTTATTTATTTTTGGCTGTGTTGGGTCTTCGTTTCTGTGCGAGGGCTTTCTCTAGTTGCGGCGAGCGGGGGCCACTCTTCATCGCGGTGCGCGGGCCTTTCACTGTCGCCACCTCTCTTGTTGAGGGGCACAGGCTCCAGACGCGCAGGCTCAGTAGTTGTGGCTCACGGGCCTAGTTGCTCTGTGGCATGTGGGATCTTCCCAGACCAGGGCTCGAACCCATGTCCCCTGCATTGGCAGGCAGATTCTCAACCACTGCGCCACCAGGGAAGCCCCCCACATGACTTTTAAGATTCTTTCAACCCTGCAGTTGTGTGATTCTTTTAACCTCTGTATGTTATACTTCAAAGTGAATACTTTGGGGACTGTAGAAGAGAGAGGGAGAAAAAAATTGAAAAAAAATAGATTTATGTTTAAGGGTTTTGTAAGAAACTCTTCCAAATTATATCCTTTTTTAATGAACATAATACTTTGGTAATATTTGCTTAACTAATCTATACTAAAAACACTAATATACAAGGTCACAGGCTATGTTTACTTTATGGCAAACAAAGGTAAACACTGTGGAGGAGAAGAAATAATTTTAAGGCCTGGTGATTGCATCTCTAGCAGGAGATGCTTAAATCACATTCATCCAAATTGGAACAAACTATGAAATATTTTTTAAATATTCTTTTGATTAATCTCTCATGAGGGATTAGAAATGTAGGACCAATGAGTGGGATATGGCCTGAAAACATTGTAAAATAGCTTTTAGCAAGCCTAGTGAGGCAGGAAGAGTACCTACCAAGGACTGTTAAGGAAATTCTTACATTGAAAAGGATGTTTACTTGTTTGCCAAAATCATTCATACCTACTGTGTGCCAGAAGCTGTCTACTTAATTGTGTCCCCTCATACAAAGAAAAGTAAGAGCTTAACCTATATGAAAAATATTTCAGAACAATGGAAAATACAAATGTATATCATTACTCTTATATATTATAGAACATAAATAATATGTACAGCAGAAGAGGATGTTTTTAAAGTGCTCTGATATTTCTGAGAATGGAATGATTAATAATTCTGTCCTTAAGAATTAAAGAAAGCTTTGGAAAGTAGGTGGTATTTGAACTGTAACATGCAGTATGGGAAAGATTTCAAATGTGAATGAAGAAGTTTGTGTGCATTTTGTGGGGGGGAAGGTGACTTCCGGGTGCAGTAGAGTCTTAGCAAATCACTAGTAACTGGTGTGCAGTTTGCTTCTGGTTGTGAATCGGCAAAGGATGGATTGGTTCTAGAGTAGATTACAAATGGCCACAAATTCTCTGTTGCTCCTCCCATTAAGAGGTATAGTGTATTTCCATATCTCTTGAATTTGAAATGACTTGCTTTGACCAAAAGAATGCAGGATAAGTGATGTTGTATGAGTTTGGAGCCAGGCCTCGAGATCCTTGCAACCTCCTGTCTTACATTCTTGGAACAACCAAGTGTGAACAAATCTCAGTCAGATATCTGGAGAGGGTATGTAGAGAATTGAGGCACCTTGATTGAACCTGTCAATGCCAAATATGGAGTGAGACCATTATAGTTTATTTGACCACTGACAAATTATCGGTAGATTGTCCAGATGAGTAAGGCCAGGTGAGATCAGTGGAAGGACAGCCCAGCTGATCTCAGTCCAGACTGCCGATTCTCAGAATCATGAGATGATAAATGGTGGTTGTTTTTTTAAGCCACTAAGTTTTGGAAGTGGTCTATTGTCAAACAAAGGTAAATTGCTATGAAGCCACTTTATTGAGGGCCTATAATGTGATACTAAAGTTTTTGGATTTTATTTTCAAAAAGTGGTGGACTTCGATATACTATCAATGAACAGGGGAATTTGAATTAAAAACACACTACCATTAACATTAGCACTCCCTAAAATGAAAGGCTTAGGTATAAATCTAACAAAATATGTACAAGCTCTGTATGAGGAAAACTACAAAACTCTGATGAACTGAATCAAATTAGAATAAAATAAATGGAGAGATATTTCATGCTCATGGATAGGAAGAGTCTACATTGTCAAGATGTCAGTTCTTCTCAACTTGTTCTGTAGATTCAATGCAATCCCAATAAAAATCCCAGCAAGTTTTTTTGCAGATATTAACAAACTGTTTCTAAAGTTTATATAAAGAGGGAAAAGACTCAAAATAGCCAACACAATATGGAAAGAGAAGAACAAAGTTAGAGGACTGATGTGATCCAACTTCTAGACTTACCATAAAGCTACAGTAATCAGGAAAATGTGGTATTGTTAAAAAAAAAAAAGACAAATAGATCAATTAAACAAAATAGAGATCCCCCAAATAGACACATATAAATATAGTCAGCTGATCTCTGACAAAGAAGAAAAGGCAACACAGTGGAGCAAATGGTTTTAAAACAACTGGACATCCATCCACATGCAAAAAATGAATCTGAACACAGACCTTACACCCATCACAAAAATTAATTCAAAATTGATCACAGACCTGAATGGAGAATGCAAAACTATAAATCTCCTAGAAGATAACACAGGAGAAATCTTGGGTATGACAATGACTTTTTTAATATAACACCAAAAACGCAATCCATGAAAAAAATAACTGATAAGCCAGACATGATTAAATTAAAAACTTCTACCTGTGAGAGACAATGTCAAGAGAATGAGAAAACAAGCTACAGACTAGGAGAAACTGTTTGCAAAAGAAATATCAGATGAATGACTGTTATGCAAAATACATAAAGAATGCTTAAAATCCAACAATAAGAAAACAAATAACTGGATTAAAAAATGGGTCAAAGACATTAACAGGCATCTCACCAAAGAAGACATATAGGTGGGAGAAAAGCATATGAAAAGATGCTCCACATTATGCGTCATCAGGAAAGTGTGAATTAAAATGATGAGATACTACTACAAACCAATTAGAATGGCCCAAATCTGGAACACTGACAATACCAAATGCTGATGAAGATGTGAAGGAACAAGAACTCTCATTCATTGCTGGTGGGAATGCAAAATGGTATAGCCACTTTGGAAGACAGTCTGGCAGTTTCTTACAAAACTAAATATCCACTTACCACATGATCTAGTAATCACACTCTTTGGTATATACCCAAAGGAGTTGAAAACTACATCCAAACAACAATCTATATATGGATGTTTATAGCAGCTTTATTCATAGTTGCCATAACTTGGAAGGAACCAAGTTGTCCTTCAGTAGGTGAATGGATAAATAAACTGTGGTAAATACAGACAGTGGAATATTATTCAGCACTAAAAAAAAAAAAGAGAGAGCTATCAAGCCATGACAAGACATGGAGGAAGCTTAAATGCATATTACTAAGTGAAAGAAGCCAAATCTGGAAATGCTATGTACTGTATGATTCCAATTACATAACATTCTGAAAAAGACAACCCTATGCAGACAGTAAAAAGAACAGCAGTTGCCAGTGGTTGGGGGAAGGGTGAGGAATGAATAAGCAGAGCACAGACGATTAGGGGGGCAGTGAAAATACTCTGTGTGATACTATAACGATGGATATGTGTCATTATGCATTTATCCAAACCCCCAGAATGTAAAATACTAAACGTGAACAATAATGTAAACTATGGACTTTGGGTGATAATGATGCATCAATGTAGGTTCATTAATTATAACAATGTACAATTCTGATGGGGGATGTTGATAATGGAGGAGGCTGTGCATATTGGAGGGTAAGGGGTACATGGGAAATTTCAGTACCTTCCTCTCAATTTTGCTGTGAACCTAAAATTGCTCTTAAGGTCTTTAAAAAAAGTAGGGAGCCTTAAAATGACTATGCAATACAATTGTGTCTACCTACCTGCAACCTGACACAGCACAGCAGCTGTTATATAAATGTTTTCTGTCTTGCTAAGTTGCACCTTTCCTGGTCCTTTGGCTAGAGAGAGCAGGATTTTGTTGGGCCTTGCTTTTTCTGCACCTGTTAGTATTTCTGGGTTACCAGCTTCAGCGATATATAGACAAAAAGAAAACCCAAGAAATTCCGTCACCATGCTGTTTTTTGGTCCCATTGTTTCTAGCCAGCTTTCCTTCTTTTATGAGCCTTTCAGAGCCTCTTAAGTGTGTTTGTATGTAATGTCCAGGGTTTTCAGTTATACTTAGTGGGAGAAATAAGGGAAAGTATATCTACTCCATTTTTCCAAAATTGAAAATCTCACAATTTCACTTTTATTTCCTTTTCTCATCTTAGTACTCAATTTATGTTTCTACTTGAACTAATAGTAAAACATCAGGTCACAAGTTAAGTAAATACTGTATATCAAACAAAAGGTATTCTCCAAAAATACTCAACTTCAATGCCTTTCCAGCTCTTTTGACTTATGGTGGTCCTCCAGATTTTTATCTCCTGATTCTTTGGAAAAGAAGTTCTATACAGCAGTTTTAGTCTAACTCATCTTTAAATTTCAGAGTCTCCTTTTCTTCAGGGAAGAGGCCTCATTCTAGCTTCCTCCCTTGATTCTCTTGTAAACCCAATTGGGACCAGCCAGGATCTAGCCTCTGATGAAAGTGTAATGATTTGGGAGAATCAGACCATAAACTTCTTCCCAAGGGCAATAGCTAGTAATTTGTATTTCTTGAATATGTTGTTAACCTTTGAGCCAAATGTTTGGTGTATGGTAAGTGCTCAATAGACTATTATTGAAACAGGTTCTAATTTATTAAGAAGGACTGTAAGGATAGACAATCTTAGTGGCATCACTTCACTTGTGGTAGAGCTATGAAGATCTGAAATAGTCCTCATTTACCAAATTCTTACCATTGCAATTCTATTTGAAGTTTTGTGTTGGGAAAAAATAGAGTAGGATGTGAAGTGTTCTTCAGATCTATTCCCTGCCTTTCACTGCTAGGCTTTGTATCACAGGGGGATCACCTCTATTAAATTAATTTTCCTAGGCTCCTTTGCCAACTGCTTCTACTTATATTGGGACAATGGAAAGTGTTCGTGGGAAACTGGAATGTGGGAAGCTAGGATAATTTCTCCCCTCTCTCTTTGTTTTGGGAGGTATCTTTGGAAGTGACTCTGACTCCTTAGTAGACATAGTTCTTTTTTTTTCTAATCTTTTTTTTTAATTGGAGTATAATTGCTTTACAATGTTGTGTTAGTTTCTGCTGTACAATGAAGTGAATCAGCTATATGTATACATATATCCCCTCCCTCTTGGATCTCCCTCCCAAACCACCCCCCAATCCCGCCCATCTAGCTCATCTCAGAGCACAGAGCTGAGTTCCCTGTGCTATACAGCAGGTTCCCACTAGCTATCTATTTTACACACGGTAGTGTATATATGTCAATCTTAATCTCCCAGTTCATCCCACCCTCCCCTTCCCCCCATGTCCGCATGTCCATTCTCTATGTTTGCATCTTTATTCCTGCCCTGCAAATAGGTTCATCTGTACCATTATTTTAGATTCCACATGTATGCATTAACATACAACATTTGTTTTTCTCTTTCTGACTTACTTCACTCTGTATGACAGACTCTAGGTCCATCCACATCTCTACAAATGACCCAATTTCATTCCTTTGGATGGCTAATAGTCCATTGTATATATGTACCACATCTTCTTTATCCATTCATCTGTCGATGGATATTTAGTTTGCTTCCATGTCCTGGAAGCAAGTCTCTAGCTTACCAACATTAAGGTTGAACGTATCACTCTCCAGTTTGGGATTTTAAAGTAAAATTGAAGACAATATAACAACTGAATATTTTAAAAGAAGAGTCAATAGAGATCAAGGAATTCTTATATATTTTCCTTTTTTAAAATAAATACATAAAGCTCTTTACTATTTCCCTCAATTATTTTGATTAACATTATAGTCAAATCTTTCAGAGCATCATTATACCAATTTTCACAGCCTGATGTAAGGACTCATTTCACAGAAATAATCATGACTAGCATTAATAGATGAATGTCAGTGTCATAACACAAGATTATAAGGCATATTTACATCATCTTAACATACAGAACACCATACACATACACAAAAAAATCACAGATCCAGAACAAATAAGATTCAATCTCCTAGACAGCTTACATCTATAGGCTTTGCCTGAACCTTTCTCTTTTTTTTTTGCTATTTTTTCATAATTTTTTTCTTTCCAAGCAGCAAACAAATCTTCCCTACATCTTGCGAATTATTTGTAACACTGTGCTCATGCAAAAGTAATACTTGTTTTATTGCATTAACATTTAAACAGTTTTGGATTTGGGTCCCAAAACCATGATCTAACATTTTACTTGATGTGGCTTCATCCATGTTGTCACTTTATTTGGAGTGATATGATGATTTGTTTTTGGTGAGTTACAAAATGACAAACATGACCACAGTTCAAAAATCAAGATCCTAAGCTTCTTGGTCATGCACGTTTTACTTTCATTCTTGCAAAATGGTTTGAATCAGGAACACCATTTGATTCAACATTTATTAGTCTTCTTTTTTAAAAATCATATTTCTAAAAACAACAACAACAACAAAAAGAATGAAAGAAAATACTGTCCCACATCCACTGTTCACAAAAAGGAAGAGCAGCAAGAATCACACTGACCATTGTTAGTACACAGTCAGGTGGTGACACCGTAGTAAACACTGAACGTCATTGAAATACTGCAGGAATGTGATAATTACTATAACCCATACTTCTGTAACAGTTCAGACTGCCACTGGCGTTTGCGCTCTGGAAAATAATCTGGAATGTGGATTTTTTTAAAATCCTGAATACACTTTTTCATTTCTTCTTCCACACTCAGCTTCTCACAGACTTTCTTTTTGGAAAGATTGGTTTCCCGGGATTTGCTGATGAGTGTCTGAAAGAGTTCACTGTTTCTGCGTTTGTCTGGTGGGGCCATCCATTGCACAGGTGCTTTTTTGGAAGGACGATCCAATGTTAAGGTGTTAGGTTGGTGAGCTGTCGCCTGCTGGGCACTGGGTGGGTTGTCCTGGGGAGTGCTTGCCTCTGAGTGGCTGTCACAACTGGAAGTGGAGAGCTCATTACAGGAAGTCCCACTCTCACTTCCTTTATCTGTGACTTTGTCATGTTTCCTATCTTCATGCTCTTGTTTAGGTGACACTATTTTCTGAGATGGTCCTAAAAAGGAAAAAAGGAGTAGAAAAACTGAGTAAGAAGTGGGAAGGTCGAATTAAACAAGCTTTATATTTTTTATATTAAACCAAGAACATTTAAGAAAAATGCCGTTTGTTGCACTAGTTTATATTTGAAGGATTAAATACAACACCTGGTGTTGTTAATGTTTATTGAAACATGCAACATGGTGATTAATTATTTATAACAATAAAATTTGGGAGGTTTGCTTGATGAGCATTTGTAGATTAGACAGTTCATTCCTGCTTTAGCGAATGGCATTAGTTGTCCTTTGCATATGTATTTCACCATTATAAAAGCAGAAAGTACCATTGCTCTATTTTACAAACAGAGGTAGCAGCATTCTCCAGGCCCAGAAGTGCAATAGCAACATTTGTGCTTCCAAGAGAGAGGCTGGTTTAAATCTTATCCTCCATCTCTTAATCTTGCTTCCTGTCTATTTCCTTGGAGAGAATTATGAAAGTGATGTAAGATATATATGTGCCTAATATTATGCTGAAAAATAGGGTTGAAATATAGTATTCTCTTAAATTTCAAGGCTTACCATTTGAGGTAAATTACCTAGGAGGACAATTTTCAGAAAGTGATAGTTTGCCAAGATAATTATTTCAAATACACAAACAGTTTATTTCCAAGAGGGAGCATATATTATTCTCTTTGACTCTGCTGTGGGATTAGGACCTCCATCTAACATTTATTGAATACTACCACATATCCTGAACTATAATAAAACCTTGATTTAACTGGAGCCCAACCATTCAGAAATAAAAGTTACCCAAATCTTATTTTTTTCTTGTAGTCAACTTTTATGGACAAGTTATATAAATCAGAATGGAAGGGAAAAGTATCAATATTTTAAGCAATTGCCTAGGGGATTCTGCTGTGCAGCCAGAATTGAGAACAACTGATCTAATTCAGAGGTTTCAACTTTAGCCACATATGGAATTACTTGGAAAGCTTAGATTATTGATGCCTTGGTCTTAACCCCAGACATCCTGCTTTAATGAGATGCTACCTGACTACCAGGTCATTTAATAAATTCAGGTGATTTCAACATGCAGTCAAGATTATGAGCCTTTCCTCAGTCTAATATATATGAATTGAGTTAATAACCAATATGAATAGTTTATATTAGTCAGAAGGTGGGGAAACAAACCAACAAAAATACTTTTCATAATAGCACTTACTATGTACTACCCACTATTGGATGTTATCACCAATTTTCCTATTTAAAATCAGAAGAAAAAACATTGATACCAGACATTTAGTTGAGTGGGATTAAAGATTTTTAAAAGCTTTAGAACCTTTTGGAGTGATGAAAATATTCTATATCTTGACTGTAGAGTTAAATACAGGACTGTATACATTTGTGGAAACACAGAATTGCAGAGCTAAAATGGATGGGTTTTTCTGTATGTAAACTATATCTTAATTAACCTAACCAAAAACATACAAAAAATCCAAAAAACTTTAAAGAATGTGTACCTATTTGAGAGACGGTCTTAACCAATATTTCATACTTCCTTTGTCCACAATACAGTAAAAGCAGAACAAATGCAGATGCTTATGAAAGCTTAGTAAGAAAGTGCACTAATACATTTCAGAAGCATTTGCAACCATGGATTAAAGAAAACAGACACAAACAGTTGTTTCCTTTAAGTCTCTGCCATTTTCATTTATGGTAAGAGAGAAAGGGGGGTGAATCTGAGGGATGGGGGTGGAGAAGATGCACTTCCTAATACTCCTTGCTGACTTACCCACATCCATTCTGTACCCTCCACTGTCTTTAGTGGCTGATATGGGCACAAACCACGTCCTTAGGCTCCCCTGCCTTGTGGTTTTCAGTTGGATTCAACCAGTGATAAAGATTGGCAAGATCATACACTACCTGACCTCACCCCCAGGATTTCTGTGATGTGGTTTCATCTTTGGACCAAAAGGCACAGTCCTGTCTGGCAGCTCTCTCCACTTCTCTCACCTTCCCCCCTTCCCTCTGCCACCCCTCTTTCTGGATTCCATTAGACTAGGCTCACATCTTCAGGCCTACAGGTATCAACCATTTCCACTGTAACTGGCATGAAGGTATTGCCTACACTGTTATAAACTGACAATATTCAACTGTGCTCAAATTACTCAATTGGATATGCCTTCTCTTTCTTCTGGGACCTTGACTGATAGACCCAAAACAGTCATTAACCATCCATTGACTAGAAGGGTGTTACTTGTAGGATCAGTTTTTTTTTTTAGTGGTGCCAGGTTTTAGTGGCAATAATACTGAAAAGGGAGTGAGTTTGAAGTCCTACTGAACTGGAATCAAATTCCAGCTCTCTGGCAAATAGTCTTGTGGCCTTGAGCAAGATACTTAGCTTCTCTAAGTCTCAATTTCCTTATCTATAAAGTGGTAGTAGTAGTACTTCCCTCATAGGGTTATTTTGAGATTAAATAAAATACCATACAAAAGGGTCTAGTACAGTAATTCTCAACATTGACAGTATATCATTGTAATTTAAAAAAAAATGTACAGATGTTCAGTCCCATCTCTGGAGATTTTAAGTTTGCTGAAGGGTTTGTATGTATGTATTTATATGGAGGTCAGAGTGGTGAAGGAGGTATAGCATCTGCTTATCTAATTATCTTAATGGCAGAATGTGATCTCAAGCTGGCATGATGCCCACCAGCCTAGTAAAATGTAGGATATAAATAAATGGTTTTTACCCTTTCTGTCAATCTTCTGCATTTCTTTAACCAGAAATCTCCATAGAGGAATCTAAGATTTTCATTCCCAATAATGACTAAAGGATTAAACTGCAAATACCTGGGAAAACCAATTTATGTTTAAGGATAAATGATTGATGAGAAATTGTTTCCTGTTAATAGGCAGGGGAATAGAGCATTAGATAAAGATACCCAGGCAGAAAAGTAACAACATCAGAGAGGAAGACAGTACAGAAAGAGGATACTAGGTACCTCCAAAGCAAATGGTTCATTCTGTTTTTATTCACTGGGGAAAAACTGTTTAATGAGATAGGCTAGCTGTTTATATACAGAGCTATATAAAGTCCATGTGTTAACTAAATAAATTATATACAGTTATTATGCCTAATGGCATTATAATTTATTCATGGAAATAAGACTCTTCCCCATCCCCTCCCCAAAGTACACACAAACAAATGCAGACTCCACAATACAGCAGGATGCAACATATTTATGATGGAAATGGATTGCTCTTGTTTGTAGTATAAGATGGAAACTCAAGGAAGACTTCTTTGAAGAAGGCATTGATCAGTTTAGCCAACAGAATTTTATTGAGCACCACTACGTTCCAGGCACTGTGCTGGGATCTAAAGGAAACACATAGTGGGTGCTCCAGTGAAGTTCACAGGCTATTTTATGGTATTTTATAACATAAAGTGTTTAAAATGCATGCTGCACTGTAGAATATCTTCCACTATAGACTTTAAACTCTATGAAAAAAAATGGAGGTGGGAAGCCGAATTTTCTATGGTCTTAAAAGCACCCTTTTTTTTTTCCAAAAAAGAACTTGGAATAGGTACAGTTATTAACAAGAATTAATAAATATACACTTTTATTTCTCATCCCTCCTACTTCTTAAATTATTTTTGGCAAGGTGGACTCCTAATCAAGAGACCAAATAGGTTCAGATGTTTATTTAAGAGAAAATGCATAACTTAATTTTGTCCACAATTTTTGGTTTGATTTTGAAGTGTAATTGATCTGCAGAGCTATGTTAGTTCCTGTTACACAACATAGTGATTTAATATTTCTATACATTCCAAAGTAGTCACCACAATAAGTCTATTTATGTCACCATACAAAGATATTACATAGTTATTGACTATATTCCCCACATTGTACATTTCATACCTGTGAGTCATTTATTTTGCAACTGGAAGTTTGTACCTCTTAATCTCCCTCACCTATTTCCCTCATATATATATATATATATATATATATATATATATACTACATCTTCTTTAGCCATTCATCTATTGATTGGCACTTAGGTCCCTTCCTCATCTTGGCTATTGCAAATAATGCTGCAATGAATATAGAGGTGCATGTATCTTTTCGAGTTAGTATTTTCATTTTCTTTGGGTAAATATCTAGGAGTGGAATTGCTGGATCATATGTTAGTTCTATTTTTAATTTTTTGAAGAACCCACTTTTGAATGTATAGAATACTATGATAGTTCTTTGTATAAATCATTAAGAGTAATAGTCTCCTTTTGATTTATGTCAGAATTTTTGATGATGCATAACATACAATATATTATAATTGCCATTTGATTAAATGCCATTGATACTTTAAATCATTACTGATAACAGTGGATTGAAATTGGGACTAAGATATAACAATAAAATGATTTATGTGTTTTTTATGACATGAAATGTAAGAAAAAATAAATGAATTAAGAGGAAATAATAATTTAATGTAGTTGCTTAGTTTTCTGTGGATGCCTGCTAATTGTAGGCTTCCAGGGATAGTTTAAAACTTTACGTCATTCCATTCAATGATCCAAAGCCACTTGAAATGACTTAAGCACAACATGAATAAAAATTTAAATAGCACTAAGTCCTGTATATATGGGAACAGCATGATTTTCAGAAACTTCTCTGTGTTTCTTCTGATAATAATATAATCAAATATATATCTAAGTGATGTTCCTAAAAGCATTTTGCCCTCTGAGTTGCAATACCAATCAGACAGCATAAGAAAAGAAAATGAAGTATGATTTGGTGGCTTAATCAGCTGGGCTTTCTTCCATCACATAAAGAGACTAATGAATAATTATTAGAATAGGCAACAAATCAGTGAACAAGCAAATCTCACACCTATTTAAGATTTAACTTTAAAAAGGAATTAGTTATTTAAAAGTCCAATATATATGTGCAGCTCGAAACTTTCCAAAAAGTATTTGGAAAATTAAATCTTCCACTTTTCATTTGGCTATGTGCCATTAAATAGACTAGGATTTCATCCAGGAGTTGATTGTCTTTCAGGGGGATTTATAGCCTTACCTAGGAGACCTGCAAGCCAGCTACCTAGGCCATGCTGCTCCACAACTAATTTTTAAAAGAACAGTCAGTACACACATGCACACACACGTAACATACATTCTGTTCCTTTATTATGCTCGCACCTTTCTTCACTGTGGGAAAAGCCTTGGAAGATCTGAGTCTGAGCTAGTCTCAGCCTCTCTAGGCAAGTACTTTGTGCTGGTCACATCACCTCTCTAATATTTGGTCTTGCTGGTTAAAATTTTTGGCTTGGCCCCTAGATTCATTTATGTTATAAAGGTCTATAATTCTAAATTATATAATGAATAGGGAAGACTTTTCCATGTAGTAAAATTCTAATCAAATATTAAATATAAAACATGAAAGAGTCCCCATTAATAGAAATAACCTCTTAGAATGGAGAAACAAATTCAATTTCTACTTAAGTACTTCACAGAATTACAGGGTTCAAGAATAACTTTCTTCCACGTTCATTGATAGGAAGGGTAGTTCTAGAAGACATTATCAACTTACATTTGTTTCATTAAATCTATCCTTGTCACTGAAACGCCAGAAATGAGAATGATGCTTAAGGCAACACAGTGCAGATTGGCTGAGCTCACATCCTAGTTCAAGGACTTACTAGGTGTGCTTTCTTGGCCAGGTTACTTACTTTCTTTGGGCCTCTGTTTTCTCATGTTTAAACTTCACGGAGTTGCAGCAAGGATTCAATGAGCTAGCACATGTGAAGTACTCAGGATGTGCCCGGCATGTGTAAATGCTCACAGTGTTCATTATTATTATTATACAGAATAAACATCCAGTGCTATTTGGCTATAGTATGGCATAGCTGTTTATCTGAATATTGACAGTACTGACTGAGGAATCCAAATATTTCCATTCTAATTTTGGCTCCACACATAGTACCTATGAACATATGAACTGCAGGCAAGTCACTTACTTCTCTAAGCCTCAGTTTTTTAGTCTATTAAAAATGAAATAAGAATAGTAATTCCTAGTCATATAGTCATAATAAGAAAGGAGATAATAGATGTCAAAGCAATTTTGCTGTAAAGTTTTCTGTAAGTGATTTGAGAGCCTATTAAGTATTAAATTCTCATGTCCAAAAAGGAACTTTGAGAAAATAAAACACAAACACTCTCTTTTGAGTTATTAAAATGTGTGAATTAAAAGTAATAGTAATAACATTACATTAAACAAAATATACTACATTGAAGGCATCACAATGGGCCAAAACGTGTAAAACTGGGCAAAATGGGGTTTTCAATTAATTACATTGGGTTTTATTACACTGATAGAAAAAGGAGGAAATGATAGCTTTTCTAAGTCATTTGGGTGAATAGTGTCGTACAGAAATTAATCATAATATTTTTATCTTTAAAAAAGGCACGAGACTACTAGGGTAGTGCTGGTGTTGACACCTTCAGTAATAGTACTTCCGTATTTTTTTCTCAGAATACCAGGGATTCCAATAAGGGTCTATGTGGATAACTGCACACTTGAAAAAACCTTTTATTTTAATCTCTTTACCTGCCTAGTTGATGGTAAAAAAGACTGAATATGCAAAATGTGTCTTCCACAGGCACAATTCCCAGAAGGGAATTACCCTTTAATAGTACTAAATTCAATGGTGTGTGAATGGTTATTGTGGTACTTGAACAGAATGAACCAATCTGTCTTAAATATTAGCACTACATGCCTCTAAGTATTAAGCAGTTGAGTCAAAAGGGAAAAACTCCATTTCAATTTGATAAACATTTGTTGAGCAGCCTACTATGTACCAGGTCTCACAGTGTTAGTTTTTAAGAGGAAGGACACACACACACCAGAGTCCCTGGAATCAAGTAGTCCAGGCTTAGTGTGACAAGCACAGTAATGCAGCTGTATCTAAGTGTGAATGGGACAGGAAGGAGAGAGCAAGAGTAAATGGTGATTGGAATGAGCTAAGGAAAGGGGATCATTTTTAATTCATCAGTTAAAATCTGCATATAAACTATAGTCAGCCCTCCTCTGTATCTGTGATTCCCCGCTTATCTGAAGTATCGCAAGCTAAATTGAAACTTAAAGATCATATGGGAGATGCATTCATCTTAGAGTAAAAAGGCTATCTGAATGAATAAAACTAATTTTTATTTATTTATTTATTTATATTATTTAAAAAAAATTATTTTATTTTTTTAAGTTTTTTTTATTAGTTATCTATTTTATACATATTAGTGTATATATGTCAATCCCCATCTCCCAGTTCATCCCACCACCACCCCCCCCCACTTAAAAACTAATTTTTATATGAGAAGAATTAAACTCATTTCTTTATCTTTTTATAATCTCTACTCTCATTACTTGACCACTTCTTGAATGAAAGTGAATAGAAGAGAAAAGAAAAGTAAAGAAGGGTAATTTGAAAAGAGAAACATTTGTGGTATTCTTTCTTCCACACTGACATGATTGGCCACTAACCCACTCTTCTGATTCTTCTTGTACCTGTTAACTTTTTACTCTACTTTTTTATTTACAGTGTGTCTCCCTGTCTTTAAATTGTAAATGCCTTGAAGACAGAAGCTGTGCCTTTGTAGCCTATCATGAAGCCTTCATCAGAGTAATTCCTTAACCAAATTAATAAAATGAAAATGATCTTCACTCCTCTGAATTTCTATAGTATCTACTACTGACTATATCATTTGTTTGGTACTTAGCACTCACTACCTTTTATGTTACTAAATATTCACCTAAATGACCATTGAGTAGTAATGATGCTCCCATAATCCACACACAAATGTCCGTTCCAAAGTCACATATCCAGTGTCCTATCTTCCTCAAAAGGGTTATACAGTTGACCCTTGAACAACATGGAGGTTAGGGACACCCTCTGTGCAGTGAACAATCTGAGTATAAGTCACAGTCAGCCCTCCATACCTGTGGTTCCTCCGTATTTTTGGTTCTGTATCCTCAGATTCAACCAACCGTGGATTGTGTAGTACTGTAGTATTTACTATTGAAAAAATTTGCATATAAGTGGACCCACACAGTTGGAACCAAGGTTGTTCAAGGGTCAACTGTAATTTCCATGAGGTCAGAGACCGTGTCTTAAGTTTCCTTGTATCACTCAGTTCAGGAGGCTGATTTGTTTTATCATTGAATCAAAGATACTAATAAGTGAATAAGAAAAAGTAATGTAGCACTAGGAAAAAATATACGAGAAAATATACATTTAATGGAACGTATTTTGGAGGAAGTTTTAAAAGTAATCTTATCGCCTTCCTCCCATTCTATAAATCTGTGTCTTCCTGTTAGTTATTTCTATAGATTATACCCAAGTCACCTTTGACTACCCAATGGATTTATCTTTTATTTCCAATTATTTTCCAAGTCTTGTTAATTCTACTCTTACACTGGCACTCGAATCTACCCCTTCATTTCTATTCCCATTTTCACCACTTATAACCGGTTTCTCATTATTTCCTACTGTCTCTTAACCAGTTCTCTGACTTCATTTTAGTTCGATTTCAAACTATTCCCTACATCATTGCTAAATAAATATTCCGAAAGTCTAATTCCATGTACAAAAACCTTCTAAATAGTTCCTTTGCACACAGAATGAAAACTCTGTGCCACATTTTGGCACAGAAAACTGTCCTCAGTGTGACCCAAATGATTATTGCAGCCTATCTTGTAATGCTCCCCATATATCAGCCAAAATACACTTATTGTTCCTGGTAAATGCCTTGCTTTATCCATGCTTATTTCCCTCCTTCTGGATTGTATACCTTCCTTGCTCCAAAGGAAAGTAACACTTTCAAACATGTTCCAAATGGTGCTTTCAGCATCAAACCTTCCATTCTCACATTTGGATGTGATTTCTTGTTATTTCTTGCTCTCTAACGACCCACTGCACTTTGTTTGAATCTACCAAGTATTGAGCTTATCTTGTCTCAAATAATAGTTATTTCTATACTAATTTTAACTTGCATCCCTGAGTTCTGCCCCACAAGACACACACACAAACACTCATACAATCTATGTTAGTCATTATGGAACAGAGATTTTATTTTATCTTTGTATTTCCTGGAGCTCCACCACCATGACAAGGCTTGTAATTATTCAGTAACTATTGAACTGAATTAAGTGAAATTAGTATAATCTACAAAAGAATGTCTAAGCACATAGGGAATTTTTTATCCCCAAAGAAGTTTTGTTTTGTTTTGTTTTAACTAAAAAAGATAAACCCAAGTAAAACTAAGCTCATAGGGTGTAACAAAAACAAACAAAAAATAAGGGTGAAGATATGAACTTTCTGCAGTGATCTATAAGAAGGACCTCACAGTCTCTCTAGTAAGTGAAAGTATTCTTTTGAGAAAGTCCCTATGTTATCTCCTTCAGGTTACAAAAGAGAAGTGAAAAGTTTTGGGGAACCACATATAATAAGGAAAGACATTTTTCTTTGTTGTGCAGAGAATTCTACATCACTTATGTGATTGTACCTGATGCTTGCACATAAATAGGCCTAGGAGAAAAGGTATTAAGTGTTCACTTGTCCATTCAGAATCCCTGTCACATGCAAAATGTTTACCAACACCTTGCAAGAAGTCTACATTTAAAACTTGTCTTCATATTCACTCATGGGAGCTAAGATTCTGTGGCACACGTACCCATTTTGTATTAAAAAATAAAAATAATAAACAAGAACTCCAGAAAGATGCCCTGGCTTCTTTTGAATCTTGAAATTAAGATCTGCTCATTCCCAGGTTCCCACATTTGAATTCACCACACCTTATTATTGATGGATGTCTGACTTTTTCCCTATGTGCCGAAGTAGCTATCTTTTAACGACCTCCTTTATCACAGGCGCATACTGTATAAGAGGGATAATTTACCTGGCTTTCAAATTTGTGAACACAAGCCCACTCATGCTTGTTCCATATCTGTAAATTGTGGATCTTAATACCTACATGGTGCTTGGCAAGGATTGAGAGGTTGTATCCACAGCACATCTGATGGCTGTGGGAGGATAAAAAGGAGCCCTGTAACTATAGGTTGGGGTGCACTTAGGGCGTGCTGTGTATAACAAATTGAAATGAACAAAAACCCATGCTGGTTGTAAATTATCCTTGCCTGTTATAAACTACTAAAACAAAAAACCTGATGACAACAGAGGAAGCAGAGTTTGTGAGGAGGCAAAAACAAAACAAAACAAAACGAAAGGAAACAAACAAACAAACAAAACCAGGCTAATACTCTTGGGTCCCAGGAGCAGCAGTGATTGCCGGCAGAAAGTCATAGCTAAGGGGATTTTTGTTTGTCAGATCTCTTCAGAATCTGAGTGCCTTCCTACCAATAAACATTTTCAAGTACTTCCAACAATGGTCAGAGAGATGCCATTTCTTATAGTTGCCATACTGTTTAATGTGAGTGCCACCTCTTTTCCCTTTGAGATGTATAAAAGTGTACCTGTTATAGAAGCAGCTATACAGTGAATGGAAAAAGGAAACATAAATGCTTACAGCAGGGTTTAATTTCATGTTGTGTGACAACGAAAAACTGCTCAGCCTTTGAAAATAGCAAGACTGTGTTTGAAGTAAAGTTCTGACACCTACTACCTATGTGCCAAAATGTACCTTTGAGATTCATTTTCCTATTTTGCTTAAGAAGGATTAAAATTATGGTACCTCCCTCCTAGAACTGCTTTAAGGAAGGATATGTATGAGGAAGAGCCTAACAGTAGGCTGAAAAGTGACCCCAGAAAAGACATCCTGTCCTAATCCTTGGAACCTGTAAATGTCGCCTCATATGACAAAGTCTTAGCAGTTGTGATGAAGGATTTGGGGTTGGTGAAATTATTCTGGATTTTCCGGTTGGACTCTAAATTAACTACAGGTATCCTTGCAAGAAGGAGTTAGAGGGAGATTTCATACACACACAGGAAGAGGATGCAATGTGGTCGCAGAGTCAGAGATTGGAGTGATTTGGCTACAAATCAAGGAATGCTGGCAACCACCAGAAGCTGGAAGGGGCAATTTTCCCCTGGAACCTCTGGAGGCAGTGTGGCACTGCTGTCACCTTGATTTCAGCCTGGTGAAAATGATTTTGCACTTCACCCTTCTGGAACTATGAGACAATAAATTTCTGTTGTTTTAAGCCACCAAATTTATGGTAATTTGTTACAACAGCCATTGGAAACTAACACAAGTCTATTTAGTCTGATGTCTGGCCCTTGGTCGATGCTGAGTTAGGCATTTATATAAGTGAACATGGTATTATCCTTAATAACTGGATGATATTGGATCTGAATTATAGGATCTTAGTTTCTCAATTAAAATACAATCTCTTGCAATCTCTGCCAAAATGTCATCCTGTATCTTTTCCAAATAATAACCCTTAAGATTTTGGAAAACAGTTATCATGTCTAGTCTAAGTTTTCCCCAATTATGTAAATCAACTATTATTTGCATAATGAATTTTATAGTTCCCTAACGATGTCACATCTGTTCCCACAATACACTCTTCTCTTTCTACTCACCCTCACCTTCCCAACTCTACATACACACATTATATATATACATATATCACAAACTGTCCCTCATCTATAACTGATTCCATACACATCTCTAGCACCTGCCCATTCTTTGACGTTCTAGCACCAGATTTTACCGCTTTCTGGACATCTAAACTTCAAGCACCATATGCCACAAAATGACGAATGACCTCACTATTCTTTCCCCTATAAACCAGTTCCTCCTCTAACGTTTTCTATTTTTCTTTTTATAAAAGCACCACAATCTTCTGAATCTCACAGGTTTGAAATCTTAGTCATCTTCATTATTCCTGTTCCTACCCCTCTATGGATCCCTTCCTCAGATGAACACTTACCTTACCCTACTGAGTGCACTTTGATAGCATCTCAATCATTTCCCTCATTTCAGTTGTCACCCTCACAATTATGATCCTCATTAATATTTTGTAATGACCTTTTAACTTCTTACTGAATCTACTGAAATGACATTCTAGAGATTTTTTTCATCTCTAATATCTACCTCCTGTTATCCACACTGAGAACCTAGATACATATCACCAAAACATAGCTCTTCTTATAGTATCTGTTCTCTGAAAATGACAATGGCTTTCAAAAGAAATCCAAATTTCTTACCACATAAACAAGACTTCCCATGACATGGTCGCAGTTTAAACTCCAAAACTCATTTTCTATTACCAACCTATTCAAGCCAAATTAGAGATAATTAGTATTATCCTAAACACCATGTGTATTTTTGTCTTCAATTCTTCACCTATGCAAATGATAGGTTGATCACTGTTTCGTATCATACTTAGTAAATTCTTTATTGCCTGTGTGTGTACGTGTGTATGTGAGTCTGAAAATATATGTGGCACCCCTAACCATCTTATGTAATAGACTCCGAGCCCAAGGAGTATATTTATAACCTAGACTGGGACAACCATAATACCTTACCCACCCAGCCCCATATTCTAAGGCAAAGACGACAGGTAGGAGGCAAGCAACCTGGGTATTTCAATAACAGGAAATCTCTAGGATATTTTAAACTGTTGATAGGGGGAAAGAAAGAGAAGACCTTTACATGTCTGGTGAAATGCTCTTGGATGTGACTTCAGATGACTAAGTGCCTAGCCCCCAACTAGAGTAGAAGAGAATGAGAGAGGAAAGGAAGCCTTAACAGTGTTGGGGGTGTCTGACTCAGTGATCCCTCTAGCCAGTTCCACCTGTTGGACAAGTATTTTAGACAGAATAAAATATTAATCTCACCAGAAAAATCCTTTTTATAAACCTGTTTAGATATTTTATTAGATGCAAATAGCCTTGAAATATAACTGAAATCTCTCTTCTTGAAGCAAGTTGAGTGACATGGTTGTATTCGTCATTGGAAAACTCTGATGCTTAATGCTTAATGCATAAACTTAAATATTTTATGTTACTGGTCAGAAAAGTTGGGGAAATTTAGAATGAGTTAGGCAGAAACAAATATATAATCAGTGTGTATTTATGAACAAATCATTTCAAAAATAAAACATACAATTGAAAGCCTGTCAAGGATTTACTTTTATTCTACTAACAGGACCATGGGCCCCCATCCCTGTGTTAAAACCTGTGACCAGGGTGGGAAAGGCACTGCTATTGTTCCAGACCTAGCTCCTCATCCATTCCTTAGTCCTGGGGGAAAAAGGTCTGTTTCAAGAAGGAGACTGGGGTGCAAAGTAAACACAAAGATACACACACACACAAAGTTGATATTACTTTATTATGTAAATGTGCTTAAATTAAAAAATCATGATGTTTTGGAGTAAAGTAACTGTTTTGCACCATCCCCTAGCAACACATCACCGTGTGTCATGTTTTTGTGTGTGTCACTAGTAAAGGAGATGAGCTGAAGCAAACATAATAATACAAGCAGGACAGTTTTATACTTAGTTCATATTTTACCAAGTGAGTCAAAGGTTGTACTGATACTGAACATTTACTGAACGCTTACTATGGACCAGGCACCATTGCTAAGTGCAATATGCTAGCATTGTATCTACAACTCACAATAACTTTATAAAGGAAGCACCTATTATGACTATTTTACACATGAGGAAAGCGAGGCATAGGGAGGTTATATTACCTGATGGGTCACATTTGGAAGTGGCAGAAACAGGAGTCAGAGGCAGATGTCTGACTTCAGAGCTTATGCTGAGTTAGGCTCTGAGATGCATTGCCTCAGAAACCCTGAAAACATTGTCAAAGCCATGAAATCCTAAACTAGATCTACAACTAGTCACGAATTTCAAGCCCTGAAAAGATTAAACTCAGATGCACACCTGTGAAAATTTTGGGATAAAAGTGTCTAACTCTACTTGACTATGATAATTTCTGTAGATCATTTGTAATATTCAATTATGCTATAACATGTCTATTTAAAAAAAATTAAAAGTCCAAATGTATAAAAATGCAGATTGTGCTTTCTAACTCAGTTCCTTGAGATTATTACTGGGACCAAAACACTTTAACCAGGAAATCTGTAACAAATGTAAGATTTTCCCATTCTGAAACAAATGCTTATGCTGATATATCTTCTGAAACACATATTTTTGTAAATTTAGACCTATAAAAAAGGCTCTTTTACATTAACTGCATAGGCATAGATCAAGAAACAAGTACAGTTTAAATGAAAATTATATATTTAAATGTGAATTCCACTTTAAAATTTCCAGAGTGAAAATAATTAAGAAAGAGATAAGAAGATGTAGAATTATAGCAGAAAAGAAACAGAGAAGATGAGGGAATTATCTCAGGACTCATGACTTGCCAAATTCTATAATATATTCCAAAATATCAGAATTAGATTTGTATAATAAGGCACCTTTAAGACTGAACCTTTCAATGATGTGTGTCTCTTGATCAGGAAAGGTTCTGACAAAGGCCAGATGTGTTTGCTAAGAGCTTTTGGAGCCTAATTAAATAATGAGTAGGTTCTGCCAGGGTTGGGATGCCTTGAACTTTTCATGTCACTTCATAGTGCACTTTAGTCTAAACCTAATATTTCAATAACAGCAGTAACATCAATCTTCCTTTCTGACATTAAAGCCTTACAGACGAAAAGATTGTGAGGTGGTGCTTGTGAAACTATTACAAGATAAAAAGATGTACTGGTAGCGCCTTCTATGTAGATCAATCAATATGGTTATGTAAAGGGAGAATTTGCACTGGGAATACATTAGGAAAACCATGTTTAATTACAAGATATATTAATGATTATTCATTAAAAGCTTGAGGATAGCACTTTTTAAATATAGGCAGCAGAACTAAAAGAGTATGCCCCCAGTATGATGCATATTGAATAACTCTTCATGAAGTGCTGAGAACACAGGATTCACAGAAATGAGTAGTCTGCTTTGACTTTATGTAGTTCAGTGAAAGTGATCTGGGGTGGTCACTCTTTGTTCACTTTATAAAACTTACTTAAACAAACTATGTACAATTTGAATGAAAAATTCAAATATATGCATTCCTTTTAGGGCAAAAATTTCCATAACAAGGAGCTAAACTAGAGCTACAATTACTCAATAATAAGAACTGTATATAAAGATCACTAATTAATTAGAAATTATGATTTACATTATAATTGATTTTAGTACAACTATGACTGTATATCAGCATTAGAGAAGTACCAAAAAAAAAAGTTAAATCAATGATTAAAGACTCACAGCTCCTTTGCTTGAATGACTGGCTGCTCCATGTGCCTTTAATAAACAGTGAAATACTTTGCAAGCAACACTGCAAAGGCTAAAGGTCACATAGAACACTGAGAAGATTCTGATTTTGTAGATCAAAGAGCAAATGAGAATGGTTAATGTTTGTCTTTATTGGTTTAATTCTATCAATTTCTATCATTTTTGTTTACAATAGCAAAAACATGCATATAATTAGAAAAAAAAACTTTATAATGGAAATCTTCAGTATTATTTATTTTATTAATAACAAAAATATTGTTTTATAATTCAATTTTGGTAATAAGAGTTTTATTAAAAAATATTAACTTTTAGTGCAGTGCATTCTAGAGAACTCAAAGTAATTATAAGGAAAAATGAATTAAATCCACATCACGTTTATTAGTAACATGTATTTATAGAAAATTACCAGGTAATATGGCATCATGACTACAGAACATATCCTGCTCTAGTTTAATATAATCTAGAAAGGACAGAAAAAGAAATGGAGGATATTTAATCAAGATGGCAGCCCTTTTTTTTTTCTCTCAATCTCTTACAAACCTATTAAATTACTATCTTGAGGGTGGGGGAGAGAGGGAGAGAGAGAGAACAAATGAACTAAATCCTTGAGAGTGTTAGAAAACATGAAAACTGTCATGAACAGAATAGACAGTGGGAAAATTCTGGGTGACAAAAAGCAGATGGGATCAATCTAAAAATGAGTGGAGAAAACATTAGCTTGACACACTCACAGGAAAAAATAAAAAGGAAAGAATGATTCAGTAGAACTCAAAGCCCAGAGTAAACTAACAAAAGAGATGAAAGAAATCTTGGGTTAATTATCAGAAGACCTGGGTCTTTTTTATGTGACTGGACTGGTCCACTTCACTAAGCAGAAAGCAGCAGAGGAACCAAACTTTGGACAAACAACCAACAGCTCTCTAGAGAATCAACTACCTCTCTGAGGATAATTACTTCTGTAGATAAAGAAGTGGGGCTTTGAAATTCCAGATCTCTGCTATCCATCAGTGAGGGGGTGGGTGGGGTTGGATGGGGCTCCAAAGAAGAAAGGTGATCCTCTCAGCCAAAAGACAAGCAAACAAAAATCTCTCCTTGATATGACTGCAGGTGAGAGCCCAGTACTGTGTAGTTGGGATGGACTCAATCTATCTACCATTTAGCTATCAATGTATTCTAAATTAAGGTCATCCAGTCAAGACATACTACACCCCCTTCCCAGTGAGGCAGAGCCCAGGCACTGAAATATACTGCTGGGCAAAGAAATCTGAAAATCTGGGTTAAACCCATGCCATCTACCTATACTTAGCAATCTAATCATTCACACATTAATATAAAAAGAAAACCAGGAGACCTTCAAGATGACGGAGGAGTAAGATGCGGAGATCACCTTCCTCCCCACAAATACATCAGAAATACATCTACATGTGGAGCAACTCCTACAGAACACCTACTGAACGCTGGCAGAAGACCTCAGACCTCCCAAAAGGCAAGAAACTCCCCACGTACCTGGGTAGGGCAAAAGACAAAAGAATAGGGACGGGACCTCCACCAGTGGGAGGGAGCTGTGAAGGAGGAAAGGTTTCCTTCCACACACTAGGAAGCCCCTTTGCAGATGGAGACTGTGGGGGGCGGAGGGGGGAAGCTTCGGAGCCACGGAGGAGAGCGCAGCCACAGGGGTGCGGAGGGCAAAGCGGAGAGATTCCCGCACAGAGGATCGGCGCCGAGCAGCACTCACCAGCCCGAGAGGCTCGTCTGCTCACCCGCCGGGGCGGGCGGGGGCTGGGAGCTGAGGCTCGGGCTTCAGTCGGATCGCAGGGAGAGGACTGGGGTTGGCGGCGTGAACACAGCCTGAAGGGGCTAGTGTGCCACAGCTAGCCGGGAGGGAGTCCGGGAAAAAGTTTGGAGCTGCCGAAGAGGCAAGAGACTTTTTCTTGCCTCTTTGTTTCCTGGTGCATGAGGAGAGGGGATTAAGAGCGCCGTTTAAAGGATCTCCAGAGACGGGCACGAGCCGCGGCTATCAGCGCAGACCCCAGAGATGGGCATGAGACGCTAAGGCTGCTGCTGCCACCAAGAAGCCTGTGTGCGAGCACAGGTCACTATCCACACTGCCCCTCCCGGGAGCCAGAAGGGGGTGGCAGGACATATTTAAAGTGATGAAAGAGAAAAACCTACAACCAAGATTACACAACAAGGATCTCATTCAGAGTCAACAGAGAAATTAAAAGCTTTACAGACAAGCAAAAGCTAAGAGAATTCAGCACCACCACACCAACTTTAGAACAAATGCTAAAGGAACTTCTCTAGGCAGGAAACACAAGAGAAGAAAAAGACAACCATATTGATAACTACCTTACATGTAAATGGACTAAATGCTCCAACCAAAGACATAGACTGGCTGAATGGATACAAAAACAAGACCCGTATATATGCTCCCTACAGGAGACCCACTTCAGACCTAGGGACACATACAGACTGAAAGTGAGGGGATGGAAAAAGATATTCCATGCAAATGGAAATTAAAAGAAAGCTGGAGTAGCAATTCTCATATCAGACAAAATAGACTTTAAAACAAAGACTATTACAAGAGACAAAGAAGGGCACTACATAATGATCAAGAGATCAATCCATAAAGAAGATATAACAATTGTAAATATTTATGCACCCAACATAAGAGCACCTCAATACATAAGGCAAATGCTAACAGCCATAAAGGGGGAAATCGACAGTAACACAATCATAACAGGGGAATTTAACACCCCACTTTCACCAATGGACAGATGATCCAAAATGAAAATATATAAGGAAACACAAGCTTTAAATGGCACATTAAACAAGATGGACTTAATTGATATTTATGGGACATTCCATACAAAAACAACAGAATACACTTTCTTCTCAAGTGCTCACGGAACATACTCCAAGATAGATCATATCTTGGGCCATAAATCAAGCCTTGGTAAATTTAAGAAAATTGAAATCATATCAAGTATCTTTTCTGACCACAACACTATGAGACTAGATATCAATTACAGGAAAAAATCTATAAAAAATACAAATACATGGAGGCTAAACAATACACTACTAAATAACCAAGAGATCACTAGAGAAATCAAAGATGAAATCAAAATATACCTAGAAACAAATGACAATCAAAAAACGATGACCCAAAACCTATGGGATGCAGCAAAAGCAGTTCTAAGAGGGAATTTATAGCAATACAATTCTACCTCAAGAAACAAGAAACATCTCAAATAAACAACCTAACCTTACACCTAAAGCAATTAGAGAAAGAAGAACAAAAAAAAACCCCAAAGTTAACAGAAGGAAAGAAATCCTAAAGATCAGATCAGAAATAAATGAAAAAGAAATGAAGGAAACAATAGCAAAGATCAATAAAACTAAAAGTTGGTTCTTTGAGAAGATAAACAAAATTGATAAACCATTAGCCAGACTCATCAAGAAAAAAAGGGAGAAGACTCAAATCAATAGAATTAGAAATGAAAAAGAAGTAATAACTGACACTGCAGAAATACAAAGGATCGTGAGAGATTACTACAAGCAACCATAGGCCAATAAAATGGACAACCTGAAAGAAATGGACAAATTCTTAGAAAAGCACAACCTTCCAAGACTGAACCAGGAAGAAATAGAAAATATAAACAGACCAATCACAAGCACTGAAATTGAAACTGTGATTAAAAATCTTCCAACAAACAAAAGCCCAGGACCAGATGGCTTCACAGGCGAATTCTACCAAACATTTAGAGAAGAGCTAACACCTATCCTTCTCAAACTCTTCCAAAACATAGCAGAGGGAGGAACACTCCCCAACTCATTCTACGAGGCCACCATCACCCTGATACCAAAACCAGACAAAGATGTCACAAAGAAAGGAAACTACAGGCCAATATCACTGATGAACATAGATGCAAAAATCCTCAACAAAATACTAGTGAACAGAATCCAACAGCACATTAAAAGGATCATACACCATGATCGAGTGGGGTTTACCCCAGGAATGCAAGGATTCTTCAATATACTCAAATTAGTCAATGTGATACACCATATTGACAAATTGAAGGAGAAAAACCATATGATCAACTCAATAGATCCAGAAAAAGCTTTTGACAAAATTCAACACCCATGCATGAAGAAAACCCTCCAGAAAGTAGGCATAGAGGGAACTTACCTCAACATAATAAAGGCAATATATGACAAACCCACAGCCAACATTGTCCTCAATGGTGAAAAACTGAAGCCATTTCCACTAAGATCAGGAACGAGACAAGGTTGCACACTCTCACCACTATTATTCAACATAGTTTTGGAAGTTTTAGCCACAGCAATCAGAGAAGAAAAAGAAATAAAAGGAATCCAAATCGGAAAAGAAGAAGTAAAGCTGTCACTGTTTGCAGATGACAGGATAGTACACATACAGAATCCTAAAGATGCTACCAGAAAACTACTAGAGCTAATCAATGAATTTGGTAAAGTAGCAGGATACAAAATTAATGCACAGAACTCTCTTGCATTCCTATACATTAATGATGAAAAATCTGAAAGAGAATTAAGGAAACATTCCCATTCACCATTGCAACAAAAAGAATAAAATACCTAAGAATAAACCTACCTAAGGAGACAAAAGACCTGTATGCAGAAAACTATAAGACACTGATGAAAGAAATTAAAGATGATACAGATGGAGAGATATACCATGTTCTTGGATTGGAAGAATCAACATTGCAAAAATGACTATACTACCCAAAGCAATCTACAGGTTCAATGCAGTCCCTATCAAACTACCAATAGCATTTTTCACAGAACTAGAACAAAAAATTTCACAATTTGTATGGAAACACAAAAGACCCCGAATAGCCAAAGCAATCTTGAGAAAGAAAAACGGAGCTGGATGAAGCAGACTCCCTGACTTCAGACTATACTACAAAGCTACAGTAATCAAGACAGTATGGTACTGGCACAAAAACATAAATATAGCTCAATGGAACAGGATAGAAAGCCCAGAGGTAAACCCACGTACATATGGTCACCTTATTTTTGCTAAAGGAGGCAAGAATATACATTGGAGGAAAGACAGCCTCTTCAATAAGTGGTGCTGGGAAAACTGGACAGCTATCTGTAAAAGAATGAAATTAGAACACTCCCTAACACCATACATAAAAATAAACTCAAAATGGATTAAAGACCTAAATGTAATGCCAGACACTATAAAACACTTAGAGGAAAATATAGGCAGAACACTCTTTGACATAAATCACAGCAAGATCCTTTTTGACCCATCTCCTAGAGAAATGGAAATAAAAACAAAAATAAACAAATGGGACCTAATGAAACTTAAAGGCTTTTGCCCAGCGAAGGAAAGCTTAAACAAGACCAAAAGATAACCCTCAGAATGTGAGAAAATATTTGTAAAGGAAGCAACTGACAAAGGATTAATCTCCAAAATTAACAAGCAGCTCATGCAGCTCAATACCCAAAAAACAAACAACCCAATCAAAAAATGGGCAGAAGACCTAAATAGACATTTCTCCAAGGAACATATACAGATTTCCAACAAACACATGAAAGAATGCTCAACATCAGTAATCATTAGAGAAATGCACACACATCAAAACTACAATGAGGTATCACCTCACACCAGTCAGAACGGCCAACATCAAAAAATCTACAAATAATACATGCTGGAGAGGGTGTGGAGAAAAGGGAACCCTCTTGCACTGTTGGTGCGATGTAAATTGATACAGCCACTATGGAGGATCCTTAGAAAACTAAAAATAGAACTACCATACGACCCAGCAATCACACTACCGGATATATACCCTGAGAAAAGCATAATTCAAAAAGAGACATGTACCACAATGTTCATTGTAGCTCTATTTACAATAGTCAGGACATGGAAGCAACCTAAGTGTCCATCGACAGATGAATGGATAAAGAAGATGTGGCACATATATACAATGGAATATTACTCAGTCATAAAAAGAAAGGAAATTGAGTTATTTGTAGTGAGGTGGATGGACCTAGACACTGTCATACAGAGTGAAGTAAGTCAGAAAGAGAAAAACAAATACCGTATGGTAACACATATATATGGAATCTAGAAAAAAAAAAAAAGGTTCTGAAGAACCTAGGGGCAGCACAGGAATAAAGATGCAGACATAGAGAATGGACTTGAGGAGGGGGGGAAGGGTAAGCTGGGACGAAGTGAGAGAGTGTCATGGACATATATACACTACCAAATGTAAAGTAGATAGCTAGTGGGAAGCAGCCACATAGCACATGGAGATCAGCTCGGTGCTTTGTGACCACCTGGCGAGGTGGGATAGGGAGGGTGGGAGGGAGACGAAAGAGGGAGGAGATATGCGTATATATGTATATGTATAGCTGATTCACTTTGTTATACAGCAGAAAGTAAAGAGAGAAAGGAGAGGATATTGAATCTAAAGAGTTGACTACTGATAAAAATGTCTTGAGAACTAAATATTTTATTTAAAAAGTAAAATAAGTGATAAAATGAACACATAGAAGAACATGGCTAAAAGTCAAATTAATAATCTGAAATAAAATGTCATGGACATTTCTTAGAATTTGCAACAAAATAATATGTAGATGAAGTATGAGATAAGAATCAATCCAGCATGTCCATATCTGACTAGTAGGAGTTCCTAAAAGGAAAGATTAGAGTGAAACAGTGGCAATAATAATAAAAGAAATTAAAGCAGAAAAATGTTCATAGCTTATAATAGGCATACCTTTCAGACTGAAAGTGCTGTTGAGTTTTAAGCAAAGTAAATTAAAAAAAAAAAAAAAAAACCTAAATGCATCACAGTGAATTTTCAGAATTCTAAGGGGAGAGAGAGAATCCTAAAAACGTTCAGAGGAAAATAAAACATCCTACAGACAAAAGATTAAGGAAAAATTTGAGCTTGAAAACTTCACTGACCACTGTGATCTCTAGAAGACCATGAGGCAAAACCTTGGAAGGTTTTAGGAAAAAATAGTTTATCCTTCAAGACCTATTCCCAGTTATCTTAGCATTCAAATGTAGGGGTTATTTGTGGAGTTACTCAACATAAGTCCTCACTGAAAGAATTTGTCAAGATTATACTGTAGCAAAAATGAAAATCAGCTCATTCATTTGTTGATTTAATAAATTTAATAAATATTTATTGAGAGCCAATACATGGAAGACATCTTGCTAGACAATGGGAGAAATATAGAGAATGTACAATGACATTTAATTTATATAGTGATAAAGATGGATATTCATTTAAGAAAAATAATTTACTCTTTAAACTTTTGTGAGTGGAGTCCAGTAGAACAAGGGAGCATATGTGTAAACAGAGACAAGCATGAGTGGCCCGTTTCCTTGCCACTCTATTTGCATATAGCATTTGGATGCCTCATGATTGTAAGAGTTCAGTGAGACTCAAAGCAAGTATAAACATCTTACATTAACACTGAGTAAGGGAGCAGGAAAGGGGAGGATGTGGTTCTGACAGCCCCTAGAGGCCATGCTCTCTGTTCCAACCAGAACTTACTTGAATGCAGAGGGAAAGCAATGGCAGTCTAACCAACAAGAATGACCAAGGAATCCTATTATATCCTTTCTTACTTATCATTATGCTAAAAATAACAGCCTAGAAAGAAAGGGAAAGATAGGGGAATCCATAGTTCTTTTTTCTTTCAGTTTTTTAGTCATTAGTAAGGCAAAGGTATTGTGTTGGCAGAATGTGTACATATCAAGAAGCGGAATAAAAATGTTGTTAGTTTTGTGCACTATTTTTTACTCTTTTAGTAAGAAAGATATGCATATACATGTATGGGCAATGAAATACCAGTTGTGTAATTTTGGTGATTCTGCATACCAGTTTAATGCTCTAATATTTGCATTTAAAACTGGCATTGCACAATATAAGCAGTAAAATCCATGCTAGTAATTTAAAACTACATTTTCTTTACTTAGAACAGCATTAATATCAAATAAAAAACAAGTTGTGAGAGCGACCACAGATAAAAGGAAGAAGCTTTATATTTCAGTACTTCAGTGGCTCTTTCTTTCTGCTTTCTGAACAGGAAACCTAATTTTTTCAGTTGGCACTGGGCCACGCAAGTTACCTCAACAAAAGACTAACCAATTTATTTTAAAATGTAGAAAAATGAGGTTACCACATACCAAAATCTGTAGAACTTACAGAAAGTGATACTAAGAGTAAAAATTAATGTATCCTTAAATATATTTAATACAAAAATTAAAAAGAATAAAAATAAATGAGCTGAGCATTCAACTCAAGGGACTGGAATATAGCAAAATAACACAAAATGAATGGGAGCTTAATATAGAAGACAGACAGAAAATAACAAAAAAGGAAACAAAAATCTTTAGAAAATGAAAAGACGGCTGTTAAAAAAATAGACAATCTTGTGGTACATCTAATGAAGAGAAAACAGAAGACATCATTAATTATGAGAAAGCAAGAATAATTAGAATTAGAGAGACTATAAAGTGATAAAATATACTATTAGTAAATTTATATCAATAAATTTTAAATTAATGTTCTAAAATATATGTTACCAAGTTTCACTTACTAAAAATAGAAAATATGAACAGATGTATATAAATACAGTTTTTCAAAAGGAAATAACTTGAAGATCTAGTCCTAAAAAGGAAGAAACTAACTAAATAACTGATTAAATCTTTAAATGCAATGCAAATGGTAAAGCAGGCTATAAATGGTATATCATGTTACACAATCTCTTTCATGTATTTGATCAATATCATTCTTCTCGGTGAGTTTCACTCTATTCCTTATTTTAACTGGTAACCCACTTCCACTCTGTCCACCTGATTCCCATCCTAATTGAAAACTCCTCACACATCCTTCTCCTCTGTCCTATATTATTGGAATACAAAATTGTTTTCTCACCAAATGTGTGTGTCAACATGTAGAGTTAATGTTCTTAAACAAACATGTATTTCCTTAATTCTGTGGAGAGGGTAAAAATCTGCCAGCACATGACACCTATGTCAACTGCTACATCAACACTGAACATAATACGTTAGAAACTTTGTAGCGGAAACACAAAAACCACTGTTCTCTACAGGAAGCGTAAGATAATGTTGAAGGATGAAATTGCTTTGCCTGAGGAGTTTTATTAGGTGCTCCAAGCATGCGGAATGGTTTGCTGCTGAGGTGCTAGCAGTATAAACACAGGCAGAGTAAGCAGGGATGAGAATCAGAGGTACATAGACCAGGCTGAGATGATCACACTTGACCTATTTGGTGACATCAGAAGTTCAGGTAGAATTCAAGAGACCAGTATTGAAAGAAGCCCCAGGAAATGGTGATAGGCTAAGAAATCCCGTGTCCATTACAGAGTTTTACTCTTTGAGTAAAAAAAGCGAACACAGCCTTTAAGAAGAGGTTTCACTCAGCTTTCTTAGAAAGAAAATTTCTCAATTACTCCAGCAATTATCCCTGTACTATTCACTTATATTCTCTGTGGAAACAGTTTCTAATCATTGCCATAATTGTAATACAGTAATTGCATTCAGTGTTTAACCAAAGGCACTGTTGCTAATTATTTTTACAACAGTTTTACTGAGTCAATACCGATCGGTGTCATCTCTCATATTTGCCCCGTGTTTCCTGGCAGCTGCTAGCAGGGGAAGTAACTACCTGGGAGCAGAGCCACAGGGATATTCAGAGAACTGCACCACCACCAGAATACATCTTAATGAGTAGCTTTTGAATCTGTACCTCCACCTCTTAACACTACTTCCATAAAATGATGCATTCCTTAAGTAGGATCATCATATCAGGTCTCAAGATAGAATTACAAAGTATATTGAAAACTGTAAAGTAACCCTAAATAAGAAGTTTGGTATGCTCCAAAAATACAATGTATGCAAATTTTTCATCCGAAAAGAAAAAGATCTTGTCTAGGATTGGAATAATTGGGCTGCAGTTTTTGTAGCCTTGTGTCTCTCAACTCTAACTGATATACTGTCCTGCCCTTTCACTCATTTATCCTCATAAAATTCAGCTGGAATCTCCCCCACTTATAGATACTGCAACTACTGAAGAAAGCAAAGCCTGCATCATCCTATTAGAAATTAGAAATAAAACTAGGGAGGATATGTTTATTTCTACCGTGCTTGTCAGCTCTGACTTGATAACTGATGTCAAGATATAAAATTTCAAATTAGGTGAAGGTCCACCTCTAATCCACAAGCTAAATCTCTAGGCAATATGGGAAGGATTTTATTCATTTGTTTGTTCGTTTATTTGTCTGTTTATTAAGAGGTATTCAGTTTCCTTGCATGTGGATTTTTTTTGGGGGGGGTTGTTATTTTAGAAATAGCATGCACTTTCTGTTTAAGTATCCTAATAGAAAAATTAAAACAAAAGAATAAAAATGTGTTTGTTCTGGAATCTTGGATTTTTACCCCCTCACAAACAATAATATTTAATGATCTGTTAAAAAGGGATTTTTCTAAAGGGTTTTTATTATGCATACACAGCAGGGCTTGCTTTAAAATGGCTTGCTTCTATTGCAATGAGAAACAGAGAAAAGAGATGTGATGGGCCAGAGAACTTAATAAAAGAATATGAGATTCAGAATTCCTGTTCAAAGGCAAGATACCAACTAGGGAATATAGATTCAAATATGATTTTCATCTTTTTGAGTTCACTCTTTAAGCTAGTAAACATTTTATTTAACAGACTTTAGGAAAAGGGTTGTCCTTCCTCCTTTCACCCATGTAAAATAAAAACATATGATTATGTATGAAAAGCAAAAAATAAAAATAAATGTATGAGCAGAGGCACATTAAAGAGCCTGGACAGACTGGGCAGTACAAATATCAAGTTGGATGGTGATAGAAAACTTACACTACAGAAACCAAGGAGATTATGCAATTCTAGCTAAATAAATAACTCCAAGAGTTGAAAGCAGCAGTGAGTTCTAGAATGAAGGAATTGTACAAAAAAACCCCAGTAAAAACAGAAAGACCAGAGGCAAATTGACCTCTCTAAGCTCAGTTTGAGATCTATTGGAATGCTCAACATATATTTTTTTCTCAGCATTGTATCAGTATTGCAACAATCAGATAGCTGTTATCTCTTATCTTTTCTTCACAATTCTTTCCTTGAAACTTCTTTCCTCCCTCTATAAAACGTTAAAGCATCCTCAGTGAATCTGAATCCTTTAAGAGTTTTGAGAATGGGGAGTTGCTGTTCAATGGGTATAAAGTTTAGTTACATAAGATGACTAAGTTCTGGAGGTCTGCTGTACACACAGTGATTATAGTGAACCATCTATACTGTACACTTAAACATTTGTAAGAGGTTGGATCTCATGTTATCTGTTCATACCACACTTTTTTTTTTTGGCTCCCAGGCCTGTGGCTGTGTTATCCTGGGACCTCCCTCTGCTCTGGTCCTGGGAATTCCTTTTGCCCTTCTGTGATTTACATTCCCTATTTCTAGGATCTTGCATCTTCTTTTTTAAAAAAAGGGGTTTTAGGCCCTCCTACACTGTTGGTAGGAATGTAAATTGGTACAGCCACTATGGAGAACAGTATGGAGGTTCCTTAAAAAATGAAAGATAGAACTACCATATGATCCAGCAATCCCACTCCTGGACATATATCCAGACAAAATTCTAATTAGAAAAGATACATGCACCCCAATGTCCATAGTAGCACTATTCACAATAGCCAAGGCATGGAAACAACCTAAATGTCCACTGATAGATGAATGGATAAAGAAGATGTGGTACATATATACAATGGAATATTACTCAGCCATAAAAAATAATGAAATAATGTCATTTGCAGCTACATGGGTGAACATAGAGATTATCATATTAAGCAAAGTAAGTCAGAAAGAGAAAGAAAAATACCATATGATATCACTCATATGTGAAATCTAAAATATTACACAAATGAACTTATCTATAAAACAGAAACAGACTCACAGACATAGAGAACAGACTTGTGGCTGCCAAGGTAGGGGGAGGGGGAGGCAGAGGAGGGATGGCTTGGGAGTTTGGGATTAACAGATGCCAATGGTTATATATAGCATGGATGAATGACAAGGTCCTATTGTAGAGTACAGGGAATTATATTGAATATCCTGTGATAAGCCATAATGGAAAAGAAAAAAAAGGAGTTTTAGGAAGTCAGATGACCACCGTAATGAGCCTTCCCAATTCTCTAATTCTCTGGGTGTACTTGTGGCAATGAAAAAACCTGCTGGAGCATTTTTCTTTATCTTATATATTTACCCCCTATTAGTCATAGTAATTTTTTTAGTAGATCTTTATTGGAGTATAACTGCTTCACAACACTGTGTTAGTTTCTGTTGCACAACAAAGAGAATCAGTCATATGCATACACATGTCCCCATATCCCCTCCCTCTTAAGCCTCCCTCCCACCCTCCCTATCCCACCCCTCTAGGTCATCACAAAGCACCAAGCTAATCTCCCTGTGCTATGCGGCTGCTTCCCACTAGCTATCTATTTTACATTTGGTAGTGTATATATGTCAATGCTACTCTCACTTTGCCCCTGCTTCTCCTTCCCGCCCCATGTCCTCAAGGTCATTCTCTAAATCTACCTCTTTATTCCTGCCCTGCAACTAGGTTCATCAGTACCATTTTTTTTTAGATTCCATATATATGAGTTAGCATATGGTATTTGTTTTTCTCTTTCTGACTTACTTCACTCTGTATGACAGACTCTAGGTCCATCCACCTCACTACAAATAATTCAATTTCATTTTTTCTTATGGCTGAGTAATATTCCATTGTATATATGTGCCACAACTTCTTTATCCATTCATCTGTTGATGGACATTTAGGTAGCTTACATGTCCTGGCTATTGTAAATAGTGCTGCAATGAACATTGTGGTACATGGCTCTTTTTGAATTATGGTTTTCTCAGGGTATATGCCCAGTAGTGGGATTGCTGGGTCATATGGCAGTTCTATTTTTAGTTTTTTAAGGAACCTCCATACTGTTTTCCATAGTGGTTGTATCAATTTACATTCCCACCAACAGTGCAGGAGGGTTCCCCTTTCACCACACGCTTTCCAGCATTTACTGTTTCTAGATTTTTTGATGATGGCCATTCTGACTGGTGTGAGGTGATACCTCATTGTAGTTTTGATTTGCATTTCTCTAATAATTAGTGATGTTGAGCAACTTTTCATGTGCCTCTTGGCCATCTGTATGTCTTCCTTGGTGAAATGACTATTTAGGCCTTCTGCCCATAACTGGATTGTTTGTTTTTTTTGATATTGAGCTCTATGAGTTGTTTGTATATTTTGGAGGTTAAATCTTTGTCTGTTGTTTCATTTGCAAATATTTTCTCCCATCCTGAGGGTTGTCTTTTTGTATTGTTTATGGTTTCCTTTGCTGTGCAAAAGCTTTTAAGTTTAATTAACTCCCATTTGTTTATTTTTGTTTTTATTTCCGTTACTCTAGGAGGTGGGTCAAAAAAGATCTTGCTGTGGTTTAAGGTCAAAGAGTGTTTTTCCTATGTTTTCCTCTAAGAGTTGTATAGTGTCTGGTCTTACGTTTAAGTCTTTAATCCATTTGGAATTTATTTTTGCGTATGGTGTTATGTAGTGTTCTAATTTCATTCTTCTACATGTAGCTGTCTAGTTTTCCCAGCACCACTTATTGAAGAGGCTGTCTTTTCTCCAGGGAGGCAAGTAATTTTGTTTTGAAAACAAGAAGATGATATGGAAAACGTTTTTATAAAATAATCAAGAAAAAAGTATCATCAAATGAGGACACACATGTAAGTGATTAGGAAATTTTAAAGCAGTTCGCTATAAAAACAAGTGGTTCTTTTATTACTGTTATTTCATTATTATTATCTGCCTCAAAGAGCATCTATCCACTATTTGTTTTAGTAATCACATAGGAAAAAATTTTTCCTAAAAACCATTGGGTTTCAATTAAATCTGATAAACAAATGCTGGAAGGAGGGCATACAGTCAATTAGGGGATAAAATAAATTTGTTGTAGGAACATGGAGATGGGGCACAACCCATCTCTGATAGGAAGACAGGAAGGAGGGGGAAAACTTTTCCTCTTTTAAGAGGTGCCTGGAGGCTGGGATCTGCAGCTGGGCATTAAGCAGTTCAGTTTCTAGGAGAGTTTCCCTTTCCAGTTAAAGGAGAAAAGTAGGGAAGCTTGCTCTCTGGAGGTGGGCAGAGAGTCAGTGTCACCATCAATGGAACTAACAGCAGGACTAGGCAAGCGGCAAGTTGGGACTGTAGCAGAGACACAGCTCACCAGTCATCTAGTGGCAGAAATGCATTTATTATGATTTTGCCTAATGTTTGTAAATAATAATATTATATTTGACCAGGAGATCTCTCCTTTCACTAGATTTATCCTTAACATATCTTTAAAATACCATTATAATAAGGAAAATAATATTAGGCTCATTGTAATTTTTTTTGGATTACTAACATCTTACTTTTTAATTTTTATTTTGTTCTCATTTTTCCTTTTCATCTATATTTTTTTTTTATTGACTGCAAATTTTAATTTATACTTTTATTCTGTTTCATATTTTTCCACAACTAATTTGAGATCTATAAACTTTGTTTTTATTCTTTTAGTAGGTATGAAAACTTACTATGGAATTTAATATTTTTAGACCTCAAGCCTAGGTTAATCAAAAGGTTAATCAATATTTTGGCCATCCTCTTGAAAAAAAAATACAAGAAACTAGGTACTTGAACTCTGACCACCACCCTCTTTAGTTATATGCTATTTGTTGGCCAGTACTGACTTCTGTTTTATTTTAAATTTTTTGTAATTGCATAATTTAGACACTATCATTATTATTATATTTGGAAAATATATCATTTTTTGTGTAGGTAAATTAATTTCTGTTTTTGAGTTTTTCTGCTAGAGTGACTGTCATTTGAATATTTATTTTATAGAATGTTTCTGAGGATCTGTTGATGGTGAATTTTCTGCTTTTGCTTATCTATTTTTAAAAGTTTATTCTTATTCCAAAAAGACAATATTGCTGAGGACATACTTCTAAGTGGACTGTAAACTTTTCTTAGCAATTTAAAGATATTTGTCCAATGTTTTCTGACTCCATTATAGCTATAGAGAAGTTTGTTGTCATTTAGGTGATCTTTCTTTTGTTTCTAGGTCCTTTTAACAGAGATTGGGGAAACTACACCTAATGGCCTGTCTCCTGTTCTTATATGGCTCTCAAGCTAAGAATGGTTCTTATAGTTTTAAAGGATGAAAAAAGAATAATATGCGACAGTAATCCTACATGGCACACAATGCCTAAAACATTTACTCTCTGGCCCTTTTCAGAAAAAGTTTGCTGAACCTTGTCCCTGTTTGCCTATTATAAGGATATTTTCATTTTATCTTTCTCTCATTAAATTCAATCATTCATTTTTCTTCCTTCTTTCCTTCCTTCCTTTCTTCCTTCCTTCCTTCCTCTCCCCCTCCTTTCTTTCCCTTCCTCCCTCCCTCCCTTCATTCCTTCCCTCCCTCCCTCCATTCTTTTTCCCTTCCTTCCTCCCATTTCCTCTTCCTCTTCCGTCTTTTCATGAGCTCTTTCTCTCTCTCCTTTCTCCCTCTTTTTTCTTTTTGCTTGTTTGTTTTGCAGTTTCCCTACAATATTGTAGGTGCCAATTTATTTTTGTTTGTTCTACTTTATATAACTTGTAAACTTTGTGCTGGTGAACTCATAGGTTTGGTTTACTTAAAAATAAATTCTAGCATTGTCTTTCAAGTATTATCTCTCTCATACTTTTTCTACTGATGAAACTTGTCACTCTGTGTTCCATGTCTATTAAACTCTTTCATAATTTCCATCTCCTTTTTTCTTAAGCAGCAAATCATGAGTCATTTTTCCAGCTCTATTTTCACTTTCATGAATTCTCTTTTAATCTGTGTCTAAACTGCTATATATATAACTCATATCTTGAATTCGTCTTGCCGATGATTATGTTTTTAATTTTTAAAAGTTGTACTTTGATTTCTAAAAGTTATACTTTGTTCTAATTTTATTTCTAAGCATTATATTTTGTTCTTTGCCAACCAGTTTTTGGCAATTTTTTGTCCTTCCTGATTTTTTAAATTTTGCATTTTACTTATGCATATTTATTTTATCTTCTGAATCTGATAATTAGCAAATCTTAAGTATTTATGCATTAAATATATTTTTTATATTAATTCTCACTCATGGTGCTTAACATACTTAAATGTTAGCTTTTTTTTTTTTTTTTTTTTTATTGTGGCCACATATTTGGTTTAGGTTAATATATGAGAATCCTTAGGACTTAAATTTAGATTACATTCTTGTAAAGAGGATTTGGATCTACTTCTACTTGGGTCAAGACGGCCACTGAATTAAAACTCCTCACTTTAATTGCTCTAGACTAATGCAGAATATCAGGTTGGCTTCTCCACCTTGTGACAATGCAGGCTTACCTTTCCTATCTGATCTCAGCTATCTCAACTCCCTTATTGATGTTTGCTTCCATATAGGCCTTAGCTACACTTGACTTGGGGGCACTATTCAAATTCTCTTCTTCATCTTCTACTGCTCCTTCTCATCCTTCTTTTTCTGACCCTTGGGGATTTCCCTGGGAGCTCGACTCTTTAAATATAATTTATGGTAGCTTATCAATGATCTGCTTGTAGACAGCTTATTCTTTAGACCATACAGTCATTTTTGCTGCTGTAAAAAAGGAGTCCTGTAACTTACAGATAAGAAAACTAGAAGTTGGAAAGAGTATGCAATTTTTCTCAAGCAACATAGGTAAAAAGTGGCAGAGGTAGCATTATAACTTATAATTTCTAGTTCTTATGCCAATAATCCTTCCATTTTTTACAATATTACAACTCACTCTCATGGATGAAGTCCATCATTACTGGCTCCTTTGAATTCAAAGTGACATATAATATGAACTACCCAATTCATTATCTCTTACTTTATACTCATTTATATGGTTCATTTATTTTAATGTATATCAATTTTGTCTCCATATGTAGACTGAAAAATCCCTGATGTCAGGCAACATATCTGTCCTCATACTTTTATCCCTTTATCCTTTGAATATCTAAATGAATATCTAAATTCTAAGCATCAACACTTGTTCACTGATTGTTTATGAATCAATATAATCCATGTAACATTTTAGCTCCTATTTTCTTTACTTTGTCTCTCCTCTCTTTCTGTTTTAGTCAGTATCTCAAGTATACAAAAATGCAACCTTCTTCATATCAAAGGTCTTGTCAATTCTGCTTAAAAGGGAAATCATGCATATTAATGACCTGTACATATAGTAACATGAGCAATGCTATATAGCTTAGTATTTTACCTGTCTAAAACTGAATCTGTAGCAAACTATTTATCAAATAAAATAATAAAACAACATAACCCAGAAAGAAAATTAAGTTTTATTTTAATAATTTTTAATTAAAAATACAGATAAGTGGTAATTCAATTTTAAATAAAGTGTATGTGAAGTAACAGAATTCTTCGCTTACTTAAATTTTAATAACACTCTTAGTTTATAATTTTTATATGGAAACAATTAATTTTAATTGAATACTAAGGACTATTAAATTTTACATTTCTATATTCTGATTATGATATTTAATTAGGAGATCAATAAATTAAACTTTAATTCAGAAGTTACTTCTCCTTAGAGAAGTAACAGAAAATGATGCATGGAACTGATAATAAATTTTAGCTAAGACCTGTTTTAGGATCTGGTTACCTTCTCAATTTGTAATGCTTCATTAACTTTATATAGAGATTTAATGACTCCAGAATTATATAATACAAAAGGGCGTTTTGAAAAGGAGTGGACCAATATTAAGCTGTCTAGTTCTCCTGAAAGAAAAGAACCCACAAATGGGAAAAGAGCAGGGTTTCTGCCTAAACTGATATGTCTTTCTGAGAATACGAAACCAGAAACAGGGCCCCTGTTCAGGGTCATGTCTTATTAGCAGCTTAAAAAAGTCCTCAAAGCCTGATAACATGGGAAAGTACAGAAAGAGGCAACTGTTAACGTTCACTGCAGCCAAAAACACTTTCAATTTTTATCTAGAGATGCTCTGAATGAAAGAAAATGCACAGAACCGGAAATCAGTATTTTTGAAAACTGTCTCTGCTATTAAATTTTTATGAATGGCTATCCTAAACTAGAGTTTTTGACAAAATAGAGAATTCATTACACTATAAACATTATCAGTTTTGCAATTTCACAATTTAGTTTTGTTAGTCTTCTTAGCTAAAGTGGCTTTTAAATTCATAGATATCAGGTCCAATCACCCAAAGCATCATTTCCCCAAGAATCTCTAAGACTTCTGGATTAACATGAAGCAATCTCTTGGAATAACAGGCCACAAGGATTATGATTCTTGACCCAAAATTAAAGGAGACTGACTGGGAAAGCATAAGGATTGTTAAATTGATCTACAGGAAAATTTCATTGGCTAAAAGAGGAATACTTGTGGAAGCAACAATGAAGCATTTGCACTGACATGGAAGTGTGTAAGAGCCATTCAAACTGGTTTCAAAAGGTAAGAAATATGGAGTGCCACAATATCTGTATTTAGTAATTGTTGCTAAGTCAAGGGCCTTCTCAATATTCCTTCCTCAATCCCATCTTCCACTCTTCCTGGGTCAGTGTAGCTTCATGAAACAAGAGTTAGAGATACACAACATAAAGTGAGATTCTGAGCTAAATAATGATTACAGAATCCTTCTCTGCTTCATAAAACCAGAGCCCCATGGTCACTTATTTTCATAACATTGGAATTGTGTTTTCCTAAGTGTACCCGGACAAGCAATTTCATTCTCTTCTATTCACAAGGCTGTGGTTCAATGTTTCATATTGTAGGACATGGACCCATGTTTTCTTGGCTCATCCTCTATCAATCACCCTTTCATATGCCTAATACAAATTCTTTTCAGCCACTACAAAAAGTGTTATAAAGGAACCAAATTTTAAAATCTCCTTGATGAATAATGCTATAATATAATGAATTTCAATTTTATTTCTGATTTTATGCCCAATCCACAATTTTGGCAATTAATTTTATAGACAAATATTTTTAAATGTTGCATGTTAAATTTTGATCATTTTAAGCAAAAAGAAGACAGTATGAGGCAAAGAACCAATTAACAAATATTAATTTCCAGTTGCTTTATGTTGTGGGTTGAATCATGTACCCAGAAAGATATGTTCAAGTTCTAATACCCTGTACCTTGAATGTGGCCTTATTTAGAAATAGGGTCTTTGTCAATGTAATCAAGTTAAGATGTGGTCATATTAGATTAGGATGAGCTCTAGTCCAATGACCAGTGTCCTTATATGATGGGGAAATTTGGGCACAGAGACACAGAGGGAAGAATGACATATAAAGATGGAGGCAGAAACTGGAGTTATAACAGCTACAACTCAAGGAATGCCAAAGATCGAAAGCCACCACCAGAAGCTAAAAAGAGGCAAGGGAAGATTCTACCCAGAGTCTCCGAGGGAGCATGGCTTCTTGATTTCAGATTTCCAGAGTCCAGAACTGTGAAAGAATAAATTTCTGTTAAGTTACCCAGCTGTGGTGATTTGTTATGGCAGCCCTAGGAAACATACCATTTTATTATTAAATATTTGTCATGGTGGGCACTATTAGAAATAATTTTTGGTCACTACATCTGTATATAAATAAAATTTATAATCACTGTTCCAAAGAGTGACTTATATCTGTGAGAATAGTTGGGATAATTTAAACATTTTAGCAAAGGCAAATTATCTATAAGATTCAGACCACAACAATGTATAATTGATGAATATAAAAGTGTTAAGTCCTTTATTTTCTGTAAGTGAAAACCATTATTTGAGTGCTTATGTAACCAAAATTCATCAGGACAAAGTGATATGAGAGGTACAAAAAATTGTAAGAACTGGTTTCTGCACTCATGTTGAAGGAAGTCACAATTTTTTTTACATATATGGATTAAAGCAGCACATCTGGTGCACAAAATGTGACCATGAATTATTCCACTGACTTTACTGCCCATTTTCTGATGTTGGGCCTTCAACCTTACTTTTGGATTGAAGGTGATTTAAGAATTTTATTACTTTAGGTTGAAGGGTTTATTTTCTTTTGACCATGTTATCATTCTGAGCCTAGCTCATGAGGGTCCTGGCTCCTACTTATTGTATTTTGGGAGACATAAGATGGATTTTAGACCTAAAGATCAATAACCAGTTGTGCACCCACACACATATACATATAACTGAATAAACAGAACAAATCCATCATCTTGGTATGAGCTAGCAATGTATATCATCATCACTGCTTAATGCTTGACTTAGAAGGGTACAAATGGGGAAATATCATCAGCAAAAATCCATGATTATCCTTGGAATGCTACTAATACTAAATAAAGGACTCTGTAAAGCAGTTTTCAATTTACTGTCTCACAGCTCCAAATTCACCCTTCAGTACCTTCTCGGCTTCAATGGACTGGGCTCCTTAAGTATTTCAAGCATTTCTCCTTTACAGTGAGCATGATGTTAAGTACTGACAGCAGAGGGCGGTGGTGGAACACTGCAGGAGGAATGAGGTGGCTCTTGTTCTGCTGTGCTGTGTTTTGCTTTTTCTTTGCTTCTGTTTGCATGGTCCATCGTGTGTGTGTGTGTGTGTGTGTGTGTGTGTGTGTGCAGGGACATCCAGTGGTGCTTTGCCTTAGTCATGTGCCAGAGGGGCAGTCCCTTGGGGATCTCATAGACCTGGCAGGGTCCAGTGATGACACTGCTCTTGCCCTCTCAACACAAGCAATGTCTGATTCAGGACTCATGCCCAGATCAGTGTCCCAACTTCCTCTCCACTCAGTAGCTTCTGCTCACCTATGCCACAGAGGGCTGTATCCTGAGCAACTTCTCCATCCTGTGGGCTGCAACTTCACCTTCTCCAGTGAGGTCTGATTTCAGATTTCGGGAGTCTAGTCGTTTCCTAGGGCTACTCTAACAAAGCACCACAAACTGAGTGACTTAAAACAACAGAAATGTATTGTCTCACAATTCTGGAGGCTGGAAGTTTGAAATCAAGGTGTTGGCAGGTCAATGCTTCCTCTGAAACCTGTAGGGAAATTCTTCCTTGACTCTTCCTAGCTTCTGATGGTTTGGCAGTAATCTTTGGCGTGCCTTGGCTTGCAGCTGCTTCACTCCAATCTCTGCTTTCCTTGTTGCATGGCATTCTTCTTGTATGTCTCTGTCTTCATATGGTGGTCTTCTTATAAGGACACCGGTCATGCTAGATTAGGGGTCCACTCCAGTTCAGTATGACTTCATCTTAACTGATTATATCTCAGCAACTCTATGACAAATAAGGTCATCCATTCTGAGGTACTGGGGATTAGAACTTCAACATATTGGTGGACACAATTTGCCCCACAACAGGGAGGAAAGTCTTCTTCCAAGTTTGTTCCTCCTCAAACACTCTCCCTCAGCCTTAGGATACGTTTCAGAGTTCTTGTTATGTCTTCATATTTACTCTTCTACCATAGTCTAATCAAACTTTATAGTAAACCTCTCTGTTTAAATTGATGTGTGGTTTCTATCTCTTGATTGGACTCAGACTTATAAAGACTGTGCAGAACACACTACAATTGAAATAATTTTTGGAAGACTTCAGTTTTGGACTGGATGTTCTGATTGGAGAGTGAGATTTATGTCTCATCAATGAGGAATTTTCCAAAAATCCCTAGTGAAATAACTTGCTGGTTTAAAAATTAAGCCTCAATATAAGTCCATTTTCTTAATAAACTGGAATTCTTTTTAAAGGCGCAAAGAGATAGCATGCTAGAAACACTTGACTATAACTGGGAGACTAGGAAATAAGCAGGACACAAGATATAAAGCGTTTTCTAAGAGGAATTGTTAAATCTATATCGGGATATTATTTCAGGTTGGCAAAAAGGGATTGTGAATAGGAACACAGAAAAATGAATAGGCATAGAGTGGAGGATTGTTGTCATCTGTGTATAAGCCAGAAAGGTTCATCCTAAGTTATAAGCGAAGATCCTGTGCAGAACTGCCTCACGGGCCTTGATCATGTGTATGTAAGAGAAGACAGGTCTTGGGTTTAAATTCTAAATTTCTAACCTTGGATCTGTGAAATCTATACTAGGCTTTTATGTTTGAACTGGAAGATGAGTTATAATATCCTATCCTTCATAGATGGAGCCTAAAGACCTAGAAGCAGGCAAACTGAATTCATAAGGAAGCAATATATAATCGGAAATTAATAAAGATTATCTGACTTCATTTATAATCCAAGAAATCAACCAGAATCTCACTTTAACTCATCTAACAATGACTGAGAATAAGAGGCAAATAAAACAGGAGAAGAACTGAGTTGATAAGGCAGGAAAATTTAGTAAGTCAGAAGTGCTACACATCTGATTCCCTTGCTAGGAAATGGATCTCTGACAGATGAAGTCATAGAAGGTGAAGAAATATGGGTGCTGCAATCCTAGTTAAGGGGAGCTCTTGGCAATGCCTGGTGACATATTTGTTTGGCATAATTATGGTCAGAGGTGCTACCAGCAGCTAGTGGATACAGGCCAAGGATGGAACTAAACATCTGCAACTCACAGGACATCCTCTCTCCTTCCCCCGCTTCCACAACACACAAAAAGGGATTATCTGCCCCAAATCGTCAATAGTGGTAGGTTAAGAAATCTTGATTTAGGCTGACAAGTTACATTATCTAGAATTCCTTTCTCTCCTTCTAAATCTGAGAAGACTGGCAGTTGAGGCAAACCTTTGTAACACGTGATACAGAAAGACAAACTCTAGATTAGCATGTTCAACTAGGCAGATCACACTCTATCCAGCCCACTTATCTCCCAGGACATGCTGCTTTTCCAGTAAAGGACCAAGCTGGTTTATACAATGGCCTTAGAATTCCTGAAGCCAATGAAGGTGTCACACAGGGTGAGGTTCCTAACCAATGGTGGACTACCAGTCTTGAGGGCTCAAGTAGAGGCTGCCGCCATTTTGACTGTAGCAGGAAAAGAGAAAGGCTTTGTTGAGAGGTTCTACTTAATCTCAGAAAAAAGGGGCCTCACTATCAAGTCCAGAGTATCTGCCATTGTGCTTAATATTGTGATTTAGACCAAAGCAGAAGTGACAGGTTGCGAATGAATGTGAGCTGGTCACAAGCATGTGATTATCACTATAGACATTTAATGCAGATCCTGTGATGCAGCTGTCCTCAATATACTTATTTACCTCAAGTAAAGTGAAAATTGTAGAAGGGGGGGAGTACAATCTGTTCCTATTTACTGCCAAAATAAAATGTATCAAATAGAATGAAGGCCACTAATTGAGTTCCTAAACTGTATTAGCTAATATCTTAAAAATTCAAATGTCTTAGTAATGCTATCTTTTCTCATTATTATAAATGAAAGCTGATAGATAAATAAGTAGGTAGATGATGAATAAATAAATGAATCAGGTTGATGAATAAATAAATGAATCAGGGTGATGAATAAATAAATGAATCAGGTTGAGCCTGATGTTGCTGTAGAATCATGAAGACCAGAAGTCATACGAAGTAGTAGATACGAAGATAGACAGATATGCTATTTGACCTTGGCAGGGTCTTCACTGATCCTTGGCAACCATTTTATTTATATCTTCATTGAATTACTCACAATGTTTTTGCAAACATTTTTAATTTGTCTCTAGCTCAGATCCCTATTTAATTTCTTAGCATTATCCCTACACTCAAAAGATGCCACATTAATTCAACAAATATTTATTGATTGTCTCGGTATACCAGGCAATGCGATACATCCTAGAGATACATTGTTCAACAAGACAAACAAATTACTGGCCTCATAGAGCTTGCTTTCTAGTGGGGCAAAGAGAGAGTTAACAATAAAATAAATAACCATAGCTGTGATAGATACTATGAAATAAATGTAATAGAGAGGATCTATTTAAGATGAGGAATCAGGAGTAACCTCTTTAAAACCTCTTTAAGAATTGATATTTTTGCTAAAATCTAAGTTGGGATTCACTCAGATAACTAGCATTGCTATGAGAGTATAGAATAAGGAATATATTATAGGGTTTAGTCCTCATGGAAATGTGAGAGCCAACGGGAGAGTCTGGGCAGCCTACTGCCTCTGTTTGCAGGGTTGAGCCTGATGTTGCTGTAGAATCATGAAGACCAGAAGTCACGAAGGAAAGGAAAGCTGAATGTAGACAAGAGCAAGGACAAACTGAAGCCTGCAGAGAAAAACTGGGAACCACAAGGACTGACTACTGAAACTGTGTCTGTCTTTCAAGAACTCTAACCTTGATCTTGTGGTGACCTGCAGGAATAGCTGGCCCCTTCTCCACAGCTGCACACATGTGCCTCTGACCCAGAGAAGCCAAAGTTGGAGATCTGATCAGAGCTGGAGGAGCTGTGTGTCGGGATGCTGCCACACCCCAAAATATGAGCCACCACAACTGTGAGATGCTGTAGTTCCTGGTGCTCTGCATTATCATTCAGAGAGTTTAAAAATGTGACCGCTGCTTCACTTCCACTTTTCAACTCTCATGCAAAATATATCTTGTATTCAAGGCTTACCCAAAACTATACACTGAAGGGAATTCTGGGAATTCTAGGTTCGCACATCAAGCATAAAACCACCATACCTGCCTAATATACAAAGAGAAGGGGAAAGAACCAGGCCGAAAGAAGGAAAGCAAAATTACCTGGAAACAAAAAAAAGCTTGAGAATTTTTAGGAAATGACAGCAACAATGACTGGCCGATATTGGATAAGGTGGAGACTGGCCTTGACACTAGATTGGAGATGTGGATAAGAGACTAATTTTAGATGTCCTTGTAGGTCATGATGTGGAGTATGGATTTATTCCAAATTCAATGGGAAATCATGGAACAGTTTTAACCAGAAAATTAACTGACTTAACAATTATGTAGAGAATCTAAGGAGGGTATCAATACTGGAAGCAGGGATGTTCTGTAGCAGTCCATATGAAAAATGATAATGGAGAGAAATAGAATTTTAAAAAACTTTACTCAAGAGTGGGATCCACAAGCATGTCTGAAAACTTAGATTTTTTCCCCAAATTGTACTCCTCTAAGGAAGAGAACAAGAATGGCTCATAGGATTTCTGTTTTTAGTGACTGGATAAATGGTAAAGTCACTGATGAAGATGGAAGCACTGTAAGATTAGATTTTGAGGTGGAGGAGGAAAGGAAATCAAATATGGCATTTTATACCTGCTAATTTTGAGATGGCTTTGGGACATCCAGGTGTGGAAGGGTTAGATAACTTGTTCAAAGTCCAGAATATTTCTAATAATGGCACAACTATTTTCCATTAACTCAAGCTTAACAAACACTCTGAAACACCTTGGGTCTTTGTTCATTTTTTCTCATTCTCCATATTCAACAAGTTACAAATTTTCCAGTTACTTAAATATTTCACTGAGTACTTACCATGTTTTCAATAAGAAAATGAATACAGTTTAGCCTTTCTTTCATGGAGCTCCTAGTCTAGCAGCAGAGAAAGAGGGACGCTGATTTTAGAGTCAACATGGAAAGTGCTACACTATCTCATCAAGTTCTGTTTGATTGATGTCTATGTGTTGCATTCTTTTCCTCCTTTGTCCTTCCACCTTCTACCCACCAGTCTCATAGTTGAAGTCTTGTTACTCTGCATCTAAACCAGGGGTGGGCAAACTAAAGCCCACAGGCTATTAAACTGTTTTTATAAATAAAGTTTTATCGGAGCATAGCCATGCCTATTCATTTAAGTATAGTCTATGACTGCTTTCATATTATAAAGGCAGAGTTGAGCAGCTGTGGCCTGCAAGCCTGAAATATTATCTGGCCCTTAAGAAACATTTGTAGATCCCTGACTTAGACCAAAGTATCTTTTATGTGAGCTCCTTGTTTCCTCTTTCCTTCAATCCAATCCTTATACATCACTACTATATTAATATCTCAAAAGTTGTTATAATCCTTTCTTCAAAGAGACATGGTATACTTAAATAAATATGAAAAAACATGCTAAAAATGCCTTTGAATATATTATAGCCTGCTCATAATCCTTCAACAGCTCTCCACTGCCTTATGAATTAAATATGAACACTCATTCTGACATTCAAAAGCCTCCATTATATGATCAAGACCTAATTTTTTAGGCCTACCTCCAATTACACCCCAGTAGAGGTGCTTCAGCCAAATTGGTTTCCTTCCTATTTCTGTGATTTCCCTTCCTACCATAAAATCCCTCTCTCTACCATTCTCTTTGCAGTTTCAGTGATATCCATCTGCATTTGTGAGGATAATGTTAGCTTCTGAAATAGACAAACTCCTAAATTCCTGGCTTAATACAATAGAAATAAATTTTTACCCACACAGTAGTTCAATGCCTATGTTCTTGGTCATTAGTGTGAGGTGACGTGTGGTGAGTGTGGTAGTCTACTCCACAAAGTCATTCAAGACCGCCATTTTCAACACAAGTCTTTTAAGGTCAACTTGGATTTCTCTTGGATACCTTTAGAGAAAGGATATCGTTTCTTAAGCCCAAAGAAGTCACACACATTGCTTCTGCCTACATTTCATTAATGAGAACTAGTCATATGGCCCCACATAATTTCAAGGGTGTTTGAGAAGTTGTGGTCCCTGATGAAGCATCTACTCAGCAACAAGTCTACCTGATCAGTGGGGAGCATGAATCTGTGATGGGCAGTTAGAATTCTCTGCCAAGCTATCTTTCATTGCACATCTCCATACTACCTTCCTTTTCAGATAAGTTCTGTTCCCTAGTCAACCTTGTAGCACTTCATTTTTATCTATTATTAGGTTCTAGCATGGTCTATCAGGTATTTCTTATATGTCTATTTATACTACTATTTTCTAACTTGATTTATCTTTTTACTTTTCTGACAATACCCTTTACTGACATTACTTTCCTGACAATACCCTTTGTATCCACTGTGATAATGAGTGAAAAACTCTTGTGTTGAATTTCATTTTGAATTCGTTGTTCAGGAAATAATTTTTATGAGCAAGGCATTCAATATTTTTCCTCTACCTGTACTACCAAGATTGATATTTGAACGATGCAGGAGGAAATAGACCCAGTGAATGTTTCCTGAGAGACAATATCCCTGAGGTGACAGCGAGATTCATAGATAATCCCTGCTACAAATACATGATAGTCTCAGAACGTGTGTGGCTATTCAATTCTAGAAACTAACTGTTACACGTTGAATTGTGCTCCCCCACGCCCAGCCAGAAAGAAGAGGTATGTTGAAGTCCTAACCCCCAGTACTTTAGAATGTGACCTTATTTGGAAACAGGGTCTTTACAGAGATAATCAAATTAAAAAGAGGTCCTTGTAGTGGGCTCTACACCAATATGACTGGTGACATTATAAACAAGGAAAAGTTCAGACGCGGACTCGCACAGAGGAAAGATGATGCGATGACGCACAGAGAGAATGAAGTGAAAATGGATCGGAGACTGGAGTTATGCTGCCATTAGCCAAGGAACACCTGGAGTAGCAGAATCTGGAAGAGGTTAGGAAGAGTCTTTCCTCTTGGGTTTCAGAGGGAGCATGGCCCTGCTGACATCTTGGGTTTGGACATCTAGCCTCCAGAACTGTGAGACAACATTTTTTTTTGCTCTTTGCACGTTTGGCTTTTCTCTCTCTTTCATTGTCATTGCCAGCTCCTCAGAGAGGTCTTCCCTGGCCAACAAATCTACAGCATGACTACTGCCCACTGTTCCCCCAACATAAACTAGCTGAGCATATTTATTGTCTACGTCCCTCCTTGAAATGTACCCTATGGGGCAGGGTACTTGTCTCACTCTTTTGTTGCTTTAATCCCTCTGTGCTTAGCACAGTGACTCAAACAACATAGAGCCTCAATAAACAATTGGTGAATGAATGAATGATTGTTCCTTCTGCTTATATAAAGTAGGAAACTTATTCAGATAAATCATCAATTTTTTTCAAACTTTTGGCCATATTTTGGATTTAAAATACACAGATTCTGAAGCCAAATTTACTGGGTTTAGAACCCAGCCTTGACATTTCATAGCTCTGATTTAGGGCAAGTTGAATAACCTCTTTGTTATTAATTTTCACATCTGCAAAATGGAGGTAATATCTATACCTAAGGCACTGGATTGTTATTGTGATTGAATGAAAATGCTGTTTCTGGATCACAGATTGAATGAAGCATTTAATACATATTCTACATACATATTAATACATTCTAAATACATAAATACAAAAAGTATTTAGAACTAAACACAGCACATGGTAAATGCTATATTAACATTTGCTGTTATTATTGTTATTATTATAGATATGCAAAGTACAGTTTATTTGTTATAGTTGATAAAAAGAGATTAAGGCCATTTTTTTTTCTGCCTACAAGGACTTTACTATATAGCCAGGTAAACTGTATAAGTTATTCAAATAAAATTCAACTTACCAATTTAAAGCAAATGATATAATACAAATACAAAATATATAATATTTGAGGTAATAAATATGGTGGAAATGAATATAATTAACATGATTATGCATCATATAGTTATTGCCAAGTGAATTGTATTGCTTAGGACTGATTTTACCATCTCTCATCACCTGGATTACAAAGCTGTGTTCCAAGAAGCATTATTTACAAGGGACTTCACTAGAGGTTACAAATTAACTTCTCCTCAAGAATTTCTGAAAGAAGTTCTTTAATGATGTGAAGATACCCAGTGACTGGCAAAAATCTACAGCACAATATAGGATGTCTTAGGGTCTCTCACAGCAGGCATCCCCAAATTTGGGATCAGTGTGCAGCTTATATTTGAGTGTTCTTTCTCATGGAGGAATGCTTGAGGAACTTTCAGTTCAGCTTGCCATTAAAATCTCTTAATATTCAAAGCTTGTCTTCAGGATCTAGAGATCTTATTAGTACACACCATTTTCAACAGCTATGAATTGGGAATATCCAGGCTCTCAAGAATAATGGACAAAAAAAGAGTGTGGTTTCCAAGCCCATCTAGCCATCTGTGCTAGGCAGTTCCAAGCAAACACCCTGAAAACATTGATTTTGCTTGCAAATTTATAAATTTGGTCATAAATTCTCTTTGTTTGTTTAGTGTTCCTGCACTGGGCAGCGGAGATGCTAAGTGGTAATGACAAACTCAGATATGCACATTTAGGTGATTATTTTGGATTCCAAACACCTGCGCCAAGAGTTGGTCAGTATTCAAAAATCCCAGTTATCCTCCAGCTGCCATGGGACTCGTTTCATACACAGGCTAGGAAAAGATCATATATCTCACCCTACTTCCCCCCACACAGGCCCTATCTCTGATTTTCAGGTCTTTCTATAATTGCTTCAATCAATGCTATAACACATTAAGTGGATATTTATGGAAAATCAATTCAGAACACCATAATTAGCAAGCACTATAAGCCTGGAAATGTTGATGCAAAGCATTCAGCTCCAGGAAGGGATTTATCTATAATAAAATTTGTATAAAATTACCTATGACATTTACCAATACTGTCTTGGTTAATGCTTAAATCTTGGTTTTTAGTTTATTTATTTGAGATACTACATATCATGGCCTTTATCTTATTTTCTCAGACAATGATGATAAGCTATATTTGAACAAAATGGAATGTTATTTTTGAATATATAGTTTAAATATTTTCAGAATTATGTTAGGAGAGGTAAAAAATCCAATTTTGTACTCCACTGATAAAATTATTTTAATGTTCTTAATATATGAAAAAGGCATACTAAAACTTAACTACATGTATTTTTAAATTTTTTTCATTAAAAATTTTTCTTGGAATGAATCAATCTCTTCTCTTCTCTTATTTTCTCTTCTCTTCTCTCTCTGATTCTCTGTTTCTCTCTGTCTGTCTGTTGATGGAATAACAAGTTGTTACCAGGTTGATTCTAGCCAGTGATTCCAGAAAGGATATCATAGTGGCTGTTCTAAAGTTAAGTTCCGAAATGCAAACCTTTTCTGTATCTTTAGGTATGTATATAATGAATAAATAGTTCAAAATTGGATAATATTATCACTATCACTAGTTCCCAGGCTTTTATTTCTACCAGAATCATCTGAGGAGAAGGTGTGCTGGTTAAAATGCAAATTTCTAGGCCCCAACCATAGAAATTCTGATTTAATAGATCTCTAGTGAGACCTATTTTTTAAAAACACTTAGATGAGTCTTAAGTGGTCACTTAAGTGATCCAGAAACAGCATTTTCAGAAACAACAATTTCTAGACTAAAAGCCTCTTTCATATTGCTCAAACATTCCTTCCTGGCTTTCTCACTGATTAATTTCTCAAGATCTTGTCTTTATTTTTCCCAGGGCCAAAATCTCAACCCTCCTTTATTAACGATTGGAGTGGTTATAGAAGCTGTCAGAAAATTCAGTGTTGGAGCAGAGACTCAAACCCATCCTTCTGCCCCACTCTTTCCATCATGCCCCCCTGCTTCATTATAGACCCAGTCTGCCTAGGATGGTGTCTGATTGACTGATGTTTGAAGGTAGCTGCATAGCTAGAGAATGAAGTGGGCCATAACATTCCACTCAATTTACAGATAAAAAGGAATTCAACAGTGTTTACCCTTTTACAGCAGAAGAATCGACTTTGTATCAACTTTACCTTCTAAAACGTGATGACTAAATAAATAGATGGAGCTATTACGATAGCTTAATAAAAATAATAAACAACAAATTCAGGATAGTGGTTTCCTTTGGGAAAGGGCAGTCCAACTGTGGCTGGCGTGTTTTACTTCTAATTTGGGACATAGGTTCATTACATTATTATTTATAACTATTTGATTTAATTAGATATTTAAATAAAATTGTATTATATATTTATCTAGAAACATGGAGGTAAATGATGAAATAAATGAAGAAATAAATAGAAAATGGTTGCCTCTTAGGAGCTAAAGTTGGGAGTGGGAAAGTGGAGGAAGGTACGGGAACTTGATTATTGTTACAAATCTTATAGTACTAGTTGACCTTTTAAACTATACAGTGCAATATTCAATAAATCCAAAACTTAAATAAAATATTTAAAAGCCACTAGCTTAACTAGTGTTTTATTTGTTTAGTTTTGGGTTTTTAATTTTCTGTTTTGTTGTTTTTTAGAAGCGAGCTAATTTAGGTGATTACCTTATGGAACTCTTTCTAGAGATAAAGTAAAAAAGAAATGTGTGTTTTCCTTACTATTCATTTTAGTTGTTATAGTACACTATTCTGACCTGGGTTCTTTATTTTGTGAGTTTTTTGGCTTCCCTGAATATATTCTGCCTTTTTGGTGTCTTCCAAAGCCTCAAAATATTTCTATTAAAGATCAATTCTTTTACCATTTTTATCTTTCATTTCAATTCAGAGTGCTTCTGTTTCTGTAAATCTAATAGTCACAAAAGTAATTTGTTCTTTTTCAAGTAGCTTCCTAATTTATCTCAATGCTGCGTGGCATTCCAGTTCCACTGCGTTTGTTTACCACCTCAGCAATCTGTACAACATTTGAATCTGTCAATCCCTGATTTCATTAAGATTAAACTTGCTTTAACGTAGAAAATACAGTTGCCCCAGGTTTAGGTACAATGAACTGAAGAATAGAAACCAGGTTGCTGTCATATAGAACTGTCAGGCATATTATGTTGCTTTGTCCTTGTTCTATTTTTTTAATATAAATTCTATATCTCAGGGGAATATCAAAGGTTACCAACATTTAAATTAAGAATGTGATTTACAAGACGTCTATTCTCTAAAAAAGGAAAAGCATACTTATATAGTCCCTAAGAATTTTAAGTATTTTTTCTAAGAATCAGGGTTTCTTTAAAGTCATGTATTATTGACACAAACACTATGTAGAACATTCCAATAAAGAAATAGTCAGTGCTACTCTCTCACTTCGTCCCAGCTTACCCTTCCCCCTCCCCATGCCCTCAAGTCCATTCTCTAGGACTGCATCTTTATTCCTGTCCTACCCCTAGGTTCTTCAGAACCATTTTTTCTTTTTTTTTTTTTTTGATTTCGTATGTATGTATGTGTTAGCATATTGACATATATACACTACTAAATGTAAAATAAACAGCTAGTGGGAAGCAGCTGCATCACACGGGGAGTTCAGCTCGGTGCTTTGTGACAACCTAGAGGGGTGGATAGGGAGGGTGGGAGAGAGACGCAAGAGGGAGGAGATATGGGGATATATGTATACATATAGCTGATTCACTTTGTTATACAGCAGAAACTAACACAACATTGTAAAGCAATTATACTCCAATAAAGAGGTTAAAAAAAAATAAAGAAATAGTTTGTAAATATGGTGGTTTCAGATATTTTCCCATTCACTTATATATTATTTCCTACTAGCTGCATGACCTTGGGGAAATTGCTTAACCTCTCTGGGCCTTAGTTTTCTCTTCTGTAAAGTACTATCAACATTATAAGATTGAATAATTTAATAATAAAGCTAACATGCATATTTACCATGTGTCAGTCACTGTTTTAAGCCTCTTATGTGTAATTATTATTTAATCCTCAAAACAACTCATGGGAGAGTTACTCTTATCAACATCTTAATTTTATAGATTAGGAAAGTGATACTGGGCAATTGAGATAGGACAGTGGTGTCTATGACCTACAACAAGCATGGTTTCTATTCTTTGGGAGCTTATATAGAATATAAGCTTTTATAGAATATAGAAGACAGTTAAAATCAAGTGTGATTAGTGTTTAGGCATAAGCACATAGGAGGGGGTAGGAGACAACAGGAGGTTCCAGTATGCTCTAGAGGGTGAAGGAAAACCCTTCAGGACACAGCTGGCCCCATCTGACAAAGTAGTAAAAGCCAAGCTCCATAAGAGTTCTGAAGATGACATCAAGGATGGTCTCAGTAGGTGTCCTTTGGCAGATGGGTATCAAAGGAGAGGATTGAAGAGAGGATTTTTAGGATGAATGGAGGAAAGTTGTAACTATTTTTTTTCTCTAGTATTATTCATAAGAGCCAAATGGATGGGGAAAGTTACCAGAGAGGAGTCCAGCACTGTCAAGGGCAGTCACCAGGGTGTGACTAGGCTTTGCATCTCTCTGCTTTGACTCTCAGAGGGAGAGAGCAGAATAGAAAACTTCTCTTCTTGCCCACCCGTCCCACCTCCTTTTAGTCAATGAACACATAAGACATCAGTACATGCCAGGCCCTGCTGAGAAATAGCAGGGATATTGCGGATACAGTGTTTGCCCTTAGGGCCTTCACATAGCCATGTGAACCTGACAAAAGTAAAGACTTCACTACTGAAATCATCACTCTCCTACAGGGAAAAAAAAAAAAAAAATTAAAAAGTAATATTCTAGAACAGGCAGACTCAGGCTCAGTTCTAATTGACATTTCCTTTAATGCCAGGATTGGCAGATGAGCTTAGCCTTGAGCAACACTGTAAAGAATAAACAGAATATATGAAGAATTGTCAGGCAGAAGGTGGTGTTTGCTTGTCCAACTCTAATAAGAAATCAAGGTCATAAAATCATTAAATAAACTCATAAATCAACATTGACCACTGTTGAGCAATAATAATGATGATGATGATAATGATATATTAGTAAAAGTAACAGAAAAATGATTGCTTAAAACTTGTCAGGCAATGTGCTAAATTTTCTGTATTCAGTATCTCACTCAACCCTCAATACCTTTTGTACGTGAGAAACCCGAGACTTGGAAGAGTTAAATGACCTGTCCAAAGTCACCCAGCAAATGAGAGGCAAAACTGAGATTTAAATCCTTACTTGTCCTGAGCCTTTTTTTTGGATGTCATTAAAACTAGGACAAACTGAGAATAGTTTGGGTGAAATCCAATCGCTAAGCAGGGACGAAGCAAATAGTTTTCATTCTACCAATTAAATTTTTTTATTTTAGTATTTTATTATGTTATTTTAAGTAGTACACAGAATTTAATATCATACATCTCTCAGTTGTGTGGCACCCTCTGTGTTTATTCAGAGATTCTCCCCAAAAATATACCATAATGCCATAGATATTCTAGGCTTTGATTTTACACACAGTTCATCACCTTTATGACAATGACTTCCCATACCAATCAAGGTCATGGCAGGAAAAAGAACTCAAAGATGTTGATGGAGTAGAAGTTAAGAAAGGACAAAGGGTGAGTGAGGATGAGGGGAGCCCAACAAGAGATGCTAAACCACCATAGCGCTAGCAACACGGGGGAATCCTTATTGTATCTGCAGAACTGAAGGGCAAGAGGCTACCTCAACCCGGAAAGAGTGCCTACATCCGAGCTGAGAGCTGCCCAGCAGGGGCTCTTGCCCCGGGTCCAGGAACCCAGCCACTGCCACCTGCAGCCATGAAAGAAAGAGCCCAGGAAATCGACACCCTGACCTCATTATTCTCCTGTTCCCGACATCTTGCAGTGCTTCCCACTGCCTGAACCCTATCTGAAGTTAGAGTGTAAGTAAGCATGATTGATGCAGTACAGAAAGCCTCCTGGAGTCTGGAGGGTGAGGTACAGGTAGGAGTCCAGGTAGGTTCCATGGTTTCTGGCTACCCAGTGGACAGTGGTTGTGGCACTCACTCTAAAAGGGATGGAGAAGAGAAAGATGAGTTCATTTTGCAACCAAGTGTGTTACTTTAAAACGAGTTCCATTTTGGAAGAAATGTGTATTTCTTTCTTTATTTATCCCTTTTAGAGTTTTTAAAAATTGTGAGTTGATTGTATTTAATTCTTACGCATGTAAACATGTGATTTTGAAGCTATATTAACAAAAAGAAAAAAGCAATCATCCTTCTCCACCTGGGACGCTGTGTATTAATCTGCCTGAAATGTACACACAGATATATGCGTATGTCTACATGGTAGACGAGTAGAAATCTTTGGAAAAGATAATGAAGAAACAAATCTTTGGAAAAGATAATGAAGAAACAAAATAAAACAAACAAAAATGAAAATATAGCTAAATAGCTGCGGAGGAGTGTAGACATATATTTACCCTCTCTTGTTTCTATAATAGGGAAGAAATGTCCACTACACTCCTAAGAGGAACAATGTGGGAAGAAGCCTTTAAGCCTCTTTCTTCATACCTTCTCACTCCTCCCTAGGGAGGGAAGAGTGAAACCTGACAGGTGAATGATTCTAGAGTCTCTCTCCCTCCTCCCTTCTCTCTTTCTTTCCATTTTCCTCTGCAAGATACACAAGAGTTCCTGTTTCTCTGTAGGTTAAGTTTATTAGAACAGAATTTGACTCTACAGGTTGCTGTTGGGGAAGTGGGAGTGGATCTGATGGGATGGAGTGGCCTGTAGTTATGGGTAAAATTAATTCATGGAACACTGTGAGGAAGACCAGTTGTGACCTGGATGTAAGTTGTATTCTCCAACTCAGATTTACCAATAGTAAAGCAAGCATTTTGATCTGCATCTGTCTAACTCATACATCACCTCAACTGGTTTGCAATTCAGAAGGAAAAAAAAGGAATGGGCTTCATACTCTACCCTGTAAAGAAGCCCAGCAGCTACTATCTTGAAGAATGAACTAATATAAGAAATCTCCCTTTCCTGATTCTCTATTTAACCCTGAGCATATGCACATTTTGTAAGACCTTTAATATGCCCACTTGGTTTGAATAGGCACATCATAGGAGTGAGATGACTCATTAAATAAATCTCAGGTGTTGGAGGGGAGGAACACTGCTGAAAGATTATGCAGAAACCAAAGAAACAGCTGAGATCCACATGTCACAGTTTTCAGTTGTGTGTATGTAACATCCAGATCTGCTTGTCATTCAAAACAACACTAAAAAAATAAACAAAAACAAAAAACACAGAAACCCTCCAATATCTTCCACTGCTGTCAGGATGAAGTCTGAAATCTGACAGGATCAGAGCTCTGGCCTCTTCTCCCACTTGTATCTCCATCTTGTACCACAATCTCCCCAATTCTCTATGCTCTCTACTCCTCAAACCCAACATTCTCCCTTCTGCCACAGGACCTTTGTGTATGCTGTGAGCTCCACTTGGAATGTTCTCTATTCATGATTCGTATTTTAGCTTAAGCTTCTCTTCTTCAGGAAAGCTTCCTTGACCCTCTGGCTTAGGTTATTAATACAGTTATATGCTCTCATAGTTTCAGCTACTCTCAGTCCCTCTGTCTCTGTCTCTCTCTTGATTTATACCTAGTTGTGATGTTTTATTTACTGATGAGATTATTTAACTAATGAACTATTTCAATCCAGACTGTAGCTTCATGAAGGTAGAGACCATGGGTAATTTTGTTCCCCTATCATCTAAAATAGAGCTTAGCAGAGTCTTAATACCTGTGGGTTGAATTAATGAATAAAAGAAAGAATGCAAATTAATAAAAAATATAATCACCCATGTGTTAGTATACCATGTGTATATATGCAGAAATACTGATTAAATAGATTTTATGGGTCTTAGGATACAAGATCTTAGTGTATCCAAAGAGAATATTCCATATTGAAAAATAAATTGATTTCCACATTAGATTTTAGTAGTTTGTTTTTTGTTTCTCAAAAATATGTTCATTTCATTTTAGTGGCATAAAGTTTTTAAAAAATCATCTCTGCTGTGATACAGTGAAGTTATTTCTTTATTATTCACACAGTTATCCCATTTTTAAAATCTATATAATTCATACAAATGGTAGCATTATTATGTATTATCTTAACTATCAAGGCACTCCACTGAATTTTCTAAAATTATAAATTGGTCCCCAAATAAATGTTGCACATTCAAGTCTTATATTAGCTTTGATTTATAAAAGAAAATCATAAGACGCTCAGAAGCAGAATAGGAGAAGCTGATTGCTTTGGGGGGAAAAAAAGTAGAGCCCTTGGGTTCTAGTTCATCCCACAAATTGCAAGCCATGTGCAGGAGTAAATTTAAACAACCTGAACATCTGTGTGACTGAGGAAAATGCTGCCTGCTCTGTCTTTACCAGGGAAGGATTACACAAAATAATATGGTCTCACCTCTTGGTAAAATCTAAAGTACAATTCAAATCAAAGATAATCATAGGCAATCCCTATGCTGGGAAATTTCAGAGAAAATTTTGATGTTGTTGTGGACTCTGAAGCTACGTCATACTTGTCCAAAGCCCAGAAGTGCTGGGATTAAGAACAAAGAAAAGCCTCAGTGTTCATAGGCAGTAGCTCCTTCATATCAGTCTTGGCATTGATTTTTTTTTTTTAATCTGACACCAAAGAGTAAAAGCAACAAATACAAAAATAAACAAATGGACTACATCAAAGTAAAAAGCTTCTGTAGAGCAAAGGAAACCATCAACAAAATGAAAAGGCAATGTACAAAATGGGAGAAATTACTTGCAAATCATGTATCTGACAAGGAGCTAATATTCAAAATATATAAAGAACTCATATAACTCAACAGCAAAAAAAAAATAATAATAATCTGATTAAAAAGCAGGCAGAAGATCTGAATAGACAGTTTTCCGAAGAAGACATACAGATGGCCAACAGGTACATGAAAAGATGCTCTACATCATTAATCATAAGGGAAATGAAAATCAAAACTACAAGGAAATATCACCTCACACCTGTTAAAGTGGCTACTATCAAAAAGACAACAATAAAAAGTGTTGGCAAGGATGTGAAGAAAAGGGAACCCTCGTGCACTGCTGGTGGGAATGTAAATTGGTGCAGCCACTGTGGAAAACAGTATAGAGTTTCCTCAAAACAATTAAAAATAAAACTACCATATGATCCAGCAATTCTAATTCTGAGTACTTATCCAAAGAAAATGAAAGCACTAACTTGAAAAAAATATGCATCCCCATGTTCATTGCAGTATTATTTACAATAGCCAAGATAGGAAAATAATCTAAGTGTCCATTAATGGATGAATGGATAAAGAAGATGTGAGATATATATATATATATATATATATATGCACACACATACATACACAATGGAATATTAATCAGCCATAAAAAAGAATGAAATCTTGCCGTTTGCAACAACATGGATGGATTTGAGGGGATTATGCTTAGTGAAATAAGTCAGACAGAAAAAGACATGCATTATAATCTCTCTTACTGTGGAATCTAAAAGCAAAAAAAAAAAAAAAATGCTCATAGATACAGAGAACAGATTGGTAGTTGCCAGAGCTAGGGGACTAGGCATGGGAGAAATGGGTAAACTGGGTTTTTTTTGTTTTCTTTTAGTTTAAATAAATTAACATATGCTCGGGGTTTTAAAGTCTCAGGCTACTTACAAGCTGCTTTCTGGAGCAGTCCCATGGTACTCAGTCTTTCAGCTAACATGTGTATTGAACAGCTACTATATTCTCAGCAATGTGAATCAACTTACGTGAACATGTGAACAGCAATATAAATTAGAGAAAAAAGAAAAAAAAAAACAGAACACGGCATTTAGAGCCAGAAGGCTGGCCTCAAATTCCAGCTTCCTCACTTACTGGCAATGTGTCCTCAGGCAAGTTACTTAATCTCTATGTGCCTGTTTCCTCAGTAATGTGAAGGCAATAGCAGCATATATCACATAGTGCTATCATGCAGATGAAATGAGGTAGCATATGAAAAGTCTGAAGAACAGTGCCCAGCACAATTATTCACAAGGACTGGTGCTATGTAAGAATTCATTGTCTGATCTATGGGTTCCTTATATTGATGGTGTGGGTGGTGGCAGTCTATTAATCCCTTCACCACATGTGTCTGCAGCCTTTTGGGCGGGAAAAAAAAATACTCTGTCCATTTAACACTTTGGAGATATTTTATCAAGGGGAATATAACTTTGCCAATTGGAATTTAATTGAAAGACATTTATCATTTTTAATTTACTGCTTATCTCTACTGCCTTTGGTTTCACTTATACTCAGTCTTTCCTTCTCCCACAATGGGATGTGTGTTTTCTTTTGATTGGTTTGCGCTTCCATCTCTCAGACTAGGCCTCCAAATTTTCCAAAGTAGTTTGGCCTCTAACCTTGCTACCTGGTTTCTCTCTGTCTTGAGGGTTCTTCACTTCAAGATTTGCTAAGCTCCCTTCTCCATTTCATGCCAATTGCCTCCCTATATAGATCTAACAATAAAGAAATTGCAGAGGCAACCAAATATGAACTCCTGCAGAAACCACTGGAACTTCCCAAAGTGCCTTTTATGAGGACCCCACTGCCAGGCTCCATTATGTGAAGCAGGGTCACTTTGAAGCCCATTTAAATCAATTCTGTAAAACTGCCTGAGACACTAACAAATGATTTACTGAAACTGAGATATAACTCTTGCCTCCTCGGCAGCCACAAATGGTGTCCTTCTACCAAAACAGCAATCAAGTGAGTTTTGCATGATTTGCTTTTAAGAGAACTACGGCCTTCATTGTTCACGTTCATTTCATCCTCTAGACGCTAGCAGCTCCTTTTCCTATTCCCTTACCTTGTGGAGATTAAAGAGAGATTTGAGAGTCGGTGATTGCCGGCGGCGGGCAGTGCAGCTCCCTCCACACAGTCGTCACCGTCTTGTTGTGCTCCCGTCGTATGTTTAATGTATGTCTTTAACCCCACCCATGAATCAGAATTATTATCGGCCACAGGATTTTATTCTAGCTCGTGTTCATGAACGATTTTGTTGTCCTCCCAAGGGCTGTGACAGGAATCCGGTATCTCCAGGAGCCTTGAGCTAGACACATGCCCTACAGTGGCTTTTAAAACACGTCTCAGGCTGACATTATTACAATTCTAAAGATCAGCTGGCCATGGTCAAAATCGTATATTTATCTGTTCTTTAAAAAAGTAAAAATATATACATATTTACGAACGTGCAGAGTCTACGTAGCCCCAGAGGCTGCTGTTCAACTGTAGTGAAATAAACAGGAATTTCTGTTACTTTACATTATTCACCTGTCAGAAGGCATTCAGAGGAACACATGCAGCAAGGTCTTCACCCTTTACTCCCTCCTCCATGATCTCAGGCGGGACATATCTCTTGAGATCAAAACCCACACCTCATTTTCCTGTAGTTTCCACCAACCCAATTCTTTCTTTCCCCCATTTTGAAGCTCAATGTCACCTTGTTCTCATTTTGCCAACTGCAAATCCCTGGTATATATTACAGTTATTTTCTGCTAGGTGAAGTGCCAAGCACTGGTTATGAAATTTGTATGCATTTTCTCTTTTTATCCAGGAAAAGGAAAACTATTCATGTTTATAACACAGGTGCACCTCAAGAAAGGTCAAAAATATGTAGGGCTATAGGTGTCTAAAAAATAGATTTATCTTGTGAATTTATATCATAATTCTGAAAGAAAATTAGGAGTTGTATTTAATATGTAACAATAAATAAAACAATGTGTATATATGTACGTATAATTTATATACACACACACTCACTTTGACCCTGCCAAAATCTCTATGATTATCCTCATTTCACAAAATGAAACTGTTGCATAGAACAATTACGTTACTTCCAAAGGTGAAACAGCTGAAAAAATGGTAGAGTCAGGTTTTGGACCCAGGTGGTCTGGTTCCAAAACTAATTCAAGAAATACTTAAGGAGTACATACTATGGGCAGGATACAAAGTAAATATTATTGATATAATCTGTTTTGTTTGAAAAAATCCACTCATATAAAAGCAAATAAATATCTTGTATCATATTGAATTCTCAGTTCAATAAAGTAGACAGGAATCACAGGTCATAACCACCAAGTAACCTATCCCTTGAATGGCAGTTAGACTAACCAGATCTCTGGTGAAAGGTAACCAAACCTCTGAAAGTATAAGCCCAGATAGTTCAGCCCATGTAAAGCAACCTGGTTATGAACACTGTTTCTGAGTTATACAAAAGAGAGGGCACAAGATACCTGCCTGCTCTTTATGCCTCTAATGAAAGCACAATGCTGGACTGTGCCCCTCGGTTAAGGTTTTATGATTCTAGAGGTAGGCTTCCACGCAAGGAGATATCATTGTTATTCTCTGCATTAGTCAGTGCCTTGACTGAGTCCCACGCTGCCTATCAGGTTCACTTCAGCTGCCAATCTCCAGGCCACTGACTACTCAGTGTGCAGAGAACGGAGAGTACAGGCTTATTTCCTTGTGAAGCAAAACCTATATTAATACAACATTTAAATATTTTAACTCTATTATAGTATTTAGTTCTTGTATCAACTCTATGTGATAGGTTCGGCCCAGCCCCCCTTTTTTCATATGAGGATACCAAAACACAGGGAAGTTAAATAACTTATCCAAAGTTACCTGACTAGCAGATAAGTGAATAAAGAGCCTATTTTATAGATAGCTAGTGGGAAGCAGCCGCATAGCACAGGGAGATCAGCTCGGTGCTTTGTGACCACCTAGAGGGGTGGGATAGGGAGGGTGGGAGGGAGGGAGATGCAAGAGGGAAGAGATATGGGAACATATGTATATGTATAACTGATTCACTTTGTTATAAAGCAGAAACTAACACACAATTGTAAAGCAATTATACTCCAATAAAGATGTTAAAAAAAAAAGAGCTTATTTTAGAGAGAGAAAGATTATATGGTCTTAACTGAACCACAAAGCCACAGAGCCACAGGGAAAAAGAACAAACAAAGAAGATGGAAGGGAGCTGATGATTTTAAAGTCAAGAAGGGCAACTTTTATTTTGTAGGTTCAGCAAAGTAAAATTGAGAGATGCTAAATCAGCAGTTAAAAATCTTGCTGTCATTTTACATGTAATAAATTAAAACCCATGCACCCATGTGTTCTTACGAGCTGATCCTATTGCTATCTCCAGAATGGTTACAGCTTTTGTATTTACAGGATCATTTCAGTATTAATAAAAATTACAAATTTAGAGTACACTACTACAGAGACTGAGTTCACAGTTCTAAGACAAATATCTTCCATTAATTCCTCTACCTCTGTGACTATCTGTAAAAAATCTCAGAGACAATTCTCAAAGGCTTAATGCAGGGGCCTTCATAAAAGTGAGGCTTGGCCAGGTGGCCCTTCTGAATTCCCAGTCATGGGTCCTTTTACCTGGGATGGCCCACACTCTGATCTGAGCGCTTTAAGAAATCATTTGATCTTCACAACAACATTTTCATTTTTATAAGCTGGGACAAATGTGACTCAGAGATGTTAATTAACCTGACTAAGGACCGTCAACTTATAAGAAGTGACACTGCCAGGATTAAAAACCTAAATCTGTGTATTTCCAAAGCCACATAGCTGCCTTGTCATTCGACAGCAAAAGAATAAGAAGAGAATAAGAATAGTTGGTGGTAGAAACACTCCTGTCCGTCATCTCATTTCATTCCCCTCAGTCCTTTCTCATAGGCTACCATCACTTGCTATCTAACAACAGTCTCCAACAGGACACCTGTCTACTATATGTTTTCCTCCCAAAGAGTCTAGCCTCCCTCCTCCTGGCTTTCAATAATGGGCTTCAGAAGACGGCTTCGCTCTATTCCCCTTTGATCACCCACATTCTGACTATTCCCAGATAGAGCTGCCAGATAAAATACAAGATGCCCATGCAATATTTGGGACAGCCCGATACTTTAAATCACTCACTATGGTTATCTGGAATTCAAATTTGACTCGGCAATCTGTATTTTTTTAATTGAAGTATAGTTGCTGTGCAATATTATATAAGTTACAGGTGTATAATATAGTGATTCACAATTTTAAAGGTTATACTCGATTTATAGTTATTATAAAATATTGGCTATATCCCTCATGTTGTACAATATATCCTTGTAGCTTATTTTATACCTAATAGATCGTATCTCTTAACCCCCTACCCTTTTATTGTCCCTCCCCCCCTTCCCTCTCCCCACGGGTAACAACTAGTTTGTTCTCTGTTTCTGTGAGTCTGCTACTTTTTTTTTTTTTTTAATATAAGGGCAATCTGTATTTTTATTTGCTAAATCTGACAACCCTATTACCAGGAGACATTAATTTAAGCAAGATGTTCACATTCTATTATCAACACTTCAGCTCTCAGTACTCTAAACTTTCTTCCTTTTCCTTAGGCTTCCTTTCCATATTCAAACACAAAGATATTTATAGAGACTGAGTTTTCATCCTCTTTTCTTGTGATTCTGAAATTTGATTGCAGAAAACTTTTTTGCATTCACATTTTTTTCCAGTTTTTCTTAGAGTAAAATAAACATAACCAACCTGTACCTCTTTCCTCTAGCCTCTAGCAATTCAGTAAAGTAGCAAAAAAAGTGCAAACTTTTGAATTCATGACTTCGAGACTCTATAAGACATGTCCAAAAAGGAGGCTAATGAGAAAAAGGAATATTAGAGCCAGCTGGTTTTCTGGGGAAGGAAAGGGAATAGGGAGACTGGAAATGAGTGTAATAGTCCTCAGAACGTTTTAAAATAGATAAAAGTATTAATATCACTGTACTAAGACTGAAAATATAGGATATATCATACTCAAAAGAGGCTAAGATTGGCAGCTAACTATAAAAATGTATGTATTTGCTCATGTTTGGAAACCTCAGAAAATAATATGACAGAAAAAAACAACAAACTCTTACACTTAGTTAACAAAATACATAGGGTCTGGGTTAACATTCATGTAGGTTCTTATATGTGTTATGGCTTTTATAGTAGTATGTGAATTTTTTCTTTAATTTTCTTCAGAAGAAAAAAACTATTTTTAAGATATCAGTAGAAAAGAAAGATAAGATTATTCTCATAATTCAATAAAGTGATAGACTATCAAGAAAATGAGATTGAGTGTAGTCTATTTGATGTTAAAATGTCAATATTCCAATAACCATATGCCAGCACTAAAGTCAAATTAATTAGTATTTTTTTCTTATCAAGCAATAAATCAAGTAGAAGACTGCAGAAAAATCAGCTGACTCTTATGAAACATTCTGGCATTAGTTTTCTAAAACTAAGATGCCTTCAGATAATCAGAAAATGCTTGAAATGATTTGAATAATTTAAGAATTCAGAAAATAATATATAACATGTATAATCCTCCCAAAATTGATGACTTGGAGTTATAACAGATTCCAATATAGAAAGACATTTGGACAATATACTTATTTTTGTCACATGGGAAATCCTTCTAATCTATCCTACCATTCCACTGGTCCAAACTACTTACAAATCAATCCAAACCTTTATAACAATCCTCAAATAAACCAACTTCAAAAGCTTTCATTCCTGGCAAATGACTCTGTCTCTTACTTTAAAAGGAATAAGTCATTGGGTATGAACCACTAGTCTCCAAACGATCGAACTCATCTAGCTCTTATCCTATTTTTCTCCCCATCTTTCAGGATGCAGTATCTCTCCTCTTGTTTCAAGATAGTCAACCCACTTATAATTTTTAACCTTTTGTTTTCCATTTCTTCAAGGAACATGATCCATTGATCATATCTAATTTCTCTGAGATCTTTAATCTATAAACATCCTTCTTTCAAAAGAAGCAGGCTTAAGTTTCTCTTATGAAAATCAAAATCCCTCCTTTGGCTTACTTTCTAACTATTTCTTTTCCTCTTTCCCAGTTTCCCCATTTTATCTTCTTTAAAGAGCCATCTACTCTCCATGCTTATAATCCCTCACTTCTCATTCACTCTTGGTCATCTATTTTACTTCATCCTTCCATCTTTACCCCCCATACCTTCCCCTGGAAATACCGTTACTAAAAACCAAAGATGAAGACTGTTGCCAAATCCAGTGGCGATTTCTTAGTCCTTGTCACATTTCCCTGTGGCCTTTGATATGTTGAGCACATATTTGGCCTTCTTGCCATCTACTGCTCCTGTTTCTCCCTACTCTTTGCTATTCCATGTTGATCACAGTTGCATCTTCTTACTCTGATGTCCTTAAATCATAGCACTCCATAGAATCATACCACAGGCCCCCCTTTCTTTTTAACTTGACAATTCTCATTATTTGTAGTATTATTTGAGAATGGTGATTTCCAATTTCTATCTATAGTCCAGACATCTCGCAGGAATTTCAAAACAGTACGTATGTCTGACAAGTGGTCATCACTACCTGAGCACCTTGTAAATCACTGAAACCAACCTGCCCAAACTTTACCATCTTATGCCTCCCCCAATGCCTCTGCCCCTCACTTCCCTAAAAATGCCCCCCAATTCTTATTCTTTATCTCTCTTTATGGTATCAATGGTTATAAATGTGGAAAAAATAGTCTTAGATCCATTTTTAGTGATCCATGCTCCTGTCATCCAATTAATCATTCACTCCTGCTAGTTATAACTTCTAATTATTTCCTGATTGTTTTCCTTTTTACTATCAATACTGTTTTGGTCACTATTATTCTCTTTTTTTCCCCTAAAATCTCTTTACTGGGCTTTTACAATTTTTAAAAATTAATTAATTAATTTATTTTTTGGCTGCGCCACACAGCATTTGTGATCTTAGTTCCCTGACCAGGGATCAAACCTGTGTCTCCCGTGGTGGACACATGGAGTCTTAACTACTGCACCGCCAGGGAAGTCCCCTACTTTTTAAATTTATAAAATTAATTTTTTTGGAGTATAGTTGATTTACAATGTTGTGTTAGTTCTGCTGTACAGCAAAGTGAATCAGTTATACTTGTATATCTTGTATACTTGTATATCTGCTCTTTTATAGCTTCTATTCCCATATAGGCCATTACAGAGTATTGAGTGGAGTTCTCTGTGCTATACAGTAGGTCCTTATTAGTTATCTATTTTATATATAGTATTGTGTACGTGTCAATCCCAATCTCCCAATTTATCCCTCTCCCCTTTTCTCCCTGGTAACCATAAGTTTGTTTTCTACATCTGTGACTCTATTTCTGTTTTGTAAATAGGTTCATTCATACAATTTTTTTAGATTCTAACTATAAACAATATCATATCATATTTGTCTTTCTCTGTCTGACTTAGTTCACTCAGTATGACAATCTCTAGGTGCATCCATGTTGCTGCAATGGCATTATTTCATTTTTTTTTATTACTGAGTAATATTCCATTCTATGTATGTACCACATCTTCTTTATCCATTCCTCTGTTGATGAATATTTAGGTTGCTTCCATGTCCTGGCTATTATAAATAGTGTTGCAATGAACACTGGGGTACATGTATCTTTTCAAATTATGGTTTTCTCCAGATATGTGCCCAGGAGTGGGATTGTAGGATCATATGGTAGCTCTATTTGTAGTGTTTTAAGGAACCTCCATACTGTTCACCGTAGTGGCTGTACCAATGTACATTCTCACCAACAGTGTAGGAGTGTTCCCTTTTCTCCACACCCTCTCCATCATTTATCGTTTGTAGATATTTTGATGGTGGCCATTCTGACCAGTGTGAGGCGATACCTCATTGGCGTTTTGATTTGCATTTCTCTAATAATTAGTGATGTGGAGCACCTTTTCATGTGCCTCTTGGCCCTCTGTATGTCTTCTTTGGAGAAATGTCTATTTAGATCTTCCACCCATTTTTTTGATTGTGTTGTTTGATTTGTGATGTCGAGCTGCATGAGCTGTTTGTATATTTTGGATATTACTCCCTTGTCAGTTGCTTTGTTTGCAAATATTTTCTCCCATTCTGTGGGTTGTCTTTTCGTTTTGTTTATGGTTTCCTTTGCTGTGCAAAAGCTTTTAAGTTTCATTAGGTCCCATTTGTTTATTTTTGTTTTTATTTCCATTACTCTAGGAGATGGATCCAAAAATACCTGATAAGAACACTTAACAAGAGATCTACCCTTCTAACAAAATTTTCAGTGTGCAATACAGTATTGTTAACTATAAGCATAATGTTGTACAGCCAATCTCTGGAACTTACTCATCTTGCATAACTGTAACTTTATACCTGTTCCACAGCAATTCCCCATTTCACCCTGCCTCTAACCCCAGGCAACCATCATTTTACTCTCTGCTTCTATGAGTTTGACTACTTTAGATATCTCATATAAGTAGACTCATACAGTATTTGTCCTCCTGTGCCTGGCTTATTTCACATAGCACACTGTCCTCCAGGTTCATCCATGTTGTCACATGTTACAGAATTTACTTCTTTTTAAGGCTGAATATTATTCTATTGTACATATATACCACATTTTCTTTATTCATTCATCCATCAGTGGACATTTACGTTGTTTCCGTATTCTGACTATTGTGAATAAAGCTGCAATGAACATGGGGGTTCCTCAAAAAATTAAAAGTAGAACTATCAGATGATCCAGCAATCCCATTTCTAAGTTTATATACAAAAGAATTGAAACCAGTATCTCGAAGAGATACAATAGTTCTTTTTACTGTTTTTTCCCTCTTCCTCTGGAGTTAGCCTCTTCAAATCTAGATTCCTTTATGCTGTCAGTATGACTTTCATTAACGTTCACATGACCATAACTTTCATATGCTCTACTCAAAACCTTTAAAGACTCATTATTACCCATCAGAATGAATGTAGGCTTTTTAGCATGGCATGAAAGAATTTCACGATATGTACCATTACTGGATTTATCAAATTAAATTATTGCACAGGACATACCTTCAGTCATTATTTACCTGAAATTCAATTTGAATCAGGCATGCTGTATTTTTCTGGCAACCCCCATGATAGGAGACTTGATTATTACTGCTCTAGTTCATTCCTCCTGTGCTCTACCCACATGACTACTCCCCACCCTGTACTTGATTATCCAACCTCCCACCCTAAGGAGAAAAAAAACCTACAGGCCTACTTTACTCTTCTTTCTAGTCTTTTGAAACACTATACTTTCTTGCCTGTAATGTCTTATCTTTATCTGTGGTTGCTCTCTTTCTCTTTAATAGCTGTGCATAGGTATGCCCAGCTAGACCACACTTCTAGAATGCATTTAAAGTTAGATGAGGTCATATGATCAAATTATCTCCAATGAAATGGACCAAATTTGATTTGTGCCTAAATCTAGCCCTGTTTCATAATACCTCCAAAGAATGCCCGTCAATGCTCTTTGAGATGATGACACAGAGAGGGACCTTAAGTCCATGTATGGATGACAACTAAGCTGCCATCAGCCTGGGTCCCTGAAAAACTGGGTCCTTGAAATGTCTCTCCATCCTCCTCCTGGAGTACCTGCCTCAGGTTTTGTAAATAAAACAAAATGAAACAAAGTTCTATTGTGTTTGAGCCGTTACACTCAGGGTCTAATTATCCTATCTTACTAATTCACTACCTTCCCTTATATTCAGGTCTCAGCTAAATAAATATTACCTCATATAGAAATGTTTTTCTGCCTCCCAAATACTGGATTGCAGAAGGATAGGAAGAGTAGATGAAGGAGATTTGATGATTCTGAGGATTAAGAGCTGCAGTGAGAAAAGTATGACTTTCATTACATTTTATTTGAGACACGAATTATAATACAAGAAGCCTGTACCCTCATTATTTCTTATGAACAAAGAAATATAGGTTAAACATTTTTTTCTTATGATTAAATTTAGGCTTTTCTGACTTTCACCTTTGAAAACATTTAAAACTCATCAAGTTACATTCAACAAGGCTTTGCATAAAATCACTCAAAAAGTCAATTCCCTTTACAAGTCACTACATTCTAATGCATATTTTTTAAAGCTTAAAATACTTTGTATGGGAAAAGTGCACATTACACTCTATACCAAGTGTATTTTTTTCTATAAAGGGTCATATAAGAAATATTTTAGAATTTGTAGAGTACACGGTCTCTGTCAATTATTCAACTCTGCCACTAAAAGGCAAAAGCCGCCATAGATGATATATCAACAAATGAGCATAGTTATATTCCAATAAAACTTTATTTACACAAACAGGTGACAGGCAGGATTTGGCCCATAGGTTGTAGTTTGCCAACCCTCTGATCTATACCCAAATACAAATTACCTATAAAAACAACACAGAAATGATAAGCATATTAATATTTTGCATTATTCTGTCTGTCTCTCAAAATTCTCCTTTCCTCCTCCTACTCCTTTCCTTTCGCCTTCTCTCTCTCTCTCTCTCTCTCTTTACTTCTAAATGAAATGTTGCAGATACAGCGACCCCCGCTTCCTTGTATCTTGCCACGCAGGTTGTTATCTGACTTATAAATTTTTGTCTATTTGACGAGTGTTAAATGAAATTCTCTTATTGTTTTAATAGTAATTGCTTAGATTTAAGAAATGCTTAGGTCAAGTTTGATCAAAATGATTAATATGTCTTAAGACAACCATATGAGGAAAGATTATTTTCATCTCCGTCATACAACTGAGATAACAGAGGCTCAAAAGTGTAAAGTAACTTTCCCGGGGTCACTTGGCTACTCAACGATAAAATCAGAATTTCAACTCAGGTAATCTAATTCCAAAATCCATGTTATTTACCAATGAAACTAATAATTCTCTCTCTAGGTCTGACTTTGCTTTTCTCTGACTGTGAGTAAGCCATGTCTTTTTAGTAAGTCTTCCCATCTAGTGTGGTCAATTTTCTCTCACACCCATGAAAATACTAAGACTTGGGTATTTTCATCCCTTCAGCTTTTCATGTAAATTCTAGGATCAGTTTGACAAATGCAAAAAAAAAAAAAAAAAAGAAGAAAGGCCAACTGGTTGGATTGGGAATAACTTGAATATATGGATTAATTTAGGAAGAACTGACATCTTTTTTTTTTTTAATTATTTATTTTTGGCTGTGTTGGGTCTTCGTTTCTGTGCGAGGGCTTTCTCTAGTTGCGGCAAGCGGGGGCCACTCTTCATCACGGTGCGCGGGCCTCTCACTATCGCGGCCTCTCTTGTTGCGGAGCACAGGCTCCAGACGCGCAGGCTCAGTAGTTGTGGCTCACGGGCCTAGTTGCTCCGCGGCATGTGGGATCTTCCCAGACCAGGGCTCGAACCCGTGTCCCCTGCATTGGCAGGCAGATTCTCAACCACTGCGCCGCCAGGGAAGCCCTGACATCTTTATTTTATTGAGTCTTTGCAAACATGAGCATGGCAAATCTCTTAATCTGTGCCTTTTTTTATGTCTTTCTTTGATGTTTAATATATTTTTTCTTAAAAGTTCCATATAACTTTTGTTGGATTTATTCTTAAGCACATTATTTTTGTTGTTATTATAACTAACATTTAAAGTTAGATTTTCTAATTATTTATTGCTGACATTTATGAAAGATATAGATTTTTGTGATAGTAGTCTTTCTCATTTTGTTCCTCCTTTAAAATAAAATGTCTCTAACATTTCTCCATTAAAGATAATATATATTATAGGTTTTGGATGATAACTTTTGCGGAGTTAAGGACATTCTTTTCTATTCCTAATTTACCAAGATTTTTTTTCTTTTAAAATCATGACTAGGTGTGGAACTTTTCAAATGCTTTTTTGTATGTGCTGAGAGGTTATTTCCCCTTTATTGTTTACTGTGGAAAATTTCAATAATAGATTTTTCTAATGTTAAACCACTCTTGCTTTACTGAAATAAATTCTATCTTGTCTCAATGTAATTTTTTCAAAGTATACTCCTGGATTGATACTGCTAATATTTTATTTAATATTTTTACCTCTACAACCACATATGGCTTCTGGTTTTCTTTTCATAGAAAGATACTTACAAATTTTATTCAGTTATATAGCAGTCTCACAAATTGAAAAGAGGTATTTTCCCTGTTTTCTGGAATAGTTTGCATCTTATAGGCAGCAACAATTTGAAGGTTTATCATAACCTAACCTTTAAAACCTCCTCAGCCTCATGTTTAGTTTTGTGTTTGAAGGTAGCCTTTAATGTATTGATCCTGTTCATTTAGTGGATAAAAGTTGTTTCAGATATTCCATTTTTGTCTTGCATCAGATTATCAAAGTTCCATAAACAGTAGAATAAAGTTATGCATAATAAAGCATTATGTGCTTTAGTTATTTTTAATATTCTCATATTTTAAAATTAATGACTTTTCTTCTTGTTTAATCTCACTAGAGGTTTTATAGTTCATTAGTCTTTTCAAAGAATAAGTTTTGCTTTAGTTGATCTTCTTTATTTCTTCTTTCATAAAATCTACCAGTGAAATCATCTAGGTCTGGGCTTTTCTTCATGGAAAGGTTTTTTGTTATAAATTCAATTTTTTAGTAGATACAGGCTACTTGCATTTTTAATTTGTCCTTTCTTCAGTGTTAATAACTCATACTTTTGAAAGAATATGTCTCTGGTGGATTAAAAGTGGCCATAAATCATTGTCACTACCCTGTTTAAGTGAAATTTGTGTCCTCTTCTTTAAACGTGGGCTATTTTTGCCAAATAGAACCCAGAACATGGTGAGAGTGATGTCATGCCAATTCTAGACCCAGCCTTTAGGAGGGCTCACAGTTTCCACTTAATATCGTTCTTACTCTTGAAGTCCAGATGCTATGTAAAGAAGCTACCCTCAGGCTTCCCTGGTGGCGCAGTGGTTAAGAATCCGCCTGCCAACGCTGGGGACACGGGTTCAATCCCTGTCCCGGGAAGATCCCACATGCTGCGGAGCAACTTAGCCCATGAGCCACAACTACTGAGACCACACGCTACAACTATTGAAGCCCATGTGCCTAGAGCCTGTGCTCCCTAACAGGAGAAGCCATGACAATGAGAAGCCGTTGCACCACAATGAAGAGTAGCCCCTGCTCGCCACAACTAGAGAAAGCCTGTGCACAGCAATGAAGACCCAACACAGCCAAAAATAAAAACAAATAAGTAAATAAATTTATTTAAAAAAAAAAAGAAAGAAACTACCTTCATGGTGAGCCCGAAGAGACAGATAGAGGTACCACCCTTTCTTTGTTAGTACTTTCTAGTTCTCCAGTCATACATGTGAGTGAAGCCATCTTGGCTCGTTTAGCTCTATATGCTCTCGATTTCAGCCACATGAATGACACCAAGTGAGACCAATGGAATAACTACTTGGTCAAACCAGAAATTCATGAGATAATAAATGGATTATTTTTGTATTTTGCCACTGAGTTTTGGAGTTTTTGTTAGATAGCAATAAGTAGCCAAAACAGAAATATGCACGTGGGGTGAGACTATAATAAAACCCTAAAATATGTGCTACTGGAGGTGGACAGAAGCAAGAGGGCTTGGAGGAAACGGTTAGTGAATAGTGGAAGGACAGTGAAGAAATTTTATTACCAGGATTAAAAAAGACAACCTGTGTTATGCAGTGGTGGAAAATGTGGCAACACTGTCACCTACAGTAACATGAAAAATAGAAAATATATCTAGTGAATATGTGGATTTGGCTAAGAAGATTTCCACGCAGAATACTGAAAATACTGTTTCTTTTTGCTGTATATGCTAAGGCATAGAGAGAGATAGATGAACTAAATAAAATCTAGAGGAAATATTTCTGGCCCAACACTTACAAATAAAAAGCTGTTTCTGATTCCCAATCTCTCCCAGCAAAAGATTTTCAAAATAAGTAATGGTCTTAGGAAAAAGTCAAATTCAAGTCCTGAAAGGAAAACATAGTCTGAGGATGAAGATGCCAATGACTCCTTGTTCTGCTTAGCTCTGATACTTGCATCCAGTTTCCAGCCTGTAGCCTCTAGTCGCTACTAGATGTTACAGAAACTTATCCTGCAGATATACAGCCCAGCCAGAGGCCAAGGGTCTATGGTGAACACAAACATAGACTTCGAGTTCCTCCCAGTGCAAAGTTTCTCTTCTCCAGTTCTCTTCTGAAAAATTCAAACAATTTAGCAGCCCTGAATTCTGATCTACATCTCAGCTCCACAGGTCACCTCTCAGCTTGCGCGTTTCTTCTCTGCACTGTGGTAAAGAAAGTACTCCCATTCAGAGAACCTGGGTAAATATGAGGTTCACTTCATGTACTTTCTCTGTCTCAAGAACCTCAGCATCTCTGCCTATAGTCCAATGCCTGAAGACAGTTTTGTTAATTATCTTGTACAGTTTTGTAGTTGTTATGGTAGGAGAGGAAATCTGGTCCCACTTACTCTGTCATGGTTGGAGGTATAATTATTTTGAGCTCATATTTATGTGTGCTTATTATCTCCATTTAAGAATATTTTATAATTTGGGTGGGTGAAAATCCCCCCTAAGCAATTTCGTACTTGTTTTTGCCAGTATCCTAGAGGTTTCACCATGCCAGAAACAATTTTCATGCTGAGGAGTAAAATTCGAAACTTAAAACCTATATGAGTGCAATAAGTGCACAGAGATTTTTATTTTTTTATTTTATTTTTTTGTAACCCAGAGCCCAGGCACAAAAATATAACACCATCTTACCTGTGATGGTAAACAGCTTTTTTTTTCCTAAATCACCTTTGCACTATTGCAGCCTTTCTTGGCTAATGGAGAATTTGCAGTCCCAACACCTCAACTCAAGCAGAATCTATGCTATTCCTTCTGTTTGGCTGTAGGTGCTAAAACCTACCAAAGCTCGAAAGCCTAAAATTCTCAATCCCCAGCCATCTCATTCTTTCCTCAAGGAACCAGCAATATGTCCATTTTGGGCATCTGATCTCCAGACTATAGATAATAAATTTATATCATTTTAAGCTACTAAGTTTGTGGTAATTTGTTACAGGAGCAATACAAAATTCACCCTATGAGAGGCTATTTCTTTATCCAGTAGACCCTTTACAGGGAATGCATTCATTAAGAGAGGTACTATAATATTCATAGTAGCACTACTTGCAATACTGAAAGCTAGAAACCAGTGGCCTATCAATAGCAGAATGGATAAATAAATTGTAATATATTCACACAAAGGGATATTATGTAGAGATGAGGATAAACCATCTATAAATACATGAAATGATATGAATAATGTCACAAACAATGTTGATAGATAGAGGCTCAACACATAAAAGTAAATGCTATATAATCTAATTTTCATAACATTTAAAAATTAATAGAAATGTAAATAGTGGCTACATCTGGGTGCAGCATAGAGTCTACATGGGCACCAAACAGGTATATTTGGGTGCTGTTAATGTCAGTTCCTTAGTCTGGGTGATGGCTGTGAGGCTGTTCAGTTTGTGAAAATCCATCACTTTCTCTACATATGCTTTTCTGTAAGTATTTGATACTTTAACAAAAAGTTAAAATGTAAATTTAAAATGTGACCCAGAAATTTCTTTTGATCAACAAGGAAGATTAAAATCTATGGAAATTTTAAAACATTTTAAAAAATTAAAATGATTTAGAAAGTCACTTTGGATAAATCCATCAAAAATATTAACCAAGGTCTTTCTGAGGTCTTATTTAAAAATTGAAACATTCTCTCAAGGCTGAAGGCTTAGCCTGAGGCCGGGTCTGTCCCTAGAGCACTGTCATGAGGTCACGCATATTTAATTGAATAGATGATTGAAATATCCATAGAAAAAAATTTTCCCAAAGCTGACACAATGGCAATGTTTTCCTTTCTAGTTATTTGTTCCAATATCCCGATCGAGACTAAAATCTTAATATAGGCTGCACTTTTAGCTACAGTCACTTCTAGTTAGATGTCTTTCAATTCCTAGCAAGGCTTTTGTACTACTTCTCCTACTAGACACAGTGCCAGGGGTTCTCTGCTTAGAGAGTAGGTGAATGAGGATGCAAGGCAGCCATGATCCAGGTTTTAAAAATGAGTTGTGGGCTTCCCTGGTGGCGCAGTGGCTGAGAATCTGCCTGCCAATGCAGGGGACACGGGTTCGAGCCCTGGTCTGGGAAGATCCCACATGCCGCGGAGCAACTAGGCCCGTGAGCCACAATTACTGAGCCTGCGCGTCTGGAGCCTGTGCTCCGCAACAAGAGAGGCCGCGATAGTGAGAGGCCCACGCACCGCGATGAAGAGTGGCCCCCACTTGCCACAACTAGAGAAAGCCCTCGCACAGAAACGAAGACCCAACACAGCCATAAATATAAAAATAAATATATAAATAATAATTAAAAAAAAAAAGAAAAAGCTATAAAAATTAAAAAAAAAAAAAAAAGGAGTTGTGAGTAACGGACAAGGCCCCTACTTTCCCTCTTTACCTTTATATAAAGAAAAAGGATTCCACTGTCAAGGTACAAAAGCCTTGATCCGCTGACCTGAATACCCCGTTTTTAAAGATCCAAGTAGCTAGACAGGCTATCGATAGCCATGGGTAAACTCATCTTCAATAGAAAGAAAGATGCTTTCCTTAATCGTGCCTTCCTAAATTCCTTGCAGTTCACTAATTCCTTTCAGTTAAAGTAATATACTTTGAGTTGACTACTGGGTACAAAGTGCTGTTTTAAGAAACTGAGGGGGTCACAAAAATGAGTTAGAAAGTCTTTGCCCTCAAATAAACCAGATTCTTATAGGAAAGGTAAGCCATGATTTATGCACACAAGTATATTAGTATGGTATCTCTCCAATTCATTTCATGGTTTTAAGTTTAAGGGAATATCTGGAATATTCAGTATAAGAAGATTTGAATTGGGAGTTAAAACACTGAAGATTCAGTAAATTCAGAATATATATTGATATATGTGTACATATATGAAATCTGTTTACTTACAGACACATCATCATTGTACATCACCTATATCATAATGTATATCATCTATATTAAAGCAAGTGTACAATCCTACATGCTAAATGTTAATGCAAACAACCCTTGAGTTGCAACATAACAGAATCAAACAAAGATCACTACTGTCTGTAATTTAGCTTGAGATAAATTTCTCAGTTTGAGTTCTGAAACTAGAGTAGACAATATATAACCTTTTGTAATTTCTCTATGTCTCCATGATGAAATAAAGTAGTGATGTCCAGGATTCTGTTCTTCTTCCCCTATCCCCCATTACTGTAGTGCATTCGATGAAGCATTAGGGGTTTGCTTTGCACAGTACCTTTCCTCAAGAAAATTACCCACCCTAGCCTTCATTCAAGGAGCCATTCTAGACTAGTTCATTCACATAAGCCAACAAATCACCTCAGTGACAGGTGACTGGACCAGAAAGAGGTACCTAGACCTGAGATAGCCAATCTTAGAAACTCTCTTAAGGGATTTGTAAGTTTGAGACCTAGAAACTAAAATCAGAAATCAGGAGCATGTAGGGGAGGACTAGCAGTGACTATGAGGCAAAGGGAGCCGTGAGAGACATGACCAGAAAGAGGTTATTAATCTGAGGAAGCAGAACTCAACAGATACAAGAAGTAGAGTCTTAAGAGGAGGCAGCTGGAATGGTAGATGTAAAACAAGGATAGGCTGTCACATATTGGAAGCAGAGTGTACTCACAGAATGGGAAACAAATATTTGTAAATCATGTGTCTGAAAGGCACTTGTATCTAGTATATACAGATCTCTATAGTGAAAAGACAAGTAACCCAATTAAAAATGAGTAAAGGATCTGAATAGACATTTCTCCAAAGAAAATATACAAATGGCCAGTAAGCACACGAAAAGATGCTCAACATCATTAGTCATTAGGAAAATGCAAATCAAAATAACAATGAAATACCACTTCACATCCACTAAGACGGCTTTAATCAAAAGCCAGACACTAAATATGTGTTGACAAGGTTGTGGAGAAAGTGGAACACTCATTCATTTCTAGTGGGAATGTAATGTTTAGTCACTTTGAAAAATAGCTTGACATTTACTAAACTGCTGTAGGTAGATTTACCATATGACCCAGCAATTCCATTGTTAGGTATATATGCAAGTAAGATCAAAACACATCCACCAAAAACTTGTACATAAATGTTCATGGCAGGATTATTCGTAATTGCCAAGTGTAAACAACCTAAATGTCCATAAAGTGACGAATGAATAAACAAAATATGTATAGTCTTACACTGAAATGTTATTCTGCCATAAAAAGGAATGAAGTACTGATACCTGCTACAACATGGATGGATCTTGAAAACATTATGCTAAGTAAAAGAAGCCTGTCATAAAAGACTATATATTGTATAATTGCATTAATATGAAATGTCCAGGCAAATCAATAGAGATGTAAAATATAGATTAGTGGTGACCCAGGTAAGGGAGAGGGGAGAACAAGGAGTGAGTGCTAATAGGTACAGGGATTATTTTAGGAGTGATGAAAATGTTCTAAGCTGAGATTGTGCTGAAGGTTGGTTAGCTCTGTCCATATACTTAAAAATGTTTAAAATTGTATTCCTTAAATGGGTCAATTTTATGATATGTGGATTGTATCTCAATAAAGACTTTTTTTTTTAAAGCAAAGGACTAGGGAAGGAAATTCATGTATCTGGGGAGAGAGCAGGTGAAGGCCAGAACTGAACTGTGCTTCCTCTTTCCAAAGCCGAGCCAGAGTATTTGTGAGTGTTCATAATTTTTGGTTGTGTGGCTATTTGTATATTTGCAAATTGAAGTGATTTCACTCCCTTAATGTCACATATGTCTTTATTGTAAAACATCCCAAACTTTAAGTAACCTGAATAAGATTATTTTCCTTAAAACCCAAATAGGATATTTAAAACACTTCCCTGGATAATACCTCACTCCATTTTCATACTGGCTTCACATCCTTTAACCCAAAATGATTATGAGGATTGTCTTCGATATCTACATTGACATATGAGTCAAGTATTTTAAAATGTGGGCTCTCTAGCTATAGCACTTGGATACCAATTTGGTTCCACAACTGGCAAACTGTGTGATCTTGGAAAAGTTCTTAACCTCTTTGTGTCTCAGTTTCTTCATCTGTAAAATGGGAATAATAATGATACCTACAATGTAAAATTGGTGTGATGCACCTGACACATAGTGAGCACTCACAAATATTAACTATTATTGTATCATTTAGAGCCAATATATTTCTGAATATGTGGTTTCCACAATTAATGAACTGAGTTAGGAAACATTTGGGGGAAGATAAAGCAACCTTTTCAAAATTCCCAAATACCAAATACCAATAGCACTTAAACTTTTAGCTAAAGACTCTGTACTGGGTTTGGAATAGTGCCTCCAGGAACTTTCTTTGTTTTTTAAAAAGGATATTATTTGGTTTAGTTTTGTCTGTGTTGTCCATTTATTTATTTTTTGTTTGTTTTGTTTTCAGAGTGATAGTACATGATTTTCTATATGTAGCAGTTTGAGTAGAGAGATGGTAATTACATGTTTTTTTCCTACACCTTGAAGAAATTATGTATCTCTCAAATATCGTCAGCAGGTCCCTATTATAAATCAAGTATAAACATGTCACACTGTATGCAAATATCAAATCATTATGTTGAACACCTGAAACTAATATAATGTTATATGTCAATTATACCTCAATTAAAAATAAATTAAATTTTTAAAAAAACATGTCACACTAACACTTTGAATCTGGCAAATAAACTTTCTACTACCTTTTCAAGTATAAAAGGTCATACGATTATAGAAACAGATTCAATAGAGCAGGAATAACTGTAAGATTTATTTTATTCATCCTCCTCTATCCAAGCACCTATTCCCAAAAGTAACAGTTACTTTATTCTCCAAAACCTCTTGAGATGGAAATGTATTTTTCTTGGCAACCTCTTCCAGTGTCTTATAATCTGTACAGCCAAATAGTTCTTTCTAAAGCAAGTTCAGAGTAAAGAAAAAAATTGAACACACTTCTATTTCTGATTCTTTCTCTATACATGATTTTTTTTCCATAGAAGCCGCCTGAATTTTATTATCACTTTTGTGAGATGTTTGAAGACATTAATGCTAGAATATTTTAACAGGAGCAAAAATGTCTAAAGGCAAATTGTTCTTCATGTCTGCTCTTTGAGGTATACTGAGGTTTTCATGGTTTCTCTCACCGCCCCCCTAAAATTCTTAAATATGTTATTCTAATTGTTGTAAATCAAACATTTTGAACATATCAATTCCATATCTTAGGTATAAATTTGACAGGAAGGCTCAATACCATATCTTAAGCATAAATTTGACAGGAAGATTAAATTTCTATATATACTTCCACTTTCCACAAGTTATTTAGTTGTTAGGAAGCCAGCCTGAAAAGAAACAATGCATTACTAGTGTCTGAAACTCTGAAAAGGTTAAACTGGTTGCACAAAAATGGAGATACCATCAAATGGAAAATAAATATTTTACATTAAAATGTGAAAACAATTATTAAACAAATAAGAGAAATGATTGGTAGAAAAGTAAGTAGGATAAAATTAGAAAATATCTTGAGTTAAATAGGAAAGTAGGGGGAACATGCAAGTGATAGTCATCATTTACTCAGCATATGTGATCTGAGCACCTACTATGTTCCAGGAACTGAAGATTCAGCATTGAGCAAAACAGAAAACACGTTCACCTTCATGGGACTTACCTTCCAAGCAGGAAGATTGAAAACAACAAATTATTAAACAAAGTTATAGAAAACATAATGTCAGGGATTGATAAGCACTTTGAAGAAAAAATAAAGCAGGTTAAAGGGAGAGAGGGAGGAAAGGTAGCGCTCAAGATAGGGTGGTAGGGAATGTCTTTTGAGGTGCTGTAATTTTAGCAAAAGTCAGAATACAGTGAGAGTTGAGCCACGCAAACATGTGCAAGGAAAGTATTCCAGCTCATGAACCTCCAAGAGCAAAGAGTCTTGGAGGTCCTGTCCTCATATTTAGAATTTTCAAAGACCATAAAGACCAGTGTGGGGACTTCACTGGCAGTCCAGTGGTTAAGACTTCACCTTCTAATGCAGGGGGTGTGGGTTCGATCCCTGGTCGGGTAGCTAAGGTCCCTCATGCCTTGTGGCCAAAAAACCAAAACATAAAACAGAAGCAATATTGTAACAAATTCAATAAAGACTTTAAAAATGATTCACATCAAAAAAAATCATTAAAAAACAAAGAAAGACCAGTGTGGCAAGAGCTAATGAGTAAGGAGAAGAGTGATGGAAATGAGTTATGAGAAGCCAGATGACACAGGTGATGACATACAGGCCAAGGACTTAGGAAGGTTAAGAACAGGTGCATAACATGGCATGTATTTTGTTTTACAAAGGATCGCTCTTGTTGCCACGGGATGAACAGACTTCAGTGAAATCAGACTGGAAGCAGACCAGTTAGTGCCTATCAAGTTAAAACATGAAAGAGATTAAGTGGTTTAGACTAGGTTCTTGGTGGTGAGGATTAGAAGTGGTAAGATTTGGGTTCTCTTTTGAAGATACAGCTAGTAGAATTTCTACTGGTTTGTATAGGAGATAGAAGAGAAAGAAGGCAGAGGACTCAAGGAAGGTGCCAAGATTTTTGACCTGAGCAATTGATGAACTAATGGTGGTCTTCACTGAGTTGGGGAACACTAGAGAAGGAAAATGTTTGGAAAGAAAAATCAAATGTTAAGTTTGAAATAAATATGAGATATTGAGAAAAATGTCAGTAAGTAAGTTGAACACACAAGTCTAGACTTCAGCAGCAAATTTGGTCCTGTGATTCAAAATTTAGCCATCATCAGAGCACAGATGTTATTTAAAATCATGAGAATGGATGAGGTCACCAAAGAAGTTCGTATAAACAGAGAAGAGAGGAGGTCTCAGAATTGAGCCCTAAGCCCTAGAGCACTTGAAAACCTCAACAATGGAAAATAAGCCAGTAACAGAGATTGAGAAAGAGTAATATTGAGACAGAAGGGCTGGGAGAGTACACTGTCCTAGAAACTAAGGGAAGAAAGTACTTAAAAAAGAAAAAAGTGAACAGTTCTGTCAAATGCTTCTAAAAGAATAAGTTGTGAACAAGTATTCACTGGGTTTGACAATGAGAAAGGCATTGGTGACATTGACAAGTTCTTGACTAGACTTTCAGTGGAGTGATGGGGAAGAAGAAAGAATAGAAGATGAGGAAGTACAGATTTCAAAATATTTTTCTCTTAAGCAGAACAAATGGAGCCATTGCTGCCAAGGGGGATATAAGATCACATATAAGATCAAGGTACCTATCTATCGATCTATCTATCATCTATCAATCATCTATTAATCAATGATCTAGGAGAGAAGAGATAACTGATGATAAAGAAGAGAGAGGGAATAACTGCATGAGTGAAATCTTTGAAAAATATGGGGTAGAGTTCACATTCATTATATAAAGACATTGCTTACATACATACAAATGTGTCTTACAGTAAGTCACTTGTGCCTTAAGGTATATAAAAAGGCATTTATTCTTTACATTAATGTTAAGGAGTGATTTTATTTTGCTTTTAATGAGAAAACCTCTAGAAAGTGTGTATTAAATTTTATTTGAATCACCGCTTTTGTCAATGTCTTATGGTAGATAAAACAACTGATATAGCCCTAAAAGAAAATGGTTTCTATAATGGTTACACTTTCCCCTCTTGGGTTTTTAAAAAATCTTAAGTAAGTGAGACAAGGGTTGCACACAAGTAGAATGATGAAACATGGCCTGGTACTTTATTCTCAATCAAAAGTGTAACAGCTTGTTCAAAAATTAATATTCAATATTCTCAAGGGTTTCTTTCAAACTTCAAAGCAAGACTTTCTGATGTTTTAGTTTGTATGAAAACTTGAGCAAAGTAGAACAGCTGGGTATAATGAAATTCATTCAATTACTGTAATAAGAGATAAGTTTAGGGCAAGAGGCTGCTTGCTATATGAGATTTTTGTGTAGTTGTTTTCACTCTGCCCATGACAATTCTAAATTTCACTCTGACATGTTCTTTCTTCTGCCACTGCAGCAATGGGAGGCACACAGTAGTTTTTCTTTAGGTTGTATTTTGATAATCTTTATTTTGTCACATTTTAGGCATAACAAGTAACATGAAAATCTGCTTCTTTCCCTCTCTCAAACATGAACTTATGCACTGAAAATCTAGGTAGATGAGGAAATGAAGTTGTTTTATTTTTCAAAGCATACAGGTTCATGAACCATGTCTGTATCTCTGGATTCTTTCAAAGAGAATAATGGAACACCAATGTTACCATGACTTCAAATCCATATTAATAGAGTTGTCTTTGTGTGAATCCACTGATGTTTTGGACCCTAAACATGGTTAATTCTTAATTGTTTGCTGTAGCTTCAAGCCTTTCAAACCCAAGTATAAACACTGTGCATCCTTACTGTCTACAGATAGATTAATATACAATTCATTATTTTATTTTACTTTGGTATTAGAAAGAACAGAGAGTAGTAAAACTGGAAGGAAAGACAAAGGAAAGGGACGAGAAAGGAAGGGAAGAGAAAAGAAGGCAATACCCATTTTGGAGGAAATGGCTTAAAAATACTGAAAAGCGCTATTAAGATTACTGATGTCTTAAAATGTATCCCTGGTCAACAGCCTTCAAACGGCATAAGAAGTTGGATCTGCTACCAAGACAGGAAGTAGAATCATTTATCCATCGACATGTTTGATTGCAATATCCAAATGTAGCTACACTCATTTCCTTAGTAGAAACTGAAGGCATTCCAAAGAAGGCTCTCTGTGTCCCTGATAGTGTGACATCAACTGACATTATTTTTCTTTTCAAGAAACTGTCTCCGATCTCTCCCACTGTTGCCAAGTGATTGCCACAATTGACTGTTTCCCAAAGACACTAATTCAGAGCAGTGATTTTTCTTCATTTGCCTATATCTTCTCATCTATAAAACTAGAAAAACATCAAACTAAAACTACAATGAGCTATCACCTCACTCCGGTCAGACTGGCCATCCAAAAAAAGTCTACAAATAGTAAATGCTGAAGAGGGTGTGAAGAAAAAGGAACCCTCCTACACTGTTGGTGGGAATGTAAATTGGCACAGCCACTATGGAAAACAGTATGGAGGTTCCTTAAAAAATTAAAAATAGAGTTACCATATGATCCTGCAATTCCACTCCTGAGCTATATCTGGAGAAAACTATAATTCAAAAAGATACATGCCTCCCAATGTTCATTGCAGCATTATTTACAATAGCCAAAACATGGAAGCAACCTAGATGTCCATCGACAGATGAATGGATAAAGAAGATGTGGTATAAATATACAATGGAATATTACTCAGCCACAAAAAAGAAGGAAATTATGCCATTTGCAGGAATACGGATGGACCTAGAGATCATCATACTAAGTGAGGTAAGCCAGACAGAGAAAGACAAATATCATGATATCGTTTATATGTGGAATCTAGAAAAATGCTAGATGAACTTATTTACAAAACAGAAATAGACCCACAGACATAGAAAACAAACTTATGGTTGTCATAGGGGAAGGGGAAGAGAGATAAATTAGGAGGATGGGATAACACATACACAACACTATATATAAAATAGAAAACCAACAAGGACCTATTGTACAGCACAGGGAACTATACTCAGTATTTTGTAATAACCTATAAGGGAAGGTAATCTGAAAAAGAATATATATACATATATATATGCATCTCACTGAATCACTGTGCTGTACACCTGAAACTAACAGAACATTGTAAATCAACTATACTCCAATTTTAAAAAAATTAAAAAAAATAAAACCCTAAAAAACAAAACTGGGATAATATCAATTTCCATCTCAACGGGTTATTATGGAAATTAAGTGAATGAAAAAGGTAAAGTGCTTTAAACTGTATCTAGAACATTTTAAACACTAAATAAATGTTATTATTAATATTACTATTAGTCCTAAAATAATGAAGAAGAGCAACTCCTTTTCACTCTTTAAGTTCAAAATTTGAACTTATTCAAAGCTTACCCTAGGATTTGAGCCAGAATTCAGTATTTGGCCCCTTTATTACTTAATCAATATAAAATCTAAACCAATTATTAGTACTTCCATAAGTCGGTGTCAAATTTTCTTATTTTCTTCGGATTAGGGTGTTTGTCAAGCCTCATCACAGTACCTGTATTAAATTATAAAATCTTAGTAGCAGTTTTAGGCCTTTATTGGAAATTTTCATATACTTATTATGCCCTAGCACTTGGGTTTAACAGATGCTTTGGGACAATGCTGTTGCAGAAAATACAAGTGGTATATTCTACATAGGGAGAAACTTCTGAAAGCACAAATAGTTTGTTGGCAACCATATTTTCATTAACAACTTTGTTTTATAAGAAATGTGTTTATATATACATTAATGCTTGTTTCATTCCACATGATTTCCATGTCAACATTAGACCTTTTTCTTCAAAACTGTGCTACCTTTGAATAAGAAGAGTTCTTTTAAAATCCACTTATTCTCAGAATACAATTTCTTTTTTCCAAAATGTCACTCCCAACCTTTTTCTTCTTTCATTCACACTCTTAAAGTGTGAAGACAGCCCACGTGTTGACTATATGTAATATGAAAGATTGTACACTATAGAACCCCCTCCATATATTATATAAAGGCATGAACTTAAGAGCCAAATTGAGGCTAAAATCCATAAAGAATAACAGCAAGTTATACAAGTGTTCACCCTGACATTATTGATTAAAATGTTAATTTATTATAACCATTATTGCCTGTCAGAAGAAGTAATGTACTTCAAAGGCTTTTCGTTTGGAGTTCATCCTCAATCAATATTTACATGGAATTCCAGTCCTCTAGAAGGAATATTCAGCTTAATGAATAGTAATCAATCATTATAGGAATATATTGAGTACACCAGATAATTAATATGCCAATAATAGTTTCATTGTGGGAGACAGAATGGACTAATAAAGAGTCTACAGGTTTGGATTCCAACTTCTAGTGTTCAAATCCCAGTGCCACAGTTTACTGAGTGTGTTAATTCCTCTATCAAATAAAGGTAATACAGTTACTTACACCTCATGGGGGTTGTTATTGGTATGAAATAAGAAGACACACACTAAGTGCCCATACATAGTTATGTCCATCGATAAACACCCATCTTATTACTAACATGGATATATGTTAGGCTGAGCCACAAGTAACTGTAATATTTTGTATCTGTCAAATATTGGAAGGATAATATAGTTCAATCTGAGAAAGGCACACAGAGAGTGACTCTCCAGAAGCTTCAAAAAAACCCCACAAAAGTTAACAGCAAGAACAGTATTCCCCACAAAGTCTTCCAGAAAGACAAATGAACAAATAATCGAAACTAAAAAGAAATTAAGGCTACTTCTAGAATACGTAGGATCAGCATAAATTTTCCCATCTCTCATTTTCATGGCTAAAGTAATGTACAATGGCAATTGAAAATGAAGCCCCTTATGTACTTGAGGAACCTTAAATCATTAGATGCTTAAAATATGTGTAGAATAAAGTATATTCCCATTTACTTATGTTCTTTGAAAAATGATATTCTATATGGGATCATATTCTAGATAATCAGTATATGAAACTAACACTTTAAGAATTCTTAAAGGGTTTGGGTTACTATAAGCTCACATACATATGTGGAGTGTGTGCATATGAATTGCATTAATGGTTACACATAGCATTACATATGTGTTACATAGCATTGTGCATTTTGATTCATACATTAATCCAACAGATCCATTTTCGTGTCAAGCATGCATCAGGCACGTTGTCAGGTACTGGGGACATAATGGTGAGTGAGACAGGCAGAGTCTCTGCTCTACACTAGGCACAGATCATTGGAACTGTTGAAATCTAGTTTTTACTGCAGTGCCACCAAAACAGAACATCAAAAATTCTTCACATACAAAAACTCAAATTCCTTTTCTCACTATAAGCGTTTAGTAGGGCCAGGGTTGTTGATATTTCTGAAAACGAGAGAGTAAATGGTACTTATAGAGAAGATTATCCCTCCTCATTTATGAGTCACATCACATATGAAGAACCACAGATTTCTTATTTGACTTGAAGAGTTAGATAGCTAGCAACAAAATTGGGAAATGGAAGAATAATAGACGAAACACAAATCTGCTTAAAAATTCTGAATGTTATATGACAGTTCATTTCTTCAATGCCTTCTGCCCTAAAGAGAAATGTTTCCCAATTTTTAAAACATCAAATATTCATAAATAGTCAGAAGGTGACATTCTTTCCGTATGGCATATATAATTCATCATTTTCTCCATGCTGTCATTATACAGGTAAAAAATAAGTACATTGAAAGGGTGCTGGCTATCCATTTGAATTTAAACACTTACTCTTCCAGCAGCAACTTTATAGCAAAAAAACAAAAAACAAAAACCATGTGTGTGTATTTGTCATACGTATATTAACAGACCTTTGCATAAATATTTTCTATGAGAGAACAACTAAGACATTTTCAGTGTTAGCATTGTAAAACTTTAATGAATTTTTCATGACTGAAAGAGTGCAGAGGTTTGGAATATGAATTAGAAATCTTATAAAAGGTTGAAAATGTCTCTCAATTCATTCATTGAACCATCTGGAAAAAGATGAAGATTTTAGGGAAAAGGAGTCACCTGCCCTGAAAAAAAACAGCTTATACACTGAACTGCCAGGATAGTTCACACATGGTCATTTCTTACTTTTTTCCACTGATAACTGAAGAATTCTCTTGGGAAATATGTATTTTAACAAATAACAGTGTTAAAAGCAAAATATACACATGACAAACCCAACATTAGCAGTTATGTCAAATAATTTGGATGTTTGTAAAATGATAAAGATGATCAATAATATTCAAAAATGCTATTAGGATAATATACTTTATAATTTTCTTGTCAAGATGAACAGATATTAATTTGGATCCTCAGTGTTATGTTTATTAAAAACTATATTAAAATCTGAAGAGAAAAGCATAGATTATTGTCATCTAAAAACTTTTATTTTCTTATAAAAGTCTTTCTGTTGTTTGAAATCATGTAAATAGGCAACAACAGAGAAAGTCTTATTCAGCTTACTGTTCTAAATTGAAAAAAGATTATAAAACTCTACCTGATCTATCTGTCAGTGTTGAAACTCCCTGTACTCCTCAAGTTTAACCTCAGAGATTGTTTTAATAAAATTTAACATATGGCCCAAATATAAAGACAGTAACAGAGATTTTACAATACTAGGCTTAGACAGAGTATAGGCTTAATAAATAATTTCAAATATGTGCATCCCTCCTTGGAGCAATTTAAGGAGACTTCATCTTCTAGCTTCAGGAAAATCTAAGAATCTAATGTCATTCTTTTGAATGATTCAGGTGTTTAGAGACATCTCATTCTTTTTCCTCCCAAAGTTATTCAAATTAATTTAATATTTTACTTTTTTATTCTCCATAATCACTATCTAAAGACTTCCAGTTTTTTTCCTGAACCAATAAATTGTGAAGCTCCATGTTAGACAAAATGCTAATTATAAGATTATACTGAGATCACATCTTAGATATTATGAGCTAGTCTTCTGCCATATTAATTATCAAATTGGGTTGGCTCTGAGTATCTGAACTTAATTATATCAGTATTTATACAGTAATTCCTTGGCCCATGTCAGGAATTTGGTTGAAAATTACTTATTCATTCATGATGAGAATTTAAGGTCTGGATTGGGAAGTGCTTTTCTAATAAATTTTATCCTACTTTCTAAAATCGTCTCAAATCAGGATTACATTGGCCAGACACTTGCTATAAAGCAAAAATCTCTACTCTCCTGTTTTTGGAATAAAGCTTAACCAATCTATAGATTGGAATGTGGTACACTGCAGTCTATTAATGCTTCTTTTTCATTTGTCCTGATTAAGGCTCTACATATACACAAAGTTGTAGTCATTTTTATTACCCAGAATGGCTTTCAGGAGTTGAAGTGATTTACTAAGAAAATATGTCTTGATGAGAGCTTGAAATAAAAGTTAATACTGAAAGGTCTTGCTCAAACAATAAAACTTCTATGCATGGGACAGGATAAAGACCTTATGTTACTCCTTAATTAACGTGTATGAAAAGATGGGAAAAGTATCCTAAAAAGGGGAATGAGACAGGGACACCTGGAAGATGTAAGACTAGGTAACCTCTAACTCCAAGTGTTGAAGTGGCTAGGGCAATAGGAATATAAAAAATGGGTTCTTAACATTACAAGTGGTGGGGTGTGAAGAGCAGGTAAATTGTCTCTATATGAGTAGATGCTTTTACTTTTTCCTTGTCTGTCTTGTCTCTCTCTTTTCCCTTTTCTTCTCTTCCCTTTCTTTCTTCCTTTTATATTTTATGTGAGAATAGAAAAAGGAGATGGTCTAAAGTACCCACAGCAGGCATAAAAGCATGAGAGCAGAAGAGATCAAGAGCCTTTGGGAATTTCCAGTTTCAGGAGGAGGGGGGCTGCAGTCATCCATAAACTTTACGAATGCGGACACAAGCTTACGTTAGGTTTACACGTATAAACTAGAAGAAGTTGAACTACAGTTTAACCAAAACCAAGAATCTACTAAAATACTAAGTGTGGTCTTAAAATGTAAAAGCAATAGCCTCTTTCTGGTGCCCTTTACTGGCTTTTTATTTCTTGTGCATCATGATGGAACAAGCTGGCTTTAAATGGTAGCAACAACTGCACTCTTTATGCCCACCTAAGGAGCTGCACTCAGGCAGCCTGAATGCCAGACTGAGGAAGGGCACTCCTGGCAAATGGTGTGGCAGTGTGAGGGGGTGACAGGAGAAGGACAAGAGTAATGCTATCACATAAAGCTCCCATCAGAAAAGTAGAGCAACTTTTCATAACCATTAATTAACCCACTGGTATCAGTTAAGGAACCATTTTTTAAAGGTCTGAATTAAAATGCAATTCAACTTGCTTTAAATATGGTTTCTTCTTCCATGAGAGCCAGTAAGTATATTACAGTGGTTACTCCTATGGCCCCAGAACAGTGGCATACGAAGGGGGCCACAGTAGAAGCCATCTGCCCCCTGTAGGCAATAAGGTGGGTGCACTGCAGACTAATTAAAAATAATAAAACCTAACAAAACAGGACTTCCCTGGCGGTCCAGTGGTTGAGACTTCCCCTTCCAGTGCAGGGGGTGCAGGTTCGATCCCTGGTCAGGGAGCTAAGATCCCACATGCCTCACAGCCAAAAAACCAAAACATAGAACAGAAGCAATATTGTAACAAATTCAATAAATACTTTAAAAAAAAAACCTAACAAAGGTCTGTCTTTTTATTATTATCATGCATGGGTGATTCCCAACAATTTCCGTGATAAAATATTCTTCCCTGAAAACATCTTTTGTCTGACTGAATTCTAAATAATTGCTACAGTCACTACCAAATTTCAATAATTATGTGTAAGCTTCAAATTAACACATTTGTGTTATGTATCCTTTAATATTCTACATGGAAATTAATTCATTCTGAGAATTCCCAGTTATACAGGTGGCCTCTGACCCACGTGGACTCAGCTGTAGGAAATCTCAGAGCTAAGGAATGGGTTCAGTTGCCTTGCTTTAGCCTTGGTTTAACCTTGGCTAAACTTACTTTAGCCTTGGTTTCCTGACACCCATGACCTTCTCTCTGTTTTTCATTACTTTGGGTTTCCTCTTCTATCTTTGAGTGTTTGACTTATACCAGTGTTTTCACACAGTCATATATATAAATTAAGCCAAATCCTTTGGGAAGGTAACGGCTGGGAATATTAGAGGAAAAAAGTTCCAAATATATAATAGTTATATGTATCAATATTGAATCATTCACAAATGATGCTATATTCTGTAACTAATCCTATTTTCTGTAACTATTCTGTATTCTCTTCTCAATATGTTCCCAATAAATGTCAGGGTTTCTTCCTTTCTATCACTGGTCCTTTAACTAACCTTACTTTCTTTTCATTTCTATAGTAGGAAAAGAAAGCCATGATGTGCTTTTTATAGGAGAGAAATGCTTATTAAAAAAGTCAAACTCTTGATAGGGTAGAATAGTAATTACTTTCATATTGATTATAAGGGCAATGGTGAAACATGAAGGGGGGCAGCAATTTATAGAAGGGATGAGGAAATAGTTCAGAAGCTGTAGAAGAAACAGTCGATAGTCATTGGCTCTCTGGCCTCATCTGGGAAGTCATCCAAACGTACTTTAAAATTCAGCTGGGGCTGGAAAACCTATCACACCCACGTCGATCAACAGAATTCAGGTTGAAATGAAAGGGGTCTGAAATCGGAAATGAGGAGAGTTAACAGTGACCTGTTTCAGAGTCAATCCAAGGCCTCGTCTCTGTTCTCATCTTTTCTGACCTCTCAACCATGACTCAAAGAGTTGACCACTCTGTCTCCAAGTTCCCTCAGCTGTGCAGACGACAGACTCCAGTGGCTACCAAAACCTCTGCTCACTTTCCCCAACGTTTTCTTTATGGATATGCTGTGGCTCATTCCCAAACTCTCTGATCTCTATTCTTGTTCCTTGAACTCTTAAATTTGGGGAGACTAGCCTCTTAGAATCTGTCAGGTAGGTACTGACTAGTGGAAAGAGCACAGGTTTGGGGATCAAGAACTTCTGGGTCTTAGTCCCCATTACACACATCAGCTGTGTGACCTAGGACGAGTTGTCTATACCTTTAAGCCTCAGTTTTATCTGTGAAATGGGGATGCTGATATCTGTATCTAGGCATATTCATTTTCTCTTGCTGCCATAACAAACTACCACAAACTTAGTAGCTTAAAATAGCACCCACTTATTATCTCACAATTTTTGTGGGTCAGAAGCTTAGGTACAGTGTGACCAGTGAGGTTCTCTGCTTAGGTCTCATAAGGTTGAAATCAAGGTGTGGCAATGCTGTGTGCCATAATGGAGGCTTGAGGGGAAAATACATCCAAGTTCATTCAGGACCTTGAAAACTTCAGTTCCTTCCCACGATTTGCATGTGGTCCCCTCTGTCTTAAGCCAGTCCTTAGAATCCTCTCATGCTTCAAATCTCACTGACTTTCTCTTTCTGCCCTCAGCTGAGAGAAAGATCCCCCTTTCAGAGTTCGTGTGATGACATTGGCTACACCAGAATAACACAGATAATCTATCTTATAGTCAATTTATTAGTAACTAATTACATCTGGAAAGTCATTTTTGCCCTGTAACATAACATATTCTTGAGTATGATGCCAGGAGGCAAAGGTCATGGGGGCCAAAATTCTGCCTCCTTCAAAGGATTAATGTGAAGATCAAAGAAATAAACACATGCAGGGCGAAGATCTCCATGGTGCAAGATACATAACCTGTTCTAAATAAATATTTTCTCGTCTGTGCTCACCCCACACAACACACACACACACACACACACACACACAAACCTCTTAGCCTTGATATGTTGGCTTCTATCTCTCCTTAAAAGATTAAATAGATGCACGAAGATGAAATGTAACATGTTATCCCAATCTCATTCATAAAGATATTAATGCATTAAAAACCAACCATAAATGTTTATTATTTTTCCTTCGTCTTTCATGATCAACTTGTGTCTAAACCCTTAGCTCCTATTTTTACCTGGGACTGAAAAAGGTTTGGAGAATTTTCAATCACCTTGGACAAAACGCTGTGAAACATGAAATTCCTGACCTAGAGAATTGCTAGTAGACAAGAACTGCTGAGGAATCACATCTATCTTATCTTTCTGAGGAACTAAGAAATTTCAAAGAGCATGCTGAGGCCAAAGCACACCTGTATTAGGACTGTGTTAAACAGAGGGAGACAGGCTTTTCTTCTCCAGTGAAACAGGTAAGAGCCACTGGGCAATAGACAACTCATACTGCCGGCCTTTGGGCATCTTTCTGCTTCACTAATTCAAGTTTTAAAGCAACTGAGGCTATCTTCCCCTCTCCCCAAACACTCAACTTTTCCATCACCATTGAGAGTAGCATCCTTTCCTCAGATTTAGGACCACCCAGGTCCTCAAACTTCAATGATGACAAGTACTAATCTCACTACTGAGGACCAAGAAGGGGTCAAGGCCTTCATTTTATGCCCTCCCTCACAGCTACCTTGGGCTAGGGCGACTATCACAGGGAGTCAAATCGTGGAAGGAGACAGATCCATGTGCTACAAGCACTCCTTTCGTTATGATCCCATAGCTCCTGCCAAATCTAGATGACATTCTCACCCCTGCTACTGAAATGTTGCCCCTGGCTTTCTTCTTGGGTTCCCTGGGTTCATGTACATCATTTCAGTATGACTTTAAATCAAGATAAAAAGGAATCGTGGTTGCAGTGTTTCGTAAGGAGTAATGTGGAGAGTGAAATGGTATGTCTAGAGGTAGCCTGGAGTATTTCTCCAAGAAAACTGTCATTTTTATAAGGATGATAGAGTTCAGAGCTATGAGACTCAAAATTACCTAATCCAACTATGTTGTTTTAAAAATTAGTAAATTGAGGTTCTTCCCTGGAGGTCCAGTGATCAAGACTCCATGCTTCCACTGCAGGGGGCGGTGGGTTCAATCCCTGGTAGGAGAACTAAGATCCCGCATGCCACATGGAGTGACCAAAAAAAAAAAAAAAAAAGAAGAAGAAAAAACAATAGTAAATTGAGGCTAAGAGAAGCTAAGTGATTTGCCTAAAGTGCCACAGTTTAATCAGGGCTAGTGGGGATCTGCACAAGGAGGGCAACCGGATTCCCACTATGCTACACTCCTTTCAAAATTCCACTAACCTCAGTCAATTTGTGAAACTGTCTCTAGGTATCTGCACCCAGATTAAACAGTGCCGATCACTTTCCCATTCCTGGTTTTTGAAGATTTACTGATTGCAACAGAATTAAAGTTATGGGTTGCTCTTTCATACGAACGTATCTCAATGGTTTCAATTTCATAAAGTGTATACATTTTCCTACTTAGATTTAGAAGGAATATGTGTCCTGCTCTCTCCCTTCTCTATATTAAACTGTAAATGGTTCAAGTGGCAGAGATACCTGATTTCAGCAACTTTTCCTGGGCACTACTCTGAACAAACTGATGTATACACTCATTAAATACTGGGCTTTGACTGATAAGGATTTTTCATGTGCCTTCTTCTGTCTAATGATATTAAGACAGAGTTCCCAATTTGTACCTGTGGTGATTTACTGTTCCTGCTCCAACAAGTAATGATGGAAAATGCTTTTCTACTATCATTTAATTAGCCCAGAATCCTAGTAGAAATTAGTCTTTAAAATGTACCAGCAGAGAAAAGATTGAGAGCAGCTGTAAAGAACCGTGCACCAAGACAGGACAACTTTAATAGCACAGCATTGCTATTAAACGCTATCAATAATGGGAGCAATCCTTTACCATAAAAGAGTTAGAAGCAGACATCCTTAGCTTTTGGAGACTTGCACTCCCTATCTGTATAAAGAGGCTGGGCTAGCACATTTGAAATATTCATCCCCAAAAAGATGTCCTAAAATAAAGAGGCCCTGAGGATGAATACCATGTTAATAAATATTCTAAAATGAATGAGAAGTAATTCCAAGACAATGAAGTAAATCTGGCTTGCTTAACTACATATGTCGTGTCACACTATAGCTTAATTCTTATAAGTCCTCACGTGCCCAGCAAAGTACTACTACTTTAAGAAATATCTACTCCCTTAAGAAATATCAATTATATTTGTGATTGTTCTCCTGCATTTCAGATAGCAAATATAAACTCATCTGGAATCATTAAGAAATTGTAACAGCTCAGGATTGATATGCCCTTACAACTAAACATGAGTTACAATATTTAAAGTACAATAAAATGCCAAATATTGAGGCCATAGTGAATGAAACAGATACTCTGATAGGCTTTAGAGCTGCATAGTGATTTTGAGTTATGTTATACCAAAATAAACACTTGATAAATTATAGTTCTTTGAGCTTTCCAGCTGACTATGTAAGTGAGGATAACTCAGGAAAAGAATAATGTCAAGAAAAAACAGGATTTGCTTTTCTAAAAATCTGGCAATCAAAATATGTTGACTTCTTTATAAGAAAAAACTGGCTTTTGCTTTTATGTTCTTTAGTTTTCTCTTTAGTAAAGTGAAAAATTAGAGTCACATCAGATATCACACAAAGGATATGGTGTATCAATTACATCTCTGCTTCTCAGGTACGTAAATGCTAAAATACAAACACATTTCAATACCAGATTCATCATAATGCCTTCAATTTTGATTTTTTAAAAATCTGAAAGTCAATCATGATAGATTCAACTATAAGAATGCACAAGCCACATATCTAAAATGATGTGAAAAATCATTTTATCACAGCACATTGAAGTAGAAGGTTTTATATTTTTAATTACATGAATGCCTGATTCACAGAGAACTTAAGAAATGTAAGTGGTTCATAATGAGTTTTTTTCTTTAAAAAACTGCACAAACTTGAAAAAAGTCTACGGAAACCAAGGAAAAAGTAAAATGTATTTCTGACTAAATTAAACTTCACATATATACGAAGAGACAAATCAATTTCAAAATTTTATCATAGAGAGGGGTTATTACTCTCTATATCTAGCAAGGCAATAATGCCAGACTTTTAAAATAAGAGTTCCAGTGTACTTGGTAGATTTCTTAATTTCAAGAATGAAAGATATTTTTAGTCTGAGAGTATTTTATAGAAACTGTTATGGAGAGCAATATTTTTTTACTAGTCAATCAATTTAACACCTAAATTTTATAATTTAAGGTATTTTGACATTTGATCATTTTACAGCAATGGAAGAATATCACAGTGCTTAAAATTTTCCATTTAAAGACATTAGACTAGAGAGAGAATCATTAAAATATATTACATATAACTATATAGAAGACTTGAGTTAGCAAAACATTTTCTTACCTTTTCTCATTTAATCCTTTCTGAAATCCTCCCTTTTTACAGAAGAGAAGATTGAGTCAGCAAATGGTTTTGCTTTCTATTTCACTGAAAGAACTGAAAAAAAATACATATGGAAGAACTTCCATAGAATGCCACACCATTCCATGTCTACCCACCTATGAGTAACTGCACCCACTTTCTCTGCCTTCTTATGAATAAGCCACTCATGGCCTGTCTAAGGACATTCTCTGTACTTGGATAGGAAATCCTGTTCCCTCTCACAAACTCACATACCTTTCTCAAGCACCTGTCAGCTCTCTTCCATATTCAACTTTTTGCTTTCTACATGTACACTTCCATCAACACAAAAATAATACAAATGTGATGTAACTTCTTCCATCTAAAACAAAGCAAACAGCACTTGACTTTACTCCATTTCCTGCTCCAGCCACAACCCACATCATTTCTTTACCTGTGCAGAAAAACTCCTTGAAAGAGAGATTTATATTTGCTGTCTCCAATTCCTCTCCTCTTATTCTCTCCTAACCTACTTTCACCTCCACCACTCCACTAGAACTGCTCTTGTCAAGGTCATCAAGAAACTACTTGTTGTCAGATCCAGTGGTCAATTCTCAGCACTCATCTTACTTGACTAGTTAGCACCATTTGACATGGCTAATCTTTCCCATTTCTTGTTACATGTTCTTCACTAGACTTTTTGAACGCCACACTCACCGGTCACTCCTTCTCAGTATCCTTTGCAGATTTCTTCTCTTTTTCTAAAACCTCTTAATATTCTAGGGCTGTCTAGTTCAGTTCTTTCCCCCTTCTCATTTTTGTCTACATTCAGTCCCTTGGTAAACATAGGAAGACTCATGACTTTAACTACCAAGTACATTCCAACAACTCACAGAATTTTAATTTAGCCCAGACCTCCCTTCTCAACTCCAGGCTCATATATCCAACTCTTAGATATCTCAAATTCAACAACTCCAAAACTGAATTCCTGATCTTCTCTTCCAAATATCCCCTAAACTTAGCCTCTCCCATTTTAATTGATGGCAACTCTATCCTTCCAGTTGGTCAGGCTAAAAACCTTGGAGTCATCCCTGAATCCTCTGTCACAATATACCTGTCAGGAATTGCTGTTGGTGTTATCTTCAAAATGCATCCATAACTGACTACTCCTCATCATCTCCAATACTACCACCCTCGTTTTTCACTTATAATAATGCAATAGTCTTCCAACAGATAAAAAGTCCAGTGTGGCTGGAGTGAGGGAGAGAGGGGATGGGATATCGGAGAGAAAGGCCAGAGGTAGATTCCCGTAGAGCTTTTTAGGTAAATGCAAGAAGCTTAGATTTTTATGCTACTATGATAGGAAACTATTGGAGTAATTTAAGTAGGAAAGTGACATGATCTGGTCTGTTTTAAGAAAGATGACACTGCTCCTGGAGGAAGAGTAAATGGTGTAAGAGCAAGGGTAAAAACAAAGGCATCAAGCAGGAGGCATTTCAGTAGAACAGAGAGAGATGATGATGATAGTGAATATGGAAAGAAGAGGGCGTATTCAGAATTGGGGTAGAGAGCACAGGGTGCGTTGAAGGACTGGCTGAAGGAAGGTGGGAAAGAGAAACGAACGTAACTCCTGGACTTTTAGCTTAAGCAACCTGGTATATGGTAACATTATTTACTAAGGGGAGATTCATTTACTAGAGTTTCATGGCATCTTCAAACTTATAACCCAAGGACTGTTTATTCTCACTTTAGACTATATAAACTTGCATAAGTTCAATGAAAACGGAAATTTAAAAAATTATTTCCTACATATAATAATGCTTCTCTGCTTTAAAATGAACTCCTTAACCATATCTTGGTCATACTGATAAACTACTTCCTGCAAGCTTAGAATCATAAAGCAGAAAGTGTCTATAATGCCTAATATTTCTCAAATGTGTGGCTAACTTACGTGCTAAAAATTCCAGGGAAAGGAAATTCATCCATCCCAGGGACTCTAGCCCAATTTTTAAACTTATCTAATCATTAAAGCACTTTTCTCTATATTGAGCCAAAATCTCCCTCCTGGGATATTTATCTAATAGTCCTGATTCTGGGTAAATAAACAGCATCTAATCTAGGATGAACAGTATCTGCCACTTTTGGCGCCCCTTTTTTGTTCTTCAATTCAGAGCAGACATTGTTAATTTGATCAATGTACCCTTTCTTGCTGATCCAACAGTGGCTTCAGAATCACTTTCAACACAGTACTGTTGGAAGCCACTACAAATCAACAGAAGATAAATCGAATTCCTCCAAATCAAAAAATGTTTATTGAGTGATTATTATGTTTCTGCACTTGAGGAATTCACAGTCTAGACTTGTAGGCAGATGATTATAAAACAACCTCATAAATACTGTAGAAAAGGAAATACAGAATACTATGAAAGCACAGAAAATGTCACCTGTCCCAGATTTAACAGGATAAGGAAGAGTTGTCTTCCTGCTAACAGCCCTTTAATTAGATAGATATTATATATCTCTCATTTTCTTTCTCCAGGCTAAATGTCCTTAGCATCCTCAAGCTCATGTGCTAAAATAAAATGTTAAAACATATTAGGGAAAGATTTCTAACCCTTTTCTATGTACAACGCACTAATGAGTTGCATGTAATTAACATTAGAAGACAGTTGAGAAATGACTGCACAGTTCTAATGTGAAAATATAAATCAAGGATGGTATACTTATCCAAGTGTCCCTTCATCTATAATCAAAAGAGAAGCAAGAGATTAGGTATTTTAGCCCATGGAAGCTCTTCTTTAAAAACACACAGACATACAAACTGACAATGAAATCTAACCAACCAAGAAATTAATCCGGATAGGTCAATAATGGAAAATTGTGATAAATTAAAAATATCCAATGGTGAGTACCAAATCTAGTTAAATACAGAAATTAAACATGTACAAGCTTTGTGAGGTGCTAATTTCCTGTTCTTTCCTAGCAGGGAGTCAGTGGATACTTTGCATATTTGAAACAGTACAAAACATATCAATGTCAAGCAACATAGGTGTCTCTTTAGAGGTATAGAGGTAACTTTATCTTTTTATGAAGAAACATTCAAGTTTCTTTCAGTTTTACTTCTGTTCTTTTTATTTCAGTTGCGTTGAAGTAAAAATTAAATCAGTGTTTTCTATCTTTAAGTGAAAATGTATTGTATCATCCCATTTCCAAAAATCACTTCTTTCTGAGTAACCAGCTAATCTTCCCTCTTCTTTTTTGCATATATGTTGAGAAATGTAGATGTAGAATATATTCAGAGAAGATGGGTAATGATTATTTTTGGTAAGTCATATTTTGAGCCTTATTCAAATGTCTCATAAATATATATCATTTTTATAAAAAAATAAAGAATACTTTAAAAAAACAATAGTTTAAAAACCTATATTTTAATTTTAGATTTATTTATTGTTCTGAATATCAGAATTCTCATCTGTAAAAAAAGGGATACTGTTGGGATTTCCCTGGCAGTCCAGTGCTTAAGACTCTGCACTCCCAGTGCAGGGGGTGTGGGTTCGATCCTTGGTCGGGGAACTAAGATCCCACACGCTGCACGGCGTGGCCAAAAATATAAATAAATAAAATAAAAATAAAGACTTTAAAGAAAAAAGGATACTGTCTACTCACAGATTGTTGTGAGCTTTAAACAAATTGATCTATATAAATGCTCTCTGAACTGTTCAGTGTTTCATAATTATACATACATACAGCATATACAAATATGTATATTATATATTAACAGAAGATTATATATTAATATAGTAATATGTATTAATATGACTATATATTAATATAGCATAGTAATACTATTATATGGGAACTACACCTCAGTAGTAATAATCTCTCACAATATATTAATCATACTTACCTGGGCAAAAATAATCACAGACCAAAGTATAAGAAAAAATTAAATACAAGTCAAAATGCAAAATTGGTATAATTGTTTTTAGATAAAACAAGACTGATCCTACTTAACCATCATTGAAATACAGTTGGATGGTGATGTATATTTTTCTTTAGCAACTATCAGGTTTAGGTATATTGGGGGGGAAAAGCCAAGAAGTAAGATTTAGTCTTCATTAATAGTTCCCTAGAAGGGCCTACATTTTCCTAATCATTCCATAGCTTTCTACAGGATTAAATTTTATCTCAGAAATACCAGTTATTCCCAAATAATTTTTTTAATTATAATTTTTAATTCTAAAGCACTGCAACTGATTTCAACTATGTGTTTACATAGGGACTAGGGGAAATAATTTTTCTGCATCTTCTATGGTTGAAATCTTTTTCAAGTCTCCTTGAAAACAAATTTCTAATTATTAAGAGACTGTAGACAGTCATTGTAGATCATTAAGAAATGCTAACAAAATACTGCAAAGAAAATAAAAATTTCAGCGAGTTAAAAAAAAAAAACAATCTAAACAGATGGAAACCTTACTTAAGCACAGGATTATTATGGACACCAACACCTCTGTTTTTCTAATTTGATTGTTTTCCATATAATGTAACTTTCTTTTGAAAACTATTTTAAGAGTTTTTTTTTCTTCTTAATTGGTGGCCTTTTCCCATTCAGTCAGAGTTATCAGATATAATCTACCAAATTATTATCATTATTTTTTTTAAGTTTAAGAAAAATTTTTAAAAATTGTTTTGTTTATATGTTCCTTTTTTGATTGCACAAAAATAATTTAATTAAATATGTCAAATTTAAAATCCCTTTCAACTTCCTTAAATATAATATAAAAACTAAGTGGTAATACACTGTGTAAGGTATTTTTCTATACCTCAGTTTTGATGCTGGTTGGGCTGGTGTGTTATGACTGCCTTTGTTTGTCAAAACTTGCAGCACTAAACATTAAACTAAGTTGTTTTTTTTTAACAGCTTTATTGGAGTATAATTGCTTTACAATGTTGTGTTAGTTTCTGTTGTGTAACAAAGTGAATCAGCTATACGTATACATATATCCCCAAATCCCCTCCCTCTCGCGTCTTCCTCCCACTCTCCCTATCCCACTCCCTCTAGGTGGTCACAAAGCACGGAGCTGATCTCCCCATGCAATGCAGCTGCTTCCCACTAGCTATTTTACATTTCGTAGCGTATATATGTCAATGCTACTCTCTCACTTCGTCCCAGCTTACCCTCCCCCCTCCCCCCTCCCCGTGTCCTCAAGTCTATTCTCTACATCTGTGTCTTTATTCCTGTCCTGCCCCTAGGTTCATCAGAAACTTTTTTTTTTTTTTAGATTCCATATATATGTATTAGCATACGGTATTTGTTTTTCTTTTTCTGACTTCATTCTGTATGACAGACTCTTAGGTCCATCCACCTCACTACAAATAGCTCAATTTCATTTCTTTTGATGGTTGAGTAATATTCCATTGTATATATGTGTCACATCTTTTTTATCCATTCATCTGTTGATGGACACTTATGTTGCTTCCATATCCTGGCTATTGTAAATAGTGCTGCAATGAACATTGTGGTACATGACTCTTTTTGAGTTATGGTTTTCTCTGGGTATATGCCCAGTAGTGGGATTGCTGGGTCATATGGTAATTCTATTTTTAGTTTTTTAAGGAACCTCCATACTGTTCTCCATAGTGGCTGTATCAATTTACATTCCCACCAACAGTGCAAGAGGGTTCCATTTTCTACACACCTCTCCAGCATTTATTGTTTGTAGATTTTTTCATGATGGCCATTCTGACCGGTGTGATGTGATACCTCATTGTAGTTTTGATTTGCATTTCTCTAATGATTAGTGATGTTGAGCATCCTTTCATGTGTTTGTTGGCAATCTGTATATCTTCTTTGGAGGATTGTCTATTTAGGTGTTCTGCCTATTTTTAGATTGGGTTTTTTTTTTTTTTTTTTTTTGAGCTGCATGAGCTGCTTGTATATTTTGGAGGTTAATGCTTTGTCAGTTGCTTCGTTTGCAAATATTTTCTCCCATTCTAAGGGTTGTCTTTTCGTCTTGGTTATGGTTTCCTTTGCTGTGCAAAAGCTTTTAAGTTTCATTAGGCCCCATTTGTTTATTTTTGTTTTTATTTCCATTTCTCTAGGAGGTGGGTCAAAAAGGATCTTGCTGTGATTTATGTCAAAAAGTATTCTTCCTATGTTTTCCTCTAAGAGTTCTACCAAATTATTGAGCTCAAATTATTTCCAAAAGCAAAGTTCAGCTTGCCCAAATTTGAAACCAGATTAATTTATCCCCCATACTTACTGGAGAAAAATAACATTAACTGCTGCCAAGATTCTGAACTCAGTTCTGCATCCTGATTTACGTTTGATGTGGGCAAAAAATCATTAGTAGCTATAGACTGAAGCATGGAAACCATGAAGGTGTAATTGCTAGAAGTAGCACACAAAGGACATAAAGAAATCTGATTCCTATAAGAAAATGTCAGGGCAAAGCAAATGATATTTATTACTTAATAAAGTAGACTGTCAGTTTCCTAGGAATCTGACGTGGTAGGTTTTCCTAGGAAACTGATGTGGTATGTTGGTTGATAATATTTTACTCAATTGTTTGATGACTCAAGGGAAAGAAAAAGACCCAAGAACCTTTTTAGCACTGGCCCAAAATGGAGCAAACTGTTGAAGATATTGGAGCATAGCTACTTGAAAATTCTTTCAGCATTTTGTAGCTAAAGAACAAGATATAGCATCAAATATTGTCAGACAGCATATGGAACACCAACCCCAAAGAGAATTCCTTATCTGAAATGTTTTTAAAAAATTATTGCATTGAGAGTGAGATAAGTCTGTTTATACATTTGTTCAACAATCTTCATGGACATATACTTTTATTAACTTAATCATCAATGCAAAAATTTCACATGACTAATAATTAAAATTTAAATTAATGCAACCCCATGCATTTTTGCCTAAAAATTGACAAAAGATAATGCTCATGGTTAGCAAGGGTTTGATAAAATTAACATTCAAAAAATTAAGATGTAAATGATACCATGTTACTGTAGATCTAAATCACAGAAATGATTTGACACATGTAAGTTCCATATAACTATACAGAAGGAAAAATTAACAATTACATTACTGCTTCCTGGACATCCCTCTTCTTAGTATATCTGGATCCCTGGAGTCCTATGGTAATGTAGAAAAAATGAAAGCCAATATGACACTTAGAAACTTAGTAGATTTTATGAGCTTCACTTGCCCACTGGTACCTAGGAGCCATCAAAGCACTCTCAAGATCAAAATATAGGAACACATTCTGACCAAAGTTTTTATAAATAAAAGCCAGATTTTCTCATTGTAATGAGAGAAAATGTTTTCTTAAAAAAAAAAATCTACTCTTTTCTCATGCCATCCAGTTCAAATTCATTTCCTTATCACCCTCTAGCACCACAGCAACTGGTAAGATTATCTGGTTTTGATTTACAATAGGATTGGCTCACTGTGAAATAGACTGCCTATTTATGAATATTGAAAAATTTCCTGATGGAACTTGATTTTCTTGACAACTTATCCCCTAAGATTTCACTTGGGATTTCACCAAATACCATCATCAATAGAATGGAAGAATGCTGATTCTGCATAACATCCTTTATATCAATTTGTGCACAAATTTTCTAACTTAAATTTTAAAGTTGGACTTGTTTTCCTAAGTGAATCTTATGCAGAGTCCAATATATAGAGCAGATGAAAGTGGAGCTGACTTGTTAAAAGAGGGAGAAACCATCACCCTTCATGTTTAAGTTCCCACTTTTCTCTGGTAAAATCCTGAGGCATGTCTATTGAATCTTAAGGCCAAGGAGAACTCAGGGAATACACCACGGAACTAGGGGAAAAGGTAAGACAAATTGTTCTAGGACAAGAGGAGATAAGATGCTATCAGAGACAGAGAAACTAGATTGTGATACAGATGTCCTCCAACGGGGCCTTCTAGAACTAAGATGCTGGGAATCATAGATTTGGCCATGGGCTCAATAGCTTTTAAGTATAAGACCCAGGAAAGCCCTCCTTTCAGGTCCTTTGATGTCATCCTTATTTAATTGATGGTTTCTGGGGAAGGGAAGGAAAGCAAAGAAAAAAAATTTTTTTATGTTAAATGTTGCAGATAAACATATATTTTATTTGTACCTGAATATATTCATATTCTTTGTTTTCCTATAAGTATTACCTTTTCCTTTATCTTGATATGCAATTATTAATATTAGTGATTCATTAAATATTAATTCAATTTTAATAGTTTTTCCTTTTGTAACTTAGTCTGGTAATTTGGTAGACAAATTTAAAATTATAAATCCCTAGATAATTAAAACTACTCTACCCATTCCCCTTTAATCGCCTACCATCAATAATGATTTTCCTTGATTTAGGTGTTTCCAATTCTTATCCTATCATGTTTGTTATTAAAAGCAATTTTGCAGCAGAACAAGGAATGTTAAGATTCTATTATTTAAATGGCAGCAAATGCAAATAGACATTAGGAACGCATTTTTTAAATACCTAGATACTTATTACATGAAAGGATTAAAATTTTCCTTTGTTGGGCAAGCAAGAGATAAGTCTTCCCTCATTTTTCTGACCTTATGACTAAGTCAATTTCTCTGCCTTTCTTCCCATTCTAGCCAAAATGAATTCCCTCCTAGCTGTAATAGCCAATACGAGAAAAGGTTGTGGAAAATCCTAGTTCCCCTCTACTAGAAGACCTGTGTTTGATCTTGGAAATGACTTTCCCGTGGGATTAATGACATAAATGGTGTTAGTTTCAACAGTCCCATAACAGTGCCACATAGTTTAACTAGACATTTGTAAGCAAGATTAGGGATCCAACAATCATTTATAATGCTACTATAATACGCTTCAAATTGATATGTTAATGACTTATGAAGCTTTATAATGTACAAATCAGTTCTAATTGTTACAAAAAGAATATCTCAGTCACCAATATAATCTGTAGACTATTTTCTTGAGCTCTAACAAGTTCACAAGATTACTTGACTCCTCTGATAACACAGTGATAAATGGTATCACTTAGGTTCCATTAATATTTTTCTCCTGAATTCTCATAAAGACACCAGAAAGCTTTGGGGGTTTTTCTCAAATATTTAGTTTCTGTGAGTTTTCTGAAAACTTATTTTCAATATTTCCCACCGTGATAACCTAAAATCAAAGGATACAAATTGTCTCTGAAAAATTTCAAGAAGAATGAGAGCCCTAAGTTTATTCTATCCTCAGCGTCACACAGCCCAAGTTACATAGGGATAATCTGAAATCTTCCAGTAGATAGTGGAAAATGATCTCTTTCTATTTTCTTTTACATCAGTAAAAGACATATTATATTAGGCTTCCAAAATTACAATTCCATATTTTAAAGTGTATATTCGGTGCTTCAGAAGCAGGGTACTTTCATAAATACTCTTGGCATATCTATGCGCCAAACACTGGGTTGACATCATAAAAACCCAAATAACCCAAATAATACATTCAATAATTCAATTCAGACACTAACACATAGAAAGCATGCTATCAATGCAATGTACTAAGTTTAGAAAAACAATTTAAAATAATATAAGAAAAACAAAAGTATTCCACAAATAGGTACACTCAGTAAATGGAACAAGTTAAAATAAAATGGCCCAAATAGTACTATTCTTTACAAACTTGTAAAAATAGAATTGCCATCTAAAGTTTCAATTTTTCCACGCAAAAAAAAACCTTTTTGTACATAACATGGTTCCCTATTTCTAAGATGCATATTTTTTCTATTTAAATAGCTATCTACATTTATTATAATACTATTATGTATTTTTCCTTTGGTAAACTATTAATTAAATAGCACTCTAGGATCAGTGAAAAATAGTATATATGTATGTTTTCTATTTTTGAGGGAAAACACTAATTTACCATTTCCTTGTACTTTAAAACCTATTTGAAAAATAATGTCCCCTATTATAATGGCCAAAATCTGGAACACTGACAACACCAAATGCTGGTGAAGATGTGGAGAAACAGGAACTCTCATTCATTGTTAGTGGGGATGCAAAATGGTACAGCCATTGCAGTCTGGCGATTCCTTACAAAATTACACATACTCTTACTGAATGATCTAGCAATTACATTCCTTGGTATTTACCCAAAGAAACTGAAAACTTATGTCTACACAAAAACCTGCACACAGGTGTTTATAGCACCTTTATTTATAATTGCTAAAATTTGGAAGCAACCAAGGTGAATGTATCAATAAACTGGTACATCCCACCAATGAAATATACTATTCAGCGCTAAAAAGAAATGAACTATCAAGCTATGAAAAGACATGGTGGAAGCTTAAATGCATACTACTAAGTGAAAGAAGCCAATCTGAAAAGGCTACGTACTGTGTGATTCCAACTACATGACAGTCTGGAATAGGTAAAACTCTGGAGACAGTAAAAGATGAGTGTTGCCAGGGATTTACGAAGGGGAAGAGATGAATAGGTAGAGGATTTTTAGGGAAGTGAAAATATTCTGAATGATGCCGTAATGTTGGCTACGTACCATTATACATTTTTCGAAACCCCTAAAAAGAATCTACAACACCAAGAGTGGACTACGGGTGAGTATTATGTGTCAATGTAGGTTCAATTGCTACAAATATACCTCTCTGGTGAAGAATGTTGATAATGAGGGAGGCTATGCATGTGTTGGGGCAAGGGTTATGTGTGAAATCTCTGTACCCTTCCCTAAATTTTGCTGTGAACCTGAAACTGCTCTAAAATTACAAAGTTTTAATAAAAATAAAAATGACCCTCCTATATGGCTACCATAAAGCATCCTGAATAAATATCGTATTTATTAATAACGTATAAACAGAACACTATACCTGCTTCTTCCTAGACAAAGTTTTCCATATCCTAATAGGAATATGATATGTCTTAGACTCCTTATAGTCCAAGGGAATATATTTATCATATATATGTAAACATAAGAAAAGTCCATTTGAGACTTCCATGGAACACAGCACTTGTGCAATGCCTTTTAAACACATCTGAGTAATTCCAAAGAAAAACCTATGATTGTTTACGGAATATTTTTTACATCTGGCAATTAGAGGTCGGTCCTGGTAGGTTCAACATCCCTCATCCCTTTATAATGTAACTGGTGTATCCATATGTGAGTCTGCCATTAGACTGAACTAGTAGCAGCAGAGAACCATCTTAAGTTATCTCTTTCCTGTCACAAAGAGCACTGTGTCTGGTATAGAGTACATCAATGTCAAGAAGACGTGTGGAATGAGAGTTATAATGGAAAATACATACAAGAAGATGTGTATACAAGAAATATACATGAAGATGCTGCAGGAATAATAAAATGATGCTGGGTCTAACATTTCTCATTCTCTGTGCTCAGATGGAGATTTATAGTAGTCCTTCCACGTCCACTGAGGCTGAAGACCTCTTTGTTTCCCACAAATAGTCTGTCAGGGCTTCTTCTGTTTTGGAATTAGAAGATGCTATGTTCGGTTATATATATCACCCAGATTGGACCCAGATCCCTGCAGGGAAATGGCAAAGTCTCTACCTTTTTTTCACAGAACTCCTTCTCTGATGACCTGCCATCTCCTTTATTGTTTATAAAACAAAATTAACAAAAATAAATTAGGGTAAAAAGCATCACAACCATCACTGACTTTGCCTACGTTTGTTTTGTTTTAGCAGAAATAAGGTATAAATATATATTAAAATCACCTCAGGGGAAGAGCTGACAGCTCCACAGAAACAGCAGGAAATAGCTCCCTGGAGAATTTCCCTAGAACTTGTTTCCTGACAGTCATCCTGACAGCCCCAATGTGAAACAAACTTCCTCAACTGACTGAACTTTTTTTAAAGTATTGAGAATGACTATCAGTTTGGAGTTCACACCCACTGGGTCTGTATCCAAGTGATAAAATACTACCTTCTTAAAGACAGGTGACATTTCTGGTCTGAATAACCCTCATTGGATCCAGAAGAACACAATACAACACCGAAGTTAGACATGAAATAAATATTTATAAAATGATAGCAAATAAAGTAACAAGTGAATGGACCTTTTGAAAAAGCCATTTATCTCACGTAAATGGACAGCCTACTAAGGTGAAAACATGATAAAACACATATAGTTGTAAAAATTCCAAAATTCCAAATTTTGAATGGCAATAAAATCTAACTAATTTACTTATTATTCTAAGCCTCTTTGAAAACTGCCATGCAGCGAGGTTAAAGATGTAAACATCGCTGAAATTTATTTTAACGTACGTTAGTTAGGTGTCATTTTCCCCATTACAGATGTGAACAAACACATGCTGTGGGCATTTATAAAGACCAGAAAAGTATGAAAGGATATCAAATGGCTAATAACTGCATCACTTAAAGATGAGCACTGCAAAAATTCTTACCTAACACTGAAACAGATGTTTGCAAGAGGCCTCTCAGTCTCATTTTCCAAAAGAAATTCTTCCTTATTTCTCTTTAAGAACCAGGCATGTCCTCATGTTTTGCTGCCCATCAAGTCTTTCATGTAGCAACATTCTCACATGATGATGTGATTATTTCCTTTAAAAGTTTAAAGTGAGACAGCAAACTGGAGTGTGTTCCTTTCTTCTCGCACAAAAATTTAGTGGGTGTTTTTTTGAAAACAACTGACTCATCAATTTTTAATATGTAACAGAAATTCAGAATTTTCTAAAATGACCTATAGAGGTGTAGAGTAACATCGTTTTACATTATAATTAGGTCTTGCCACTTATGCATAAATTAGAAAAGATTATAGTACTCTAAAGTTCTGGTATTTATTAGAGACATCATTTCTGTTTCAGTTTCCTATTCATGATTTTTATTGCTAGTAATATAAGATAATAATAAAAGTAAAGAAACTTCCAAAATGGATCTAATTCCAATCATGCTATCAGAAAAAAATTATATTCACATATTTTATGAGAAAATTATTTTCTGTATTACCATCTCTTTTTAAATGAAAACTTTGAAAGAGTCTACTAAAGGATTGCAGAAGAGTAATCAGTTTTACAATCTGATTGCAACAAGGGAAAATACTATCATAGGTGATAACTGGGGAAAAAACTAAACACTTTTATGGTATGTTTTTTAAATGCTCAGTTCAAACTAATTCTACACTGCTAAGATTATCAACATCTCCTAAATGTTTTTAAAATGTTCTTAAATAGGCCAAAAGAAAGCAAAAGTTCTTTAAATTAGCAAATTGTTAGCAGAAAGAGTATAGTCCTCCAAAATCTTGGCTGCAAGACAAACACAAATTCAGGTTACAAATCAATAATGTAACATGTATGAAGTCACATTGAATCTTGACAAAAGACACTGCTAAACATGTTGCTTCATCTAAACAAACATTGACTATGTAAAACAATATTAACAATATCTTAATTGTAGAGTATAATGAACACTAAAAAAAAATTCTAAAGAATTCTGGAATCAATAGCAAATACACCTGGTGGGAAATGTTTTAAGCTAAAATGTTGTAAGATTATTTTATTGTTTGAGAATAGAATAAAGAAATTGATAGATCACATGCTTTATTCAAGTACATAAATATCATATTAAAATAACTAGAATGTACCCTAAAAGAAGAGAATAAAGTATGTATATTATAGTCTAGAAGAAAAAAATGAATTCATAAAAATTAATGCTTACTTAATACAAAGGAAGGAGTAGAAAGAAACTATATGGAATGGATAAAATTAATAAAATATGTGATACAAAATAATCAAAGTATATAAAATATCAAGTTAATTATAGATGGAATAAATTCTCAAGTTAAAAGACACAAATTATAATTCTGAGTAGTAAAATCTGGTGAATTACTAACCACAAAAAATTCCTAAATTTAATGACACATAAATACAGAAAATAAAAGAATATTTGAAGAAGTGTATCAGATATGTGAAACCAAGATGGTGCAAATTCATATTAAATTTTTTTAAAAATAAAAGGCATTATCAAAGATAAATATTGAATAGAATCACTTCATGATAATGAAACAATTAAATTCACTAGGGTAATCTAAACTCATATGCATTTAATAACATATTATCAAAATAAATAAACAAAAAAATGACAGAGTTACAAATCAATTATCACACTGGGTAATTTTATATTTCCCTAAACTAAGAAGAGACCAAGCAGATGAACACAATTCAGTGAATCAGCAAGGCTATAGATGATTTGAATAATACAATTAATATGACTAATTGAATATATTCATGCATGCTTATAGCTCTTTACCCCAAATTGAAAAATATGAATGTTTTCAAGTATACATTAGACATGTATAAAAACTGACTTTTTATTTATTATATCAAAAACTTTCAAATATTTACTATAAAAAAAAATCCTACATTTTCTGACCCTGAAGCAATTAAATTAGTAATTAATAACAAAAAAAGTTTAATGTTTAGAAATTAAAACCAATAAAAACATTTCTAAATAAATCATTTGTCAAATATCTAAGGATAGAAATTAGAAAATACTTAATACTTAAAGTTGAATAAAAATGTTGCATATCAAAATTATTTAGAGGAAATTCTAAAATAAAATGTTTATATTAGAAAAGAAAAAAGGTTAAAAATTAATGCACTAGGTATTCAACTTAAGTAGTAGATAAAGAATATAAGAATAAACTAAAACAAAGTGGAAGGAATGAAATAATAAATATAAAACCAACAAATAGTAAGTAGAAAATGAAGATATAATAGATAAAATGTTAGTTTAAAAGAAGGAGAGAAAATAATAGTTGCTAAGTCTCTAATATGCAATAGGTATCATGCTATCTGCTTCTTAGTACGATACTATTATTTAATATTTAGATAAGCCAAATATTATATCTTCACTTTCCTGTTAAATAACTTGCCAAAGATTACATGAATAGTAAGTTGGGTATTAAAATACACGTTTCCCCAAATCCAAAGCCTTTGGCTTTTTCTAATATACTTTTATATATATATAGGAGTATAATTGATGAACAATGTTGTGTTAATTTCAGGTGTACAGCAAAGTGATTCAGTTATATATATATATATATATATATATATATATATATATATATACGTGTATCTATTCATTTACGAGTTAACACCTATCCTTCTGAAACTATTTCAAAAAAATTGCAGAAGAAGAAAAATCCCTGAACTCATTCTATGAGGCCACCATCACCCTGATACCAAAACCAGAAAAAATACCACAAAAAAAAGAAAATTACAGGCCAATATCATTGATGAACATAGATGAAGACCTCCTCAATAAAATACTAGCAAACCAAATCCAACAGTGCATTAAATGGATCATACACCATGACCAAGTGGGATTTATCCCAGGGATGCAAGGATTTTTCAATATCCACAAATCAATCAGTGTGATACACCACATCAACAAATTGAAGAATAAAAACCATATGATCATCTCAACAGATGCAGAAAAAGCTTTTGACAAAATTCAACACCCATTTATGATAATAACTCTCCAGAAAGTGGGTATAGAGGGAACATACCTCAACATAATAAAGGCCATACATGACAAACCTACAGCTAACATCATACTCAATGGTGAAAAGCTGAAAGCATTTCCTCTAAGATCAGGAACAAGACAGGATGTCCACTCTCACCACTTTTATTCAACATAGTTTTGGAAATCCTAGTCATGGCAATCAGAGAAGAAAAAGAAATAAAGAGAATCTAAATTGGAAAAGAAGTAAAACTGTCACTGCTTGCAGATGACACGATAGTATATCTGGAAAATCCTAAAGATGCAACAGAAAACTACTAGAGCTCATCGGTTAATTTGGTAAAGTTACAGGATACAAAATTAATACACAGAAATCTGTTGCATTTCTATACACTAACAACAAAAGATCAGAAAGAGAAATTAAAGAAACAATCCCATTTACCATTGCATCAAAAAGAGTAAAATACCTAGGAATAAACCTACACAATCAGTTTTTAGAAAATAGTGCAATACTAGATGTATATATTTTCAATGTTTTGTCTAATGACACATACTTATTGAAGGTCAATATACCATCATTGTGATGTCAGATTACAAACACAATGTGAACCTTTATATAAAAAAATAATAGAACACTGGGTATAACACAAGATTATTTCCACTGTAACTTATTTTCCAATTAATTGCATAATTAAATTTCGAACCCTAAGAGAAAACATTCTGATTCAAGCTGCTTTTCGTTATATCAACTGACATGATGAGCAAAGTAGAAATTATCATTAAATAGGCCACAGAGTGTACATAAATATTTTCACAATGCATAGTCTTATCACTCATAAATCTATGTACCTAAATTAAAATCTTTAGTCAAATATCATAATATTAAAATAGTGTAGAAGTTCAGTGTATAATAGTTTAAAGAGACCCAGACAGAAGACAGATTTATTAATTACAAAAAGTTAATATCACTTCCTTAAGCAACTTACAAACATGCGGATACAGCCAAATGTTACAGTCACTATTGCTTATTTCTATATACTGAAATACATCCCTTGTATGTTTTTTTTTTCACACACACACACTGTATTTTATTTTTACAAGAGATAAATAGACTGACACCAAGCATTGTACATGGATGACCACAGCAAAAGCAACAATGATTGCAATTACCAAACATGAAACACACTCATACTATGTCATAATATTGACATTCAGTCCAGTAATCCTCCACTGTAACAGCTCCTTTACTTTGCAGTGAAAATTGATTTGTATATTCTTTGCCTCTGAGTCCTTGTTGGATTTTTTTTTTTTAATTCAGACAGAAAGTCACAAAAATTATACTCATCCTCATCAGTTCACTCAGTCCCATGTAATTAATTTTTTTTTCATCTTGATCTTTTGTTAGCACTTTTATGAGTTCATCAGTTTTTCATTAGAGTGCTGAAAATGCTTATTCATTCAGTTCAGCAGTACAGTCAGTTACCAGAAACCTGTACTTGTCAGAGTCCTTTCCATGAATTTCTTAAAGATGAAACCCTTTTATAGGAACATATTTGCAAAAGCATCAGAGTACACACAGAACTGTCTGTAAATGACAAAAGACTTAAAAATGACTACAGTTAAAAATTTGATGAAAGTTCATAATAATGCAGTTGACAAGAAAATTAGTTATTTCTGAGATATACATTTTAAGGTAATAACTAGGATTATGACTTATAACATTATACCAGAACATATAAGATTTTTAGAAATTTCATGTAATGTCTGAAACACTTATATTAACATATTTCCATACAAATAACCCAATGAAAGTTTAGTATTAGTTGTTTTGTTTGTTTGTTTTTTTATACTGCAGGTTCTTATTAGGCATCAATTTTACACACATCAGTGTATACATGTCAATCCCAATCGCCGAATTCAGCACAACACCATCCCCACCCCACCGCAGTTTTCCCCCCTTGGTGTCCATATGTCCGTTCTCTACATCTGTGTCTCAACTTCTGCCCTGCAAACCGGCTCATCTGTACCATTTTTCTAGGTTCCACATACATGCGTTAATATACGATATTTGTTTTTCTCTTTCTGACTTACTTCACTCTGTATGACAGTCTCTAGATCCATCCACGTCTCAGCAAATGACTCAATTTCGTTCCTTTTTATGGCTGAGTAATATTCCATTGTATATATGTACCACATCTTCTTTATCCATTCGTCTGTTGATGGGCATTTAGGTTGCTTCCATGACCTGGCTATTGTAAATAGTGCTGCAATGAACATTTGGGTGCATGTGTCTTTTTGAATTACGGTTTTCTCTGGGTATATGCCCAGTAGTGGGATTGCTGGGTCATATGGTAATTCTATTTTTAGTTTTTTAAGGAACCTCCATATTGTTCTCTATAGTGGCTGTATCAATTTACATTCCCACCAACAGTGCAAGAGGGTTCCCTTTTCTCCACACCCTCTCCAGCATTTGTTGTTTGTAGATTTTCTGATGATGCCCATTCTAACTGATGTGAGGTGATACCTCATTGTAGTTTTTTTTTTTTTTTTTAATGAATAGCCCAGTTTGCTTTTTTTTTTTTTTTTTTTTTTTAAAGAAATTCACGTTCTTTTATTTATTTATTTATTTATTTATGACTGTGTTGAGTCTTCGTTTCTGTGCGAGGGCTTTCTCTAGTTGCGGCAAGTGGGGACCACTCTTCATCGCGGTGCGCGGGCCTCTCACCATCGCGGCCTCTCTTGTTGCGGAGCACAGGCTCCAGACGCGCAGGCTCAGCAATTGTGGCTCACGGGCCCAGTTGCTCCGTGGCATGTGGGATCTTCCCAGACCAGGGCTCGAACCCGTGTCCCCTGCATTGGCAGGCAGATTCTCAACCACTGCGCCACCAGGGAAGCCCCTCATTGTAGTTTTGATTTGCATTTCTCTAATAATTAGTGATGTTGAGCATCTTTTCATGTGCTTCGTGGCTGTCTGTATGTCTTCTTTGGAGAAATGTCTATTTAGGTCTTCTGCCCATTTTTGGATTGGGGTGTTTGTTTCTTTAATATTGAGCTGCAAGAGCTGTTTATATATTTTGGAGATTAATCCTTTGTCCATTGATTCGTTTGCAAATATTTTCTCCCATTCTGAGGGTTGTCTTTTCGTCTTGTTTATGGTTTCCTTTGCTGTGCAAAAGCTTTGAAGTTTCATTAGGTCCCATTTGTTTATTTTTGTTTTTATTTCCATTACTCTAGGAGGTGGATCAAAAAAGATCTTGCTGTGATTTATGTCAAACAGTGTTCTTCCTATGTTTTCCTCTAAGAGTTTTATAGTGTCCAGTCTTACATTTAGGTCTCGAATCCATTTTGAGTTTATTTTTGTGTATGGTGTTAGGGAGTATTCTAATTTCATTCTTTTACATGTAGCTGTCCAGTTTTCCCAGCACCACTTATTGAAGAGACTGTCTTTTCTCCATTGTATATCTTTGCCTCCTTTGTCATAGATTAGTTGACCATAGGTGCATGGGTTTATCTCTGGGCTTTCTATCTTGTTCCATTGATCTATGTTTCCGTTTTTGTGCCAGTACCATATTGTCTTGATTACTGTAGCTTTGTAGTATAGTCTGAAGTCAGGGAGTCTGATTCCTCCAGCTCCTTTTTTTGCCTCAAGACTGCTTTGGCTATTCGGGGTCTTTTGTGTCTCCATACAAATTTTAAGATGATTTGTTCTAGTTCTGTAAAAAATGCCATTGGTAATTTGATAGGGATTGCATTGAATCTGTAGATTGCTTTGGGTAGTATAGTCATTTTCACAATGTTGATTCTTCCAATCCAAGAACATGGTATATCTCTCCATCTGTTGGTATCATCTTTAATTTCTTTCATCAGTGTCTTATAGTTTTCTGCATACAGGTCTTTTGTCTCCCTAGGTAGGTTTATTCCTAGGTATTTTATTCTTTTTGTTGCAATGGTAAATGGGAGTGTTTCCATAATTTCTCCTTCAGATTTTTCATCATTAGTGTATAGGAATGCAAGAGATTTCTGTGCATTAATTTTGTATCCTGCAACTTTACCATATTCATTAATTAGCTCTAGCAGTTTTCTGGTGGCAGTTTTAGGATTCTCTATGTATAATATCATGTCATCTGCAAACAGTGACAGTTTTACTTCTTCTTTTCCAATTTGTATTCCTTTTATTTCTTTTTCTTCTCTGACTGCCATGGCTAGGACTTCCAGAACTATGTTGAATAATAGTGGTGAGAGTGGACATCCTTGTCTCGTTCCTGATCTTAGAGGAAATGCTTTCAGTTTTTCACCATTGAGAATGATGTTTGCTGTGGGTTTGTCATATATGGCCTTTATTATGTTGAGGTAGGTTCCCTCTATGCCCACTTTCTGGAGAGTTTTAGCATAAATGGGTGTTGAATTTTGTCAAAAGCTTTTTCTGCATCTATTGAGATGATCATATGGTTTTTCTTCTTCAATTTGTTAATATGGTGTATCACATTGATTGATTGGTGTATATTGAAGAATCCTTGCATCCCTGGGATAAATCCCACTTGATCGTGGTGTATGATCTTTTTAATGTGTTGTTGGATTCTGTTTGCTAGTATTTTGTTGAGGATTTTTGCATCTATATTCATCAGTGATATTGGTCTGTAATTTTCTTTCTTTGTAGTGTCTTTGTCTGGTTTTGGTATCAGGGTGATGGTGGCCTCATAGAATGAGTTTGGGAGTGTTCCTTCCTCTGCAATTTTTTGGAAGAGTTTGAGAAGGATAGGTGTTAGCTCTTCTCTAAATGTTTGATAGAATTCACCTGTGAAGCCATCTGGTCCTGGACTTTTGTTTGTTGGAAGATTTTTAATCACAGTTTCAATTTCATTGCTTGTGATTGGTCTGTTCATATTTTCTGTTTCTTCCTGGTTCAGTCTTGGAAGGTTATACCTTTCTAAGAATTTGTCCATTTCTTCCAGGTTGTCCATTTTATTGGCATAAAGTTGCTTGTAGTAGTCTCTTAGGATGCTTTGTATTTCTGCAGTGTCTGTTGTAACTTCTCCTTTTTCATTTCTGATTTTATTGATTTGAGTCCTCTCCCTCTTTTTCTTGATGAGTCTGGCTAATGGCTTATCCATTTTGTTTATCTTCTCAAAGAACCAGCTTTTAGTTTTATTGATCTTTGCTATTGTTTTCTTTGTTTCTATTTCATTTATTTCTGCTCTGATCTTCATGATTTCTTTCCTTCTGCTAACTTTGGGTTTTGTTTGTTCTTCTTTCTCTAGTTTCTTTAGGTGTAAGGTTAGATTGTTTACTTGAGATTTTTCTTGTTTCTTTAGGTAGGCTTGTATAGCTATAAACTTCCCTCTTAGAACTGCTTTTGCTGCATCCCATAGGTTTTTGGTCATCGTGTTTTCATTGTCATTAGTCTCTAGGTATTTTTTGATTTCTTCTTTGATTTCTTCAGTGATCTCTTGGTTATTTAGTAACGTATTGTTTAGCCTCCATGTGTTTGTCTTTTTTACGTTTTTTTCCCTGTAATTCCTTTCTAATCTCATAGCATTGTGGTCGGAAAAGATGCTTGATATTATTTCAATTTTCTTAAATTTACTGAGGCTTGATTTGTGACCCAAGATGTGATCTATCCTGGAGAATGTTCCGTGCGCACTTGAGAAGAACGTGTAATCTGCTGTTTTTGGATGGAATGTCCTATAAATATCAATTAAATCTATCTGGTCTATTGTATCATTTAAAGCTTCTGTTTCCTTATTTATTTTCATTTTGGATGATCTGTCCATTGGTGTAAGTGAGGTGTTAAAGTCCCCCACTATTATTGTGTTACTGTCAATTTCCTCTTTTATGGCTGTTAGCAGTTGCCTTAGGTATTGAGGTGCTCCTATGTTGGGTGCATACATATTTATAATTGTTATATCTTCTTCTTGGATTGATCCCTTGATCATTATGTAGTGTCCTTCCTTGTCTCTTGTAACATTCTTTACTTTAAAGTCTATTTTATCTGATATGAGTATAGCTACTCCAGCTTTCTTTTGATTTCCATTTGCATGGAATATCTTTTTCCATCCCCTCACTTTCAGTCTGTATGTGTCCCTAGGTCTAAAGTGGGTCTCTTGTAGACAGCATATATATGGGTCTTGTTTTTGTATCCATTCAGCAAGCCTGTGTCTTTTGGTTGGCGCATTTAATCCATTCACATTTAAGGTAATTATCTATATGTATGTTCCTATTACCATTTTCTTAATTGTTTTGGGTTTGTTTTTGTAGGTCCTTTTCTTCTCTTGTGTTTCCCACTTAGAGAAGTTCCTTTAGCATTTGTTGTAGAGCTGGTTTGGTGGTGCTGAATTCTCTTAGCTTTTGCTTGTCTGTAAAGCTTTTGATTTCTCCATCAAATCTAAATGAGATCCTTGCCGGGTAGAGTAATCTTGGTTGTACGTTCTTCCCTTTCATCACTTTAAGTATATCATGCCACTCCCTTCTGGCTTGTAGAGTTTCTGCTGACAAATCAGCTGTTAACCTTATGGGAGTTCCCTTGTATGTTATTTGTCGTTTTTCCCTTGCTGCTTTCAATAATTTTTCTTTCTCTTTAATTTTTGCCATTTTGATTACTATGTGTCTCGGCGTGTTTCTCCTTGGGTTTATCCTGTATGGGACTCTCTGCGCTTCCTGGACTTGGGTGGCTATTTCCTTTCCCATGTTAGGGAAGTTTTCGACTATAATCTCTTCAAATATTTTCTCTGGCCCCTTTCTCTGTCTCTTCTCCTTCTGGGACCCCTATAATGCGAATGTTGTTGCGTTTAATGTTGTCCCAGAGGTCTCTTAGACTGTCTTCATTTCTTTTCATTTTTTTTTCTTTAGTCTGTTCCGCAGCAGTGAATTCCACCATTCTGTCTTCCAGGTCACTTATCCGTTCTTCTGCCTCAGTTATTCTGCTATTGATTCCTTCTAGTGTAGTTTTCATTTCAGTTATTGTATTGGTCATCTCTGTTTGTTTGTTCTTTAATTCTTCTAGGTCTTTGTTAATCATATCTTGCATCTTCTCAATCTTTGCCTCCATTCTTATTCCGAGGTCCTGGATCATCTTCACTATCATTATTCTGAATTGTTTTTCTGGAAGGTTGCCTATCTCCACTTCATTTAGTTGTTTTTCTGGGGTTTTTTCTTGTTCCTTCATCTGGTATATAGCCCTCTGCCTTTTCATCTTGTCTATCTTTCTGTAACTGTGGGTTTTGGTCCATAGGCTGCAGGATTGTAGTTTTTGTTGCTTCTGCTGTCTGTCCTCTGGTGGTTGAGGCTATCTAAGAGGCTTGATGGGAGGCTCTGGTGGTGGGCAGAGCTGACTGTTGCTGTGGCGGACAGAGCTCCGTAACACTTTAATCCACTTGACTGTTGATGGGTGGGGCTGGGTTCCCTCCCTGTTGGTTGTTTTGCCTGAGGCAACCCAACACTGGAGCCTACCTGGGCTCTTTGATGGGGTTAATGGCAGACTCTGGGAGGGCTCACACCAAGGAGCACTTCCCAGAACCTCCTCTGCCAGTGTCCTTGTCCCCACGGTGAAACAGAGCCACCCCCCACCTCTGCAGGAGACCCCCCAACACCAGCAGGTATGTCTGGTTCAGTCTCCCCCAGGGTCACTGCTCCTTCCCCTGGGTCCTGATGCGCACACTACTTTGTGTGTGCCCTCCAAGAGTGGGGTCTCTGTTTCCCCCAGTCCTGTCGAAGTCCTGCAATCAATTCCCACTAGGCTTCAAAGTCTGATTCTCTAGGAATTCCTCCTCCCGTTGCCGGACCCCCAGGTTGGGAAGCCTGACGTCGGGCTCAGAAGCTTCACTCCAGTGGGTGGACTTCTGTGGTATAAGTGTTCGCCAGTCTGTGAGTCACCCACCCAGCAGTTATGGGATTTGATTTTACTCTGATTGCGCCCCTCCTACCGTCTCACTGTGGCTTCTCCTCTGTCCTTGGACGTGGGGTATCCTCCTTGGTGAGTTCCAGTGTCTACCTGTCGATGACTGTCCAGCAGCCAGTTGTGATTCTGGTGCTCTCGCAAGAGGGAGTGAGAGCACGTCCTTCTACTCAGCCATCTTGGTTAATCCTCCCAAAGATCTGTCTCCCCTTGTATGTTTTTCATATTTAATTGCTATTATATGTAGATACAAAATTGTCCTATTTTATGCAGGTGCTCCTTTACATATAATTCAGTGATCTACATTTATAAATTAAATAAAACCTTCTACGGGTCAAGATGAAAAAAGAGAACATTTAAGTGTATGCGATGTCTCATGTCTGGATATGGCCACAAAGTTTTCAAACTGATATTAGTGTAGTACAATCAATCATTTAATCAATCAATCGACAAGTGCTAGTTAAGCGCTTAATCTATGCCCACGGTAGAGATTAAATTACAACAAAACCTCTTCTTTTCCTCTAAAAAAGTAGAACATGTTCCATATTCAGACAGTTCATTAAGAAGATTACCTAAATCTCATTTTTCTGGTTTAATAGATTGTATACTAATCATAACCTAGCAGAAAGAGTAATACGTAAATTGAAAAGGAGTAAGTAGGAAAAACAATATGGAATTTGATCCATTCTTTGTTCAATATACATATGATTTGCTATTACAATATTTCATTATGTATGTAGTTTAGTTTGAAATTATGGATGCATGTTTTGAGAAGGTTGTAATGTTTACAAGGATTAAATATACTATTAAATGAAAGTAAATATGCTTACGTTTATGCTCATATCTTGTGTAATGCTTAGGGCCTCTTCCTTACAAAGTGAAAGATAAAAATAATCAAACGTGGATTGCAATTTAAACGTAAAGTAATATACTAATCAATAACAAAAAATGCAGACTATCAAATAACATTCACTACAACACTAAAAGTTTTCTTAAATAAAATATGAAGAGATAAATGTTGAATCACTGCCCCAAAATAGCACACTAATCCTAGTCTGAGCAGGAGTGGCAATTATTAATATAGAGCACCTAAAGAACATAATTGTATTGAATAATGATCTTAATCAAATACCAGACAAATAACGTACATTACCTTGACTTATCTTTGAAGAATTCTAAGTCTTACATTTAAAAGCAGGTGTTTGAACTCCTAAATTAATTTCAATTTCAAAACTATGTTAGTTACAATGATTTAAAAGTAATATTTCACAGAATATAAAGCCTCTTAGGAAGATATATACCTTACAAATTGTATTATTCTGAGCATTGACAATATTCTGGAAACCCAGTAAAATCTTTCAGCTGTATTTAATTATCATAAAATATTCAGCAATTCATACTATCAGAATTGTATAGCTGAGATAAAATGGAGCTAATTATGACTTTCAGAAAGTTAGATAATACATTTCACAAGACTATTCCCATAATCTCTTTTTCCCAATTCTCAACATTTGATTTTTAAAATATAGTTATCCAATAATTTCATATATTAAAATAATAATAATATGAAGAACAGTTGCTTAACAGAGTATTGAATCTTTGAAGGCAATCTGATCATAGGATTTATATCATTTGGAGACTTCTAAGCCCTTGAAGAGATCCTTTAAAAGAAAAAACAAAAACAAAAGAATATTCTTTTTAAAAGCATGGGGCCTGGTATTACTAAATTAAATCCAAATGAGAATAAATACAATCTTTTTTGTTTATATGTACCACTTACAAACACTTGACATTTTAGAGATCAACTTGAAACTCAATTATTTGTAGCCCAATGAAATAAATAGATTGATAGTATAGTTGCTGCTTGTACAATGGAGACTTTGTGAACAACCTAGCTTTGAATAAAGAAACAGTACATAATTTCTTAGTACGTAATTTCTAGACCAAGAAACACTAAGTGTAATGAGGTGTTGTATTGAGCGATTTTTAGTGCTACAATAAGAAAGGCACCAGGGAGTTTTATGAAATAATCAAAATACTAAAAATGAGAATAAAAATACAAACGGTTAACACATATTCAGCAAGCAAATGTCTAATGTCTCCTGGTATGGTCTAAACCATTGTCATTGCAGGTTAAACACTTTCAGGGAAAAGAAACAAACTACCTCACTATCATAGGCTTTTTTTATCATAAAAATTTAAACTCTGAAATGTTTCAGTTACTAATCTCCCTTTAATTGTACTATAAGGACCACTGATCAGATTCATAAGGAACCCAACATAATTAGTTACCACCATTGTGCAGAGACACTGCAAATGTGATTTAAGACACGTTTCAATTTTAAATCCTATTTTAATTTCTGAAAATCATTTGATTTGATCAGTCTCGATGTTGTAAGGAATTTTTATTTTTGCTTGTGTGTGTCTGTGTGTATAATTATACATAAGTCAACTATTTCCTGGATTCAGTAGAAATGATTAGCTCTGAGAAACCCATTTCCTCCCCACTGAATGAAATGTTATGTATAGATCACACCACCAGTCTTCCAAAACAGGGCTGCTCTATACTCATCTTTCACACACATCTACACCCCTGATTTCTCTCTCCTTTATATTATTTTCATATAGGTCTGAATTTCAGGCTTGGTGATTTCTCTTAAGGTAAATAATTTTCTAAGATCCAGTTAGGCCTTCAAATTCTTCCATAAATAATGTTCCAACCAATCTTTTAAATTATAGACATGAATAGCCTTTAGTTCAAATATCCTTTCTCCATCATTTTCCTCCTCCAAAATTTTCAAAATTATTTTATATTCACATCTTAAATGACAATAAAGACAATATCTACAATAAACTCCCTTTCTCTCCATTACTTTCCTATCTTACAGTGTTACCAGCAATCTCCAAATCATTTTCCATGTTAATAGGAGGAGCTTCTTTCACCACAAAGGTAGATAATCTTCCTGTCTATACGTTGCATCCAAATCAGTCAAATGAAAATGAAAATTGCTCATTCAACCTCAAACCATATTTACATATAGCAAATAAAGCTACCCACTTTAGCTTTATTTTAAGGAAGCTAGATTTTGAAATCCAAGGGTCACCAACAAATACCATAGTATGTCCATTGCAATGTACACTAGGAACACCATCCCCTTTGCCAGTCAGATGGAAAGCCTGTCATTACAATGCTGGGACCCAAGTGAAAACATAACAGTATTTAACATTCAACAAACCATGGCATTACCAAGCAAATCCAAAAGGAGGGGATACAAAAACGAATGTGCTTTATAGTATGAAACTGTAATGCAAGTAATTCAGAATCTGCAAAACAAAAGACCAAAATAATTTATTTGCATCTCTAAACCCCTAACTTGAATTTTAAAAGCTGAATACTATATTTTTATTCTTCTTGGTTTCCTCATTGTCATTATGTAATCTCATGTCATCATCACAAAGGATACTTAACTGGGCTGATCTAAGTGAAGAAACTGAAGGAGACCTGTGGTTATAACCAGAGTGCCCACACGGATCCTATCAGAGATAAAGGGTCATAATTATTCCTTATCACTTTCCCCTCTCAGTTCCAAAATCCACTTCTCTTTTGAATTTCAGGTGTCTTGATTTGTAATTTTTAAAGTTAGATAAAATGTGACTGTGGGGAGAGGTATATTTTCAGATTTTGAAGTAGTTAAATGTTGGAAAATGTTCTCTAGAGATTTTTCAAATGACATATTTTGCTCTTTGGGAGCTCTTTGAGAGTGGAGGGGGTATTTTATTTATCTTTGTTGTTCAATATACCTTTAGGTTCTCAACAAGTGTGGAGGGGTTCTAAGCCAGATAACTCACTTGATGGGACTATTAAATTGAACTGACTAGACTTTCTAATTGCATTTGCAAACAGAAAGGCCATTCAAGTCAGGACTTGAATCACTGGAGATCAATGATTGGTTATTTTTTTAGGGTACATTAAATACATATGATTAATATTGATTATGTCTTTTTCTCCTTTCAATGGTTCACTCATTTTTTAATGTAATAGTAAATGAAAATTATCTAAGGTATAAAATCTAAAAAAAAAATAGCAATAGAGAAGACACAACTATATATGACTACAGAACTAACTCCTACGTGCATTTTGATGCACCTAGAAAGTAAAGTTAAACTTAAAAGCTTTTGCACAGCAAAGGAAACCATAAACAAGATGAAAAGACAACCCTCAGAATGGAAGAACATATTTGCAAATGAAGCAACTGATGAAGGATTAATCTCCAAAATATACAAACAGCTCATGCAGCTGAATATTAAAAAAAAACAAACAACCCAATCAAAAAATGGGCAGAAGGCGTAAATAGACATTTCTCCAAAGAAGACATACAGATGGCCAAGAGGCACATGAAAAGATGCTCAACATCACTAATTACTAGAGAAATGCAAATCGAAACTGCAATGAGGTATCACCTCACACCAGTCAGAATGGCCATCATCAAAAAATCTACAAACAATAAATGATGGAGAGGGTGTGGAGAAAAGGGAACCCTCTTGCACTACTGGTGGGAATGTAAATCGACACAGCCACTATGGAGAATAGTATGGTGGTTCCCTAAAAAAACTAAAAATAGAATTACCACATGACCCAGCAACCCCACTACTGGGCATATATCCTGAGAAAACCATAATTCAAAAAGATACATGTACCCAATGTTCATTTCAGCACTATTTACAATAGCCAGGACATGGAAGCAACCTAAATGTCCATCGACAGATGAATGGATAAAGAAGATGTGGTACATATATACAATGGAATATTACTCAGCCTTAAAAAGGAACGAAATTGGGACATTTGTAGATGTGGATGGACCTAGAGTCTGTCATACAGAGTGAAGTAAGTCAGAAAGAGAAAAACAAATATCATATATTAACACATTTATGTGGAATCTAGAAAAATGGTACAGATAAAGCTATTTGCAGGGCAGGAATAGAGACGCAGATGTAGAGAATGGACATGTGGACACAGAGGGGGAATGGGAGGGTGGGATGAATTGGGAGATTAGGATTGACATATATACACTACCAGGTGTAAAACTGATAGCTAGTGGGAACCTGCTGTATAGCACAGGGAGTACAGCTCAGTGCTCTGTGATGACCTAGATGGATGGATGTATGGGGGGTTGGGAGGGAAGTCCATGAGGGAGGGGATATAGGTATACATATAGCTGATTCACTTTGTTGTGCAGCAGAAACTAACACAACATTGTAAAACAATTATACTCCAATAAAAAAATAAAAGAAAAAAAATTTACATAGATGCATGAAGAAAGCATTCTTATACCCTATCCTCTGCCACCTTTAAGACTGAAGTTTGCTATGCATTCCTTCACAACTTTCTTTATGCATAAATATGTGTTTCTGTACACACACAGCATAGAACTCATTATTTGATTCTTTTGCTTATTGTTGCTATTCTGTATATGCAATAATGTTTGTGGGAAGACAAACAGGTTTGTTCAATGAATGATCCAGATACTCTCCTGAATTTGCCTGGTAATGAGCCAGCTGGGACCAGGGTTTTCCTCCTCTCCCAACAAGGGGTGCTGTGCAAAATCTTCATTTTACCCAAAGCCTCCACTTGGCAGGCAGCTGGCATTCTCACTCTCTGATATTCTGTTTCAGACCATATATCCAAATTCAGACTGTTTTCTCCCAGTTTTGAGGTCACTTTCAGACTCATCTCACATAAAATGAGAGCAGCAGGATGGCGGGTCACTTTCTTGTAACACAGTGTTGTGGTGTGCACGGCTATGCCTAGCCCAAGCATACTTTCTGCAGAATTCTAAGAAAACTGGAGACATATGTATCTGTGACCTGCCCATGAGCTCCAATCAGTGAAAGGTAACACCTTCTTAGTGTGTGCTCCCCAAATCTCTGTGCATCAGTGGCATCAAATGTGGGGTGAGCACCATTTGGTGCATGTGAGTTAAAAAGCATTTAAGTGAGCACACCAACAGACAGAGCTATATCTCTAGAGTTACAGCAGGTCATAATAAACATGATGGCCATGTGGTCATGTGGCCCCTGGGCTACAAATATCCTGAAGCAGGTCAGTCATTTGGCCTTGGTAGGGTACCTATAATCTTAAATGAAATTGGTCTCTAAGTTGGTACTTTGTTTAATTTGAAGCAACAGTATTTCCTGGCTCACAATAAACTCCTCAATGAAAATTTTCTCCTCCTTGTTAATCCTTAGCAATGAGTTGGTTTGTCATTTATTTGTTCCATCAGTAAGTCAGATTCTGTCTAGAAGAATGACATATATCATTGATTAATCCATTTAATACAAAATTATTATTGTTTATAGTTTACCAGGCATTGGTTTAGGTAATGAAGATATGATGATACCTTACTAGGAGATGTAGATAAATAAATACCTATGAGACAAAGAGGGATAGACACAGGATCCTTTGGAACAGACATCTAATTTCTGACCTGAAAAGTATATCAGGTGTTCGCCTGGCAGAGATGTGAGGAAAGAAATTCCAATATAGGAACAACACCTGCAAAAGCCTGCAAGGAAACCTGCCAAAGTTAGGGAAATAAAGGTAGCTTCTCCTTCACGAAACAGAACGAGCAAGGAAGGAGTCATGAGAGATAGATAAGGCTGACGAAATAAACCAATGGCGAGATAAAAATTGTCATGCAAAATATGGTATGCATTTTGGCCTAAATCAAACTGGGTTGTAGAAGAAAGAAAAATTTATAAATTCAAGAGAGCAGAAGATTAAATGGATAGGATCTAGTGTTTGACTGGATATAGTCAGTCATGAAGATGGAGAATTAGTGATGTCATCCCAAGGTCTAGCTTGGGCACCCGGTGGGATGGAGTTCTCATTCATAATAAAGAAAGGCAAACTAGACAACAGTACCAGTTGCTTTGGGTTGGTGAGGTAAAGCACAGAGATTGTACATTCTATTTTGGAAATGTGTGTCTCAGATGATGTGAGATACACAAGTAGATGCAGCTGGTGGTAGTTAAGATATATTAGGCTGAAGTTCCAGAAGATATCTGGGTTGTTAATTCAGATTTGTAACCAGCAGAATATAGCTGAGATATGAAGCAGTCTGAGAAAGAATGGACAAAAAAGTAGTAAGAAAAAATGCAATGTCGTGGAAGTCAAGTAATAGCTTTTATTTTCTTAATTACATAAGTTATATGTTCCTTATCATCTGATCCAAGCAGTGAAGTGTGCATTAAGTAAGAAGTAAGTCCCGTTTCCTTCACCAATGCAATCTCAGTCCTCAGAAGTCTTTAGTAACACTTTGGTGTGCGTTACACCAGACATTCATTACACCAGACATTCACCAGACATTCATATATATGTATATATATATATATATATATGTGTGTGTATATATATATATACACACACATATATATATATACATATATATGTATATATATATATATATATGTGTATATATATATATACACACACATATATATGTACATATATATGTATATAAAAATACATACACCTATACCCATATTTATACACTAGGGATTGTATTCTATATTTTGTAACTTATTTTATTTATTAGATTGTGGATATATTTCACTATCAGTTCACAGAGATGTATGCTATTCTTTTTAATGACATCATATTCCATTGTATGAATATATCATGAGTAAATCATTTAAATTTTATATTTAAATGCTTATAATATAAATAATTCAAGGACACTATGAAAAAAGTAATAAAAAATAAAACTAAAAACTTAAAATCTTCCTTCTCTACTCCAGAATCAACCCCTGTTAGTTTTTTAGGCTATCTGGAGGTTGTTGTCGAGTACTACATTTAAAATTGTATTATATAATTCACCAACTTTAGATTTCTATTACTCCTCACCTATAAAAGATGAAAAATTTAGGAAATTTTTGCAACCTCTCATTTCTCTTCCCCTCTACATCTAAATCTCTGTTAGTTAATAATTTTAATTTCTTCTAGGGTTTGCATTTTTTATTTATTTATGTAACAGATTGTAATCTTTCTTGAGTTACTTATTATTTTTAATATTATTTATTTTCCCTTGAATTACAAAAAGAGAAAATCAGCTACTTAGCTTTTCTTCCATTTCTCAAAAAATTTTGGCATAAATTATTTTAGGTTCATAACTTTTGCATTCTCTTCTGTAAATATAAATTCTAAAAGTAATTTTCTTTATTTCTATAGCTTAATAATAAAAATGTTTAACCACTGTACAGAATTTAATATATGATTATGTAAACTTTATATACCATAGACTCAAAAAGTGGGATCGAACTCATAGTGATGTAAGATTATGTTATTTAAACTATTGTTTGTAGCTGCCTTTCCAGCTTCTTTATAAGATTTTGTATTCCATATTGCCCTCCCTGCCCCCGTTTTGGGTGGAGGTTTTTCTTTTTATTTCCTGGAATACTTCCTCAAGTGATTTTGTTTTTCACAAAGTAAATATGTATAGTGAAATTTCTGAGTCATTCTACTCCTGCAAAAGTGTGTATTTTAACTTCACATTTGATCAATAATATATTCAGATACAGAACTCTAGGTTCAAAACATTTTCCCTCAGACTTAGAAAGCCATTGTTCTAGGTTCCGATGTTGCTCATGAGAAGTCTGATGTCTTTCTGAATGCCAATTCTTTGAAATCAACATATATTAACATAATTGCTTTGTTTCATTTCTTTTTGGATGAGTTTAGGATTTTCTCTTTAACCCTGATATTCTAAAGTTTTGCTCTTTCGGTTCTTTTCATTCATCTCACTTAGTAATTAAAAACTTGTTTTTACCCATGTCTTCAGAACATCAGATAAGGCAAATCAGTGTCTCTCTATTCTCCCTCTAAAACTCCTTTTAGACATGCACTGGGCTTTTCTGATTTACTTTTCTTAATTATCCTCATAATTTTCATCTGTTTCTTTTTTGTCTAAATTCTGTCAGATTTCCTGATTTTTTTCCCGGATGATCTGTTGCTCTTTTTTAAGATAATTTCTTCCACCAGTACACCTTAACTATGTCCGTTTTTACCACTCAGACTTTGTCTTTTTTTATTTCCACAGTCATTTTTATAATTTATAAGTAATCATTCGAATAGTTTAATTTACACCTAAATCTTAATAAGGACAATTACATTTATCTTTAAGTTTTCTTTCATTCTCTGAATTATCTCTTATCCTCCAGAGCTGATTTTTCTTTTAGTTTATCTTGGTTCTTCTCTTCTCTTTGGTGATGATGATTTTTTTTCAGATGTCACATGTTCATTCATAAGTATAAGTGAAATATTATCTTAGCTAGTATATGTGGCTAAAATTTTTTTCTCACCAGTTATATATGTCTCTTCTAGGTGATAGCTCTCTTCAACTGGAAGATCAGCTGCAATTGTCAGTATAAATATTTGGGCATGTCAACAGGTAATCTTCCTATAGGCTGCACAGATAAGAAACAGGACGTCAGACATCTACATTGCCAGAGGAAGGAGTAAGCAATTTGGCAGTGGAGACAGTCTTTTTACTACTGGATGAAACTATATTTCTTTTCATGTCTCTCCTTGGTTTTTTTGTGGATCTAGAGCAGAGGTTGACATAAGTAACACGATTTTAATGGAACTCAGCCATGCTCATTGGTTTAGGTACTATTTATGGTTGCTTTCATGCCAAGACAGAATTGAGTAGTTGCAACAGAAGATTATATGGCCTGAAAGACTTGACTTACTATCAAGTCTTTTGTTAAGAAAAGTTTGGCAACTCCTTGTCCAGGGTATCCTTACGCTCCATGATCCTTCTTTCTCATCCTCAATGAACACTAGTAACTGCTCAGGTAGATCACTTTCTGTGTTTAAGAAAGAAATTTCAGTACTTATCTTTATGTTAAAAACACCAGTTGTTAGATACTTAGTTTACAATAGGAAGGGGGAAGAAAGTCATCTGTCTCAGGTATTCTAAAGGTGTTTACTTAATAAATTATCTGGTTGATTCCCAGTGGTCTTTGAATTTGTTGACTCTGAACCTGGAGCATCTCTGGACTTCCTTGGGAAGTCCTTGCTTATCCCTGATATCTACAGGATATTCTACATTTATCTTATGCTATCTGCTTTCTATATCCCAACTTAATGAAATTTCTGACTCATTATTGACATAAATTATTTCTTGTTATTATTGTAACTGTATTTTAGCTTCTGTTTTCGTGAAATTTCTGACTGATTTATAAAAACTTTTGAAATAAGTGAGCTAGATTCTGGTGCTCAAGCTGTCATCTGGTACATGAAACTCCAAAGAAGAAAGTTTTACAAGAAGTAATAATCAATATTGCTAAATACTGCTGAGAATTCAAGTGAGATGTGGGAGAAAAGTGGCTCTAGACATAGAAACAAGGAGGTCATTGGTTACCTTGGTAGATAGTAGGTTAAGTAGAATAGTGGGGGAAGAGGGCAGAGAGCAGTAGCTTGGGGAATGATTGCGATTTGAAGAAATAGATACACATACAACTTCCTGGTGTTTGATTGTAAGGGAGAGGAGAGATATAGGTCAGTGTGTGACCAGGAAAGTATGATTAAATTGTGGACTCATGTTTGCTTCTTTATGGTTATGGTTTATGTTTATGGTTGCTTTTCCTTTTTAAGATTAAAGTGAATACATCATATTTAAAATCCAGTGAAAAAAACTTTGAAACAGAAAGACATTTTATTTGAAGAAAGAAAAAGGAAAGGAGGGGGTATAATTTATGAAATGTGTCCTTGAACAGGCAGAAAAGAGTAGAATCCTGGGTAGAGATAGAAGAATTCACTTTAGATAAGATGGTAGACAGAAGGAGAGGAGGGAAGGGCAGGTGTGGATACAGTCTAGAAATCGATAGCAGTAAGTCACAAAGGTTTTCATCCTTATTGCTTTTATTTTCTATGTGAGGAACCAGCTGGGAATGTGTGTTATGTGTTAGCCAGCCCAGGAAATTCAGAGAGGGTTGGAATAGCTGCCATAGATAATGAAGAGAGAAGAACTCAAATAACACTGAACTATTGAGGAAGTATATTAAGGATCCAACTGAGGGTGGGTACCACTCTTTTAGTACAAGCTTCAGTTTGTAATTTTCTGTAACAGCTTTCAGCACTCTGAATAAGGGTGCCGAAGAAGCACACAGCTAGATTTATCTAGAGTCAGGGTTTTACCCAGTAAAGAACCGGGAGATTTGCAAAACACTAACTGAAATTTGACCATGATGCTTAAGATGAATAGGAAGGAAGTAAAAATAGGAGTTGACTGATATGGAGAAGACGTAGAGGATTTAGGGACTGCATACTTTTGTGGTTAAAAATGTATGATAGTGTAAAAACATGGAGTGAGAGAGTTGCAGGGAAAGATGCTGTGACTACAGAGTCAATTTTTAAACTTAAAATAATAGAGATAATGCACTCCTGTGCCATGATCTTCTTATAGATAAATTTCCAGTTAAATTCTCACTTCAAACTGAAGACCTATTATTTAATTCCTCTCAGAGATGAGAAAATCAAGTATAAGAACAGTAACTTGTAAAGTTTTACACAATGCCAAAAACTGATGGACCTGAAATTTGATAAGTATAGCTGTTTGTAAAATCAATCCTGTATTCTTCATGTTCTCCCTGTGTCTCAATGATATTTCCAATGAGAAGTGGACCAGTAGAGAATGACACTCCTATGCCCTGTTCCCATAGGGCATCAAGTCCTGCAGCAAGTTACTCTTATCTGCTCCTATATTTTATGTCTATCCTTTCATACACAATTTCACATAAAGAAAATGATCCCTTTGTGAAAATGTTTGGGCACTCCAGATCTGGAGGGAATTTTTTATTTGCAACTAGGTTTTTTTAAAGGCACTTAGAAAAGGATATTTCAGAATTTTCTTCAGTAGAAATCCACTTTAGATTCTGGTATTGCCTTAAATTATAAGAATACATGTTATGATTCAGATATATAGCTCTGCCTAGTCACTGGTACCTTTTCCCTGTAAATATTATGAAATAAAGCTTCATACATTTTGGTGGTGTAGAGAGAATCACTGAAAAATAGACCTCACCCAATAAAGCATTTTTATTTTGGAAGCATAATTACAGCCTTAGAAAACTCTGCTAGAATTCATTTTCAGGAAAGGTTTTGCAATTGAAAGACTGGATGCACAACAGTAAAGCAGCAGTTGTGTGTGAGAAAATGGAGACAAGGTTACTGAATCTATAATAAATCCCTATGCAGTGGTGACTGGAAGAATGGAAGAGAGAGAAATGAAACAAAATCCATTATTCCTGATTCTAAGAAAAGCCCATCAATACCTCCTCCTTTCTAATGTACCTTGTTTAAGACAATTTTAAGAAGGCAAGCTAAAGGACAACAAGATTAGAGTGACAGGAAAAGCCTGATAGTGGAACCAGGGGCCTCACAACATGGCATTTCCAGATGGATCTGCACATGCTGTTCTTCATGCCTAGAATCTGTTCCTTGCAATGCCCGTGCTCCGTTTGTTCCATTTGTGTTCCAAAAGTGCCATTTGCTCACAGCAGCTTTCATCAACCTCCCTGGGTAAACACTTCCTACCCTGTTTTGCCTATCACTTCACTCTGTACAGATTTCCTTCAAAGTAGTTATCATAATACCTGTTTTACTTGTACTTTTTATTCTCACTTTCTGTCTTCTCTTTAACCCCCATTTTTACTGTATGAGCGATTAGATCAGGATCAAGGCTGTTTTATGCACAATTGCCCACCATGAACCTTGTATACAGTATGTACTTGATTATCTTTTGCTGATTTAATTAATTAATCTGCCATCCTCATCTTTATGACAACAGTCTTCCAAAGGCTTACTGTAAGATTTACTGCGTCACTCAGGTTTGTATTTGAGTGCAGGCAACAGAGACTCTACAGTGGCTTGTCTAAAGGATATAGCGGTTTTACTTTATTTTTTCACATAGCAAAGTGCTCAGAGGTAAGTAGTAGTTCAGGAAAGGTGTGACAACTCCATATTACCATTGTCCTAAAATCCTTTGATTTTTCTGTTTTCCCAGCCTTAGCATCCTGCAAGAGAGACTGGAAAATGTGTTTTTTGCTTGTTGGGAATATTGTAAAAAATATCAGTGCTCTGTTCATAAGAAAGAAGTCTGAGAGAAGAATTAATAGTCCCTTTATACACACTAGAATGCCTCCTGATTGATATATAACAACAACAAAAAATCATCATCACATGATCTATATCACCCCAGCAGGCATAATCACCTATAGAGACTGTTCTATACAGGAGACAAAATCTTTATCAGAGAAGGTCTAGAGAATACTGAGTTAAAATGAAGAGAGATAGATAAATGAGATAACAATGTAATGGAAGGATGAGACAGCCTGATGTATACATATTCACTTTAGGAATGGCTTGTCCAATGAGATAGGAATATTCAAAGTTTGTTGAAAAAGGCAGCTTCTTCTCTAGACCATATTCGAATTGACACAGTCAAATCAATTCTGGGACCCTCTCTTTTCTATACTTCATTTTCTGACTAAATCCTTTCTTAAGGGCATATTCTTTCTTTTCATATTTTACTATATTAAATTAAATTAAATTTAGTCTTATAATTCAAGAAGTTGGTATTTCTCTTTAGGGCAACTTTGTATGTCTCTGAGCTGATCTAGTATGTGTTGACTTCAAAGTTTAACTCTCAGAAAACAATTTCATTCTCATTTTTTCCCAAGTGCTCCTGAGACATTTCAGCATAGTCATAAAATATTGACAAAAAATATATGTAGTAGACGATACCTAGTGTGCAATCTTAAAATTGACTAATAAACATTCATCATAAAATATCTTTCAAAGTTTGCTTAATTAACTATTCCTTCAATTGCCCCTTAGGCTGGATAATTGTACCCAATAGTATTTTAAGAATAAAGATTCTTCTGCTAATGTCCAATATTGATACTGGTTTCCCCTTGGAAACTTTTGGTAAACATATTATTTTCTTAACCTAAGAATTGTTAACATTTCTGAATGTGTGACTGCTTAACAGTTTACCAATTTATTCTCTTTTTAAGTGTAAGGATTTGGAATCTGAATGGTCCAATCTGAGGCTGGCTTTACAATACTAACTGTGATTTTAGGCAACTCACTTGACATCCCTGAACTTGATTTTCTCCATCCAGTGATACCTCTGCCAAGCTATCATACAAAATTGCTTTAAAAAATCAGATTACATAGGCATGAGAAAAAGTAGGATGGAAGGAATGATCGTGGTTAAGGCAAGAATTTCCAAGTGTTGCTTAACTAAATTTCTACAATTCTGGAAGAAAGAACTTTAAATACAATTGTCTGTTTGAATATAGCCAATGCAGATCTCTAGCCACAATTGCCTCTTTGGAGGGTTGCAAAGAGTTTGGATATATAAGCTGAGATACCTCAGATATGTGTATGTAAGGCCTCTGAAAATACAGGAGGAATTCAAGGTAAAGAGAATAGTTCAAAAACTGTAGCGGGGAGGGTGGAGGGCAAGCTCTCCTAGCACTGCCATCTTCTAGAATAGAACTCTGAGGCATCTAATAATTATAAATTGAAACCTGGCATTCTAGGTTTTTATGAAAATATATTAGTCAAGGTACAAAGGTAAAACCTGTTTTATTTAATAATTTACTAATTTGATATACAATTTAAAATATTCATACATATAGTATACATTCTTGCCCCACACCTGAAAATGTTATTAGCAGCTGACTTAAATCTTAATCTCTCCCTATACTTAAGAAATATTTATGAATAGCCCTACAGAAGGAGGTGTATCTTCATCTCCTTAATTCATGCAGTATATAATCAATCCAGTGTTATATGGCACAAGACATCCAAAACAGGGCAGAAAGAAACTTGTAGAGATATAAGATATACATTTCATCTGCTTCAAAAAGTGGTGAGGTGGGAAAAATCTAGACTCAATGCATAACTTCTCAAAATAGAATCTCTAAATATACAGGAAAACCAAATGTGAACAAGGCAACCATTGTGCAAATGGCCAGGCAGGAGATGTGCTCTGAAGTATTCACTTTGAAATGCATATCCCTTGTATGCCATCGCTTCTTCTGCTATGTTCACAACTTTATATTGTTCTGGGGTTTTGTTTGTTAGATTCACTGAGTAAAGTGGGCATATTCTATGTGTGATGAGCCTTTTGTATATTTTTAACATTCGACACTTCATATTTTGGGTCATTTTTACCCTCAGGAACAACAGCATAGCACCAATCACACTATGATTAAACATGATTGTGTGTGTGTGTGCGTGCGCATGTGTGTGTGTGTGTTTCAGTAGCTGTCTACCACCTAGATTAATTTTTTCTAAAAAAACAGGATTCTACCTTGTGTCATATGTCTTTAACCTCTATGGGTTTAGAATTATGATTAAACCAGTCTGATTTGATGAAAGTGATTACTTAAATCCCTCAGAATATAAAAACCTCAGGCCTATTCCCATATATTTTACTTACTCACAGGGTTTCGGGCCTGAATTACCAAGATAATTGCCTTCGCTCTTCACTGTATTTGTCTCAACAATTTAAAACTTAAGCACCATTTTATTTTTCACATTTTAGCTAATCTTATTTTTTTTGTATAAAACAGGTTGTGCCTTTCCTCCTCAGCTTTATGCCCTATTTGTTTGTCTAGTTACTTTTCTCCCTACTTGTTATTTACTACGGATGGCCATGGATGATACTCCTGTCTTTCTAATATCTGAACATTTTAAAGCAAGCTGTTTTTCAGAAAGATTCCCATGCATGAGTAACAAGTATTCTGACAGTGAAATTAACCACCTCATATTCTTCATCCCTTTATTCTTCCAAATGAGAAAACTAACATTGTTATGTAAGAAGTCATTACTTCATCTACTCATCAGCTGTTTCTGACATGCTCCAGTTGGCTCTCAGTTTGGAAATAAAATTACACAAGAATGAAAATGAAGACTGTTTCAGAGCATTTTCAAGGAAGATTTGTTCCTTTAATGGGCTCTTTGCTGAAAGATATGGTTTTAATTTGTGAGAAAATTAAAAGTGCAGTTCAAACAAGTGAAGCATACAAAGTCAGGGGTCAAAAGACTTTCTTATTTTTTATAGGAAGAAGTTCAACCTCCATATGAAGTGAAATCACAAGCACAATTTTTGCTGTGATTTACCTCTAACAGTTTGGGCAATTCATCAAAAAACAATTTAAAATTTAGTCTGGTTTATATCAGTTTTTCATATACATTAGTTTCAGAATCCAATATTTTTTCCAAGTAAAGTATTAAGCACATTAAGTTCAGCCTCACTATTTCTATTTTCTTGTAAGTATAGGTCTCTGTTTTACTTTTTCTGGCAAATAAAATATTTCCTAATTAATACACAAAGTTGATAAAGAATGTTTGCATACTGTGCTCCACAGTAGCTCTGGTTGCAAGAGATTTTATAAATATTTGAGCTGAGAGCAAACCCTAAGGATACAGTGAAATAATCAAGGCTCAGAAAGAACACAAGAGTCTGAGATAAAGTTACTTATTATTATCATTAATATTATAATTAGTATTATTTTATTTAAATGCTTACAGAGGTAGGAATTAAGAAAACACAGTCTCTGGAGATAGATTTTCTGTACTCACATGCCAGCTTCACCACTACTTAGTTGTTTAGCTGTGCAATCTTGGGCAGTTACTCAGCATATCTATGCCTTGATAGCCTCATGTGTTGAATGGGGCCAGGGTTGGGGAGTGGCAAATAAAGTAGGTCTTAACTCATATAGGCATTGTGAAGATTTAATGATTCATTACAAACTGTAATCATTTCCTGAACACTTGCTTTGCTTCAGACACTATTCTAAGCAATTTATAATCCCCAAAGTTTGTAACTTTAAGTTTTAAAATATTAATTTTAAAAGCTCATTGGCAATTTATACACTCCTTCAGGGATACTTCTTTTATAGGAAAATAAAGTAATGCCACTATCTTATATCAAGTAATAATTTAATAGTTTTACTAATATTTAACTGTCCTATGTATTGTCTTCATTTTCAAATACAAATACATAATAATTAGATTTATTGGTTGTAGAAGGCACTCTGCACAAAGCATCAACATAAAAATAAACCACATGGTTGCTAAATTTGTTGATGACAATGGCAACCATGTTGTAATTGACTTATCTTTAAAGGATTTTTCCTAACATCTACTAAATGTCTTATTCTGACTCCAACAAATATAGTTGAATTAGAGAGAGATCTTTGCACAACTGAGAATTGCATGACCACTTTGTTAATATATACTCTGGTAAATCCAATGATTTGGCCCTACTACATGATTCTTCTCTTAGCTTCTAGCAATTTTCACATGAAAGGCGTCCATAAAATATATCGATATTATTGTGCATAGTAAGTACTCATTAAAAATAAATTTAGATGATTTTCCATTAACTATTCTGTGCTAGCAAAGACCATGAGAATCAAGCTGCTAAATAATCAGTGCCATCCTGAGAGTTGCTTTTAAGCTTCAACAAATAATAGATGTGGCTGAACTCAGCTAGGGGAAATAGTTCCAGCTTTTATTCAGTCTAATCTTAACTACCCGCAAGTTACTTTGGAAAATCCATTAATCTTCAGACAGCTCTGAGATTTACTTCATTACTGACTGTCAGTAGAAACTGAGTTCACCCATCACTCCCTGGCAGCTAAGGAGTAGAGAAAAAAGAGAACTGGGTTCTGGTCCCCATTCTATAGCCACTTAGTTGATATATTGTACAAGTCACTTACAGTCCCAGGCCTTTTGTTTTTCCATCTACATATTGACACTAAAATATCTCTCTTAAAATCTTGTTAATTGTTTGGATATTGCGTAGGTACCATAAGAACCAGAGTGCTCTTTTTGGAACATTACATCAGAGAAGTAAATATTACTTTAAGGTCTTATGCTAATTAATGGGTTTCAATAGTTCTAAGGATAAATTCTCTACTTTTTGTTTTTCAAGACAGAAAACAATTTTGCTATTTTTTCTTCTAAAATCTGTCTTATTTAAAACGTGTAGATTTCAAAAAAAATGTCATTCACAAATTAATTGCATTTCTGGCAAAGATGAAGTTTTGTGGGTAGTATTCTGAAAACTTTGAGAAAAAGTCACCTCTCCCATTTTACATGTTTCTTAATAAGTTTGTATTATGTTCTCTCCTAACTCTTTTTAGAGGGTCTCTCTGAAGCACAATTTCAGTTCCGTCATGAGGTGGAACTGGTACTGGTCTGAATCAGGCCTCTCATGAACTGCTCCTGGCTTGACCAGGTCCACCGTGTGACTGTGGTTTAGTCATTTAACCTGTGCAGTCTCAGTTACCTCACCGGCAGCAAAGGAGGGACAAGTGGGAAAACTGCCTCACTACTGGAAGTGAACCAGCATCACTGGTATCACCCAGGACCTTGTAGGAAATGCAGAAACTAACGCCCAGACTTGCTGAATCAGAACTGCCATCTTAACAAAATCCCCACGTGTTTCCTGTACATATTAAACTTTGAAAAGTGTTAAAAGAATGAAGTTTAACAACTGTGAGAGCAGTTTGTAAATTGTAAAGTTCTATAGATATGTAAAGTTCTATAGAATTGTAAAGTTCTATAGATATCAAATTACATATCTATAGAACTTTACAATTTACAAACTGTAAATTTACAACACATCCATTATTCTCATGTTCTAAATTCCAATCAGATACAATTAACCCTGAGCTTTTCCTTTCCAATCAGATTTAAAACAGAAGCACCCAACACAAACTTTTGTACTAGAATATAAACAATTAATATATATTTTTTGGATGAAAAACAGAAGTGATATTTACCCAAAGAAAACACTAACACTAATTCAAAAAATATACACACATCAATGTTCATTGCAGAATTATTTAAAATAGCCAAGATATGGAAGCAACCTAAAGTGTCCATCATAGATGAATGGATGAAGAAAATGTCGTATATATACACAATGGAATATTACTTAGCCATAAAAAAAGAATGAGATCTTGTCCTTTGGGACAACATGATTGGACCTAGAGGGTATTATACCAAGTGAAATAAGTCACAGAGAAAGACAAATACTGCATGATTTCACTTAAATGTGAAATCTAAAAAAAAAACAAAGCAAAATGAAAACAGTCTCATAGATACAGAGAACCAACAGATGCTTGCCAGAGGGTAGGGGGGTGAGGTGGGACAAAATAGGTGAAGAGGATTAAGAGGTACAAACCTCCAATTATATAATGAATAAGTCATGGGGATGTAATATACAGCATAAGGAATACGGTTAATAATATTGTAATAACTTTGTATGGGCAAGATGGTTACTAGACTTATGGTGATCACTTCTAATGTATGCAAATGTCAAATTATTATGTAGTATACCTGAAACTAACATAATTACTCAATAACAAATACAGTCAACTATATTTCAGTAAAAAAGAAGCCATAAAAAAGTGAGTTGAGAATGTAGAGCGCCTGTTCTAAATGAAATATTTATAACAGTCTATTACATAATTTTCTGAAGATACAAAGGACTCAGATCACTAGTTTTTGCTCTTCAATGTTATAATGCCAATACAGGTAGGTGGTGACAGCCAGTGAAGAAGGAAGGTAGATTTTAAAATGTAATTAAAATCAAAATGTGTTTTGTACAGGTCATGTAGGGAAACATTCATGGAGTAGCATGCACTAAACCTGGAAATCAGTTTTAATAATCCAAATAAATTACCTTCTAAATATCTTGGAATAAGCTTTACCACATAAAATTTAAATGTCCATTCTAAATTTGACCTCATAGACTTTAGCTTAGAGGAGACTATAGTGAGTATAACTCTGACTTTTCATTTAAGACCATCGCAGCTTCCACGTACTGGAATTTCCCAATACCATGAGAAATATATCATGAAACCTTATGGTTCAATATCTCACAATCTGGCCACCACACCTACTTTATATTCTATATAGAAAAGCCTGAACAATTCAGAAAAAAACGCACATGACCCTGTTGGCTTTTTCTATCGTCATTCTACTTTTCAATGTAACTGAAAGCCTCACATTTCAGATTAGATATGCCTGAATCATAGCAGTTATGTGGATCTTTTGGTTAATCTTCCAGCCACCAGTGATATGCTGTTAGAATTTCCTGCAAAATTTACAAATGTGGGTCAAACCTCAGGCAGATATTTCACTTATAAAAATTTTACCCACTCTTGACTATTTGCTTGAACTTTCAGGTCAAAGCTGTCTTTATTTTTCTATAACACTATCACTAGATCATTCCTATGTTTTATTTAACTCTGCCTTTCTCAAATATATCAATTTCTCTTCTTACCTTATGAATTTTTAGAAATTTGATATCTCTAGGATTTAGCTTCCTACTCTAGTTTTCATCGGCATTTGTTATCATGGGTGTTATCAGTATCAATATCTATATCTATCAATATCAGAATATTATCTATTTTGCAGAGACTCCAGCCCATCTTTGCAGTAGCTTTTATGATTAAAAGTAAGTAGTTAATTGCGGTATGTATTATGGAAAAAAATTAGAATTGAAAACCAAAGAGACCTGGGTATAAATTAGAGTCTGACAGTTACCAGAGGTGTAAACTTGAGTTAAATTACCCAACTCATACTCTGAACCTTGGTGAATCTGTCTATATAGCAGGTATGAAAAATGGCTACCAGAAATTCACACCAGAAATGTGAATGCTAAATAAGGTAATATATGCAACGCACTGGTACATAGTAAATGTAGGACTCAGTTTCATGTGGGATTGGTTGTGTGATGATGATGATGACTGAGATGATGACAAAGACAATGTGTTGATGATGCTGATTCAGAGCTTCAATCACTTTCCTGTTTGAGCCAGAGAACAGAGAGCTTTAGCAACAACATTCTCCCAAAGCAGAGAGTACATTGTAACACTGCCCCCTCCAACCCCAACCTCATCACCTCATAGATGCTTTGTGATAAGACAGGAGAACTTTCACTTTTTGTGGATTATACCTGTTAAATATTTTTCATCTTTGGAGACATTGTTCTTAATCCCAGGTACATTATAAACTGAGAAGGCTTGGTAGTCTCACATGACTTCTAAAGAAAGTCCGTGAAAAAATAAAATATGAAAAAAATTACATTTTTGTAGCTATCTGCTTCTTCTAGGCTCAGCAATAGATTTTTGATGGAAAGAATAGCTCTAATTGTCAGAGCTCTTAATACATTAATATATACAAATTAAATACATATTCTTAATTTTACATCCTCTAATAATGTCAAGAAAAATGGAGAACCAGAATATTAATTACCTACAGACACACCCAATGTTGAAGATATTTTAATTCAATGATAGGAATAAAATTAGCTCCTACACACTTTAACATAGTATTTTACAATTATTTTCTTTTAAAAAAATATATCCACTCAATATAATATTCTTCATTCTGTTATAAAGCACTGAGAAAATGATTTGGATTCAGTGAGAGAAAATAGATGGTAGAGTCTTAATGATTGGATAATCATATTGCTCTTAATACAGTTAATGTGACAAGATGTGTATTCAAATCAATCTGCCAGAAAAACTCACTGCCATTTTTGAGTAGAAAAATTCACTGTTCATCTTTCATCTTCCTTGTTGATTTGGAGATAGCAATTTACAGAAGCAAACTACAGAAATATATATAGAGAGAGAGAGAGAGAAAGACAGACAGACAGAAAGACAGAGAGAGAGAGAGATGGAAAGAGAAAAGGCAACCCTACAAGAGTCCATGCAAATAACTGTTTCATTCTGAGACCGATTTTTCAAAAGCCTGAAACAAGTCACAAATGATAAGGAGTAATTATACAGTTACTCCACAGAAACTAATGGATACCGTCAAGTAAAACACAGGCCAAATTTCTCTCAGATCATCACGCTTTGACAGGTATAAAGTTTAATGCAATATGTGAAAAGAAACACTCTAAGGTGTCAGAAGACCTAAATTTCACTGACTGTTCAATTAATTTCTAGCTACACAATCTCCAGTAAGCCACATCTTCTAAATTTCAATATTCTTTTTTTTTGGAGTATAATTGCTTTACAGTGTTGTGTTAGTTTCTGCTATACAATGAAGTGAATCAGCTATATGTACACCTATATTCCTTCCCTCTTGGACCTCCCTCCCACCCCCCTATCCTGCCCATCTAGGTCTTCACAGAGCACCGAGCTGAGCTTCCTGTGCTTTATTGCATGTTTCCACTAGATATCTATTTTACGCATGGTAGTGTATATATGTCAATCCTAATCTCCCAGTTCGTCCCACCCTTCCCTTCCCACCCTGTGTCCACATGTCCATTCTCTACATCTGCGTCTCTGTTCCTGCCCTGCAGATAGGTTCATCTGTACCATTTTTATAGAGTCCACATATATGCATTAATATGCGATATTTGTTTTTCTCTTTCTGACTTACTTCACTCTGTATGACAGACTCTAGGTCCATTGACATCTCTACAAATGACCCAATTTCGTTCCTTTTTAAGGCTGAGTAACATTCCATTGTATATATGTACCACATCTTCTTTATCCATTCATCTGTCATTAGACATTTAGGTTGTTTGCATGTCCTGGCTATTGTAAATAGTGCTGCAATGAACATTGGGGTACATGTGTCCTTTGGAATTATGGTTTTCTCAGGGTATATGCCCAGTAGTGGGATTGCTGGGTCATATGGTAGTTCTATTTTTAGTTTTTTAAGGAACCTCCATACTGTTCTAGAAGGACTTGGAGTAGATCAACTAGTGTTTTTCGAACTGGTCTTCTTAACAGTCGACTTTTTCAAACACAGTCTGTACAGCACATTTCTAACAGATGACAGTGGATCTGCTCTGTTGGAATGAAGATGAGAGAAACATGGTCCAGTAACTTCAGGCTTATCTGTCACACATGGCTATTATACAAATACCTTAAACATTGTTTCAAATCAATTATCTCCATTTCTAAAAGTTATTCATCACAAGTCTATGAATTTCAGTCTTTCAACACAGAAGAGAATGGAATATTAGTCAACAGTTTTATTCTCAGTGGAATCACACAGCATAAGTGCTTAACAAATGGTTATTGACTTGAATGCCTTTATACCTTATATTTATGTACTATTTTACTTCTTACAAAGAACTTCCACAGTTTCTCATTCTCTCACTTGCTTTTGCCACTTATGAAGTAGGCAAGACAAGTATAAATAAAAGAGAAGATTCTTTCTTACTGTATTCATCTTTCTCTTTAAAAAAATCTCAGTAGTTAGGAAAAGACAAATCCATCATACTAATTCCACCTTGAATGATTATATTTTTATCAGACCACACAACACACATATTCCACATTCATATCACTCTTTCAAAAATGCCTTTTGTTTTATATGAGAAACCAGCGATTCTCTTCCTTGGCATTATTGACATTTGGGGTTGGATAATTCTTTGTTGAGGGATGTTATCCTGTGAACTATAGGATGTTTACTGGCATCCCTGGTCTTTACCCTCTACATACTTTCTAAACTTCCCCAGTTGCTACAACCGAAAATGTCTTCAGATGTTGTCAAATATCCCTTAGGAAGCAAAATCATCTCCAGTAGAGAACCACTTGATAGACAAACACTGAGACGAAATGCAATGATGGATTCATTTCAATATGCCTGCCATATTTTCAACTATTTGCACACCTGAATAGAGAACAATGCCATTCTTCGTTGTTGTTGTTGTTGTTGTTAAATGGCCCAAATAACCAGCTGAATCCACTGAAGCCTTCTCATTTTACCCATATGGAGACAGTGGAATGAGTACCTCATAGAACATGTGGGTAATTTATTAGACCTTGGAAGACACTGTATCTCTTCATTGATATTGAAGATAAAGACAGGAAATCTAATACAGAGACCAGGAAAGATGTGACTCCTAAAATGAATATTATGACTCTAATTATATAGAACAGCAGACTGTATAGAAAATATCATGTGCTTAAATAAGTCACCAGTAAATTAAGGGAAGCCTTTTATTGGAAATTCTGGATAAAAACCTGTGCTACTGTATTAAAGACATAACTCAATACTTCTCAAATACTGTGCTTTACCCATATCCTCCCAGTGACGCACAGCAGTAGTTCAATTGTCAAAGGTAGAGCTGAGCACAAGCTGGGTGTAACTAAGGTCAAGTCTTCAATTAATACTTAAGGACAATACATAACTGACAGTCCTTCAAGGAAGACCGTGATGACTACTCGAAACTGACCCCATCACTCATCCATTTCTCCACACATTTATTAAATGATCACTTTATCTGATAATATGTAAGAGATTAGAAAGTAAAGATAATATAGCAGCTGAGCTAAAGATGTGATGTATGGAGGTGAACGAGACTGATGATATGAAGATGGACAGTCTTTTGACAGAAAAGTTTTAAAAATGAAATGCAAAAACATAAGGCAAATTCAAATGTAAAAAGGAGTAATGGCTATATTATTAATTGCCAAAGAAATTAAAGGAAAGAAGGCCGATCACTTTACATATTTAAAAATTAATATGCATAGAAAGATATAATATTCATAATCCTTTATACACTAAAAAGGTATCATCAAAATATATGGTGCAAAGACTATTAGAAGTATGAGAAAAACTGAACAAAATGCAACTCTAAATAGCACTACCAATTTATTGTCAATTAAGAAGGCAGAAATAAGGACAGAATTTGAAGAATAGAATTAATACAGTTGAGTTAATAGCTACAGTGTATTGAACTTAGCACTCTACAGAGAGATATTATACTTTTTATTCCAATAAGCCACTGAACATTTTTAAAAAGTCACTCAATACATTAGGTGTCTACTACATGCCAGGCACTCTTCTAGTAACTGGGATAGAGCAAAGAACAAAAGGGAAAATTCACTTCATCATGAAGCATACATTTTGTTGCACTAAGCCACCAAGAAACCTTCAGTAAATTCCAAAGTAGAAATTGTACAGGACATATTTTCTAACCACAGCATAGTATAAGAAGAAATTAAATTGGACATATTCAAACAAAATCCTCACCAGGTTTTTTTTTTCTTTTTTTGTATTAAATGTTCATGTTCATGACAATTTTACCTAGTAATACAAGTTCTAGAAGTTTATCCTAAGAAAATAATGAGATATGGGCACACAGTTTTATTTACAAGGATATTTACCAAGGCATTAACTACATTAATGAGAGCCATAAGGTTTGAATTGTAAACTTATGGAAAAAATTTCAATCAACCATATGATGTAATAATATGCAACCTTTTAAAATATAGGTTTGAGGAGAATATACAATAATATGAGAAAATTCTTAAACATAAGAATTTTTAAAATTCAGAATATACTCTATCGTATACAGTCTGATCACAAAGGAATAAAACATCAAAATGACAACCATAAATATTTGGAACTGGGGGCATGAAATAAATAAATACACATTGGAAATTCTGAAACACTTTGCTCAATTGCTTTATAATCAAAGTGAAATCCAAACATACAACTGCAGATTACCTAGAATACAACCAAAATGAGGATAACATATATCAAAAAATTTTAAACACTAACACATAATAGGCAAATTAGAAAAATGATTTATTTTTCATTAGACAAGGGATAATACCATGAAAATAAGGTTTTAGATAACAAAAGTAGTCAAATGGACAACTAAGTACAATAATTGGTTCTGGCAAAAGATTTTTTAATGCTCTATCTAGAAAGCACAAATAAAGTTAATAATAAAAATGTACATATAACACATATGAAATATTGATATTTGAAAAATATGATATTATGTACCAGTCTATGCTAACAGTTGATTATCTCAATGAAATGGAAAATTATTTTAAGTGAAATATTTAACAAGAACACATAAGCAAACATAAATTCTGAAAACCATGAAAAGACCATTAGTCACAGAAGACATTTTAAAAATAAGAAAGGATCTTCTGCAAGAATGACAGTTTTATTAGTGAACTGAGAATTATTAGTGAATTTGTTATGCTTTCCAGACCAGACAGTACCTGTTACATGTGCAATATAGATATAGATACAAGAAAAATTATAGTCTTTTAGAGAATGGAAAAGAAGGAAAGCATCTCCTGATTCAATGAGAGGATTATAACCTAAAAGGACCTCTGAACACAAAAGAAGAAATTACTCAAGATTTATAAAAGAAAATTTTAAATTTTTGAATAAAATATTAGTGAATTGAATATTAAAACAGTAATGAAAAATACCAATAAGGATTCATCTCATAAATATGAAATGGCTTAATATTAGACTCTCTAATAAACTAACATATCAATAAAACAAACAAGAAAAAATATCATCTTCATAGAATTGAAAATTTACCTGGTAATTTTCATTATTACTCAATTACACAATCAGTAACAAAACATACTTCCTTAAAGTCAAGAATCATGTCATACTCAAATAGAGAGCATTTTATTTATTTTCATTTATGGTGAGTCAATGAAGGCACACACACCAAAATCAATACCCCCAAACTGTTGTTGTTTCTGGGCTATAAAACAACAACAAAACATGAAACATAAATAAAAATTATAATTGTAAGAGAAAGTATGACTATTTACAAAATATCAACTGAAAAATTAGAGATACAACATATTCAAATGGCTGAGAAGATAAAAGAGAAAAAATAAAAACATTCTGTTACAGCAGTAAAAGAAGATATAATATATAAACAGTCATAACATCATAAAATTAAAATATCCCAAGCAATAAATGTGTGACATCTACTTGGAGAAATCTACATAAGTTAATTAGGAGATATAAAAAGAACTGATGAGCACTTGTTAAAAAAAAAAAAAGAATAAAATTATATGTCCAAGCTGATCTTTCAGCAGAAACTCTGCAAGCCAGAAGGGAGTGGCAGGACATATTTAAAGTGATGAAAGGGAAGACTTACAACCAAGATTACTCTACCCAGCAAGGATCTCGTTCAGATTCAATGGAGAAATTAAAACCTTTACAGACAAGCAAAAGTTAAGAAAATTCAGCACCACAAAACCAGCTTTACAACAAATGCTAAAGGAACTTCTCTAGGAGGGAAACACAAGAGAAGGAAAAGACCTACAAAAACAAACCCAAAACAATTAAGAAAATGGTAATGGGAACATACATATCGTTAATTACCTTAAATGTAAATGGATTAAATGCTCCAATCAAAAGACATAGACTGCCTGAAAGGATACAAAAAGAAGACCCGTACATATGCCGTCTACAAGAGACCCACTGCACAATTACGGAAAAACACAGACTGAAAGTGAGGGGATGGAAAAATATATTCCATGCAAATGGAAATCAAAACAAAGCTGAAGTAGCAATTCTCATATCAGACAAAATAGACTTTAAAATAAAGACTAGGGCTTCCCTGGTGGTGCAGTGGTTGAGAGTCTGCCTGCCAATGCAGGGGACACGGGTTTGAGCCCTGGTTTGGGAGGATCCCACATGCTGTGGAGCGACTGGGCCCGTGAGCCACAATTGCTGAGCCTGCGCGTCTGGAGCCTGTGCCCCGCAATGAGAGAGGCCGCGACAGTGAGGGGCCCGCGCACCGCGATGAAGAGTGGCCCCCGCCTGCCACAACTAGAGAAAGCCCTTGCACAGAAACGAAGACCCAACACAGCCATAAATAAATAAATTAATTAATTAAAAAATAAATAAATAAAGACTGTTACAAGAGACAAAGAAGGACACTACATAATGATCAAGGGGTCAATCCAAGAAGAAGATATAATAATTGTAAATATTTATGCCCCCAACATAGGAGCACCTTAACACATAGGGCAAATGCTAACAGTCATACAAGGGGAAATTGACAGTAACACAATAATAGTAGGGGACTTTAACACCCCACTTTCACCAATGGACAGATCATCCAAAATGAAAATAAATAAGGAAACACAAGCTTTAAATGACACATTAAACAAGATGTACTTAATTGATATTTATAGGACATTCCATCCAAAAACAACAGAATACACTTTCTTCTCAAGTCCTCATAGAACATTTTCCAGGATAGATCATATCTTGGGCCATAAATCAAGCCTCGGTAAATTTAAGAAAATTGAAATCGGATCAAGTATCTTTTCTGACAACAATGCTATGAGACTAGATATCAATTACAGGAAAAAATCTGTAAAAAATACAAACACATGAGGCTAAACAGTACACTACAATACATTTCCTCTTTCCAAAGAGGAAATCAAAAAATACCTAGAAACCAATGACAATGAAAATACGATGACCCAAAACCTACGGGATGCAGCAAAAGGAGTTCTAAGAGGGAAGTTTATAGCAATACACTCCTACCTCAAGAAACAAGAAACATCTCAAATAAACAACCTAACCTAACACCAAAAGCAATTAGAGAAAGAAGAACCAAAAAAACGCAAAGTTAACACAAGGAAAGAAATCATAAAGATCAGATCAGAAATAAATGAAAAAGAAATGAAGGAAACGATAGCAAAGATCAATAAAACTAAAAGCTGGTTCTTTGAGAAGATAAACAAAATTGATAAACCACTACCAGACTCACCAAGAAAAAAAGGGAGAAGACTCATATGAATAGAATTAGAAATGAAAAAGGAGAAGTAACAACTGACACTGCAGAAATACAAAGAATCATGAGGGATTATTACAAGTGACTATATGCTAACAAAATGGAAAACTAGACAAATTCTTAGAAAAGCACAACCTTCTGAGACTGAACCAGGAAGAAACAGAAAATATAAACAGGCCAATCACAAGCACTGAAATTGAGATTGTGATTAAAAATCTTCCAACAAACAAGTGCCCAGGAACAGATGGCTAGACAGGCAAATTCTATCAAACATTTAGAGAAGAGCTAACACCTATCCTTCTCAAACTCTTCCAAAATATAGCAGAGGGAGGAACACTCCCAAACTCATTCTATGAGGCCACCATCACCCTGATACCAAAACCAGACAAAGATGTCACAAAAAAAGAAAACTACACACCAATATGACTGATGAAATACATGCAAGAATCCTCAACAAAATACTAGCAAACAGAATCCAACAACACATTAAAAGGATCATACACCATGATCAAGTGGGGTTTATCCCAGGAATGCAAGGATTCTTCAATATATGCAAATCAATCAATGTGATACACCATATTAACAAACTGAAGGAGAAAAACCACATGATAATCTCAATAGATGCAGAAAAAGCTTTCAACAAAATTCAACAGCCATTTATGATAAAAACTCTCCAGAAAGTAGGCATAGAGGGAACTTACCTCAACATAATAAAGGCCATATATGACAAACCCACAGCAAACATCATTCTCAATGGTGAAAATCTGAAACCATTTCCTCTAAGACCAGGAACAAGACAAGGTTGTCCACTCTCACCACTATTATTCAACAGTTTTGGAAGTTTTAGCCAAAGCAATCAGAAAAGAAAAAGAAATAAAAGGAATCCAAATGGGAAAAGAAGTAAAACTGTCACTATTTGCAGATGGCATGATACTATACATAGAATATCCTAAAGATGCTACCAGAAAACTACTAGAGTTAATCAATGAATTGGGTAAAGTAGCAGGATACAAAATTAATGCACAGAAATCTCTTGCATTCCTATACACTAATGATGAAAAATATGAAAGAGAAATTAAGAAAACACTCCCATTTACCATTGCAACAAAAAGAATAAAATACCTAGGAATAAAACTACCTAAGGGGAAAAAAGACCTGTAAGCAGCAAACTATAAGACACTGATGAAAGAAATTAAAGATGATACAAACAGATGGAGAGATATACCATGTTTTTGGATTGGAAGAATCAACATTGTGAAAATGACTCTACTATGCAAAGCAATCTACAGTTTCAATGCAATCCCTATCAAACTACCAATGGCATTTTTCACAGAACTAGAACAAAAAAATTTCACAATTTGTATGGAAACACAAAAAACCCCGAAGTGCCAAAGCAATCTTGAGAAAGAAAAATGGAGCTGAAATAACCAGGCTCCCTGACTTCAGACTATACTACAAAGCTATAGTAATCAAGACAGTATGCTACTGGTACAAAAACAGAACTATAGATCAATGGAACAGGATAGAAAGCCCAGAGATAAACCCACGCACATATGGTCACCTTATCTTTGATAAAGGAGGCAAGACTATACAATGGAGAAAAGGCAGCCTCTTCAATAATTGGTGCTGGGAAAACTAGACAGCTACATGTAAAAGAATGAAATTAGAACACTTCCTAACATCATACACAAAAATAAACTCAAAATGGATTAAAGACCTAAATGTAAGGCCAGACACTGTAAAACCCTTAGAGAAAAACCTAGGAAGAACACTCTTTGAGAAAAATCACAAGATCCTTTTTGACCCACCTCCTAGAGAAATGGAAATAAAAATAAAAGTAAACAAATAAGACCTAATGAAACTTAAAAGCTTTTGCACAGCAAAGGAAACCATAAACAAGACAAAAAGACAACCCTCAGAATGGGAGAAAATATTTGCAAATGAAGCAACTGACAAAGGATTAATCTCCAAAATATACGAGCAGCTCATGCAGCTCAATATCAAAAAAACAAACAACCCAATCCAAAAATGGGCAGAAGATCTAAATAGACAATCCTCCAAAGAAGATATACAGAGTGCCAACAAACACATGAAAGGATGCTCAACATCACTAATCTTTAGAGAAATGCAAATCAAAACTACAATGAGGTATCACCTCATACCAGTCAGAATGGCCATCATGAAAAAATCTACAAACAATAAATGCTGGAGAGGTGAGGAGAAAATAGAACCCTCTTGCACTGTTGGTGGGAATGTAAATTGATACAGATTGAACAATGTAAATTGTTCTCTATGGAGAACAGTATGGAGGTTCCTTAAAAGACTAAAAATAGAACTACCATATGACCCAGCAATCCCATTACTGGGCATATACCCTGAGAAAACCATAATTCAAAAAGAGTCATGTACCACAATGTTCACTGCAGCACTATTTACAATAGTTAGGACATGGAAGCAACATAAGTGTCCTTTAATCGATGAATGGACAAAGAAGATGTGGCACATATATACAATGGAATATTACTCAGCCATAAAAAGAAACGAAATTGTTATTTGTAGTGAGGTGGATGGACCTAGAGACTGTCATACAGAGTGAAGTAAGTCAGAAAGAGAAAAAGAAATATGCTAACACGTATATATGGAATCTAAAAAAGAAAAACAATGTTTCTGATGAACCTAGGGGCAGGACAGGAATAAAGATGCAGACGTAGAGAATGGACTTGAGGACTTGGGGAGGGGGAAGGGTACGCTGGGACGAAGTGACAGAGTAGCACTGACATATATACACTACCAAATGTAAAATAGATAGCTAGTGGGAAGCAGCTGCATTGCACAGGGAGATCAGCTTCGTGCTTTGTGACCACCCAGAGGGGTGGGATAGGGAGGGTGGGAGGGAGATGCAAGAGGGAGGGGATATGGGGATATCTGTAGACATATAGCTGATTCACTTTTTTATACAGCAGAAACTAACACAACATTGTAAAGCAATTATACCCCAATAAAGATGTTAAAAAAAATTATATGTACACTCTGTATATCAAAAGAAACTTAAAATAAATGGTACATAAATCTCTAAATGAGAGAAGAGTTTTTATTTTTAAAAAGGATTGAAGAAATGATAATTGAAAACCAATTCAATAAAATGACAAAAGGGAAAATATTTAGAGTAATGATGCCAAAATATGAATTAATTTAGGAAAAGATCTGAACTAAAATGTCATAAAGAAGAAACACACGTAAGTAACACAAACCTCTAAAATGTTCAATATAACTAATAATAAATTATAAAGGAAAGCAAATTACAGATTAATTAATCTAACTATGACAGAACTAATCAGAGGGATTTTTTAAAGAATATATTTTGAATTGGATTTTTAGTGCAAGGAATTGCAGAGAAGATGGTTAAGCAAATAATTTTTACTTATAATAGAAAAATCTCTCTTCATAAGACCTTAAATACGCACAAGAAAACAAAGCAGAGAAATAGCTATCTGAGGCCTTTTTTGAATAGGGAAGCACATTCTGAATTTAAAGGAGGAAAAATGGGATTTTTTTCCTATTTTCAACTCCCTTGCATGGCAGGGAAATTTAGATTTTGAAGGCAAGGAAACAGGTTAAAATCCGGAGTCTATAGTTTAAATGCTGGGTAACATTGAACCTCATTGACTTTATCTCCAAAAGGGAGATATTACCTGCCCAATTTACCTAGTGGGATTGTTTTAAGACCAAATATAATGTAGAAATGTATAGCTAAGAAAGTGATTACTAGTTGTGATACAGTCTTCTTTAAAATTTTCAAAGGTTATTTTTTTTTTAATTTGAAGTATATTTACTATAATTCATGTTTTATTTATTGAGGAAAGAAGAAACACAACCTATCAATACATACACAAGAAGAACTTTGGGGAATCGTGTTGGGTGTATAGTGGAAGGATCCCTCAAATTGCAAAAGGAATTTCAAAGGTTGTATTAATGATTATTCCAGAGTGTTTAGGATCCCTAACAAAATACCCAAACATTTAAGAACAAGAGAAAAAACTGTTTTAAAAGTACCAGTATTTCAATCAGGGTGAAAACTGGATCAACTCAAAGAGTATGTGTTTGTATGAATCATTTTACCCAAATCTACAGAAAGCGAAAAAAAGATTAAGTAGCTATAATAAGATCACACACACACAAATCAAATGCTTTGGCGTTCGTTATACATATCTGTTTCTTCTTATTTTGTTAGTTCAATCCCATATCTGCTCTTTTTTCTCCCCCACCTCTCACTACACAGTAACAACGGCTCAGCCAACATTTGATATAACAAAGGTCAGAAAATTATTGGTTCCTCTAATGCCTCGAAAGGGCATCAATTAGCACTTCAAATTGTAATGGATATTAAAAAGCAAAGTCTATCATCTTTGAGGTGCTATGTCTTATATGTGGGTCCTGAACTAACAGAGATTTCATAAAGAAGTTCTTAGAATCTGTGGTAGGAAGAATACTTCTCCCCCTCAAAAAGATTAAAAAAAAAAAAAAAAGAAAAGTCCTAGACCCACCTAACCCTCAGATCCTGTGTCTATGCTACCTTCAATGAGAACAAGGGACATTGCTAATATGATAGGTTTAAGGGCCTAGAGTTGTGAAGATGATGCTGGATTATCTGGGTGGGCCCAATCTAATCAAATGGGTTTTTAAAGTTGAAGACAGTAAAAGAGTGGATCAGAAAGACCCAATGTGAGGACTCAGTCCACTGTTGCAGGCCTTAAACACTGAGAAAGGGGGCTACAAGCCAATGAATGCCAGCGGTCTCTAGAAGCTGGAAATGGCCCTCAGTTTACAGGCAAAGAGAAAATGAGGTCCTTGGTTCTACAACCATAAGAAACTTAATTCTGCCAAAAACCCAAAGGAGCAATAAATGGATTCTCCTTTAGAGCCACCAGAAAAGACTGCAGGCCTGCCAACACCTTGATTTTAGCTCTGTGAAACCCTTACTGAGCTTCTGATCTGTGGGCCTGTAATATATTTATGTTGTCTAAGCCACTAAATCTGTGATAATTTGTTATGGCAACAATAGAAAACTAATACAGAATCATATACTTAGAGAAAATGTTAAAAGTCATTTGGAAGAAAAAAGGACAATTGTAAAATTCTCATGTTCTGTCAAGTACTATCAGAGCACTAACTGATCATAAAGCATTTATACTAATTATTTACTAAGTATCATCAAATAATATAATCTAAAAAGTATAATTACCACTACTACTAACAACTTATGTACACAGAATGTGAAGTGTTATCCTAAATACGTGACTAATATTATCTTACTTAACCCTCAGAAAGCCCTTATGGTAGATTTGATTTTTATCCCTATCTTACAGATAAACAAACTTGAGGCTTAGAGAAATAAATTAAATTCCCTAAAGTCACTCAGATATTAAAAGGGAGAGATGAAACTCAAACCCTAATCTCTGGTAACAAACCTTGTGATTTTAATACTATGATAAATGTTATATATTACCCATTAATGTAGTTGGCAAATTTGGCTTTGTGTCATTTGCATGTTTTGGAGGATCTCTGCTCCAATTATTTTACTGTATTTCTCAAAGACCCAGAAACAGAACTTTCACAGAATAATTAATACCCTCTAAAGTTTGCAAAATATAGCAGCATATGAACTTTTTTAATAAATAAAAATATCACAAAACAGTTCAAACATTGACATTTACAAGAATGAAACAATACAAATAAGAAGTCAAATTAAAGAGAAATATTCTGCAATTTCTTATAAAAATATTTTTTGAGAGCAAGCTATGTGTCACCCACTTTTATAGGTACTGTACATATTGCCCAGGTGTTTATCCAAAAGAAATGAAAATTTATATTAACAAAGAAATCTGTACATGAATATCTACAGTCTGCTTATTCATAACCACCAAAAGTTGTTAATAGCCCTACTGTATTTTACCCAAGGAATGACTAAACAAACTGATAGTACTCAGCAATAAAAAGGAATGAGCTATCAATACATACAACAATATGACTCTCAGATGCATTTTTCAAAGTGAAAGAGTCAGACTCAAAAGGCTATATACTATATATTTCAGTTATATCATATTCTGAAAAATTCAGAACTACAGCAATACAGAACAGATCAATGCTTAACTGGGGATGGGTGTGGGAGGAATGGTTGTTTATAAAGGGAGTTAATAGAACATTCTATATATGTTCTATATATTGATTATGGTGATAGACACAATTCCACTCTTTTTTAAAACCTACATAACTGTAAACCAAAAAGAATAAATTTTACTATGTAAATTAAAAATATATAAAAAGGCAATGTTTACAAAACAGAAATAGAGTCACAGATGTAAAAAAATTAACTTAGGGATACCGGGGGGAAAGGCGGTGGGAGGGATAAATTGGGAGATTGGGATTGACATATACACACTACTATATATAAAATACATAACTAATAAGGACCTACTGTACGGCACAGGGAACTCTACTCAATACTCTGTAATGACCTATGTAAGAAAAGAATCTAAAAAAGAGTGAATATATGTATATGTATAACTTTCACTTTGCTGTACAGCAGAAGCTAACACAACACTGTAAATCAACTGTACTCCAATAAAAAAATTTGTTTAAAGTGAAAAAAAAATCCAACAGAGTATATATTATGGAATGCTGAAAGCTACTCAGGAGACAACAGGATTGAAGGGTCAGAGATACAAAAATCAAATGACACAAATAGGAAAAAACCCCAGCAAAATAGGCTTACAAACAACTATATCAATCATTACATTAATCATAAACTTATTAATACTTTAATTAAAAGGAACAATTATCAGGGTTGATAAAAAAACAAAAACTAAGTATATGCTATCTTCATCACATATTAAACGTAAACACTTAGATGGCTTAAAAGTAGGTAGATGGCCAAAGATACAGCTTGATAACACTAATCCTTAGAAAATTGTAGAGGTTTATCAGAAAAAGTAATCTCCAGTTAAGGAGTACCATCGAAAATAAACAGATATGACTATTATTTATTTATTTATTTTTTTAGCTTTGTGACCACCTAGAGGGGTGGGATAGGGAGGGTAGGAGGGCGTGAGATGCAAGAGGGAAGAGATATGGGGATATATGTATATGTATAACTGATTCACTTTGTTATAAAGCAGAAACTAACACACCATTGTAAAGCAATTATACGCCAATAAAGATGTTAAAAAAAAGAAAAGAAACAGATATAATTCAAATGATAAAAGGATCAATTCATTAGGAAGATGAAATTCCAAATACATATGCACCTAAAAATGGAGCTTCAAAATACATAAAACAAAATGATACAACTGAAGTGAGAAATAGTTCCACAATTATAGTTGAAGGATGTAAACCTCCTTGCTCAGTAATTGATAAAACAAGGAGACAAAAAATCCACAGGGATATATAATATTTTAAAATCACTATCAACCAACTTAAAATAATTGACAATTTAGAACATTACAACAAAATATTGAGAAGGAGCATATTCCAAGAGAGACCAGTACTTTGAAAGAATTTAAGTCATATAAAATAGAGGGCTCTGATCACAGTATTAAATTAAAAACCAATAACAAATATATTTCAGATAATTGCCAAATACTTGGAAATTAAACATCCAATAATTGCTTCATAATTGCCTGATGAAATATTTGTACAAAATATAAAAGCATTATTCAAATAAATAAAAGACAAAACCTAATGGAAAAACAACTTGAAAAGACACTTCAAAAATAAAACACACAGACCGTTGATAATTACATAAAGGGTGTTCAATATCATTAGTCATCAGGGAAATATAAAATAAACCACAGGATACCACACAAACTCACTAAACTAGCTAAATTTAAAGACTGACAGCACCAAAATTTTGAAAGGACATCGAGAAACTGGAGCTCTCTATATTGCTGATGAGAGTGAAAATGGTACAGCCACTTGGGAAACACGTTTTGCACTTTTATAAAATTAAATAACTCAGCATTTGATACAATAATTCTACTTCTAGATTTACAAAAGTGAAATAAAACATGTCTGCATAAAGAAATATATAAGAATGTTAGCAACTTTATTCATAACAAGCAAAAGTTGGAGGCAACCTAAATGTCCACCTAAAGATCAATGTATTAAAAAATTGTGGCAGGGCTTCCCTGGTGGCGCAGTGGTTAAGAATCCACCTGCCAACACAGGGGACACGGGTTCAAGCCCTGGTCCGGGAAGATCCCACATGCCGCAGAGCAACTAAGCCCGTGCACCACAACTACTGAGCCTGCGCTCTAGAGCCCGTGAGCCACAACTACTGAGCCCACGTGCTGCAACTACTGAAGCCCGTGTGCCTAGAGTCCGTGCTCCACAACAAGAGAAGCTACCGCAACGAGAAGCCTGCGCGCCGCAACAAAGAGTAGCCCCCACTTGCCACAACCAGAGAAAGCCCATGCGCAGCAACAAAGACCCAATGCAGCCAAAATAAAGAAATAAATAAATTTATTTAAAAAAAAAAATTGTGGCATATTCAAGCAATGGAATACTATTCAGCAATAAAAGAACTGAACTCCAGCAAGTTATTCTGTGGGTACACACAAATGATTCTAAAGCTTATCAAAAGAGACAAAAAACACAGAATACCCAATAAAGTACTGAAGGAGAAGAAAACGTTGGAGGACTGAAACTACTCAACTTCAAGATTACTATAAAGCTACAGTAATCAAGAATGTGGTAATGGAAAAGAATAGACAAATAGATTAACATTATTCCCTTCTTACTTGTTTCTGTGTTCTTTCATTGAGTTCCAAGAAAAAATGTCACTGTCTTTCCTATATCTTTTAGGACACACTGTAATTGAAACTATTTCGGCATGTTTCTCAGGCCTGGAGAGTTTAGACAGTTTCTACTTTCTTTACGTTATGTTTTATTCATTTCCAGTAATCCAGTATTTAGTTTGAGAATATTTTATTAAGTACTAAGAACAATAAATTAGCCTTTAATTTCTAATTTACAATAGAAATTATTTTTAACATTCAAAAACCCCTATTTTTAATATAAAGAATTTTCATGAGTATTATATGCAAAAGACAAATGAATATCAGATATATTCAAACATAGTAAAGAAAATTGGAAATTTTCTCAAACATGTTCTTGGCAGATTAGAATAAAATGCCCTAAGGAAATGGTTTCAAAAGTACTCTCTGGTTAGATTTATACAAAGTAAAATAGAGAACTAACAATTAGGTGATAAATTCTAGAGGTATAGTCAACCAATATGAATAGTTTAAACAAAAACATACCATTGGTCCTAGCTATCTAAGTGACCATTTATATACCCCTAATTTACCATATAGTGTTCACAAAACATTAAAATAGAGACCTAGCATCATCTGGATCAGTTTAATTTACTGTAAGAAATAGAAAATTTTATGTATTTAGTGTACATACTGATCAAGTTTTCACCTTTTTATTATGCCTGAAACACAAGCATACTCTCCTATGGTCAAAAGGGTTTCATGTTTTTTGCTTGTTTGGTTTTGGTTTGGGGTTTTGTTGTTTGTTTGCTTCTTTCTTATCACCACAACTAGACTAGACTGTACTCTCAAGTACCAGATTCTCCACAAAGCAGAGGATTGGGGAGAAGACACACTATGTGTTACTAAAATTAAAACTGATTTATATGTTATCTAGATAAAAAACAAAATAGACTTTTTAGCAATTGTGTATCATGAGTAAACTTTCAAAAATATATTCAAAAGGCTGAATACTGGGAGCCAAGGCAAAGACAATGAAAGAAATATAAGAATAATTTGAGATGCTTATATCCTACTAGTGGAGATGTCAATCAAATTGAGGAGCTCATAAACTACGTGACAGTGCTTTAATATTAACACTTTGCTACCATATTAAAGAAAAGTTATGCACATTAGCTAGATCTGCATTTGAATAGCTGAGCAGACTCAGATCTCAATAAGACCCCACCTGGGAATTCTACGGTAGCTTGCAAGCTCTTTTTCAAATGATTATATACACATTTATATACCTCAAAGACTTGGTTTTGTCAAAATGACTTTAGGATTGCGATATCATTCTGTCCAGGGTCTTAACTGATACCTGTAACCAAAAGCTCTGGTCCTCATTCCAAAGATATTTACTGAGGAGGTGTCAGAGCAAACTACAGGAATGGGCAAATTTTATATCCCTACATCCATTACATTCTGTAGCCATTTTAAATTCCAACTCCCAAACCTCCTTGTGGTGCTAATAAAAGTGACAAATTCAACCAGTCACACACTCTCTCTATATCTTAGGTCCAGCCACTAACTGATTTCATCAGCTTCCTACTGGTGGCTTGTTAATCACCCAGAGTAACTATATCACACGATTGAACTAATTAATAAACAAGTGACCAGAGGTCATTTTTAGTGATAGACCTCAAGTTCCAGAGAAAGAATGAAAATACGTCAAACCAAAAATGTATACAGATACAAATGTCACACCACCTCTTGGCTGCATGAAAGAAACTGGATATTGGAACACAAATGACTGTGTAGGAGTGGCACAAAAAGAAACCTGTAATGCTGGCCAGCCCTCCTTAGTTCTCCAAGTCACCATAAGGCAGGACTCTCATTGAGCTTGTGCTCTTCTTAACAAAATATACAACCTTTTAATTAAAAGAAATAGACCTCTTCATGTTTAGTAGGAGGGGCTGGGATTGTAACCTTGGTTTTATAAACCCATAAACACAAAAAGCAAAGAACATATTTGAAGGGAAAGAACAAGATTACTAAAACCTGGACTGAATCTCTCATGAGTTCAGCAGGAAATGGGGAAATAAAACCAGTGGACCAAATTGCTCTCTAGGGTTCTTCAGATTTAGATTCCCCAGAACACATTATCTAGGATGATTCTATAGCCCACAACATTAAATACAGCAATGTTGTGACTGGGGATGTCCAAGTGGAGGCTGCTGCTCAAATGCTGTGAATAAAGATGTAATTCTAGCTCTTCTTAAAGTGAACATAATGTCAACCAGTGGAAATGAGCAATTGTTCATATCAGTTTAAAGATTCAATCAAACCTTATTAAACATGATAACATCATCATTAGGTACATCTAATGAAGGAAGGGCCATCTAAATTCCTCTGATCAAGGCCCATAACAATCATGGCTGGAACAAAGGCTTTGGACCACAGATGGCTCAGGCCAGTTCTTCAATATCACCAATGGCTGCATAAAGCAGAGAGGATGGCAAGTGACTCAGCTTTTTCTCAGTGCTAATTGGTGGCAACTAAGGCACTAGGATCAGAAGGTACTCCTGAAGACAACAGCAGAAGGTTACTGGCCAGTGGAGACTTTCTAACCTTCATCTTCAAGATCTGATCCTGTTGAAATCTCTTTGTTTGCTCCTATTAATTCCCCAATGTTTAATGCAGTATTCCTGAGCTTTTTCAACTAAACATGCTTAGTTAGCACTAAAATCTTTAGTAAATGATTAATAAGTAAGGTATTTTATGTCCCAATTTTTGTATTTGTCCTTAGTAGAATTAATGAGAAAATTATATTAGATAAAAATACATCAGCATTATCAACACTCAGACATTCATGATCAATAAAAGAACTTTATATAAAACTCTTCAGCGATATGATTTTTAAAATTAGTTTTAAATATAATAATATTATGTGTATAAGCCAAAATCATGCTAATGGTAATGCAGGCAGCCACATATTTCTCCTGGTACCAGTAAAGAAATAATTAGATCAATACTTTTACACACACAGACAAAAAATGCCATTATTATCCCTGTAGGGCATAATCTTGGGCTTTCACTTAAGATAAGTTGGCAAGTTTCCTTCATGATAAATAATGTAATATTAATATCACAGTTGGAGAACTGTACTCTGAATACCCACAGCAGGTACAGGAATTACAGCCCAATTTTACTTGGAAATACACCACTTCTTCCTAATGAGTACGTCTAGATTCAAACAACGTAGAAGGACAGAGTTAAGACCATAATTAAAGTAACTGTATTACATTAAGAAGCACACAACTTTGCATAATAAAGACTGTAGGTCAGCTGTGAAAATGACTAAAGAAAATGACACAGTTAATTGGGCTAAATATTAGACAAGTAAAGCCATTATTCAAAGCCCTATTTTTCTACTTCCCTTTTCTTAACATAGTTTTAACTAACTGCAATAATGCAGATGACATGTGTAACACCAATCTGAAAGACACACTCTAGAAAATAAAGGTGTAAACCAACTAAGGAGATTTTTTTTTTTTTAATATTTTATTTATTTATTTATTTATTTATTTATGGCTGTGTTGGGTCTTCGTTTCTGTGTGAGGGCTTTCTCCAGTTGCGGCAAGTGGGGGCCACTCCTCATCGCGGTGCATGGGCCTCTCACTATTGCGGCCTCTCCTGTTGCGGAGCACAGGCTCCAGACGCGCAGGCTCAGTAATTGTGGCTCACGGGCCCAGTCGCTCCGCGGCATGTGGGATCCTCCCAGACCAGGGCTCGAACCCGTGTCCCCCGCATTGGCAGGCAGACTCTCAACCACTGCGCCACCACGGAAGCCCAGGAGATATTATGTTTACTTCCATTTGCTTCAACCAGGGTGGAAAATGAATGCAAACTAGGTAGAACCACGAAGACAAATGCAAATGAAATGTGTGAGTGTGTATCTTCAAAGTTTCTATTCTTGCGATAATAGTATTCATTCTAATAATGAATATGTATGTCTTAACAACAGTTGATTATGATTCTTATATCAATTCCTTATCAAAAATACTTATAAAAAATATCTATTGCTTCATTGGGGAAGTGGTATTTCCTTAGGATTAAGTTCTAGACCTAAGGTTCTAGGAGATTAGTGACCCCTCTTGGTCCTTGTTGCTTATAGACATTTATGCTCACATTGAAGAACAGAGTCACATTTCAGAAACAAAAACCAGGTAACATGACCTTTCTGCTGTGCTGACCCTCCTTGGAAGCTTGGCAGTGTTTACAGTATTGATTCCCTAGTCCTCACTGAAACTCACTTCTCTGTTGGCACGGTTCTCCTCTTACTATCCTTAAGCCTCCTTTTTCTTCTGACTTTTTCTCTCTTTCTTAGATTCTACCTCTTTGGATACATTGGCAGTTCTAGAAACTGCACACTTATAAACTGTATTTCTGGATTAGATGCTAGAAAAACTTAAGTGATGCAGAGGTCAAATTATCCTCATCATCCAGCATCAGCTCTAGCATTTGTCTTCACTTTTGGATTTTCACACTTTAATTATCCCCAGATGAACATTTTTGAGATAGAGATAGGAGCACATGAGATTTGTTGGGGCTAATACCTGTGAAAGATTAAAAAGGTGAAGAAGGAAGATCGGGTGGGGAAATCCTTCAGACTGTGATATACAGATCTGAAAAATGTTTAAGACAAGGACTTCGGGGAAGGAGAGAAGCAGGATTGGCAGAGAGAGGCTCAAGCCACAGTAAAGATCTAACAAAGTCTTGCCTAACCCAGTGGGGAGCTCTGGAGCAAGGACTTCCCATTACAGGAGTCCTGCATTGGGCAGAAATGGGCAGACTCTAGGGCCCCTGACATGCTCAGTCATTGCTGGTACAGAAATGCCCAGGGAAAAGCATGACCTCGGTCCAAAACCAATGTGAATCCTGAAAGCACTAAACAGCAGGAATCTGTCCACTAGCTGTACAACTTGCAGCTGACCAGTAGGTTGTTTCTGAAAGGGAGAGCCAAGCAGCACATCTCCATGGCTGTCATACTCTTAATAACTTCAGCTTACATGAATACATTTGACTTAGGCTTGGTGTGTTCTAATCCGATTTCTCCATTCCAATCAGTTCTAGACTCAGCCATCAGATTAATTTTCCAAAGCACAACTCTGATTGTACCAATGTTTATTCAAAAAGACTTCGATATTATTTAATATTATTTATTATGTATTTATTCTGCAATAAATGAAGTTGAAATTATTTAACTCAGTATCAAAGGTTAACCACAATCTGGGCCCAATGATTCTTTACGGACTTACCTAAGAGACAGTGAAGTCCAGTAGAAAAGACACTCCGGAGCAAGAGAGATATGATTCTATCCACCACTCAGTAGGTATACAACTTTTTTTCCATCTTAATTTCCTCACTAGTAAAATAGGAATATGTGGGGTGGATTTCTGAAAGTTTATTGAGATAATTTTAGGGCATAAAAAACACAACATGTTTTAATTCCCTTTACTGTTTATTTCTCCTCTCTGTATCCAATTGTACTGTAAGTATCCTATCAGATCATTTACTATGCCTTGAATATGACTCATGCTTTCTTGTCTATGCCTTACCTCTGACCCTTTTTTAAACTCTTTCTCTGCACCATACCATTTCCACAGTACCTTCTCAGCTATTAAAATCCTACCCATCATCTGAAGTCTTACAGTCCAACACTTCTGATAACCCCAGGCAGATGCAGCTCCATAATTTAGACCAAAACAAAAACAAAACAAAACAATCAAATTTGGGGGAAACTGCATGGTCTGCAATGTACTCTTTATTTCTGCACTCATATGTTTTCATTTATTCCTAGAATAAGTGGATCATGAGGTCAAGATCAGTATATGCACACATATTATACATAAATACATGCATACACAGCTTTTGCACTAGTAGATGCTCAATAAATATTTCAATATAACATCATCTGGTTGTATGTAGTCTAACAACTTCATAACAGTATTTAGTAATATTCTAAGGATATCTGTTTACGTATGATGGCACCACAAAAGATATATGTTGGCAAAGTGAGTAAAAAATTTTCATTGTTTAGAAAAAAATCTGATAGCCACTAATCTATGAAATGTCATCAAGGTAAAATGACATTATAATGAATCAGAAAAACTAGACCATCCTTTCCATCAGTTATTTAACAAATCTTGATTTTCTGCCCTAATTCGAAGTCCTTGAAAGAACTGTCAATACCTCCTCTCTTCCCATCCTCTTATCCACTGCAATCAAACTTCTGTCCCCGTTTCGTGAATACAAGCATTATCACATTCACCAATGAACTCCATGTTGGCTCTCTGGAACACTCACAGGGTAGATTCTAATTCACCCAATACCTCAATTTCATTCAGATCTCTGTCCAAGTATAGCTCCTCAGCTTCCCTGACCCCCTATTTAAGAAAGAATTTTCCCCCATTGACTTTATTCTCTTTCTGTGCTTTTCCTCACATACTTATTAATTACCTGACATAATTTACATATTGACTCTTTAAAATGGTCAAAATTTCTGTTTTTCTGGGAATGCAAATTTAATGAGGACATAGACTTTGTGTTATTCACTGTTTTACCATCAGCACTTAGAAAATCTCCTGGCTATCAGTAAATAACTGTGCCATGCATTCATAAACGATGGTCTGGGGGCTTCCCTGGTGGTGCAGTGGTTGAGAATCTGCTTGCCAATGCAGGGGACACGGGTTCGAGCCCTGGTCTGGGAAGATCCCACATGTCGCGGAGCAACTGGGCCCGTGAGCCTCAACTACTGAGCCTGCGCGTCTGGAGCCTGTGCTCCGCAACAAGAGAGGCCGCGATAGTGAGAGGCCCGCGCACCGCGATGAAGAGTGGTCCTCGCTCGCCGCAACTAGAGAAAGCCCTCGCACAGAAACGAAGACCCAACACAGCTAAAAATAAATAAATAAATTTATAAAAATAAAAAAAAAAATGATGGTCTGAGAACAATATTATGGGTTAGATGATCTGATATCTTCACCAGAGGACTGAAATTAGTTTGATTTTTAGTTATTAAAGAAAAGGATTTTTGTACATTAAAAGTACCCGAACACATTTAGTTAGTATCAAAACCAAGTAAGATTTCCATAATATTTTGGCTATATTTCTTCAGAAAAAAAATAATATAGATTGCTGAAAAATTATCTTTGTCATTGATTTTCAAGTTGTGTGATTCTGGACCATAAAGTGCAGAGGAAGTCTGGGGCTCTCAGCAAGAACCCTAGACCGCTGTGGAATTTTCTGAAGTGAGTGAGACACTGAGTTCTGAGTTTCAAGTGTTTCAGGCTCATATTCCCTCCCATCCCAACTGCCTTTTTTCTTTAATTTCATGCATTGAAGGCCCACACAGTATTTCCTTTGGTTAGGGTGGTGTAAAAAATGAGGTTTTATTACTTTAACAATGAGATGATCCAGGAAATATCATTAATGTAAAGTATCAATATGCTATAATAGGACAAAGGGATCATAACATCCTTGAAATCATGAACCTGACCTTTCAGTAACTTTATATTATCCCTCTACCTAGAAAACTACTGAGTACAGAGGGCTGGCACCCATGAGAGCTATCTGAGATGAATATTCATTTATTCTTTATTAAACATTTTAGCTTCCATTTATTCAGGCAAATTCAAGCTCCAGTAAATGTCCATTCATCTTTGCTTATACAGGCATAGTCTAAATAGAAGAAAACAATAAAATAGTTTATGTATTTTAAGGAAGAAAATGGGCCTAGGGATCTGAAAAACTTCTTGCCTGGTCATTACCAAGGACATAAACATTCTCTTTGCATTCCATGAATCCTAAAATTTTTGCTCACTTATCTTGGAATACCACCCTGGATATAGGCCAGGATTCATTAAAATGAAGCCAGCTTCCTAAAAATGAAGGCCTTGTTAGTCTTACTTAACATTTTTTTTCAGCTTACACTGACATCTCACACATTCATCAATGAACTCATTACCTCTGAAGCAGCAAGATGCTGACTTGTGGTTAAGTGGGTGACATATGTGATGATGGTTAGAAAAGGCATAGCTCCCTTGATAGACAGGGACAGCAAATTCTCTAATAAAAAGATTAGAAAGGCATCAGATTAACTGCTATTAATCCAATCCATTGAATTTTCAATTTAGATATTTTATATTTCAGCTGTCACTTCCATTTAATTCTTTCATATCTTCTATTTCTATTATTATTATTCTGTTCATGGTTTTCTTTAAATCTTCAGCATGTTTATAATAAATGATTTAAACTATTTTCTGCTATTTTCATCATCTCCGTAATTTCTGCATTCATTTCTATTATCATATTTTTTTCCTAAAGAGATTAGGGGTTACATTGGTTTTGCATATCTCATTTTTTTTGGTTTTGGTTTCTGGACATTGTGAATGTTGTTATTGAGTACTGAATTGTGTTGAATTTTTCAAAAAGGTATCTGACTTTTCTTCTGACAAGCAGTCATGCGCAGACCAGCTTGATCCTTTTTAGACTTGTTTTAGGTTTTGTGTGTGTGTTGATTTTTTATTGGGGAGAGGGGGAGGGTCTTGTGTAGCCTTTATTCTAAGCTAAATTTACATTTGTTTCTAAGGTGTGATCTTATGTGGTCTCTTATGAATGTCCCAGGTGTTCAAACAGTTCTCCCTACTCCAGCCTGTTGGAACTAAAACATCCCCTAGCCCTGTGTGATCTCTGAAAACTGATCACGTTAAAGCTCCCTACTTATTCCCTAATCAGCTTCATGGAATTTCCTTCTACACCTGGCTGGCTTAGTATTCACCAATGATATCACTATTCAGATTTTTAGAGCTCTTTTTCCTCATAGCTCCCTCCTGCCTTGTAAATTCCAGCAGTTCGGGCCTCCTCAATCTCTGTTTCTCTCACCTCAACTCAGAGAGACCACTGAACTCTGCCTTGGCTCTTCCTCCTTGCACCATGGTTAGGAAAATGTTTTCAGGGAAAAAGCCAAAGTGATCATAAGGCTCTCCTCATTTTTTTTTTCCCTCTTCTCTCTGTGATCACAGTCTTGCATTTCCCATTTCCCAATGTTCAGAAACATTTGTTCAACTTATTTTATCCAGTATTCTATTGTTTACTGAGACACAGCTACTTTAGCCCCAGGTATGGTGTCATGGTTGGAAAACCTGCTTTGGGTTATTCCAAAGCATTGTTATTGCTCACCCTGCAACCAACATTAGAAAAAATCTAGTAGATACTCAATTTAAACAAAAGTTAATTTTCTAAAATCCATCCATGACTCCTTCTTTCCCATTCTTATTATCACTAACCTACTTTGTTTGCTAGTTGTTTTTTTTTTCAATAACATACAACATGTCTCTTTTCCTCCAATCTCTTTTTAAAAAAACAAACTAAATATATTAATTTTCTAAGATAAAATTTTAATCATATCAGCTTCTAGGCTTAATGTATTTTTTTTGTAATTTCTAAATTAAGTAAAAAACTTCTCAGATTGGCCTAGCAGCCCTTCCACTCTCTGACCCCAACATAACGTTTCTAGATAGCTTGATCCTATTCCTTCATGCTTATTTTCCATACCAGTGAAACTGGATCACTCTTCCCTAAATATGACACACAGTCCCATCTGTGAGCCATGGCTCTCTCCATCTGAAACAGCTGCCTCTTCCAGAGTGTTGCCTCCTCCACTTGTCAAAATCACATCTTTCATGTCCATCTCAGATTCTGTATTTTTCATTGAGCCTAAAGAATATAGATGTAACCTCCTTCTTCTGAACCATTATAGTATACTCTTATTTTATCAACTTACTGAGCACTTAGTATGTGCCACTTACTTTCTAGGTGTTCATGCCAATTAAAATAAGTTGTCTACAAGCTACACTACTTGTAAGCACCATGCTGTGTTGTTTTACTTAGCACATCCTTACAGTATCATAGATATATTCAATATTATAAGCCCCACGAGGGCAGTGGCTTTGCAAATACCCTGAATAGCTCAGGCATAGTACAGTAAGTATTTGTACCTCCTCTGGAAGGCAGGAAGAGTGAAAAGTAATTGTCATGAAATGTGATTCTTCTTTAAATTTGATTTGATTTTGGGAAAATGAAAAAAGCACAGGAATTGGCAAGTAGGAAATAAATAATAGTTTTAGCTGCCTTGACACTCTATTTGCATAACTGTTCTATTAAAACTAAAAACTGGAGTAGAAAACTTTATGAAAATTGAGTCAATTGAGAAGAATTCAGTAACTACTAGTTCTAATGGAAATTCTGTTTCCAGACAGTTTACCCTTTATGTAATAAAATATTATTTTAATTATTGATTTAAATTTATTATTTATTATTTATTATTATTATATAATAATAAATTATTATTTATTTATTATTTAATTAATTATTATTGAGAAAATTCTTGAAATATATATGCTTTCCTCTGTCTTTTAAAACAGGGAATACCAAAGTGCTACTTATCCTTTCTCTGATAATATAGTCATCAAAAATATTGATTACTAAAATATGCAGTTATAAGGTCATGCCTTCAGTACTTAAGCGAGATCGATGAAGACATTTGCTTTATTGCTGGGCATGTTGCTTCTTGTGTCTTCTTCCTTACTAGAAACCATGATACAGTGTTTCCACTTTAAGTAACCCTAATCCATGCTGTTAGTATTTTGTGATGTCAAATTTACTAAATTAGACAACATAACTTTACACATATTTTTTAAAATATTCTCTCCCATAGTGGGTTTTCTAATTCTATTGTAATCCGCTATGGACTTTGCAGTGTTTTCCCTTAAGAAATTGTTTTCATTTATTTCTTAGTGAATTTGTTTAGATTGTTAGAGTTGTCAAAATATGACTTCTACACAAATAGAGTATCCATATAAATAGAACAAATTACCTTCCAGTGTCTTAATGAAACTTATTTGGTCTGCATATTGAGGACATGGGCACAATCAATTGAGAAATCCAGATTAGCAAACTTCTCCATTCCATAATATTAATCTCCAACTAAAAATGCAACTTATTTATCTTTGCTTTCTATATGGTACAGTGTAGTTACTTAAAATGTTTAGTAAATGAACAAAGCTACTGTAAGAGTAAAATCTAATCATTAAATAAAATTCACAGAAGTATAGAAAGTAATCAATACAATTTACAGCAAAAGTTATACAAAATCTGAGTATTATCATCAGAAATCATTTGCAAAATTATCACTAAACTTGGAACATATTTACACAAACACATGATATGTAGATACACAATATGCAAATTCTTCATTCCAACTAGGCTTTGTCCCTCATGCTTAAGTAGCATATATACATCCTTCTAACTTAGTCTGAATCTTACGTAGTCTTCAGGTTTCAACTACAGCTTAAGAGTGTTTAACTTTGTGTCAAGTCTCTTTTTTTTTACGACCTCTTACTCAACTTTAATATTTACCTACTTTACCTAAAATTTACTAAGATCGTGAATATCCCAAGAAGTCTGCTGTGAGTTTAGAATGATGGATGTATCCTTATCCTCTCTCCTTATATTTCTGTGCATTGTTTCTTCTTTTATGGTAAAATAAAAAAGAAAGGAAAGACTAAGCCTTATTAGTTGACAGTTATAAAAAAGTAATTGCTTCTATCCATAGATCTCATCGCATGTTCTTAAAGCCCTGTTTTTTCTACCTCCTATCGGGTGCCTAGATCCTGGGCAAGGCAGTATCAAATGAAAAGAGCAGTGTACTAGAATTTATGTAATCCATATTTCATTCCTTCTCAGCTGCTTGCTATTTGTGTACTTGGAATAAGAAACTTAGTTTGTATGAGGATATTAATGACTGTGATGACTCTGACCTAAAACTGTCATAAGACTCAATAATTCCATGTTCAGAACAATATTTTGAAAATCTAAGCAACATAAAATTATTAAATATTCTTTTTATAGACAATCCTCCTTTGTAAGATGTCATGCCATTTTTCACAGAACTCAATTTAAAGGTAATTATTGCAAAAAGATATTTAAAACAAAAAATAATCTTCAAAACAAAGATATAAAATAGTCAACAGTTACATTATATGAATTAATCCATATCTCTTCCTCTAACACGCCATTCTGTCCCCCTTTTAAAGAAGAGGAAAGTGAGAAACAAAGAGATTAAATAATTTGACAAATGTCACACTAGTAAAGTGGTGGAACTCAGGCAGCCTGACCCCAGACACAAAGCTCTGGATTCAACCTTTGTTCTTTCTTCCCCAGTCTACCCTTTCTCCTTCTCTCTCCTCTCCTCCATCATTACCAAACCACTGGCACAGAGAAAGAGGAATACATATTTCAATGAATGAATGTAAGCAGCATTCTTCCTCTGTTGATTAAGATTAATCCAAGGCACAGATAATTCCATAAAATAACTACATTGGCTCTCAATACAGAAAAGTCTATTACAAAACTGAAGTCTATTACAAGAATATTTAAGACTGAGTAGGGGGTCAGTTAACACCACTATTTAATGGCAGACTATTTGCCTCCTAAAGCTAATTCCCCAACAAAAAGGAACAAAGAATATAAGTAACAGTCCATGAGAAACTCTGCTCAAAGGAATCACCAGAGTTGGATATATCATTCAGAGGAAATAAGTAGGAGCACTACACATAATGGTCACCATTCTGTAACTTACCTAAAATTGAAAGAGAAAAAAAAATCAACTTCTGTATATACTTTTAAGTAGATATTTTATTTTATTTTATACATTTACTTTCTGTTTGAATAAATGCTATACTCTGGTATTATGAAAATAAAAGGAAATATGAAAGTTAAGGACTAATTATATCTGGCATAATAGTCAGATATTCTCTAAATATATAGATATTCTTTAATTAGATGTTCCAGATTTCACCTATTCTATTTGTTTGTTTCTATTTCATAGTATAGTAAAAAAAATGTGAGGTAAAAGAAATACTGCTGGAAATATTTTCTTATGGTAACCTTGAATGCTATTAAAGTATCTAAATATAGAAGGTGAAACTGAGTTGGAAATTTCTACCAAACCCATAGAGGAAGGACTTCACAAGGTCAGGGCTGGGTTTTCTTCCCCTCTCTTGAAGCTATACACTTCTTGTAATTGAATATGAACATAAACATGTTACTTAAAATATCAAGGTAAGGTCACTGCTTAATTAGCAGTTTAAAAATTATTTCTTTCAAGGCCATTACAGTATAATGGATATGCAGTAGAATAACTGGAGGTAGTGGAACGTATACTGATTTAGAAGCCGGCGAACTGCGTTCTGTTCCCAGAACCACTACCGAATGACATTTTCACATCACTTTCCTCTATGAATCTCTTTTTCTTCTTTGATAAAATAAAGTGATTGTTTCAGATGATCCCTATGGTGTGTAAGATTGAGTTACTGTCTTTTTTCTTGAGAAGAAGTTTTTGTTGTTTTGTTTTTCTATCAAAAACAGAGTGACCTCTGTTCCTCCAAAGCTACCCTTGGATTCAACATATTTTTGATGTTTCAGAGAGAGGTAAGGAGGACTTCCAAAACTAAAATCTTCCTGCTCTAGAACCTGTGAATTTTATCACCAAGAGTTTCTAATTTCTGAAGTATACAATTTGTTTTCTACTTGCGTGATATAATGTTTTGTTTCCTTTTGCTTTCTCAAGTTAATGTACAACTTCCTTCATTCTGCATTTCATATTAAAGGAAGAAGCACTTAAATTTTACCATATTTGCTACAGACTTCAACATAGTGCTAGAAATAAAGAGATATTAAAATATCATTCTTAAGTAAACCTATTGGTATTAGTGAATAATTAATTATGGTTTACTGAACAGGTTCAAGAGGCAGACTGTGGAGGGTTGATTCCTGTCTCACAACCTACCTGCTGAGTGACCTCTGATAAATTTCTTAATCTCTCTGTGCTTCAGTGCCCTTATCTACCAAGTAATAAAAGCCTACTTTATCAGATAGCTTTGAAGATTAAATAAATGAGAAATGTGAAAACCTTAGGAAATTGCTGGTCACAGAGTAAGCACCAAGTAATATATATTAGCAATTATTATGTTGTATTTTTTCCTATTTTTGGCATCCAGTTAAAAAGAAACATTTTCAATAAGAGAAATATTGAATGGTAGTTTATATTCATAGGGTAGAAAAGGTTGCCCTAACCATGACAGAAAATGATGAGCTATAAAGATCAAAAGATTAAAAATAGAAAAAAAATCATTCTATAAAAATAGCTCCATAAACAAAGTTAAGGACTAAATACCACACTGGAATAAGTATTTGCATCATAGGTGATAGACAAAGCATAAGAACCCTAATTTTAAAAGGGTTCCAATAAGTCAATAATAAAAAGACAACCCAATTAAAAATGAGAAAAGGGGTATATAATCAAAATGGTGGCAAAGGAAGACCCTGAACTCACCTCTCCCATGAACACACCAAAATTACAACTACTTACAGAGCAGTTATTTATGAGAATGACCTGAAGACTAGCAGAAAAGATTTTCCACAACTAAAGATATAAAGAAGGAACCACACAAGGCAGGTAAGAGTGGGGGAGATGCAGTATAATCAGGACCCAAATCCTTGAGTCCACAAACCACATACAGGAGGAATAGCACACTTGCAGAGGTACTCCCCAAGGAGCAAGAGGTTCAAGCCCCAACGTTGGGCTTCCAAGCTCAGAGGTCCTGAAATGGAAAGACAAGCTTCTGGAATGTCTGATTTTAAAAAGCAACAGGGCTTACATTTGGTCAAGTTGGAGGGTTATAGGAAACAGAGACTCCTCTCTTAAAGGGTGTACACAAAATCTCACATGCTACAATTCCCAGCAGAAAGGCAGTAATTTGAAAGAAGCCTGGGTCAAACACACTTGCTGACCTGGGCGATCCTCCCAGAGAGGCAGCAGGCAACTGGGACTCTGCTGTGGACAGAGATGCTGGCGACAACCACTGTGGGAGCTAATTCTACCAGGAGGTCATTGATGTTGGCAAGTGCCATTTAAGAGTCAGCCCTCCCTCTAGCCTATTAGTATCAAGGGCTTACCCATCAACCAGCAGACCTGCCCCAGCACTGTGGCACCCCAGTCCTCACAACAAGCCATCTGGGGACCCAGTGCTACCTACCAGCAGTCCAGCATCAGCCCCAAAGCTCCTCAGTCTGAGCAGCCAGACACTCAGGGACACAGTCTTGCCCTCCAGAGGGCCAGCACCAACCTTGCAGCTCCTTGGTCTGCACAGCCAACCATGACGGGACACGGCCGCACACCCTATAGCAGGCCTGCAGCCACCACAAAAAGAAGGGCCTCACAGATAACCAGGGGCCAGCCACACTGACCAGCATGCCCATAGTAGCCAGCAATGTCACAATAGAAGGTGGTACTCTGCCCAGATAGGGTGCACCCCTAGAGCATATAGCTCTGTTGACCAGAAGAAAGCATGCTGCTGGGCCTCACAGGACATGTCCTAAAAACAGACACTTCTCCAAGATCAGGAAATGTAACTGACTTACCTAATACATAAAAATAAACTCAGATAATTAGGTAAAATGAGGATACAGAGAAATACATTCCAAACAAAGGAGCAAAACCTCAGAAAAAGAACTAAACTAAGGGGAGATAAGCAATCCCTCCAAAAAAGAGTTCAAGATAATGATCATAAAGATGCTCAACAAATTCAGGAGAAGAATGGATGAACACAGTGAGAATATCAACAAAGAGTTAGAAAATATAATGAAGAACTAAACAGAGAGAAATACAGTAACTAAAATTAAATACAATAACTAAAATACAATAACTAAAATTAAAAAATACACTAAAAGGATTCAACAGTAAATTAGATGATATAAAGGAACAGATCAGTGAACTGGAAGACAGTCACCCAAGCTGAACAGACAAAAAGAAAAAAAAAATGTAAAAGAAATGAGGATAATTTAAGAGATCTCTGGGACAACGTAAAGCATACTAATACCACTATACCAGTCAAGAAGGAGAAAAGAGAGATAAACAAGCAGAGACTTATTTGATAAAATGATAGCTGAAAACATTCCAAACCTGGGAAAGGAAACAGGCATCCAGATTCAAGTAGCATAAAGAGTTCCAAATAAGATGAACCAAAGAGGTCTACATCAAGACACATTATAAATAAAATGACAAAAATTAAAGATAAAGGAAGTACCATAAAGGCAGCCAGAGAAAAGCAACTAGTTGCATATAAGAAAACTGCCATAGGATAATCAGCTGACTTTTCAGCAGAACATTGCAGGCCAGAAGGGAGAGGCATGATATATTCACTGAAGAAAGGAAATCTACAAGCAAGAATACTCTACCTGGCAAGGCTATCATTCAGACTTGAAGAAGAGATAAAGAGTTAGAGTAGTAGATCAACCAATTATAAAGCTAGTAGAAAGATTAAAAGACAAAAGTAGTAGAATCATCTATATGCACAACAAGTATTTAAGGGATACACAAAACAAAAACATGTAAATATGATGTCAAAAACATTAAATATGGGGATGAGGAATAAAATTGTAGGGTTATAAGAATGTGTCTGAACTTAAGAGAACAACTTAAAACAATCACATAATGCTAAAGATGGTCATCAAATCTCAAGAGAAGAAAAAAGGAACAAAAATGAGCTGTAAAACAACCAGAAAACAGTCAACAAAATGGCATAAGCAAATGCCTATCAATAATTACTTTAAATGTAAGTGGACTAAATGCTCCGATTAAAAGACAAAGAGTAGTTGAATGGATGAAAACAAAACCCATCTATATGTTGCCTACAAGAGACACACTTCAGATATAAAGATACACACAGACTGAAAATGAGGTGATGGAGAAAGGTATTCCATGGAATGGAAACAAAAAGAAAGCTGAGGTAGCAATACTCATGTCAGACAAATTGACTTTAAAATGAAAATTTAACAAGAGACAAAGAAAGACATTATATAATGATAAAAGGATTTTTCCAACAAGAAGATATAGCAATTGTCAATGTATATGTACCCAGCATAGGAGCATTTAAATACATAAAGCAAATATTAACAACATAATTGGAGTAATTAACAATAATGCAATAATGTTATGGGACTTTAACACCCTACTTACATCAATAGACGATCAAATATACAGAAAATCAATAAGGCAACACTGGCCTTAAATGACACATTAGACCAATAGACTTAATAGATATATATAGCACATTCCAGCAAAAGCAGCAGAAAACACATTGTTTTCGAATGCACATGAAACATTCTCCAGGATAGATCACATGCTAGGCCACAATAAAAGACTCAACAAATTTAAAAAGACTAAAATAATATCAAGCATCTTTCCATAAAGGTATGAGATTAGAAATCAACTACAAGAAAAAACTACAGAAATCACAAACATGTAGAGGCTAAACAATATACTACTAAACAACCAATGGGTCACTGAAGAAATCAAAGAGGAAATTTCAAAAAAAACACGTGAGACAAATGAGAATAGAAACACAACCATCCAAAAATCTGGGACACAGCAAAAGTGGTTCTAAGAGGAAAGGTTATAGTGATACAAGCTTACCTCAGGGAACAAATAAACAATCCAACCTTACACCTAAAGGAAGTAGATAAAGAAGAACAACAACCACCCCCACCCCCCCCCAAAAAAAACAAAGTCAGTAGAAGAAAAGAAAAAGTAAAGATCAGATTGGAAATAAATGAAATAGAGACTGAAAAAAAAACAGAAACGATCAACAAAACTAAGAGCTGGATTTTTTAAAAGATAGACAAAATTGATAAACTTTAAGCAGACTCATCAAGAAAAAAAAAAAAGAGGGTTCAAATTAATAAAATCAGAAGTGAAAGAAAAGAAGTTACAACCCACAACACAGAAACACAAAGAATGCTAAGAGATTACTGTCAGCAATTATATGCCAATAAAAATGGACAGCCTAGAAGAAATGGATAAATTCCTGGGAACATAATCTCCCAAGACTGAATCAGGAAGAAATAGAAAATATGAACAAAACGATTACCATTAAAGAAATTGAATCAATAATTTTTAAAAAACACCCAAATTCAAAAGTCCAGGACCAGATAGCTTCATAGGTGAATTCTACCAAACATTTAATGAAGAGTTAATGCCCATATTTCTCAAACTATTCTGAAAAATTGAACAGGAAGGAAGGAATGCCTCTGAACTGATTCTATGAGGTCATCATCACCTTGACACCAAAACCAGACAAAGACACCACAAAAAAAGAAAATTACAGGCCAATATCACTGACGAACATAGATGCAAAAAATCCTCAACAAAATACTAGCAAACGAAATTCAACAATATATTAAAAGGATCATACACCAAGTTCGAGTGGGATATATCCCAGTGATGCAAGGATGTGATACACCACAAATCAATAAATGTGATACACCACAATAAGAAATAGAAGAATAAAAATCATACAATCACCTCAATAGATATAGAAAAAGCTTTAGAAAAACTTCAACATTCATTCATGATAAAAACTGTCAACAAAGTGATATAGAGGGAACATACCTCAACATAATAAAGGCCATATATGACAAGCCCACAGCCAACATCATACTCTACAGTGAAAACCTGAAAGCATTTCCTCTAAGATCAAGGAACAAGACAAGAATACCCTCTCACTACTTTTATTCAACATAGTATCGGATGTCCTTGCCACAGCAATCAGATAAGAAAAATAAATAAAAGGAATTCAAATTGGAAAGGAAGAAGTAAAACTGTCTCTATTTGCAGATGACATGATACAATGTAGAGAAAATCTTAAAGATACCACCAAAAGACTACTAGAACTAATAAATGAATTAAGTAAAGTTGCAGAATATAAGATTAATATACAGAAATCTATTGTATTTCTCTACTTTAACAACCAGCTATCAGAAGGAGAAATTAAGAAAACAGTCCCATTTACAACTGCATTGAAAGAAATAAAATACCAAGGAATAAATCTAACCAAGGAGATAAAAATACATGTACTCTGAAAAGTATAAGATACTGATGAAATAAACTGAAGATTATATAAACATATGGGAAGATATACTATGTGCATGGATTGAAAGAATATTCTTAAAATGACCGTACTCCCCAAGGCAATCTACAGATTCAATGCAATCTGTATCAAAATACCAATGACATTTTTCACAGAACTAGAACAAATAAATTCTGAAATCTGTACAGAAACACAAAAGACTCCAAATAGCCAAAGCAACCTTGAGAAAGAAAGGTGGAGGTATAATGTCCCCTTACTTCAAACTATACTACAAAGCTACAGTATATTACTGGCACAAAAACAGACACATAGATCAATGGAACAGAATAGACAGCCTGTAAATAAATTCACACTTATCTGGTCAGTTAATCTGTGACAAAGGAGGCAAGAATATACAATGAGGAAAAGAGAGCCTCTTCAGTAAATGGTGAAAATGGTACAAATGCAAAAGAATGTAACTGGACTACTTTTTTACATCATATATAAAAATAAAATCAAAATAAACATCCAATACTATGTTTAAATACTTAAAAGTAAGGCCTGAAACTAAAAAACTCCTAGAAGAAAACATAAGCAGTATACTCTTTGTCATCAATCTTAGCAATTTTTTTTCTTTTTTGGATCTGTCTCCTCAGGCAAGGGAAACAAAAGCAAAAATAAACACATAGCACCTATCAACCTAAAACGCATTTACACAGTGAAGCAAACCATCAATGAAGTGAAAAATCAGCCTACTGAATGGGAGAAGATATTTGCAAATGATAAGTCTGATAAGGGGTTAATATACAAAGAATGCATAAAACTCAACATCAAAACAAACAATTTAAAAAATGAGCAGATGACTAGACATTTTTCCAAAGAAGACATACAGATGGCCAAAAGACACATGAAATTATGCTCAACATTACTAATTTTCAGGGAAATGCAAATTAAAACCACAATGAGATAGCACCTCACACCCGTCAGAATGGCTATCATCTAAAAGACAACAAATAAGTTTTGGTGAGAATGTGGGTAAAAGGGAATCCTCATCACTGTTGGTGGAGCCACTATGGAAAACAGCATGTAGGTTCCTCAAAAAATTATAAATATAATTGCCATATGATCCAGAAATTTCATTTCTAGGTATTTACCCAAAGAAAACAAAAGCACCTATTCAAAAAGATATACTCACCCTAATGTTCGTTGCAGTATTATTTACAATAGTCAAGATATGGAAGAAACCTAAGTGTCCATTGATAGATGAATAGACAAAGAAACTGCAGTATATACATATACAATGGAATATTACTCAGCCATAAAAGATGAAATCTTGCCATTTGGGACAACATGGACGGATCTAGAGTGTATTATACTAATTGAAACAAGTCACACACAGAAAAACAAATTTCTTATTATCTCCTTATATATGGAATCTAAAAAACAAAACAAACAAAACAAAACAGAATCATAGATATAGAGAACAAACACGTGGTTGCCAAAATGAGGCGGGTGGGGGAATGGACAAAGTAGGTGAAGATTATTAAAAGGTACAAACCTACAGTTATAAAATAAATAAGCCACGGTATGTCATTTACAGCAGAAACAATATGGTCAATAATATAACTTTGTATCAGAACAGATGGTTATTAGACTTGTGGTGATCATTTCATAATGTATGTAAATGTCAAATCACTATGTAGTACACCAGAAACTAACATAATATTGTACATCAACTATATTTCAATTTTAAAACAGAGGTAAGGATATTCCCAGGAAGATATATTCAAATGGTCCCAAATTACAACCTACTTAAAAAATTGAAAATTAAAATGAGATGTCATTTTTGGATATCAATTTGTACAAAAAATAATTGTGATTATTATTCAGTGTTGGGGAGAACGTGAGGTTAGTGCTCCAAAACAACATGCTTGATGTGAGTGGAAATCACGCCATTAGACAGCAATTTTACATATTATGTCAAAAATTGAAATCACATACTCAGAACCCAGCAATTCCAGTTAAGGGATCTATTACAGAAATATTCACATACATTTTCAAAGAAGTGCTTTACAACATTGTTTGTTATAAATAATTTAAAAACTTATATACTCATTAAAAGGGGTATGGATAAATTAATTTTTAGAACATCTAAGCTATGAAATAAGTAGTTTTTTTAAAAAAAATAGATCTATTAATACAAACATATATTACTGTTTAAAAAAAACCACATTGCTGAGTAATTATATATTATAATCATTTTCTTCTAAATTATACAAGTTGGGGGAAATATTACTAAATATATCTCAATGACACAACTATGGGCTTAAGTTAATTTTTTTCTGCATTCTATTGCTCTGTTAAGTCCTCTCAATAAGAACCTCTTTCTTAGAAAACTTGATAATATTTATTAGCAATTCTTTGGATGGAAACTAGATTACATGCATGTGACCTTGAAATGATACTTTTATTCATTAGCAAGATGATGCATGTACTGACATGGGTACTTTAAAAATCTTTCAATGCAGTGATTTTACAAATTAAAGTAATGCTTTCTTTGACTTTTATTTTATCAGAAGGAGGGTTATGATTACCAGTTCCATTTTCTAGAAATTCTTAACATTATAGACACATAACATTTTGATGACAAAATGATGTTCTATCAAATCCCTATTCACAAAACAAAAATGCCATTTCTGTATACTCTCCTGACAGGCATTCATATTGAGGTTTTATGTAAAAATTCAGTAATAGCTAAAACATAATTCAGAATGTCAAGTCCGTAGATTCAGTGTTGCCCTGAATTTTAGAAATAAATTCAAATTGCACAAATGTCATACAAATATTACTATGGAAGCATATTAAGCAATTTCATTTTCTCTTTTAAAGATGTCTTGTACATACCTAAAACATTTAACAATTGAAAATAGATGGCACAGTAAGAAAGAAAAAAAAACAAACAATGAGGTCAAGTTAGTTGTGTTCAGACACCTGCAGTGTTGTCACATGAAGAAAGAGTAGACAGACACACATTCTCTTGCTCCAGAGGCTGAACTTAGTCAGATGTGTGGAAATAGCACAGAGGAAGAATTACTTTAGCAGTACAAAAAACTTCTAAGCTTTCACTTTTTATTTCATACAATTCTCTCCTACCTGCATGATTTTTAAAGAATCATGTATTATTTTTAGAATAAAAAATGACATTTAGAAAAAAAAAGTAGAGAAAAATAAGTAGAGTCATGAATTCTTAAAGAATTGATATAGAAAGGGACTATAGTATTGTCCAATAATGAAGAAGGTTGTTTCAAAGAATACCATTCTTCATCCTGGGAAGCTTTCCAATGGATAGTATGCAATTAAATTCCAGAGATATGTAGGCCAAGTTCCTTCTTTAGTTTGAATGAAAAGATCTCTGAAGTCTCTTTGAAGTACAGTAGATTAACCTACCATTATAACATTTAGTCCTTCATTCACATAATAATACAGTTTCTATGGAAAAATATTAAAAATAGGTATACCAAGACTTGACTCCTAATTCTCTAATCTTCTGTTTCACTAAACCTTTTTTTAATAAATTATCATGTTTTGACAAATTAAAATCAATAAGGGATAATAGAATATACACTATATATATATATATATATTTGACAGATTAAAATCAATAAGGGATAATAGTGGAATATATATACATGAGAGAGAGAGAGAGAAAAGAATATGGTGGCTCCAGAAATCCTATTACAGTATATCCATATTTGGCAAAGCATTTGCTACTAAACTTTAGAGAGAACTGCCTGATGGGCACCAGACTGTCATCTATGACCTTCCTCTAAGGAGGAGTTACTATTTGCTAGTTTTTCTCTCCAGTATTCATGTCCTCTCTTAAAAGCATTCAGTTTTCCTTAAGGAATTATACTCTGCTCTTTTTCCCATTGTGTGTAGCATTAGTGCAAATAAAATTTTCAGGAACCATCTTCTACTGAAAAACCCCAAAGACACAATTTTCCCTCTCTTTACATAAGGAGAGTCAGGAAGTGATCTAAGTTTGGTAAATTAAATGTTCTGTGCTATGAATATTACACTTGAGGAAAAGATGCAAGAATAAGCAAGAACATAGAAAAGTTGTCACAGAGGAAACATGCTTTCAAACTTCAGTTCATGCTCCTAGGACTTTGGCATTGCCTTGGTTCTCACTTGTTTTCAAAACAGATTCCCAGAAACCCAGATATCTCTTCTCTCACCTGTATTCTCTTTTAAGTTCTCCTTTGCATAAATTAGCCAAAATCAGTTTCTGTTGCTGGCAACCAAAATCCATAGATTATCAGAGGGCAATGACAAAGTTTTTGTACTGAATTGAGGTACACAGTGAGCATTACTAACCCTGATATAAAATAATTTTAGAAAGATTTACACGGATGCCAGAGACATAGTTTTACAAGGGTTCTAGATACATAATAGTTTGAAAAACATGCTATTTATGACAGTAGGAAAACCAATCAAATACTAGGATTAAATCTCATAAAAGACATGAGGTCTCTTCACAAAAAAAATGACATTTTATTGAGAGAAAACACAAAAGATCTAAAAAACTGGAGAGATACATCATGTTCATGGATTTGAAGCCTCAAAATTTTAAGATTTTAATTCTCCCCAAATTTCTCTAAGGATTGAATGAAATACAAAAAAAAAAAAAAAAAATCACAACTTCGTGTGATATGTGTGTGTTTGTATCCTTGTAACTTGACAAGTTGCTACTAAATGTGGAAGTGCAAAGAGCCAAGAATAGCTAAGACACTACTGAGGAAGAACAAGGCAAAAAGACCTGCTCTATGGGATATCAGGAGTTATTATAAAAATACAATTATTAAAGCAACGTTGTATGGGCACAATGACAGACAAGAGAAAAACAAATGGAACGAAATGAAGAGTTCATTACCACATGTATGCACATATGGACAATTGATTTTTAACAAAGTTAGCACTTTATACAGTGGGGAAAGGACAGTCTCTTTCAATAAACAATTCTAGGACAATTTAGTATCCACATGGAATAAAACGAAACTTGTCATCTATCTCACATAATACATAAAAATCAATTCCAGGTAAACTATTTAGCAAAATGTGAGAGGTAAAACAATAAAGCTTCTAGAATACAATACAAGAAAGTATCTTCATGATAGGGCAGGGAAAGATTTCTTAAACAGGACACAATAAGCAATAACTATGGAGAAAAAGACAGGCCAACTGGACCACATAAGAATTAATTATTTTTGTTTCCAGCAGACAGCATTAAGAAAACAAAAAGGTAAACTACACACTGGGAGAAGATATTTACAACAAATATAACCAACACAGGATTTTTATACTGTGTCTGAGTGTGTGTGTGTGTGTATGTGTATGTGTGTGTGTGTATTAATCATACAAATCCATAGAGAGGAAAAAAAGATAACACAATAGAAAAATATGGCAAGAGATTTAAGCAAAACCTTCACAAATGGCCAAATAGAACTCAACCTAATTGGTCAGCTATGCAAATTAAAAGTACCCTAAGATACTACAACACGTCCATCAGAGTAACTAGAATTTTAAAACCTAAGAAATAACAAAGGATGTGAATTAATAGGGAAATATCAAATGGGAGTGCATAGTTATACCACGTGGGAAACAGTTTAGCAATACCCACTAGACCTGAAGTTACACATTCCTAGCAATTCCACACTTAAGTATACACCCAAGAGTCATGAAGATAAAAACTAGAAACAATTCAAATGTCCATGAACAGTAGAATGGATTTTAAAAGTGTAAAAGAGCCACACAAAAAAAGACAATACAGCAATGTAAATGAACAAAGTACAGCTACACACAACATGGCTAAAAATCACAAATACCATGTAGGGAGAAAGCAGCTAGGCATGAAAGGATGCATAGTGCGTGATTCCATTTCTCCAACAAATGGTGAACTAAACATGGTTAAGGATGTGCATTTCATAGTCAAAACTATAAAGAAAAGCAAGGAAATTAATAACATTAAATTAGTAACAAAGTTAGCATAAAAATTAACTTGGGACGCTAAGGCACAGACGGTGATTAAGAGGGCAAAGATCTATTTCCTGTCCTGCATGTGGTTGCACAGGTGTTGGCTTTGCAATAGAAATAAAGTGTATAATTTTGCTTTAGAGGTTTTTCAGAATATATGTCATAGCAATAGAAATTCAAAATTAAAAAAAGAAAAAGAAATAAAAACAAATGTTACTCTCCAAATGATAATTTTTATAAAGCAAAAGCCCCACATATACTAATAAAAGAGCACTGGGAATTTTGTTTTGTTTTATTAGTTTATTATTTTTTTCCTGCCTGGATTCATGTATTTAGCAAGATTTTAATACATTGTTCCCTCTTCTACTAACTGGCTTTCCCTAACATATCAAATTATAAGATGTTATTGCTCTATTGATATTTTATTGAAATTAATGGCAGGATAAAGTTTGTAATAGGAATAAAATTAGATAAGTTTTGAATATATCATTTACAAAATTTATTGATCATCCAAGTCATCAATTATTCGTAGACTGGACGGGTAGCACACCTCAGAGACCGAGAAGGAAATAAAATACGTAGGAGATACTAGTGGAACTGTTTCTTACATACTTTCTCTTACACTGAGGTAATATAATATTCAAAACCCTCAACACAGTTAACTCATTTTACACAAATATCATTGGTTTCTTTAGTTATTGAACTCTGTTATTTGGCTCTTGCTGTTTGAGAGGTTTAATTAAAAGTTTAAACCCATGTAGAGCATTTATCTTTTCTCTAGTTTTAAACAAAATTTCTAGCAACAAAGACCATTTTGAATAAATTCAACATTGATCAGTTTGAGATCAGATAAGAACAGCCTGAGAACTGAGAAGAAATTTATTATTAAAAATCTGCATGTAGCTCTCCCCTAAATATTTTTGAGATGGTACAGCTTAACAAAATCATACATTTTTATTCTAATTCTGTGTTGCACAATGAATAGATGTACATGTGACATTTTTAAAAATAAGGAATAATGCATTATTCCAGCAGGGTTAAAGCACAGTAAATTATTGCATTAAAAGTATATATACAGGAGCAAAACTATTTACCCTTAGCAAACCAACACCTAAATATGTTTTATTTTATAATAAAATATTTTATTCACAAAAAGGAATGTTTGGAACATATAAATTGTAAATGTAATATAATGAAAAAGTAGATTATCCAGATTGCTTCATACACACCATCTAAATTCTCTAAGAAGCTACAAAATTTTTATTTGGTTTATCTATTCCTGGCCTTAAAGAAAAGATAAATCATTAAAAGCCCTGCTCCCTGTTATGCTTTTTGCACTTACTGCTTATGACTCTCTTTCTACCAGTGCCATCCAGAACTATACAGTTATCTTTCATGGACAATTTCATAAAATTCTTAAAGAAAATTAGATGCCGTCAATAGAATCGAAGCTGCCATAAGGAACACAACAACGATACTCTGGATGGTTTTAATTATTCTTACAGCTCCTGGAAGTCTGAAGAGGTAGACCAACGAACAAGTGTTTTCTTTATTAAATGAATTGAGTATTCTTTTTCAAACAGCCAGGAGTATCAAGGGGACAGAATGGAAAGGGAATCCTTGCATTTAATTCATTTGTTAAAAACTAACCAAAGTGGAAACAGAAATCCTTGAGGGATCCTTTTAGGAAAGCAATAATAAAAATTTAGTATGTAAAGTCTTAAAATTTTTTTAAAGATTAACAAGTCAGTATAAATGCAGAGCAAACAGTTTTTTTAAACTTCATATTGACAGACATTAAGTATGTCTTAAAGATGCAATCTAGAAAAGCCTCCTATTTGGGGTCCTTCTGTGCTTTTTATACTTCATTGACTTATGGGTATATTTCTTTCCACATGGCTTTGTTCCGTTAAATTCCCAATATTTCTTCTTCGGTTTTCTCAGACGCCCTTTTCTTTTCCTCTCCCCTTCCATCAAAGTCCATTATCATCTCCTGACTCTCCATCTCAAAGCAGAATTTTCCTTAGAGACATCATTAAAAGCCTTCATAAATGCTTTATGCTTACCTGATCTCACGCAAAGTGAGATTTTTCTTCCTTGATTTTACTCATTCCAAGTTTTTCACTGACATAATTCATCTATCACTGCAATAGCTCTAGGGTTCATTTATCACATTCTTTTGTGAAGATCCTTATTTTATAAGGGAGGCTATGAAATCATCTTCCCTTGGGATAATTAAGACTAGAAGAGTTGTCTTCCTGTCAGAAATGGTTTAGGTAAAACTTGCCTGAAAATACGGAAAATGTATTAGACAGGTTAAGAAGCTTTTTTTAGTCTTATGGTGTATAATGAGATATTATGTGATTATCTGGGGCATTTTTTAACATGCTCTTCTGAACAAAAGGACACTCATTTAGTAATACAATAGAATCTTATGTGTTCTGATGGTTTGGGGTCAGAAATAAACTAGATATTCTAAAAATACAAAGTATCAACTAAAAATGCCTTCGGTTCTCTCCTTAATGGGAATAGATTTGTCAAACTTTGATATATCAGGGGACATTTCTGCTGTTATAGCCAACTTGAGCTAATTTTCTAGATAATAATAATAATAAATATACTCAAAGTGATATGCACTCTGCATTGCTGAAATCATCTAAGAAGTCCTCTTGAGCCAACACAGGAAAAAAATTATCCCAAATTTTGTCCATTTTTAATGTTTTAATGAGAAAAAAATATCTCTATGAGAGATAATCCTGAAATAATGGGATGATTATGGATATTAAAAAGGTAAATGATACCTTAATTCACCAAATGGTTATTGAAAACTTTGTGTCTGATACAGTTCTAAGTGCCATGAGCTTGCATGACTATAACACTGGCCTTTCTATTGTGTACCTTAAGGTCTCTTAGAAAAGACCTTTATACAAGTAACTACTATTCAAAGCAGTAAGTGTTAGGTGTCATAAGAAAGTAAAAATCAGTGTCCTACAAATATCAGGGAAAAAAGGGTCATTCATCTTAGGCTGGTTACATTTGATCAGGAATTTGAAGATGCCTTGTCAGGTTGCATTAATGAATTGGTAGCATTTCAATAAGTGATGAAGATAGAGGAAAGAAATTCCAGGCAGCAGAAATATAAAAGAGGTGGAGGTACAGGAAGAGAGAAGCCAAGGATGGAACATAGGAGTTCTGAATGGGCTTTGGCTAAAATGTTGGCCATGTACGGATGAGTTAATGTGTTGACAGGTGGTCTGAGCTCAAACTCTGGTTGATTTTGTATGCCAAGTTAAGAATTTTGGACTTTCTTCAATAGACAGATGAGAAGTATTAATAAAATAAGCATTATTTTCATTTAATCATAACTCCAACTTTTACAAGTTTGTTGAAAAAGCCCCATTTTATAATTAAGGACACTAAAACTTAGATTAAAGACTGTGTCCAAAATTGCAGAAATAGTAAGTGGTCTTTATTGCAAAACCCATACTCTTTTCTAGGTCACAATGCAGAAGTTACTATAATAATATGAGCAGTATAGTGTTTGTGGAAGATCCAAGAGTGGGTAGAGTATGGGGCAAAACAGTGAAGGGAAAGACTGAAGTCAGAGACATCATGAAGTTGTTATAAAAATAGTCCAGGTGATTTTCTCAGGGTATATCCCCAGTAGTGGGATTGCTGGGTCGTATGGTAGTGCTATTTTTAGTTTTTTAAGGAACCTCCATACTGTTCTCCATAGTGGCTGTATCAATTTACATTCCCACCAACAGTGCAAGAGGGTTCCCTTTTCTCCACACCCTCTCCAGTACTTATTGTTTGTAGATTTTTTGATGATGACCATTCTGACCAGTGTGAGGTGATACCTCATTGCAGAGTGCCATTGTCATATATACACTACCAGATGTAAAATAGATAGCTAGTGGGAAGCAGCCACGTAGCACAGGGAGATCAGCTCAGTCCTTTGTGTCCACATGGAGGAGCGGGATAGGGAGGGTGGGAGGGAGACGCAACAGGGAGGAGAGAGGGGGATATATATATATATATATATATATATATATATATATATATATATATATATATCTGATTCACTTTGTTATAAAGCAGAAACTAACACACCATTGTAAAGCAATTATACTCCAATAAATATGTTTAAAAAAAATACTCCAGGTGAGATGAAATGGAAACCTGCAGTAATTGTAGTAGGAAAGGAATGGAAAAGAAATATTTCAAATGATACTGCAAAGAATCTACACACTTTCTTCACTGAATTGTAAAGGAATACCACAATAACTTCAAGTGACTATTTCTTTCTATGTTAAAGGTGAATTTTTAAAAAAATTCTTTAAAACATTAACCCAGATAAGACCCCCCCAAAATTAAGAAATAGCAGATATTTAAATACTAAGAAATAGCTCATCAATTCCAAACATAATTCTCTAAATACCAAAAGTGTCATAAGATGTATTTATAATATTTAAACCATCTGCTTACTTTTTTTGTTTCTGTAATTTGGGTTAAAATAATCTGGTAAAACTAGACAAAAATAAGCATGGTGTTATATGGAATAAAATAATTCTTGAAATCGATATTTTCAATTCATTTACACCAGAAATGAGCTTATATGCAAGATGGTAATCTAATCAAGAAGCTAGAGGAATTAAAAATACATTCTTTTTTCAAATCAACTGAAAGCATCATTAATTCTAAGTATTTCCTTGATGCCTGTCACCGTGGTATCAAATCACAGAACTATTAAAAGAGGAACATTAAAAGGAACTGAAACTTTGACATCTTTTTATTCCATTGTAAGTCATATCAAAGCTTAGGAACTAAAAGAAATATTTCCAAGTTATTTATTCCGAGGTTAAAGAGGGATATTTAAAAAAATGTGTCTTTGATATATTCCTGCACATTTTAATATTGAGACTAGAGCTAGTCTCCAGGAGTATGCATCAGGAGCTTGGGCATCTACTGAAAACTCTCTGCCTCTGGCATCAGTGAATGAAGTTCACTGCCAACCAACAAAGACAAAGGTCACAGACTTAAGTAAGATGAGAAGCAGTAAGAAGGACCAGGGCAGAGAGGGGAGATGTTAGAAAACATAATTTCTCCTCTAGGCAACACCTATAATTTTGTACCAACTTTTGAATAGTCCTTTGTGTGTTACTAAACAACATACCAGTTCTATTAAAATGGGGCATTATGGAAGTGTTTCTGCCAGTGAATTCATCTTAAAGAGTCTTAGAATAAGTAGAAGTCACTTCAGTGGCTTTCAAGCAGACCATTCAGAAGTAGCAAATATTCAGATCTATAAATCTATAGCCACATTTATATCTTAGTATCAATAACACAGGGATGTTTCAGGGTTCCAAGCATGGACAAAAAAACATCTGTGGTGCTTGAACAACTGGACATCTACACCAAAAAAAAGTGAATGTAAACCCAGCCCTGACACCTTTCACAAAAATCAGCTCAAAATGGATCATAGACCTAAAAGTAAAACACAAAACTATGAAATTCCTAGAAAATAACATAGGAGAAAATTTAGATGACCTTGGTTTTGGAGATGACTTTTTAGATACAAAAACAAAAACACTAATGATGAAAGAAAAATTGATAAACTTGACTTTATTAAAATTAAAAACATCTGCTCAGTGAAAGACACTGATGAGAGAATGAAAAGACAAGCCATAGAAAATATTTGCAAAACATATATTGGATAAAAGACTTGTATCCAAAATATACAAAGAACTCTGAAAATTCAACAATAAGAAACAAACAACCCAATTAAAAAATGGTAAAAATTTTGAACAGATACCACATTAAAAAAGATGTGCAGATGGCAAATAAGCAAATGAAAATTTGCTCAACATATATCATAGGAAATTACAAATTAAAACAATGTGATACTACTATACATCTATTAGAATGGCAAAATTAGAAAACACTGACAACTATAAATGCTAGTGAGGATGTAGAGCAACAGGAACTCTCATTTATTGGTTGTGAGAAAAAATGGTAGAGCCATTCTGGAAGACAGTCTAACAGCATCTTACAAAGCTAATCATAGTCTTACCATATGATCCAGCAATTATGCTTTACCCACATGTGTTGAAAACATGTCCACACAAAAGCATGCACATGAATGTTTACAGAAACTTTGTTCATAATTTCCAAAAATCATGGAAGTAGCTATAATAATAGGTAAACAAACTCTGATTTGGAATAGTATTCAGCAATAAGAAAAAGTAAGCTATCACGCCACTGAAAGACATGGAGTAACCTTAAATACACAGTGCTAAGTGAAAGAACCCAATCTGCAAAGGCTGCATACTATATGATTCCAACTATATGACATTCTGGAAAAGACAAAACTATAAAGACAGTAAAAATGTCAATAACTTCCAGGGGTTCAGGGAAAGAAGTGAGGGAAGGGAGGAGAGATGAACAAGTGGAGCACAGGGATGTTTAGGGCAGTAAAACTATTCCACATGCACATTTAATATAGATACAGGACATCATACATTTTCCCAAATCCATAGAAAGTATAACACAATATGATCTATGGACTGTAGTTAATAATAATGCATCAATATCGGCTCATCAACTGTGACAAATGTACCACACTCATGCAAGATATTAATAATAGGGGAAACTGCGGGAAGGGTTGTGGGCATATGGGAACTCTGTATTTTCTATACATTTTTTCTGTAAACCTATAACTGTTCTAAAAAATAGAGTCTATTAATTTTTAAAAGATTAGGAAAAATATCTGTGAACCATTTAGTCTTTAGAAAAATAGGGCTTTGCATAATGGCATCAAGGAAAATGTGTCTTTATAATGTTAATTTTACCTGGTTCCACCAGATACTATCCCTGAACTAAAAGAGATGACTCCAAAGTCTAAAAAGAAAAGGATATGTTATATTAAGCACTAAAATATTTTAAGGCTATTTAATGATATCAAATGAATTCCTAAAAATGAAATTAATACACCAAAACGTGATACAGAGCTGTTGAGAAAAATAACATTAATTTTAAAATAGTCAATGAAAACTGTAAAATGTATCATCAGTAACCTATCAGAAAGGCAAAAAATACTAATCTGAATAAAAATGCATCTATCCAGCCTTGACAAAGACATAGTAAAATGGACATTATTTCCAAAACTGATAAAGATTAAATTGTTTCAAACTTTTTGGAGGGCAGAATCCATAAACATATTGACATTTTAAATGTTTATACCAACTGATCCAGTAATTTCATCTGGAAATTTATCCTAAGAAGATAATCAAAGATAAAAAGATTTATTTCTTAGGATACTCATTCAGTCTTGCATAATAGGAAAAATTGGAAGTAGCACACATGTTCATCAAAAAGAAAATTTTTAAATTCTGGTCACTCCCTACAATAGGTTACTATCAAAGTGGAGCTGCTATATGTCTCATTGACAAGGAAACATCTTGCTTAAAAATTGAGTTTGAAAAGCAATTTGTAAAATTATACTTCTAATACAATTTATATAAAATTATATACAGGCTGCCTGCAAGTATACATTTATATGTGTTTCGTTGTGCATGTGTGTGTGTGTGTGTGTGTGTGTGTGTGTGTGTACAAAGAGGGAGGGCTAAGAAGGAATCTTTGTTTTTATTTTTATATCTTAACTTCTTAAAAATGTGGATGTAGGAAAAAAATAATTAAAGCAATTAGGCAAGCAAGCAAACAAACAAAAACAAAACCAGAGAGCTTATTTAGGAAGACTTGCATGAGGGGAGACTTGGCTGTATGGATTAGCTTACAACACTGACTAATAGTTATCAACATAATAAACTTGTATCCATAATTCATTGTAACGGGATTTGGAATTACAAACAATCATGATCAATTTCTGGAAACCCGGTTAAGTAACCGGGAAAAAGGAAGTAGTCTTCCTTTTACTGCCCTTTGGTCATTTGTAAAGTCCTAGAAAGCCCTAACCACATGGTGGGTATACACTCCCCATTCTCCATTTCTTTCCACACTCTCATTTCTTTCCACCTGAGTGGTCTTTTTAGAATAAGAATTTTTATCATATTATAATGTGTCCTACCCTGCTCTCTGAATCACCTATTTTAAAATCCTTTAATGAATTCCCATGGCTCTTAAGATAAAGATAAAACACTTTAGGACCCTGCTTGATGGCTCTTCCCTACGCGCTCCAGCCTCACAATGAGCTACATTCTATTCTACACTCCAGCCATCCCTGTCTTCCTTCAGCCCCTCAGACTTGCACGGCTCCCTTCTACCACAGGCACTTTGTCCTCTTCCCCTACTTAACTCTTCCCCTACTTAACTTGTCCCCTTCCCCTCCTTAACTCCTGCTTCTCCACATGTCAGTTCAAGCATGGCCCTCACCAAAGGCCTCCTTGACCTCCCTGACTAGGTGAAATCTCCCATTATGCTATCACATAATATCATGTACTTCTTCTGTTGCTTTTATCACAGCTGTAATGTATGATAAGTCTGATTAATGCCTCTCTCCCCTACTTCACAGCAAGCTCCAAGAGTACAGGGAACATACCTATTTTTGCTTACTATTGCATTGCCAGCCCACAGCTTGATACCCAGAAGGAACTCAATAAATCATTCACTGAATGAATAAATAAATGAATCAATCAATCAATATCAAAGCTAACAGAATACTTAGAGGTTCATCCCTCATTAGTGTATCCAGTTTAGCACATCAGGCTGCAATGTTTACACTGTACATTAAGTTTACAACAAGGAATCGTATGAACAGACTATCACTGACCTTATAAAGAAGTATTTTTAGAATACTCCTAAAAAGAAAAAAATTTAAGAAATATTTTTAAATACCAGTAAAATATATTTTCTCTCAATATTCAACTTTGTTTGCGGGGGCGTGGAAGGGGCTCAGCATACTTGAAATTAGAAATAATGCTACAATCAATTCAACTAACTAAATTAGCATTACTGAAAATCTCTGAGATGGCTACAGAAAAAAATGATGGTGGTGTTTCTTTTTTACTGGCTATAAGTTTGATGATCTAAGGCGGATAATCTTTTAAATACCTTTCCAGCTATTGGGTGTATAAAATACAGCAAATGAAATGACAGAAACCATCCAAAGATATCCAAGATTTCATACAATCTTTAAAGCTAATACCATAGGTTGCTATCTTAAATTATGATAGAGACCCAAGGGGGGAAAATGAACTGACAAAGTAGGAAAAAAATCTTTTCTTCAGAAAATCTTTTGGTTGCTTTATCAAGACAGCTTTCAGCTGAAATCCTCTGATATGGGCATTCATGTCCAGTCTTTGAGATTAAAGATAAAATCAGGGTTTCACAGACATCACCTAGAGTTTCTTGAACAGTTTCATCAGTGTCTGGTTTGTATCTTTCCTAAAGGCAAATCGGATTCTGCATGAGCCATACTCTGTAATTTAGCCAATGACTACTAAAACTCTGTGACACTAAAGTAACAGCAGGATGTCCAATCATAAAATTAATTTTTGGTGAGATTAAGTGGAGGACTACCTTTAGTGTATGAAAAAAACCCTATAAATATGGATAGAACAAGCTATGCTTTAGATCCCTTGACTGTTGGAATTAGCAGCAGAAAGATAAATATGGATTTTGGCAGCCAGAAGGGGAACAGGTTTTTTGAGTAGAAGAGCTGTTATGTAAACTAAAAGGTAAAGAGGTAAAGCTTAGAGACAGCAAACAATAAACCCTGTTAGATGCCTATTTACCCCAACAGTATTTTCAAAATCACTGGCTCCAGAGAAAACAACATAAACCCAGAGTCATAGTTAGCTATGAAGGGCAAATGATGATATTTTGAGAAAGGATTAAAGCTTCATAATCATTAAGAAAACACACTTTCTAGAAATCTTACCTTCTGGCACATTTCAGTATCTGGGCTGGGCTGCTTCTAACTTGATTTTACACTTGACTGGACTTCAGTGAGTCACCAGCATAGACACTGCTCAGCTCCTTCTGTCCTTTCTTTGCAAAGTTACGTGCAAGCTGGTCGTCCAGGTTTTCTACTCAAGTAGGAGCTGAATGTACACCAGTGTAAGGAAGACATAAAATGAAAATATTCCTTTCTGGTTAAGAGGGGAAAAGTGGAGCATTTACTGGCATAAGAGAACTCTATACTAGAATAGAAATGCATTGAAGAGGGAGAAGTATTTATTCCCTTAGCATAGTCTTCTGTCATTGATTGGAGAGAGATTATTTTTAAGCTCCGTGAAGATTACCTATACTTCTAATTAGGTCATGTTTAGCGTTCAAGAAAACAATTCCAGAAGAAAAGGTTTTTTGCCTTCTATGTAGGAGAGCTGAGCATAATGACTAGTTCAATATATGCTCATAGTTCAAAACAAGATAACAGTACATTTAAGAAAAAATAACCATACCGACCTGCTGGCAGGATTTACACATTTCATGTGAAGGAGTTTGCAAACTGCAGAGCATGTCTACATGTGAAGATGTGAAGTTTTTTGAGTTTTGCTGAACTTAGTAGATAACCACTTTTTTTTTAGTAAAAGGGATAGAGACGATAACAGATGAGCACAGTTACTTTTATGGGCATTTCTTTTCTGAGTACTTGCAGGTTTTTTGTTTGTTTATTTTAATAAACAATATCATACCTACTGACTGGAATTTCCCTGGAATTTACACAAATCCTCAACACATTTTCTGGGTTAAAAATTACCCAGATATTTCAGAATAATGAAGAAAACACAAGTTAGATGAGAACAAGTGTCTCCTGACACTGCAGTTCTTTCTGTTTCTGCATCTTAGAAATAAAGATTGGGTTCTCTTTTCACCTACAGTGTATACACAGGGAAACATTCTCTTTTTTAAAAAGGCTCCTGGGCATTAGTGTTCTACTATTTCTCTCTTAATCCTGCTTTCTCATAGAGAGCTGATGGGGTTATTTTATGCACTCAAATATACCTTTACTACCATTGAAAAGATACAATGAGTTGAAAATGTACAGTTAAGAAATACCAGTCATTTGAATTGGATGCTATCAGATATTTGGGATTATAAAATGTTTTAAACCTTCAAGATGTAAATATGGCCAAAATGCATCCAAAGTCATACCCTTATACTCAAAAATTATACATCAAGAAATTAATCTTATCAGAATAATTAGAAATGGGCTCAATATTTTGCATATGATATTATTTATTATAGCATAATTTAAAAACTGGAAAAAGTGAAAAATAATCTAAAGACACCGAAACAGCAGGTTGGCTGAATAATAGGTAACAATAGGACTCTATGTAGCTGCAAATCACAGAAAATCTGACTTGATAATGCAGACTTGATAATATGAGTTAATTTTCCTCACTTAATAAGTCTATGGTAAGTAGTGGTTCACACTGCTTTTGGTGCTCAACAATGCCACCAGGATTTTTCTATATTTCTGATCTAACCATTCTTAGAATATTGCCTGCATTCTCATAGTTGAAAGATGTCAGACATAGCTCAGATATCACCTTTCAAGGTAGAAAGAAGGGGATAGTGGTCAAAAATCTCAACATATCAGTCCTTTTTATCAAAAAAGCAAAACCTTCCCAGAAACCCAGGAAGAGACTTCTCTTTAAATCCCATAGGCCTTACATAGGTTACATGCCTTCCCTAACTGGAAGACAAGTGAGAAAGCCAAATATTTCTTTTCCGGCCTCAATTCCTGGAAGCAGAGAGAAGGAAGTGGAAATGAAAGCTGAGTTAGCCCACCAACAGTAGTGGCCACACAAATTACATCTTTGAAATAGTTACATGAGAGCAGGAACTTTATCTCTTGCCTTGTGTATCCCTGGGGTACAGTCCACTGCTTGGCACACAGTAATATTCAATGAGTGGTTGATGAATGAATGGACTGATAGTTGAATGGAATACAGGCAGTCATAAAAGTATATTTTCAAGGGATATTAAGAGAACTGGGGATTGCTCCCAACAAAATATGATATGAAGAGAGCAGAATACAAACCTATATATTCTGTGATCCCAATCCCGAACACACACATACAAACAAGTGTGACTACAAATTCCATATTCTTAAGGTGGTTCTCTCTTGTTAGTATTACTCTGAGTTACAACTCTGCTGTGCCTTAGTAGTTACATTGTAAAACTGGTAACATCCCAAGTTCGTTATGATAATGAAATGAAATGAGTATAATCTAAGTTGTTGTTTATCCAAAAGAATCTGCTTTCTTCCCTTTCTTATTCTTTGATTCATTTCTTGACCAGTATTAAAATTTTGTTTTAGCTTTGTTTTCCTGCCTGATTTTCTCAATTTCTGCTCCAGATAACTTAGGTGGTGCTTATAGCTACATTCTGCTGATCCTCTATTTGAGGTCAATCTTGACAATGAAATGGTTAAAAAAGAGGAACAATTGGTGAACATTGGGGACAATCTTTGTATTTCTAGGGAGCCACGCATTTTCTTTTTCTGATCGAAATAGCATTATTCCCCACTTGATAATATTTTAGTAGTGTTAGAAGATTCAGACTTTTAATAAGTACAATATGTCATGCAGTCCATTAGAATGAATATAATAAAGTCCCTACTCTCAAGGGCCTCATAGTCCAGTGAAAGACAAACAGAGGTACTAAGAATTATAAGTACATGAGGCAGATGCACTGATGATACTAAAGCTACAGTGAGGGTATGGGTACAAGCATGGAGGAAGGTCACAGGATCAGCTAGGGCAGGAGGGATGAAGGCAGCTTTGTGGAGGAGGTGATACCAGAGCACAGTCATATTACACAGACAGGTGGACTTTGAAGGGGAGGAAAGGGAGGTAAAGCATTCAGGAACAATAAAAAGAGAACATCTTTTAAAGGATTATTCATTTCTATGTAAAAAAGCCTGGGGCATTTTTTCCTTCAGTCACTTTACTCACTTCCAGATCCAGTGAGTTTCTGCTTAATAAACATCCTTCACTGTGTCAGAAAGGAAAGGTCTTAAAATCAATAACAGGATGCCTTTCCAGGCACAGATTTGTGTCTTCATTTATGCTTCTCAAAATCAGGCTGCATTTCAGAGACACTGCTTCAATTATTTTAAAAATGGGACACTATGACAAGGTTCATGCTTGGTGCAGAGAAATAACTCCATATTATCTTTCATTACAGCACAACTATAATTAAAATCCGAGCTTTATCAGTGGTTTTATAAGTCCATCCATATGATAGGTTTTAGCAGCTCATAAAATAAGGAGGGACGCTTCTCTATGCAATAATATAGAATGATGTATCAGTTGCAAATACTATTTATTTTATATAAAGTACATGCAAAATCTTTCCCTTTACCAATGGAGCTCACCCTTCCTTGAGCTTTCTTCTTCCTCCCCTCATGTGGCTGACTTCCACTATCAGCAGGCATAAACCTCACCTTCTCTGGAATCCTTTGCTAACTCTGGAACCCTGGGAGAGAAGTCTTTCCTGCCGGCTTCCTTATCTTCTTATGCTCTTCATCCCAACACATGTCTATTCATTGTCCCTGCCCTTTACTACACTTCCGGTGCCCATGGACTATAGACCCTCAAGAAGGCTCAGTACAAGATTGTAGTTAAAAGCAAGGGCTCCAGAGCAGGGCGACTTGGGATCAAATCCCAGCTCTGTCACTCAGTAGCTCTATGATTGTATGTACTTAACCTGTTTATTCCTCAGTTTCCTCATTTGTAAAATGGGAAACATAACAGTATTTATTTCATAGGGTTGTTATGAAGATAAAATAATATCATATTTTAAAGCATTTATTCTAGGGCTTGACCCATAGTAAGTACTATACAAGTTTAACTATTTTTTTATTATTTAAATCATTAGTGTTTGCCCAGGACTAACATCATTCCTGGTCCCAAACTGATAATAAATATGTGTTGAATAAAGGAATGGAAAAACATTATGGACCAGACTTTTTCCTCCCATCTCATTCTTCCTGCTCTTCCTGCCTCCTTCATTCCTTCTTCCCAGGCCCCAGTCTCTTTTCCTTCTCTCTTATTCTTTCTCCCTCTCTCACTCACATTTCAGATATCCAGTCAATAGTCCAAGATATTATAAAACCCTTGGATTAGAAACTATGAAATTTCACACACCTCATTTGCTGCACTGAAAGGTCAGGCTTGATTAAAAATATCTACATCTATTTCCCCCAAAGTACTATCCTTTAGAAATGACACAAAATAGTTCAGACAGCTATACAGCAAGATAAGTGAAGATTACAGTCTTCTCAGAAGAACTGGGGCAATCCTCAAAACCAGTCTTTCATGTATATATAATGCTCAATATGTGTTAGCCTAGAGTATCTATAACTTTCTAGACGATCACACGGGTTTTTACTATACACGGAGGGGGAGGCCCAAATTCTAAGTGAAGACTAATGCAAAAAAGTATACAAAGGTGCTCCTGGAGGAGAAAGAATAGTCAACATGAAAAGGAGTGCTGGCATGCATAAGAATTTTGGGCACTTCCCTGGTGGTCCAGTGGTTAAGACTCTGAGCTTCCACTGCAGGGGGCACGGGTTCAATCCCTGGTGGAGGTACTAAGATCCTGCATGCCGCATGGCATGGCCAAAAAATAAATAAGTAAATAAAAATACAAATTGATGCAAAAAAAATCCATGATGAACAAAAAAATCAAAATTAAAAAAAGAAGAAGAATTTTGCCTATATTTTAGCAGAACTAGAGGCTGTAGAAAAAGGTCCAAATGCCTTCACTCCTGAGGTAAGATTGAAGCTCTCCTCTCATATTCCCTGGCATTCTCTAGCTCATCCATTAAAAGGAACAAAAATGAACAAACACTAAAAGGAACAAAGGGAGCACCAATCGGTAAATGGTTCACTGTGACCAGGGGAAGTTGGAAATAACTTTCGTTCTGGGTCTTCAAGAATATGTGTCAGGTTCTTAGATGAAAAAGTTGAAAAGGGTATTCTTGGGAGAGGAGGTAATACATGCAAAAGCATCAAGTAGCATAGAAGGCTGAGAAATCTGTAAGGCACTAGATATGCCTGGAGCACGCGGAATGAGTGAAAAACAGGGGGAAATAATCTTGGAGAAAAGACTTGACACTAACATTTGCAGGACCCAGAGTAAAAATATAAATGAAGCCTGCATACCATATGTCTAAATATTTAAAATGTGTAAGTCAAGATAACCCAATGTTAAATAGAATATGCTAGCCTCCTACGTTTACAAATAGATAGTTTTAACAACATGAAGGCCAGAATGAAATCTAGAGTTCTTGTATTTCTTGAGGTTTCACATCAGAGCCTGGTGGTGTGTGGGAGACAGCCGCCATACTTTGGTCAGTCCCACCCCTCTCCCCACCCTTAGCTCCTTCCCTTAATGTGAGGGGATTCTCACACACATGAATTGGGACACTCCAGCCTGTGTGGTCAAGTTCCATCCATGCTCACTGGAACAATGGTCATCCCTCATGCCAACAGGAAAGCACATTGACAAAGAGCCTACTCTTGGAAGGGCAGACATATTGAGGAGGCCCGGGGATACCCTGGAAGCAGGCTCAAGGTCAATTTCGAGGGAAATTATGGGGCCCTGAGTACCTCACTCATGGTCTAAAAGAAGGAGGCACAGCTCCAGAGTGGGCACCAATCCTTGGGCCCACAGACAACATATGCTGTGGGGAAGAATTGTCTGGAGAAAGACCAGAGTGGGTCCAGCCAAACACAGGGCTGACAAGAGTTGCTGTTGCTTGAGTCTCAAGACAGTCCTGCTGTAGAAGGAAGGAAGGAGAAAGGTCATAAAGGGTTTTATACTTTTTATCCTCAGCTCATTACCCTATAGGTAATATGGTGACATGGAAGGAAGTCACATGATCAGACAGGCCTTGATGGAAGCAGTGTAGACTTGCTAACTCAAGGATCCATAACCTTGCTTGTGCTATGTTATGTCTTCTTTTTTCCCTTCCCCTTTCCTCCTATGAAGCTTTTATTGAGCCCCAGGATCAGAAAACTTAAATCACTTCTTACTCTACCTTCCCAGAGAACTCTTCATAATTCTATTTGGAATATAGAGGCAAGTTAGCTGCATAGATATCTGCTTTCCTCCATAGACTGTGAAATGCTTTATAACTGAGATCTCCTATGTATAAAGTCAACTATTTGTAAGATGGGATTCTCTTTGTGAGCTGAATCTATTACTTGCCATATTATTAAGAAATGATAATATTATTGAAATAAAGTTCATGCCACTGCTCTAGAGCAATAACTAAGAATAAACCTAGTCATATCTATTTCTCCTTGGAATTAAAAAAATACAATGAAACGTATGTGCGAACAGTCTATATTTCACATCTGAGTTATATTAGGGTGTGAGAAGTCCCAAGTCATGGAAGGCCACCTATTTATTATCTATTGCTGTTTGAAAAATTACCCCACAACACAGTAACTTAAAATAACAACATTTGTTATCTTTTAGTTCTATGGGTTAGTAATGCAGGCACAGCTTAGGTGGATGCTTTAGCTCAAGATCTCTCATAAGGTTGCAACCGAACTGTCCACTGGAGCTGTGACCTCATTTGGAGTCTTGACTAGGAGAAAATATGCTTCTGAGGTCACTCACATGGCAGGTTTCTTGATATCTATTGGACCTATAACCTCAGTTCAGCATAGCTATAGCTTTGGACAGAGATTTCCATTTCCATCAGTTCCTTACCATGTGAGACCTCCATAGGGCAGCTTACAACACAGCAGTTGGCTTCTCTCAGGGAGAATGAGTAAGAGCTCAAGAGTGAACACCTAAGATGAAAGTCATTGTCCTTTTATAACCTAACCCTAGAAGTGATACCCCATCACTTTTACTGCATCCTATTCATTAGAAGGGAGTCACTAGGTCCAGCCCACACTCTAGGAAAGGGTATTACACAAGAGCATGAATACCAGGAAGCAGGATCAATGGGGTACCATCTTAGAGGCTTCCTACCACAGACCACATGCAGATAACAATTATAATCAAACACCCTTCTTTATATATATAACACAGAACAAACAGACACACACACGTGTCTGTGTATACAACAATGTATGAACAAGTGTTAGGATAATAACGTTCACGTATCCTTGATTTAAAATGGTTTTGAATTAACTATTAGTGTCTGCAGTGAACAACGTAATGATTATTTTTTTACTAATAAAGCAATCACAAAGATATTCACATAAATATTTTGGGGTTGAATTAGTTTCCTACAGCTGCTGTTAATCTCCTCAGACTGCAAATCATCACAAATTTGACAGCTTAAAACAACACAAGTTTATTATCTTATGGTTCTAGAAGCAAGAAGTTCAAAATCAGTTTTTGTGGACTAAAATCAAGGTGTCAGCAAGGCTGGTTCTTTCTAGAAGCTTTAGGGGAGAATCTGTTTCCTTGCCTTTTCTAACTTCTAGGGGCTGCCTGCATTACTTAGCTCATGGCCCCATCTTTCATCTTCACCACCAGCAGCACAGTATTGTCCAATATCTTTTTTTAACTCTGAAACTCTTGCCTCTTATAAGGACCCTTGTGATTACATTGGACCCACCTGGACAATCCAAGATAATCTTCCCATTTCAAAATCCTTAACTTGATTGCATGTGCAAACTTCATCCAAAGTAACATACTTTCAGGTCCCTAGGATTAGGACATGGACCATCTTTGAAGGGTTAGGATGTGGACATCTTTGGGAAGGATTAGGACATAGATATCTTGGTGGGGGAGCACTCAATGATTGGTATAAATGACCAAAATAATACTCTTTGTGAATGTAAAAGTCACCTACTCTTTGGCCATGCAATTTAAATGAAAATAAAAAGATCAAATTACATCAAATTGTTTAGAACTGTCCCTAATCTTCTGAAATGAGCACACCTTGGGATTATACTCGATAAACTGTTGAGACCTACTGTTAGGTTTCACATGAGGACTAAACATTAACACTTTTTATGTTAGGTCTTTGACAGATCCTACATAAATCATGTGATTAGTCCATAAAAACTAAAATAGAAGCTTCAAAGTGGAATAAAAGCAGGTGTGTGTGTGTGTGTGGTCTGTCTGCCTTCTGTATATATCTGTGTGCATGCTTACACATGCATTCATGCTAGGGATAAAAGAGTGTTGACACCACGTAATGGATAAATTGCGTTAAGAATCAAAACACCATGTTCTTCATATTTTATCGTAAAATGTCCTCTGTGAGGTAGGACACTGCAAAGGATATCAGCTATCTAATTTGATTAAAACACCATATTAAGCTAGGTAATGGAATTATGTATTGTTGCCATGTAAAATTACATTAATTTTTATATTGCTACAATTTTTATTGCATGACCATCACATACACTACGGAAATCTAGCATTTACACAGAACTTGACTTAAATTTTAAATTCCAAGTCTAAAATTTTTATTAGTTCATTTTGTAATTCCCTGATGTAGCTAGGCATTTCCTTTCAATTAAATAAAACCTATTATAATACATCACATTTATCTTGTATATGAATGATAAATTTAGCATTGTCTGACAAAGGAACAAATTTCCTAGCATATATTGTTTTGTTTCCTAAAGTGTCATACTTGAATGTACCTGAATGTATCAATTGTTGTGAGCCTAAGGACCAGTCCTAGACAAACTGTAAAGTAAATAAAATTTACCTTTTCCCTTTTATTGTTCTATCATGGGACACATCACATACACCATCCTCAACCTTCCTCATAGCACCCCCTTTCTTTTAATGTTCAACAACCACATCATCAAATTTAGCTACTCTGGCTTCTAGTCTTGGAGCTCACTTCTGTAACACAGTTAAACACACCTATTCACATAAGATAGAAGTAAACCAACTGCAAAATTTGGCCAATGCTGAATGAGGGCTGTTAAAAATCTATATTTGGTCCAGATTTAAAAAGACCAAAATGAATATTTTAACTCTATAGTGAATGTATGTGATACAGTAATAAATCTGAGGTTTTATTAAGCAATTTAGTTATTAATATAATTTTATTACTAAAATTTTTAATGGTAAAATTTAAAAGTTCAACATTATAATCCAGGAAGGATAATTTCTTAGCATAGAGAGTTACCACATTGCTCCTGTGATCACCCAACTTCACATCTGTAATCCTAAACAGATTCTCACTTTGCAGTGACAAAAAAAAAAAAGAAAAAAAGATATTTAGAGCATACCTCAATTTTCTCTATAACTGTGTTCTTTTCTTCATACCTTTTTATATTCCCTATAATGTCTGGATTGAAGAGAATTAATCACAAATCTTCTATGTGATTTGGAAGGCTTCCCGCCTTGTGAAATGTTGAAGTGCAAAGTTGATATTCTTTGTCATATTTGCTTAAAAGATGTAAAGACTTTCAAAGTGAAATCTTCACGTTTAATTTTTTTAAAATTAGAATTATGAAATCACATATATTGAAATCTCTATATTCTGCCTTTTACTATTTTTAAAATTATATAAACATTTGTGGGTTCAAAAAGAATACAATGTCTTCCTAAGCTAATTAATTAATGCAATTACTCCTAATAGAATTATATTTCAGTGTACTTCCAAATTTATTTGGAAATTTTTAATACATATTTTTGTTAATAAAATTAGAAACCTTCACAATTTGCCTTATTGTAGCATTTTATGGTTATACTAATATACACTTATACTTCAAAGTATAAATCACATGAGACTTTTCACTCTAAGTTAGCTCTAAAATGTATACCTGTTTTTAAAAATGAACGTTCAGCTACAAAAAAACCTCTTAGAACAAATAATGAATTCAGCAATGTTGCATGATACAAAATCAACACTCAAAAAGCAATTGCATTTCTACACACTAGCAATGAATAATCTGAAAGGGAAATTAAGAAAACAATTCAATTTACAATAGACCAAAAGGAATAAAATACTTAGCAATAAGTTTAACCAACAAGGCAAAAGACTTGTACACTGGAAACTACAAAACACTAAAAGAAATTAAAGAAGACACATCATGTGTGTATGATTGGAAGACTTAATATTATTAAGATGTCAATACTACCCAAAGTGATCTACAGATTAATGCAATCTCTATCAAAATCCCAATGTCATTTTTTGTAGAAATAGACAATTCCATCTTAAATTCATATGGAATCTTAAGAAATTCTGAATAGTCAAAGCAATTTTGAAAAAGAAAAAAGTTGGAAGTCTCACACGTCCCAATTTTAAAACTTATTACAAAGCTACAGTAATCAAAACAGAGTGGTAACGGCATAAAGAAAAATATATAGAACGATGGAATATAATAGAGAGCTCAGAAATAAACCCATATGGTCAAGTGCTTTTTGACAAATGTGCCAAGATTATACAATGGAGAGAGGACAGTCTTTTCAACAAATAGTATTGAGAAAACTAGATATCCATATGCAAAAGAATAAAGAATGAAGAAAACTGGATATCTATATTCATATGCAAAACAATTAATAAAGAATGCAAGAATGAGAATTAAGTTGAACACTTGTATTACATCATATGCAAAGATTAACACATAATTGATCAAAGACCTAAATATAAGAGCAAAAACTATAAAACTCTTAGAGGAAAACATAGAGGAAAAGCTTCATGACATGGAATTTGGCAATGATTTCATGGATATGACACTAAAATCACAGGCAACAACAAAAACAAAAAATAAATAAGCTGGACTTCATCAAACTTTAAAACTTCTGTGCATCAAGACACAATCAACAAAATAAAAAGGCAACCCACAGAATGGGAAATAATATTTACATACCATATATCTAATAAGGAGTTAATATCCAAAATATATAAAGAACTCTTATAACTCAACAACAGAAAAACAAACAACCTGATTAAAAATGGGCAAAGGACTTGAAAAGACATTTCTCCAAAGAAGATATATAAATGGCCAACAAGCAGAAGAAAAAAATGCTCAACATCAATAGTCATTAGAGAAATGCAAATCAAAACTATAAGATACTACATCACACACATTAGGATGGCTACTATATTAAAAGAAAAAGAAAACAGAAAATAACAACCATTGGCAAGGATGTGGAGAAATTGGAACCCTGTGTATTGTTAGATTACAATGTAAAATGATGCAGTGGCTACAGAAAACAATATAGCAGTTCATCAAAAATTTAAAAATAGAATTACCATATGATTCAGCAATTCCATTTCTGGGTGTACAAAAGAATTCAAAGCAGTGAGTTTTTCAAAGAGATATTTTTACACCCATGTTCATAGCAGCATTATTCACAATAGCTAAAATGTAAAGCAACCCAAGTGTCCAGCCACAGAAGAATGGATAAATAAAATGTGGTATACACGTATAATGTAATATAATTAAACCTAAAAAAGGAAGGAAATTCTAACACATGCTACAATATGGATGAACCTTGAGGACATTATGCTAAATGAAATAAGCCATTCAAAAAAAAAAACCTGCAAATACTGTCATTCTATTTACATGAGGTACCCAGAGTAGTCAAATTCTTTGAGACAAAAGTAGAATGGTGGTTGCCAGAGACAAGGGGAAGAGAAGATAAGGAGTTGTTTAATGAGTATGGAGTTTCAGTTTTGCAAGATGAAAAGCGTTCTGGAGATTGGTTGCTGCTATGATCTGAAATTCCTATGTTGAAACCTGATGCTCAATGTGATAATATTAGGAGGTAGGACTTTGGGAAGCATAATTAGGTCATAATGGTGGAGCCCACATGAATGGATTAGTGCCCTTCTAAAAGAGGACCAGGAGAGCCATCTTGCTCCTTTCACCATGTAGGACAGAGCACAAAGGCACAAAGGCAGTCTATGAACCAGGAAGTGGGTCCTCATAAGACATTGAATCTGCCTGTGGTTTGATCTTGTACTTCCCAGCCTCCAGAACTGTGAGAAATAAATTTCTGTTATTTATTAGCCACTCAGCCTATGATATTTTGTTATAGCAGCCCAAATGGACTAAGGTAGTTGTACAACAATGAGAGTGTACTTAACATTACTGAACTGTACACTTAATGGTTAAGACAGTAAATTTTATGTTATGTATATTTTACTGCAATTAAAAACTTAAACATATGTTCAGATTTTCATAATCAAAACAAATGGCATACTTTGTATTACTGTTAAACTGATTAGGTGTACCATCATATGATGGTAATCCAAGTAATTCCACACAAGTTCAAGGTTGCCAGAAATGACACAGAAATGGCATTCAGCAAATTAATCTTCCTGAGCCTGATGCTAAAACCAAACAGCAGGTGTAGCCTAAATTTCAAGGCCTATGCCAAATCTCAGTACAAGCTGAAATGAAGACTCTTACAAGAGTCTTGCCAACTGTGAAAATTTCAGAAACTTTGGCAGACAGGTTGAGAACAAATTTTTGGTCCAGCAACCCTATTTGCCTTTCTTCAACCCACATAGATCTTACTATTTAGATTAGTGCTCATTCCATTAATCACAGAATCAGATCCATAAGTTTGTACTGTCCCTAAAACTTAAATAAACCTCTTCCTTATTTTAAGTTGGTCCTAAGAAAGGACATTAAGGTTTATGGAAGGAAAGAGAGTTGGTCCTCTGAGTGGGTATATTGTGTGGCCCTTTACTATCTCGGCAGTGTTATGGGAGCTTTCTACAGTGATGTACGTGGTCTTCTGTAAAACAAGGCTTTAAATATATATTAAATAACACATTAATTGACTGTATCTTTTGAATCCTAAAAAATCACAAGTTGAGCTTCTGGGCTGGGATTTTAATTGTCATCATATTGTTTCAACTATTACTGAGTCAGATTACTCACAACATCATAGTCAAATCTTAGTTAAATGGTTTGGGTGTGCTTGGAAAGGACTTTGCATTGCTCCAAACCATCTTGGTTTCCCTGCCAATATTCATGAGCATCCAAAGGTTAGAGGCTGATTCACTCATATAAAGTACCATTAAAAAAAGATGCTTACTAAGTATTTTTCATCAAGCTGCTGATGAAAACTTCTGGAGCTAAGAATAGTCAGGTGAGATAATCCCAAATGGTGGATACAACTTCCCCTCCAAGGTTAAATGAGGAAAAGTATAACATGGTGAGATTTGGTTTTCAGGCAGAGAATGGTCTCAATTCATCATAATTTCTTCCTTGAACATTGCAATATAAAGTTTATTATAAACTATAGCTCTGTACAGCTGAAAAACATCTATTTTTACTAAACACCAAAAATATCACCAAATGATATTCATGAGATAAACCTAAATATATCAAATTGTCAGAACAGATAAGGACAAAGAAGCACTTTTCTCCCAGCCTACAAAGCAAGAATACTGATCACTGCTAAGTCATAGTTGGGAAAAGTGCTGACCCTAAACTCCAATTCCTGCTGGAAATATTTATGCCACACAATGTGGGAAAGATGCAATATTGTGACAATGGAAGAGTTATACTCCTTCCATATTTAAGCATTAATTGTAGTGAGCACAGTTCTGTGGCTTTAAATGAGTATGGTATTTTCAGGAGCATTATAATAGCAAACTATAGCTTTGCTGGCTTGTCAAAAGGAGGATCAGATTTCAGTAAGACATGGTTGGGACAAAAACAAAGGTTACACTCTTTTCCTAAAGTTATAAAGAAAGTTCAAAGAAGAATACAGATTTGGTCTTGCAATAATATAGTCCTTATAAATTAGTGTCAAAACATTTCTAAAACTATACTATGGTTATTCACACACCAGTGTGGCTAAAAGTATGTAATTAAACAAAAGAATTAGGAGATTAAAATTATGTCAATAATGTTAGTAAATGTACTATCTCTTCAAAACAGAGTAGCTACTGATGGTCACTGAAAAAAATACCATGAAAAAAAGCCTATTTTAAAACTCAATTTAAAAAAATCAGTCATAAAATTCAAATGAGCATTCTTAGAAAACTACCCTTCATGAACAATGGAGTTTCTGGATGGTAACTGGCAGAACATTAAAGTATCTTAAAGAATTATTAATGTAATGGTATTTCATATGCCAGTGTTATGTTTATAGCTCTCCAATTACTTTGAATTTGATAATCTATGTAACATGGTTTTGGTCAATGAGAATATAGAGTTCAAGAGAACATATTTCCCGACCATTCAGTGCGTTTAGTTTATTGTCACTGCTTTATTTTCTCTTAAGTCATCAGAAAGTACCAAAAGTAATCTTTATTTTAAAATATGGAACATTCACTCTAAAACATAATTATAAGTAGCAAACACAAATGAATCAGAGGAAAAAGTAACATCTACTGATTGTCCAATAGCATGCCAAGGACTAGGAGTTTTCACGTGCATCGTCTAATTTAGTTGAGGATAAGTGCTACTATGCCCTTTAATGAAGGCGAAGAAACAGAGGGTCAGAAAGATCAAATAATGAGCCCAAGTTCACAATTAATAGAAGTGGGATGTGAGTACTCGTCTTCTTTGAGTTGCCCAATTCCATGATCCCAATGCAAAACTAATGTGTCTCAAAGAAAACTTAAACTCAGAAAGGAAAAGATAAATCCTGTCTTTGTTGAAGTACTCCAAGAGAAAGCCAAGGTTTGTGTAATATGTACTCCCATATTATGGTATTTAATGTCACAAAATAACCATGATGTAGTCATTATTATTCCTATTTTAAATTTAATTCCTCAAGATTAAATCCTGGCTTCAAACTCAAGTCTCTCTGACAACATAAAACCACACAGAGTTCAAATCAGGTAACTTGAGTACACACTTTTATGTATCTTATGCAAGGTATAGACAGATGAAGCATTCCCCCTAGGGGCTTTTGATTACAACTCCAAACCAAGCCAAAGTCTCAAAAACAAAAGAACCGGGTTTCCCTGGTGGCGCAGTGGTTGAGAATCTGCCTGCCAATGCAGGGGACACGGGTTCAAGCCCTGGTCTGGGAAGATCCCACATGTCGCAGAGCAACTGGGACCATGAGCCACAATTACTGAGCCTGAGCGTCTGGAGCCTGTGCTCCACAACAAGAGAGCCCGCGATAGTGAGAGGCCCGCGCACCGCGATGAAGAGTGGCCCCCGCTTGCCACAACTAGAGAAAGCCCTCACACAGAAATGAAGACCCAACACAGTCATAAATAAATAAATAAATAAAGAAGGAAGGAAGGAAGGAAAGAAAGAAAAAAAAAGGAAAGAAAGAAAGAAAGAAAGAAAGAAAGAAAGAAAGAAAGAAAGAAAGAAAGAAAGGAAAAAGAACCTTAATTTGAGTCAGTGAGGAAATGGATACTGCATAAATTGAGTGTTTACCAGAAAATACAGAAAATCTTACAGTGACAAATATTTGCTCATATTAACAAGGCATTTAGGTTCTAACATAGGCCTTGGTCCAGTGACTCAACCATGTTAGGGCTCAACTCTGTGGTTACCTAGGCTTTTCCTTCATTCATGGTCCCTCATGTTCTCAAGATGGCTGCTCAGGTTTCCAACATCAGAGCTGTGCTTATGGCAAAATGAGGAGAAAGGAGTAATGTCAGCCCCTGGTTTTCCCTTTTATAGTGAGAAAGCAAAGCTTTCTTGGGCACATTCCTAGCAAACTTCTTCCTATGTCTAGTGGCCAGAACTGTGCAAGCTTTCCAGCCCTACAAGCAAGAGAGATGGGGAAACAGTGTTCAGCTTTCCAAACTCTATAGAAAAGACAGGAAGAAGTGTAGGCAAAGGGAAAGAGGCATTGTGTCATCCAACTACAGTGTCTGCCTCAAGAACTACAAGGGAGGTTTTTTAAGTGCTTCAGATTAAAAGATACTTGCAACTTTGTTTATCCTCAAAATCAGCTCACAAAAAGCTAAAACAACCACATCAACTTTTTTTTATCGATCTGCTCATAACATGAAACTTCTGAAGAAATATATAAAACCAACGAAAAGAATAATTGGATCACCACCTAAGAAAAAAATCAAGTTGATCTTTGCCAGAAACTATTAGGGAAATATCTGTGACAGAGTCCACTACTAGCATACTCACTACCTTTTCTCCACTTCTTCTTTATTAAGAGAATCACCTTCCTTAGCATCCAGGAATGACCTCACGACACATTTCAAACCCATGCAATGTAAATTGGTGGAAGGAGTTTTAAGAAAGTTCCTCAAGGGCTTCCCTGGTGGCACAGTGGTTGAGAGTCTGCCTGCCAATGCAGGGGATACGGGTTCCAGCCCTGGTCTGGGAGGATCCCACATACCGCGGAGCAACTGGGCCCGTGAGCCACAATTACTGAGCCTGCACGTCTGGAGCCTGTGCTCCGCAACAAGAGAGGCCGCGACAGTAAGAGGCCCACGCACCGTGATGAAGAGTGGCCCCCACTTGCCACAACTAGAGAAAGCCCTCGCACAGAAACGAAGACCCAACACAGCCATAAATAAATGAATTAAACCTTATTTTAAAAAAAAAAAAAAAAAAAAAAAGTTCCTCAAAAGAAAACAACCGATTCAGCTGATGTGTCCCATTTTGCCCTTCATCTTCCTTTTACTTACAGATCGAAATGCAAAGCTGGTGGCTGAACTCCAGCAGCCAATTTGCAAACTTGAACAGTATCAGACTCTAAGAAGAGAGTTTGAGAAAGCTCAGAGGGGTCTGAATTCTGGTGACACAATAGGGCCTCCATAACATTCTAGACTGCCTCCATCGAGACTCTCTCTCACAAATGAAAAAGAACCCCTTAATTTGTTTAAGCCAGAGTTTTTTAAGTTCTGTTAGTCAGATTATGAACTGCCATTAATTGGAAATAAAATAAAGATAGCATAACAAATCTAAATGAATCAGTTTACATAAAAATGGAAACCACAAAAATGTTAAAAATCAATAGTCCCTTTTATAGATCACATGCCAATTAGTGAAACTATTTTTATTAATTTGTAAGTATCTTGACCGTAAGTAGCACATATGCACATATTAAGCCCATTTCTCTAATATTTATATATACATTTAAAATACATATACATATATTTATGCACATTGATATATATGTACATAGAAAGTTTGTGTGTGTGTGTGTATGTGTGTATGCACTCACACATATGCCTATAAATATAATATATATACACAGAACACAACATTCAGTTGGTAAATAGGAGCTTATGTTATGGCTCAAAATAAGTTAATTCAAGTCTTATATAAAGAGATAACTAGAGCATCATCTGCATAATATTGGTAATAGTATTTTCTGGGAGGTTACATTTGAATAACTATTTCATTATTATTCTTAAATGTTTCTGTATTGCTTATCTATTTTTTTAATAATGAGCTTGTATCTTTTTCTTATAAAAAGAATGAAATCATTCTTTAGAAAAAAGAAGTTAGGATTTATTGTTGCTAATTTATTAAAATTAAAATACACTGGCAAATGTTTTTACTATGTGAGGAAATATTATAAGAATTTTGAACTGTTTTTTCCAGCACAATTCTTTGCAGTCATGGTATCTATCACATAGAATTAATTTATTTGTGGTTACAAAGCAGTTGTAGCATAATGAATTACAGTTAAATGTATATTTAAAACAGAAACTAAATTTCTTTTTGCTTAGATGTATTTTTTTAATGCGATGAACTCATTTTACAGCTTGTTCCTGTAGGAAAATCACTGATAGAAAATTGAAATATTTATTCTTGGGTTCAAACAATGAAACTCAGAAATGTATTTTACTTTATTTTATAAGACAGTCATAAGAAAATATTTAAAATAACATATGTCAGGTAAATAACTAGAATATACATAGCTATATGCCTTTAGAGGTCAAAGTCTTTTATCTGTTTTCCTTATTGCCTAAAAGTTATTCCTTGGAAGTAAGTTTAAAAAGTCAACTATTGCAGTCCCTTAAATCAGACATGAAAGAAAATCGTGCCCAGTTGTCTGAGTTAATGTGTCCTCTTTAACACTTGTTACTTCCGTTCCTGAAAGGATTAGATTCCCTATGTCACTTCTCACCAGAAATAAAAGAGCAAAACTGAAGAACAAACATGAAAGATGAAGTACAAAGAGAGGTGACTTATCCTAAGTCACACAATGATAACTGATTTATTCATTAAGCATCCACTGTGCATCAACTATATTCTAGCTGTCGAGGACACAAAGTTGATGAAGGGAATATTTGAAGGTATTTTGTTCTATGGCCATTATAGCAGCCTTTCAACTCTATCATCTTAGGTCATTTATGTCTATCACCAAATTAAAGATCCAAAACAACCTCTAGAGGACACCTAGTACAAGCTTATCTTTTTTTATAGCTGATTTCACTGGGCAGCAAGAAAGCAGACCTATTCTTTATAAAGTAGTCATTTAAAATTACACCTGAAAAAAGAGCCACGTGTGTGAAGAGCAAGGTATAGTAAATACTAAGCACAAATGGAGGAAACAGCATGTGTGGTTCTTGGAACTGCAGAAAGGCCAGAGTGACTGGAGTATATTGATGCCAAAGAAGAGAAGTATGAGTTGAGGTCAGAAAGTAAGCCAGGACCAGAACAGGCAGATTCCTGGGGTCTGTGGTTAGGAGATTGGATTTAATTTTAAATCAACAAACAAATTAGAAAAGAGATTTGATAATAAAACCTTCAAGAATGACTTCATACATATGGTACAGAGGAGAAGGAAAAGGAATGAGCAAGTTTGGGTACTATGAAGATAACCAAGACAGGACTATGTCACAGAAGCCAAAGACGGAGAGAGTTCTGGGGAGGGTGGGGGGAACTGAGCAATACTGCCAAACATTACAGGCACAACATGGAGGTTATTCCATTTGTCCATTAGATGAGAACAGTTTCAATAAAATATTGAAAAGGCAGAAGTCAGATTGTGGGGGAGTGAAAAATAATTGATTAGTGAGAGAATTCAGGAAACTCAATTTTGTAAGTGAAGGGAATAAGAGAAAAGTCAGTGAAGACAGACCACTCATATGGAAGTAATAATGGTGAAAAAAAAATTGTTGGAATGTGGAAATTCTGGTTTCAATGCAGGTAAAGGCAAAGAGCCAGTGGAACAAGGGAGAAACTAAGGATGTGAGCAAGATCAGAGAGAAGGCAGAAGGGGATGGGATCTAAATCAGAGGTGAAAGAGTTGCCCTGGGCAAAGGGTCAAGGAAAGAAGAGATCAATGGCCATTTTTATTGGATTAGAAAAAGCTAGTACAATCCATAAGTGATGGTCCCTCAGCAGGATAAAGAGTATCAAATAAAGCAACAGTGAGTGTATGGCTTGGGGACTTGAGGAAAAAGTAAAATTGGGAGAACATACTCTGTTAAATGTCAAAGGTATCCTCAAAAGATGAAAAAAGGCAATCAAGTCATAGTAAGGGTCTCATTAAGGTTGGATAGCATTAATCACACAACAGAAGAAAAAGTCCCAAACGTAACTAGGAGTATCTTTACCTCTATCCAACTGTAATGGAGATAAATCTGTTACTGAGCATCTACTCTAGGTGGTATTGAAAATAAATATAGTCTTTTTAGATAAGCCAACTCATCACATTTTCAGCTGGCCTCTGAAACAACCTTGAATTTCCCACTATCATTCTTTAATTTCACATTATTTTATGTGATAAAAAGATACCTCACACTAGTTAGAGACTAGATAATTTACTATTGATACCAACTCTACTGTTCACAGAACATTTTAGAATTGTGTACCTGACATTTCAATTGCCTTTCTCTGTTCAAATAAATCTGCATTATTTTATTACTAGGAGAAAGCAGGCTCAGTCATATTTAATTTCTGATAATAAGTCTCTGTAAAAGTCCTTCAAAATTCCTCTGTAAAATAATGGCCTGTATTGCCTCCCCAGAGCAAATGTTTAGTGTTTGAAGTATAGAATTTCACCTACTTTCCCACTGCTTCAGTGAGATAGTGATGTCAGGCAAAAACCATGATATTCCTGTCTCCTAGTTTCCATCTTCTCTAGAATGCTGTTACTATGCTCAGACTGGAGAGAAGAGGAGAAAAAAACAGACATCAAAAAGCAGCTCTTCTAGCCTGCATGTACCCTTCTTGCTTCAGCACTGCTCCCCTCTGGGGCTAGGGTCATGGTGGAGGGGAGGGGAAAGCACACATTTAAAAGGAACAGAGCCAGCTCAGACCCAACCCTCAGGACCTCTGCCCCAGCAACTTGGGATCTGACCCCACCCCCAAAAGAGCAGTGATGACCAATGAGCAGAGGGGAAGCCCTGCCTCACACCTGGCTCCAGCCCTAGCCCCTCCATCTCCAGTCCACTTCCTACTAAGGTGATAACTGCTAGCATACCCTGAGGAAAGAAGTGACTTGCTTCCATGTCAAATTGGGCCCTCCAACCAAAAGCACTGAGCACACATGGTCCATGCAAGAATGCTTGCACATAAGGACATCACTTCAATACTGCAATAGGTAATTGTTTCACCGAAATTCATAGAGATAGAGACATTAAGCAAACTGAGAAAGCAGAAGAACTGGTCTCAACTGAAAGAGCAAGGGAAAACCCCTGAAAAAATAATGAAACAGATAAACAATTTATCAGATAAAAAATTCAAAACATTAGTAAATAAGAATGCTAACTGAATTGGGAAAAGAATAGATGAACACAGTGAGTGAGAATTTTAACAAGGGACAAGAAAATATAAAAGAAACCCAATCAGAAATGAAGATTCAATAACTGACATAAAAAACACACTAGAAGGAATGAATAGCAGACCAAGTGATACCAAAGAACACAGTGATCTGGAAGATAGAATAATGAAAAATCACTCAATCAGAAGAGCAAAAAGAAATTTTTTTTTTAAATGAAAACAACTTAAGATATTTGGGGGATAACATCATGCATACCAACATCTGCATGATAGGAGTTCCAGAAGGAGAGGAGAGGGATAAGGGGCTTGAAATTGTATTTGATAAAATTATGGCTGAAAACTTCCAAAACCTAAAGAAGGAAACAGATATTCACGTACAGGAAGCACAGAGTGTCCCAAACAAGATGAACCCAAACAGACCCACACCAAGATATATCATAATTAAAATAGCAAAAGTTAAAGATAAAGAGAGAATTCTAAAGGCAGCAAAAGAAAAACAAAGAGTCATGTATGAGAGAACCTCCATAAAGCTATCAGCTGATTTTTGTGCAGAAACTTTGCAAGCCAGAAGGGATGGAAAGATATATTCAAAGGGCTGAAAGGGAAAAATATGCAACCTAAGGTATTCTACCCAACAGAAACTTTGCAGGCCAGAAGAGGTGGAAAGATATATTCAAAGGGCTGAAAGGGAAAAATATACAACCTAAAGTATTCTACCCAACAAGATTATCACTTAGATTCAAAGGAGAGATAAAGAACTTCTCAAACAAGCAAAAACCAAAAGAGTTCATCAATACTAAACCACACCTAAAAGAAATGTTAAAAGGTATTCTCTAAGTGGAAAAGAAGTAAGCATCTATAAGAAAGGTAAAATCCCACTAGAAAATGCAAATATATTGTAAGGGCTAAGGATCAAACACTTAAATAAGCTAGAACAAAGATTAAAAGACAAAAATTGTAAAAGCAACTATAATCACAATAAACAGTTAAGGGATAAACATGTATATGTAAAATAGGATGTCAAAAACACAAAAGGTGGGGGAGGAGAGCAATAAATATAGAGCTTTTAGACTGTATTTGAACTTAAATGACTACCAGTTTAAAACAAGAAGATATAGTTATAGGTCAACATATATGAACTCCATGGTAATGACATATAAAAAATCTAGAATAGATACACAAAAACTAAAAAGAAAGGAACACAAGCATACTACTAAAGAAAATCATCAAAACACAAAGAAAGAAATATAAAAATAAAAAGAAGAAATGAACAGAGAATAACTACAAAAACAACTAGAAAACAATTAATAAAATGGAAATAAGTACCTACCTATCAATAATTACTTTAAATGCTAATAAGCTAAATGCTCTGATCAAAAGACACAGAGTGGCTGATTGGTTAAAAAAATAAGACCCATCTATTTGCTGCCTACAAGAAACTCACTTCAGAGCTAAAGATACACATAGATTGAAAGTGAGAGGATGGAAAAAGATATTTCATGCAAATGGGAACAACAATAAAGCGGGGGTAGCAATACTCATATCAGACCAAAAAAAAAGACTTGGAAACAAAGGTTATAACAAAGACAAAGAAGGGCATTACATAATGATAAAGGAAACAGTACAAGAAGAGGACATTATACTCATTAACATATATGCACCCAATACAGGAGCACCTAAATATAGAAAGCAAATATTAACAGACATAAAGGGAGAAACTGACGATAACACAATAATAGTATGGGGCTTTAATGCATCACTGACATCAATGGACAGATCATCCAGACACAAAATCAATAAGGCAACAGTATCTTAAATGACACAATAGACCAGTAGGACTTAAAAGAGATCTAGAGGACATTCCATCCAAAAACAGCCGAATCCACATTATTTTCAGGTGCACATGGAACATTCTCCAGGACAGATCACATGCTAGGGCACAAAACAAGTCTCAACGAATTTAAGAGGACAGAAATCATGACAAGCATTTCTTTCAACCACAAAGGTATGAAACTACAAATCAATTACAGAAAGAAAAGTGGGAGAAGCACACATAGAGACTAAACATGCTACTTAAAAACCAATGGGTCAATAAAGAAGTCAAAGAGGAAATCAGAAAATACCTTAAGACAAATGAAAATGGAAACACAACATACCAAAATCTATGGGATGCAGCAAAAGCAGTTCTAAGAAGGAAGTTTAAAGTGATATAGACCTTCCTCAAGAAACAATAAAAATCTCAAAAAAAAACAACCTAAGCTACCAACTAAAAGAACTAGAAACAGAACAAACAAAGCCCAAAGTCAGCAGAAAAACAGGAACAATAGAGATCAGAGAGGAAATAATACAGACCAAAAAAAAAAAAAATTCAGTGAAACCAAGAGCTGGTTCTTTGAAAAGGTATACAAAACCTTTAGCTAGGTTTATAATGAAGAAAAGATAGAGGAGCCACTAAACAAAATAAATGAAAAAAGAGGAACAACAACTGATGCAAGAGAGATACAAAAATTAATAAGAAAGAATACTAGAGACAGTTATATGTGAACAAATTGGACAATCTAGAAGAAATGGACAAATTTATAGAAACATACAACATGCCAAGACTGAATCAGGAAGAAACAGACAATTTGAACAGACCAATCACTGGAAGTAAAATTGAATTTATAATAAAAAAAACTTCCAGCAAACAAAAGTGCAGGACCAGCCAGTTTCACATAGAAATTCTACCAAAAATATAAAGAAGAAAAAATACCTATCCTTCTCAAAATATTTCCAAAAAATTGAAGTGGACAGAACACTCCCAAATTCATTTTACAAGGCCACCATTACCCTGATACCAAAACCAGACAAAGACACCACAAAAAAAGAAAATTTCAGGCCAATATCTTGATAAATATAGTTGTAAAAATTCTCAACAAAATATTAGCAAACTGAACTCAACAGTATATGAGAAGGATAATACACCATGATCAAGTGGGATTTATTCCAGGGACACAAGGATGGTTGAATATTTGCAAATCAATCAGTGTGATACACCACATAAACAACAACAACAAAAAAGATAAAAATCACATGATCATACCAATAGATGCGGGAAAAGCGATGGACAAAATTCAATATCAATTTATGATAAAAACTCTCATCAAAGTTGGCATGAAAGGGGAACACACTGTAAAATAATAAAGTCATTTATGACATACCCACAACTAACATCATACTCAGTGGTGAAAGCTGAAAGCCTTTCCTCTAAAATCAGGAACAAGACAAGGATGTCTGCTCCTCTCTCCACTTCTTTTTAATATATAATAGTATTGGAAGTCCTAGTCACAGTGATCAGACAAGAAAAAGAAAATAATGTATCCAATTTGGAAGGTAAAAATTAAAACAGTCACTATTCGTAGATGACATGATACTCTATATAGAGAACCCTAAAGTCTCCACACAAAACTAGTAGAACTATTAAATGATTTCAACAGGGCAGCAGGATACAACATTAATATATAGAAATCTCTTGCATATCTATACACTAATAATGAAATATAAGAAAGCAAAAGTAAAAAAAAAAATCTTATTTAAAATTGTATCCAAAAAAATATTTGGGAATAAACTTAACCAAGGAGGTGAAAGACCTATTCTCTGAAAGCTGTAAAACACTGATGAAATGTATTGAAGATGATGAAAAGAAAGGGAAGATATCTCATGTTCTTGGATTGGAATAATTAAAGTTTAAATGTTCATACTACCCAAAGCAGTCTATATATTTAATGCAATCCCTATCAAAACACCCATGACATTTTCCACAGAATAAGAACAATCCTAAAATTTATATGGAACCATAAAAAACCCCAAATTGCCAAAGCAATCGTGAGGAAAAACAAAGCTGGAGGTACCAAGCTCCCTGACTGCAGACTCTATTACAAAGCTACAGTAATAAAACAGAATGGTACTGGTACAAAAACATACACATAGACGAAAGGAACAGGCTAGAAAGCCCGGAAATAAACCCACACACTGATGGTCAATTAATCTATGACAAAGGAGGCAAGAATATATAATGGATAAAAGAAAGAGAATGCAAAAGAATGAGATTAGAACATTTCCTCACACCATGTACAAAAATAAACTCAAAATTGTTTAAAGACCTAAATGTAACACCTGAAACCATAAAACTCCTAGAAGAGAACATGTGCAGAACACTCTTTGATATAAATCATAGGAATTTTTTTTGGATCTGTCTCCTAGGACAAAAGAAATAAAAGTAAAAATAAACAAATGGGACCTAATTAAACTTAAAAGATTTTGCACAGCAAAGGAAACCATAGACAAAATGAAAGGACAACCTATGGAAAATATTTGCAAGTGATCTATTTACTATCCAAATGTATAATAGTATAATATTTACTATCCAAAATATATAAACAGCTCATACAACTCAACAATAAAAAACAAATAAACTGATTAAAAATTTGACAGAGACCTAAATAGACATTTTTCCAAAGAAGACAAACAGATGGCTAACAGGCACATGAGAAAATGCTCACATTGCTAATTATTAGAGAAATGCAAATCAAAACCACAATAAGATATCACCTCACACCTGTCAAAATGGCTATCACCAAAAAGTCCACAAATAACAAATGTTGGTGAATATGTAGAGAAAAGAGAACCCTAGTGCACTGTTGGTGGGATTGTAAATTAGTGCAGCCACTGTGGAAAACAGTATGGCGGTCCCTCAAAAAATTAAAAATAGAACTACCATATGATCCAGCAATTCCACTGCTGGGTATACATCCAGAAAGAACAAAAACACTAATTCAAAAATATACATGTACCCCTATGTCCATAGCAGCACTATGTACAATAGCCAAGACATGGAAGCAGCCCATCAAACAAATGGATAAATAAGATGTGGTATATATATATACAATGGAATATTAGCCATAAAAAAGAATGAAATTCTGCCATTTGCAGCAATGTGGATGGACCTTGAGAATATTATGCTTAGTGAAATAAGTCAGAGAAAGACAAATACCGTATGATATCACTTATATGTGTAATCTGAAAAATAAAGCATATGAATGTACATAGCAAAACAGAAACAGACTCACAGATATAGATAACAAACTAGTGCTTACCAGAGGGGAGAGGGAAGAAGAAGGGGCAAAATAGGAGTAGGGGATCAGGAGATAGAAACTACTATGCATAAAATAGATAAAAAACAAGGATATATTTTTATCCTTGTACAGCACAGGGAATTATAGTCATTGTTCTGTAATGACTTTATATGGAGTATAATATATGAAAATACCGAATCTCTATGCTGTACACCTGAAACTAAAATAATATTGTATATCAACTATACTTCAAAAAAAAGATTTAAAAAGCAGCTCTTTTAGCACCTTCAATTCTGCAAGCTCAATCAATCTCATGGGAATTCACTATACGGCTATTTTGTTTCAGTTCAATATGGATAAATTTCATGATTTTGTTTTGATCATGAGTTTCTTAAGTTTGGTATGATAAATAAATGCTGCAGACTTACGGTGCTGAGAGCTTTCAAACAAGACTTTACAATTCACACTTTCAGTACTTTTCCTCTAATCACCATATCAGAAGCAAGAATCCTTTAGAACTCTCTAGAATGACTGAAGTTTTCATCCTTGTTTTTTTCAGTGTGTTCCACTTGTGTGCATCTTCTTACAGCTGTCACTGACTCACTGCCAAAGAAAGTGGGGCAGTATAGGCCAAAGGTTAGGTATTGGGGCTTTCAAGTCAGAATCCTGTGGGTATAAGCCACGTTTGTGCAAGTTACTTTACCTCTCTGAGCCTTGATCTCCTCATCTATCAAATGAGAAGGAAATATTGCGTATGTTGCAGTCATGTTAAGGAGTAAATGAGTTAATACATGTAAAACATTTAACACAGGACACAGTACACACTAAATCTTAACTAATGGCAGCAGTTACTACTCTATTTAGGCATCCCCTCTTATTGCCATTTCCTTAATATTCTCTCTAAGCCTCAAAATACCTACACTGCTCCCTCCAGAAGCTGCAACATTATTATGGTATTGAATAAATGAACCTGTTTTTTACACTGCCAGGAGCAGCATAGCTCTCCCAAAATAATTTTATACAAAGGACCATGAATTTCCACAAACTGAAATATATGATGAAGCATAAGGTAATCCAACAAAGATTCCCTTAGTTATATCAAGCTCTCAAATTACAAAAAAAAATCCTAAATTTTTGAATGAAAATCCATTTTCTAGGTCAAAAATTGAATTTACAAAGGTAAAGTACACCTGGCACTTGAATATACAGTGAGAAAGATTTAACCAGAGAACAACAAAATAAAGGCTAATTCAGGGAGTTACATTTTTAACTTCTTAGATTTTAGTCATGCTGCTATCTGATTTTTCATTTTAGTATCTCTGAATTTAAGCCTGTCAACCTCAAATGCTTATTTTCTCTTTTAAGCACAGACCTTAGCTCAACAGAGTAATGAATATAAACAATAATCTATTAATGCAAATATTCCAAGACTCTACTTCCTCTTGGCATTAGAATCCTTAACAGAATATCAGTATTTAATTACTATTTAATTGAAGTTGTCATATGACATTTAAATATATTAGACAGAATAAAAATGCATAAATCCATGCTTTAGAAAAGAAAAAGAAAACTACATAGAGAAAGAGACCTCAATAGTGCCACCATTAACCGCTGTGTGAACTTAAGCAAAACCCTTGAGTCACAGAAGCCAGCTTACCCAGAAGCTACTAAAGCTTAAGCTTCAAGGATCCCTCCCAGGCCCTAGGAGGAACCCTAGCAATGGATTTACACTTAGATCTTCATAAAATTTGCAAAAGATATTTTAACTGCAATTGATTCTAATTGCTGTCTTTTCCTATGTTGATTTCTGTCACACTGAAGTGTCTGTGAGCACTTCAGGAATCTGGCTAAGGGGAATTTGAATTAGGAATGCATGCTGTCTGATATACTGAAATTTTAAGTAGCTTCCATAATATTACCCATTCCAGAGTACAAATGGCTTCTAAGAACACTTCTACTGTCCACCAGCACAACTTACTCAGCTTTGAAACACAAAGGCATAGACTGAAGATTTTATCATGATATAATTGTGTCCTTTGCCACCCACTATTAAAAGTATGTGGTCAGTGAAGGAGAAACAAGATTGTCAATGAATGGAGCCAGAAGCTAATCTGTGAGAAATTCTTTCACTTATCAAACATTTTAATGTAAAAATGAAAATGGAAAATTTATCAACACACAGTTAAAACGGAAGATATCTCTTGTCCAGATACTCAACAATGAGCATATGTAAGCATAAAAGCATATTTTGGCAGGTTTCAAGTTGAGCAAAATAGAATTTATCAGAATTACTCTGTTTGCTGATCATAATGTGAGTACATCTGTGTGTAAAGTCACATGGTTTATGCATCTCAATGATAAAAAAATATATTTCAATTTGTCATACAAGAGGAAAAGCTGAATTTTCTCTCATTTTTCCTATAGAAAATATTACAAAACCCTTTTAGTAGGTAGAAGGTAGAGAGGCATTCTATTAGTTTGCTAGGGCTGCTACAGTAAATATCACAGACTGGGTGGATTAAACAAAAGAAATTTATTTTCTTGTGGTTCTAGAGGCTGGAAGTCCAAAATCAAGGTGTCAGCAGGTTTGGTGTTTCCTTGGGCCTCCCTCCTTGCCTTGCAGATGGCAACCTTGTGACTGAGTCTTCACATGGTCCTTTCTCTGTGAGCACACATTCCTGGTGTCCCTTTGTGTGTCCTAATCTCCTCTTCTTAAAAGGATACCAATCAGATTGGATTAGGGTCCACCCTACAGGCCTCATTTTAACTCGAAGGCCCTATCTTCATTCTGAGATACTAGGAGTGAATTTTTGGGGGAACACAATTCAGCCCATAACAGACACTAAGAATATGCAGCCATAAAATGTAATAAAAAAGTAACTTTTGTAAACAATTAACAATTTTTTAACATCTTTATTGGAGTATAATTACTTTACAATGGTGTGTTAGTTTCTGCTTTATAACAAAGTGAATCAGCTATACATACACATATATCCCCATATCTCTTCCCTCTTGCGTCTCTCTCCCACCCTCCCTATCCCACCCCTCTAGGTGGTCACAAAGCACCAAGCTGATCTCCCTGTGCTATGCAGCTGCTTCCCACTAGCTATCTATTTTACATTTGGTAGTGTAACCACCAATGTCCATGCCACTCTCTCACTTCGGATTTTGGGATGTTTTCAGCATTTGTCATCTTTTTTAAATGTGCAATTTGTTGCAATTTATTTTCTCATGTGAAAGATACATTCACTTTTGTACTGAATTTTTTATTCATAATTTGCTTTGTATTCCTTCAAGAGAGCTGCTTGCCCTCCATATTGCACTGGATTCGGTCATTACAAAAAGGAGGATCCATTCCCATCTCATAGATTCAATATCTTTATGGGTTCAATTGATTAATCTATAAAATAGAAATCATTTTGTTGATGTTGAAAAATGTGTAGTTTCCATTTCAATACAAGATATCTGCATTTTGCAAAGAAATGGTTATCTCTGAAATGTCATATATTGAAATTGTTTCCTAGAAGGCCATAAATAAAGTGTGTTTTTCGTAATATACAACTGTCCAGACATTAAATTCCTTGCCATGTTATTATATTTCATGTCTTGTTCCTACCTCTATATATAAAAGTCATAAGTAGAAAAAAGTTTAAATACCAATGAAGGAAATGTTGCCTAGTGACACCAGCAGTATCTACATGAGCCTGCCCTTGCCAAGAGGACAAAGAAGTATGACATTTTACATTTCTATATTATAGTCTATACATCATTCTTTAATGAGGTACTAATTGTGTAAACCTGTATAGAGTTTCTTCTGGATCAACAGCATGCCCTTGAGTATGATCTAAGTTTTGCCTTAGGTCTAAGGAGATAGAATCCAGAAGAGGAAATAGACTGAATGACCTCAAGAGCTGGCCTGTTTGACAGACAAGCAGGGCAGTAGTGAGAGAGAAAAATTGGGAAGCTGATTCATAAAATCCTCATATTTTGCATTTCAAGAAATCTCCTAACTCACACTCATTCAAGATTCTATCATTTTATGTTTAATTTCATGTTTGAAGTCACATAAAAGTAATGAAGCTTGTCAAGCAATCTCACTTTAAACAAGTAAGAAGAATTCAGGTCAGATTTCAGGTGCTAAATGCCTCTCTTGTTTCATAATAATCACAGTTCACCTTCATATGGCAAGGTTTGAAGTAAAATATTTTGGGTTCCTTAGGACGAAGCTGCTTTGAAAAGCCTAAAGAAAGTACAGTTCAAAGTAAATAACTGCAATTTTATTTTTCAAAATTTAAATTTCATGAGCTTCCTAATTTAGGTCTGAATTTCTGCCTTCTAGGATCTAATATTAATGATCATATTTACCAGCTTTTGTTCCAACCAAAACAATAGCAGAAAAAGGATTTAAAACACTCATACATGGTCTTAGGTCAAAAACTAATTGCAAAATGTGCTCCTATTAAGGGTAAAAGATCTGATTAGCCAGGTCGTTAAAATCAAGCAAGAGTAGAATAGGGCATGGTCATAATTAGTGTCACTCTTCTAATTTTCTTGTTTTGTCTCTGGAACTCTACTCAAATAGCCCCACATAGCAAGAAAAAAGTATTATCCATTCTTCTCTTAACCCAACCTAAAAACCAAAAAGTTTCTTAATGGTGGTCAATGTTAACTTGGGGATGAATTAACCAATCATCCCTCTAGTTATGAGTATTTTTTTTAGCTAAAGTACATTTATTTGTTTTTCACTAAGACTTTGTCTTGAGGACATAACTAAACCACGTCACCACCCCCCACCCCAATGTGAAGAAGGGTTAGTACAGTGAATGTTATAAAGCAGATAGGAACAGTTTGAAGGATTGGAACCAACATTAACTGACAAAAACCAACTTCCATCTAAATCATCATAAAAATGTTTAAGTAAAAAAAAAGGAGGGGGCAGGGGGGAAAGGCGGTTTCAGATTGAACAAGATCCTCACATTTCATCTAATACATTCAATCCTGGCAGGAGTGCACCAAAATGGAAACAGGATTACTATAATACAAAACTTCCACTACAGCACACTGTACACAGCTGTGTTCCAATCCCACCCCTGTCCCCCTAATGCTTCCAAACTCAACTCTTTCCTGGCCTGTTGGGCCTGTTGACAAAGGAGCACCTGGATCTTCTCTTTAATCCAGTCTTTGTTATAAGGCTGGTATGTCTGGGTATCAGCTCAGTAAACAAGGCAGCTGAGGTCTGCCAGGTCATCAATAAAATCAAACAACTGACTGATATCATATGTGATAGAGGGGCTGTTGGGATTCATTCTCTTCAGATGTTCTTCATACATTTTACAAACACCTTCCATGCATTCATTCACAGATTCATAGTCAGCATAAGTTCTGCCTTCTGGCCTCTTGGTAGGCTGTACCAGCAAAATGGTGTGAGACATCGCACCAAACTCTCTGCAGCCACTCCTGACTCGGCCACTGCACCTAGTTATGAGTATTTTGAAGAGCTTGCCCAGTTTCCTCCAGAGAACAACCAATAGTACAGTTCTTCTCATTCCAAAGAGTATCTTTATACTCTGAGCCATTCTTCTAACAAGTTTTAGAGGGAACTAAACAAGAGTAGAAGAAATGGGTGGCTACGGTAGAAGATTAGCATGATATTTTGGCAGCCCTGCTTTCTTTGAGATCAACTTATATTTTGCACTTCTTTGTAAAGTTATAGTCAATAGAAAAATATAATACGTCTCCTCTAGATTGAGACATTTCTGCTTTCTTCATTATATTCTGGATACCCTCTTCCTCTCCCCACACTGTGATAGCATCCAAGGATGAGGAGGTGAAAATACAATGGATATCAGTTCTGAGGTTAAGACAGAAAACGGACAAATATTTGGTAGTCAGCATAGCATGCAAAGGATATACTGGATATCTTTCAAAAGCAAAATATAGTCTGGATAGTTAACTTCAAAGTATAATTTTATGCACTGAAAGATATGGCTCTTCTCTTTACTTAACTCAAACATGATCTATAAAATATCAAATGTAAGAAAAGGATTTAGGAGAATAAATATCTATGGGAATGACAGATTTGACCAAAATGAAAAAAAGTTGAAGTAAAATTTTTGAAAAAAATTCAAGTGATTCAAGTGCATCCCATCTGTGCTTCTTGTCACATTATTTTTATCCTCAAATTTACATATTGTATTTACAAATGTTTCTGTTCTCAGGTTAATTTTAGGAGCTCAAGTTGGGTATTTAAATGTTTGAATTAAGCGTAACAACTAAATAAATATGAGAACACAAATCCTGGATGTTAAATGCATATAGACTATCAAATTTGTCTTCTTAATCCTCAGCCAACACTTGAGTTCAGTTCCATCTAATAGTCCACTAGAAATTCCACTGTATTGTCCAACCATCAACCCACAATTCTCTAAATACATTACTTTTGCTTCCTTGGCAAAGTACTGCTTTACATTGTTTCCTTACTTCAATCAATATTATCAAAATTCTTTCAATTATTTAAAATACAAATTTCAGCATCTTCATTTTCTCTTTCATCTCTTTCACCCCCAAATAAGTTCTAAAGACACTGCCTTCCAAAATCTCCTCTTTTATTAACTTAGGCAAGGTTTTCATCATTCTCGTCTCAATTACTACAATAAACTCCTAATTCATTTTAATGTTCAAACACTACCTCTTTCTAGTTACCCTGATATAGACATCACATTAATTTTTTTTTAATTCACTATTTTCACATGACATTCCATCACCCTGGATCAAATCCTTCAATAATTATTAACCACCTACTCTAACAATTTTAAGCTTTCTAGTGTGTTACCTACTTTCTCACACTGCCTACCAAATTCTCATACTTCAAGAGTTAATCTGGTCTCACCTCTTCTCTGATTTTTCTTTTACCCTGTGTCATTAGAAGCAGTATGGTAGAGTAGGAAACATTTACTCTGAGGTTTCAGGTGACTGTGGGATGAAATCCCAGCCCTGTCATCTATCCACTGGGAAGAACAAGTTAAATCCTTGAACCTTGGCTTCATTATATGCAATACACGAGATAATAAAGCCAAATTCCTATGACCAATGAAAGATTAAATGAAACAGTGTATGTAAAGTACTAGCAAGGACAAATGATTTTACTTGGCAGATTATTAAATACTAATCCATATTTCTAAATATAATAGTAAAGTGTTGTTAAAATTATGACCTGGACTCACCAAATGATGCCTAAACATTTATTAAACAAAAAAGAAATAAATATCTGTAGCAAACTCTTATTACTGCCATACCTTCTTGCTCTATGAGCCCTTTGAAAATTGATAATATATACCGGTGTATATCCTTCTTTTAACTAGAATTCTTTAACAAAAAAATAAATAAATAATAATTCCCTCAAATGACATATCCACAAACAGCCAGACAAAATTTAATATATTTAATGGTTAAGAAATGAGTGTGAAGATTTTTGAATTTAGAAAGACCTGAATGGAAAATTTCTAGCCATCCTTTTAGAATTATGATTCTTCTGAGTGAAATGATTGACAAAGAAGAAAGTGACATTTTTAAATATCCAAGGGAGACCCCAAGCATAGTCTGCAGCTCTTCCAAGACAGAACTGTCATACAGTATAAAGTTGTGCTGGCAGAGCAGTCCATATCCTCTAATGGGCAGGAGGACAAGCTGGTGACTCAAGTGGTCTAGCTGTAAGAGGCATGGTGGTAGCGAGCACCCACTTGGAGAGATTATAAGGAACTGATGGGGTAAGAGAGACATTCAGAAACTAAGAAATAATAATGAAGTGGTAGCTGGGTGCTTATCTTTAGCTTACACAAAAATAATCATTTTAAGGGACATTATACAGTCACATTTTACCAACTTGGTAGAGATTATGAAGCTAGCAATTTCAACCATGTAGAAAAATATACTCAAAAACCTGCAGAAGAAAAAAACAGCTTTCAGCCATCTTTATTATTTTGGAAAGAATTGAATGACTCTCATTAACAGCTTTCCAGTTTATAGTGTATTTTAAAAGAACAAGGGTTGAAATAAGTGATAGAATAGAGCACCTAGGAAACAGAAAAAAAGAAATTGGCAACTAAATACCTGACATAAAGGACAAAAGGAGAAAACACAGCATTCCGAGGCTTTTATTACAAGTTCTCTCAGCCTTATATTTTTCAATTGCTCCAGGGGCTTCACTTAACTTTCTAAGAGTACAATGACTAGTATTCTGAAAGAAGAACCTTCTTAATTTTACTCATCCTCCAAAAAACTCTCCCTAAAATATATTGCATAATTTCCTCCATTATTATACATATTACATAGATTCTAATATAATCTTTTTTCTTGAGATATTGCTGTAAAAAGCTAAAATACTTAAATACTCTGAGAATAAAAAGCATGTTCTCTTTATTCTGTTAATTATATAGAAATTGTGTTCAAGCTAACAAGTATGGTCCTCTTGTCTGATGGATCTCAACATCACTCTGGATTTATGCCTAGTGACAAATATTGACTAAATATAAGACTAAATCACATTAATGATAAACATGCATTGAATACTTTTTATGGTCCAATACTGGGTCATACTCTTTGCCTGTTTTATCTTACTACATAGTCTCAATTATTTTTATTCTATAACTGTAATTATTATTCTTATTTTACAGTTGAGAAAATTGAAGCATACAAACGTAAATTAATCTTTCCATATTCCTAATGAAAAGGGACAATAGTATATATGCTGTGATTCCCTGATTTGTCATTTTCCAAAACAGTTGTACAAAGTACTGTGTTAACATAATTAAGAGTTTCTGGCATCTAACACATTTGGGGAACTTAAGGTTAGGTTCAATACATTTCACACAGAACTTTTGAATGACTTTAATAACTTAAGGGGCACTAGGTCTCCAAGAAGGGTACATAAAATGTAGACTAACATTCAGTTAATCTCACCATTATTTGATGATGCACTCCACTTTTCTTAGAGCGTCTTGAAAAACTAGTTTTTCTTGGGACAAACTTAGAAAACAGCTTATTTATAAAAAGTACAATAATTGTTTTCATACAATCATTAGTCCTTTGATACAAAGTTGAGGATGTAATGCCAAAAAAACACAATTCATAAAAATAATTCTGTTTTTCCAAATATAGTACACATGCTGTTACGGGTTGAATTGTGTCCCCCAAAGAAGGTATGTTGAAATTCTAACCCCCAGGTCTTCAGAATATTACCTTATTTGAAACTAGAGTTGTAACCCATGTAATTAGTTCAGATGAGGTCATACTGGAGTAGGGTAGGGCCTTATTCTGATATGACTGGTGTCCTTATAAGAGGAGGAGAGACACAGGAAGGAGAATACCATGTGAAAACACAGACACACTGGGAAAATGCCATGTAATGACAGAGGTTGCAGTTGCAAGCCAAGCAACAGACTGACAGCCACCAACAGCCACCAACAAACAGGCAAGGAAGGAGTCTACTAAGTGTCTTAGTGGACCATGGCCCCGCAGATACCTAGATTTTGAACTTCTCCAGAATTGTAAGATAATAAAGTTCCATTCTCTTAAGTCACCCAGTATATGGCACTTTGTTACAGCAACCCTAAGGAAACCAATATGCATGGGTTACAAGAACACAAAATATTGATACCTTGAACATGGGATAAAATATAGAATATTTAGAGTAAAGCACTGTGGAATAATTGGAGAGAGTAGATAATTTGGAAAGAAACTTGAGAGCAGAGAGTCATGTGGCTGAGAAGAGATCTACTTGTTTATATTAATTTTTTAAAAAACTAAAGTAAGTATTTGAACATCTGTCTAAACATCAATTTTCATATCTGGAAAGTGGTTTCCAGCTCATTCCTTACAAGATTATTATGATGATTAAGTGGGAAACACAGTATATAGGAAGCAATCAAGACATATTATTACATTAGCTACTTCATACCATCAAGTTATCTCTCCAGCCCAGACCTCATGTTATCTCAGAGAAGTCCAAAGTCACTGAAAACGTGTTGTTCTAGTGAAGAAAGAATGGATACTATAGAGGCAGGTAGCAGAAGCAAGAAGAACTACAATTCTGCAGTCTGTTGCACGAAAACCACACTCACAGAAAGACAGACAAAATGAAAAGGCACAGGACTATGTACCAGATGAAGGAACAAGATAAAACCCCAGAAAAACAACTAAGTGAAGTGGAGATAGGCAACCTTCCAGAAAAAGAATTCACAATAATGATGTTGAAGATGATCCAGGACCTCAAAAAAAGAATGGAGGCAAAGATCAAGAAAATGCAAAAATTTTAACAAAAACCTACAAGAATTAAAGAACAAAAAACCAGAGATGAACAATACAATAACTGAAATGAAAAATACACTAGAAGGAATCAAGAGCAGAATAACTAAGGCAGAAGAATGGATAAGTTACCTGGAAGACAGAATGATGGAATTCATGGCCACGGAACAGAATAAAGAAAAAAGAATGAAAGGAAATGAAGACAGCCTAAGAGACCTCTGGGACAACATTAAACACAGCAATGTTCACATTATAGGCGCCTCAGAAGGCGAAGAGACAGAGGAAGGACCCAAGAAAATATTTGAAGAAACTATAGTCGAAACTTCCCTAACATGGGAAAGGAAATAGCCACCCAAGTGCAGGGAGCGCAGAGAGTCCCAAGCAGGATAAACCCAAGGAGAAACATGCCAAGACACATAGTAAGGAAACTGACAAAAATTAAAGGCAAAGAAAAATTATTGAAAGCAACAAGGGAACTCCCATAAGGTTAACAGCTGATTTCTCAGCAGAAACTCTACAAGCCAGAAGGGAGTGGCCTGACATATTTAAAGTGATGAAAGGGAAGAACCTACAACCAAAATTACTCTACCCGGCAAGGATCTCATTTGGATTTGATGGAGAAATCAAAAGCTTTACAGACAAGCAAAAGCTAAGAGAATTCAACACCACCAAACCAGTTCTACAACAAATGCTAAAGGGACGTCTCTAAGTGGGAAACACAAGAGACGAAAAGGACCTACAAAAACAAACCCATAACAATTAAGAAAATGGTCATAGGAACATACATATCAATAGTTACCTTAAACGTGAATGGATTAAATGCTCCAAACAAAAGACACAGGCTTCCTGAATGGATACAAAAACAACACCCATATATATGCTGTCTGCAAGAGACCCACTTCAGACCTAAGGACACATACAGACTGAAAGTGAGGGGATGGAAAAAGATATTCCATGCAAATGGAAATCAAAAGAAAGCTGGAGTAGAAATATTCATATCAGATAAAATAAACCTTAAAATAAAGAATGTTACAAGAGACAAGGAAGGACACTACATAATGATAAAAGGATCTATCCAAGAAGAAGATATAACAATTATAAATATATAGGCACCCAACAGAGGAGCACCTCAATACATAAGGCAAATGCTAACAGCTATGAAAGAGGAAATCGACAGTAACACAATAATAGTGGGGGACTTTAACACCTCACTTACACCAATGGACAGATCATCCAGACAGAAAATTAAAAAGGAAACACAAGCTTTAAATGGCACAACAGACCAGATAGATTTAATTGATATTTATAGGACATTCCATCTGAAAACAGCAGATTTCATTTTCTTCTCAAGTGCACACGGAACATTCTCCAGGATAGATCACATCTTGGGTCACAAATCAAGCCTCGGTAAATTTAAGAAAATTAAAATCATATCAAGCATCTTTTCTGACCACAACACTATGAGATTAGAAATAAATTACAGGGAAAAAAACGTAAAAAACAGAAACACAAGGAGGCTAAACATTACATTATTAAATAACCAAGAGATCACTGAAGAAATCAAAGAGGGAATCAAAAAATACCTAGAGACAAATGACAATGGAAACACAGTGATCCAAAACCTATGGGATGCACCAAAAGCAGTTCTAAGAGGGAAGTTTAGAGCATTACAATCCTACCTCAAGAAACAAGAAAAATCTCAAATAAACAATCTAACCTTACACCTAAAGGAACTAGAGAAAGAAGAACAAACAAAACCCAAAGTTAGTAGAAGGAAAGGAGCCATAAAGATCAGAGCAGAAATAAATGAAATAGAAACAAAGAAAACAATAGCAAAGATCAATAAAACTAAAAGCTGGTTCTTTGAGAAGATAAACAAAATTGATAAATCTTTAGCCAGACTCATCAAGAAAAAGAGGCAGAGGACTCAAACCAATAAAATTAGAAATGAAAAAGGAGAAGTGACAACAGACACCGCAGAAATACAAAGCGTCATAAGAGACTACTAAAAGCAACTCTATGTCAATAAAATGAACAACCTGGAAGAAATGGACAAATTCTTAGAAAGGTATAATCTTCCAAGACTGAACCAGAAAGAACAGACCGATCACAAGTAATGAAATTGAAACTGTGATTAAAAATCTTCCAACAAACAAAATTCCAGAACCAGATGGCTTCACAGGTGAATTCTATCAAACATTTAGAGAAGAGTTAACACCCATCCTTCTCAAACTCTTCCAAAAAATTGCAGAGGAGGGAACACTCCCAAACTCATTCTAGGAGGCTACCATCACCCTAATACCAAAACCAGACAGAGATACTACAAAAAAGAAAATTACAGGGCTTCCCTGGTGGCACAGTGGTTGAGAATCTACCTGCCAATGCAGGAGACACAGGTTCGAGCCCTGGTCTGGGAAGATCCCACATGCCATGGAGCACTAAGCCCACATGCCACAACTACTGAGCCTGTGCTCTAGAGCCCACGAGCCACAACTACTGAAGCTCACGCGTCTAGAGTCCATGCTCTGCAACAAGAGAAGCCACCACAACGAGAAGCCCGCAAACCGCAATGAAAAGTAGCCCCTGCTCTCTGCAACTAGAGAAAGCCCATGTGCAACAACGAAGACCCAACACAGCCAAAATAAATAAATAAATAAAATTTTGAAAATAAAAAAAAGATAAAATTACAGACCAATATCACTGATGAATATAGATGCAAAAATCCTCAACAAAATACTAGCAAACAGAATCCAACAACACATTAAAAGGATCATACACCATGATCAAGTGGGATTTATCCCAGGGATGCAAGGATTCTTCAATATACACAAACCAATCAATGTGATACACCACATTAACAAACTGAAGGATAAAAACCATGTGATATTCTCAACAGATGCAGAAAAAGCTTTTGACAAAATTCAACACCCATGTATGATAAAAACTCTCCAGAAAGTGGGCACAGAGGGAACCTACCTCAACATAATAAAGGCTATATATGACAAACCCACAGAAAACATCATTCTCAATGGTGAAAAACTGAAAGCATTTCCTCTAAGATCAGGAACAACACAAGGATGTCCACTCTTGCCAGTATTATTCAAAATAGTTTTGGAGGTCCTAGCCATGGCAATCAGAGAAGAAAAAGAAATGAAAGGAATCCAAATTGGGAAAGAAGTAAAACTGTCACTGTTTGTAGATGACATGATACTATACATAGGTAACCCTAAAGATGCCACCAGAAAACTACTAGAGCTAATTAATGAATTTGGTAAAGTTGCAGGATACAAAATTAATGCACAGAAATCTCTTGCATTCCTATACACTAACAACAAAAAATCTGAAAGAGAAATTAAGGAAACAGTCCCATTTACCATTGCAATAAAAAGAATAAAATACCTAGGAATAAACCTAAGGAGAAAAAAGATCTGTATGCAGAAAACTATAAGACACAGATGAAAGAAATTAAAGATGATACAAACAGATGGAGAGATATACCATGTTCTTGGGTTGGAAGAATCAACATTGTGAAAATGACTATACTACCCAAAGCAATGACTACAGATTCAATGCAATCTCTATCAAACTACCGCTGGCATTTTTCACAGAACTAGAACAAAAAATTTCACAATTTGTATGGAGACACAAAAGACCCCGAATAGCCAAAGCAATCTTGAGAAAGAAAAATGGAGCTGGAGGAATCAGGCTCCCAGACTTCAGACTATACTACAAAGCTACAGTAATCAAGACAGTATGGTACTGGCACAAAACCAGAAATATAGATCAATGGAACAGGATAGAAAGCCCAGAGATAAACCCAAGCACCTATGGTCAACTAATCTATGACAAAGGAGGCAAGGATATACAGTGGAGAAAAGACAGTCTCTTCAATAAGTGGTGCTGGAAAAACTAGGCAGCTACCTGTAAAAGAATGAAATTAGAACACTTCCTAACACCATACACGAAAATAAACTCCAAATGGATTAAAGACTTAAATGTAAGACAGGACACTATAAAAGTCTTAGAGGAAAACATAACATAAATCACAGAAAGATCTTTTTTGACCCACCTCCTAGAGTAATTGAAATAAAAACAAAAATAAATAAATGGGACCTAATGAAACTTAAAAGCTTTTTGCACAACAAAGGAAACCATAAACAAGATGAAAAGACAACCCTCAGAACAGGAGAAAATATTTGCAAATGAATCAATGGACAAAGGATTAATCTCAAAAATACATAACCAGCCCATGAAGCTCACTATTAAAAAAACAAACAACCCAATCAAAAAATGGGCAGAAGACCTAAATGGACATCTCTCCAAAGAAGATATACAGATGGCCAAGAGGCACATGAAAAGCTTCTCAACATCACTAATTATTAGAGAAATGCAACTCAAAACTACAATGAGGTATCACTTAACACCAGTTAAAATGGGAATCATCAGAAAATCTACAAACAACAAATGCTGGAGAGGGTGTGGAAAAAAGGGAACTCTCTTGCACTGTTGGTGGGAATGTAAATTGATACAGCCACTATGGAGAACAGTATGGAGGTTTCTTAAAAAACTAAAAATAGAATTACCATATGATCCAGCAATCCCACTACTGGGCATATACCCAGAGAAAACCATAATTCAAAAAGACACATGAACCCCAATGTTCACTGCAGCACTATTTACAATAGCCAGGTCATGGAAGCAACCTAAATGCTCATCGACAGACAAATGGATAAAGAAGATGGTGTACATATATACAATGGAGTACTACTGAGCCATAAAAAGGAATGAAATTGGGTCATTTGTAGAGACGTGGATGGACCTAGAGACTGTCATACAGAGCGAAGTAAGTCAGAAAGAGAAAAACAAATATCGTATATTAACACATATATATGGAATCTAGAAAATTCATACAGATGAACTGGTTTGCAAGGCAGAAATAGAGACACAGATGTAGAGAACAAACGTATGGACAGCAAGGGGGGAAGTGGGTGTGGGGTGGTGGTGGGATGAATTGGATGATTGGGATTGACATATATACACTAATGTATAAAATAGATAACTAATAAGAACCTGCTATATAAAAAATAAATTTAAAAAAATTAAACTGTCAACATTTTAAAAAGTAGATTGCAAAAAATATAATCAAATGTATCACATTTATTAAAAAAAAAAGGACACTATAAATAGGTTCCCAAGTTATAATTTTTCAAACTTGGTATCCATAAGATACCAAGTGCATTAGCTTAATGGTTCAGAAGACTTAGTACAACTTCTAAAAGCAATACATATATTAGAGGACAGCATCAAGACATATACCTTTGAAAATTTGCTTTCTATGAAAGGAATTCCTATAACATTTGCTTTTTTGATAGACTTGGAGGCAGACCTTGGCCTAAGATTACACATTTTAAGAGTATTTAATTGGACAGAACAGCCCCCAAGTACATAACACAATGAAAAAGGAAGCACTTACAACGATGACACTCAAAATACAATTTAAAATTAATGCTATCATTTTTCTAGCTGCATCGTCAATTAGTTAAATAATATAATGTAAAGCTATTTGCCTGAGATTTCATGTAGGTAATTTTTATTGATTTGGAGGGCTGGTCCAAAGCACAAAAATACCCTTCTTTCTTCTCAGTCCTTTCTCCCAGTTATCTTCACCTTGTCATGATCATGCTTTCCTGCTACTGCAATTTAGTCATTAGTTCAGAACCTATAAAATGAATAGAAAGCACAATAAAATATTGCCTGTATTCCATCTAGAAGTCACTCCCAGGTAAAAGATTCTTATTCTGTCCTTATATTTTGCTGTTTAATACAGTAAATCCTATAATAACAGTACCTATTACATCTCATCAAGTCAATGCAGACATATAGATAGCATCAATATATGGAAGGCCCTCAAAAAGGAAAATTCATTGTATAATTTACCTAAACTGACAGTGAAAAGCATAAGCACATCTAAAAAAGTCAGATTAAAGTAATTATTAAAATTTTTAAAACTACTAATATGATACATTAATATTTAACTGAATTAGCATCCTTAGAAAAACAGCAATTCCATGGAAATAAATTTATCTCCAAGTAACGAAACTTTTAACTTCATTTCTCTTTATTGAAGTATAGTTGATTTACAATTATTAAATTAGTTTCAGGTATACAGCAGAGTGATTCAGTATTTTTACAGATTTATACTCATTGAAAGTTACTACAAGACAATGGCTATAATCCCCTGTGCCATACAATATATCCTCGTTGCTTATCTCTTTTGTACATAGTTGTTGCACCTCCTTTAATCCCCCTACCCTGTATTTCCCCTGGTCTCTTCCTTCTCCTCAATCGTAACCACTAGTTGTTTCTGTATCTGTGAGAATTTCATTCTTTTTATAGCTGAGTAATACTCGCACTTTATATATATACAACTTCATTACCGACATTCATCTGTTGATGGACAGGGTGGCTTCCACATCTTGGCTATTGTAATAGTGCTGCTGTGAACACCTGGGTGTTTTGTATCTTTCAATTAGCGGGGTTTTTTTTCTGGATATATACCCAGCAGTGGAATTGCTGGATCATATGGTACTTCTATTTTTAGTTTTTGGAGGGATGAAACTTGCAACTTTAAAAGATAAACTTGGAAAAGAAATCCTCACCCCTACAGGTAGAAATCTCTAAATATATGACCTACATCCTTGCGACTTCTAGTAGGTAACTAAGAAGAACTTGAACGTCAATTAACATTAGCCTGTAAGAGTTGAGCCAGTAAATTTAACACATAAGGAATAAAATGAGCTATTATAGAAACCTGCCTAAAGGACCAAATTTCTCCTAAATCAGTGCTTAAAGAGCAGTCTGGAAATCTAACTGCACCATTGTTAAATGTGAAAAATGTAATTATCTGATCAACAGTGTTGCAACACCCACAGAGAGACTATCTAGATGGCTGTGGTAGGCAGAATAATGCCCTGTAAACTGTGCAGCCCCCAATCCTCAGAACCTGTGAGTATGTCACTTTACTTGGCAAAAGAGATCTTGCACATGTGATTAAGTTAAGGATCTTGAGATGGGGAGATAAGTATTACCCAGGTGGACCCTGAGTCATTATAAGTGAAAGAGAGTGGCAGGAGAACCAGAGACATAGATTTGAAATATTACTCTGATGGCTTTGAAGATGGAAGGGGTCCAGGAACTAAGCAATACAGGCAGGCTTCTAGAAGCTGGAAGAAGCAAGGAAACAGATTGTCCACTAGAGCCTCCTGAAGAAACACAGCCCTGCTGACACTTAAATTTTAGCCTGATGGACCCTTTCCAGACTTCTGACCTCCAGAACTGTAAAACGTATGTTGTTTTAAGCCACTATGTTTGTGATAATTTGTTACAGCAGCAATAGATAACTAATATGGTGGACTTCATAGAGTACTGAAAACATACTGAAAAAGAACAAAATATCAGAAAGATTTTTTTATTCAGTATGACCAAAGGAGAAAGACTCTGAAGTGCACTAGTTATTGGAAAGGTATACTTTTTTTGGTCAGGAGACTTTAATGGGTTTTTAAGCAACTTGGATAAAAAAATTCCCAAAACAGTGCAATTCTCTTTGATCTGCTTCAGTGCTCCTCATGAAAACTTCTAGTGACCAAATTGGCATCTAGGATATAAAATAAGAAGAAAGTGCTCAGAGTAGTGAATTGTACTATAAAAATGGCATTGTCTCCACTATAAATGAGCCAAAAGTAGGAGCATCTCCTGATCCTTTTGAGTCCATTTAAAAAGATGCATCTCAACAAATTATCTGCCCTCCCGCCCACTGCCCATAGCTGAGGATTAGATTGATGACCATTCTTTCAGAGGTCTGGGTGTCCTGCCATGATTCCTTCATTAACACCTTTATCTCACTTTTTAATTTTGACACTTACTTGAATAGATATACTGTAAATTATTTGAAATATTTAAAAATATTCAATATTTAATAATTAGATAATTAAACAAATATTTAAATAATTCTGGAGAATTATTGCAGTAACTACAAATATTATAGTAAATATATTTTGAGGGCTTACTATGTACCAGGCACTATACCATGAACTGTTAAAACCACAATCTCTTTAATCCTCAAAATAATTTCTGAAGCATTGCACAGTGAAGAAATGATACTTAGAATAGCTAAGTAACTTGTCCAAAGTCACACAATAAGGATCCAGAAGTTGAATCCCCGTGTGTCTGACTGCAAAGCCCCAAGCTCTGAACTATAATCACTGTAATATAACAATGCTATTGGGGGCTACTTATGGCTTTTTACTCACAGCAAATTGTCCCCAAGAGCTAGATTTTTGAAATTCTTGAATGATGTCTCTACTGGTCTTTCCTAGCTTGTTTTCAGAATCTAATTCAGATCTCCCACAGAAATTAGAAAGCAAAGCTTATTTAAAAATATGACCAAATTATATAGCTCATTGGCTATTACTCTAGGAGAGCACTTTATCTACAAGTTGTCTTTGGTGAAACCTTAGCCTTGAAAATTATTTTAAAATAAAATAATACTATCTATTCTAGTAAATTACTAACTCAAAAGAACTTGCCACACTGTTTTATAATCACTGGCAATATGTTTTCCTAGTTACAGTATATCCTACCTGGGATAAAGAATCGGGCATTACTTGGATTTGTATCCCTGTCTATGGCAGATCCTTGAGAAAAATCTCCTCCGTGAAGCCTGAAAAACACACCAACAACACCCACTCGAAACAAGTCTCCCTTCTTGTGGGAAGCTGGAGGCATTAGCAGACTGTATATATTGTAACTGCTGTCCTAAACAAGCTGCCTTAAGGTCTGTGTGCCATTTTCCAAAACTAGAGACTGCATACTGCAATAAGGAAGGAGAACACCAAATACCCTCTAGTTACCTAGAATTTTTTTGCTCCATATTTCTATTTAAAAATAGAGATAAATTTTCTCTGAAGCATCAAAACTGAGGTAAGAAAATTATGCTTGAACGTCATCCAAAGACCCATAACTTCTCCCCTGAGATGAAGGAGCCAGAAATCACCCCTTTGCAATAGTTATTTAAGAGAATAATGATAACTTGGAACCTAGACCCACTAGGACAAGTGAATAATTTCACCTTTAGGCAGAGGACCAGAAATAGCTCAACTAATATCTGAATATTGTTTAAGATTGAATTTGATCAGAAAATAAATGAATAGTAAAACCATTTTGTCTAGTTTATGTCTCTTGATGTCCTGAAATTTCTGTCTCATTGTAATTTAAAAAATCAAAGCAGAGTGTTTTCCAGAAAGGTCCGTTACCCCTGACTTGGGCAAATACTAGACCTATCTAGAGGTGACAGGTATTAGCTTTCAATATATTTGTGATGTATTAAATGAGTGAATGAATAAATGAATGATGGAAATGTAGGTTGATAAAGCATGTGAGGTTGGAGAAAAAAATCAATCTGAATAAGGCTTTGCAAAGGCAGTGTTTAATTTATCTTTAAAATTCAATTTGTTTAAATGAATATAAACCACTAGACCCAAGAATAGGAAAAGCTGATTATAAATGTTAATTAAAAATATTTAATTTTCTGGGCATGATGAGCCACATGAAGAAATACTATTCACACTCAGATAATTCTCAGAGAACTGCCAAGCAAGAAAAAAAGTTAATTTTGTGGCAAATATAAGTATAAACAACTGCTGTCTGCCTGTCTAGCCATGCTGATTTAAGTACAGTTTCGAACATATGTTATTAGATAAGTAATAACAGAAAGGCAAAGTAAGTATGCAATTGTTAAGTATTTGTTTTCTAATCAAGAAGTTAGACTTATAACTAGCAATATAAGCTCACTGATACTAATTGGGTTCATCTAATAAAACGGATTTAAGTAACTGCTGCGTTCCAGGCACTGTCAAGACTCTGGAGTTACGAAGATGAGTAAAGTATACCCCACTCCTTGGTCAACTCAGAGTCTAGGAGATCAGACAGGTTCACAAAAACTCACCTAAACATGCTCTGAGGAATGAATGTTATGATAAAGATCCTTTCCAATGACTGTGCGAGGACCATTAAGGAACCATAAATTCTGCCTCTGCATTGGCGGAAACTAGGGAACGCTTCATAGAACTGGCCACCTAAGCATCTGGCTTTAAAGGATGGCAACGGAAAAAGGACATCCATGAAGAGATGGCAACAGTGTGAGTGGATGAAACTAAATGGCAGCACTACAGAAAGTGACCAGATTGATGTGGCTAGTACACAGGATTTGTAATGGGCAGTCATTGGAAGCGGGAAAGAATAAGCATGAACCAATAATGGTGGAATAGTTGAAATTTCTTCTGGGGAATAAAATGTGGACTGTAACATTATCCATTCATTCATATATCTTTCTGACCAATTAGAACTTATAACAGATGTTTTAACGTTTTTCATTTTGGATTCTTACAATTAAGCAAGGGATCAGATTGATGTCAGCAGGCAAGGAGGAAGCTGTGCAAGGATCAGGGGGGTATTTTTAGAAGCTTTTACAGAAGATTAAGGCAGGGGGTAAGGAAATGGAAAGAAGAGAAAGGAATAAAAATAGGCCTTGCTGAACAACTGCAAGTGTATTACAGTGGTCCAGGCATGGCCTTTGCACTCAGACTTGCTTTGTTAGAATTCCAGCTCCCCAATTACTAGTTGTGTTACCTTGTGCAAATCATGCTTAACCTCTTCAAGCCTCAGTCCCCTTATCTGTAAAATGGTAAAAACAAATACTATGTATGTCCTAAGGTTAATTCAGACAATGCACACAGAAAATGATCAGAAAAGAGCAGTTATCATTATTATAATTTTTAAGTGCATGCACTACCAGTTTGTTCACCTGACAACCACCTTGCATGTACCCAAATGTGACCGTGTTTAATAAAAACTCAAATTATTTTATTATTATTATTCTCAAATATTGTAACATACTACATTCAAATAAACTTAACTAATCAAAAAAATTGAGTCAGGAATTCTGCAAAAATGGTGGCAACCATGGAAACATAATTTTGAATCCTCTGACTCTCCATATAAAAACATAGAAAGGCACTACACTGCAAAACTAAGAGCTCATGGACAACATTTACCAAAGATAAGTGACAAGATGCTCTGCAAAGCCTCAAAGTAAACATGAGTGGTTTCAAATCACTAACAGCCACAAGCCCTGCTAGGTATCATCACTTCGTGAAAAGAAACAGAGGGAATCAACAGCGCCACTGAAGACCTGAGAACAAAAGAATCCCAAAGTAGCCACTGGGTAGTCGCTGAAAAGTGCCACTGAAAAGTTTTAAGAACCGCAACTGAATAGAAGGGGTTTTCCCCACTCCAATAGTGTCCCATGGTGAGGGCTGACAGAGCTGGACTAGTTTAATGCCTATGACTTCTAAACAAGGACCTTCCAAGCTGCCTTCCTGAACAGAGCTCCACACCAAGGAAGAACTATGGGGAATGGCATCAAAATACAGTAGAATAGAGACAAGAGGGAGGAGGGAATGAGAAAACTCAGAAAAGAGAGTTTAGGAACCAAACCAGGAAATCTCAGAGAGCAAGGTGCCATATTATTTAATGTTACTCAAAAAAAAAAAAAAAAAAAAAAGCAGACTGTGGGAAAATCTACCAAACTACCCAGACTCTTTAAGAGATAAATTAATTGTAAGTGGAAAAAAAGGAGGGGAGGGAAGATGACAACTTTTGGGTATCACTTGGAGACACAGAGAGCTGAAAAACCTTCACTCCCAGGTTTAAACAAAAATGATATTATGGATGTCTTAGTTCATTTGGGCTGCAATAATGGAATACCATAGACTGGGTGGCTTATAGCCAACAGAAATTTATTTCTCGCAGGTGTGGAGGCTGGGAAGTCCAAGATCAAGGTTCTGACAGATTCAATATCTGATAAGGATCTGCTTCCTGGTTCACAGACACCACTGTGTCCTCGCATGCTAGAAGGGGCAAGGGAGCTCCCTTGGGTCTCTTTTATAAGGGCACTAATCCCATTCATGAGATCTCCACCTTTATAACCTAATCACCTCCCAGAGGTCCCCAGCTCCTAATACCATCACATTGTGCATTAGGATTTAATACAAAAATTTTAAGGGCACGCAAATATTCAGTCTATAGCAATAAACAAACAGCAAGTTGACAACTTGAACTTAATTGAATTGCTAAGGTCACAGGGCAACCAAGGGGCCCAAAATATATAAGAAGAGTCAGGTGCCTGCAAGAAGAGACCAGAGGTGAACAGTGATTTAATTGGCCGACATACATCTGGACACTGATAAGAAGAGATCAAGGGTCAGCAAACTTTTTCTTCATGGGGCCAGATAGTAAATATTTTCAGCTTTGGAGGCCACACAGACTGGATCACAAATACTCAGCTATGTAAAAAACAGACATAGCTAATAGGTAAATGAATGAGCATGGATGTATCCCAGTAGAAGCTTATTTAGAAAAAAATTCACAGCGACCATGGTTTGGCGCCCCTGAGCTGGACGTGTGGTCAGTTGCTTGAGACTGAGTGTGCCCTGGCAAGAGAGTTAAAGCCCTCAGGAACTGCAAATACAGAGAGAGTTTGCATCCTCTTCCTGGGCTTCTCCCCAGGTATTCAGAGAAAAGATCAGGAAAATCCTGAGAAAGTCTTTCTCATGAAATAAAATAATAATTCCTAACAATCCAGGTAATATTTTAAAGAGTTATAAGGAGAAATTATAAAACTGTCAGGAACCTAATTAAAAGAAGTCAGAAAATGAAGGCTCTAAAGAACTACAATTAAATCGTTTAAAATAGAGTAAGGTTAGTGGTCTTCAGTCTCTAGGATGACTCAGAGACAAATATAAGCTGCTTTTTAGGAGAGGATGGGGGAAAAAATGATAGGCAGTGAATTTCCAACAGAAAGGCAAGGTACTTATAGAACCCCTTCCTGAAGACGTTTTTAAAATTGTTTTCTTTTTTTTCATTTTATTGTTTTGTTAATTCAGACAACAGATATAGCATAAGTGGGTTTTCCTGAGAGCAAATGTTTTTTCATACCCTCTGGTTTTATAATATTTACTAAGTATGACATTTAATATATATGTCTTTCCAAAGAATGGAACAAATTTCTCAAGATTAGACTTTGGAGAGCACCTATCCAAGCAGATTCACAAAAGTTTAATAAAACATATGCATGATAGGGGTATTAAATGACTTTCTATCCCTCCCTACCTACCATTTGAAATACATAAAATCCTTGGAAATTATGGAAAAAACATGCAACATCTGTTTCAGATGTTTCGGTGTTTAATGTAGCTACTATTGGGAGAAAGCCCAGAATTCTTATAATATGGGAAAAAATGTCACAATGGCTTGTTCATAATGATGTTTATGGTTTCCAATTTTAACTATGGATCCCCTTTTTTCTTTATATAAATTATTCTGTGCTTAACAGCAATTACATAATCTGAGCATGGGCATTAATTAACTGTTCCTAAAATATGTGCCATTCATTATTATTTTTGTTACTTAGCAATATCTTTCTAAATGTCTACGCTTAGTGTAATACACTGTTTCTTAGCGATAAAATAGAAATCTCAAACTTGACATTTATATCTTTAACTTAGAATTTTACCCCTCGTTAGTTTTTCTATCTACTTGTTAGTCATCTGGTTGGGTTATTAGCCATAACCCCTCTCTCCAAGAAAACAATAAAAGTACTAAAGTTAAGTCTATCAAACTTTGTTATTAGAAAGAAGGTCTTGTAATTTAGGAATTAATGTGCTTGTAATACGAAATTTTTTTCTCCATTATCAATTGTTGGAGTGAATACCTTTGAGATACATGAATCAGTGTGATTTTCAATCTGGGTACATAGGAGGGAGGTGAGAAGACAGGACCAACCTCATGGCCAAGAAAGAATATTCTAATACTTTGGATAATAGGTACAGTTTAAAGGAGCTCCCTCCAAATTTTTGTTTGGAGGTGGGTCTGACTAGGTTTCATCCTAACTGCATCACCTATCAGGTATTTGACCCTGGGCAGGTAGCTTAATCACCTTGAGCCTCAATTCACAGGGGAGTAGAATGAGAACAACGATGTTCTCTTCATAGGGCTCTGAGGAGGAATAAATGAAACAACATAAAGGGCCTAGGATAGTTCCTGGTACTTGGTTTGTATCCGGCAAATGTTCCTTTCCATCTCCTTAGCCCAAGGGCCGTAGCTGTCGTTGCTGTTATTGTCATCGTTGTTGCTGCTGTTTCTGACTAGGAAAGAGACCGACCCTTCCACAACTCTATTTTACCAACCAGGAAGTTGACTGCTTCAGTTTCTAGGGTAAATTTGAACATTGATCTAAGTCAGTGGTTCTCAGCGAGGGCAATTTTGCCCCCCGCCCGAGGATATTTGGCAGTGTCTGGGGACATATTTAATTGTCGCAACTGGGAGAGTGGAACAGGTAGGGTACGCTAGTGGCATCTATTAGATAGAGGCCAGGAATTCTACTAAACAGCCTACACAAGAAGTGCTGGACCCAAAATGTCAAAAGTACTAAAGTTGAGAAACCCTGACCTGAATTAGTAAAGTTGGCACATTTACACTGTTTCTTCAGTGAATACCCATTACACAGATCAGGGTACATGCTTTTCCACTCTTTAGCAATTTTTGAAGTCTGCTATCACAATACTCTGAACACAAAATATTCCATTAGTAAAACAGCTATGCTGTTAATTATTTTGTGAATTGTCAAGACGTCAGTGAAACAAGAGCTTCTCTGCAGTTCATTAACTGACACAGCTGTGATTCCAGAGAATGTCTACAAGTCTTATCTGCTTAATAAAAACTGACCCAATTCCTCTGTTAATTTAAGCTGTAAAAAGTTCTTGAGAATGGTCCACAAGAGACAATGAACTTCATCTCCCTTTAAAGGCAAAACAAGAATTCTAAAGATAAGAGACGGTAGAAAGCAGGGAAAACAAGTAAGTAATAAATGTACCATGAGATTATTATTTATATGAGTCAACAGTGATGGAGAAATTATAAGCTTTTTTAATCCCACTGAGTCATGAACAGAAGGTGGGCTGCTTACAACATAAAAAGAAGAGCACTTTAATCAGCAGATCCATACACCTTCTACACATTCTGAAGTTCTATCCTAAAGAAAAGTTTGATTTCTTCTATAAGTATTTAATGAGACTTCTGAATAATCCTTGTGGCTTAATTTAATAGTTAAATTCATTCAGAGAGAGCTTACACACTTTCAGGTGCTGATGATAAAAATAATATATAAATGATATCATAATGTCATACTCAACTATACCCAATAAAGTAGTACTGAGTAGATAGTCTCTATAGGCTTTTTCTAACACAACCCATCTTTAAACCAGCCAAATGGGTTCTAGTTTGATTTTATGCAATAAACATTGTCCACCTTTCAGATCCAGGAAGACTCTATTAACCAGTATGGGTTGACCAGTCTTTTCTAAAGACATATCTATGGCCTTAAGGAGACTCTCCTGGGTTTCCCACCAATTCCCCCAACCCTTCCCCTGGTCATCCACCGGTCTGGCCATTTACCTATACTTGTCTCAACATGTAGTAGAGGCTCCTAGAGTCTTACTTAACTGTCCTCACTCCCAGCCCATCATTCTCAGGGTTCTTTCCACTACATGACCCTGCTTTTCTACATAATTCGATAGACTTCCACATATACACACAATGTAAATAGCCATTCTCTCTTCTTTGTCAATCAATTTTGCCTGTATGCTTACAAGCAAAAATTAGTACAAAAGAATGGGAAATTTGGAAGAGAATAACACTTACAAAAAAAGTTAAGGACTCTTAAATACTGTTCAGGAAATATCAGTTGAAAGCAATCCTGTCTGACATAATTGTGTGAGGCTGTCCCTCTGTAATTCAGGTTTGTCCATCAAAAATAAGTTTAGTAATTGCTTCTAACGTTAGCCCTGAATAGCTTAAACACATAGTCACATTATTTTAAATACTCCAAAAAATCAACTCCAAAGTTAACTTATGGAAATATCTAGTTCTACTAATTTAATCATAGAGAATATCTACCAGTAACATTTGTTATAATAATATTAAGAAACACTTCATTGTTACATACTTCCCATAGTTACGGACTTAATTGTATCTCCCAAAAATTCATATGATGAAGTCCTAATCAATACCTCAGAATGTAACTATATTTGGAGATAAGGTTTTTGAAGAGATAATTAAAGTCAAAAAAAATAAATAGAGTGTTTATCATATCAGACTGGTGTCCTTATTAGAAGAGGAGATTAGGATACAGACATACCAGGGGGAAGACCATATGAAGAAACTAGAAGAAGCCAGCCATCAACAAGCCAAGGAGAGAGGCCTTGGAAGAAACCAACGCTGCCAACACCTTGATCTCAGACTTCTAGTTTCCAGAATTGAAAATAAATTTCCATTATTTAAGCCACCCAGTCTGGTACTTTGCTATGGCAGCCCCAGCAAACAAATACACTCAGGGAGCCTAAACATTCTGATTTTTGAAAAATGTTAAAATGGAAGAAAAAGTTCCCATGTAACATCATGGATTATTTCCATAATTAAATATGATTTACCAATTTTGGCCTATCTGCATCTGACAGAACAAAAGGAAATGGAGCAAATACTGCAGTCAGCCAGTCCTCTGCTTCTCTGGACACTGTGTATCACATATTTATGCTTACATTAAGTCTGACCAATCAGTTAGTTTTGCATTTATAAATGTATAGCTATATTTCATTTTGGCTTGGAAACAATAAGGTTTTATCAATGAAAGTGTAAGGAGGTTAGCGTGTCTTTTTCACCACTTAATGCTCAGCACCTAGAACTATTCTGGACGTTGTCATTGCTTAATCAATAGTTATTGAATGCTGAAATAGTCAATGAATAGAAAATACTAGTAGCTTCTGGTTCCTGAGAAGATGGCAAACTAGCACAGGCTGCTGCTTCTTCCCCTAAAATTCACCCTTAGGACAAAAGACAGAGAGAACCATAGATCTGAGGAACCAATGTAAAAACTATGAGAATCCAAAAAAGATGTTAAATTTAAAAAATAAAAAAATTTAAAAAAAAATAAAAACTGTGAGAAAACTGTTGTGGCAGAGCATGGCTAGGCACAGAATCAGAGGATAATTTTGGGAGAGACCCGCTCTTGCCTCTCCTAACCATTGTCTTAAAAGAATCACTGTCTGTCCCACACTATTTGCCAGACAGGAGTAACAATATATCTGTATCAAAGTTATCTGACCCAAAGCAATATAAGCGACCAATAAAAAAGAGGAAATGAAAATATGTGTCTAGAACCAAGTAAACAATGCTAAATAACATATACTAAAAAAGAAAAGAGAAATGAAAAATATAAACTGAATAATGCATATAAACATGTATATGACACTTTAAAGTATCATTTAAATGAAGATTTATTTTAAGTACATTCATCAAGAAAGAAAAGGGTTGGAAAAAATGAGCCAATCCTTGAACTTGGGAAAGTGGGAAAAAAAGGGCCAACATAACAAACCAGAGAAATAACGGAAGAAGAAATAATAAAGACCACTAACAGAAATCAATACATTAGGGAACACATCCACCCAAAAAATGAGGGAAGGAAAAAACAAAAAAGTACAAGCTGTTTAGGACATTAATCGATAAATAGAATCTGGCAATTAGTTTTGGGCGTGAGAAGGGAGGAGAGAAGAAAGAGAGGAAGATAGATGAGAGAGAGGAGGAGAAGGATGGGGTTTTTGGGAGACAAAGACAGGGACAGGAGAAGATAGAAATAGAAAAACAGAAGTGAGGAAGGAATAACTATAGACATGAAAGGATATTACATTGGTTTTAAAGAATATATGGCTCCCATATGGTTACCCAAATTGCCAAACACATTCCAAACATTTATTTCTGGAAAATACCAAATGTGAAATTACTATGAAGGAAATAAATCTGAATCGATAATAGTACTTAAAGAAATAAAAAGGCCACTTTCTCTTCCTCCACAAATTCCCCTGGTCTTGCTGATTTTTAGGTTGCACTCTACCAAACTATCAAAGAACAGATAATTCTTATCTTTCAAGGAAAAGCAGAAAGAAAGAAGGTGTCCATTTTATGAGGCTGGTGTAATTTTTATTCCAAAATTAGATAAAGATTGTGCAAAAAGAAAATTATAGGCCTATTCAATTACAAACAGTGCAAATGCCAAAATAAATATTAGCCAAATGAAAGGTATATTAAAATAAAATTCACATTGAATAAGTAGATTTATCCCAGCATTGGGAGAAAATTTTAGTACAAAAAAAAATGCAGCAATATAATTCACCATGTCATTATATAAACATATAATAAAGAAAGCATATAATTATTTCAAGAGATGGAGGAAAATGGATTGGATAAAACCTAAAATGTATTTATGATTAAAAAACAAATCTACTCCTAGAAAACTAGGAATAGAAGAAAATAGACTAAAATTGATTATGGTTATGAACTAAATACTAAAGCAAATATTATGCTTAAAAACTTCATTTAAGGGAAAATTTTAGACACTGTTTTTACAATCAAGATAGGCATTTATAAAAAATTGTATATTGCATTTTGGGGGACTTAAAGAATTGCAAGAGGTCCAAGAAACTGCAAGATTATATATGCTTTGTATAGTACTATAAATCCTGGCAAGTGCTCTAAAAAAAGACAGAGATATAAAAGTACAAAGGTTGGAAGGGGAACAATAAAACTGTCCTTTAGGTAATATGATGGTCTACAACAGAAAAAATGATAGAATTAGACAAACTATTAAAATGAACAAAAAGAGTTTTATCAAATACAAGATCAATTTCTAAAAATCACGAACATTTCTCTACACTAGAAATAACCAAATAACCAGCTATATATGAGAAATAAAATACCCTTCATAATAGAAATCATAGAAGAAAAAGAAAATCTAAAAAGTAGGAATCAATTTAAGGAAGAATACATAAAACCACCATAATAAAAATAGTATGCTATGAACAAACTAAACAAATGAACAAAACAGAGAGACTCAGAGACCGTCTGAAGCATAAAAGATAATATACAAGTAAGATCATATCACAAATCAAACTGATGAGTAATGTGGTAACATAAGTGAACGGGGAGAGGATAAATTAAATTTCTTTGCAGTAATAAGAGAAAGTAATTTTCTGTGTGGTAGATAACAGAAAATGAATAAAAACTGTACCCCTACCTTTAAATACCACATACAAAAGAGTATTCCAGATGGTTAAAAAAATCCTTAATATAAAAAGTAAAACTATGAAGTTAATAAAAGAAATAATCTTGTTTAATGATTCCCTTGTTATTTTTGACATCCTGTGATAGTAGTAGAGGCCTAATTGTTACTTCGAACAGTAAAATAGGCCTAGGGAATTGGGCTGGGTGATATTATAATCATAAGTCAGAGGCAGATCAGGGCACATGAAACATAATGGAAATTAATTTGTACAAACAAGTTAAAAAGAAGCTCATTTTATCATACCTTTTTAAAACACAAATATAAAATTTGATGAAAATACCAAATGTTTTTATTTTGCATATAAACATAACCTATTTGAGTTTGAAATAAATTATAAACAGGGAATTTTCCTATGCTGATGCACAGCAAAGAACAAGTACGTTCAGGCTTACATTACTATCAGTGCAGTTTCATTTAGGATAAGAAGTGATGATCTCTACTGAAAATAATTTGATTTTGACCATTAAATGTGTTAATGGGAAAACAGTAGTGACTGGCCTGGAAGTCAGGGGCCTGGGTTCGAGTTCCTTCTTTGGCTCTAGCCAGAAGTATGATTCTGCCAAAGTCACTTAACCTCTCTGGGTTTCAGTTTCCTCATCCATGAGTGAGGAAGTTAATCAAAATATTGATTAGTCTTATCAATATTTTCTTGGATTCTGGACCCTTCTGAGAATCTCATGAGTACTAGGTATCTCTCTCCTAAAAATGCTCAGATGTTTATGCACAGAAAATTGTGAATCAAACGTTCAAGGATTCACAGACCTGCAAGGGGTCCCTGCACCTCAGATTAAATACTTGTAAACTAGCAAATACCTACAGTTCCTTTTAACTCTAAAAGAAAAACAAGGAGAGATATATGTCAAGGAAGAATACTAGATTTCTGGCTTCTGTAACAGAATGCATGAAACGGCCAGTGACTGAAAAAGACACCACTGAAACTGAAATAGGTATTGGTAGAAGTGGGAGAGGAGAGAGATTATGAATTTTGGACTTGTTAACTCGGACATAGTAAGTCAGGCATGTCACTCACATATTTGCATGAAAACGTTGAATAGAAGCTGGGTTACCAGTAGGTACGGCACTCAAAGGAAAAGTTTATGCTGTGGACATAAATTTGGGAGCCATTAGCATATACATGAGCATACATCAGCATATACATCATGGTGATGAGAGCTCCCAGTGACAAGGGAATGGTAAGAAAGGACACAGAACAAAACTTAAGTAACTCTTATATTTAAATGCTAGGTAGAGAATGATGACCCTACAAATGAAACAAAAGGAAGAGCCAAAGAGATAATCATACTGTTGTGTGGTTAACTTCAGAACCCTAAAAGTATACCTTATAAATTGGTGAATAGAAAAACATCTCCTCTTTCCTCTGGGTCTGACACTGGCCCATGCTTTTGCACAAGGTTTGGACAGAGGGTCAGACATTAGATTTTATTTCCTCAGTCCCTTAGGCATAAGCTGAATGGCCAGATGCACAGAAGCCAAGAGAAGGTGTTCCAAGACAGAACAGTCAACAATGGCAAATGCTGATAAGAGGTGAAAGAAAAGATAGATAGCTACTGAATTGAATGGCATGGATGGAAAACTGGAGACCTTTAAAGGGGCTGTTTTAAAGGCATGTTGAGGACAAAAAGTCTGATTTGAGTGTACTGAGATGTAAGCACAAATTGAAAAAATGGAAATATTGGCATCAAAATACAGACCGTTCTCTCAAAAAGTTCAGCTGTGTAAAGTGGTAATTGGCTAGATACAAGGAATAACTTCCAAAAAATTTAGCTATGTAATGGGGTAGTTGGATAAAAATAAGAAATAACTTTGGGGACATTTCATTATTGTTTTCATGGAAAGAACTCTAGCAAGTTTGAAAGCCAATGGGAAGGATACAGTTGAGAGAGAGAGGTTGAATGCCAGAAACTAAAGGTAGTAATAATTAATGCAATATTCCTAGTAATGGAAGGATGGAATGGAATGGCAGTGATAGGACCCAGAGCATAGAGTGTGGAAGAACTGTCCCAGGACAGAAGAGACAGTTCCTCTATCAGCAGGTAAGGGAGATAAGATGGTTTCAGTTGTGGATGGTTTGCATGATTGGCAGCAGAAACATGAATGAGCAGGAAGATGAATGAATGTAATGGCTTCCATTTTCTCTACAGAGAAACAGGTAAGGACATTTGCTAACAGTGATGATCAAGAATAGGTGAGGTAATTGGAGGTTTAAAGAAAAGTTATAATAAAAATGTACTGTGACGATTAGAAGGGTTTACCAGAGAAGCATGGGAGATTTGCCAGGCAGTGCTGATGGTTTATTTAAAACTGGTGTTCATGGATTTTTAGTAGAAATGACCTTCTCTGTTGTGTGGTTTTCTCTGGAAGTTCTATGTTACTTGATTATAGCAGGGAAAAGATGTTAGTTGGGTCCACTCAGAGCCGCCAAAGGGGTTAGGAAAAAACAAAAAAAGACGGAAGAACAAGAGTATTTAGGATATTTCCAGGAGAGTCACTGCAATTACAAACCTGTAACCTAAATAGATAATGAGGGCAGTGAACTAAAGAAGGCTAATGAATGGAGAGGAAAAGATTATAATAGAGAATGATGACACAAGGTGGCAGGAGAGGATGTTATAATCTATGAGATTCTGAATTAATAGTTTTGAAGATGGAGCAACTATGCTTATACAGCATATGGTTTACCTTTGTTGTCCTGAGTTAGCGACCAGAAAAATAAAAAATTTGTCCCAAACTTTTTGTCTCCCCCAGTGATCTTTCTATCTAGGAAGTTTATTGGTAATCCTCCTTCCGTGAAGGCATGTTTTGAACAGGGCAGAAGTACAAACTCTTACAGATATGGTTATGACTATAATGACCATCTTGATTAAAATGAACTAGACTCATTATTTTCCTCCTGCCCCTAAATCTGTCCTTCCTCCCTCTCATCTTCCATAGTCCTGTGAGTTCTTCTAGGTAGCAAGTACTGAAGCATGAGAGTCACCTTTGACTCTACCGCATACCTCCCTTGGACTCAATAAGCAGTCCACAGCCCGAATGATTATTTCTTCACAATGTGTTTCATATCCATCCCCTCTTCTCCATTCAAGTTATCATCAGCTCAGTTCAAGCTAGGCCCATCTCATGCCTGGACTCTTGCAGTCACCTCCCAAAGGCCTGTGTTGCTGTAATTTACACCCTTCCTGCTTTCTTTGGCCTCAATACCTTTAATATTTGCCATTATCTTCAGGATAAAGATCTCATTTGTTTTGTATAAAAATACCACCTATATTGTTGGTCCCTGAAGTTAAGGATGATATTTATGATTTATACATTTTGATATTCTTCGCTAAACAGTCCAGCTTCTAATAATTACTTAATAAACATTTATGAATTTGACACACCCACTTGGTTCTGACAGTACTGTGTATAACACCAGCTTTGTCAAATACCTAACACAAAAAAAATTCCTTGGTTTAAGTCTTCCAAGGAATATTCTGCCCTCATGTACTCATTTTCTATCAGGATAGCTGTAGACAGATATATGCCTAGGTGACTAGTAATCCATGGCAGATTTCAGCCACTTCTCTAAGATGACCTTCGAGATCTTCCGAACACAGCTGGATTCTTGACCTCAGGCTTCTTTCAGACTGATGTTCCCTCCACATCATTGTACTGATTCTACAAAGTGATCTGTAAGTTTTTTTCCATGACACTTGGACAGTTTAGGTCTTGATCAAAAAAGTGGGTAGAAGCTGAGAGTCTGAATATCTGTAGTCTTAAGAGTGTTAGAGGATAGGCCACCCTCATCAAAATTATGATGTACATGGAATTTGTTTTTCACACACAAAGCTCTGCTTTTACTCCATGTTTCTCTCGGTATCTTTCCCTCTATACCTTATTCAGGTATGAAATGTCTTTAATGTTCTTTCTTCCTTCTATCTTTATTAAGACATTTTCTTTAAGACAGTATCCTACCTGTATCTATAATCTAGTACATAGAAATAAATCATTTATTAGCTACCAATTTTTAATAATTGTAATTTATTTTTAATTATAAAAATATAAGCTGAAAATAAAAGGTTTACAAAAATAAAAGTTATTTTAAAATTCTACAATCTAGAAATAACTAAGTTATTTTAAAGTCTTCCAGGCTTTTAAAATGCCTGAACATTGACTTGCATCTTTTTTAATATAATTATCAGCATTCTATGCATACAGATCTCTGTCCTATTTTTTAACTTAATATTCTAGCAAGACCTTAATTTTTCTCAGTACCCACTTGTTTATAATTAGGGAAATTCTTAAACAGTAATCTGGAAAACTGCTTAAAGAAGAATATGCTTAGGCACCCAGAGATTCTAAGTCAGTATGAAACAAATATTGAAGTTTGAGCAACATCCGAGGTTCTACTACTACAAGTTCCTTAGACTATCACAACTTTACTGATTTCTTTACCCACCCTGGAGGAAGCAACTAGTTGTACCAACTACTCATTTATCAGTATTCTTTCTTTTTTTTTTTTTAATAAATTTATTTATTTATTTGTTTTTATTTTTGGCTGTATTGGGTTTTCATTGCAGTGCGCGGGCTTCTCATTGTGGTGGCTTCTCTCGTTGTGGAGCACGGGCTCTAGGCGTGAGGGCCTCAGTAGTTGTGGCGCACGGGCTCAGTTGCTCCACAGCATGTGGGATCTTCCCGGCCCAGGTCTTGAACCCATGTCCCCTGCATTGGCAGGCGGATTCTTAACCACGGAGCCACTAGGGAAGCCCCCTATCAGTATTCTTAACTAGCTCTGCTCTGCTCTTCAGAGCACCCACACTAAAATCCACAAGCCTGGATGAATCCCATTATCTACCCTCTCTACTTCTGCATCCACATCAGAGACCATCCCCGTCATGCAATTCGTTACCACTACAAATTTATAATTTTCTTTAATTATCTCTAAAATCACTAATGAGCTCCTAATTGGTAAATCTAATTGATGTTTTCAGTCTTAATCGATGGTCAACCCTGCAGCATTTACACTGTTCTGCTTAAAACTCACTTCTTTGTGCTTAAAACTTGTTTTGCCCATAAATTCCACAACCACTTCTCTCTTCTGACACTTCCAATGTCCCACTGGCCTTTCTCAATGTCATTCACGGGCTCCTCTTTATTTACCTATTCCTTCAACAGCTTCAGTACAGTCTTTCTCTCCATGATCTCTTTCTGATCATTCATGTGATATCCAGTACCTGCATTTTGGGACATATCCACCTGAAAATTACACAGATATCTCAAATTTAACAGATCTAAAACTGACCTTATCATCCTCTCCTTAGGGACGGGGGCAGGGCCTCACTCACCCAGTATGCCTTCTCTCAGTTACAGCCGTCACCAACTGGAGTCAACCTCTATATCTCTTTCTCCCTATTCCCTACATCCAATAGGTCAAAATGTTTGAACTAACACACAAGATCAGATGGTCACATTGGATGCCCATGAAACAGATCAGAGTATCAAGTGTCACCAACAATTTAAAGAAGAGAGGCACAGATGAAACCAGGAGTGGTCTGGGACATCCCACATGACTCCCTAGTTCCTTCCTTCCCACACAGGACATTCACTATCTGGCCCAGAATGATCAATGAGGGATTCAAGGGAAGTTTTATGGGGTTCCCCACACAGACAAAGACATATAAGTTATAAAACTTCTACATGTTATATATCCAGAGGAATGAATAGCTCACATGGTATCCTCCAGGGATCCATGCCTTATAGATTCTGTACTTATTTACTGTAAGTCATCCTTTAACCAGGGTCATTTGGAAAAGACGTTCACTAAATAAGATCTCTTCTTCCTATAAACAGCATTCATCTATTTACTTGGAGAGCCAGTTGACAAGGAGAATAGACCAAGTCACCTTCCTTCTTTTCTTTCTCCCAAGGTATCCTCCTGTGAAGGGAATAAATGAATCATCGGTCAGCTGCCAGATGCTTTAGTTCCTTCTTCCCAAAGTTCAATTGACTATACCAGCTACATAGCACCAGAATATATCCCTTACTTCCTATCTCTACTGGAGCACATCAGCTCACCTCTGGCCTGAACCTTTCCCATAACTACCAACAAACCAAGTAACTTCAGTTTCCCCAAGTACATGTCTCACTCTGCTGCCATCGATGCTTCTTGAAAATGCACATTTAACCATATCCTTTTCTGGTTCAAAATCCTTTGGCCAATATAAAATGTACTTCATCAGCTTTCCCCCGCTTACATTTCCAGATTTTTTCCCCCAACACGTTCCCTGATATCCAGCCAGACCAACCTATTCTCTAACACTCCATGCCTAGCAAAGCCCCCAAGCTCTCACATGGATGCCCACGTTCAGCCAATACTTTGCAATGTCATCTTTTCTTCAATGCCTTCCCTGAACCCCCACATTCAGTTCAGGCAATAATCACATCGTCTGCATTGCCACTGTTCTGTGTAAATAATAAGTAAAATAGTTCACTTTAGAAAACCTTGACTTTGAATAAGATGTTGTGCCGAGTTTTTTATTTGCATCATACAATTTAATCCTCAGAGCACCCTCTGAAATATGTACTGTTATTCTGATAATTTACAAAAGAGGAAACCATGGCTTGGATACAGTACATGACTTACCCAGAGTCACACAGTTATTAATGAAAAAGGTTAGGATATGAATGTAGCCCTGGTTTACTCCAGAGTCCTCCTCCTTAAACTCAGTCATAATATGTCTCTCCTCACCCATTACACAGCTTCCCTAATTAAATCAACAAATATTTGCTAAATGACAATTTGGTGCCAGGCACAGTGTGAGGCTTCACTGAGTAAGGCATGGAAAGTAAATCTAATTTAAAAAGTCACCCTCTCTAACTAAAGAAATCACGTTTTAATTTTACTTAAAAAACCAAACTAGTATATACCACCCCTTATTACTTCAATCAAGAATTAGAGTGTCAGACACAGTGTGAGATTTCATTCCATAAGGAAGGGAGAGTAGATCTAATGTGAAATTATACCCTTAACTTGATTGGCAAAAAAATCTGCATCAGGTTTAGCAGTGAATTTCTCTGGGGATTTAAAGTTACCTAGTAATTGCTGTCATTCATGGGCTTTTGTGGGATCATTTATTACATTGCACAGGCATTACTGTTGCCTGTACTTTTTTTACATCTGCCCTATATCTTGCACTTCAGTGACTTAAACTCACATCCCCTTGCCAGACAAAAGATATTCATCTGGCACACAGCTGGGGTAGAACCCTCAGCTTGTATCTTACCTGTGACAGAGAACAAGATAGCATCTTAACCAGCTTCTTCCTCATAGTTTACCTCAAAGCAACTTATATGTTGCTACTATTGGTTCAACTTATATATGATAATTCAACTGAGGCGCTAAAAACACCTGACATGTATCATCTCATCCATGCTCAAATCATTCTTAAGATGAGAGATGGGGAAATAATCTCAAAGTATTTAAGTGATTTTCGTGAAAAATGACAGAGGTGACAGAAAGTGACAGAAGCAAAAGGTTAGCCAAGATCCTCTGATTTTCTCCAATCTTTGCCAGAATCCATATACACTTTAGCATTACTACAACTATAGATGTCTAACAATTTAGCAGATTTTCATTTATCCTAGACTCTAACATGCATATTTTGAAACTACATACTTCTAGTATATATATACAGGTACATACTTCCACTATATACATATATATATGTATATATATATATTCCTCAGGTAATTTTTTTATTATCCAGGCTGAGATCCTACTTCCTATATTGTTCCTCATTGATACCTTGCACTGAAATGATGTCATTAAAATTACTAGTCTCATTTCTACTATACACACATTAGTACATAAAAGAATTCCCATAAGGGGATTTATACAATGATGTCTTTGTAGAAATGAGATGTGTATGACTATGAATATATTTGCAGGCATTTTAATAAAAATTATTGTCTTTTTGGGATGTTCTTCTTGAAGTTAAATGAGGCACAGGGTGTGCAGAATACAGTGCATGGGCCTGCTGTTTACTAGCAGGAAGAGGCTAGATAGCTGAAAACCAAATTTCCTGATTCCACTGAGATGGGCTTCTGGATGTAACCTGTGTTGCATGAATCAGTTGTCCTCCTACCGACTTTCATTCAGAATTCAGAGGAGGCAGGGAGCATGACGGTTTTGCAGGGGAAGTCATCTGTGGCTATGCTGGGCGATTCTTATTCTGAGTCTCCTGTTTGTGACAAAGGCAGCAGCCCCATCAGGGGCCAGTTCTCCAGAGTGCTTTAACATCCTCCTTCCTAGGGTCTATTTCTTCATTCCTTCCTATGATTCAAAGAGATATGTACATCCTTAATAAACCCCTTTCAGCTTAAACTAACTAGAGTTCATTTGGTTTTATGCAACTAATGAATATAACTTAGACTAGAGAATGTGGCTCTTGCTGTGATAACAAACCTAAAGTAGGGCACTGGTTTAATGTAGCAGGGAAGCAGTCCAGTGGTTGGCCACAGGATAAGGATGTTAGAGATGAAAACACAGACAACAATTATTATGTGACAGTGACCATATGGTCAAATTATGATCTGCTGTACCTTAGAAGGTAGACATATGCCAACTAAAGCTATAGCATGAGATAAAATGCTAGGAAATTTCAAAATATTAGTGTGTAGTGTTGGTTTCCTGCCTCTTTCAGTACCATCTTATAAGAAAGACCCACCTAGCAAACCTTCCAGAAGATATAGAAGAGAGCACAGCTCTTCTAAAGGAGGCACTCTTTTCTCCCTTTCCCTGAAAGAGGAGTTGAAGGAGAGTCCTACAATTTGGAAATGTATAAAGTTGACAAATCCAGCTATTTCTATACCACAAACCTAGGCAGTTAAAAGTTGTAGCTGCGTAATACCAAGTAACCTACCAAGGACTTAATGGGCTGTGTCAAAAGAGCACATAGTCTCTCCCTGGTCAAAGACCAAACAGTTTGAGCATCCAAAATAATACATGCAATTGACTGAAATGCTGAAACATATAAAATATCCATGATTTCACAACTACACTTGAGAGAGACAGAGACATTGAGAAAAGCAGCAGCAGCAGAGAGGAGGAAGAAGGGGAGAAGAACAAAGATGATGACTGCCATAACAGGGAAGTAGGAAGGAAAGCACCAAAATACCAAACAATAGCAGCAACTTACTGAGTACCATTGGAAGTTACAAGGGAACCAACTCCTTACTGTCAAAATGGCAAGAAATAAGATTTATGCATTTGCCCTGTCTTTCCTCAATGAACTATATTTTAAGTAACTCATGAGAGAAAGTTCTTCATTACAAAACTCCACACAACAAATGTGAAAGAAATGATAAAACTGGAAAATCATGATTTTGCAACCTGTAATGTAATATCTGCATCAGGCAATGGTCATCAATGATAAAACTATTAGGTAAACATTTGATGGGAACTTATAATGAAGAAATAGGACTGAGACCACTCACCTCTACCATTTAATTATTATAAAAATAGTCTTGCCCTCCAAAAAAGCAGCAGCAGAATCTAATCAAGGTTGACTTAATGTTCACTTACAGAAAATATAAGAACAAAGGAACAATTTAAATAATATCAGAAGAAAGAAAGCAGGGACAATCAGAACAACAGACCCTATTTCTGTAAACAAATTGATGCCACTACATGTAAAGAGATATAGACATGGATAGAAAATTAGAATGAGAAATAGATAGAGGAGGAACTATCCTACATTAAGAGAGAAGGCACATAAAAATAAAACAAACAATCTTGAGTTAAAAAAGAAACAACTATAAAAATTTTTTGAGACAGCTTGGAAACAGGATTATAGATTATGGATCAGATATTATACAAAATATTATTTGCCTTGTTAGAGTTGACAATGGAGGGTGGTTATATAAGAAAATAGCCATTTTTGTTTTAGATACTAAAATATGTAGGGGTGAAATAATATTTGGGGTTGGCTTTAAGATGCTTTAACAAAAAATTCAGAGATGAAGTGATATTTTGATTATTGTTGAATCTAGGAGATGAATATAGGGGAGGATTTTTTTTAACAATTCTTTTTTTTTCATTATGTTGAAAATTTTCATAATATAAAAAGTTGTGTTTAAAAGGCAACATCAACAACAAAATCTAACTACAAAATTGCAGCCTTAGCAGGAGGTACTCTTTCACACAAGGTTACCTGCCCCACTGACAAAGCTGGCCCATCCACGTAGACCATCACTTTAAGAGAGGGGGAAGAGAGTGATTCACAGAGACCACAAAATAAAGAGTCTTCAGGCCCAAAAATGACACTACACAAGATTTTTGTTGCTCTTAATTCACTCATGAAACTGACCAGAAGTGCAGTACAATTTTGAAGAAATTCTTTTGCCAAAGAAACTGTAAGACTAGCCATCTGTAGCCTAGGCTATTTAACCCTAAAGCAACCTGCAAGGAAGGGAATTTTACTCGATGACAGAACCAAGTGCTGCCAGGTAGGTTTAACAAGGAATTTTTTCTGTTGCCAGTAAAGGGAGTCTCTGCTGTCTGCAAGGTGGGATTTGCTACAGACCTGTGGTGCTCTGTGTTTCCTATTTTCCCATTTTTGGAACAAAATCTTTCACTGAAGTCATCCTACTCCTATTTGACACTGTTTATTGAATGCACTGAGGGCAAATAACTTACCTATTAATATATTAACTCATAGGTGACAATTCCACAAGGAATCACATTCGGACCTCATACAATGTACTTTACACCACCATTAGAAGCCCTATTCTATGGTGTCTAGGAGTCATTCCTGGAAGCTCAGACCTCCCAAGTAATCTGTGAGCTATCGACATTATACTTAATAAGTGTTTTCCAGTCTAAATTATCTAGAATGGAGTCTGCCATCTGCAACTAAGACCTCTGAAAAATTCAGGGAGTTTTAAAACCATTGCCTTTCAAGCTTTTCCCAGATTTGTTACAAGATAAAGAGTTTGAAACGACTTTTGTACTTTGCTAGAGCTGCCATAGCAAAGTACCAGAAACTGGGTGGCTTAAACAACAAAAATGTATTACCTCACAGTTCTCACAGCTAGATGTCCAAGGTCAAGGTGTTGGAAGGTTTGGTTCTCCCTGAGTGATATGAGAAAAAATCTGTTCCATGCTTCTCTCCTCACTTCTGTTGGTTTGCTGATAATCTTTAGCATTCCTTTTCTTGTAGATGCATCAGTGTGATCTCCACCTTCATGCTCACGTGGTGTTCTCTTGGTGTGCATGTGCATCTACATCTCTAAGACCAAAATTTCTCCTTTTTATAAGGACACCAGTCATATCGGATTAGGCCCACTCTCATGACCTCATTCTAAATTAATTACCTCTGTAAAGACCCTGTTTCCATATAAGGTCACATTCTGAAGTACTGGGGGTTAGGGCATCAAAATATCTTTGGGGGGGGGCACAATCTCAGTTCATAAAATATTGTGTACAGTTTAACAAAAATTATAGCCATTAGTCTTTAGACCCTGGTGTTTATACTAAAACTGTGAAGTAAATCTGTTATCCCTTTTTTTAGTTTTACCAAATACTGGGTAAAACTGAGCTTCACAGTATGAATGTTAAGTACCAAATTATAATAATGATAAATATGGCTTGATAGTGTGAGCTATAAAACAGACAGCTTAAAATAACTAAGTTTACTTTACAATCCAAACATGCTAACACAGAAAGCGAAAGCTGAAATATTTTAATGGTTCTTGCATGCCTTAGAAACACATCAGTCCAGCAGAAGAGATGTAAATGATTATACAACGCTACAGAAATTTCAATGCTGGACTTCCTAGCATATTTATTCATGGTTCCATTTCCCATCAACATTAAGAATTGTTAACAAGTTCCATATTTCTTGCTACAGAGCAAATATATATCTTTTTACCACTGTCTGTGAAACATGCTAAATCAACCCATCACATGTCTGCTTAACTGAAATAAAAAGGAATACCTCATAACCACTTCAAATTCAAATTTAATCTCAGTTATAGAATACCTATCAAAGGTAACCAGCAGAAGTCTTCATTTTAATTTGACTTTAGGATTTCTTCATGGAGAATAGGCAACATCTATATAAGTAGTATAGCAAAATCTAGACTCCTGAATAGACTTCAAGAGATAAAATTTCTCAAAAAGGGAGTGAGGTATGTTGTAGAAACCAGAAAATTTTTCATTTTCAATACTGAGTTTATATCTAAATAGGCAATTTCAACAAAAGGTCAAGATTAATAATAGTGTCACATTTTTCTAAAACAAACTGGTCATTATTCAACCACAATTCAGAGGGCAAAAGTTTTTTAATTGCCAGCAGTGGTCATGGAGTCATACTGATGCTCTCCCTAAACACACTCATGTGCATTCACACACACACACACACACACACACACTCATGCCTAGATTCCTGTGGTCAGAAGTTAGAGATATAACTAACTAACTTTGGCCATTAGTCTTTGGCCATGAGTAGGACCATTACTCAAAGGCTCACAAGTGGTGCATTGCACATCTACAATACACAACCTATTGTATTGCTATACAACTAGACCCAGTAAATGAAATCTAGAGTTAAGCAATGTGCAAACCGCACATCTGTATGTCATGGTCCTGATCATGAAAGGCAGGAAATGTGTTCGTCATTGTTTACCACCACATCTTCAGCACCTAACAGGCTGCTTTGTATATAATACTGATTATGAATGCATGAATGAATATAAATAAACTAAAAAAGACATATGACTCAGTAGCTTAAAATTAATCTAATCTGGATTTCTCTTAGTTTGGTAGTCTTTATATTTCTGAATGTTTCTTTAAACATCATTAAATTATTTTCTATTTTGGTTTATCACAGGATACTGAGTATAGTTCCCTGTGCTATACATTAGGACGTTGTTGTTTACCCATGCTAAATGTAATAGTTTGCATCTACCAATCCCACCCCTATTGCTTTTATTTAAAAAAAAACTTTTTAACATCTTTATTGGAATATAATTGCTTTACACTGTTGTGTTAGTTTCTGCTGTATAACAAAGTGAATCAGCTATACATTAAATAAGATAGTACACGAAAAGGTTTCACCCTAAATAAATGTTTTGTTAACATCAATATACTCAACACATTCTCTTTAAGAAATGACAATCTGGGCTTCCCTGGTGGCGCAGTGGTTGGGAGTCTGCCTGCTAATGTAGGGGACACGGGTTCGAGCCCTGGTCTGGGAAGATCCCACATGCCGCGGAGCAACTGAGCCTGTGAGCCACAACTACTGAGCCTGCGCGTCTGAAGCCTGTGCTCCGCAACAAGAGAGGCCGTGATAGTGACAGGCCCGCGCACCGCGATGAAGAGTGGTCCCCGCTTGCCGCAACCAGAGAAAGCCCTCGCACAGAAACGAAGACCAAACACAGCCAAATAAATAAATAAATAATAATTTTTTTAAGAAAAGAAATGACAATCTGACACACTAGAACAAGAACAATATCCTATTTTTATTCAGCACAGATTACTTGGAACATATTACTTATGGAATTCCATGGAGGTAATATGAAAAAAAAAGATCAACTTCTACCATTTTCTACATGAAAAATGAAGCACAGAAAAGGAAAGTTAAGCACAAAATAAAACAAATATGCATACTAATGAAGGTTAAGATGATAGTCCGAAGACTTCTATTGCCAACTCTTTCTTTTTTCTTCTAAAAGTCAGGAGCAACATTAGAAGATTCATCCCAAAAATCACCATATAGATTACACCAATAATTTGTAATAACCATGCTTGCTTCCTCCTGCCACTCACTATAAAGTTGCCACGGTAGCAACTTTTCCTTGACAAAAACAGAAGTCACTTTAGAATTATATGAATGAGTCCTTACCCTCTACCTGCAAAGAGATGCAGCCTTTGCCAACCAGAAGAAAGAGGTCAAAATATTGGAGAATTATCTCTGAATGGCTGCCAGCATCTCCCTTAGCTCTCTATGCTTTCTTCAAATATCTGGACTTTTAGCAACTAAAAAACATACTCAAAATGTGTAGAGTAGTTTCAATAGGAGCTGATTGAGTTGAAAGCTAACATAGTTTTCCTAAAATTGTGGAGATAAGTATTTAATCCAAAACCTAGCCTGAAATTTTTTGGCCAAATGCCCAAACTCTAAGCAATGTTTGAGTCCCTGGCCCCGTGACAATGTGTTCTCTTGCATAAAACTGCTGAAAATCAAAGCTAAAAGCCTTCAACAGAAATATAAATATAGAATGTGATTAAGAGGTGCTCTGCCTCAATACACCCCATCGTTTGAAACAATAACTGCTGAATACCAGTATTCCTGTTAATTGTGTCAAAACTGACCAGTGACCAGTGCTAGATCAGGAAGAATTCATTTTTTTCCTAGACAATGAAGAACAAACTAGAATAAACTTATTTTAATAATATGTTACAATTAATTTTATACTTAGTAGGTCAAGTTTTTTTTAATTTCACTAATGATAATGGGACCTTTTCAGAGCAATTCTGAATAGGTATTGCTATCAATTTCCTCAAAAAAAAAAAGAAGAAATTTGGTACTATGAATTGATAATGTAGAGAAGTGGGAATATATAGATAGATATATGTTTTGAGGATATTAAGTTAGTAAGTGACACTAACTAACATATATTGAGCAATTAATTTACCTGTCTGATAGTCTTCTAAGTGTTTTATATGGATTACTTCATTTAATCCTCATAATAAACCTACGAGATGAGTATTACTGTTTCCCTCACTTTTCCTTCAGGAGGGAGATTAAATTATTTTTCCAAGCTCTCAAAGCTAGAGCCAGAATTTTTCAAGGAATCTGACTAAAAAGTAGAAAATCATTCATAGTGTTCAAGCTTTTTGCTTGTTGGGAGTGGGGACCAAGAGATTCTGGTATTGTCTCTTTCTAAGCACAGTATTCCTCTCCCTAGTCTCCTTGTATCAGACATATTAGACACGTCTAATTATACAAGATGAAAGGAAATGGCAATATACTGTGGATTCCATCTATGCTCAAGGGTTTTGTTATTATAACTGGTGCAAGAAATGGAACTAGCATAACTGAATGGTGAAATCACTTACCATTCTGGTGAGCTGGAAATCAACACTATGTATATATTTTTATTCTTTTGTTGTATTTAACTCATTTTCCCCCATGTAAGTAGGATTTAATAAGACAATGATTAAAATATGGTAGAAATTACATTCCACGTTTACATTCCAACTGCTGAACAAGCACTGGACTAAGTTTAGCTGGTGAATGAAGCGATGTGCTGTTATTGCGAGCAAAGTTGATTTGTTTTTATGAACTACCTTGACACAAGGTTAATAAGTAAAACTGATATTGTAATATGGATCATGAAACAGCAATACCTCTTAAGTGTATTTCAAGATACCTTTTAAAAACTAGGAGTAGAGATAACAAAAGAGTTCACTGGATCCTCACATCTGCAAACTCCTACCAGTACAGCCAGATACTTCCTGAACTTATGTTACACCACGGCAGGCCCTGACCATGTCTGGAAGCAGCAGTCACTACACATTCTAAGATGTTCTGAAAGGCAAGTGGTTGCAGGTAGGTTGCAGCTCAGAGCATCTGCCTGACATCTTTCATACGTTAAAAAAAAAGGGGTGGGGGGCTTCCCTGGTGGCGCAGTGGTTAAGAATCCACCTGCCAATGCAGGGGACACGGGTTCGAGCCCTGGTCTGGGAAGATCCCACATGCCGCGGAGCAACTGGGCCCGTGAGCCACAACTACTGAGCCTGCGCGTCTGGAGCCTGTGCTCCTCAACAAGAGAGGCCGCGACGGTGAGAGGCCCCCGCACCGCGATGAAGAGTGGCCCCCGCTCGTCGCAACTAGAGAAAGCCCTTGCACAGAAACGAAGACCCGACACAGCCAAAAATAAATAAAATTTAATTAAATTTAATTTAATTAAAAAAAAAAAAGGTCAGCTAATTTTTGATGCCTTCTACTCTACCAATCATTTAAGTATAAATAAATAAATAATTGTGTGTGTGTGTCTGTGTGTATTTTTACCATCCTAACAACTTCATTTATAACATTATTTGAAGCTGTCCCGTGTTTTAGTTAACATTTCAGTTATTTTCATTCTTTATAGGTGCCTGTGCAACAGCTTCTCATGCCATTACTCTGCCTCTTAATACACCAAATAACTCCTCTATAACATAATTCAGTATTACATAAAGCTTACTGTGATCACCTTAAACACAAGGTCTCTGTCATTCACATTAGCATGTCTTGTCGCAAGCTATAGCCTGGTAATTGCTCAATAGGTGCAATTTAAATTGAAGTGAAACTAAATCTCAATTCAATAACTACGTTTGGTAGAACCTGCACATCGCTGGGTTCATTTGTTAATTTGTACTCTCATTCAAAAAAAGAAATATTTACTGAGTCTTAATGTGACAGTAGCCACTGAACTGGGGGATGAAAAGACCAAAGTGAACTTGGTGGCCAACTCTCAAGGAGAAAGTAGGCCAGTGTGGAAGGTCAATATGAAAAGAGACAATTATATGATCCAGCAATCCCACTTCTGGATATATATCCAAAGGAAATAAAAACAGGATGTCTAAAAGATATCTGTACTCCCATGTTTATTGCAGCATTATCCACAATAGCCAAGATATGGAAACAGCCCAAGTGTCTGTCAGAGAATGAATGACTAAAGATGTGGTGTATATATACAATGGACTAATAGTCAGCCATAATAAAGAAGGAAGAAGATGGATGGACCACGGGGCAGTATGTTGGTGAAAAAAAAGCCAGACAGAGAAAGACAAATGCTGTATGATATCACTTATAAGTGGAACCTTAAAAAAAGCCAAACTCATAGAAACAGAGTAAAATGGTAGTTACCAGGGGGCTGAGGGGGGTGGAGGAAATGAGGAGATGTTGGTCAAAGGGTACAAACTTCCAGTTATCAGATGAATCAGTTCTGGGGATCTAACTCACCGCATTGTGATTATAGCCAAAAATACTGTACTATATACTTGAAAGTTGCTAAGAGAGTACATCTTAAATGTTCCCACCACAAAAAAAGAACTAGTAACTATGTGAGGAGATGGAAGTGTTTGCTAACACTATAGTGGTAATCAAATTGCAATATACACGTGTATCAAATCAACATGTTAACTTACAAAATGTTATATGTCAATTATATCTCAATAAAGCTAGGAAAAAAATAGGATACAACAAGAAAGAAAAAAGAGAGAGATAGTTACATGCTTAGGAAATGCAATGAAGGCCTTATACGTAGCATACTAGGAAGAGACAGGGAAGTGTGGGAGCTAAATGCAGAAGGATTCTACAGCAAGGGGTCACTCAGTTACGACATGACTATGGTACCGGGAGTGCACTAAAAAACCAATGAGTTAAGAAAATAAACTGTAAACAGTATAAACTCAGTATAAAATACTCATATATTTTGCTTTTGAAAGTGCAAAATACAACTAACCTTACAGGATAATTAGGTTTCATGACATGATCCCTTGCAGAAACGAATGATGAGAAGTATACAGATGCTAGGCAAAGGACACCTTACATTCAAGTCAGCAGCTGGAGGTTCACCATTACCCTTAGAACTTACAGTTAACTTACCTATGGGAGTGACTTTGAAAACCTGTGAATAAAGTTATTCTCATCTTTAGGTAAGTCCTCGCAAAGCCTTTTAGAATCATCTCCATTAGAGAAGCTGCCAGCTTGTCTTGCAGGATTGTGGCTGCTAAGTGCTGACGATACCCTGAAGTTAATTCAAAAGAGGCTTTAAAAACAATAACTGTAATGAAACATAGATTGAAGGGTTACCTAAAGCACTACTTTCCAATTACTTCAAATGTATAGATATACTTCCACAATACTTTAAGCCTTCAAAAACACCAAAAGCCAATAATCCCAATACCCAGGAGATATGTGATACCTTTTTGGACCTAATTATAGCAAGTATATAATTTAAAGGCATTAACCAATATTTAGGGCCAATAAACTATATGTAATTAACAAAATTGATTTCAACCAAAATACCTTCTTCATTTTGTCACCTTCTAAGAACATACATAAAACGTGTTATATTACACAAGGTAAAATGAATTTTCTGCAGAAGACTACCTTAACACTGTTTAAATTTGGTCAGTCTATCAAACCTGTAGATACTACTTGTTCCCCCAAAAGAGTGGTAAGCTGAGTCAAATGGTTTATTTTCTTGAATTTAAAAAATATCCATGAATGTGGTAGCCTTAATCATTAAAAGTTAACCCTTTCATCAAGTAAAGACATAAAACGTATACAATTGACTCTTGAACAATGTGGGGGCTAGGGGGTGCCCACCCCTGCTCAGTAGAAAATCTGCTTATAACTTTATAGTTGGTCCTTGTATTGGAGGTTCTGCATCCTCAGATTCAACCAACCTCAATACGTATTATTCGAAAAAAAATCTGCTTATAGATAGACCCTCGCAGTTGTTCAAGGGTCAACTGCATTTACTGTATTCTTAAGGAAATTTAAAATAGATTAAGAAAAATTGGGTTCATTCATATACAGCTCACACTACCCATTTCTGCTTAGAGAGCTAAGTTCTAGGTACTCGTAGACATTGAAATATATTTGCAAAATTGATTGCATGAAACAGGCATTACTTTTAAATATTTAAGAGTAAGGGCTGGGCTTCCCTGGTGGCGCAGTGGTTGAGAATCTGCCTGCCGATGCAGGGGACACGGGTTCGAGCCCTGGTCTGGGAAGATTCCACATGCCGCGGAGCGACTAGGCCCGTGAGCCACAATTACTGAGCCTGCGCGTCTGGAGCCTGTGCTCCGCAACAAGAGAGGCCGCAACAGTGGGAGGCCCGCGCACCGCGATGAAGAGTGGCCCCCGCTCGCCGCAACTGGAGAAAGCCCTCGCACAGAAACGAAGACCCAACGCAGCCATAAATAAATAAATAAATAAAATTTAAAAAAAAAAAAAAAAAGAGTAAGGGCTTCGCAGTAAGGCAGAACTATTCTAGTTCCAGCTCAGCCGCATACCAGCTCTATGACCTAAGGATGTTAACTTAACTTCTCCAAATCATAGTTTCCTAACTGAAGTATTAGGGAACTAATGCCAAGCTGATGGAATGTTAAAAAAGTAAAAGTAATGGCTATAAAACATTTATCACAAAACTAGGTACATAGTAAATGTTCTTTTTATTACACATACTGTACTTTGAAAAAATCAACTCTTTTCTAAGCTTACAGGGAAAATATTCAACACCAATATTTATTTATAATACTGTCTGTGGCAAAGGACATGTATTATACTTTTATCTAAGATGTCAATAAAAAATTCAATGTCTTGTGGGAAATGTCACTAAATGTATAACTGCATTAAATGTATAAAGCCAAAGTAAAGATGGCATATAAACCATCTACATAGTATCACCATAACTTTCAAAAAGTATATCTGTCAGCTTCATAGGATTAGAACAAAGACTGGAAGGAAATGAGTCAAGATTTTATTAGCAGTTACTGGTGGCAATTTTTTTAAATTTTACTTCTCTTTTATAAAATTCCTAAAACTGCACATATTACTTCCATTATCAAAAAAGGGCTGCATTTGAATAAGCTGACAATCATTTTCACATTTTAAACTAATTGACCCAATAACTTATAACAATAGGTAATAATTGTTGCTAATTTCATACATATTATTTCTCTTTTTCCAAAGAGATTTTTTTTCTTTTTAACTAAGGCACACAGACACACTCATTGTGAGTTCTTCTACTCTAAGCTACAAAAGAGAAAGAACTTGCCAAATAAGGCTTGTAGCGCCATTGTCTTTTTGCTTTATTATATGCTTGAGGATTGACCCACACAAAGCTGTAGAAAGGGTGGCAGAGAAAACTAAAGCCATAACACTATTTTAAAAGATCAAATTTAGATACAGTACTATGCCAGACATAAAAGTTTAATGCCCTTAAACAGTAACCAATGCCATGGCATGGCTTCCAAACATTTTGCACTCCAAGGTTTTTGTCATTTTCTGTCTGCCTTATTACTGCAAATATTGTATTTGCATGAAATAAGAATCTTGGTGTTTTACAAAGTTATCTGTTCCGCGTCGATTCAAAAGTCGTTCAGCCATGTGGCTGCAGAAGAAATTTTTCCATGATAATTATAAAAATAACTAGTAAGTCTCCAAGAAGAACCAACTTTTAAAAAAAAATAAGAAGGAACAAAGTTATTTTCCATAAAACAGTGTTCGGTGATAAAAGTAGAAGTATTTTTGGACTAGAAAATAATATATAATTTTAAAGGTATGCATCTAAATAGAATGACTTTTTAAAGACGTTTCTTAGAAAGCTTTTAATGCAACAGGCCTGCTAACACAGGATTGAATAGCTGTTGGAATATTTTCAACTCAACTAGCTTTCTTCAACCCAACACAGTGAAATAAATCAGAATATATTTGAAAGAGTGTATATAAAAATCCATTAAGACAGATTAGAATTCACAGTCCAGTTCAGTAATAGCATTAGGTCCTATATCTGGCACTCTCATACATCACAACAAAAAAGGCTGTACCAAATTTAAGGAATATCAAATGCACCTAGACAAATGTATACTTTCACACCACATATTATTCAACCAACACAGAATGCAAAACTCAAAGCACTATAAGAGAAGAGCAGTGAATCAGTACTACCTTTCTGTAAACACACTGTTTATGAGAAATAAAGGGTATATATGATGCTCATTTTAATTATGGGTAGTCTACATATCACATTCCAAGCAGATAGCTATTGTCTATGTAATACAATGCCAACACAAAATGCCTTTTTTCGTCTCTGAGATATTGCTAAAAAGAGCCACAATTACACTTAACAGACACCCCCCAAAAACCAGAAAACACAATAAATCACTGTTTTCCTTCAAGAAAGGACAATCTATCTTCAGTACTAGTAGAGTAATATGGAATTTAATAGTACTAGTATATGTTGCAGAGTCTAAAGTCTTGATAAAATTATGAGTTATGACTGATAATAGATCAAAGTGTCCATGTAGCCAAATGAAGCTGATATTAAATCTTTAATAGCCTGTATATAACCTTGAGTATTAGAACCCAATGATGTGGATACAAGTACTTAAGAAGATATGAATCTAGCTCAGTGTCTGTGAGAAAATATTGCCAAAGTTTCAACTCCTAATGGAGAGTATTAAAACACTTCTTGGCCCTGAATCAGAAAAGGGTTCTGTTGGAGTTGATCCAAAAGAACTAACTGGAGTGTGATTGGCAAACCTAGGGGACTCGAACTTGGCCTGAAAAATCCAAGTTCCAGGGAAGAATTTGGTTATTAAATTGGCAGCTTCAAACTTCTGAAAGTTTATTATGCTACCATTTAATTGCAAAATAATTTTCTAATTAACTTTACAACTAAATCAACTATACTTACTAAAAACAAAATTTAAATTTAATACTGACAAGAAAAAGTCTTTACTATAATTGTTAACAGCTAACATTTTTTAAGCTTTTATTATAGGTCAAGCACTGGTCTAAGCACTTTACATGTATTCTCAAATTCTATAAAATTTGTACTATAATAATCTCCATTGCACAGGTGAGGAAACTAAAATAATTTAGTCAAGATCACGCATTTGGCAAATAGCAGTGTCTGGGATTACTGAACCATTTGCCACTCTCCTCCCATCTCTACAGAAACTCAGGGGTGAAGCTGGGTGCAGAGGTGGGGGAGTGAAGAGCTGAAATTGATGCTCTAGTGTATAAACCAATTCTACAATTTTCAGAGCGGCTTCAAACTACTAAGTTCACCTTTAAAAGGTGTTAAAATGACTGATACATGTTATACATTAAAAAAAATGTTTTGAAAGAACTGTGTCAAAGGAGAAATAAAAGATAATAAGGCCCACTCTGCATCTGAAATGGTGGACAAACAAGTTCATCTAATGATTTTGTTTTTATGAATAACACTGGTAGTCTTTTAAAAATAGAGACTGCTAAACAAGATAACTACACTCTGAATAGTTAACATTATTACCTTCACTAAATAGGATGGAAATACAATGAATTTTCATTCACCAATGTTAAATGGAATCCCATACAAAATAATTTGTGAAAATGTGCTGCAAGCTATACAAAACATTAAGTAGATGTATATATAACAGTGTTCGATATAAATCTTATATCACAAATAAAAAATGGCAACCATATTTGGTTGGTCAACTGGAATACCACTTCAAAAGAACCATATTTAATCTGGAATTTTGTATTTTCCCCCACAGGATAATCAATGAAAAAGGCTTTGAGTTGTTTCCTTAGATTTCTGGGACTTTTATCAATGAATCTCAGAACTCATTTGTTATGTGAATACTCTGCAAGTCATTATTCATAATATATATATTTTATTTTCTTTCACTTCTTCTAGCTCCAGAAGTGAAATATCCTGAATTCTAAGCATCTCTCAAATCATCTTATGACTTAAATTGGCTGAGTTTCCAACTTCAATACACTATTTTATGAGCATTTTTCATAATTTAAAGACAACCTGTATTATTTCTTCATAATCAAAGTAACGGACATTTTCAAGTCCGCAAGTTTCTAGGGGAAAAAGAAAGACCAGAACTGCGAAACATTCCAAAATTCAAGAACCTTAACTGCAGAACACTTATGCTTACATCTTCTCTAACAAAAATCACTAACCACTAAAAATCACTAAAAAAAGTCAAAAGTTCATTTCCTCTCATCTTCTGAAATGCTTGGAAACATATCTATGTTGAAATGACATAAATGTTTAAGATGTGAAGTGTCAATAAACGTCCCTTCCTTTGGGTGGCTTTTCTGACTATTGATCTTTTTACTGTGTAACAAATAATACTTTCATATAATTAAGAATAAAAAATCTTATTAGATTTTTTATTGAAATATAATTGATTTATATTATTGTGTTAGTTTCAGGTGCACAGAAAAGTGATTCAGTTATATATATATTTTTCAGATTATTTTCCATTACAGGTTATTACAAGATATTGAATATAGTTGCCTGTGCTGTACAGTAAATCATTTTTGCTTATCTATTTTATATATAGTAGTTTGTATCTGTTAATCCCAAACTCCTAATTTATTCCTCCCCCCTTTCCCCTTTGGTAACTGTAACCTTTTTTTCTATGTCTGTGAGTCTGTTTCTGTTTTGTATATAGATTAATTTGTATTATTTTTCAGATTCCACATATAAGTGATATAATATTTTTCTTTCTCTAAGAAAATTAGATTTTTATCTACCACTTCAGTGGACACTTTCTTTGCTTCTCTGTTGAAATGGTTTTCTTAGGAAAACCAGCACTATTAAAAAAGACAACCTAACACTAAGTGTGCTGTGTTTTGTCACCCTTACCTCCAAGGTTACTAGAATACACAAATGAGCAACTTCCAATCAATCTCATGCCTGTGCAAAGAGAGGTCCTTTCCACTTCCCCAGTCAAAATAAAGTGCAAAAAATTGCCTGGATCCCAAACAGTTAGTGAATTACTTAATAAATAAATACAATTAAAGCTGGACTTATACACAGGCTGTCAATGCTACTCTCCCTAACACTACAGGCAAGGTTTCAATTTTCTTGTGTCTTGAGAAAGAAAAAACATTTGCCAAATGATGTTCCTGCCCCCATCCCAGATGGCTTTCCATTTGTCCACATAGCTCTCTAGTTGCGGCCCTCCTCATTTTATAAACGTCACTGAGAACTGTCCCTGCCCCGGTTCCCCATCCCCCAAGCCCCAGTGCTAGTCGGTGGAGTTCTTGAACATGACCCACAGAACCCCCCCCCACCGCCCCCGCCGAAGTGCGCTACAAAAAGCATTGCGCCAGATGCTTTCCAATCCTCTCCCTCGTTCTCTCAGTTCAGAAAATCACTGCATTTATTCCCCCTGGGAAAGTGGATTCAATCCCTCATTCGCACTGAAGGCGCCCAGAAAGGGAACACAATCACACACACGCGCGCGCGCGCACCCACAGGCGCGTATACACCACTTCCCTTCCTCATGTCCAACTCTGACAGCACTCAGACCACCAAAGCCCGTTCCCTCCACCCTTCTCTGTCCAAAACCCCTAACAGTTACAGAAGACAACTGGCGCGAGAGAAATCTGAGGTTTCTATGGGTCAATGGAAACCTCTTTCCCCCCGGGCCCTTGAGGGGCTTTGGAGGCACAATCGCCACTTCTCTTGTTGCCCCTTTCCGAAACCACCCATAATTGAATGAATGCTCCAGCGCCGACCCGCACCAACCGGAGGTAAACCCGGCGTGAGCCGCGGTACCTTGATGCCAACCCGCCCCCTGGAGGGACACGACTGGGACCCACATAAGTTGACCCCCGGGAGTCCCACGGAGACAGAGGGAAGGAAGGGGACCTACGCGCCCAGCCTTGTGCCCCTGTCTTTTCCCGGCCCTCGGTAGTAGGAAGGAGTCCAGAGGCTCCAAGAGCTGGGCGGGGCGAGAGGGCAAGATGAATAAAGTTAAGAAAGAGGACTGCTTGGCAATTGCGTGCTCCTGAGTTGCTGAAAAGGGGAGCCAAAAGGGAGATCGCAAGGCACGAAACCATAAATCGTGTCTGCCGCGATAGGGGAGGCACACAACGACACCGGACGCGCTGGAACCCGCCGCGGGTCGGCAAGGGGGCGGGGAGAACTGGGAAATTCGGAGAGCGCGAACTTACGGAAGAAGATGTACTCCGTGTAGCTGCTCCAGATCTTGTCTTCGCGGTACTGGTTGACGAAGGCGGCGGTGCCCGAGGAGTTACACGCCACCATGTGGAAGCCGGCCTCAGACAGGCGATCGAACGCCTGCTCCAAGTAGGTGAACTTGAGGTAGAAGCGGGACGTGTACTTCTCGGGCGGCCGGTCGGGGTCGCGGCTCTCGTTGAGCGTGTCACCGAAGACCTCCTTGGCCAGCGCGATGCGTCCGCACACCATGATGCGCGCCACGCGCCGGAACTTGGCGTCCGCCTGGTTGTCACGGACCGTGGTGTAGGAGCCTCGGTAGCCGAGCGTGAGGAAGCCGGAGCGCTTGTCCGGTGCGCCGCCAGCCCCGTGCGCTCCGGGACCCGAGGGCGCTGCGGCCGCCGCCCCGCGCAGCAGCGCCTCGCTGCTGCCCTGCGAGATGTTGTCCTCCAGGTCGCTCTGGCAGCCCTCGTCGTTGAGCGAGTTCTGCTTGGTGACCTTGGGCGACAGCAGCTTGACCAGGTCGGTGAGCTGGAAGTACTCGGCCTCGCGCAGGAGGCGCTCCTTCTCGGGGAAGTGCTCCGGCAGCGCGAGCTGCTTGTCCCGCAGATAATCCAGCACGTACCTGAAGAGGAAGCCGTCCCGGTCGATGAAGAAGCGCGCCCGGCTGTCCCTGGGCAGCTCGCCCCGGCGTCGGGCGCCGCCCCGGGGGCTAGAGGGCGAGAACATACTGGCCAGAGTGCTGTCCGGGACGCTGAGCAGCGTCGAGTGCTTGGTCACATAGACCTGGCCCCCTACGTTCAGCTCTACCACCTCGGGGAAGGGCGAGGGCACGCAGGGCCCCGGGGCGGCGGCTGCCGACGCGCCGGGCGAGCTGGACGAGGAGACCATCTCGCTAATGGGCAGGATGGTGCCGCCGCCGCTGCCCGTGTCCTTCAAAGCCATGGTCCGCCCCGCCGCTGGGCAAGTGACCCTGGAGAGCCGCACTTTCTCCTTCCCGAAACCCGCGCCCTGCACCCCCGGTGGCGTGCCGCTGATGCGCCCTCGGGCCGGGCGGCACGTTTCTCCGGCCGAGGAGGCCCGGTTCAGGGCTCGGGGCAGCGGCGGCGGCGGCGGCGCCCGGGCTCCATCGAGGGAGCGATGTGCAGGACAGGAGCTCTGCGGGCGCCGCGGCGGCGGCGGCGGCGGCGGCGGGGCGAGGAGGAGCGGCTGCTCCTTTGGGGGCGACGGCGGGGAAGTGTGAGAGACTTGCGGGAGGCTCTTAAGCTGCCGCTCGGCTCTCGGCGGGGAGGGCGGGAGGAGGGGCCGGAGCAAAGAAAACTCGCCGCCCCAGCAGCTTGCGAGCGCGCCGCGAGCCTCGAGCGCGGACGGTGGCGCAAACTACTCCTCGCAGCCGGGGAGGCGGCGCTGACGTCAAGCCCGGGACTGGGACCCGAGCTACAGCTGTCATTTAAAGAGATAGGTGCCAGCCTCCGGCTGCGGGGCTCCGACGCTAGCGGGAAGGACCGAGGGCCGAGCCTGGAGGTGATGCTACTTGACAGCGAGCGGGGAGATGGGAAGAAGAGGGCAGGGAACCGAAATCAAACGGGAAAAAGGACAGCATCTCTCCTTCATCCATTTCATTGCCCCCTTCCGTCCGTCCGTCCCTCCCTTCCTCCCTTGCCCTTGTTCGCCCAGTAAAACTATTTTTTTTTTTTATCTTGCATTAAGGTGGGAAGTGGGGTAGGGGGTTGGGTTATAACAAAAATGCTAGGGTGCCAATCTGAAATTACTACAAATGTTGGCGTGAGGACTTTAAGTGCCAAAAAAACTACGTGGGGGGGTGAATCTCTTGTAGTGGTTTTAGCATAGTTTTTGAAGTGAAGGGCGAAATGCCGGAACCTCAGTTGCATTCAGATGTCGTGATTGCATATTTAACTGTATGTGCTACCAATAGTTGAAGAATTTTTAAAACTGAAACCTGTTTTTCAGTTCACAAAACTAATAAAGGATTGTGGTAACCTGACGGTTCTCTCCTTTCATCCCTTCAGTATTTGATTCATAGTAGATGCTTAATAAATATTGTTGGAGGGAGGGACAAAGCCAGGGAGGGAACTTACTCTATTTGCTCCTAGTTTCCGATCCTGCTCTATCCTCTGATTAATCTCTTCACTTCCCTTTCAGCTTTCAGGGCAAGAGAAATGGCTTATGTTTTATTAGTAATCTAACCGTAAGAGTCAGGTCACCAATGAAAATTATATGAATTTAAGCTCACTTTAATTTCCATTTGTACAGGTACAGGCTGTAAGATCAGCATTATTTGTGATAGTGAGGAGAGAGTTGCAAATGAGGAATCTCCCTTCTTGTGGCTATTCATCCTGGGACATCCTTTTGTGTTCAGAAACATAAAGAATCATTGATTTATAAAGTACAAAGGTGAAAAGACTACACTGCTATACAAGTAGTTTGCTTCAAAAATTATAGTATTATAGATGAACCTTATCCATTAACAAATTAAATAATGTACAGATTTTCACATCTTTTTAAAAATTCTAAATGCCTACTTAGGATTCCTTCTCTTTGAATCTACCACACATACACATACACACACACACACATACACACACACCAACACACACAAAGTACTGGATTTGAGATAACAGTTGTAACCTCTAATTTTTATAAATAATTAATAAATTGTTACTTGGAGTATTAAAAACTATATTTAATTCTTTGATCCTTATAAGCCACATCCCCAGAAAATGTTATATCAGTTTTGAAGTTAGATTACCTGAGACTGAAAATGAACTAATGAAAGAATACAATATATTTACCAAAGTTCTAAGACTTAAAACCTGGTGTGCATTATGCATCTTCATGCAATCCTCATATTCAAGCCTATTGCCTCCCCCAAAATTTATAAACTGATTAAGAAGTAGAATTGATTTTAGCCTTCTTCACTTAAAAGCTACCATCAGAAAGCATCTGAAATGTAAAATAATAGTTTCTGAAAAATGAATTAATAGAAGATTTATAATCTCTATAGATTAATAAACAATAAAGCCTTGAACCACTACTAATGAAGCCCGTTTATCATGAGGTAAGTGTCCCTAATGATAAGTATGTTATAGACCATAGAATCATAATGAAGTGGATGTATAATGCATATGCATAAGTGTATATGAATATAAGGTCTCCAATGTTATCAGGTTGAAATCCATTTTATTCTTTTTAATTACATAAAGTATGCTCATGAGACAAAATGGTCTAAAGCATGTACTCTAAACGAATCATCTTAGAAATTCTTAGTGAATTTCTCTGTGTGATGTATTGCTTTTTAAAATAATTCTTTCAACAGTGATTGAATATTTTTCCTTAATCCCTTCCATCCCCATACTCCTCTTACTCTCACTTCCTCCCCCCCACTATACCCTCCAACCAAACTCCAAACTAAAATTGCAGGTCCAGAATGTCTTTACCTGTTGTTCTCTTGGCTAGGAATGCCTTTCCCTTTTCCACCAGTCCCCTAATCCTTTCTCCTTGCTTACTGTTTCCTGATGTTTCAGCTTAAATAGTACTTCCTCTGGAAATCTTTCAGATTTTTACCAGTCCATGTGTTTCCACAGCACCCTATGCTTACACAAGGGCAGGGTTTGTCGCACTAGTATGTCATTGTTTCCCATCAGATTGTAAGTATGGCGTACAACCATATGCACTATTCTATCCCCAGCATCGTGCCTAGCCCTTAAAAGATAGTCAATTTCTATTTCTTGAATCTTTACTGCATAGAAATGTGTTCACATCACAAATGGATGACAAAGCATCAACTAACTGCTAGACACTGGGCTAAGCAATGATATTGCAGAGATGAATAAGACTCAGTCCTTCACAATTAAAATCAGGAAAAGTGAGAACAGAATCTGATTAAAACAAAATCAGATCTAAAGGAGAAGGGAAAGCAAGAAAGAGATAGACACTATTGGAGCAATCATTTTGGTGAACTGAGGAATTAACGCCAAATACTATAATTAGAACCATCTTGTTCTAAGCCACAGACACCATTAATGTTCCCTAGGCCAATGTGATCACAAAGGTGGGTCCTTAAGCTCTTCTGTTGCTGTGCAAAGACAAGACATCAAACTTCTCTGCCTACAAACTACACTAGGTCACTTCACATTCCCAGAAGTTTTAAATAATACAGTCAAAACTGTGTCTCTAAGGGTACAGCAAACTAACCAAAAAGGATAAAGTCCAAGTTGTGATAAATAATTTGTAATTTAAAATAACAAATATTTCTTCACTAGTCTGAGAGTTACTTAAAGGCAGGAACTATATCCTCTTTGACAGGGGAGGAAGAGCACAGAAGGTAACAGTGAGATTTAAAGTCAGGTAGAACTGGCTTAAAAAAATCTACCTTTGTCTCTTCCTGGCTTTGTGATTTGAGCAAGTGACTTAACTGCCCTAAACCTTAGTGTCCTCATGGGTATAGTGGAAATAATAAAGACCAGAGACTTCTCACTACGATCATGCGTCCAATAACATGGCCATTCCAGTTTGATGGAGTTCACTGTATTTACTGTCTGCTTCACACCGTTGTTCTGAGGACGGAGAGCAGAGCCACACCCTAACTAGAAAGATCTGGGATTCCAAAGCAGATAACTGGTTACAGTAGCTCCACCTACCTTTCTTCCAATCGTCTCACCCCTAGGGTAACATGCAGTAGCACGGCCCCTCCATCATGAACATTCCCACACTACCCCCAGCATGTCCTTCCCTGTCTGCAGCCATGGTTGTTCCTCTCTTGTTGCACTTTATCATCCTAGACATTGATATAATTCCATTGATTTAATTTACCTAGGTCCTGTTCTTTTCTTTCGTTTTTTAACTTTATTCAGTCTTTTTACTGTGGTCTAATTATCCCTTTAGCTTGTTTGTGTACAAGGCCAACTGCACTTCTAATTTTCAGGAACCCACCGGGTGTCTGTTTTTCTTGTTCAAGGCAATTGAAAATTTTACACACACCACCCCCCCAAACAACAAAAAAAATTTTTCAAGTATTTGTAATTCTAAGCAAAAAGCCTGAGATTCTTTCCTGTAGAGAAAGAGCCTGGCAGTTTTTAGAGCCGTGATGCCCTATAAAATATGTGAACCACATTTCTAATTTTAAATGTTCTAATAACCACATTAAAAAAGTGAAAAATGAAATAGGTGAACTTATTTTAATAATATCATTTAGTTAGCCCAATGTATCCAAAATATTATCATTTCCATATGTAATCAATACAAAAATGTATGAATGACATAATTTATATTTTTTTCCATCCTGGGTCTTCAAACTATGGCATGTATTTTACACTTATAGCACATCTCATTTTGAACTGTCCATATTTCATCTGCACAATACCCACACGTGGCTAGTGGTTACTCTAATGTTCACCACAGCTCTAGAGCATTTGCGACTAATATACCTACTTGTTTTGAGGATTAGGTAAGATAACATGTCTTTTTAAAGGTTTTATTACAGGACCTGTAATGAGACGAGTCTGGAATTCAACACTTGAGTAGAATCATTAACACATGGAATGGGGACCATGAAGCAAAAGCCAAAAAAAGAGGAAAATCTCTAAAAAAGAAGAAAGAAAATAATATATACTCTTATCAGTGGAAGAATTTTGGTTCCCCTTTCACACGCATCACACTCCCATAAAGGTAAAGTATGGGCAAGTTTTGCTACACACATCAATATTGTGAAAAGCAGGCCAATCCAAGGGCCGACGGCTTCTTGCAAGGTAAGAGGTATAAGCATTGCTGCCAGAACAGGGTCAACATGGGTAGGTATAAGACAATATAAGATGAGAAGGACCATCTTCAAATTCAACAATTGCTGGGGGAACTTAGAAAGCAGAGTATAAAAACTAGCTCACCCCAAAAATCTCACCTATCAGTTTTGAGAATTTCAATGATGCTGTGAAACAAAAAAAACTTTGGCAAATGAAGTATTAGAAACTCAGAATATCAGTGTTTGAACGCATTTGTTATATAGCATATTCCAGCAATTTAGATACCTTACTGTAAATTCATATAGTTCTGGTCTATATTATAAATTATAGGAGCACCACTAAAGGTTAGGTTGACAGTTGGTAAAACTCTATTAAATTAATACCCAAAGAAATTAATGAAATTTTGTATAGATCATGATTCAGTATACCTAAGCACTTAATATAATGCCTGTTAAATAAAAAGTGCTCAGTAGATATTTATGAATAAAATAATTTGTCAGCCATTTTCATATTAACTTACATCATGTAAAGGTCATGTTTTTGGCTGTGGCTATGCAATTTAATATATAGTATGTGTGTGGGAATGTATGTGTTGGGAGTAGTTTAGCAACAGATGGCCTTGTATTTCATCTTGCCCAGTTGGCTGCCTCCTTGAAACACTGATTAGCTCCTCAAACCTTGGAGGGAAAAGGCAACATAGCCTTAGGACATTCTGGATAAAAATTTTAGGCTGGGCAGTGGGGATAATATCCTGATCCAGGATGGAATCTGAGCCTCTTCAGATAACATAAACCAGGAGCCTAAAACTGGTTATGCATATATATTATATGCGTAATATAAGTTTTATCAATTCTGTGCTGCAATTAAAAAAAAAGTTTCACTGATTAGAAGAAGACTGTGAAACATATGACAGGGTAATGTTAACTTCTGTTGTCAGATTTTCCCTTGGAAATGCCCCCAAATTACAAACTTTCCTTAAATTATTATTTTAACCAATGACTCGCTATTAACTGATGAGTTTGACTCCATTACTAAAAAAACTAATCATAACAGGAATTCAAGTATTTCCTACACTTTTAAAGTTTTTGTCCTACCTCCTAGGTTTGTCAAGAGGATTATTTAAATAATGACTGTAAGGCACTTGATGCTCCTCAAAGAAAGTTACTATTGAAGCAAAATAGTGTTATTGTAAATTCTTTACCTCTCCTGTGATGCTTTTCTGCAGTGGGGACACAGGCTGAGTTGCATTTGTGAACTTAATCCTTCATTCTAAGGTTCCCAGTTAGTAAAATGCTTGATAACTATCTTAAATCTAAAAAGAAGCAATTAAAATTTTAAAATAAATGCCCCCACGTAATCTACTATTAAAAATTATGAATGCAGTGTGGATGGGAATGCTGGTAGTTTGATATACTACAATATAGTATATATTTTCTAGAAAATTGCTTCTCTTCTCATTGGGATTTTTTAAAAAGGATGACTGGAAGATATGTCAATGATTAAAGCCCTTGGCAGGGGCTAAGTGCCTGAGCCTGGGACAGTATCTTCACCAAACTGATAGATGAGGCTGAACCACATGAAATAGCCAATTTTGTAAAAACTGTCAAAAATCGGCAATTTAATATGGTTCAATTTAATAGTTTTCAGGAACAAGGACAATGAATCTAGCACCATGTCACTCAATGCTTAAATATTTAGAAATGTGTAATTCATAACTTGAGTTTTAAACATGCATATTTAAGTGTGCTAAATCTTTATGATTTTTCAGAAAAAAAGTTCTGTCTACCACTTTACTCTTGGTTCCCTCAGCACTTAAATATAGCTAGTACAAAAGATGGTTTGTTTATATTTGGCTTGAATGTATTCTGAATTATCCTTCATGTGTGTCTGTTTAGCATCTCTACCTAGATAACAAACTCTTTGCAAACAAGGACTATTCTCCAGTTGTTTCATTTCCAATTCAGTGTTCTGCATACCGGATGATTGAAATGATGATGGTGAGTTATTTGTCTACAGCATGACTAATTAGCAGTGAGACTACCCACAGATATTTGTGGTACTGTTTTATTTTTCTGTGTACTGCTAAACAGGAAAATATTGATATTTGTATATCTCCAGACTCTACTTTAAGAAGTACATCAGTCAAATTAGACTGTAAAAATACAATTAAAGCACAATGCTCCAATTTGGGAGAACATTCTAATATAAGGTGTAAATTGAACTAATGAACACCTATTATAGTACACTATGTTATTCAGTAAAGAGCTTTCTAAAAATCTAGCTTTAAAGTACATTAAGTGTTATAACTTTTCATGCCAGTGAATGTTAGGGTGTATTGTGTTTCCCCTCTCTCATAACTGAAGAGGACCAGATGTCTGAACAAGAGCCAGATTGAATTGAATTTTAATCCCAGTTAATTGAACTTTAATCCCAGCCCTACCAATGACAGAGATTTACTAAGTGACCCAGAGCAAGTATCTTTCCTGTTCACTTTCCTAGATGGTCAGATATACACATCCTGATATATTTGGGGAAACTTTCTGATGATCTATTGCTGCACAAAACCACCCCAAAACTTAGTGGCATAAAACAATAATCACTTTATCCCTGTCTTTGTGATTCTGGACTTAGCTGGGTGGTTCTTGCTCAGGCCTCTACAGGTTGCAGTCAGACAAGTGGCTGAGACTGGAATCACCCAGTGCCTGAGCTCTGAAGGCTCAACCATCCAAGGGCTGGAATAGGTGGGGCTTTTTGTTCTCTCTCTTTCTCTCTCTCTCTGTTTCTTTCTGTGTGTTCTGTGCATATAGTCTCTTCATCATGGTGGCTCAGGGCTCCAAAGTTGCACAATCCAAGAAGAGGGCACCAGGCAGAAGCTGTATCATGTTTTATAACCTAACCTAAGAAGTCACAAAGTCTCACTTCTATCATATTTTATTAAGCAAGGCAGCCACAAAGGCCTTTCCAGTTTTAAGGGGAGAAAATATGGACTCTACTGCTTGAAGGGAGAGTGAAAACATTCTGGAAGAGCATGTGGGACCAAAAATATCATGGCCATTTCTGCAAAGCAAAATCTGCCACAAAGCTCTAAAAACCACGTATCATTATACCCTTTATGTTACTTATATAGAGAAAGCTCTGTAAATAGAGCCCTAGCATTTCACTGTAGCACACATTTTATAGACTTTGCATACCTAATTGTGATGTATGGGGACCCACAAACACGAAGAGGCATACACAAACGCCCAAGCAGCCAACTCAGTAGTATGGTTGTCTGAAATCTGAAGCCAATATTTAAAAGCATGAAAGGTCAGCCAGGCGTTTCCTTCACTTTTAATAAGAATCTCCATTTTTTTCATTTTGGTCATTTATTCTGCTCTAATAAATTCCTTCAGGCAATTTGCCTTTGCTCTAATTAATCCAGAACCACCACCCCCCCGCCTCTTTCTTTTTACATCCTTTACAACATCTGCAAGTCTTCATGCTCCCTCAGTGGATCATCTCTTTTCATCTTTTAGATGCTGACCTAGTAAACACGAATACATCTGTGAACACTTAAAAATTTACTTCTTACCCAGTTTTTCAACAATTCTCTCTACTCTGATCATTATACAATGGATACAGCTCCACAGTCTAAATTTCAATCTCTGTGCTCCAAAGTTTACTCTGCTCCCTACAAAAGTACTGGCTCTTTGTCTGGCTATGCTCACTTTGCTCATTTTTTCTATCACGCATGTTACTCTCACTTTATTCCATACTAATCATGTTATTTATTTACTCAAAGATTAGAAAGGCAGTAAATATAATATGACTTGGTACATGGCCATCTATGAAACCAGAATTTAAAATTTTTCTGCCTAGTCTTGGGGAAATTAATAAAAGGAAAACATTATTTTTTGGTCCAAATATCCAAAAATAGATGGTATTTATGTTTGGGTTATACACATAGTTGAACAAATTTTGAGGTAGCTTTAAAGTCTAAGTTCACATCAAATTAATTTTAATAAAATTCAATGAGTATTTGTTGAATATCAATTACATGTTCGGCTAAGTGCACTGTGGGTTATAGAAATGACTAGAACATGTACCCTTGTCATTAAAAACTTACAACATGGGACAGGAGAATTAGAAAAGACCCAGAATAACCAGAGATTGAATTACACGGAGGAATGAGATTAATGTTGCCACAGAAGAACACACAAAGTGATGTGAGGGTCAGCAGAAAGAGAGCACTTCTAGTCCAAAGATTAGAAAATGTTAAAAAGAGTAGGTAGAGGGTAGAATAGATTGGCTGTGCAAGATAGACATAATTTTCATAGGTTTGGATGACAGAAGATAGTATTTCAAGTCTAAATGATAGTATGAACAAAACCAGGACTAGTTAGTAGTAACAATACTTGTCTCACTGATCTACCTATCTACTCACTTACTTATTCAATTTTTTGTCTACAAATCCTTACTCTGACATGTTTCACCAGGTGGCTTGTAGAAAAATATGAATAGAAGAAATCAGGGTACGGAAAATATAGCATACAATATTGAGACCAATAAGAAAATTAGAACATAATTACCTATTTCATAGTATCCTAGGTTAGTAAAGTTGACCCAAATTTGGCTCATATGGAATAAGAGCTTCCTAGAGGGAGCAAAAGTGATCAGTTATATGACTGAAAAAAAAAAAAAGAAAAAAACCCTTGGGAAAACATATTGATTTGTTAAACTTTTCTATTTGTAAGGCAGCTTGAGTATATAATAATGGTCAATAGCACAAATAACATACCTGATATAAATGTAATAGCAGATTAAGGTTAGTAGCAAATTTACTTATCCTCACTAAGAGCTAAGGATGAAACATTAATGTATAACTTAGTAAAAGCAATTCTATAGGGAATGTTGGTAATATTATTCCTGTTTTACAAAATAAGAAATAGAGATTCATGCATAGTAAGTTAGTCACCCAAGAACACACAGCTAATAGCTATTAGAGTTTGGATTTGGATTTGAATCCAGGTTTTGTGTTACTTCGGTGTTAAGATTAAAATCTGATTAGAAAAGGATATAAAGTTGGTCAAGAAAAGACTATAGGCAGAAATCATTCACAAAATGTGGCTATGATGAAAATAACTGCGATTATAGTATCAGGATTAAAATAAAGCTCTTTGGGGACAAGGAAAATAAGGATGCCTGTTGGCTACAAGAAAGCAGCTTGTGGGAAAAAGTGAGAATGTTAAAAAGAGAGGCTGCTTAGTGGAACAGAGCCTAAAGAAAGATGGAATCAAGAGAAGTGATGAAGGGTTTAGCCTTGGCAGAGAGGTAGAACTAGTCTTCCTTGAACAGAATGTGAATAAAAGGAATGATAATCACCCAAAGAACCCAAGAAATGATCCAAGCAATCTTCCAGCAGGTTTGGAAGCAAACTAGAGTTTGTTTAGATTTCTAGACTAAATTCCAAGTAAAATCTTATGTTGCCCTTTGACCCCTAAAAGGAACCAGCATTCAGGAGCAAAATAAAAGGATATACTGTAGCCATTTTTCTTATTTCACTCCATTTCCTGCTTATCTGAAATCAGTCATGTCTGGAAATGTGTATACTAGTCTGGGGATAAGAATGAAAAGATTTCCTTATTAGCCATGGACTTGCCACCAATTTAAGATTTGCATGGCATTTGGAAAAATAAGTCCAGCTTCTAGATTATTCACTTTGGGCTACTTACTCATTCTTTTGGATCCTAAATATCACCATATAAAAATTGAAATTTTAATATTTGCTACTTTAATTTTATTAAGGATTAAATGTACCCAGGATTATGTCTAGGATACACTAAACAATCAATAAATGTGAGTTTGTCCCTTCCTGTACCTTCAGTGGCACATAGTAAGATCTGACAGCTGGATAAAGATTCTTAATAGAAGAGCAGTAAATGCTTCCTCATCTGGCATTCTTTTATTATTTCATTTCCAATTCTTTCAATAAATATTTATACGATGCCTTCTGTGTGACAAGCACCCAGATATCCTTGGAAACAATGCATAATCTCAGGTTTGGTCAGCATTCTTCTTGAGTCTATTCTCTGGTTCTAACTGTTTTTTAGATGATTTGTCATTTTTCTTACATTGGTACTTAAAATCCTGTATCTTAATACAGACCTTGATCCCCGTTAAACTAAGATGCTGGTTTCTGCTTCCTGCCTCACATCTCTTACTTAGGTTTTACATCCTGTCTCAAGCTAATACTCTGTTCTGATGCCTGATAGATCTTGGTCAGGATTAATGAAGTAACATATCAAATATGCTTTAAATGCCTTAAAGAAAAGGAAATGAGTAAGAACAAAATGTAAATTATTTCTTTTATCAGTAAAAGGAAAAGTAATAAAATTCATAATTTATATTCTGAATTATTTCCTACTCAATACTTTCAACCTAGAATTTCTCATTTAATCACCTTTCTCAAAGAGCATTTTAAGCACTGTGTCACGTGGGGTCTAAGCACAAAACTGATGGTACACATTCTTGTGTAACTTATAAGAGTTGGTGTGCATAAAGTTTAAGAAATGTAACAAAGGAAGCACTTGGACCATTAAGAACAGAAGGTCATTGCCATGTCTAAGTCTGAAGGGCAAGGAGAAGGAGCAGTTACTGGAACCTCAGAGACAGAGCTATCTGGAGAGGGCTATTTGACAGGGGCTATGACCTTTGGTAGAGAGGCATCAACCCAGAGCAATTCAGCAGAAAGGAAGCAAGGGAAAAATAAACACTCCAATCTTATACTTTTTATTATTTTACTTTATTTGTTTGTTTGTTGCCAGTGATTATCACCTAGTTAAACCCAACCAAAAGCAAAAGAGCAAGGGAACCCACTGTTTATTCCATGTGGGTCAACATTCTGGAGCCACAAAGCAGACTATAGAAGGATGAAAAGTGGACCTGGAAGGACAAAAGGGATCTATCCAGAGCAGACAAATAATCCAATGTGAAAGTGCTAGAATAGCAATGTAAACAAAATGCTAAGGGAACAACAAGCCAAGAAAGAGAACTCTGGCCAGATTTTGATGACAGGGAAGGCCAAGGTGGAAGACAAATGGAGGATTTGGGGCAAAAAAAAAAAAAGTAATATTCCCAGATGAGGGGTTAGTAAGAAAAGAAATACTTGCTGTTTTTAAAAGAATGTGAGTCAACCCATAGAAATGCGAGGAAGTGAATGGAAATAATGGGGCCAAAGATAGGCTGGAATGCCAAATTAAGTAGTTTTGTGTTTATTGTGCAAATTATGGGGCTGTATCAGAGTATTTTATGGAAAAGAGTTATGTAATCATCCTGCTGGTAAAAAGAAGACAGGGGAAGAAACAGGAGGACTTTTCAAGACCATTTAAGAAATTTGAAATGATCCAGGCAAGCAAAGAGAAAGACATGAACTAGTTCTGTGCAGAGAGATCTGAGGGTAAGAGACAGATTTGGAAGACCTTCATCAACAAAATCAATAGTCCTTAATGATTCACTGGAGGTAAGGCCTGAGTTAAAGAAGAGAATTGGTGATGATCAGGTAGATTGTGACACCATCTGTGCAAGTCTTCCTGTACCTGACAGCAACAATTCCCGTACACTTATTCCTGCATACTATGGGCCAGCAATGTTGTAAGCCCTGTTTTATAGTAAACCATTTAGTCCTCACAAGAATCCCATGAGATAGGTACTGTATTACCTCTACCATTAGTTAGAATTAAATTGAGGCACAGGAAGATTAGATAACTTGCCTACTTTCTCATGTCTGGCAAATGGTGGAGGTGAGGTTAGTAACCAGGCTGTTTAGCTGCAGTGACAAGTAATCACTTCTTTATACTAACCCTAATTTCTGGCTCATTTGAAAAGTTGGTTTGTTTATTTGTTTTGTGTAATTTTGTATTTTGTTTATAAACAGAAAGAAGGATTTATATAAAGTTACAGCAGCCTCTTTGACTACTTTCCTTGCAACTCGCTGAAGTTTTTTTCTGAACATTTTCATGTATCAAACTCACTACATCTATAACACTGTTTCACCCAGATGATTAGAATCCAAACAAATGTGTGTACTTAAATAACTAACAGCCGTTTAAATAATTGTTCCCTACGTTTAGCTGTGGTACCTCATGCTGTCTTATTCCACTTTTCCTGCTAGACACCAATTCTATCCCAGCCCTGTCCAAAAGAAATACAATGCAAGCCACAAAATGTGAGACGTGTATACTGTTAAAAGTTCTAGTAGCCACATTAAACAAAGTAAAGAGGTACAGGTACAAAGCTCAGGAGCAGTCCAGAAGTTCATCCTTCTAACACCAACTGCAAGGGGGGTCTTCAAGACCACCACACCTCTGACACCAATTGCAATTTCAGGATCTGTAAGACCACTCTCAGGTTTGGTAATTTGCTAGAAGGGCTCATAGACCTCACTGAAAGCCTTTATACTCATGGTTAGGGTTTATTACAGGGAAAGGATATGAGTTAAAATCAGCCAAGGAAAGAGTTGCAAGGGCAGAGTCCAGGAAAGTTCTACCCATGGAGCTTCCTGTTGTCTTCTCCCAGGAGAGTCATGGACAGTGCTAACTTTCCCAACATCGATGTGGGCAACATGCATGGAGTATTGCCAACCAGGGACGCTCACCTAAGACATGGTATCCAGAGTCTTTATTGGAGCTCCATCACATAGACATACATGGTTGACTGCCCACATGGTTAACCTCAGTCTCCAGCTCCTCCCAAGTTTGAGCTGATACCATTTGACTCAAACCCCCTTCATACATACAGACCATTATATGGTCTGCTGGTGCCCAAGACTTCTAGGTAAACAGACACCCTTATCAAGAGGACATTCCAAGGGCTTAAAGATTACCTCCCAGGCAATGGGAGCTGCTGGCAAGCACCAGAATTTTTTTTAAGTAAGGTTAAATTCTCTACTACACAGGTGAAATTAATTTTAATAGTATATTTTATTTAGCTCGTTTTATCGAAAACATTATTTTAACACGTAATCAATATAAAATATTACTGAGCTATTTTACATTTTTTCCATATTAAGTCTTTGAAATCTCATGTGTATTTTACATTTACAGCACGTCTCAATTTGGACGAACCACATTTCAAGGGCCTTAAAGCCACATGTGGTTAGTGCAGCTGAATCTAACAAAAGTATTATATATTCTGTGGGCATAATTATCTGTGTGTTCTAATATTTTTAACCTATTGTTATAAATGTATTCATTATTACAGAAGTTTTCCTATCACACAAAGGTGATGCTTAAGATACATATTTTTTTCAAGTACAAAAACAAAAGCAGTATCAACAAGTAACCTCCTTACCTTCCCATCTGAAATCTCAATTGTTATTCCTTCTGTAGGTAGTCACTCCTCCAGTGTACTTTGATTATTTTTAGATTGGTTTTCAACTTGGTCATAAAGTGACACTGTAGATGGTTAATGATCTACCTCTCGTCACTTATAATTCAAATTTCTATTTGCAGTGTGCCTGATTTTTACAAGCATTTAATGTCCCTTCTCTTTCAATAGCGTCTTTGATAATTAGTGCAGTAAAGGCAAGAGTTTAGAGAATTCCAAACTATTACTTTTTGTGTGCAAACCCTCCCCTTCCTAAAAGGAATGTTTGATATAATTTATTTTTATCTTAGACTGAAAATATTTCAAGAAGTCTGCAAAAGCCTTAAAAATATCTAGAGCCTACCTAAGTTATCATCAAAACTAATAGGAAGCACTGTTAGCTATTAGAGAAATTATTTTTCAGCATTCTCTATTCCAGTTGCAGTTCAACACTTTAAAACATATTTAAACTACAGGGACAAAAAAAAAACCACTTTATAGAATAATATGTGTTATTTAGTTTGGCTTCTTTTCCTTATTTATAAACATACTAAAAAGAGGATGTTAAACGGTAGTGCTAATGGTGGCTATTGAAATGCTAAACTGTAAAGTCAAAGTCAGCCCACAAGTGCCTTCGCTTTCCTTCTTGGACTCCTTCCTTTCTTCCTGTGTTGCGTGACCCCCTGCGGTGGCAGGGCACGTTGTGGGCTGGTAGTTAGTCCAGCTGTGCCTTGAGGATTTTAAATTCATTCCTTCTGCATTAAAACTGTACAATATTATTAGTCTCATGTAGTTCCTTTGTTTTTTCCCTTCAAGAATCTTAGAATCATACTATCTTCCACCCTCCATACTGGGCTCCTTTCCATCATAGCTACCATTTTATGTGCAATTGTCTCTGTACATTTTCTGTTGTTTGCTGCTTTTATGCCCTTTTGTCTGTAATCTTGGCCCTTGTTTGTATTGACTATCTGTGAGATAGAAAGGTCTGATGTATTCAAGTGTTCTACAATGAGAGCACGCTTCCTACCTAAATATGGGAGGTAATTTTCATTTTGGGACAGGGGTCATCTGGATATTAGCACTTTTTGCCTAGAAAATTAGCACTTTGGGGGGTGCCACATTTTCTCTTGCACACATACTCACGTATGTATGTGTGTGTTTATCAATCGATATCCCAAGACTATTGTGACCTTTAAAATCCCTTTCCCATTTTCTTAACTGTTGACATATCTGTTGCCTCTTTAGTTAAAACTCTTAATCCCTTTCTCCTCTTATGAGCTGAAAATGCTGTGTCCTCTTCTCTTTGGTCCCTTGCCCTTGTAACATTTATGAACAGATAATTAGCGCTACTTGATATCGTTGGAACTCTAGTTCTTTCCTACTAAGATGGTTCTTTCTTTTTTAAATGTTACCTTAATATCTCCTCTCCTTTCTTCCTTTAAAGCATTATATCATTTATTGAACTGGAAATATTACTTCAAAATAAGCTGTGTTTTACTGTAAATTAGTGACCTATCGAAAGCCCTTACCACCAACTGAATCAATACCCTGACCCCACATATATGAAGCAGAGCTAGATGAATTTATAACTGATGCATCTTGTCTTAGTCAATCTGGGCTGCTATAGCAGAAAACCAGACTGGGTGGCTTAAACAACATTTATTTCTCACAGTTCTGGGGGCTGGGAAGTCCAAAATCAAGGTGCTGGTAGATTCTGTGTCTGGTGAGAACGCACTTCCCGGTTCAAAGACAGTCTTCTCTCTGTGTCCTCTGTGGTGGATGGAGCAAGAGAGCTCTCCGGGGTCTCCTATAATCCCAATCATGAGGGCTCCAATCTCATGACTTAATCTCCTCTCAAAGGCCCCACCTCCTAAGATGATCACATTGGGGATTAGCATCTCAACATATGAATTTTGGGGCCACAAACATCCAGTCCACAAAACATCTCTAGGTACAAATATCCCTGGAAAACACACCTAATGTTATTGCACAATGTATTAATAATATATTCATTCAAAGAAATGAAAAGTGAATAAACAAAAGGAATCAATTAGTGACTAGAAGATGTAGCCAAAATAAAAACTTTAAAACAAACAAAATAGGAATTCTGTGTTGATGACTACTGTGGTGACGTTGCTTTTATATCTCCCTGAGTCTATCCACAGGGATTTAAAAAAAAAAAAAAAAAAAAAAAACCTGAGCTAGGTTGCCAGATAAAATATAAGACATTTAGTTAAACTTGAGTAACTTTTTAGTACAAGTGTGTCCAAAATATTACATGAGACATAATTATACTAAAAACTATACATTGTTAATCTAAAATTCAAATTTAACTGGGTGTCCTGAATTTTTATTGGCTAAACCTGAAACTCTTTCTTGTTGCTAAATCTGGTGACAAACTCTACAGCTGTACCACATGTGTAGTATCAACATTTGTGACGGAGGACAGTAGTGAGGCAGCTCACAGATGTAAGAACAGGAAAAACCCTGAATCCCAGCCAGTGCTCCCCAGAAAGAGCAGCAAACTTCAGGAGAACAACTGAAATCAGGCAGGTTTCCACATTCTCCAAGTTTCAGAGGAGTGCACGGGGCCTGCAGTGAGGTTTAGAGAGCTAGAGTAGGCTGGTGGACCAGGGTAGGCGCCCTTCAGGATGAAAGGAGAGCCCACTTGGAATAGAATCCAAAATTAGCAAAACAGGGACAATTGATATTGGGTTGGCCAAAAAGTTCATTCAGGTTTTTCGTAAGATGTTACGGAAAAACCCGAATGAACTTTTTGGCCAATGCAATGCAATGAAAAGGAAGGTCCAGAGTGTTAGGAAGGGCCACAAACTAGTATATCCTTAGGCCTTATGTTTGAACAATTCACAAAGACAATGGAAGAGGGAGCTGTAATGCCTGGAAGTTAGAAAATGTATACTGACCACTTTTCCCTTCTAAATGTCCATTATTTGGGGACAGGTTGAATAAATAATAGTACATTCACATAATTAATTACAATGTGGTTGTACAAAGGAAAAGAGGATATCTCCATGTACAACTATGGAAAGATTTCCAGGGTATATTATTACTTGAGAAAAGTATATGTAAACAATAAACTAGATTAAGAACTACATTTTTGTATTTGAATAAAATTTAGACATTATACTAGAAGGAAGTCATAAAAGTTAAAGAATAAAAATCAGTGTTGAGGGAATTTTTTTGCTTATTTCTTAACTTTATCTCACTGTAGTAATAGAATAGGAGGACCAGTACATTCAAGGAGAACTCTTCAGTTGTGTAAGTTTTGCATATAAAAACGAAGCTGCAGGGGCTTCCCTGGTGGCGCAGTGGTTGAGAATCTGCCTGCTAATGCAGGAGACACGGGTTCGAGCCCTGGTCTGGGAAGATCCCACATGCCCCGGAGCAACTGGGCCCGTGAGCCACAGCTACTGAGCCTGCGCGTCTGGAGCCTGTGCTCCGCAACAAGAGAGGCCGCGATAGTGAGAGGCCCGCGCACCGCGATGAAGAGTGGTCCCCACTTGCCGCAACTATAGAAAGCCCTCGCACAGAAACGAAGACCCAACACAGCCATAAATTAATTAATTAATTAATTAATTTAAAAAAAAAAAAAAAACGAAGCTGCATGGTAATGATAAATTAAATAATAGTTTGAATCTAAGAATAATGTTAAATCTGACAAGTTTCACAGAGAAGGGAAATGAAAAAGGAGCACAAGTTCAAATTTCAGCAGTATCTACAGAAATTATTTTCAGTTATTCTTCACAGACAAGGATACTATAAATAATGCCAAATTGTATTTTAAAAGACAATCAAGCATTAGAAACTGGATGGAATATATAATAACAAACTCTCCCTAGCATTTTTAAACTGATGATTTTAGTCTAAGAGAAGTAAATTTTAAATTAAAAAGCTGGCAACAGTAAAAAATGGCATAAAATAATATGCTGGTAATGTGAGTTTCAGAAATGCTGTTATATGTGACACTAAGTCTCATACTGATGTGATAAAATTATTTTAAAAGCTCCTACATCTTATTTAGATATGTATTTTATATTCTTTAATTGAGTCCAGTCAGCTACCAAAGGCCAATGATTTTGTCATCATCAAATCATTTAAATTGTTGTTACCGACTTCAGTAACCAACAGTGCTTGATGGGATGTTAAGGCCCAGTGTATTTTCTCTCATAATGGCCACAATGTGGTACTAGTATCCCCCCAGTTATATATGGATGGGAGAATAAGCCCAGAGAGGTTAAGTAATCTGCCCAAACTCAAACAGCTAGTGAAAGGAGAAGCTGGGGTCTGAATAAAAAAAAAAAAAAAAAAATTACTACTATGATAATTACTTTCATATTACTTTGAAAGCTGAAAAATATTTGTTGGATTATTAAATGATTTTGATAATTATTAACATAAATGTTGCCATTTTAAAAGCTAACAACATAATAAATGGTTTTATTTATACCTTACATCTTTGCTGCTGGTGGTCATGATGGTGGTTGGTTGGTTGGTTGGTTGGTTGGTGTTGTGTTTTGATTGAGGTGTTGCTGAGATTGTTTTTGACCCTCTAGAACTAAATTGATCTTCTCAGCTTATAACAAAATATCAACATATTATGTTCTGCATATTTAAAATTTATTATTATTTACTTGTTTTTCCTCTTTACCCTTTGTCCGAGTTAACCCCACCCCTGAAGCATCAGAGTTTGTATTTAATGAATGGTGTTTAGATCAATTTCTATATGTTTATTTATTTCTATGTATATTTGTAAAAAAATAGTATTGTTTTTCATATATACTTTTAATAGTATATAAATGGCATGGTGGTGTAAATTGTGTTCTGTGTCTTAGTTTTTCCATTCAACATTGTTTTTGACATGCAGTATATGTTGCTATATGCAAATCTAGGTTTTTACTTCTGATTAATATTCTATGATATGCATAACTACATGTCATTTACCCATTCATATATGATAAACATGTGGGTTGCCTCCAACTTCTTACTCATACATTACTACCATAAATAGCCTCATGAATGTCACTTTGTGTACCTGAAGGCAAGTCTCTTGGGTATATATGTCCCAGAGTGAGTAGGTACTTACTCAGTTTTACTAAAATACTGCCAGTTTGCTCTCTAAAATGGACTTCACTAAATTACAGTCTCAAAAATAGAATACAAGATTCCCAAATCCTGTCATCTTTAACAGCCATGGGCTACCCAATTTCCTCATTTTTGCCAATTAATTAAGTATAAAATGACATCCACAGGTTTTTAATTTATATTTTTATTATGAATTAATGTAAGAATAATTTTCAGTATTCTGGAACATAAAAATGATAATAGATTAAAAACTAAGGAAATGTGAATAAAGAAAATGGAAATTTACTATAAATTTTAATAAACGATATATCAGTGTGGATTCATTGGTTGTGACAAAGGAATCATACAAATATAAGATGTTAACGATAAGGGGGATTGTCTAGAGAGTATGTATAAAATCTCTGTACTATCACTGCAACTTTCTGGTAAATACAAAACTTTTCTAAAATTAAAAGTTGACTTTTTTAATGTTGCAAATATTTTCTCCCAGTCTATCAGCTGTTAATTTTGTCTCTGGTGACTTCATTGAACAGAAATCTAAACATGATGGTTGCTTGAACATAAGTGATAGTATAGAGGTGAAGAGAAGCGGAGAGATTTGGGAACTATTTCAGACAATGGTGAATTAGATGTAGGAAGCAAAAGGAAACAAGACATTGGGAATGAATTCTGAACTTTTTTACTTCAGGAATTGAGTGCTTAATTTCTAAAAGCTTCATAGTCTTTATTGTGATTGTAAACAGTATCCTATTTTCTATTTCAATTTCTGCATGTTTATTGCTATTGCAAAGAAATGCTAATGATTTTTGCATATTGATCTTGTTATCTTAATAGGTCTAACAGTTTGCTAATTATATGGGGTTTTCTTTGCAAATAGTCAATTAATTACAAATACTGAACATTTGTCTTCTTCCTTTTAATTCACAAACATGTTTTTTTCCTTTGTATTTAATTGGACAGAACTTCCAGTAGTATGTTAAGCAGTAGTATATCAGAGTTTTTGCCTAATTCCTAATATTTAAAGGAAGTCTTTGAAATTCCTTCATTAAATATAACATTTGGTATTGGTTTGTGTTTTTTATTTTGTTCGTTTTGCTTTATATTGCAATTGGGGATGGGTATCAGGAGAGGTGAGGAAAGATAGATTTTATCTGATTAAGGAGATTTCCTTTTATTCCTACTTTTTAAAGAACATTTTTTTAAAAATCTGAAATGAATTATGAGCATTATCAGAAGTTTTTTCTATGTATATTGAGATGATCATATAATGTTTCCCCTCCATCCATTAGTGTGATAAATTATGTTTTTACATGTTCTGACGTTGACTGTCCTTGCATTCCTGAGATAAATCCTCTTTGATTCACGGTGTGTTTTTAAAAATGTGCTGCTTATTTTGTTGGCTAATTAACACTTAGAAAAGTATAGTGTATGTTCAAAAAAGAAATCAAATTACACATTCATTTTCTCAGTGTCTTCATCTAGTTTTGACATTCTGCTACATATTTTTTCATTTGTCCTTCTGAACTTATTCTCTATTTTCTCCCTGCTCTGTGTCATGAAACATGACTGAATGGTTTCCATCAATGGGCTCCTCTGCCCTCTGGCTTCTGGTATCGTTGTCAACGACCTCCTTCTGGCAGGAGATTCAAGGGCAGGCAGGATATGAGTGAAGTCTGGGTATTTACTCCCCCAATGTCCTTTCTATTAGATTGCAGTTTGAGGCATCCTTCTACCAAAGGTCCCAGCTCCACTCTGGATTTTGTAAATAATTCTCTCAAATTACCCCTTTAGGTCAAAGAGTGATATTGGCTTCTTTTATTATAAGCCTGAATGCAAAACTATTCTCCATTGGTTTTCCTCAAGTCAGCCCAAACCATTATAAAGAGTCCCTTCATTAAAATCTCTTCCATTCCCCAGTGTGAGTGTGCCAACCACTTCCTGCTGGGACCCTGACTGATGCAGATATCAAAGTTACACTCACATCAAAATATGAGTTGTACGTCTTTTCTGCTACAAGAAATAAATTGTGTAAAATAGACATATATTTTTTGGAAGTGTGGTAGAATTCATTTATAAAACCATCTTTTTCAGGGCAAGGATTTAGTGTAGTTATTAATCTATACAAATTTTCTGTTTCAGTGTCAATTTTGGAGTATTGTATTGTTAAAAATATCTATTAACTTAAGATTTCAAATTATCAGCATTTAGCAGTTCATAATATTCTTGAATAACTTTTAGATATCTTTCACACTGCAACTATTTTTCCTTCTGTTTAATTACAAATTAAATTGGAATCCTTGTGCATTGCTTTTGGGACTATAAAATGATGCATCCACTGTGGAAAGTGGTTTGGTGATTCCTCAATAAGTTAAACATACAATTACCACATAACCCAGCAATTCCACTCCTGGATAGAACTGAAATCAGGTGTTCGAGCAAAAATGTGTGCCAGAATATTCATAACAGCACTATTCAAAAGGGCTGAACGGTCCAAACAGCTCAAATGTCCAAATGAATGGATAAACAAAATATGGTGTATCTATACAATAGAATATTTTTCCCGCACAAAAAGGAATGAAATACTGATACATGCTACAATATGGATGAACCTTGAAACACTATGCTAAGTGAAAGAAACCAGTCACAAGAGGCCACATATGCTTCAATAATATGAAATATCAAGAACAGGCAACTCCCTAGAGACAGAAAAGAGATTGATGATTGCCACAAGCTAGGAGGAGAGGGGGATGAAGAGTATTTAAAAGAAAGAGTCTTCCTTTTGAGGTGATGTAATGTTCTGGAATTAGAGAGTGGTGATGGTTGCATAACCTTGAGAATGTACAAAATGTTACTTATAGTGAATGTTATGTTAGAGATATTTTACCAAAATATATGAAAATAAGAATTGAATAAATAAAAATAAAAACATATGCATTTATCTGACTCTATCCCACCTACTCTTTAAACCCCTGACCTTTTCCTAAACGCTTACCAAATTATTACTGAGGGTCCCTGGGGTGGAGAAATGAGGGAAGGGTAAACTCTTAAGTGAACCCTATGGACTAATCCTCCTCAACAATTTCCTAGTGTTACTATTTTCTTCTCTTTCAGCACTTACTAGCTGTGATGATATCTCCTATAGTGACTAATGGCAAAAACAAAAACTTAATCACAGATATGCACTGAAGGTGCTTGACTCAAATGCTGATGTCACTGATGTCCACTCCTAGGCTCAGAGGTTGCCTTTTTTGGCTGCCTTTTTTGTAGTTTTTTATTAATTCATTTATAATATACCTCATTCCAAAAAAACAGCTTGAGTTAATCAATGCCTAAGTCAAGAGCACCAATGTCTGCGCCCATCATTGCCAAAACTTCCTACATAAATGTAGCTGATGCTTCACAGAGCAATTTCAGATGGATTTTAATAAAATAACTACTCTAATTTTTATTTGTTCTGTTATTGGAGACTGTTGTCCTGGGACTCAGACCTGAAGCCTTTAAATGTCTGAGTGTTAGAAATGTCTATCTGTCCCTCCTGTTGGGACTGGGAGGACTTTCATTCAAGAGCTACTATCATATTGTCTGTTGGTCATGGCAGGAATGATGCCAGATTGTGCCCCAGGATTTTGCTCCAAGCCTGTCCTGCATAGCGAACCTCTCCACCCCCCTACTCTCCTTGCAATACCTCAGAATACTGGTAAGTTACAAAGGGAAGTGTTGGTGTTCAGAAGATACCTTCTCTCATGTATATGCATGGACAATCTAATTGAGATTTCTCCTGAATCAATGCTGGGGCTAAATCCTTCTGTGATAGAGCATTTGAAACAAAAAGGATTCTAGGGTCTATTAATCTTTGAGTTTGAATCTGGAGAAATAAAACTTTAAAGGTTTTATATAGGAAGGCGAAATGTGGCTTTTCCCAGGGTAAATGAAAGTTCTATGAAGATAAAAATGTGGAAAGAAAACTGATTTTAAAAAATGATAATTTTAAAATGAAACTAAATACACTTGCTCAGAGAAATTCTCTGAATTAAGTAATATCCAGCATGACATTACAAACATCAATGATAACACTAAACTGAGTTACTTTTAAACCTCTAATACCTTAAGAGAGATCCATTTGAATAAGGATTTTTTAAAAGCTCCTCCATCTACCTAAAAGAAGTCTATGTATTATACATGGCTAGGTGCCTAAAAAATGTATTTTCAATGAATGAATAAAGAGCTAATATTGGAGATGATTAACTTTACAAAAAATTCCTTCAGAATTGCAAAACATTCATTTGCTACTAATTTTCTATAATGAAGTTTTATTTGTTAAATCTTCAAAACATGAGTATTATATTTCTTATACCACCATGGTGTTTTTGAACAGTATAAGAATATCATTCTGTCATGATGAACCAGATGATACATGAGGATAAAATGGAATTTGTTCAAGGTGATTAAACTTTTTTTGATAGAAGGAAGATTTATTTGGTGCTTAGAAATAATTTTATTAGAGGATTGAAGACTCAGAAAAAGGTGATAAAAAACTAGTTAAAAAGAAATCTCTAATAGAGTTCCAATAAAACAAATTAAGTTAGAAATTATCGACATTAAATAAAGGAATGTAAGCTCAATAATGGGAGGATGTGAAAAATATCTAGCCAGAATTAGAGAGTTCTTCATATGAAGCAAAACAGTATGCTTCAGTCATAACTATAAGCTAGAATGAAAAGTGGAATAACTAGCATATATGTAATAAAGGATATCAATAGCTGATAAGCTGGAAAGAAAAATCAAAGAGTCTGGTAATAACTGACTACAAAAAGTTACTAGTTATAAAGAAATTGACAAACTAAAAATTGTAATAATCATAATATTAATTCCTTCAGCAATCCTATTGTGAAAACCTGCCTTGTGCTGACCCTCTCTGTTAAATTCTGGGAATGCACAACTGAAGAGATGATTTTGCAGACCTCTAAGAGCTGACATTATAAAGATAGAGAAAGATATGTATGAGAAAAATATAATGTAATGCAATCTTTAAGTGCTTTTCTAGAGGCATGAATAAACTGTTTTAACTGCATAAAGGCAGGCAATTGTTGCTTCTCTCTGATAGAGTTGCCAAATACCTCTCTGAGAGGTGGTGGGTAAGCAGGATAGTCATGAGCTATTGACAGGGGAAGTGCTGGTGGGTCACAGGTGACGAGAGATGACTGTAGGTAAGAACATTGCAAACACAGGAGAGAAAGGAACTGAAACAAATGCCAAGTATTTTAAAGCCAGATTCTCACCACTGTTAGTCATGGTTAAGGCAGCTGGCAAAGAAAGGAAGTGCCTACAAACAACACAACTTTGCTTCTCTGATATTATCCCTATCGTCTCCTATATTATGACATCCAAAGTTATACAAAGAATTTTTGCATATCTTGGCATAGACTGTAATACTTCCTTTTCCTCCTCTGCTCTGGCTTAATTACAGAGTTGATTTGGCCATTTTCTCTAATGCTTTACTAATTACCTCTTTCCAACTTCCACCACAGGGGTATGTGTGTATGTGTGTGTGTGTGCGCACGTGTGTGTGTGTGTGTGTGTGTGTGTGTGTGTGTGTTCTGATCACTGAATTAACAAAGAGACCAAGTTTGAAGTAGGCAAAATTTGTCTTTTTGTAGGTCACATTGAAGGCCCTTTCACCCCTTAAGGTACTCTTTCTTGGTCCTGGCATCCCCAGGTATGAAATATTAGTAATAGTTTAGGTACAAAGCATTCCCCCTCCCAAGAAGTATTTGCATTCTAAAGGAGGTTAGAATAAAAATTCTCTATAATGATACGATTTTAGCATCTGTAGCAGGTGAGAGAGAAAAATACTTGAGGAGAGTGTGACTCTTCAACATATATTCAATACTGTGCCATGTTTCTTCCTTGCATAATGCAAACTTCAAATATAAATTCTCTCTAATTTATTTTAAAAACTTTAGTTATTTTATCACCATCTTAGAAAGGAATAATATCACATTATTTTATTAATGAAGAATTTTATTCTTACAAAGCATTTTTACATGCCTGATTTTATTTAGACCCTAATAGAGCCATTAGTGTTGTTTTTGCTACTACCCTCAATTTTAGAGATATAGCAACTGAGCCTCAGTGAGGAATTAAGTGGCTTGCTCCAGGTTATACAGCTAATAAGATGAATCCTGGACTCAATTCAAGCATTCCTTCTTTCAGTTTACTTCTTTTTGTCACTATACTACTTTTTCTCACTATGTTACCCTGTTCCCTGCTCCCCTGCAAATTTCTCACCTAAGAGTTCAGGGCTCATCCACAGAGATGATAATTTTGTAGGTGTGGGCTCACAAATATGCATTCTTCATATCTTAGGTATTTCAGATGCAGGTAGGTCAAGTATCATAACTTGAGAAACACAGCTCTAGAAACTATTTTGGGTGATTACGCAAGTGAGAGTAGGACAGAAGGGTCAACACTCCAATTAATCAGTCAACCCAAGGTAGAGGCAGGTCTTAGATAAAACAGATCTTTAGCCCTTCAACTAGCTCTTTCACCTCTAGCACCTTCACTTGCTACCCTCCAGTCCAAGGAACCTTACAGGAAAAGCCTCTCTTGCTCTGTAGCACCCAACCCAGCTTGGCCCTGAAATGTTCTATGCTGCCTGCATTCGTATTTCCCCAGATTAGAAGGAACATTGCTATTTGAACTACCTAGTGTTTTATCACCCCAGTGGTTTGTATTAGAAGAGAAACAGGAAGGTTTTTACCCTATGCAATGAATTTCATATCATAGAATTTCAAAGTAAAAAAGAAGACTGTAGAATGAAAGCAATCAGGACGGCAAAGGAATTTTTAAGTCTTTCCAAAATTATTGCACAGAAATAGCCACATATTCTGAAAATACATAGGACTACTCTAGCATTGCTGAAGAGCTATTATTTTAGAGTCTTACTGTTTTATTCTGGTGGGGTTGGTTTGTTTTATAGAATCACATGCTGCCCAAAACTTCTACAAACTGTTTAAGATATACAGATTAGTACCCTTATTCAGAAGTTTTAACAAAGTGGATTAATGACCAGCCTTTGCGCCACAATAGTAAAGAGAGCCAGCTCTGCAGACAACCTGATTCAAATATCATACAATCACCCAGTAGCAGAGTGCCAATCATACCTCAATGTCTCATCTGTAGCTTGACTTGGAGGAAAATGAAACTAAACGATGAATGTAAACTACTAAGTCTTCAATAAAGAGTAATTATTGTTGAAGGGCAGTACAGTTGACTCTCACTATTCATGATAATTTTGTTCTATACAGTTGCTGTGAACAATAAATTAACCAATACTGAACAGTTGTTCCCAAAAGAAATACAGGGTTAAATTCCCATGAACCTCTTGTCAAATTTTTGTCAACTGATCAATAATACATAATCATGTTTTATGTGTGTGCTGTTTAAAGACACTTTATTTCATATATATGGTTCATTCATTAACATTGAACTCACAGAAAACAGCACTATAACTCATGCCTAAACGATGCTTATCTAAACACACATATTTTCTCTATAATGCTTATGAAAGCCTTTTTGCCTTTTGGAAAGCAAGACAGCACTTCAGCTCTTCTGCTTGAGTGCCATTTTAAACGGAGAAATCCCCAACAAAAATTACCAAAATGCAAAAAATGTGGCACTAAGTAGACCATGAGAAGAATACTTGCTTACAGTATGAAAGCCCCAACGATGACGGAGTATTGCCTTGTTGGACATCAGCTGGGAATGTGCATGTCTAGTGACTCAAATATTTGGCTGCTCTGCACATGTCTGCAAATGACCACAAAAGTGCAGCAGGTATTGGTTTGGGAGTTAGAAATAAATTTTAGCAAGTAGTTGAATTCAAGAACATAGAATCCAGGAATATTGCAGATCAACTGTATAATGTTGTAGTGAAGGGCCTGTAGTCTGTCACCATCAGTCTGCCCTAACTGCTCATCATCTGCATAGTTTGGGGCAAGTGTCAATTTCTTCACCTGTGAAATAAAAATAACCACAACTCCAACCTCTTGTATATGTGATGAGAATTAAATGAGAAACTGCATGTAAGGTGGCACATGACCAGTTATCAAAAATATAAATTACTAATGCAAGGAACCCTAAATAAGGCAGCAAGAATTAACTTTAACATAGGTGGAATTGTCTTACTAACACTTCTCAAAATGCTGGGGAAAAAAGATTTAACTGAATAATTTACTTTTTGCTCTTATTTCCTATGTATGAGCAGAACCAATTTTTGTGACAGATATAATGGTGTTATATTCTAATACAAAAATCATTTTGATGAAGTATTATAAATCAATAGTGGCGTTTTAAGGATCTTAACTAAAGTATGCAGATGCTAAGTTTTAAATGGAGCCTTGTGCTAGAATTTCAATGAATGTAAATGGAAAGAAAGTTGAACTGTAAGTACTAATTTTATTTGCCTAGATTAAGCCAGGAAAAAATGAGCTCATGTCTCTAAGGATCTGATCTCAATGCTGAAAGATAAATGCACAGAAACATAGTCACATGACCTAAAATTTCATCTCTTTTGATATGTTTTAAATAGTTTCTATTTTAAATAAACACTAGCTTTTGCTGGAGATCCTAATATTTCCAAACTTTACCATCCTTCTGTACAACATCTGTGATAACAAAAATTTAAAAATGAAAAACTGCCTTATTAGTTATTAAGCCAAGAATTCCTGCTCAAAAACAGTGGCCACTTAATTCACTGAAAGGAATTGACTTGAATTATGTCAAGTCAATATGTCAAGTCAATATGTCAATTATGTCAATTCAAGTTATGACATAACTTGAATTATGTCTCACTTTATTTCTATTAGGTGTATGCAATACTCAAAATTTCATCAGATAGTGCAAAACAGAATAATGAATGATGAAAACTGATGAAGTCATAAGGAGAGCAAATGAGTGGGAAGTGGTTTTTTCGTGTGGTACATTGTGATTATAGACTGCCAGGTAGAGGTGAAATGACAAACTTTTCAGGTTGACCATACTTCATTCAATTTAAAACGTTACCAAAATGATTTAGAAGAAAATATACTAAATAAGTATGGTTCTCAATCATTTTTGGACTGCTTCAAAAATCTAAAAAAATAAATAAATAAACTAAAACTAAGGAACTTTCTCCCCAGAAAAGTTCATGGTACATATACACATTTAAAAAATACACATATGCATTTTTTATAATGTTAGTGTGCTTAAGGATGTACCCCAAGTTAATAATCTTCTCCGAAGTGATGGGAAAAAGTCACATTTAATTGCACATAAATTGATTTTCACGGATGAAGCTTTTGAAAATAATAAAAGATAATAATTTAAACCACTTTTAGGGAAGTCAAAATATATGTTTCTATTTCTATAGAATTTTGTAATTTCATTTCCCCCAGCACTCTCCCGTAGATATTAACTGAAAATGCTGCTTAGAAAAAACAAAGCAACTTTACCTGTTTTTAGCCTTTTTGTACTGATAAAACTTTGTGGATTTTCATTAAATTGGTATACACCCTTCAGGGTCTTGTCCAGTGGAAAATCTGTACATACCGTTGATTTCAATAAGGAAGGCAAAATCAGCAAATTATGAAGGAAAACAAATCTAAAAACAAGAACTAAGAATACATCATTCCATTCTGTGATGTTTGATGGGTACTATTTGAAGAAATTATTCACTTCCTCCATAAGCCCATGGCCAGAAGCAAAATAATATCATCATTTGGGTCAACAAGTGCCCCATATTGCCATTACCTATATTCTTGCATATTTCACATTTCACTATGCTCCATAGACATATCATAAGGATTCATCTCAGTCATATTACAAAAACATTCAAAGACTGGAAGCAATTCATTTTTCAAAGATCCATTGGTCACATCACTTGGCTTTAACAGAAATATACAATTGTGGCTGATAATGCTATTTTACACACTATGATCCAGCGGTTCAACCTGACACCCTTTGGTGCTTATCTTTGGCATCATCCAGAAGCTGCATCAGATGCCAAGCTTGGTCATGCAGAGAATGTAAATTTAAAGAGCCATTTTCATTTATAACAAACAGACCCAGCTGGGAACACAGCTGTTAAATGGGAAGTCAAAGCAAAATTTCCCGCTACCTGGAAGGGTCTAATTATAAAACCACCTAGACAAGTTTTCAAAAGCCATAGATGAACTAGCCCACCCTCAATGTGGGTTTAACTTAAAAAGAGCAAAAAAAAAAGAGAAATTATCTGAATCACATATTACAGAAGTAATCAGGAGTGTTTTATAAAGTCCCAAAATCTGTGTATGTCTAAATTGAACCTGCCTTTGATTCTTAACATAGTTTCCCAGATTCTCTATATTCAGACTTAAAATCTAAAGTTTGGAATAACCCAGACAGAAAGAAATGTGAATTATAGCTTTTTTAAATTCTATCTCTCCCGTGCCCTTCACTAAAAAAACAAGAAAAGATCAGCAAGTTCAGTACATGAAAACAAAATCTAGAAATTTGAATATAATAGCTAAGGTTCTTAATAGTCAAGGGAGTTAAATGCATTTACATATAAAGTATCTGTCATTCCCTAACATTTTAGCAAGTTTTAGCAATCAAAAAATTTCATTGTCACTGTGGTATGTTGTTCACGGTTGTCCTTTTTGTAAATTGACCTTGGAAAATAAAGTGAGGTTTTTTTTTCTTTTAACATCTTTTTTTTTTTAAAGGAAGGAAGAACCCTTAAGAAAGTACATGTGTAACAGGGAAGAGCCAATTGTGATTCCATGTTGGATCTGTTTCTTTGTTTTGTTTTTTTTTTTTCTTTTTTAAAATTTATTTTTATTTATTTATTTTTGGCTGTGTTGGGTCTTCGTTTCTGTGCAAGGGCTTTCTCTAGTTGCGGCAAGCGGGGGCCACTCTTCATCGCGGTGCGCGGGCCTCTCACTATCGCGGCCTCTCTTGTTGCGGAGCACAGGCTCCAGACGCGCAGGCTCAGTAGTTGTGGCTCACGGGACTAGTCGCTCCGCGGCATGTGGGATCTTCCCAGACCAGGGCTCGAACCCGTGTCCCCCGCATTAGCAGGCAGACTCTCAACCACTGCGCCACCAGGGAAGCCCCCTCTTTTAACATCTTTATTGGAGTATAATTGCTTTACAATGGTGTGTTAGTTTCTGCTTTATAACAAAGTGAATCAGCTATACATATACATATATCCTCAGAGTTTTTAAGCATGATTTGATCCAACATCTTCACTGCTCATTATCTATTCCTTGGGCATCAGAGACCTCCCAATACAGCAATCTGGGACCCCCAGACGGCAGAGAGGTACTAAGGGGGGAAGAACTGCAGAGAGTGTTATTCCCTCCACCCATTGTCTCCTTTAGTCTCATTAACTTTCTGAAACACACCCAGTATTCCTGAGATACATGTATAATACATGTTAAGTATCTGTCCAGTAGTTACTAGTTAATAGATGATAAATTCTAAAGGGTTCCACATGTTGGTCTCTGTGTACAGTATCAGTACTTCACAGTAAATAAGCAGATGTTTCCCAGATGCTACTTTTAAATTAAACTTTGGATTCATTTCATTTATGATTTATCCCATACTAGGTTATCCATGAAGATTCATCTACCCTGTAATGAAACCCCAGCAGCAATTATGAATAGACTTGAGAAGCCATAGTTTTTAAGAGCATAAATTGAATTTGAGTTTTTAATTTTTAATTTATATCACTTCTTCTTTGCTTGTCTAACACTTTGCTCCTTTGCATGGAAAAAAAGATTTCATATTAACAATAAACTCTCATAAGATTTTTTTTAATGGAAATGTGCTTTACGTAACAATATTGGATCTGGATTTTACCTAACAGATATCTGAGAAAATGAGACACATTTAAAAAATTATAGAAATCAAACTTTTACAACCTTGCCTCCAGTTGTACAGCATTTTGTCACATTATTCTTAATTTTTTACTTTTTCACATTTCTGCCTTTATGTTTATACTTGGCACCTTTCCAACTGAGGCCATCCTGTGGTTAAATAACCTTTCCTGCTTTATAGTGGTGATGAATGTTCAAATACTTCCTCCAACAAAATAATGTTAATATGTTAGTAAATTATATATTTCCAAAAGACCCTAAAAATTTGAGCACAAATGTGGTGCCCTTCAAAGAAACTTCCTCATGGAAGTAAGGAAGGAATAAGAGAAGGAAAAGAGGGAGATGGGAATAATGTTAGTAATAGTTAGAATTTATGAAGTGTTTATTGTGTCAGGTATTACTCTAAGCCATAATATATTCATTTTCTCATGCAATCTTCACAACAATCTTAGGAAGTATTATTTTTCCAGATTAGGACATTGGCAGGCACTAAAATTTAATTTATTAAATTTACCTACTAAATTTGATATTTAGGTGATGTTTCTGGAATTATCTGTCCTGGGGTTCTCTGTAGTAGAGTTTGATGTCAGCTCAGGAAGAAGAGACTCTATAACAGGGGTTCTTAACCTCAAAATTTCCTGGTGAGGGATGTGTGGTAGGACTCAGTGTATTAATGAACCCAGTAGTATGCTGTTCAAAGCAGTATGAGTGCATACATGGATTTTTTTTCACTATTGTATTCATAGCTTTTATGAGATCCACAAAAAAAAACCTCCAGAATAACACCACCAACAACAACCAAAGGTTAAGAAACAATGTTCTAAGGGGTGACATCAGTGAAAATGGTGGAGTGAAGATGTCTGAAACTTTCCCCCTCCATAAAAGCAATAAAATAACTGGAAAAGAATATCAGAATCAATTTTTCACAACTCTGGAAATTAACCAAAAGCTTGCAAAAGTCCAGCTGAATCTCAATAAGAACAATGAGATTTGTGGCATTTTCTCCTACCCTAGTCCTATTCCCTCCCATCACTCCCCAGCATTACAGCAACCTTAAAAATAACATCCAGCATTCCCAGTACCAGGCTGAGAAGAAAAGTGTTGGAACTATTTCAAGGCCTCATTCCCAAATAGGATTCATTATTTACCCCAATTAGTGGTTCCCTAGAAGACCCCCCTTGAAAGGCTTGCCTTTATTAACCTCAGCTGAACTTGCTCTGTGCTGAAAGCTTTTTCCCAGAGGCCATTTGTTGAATATTTTAACATCGCTATTGCTTGAGGCAACAGGTAAGAGTTGGAGCAACCGATATGCTAAGCAAAAAGTTTACAAGGAAAAGTTGAGAAATGAGATGGCCATAGGGGCTTTTAAAAAGCTCCAACATATTCCTGTGAGTTTAGAATGCCACATTCAAGTGTAGAGCCTTGTGCATACTTAGGAAAGATCTGAGAAGTCCCTACACTCTCACCTCTGATTGATATTGAGGCTCTGAAAGTAGGAAATAAAGGCTAAGGCAGATTTGTAATCTAACTGACTTGAGTGTAGAAGGCAGATCCCAATACACACATAGAACCTTCAGAAAAATGGGAGATTTATTGATTCCAGACATGTAAAGAAATCTCTGTCCAATCATTAGCTGACCCTAAACTAAATGACTAGAGACTTCAGTGACAACATACAACAAAGATACAGAATTTACAACATTAGGTCAGAAAAGTCAATAAACAAATGACAACCAAAGCAGAAAGCAGCAACAACAAACCCTGGGAAGGGGTAGAATCTGATTTTCAGAGTTTCAAAATTATATTATTTGAAATCAGTTTTCAGCATAAAATTAGAAAACATGAAAAGAAATAACATAGTATGACCTATACACTCTAAGGCAAAGTTCAGATCTCAGAATTACTAGAAAAATATTTTAAAACGGCTATTTTAAATATGTTCAAAAACCTAAAGTAGCCATGTCTAAAGGGAACTATTATAACTAAGGGGAAATATTATAATTATGTCTCATTCTAATGTTTAATGAATAGACTATTAATAAAGAGATAGAAATTATAAAAAGAAACCAAATAAAAATTCTAAAGTTGAAAAGTACAACTTAAATAAAAAATTTACTATAGAGGATAAACAGAAAATTCAATTAGATTAAAAAAAAAGAAGCAGCAAACTTAAAGACAGGTCAATTGATATTATCCAATCTGAGGAACAGAAGTATAAAAAAGTAAAAAAAAACGAACAGATCTTAAGAGATTTGTGGGACACTATCAAGTTTACCAGCATACAAATAATGGCAATTTCAGAAGGAGAGGAGAGAGAGAGAGAAAGGATCAGAAAGAATATCTGAAGATATAATGGCTAAAAACTTCTCAAATTAAGTTTAAAAATTCATCTATTGAAAGAAAATGAAGTTGGAGGGCTGATGCTACCCGACTTCAAGACTTAGTATTAAGCTACAGTAACCAATACTGCATGGTATTGACAAAGGAATAGACAAATATCAATGGGACAGAATAGAGACCCCAGTAATAGACCCACATATAGTCAACTGATCTTTGACAAAAGAGCAAAAGTAATACAATGGAGCAAAGATTGTCTTTCCAGCAAATTCTGGAACCGAATATCCACATGCAAAAAAATGAATCTAGATGCAGAAATTACACCTCACAAAAATTAACTCAAAATAGATTATAGACTTAAATGAAATTACAAAACTGTAAAACTCTTAGAAGATAACATAGGGTAGATAACCTATATGACCTTACTATTGTGATAACTTCTTAGATACAACACTGAATGCACAATTTATGAAAGAAATAATTAATAAGCTGGACTTCATTAAAACTAAAAACTTCTGCTCTCTGAAAGACAATGTCAAGAGAATATGAGAACAAGTCACAAACAGAGAAAAAATATTTGCAAAACACACATATGATATAGGACTGTTATCCAAAATAACAAAGAACTCTTAAAACTCAATAATAAGAAAACAAACAACATGATTTTAAAATGGGTCAAAGATTTTAACAGACACTTCACCAAAGAACATATGCAGATGGCAAACAAGCATATGAAAAGATGTCCTACATGACATATCATCAAGAAAATGTAAATTAAAACAGCATGAGATACCACTGTACACCTATTAGAATGGCCAAAGTCTGAAAGACTGACAAGGATGTGGAACAACAGAAACTCTCATTCATTGCTGGTGAGAATACAAAATGGTACAGCTACTTAGAAGACAGATTGGCAATTTCTTACAAAACTAAGCATACTCTTACCATATGATGCAGCAATTGTGCTCCTTGGTATTTACCCAAAGGAGTTGAAGACTTATGTCCATACAAAAACCTGCACATGGATATTTGTCACAGCTTTATTCATAATTGCCAAAACTTGGAAGCAACCAAATGCCTTTCAGTAGGTGAATGGATAAATAAACTGTGTAACATCCAAACAATGAAATACTATTCAACACTACAAGAAATGTGCAATCAAGCCATGAAAAGACATGGAGTAAACTTAAATGTGCATTACTAAGTGAAAGAAGACAACTTGAAAAGGCTACATCCTATATATTTCCAACTGTATGACGTTCGGGAAAAGGCAAAACTATGGAGGTAGTAAAAAGATCAGAGGTCAGGTTGGAAGGTGGAATGGGATGAAGAGTGGGAAAACAGAGGATTTTTTTTTTTAACATCTTTATTGGAGTATTATTTCTTTAAAATGTTGTGTTAGTTTCTGCTATATAACAAAGTGAATCAGTTATATATATTCATATATCCCCATATCCCCTCCTTCTTGCATCTCCCTCTCACCCTCCCTATCCCACCCTTCTAAATGATCACAAAGCACAGAGCTGATCTCCCTGTGCTCTGCGGCTGCTTCCCACTAGCTATCTATTTTACATTTGGTAGTGTATCTATATCAATGCTACTATCTCACTTAGTCCCAACTTACACTTCCCCCTCCCCGTGTCCTCAAGTCCATTCTCTGCATCTGCATCTTTATTCCTGTCCTGCCCCTAGGTTCATCAGAACCTTTTTTTTTTTTAGATTCCATGTATGTGTGTTAGAATATGGTATCTGTTTTTCTCTTTCTGACTTGCTTCACTCTGTCTGACAGACTCTAGGTCCATCCACCTCACTACAAATAACTCAATTTCATCTCTTTTTATGGCTGAGTAATATTCTATTGTATATATCTACCACGTCTTCTTTATCCATTCATCTGTCGATGGACACAAGTTGATTCCATGTACTGGCTATTGTAAATAGAGCATCAATGAACATTGTGGTAAATGACTCTTTCTGAATTATGGTTTTCTCAGGGTATATGCCCAGTAGTGGGAATGCTGGGTCATATGGTAGTTCTATTTTTAGTTTTTTAAGGAAACTTCCATACTGGTTTCCATAGTGGATGTAAATAGGTGTTGAATTTTGTCAAAAGCTTTTTCTGTATCTATTGAGATGATCATATGGTTTTTATCCTTCAATTTGTTAATATGGTGTATCAAAATGATTTATTTGCATATATGAAGAATCTTTTCATTCCTGGGATAAACTCCACTTGATCGTGGTGTATGATTCTTTTAATGTGTTTTTGGATTCTGTTTGCTAATATTGTGTTGAGATTTTTTGCATGTATGTTCATCAGTGATATTGGCCTGTAGTTTTCTTTGTGACATCATTGTCTGGTTTTGGTATCAGGGAGATGGTGACCTCATAGAACGAATTTGGGAGTGTTCCTCCCTCTGCTATATTTTGGAAGATTTGAGAAGGATAGGTGTTAGCTCCTATCTAAATGTTTGCTAGAATTTGCCTATGAAGCCATCTGGTCCTGGGCTTTTGTTTTTCAGAAGATTTTTAATCACAGTTTCAATTTCAGTGCTTGTGATTGGTCTGTTCATATTTTCTATTTCTTCCTGGTTCAGTCTTGGAAGGTTGTGCTTTTCTAAGAATTTGTCCATTTCTTCCAGGTTGTGCATTTTACTAGCATATAGTTGATTGTAGTAGCCTCTCATGATCCTTTGTATTTCTGCAGTGTCAGTTGTTACTTCTCCTTTTTCATTTCTAATTCTGTTGACTTGAGTCTTCTCTCTTTTTTCTTGATGAGTCTGGCTAGGTGTTTATCAATTTTGTTTATCTTCTCAAAGAACCAGCTTTTAGTTTTATTGAGCTTTGCTATTGTTTCCTTCATTTCTTTTTCATTTATTTCTGATCTGGTCTTTATGATTTCTTTCCTTCTGCTAACTTTGGGGTTTTTTTTGTTCTTCTTTTGCTAATTGCTTTAGGTGTAAGTTTAGGTTGTTTATTTGAGATTTTTCTTGCTTTTTGAGGTAGGATTGTATTGCTATAAACTTCCCTCTTAGAACTGCTTTTGCTGCACCCAATAGGTTTTGGGTCATCGTATTTTCATTTTAATTTCTTTCTAGGTATTTTTTGATTTCCTCTTCGATTTCTTCAGTGATCTCTTGGTTATTTAGTAGCGTATTGTTTAGCCTCCATGTGTTTGTATTTTTTACAGTTTTTTCTTGTAATCGATATCTAGTCTCATAGCATTGTGGTCAGAAAAGATACTTGATATGCTTTCAATTTTCTTAAATTTACCAAGGCTTGATTTGGTAATATCAAAGTGATCCAAGATATGATCTATCCTGGAGAATGTTTCATGAGCATTAGAGAAGAAAGTGCATTCTGTTGTTTTGGGATGAAATGTCCTATAAATATCAATTAAATCCATCTTGTTTAATGTGTCATTTAAAGCTTGTGTTTCCTTATTTATTTTCATTTTGGATGATCTGTCCATGGGTGAAAGTGGGGTGTTAAAGTCCCCTACTATTATTGTGTTACTGCCAATTTCCCCTTTTATGGCTGTTAGCATTTGCCTTATGTGTTGAGGTGTTTCTATGTGGGGTGCAGAAATATCTACAATTGTTATATCTTCTTCTTGGATTGATCCCTTGACCATTATGTAGTGTCCTTCCTTGTCTCTTGTAATAGTCTTTATTTTAAAGTCTTTTCTCTGATATGAGACTTGCTACTTCAGCTTTCTTTTGATTTCCATTTGCATGGAATATTTTTTCCATCCCCTCACTTTCAGTCTTTACGTGTCCCTAGGTCTGAAGTGCATCTCTTGTAGACAGCATATATACAGGTCTTGTTATTGTATCCATTCACCAGTCTATGTCTTTTGGTTGGAGGATTTAATCCATTTACATTTAAGGTAATTATTGATATGTATGTTCCTATTACCGTTTTCTTAATTGTTTTGAGTTTGTTTTTGTAGGTCTTTTCCTTCTCTTGTGTTTCCTGCCTAGAGAAGTTCCTTTAGCATTTGTTGTAAAGCTGGTTTGGTGGTGCTGAATTCTTTTAACTTTTGCTTGTTTGTAAAGGTTTTAATTTCTCCATCGAATTTGAATGTGATCCTTGCTGAGTAGAGTAATCTTGGTTGTAGTTTCTTCCCTTTCATCACTTTAAATATGTCCTGCCACTCCCTTCTGGCTTGTAGAGTTTCTGCTGAAAGATCTGCTGTTAACCTTATGGGGATTCCCTTGTAAGTTATTTGTTGCTTTTCCCTTGCTGCTTTTAATATTTTTTCTTTGTATTTAATTTTTGATAGTTTGATTAATATGTGACTTGGCATGTTTCTCCTTGGATTTATCCTGTATGGGACTCTCTGCGCTTCCTGGACTTGGTTTACTATTTCCTTTCCCATGTTAGGGAAGTATTCAACTATAATCTCTTCAAATATTTTCTCAGACCCTTTCTTTTTCTCTTCTTCTTCTGGGACCCCTATAATTTGAATGTCGGTGTGTTTAATGTTGTCCCGGAAGTCTCTGATACTGTCCTACATTCTTTTCATTCTTTTTTCTTTATTCTTCTCTGCAGTAGTTATTTCAACTATTTTATCTTCCAGGTCACTTATCCATTCTTCTACCTCAGTATTCTGCTTTTGATTCCTTCTGGAGAATTTTAAATTTCATTTATTGTGTTGTTCATCATTGTTTGTTTGCTCTTTAGTTCTTCTAGGTCCTTGTTAAATGTTTCTTGTATTTTCTCCATTCTATTTCCAAGATTTTGGATCATGTTTACTATCATTACTCTGAATTCTTTTTCATGTAGACTGCCTATTTCCTCTTCATTTGTTTGGTCTGGTGGGTTTTTACCTTGCTCCTTCATCTGCTGTGTGTTTCTCTGTCTTCTCATTTTTTTTAACTTACTGTGTTTGGGGTCTCCTTTTTGCAGGCTGCAGGTTCATAGTTCCCATTGTTTTTGGTGTCTGACCCCAGTGGGTAAGGTTGGTTCAGTGGCTTGTGTAGGCTTCCTGGTGGAGGGGACTGGTGCCTGTGTTCTGGTGGGTGGGGCTGGATCTTGTCTTTCTGGTGGGCAGGGCCATGTCCGGTGGTGTGTTTTGGGGTGTCTGTGACCTTATTATGGTTTTAGCCAGCCTGTCTGCTAATGAGTGGGGTTGTGTTCCTGTCTTGCTAGTTGTTTGGCATGGGGCGTCCAGCACTGGAGCTTGCTGGCCGTTGGGTGGAGCTGGGTCTTAGCTTGAGATGGAGATCTCTGGGAGAGCTCTTGCTAATTGATATAACATGGGGCTGGGAGGTCTCTGGTGGTCCAATGTCCTGAACTCGGCTCTCCCACCTCAGAGGCTCAGGCCTGCCATCAGGCTGGAGCACCAAGACACTGTCAGCCACACGGCTCAGAAGAAAAGGGAGAAAAAATTATAATAAATTAAAAAATAAAATAAAATTATTAAAATAGAGAAATTTTAAAAATTATTAAAATAAAAAAAATTTTTTTAAGGTAATAAAAAAAAAGAAGAGAGCAACCAAGACAATAAACAAATCCACTAATGATAAGAAGCACTAAAAACTATGCTAAGATAAACATAAAAATCAGAAACAAGTCAATCGCAGCCAGCAAATCCCAAGTCTACAGTTGCTCCCAACGTCCACCGCCTCAATTTTGGGATGATCCGTTGTCTATTCAGGTATTCCACAGATGCAGGGTACATCAAGTTCATTGTGGGGATTTAATCCACTGCTCCTGAGGCTGCAAGGAGAAAATTCCCTTTCTCTTCTTTGTTCGCACAGCTCCTGTGGTTCACCTTTGGTTTTGACCCCACCTCTGCATGTAGGTCACCCTCAGGCATCTGTTCCTGCCCAGACAGGACGGGGTTAAAGCAGCAGCTGATTAGGGGGCTCTATTCACTCATGCCAGCGGGGAGGGAGGGTTACGGTAGTTATAATTGGAATGCAGGGCAAGCCGGCAGTGGCAGAGGCCAGCCTGACTTTGCAACAGCCTGAGGCGTGCCATGTGTTCTCCCAGGGAAGTTGTCCCTGGATCATGGGACCCTGGCAGTGGTGTGCTGCATAGACTCTGGGTGGGGGTGGGGGGAGGGCGGGGTGGGTGTGTGGATTGTGACCTGTGCTTGCACACAGGATTCTTGGTGGCTGCAGCAGCAGCATTAGTGTTTCATGCCCATCTCTGTGTTCTGAGTTGATAGCCGTGGCTCGCGCCCATCTCTTGAGCTCGTTTAGGCAGTGCTCTGCCTTCTGTGGGCAGACAGGGAAGACATCCCCTCTCCTTGCACACCCTGAAACAGTGGTCTCTTGCCTCTTAGGTAGGTCCAGACTTTTTCCCAGACTCCCTCCCGGCTAGCTGTGGTGCACTAGCCCCCTTGAGGCTGTGTTCACACAGCCAACCCCAGTCCTCTCCCTGGGATTTGACTTCTGAAGCCTGAGCCTCAGCTCTCAGGCCCCACCAGCCCCAGAAGGTGAGCAGACAAGCCTCTCAGGCTGCTGAGTGCTGGTCAGCACCGATCTTCTGTGCGGGAATCTCTCTGCTTTGCCCTCTGCACCCCTGTTGCTGCACTCTCCTCTGTGGCTCTGAAACTTCCCCACTGCCACCCCCCGTCTCCATCAGTGAAGGGGCTTCCTAGTGTGTGGAAACTTTTCCTCCTTCACAGCTCCCTCCCAGAGGTGCAGGTCCTGTCCCTACTCTTTTGTCTCTGTTTTTTCTCTTTTCTTTTGCCCTACCCAGGTATGTGGGTATTTTCTTGCCTTTTGGGAAGTCTGAGGTCTTCTGCTAGCATTCAGTAGGTGTTCTGTCAGAGTTGTTCCACATGTAGTCGTATTCTTGATGTATTTGTGGGGAGGAAGGTGATCTCCACGTCTTACTCCTCCACCATCTTGAAAAGCCCCCCAGACAGAGGATTTTTAAGGCAGAGAAAATATTCTGTATGACCCCACAATGAAGGATACATGTCAGACATTTGTCCCAACTCATAGAATATACAATACCAAGAATGAACTGTAATGTAAACTCTGGACTTTGGATGATAGTGATGTGTCAATGTAGGTCATCAGTTGTAACAAACATACTACTCTGGTGGGGGATATTGATAATGGGGGATGCTATGCTTGTGTGGGGACAGGAAGTATATGGGAAATCTCTATATTTCTTCTTAATTTAGGTGAACTTAAAACCCCTCTAACAAAATAAAGTCAATAAAAACAAATAGCAGCAGCAAAAAATACACTGGATTCAACCTCAGCATTAAATCAATCCAGAGATTTTATTAATTAATCAGGTTAAAAAATTTATCTATACATCCAAGATGCTCAACAAACCAAGCATGGTAAACTAAAAGAGATTCACATCCAGACACATCATAAACCAGCTTTTGAAACCAGACAATGAGAGAATCTTGAAAGCAGCAAGCAAAGTGACTTATCATATACAAGATATCCTAAATAAGCTGATTTCTTGCCCAAAACTATGGAGGCCAGAAGACAATAGCATGATATATTCAAAATCCTTGAAGGAAAAAACTGTCAATCAAAGCAACCTTTAAAAAAGGAATGAGAATTTAAGATATTTCCAGATTTTTAAATATTGAGATAATTTATTGTTATTTGACTTGCCTTACAAGAAATAATAAAAGTGGTCCTTCAAGCTGAAATGAAAGGATTTTAAGCAATAACTCACATCCAAATGAAGAAATAGAGAGTACTACTAAAGGTAACTACATAGGTAAGACATAGGTAAATTTATAAAACAGAATTAATATATTTTTTGTTTTTTTATCCTACATTATTTAAAATACAATTGCATAATGCAATCATTGTAAATCTCAGTTGATGGACACACAACATATGAAAATATAATTTGTGAAAATAGCAGCATAAAGGAGGCAGGAAAACAAAGTTATATATAAGAGAAGAGTTTTATATATCATTCATACTAGGCTGCTATTAATCAGGACTAGATTGTTATAAATAAAGTGCTTAATGGTAATTCCAAGCCCAACCACTAAGAAAATAATTCAAAAAAATATAGTGAAAGACATGACAAAGCAATTAAAATCATATAGTAGAACACCATAAAAGGGCAGGAATGGAATAAATGAGAAACAAAAGGATATAGGACATATAGAAAACAAATAGCAAGCATAAATCCTACCTAATCAGTAATTACATTAGATGTAAATAGATTAAACTATCCAATTAAAAGGCATAGATTGATAGGATAGAAAAAGAACATAGCATGATTCAACTCTATGCTGTATAAAACAGAAACACTTTAGATTCGAAGACACAAAAGTATTGAAAATGTAAGATAGAAAAAGTTATTCCATGCAAATGAGAACCAAAAGAGAGCTGGAGTACCTATACTAATATCAGACAAAATAGACTTTAAGGCAAAAGTTATTAGTAGAGATGAAGAACATTTTATAGTGATAAAATGCTCAATTTATGAATAATTTATACCAGTTATAAACATATATGCATCTAACAGCAGATCCTCAAAATACATGAAGCAAAGCTGAAAAAGAATTGAAAGTAGGAATAGATGATTCAAAAATAATAGTTGGAGACTTCAATACCCCACTGTCAGTAATGGATAGAACAGCTAGACAGAAGATCAGCAAAGAAACAGAATACTTGAACAACACTATAAACCAACTAGACCTAACAGACACATATAGAACACATCATCCAACAACTTCTTCTCAGGCACACAATAAACATGTTCATAGCAGCATTATTCATAGTGATCAAAATATAGAAATAACCTGAATGTCCATCAACTGATGTGTGAATAAACAAAATATGCTATATATTGGGTTAGCCAAAAAATTTGTTCAGGTTTTTCCATAATATCTTAGGGAAAAACCCAAACGAACTTTTTGGCCAACCCAATATAAACAATGGAATATTTCTCAACCATATAAAGGAATGAAGTACTAATATGTATGACAACATGGATAAACCATGAAAGCCTTACGTTTAGGGAAAAGAGCCAGACATATTGGGTAATCCTGTTTCCTACCATGGCTTCTACTACAGGGAGGACTCAGCACTGCTCCACATGTTTTGGCTCTTGCCATGTGAGAATCCTAGGAGAGTCTAGAAGTAGAGCCAGTAAATGGACAGAGTGGTCAGGGACACTACTGTGGTGTTCACAGCAAAATGATTAAAGGTTGGGTTGGGAGTCCAACCAGGTACAAATCCCTATTTTGATGCTGTTTAATAGCTTGAGACCTTGGGCAAGTTACTTAATTTGTCTCAAATTTTTCACCTGCAAAACACGGATGGGATCTATCTCATAGGATTTTTGTAAGGATTCTATAATAAAATGTCCAAATTTCTTAGCAAAAATCTTTGCTAATAATAAATGCTCAAGCATTGTTAGCAACTTTCATTATCAATCCAATGGAGAAGGGCAGTAAAAGCAAAATAGAGAAAACAGATGACTGTAGCCCTTTTACTAATTATGGCTGATTCCCCAATTTTTTTAAAACTGCTTTCAGTTTAATCAAAGTAAAAAGAAACAGACTTGTGAAAATATAGATTTACTATTTCCACTAGGTAAGTTGATGCTGTTGTTTAAAAGGTTTGCAAATTGTGTTTCAAGTTTTTAAAGCTCATCTTGATCTCTGAATAGGATATTCCTCCATTCGCAGGGTGCTAGTTTCTGCAGGGAGCTCTCAGGTGGACTTCTAGCCATGTCTTAGTCTTACCATCCTGGGGATTTATCAGTTAAGTCAGGCCCATGATGGAATTCTCTGTGTAGTTTTCTAGAATGCAAATTACATAAAAACTGCTTGAGTTTGCCAGCATTAGTACATAGCCGAAGTCACCAGACACATACATATACCTTAAGCTGTCAGTAGTTAATCCTGCAATCTGGAGGAAAAGTGAGTAGGATATTTTGAAATGAATGTAAGAGGTCAGTTTGTGAGCTTGCTATTTTGTTTGCTGGAGGGAACAAGGCTGACTCCTAGCTGTAAACAAAGTTAACTATGGTGTGGGATAGGGGGTGGTGCTCCAAATATATAGAAGAGCCGGAGAGGACTGAGACTTTTCCTCAGTGGGATATATTTGCCTCCTCTGTACTCCTTGAAGAAGAATCAGTGCCTGAGCTAAGGAAGAAATTTTTATAATGACCTACTAAATGTATCAGATTGTAGGAAAAATAAGAATGCAGTTATAGGAACTACCTACAATCCTCAAAGAAATTTGGATTCTAGGGCAGCAAAGTATCCACTGAGTCAGCCAGCAGTCATTAAGAAGTGCTGCTGATTTTCCTGCACTTTGTAATACAGTCAGTGCCATCAATTGCCTGGTGTGCTACTGAGTTCTAGATTCCGTAATTCAGTGACTCTCAAAGTGAAGTCTTTGACCAGTAACATAACATCACCTGGGAGCTTTTTAGAAATGTAAATTTTCAACCCATACCTACTGATTTAGAAACTCTCTCATAACAAACCCTCTAGGTGAGTCTGATGGACCCTCAAGTTTGAGAACCACAGATATAACAATATAGCTTATGGAGGGACTGTGGAGAATGACCATGAAGACCTCCAGGTCAGGTTAACCCAAGAACCCCAGAAGCAAAATGTGTGACAGAGGCAGGATTTGTAGTGGAATTTCATGGGAAAGTTAGAAAAAACTATAGTTCAAACTAAGACACCAAAAGTTCATGTGTGACCTTCCTGAGAGTAATGTGTTTGACTTCTTGCTTAAAGAAGTCACTAGTTCTGTTTCTTACTGATGCAAGTTGATGTCTGAATTACAAAAAAACATAAATGATAGAAGAATTCTTGCATAGGCTCTGCCTTCCTAGAAACAATAGACAAGATTCTAGACAGAAAAAAGATCTGGGAAGGAAGCCAGAAAGTCAAAGAAATTTAAGGTGGTGAAGGGGAATTAAAGCTGGAGTCAAGAGGCTGAAAGTAGGACAATGTGATAAAAAGAGAAAAAGAAAATACATTCAGGACCATGTTAGCTAAATAGAAGTTATGACCTGCTCTCAGACAGTACAAATCCCGTCCTTCTGATTCCACATCTAATACAACAATAAAGAAGATTCATATACACAATCAACTGTAATGCATCTTTTTAATAATCCTGAGAGGAGGACATGGGATGCTAAGAGTCATGCAAGCCAGCAAAAGATGCCACATTCTGAGTGTGACCAGAGACATATGGAAAGACTACCAAAACTCAAATCTCCTGACATTACTCTGTTCCTTTTAGTTCATGTAGGATTGGATAATTCAGCCAAAATAAACATGAACTCCATCTCCACTGATGCTGAAGCCTTCATAGGAAAGAGAATAATACAAAAGTTTTTTCTTTTCTTCTCAATTGAATACTGTCAGTTTGGAAGAGAATTTGGCAGAATGTATGAATATAAAATTAAGAACAACTTGTTGAAGGACACTAGTTTATCATGATTGATATAAGAAAATTAGGTCAATGATGATATCATGAAGACTGAATGTAACATTTTCACTTAAGACTTCATAATTTGGCCCAGTGAATTCCAAACAAATGGATAAGAGGGAGGGAGAATTCCAAATAAACTTCCAAACAAACAAACAAAAAACCTCTGTAATGAAAAATAGATGTGATTACAGGATAAAAAGAACAATAGTGGTAGTGACTAAAAATCCTTAAAAGAACACAGGAAAGAGAGAAATATAGAGCTTCAGATGTCTTTAGTTGTAATGAATTTTAATAAAAACAAGCAGTTTTGGTCCCCCAAAAATAACCATGTCCTGGTGGTAAGACACATGATTGCCAGGGAAATGGAAAGATAGACCTATTTTAAAAAAGCATAGTGGGATTTAGAACTATGTGCCGAGGAGATACTTGTATAAAATTCACAAGGCTGAGGGCAAAGGGAGGTTGAGAGCAAGTGGATGAGTGTGAAAGGAAAGAGACACATTCTGGACTGTCTGGTCAGGGTCAGACAGGGTATGTTGGTTACTTGCCTAATATAGAGCGCAAAACTGGAGCAGAAGTTATTAGTGGTTGGGGACTTCAATTATCTGGATATCTGCTAGATGTTTCATTCATCTAAGGCCAAAACAGCTGATAAAATATTGCTAAAAATGTCATTCAGAAGAGAAAGAATTATATCATGTAAGTGCAGAAAAGATTTTCATGAGAGTCGAGTTCAATTCCCTCCCCTCAAATTTAAATCCAGGAAAGTCAAGACCTGGAGAAGTGGCAGGGTTAATTATACATGAAACAGAAATAAAACACTAGTCCCATTTCATTCATTCACTCTTCAAATACTCACAGAGTGCCTTCTACATGCCAGACACTGTCCTAGGTACTTGATATATGTTAGTGAAGAAACAGACAAAAGTCTATGTACTCAGGGCTCTTATATTCCTGTATAATGGGACAACAGACAATAAATAACATAACAAGTAGGTAGACTGTCTAATAAAGCATTGTGTAATTTGGTAGCCACTAGTCACATGTGGCTATTTAAATTTAAATTAATTAAAAGATTAGCCTGTTCACAATTTATTTACTACAAATATTAACTGAATGCCTACCATAGTATGGGGCAGGCAGTGTTTGAGGTGCAAGAGGCACAGCAATGAATAAAACAAACAGTGGAAAGACAGTGGAAAAGACAGAAGGCAATCAAATAAGCAAATTAAGATGTAATATGTTGGCTGATAGCAGTAAGTGTTATGAAGTAAAGTAAGGTAGGGGTAGGGCAGGGATAAAATGAATGGTGTTAGGCTATTTTAGGTAGGGTGGTGCTGTTGGTTGGGAAGAAACCCAAAGGCAGTATCTCAGCAAGCCCTATGGTTATCAGAGGGAAAATTATCCCATGCAAATTGAACAGCAATTACAAAGGTTCTAAAGAAGGTGTACGTGCGCCATGTTCATAGAACATTAAGGAAGCCCAGATGATTGGAGCATAGGAAAAAAAGAGCAGAGAAGTAGGAGAAAGGCTGGAGAGGGAGTTTCAGGGCCAGATCACATAGAGCCTTGTAAGTCAAAGTCTGGATTTCGGAATTTACTCTATGTGTAAAGGAATGCCCTTGGGGGAGATTCAAGGAGGGCAGTAACAAGATCAGATGTACATTGTAAAAGAATACTAAAGCTGCTGTATGGAAAATAGAACCTAAAAGGGCAGGCACGAAGGAGGGAGACCAGTCGTTCTGTGGATAACCACATCTGCCAAGTCTATTTGGCATGTAAGGTAACATATTCACAGTTTCTGGAGGTTAGCCCACCACAGAGTTCTTGGTTAACTACACATTTAAACAAAGTAAATAATGCAATTCAGCTATTGAAAGATTATATTCACAGAAATGACTAATTCTGTTTTAAGACCACAGGACTCTCATAAAATCACATTCTCTTAGGATGCAGCTCTCGTATCAGATCAGCAAAAGTTCTTCCACTCAATTCATCTTTTTTATTACTCCCCCCTTTCAGGAATTTGGCATTAGCTTCCAGATGGGCCTAGTCAAGACACAGATTGATAGTCTCAGGGCTGTACACACCTCCGTATTGACTCTGCCACCCCGCTCCCCTTGCTCTTTAGGGCTGCTAATCTCTGTCGCCCTGTCACTGTCAGGGATACAACATGAGAGATTAAAGGACTGTCATTGTTCCAAACTGCTTGGAAGTCTTAGCTCTGTAGATTAGCTATCAAACCCAATGTGTTTGGTCAGTTTCTTTCTCCCATGAGTCTCCTTCCATTCTACCAAAAAAAGAATGTCTGCAATCCATATTTCTTACCTGCACCAACCTACCTAAGCGTACCTGAATTTACAGTGGATACATATAGAGATGACACCTTCATTCACTAGGATCAACGAAGAGGAAAGCTGTTTTGAGCCTGGGCCTGGCAGAGAGAATTCTGACAGGCATCCTGGGCCAAGTTAAGAGGAAAGAAATCCAACACCAAACGTGGAGTCACAAAAGTTAGGGGCATATTTAGGGAATAGCAAGAATCCACTTAGGTTAGAACCTTATTCATATTTTCAGTGCTCCTGACATGAAATTAGACAAGTTCATATTTGAATCTTAGCTAATAGGCTGTGATTTTTGTCACTGTGACTTTTGCATCTTTATAAGGTTAACTGAAATACAAAGGTACTAAAATTATGCTTTATGCAGAAAGAAGCATAATATCATTATTGTTGGAAAACTTACCTGCTGTGCTTATAATGCTCTTGTTGACCACCCCTGGCAAGTCCATTACGATAAATTGATTAAGTTTGTGGACCCTTTGGTTCATAAATGAGAACCACTGCTGAATAAAGATATTCCATACGTTTTTCATAATGAAGCCATTTTTTTTTTTTTTTTGCCTATGTGCTGGTAACCCACTCATTCAAGAGAAGCTCATGACTTGTACAAGGAAAGCATATTTTTCTCACTTTCTCTTACATCAGGTTTGAAGACAGTTCTTTCTCTCGGGTGACTTCTCTAAATTACAAAACAAATTAAAAGACGTCTAACTATAGGGACTTCCCTGGCGGTTCAGTGGTTAAGACTACAAACTTCCAATGCAGGGGGCGTGGGTTCCATCCCCGGTTGGGGAAATAAGATTGGGGACCTAAGATCCCACATGCCATGTGGCATGGCCAAAAAATTTAAAAAAAAATTTTTTAAAGATGTCTAACTATAATTATACCTAGTAGATCATATTTCTCAAATGAGCCATTTAAAAGAGGTTTTAAAAACGTGTCTGGGGTGTCTGGCTTGCTAACGTCGGTAATTAACATTGGTATTTGGAAATCCATGATCTTTGACACAGATTTAAAAGTATCTCTATCAGAACTGGCAAACTGGAGTCCCATGGGCCTAACCATTGCTAACTTAATTAAACAAGGAGGTCATTAGACTGAGGTGTCCCCATGCCTTCACTAAGGAAAACCAATCACAATCAACGAGCCTTTAAGCAATAGCTAATCAAATCATTTTCTTGCTTAGCTTCCCCACTTTCTCTCTTTAAGTTTTTCTCCTGGCTCCTGTCAGAGGAGCCCTCCTATCCACTTGGGTTTGGTGCTACCCAGTTTGAATTGACTTTTGCTCAAATGAACTCAAAAATTTTAATATGCCTCAGTTTATCTTTTAGCACCATGTTGGCTGATATGTTTGGTTTTGCCAATAAATGTTTTAAAATGTTTATATTTCACAAAATTTTAGGCTGTCTTCTATTGGATAACAGGAGGATTTTGCAACACTGAGCTGGAATTCCTGTGTGCCATCAATTGGATTAAACCAATGAGTAACTCTCAGTTTGTACCAGTCTCCATGCTTCCCTCCGCTATCTTCTGCCTGACCCTCTTCACTCCTTTATGTCTTGCTCCAGGCTTCTGTAAGCATTTGAGTTTGTTATCTAATTTCTTTGTCTGATACTTATTTTGGAATCTTATTGTTTAACATTTCTGTAACTTAAATCATCAAAATAAATGCCATATCCTTCATATTTTGCAAGGGAAGAAGTATTGAGTCAATATCAATCCTTTGTAGACTTCTCAAAACCTTATAAGGATCTTCCACACCCTAGTCCATACATGGTGCTTAGCCGAAATTTCAAACTTCTCTCAAACTCCTCTCAAACTTCTCACACAGTGGTAAGGAAATGTAGGAGGGCAAGATCTCCAGGAGTGCATATTTATTTGCTGATTGTATTCAGATGAATAGAGAGAGCACCTGTCAGGTTTCACTCAATTTCATAACACCCCTGGGGGGGAAAAGAAAACCCCGTCCAATGAAAACCAATATTTTTTTTGCTTTGAATCAAAAAGATAAAGAAAAAAGAAAAACAAACAAAAATCCCCAATCTCCTCATTTTTCCCTTTTAAAAAAACTCCTTTCATTATCATAATGGCATGACTGGTGGTGGGAGTTAAGAAGATCTTAATAAGTAGATCTTAATTTGACTCTTGGCATTATAATTTACTTAAGGTTAACTGAACCTTCTTTATATTCAGTTTCAGCAGTAAAGCAGGGCTGTTAATAGCTAAGCCATAGCATTGCTAATGAAGTTCCCAGGAAATGTATGCAAAACTGAGCACATTGGAAGTGAATAATTGGCACCATGTTATTCTAATTTGAGCTAAATATCTTCATCTAACCTCTAACTTCTGTAGACTGAAACAGTTGCCAAGAACTGGATTTAGACACGTTGCAGTGTTAAAGGATGACTTCTGATTATTAACCCCAACCTACGTGAACCTAACCATCTGCTTTCCCTACACCTGTGCCCATAGTGTGAGCACAGCTAGGAAAAAAAAATCATGTAATGGGGCAGATTCCACTGTATGTTTGGATTGCTAAATTTAAATAGGTACTGATCACTGTCTAGTTACCACTACCAGTAATCCCATCGTTGTTTTCTCTTTCAGCTTGTTCTTCTGCAGAGATTAGTTCATTAACTTCTCATTTTTCAAACCCCTACCCTTGTTTTCCCCTTGTTTACAGCTGATGTTCATGCCTTATGCTTCATTGACAAAAGACAATTAGTGTGCCAGAAGCTGCTCATATTCTCATCAATAAATCCACAGGGCACACATCCTTTCCACCCTCCCTTTTGCTCCAGTATGGGAAGTGTCACTACTCCCATCACAGGCTAATTTTGCCACTTGCTTCCTTGCTTTGTCCTGCTTTCTCAAGGACCTTACCCTTAGAAAATCTCTCTATATTCTCGTCATCACTCTCCCTCTCATCTAGATGTAACCTTTATGCACACAAATGCACACCCTTCATCTTAAAGCAACTTCTCTCTTAACCCTGTATTCCCTTTAGCTACTGCCTCTATCTTCTGTTCTCATCTCATTCCAAATCACACTTCCATAATGAATTATTTACATGCTGTGTTCACTCCTTAATCCTAACCATTCTTCAGCCCATTCCCATCTGGTTTCTACCCCACTACACTGAAATAGCCTTTCTCAACTCAGCCAAAGACCTCCATTTGGCTTACTCAAAAGTTAATTTTACGTCTGTTTCTAAACTTAAATATGCATATGAATCACCTGGGCATCTTTTAAAAACGCAGATTCAGATTCAGTACATCTGAAGTGGTACCCAAGATTCTGCCTTGCTAACAAGGTCCCAGGTGATATTAATGCTACTCATCTCTGGACCATCCTTGTGCAGCAAGTGCCTTCAGACTTTGTGTTTCCGTTTTTATAGTCATTTTTGGTTTTGTCTTTTTGTCTTCTTTTTCCCGTTTCCTCCTCCTCAAAAACTCTTCTTCCTTATGCTTTGCGTGTGGTATTCTTCTTATCTTTCAAATCTCAGGTAAAAATTGGCCTCCTCAAAAAGCCCTTACCAGACCATCCATCTAGAGGGGATGTTTGATATTTTTTCTTAAATATATCAAGAAATATATAGATAGGTAGGTAGATAGATTTATTTAACAATAAAAGCACTCATTCTGTTATATATTTTCTGTTTCTTTTCCTGTTTTTTTTGTTTTTGTTGTTGCTGACATCCCCACTAGACTGTAAACTCCAGAGAATGGGGATCATGTCATCATTATTCATGACTCTAATCTAATGTAAAGCTAGACATATAGTAGGATTTTAGTAAACATTGACTTAATAAATACCTGCAAGGTATAGATAATCCTGCAAGATTATGCTCTCTGAGTTCAAATTGAAATTTGAAAACCTTCAAAAGTGCTTTTGCCGATTTTGGTGTTTTTTTCCTACCCAAACCCATTGCCATGCTGGATTCCTGCTCCTGTCTTCAAATATTTACCTCCCATTACCCTAGTCTCAGTTTCCATCTCGTGATGGTGTAAAGTGAAACCATAGTTAGGTCCTGACTCTTCTTAGAAAATCTCCCAACTAGTACTTTCCAGTGTCCTCTTGCTGGAGAAGAAGCAAGCATTTCTTCCACTCATGGGAATTCAGTATATAATATTTTGAATAAGCCATCTTATCTTGGATTTATCATCTCCTTTCCTAAATTAATAGTAGTTTCCTAGAATTCAAGGACCATATCATAATAATGGTAACAATTTACTAAATACCAATTATATGCCAGTGCTTTACATAAATAATTTGCAGTCTTCAGAACAATTCTTTTGTAATTTTTATTGTGCCAATTTTATAAATTAGAAAATTATGGTCCAAAATGTTACTTTCCCGAGGTCTCCTTGGTAAAAGATGGGCAAGTGTGAGCACAAAATCAATGTTCCTTCCACCACGATTCCTTTTGTTATCACCCCATATCTCCTTTCTCCTACATATTGATCTCTAGCACCTAGAAAAACTCTCTCACATTATAATTGTTAGCAAAAATCCTGGCCCATATCCTCTCTGGATCCTGAACCAGAAAAAGACTAAAATAACTAGAAATTCCCACAGCCCATCCCTTCTCCCCAGAGGCACCTATGCTAAACAGTGTGTGACATAGGAACCTACTGATGTTCTTACCTTGTCTTTTTGTAATCCTGCTATTTAGACAGTGAAAGGAAACTCATATCTCTCTTTTGCAAAAACATATACTGAAAGTGCTCACAAGTTTTCTCATTTTTATGGCAGTTTTTATAGAATATTTATTGCTTGATAAGAGTAAAATCTAAGAGGAATTCAGGAATAAATATACAATAATCATTTTCTCCCTTAGAATTTCATAACTTTTGCCTTTGGGAATAAAAAGGAATGCTCTGAAATATGGGGCATAATGAGAAAAAGGGCATTCCTCCTCAGATAAGCAGGGAACGGATTTAGTCCCCAGCAGGGGAGATGGAGGTAGAAACAGGGCTCACTCTGCTTTTTAATCCCTCGTGAGTGTTGTAAGGCTTTATTTAGTGGGGCAGGTAAACCCTCACACTTCTCAGCAAACTCTGAGATTAAGCACATATTTGAGAAGTATATTCCACCCAGTCATAGAAAGGAGAACAGCCCTGTCTTAAAAGTCTACGATTAAGCATACCTTAAAAGAGACGTGGGAATTACCTGCTAAAATCATACTGGATTGAGGGATCAAAAATAAAAAAGAATAAGCTTGTGAAAACAACAAAGTGATAAATCAGTACCCAGGCGGGTCCCCAAGCCGGGGAGTGGAGGGGGTGTCTTAACAACTAGGACTAAAGAGACATCAATTCCTGTTAAATGGGCCTTCCTTCTCAGAGCAGCTAAAGGCAGAACGGGGGGGGCCTCTCAGAAGGGACGACCAAACGGCTCCCTGTTTCTTTCACATGTCATATCTACCTCACAGGAGCAATTTACTCTGACATTAAAAACTCCACAATTGATACTCAAGGGACGTCAATGCGTATCTCTGGTTTTATGCTGTGTTTATTTTTCCCTCTTCCTAAAATCCCCCTGCCAATTTCTTTTTCCAAAATGACTCATAAAATGAAGCTGGGTTATTTGGCAGTGTTGACCACCAATCCCTGGGCCCACATGGTAAGCAGGAGCGTGTCTCACTGTAGACACTTACAGGATAAGGAGACGGGAGGGTTGTCTTGAGATTCTTTCATTAAATAACAGCAGAATACACACAAAAAGATAACAAGGAAAACGGAATATGCTCCATTACTTTTGTGTCCTCTGTGGCAGTTTCAAAGAGTTTTCTGTAAATGATCTAAATGTCTCAATGCTTGTTTCCAGTTCTGGTCTGTACCCCCTCCCTGCCCCCAAGCCTCTGGCTAAGTTTAATTCTTTTTATTTCCTTTTCCTTCTTCTGTTCAGTCTTCTTCCAGAATCAGTAACTATGGGGAAAAACGTTTTGTCAAAAAGCCAATACCAGCATGTAGGAAAGTTTCAAACTGAGTAATCCAGGAATGGGATAGTTTGTCCTTTGCCAAATTTCCACTGTGTTACTAAAAAAGGAGCGATATCGGGAACCAATTCTGAACAAGTTGATGATTGTTTTAATTGGGGACTCTCTCTCTCAGTGTATTCAGGACACTAAAGGGCTCAAAGTTCTATTGTTGAAGATGTTGTTGAAGATTATTGAAAGACTCTGGGTTGGGAAGAAGGAGATAAGGAGAAAGATAGAGGAGGTGAGAAAGAAGTGTGGGCAACTGGGCAGGTCATTGCTGACTGATCTTGCTACATCTGGGGTCAGAGGGGCATAATGGAAGTCTTTCATTTTTTTTCAATTTTTATTTTATTTATTTGTTTTTTATACAGCAGGTTCTTATCAGTCATCTATTTTATACATATTAGTGTATATATGTCAATCCCAGTCTCCCATTTCATCCCACCATCACCTCCCCACACCCTGCTTTCCCCCCTTGGTGCCCATACATTTGTTCTCTACACATAATGGAAATCTTGATCTCTGCTCAACTTTTTTCTGACCCTGACACACTGATACCTGATAATGAAGGTGTCCCCATGACCTTCTCACCATCCCTGCTTGATGTACGATAGAGAATATGTCAGGGTCAGCTTTTCCAATCCACACAGGCATGCTGTTTCTGATGAGGATGTGACCAACCTTCATCTCCACTTAGAGAAACAAAGCACTGATCTGTAACATGCCAAGATGTTTGCCAGCCACTTGAGGGATGAGTCAAGAAATCACGTTTTCCACATGAAGAGTGTTCAGTGAACTGACTCTGAGTTCTTTTGTAAAGATTACACTAGTTATGACAACGGCCAATGAAAGCATTCCATTTCCAACTGTGACTCTTAAGTGTTAAACTTACATAGAAGCTCTATATTCTTTTCATCTAAAAAGATACAGGAAGCGCTTACCTCTAAATAGAATTCTGGTTCTGTCGGAAGCAGGAAAAATCACTTGCTTGAGCAGACTCTAAGTTCTAAACCGAAAAAAGTATTCCATGGACATCTATGGTTTGAACTACAAGTGGTTGGTTGATGGTGATTTAATATCAAGTTTTGGAGATTTGACTTACTTCTGCTTTGACAAATATGGAGATTCCCAGGTCGTAAAGAATCAGTCTTCGGATTGTGCTCAAAGAACTATTCAGTAAAGGCCTATAGTAAACCTCCTCTTGAATATTTCAGTAGACTTATTGCCCTGTACTCCTCCTGTTTTTCATACATGCTATTTCCTGTGATAGCTCAAGTTCCCATTTTTTACCACTTATTATTAAAGTTCCAACCATTTAGAATAACTCCCTGGATTTGTAAGATGTTTAATTTATCTATTTTAAATAGTTTGTCACAGTTCTTTGAATGTCAAGACTAAAGAGTTTTAAGGCTTGATGGGGATCTAGAGAGAAGTATAACATTTCATACCTCATCTTAGTCATTGTTTTGAGATCTTATTTCCATTAATGTGCAAAGTATTGAAGAGACTAGAAAACATTAGCTTAGAAAAAACTGTAAAAACAATTTCTTCTTCCAGAGAGAAACACATGAAGCCCAAACAGTTTGATTTTATAATGTCTCAGGTGGCAAGGCAGTAACTGCTTGCAAATGATTGCCAGAAAATTTGGGGGGTAAGCTTAACTTCCCTTACGAGTGACTTAAGAGATTTCATCCCTGAAAACCTTAGGTCCAGGATATTACATGTGTCAGCGAAGCAAGGGGAAATGCTCATGTGCCACTAGCAGGGCTCAGCCCTTTGCAGAGTTCTGCATCTGTAAGAAGGTCACATCACAGCTGGAGAGGCAGAATAAGCATTTTTTCACAGGAATGACTGATGTTTAAGAAGGAGTACTACATCACTGAAATTAGCAGACAGTCATCTTTGATATTTGATACTTTCTTTTAAGTAGAATAAAACAAACCACTGTACAAGCCCAGCAATGAAGAAGCAGAACAGATGGTAGTGAGACTTCCTGTTCACTAGTTGATTCCCTCTTCCCCAGCACCACCCACCCCCAAATCCAAACCACAGAACATAAAGCAAATAATATGGAGCAACCAGCATCATTAATTATAATGTAAATGTCAACTGAGGTCACCTTACCTTTTAGAGTTTAAATAAAATGAGATTGAATTCCTAACCCTGTATCCTAGCCTTTCAAAGGTTTCTATGAGTTTGGTGAGATGCTTACATATTTATAGTTATCTCTAGCTAAAAATTCCAATATCAATGGAAATCTTGAACCAGTTCATGTCTCATCCCCTTGGAGCTACTCATTTCACTCTACTCTGTGCCAGTCTAAAGGAGGAAATCACCTCTTTTCCTTGATTTGTCCTCCAAAACACACAGACATGTATTTAACATGGTTAGCAGACTTCAGTGGAAATCTGGAATAACAAAGTGGAATGTATTACACAGTGAGGCAACACATTTAAAATTTATCCATGCAACAAATATGTAATGGGCACCTACTCTGTGCCAGCTATTGTTCTATGGTCTGGGACTATAGCATTCAATGAAATCAAAATCTCTGCTCTCGTGGAATTTAAATCCTTGTGGGGAGAGATAGATTATAAACAAATACATGCATATGTAACATATACCAAACTGTATATAGGAAATTAAAGAAAAGTAAAGTACAGCGAGGAGGATGAGAGTGAGGAGGGGTAGAAGGTTATTTAGATCAGGAGTAAAGTAGACCTCTCTGGTCATATTTGAGCTGAGTCCTTAAGGAAGTAAGAGCAGAAGGGCCAGTACAAAGCTTCTGGGGAAGGAATAAATTTGGCTTGTCCAAGGAAGCAAAGGAGGCCAGTGAGGCTAGCGGAGAGTGTCCAAGAAGGTGAAAGACATCAGACAGAGATAACTCATGCTAGGTTAGAGTCTGGGAATGGATAAACTATAAAACATTGTCTGCAGGCAGAGCCTTCTGAGAGTACTGTAGAATATAGGAATTTGACATTTTCTGATACTCAAAGTGCTGATAAATAGAATGCTTCCTCACTGGCAGCCTATTTTCTCTCTTCAACATTCTGTGTATCCCTCCCTTTTCCCCAGAGTTTCTCAATGATGGGGCCCCTTCAGGCTTTGGAGCTGGTGCTTCCAGGGCAGAAGGCTGGCCTGGCTTCATTCGGCCCACCAATCTTAGCCTCGACTCATCTGTGCAAATTGGCATTGGTCTTAAGAAAACTGTAAATGTTTTGGGGCACTCAGCCCAAGGGCAAAACTAAAGGGCATCTTTTAGCATTGTTACAGCTACCTAACTCTGCATGTCGGCATATTTTGCAAGCAGTGTTTTGGTCTTGCCAGAGATGGTTGCTTATATTTGCTTTAGAGATAATGGGTCTGTGCATCAGTATTACAATGATCTTGGAGTAAAGCAATAAAAATGAGTGGCTTTTTCTGAACAGAGATTTGGTGCCAACCTCTCCCTCTGAGTGGCAAATAGCAATCATCTCACAAGTACTTTTTCAATGTGAAGGGTAACTGTAAATTATTTTCACCTTGTATTTTCAACTTTTTAAAGCCTTTTTGGGGGGGAGATATTCTCAAAATGGCTGCTATGAAAGCTTTTTTAAACTTGGAAAAGCATTTATTCAATGCACTCACTTAGTGGGCACTTATATGAAAGTACTATTCTGGGACTTCCCTGGTGGCACAGTGGTTAAGAATCCATCTGCCAATGCAGGGGACACAGGTTCGAGCCCTGGTCAGGGAAGATCCCACATGCCGCGGAGCAACTAAGCCCATGCGCCACAACTACTGAGCACACATGCCACAACTACTGAAGCCTACGCCCCTAGAGCCTGCGCTCCACAACAAGAAAAGCCACCACAATGAGAAGCCCGCGCACAGAAACAAAGACCAAATGCAGCCAAAAATAAATAAATTTTTAAAATTTTTTTTATTTAAAAATTTTAAAAAGTACTGTTCTATATGCTAAGATTTAAAGTCACATGAGTTTTGTTTGTCTGCCATAAAAGACCATGTTATAAGCTAATGGGTCTCAAAGAAGCAGCTAGATGAGAGGCAGACTGATCCTCATCAAAGATGGTGGGGACAGAGAAACCAGGTGGACCTGCTGGGGTGAACAAACCATCAGGGAAGTTCCAAAGATCAGACAGTAGGAGAAGGTGCAGGTTTATACTTATAGTTGGTACAGTGGTTGGGAAAGGGGTAGATGGGATGATGAAGAAGACCACTGACAGAAATCCTACTGGGAAATCTGGCTACAAGGAAAAGAATGTAATCAGAGTCTAGAGTTAAGAGGTAGGACTCCGCTTAAAAAGACTGGAAGAACAAGTCCCAACTTTAGTTCCAGAGGAATCTGAGCTAGAGAACAGAGAATCAAGGTATGAATTCTGGCACTGTAAGAAAAGTCTGTTACATAAACAGAGGTATGGAAACATTATACACCTCGCTTTGTGTTGTGTTATGAAAAGAACTATGAAGAGGATCTAGTTTCTTTTATTGAGCTCTTCGCTTGATTTGAAAGGTGGATTTTTAAAAAATATTTCTTACATAAAATGAAAACATTATGGTAAAAATAGGCCCCAGGGCATTATGGGAATATTGATAAGGAAAGGATTATCTTTGTTTAGGGAAACTGAGAAAAGCTTCCTGGCAAATACTGAAGTCTTCTATCTTAAGTCACATGGTATCAGGAAAACAGGTATTATATGACTAGTCCCTCTGTCAAAATAAGCAACTATAAGTAGAATTGTTAAGGACTTTTAAGTATGGTTTGGAGACAAAATAACTTCTTTATAGTCGAAAAAAGACAGACTATAGCATCAGATAAACATTGAGCAAGTTACAACCTCTCTGTGACTTAGAGGTTTGAGTGTTTGTAAATCACACAGTATAGAGTTCCACGGCATTCAGTAAATGTCATTGCCCATCTTCCAAATCTTTAGGAAGTGGAAGTATTGGATTTTCATCCTGTTATGGTATATTGAGAATCTATTTATATATGTGTAGATGTAGCCAAAGGGAAAAAATGATCACAAATTTGAAACAATATTTTCTGGAGAGCTTAGTAATGTAATTTCTGTTTAATTATAATAGCTATAATTCCAGGAATGGCAAAGAAGTCTCTTAATTTATTACTTAAAAAATACAAAAATATTTTAAGTAAAGACTTTGGGCTTTGCAGAAGAAAGGCACTTTACAAATCAATATGTGTATTAGTTTTGTTACTGTAATAGCTGAACATTAATGTCCAGTCCAAAATTTTATAGGAAAGCCAAATGCAAAAAACTAGTCAATTGGTTTCCATAAAATTATATTGCTTAGCACAATAATGGTTTCTGTTTTATGCAACATTTTCCAAAGAAATGTGGTAATATCTTAATGAGGAATAAGTAAGAAATATTGGAAACTCTTGTCCTTGTAAGCATTTTACAGATTAAATGGTTCCAGTGGAAGAAATAAAGGTTCTATCCAGGTGAAACATAGACTTAGTTACGTGGACCTACTCCCTATGCATAGTGTGTTCCTCAGAAGTAAAACAAAGCCAAAATACAATGAACATACTGAGCCATCCATAAAGAAGGGAAGTATCTTATAGTGGCTGGAAAAGGAAGCTATTAAGAAAGACATTTTAATTATTCCAAAGATATTTATTGAGCCTCTAATATATGCCAGGTGATTTGCTGTGTCACAAAGACACAACAATGAGGCTGGCAGATTAGATTGTACATTCAATAAATGGCTGCAGCAATGGCTCCCATTCTATATACTCTTCTTAAAATGTGACTTTGCCATTCTTCCCATAAAGAATTGGGTATCTGTGTTTCCTCCTTTTGGATCTGGGCAAGCTTATATTTTGGTGAAAGTGAGAGTGTATAACTTCTGATGTCAGGTTATGAAAGATATTACAGTTTCTGCCTGAATCTTTTGGACAGCTTGTTCTCAGAATCAATAACCTTCTGAAGAGACCCAAGTGGAGAGGAATGGATATCCAGCACCAGTTTGCCTGAAACATTCATAAGTCATCTTAAAATAGATTCTCAACTCTAGCTTGAGACAACCCATCCCAGCTGACATCACGTGGAACAGAATTAAACTTTCCCCACCAAGACTGCCTATACTGTAGATTTGTGAGCAAAATATGTGATTAGGGTTGTATTAAGGTTCTATGTTTTGAGACGCTTTGTTACATAGCAATAGCTAACTGGAACAGTGAGAAATAAGTCACATTTGTATCTTTCTGAAGCTTATAGTGAATGATGAATAAAATTAAGCAAGCAATAATGGTATAATGGAAATTGTTTAAATAATGGCAAAACATTCATACATATGGGTATATTTGGGAGATGGATTGTAGTTTTCAACAATAATAACTTCCCTGAAGAAGTAACACTTAAGGTGACACCTGAAAGATGAGTGGGAAATGGAAGTTGCATGTTTTAGAGACGGAAAGAAAGTATGCCTTGATAATAGCCTGTGTGGAGATGGGAGTGGAGACCAGAGAAGAAAAAAATAGGGAAAAAAATATTCAAAAGCTAAATGAGATCAGGTTAAGAAGCTTGGACTTTATCTTGAAATAGTGATCCAAGGTAATATTTTAATTAGCTAAGGATGTGGTCAGGTTTATATTTTAGAAAGATTAAGAAAAAAGGGAGGTAACTAGAGATATACAGACTAGTTAGGTAGTAACAGTGATTTAATTTTTCTCTATCGGCAGAGTTTTTCATCTTAGTTTGCCAACAAGAATCTTGAGTTCAAGAACATTGTGACCTTATGGAGGGAGGGGTGTTGAGGGTATGGAGAGTAATATTTTTTCACCTGGGCTCTGATTCAGGTGATGCGCACAACTGAAAATATAAGCTTTCAGGGCATGTATTACTTTAAATGCATAGTACAACTTGCTGCCAGACCAGATGTGTTGAAAAAAAAAACAAAACAAAACCACCTCCTTTCTATAGCCATTGAAACAAAGTTTACTGTTCTAACAGGTTTGTATTTTATTTTGCATTGCCACACATCTGCTTATTTAAAAAACGACATCCTTTTGATAGTAATTGTTCAGCACAAGTAGGTATTACAGCTTGATGTTTGTGTGTTCTAATTCTCAGTGTTCTTTGATTCCAGGTCTTATATATAGAGCAGTTAAGGCAATTGTAATAGCATTTTTTTGAAATATATTGTAAAATAATAAAAGGTAACATAATTATTATATTATTATAACATAACTATTATATTATTTCATCTTAGTTAATGGAAGCTCCATCCTTTCAAATGCTCAGACCAACAACCCGGACGCATCCTTCACTCATTTTATATCCTCCATCCTTGACTCATTTTATTTGCAAATCCTGTTCTATCTATCTTTAAAATATATCTAGAATATGATCATTTTTACACCTGCATTGCTACCCTCCTGACGACAACCATCATCTCTCTCTACTGCAAAAGTCTTGTAGAAGGTGCTTCTGCTTTTACATTTGCCCCACCTACCATAAGGACTGTTCTTAACACAGCCATCAGAGTAAATTTTCAAAAGCCAAAATCAGCTCACTCCTCTGCTCAAAACCCTACAGTTGTCCCCATTTTATTCAGACTAAAAGCCAAAGTCTAGGAGGCTGCATGTAATCCGGTTCCTTGTTTTATCTCTGACTTTCTCTTCACCTCTTCTCTCTCTCTGTTCAAGCCACACCAGGACACATAAACACTCCAGGGACATTCCAGCCTTGGGATTTTGTTTCAGCTATTGTTTCAGCCTAGAAGGCCTTTCTATAGGCATCTGTATGGCTGACTTCCTCAGCTCCTTCAAGTCTTTGATCAAATGTCACCTATTTAAAACTGCAATTAGCAGTCTCCTCATTTATCATCCCTTAAACTCCCTAACCCTTCTCTACTTTTATTCTTTTCTCAAAGCCTCTATCACCCTGTAACATACCACATTATTTATTTATTTATTTTTCATGTCGATTGTTCATTTTCTGTCTTTACTTCTACCTGCCCCCACTCCTGATAGAATGTAAAGAGGGATAATGAGAGCAAAAATCATTTGTACACTGATGTAGAAAATTCCCTTGAGAAGTGTCTGGCACATAATAGGCATTCGAATAGTTGTTGAGTGAATGAATTGTGATAGAGATGGGGGAACTCTCCCCATTTTTTCCACCACATACAATTCTCCTTTATAATTTCATGTAACTTTTGACATGCCCTTTGGTCTACTGAAATTCTACTACTGAGTTGTTTACATTCTCCTTTTCTTCTCTTCACTGTGACTATCATTGGAATTTAATCAACTATCAAAGTCATCTTGGCATCTTGGCCAGACCAAATTCTAGCTAGAGCATTTCAAATATTAATGCCATCCTAATGAAGAAAATAAGAGTGGCCTGCATAGGCATCAAAACCTTTAAATGTCTTATTCAGCGTCGCTGTTTCAATCAATATGGAGAATAACCAGTACCTTAAAGAGCAGGATTCCAGTTTAATATAGTTCAAGGAATGGGTAGGATAAAGAAGAGCACTTTGAATGGCATTAAATAGGAACAAGTTTGGGGTAGGGCAAAAACGATAGCTAGCTAGCTAGCTAGATAACTAGATACATATATATATACATACATATATACATAGATACATAGATAGATTCCTTTCCCTTGTTATACCACAGCTATATTTGGGTCTACTCATTTTATATCTAAATCCCACTATTCTCCTCTGATACCAGGCAGTAAGGAACAGCTCCCTCAGATCCCCTTCAGAATCACAGGATGTTTCATAACCATCTTATATCTTAAATAAAAGTTTCTCTTTCATTTCTGTTGAGTGTCTATTATATGTGTGTTGCACATGTGCTAGGTCCTGAGAATGTAGGAAGAAACAAAACACATATCATTTTTTTTTGCTCATGGAACTTATAATCTAGGTCTTCTAATAAAATAAAAGCAGCAGTAGTGGATCAGAGTCCAGTTAATACATCTACCAGCTCCTACTGCTGTGCTTTGCAGAAACAAAGACCTTGCTCTTCTTACATCTTACCCTAGTCTTGGCCTCTTAGGGAAGTAAAAGTAATTAGAGAAGACACAGATACTTTGATTTCTTTAATCTGAGAAAATTGTATTGATAGTATTATTTCTAGGATATTCAGCATATTTTTCTTCAGCATTTGTTCTGGACCCTATTCTAAGTGTTGGAATCAGAGGTGAACAAGATACACATAGTGACTTTCCACATGAATATTCCAATCTATTGGAAGTAGAAGATATTCTGTAAACCCCAAATCAATGAAAGAAGCTTCCACAAGAAATTGTATAAGTCCTGACAATTAAATATTTTCTCTACCTGCCTCCCATTTTTCATTGTCATTACAATCTACCAAAGATGGGGAATCAGGAGTTGGAAAAATAAGGGTGAGGTCTCCACTGGGGCATCTCTACTTTCCTGCTGTGCATGGTTTACTATTTGCATAAGTTGTTCTGGTTCTGAGTATCATCAACCATCCCACAGTTTTCAATACCTAATATATTAAGTCTGGCTTTTAATGCTCAGCCTCTGTAAGTAAAAATCTTAGCATATGGAGATAGTATATACAAGAGAGAGAAAAGTCTATATCCATATCACACGGGCAAGAAGTAAAAGAGTATGGGAAGGCATTCTAAGGCAAATAGCAGGGCAACAAGTTAAAGAAAAGGAATCATTTTAAAAACATAAACATTCAAAGCTAAAACACACTGAGACCATATTCTGCTTAGAACTGTAACAGTGTTTCAGAATTTGAATAATACGTGGACACCTTTTAAAGAACAATGAAATTCTTCTCCCCCTCCTACTTCCATAGATAGCTTCAGTTATTATATTAGGTTTTCTCAAAAATATTAAAATTGTGTTATATTCTTTATGCATGTAGGTATTTATGTAACTGTAAAGTTAAAATTATAAGCTAAAGATGAACTAAACCATAATATCAATACAATTAAAACATTAGTATCAGACTACTTATGCTTCTGGTTAACATAAAGTAACTGGGAAAGGATTTAGCCTCTTGTCTGAAACATCTCAAGTCTTTAGAAATCAGACAGTGAAGGAGAGTGATCTCTGAGCAATAGGAAACAAAACGCAATGAACTTTGAAATTACCCAAACTTGCCACACAGAGAAAGTTTCCAGGCTGTGATAAAAGGAGGAGAAAGCCAAGCAGAGCCTGGCTGTCTTCCTGAATTGAGGAGACAGAGCTGAGGGTCTGGGTAGACCAAAGTGGACAGGAGTTTGCAGGAAAGCATGCCAGAGAGCAAAGAGCTGGTAAAGAAAGAACTCTTGAGATATAGACAGTCTACTTCAAGTCTTCAGATAAATTGTGATCAGCACGATGTGTAAGGAAATTATCCAAGGCTGAAGAAAAGAACCACCCAAAGGATTAGAGGAAATAACCTCTGGGATACCCATAGGAACAGGGATAGTGCCTGTTTCTATCAACCAGCGTGGAAAATGATATAATTCATGGTGTAAAAGAGAGCATACTCAGAAGTCTTTTGCTAAACTTGCTGTGGTCCAACACAAAAAAAAGTTTAAAAGCAAGATCCAAAAGGATCAGTTTCCCAATACCTAACTTGTCTCAGAACAAACTCAAAAATATTCCTATAATACAAATATATCCAGCATCCAAGAGGTAAAATTTGCTGTGCCTGTCATCCAATCAAAAATTATCAGTCATGCAAAGAAGAAGGAAAATAAGACCATAAAGGACAAAATTTATAAAAACAACCCAGAAATTATACAAAAGATAGGATTAGTAGATAAGGATATTAAAACAGTCATATAACTATATTCCATATGTTCAAGAAGCAAGAAGAAAGATTGAATACTTTTAGAAGAGACATCAAAAATATAAAGAAAGACTCAAATTGAGCTTCTAGAGATGAAACTACAATATTTGAAATTAAAAACACACTTGATGGGATGAACAGATTATAAACTGCAGAAGAGACATTAGTGAACTTGAAGACAATAGTAGAAACCATCCACAATGAAACACAGAGAGTAAAAGACAGTTTAAAAAGAATAATCAGTGAACTGTAGGATAATATCAAAGCTTAATATACGAATAAATGTAATTGCCAAAGGGAGAAAAAATTTTTGAATAATAACCAAACATTTTCCAAATTTGATAAAGATTATAAATTCACAGATCCAAGAAGCTCAATGAACCCCAAGCAAGAGAAACATAAAGAAAATTATGCCAAGCCACAGTATAATAAAATTGCTTAAAAAATAAAGTGGAAATCTTGAAAGCAGCCCAAGGAAAATGACACACAAAAGAAAAATAAGGACAATAGATTTCTTGATGGAAACAATGAAGTTAAAAAGCCATGGGGTGACATCTTTAAGGTACAGAAAGAAAAAAAGTCAGCATAGAATTTTTACCTACAGAAAATATCTGTCAAAAACAAACATGAAAGGAAAATGTCTTCAGACATACAAATCTGGAAGAATTCTTCAGCAGCTGACCTATACTAAAAAAATGTTAAAGGAGGAGGAAAATGATATCAGATATAAAACCTATGTCTAGGAAAAGGAATAAGGAACATAGGAAATGGTAATTATGTGGGTAGAAACTTATTTCCTACTTCTATTTTCTTTTCCGTTTCAATTTATTTAAATGATTATGTAATGACAATTTACCATGGGCTTTATGATATACATAGAATAAAATTTATGACAATAATAATACAAAGGCCGGATAGAAATGAAAGTATACATTTACTATATATGAAGTTGTATAATATCATATTATATTGGTTGTTGTATATTGAAGGTGTATACTATAAATTCTGAGGCTACCAGTAAACAAAATTTAATTTAAGAAAACAACAGCTATATCTAATAAGGCCAGAAAATATATTAAAGTAAAACAGAATGACAAACAAGAAGGCAGAAAAAGAAAAGAAAGAAAAGAACAAAATGGACAAATAGAAAAAAGAGAAAGAAAAATGGTGCATTTAAATTTTACCATATCAATAATCACAATAAATGTACAGGTGATCCTCATTATTTGTGGATTCTGTATTTGCAGATTTGTCTACTTACTAACATTTGCTTGTAACCCAAAATCAATATTTGCTGCACCTTCCTGGTCATCAATGTACAAGTTCTCAGATGAAGTTAAACAAGGCAACACTCTGCCTTCTTGTTTCAGCTGTCATACTGTAAACAAATGTCCTTTTCTTGGTCTATTTAGTGCCACATTTTTGCATTTTGGGGCTTTTTGTTGGTGAATTCACTATTTTAATTGGCCCCCAAGCTTAGTGCTCAAGCTCTGTGGAGTATCCCTAAGCACAAGAAGGCTGTGCCTTACAATGACAACGAGTGTGTTGGATAAGCTTCATTCAGGCATGAGCAATATTACTGTTGCCAGGAGTTCAATGTGAATGAATCAATATATATTAAATAAGGTGTCTTTAAAAAGAAACACACATAAAACGAGGTTGTATATTGATTGGCTGACAAACCGATTATAGCCAGAGACTCTAGGAATCTACTTTGTATTTGCCCAAGGAACATGCCTAGGACACTACTTCAGTGACCATGATGACTTTGTATAACATAACTATTGTGTACATCAAGAATCAACTGTAAAAGCTCTTAATAACCCAATTAATTGACAGAGATTGTCAGATTGAATAAAAAAGCAAGACCCAACTAACTTGCCTACAAGAAACTTATTTTCTTTTATTTTTTTTACATCACTAATTATCAGAAATACAAATCAAAACTACAGTGAGGTATCATCTCACGCCAGTCAGAACGGCCATCATCAAAAAATCTACAAACAATAAATGCTGGAGATGGTGTGGAGAAAAGGGAACCTTCCTACACTGTTGGTGGGAATGTAAATTGGTATAGCCACTATGGAGAACAGTATGGAGGTTCCTAAAAAAACTAAAAATAGAGGTACAATATTTTCCAGCAATCCCATCCCTGGGCATATATCTGGAGAAAACCATAATTAGAAAAGATACATGTATCCCAATGTTCACTGCAGCACTATTTACAATAGCCAATACATGGAAGCAACCTAAATGTCCATCGATGGAGGAATGGATAAAGAAGATGTTATATATATATGTACAATGAAATATTACTCAGACATAAAAAAGAATGAAATAATGCCATTTGCAGCCATGTGGATGGACCTAGAGATTGTCATACTGAGTGAAGTAAGTCAGATAGAGAAAGACAAATATCATATGATATCACTTATATGTGGAATCTAAAAAAATGGTACAAATGAACCTACTTACAAAACAGAAATAGAGTCACAGAAGACAAACTAGGGTTACCAAGGGGGAAGGGACGAGGGATAAATTGGGAGATTGAGATTGACATATATGCACTACTGTGTATAAAATAGATAACTAATGAAAACCTACTATACAGCACAGGGAACTCTACTCAAAGATCTGCAGTGACCTAAATGGGAAGGAAATCTAAAAAAGAGTGAATATATGTATATATATAACTGATTCACTTTGCTGTACAGCAGAAACTAACACAACATTGTAAATCAACTATACTCCAATGAAAAATTTAAAAAAGAAAAAATTTTTATTTTTCATTATTATTTATTTATTTATGGCTTTGTTGGGTCTTAGTTGCAGCATGTAGGATCTTTTGTTGTGGTGCGTGGGCTCTCTAGTTGCAGCGCATGGGCTCAGTAGTTGTGGCACGTGGGCTTAGTTGCCCCGTGGCATGTGGGAACTTTAGTTCCCCAACCAGGGATCAAACCTGCGTCCCCTGCATTGGAAGGCAGATTCTCAACACTGGACCACCAGGGAAGTCCCCAAAGAAACTTATTTATAAGTTTATTATAAGTTTATTGAAACTTATGATAAATGGATCAATTCTTCAAGAAGACATAATAATTCTAAACATTTATGCAACTAACATCCAAGCTTATAAATACATGAAGCAAAAACTGATATAACTGCAAAGAGAAATACACAAATCCACAATTATAGGTCAATATAGGTCAAATCCCTATAATAAATCCCTTATAAAACCACATAGTGATTCTGCTTCTCTGATTGAGCTCTGAGGGATACATTTACCATATTAGAGGATTAAAAAAGAAAAAAACTTATCATCATTTCAGTACTGAGAGAAAAAGAATTTGACAAAATTGGTCACCTATTCCTCACCAAAACAGGAATAGAATATGGAATATGGAATTCCAAATTCAAAATTTGGTAATTCTATTCTAAAATAGGAATGGAATAGTCCTCAATATGATAAAGGGCATCTACAAAAAAATCTACAGCTAGTACCATACTTAATGACTAAAAACTGAATGCTTTCCACCTATGATCAGGAGCAAAGTACACATGTCAGCTTTTACCACTTCTATTCAACTTTGCTCTGAACGTTCCAGCTAGGGAAGTAAAAATTTTAAAAAGAAATAACAGGCAACCAGCTTGGAAAGAAAGAATCAAACTTTCTTTATTCACAGATGATATTATCATCGTCTATAGAGAAAACACAATATAATCTACAGAAATGCTGCTAAAATTAATATGTGAATTTTGACAGGATGACAATATATAAGGTTGATATAAGAAAGATTAATATACAACAATAAATTGTGTCTCTATATTCTAGCAGTGAACAACCAAAAGCTGGAATTTGAAAAATAGACTATTTACAATAGCAACAAAAATGTAAAATACTTAAGGATGAATTGAGTTTGACAAAATATGTGAAAGACTTATATACTAAAACCTATATGGTGTTACTGAAAAAAAACAGAAAGCCAAAATAAATTGAGGTGTCATATTCATGGACTGAAAAACTCATTACTGTTAAGATGATAATGCTCCCCAAAATGATCTATATATTTAATGCAATCCAAATAAAACCCTAGTAAGCTTATTGTATAAACTGGTGAACTACTTCTAAAATTTATATGGAAAAGGAGAGGACCTAGGATGACCCAAACAGCTTTGAAAAAGGAAAGCAAAGTTGGAGGACTTATGCTACCTGACTTCAAGACCTATTATAAAGCCACAGTAAACGAGACAGTGTGGTATTGGAATAAAGATAAATAAATAGATCGATGCAATTGAAAGCTCAGAAATAGACCTACACGTTCATGATTAATTAACTTGCTAATTGATGTGAAGGCAATTCAATGAGAAAAGAGTTTTATCAACAAATGGTGCTGGAACAACTGGATAGCCAGAAATAGGATGACATTTTATCATAACTCACACCATATAATGTGAAACCTAAAACCAGAAAACTTCTTGAAAAAGACTTAGGAGAAAACCTTTGTGTCTTTTCTTACATACAAAATCAACAGCGTGATCCATACAAAAAATTGATAATTTGGACTTTATCAAAATTAAGAACTTCTGTAATTTGAAAAACTGTTAAGAGAATGGAAACACAAAACACAGACTAAAAGAAAATATTTGTCAATCACATTTCTGCTAAAAGACTTATACTCAGAATGCATTTTTTTAAACTGAAAATAAGGATGCAAAAGATCAGTAAAAACTGACAAAGATTTTAACAGACACTCCAACAAAGAAGGTATATAGATGACAATTAAGTACATGAAAAGATGCTCAACATCATTCACCATTAGGGAGACACAAAATAAAACCACAATAAATTTTTGTCACACTTATTAGAATGGCTAAAATGAAAGAGACTGGCCATATCAAAGGCTGGCAAGATGTAGAGGAACTGGAACTCATATACTGATGGTGGGAAAGTGAAATTATACAATTTTGGAAAACAGTTTGGTATTTTTGTAAAATGTTAAACATACATCTACTATATGATCCATTTATTGCACCCAAGAAAAATGAATTTATATATCCATGCAAAGACTTATATGCAAGTGTTCATAGAAGCTTCATTTTTTGATAACCAAAAACTATAAACAATCCATATATTCATTGATCGGTAAATGAATAATCAAATCATGGTGTATTCATTCAATTAAAAAGTACTTAGCAATAAAAAGATAACAACATGGATAATCTAAAATAATTATTCTGAGTGAAAAGGAAGCCAGACTAAAAGAGTGCAAACTCTATATTCCATTTATTAAATATCCTAGAAAATGGAAACTAATCTATAGACTGAAAGCAGAGTAGTGCTTGTCTGCGAATGGGATGGTAAAGAGGAGGGGGGTTGTATTACAGAAGATCATGAGGAAACTTTTGGGGGTTATAGGTACATTCAAAATCAAGATGATATCTTGATTTTGGTGATGGTTCCATAGATGTATTCATAAGTCAAAACTTCTAAAATTGTTTAAGTGGTGTGTACATTTTACTCTATGTTAATTATACCTTGAGAGAAATGGTTTTTAAAATTAGTGTAATTTAATTGTTTATAATAATTGCATTTAAACTTACAGTTTACTATATTGAAGAAATTGTTCTATGTGCTTCATATATATTAATGTAAGCCTCATGAATTGGGACAATTACAATTCCCATTTTCTGGGTGGTAAAACTGAGACACAGAGAGACCAACTAAGTTTCCCAAAGTCACACTTCCAGTAAGTAAAACAGCTGAGTTTTGATGCGAGGATGTCCGGTTCCATAGTCTGTGGACTTGTCCACTATGCTACACTGATCCTTAGGACAGGTTGAGTTGCTGTGCTGAAATTAGGTCACCAGCCTAAAATGAATAAAGTCCTGGTTACCACTGCATTCTGCATTTGTTTTTTGAGTTCGACAAGCCTGTGCTACCATGTTTCTTGTGTTGGCTCAAATCTTCCACCATTTTCTCTGCTGAACAATTTGTTTATCTAATGCAGGATGACATCATTTTATTTTTTATGGAATCAACTCAGTATTAAATTCACAGTTCTTTTCTAATTGGTATATAATACATACAATGGAATACTACTCAGTTGCAAAAAAGAACTAAATAATTCCATCTGCAGCAACATGGATGCAACTAGAGATTATCATACTAAGTGAAGTAGAATACCATATGATATCACTTATACGTGGAATCTAAAATATGCCGCAAATGAACTTATCCTATCTACAAAGCAGAAACAGACTCACAGACATAGAGAAACAGGCTTGTGGCTGTCAGGGAGAGGAGGGTGGGGGAGGGAGGGACTGGGAGTTTGGGGTTAGTAGATGCAAACTATTACATATAGAATGGATGGACAACAAGATCCTATTGTATAGCACAGGGAACTATATTCAGGTTCCTGGGATAAACCCTAATGGAAAAGAATATAAAAAAGAATAGATAGTTAAACAGATAGATAGATAAAGATATATATAATGGAATCACTTTGCTGTACAGCAGAAATTAACACAACAATGTAAATCAGCTATACTTTAATTTTAAAAAGTTAAAGAAAATAATAATAATTAGATTAGTAGTATATGGCACTCATGGCAATTTTGAAAATATTGGCCATTACAAACACTGAAATGGCCAGTATTATTTGATTATAATGTAGTCATCCAGATGACCTGGAGTATGTTTAGGCTAATATTTTGTTATTACCATCAAACTGAAAACAAGATAACTTGAGAGCCTCCAGAAGTATGTCTACCAACAACCAGAAATCTATGAAACCCAACTGGAGAAACATTGTTCTAGAAGTGGGAAGAGCTAAGCAAATTTTTTAGTCTCTCACCCTATAACCTGACAGCCAAGAACAGTTCTCCACAGTTCTCGTTAAATAATCACATTTAAGCTTTCTACCTTGTAACCATGAACATTCAGTTTTCGCTGAGGTTCAATTTTTTCATTTGTTAAATAGATATCATAGTTTCTTGCTCCATAGATGTCTCTCTTCAAAATAGAATATACATATAAAATGTTCTTCATATATATTTTTAAGGTTGTAGTATGATTGAAGAGAATTTCCTTCTTAAACTGACTTCATATTTTATAACACTTGCATTTGTGCTCTATGTACTGCCACTTCCACAGTTTACTAGCAGTGCCACCCTGGCTAAGTCACTGAACAGAGGCTACCTTGGACTCCTTATGTATAAAATGGGTATAATAGCAGACTTACCCCACAGATTGTTAGGAGGATTCAATGAGTTAAATCTTAGCTGTTCGAACAGTGCCTGGCCATGTAATTACTCAATAAGTATTAGCTTCTAAGAGGGTAGGATATTTTATAAGGATTACTCTATAAAATGGAATGTTTTCCCCCTGCTCTTTGACAAGCCATGTCTTATCTTCCTCTTTAAAATTTTGCATAGAGTCATCTTTCCCATAATCAAATGCAATAAAGTTTTCTACTTTTTTAGCAACAGAAATTGGTTAAAATTTACAAAATTGAAGAAGGATATAGAATTACTTTTTTCAAACCTAAACTTTTAAAAATAACTGATGGAATATTTTTTAAAAATGCTTTTAGGATATGTAAAAAGAAATACTCATATCATGTCAGGCTGAGCAAACTATAGACTTCAATCACCTAAGCAATAATATAGAATAGGAAAATATTTAAATTTTTAGAAGTTTGAATAAATTTATCATGACATTACTGTAGCTAAGAGGTCAGATCAAAGTTTGGAGATATTCTTCAATTTTTTCCTATATTTTAATCTCCTCAGGTTAAATTTACAGGTTGAATTAAAAATTTTTTCTTTTGCTTTTTTCAAGAACTTGGTAATGGGGGTAGTAGAAGGAGAAAGGGTCTTTCCCTTCTCCTCACTAGTAGTGTGAATCTTCAGTACCTTCTCTTGGTTGATAAAATTTTTCCCTACAGCTGTCAAATTAGAGGATATGAACCATCACGGTTCTGTAACATCAGGGCTATATTAAAAACAAGAATACTAAAGGTATGTTAGCTTATTTTACAGTAAACACAATACATGAACACCCACACTCATTTAATCTTCACAACAATCTTATAATGAAATATATACTAAAATCAAATATTTTGCAAATGAAACAACCAAGGTTGCTTCTAGGTTTATAGCCTAGACCAATATCAAGTCTTCAGATTGCATTTCCAGAACACCTTCCCAGGTTTTTACTTTGTTCTTAATCCTTTTTTATAATCCCTGGCACTGTATTGACTTTTCAGCCCTGAAAGCACATAGGACCACTGTCTTTAGGGTACCACCTATATCACTTCTTAAATGTTTCCTTGGTCTATACCAATTGCTCAGAATCCACTTTTCATATAAATATGGTTTAAGATCGCTCTCATGCCCCATCAATCACCAGTATCTTACAAACCAAAAGAACCTAAAGTCAGCCCCAATATTGGAAAACTCACTGCCATTTCCCTACCTACAATTGTTTATGGTCTATACTGTGTCTTATTTATCTTTATTTATTTCATTTTACAAATGTTAATATAATGCTTACTATGTGCCGAGTCATGTTCTAAATGTTTTACAAATATTATTTTTTCAATCTTTATAAGTTAAGTACCATTATTACCCTCATTTTGGAGGTGGGGGATGGAGAGGCACTTGCTAAGGGCACCAGGCTAGTATGTGGCAGAGCTTTACACAGTAACAATTATAAAAAACAGAGTCACAACAGCACCATAAGTCCAATTGGTGAAATTCTACAGTTTAGACTAAAATTTGAGCAGTCTCAGATGAAGACCTGTACATTAACAGTCTATCAGCTCTAACATCGAAATCAATAAATGACTGTGACTAATTCAGGGTCTAAAGTCGGCCTGGTAGATTAGAAGGCAGTGTAGAAATTCAATGAAAGAGGAGGAGCTAGATTCATAACATTACCTGAGGCACTCCTGGCCAGGCTGTACATATATATGTGTATATACACACACAAACATATGTGTAGATAGGTAGGTAGATACACATGTTATATGTATATATAACATTATATAATATACATATATATTACATTATATATATATATATATTCAGTTAACTAAACTAAACATGGAAATTTCATTGCCATCACATAACTAGCCATGGAGCATTCCTTGAGAGAATAAATTTCTTGCTATTAATCCTTTTGTAATCTTTGCTTAGAGTTAAATAAATACTTCAGTTACTGTTCGGGAAAACTTTGATCTATGAGGTAGATCTAAATCACATTTACAGTCATTCTATTCTTGTCTAAAAACATGCTACACTTAACGACACCAACAAAACGACTAATTTATTTTTCACTGATAAATTGTCCCTACTGTTTCAAATGAACAATTGCTGTGAAATTATTTCAGAGTAATTTTTAAAAAGAAAAATAATATTTAATAATTGAGCGCTTAATTTGTGCCAGGCCCTTTTCTAAGAGCTTTACATGCTTACCTCACTGAATCCCCGTAATAACCCTATGAAATAGATAACATATGATTCCCATTTTACACTTAAAGGAACTGAAACAGAGCAAATTTACATAATTGGCCCAAGGTGATATAGCTAGTAGATGAAGCAGATTTAAACTCCAAAGGTCTGACTTCAGAATTTTTGCTCCTAACCACAATGATAGAAATGGTGGTCAGAATAATACAATTATAACTGAAGGCCTTTAGATTCAGAAGCCTTGTCCCTATTCTTATTTTAATTTTTTCAAAAGTCCTAGAAAATTAGTGAATATCATCTGCAGTTAGGAAACCAAAGTGAGATGGTTCCCATTCCCAACTTCTCCGAGAAAAGAAATATGACTATCTTGTAAAAAACTCCACTAATAAACATAACACATTGCTACCTGAGACTGAATGCCAATAGAAGTCATTTTAAAAGACTTGCCTTGTGACTTGTAATCACTGCCCAGGCAAAAGATGAGGTCTTCTGCTGGATTTGTAGACCCTAACAGTAGGCTAAGTTTATGACCAACGATTCCACATTACTAATTTTATGTATTTTTTAAAACTCTTAATGGAGGTACTAAGCATCTGATGATGTATCTATTTCCAGTCTTCAATTAGTTCTGAAATATCCTTTTTTGCTTACCATAAATTGATCTTTTAACTCTCTCATCCACTGCACATATTATACTAGATCCATGAAAATAGCAAATATAGTCAAAAATATTTATATAGCCTTATTATATGACAGACACAGTCCTAAGCATGTCACATATTTTAACTCATTTAATCCACACAACAATTTATTAAATAAACACAGTTATTATTCACCATTTCCACACATAAAGAAACTGTGGCACTGAGACGTTAAGCATCTTCAAGGTCACTTACTAGTGCAAATGATAGAGACTGGATCCAAACCAGATAGGCTGGGCCAAAGAGACCCATGTTCATAACCTATATGTTGCACTATCATGAGATAATCCAACTATGTCTAAAAATGGCCATTAGAGCCACAGACCTATCTCTTGGGCAACTTATCCCCAAATACTAACTCATCACTAAACATTTATTGAGTACCAGTTTTCCTGACCTTCAAATCTGGGAACACAATGATAATAAGGCAGAGGAACTTTTTAAGGAGAAGAGGAAGGCATATAAATGATTAATTATAATAGGAGGGTTAAATGCCAGCAAAGAGTATATAGAAAAGGCTGCAGAAGCATAAATGTGACTATACTTGGTCCAGAAGCCCTCATGGCAGGGAGGGGAAAGGGAGAAGAGATTATTTGTGGAGGAGAAATGGAGTAAACTGCACCCCCTAAAAAAAATAAAACTAACAGTGAATTTTAAAAAAATGGAACATATTAATTTTAGATTTACCTCAAGGAAAAAATGGCGATTTATATAATGCTACAAGAATATGAATCATTTTATAGTCAGGATCCTTGCAGGACACATAAAATTGATAACTGACACAGTTTAACGAAGGGACTGTTACAGAATGTGCGGAGGGCTAAAGGCATCAGCTAGAGAAGGAGAAGCATTAGACACTCCAATAGCCAGAAGCTGTTGCCATCTCCAGTCCATAAGAGCAAAGCGGTGTTGCCATCCCTGAAGCTGACAAGAGCTGCAATGGTGGGAGAGGGTCTGACACAGTAGGAGCTGTTGGCTCTGGTAGAGGAACACAGCCAGTACCAAACCACAGTACAACAAATGGGTGGGGAAAATGCCTACTGTGACCTCATTATCTCCCATCCCAACCCAATCTCCAGCTGGTGTCTCCATTGGCTGAACAGAGGGCAAGGGAGTTTATGTGATGCAGTCCCAGAAAGTCAGAATCCTGCCACCCAGAGCAGGATGAGGAGGGGAGAAGGGTCGGGTGCTGACCTGGTAGGACAAATAATGGAGAATAACCAACAACACCGTTTATTGCTCAAAGGACAGTACTTGGTAACTTACTTCACCTCCGAAGGAAAATGGATAGAAAGAGACACCTATATTGGGGTGAAATGAAGACTTTTCGAGAAGAGCTACATAACTACTAAAATCAGCTACATCAACATGGACTTTGCAGAAATCTCATGAGAAGATTTTAAATACAAATTTGTGTCACTTTTTCTGGGCCAGTTCTCTCTCATAGTACTAACTACTTTAAACAAATTTTAAATTGAGACTTAGTCCATCTACAGAACCCACGTTTCATGACTCTCTTTTAGAGAAGACTTTGTTTTGTTCATTTGACCAGCAAAGGTTATTAATTGTACCTCTAAACATCCTTATATCTATTTCCTTTTCCCTTTTCCCACTGCTACTGTTTAGTCAAGTTCTTATCAACCAAGGCTACTATGGGCCCTGACAGCAGTGAACTCCAAGTTCCTGAAATGACAGGCTGCTCTCTGCCCAGAGTCCTGACTATTCTCCCTAAATACAACATAAAATAAACTCAGGACAAAGGCATCAGGAATTTCACCGAGAAAGATCCATTATTGATTATGTTTCCAATTTGCACGTAATCTGCGGTAATTTTAACTGTGCAAAATTAGCATTTAATTACCATTTATTCTTTTTGGTTTCTTTTAGGGAGCCCCATTAATTAAGGTGCGAATTTAGATGAATCTGGTTCTGCCGAATAAGCAAAATTACTTTGATCTTTATGTAAAACTTAGGCATTCTAAAAATTCCATTAATCAGCATTAATGTTCTCTCTGGTCATGTTTAGTTCTTAAGTGTTTAGTACTATTGTCCTTTACTAAACTTTCCTTTACATTGCTCTCAACAAAGATTTAAATTGTGCAATATTTCTTATTTGTTAATTTTTTTCTTTGGTGAGCATGGAAAAATGGAACCAATTGGCAAAGCTGTCCTTAAGGGTATAAAAGAAGGTAAGAGGGACTTCCCTGGTGGTGCAGTGGTTAAGAATGCACCTGCCAATGCAGGGGACACGGGTTCGATCCCTGGTCCAGGAAGATCCCACATGCCACAGAGCAACTAAGCCCATGCGCCACAACTGTGAGCCTGCGCTCTAGAGACCGCGAGCCACAACTACTGAAGCCCGTGCGCCTAGAGCCCGTGCTCCGCAACAAAGAGAAGCCACTGCAATGAGAAGCCCGCGCACCGCAATGAAGAGTAGCCCCCTCTTGCCACAGCTAGAGAAAGCCCGCACGCAGAAACAAAGACCCAATGCAGCCAAAAATAAATAAATAAATTTATTTTTAAAAAAAGAGGGTAAGAAGTGATGGAAAAGCAGCAAGTATAATCTCTTTCTTTTTCTCTTCCCATGATGCTGCAGAAAACAAAAAAAGGATTTGGAATGTATTAATGGATCAGGAAAGTGAAAACTAAAGAATGGGAAAAAGGGAGTGGTAACTGTAAAACTCAATTCTCATTACTTTAATATATGTATATATTTATATATATTTATATGTATGCTTGTAATACATATTTTATATAAATATTTATAATATATACTTTTTTCAGGTTTGTATTAGGACAGCTGATGCCACATGAAACACATTCATCTGCTCTCTACACCACCTACAGAACTAAAGTTAAGACCCTCATACACGTTATACTTAATCAAATGTCCGTCAATAAGTATTTGAATACTTAATCTCTGCCCAGTCCTCTTCTGAGTGTTCTTAGGAGAACACAGACATTTAATATATGACTCTACAGCAAAAAAATTATTAATAAAACTAAAACTTTTTAAAAAATAACAGTGAACACTGCCAACCCTCTATGATTAAAGGCAATATGATCATTGTGAGAATTAAGAAATATAAAACTCAGACTAGTTAGAATAGCCTTTATGGAAGGGTTAGATTTGGAGGAGGTGGAGGGTTTAGTTAAGTAGTCAGAAGATGAAAGAGGTAAGAGGGAAGAAGGCAACAGCTAAGGCTGTCTACAGAGTTTCGTATCTTTTAGGCTTAATTAAGGCTAGACAAAAAAAAAGGCTAACACATTTATTGAGTACCATTTATTTCCTAATTGACACTCATAACAAAGTAATGAGATAACATAATATTATGGTATAAGGGTAAGATATTGATCATAATATGGTGCAATGACCATAAGTATCTTATTTAAACTTGCCAAACTTAACAAAATTTAATTTCCTCATCTATGAACAGGGAAAACCATCAACATTACCAATTCATTTTGTGAAGTTTCAGTAAGATAATAGTTATAAATTACTTTGAACAGAGTTCAATCTCTCAGAGCTAATAAATGGTAGAGCTCACAGCCTGACTCTTAGACAGAACCCTAACCCTGTGCTGTGGGTTGTGAAAGGGGCACAGAAAGATAGAGAAGATCCAGATCCACTTAGGCAATATTTCTCAAGTGGTCCAGTCCTACCTCCATTGTAATCATTTTGACAACTTTCTAAAAAAAGTTTCATTCCACTGTTTAAGATGACAAACCCCACCCATGGGTTTATCTTCTACTTTTCTCCCTTCTCTCTCTAAAATGAGAAGAAAGGAAAAAAGAAGCTTCTCTTTCCATACACAGTGAAGATAGAAATGAGGGAAGCTGACGATCAGTAAGAGATCTAGGCAGACTGATGGGAAAGCAAAGCGGGTGGAGCGATGTTGCTGCTTGCTGATACTCATGAAGCTGGGCAAAGTGACACAGGAAGACCCTGCAGCAGGGAAGGTGGACTCTCCAGTTCAGCGGAGGCTTGCAGTGAGTTGTAGTTTATTAGAAAAGGCTGTCTTTGAAAGTCCTTTTATGCAACAGTAGGCCTCCTCCACCCCTCTTCCCTATCCCAAAGCCCCCAAAACTGGGCAGTCGGGTGCTTTCACTCAAGGCAATAAAATTCCATTCTTATCTAAAAAAATTGAGCAAATCAGTGTGACATAACATAGTGAGTTCGTATTAGCATTGCGGGGGAGCCCCTGAGGATGGTGGAAGGGCGAAGGGGAACTGAGATTTTGCCTTTTCTTTGCTTGTCAAACATTGTCATCCACACATAAAGGGCACCCACAGGAAGAGGAAAAGCATTACCCATTTACCCAGACCTCCATATTCAAGAGAGATGACTGATAGGAAGCCATTCTACCTCTACATTGAATAAGCCAATAAAGAGTGGGTCAGCACTCTGTGTTCTTGGACTAAATCCCACTTGCTACTTATTTTTGTACAGCCTGTGTGCTAAAAATTTAATAATTTCTATGGTTGAATAAAGTCAAAAGAAGATTAATATTCTGTGACTGTGTACATTGTATGAAATTCAAATTTCTGTGTCCATAAATAAAATTTTTTTGGAACCTAGCCATGCTCATTAATTTATTATTGATGACTGCTTTGGTACAACAATGGCAGAGTTTAGTAGCTGTGATAGAGAGCATAGGGCTTAGAAATCCTAAGATATTTGCTCTCTGGTCCTTTACAGGGAAAGTTTTTCAATCCCTACTCTAAAGTATTTATTTAAAAAATGTTCCTTTTCTTGATAGTTGGAGGGAATGGGTTGGAGGGTTGACATATTGTTATAGACTCTACACTTTCCTTCACTGCTTTTTTTTTTTACTTGCTTTCTTTTGGGCTTGTCTTAGCATCTTATATTTCACATTACTTGGTGCTTTCACCCTTGTTAAAAAGCTGAAAGTGGAACCACATAAGCAAGATCTATGTCCACCCTCTTATTGTTGGAGGGAACCAATGCAAAGGGCACATTCTGAAAAAGTCAGGCTGAATTTGGGTATGTGTGAGGGAGTGGGGAAGTCAGGCTAAATCTTTCACCCCCATCTTTAGGACCTAGAATTTCAAAGAGTTCTGTATAAACAGCCCCAGAGGACCAATGCTTAAGAACCGGTTGTTGTCCTTTTTTAAAATATTTTATTTATTTTTATTTATTTATTTGGCTGCACCGTGTGGCATGTGGTTCTTAGTTCCCTGACCAGGGATCAAATCCGTGCCCCCTGCATTGGGAGAGTGGAGTTTTAACCACTGGACCACCAGAGAATTCCCTCGGTTGTTGTCCTTTTCTTAGAATCTTCTTTTGCCCTCTTGAACCTATGCAATAGTATTTTATTTGTATCTTTTCTCTGGAAACGGGTTTAAATCAAACTTTCACCACTGCCTGATTTCATGTTCCTACACAATGGCCTTGTAATAGCTTTTTTCCTTAATACATGTGACTAGATGTTCTTTTATATGTGCAGGAAATCAGCTGTCAGGTGCTGAAGAGGAGACAGGAGCTGAACCTGAATAAAGAAGAGAACTATTAGAGAACCCCTCAGAGGCAACATGGGGTTATGCAAAGGACAACAGGTACGCCTTCATTTTCAGTTCCTGACATGTTATTGAGTTGCGCTGAAAGACACACCACAAATCATTGACATTCTGAGAGCTAGGCAGAATTTTTGCAGTGTTATAATGCTTTCCTTTTATGTCCTAGATATACCTGAAATAATGTGAATTTCCCTTTGGGAATTTGTGTTCTTTCAGTTTTTTGACAGAAGCGCATGAAGAAGACAGAGGCACCTACAACATTAAAAGTGAAATCCAAAGAAACAGAATGAAGAACAAACACAGGGTTTGTCTGTGGATTACTTACTCCAGAATCCCCCAACCCGATAGCTCCTAGACTACTTAGAAACGAGGTAACCTTAGAGGGCTTTGGGGTTGGAAACAGAAGATTTAAGTGCGCAAGTCTAATTGAGGACCTAGTTATGCTTATGGCATAATTCTAAAGCTAAAGGAAAATTAATATTTGATTATGCAAATGTGTGCCCAATACCAATCACTGACTGCAATGCTGTTCTTTAAAAGGGCAGTAATCTTATTTGTATTCATACAAAGCACATACTGAAGAAACATGAAGAAAATTTACTTAGAATGGTTGCCATTTGTCTTCTGGACATTACTAGGAAGGCTGCCAGTCTATTTACCTTCAAAAAGACAAAGACAAAACTCTCAAAAGCAAACTGGCCCTCGTAATGCTTTGGGATTTATTACCTAAACTCCAGTAAAGAAGATAATATACATACTCTGCAATGAATTTGTGAAAAGATAATGTGTCAAATTGAAATTATTATAATTATAATCATGTGCCATTAGGAAGACAGCCACTATGTTTTACTCATGTACTGACTCTAGACAGAATTTAACATCAACATAACATTGTGCTATACGGCAATTATGGTAATAGTCATCTAATTCATTATTAGATGGATTCACAATTGTAATGAAGTAATTCCATGAATGCTTAATAAAACACATTAACCTCCATAGCACTATCAAATTCTGTACACTTTCTTCCAGAAAAGAATATTTTTATATTTATAAAATATAAAATTTTAACTTTTAGCAAGACGGAGATATTTAGACTTTGTGGCATAAAAAAATGTCCATTATTTTATAATATACTGTTAGAGTAGACATTACAAGAACAGAATTTGATACTCATTATATATAACAACTAAATTATACTGAGAGATGCTTTAAAACATATATATATATATATATATATATATATATTAGCCTGCTCAAGCTGCCATAAAAAAATACCAGAGACTAGGTGGCTTAAACAATAGAAATTTTTTTTTCTCATAGCTGGAGGCTAAAAGTCCAAGATCAAAGTGCCAGCAATGTTGATTTCTGGTGAGGCCTCTCTTCTTTTCCTTGGTGTGTACATAGAGAGAGAGAGATCTCTGGTGCCTCTTCCTCTTCTTATAAGTTCACCAGTCCTATCAGGTAGGGCTCCACCTTTATGATCTCATTTAACTTGAATCACCTCCTTAACGGCCCTATCTCCAAATATAGTCACACTGAGGCTTAGGGCTTCAACATGTGAATTTTGAGGGGACACAATTCAGTCCATAACTATATAGACACAGGAAGTGCATTCCCCTTTTCACTCATTGTTTTAATTATTACAGAAAAATATATTACATTTTGAGCTTAGATCTCCTATTCATACCCTGTTAATAAGCCAGCAAAGAGCTAAAGGAAGTATGTTGATTCTTACCACAGGTGGTCTTTTTGGGGCACTGTGAAAATAATGGTAACCTAAAATGACATCTTTTAGTTGTGAGAAAATTCACCAATTTTTTTAATGGAAAACAAGTTAATCTGCTCATTTGAACATTTATTGTATTTTATGTACACTATTTCTGTGATACTCTTGTTTTAAAATATGGTATAATGAATGGAATTAAACATCCTGATTCTGATTTATTGAGACGCCCAAGAACCCTTTTTACTCTTTGATATCTTATTATTTTAAACTTAGAAAATCCCTCCTCCAAGTTCAAGAGCAGTAAGTAGCAACACTTGAATCCAGATCTTTTAGAATAACTTATTTTTCCCTAATTCCTTGCTACACAGGGTGAGAATGCTGTATGACTTATGATTCCAAATAATGTTTGCTACCACTGTTATTGTTATTGTTTTTTTTATGACCTAAAGCCTGAAAGAAAGAAATGGTTTGGGTAATTCATGGTAGATTAATGTTTACCTACTTTCATATTTTGGAATTGGAAAAAGTACCTTTAGTTCATATGAAGAAAGACCAAACATCTTCACAGCCCAAGTGTGGGGAGAAGGATAACAAATATTAGGGAAAGTAGAGAGGTGAAACAGTGTGAATTAGCACTCCCCTCCTTAGGATATGTCAAACAGCAGAATGCAATATGCTACTGTCTATTAAACAATAGAATAGTAGTAGCTACCAGTCATCAAGTGGCAACTATGTGACAGCCAGTGTAACAGTGGACTTTGATAATCTTTATTTCATTTAATCTTTATAACTCTATGCATAGCTATCATAATTTTTTCTTATTTAACAGATGAGGAAGCTGAAGCTCAGAGAGGTTACTCAGCTAAGCCAAGGTTACATAGTAAGTGTCCAGGTCAAAATTCCTACCTAGGACTGCCTTCTCTATCCATGTATGTTCTATTTATGCTACAATTCCCACCCATATGTCCAAAAAAGCATAATCTCAGTTTACAGAATGCTTTGTATTCTAAATAGTATAAAAATAGTAAGTTAAAGGGTATTTTCCCCTCCAAATGGTATGAATAGAAGGAAATCACATAAATGGATATGGTAATAAATACCATAAGCTATGAGTGCACTTGGCAAAATCTGACTGCCTACGTGTGATGTACGTGATCCTTTATCTTATAGCCCCTCCACATGCACCACCTTCATATCTTATAGCCCCTCCACATGCACCACCCTCTTTCCTGCTTTTCTGCTTTCTTCATGTTTTCCAGCCATCTTGGAATTCTTTAACCTACCCAATTCCATGAAATCTCTAAGGAACAACTAAAGTCTAACTCCTTCTAGGGAACTTTTGTCAGGTGTTTTAACCAAGTGATCCCACTGCTTTTATGGTCTTTACCCAGCTCTTAGCCCTTGATTATAAACTATAAGGTATTTTTCTCCACTTATATGTCCAAATTACAAGTGTTTTCAGTCCCTCTACAGCAAACTTTCAGCACATAACAAATGTTTAAAATCAGTTATTTGATTAATGAACTGTCAGATCAACTATGTCTTTTAAATTATGTATGTAGTAATTGGTCCATTTTATTAGAGTATGGAGTCAAAGGTACACATATATCCTGTCAAATCAATATGTTATTTTCCTAAACTAAACTATGTTCCAACTCTGGACACTATTCCCAAACTCTAAACAGCCATTTCAGAGTAGAGAATATAGATGCCTCATATACTCAAACAGAAGTTTATTAACTTCTCTGTCCTGAGTTCAACATAAGGGACTGAATGAGGTCCCCGTCCCTGCTTGCAAACAATGTAGCAGTCTAGTAGAGAGGACACAATTGTATAGACATATAAGTTAAAATATTCGGTGAATTGTTGTTTCATAGGGACTTAGAAAGAAATAGCTATGTCACCAGAGAAAAACCAGCCAGCTGGACATTTGGAAGCCCCACAGATTAGCACCAGCTTTGTAAAATAGACACAATAAACTTCTTATTTAACTGGCCCAGAATTTGGTCTAGATAACTCATAAAAAAGGTTATAGCGTCTTGAGGACAAATTTCCACCAAGAAGTCCTCTGCAGAGTGATGTTAGTGTGTTCATTTATAATTAAAAACGAGGTATTTAAGATAACCAACAAGGACCTACTGTATAGAACAGGGAACTCTGCTCAATATTCTGTAATAACCTAAATGGAAAAGAATTTGAAAGAGAATAGATACTGTATATGTATAACTGAATCACTTTGCTGTACAACCAAAACAAACATAACATTGTTAATCAACTATACTCCAATGTGAAATAAAAATTAAAAAAAAAAAAAGTGAATAGATATCCTGTCCTATGACCCTCTCATTCTTCTCTGTAAGATACGGTGGCCAAACTGTAGCCAGGTTTTTGGTGAGCGTTGACTCATAATAATTAGTTCTGTAATTACTACCATGTGATCTTGGAAAAGTAACCACTTTTTGTCTTAATTTACACATCTCAAAAAGAGTGATCGTGATGATACCTACCTCTAAGGTTGTAGTAGGAGCTGAATGAGTTAATACATGTAAAATGTCTACAATAGTTTCTTGCACAAGTAGAAGCACAATAAATAAAATAATATTATTGAAATATTTAATGATGTGGTTTTATAAAGCCTGATGTACACAATACACAGCAGAGTTATAGAAGCCAAGAGAATGGATTTATTCATTCATTTAATCATTCCTTGATATCTATTGAGCACCTAACATGTCATTCACTGTATTTGGTGTTCGTAATAGAATAGTCAACCAATCAAACTGATGTCTTCCCTTAACCAAACTTACATTCTAATAGTAAACATCAAATAATTACAATAAATGTGATGGCCATTATTGTTGGAGGTGAGGACTTAAATTCCTATTCCCAATATATCCTTCCATGTGAGGAAGGTCCTGAGCATAACTTTCTGGATTTTCTCTGTGTCCTCACTCATTTGTCTCCCAGGTAGGAGGAGTAAATTCCCTAAAAGGTGGATTTTGGTTAAGAAAATTGGGCATGCATGGCTCCCTGTCCCTTTATCTTCCTCACTTGCTCACCTGCCTGAAAAGAGCATGTGCTCTCTTCTGCAACATAGCCCATTTTTGCTCTTCAAGATCTTTAGAAATGTCAAATAGCCCACCTTCATCTTAGGTTATATTCTGACTTTTTGTTATTGGAATGCTTTCAATAATCCATTTAAATTATTGCTCTTTTAGAAGTTAACTCTCCATCATTTATTAATAATAATAGCTACAACTATTGAGTACTTGTCTGTCAGGGAGCATGCAAAGAACTTTATATACATGATCTCATTCGATCCTTGTAAAACCCTAATTGGGATGGTATTACTATGCCCATATTCAGATAAGAAAATTAAGGCAGAAGAGGCTTGTCCCCAGATCACATAGTTAGTAAGTGGCAGAGTCAGGGTAGAGACTAATTACATAATTTTAACTCCAGTGTCTATCTCCAGTAATTTTTTTATCTAATTCTCATTTGATTCAGAACTTAAGAGGGTAAGAGAGTTATTTGTTGGATATCTTGAACGCCATCTCCTAACAATCATACTTTACCTTCTTAAAAGCTAATGTTATTTCTAAATTTTGCATTACTTGTTTTATCCCCTGACTAATTATGACAAGACCATGTGAACAAACTTCTATAGGATGTCAGCAAGGAAAAAGGCACTGCATTGCATCCAATCCCTTCCACTGGCAGACCAATCAAACTACAAGACCTTTTGATGCAGAGTAAAATGTGTGGTTTTTGGGTGGCGAACATGGTAATTTTTTTCCTTTTTGATTCACTAAAACCCAAGCAGAATTAGCTTTAATGAGGTATCATGTGATTTTGGAGATATATTTGCATATATATCAATGTACACTGTGATGCCTAAATTAATATGTTCCTTCCTGAGACTTTCTCATGAACGATTTTTGAACTGCAGAAATATATGTTTTGAATTAACTAGTTAAATTCAACACAAATTTACTAAGCATTAGCATATGCAAAGAATTTTGCCAGGAACAACAAAGAATACAATTCTATCTTCAAGGATATCACAGTGTCTGACATTGTCATTTCTTATTCTCATTTCTATTCACAGAAATAATTTTATTATTTTCTAAGTGAACTTCCTGTTCTTCTTTTTTCCTATTTGTTTTGTTGCCCAATATAAATGAGAGATGGGTTCCTTCATAAACCATATTTTATTGCTTTGCATCATAGCAAAGAAAAAAAACAGGTGAATAGAATTGTCTGTTTTGAACTAAAATTTTAAATAGCACCTAGACACTGTCATCATAAAAAATAATTGATTGTGGTGTCAATGCCAGCATTTATTTCCTTGGCACTTTATTTGACTGAAAACATTATAGTGAATGAGAGGCTTTACCCATTCTAAGTATCACGAATGGCTGACAAATATTCCCCTATATTCTGAAACCATTCTGAGACATGTACAGTTATCTGCTCCAAATTCACCACAGCTAAAAAACAATCGGCACAACACCTGCTCCCCAGGGGCAGAGAGTTTAGAAGGAAGGAGAGCCAACAGGAGGAATGAGAACCTGCTTAGGAAAAATGCTTCCTAGCAAAAAGCAGGATTTATGAAAGGCTGTCTCCCCTCTAATAACCACCTACCTTTTTACAGAGGCAACTTATTGTAAGTTTCTGGAATGCAGGCTAGAAGTTTGCCCTATACTTCCTGGTATGTCATATTATAATCAAGGTATATACCCTATAGATGTTAAATGAAAATCACTTTATACATTGAAGGATTCTGTATGCCCTCACCATGGCCTCAGTCTTCCATGTTTCAATCTACACTGATAAGATGTTAATTTAAAGTGAAAATACAAGTCTTTTAAGGATGGTATGCAGAGAATGAGGAGGAGAAGAAGAATTGAGTCTTTTCAGCAGCACAGAGAGTCTAGATTGGATAGAGAAAAATAAAGAATTGCTCTCTGTATCAGCTTGTCTTTCTGTAATTACAGCAATCACTTTTAAGAACTGTCTGGATATAAAAATGGTAAAACTAAAATCAATCTAATTATCCACAGTGAACCTTCCTTCCATCAATTTCCATTACAGAGGAAACAAAATTGGCCATTACTTACCACTTCAATATTAATGCTGGCTGCAGCCCCACTGAGAGGTACTTAGATGCACACCATTTTTTAGAAATCTGAAAGCGATCCCTTTGACTATTAGCATATGCACAGCAGAGAGAAGAGTACAGGGAGAAATTACTAATTCTTTTTTTCTTTCAACAAATAGGCACTGGGCTTAGCCCCAGGACTCTAAGCATATATAAGATGTTATTTCTCTATTCAAGGAATTCGAGTCTGTTTGGGGAGTCAAACACATAAACAGATAATAATGAAACAATGAGGTAAGAGCAATGTTAGATTCAGACAATACTGAGAACCACTAACTAGCCAAGTCAGGATGTTGTGTAAAAAATAAGAAGAGGGATGTTAATCAGGGATGTGACTGAGCCGTTTCTGGGAGAAGTTGGAAAGAGGAAGAGAGCACTTCCTCTAGAAGGAAAGGCCTCGACAAAACATGGAGGTAAGAAATACTAAGAGCTTAATATGGAACCACAAGCAACTTGCATTTCTAACATGATAAGCAAGGCAGAGACTGCCAGACAAAGAGGCAATGGGGCAATAAAAATATTTTGTGTTTCATTTTTTTTAACATCTTTATTGGAGTATAATTGCTCCACAATGGTGTGTTAGCCTCTGCTTTATAAGAAAGTGAATCAGCTATACATATACACACATCCCCATACCTCCTCCCTCTTGCGTCTCTCTCCTCCCACCCTCCCTATCCCACCCCTCTAGGTGATCACAAAGTACCGAGCTGATCTCCCTGTGCTATGCAGCTGCTTCCCACTAGCTATCTACTTTACATTATGCAGTGTATATATGTCCATGCCACTCTCTCACTTCGTCCCAGCTTACCCTTCCCCCTCCTGTGGTTCATTTTAAAGAACAGAAATTTGGCTAATAGGAGATGGGGGAGTCCAAATATTTATAAGCAATGGAGCTATGTTGTAAGATTTGTGTGCTGGATTGTTCCACTACACTTTAAGAGCCATTCTCCACTTGTTCAATTCTGTGCTCTGCCTTGGAGACTAACTGGTACAGATTACATCAAGGGTTCTCATGCCTTCTGATATCTAGTTGGGTTTCCCAACAGAGTCCCCAGTCAAAGATTAGAGGGAGGGTGGGATTGAGGACAATGTATTTATCTGGTGTGATATGAACAAACTTTGGTCTGGGATGTCCCTTGAGTAATCAAAGATCTCTGCTTTTTTCAAATCAGCCAGCTTACTACCCACTTAATTTTCTGTGTTCTAGTAGCCACTCCCTCACCTCATCCCATGGGATATAGAAGTGGTAACAGCTTGGCCAGACTATTACACCATCCGTTGTAGTTGTCCTACACCCAAACCTGTGGACATAATCTCTTTGTGAATAAAGCTTCCTTGAATTAATCTTATTTTGAAAATGACCATTGTTTCCTGCTGGGACTTGAGCCGATACACTTTGCATTTAGATAAGCCAAACTGAGTCTGTAAGGGAGATGGTTTAAAAAGAAGAGAGAAGAGAGAGCCCAGCAGAGATATGGTGAAGAACTTATTGTATCTATGATATTTTGTATCAGGGAAGGCAGGAAAAGTTTGGGAAATACTTGAAAGTAAAATCTGTTGAATGCATTGATTGACTTGGTTAGGAGAGGGGGGGAAAGAGAAACGGGAAATAAAGTTTGTTTCCAATTTTCTAACTTTCAAGTTTTCAACTTCAGTGACTAGATGACAGTTGATGGTGCTACCGATGGAGACTACAGATGAAGGAGCAGGGTTAATGGAGTAAGATAATAAGTTTCACTTTTACATGTATTGGCTTTAGGTTCTGTGTCTGCTGGATATATGAAAATAAATGGTCAGGACTGAAAATGATACCTTTGAAAGTTGTCAGCATATCAGTAGGTGTGTAGCTTAAACCATGCATATTGAGAACAGTGAACTGGACAAGAACCCTAGAAAGGGCTGACATGTAAGGAAATGTTCTCAAATTTTAATATTTGTGAAGTTCTACTCAGAAAAGCTGGTTAAAATGGCATCATCCAGGGACCCTAGTTTAGTGACTGATTCAATAGATAGAGTGGTGGATTCAGAGATGGTGTATCCCAAACACATATCCCAAGTGATTCTGATTACATAGTTTGCAGACCACACTTCGAGAGAAATACTCATTTAAAGAACGGAGGGAGGAAGAAATGCTCACAAAAGAGAAAAAATGGAATATCAAGGCTATATAGAGAACTCCTAAATCTCAACAACAACAAACAACTCAATTCAAAAATGAGCAAGGGACTTAAACAGACATTTCTCCAAAGAAGATATATAAATGGTTAAGGAACATATAAAAGTTGCTCAATATGACTAATCATTAGGGAAATGCAAATAAAAAACACAGTAAGACACCACTTCACACATATTAGAAAATATCATAAAACAGAAAATAAGTTTTGGTGGAGGATGTGGAGAAATTGGAACACTTACCACACGGTTGGTGGGAAAGTAAAGTGGTACAGTCACATGGAAAACAATACGGGCAGTTCTTCAAAAACTTAAAAATAAAATTAACCATATGATCCAGCAATTCCATTTCTGGGTGTATATACAAAAAGAACAGAAAGCAAGTCCTGAAGAGACATTTGTCCACCCATGTTCGCACATTATCCCTAATAGCTAAAATGTGGAAGCAACCTAATGTCCACTGACAGGTGAATGTATTAGAATGTGGTATATGCATACAATGGAAATTTTTTTAACTTATTATTATTTTATATTGAGTATTAGTTGATTAACACATGTTTTGATAGTTTCAGGTGTACAGCAAAGTGATCAGTTATACCTTATACATGTATCTATTCTTCTTCAAATTCTTTTCCCATTTAGGTTGTTAACATACTATTGAGCGAATTCCTGTGCTATACAGTAGGTCCTTGTTTGGTTATCCATTTTTAATATAGTAGTGTGTACATGTCAATCCCAACTCCCTAACTATCTGTTCCCCCAACCCATCTGTACAATGGAATATTATTTGGCCTTAAAAAGGAAGGAAATTCTGACATATGCTACAACATAGATAAACCTTGAGGACGTTATGTTAAGTGAATTAAGTCTTCACATAGAGACAAATACTGTATGATTTCATCTACATGAGGTACCTAGAGTAGTCAAAATCATACATACAGGAAGTAAATGGTGGTTGCCAGGGCTGGGAGGAGGGAGAAATGGGGAGTTACTGTTTAACAGGTATAGCATTTCAGTCTTTAAAGATGAAAGAGTTCTGGAGAGGAAAGGTAGTGATGGTTACACAACATTATATATGTACTTAATACCACTGAATTGTATGTACACTTAAAATGGTTAAGATGGTATATACTATGTTAAATGTATTTTATCAAAATACAAATGTAAAATATAAAATAAAAATAAATTCATTATTTTATTCCAGAGAGGGAAAAGAGAGAGAAAAGTCATCAAAGTATGAAAAAAAGGAGAACTTCAAGATGGAGAGAGCATCAACAATGTCAAATGAAGCAGACGACTATATGCTGCAAACAGCTTATTTCACCATAAATAGCAAGGAATGTTGTCCCTAAATTTCAATACATTTTCTGTATATCTCTCAGTAAAATCTGGTGCCCTCCTTTGAGTAAGAATATAATGTTAAATATTGCTTATGTTCTCTAGAATTAGATTTATCCACCAAGAAACTGAACCTCTCTTCTTATATGACTGAGGCATTCATTAATTTTAGAAATATGCATAGAAGAAACAATTTTTGATACAAAATAAAGCATTCAAATACAAGACAAGCCTAAAGGTCACAGAATTCTGGCTGTTTGCTTACTCCACCAGGTCACATTTTCCCCAAGAAGAATATGAAAGTAACAAACAATAACCATAACACCAAAACCTTAGGCCTGCTTGCCAGAAACATACCAAGCTGGCATTAGGCAGATGTAAGGTTTCCGTTGTCTCTGAATATCTGAGAAGAACAAGGTTTCTTGAGAAACTTGCTGAGCTCTCACTTATTCCATATTAAGCACCCCCTAAATCCGCAGATTGGACCTGCCATTCTCAGAATCAATATGAAGCATAGAAACACAATGTATCATTGGAACATTTAGTTCTTTCAAAGGCACTTATCTTTCTTCATGTTCACAGATCCACTTCCTTTTGAGCCTTCAGGTGATAATTATCTGTGCTCTATACAGCTTCATTTTTCCATCCCTCAAATATTTGAAAGTGACCACTCTTTGAAAATACATCTTGCCATTTTCAGTTTAAGATCCCATGTACACAAACAAATAGCAAACATTAATTTTTAAAGGAGAATAATGGTGAGTATTATTCAAACGATTGGTTATATCACATTAATTTTATTTGGTTTATGCTTTCAGGAAAGTACAAATTTATTTCCCTAACTGTGATTACTCCTGGACTTAAGCTAATTGCTTATGCCTGATTTCCCTTCCTGAAAACAAATGACATCTTCCTAAATCCACGACTTTTCTAATTCTTTATTGATCCTGAAGTTGGATTTCTCTCATTGTGTACTTTGGTCCATTTCACATGCATATTATTTTCACAGTTTATCTGTCCATTCTGACCTTACTCACTTATTCTCCCCAAGTCCTAAGGCTTGGACTGTCTCATTTTAAAGCTGTTTCCTAAGTAGCTTGACCACTTTGATATGTTATTCTGCTACATGTCAGTTTTGCTTCTTGGGGTAATTGCTGTGAATAACATACGTGGTTGGATGCACTGCAAAATTAAACTATATTTGTAATTTCAGAAGCAGTATGGATATTGGTTAAGTGGACATATGACATTTAGCTGGGTTGTGGTAATCACCTGAACTCACCAAGTCTTTGTTGTCTCATCTATAAACCAGGGACAACAGAGGACCTCCAGGTAGCTTCACAATTGTCTAATCCAAATCTCTCTAGCCATCCTCCAAAACTATACAGATACATGCGCCACACAACTCCCTTCTTTCCATATAACAAACTCAAAATTACCTGTAAATTGAATAAAATAACATACCTATTTATCAAACCCCTGATGCAAGTCTTTGCAGAGAGGTCCAGAGGTCCAGAAAAACTGTGCTAGAGAACAAAAGATTGAGATAAAATCTCCCAGAAAGGGAAAGTCTTCCTTACATGCAAAACTACTGAAGAAGAGTTCTGGTCCTTCAGAACACTGACTACAGAAAGGGAATTTAAAAACATACACGAGGAGGCAGTCTTGGGAAGGTGATACTTCTGGGGAAACAAAGGTAAAAAGGAAGGGAGAGACACTTTTGTGTGGTTAAGTGTAAAAGAAGCAAGAGGAGAAGTTTTACAATCCCTCAAAACAGAAGTAAAGCAGAAATTTCAAGGTAAACAAACTTCTCCTAATTGAACAAAAAAGAAAAAGTCATCCACTAAAGAGACTGAAATCATTTACTCTGACATGAAGTGTCCTTGAACTATAATCACATAAACATCCCAAACCACCACACCTGTCCAAGAAATATAGAGAGGCAAGCAGTATTTATCATACAAAGCTACTAAAAAGAATAAACTAAAAAATGGGAATTAAATATTTCTGCTACCATCCCCGCCAAAAAAAGCAAAGAAGTACAATAAAACTGTAACAGAACACTCTACACTGAATCAAATAGCATTAAAAAAGCAAGTGAAGATATGAAACTAAAACACCTTGAATCATAAACTCAAAGTTTAAAAATAAATATATATATAAAAGCATGAATAAATGAAATGAGAAATGATTCAACTCAAGGAAGATGTGGAAGAAAAAGACAAAATGATATATTAAATGATGACAAAATTACAAAATTCCCAAAAGGAGAATAAACTCAAAGAAAATTTAATAGAAGTTATTTTAAAAAAGGAGGAAAGCAATCAAAAGGATGAAAGTGAAATAGTAAAATAAGCAAATAAAAAAAAGAAGAAAGAGAAAGGAAAAAAAGCAGGAAGATATCAAAGAAAATTCAACAGATTATATAATTATTGACTCTAGCAAAACAAAATGAAACAATTGAGCAAAACTAATGTTTAGAATATGATCCAAGAAATCTTTCCAGAAATAAAAGAAGAGCTCACTCTACATATTGAAAGGGCCTACCAAGTTGCTGGGAAAATTTGCCTAAAGCAATCAACTCAGTGAAGTATACTATTAAAATATTTGACATTAAAGATGAAAAAATCCTCAATGCCTCTGGGCAAGTGTCATCAAAGAATTTTACAAGGTGATAAGAATAGACTGGCATCAAACTTTCAAAGCAACATTCAAAACATGGCAACAATGGAACAGCATTTTCAAGAAACTCAAGGATAAAAAGTGTAGACCAAGGATTTTATACCCAGCTAATCTCTCCTTCAAGTATCAAGGCTATTGAAAAACAATTTTAAACATTCAAGAGCTGGGAGATTTCTGTACCTCTGAGCTGTACCCATTCCTCTTGAGAAATATAGTAGGGAATGACCTTCATCCATCCAGGAGATAATCGGAGAAACTTTAACAAAGGACTGGTGGTGAAGAAATTATATATTATTAAATCAGATCTAAGATGAAAACAAAAGTTGGAGACAATATTGAAAGAATAATATATAAATATTACATGTTTTTGAAAAAGAAATATTGCAACTAAAAATGGGAAGAAAAGAAGAGGGAAACAGAAAAGTTGAATAAATTTATTGATTGTTGGATAGGCAATATATAGGTGTCACTAAAAACTGACGCTAAATATCAATAACCCAGACACTTAATGGTCATATTAAGAAAACTTGATAAAGGACATTAAAAAGTATAAAGTGTAAAACTCCTGGAACAAAAATATAAAACTTCATTAAAGAGAAAATAATGTTTAAGAAAAGAAAAGGAAACACATCATGTAGAGAAAGAAAAAAGGTAAACATGATATAGCAATGTATAATATAAAATGATGTGACAGTCAAGTTCAAAAATATCAGTCATATCAATAAATGAGAATGGACTTAACTTACCTAGTAAAGGAAAAACATCTCGATTTGTCTCACAAGACAATAATTACATGTTGTGTGCAAGAGACATACCTAAAACAAAGTGATTCAGAGAGGCTGAAAATAAAGCAAAAATTAATGTTATACCAATCGAATGGAAACAATAAGAAAACTGGAGTTTCAATAGCTATATCAAGTAAACGAAATCAGAATCCAAGCCAAAAAGCATTAAACCTGACAAGGAAACTTTTTAATGCTGAAAACTACAATTCACTATGAATACCTAATGTTATAGATATCTGTCTATCACACAATATAGCAACCACTTTGTAAAGCAGAAACACAAGAGATTCAAAGAGACATTGGGAGAAAAACTTACACTAGGAGAATTTACACACTACTTTCAGTCAAAACAGACCAAGTGGGCCAAAAATAATGAAAGATATGGACAATAACAACATAATCAATAAAGTAGATTTTATATGAAATCTACTAGTAGATTTCATATTTCATGTGACTATATATTGAAATTTACATTCTGATAATTAAGAGCATATCCTCATCTCAAGTGCATAAGGAACATTCACTAAGATCAATCTCATGTTAGATCACAAAGAACGCATTCGTAAGTTCCATAAAGTAGAATTGCTACTAACAGCACTTTCTGAATACAATACAATAAAACTAGAAATTAATGAATGAATGAGTGAATGAACATACGGAAAATTTTGTACACAGGGATGATTAATACAAAATGATAGGAAGAAAGCTTATGGACTGTGTAAAAACATTAACAAGGGACTTCCCTGGTGGCGCAGTGGTTAAGAATCTGCCTGCCAATGCAGCGGACACGGGTTGGAACCCTGGTCCAGGAAGATCCCACATGCCGCAGAACAATTAAACCCATGCACCACAACTACTGAGTCTGCGCTCTAGAGCCCACGAGCCACAACTACTGAGCCCATGTGCTACAACTACTGAAGCCCACATGCTTAGAGCCCGTGCTCTGCAACAAGAGAAGCCACTGCAATGAGAAGCCTGCACACTGCAACGAAGAGTAGTCCCCGCTCACTGCAACTACAGAAAGCCCGTGCAACAGCAACAAAGACCTAACACAGAGGCCAAAATAAAATTAATTTAAAAAATTACAAGGAAAGTGGCTATCAGATTTCAATTGTTTGGCAAATGAGAGAAGGTGGGATAAGGGCTGAGCCAGGTGTTTCTTAAAGTCTCTCCTCTGATGCTTTAATAAATAGGTATTGTAAATAAAATAAAGTAGGCAGCTAGAGACTAGACTATTCTTTACACAGAGATATTCTAATTGTTAAACTTCTTTAAAGAAAAAAAAGGGGGGGGGGGCAAATATACAGAGCTGAATGAGGACAGAGCAAGGAGTAATGAGGTATTATAAGATCTGACAACTTCGAAGAAAGAGCTGAGCCTTCCCTTGATAACCCTGCCTAAAATACAAAGTACCTTAAGAGAAACAGTTAAGGATGATTGGCAACGTTCTATTTAAAGAGGGATCATATTCTTATGTTCTGCAAACACCATCACATTCAGAATGATGGCAACAGCGTCTTTATCATGAACAGGAGAGATGGAGTAAATACAACAATAGCTGAGAGATATCATGTGTGCTTCCTTTTGGGATTGTTAAATTATTCTACACTGAGGGGAAAAAGGATCCTAAATCCAGCAGAAGGACAGTGAAGGACGGATGATAATAGCCTCAGTATTCTCCCTTTCAACAGTGTTGGCTACATCCTTCTAGTTGCACAAGAGAATATTATTTCGTGGAGATATACTTTTCATATGCTTCTATAATAATTATTATAACTCTTCACATGTGTTTAATAACCTACTCACCCACAGCTCTTTGTGCTGACTTAAGGTTTTGCTTATATATCCCCAGGAAGTAGATTTTCCTTCCCTTTTTGTCATTAGCTATCAAAAGTTTACAAGCTACCAGGAAAATTTCATTAAGACTACAAAATATTTCATACATCTGCTTCACAGTTTCTGTAAACCTGTAGTAATTGTTGAGCATGGTTACCTTTGATTCCAAAAGAAAGAAGGGCAGAGCAGATAGAACTTAGTGTATCTCTGTCAAAGAAGCTAAGATCAGCCACTAATCCCCTCCTTCTACTTTACCTCTGTCCTGTCCCTCCTGGCCCTTTATACAGCTGTGCAGGTTGTTCACTGCACACAGGTATCTTGACAAACAGGTAAGTGGAGGCTGAAATGTAAGTCACACTCCATTCACCAAGGCATGTGCTCCAACATAGGGCTGTATTTCCTCAGCACATCCACCTTTTTCAAATTCTCAAAGATACCCTGTGAGCTCACAACCACTTTGCCTGTCTGTAACTCTCGAGGCATGGATGGAAATATTGACATAATGCTAGGCAGTGATCTCTCCTGCATGAGCAGAAAGGTCCCAATAGAAAACTACTAGTGAGTATCAAACATCCCTTTCTCCTTCCTCCTGAGAAAACCTACTTTTATTCATGATGGCAATATGCTCAGTTGAAAACGTTCAACTCCTTAGACTCCCTTACAGCTAAGCAGTGTTCAAGCTACACAGTTGTGGCCATAAGATAGAAGTTGAGGCTTTCCAGGTAAGCTTTGCTCTTTCTGATATAAGTGCCAGCCCTTCCTGTTTCCTTTCCTTTTTCTTTTTGCTTGCAACGCAGATGGAGTGCTGAGGACACCTCACCCGTTTTGTGATTAGATGACAACATGAAGAAAAATATTCTTCCACAAAGAAGAGTGCACCACCAGGAAGATAAAACAACCCAGGAGAGTAACAGCATCATGAAGACACTTCCCCAATACAAACTTCCCACTTCCAGGCTGCTTGTTGTGTGCAAAAAATAAACTTTTTTGTTAAGCCACTATATACTGTCCCAAACAACAGAAAGAACTCTTAACTGATATGTCAATCTTGCCTCTACCTTGGAAGAGATATGTGAAAAAGTGTTGCTAGTTTCGTTTCCAGAATAGTTATTGTATATTAAATTCATCCAGTTCAAAAGTCTCCTCATTATATTACCAAGGAGAACCTAACTTACTGTTTCTACATCATAGACAAGTAATTTAAGTATGTTTTAGTTAAACAGCACAGATATATTGTTAAACACGAATTATGAAAAACCCCAAAGTTAGCAGAAGGAAAGAAATCATAAAGATCAGATCAGAAATAAATGAAAAAGAAATGAAGGAAACGATAGCAAAGATCAATAAAACTAAAAGCTGGTTCTTTGAGAAGATAAACAAAATTGATAAACCATTAGCCAGACTCATCAAGAAAAAAAGGGAGAAGACTCAGATCAATAGAATTAGAAATGAAAAAGGAGAAGTAACAACTGACACCACAGAAATACAAAGGATCATGAGAGATTACTACAAGCAACTCTATGCCAATGAAATGGACAACCTGGAAGAAATGGACAAATTCTTAGAAAAGCACAACCTTCCAAGACTGAACCAGGAAGAAATAGAAAATACGAACAGACCAATCACAAGCACTGAAATTGAAACTGTGATTAAAAATCTTCCAACAAACAAAAGCCCAGGACCAGACGGCTTCACAGGAGAATTCCATCAAACATTTAGAGAAGAGCTAACACCCATCATTCTCAAACTCTTCCAAAATACAGCAAGGGAGAAAACTCACTCTGTGAGGCCACCATCACCCTGATACCAAAACCAGACAAAGATGTCACAAAGAAAGAAAACTACAGGCCAATATCACTGATGACCATAGATGCAAAAATCCTCAACAAAATGTTAGCAAACAGAATCCAACAGCACATTAAAAGGATCATACACCATGATCAAGTGGGGTTTACCCCAGGAATGCAAGGATTCTTCAGTATACACAAATCAATCAATGTGATACACCATAATAACAAATTGAAGGAGAAAAACCATATGATCATCTCAATAGATGCAGAGAAAGCTTTTGACAAAGTTCAACACTCATTTATGATAAAAACCCTCCAGAAAGTAGGCATACAGGGAACTTACCTCAACATAACAAAGGCCATATATGACAACCCCACAGCCAACATCGTCCTCAATGGTGAAAAACTGAAACCATTTCCACTAAGATCAGGAACAAGACAAGGTTGTCCACTCTCACCACTATTATTAAACATAGTTTTGGAAGTGTTAGCCACAGCAAGCAGAGAAGAAAAAGAAATAAAAGGAATCCAAATCAGAAAAGAAGAAGTAAAGCTGTCACTGTTTGCAGATGAGATGATACTATATACAGAGAATCCTAAAGATGCTACCAGAAAACTACTAGAGCTCATCAATGAATTTGGTAAAGTAGCAGGATACAAAATTAATGCACAGAAATCTCTTGCATCCCTATACACTAATGATGAAAAATCTGAAAGTGAAATTAAGAAAACACTCCCACTTACCATTGCAACAAAAAGAATAAACTACCTAGGAATAAACCTACCTAAGGACACAAAAGACCTGTATGCAGAAAATTATAAGACACTGATGAAAGAAATTAAAGATGATACAAACAGATGGAGAGATATGCCATGTTCTTGGATTGGAAGAATCAACATTATGAAAATGACTATACTACCCAAAGCAATGACTACAGATTCAATGCAATCTCTATCAAACTACCACTGGCATTTTTCACAGAACTAGAACAAAAAATTTCACAATTTGTATGCAAACACAAAAGACCCCGAATAGCCAAAGCAATCTTGAGAAAGAAAAATGGAGCTGGAGGAATCAGGCTCCTTGACTTCAGACTATACTACAAATTTACAGTAATGAAGACAGTCTGGTACTGGAACAAAAACAGAACTATAGATCAATGGAACAGGATAGAAAGCCCAGAGATAAACCCACACACATATGGTCACCTTATCTTTGATAAAGGAGGCAAGAATTTACAGTGAAGAAAAGACAGCCTCTTCAATAAGTGGTGCTGGGAAAACTGGACAGCTACATGTAAAAGAATGAAATTAGAACACTCCCTAACACCATACACAAAAATAAACTCAAAATAGATTAAAGACCTAAATGTAAGTCCAGGCACTATCAAACTCCTGGAGGAAAACATAGGCAGAACACTCTATGACATAAATCACAGCAAGATCCTTTTTGACCCACCTCCTAGAGAAATGGAAATAAAAACAAAAATAAACAAATGGAACCTAATGAAACTTAAAAGCTTTTGCACAGCAAAGGAAACCATAAACAAGACGAAAAGACAACCCTCAGAAGGGGAGAAAATATTTGCAAATGCAGCAACTGACAAAGGATTAATCTCCAAAATTTACAAGCAGCTCTTGCAGCTCAATATCAAAAAAGCATACAACCCAATCCAAAAACGGGCAGAAGACCTAAATAGACATTTCTCCAAAGAAGATATACAGATTGCCAACAAACACATAAAAGAATGCTCAATATCATTAATCATTAGAGAAAGGCAAATCAAAACTACAATGAGATATCATCTTATACCGGTCAGAATGGCCATCATCAAAAAATCCACAAACAATAAACGCTGGAGAGGGTGTGGAGAAAAGGGAACCCTCTTGCACTGTTGCTGGGAATGTAAATTGATACAGCCACTATGGAGAACAGCATGGTGGTTCCTTAAAAAACTAAAAATAGAACTAACTACCATATGACCCAGCAATCCCACTACTGGGCATATACCCTGAGAAAACCATAATTCAAAAATAGTCATGTACCACAATGTTCATTGCAGCTCTATTTACAATAGCCAGGACATGGAAGCAACCTAAGTGTCCATCAACAGATGAATAGATAAAGAAGATGTGGCACATATATACAATGGAATATTACTCAGCCATAAAAAGAAATGAAATTGAGTTACTTGTAGTGAGGTGGATGGACCTAGAGTCTGTCATACAGAGTGAAGTAAGTCAGAAAGGGAAAAACAAATACCGTATGCTAACACATATATATGGGATCTAAAAAACAAAACAAAAAATGGTCATGAAGAACCTAGGGGCAAAATGGCAATAAAGATGCAGAGCTACTAGAGAATGGACTTGAGGATATGGGGAGGGGGAAGGGTAAGCTGTGACAAAGAGAGAGTGGCATGGACATATATACACTACCAAATGTAAAATAGATAGCTAGTGGGAAGCAGCCGCATAGCACAGGGAGATCAGCTCGGTGCTTTGTGACCACCTAGAGGGGTGGGATAGGGAGGGTGTGAGTGAGACACAAGAGGGAAGAGATATGGGGATATATGTATATGTATAACTGATTCACTTTGTTATAAAGCAGAAACTAACACACCATTGTAAAGCAATTATACTCCAATAAAGATGTTAAAAGAAAAAAAAAAAAAAAAGACGAATTATGACTTTTCCTAAAGTCTTGGTAAGAGTCCAAGGAAAGGGGAATAGCAGTTAACATTTAGCTGAGCTCTGCTGTTTTCTCTGTTTAATATGCTCAGCATATAGAATTTTTTAACAGATCTTGGCACATGGTCAGTAAATATTGAATAATGATTACAATGATGGCGATATATCAACTGTTTTAATTTCTAAAAGAACGGTTTATGCTATAGATAAAAATAGACTGGATAAATTATACATCCTGATGTTACAGTTCCTAAAAAGAACATCCCTCCATCCTAGAGGCCAAAGTGTCTTGCTATTTAAGAACTGTAAGCTTTTACTAAAAATTTACTCATAGTAAACTTTGATGAAAGTCTACATAATTATTTTCATGAAATAAGAATTTTTGTGAGTATTATTTAAAAGGAGAGTTCCAGAGAGTTGGTATAGATGCACAGTGTTTGTGCCCTGATGACTGGTACTACGTGTAAGATGAGAATTAATCATTTAGCAAACATCCTTTGTGCCTTATGTCCTCCTCAGAGTGTCAACTCCAGAGGACATGGTTTTTCATTCTCTGTAAGCTTGGACCTTAGAATATTACAATTCACCCCCCTACTGAAATTTCTCTCTGTTGTTTTCCAGGCACCATGTCACTAGAGGTGAAAAAGTAGGTTACTGTGTCTCTCCTGGAAGTGTTCATGGCCTTGTGGTGGAAATATATCTATAATTATACCAAAATAAGGAGAATCTAGTAATTGAGGTGGGTAATCACATTGCAATTGTAATATATGAATAAAAACTGCTAGAAATAAAAAGGGAAACAGGAAAACATAGTACTAGTAGGATATTTTAAGACATGTCTTTCAGTCTTTGATACAACAAGTAAGCAAAAATAATCCTGGAAATAATAGAAATCTGAATAACAGATCTTTCAAACAGCTCTATAGAGAGGAAAACTTGTATCACATAAATAAATACTTTTTTAAATTGCTTATAGAAAATTTCAGACACTGACTCTTTATTTGGCCACAAAGAAAATATCAAGTAATTCCCCAAAGAATGCAAACAACATTCTTTGATGACAGTGAAATTAATCTACAAATAAAAAAGATATAAACAACCAATGTGCAATCACTTAAAAATGTTAAGAAAAAATATTTAAATAATATTGGGGCCAAGAAGAATTAAAAATCTTGCTTTCAAATTATTTAGAAAATAATCATTAAAAAAATATTAAACATCAAAACACATAGGCTGTAGTTAATGCTATTTACAGAAAAATTTATAACTTTAGAAAGTTTCATTAATAATGAAGAAAAAATAAAGATAAATTACTTAAACATTTATGAGTTAGCATAAAATTGTAGAATTAAATAATTCTCTCTTTAGCTAGGTTATGAAATATTTTTACCCAGCTTTGATTACTGGGAATCAGTTAAAGCAAAAATTCTTACCCTGGGCCCATAAATAATTTCTTCTGTGTTCCTATGATATAAAAGGCTTTTTTTTTTTTAACTTGATGAGGAAACATATAAAACAAAAAGCTTAGAATAATTATTTAATAAAGAAATTTCTCTGTAAGACTAGATTTAACTGTATCTTTATGTGATATAACAAGAGAAAAACTCCATGTGTGTATGTGTGTGTAATTTCCCTCCATTCAATATAAAGAAACAACTCTTGTGTTTTCCATATGTTACTAACTAAGCTTGTGAAATTTTGAAGATGGCTACCATGTATCATCATTTTCCTTTTGGAAAAGAGTTAATCAACAACATTTTTAGAAACAAAGTGCTTCTGGTGCTCAAAAAAACCTGTATGTAATATGGAACTTATTTATTTCTCATTTAAAGAAAAGGAGAATAAACCCAAGGAAGTGCAAGGGTAGAATTCAAATGATAACAGTGAATTAATAAATTAGAAAACCAAAAAGCAAGGAAAATTATTTGTTATAGTGGTTTTTGGGGAGAGGGATAGAGATAAAACCCTAGGTATACTAACTAGAAAATTAATGTATAAAATATGAAAGGGCCATGTGTAATAAGTACAGATTAAAAGAAACTTGAATTGCTTATATGAGAATTCTGCATAATAACACCATAATGATAAATTTCATGTTAATGATACCACACAATGATAAAGTAGACTATTGACTAAATGTATTAAAAAATTGATCTAAGAATAAGGCTGACAGAATTTGCAAATAAAAATACAAGATGCAGAGTTAATTTGAATCTCAAAAAACAAATAATTTTTAATTAAAATTTTCCCATTCAATATTTAGGACATACTTGCACTAAAGCATTATTCACTGTTTATTCAAAATTCAAATTTAACTGGGCATTTTGTGTTTTATCAGACAACCCTACTTAAGAAGACAAATGGCTACCTTTGAAAATAGTACTGAAGGAAGTCTTTCAAACCTTTCAAAAGACATATTTACTTAGTACGTAAATGGTTCTTAATCATAGATATGTTTCCTTTTCCAAAAAAAATCAATAAAGGCGACTTAACAAAGATAATACAATTTCACAAAAATAATACAAACAAAATTAACTATAAACCATTTAATTCTGTAAATAAAGATGCAAAAGTTTTAAATAAAACATTCATAAATAAGTTACAGCAATGTATTAAATTAATGGAACACCTTGAACTGTCCTTCATTCCAGTAACAGAAATATGGTTCAAATGGAAAAAGGTGCAATTATAACAACCACTTCTATCTATCCTCAATGTCACCCTCTAGTTTTCCCCTTCGATATTCTAACAAACTGCAGTCTTTCTGCATCCATTCTTACCCTTTCAAACTCATTTTCCAACCTGCTAACAGAGTAATACTGTATTTTGAAAGCACATATATTATCATTTCACACTCATTCTCAGAACACTTAAATAATCTATATATTATCTGTAGAATAAATCCCCAAACTCTTAACAAGGACATACAAAGCTCTCTCAAATCTACATCTGCATTATTTATTTTCTCTTTGTATATGCAAATATGTAAGATATATGTACATTATAATGCATAACAATGAAAGTTTAAGAACCCATTATTTAAATCAAGAACTAGAACATCGAGAGAAGATGGTGGAAGAGTAAGACGCGGAGATCACCTTCCTTCCCACAGATACATTAGAAATACATCTACATGTGGAACTACTCCTACAGAACACCCACTGATCGCTGGCAGAAAACGTCAGACCTCCCAAAAGGCAAGAAACTCCCCACGTACCTGGGTAGGGCAAAAGAAAAAAGAAATAACAGAGACAAAAGAATAGGGATGGGACCTGCACCAGTGGGAGGGTGCCGTGAAGGAGGAAAGGTTTCCACACACTAGGAAGCCCCTTCGCGGGCGGAGACTGCGGGTGGCAGGGGGGGAAGCTTCAGAGCCGCGGAGGAGAGCGCAGCCACAGGGGTGCGGAGGGCAAAGCAGAGAGACTCCCGCACAGAGTCTCGGCGCCGAGCAGCACTCACCAGTCCGAGGCTTGTCTGCTCACCCGCCGGGGCGGGCGGGGCTGGGAGCTGAGGCTCGGGCTTCGATCGGATCCCAGGGAGAGGACTGGGGTTGGCAGCGTGAACACAGCCTGAAGGGGTTAGTGCACCACAGCTAGCCGGGAGGGAGTCCGGGAAAAAGTCGGCAGCTGCCGAAGAGGCAAGAGACTTTTTCTTGCCTCTTTGTTTCCCGGCGCGCAAGGAGAGGGGATTCAGAGCGCCGCCTAAACGAGCTCCAGAGACGGGCGCGAGCCGCAGCTATTAGCACGGACCCCAGAGACGGGCAGGAGACGCTGGGGCTGCTGCTGCCGCCACCAAAAAGCCTGTGAGCGAGCACAGGTCACTCTCCACACCGCCCCTCCCGGGAGCCGGTGCAGCCCGCCACTGCCAGGCTCCCGTGATCCGGGGACAACTTCCCAGGGAGAACGCACGATGCGCCTCAGGCTGCTGCAACGTCACGCCGGCCTCTGACGCCGCAGGCTCGCCCCGCCTCCTCCGTACCCCTCCCTCCTCCCGGCCTGAGTGAGCCAGAGCCCCCGAAGCAGCTGCTCCTTTAACCCCATCCTGTCTGGGCGGGAAACAGACGCCCTCAGGCGACCTACACGCAGAGGCGGGTCCAAATCCAAAGCTGAACCCCGGGAGCTGTGCGAACAGGGAAGAGAAGGGGAATCTCTCCCAGCAGCCTCAGAAGCAGCGGATTAAAACTCCACAAACAACTTGATGTGCCTGCATCTGTTTGAATACCTGAATAGACAACGAATCATCCCAAATTCAGGAGGTGGACTCTGGGAGCAGGATATATTAATTTTTCCCCTTTTCCTTTTTGGTGAGTGTATATGTATATGCTTCTGGGTGAGATTTTGTCTGTATAGCTTTGCTTTATAATAGCTTTATTTTACTTCACTATATTATAGCCTCTTTCTTTCTTTCTTCTATTTTTTTCTCCCTTTTACTCTGAGCCCTGTGGATGAAGGCTCTTGGTGCTCCAGCCAGGCATCAGGGCTGTGCTGCTGAGGTGGGAGAGCCAACTTCAGGACACTGGTCCACAAGAGACCTCCCAGTTCCACGTAATACCAAACGGCAAAAGTCTCTCAGAGATCTCCATCTCAACATCAAGACCCAGCTTCACTCAACGACCAGCAAGCTACAGGGCTGGACACCCTATGCCAAACAACTAGCAAGACAGGAACACAGCCCCATCCATTAGCAGAGAGGCTGCCTAAAATCATAATAAGGCCACAGACACCCCAAAACACACCACCAGACGTGGACGTGCCCACCAGAAAGACAAGATCCAGCCTCATCCACCAGAACACAGGCACTAGTTCCCTCCAGCAGGATACCTACACAACACACTGAACCAACCTTAGCCACTGGGGGACAGATACCAAAACAACGGGAACTACGAACCTGCAGCCTGTGAAAAGGAGACCCCAAACACAGTAAGATAAGCAAAATGAGATGACAGAAAAAACACACAGCAGATGAAGGAGCAGGGTCAAAAACACACCAGACTTAACAAATGAAGAGGAAATAGGTAGTCTACCTGAAAAAGAATTCAGAATAATGATAGTAAGGATGATCCAAAATCTTGGAAACAGAATAGACAAAATGCAAGAAACATTTAACAAGGACGTAGAAGAACTAAAGAGGAACCAAGCAATGATGAAAAACACAATAAATGAAATTAAAAATACTCTAGAAGGGATCAATAGCAGAATAACTGAGGCAGAAGAACGGATAAGTGACCTGGAAGATAAAATGGTGGAAATAACTACTGCAGAGCAGGATAAAGAAAAAAGAATGAAAAGAACTGAGGACAGTCTCAGAGACCTCTGGGACAACATTAAACGCACCAACATTCGAATTATAGGGGTCCCAGAAGAAGAGGAGAAAAAGAAGGGGACTGAGAAAATATTTGAAGAGATTGTAGTTGAAAACTTCCCTAATATGGGAAAGGAAATAGTTAATCAAGTCCTGGAAGCACAGAGAGTCCATACAGGATAAACCCAAGGAGAAACACGCCAAGACACATATTAATCAAACTGTCAAAATTAAATATAAAGAAAACATATTAAAAGCAGCAAGGGAAAAACAACAAATAACACATAAGGGAATCCCCATAAGGTTAACAGCTGATCTTTCAGCAGAAAATCTGCAAGCCAGAAGGGAGTGGCAGGATATACTTAAAGTGATGAAGGAGAAAAACCTACAACCAAGATTAATCTACCCAGCAAGGATCTCATTCAGATTTGATGGAGAAATTAAAACCTTTACAGACAAGCAAAAGCTGAGAGAGTTCAGCACCACCAAACCAGCTTTACAAACAAATGCTAAAGGAACTTCTCTAGGCAAGAAACACAAAAGAAGGAAAACACCTACAATAAACAAACCCAAACATTTAAGAAAATGGGAATAGGAACATACATATCGATAATTACCTTGAATGTAAATGGATTAAATGCTCCCACCAAAAGACACAGACTGGCTGAATGGATACAAAAACAAGACCCATATATATGCTGTCTACAAGAGACCCACTTCAGACCTAGAGACACATACAGACTGAAAGTGAGGGGATGGAAAAAGATATTCCATGCAAATGGAAATCAAAAGAAAGCTGGAGTAGCAATTCTCATATCAGACAAAATAGACTTTAAAATAAAGACTATTACAAGAGACAAAGAAGGACACTATATAATGATCAAGGGATCGATCCAAGAGGAAGGTATAACAATTGTAAATATTTATGCACCCAACATAGGAGCACCTCAATACATAAGGCAAATACTAACAGCCATAAAAGGGGAAATCGACAGCAGCACAATCATAGTAGGGGACTTTAACACCCCACTTTCACCAATGGACAGATCATCCAAAATGAAAATAAATAAGGAAACACAAGCTTTAAATGATACATTAAACAAGATGGACTTAATTGATATTTATAGGACATTCCACCCAAAAACAGCAGAATACACATTTTTCTCAAGTGCTCATGGAACGTTCTCCAAGATAGATCATATCTTGGGTCACAAATCAAGCCTTGGTAATTTAAGAAAATTGAAATCGTATCAAGTAATCTTTCTGACCACAACGCTATGAGACTAGATATCAATTACAGGAAAAGATCTGTAAAAACTACAAACACATGGAGGCTACACAATACACTACTTAATAACGAAGTGATTACTGAAGAAATCAAAGGGGAATCAAAAAATACCTAGAAAACAAATGACAATGGAGACACGACAACCCAAAACCTATGGGACTCAGCAAAAGCAGTGCTAAGAGGGGAAGTTTATAGCATACAAGCCTACCTCAAGAAACAGGAAACATCTCGAATAAACAACGTAACCTTGCACCTGAGCAATTAGAGAAAGAAGAACAAAAAAACCCCAAAGCTAGTAGAAGGAAAGAAATCATAAAGATCAGATCAGAAATAAATGAAAAAGAAATGAAGGAAACAATAGGAAAGATCAATGAAACTAAAAGCTGGTTCTTTGAGAAGATAAACAAAATTGATAAACCATTAGCCAGACTCATCAAGAGAAAAAGGGAGAAGACTCAAATCAATAGAATTAGAAATGAAAAAGAAGTAACCACTGACACTGCAGAAATACAAAGATCATGAGAGATTACTACAAGCAACTCTATGCCAATAAAATGGACAACCTGGAAGAAATGGACAAATTCTTAGAAAAGCACAACCTTCCAAGACTGAACCAGGAAGAAATAGAAAATATGAACAGACCAATCACAAGCACTGAAAATTGAAACTGTGATTAGAAACCTTCCAACAAAACAAAAGCCCAGGACCAGAAGGCTTCACAGGTGAATTCTATCAAACGTTTAGAGAAGAGCTAACACCTATCCTTCTCAAACTCTTCCAAAATATTGCAGAGGGAGGAGCACTCCCAAACTCATTCTACGAGGTCACCATCACCCTGATACCAAAACCAGACAAAGATGTCACAAAGAAAGAAAACTACAGGCCAATATCACTGATGAACATAGATGCAAAAATCCTCAACAAAATACTAGCAAACAGAATCCAACAGCACATTAAAAGGATCATACACCATGATCAAGTGGGGTTTATCCCAGGAATGCAAGGATTCTTCAATATATGCAAATCAATCAACGTGATACACCATATTAACAAACTGAAGGAGAAAAACCATATGATCATCTCAATAGATGCAGAGAAAGCTTTGACAAAATTCACACACCCATTTATGATAAAAGCCCTGCAGAAAGTAGGCCATAGAGGGAACTTTTCTCAATATAATAAAGGCCATATATGACAAACCCACAGCCAACATTGTCCTCAATGATGAAAAACTGAAACCATTTCCACTAAGATCAGGAACAAGACAAGGTTGCCCACTCTCACCACTATTATTCAACATAGTTTTGGAAGTGTTAGCCACAGCAATCAGAGAAGAAAAAGAAATAAAAGGAATCCAATTGGAAAAGAAGAAGTAAAGCTGTCACTGTTTGCAGATGACATGATACTATACATAGAGAATCCTAAAACTGGCACCAGAAAACTACTATAGCTGATCAATCAATTTGGTAAAGTAGCAGGATACAAAATTAATGCACAGAAATCTCTTGCATTTCTATACACTAATGACGAAAAATCTGAAAGTGAAATTAAGAAAACACTGCCGTTTACCATTGGCAACAAAAAGAATAAAATATCTAGGAATAAACCTACCTAAGGAGACAAAAGACCTGTATGCAGAAAATTATAAAACACTGATGAAAGAAATTAAAGATGATACAAATAGATGGAGAGATATACCATGTTCTTGGATTGGAAGAATCAACATTGTGAAAATGACCCTACTACCCAAAGCAATCTACAGATTCAATGCAATCCCTATCAAACTACCACTGGCATTTTTCACAGAACTAGAACAAAAAATTTCACAATTTGTATGCAAACACAAAAGACCCTGAATAGCCAAAACAATCTTGAGAACGAAAAATGGAGCTGGAGGAATCAGGCTCCCTGACTTCAGACTATATTACAAAGCTACAGTAATCAAGACAGTTTGGTACTGGCACAAAAACAGAACTATAGATCAATGGAACAGGATAGAAAGCCCAGAGATAAACCCACGCACATATGGTCACCTTATCTTTGATAAAGGAGGCAAGCATATACAGTGGAGAAAGACAGCCTCTTCAATAAGTGGTGCTGGGAAAATTGGACAGATACATGTAAAAGTATGAAATTAGAACACTCCCTGACACCATGCACAAAAATAAACTCAAAATGGATTAAAGACCTAAGTGTAAGGCCAGACACCATCAACCTCTTAGAGGAAAACATAGGCAGAACACTCTATGACATAAATCACAGCAAGATTCTTTTTGACCCAGCTCCCAGAGAAATGGAAATAAGAACACAAATAAACAAATGGGACCTAATGAAACTTAAAAGCTTTTGCACAGCAAAGGAAACCATAAACAAGACCAAAAGACAACCCTCAGAATGGGAGAAAATATTTGCAAATGAAGCAACTGACAAAGGATTAATCTCCAAGATTTACAAGCAGCTCATGCAGCTCAATAACAAAAAAAACGAACAACCCAATCCAAAAATGGGCAGAAGACCTAAATAGACATTTCTCCAAAGAAGATATACAGATTGCCAACAGACACATGAAAGAATGCTCAACATCATTAATCATTAGAGAAATGCAAATCAAAACTACAATGAGATATCATCTCACACCGGTCAGAATGGCCATCATCAAAATATCTACAAACAATAAATGCTGGAGAGGGTGTGGAGGAAAGGGAACACTCTTGCACTGTTGGTGGGAATGTAAATTGATACAGCCACTATGGAGAACAGTATGGAGGTTCCTTAAAAAACTACAAATAGAACTACCATACGACCCAGCAATCCCACTACTGGGCATATACCCTGAGAAAACCATAGTTCAAAAGAAGCCATGTACCAAAATGTTCATTGCAGCTCTATTTACAATAGCCAGGACATGGAAGCAACCTAAATGTCCATCGACAGATGAATGGATAAAGAAGATGTGGCACATATATACAATGGAATATTACTCAGCCATAAAAAGAAATGAAATGAAGGTATTTGTAATGAGGTGGATGGAGTTAGAGTCTGTCATACAGAGTGAAGTAAGTCAGAAAGAGAAAAACAAATACAGGCTGCTAACACATATATACGGAATCTAAGGAAAAAAAAAAGGCCATGAAGAACCTAGTGCCAAGACGGGAATAAAGACACAGACCTACTAGAGAATGGACTTGAGGATATGGGAGGGGGAGGGGTGAGGTGTGACAGGGTGAGAGAGTGTCATGGACATATATACACTACCAATGTAAAATAGATAGCTAGTGGGAAGCAGCCGCATAGCACAGGGAGATCAGCTCGGTGCTTTGTGACCACCTAGAGGGGGGGGGGGGGGGGAGGGGGGGGGGGGGGGGAGATGCAAGATGGAAGAGATATGGGAACATATGTATATGTATAACTGATTCACTTTGTTATAAAGCAGAAACTAACACACCATTGTAAAGCAATTATACTTCAATAAAGAATGTTTAAAAAAAAAAAAAAAAAGAACTAGAACATCACCAATAATGTGTTCTTTCCTCAGCGATCCTTCTCCTACTCACACCCCACCAAATAACCACAATTCTGAGTTTTGTGCTTATAATTCTTTTGTTCTGTCTTTTTTAAAAAAGTATTTATTTATTATTTATTTATTTTATTTTATTTTTTGGCTGCTTTGGGTCTTCATTGTTGCGCGCGGGGCGTTTTCTAGTTGCAGCAGCGGGGGGTTACTCTTCAGTTGCAGTGCACAGGCGTTCTCATTGCGGTGGCTTCTCTTGCGTTGGAGCACAACGGGCTCAGTAGTTGTGGCCTCGGGCTTAGTTGCTCCGCGGCATGTGGGATCTTCCTGGACCAGGGCTCGAACCTGTGTCCCCTGCATTGGCAGGGCGGATTCTTAACCACTGCACCACCAGGGAAGTCCTCTGTTGTTTTTTAATGAATGAATTTTAAGTAATAAAGTAATTGTTTGGTTTGTTTGTTCTTGAGATTCACAAAAGTGGCCTCTTACTTGCATAGTTTTTCCAGGACTAACATTTGCTTTCACCTTGTTTATTAATATTATTATCATTGCATGTATATGTGGAGATCTACTTTAAGCTGGGTTGGGGTTTATACCAGACTGGTATGATGGATGGAGAGAGACCAAGGAAGCCGAACATATAAGCAAGGGTGTGATTAATGATTGCCTATGGAATTTAAAGAAGATATTGATCACACAAGAGGGATGAGGAGCACGGAAAACATGACTTCATCAATGCTTTATAGGTCCTGGTGGGGATCAAAAGATTGTAGAGTCAAACAACTAGTGAAAGTAAGTTAGAAAGATAGAAAGTGATATTGAGAGAATATATTTCAAATATTAATGAATATGAAAAAATCAAGAGAGAAAAAAAAAGATGTGAACTTTTAACTAGATGCCAAAAAAGCCTATTGTTTTAAAATTATAGATAATTTTATAAAAGATTATAAAAGGTATATTTCAAACCGAGCACTATATTTAAGGGTGATATCATGTCAATTAAAGGTAGGATTAAAACAGTCTTTTGCCTTATCATCAATGTTATTTAGCATTGTTCTGGAGGGATTACTCCAAAAAATTGAATTTTAGCTCCTGACTGAAAATATTCCTCTTCACTCCAAATTTCTGGCACCATTTTCAGTGATATCAACATTCTGCTCAGATACAATGACCTTTCTCTTTACTTCAGCAGACCTTTGCATCACCAGAAACCAAACACCTCCAAAATCTCAATTTCTTACACTGTACCCTCTGAACAATTCCTTTGAGTTTTCCCACTCTCTTGCTCAAGTATACTCCCTGTGACTATAAAGAGATTGAACAAATTTAAAAACAACAACAATAATACTCTGGGTTACTGGACTTAGAATTATTTCATTATTCTCAATTGTAATTTTGTTATTTTCATCACTTGTTTTACCATCAATGAACCACTTTTGACCCACTGATCTGTTGTAATACAACGGAAACCAATGAAGCATACAAAGTTAATAAATGTAAACATTAATATGCAAATGCTATGAATATAATTACTCTAGGAATTACACTCTCAATTTAATGTAAGTTGAGACAGTGACCAACATAGTCCTTAAGTATATGCACAAAACTTGAGAACATTAATTTTTATTAAGAATATAATAAGGTTACTATGAAAATTATAATCAGTCTTAGAGTTCAAATTTATAATATGTTTGAAAACAAATTAATTACATTTATTTTTCTTCTGCAAATGCTAACCTGACCATGGAACCACAAGAGGTCCAAAGAACCCTCATTGTGTAACACTCCTATAGGTTTATTGATACGGAAATATATTCCACATTACATCATTTCCTTTAAAAAAAGGTTATAAAATAGGATGTTTATGTAAGTATACTGATGTGCAATTATATAAATGTATAGATAAATAAAGTGAACATATTTATATAAACAATAAGAAAAGAGAGAGATAGCTAATTCTAGAAGAATGTTTACCAATTGATATGAGAATATTTCTGAGTGATGGGATTTGGCTTTTCATTCTTTTTTCCCCTGTATTATAAACTTTTAGACGTTATATTCTATCATTTATATCTGCAATAAATACTGGTTAAAAGGATAAATTAATAAATAAATAGCAGCCTTTGAATTTTTTTAAATTTTATTTATCAGCAAATGGGTAGTAATTCTAACCACTGCCAAATTTAAGTGATAGTAACTTCCAGTGATGAATTGGTGGGAAATTCAGTTCCTTACTCATACCTGATGGCCCCTGTGGTAGGTTGTCTCTGAATACGGCCAATATCAGTTCTGTTCCTCCTCATATTTGCATGTCACACCTACGTCAGATAGTTGAATCTAATTCCCTTCTTCTTGAATCAGGCCGGATCCTATTGTCTGACTAATAAAATTATGTGGGAGTGATAATCAGGAACTTCTGAGGTTAAGTTTCTTCCTGAACCTCAGAATGCTCATTCTTGAGACTTTCCCTCTTGGAACTCAGCTATTATGCTGTGAGAAGGCCAAACTACAAGATGAGTCTATGTGTAGGAGCTCTGGTCTTGAGCTGCCAGACAGCATCACCTGCCGGCTTTGTGAATGAGCCATCTGGACTATCTAGCTTAGTCAAGCCTTTAATGACTCCAGTCTTACCTGTGAGAGACCTAACTTAGAACCGCCCCACTGGGGCCCAGTCAACCCCACAGAACTGTGAGAGATAACATTTTATTTTAAGGCATTATGTTTTGGGGTGATTTTTTACACAACAATAGATAACTGGAAAGCACTCCATATTTTTGTAAATTAAAAAAGTAGTATCTTTTAATGATTCTGGAATATACTTTTTGCTCAAGTATTTTTCTCAGATTTGTCTGTTGAAATTCATCTTTTTGACTAGAACTTGATCCCTCCAACACCTGAACAAAATAGCACAGTAAACTTATTTTGTCTTAGTATAAGTTAGTTTATAGGATTTTCTATAATGATATTTTTCAAGGTTTAATTAAAGAGACAGTAGGAAAGAGGAGTGCAGGCTCTAGGGTCATTCTAGAAAGGTCCAGGCACGAAGATGCAGAAGGACACTGTGTTAACCTGTACTGGCAAGAAGGGGATGAGAAGGGATGTGACGTGTATGTGTGCTGGGAAAAGGAAGTGCCCAAATTATAAATGGGATGACCTTTTACCTCTCCACACAACTTGGAAATTTCTAATGTTTTCCATTATGTCTCAGCATATACATAGGAAATTTTCTGCCTTCTCCCACCAATCAAGGTTTCCAAAGGGTCCCTCATTCATTCATTCATTCATTCAACAAGTATTTATTAAACATCTGCTCTTTTCAATGCCCTAAGCTCGGCAGTGAGGATACAGTGACAAACAAGACAGACAACTAAAATGCCCGGGATGTACAGAGGAGGCATTCCAAAATTCAGTTTTAAAGAACTTAACAGTAGGATGCTGATGCTATTTATGCAATGATTGAAGAAGTTTGGGTGAGGTACTAAGGCCTAGCCAGGACAATATACTTCAATAATATGATCAACATTCCTCAAAAATATTAAAAATAGAAATATTATTCAGCCATAAAAACAAGGAAATCTTCCCATTTGTGAAAATCATGGATGGACCTTGAGGGCATTATGCTAAGTGAAATAAGTCAGAGAGAAAGACAAACACTGTATGATCTCACTTACATGTGGAATCTAAAAAACAAAACAAACTCAGAAAAAGAGATCAGATTTGTGGTTACCAATTATAAGATAAATAAGTACTGGGGATGGAATGTACAACATGATAACTATAATTAACACTGCTATAGGATATATATGGAAGTTATTGGGAATAAATCCTAACAGTTCTCATCATAAGGAAAACAAATTTTTTCTTTTTTTTTCTTTTGTACCTATCTGAGTTGATGAATGTTAACTAACTTATTGTGGTCATCATTTCATGATAACTAAGTCAAATCATTACACTGTACATAATACAGTGCTTTATGTCAATACAGTGCTTAAACTTATACAGTGCTGTCTGTCAATTATATCGCAATAAAACGGGGGAAAAATTGTGATCAATAGCCTGATCAATCCAGGCAGGTTGCTCCAAGCCTTGGTGCTGGAACTGACCCTCTGGGCAATGCTGTTTCTGGGTACTTGGCTGAAGCAACTTATAGGGAAATATTATCCTTCATCAGTTCTTCTCTGGCTCTACAGGCTCCAGCATTTTTATGACCACCATTCATGACTATGGGACCACCATCCTTGTTCTGACTCAAGAACCATCTCAGTCTCCCAGTCCAGCATCCTTTTGCATTGTCCTTGCATTGTTCCTCAACCTTCTCCAAGTTTCCTTGCCTCTAACCTCTTCTTCCTTAAACACTTATAAACCCAAACTTTATTCAGCTCCTTTTATTTTAAAATAAAGACCATTAAAAAGTTGCTATCAGAAACAATCTCTAGACCCTAGCAGCATAAAATTGTCCTTTTCATTGAGTTCTAATCTGAATTTTATCTCACAGAGTAAGAAAATATGTAATAAAAGTTGAGTAATTTAGTTGTAATACCCTGGTTAAAAAAATTATGTGTCAGGGTCTTTAGTTTTTGCAAAACACTAAGTTAAATAATTCTAGAAGAGGAAAACAACTACATAAAACTCAGAAGGAACACTGCTATAATAAAATATTTAAAACATTCATTCTTTTTGAAGTAAATACAATTACTTTCTCCCTTTGTACACAACCATGGCTAGTCCACAGAAGAGGCAATGGGAGAATATAATTTAGACAACACAGTCAATAAAGTTAACCTTATTGTCACTGAAAACCTCCCAATCCATTTAAAGTAAGGAAATAAAACACTCAGAGCTTTTGGCTATAGCTGCAAAGATAAATGAAGTAATGGAGTTACATTAAGTGGCTTAGGAAGAGAACAAATCTAACCATGGGTGGGAAACTATAAAAATACATGAACTAATTTTTGTCCGAATACTTGCAGATAGGAAAACAAAGAGAAGTAGATCCAGGCACTTTTATATGGAAAAATTATTTGCATAAATCTTCATCACTGAAGAAAGTCCCATTGACCATGGGACATTTTACCAAAATTTTTTTAATATATTATATTTAAGTTTAATGTACTTCCAAAGAATTACAAGAATCACAGACCAGTGCTAATCAAAGGAGATCTATATAGTACCAAAATAATTAAATTACAGTATTTCAAGAAATAGAACTTGGGTCCTTAAAACTGATTGGAAATAAAAGCAGTAGCTAAAATTCTGTTAGATTCTAATTTTTAAGTACCATAGAGGATTTCTTCTTCCACAGTATTACTCAGGGAAAATTATTTTATCTGTACAGAAACCCACAGAAAGCTGCAAAACTCTAAAACAGCTAAGGTTCTATCCCTTGTGTGCTGGGTACAAAAAGAGAGCAAAGAAAGGGGAAAAAACAGAGTCCAGTAAAAGACAAACTTGGATTGAGAAATTTGTTGGGCAAACTCAGAAGTATGTTATATTATTTCTGGCTCACTAGCATTACAAAAACCCAGGTTATAGAATTTTATTCAGATTCCCTTTTTTTTCTCTCTACCATGTCTGTTGTAAAGAGTGAGTTCAACTTGCTTTTGCAAATACATTATATGATACAAGAATATATTTCCACACTTTTGAAGGCACTAATTATATTAAGAGGAGGTAAACGTTTAAATTATTGAGCAATTGGTTTATTTTTAAGTTTCTAATATCTCTCTTTTGCAAATATGTCTATTTCCAAAGTCTAACCAACGGTTTTACTTTTAAAAAAAATTGGCAATAAGACTTAAAAACATATACACTTTGACAAAGATCTCTAGACATTACAATAAAATGGGCAAAGATATAGGAAGCACAACTTTTTTTTTTTAACATCTTTATTGGAGTATAATTGCTTTACAATGGTGTGTTAGTTTCTGCTTTATAACAAAGTGAATCAGTTATACATATACATATGTTCCCATATCTCTTCCCTCTTGCGTCTCCCTCCCTCCCACCCTCCCTATCCCACCCCTCTAGGTGGTCACAAAGCACCGAGCTGATCTCCCTGTGCTATGCTGCTGCTTCCCACTAGCTATCTGTTTTACATTTGGTAGTGTATATATGTCCATGCCACTCTCTCACTTTGTCACAGCTTACCCTTCCCCCCGCATATCCTCAAGTCCATTCTCTAGTAGGTCTGTGTCTTTATTCCTGTCTTACCCCTAGGTTCTTCATGACCTTTTTTTTTTTTTCTTAGATTCCATATATATGTGTTAGCATACGGGATTTGTTTTTCTCTTTCTGACTTACTTCACTCTGTATGACAGACTCTAGGTCCATCCACCTCACTACAAATAACTCAATTTCGTTTCTTTTTATGGCTGAGTAATATTCCATTGTATATATGTGCCACGTCTTCTTTATCCATTCATCTGTTGATGGACACTTAGGTTGCTTCCATGTCCTGGCTATTGTAAATAGAGCTGCAATGAACATTGTGGTACATGACTCTTTTTGAATTATGGTTTTCTCGGGGTATATGCCCAGTAGTGGGATTGCTGGGTCGTATGGTAGTTCTATCTGTAGTTTTTTAAGGAACCTCCATACTGTTCTCCATAGTGGCTGTATCAATTTACATTCCCACCAACATGGAAGCACAACTTTTTTAAAAAATAACAAAATTACAAAATAACCATATCACATGTTTTACGACAATAAGAAAAACTCATTAAACTGGAATCTCAAACTTCAGGTGATTATATGACCAAATTATTACAAACCATTAATATTACACTGAATCCAGGCTTCTAATGTATAAGAAATATCATGTTTTTAAAAAGCAAACACCTAATATTAGCAATTAATGACTTGAATCAAGATAAATAACTAGTCCTCATCTTTAAACATTAAGAAGCAGTCGCAGAAACCACGCAGTTTATCTGGTCCCTTCATTGAGAGCAGCAGGATGTTGGCATGCCTTTACTAATCCCTTCTCTGATTCCAGAATATTCCTCCACCCTTCACCCTACTCCAGTCCCAATCATGTCTACCGCTCCCATTTGCAGAATACACTCTCACTCTTCTTCAATGTTCAGCTGTGGCATCACCTCCTGAGCAAGCCTCACCTGTCCCCCAGCCCTTGGTCCCTGCAGCACTGAGGACTGGATAAAGTAACTTTATGTCGATATTATCTCATTTCATGCTACTTAGTTAACTGCCTTATGCTGTCTGGGTGCCTTCAGGTGTGAAGCAGCATCTTATTTGCCTTTCTCACTGAGTCCTATGCCTGACGTTTATTAAGCCCTTAAGAAATATTTGCTCTACTAAACTGAATGGAATTTAATTTCTTCCTAGTCAGCTTAACCAATCTCTGAAGCTCTATTAATTTGGGCCAAAAAAATAAAAAAGTTGAGAAGAATTGAATAAATATTATAGAATGAACTATGTAGCCTTAAGCATAACAATAATAGCAAATCTTTTAAAAACGGTTAAGACTAGTGTCTGATTCTTGTATGAATGATCAGCCCTTCCACTCTAAGACATAAAACTCTTAGTTAGGTGCCCTCAAGGGAATCTCTCTGTCCCAGATCTGGTCCAGATATGCTTCTACTATTTTTACCTTCTTTTTTTTTTTTTTTTTTTTTTAAACCACCCACTAACCCTGTTCTGTTCCCAAATTGGTTCATGTCAGGCTAATTACTTCCTTTTTATAAGAGCTTCTATACAAATCTCAGAGAATTCTCAGTCTCTTCTATAATTGATCCAAGGTGACTTTAATGTGGAAACTTTCTCAACTCTATTCCTATAACCCTAACACAGATTTGTAAGTTGGCAAATTTTCCATAGATGTGATTCTTTTCCAAATCCACTTCTGTCAAATATTTTTGAGCAGCTGCCTGAGAATTCCCAGAGGTAGTTTTTCTTTTTACTTCTGAAGGCCACTCTGATATTTAGGAGAAGAAAATAACTTCTAAGCTAAATAAAACTCTTCTCCCAACATTAGAAAGAAGAAAAATTCTATAGTTACATGGCATTTTAGCATCCAAAAATGCCTTATGGTTATTAATGTTCCAGGTACATTTATGCACATTGCAATTTGCAGTACCTACATAGTGTACACAACTCATTTACAATGAATCATAAGTCTCTATTTAGATATAAAATTTATTCAATATTGGAGTTTATTTTAATATGAGAATTTGGGATAAATTGTAGATATCAGCTAAAATAGGAGCCAACTCACATCATGCTTGAGTCTTCTGCAAACTTTTTCAAAACACAAAGCCTTAAAAAAAAATCTCATTTTTTTTTTTTACAGAGACAGTAGTAGCAGCATTTAAAATAGCAATTACTTTCCACTTCCATCTCAACTGTTCATGTGGATATTCACAAGATATTGCTCTCAATTCACTTTAAGCAACAGTTAAAAGAAAGTATGTTCATGTCACATCCTAAAAGGCAAAGAGAAATGGAAAAGTATATGCACTAGAATATCTCAAAACAAGCAGTAGAAAGATAATCTATAGGCAACTAAAGGAAGAAAAAAATTAGAATTTTAGAGGTGAGAATTATATGTTAAAAAAACACATGATTAAAATAGGAAACAAAGATCTTTATGAAGCTGTATTTTTATTGGGATAAAGCTCTTAGCCAGATATATGTTCTTCTTTTAAAATGAACTCAAAATCTTGATTCAAATAAAAATAAATCTGTTAGATTGAATTTGCAAGCAAAACTATATTCAAGCACAGAGAATATTTGTCAGTAATAATATTGAGGAAATAACAACATTCATAATAATGGAAAAGCTAGGTTTAACACAATTTGATTTAAAGCTTTTCTGACTATAAAAATAATAGAAGCTTATTGTAGAAAATCTGAAAATTTAATAAGTCTCTAAATAAAAACACGTGTAATTCTCTCTCTCAGAATTACATTTTCACATTTTTCTTTGCATATCCTTTCAATCTGAAATAATATTAGAAATTAAAAATTATGTGGGTTCTTACCATTTAATATTACTATTTAAGTATTATCTGTGTCTTGATTTATTTGCAGAGAATTGAGACACAATTGAAAATGGCTTAAGCAAATAAAGGTAAATTTTAGCTTGTATGAATAAAAAGGTTACTGAAAAGGCCAGGAGTAAGCTTGCTTGGGCTTTTGTGCTCATATGAATTAATCGAAAATTCATCTTTATCCACCTCTTAGCAGTGGTTTTTCCTGTGTTGATTTTATTCCCAGTCAGTCCTTCCTACAAGATGGCAAAAGAATCCTGGAAGCTTTTCATTTAGAAACTCCCATGGAAAGTTTCTGCCTCTTCAACAATACTCCCACGGAGGGTTCTCAATGGAGTCCTTCACTCTACCTAGGGGGATACAGCATTATTACTCAGCCCTTAATTGCCTGGGAAATTCGGGAGTCATTGGCATGAAGCTGAATCCAAAGTTCTGAGGCTGGATGATATGACTGCCTAGGGAACAAGTACAGATCCAGAAGAGAAGAGTCCGCAAAATAAAACCTAGGTCACACAACTAGACTTGTAAGTAGATAAACATTTGGTAAAGAGCAATGGTGGTGGATTCTTTCTTGTATAAATCCCATAGTCTCGGTGAATAGTCAGAAAGGCCAGGGACTAAAAGGTTCATGTATTCTAACATATACCAAGGTTAGTCCCAAGGTGACAGATTTTCAGAAGAAAGTATTTCAGTGAACATCACCAGAAAATCAATATCACAAAATCCAATTAAAATAGTACAATTAAAATTTACTAAATGGGTTCAATGAAAGCCTATATTCAACTTTAAAGAAAAAATTCATTGCTCTGTACCTAACGACTGTAAATTCCTTCATGGTCAAACAGTTGAATAAGACAGCCCAGCCTGCTAAACTTCAAAGTCAAGTTCAACAATACCTGGGAAGCCATGACAAAAGACAAACTGTCACCCAAGATTAACATATATTTTTTCACTTGATGTAAAACTGCCACTTCTGAGGACATTCAATGTCTTTGAAAATTTTATCATCAAGACCAAACTGCACAAGACTAGAATTTTTTAAAGTAATTTATACTCTATAACAATTTGCAAAGAATTTGGCATAACAGAAAATAAAATATGAATAGCTTTACTACTATGTTAAGCTCATGTTATAATGAATAATTTGTAATATTTCCTTTGGAATTTTTAAATAATATAAAGTAAACTACATTAAAATTTTTATATGATATAAGTATATATAAATATCCTTATTAGCTTTTGAACATAGCATGGTGCATAATCTATATTATTGCTGGAGGAATCCTAAATTGTACAAAAGAAACCATATTTCAATGTTTTGTTAGATTTCTCTGTTAAAATAAGAAATTATGGAATAAAGATGCAGATATAGAAAATGGGCTTGAGGACACGGGGAGGGGGAAGGGTAAGCTGGGACAAAGTGAGAGAGTAACATTGACATATATACACTACCAAATGTAAAATAAATAGCTAGTGGGAAGCAGCCGCATAGCACAGAGAGATCAGCTTGGTGCTTTGTGACCACCTAGAGGAGTGGGATAGAGAGGGTGGGAGGGAGACACAAGAAGGAGGAGATATGGGGATATATGTATATGTATACCTGATTCACTTTGTTGTAAAGCAGAAACTAACACACCATTATAAAGCAATTATACTCCAATAAAGATGTTAAATAAAATTTAAAAAAGAAATTATTACATAAGTTTACAAATTAATTCTTGGTCTACAAGTTCATATAGTCCCAATTTGTAAGACAATCAAAACTTCACTGTGATAGAAAGCATGTTCTGAATAACTCAAAGCAAACTTATTAATAATATTCTTTATCCGCAAAGAAGAAATTAGAAGATAACGTTCACATTACTCTATATACTTCTGTTTTATAGGACTTTTTCAGAAAATAATCTCTTTTTATAATTATTTAAAAGCAATTTGTAGTCTTAGTGAAGTACTAGAAAAATATATCAACTATGTCAAATTGTAATATGCAAAAGGATCAACTCTCTTTCCTGATTTAAAAAAAATACGGATTATTTGGGCCTCACCCTGAAAAAAAATCTAATAAAATAAGTCTGGAGTGGGGCATCTGGTTTCTACATTTTAAATAAGCAAACCCAGGTGATTCTGCACAGGTGCTCTGTAGACTACAATTCAGAAAAACACGGATAACGAGGAATAATTTCATAATGCTATAGAGGAAGAGAACGTTCTGAGCCTGTTAGCAAAAGCAAAATCTAGGAAGAGGAGATAGACAGATCTGACAAATAAAAATTTAAGACTAAACTATGTCAGAAAACACTGATCAAAATTTAAAAGCAAATAAATTGTTAAAACTACCTTAAAATAAAAAATCACAGTTAACTCTGATATACTAAAATGTTTAAAAATCAATTAAAACAATACACATCCTAATAGAAAAGCCCTATAAGATTCTATATCTCAAGAATTTTATGTGTTAAATACCAAAAAAAAAATAAAGAATTAAGCAATTAACCCTGAAGAGTATAGCTGTTAAGAAGAAGAAGCAGAAGAAGCCAGGAGGATTAGATGGGGCCAAGAAGAGTTTAGGTTTGGGGTCACAAAGGGTGATAGCAAGCTGAAGTTTTGAGGAAGTAGAGTTAGAAGGCAGAGTAGTGGAAAGACTACACAAGTCAATACAAAGAACACAGCACTACTGTCAAGCTCCTGACAATTCATGAACCTCTGCTGCTGAAATGATTAGTGCTGCCTTGGATCAAGTTCCATATGTATGATGGCCAGCTGTACTATGGTTTCCATTCTTGGAACCCTATTCCATCTCTGTCTCTCTAATTGCCCTAAATGTTTCCTTACTATAAATCCCTCATTATTAACACAACTTGAGTGAGTCTATGTTTCCTGCGACTAAAAGATTATAACTAGAACATCTGCTATCTAATGCTATCTAATTCTATCTAATGCATCAATCTCGGTGAATATACTAATACACATTTGGCCTTGAAAGTCAGAAGAGTGTCCCTGATTTTTCCGTAGTAACGGGTAGCAGCAGGGTCATGATACGCTGTTATATTTCATATAACCAGCTAAATAATTACATTCTGTATTTATAGGCAAGAATCCATTACATAGATTGTAAGCCTTTTATGGGGAGGAGCTGTGTGTTTTTCCTTTTAAGCCCCCAGCACATACATAGTACTGTATAGTCGATAGGCTGTCTGCCTGGATTTATTGTGATCTCTCCATATTCTCTCTTGTCCTGTCTTCACTAGACTCAGAAACACACAAATTCTGAAACTGAGATATAAGATTTGTATAGTTACCTTTTCTCTTAAATAAACTACCATTATTTCAAATTAATACTCTCATTTTAAAAATATGTTTTTAATGACATATTAAAAGTAACTTGGTTCTATTACATCTATCTATTACATTGGTGACACTCTACTTCATAAATAACGTTCCAAAAAATTTCCAGCATGCCCATGTTTTCTTAAACAAGTTTAATATATATATATATATATATATTTAAACATACATTTATATTTTATATGTACAAATTGCTATTGGTCGTTCATATCACATTATGTGGCTTTCATATCATGATGCTTTATAACCCTTCAGGGACTTCACTCAGTTCTTCAGTATATGACCTGGTAAAAGGATGAAACATAGCAGACCAATAGATAGATAGATGATAGATAGATAGATAGATAGATAGATAGATAGATAGATAGATAGATAGATAGATGATAGATAGATAGATGATAGATAGGTAAGTAGACACACAGACTTTGTTTACTTGGTGTTCTAAACAGTTGAACTCATATCCATGAATTAAATCAGAAGCCACTTGAAAGTGTTATTTGAAGGAAGTGTTCAACTGACAAAAACACAGAAACTGAAAGTTAACTGTACACAAGCTAGGACCCTCTCCTCATGAAAGCTCCTTTTAAGAATTATTTAAGGAAGTTTATAAAGTATTTTTCCCAAGTATTCCAAGTTAAATGCTTGGTGTAGTTTTATCTGCCTTAAAATCACTTGGTTGTTAAGATTTACTTATGAGGTTTATAGGGTAATGTTAATCCAGATAATCTTTTTTCTGATAATAAACATGATTTGGTCAAGTTCCCACTATTAATTCACACAAACACAACCTTCTAGCAAGGAGAATAAAATCACATAAAATAAAACTAGATTATAGAAAAAGATCAAACTGAATATTCTCTCCATTCTGGAATTTGAGCAGAATCTGTGCTGAAAATAACAGTTTGGGGGCATATTGAAGAGTTTAATATCAATTGATCTATTTCCTAAAATTCTATGTTAAGAGTCTCTCAGTCCATCTTAAGTCAGATAGAATAAACAACACTGAACAGAAACAAGCTGTTTTAATGTTTGTAGGTATAAGGTCCAAATGTACATTGAGATTAGGCCTCATTACCATCTCTGCTTCATCTAGAACTAAAACTTTGATGAATACATGAACTATTGAAAGTATACTTCTTACCAGCACTATCTAGTATCAACAGTGTACAGAAGATATGAGAATCCTTTGGCAGGGGAGCACCATGGACACCAAACTGCAAATTCTGGGGGAGATGGCACTCTGTATCATCTCAACAAAACAGCACACATGACTAAGCCAAATCCTACATTTGTAATAGCCCCACTGAAATGCAGCTTAAAAATTAGGGAAGCATTTTCTCATATAAGTACTCTTCATAATTCAAAAACAGGGATTCCTTGTAAACAGGGTCATCAGGACACAGGAAATGCACTCTCTAAAAGGTGTGCTAATGCATGCAGACACTTTAGCTCTCATTCAGGCTTCAGAAGTTTCCATCAACATTCAGTTTGCTAACTCAGGGATATAGGTAGACATTCTGCATGAAAGAGAAACACCTAGACAGAATGTGGTAGTCAGAAAGTATCAATATAGCTTAAAAGTCAGAAAATATTATTGTTCACATAGCAGGGAAGTCCAGGAATTGATTGTTTTCAGAGAAGGGAAGATGGCTTAGGATATAATGGTATTTAAAATAGTGTTTGCAGATAGTAATTACTGCAAAGTGGAGGTTAGTAGATGAATTTTTAAAATATTTCCTATAAATTTTAAGAATTTTTGTCAAAGTTGTTGAAACAAACTTTCTTTAAAATCACAACAATCGCAAAATTGATATTACTGTGAAATGTAATGTGGATTCAGTTCCGCTCAAAATAGGTTTATTGAGTCCTATTAAAGAAAACCCAGAACTGGACAGCAGTTAAAACAGTAAAAACATATTTTACTCAGGAACTACTGCAATAGAAGAAAAGAGACCTCAGTATAGAACCAGACTCATTTCCGAATACAACAAGAACAAGTAGGGATTGATAGCCAAGGATTGGGGTGGTGGTCAATGGATGGAAAATTACTGAGAGGAAACATCAGGGGTAAGGAAGGATTCTGGCTAAACCAACTTAACAGGATTCTTGCTGAAGGCAGGCCAGGCTGATCAGATATTACCTGGGAGATAGTGGGGGATGAGGAATTTGATCAGCTATTGAAGGTGATCAGATATGGAGGGTAAGGTTCTGGCTAAACTGACAGCAGGATTTTTGCTAAAACTTGGCAATGCAAAGAAAAACAAGGAAGCCCAAATGTTGGGACTAGTTGAGAAGATGACTCAGAGGATCCTGTCTAAAATATGGTCAAGGAGAGAATCTGTCAACACATACCAGATACAATGTAATAAAACAATTGCAGTAAGAGGTAAGAAGAAAAATAAGTTATGATTGCTGCACAAAAGAATCTAACACTGAAGCAGGGGAGATATGTCACTTATTTAAATATGGTCATTAGCTCTGGACCAAAACTATCATTAAAATCATGTTGCCATAATGGTATAAATCACCAAGGTCCTAAAACCCCACCAAGTTGGATGGCAAACTTGAGCATGACCCGCCAAGGATTTCTTCACCATTGTCTCTAGTGAGTCTCTACTAGAGGTGGTCCCTGCAGTTCCAGAATCTACAGAGTCCCAGCATCAAATCTTTTCCTGATGGCCTCCAGTAGTTCTGAGAGCACATGATCTTCTTCAAGCCTCTATTATGGTTACTACATAGCTTGGGAGGGGTGTGAAGAGTCTACACTTACATTCCCATAGCAGAGCTCAGCTTAACATTTCATGAGACTTCAAGGAAGCTTTAATACCAAGTGTAGATATTCTCAAGCCCGCAAGCCCAGTATTCACACAGCACTTCCAGGCTTGGCTAAAGGCTGACTTCATGTGGCAGGGACCAGTGTAATTCTACCCCAGGTACACCTGCATGTACTAACATCTTTTGTGAAATGTCAGATCATACCTTCCACATTTATCCTTCCCACCTGAAGGTCTGCCTTCCAAGTTCTTATTTCTTCTCCTACCTTATGCTTTTTCCAGGAAAACTTACAGAGGACTTATTTGCTCTATTCAGGCAAAATACCACCCCTCCCATCATCAACAGTGTGTCCTGATTCTCTCTCTACAACTGGATAATCACTTGAAAAAACGATTCAATTGTCCATTTTCCCAATGCAGAGTCATTCACCTTATGTAGATTATCAGCAGTTAATCCAGTTTGAGTTACCACAAACTCAATCTTTTTTTGGTATAATCTCTTTTTCTTTTCTTCAACACATTCATTTTTTTATTGAAGTATATTAATTTACAATATTGTATCAGATGTACAGCATAGTGATTCAGTATTTTTGCAGATTATACTCCATTATAGGTTATTACAAGATAATGGGTGTAATTCCCCATGCTATACATACTATCCTTGTTCTTATCTAGTTTATATATAGTAGTTTATATCCATTAATCCCATACCCCTAATTTGTCATCCCTGCTTCCCTCTCCCCTTTGGTAACCACAAGTTTGTTTGTTTTCTATATCTGTGGGTCTATTTCTGTTTTGCATATACATTCATTTGAATTATTTTTGAGGTTCCATATATAAGTGATATCATATAGTACTTGTCTCTCTGTCTGACTTGTTTCACTAAGAATAATATTCTCTAGGTCCATCTATGTTCCTGCAAATGGCAAATGGTGGTATTTCATTCTTTTTTATGGCTGAGTAATATTCCTTTATATATATATATATATATATATATATATCACATCTTCTAAATCCAATCATCTGCTGAAAAGTTGCTAGAAAACAGTACGATGACACTAATATACCCTACATCTAGATTTACCTGTTAATATTTTGTCACATTTTTTCTATCTATATACAATTTTTTTTCTTTAACCATTTGAGAGTTGATTGCAGGCAGTATATAACTCTTCATTTCTAAACATTCTGGCATATACCTGGTGAGAACAAGGGCATTCTTCAACATAATCACAATGCAGTTATCAGCAGTTATCACACATGAACATTTGACAGTCTGTGTTAAATGTTGCCAACTGTATCAATAGTGTTCTACATAAAGCTTTAAAATTTTGATTTATGATCCCGCATTGCATTTAATAGTCATGTTTCTTCAGTCTCTATTAATCTAAAACATGTCCTCATCCTTTTTGTGTGTTTGGGTGACTTTCTTGAAAAGATTCCAGGCAGTTATCTTGTCAGAACATTTTTTTCACACTCCCTTCCGTAGACTGGGGTGGAGTTCAGGCCCATGTGTCCTTCTTGGCATCTGGACTTCTTATCCCTTTGTGAGCACCTTGTTATCACACGCCCACACAGATAAACATCACCATACGAACAAGCAACACTTTATACGTGGAGTGCACTCCATACCCGCACAGGGGAAAAATAGAAAGAAAATTCTCTTAGTTCCAAATTAAGCCCCCAACATCAAAAAAAAAAAAAACCTACCAAGGCAAAAAGGCAGAGCTTCAGTTCATCCAAACAAACAATTTGCATCACAGAAAGATAATTTTCAGTTTAAAAGGGCTTCATACAAGTGACTTGTTGCTTTAGTTTTTTTACAAGAATTATAGGTGGGTACTGCCTGCCTGCACAGTTATATAAATAAAATACTTATACTGATTACTAACCTTTTTTTCTTTATTAAGGATAATTTGTTTTAAAAGATTGTTGATGCTTCTAGCTCTTGAAAGGCAGAAAATGTTTATGACTTCATTTTTTCCCAGATATTACTCAAAGTTTCCCCAAATCTGTGGTCAAATTTCAGCCAAGGTATCCCATTACCAAAATTTAAATAAGACAGGATACACTGAGAAATCCAGAAGAAAAAGAGACTGAAAAAAACTGGGATGGAAAGATAGTACAGGGCTAGATATAAGGATCCAAGAATCAGAAGTCACACTCAAATGACAAATAGGGGGATTTACTAGTTCATAGAACAAGAAGCTCCAAGGAAGTGAAATTCTAGGGTTATTAATCTAGCAGCTCAAAGTTATCAGTAACACCCAGGTTTTTGCCATCTTCCCACTTTGCCATAATCAGTTAGTCAGCTTACCTCATAGTAATATGGCTATGGTTCCTGATATCAAGTATTCCCATGCCAGTGAAGGGGGCGGAAGAAGTGACTATCTTTCTTTGTCTTTGTGCTTAAAGAACTCAGAAACTTTTCTCAGAAGTTTTCAGACATCTCTTCGTATCTCCCTGGCCATATTTGGGTAACATGCCTAAACCAGAATCCATCATCGGCAACATTTATGGGACCTGATAACTGGCTTAGACCCATAAGGATTTACCAAAGCACACGGGGAAGTGTGGACATAAAACCAGAACAAAATTTAGGTTCTACCCACAGAGAAAAAGTTGGGAATAAGTGTTAGGTGAGCTACATCTTACATCCTCTAAAATGTGGTATTCTAGACCTCATATGTTTCTAACAATATGATTATAGGAATTTATCAATCCATTCCCCATTCTCCTCTCTGAAGACATGGGAATTCACAAAGGAAGTCAATGTCTTTCCAAAACAATCCAATCTTTGACTACCAACCAGGTAGAAAGAAACTTACCTTTTTGCTGTGAAGTTGAAAAGATAGAACATCAAAAAAGCAGAATGGGGCTTCCCTGGTGGCGCAGTGGTTGAGAGTCTGCCTGCCAGTGTAGAGGGCATGGGTTCGAGCCCTGGTCTGGGATGATCCCACATGCCGCGGAGCAACTAGGCCCGTGAGCCACAATTACTGAGCCTGCGCGTCTGGAGCCTGTGCTCCGCAACAAGAGAGGCCGCGATGGTGAGAGGCCCGCGCACCGCGATGAAGAGTGGCCCCCACTTGCCGCAACTAGAGAAAGCCCTCGCACAGAAGCGAAGACCCAACACAGCCATAAATAAATAAATAATTAAAAAAAAAAAAAAGCAGAATGTTCAGAAACCAATCTTTTACTTAACACCTGGCAAGTTATACCAATTGTGCCAGCTTTAAAGCCCAGTAGCAGAGAGAGAAAATATGGCATACTTTTTAGATATCCATACTCTGGAGTCAGTCTTCTATTATACAGGAGTGTATAAGCACTGGCTCCCCTAGGCTTGTGAGAACTGATGGTTCTGGTGGAAGTGCTCTACAATGATATAATGACGGGTTACAGGGCATCCGTGTTCAGCTCAGTGGCACCACATTTGTAGCTTGGAATCAACCATCATGAGCGTATTAATGCCACAGAAATAACCAAATGCTACAGCTCCAGGCTTCCCTCTCCCTCCGGAGATCTGATCGTTAAACATTCACCAGAGAACAATTTCTTATTCAGCTCCCTCATTTTCTTTAGCTGGATAACTTTGAGCAACCTATCCACATATTCCCTTATTTGCCTTATCTGTTGGTACTAAAAATACCTACCTCATAGATGAAATATGTTTTATAAAACACCTAGCCATCTGTTAGAGATATCATAAATACTCAATAAATATACATTACTTTTTTATTACTACAATTATAAAAGTGAGGTTGTTTGTTTTTTTTTGGTGGTCATAGTGCAATGTGAATAAACAACATACACAGCAGACACAGTCCCTTCAAACCCTGAACCTTCCAACAGTGCTTGTTCGATCCTACTAAAAATATAGAGGCAAATACACTCAGCAAGAGCATTAACAGTTAGTGCTTTTAGCTTGCATTTTCTGCTTTCCTTAGAATTCAGGCACCATAGAGACTATTTTTCTAGAAATCCAGGTTTGGTGCCATAGCCCAATTATGAAGCATTGATTTGGGGTGGGGAATTTGGTTTAGTTAAATGGGATTGCTTGAAGGCACTTGAAAGGAATATAGGAGACCTAGGTTCTTTTTTTTTTTTTTAAACATCTTTATTGGAGTATAATTGCTTTACAGTGGTGTGTTAGTTTCTGCTGTATAACAAAGTGAATCAGCTATACATATACATATGTCCCCATATCCCCTCCCTCTTGCGACTCCCTCCCACCTTCCCTATCCCACGCCCCTAGGTGAGATCTCCCTGTGCTATGGAGCAGCTTCCCACTAGCTATCTATTTTACATTTAGTAGGGAATATATATGTCCATGCCACTCTCTCACTTCGTTGAGGACACAGGGAGGGGGAAGGGTAAGCTGAGACTTAGGCTTATGCATATTAGCATAAGGCCTGGTACATACAGGGCAGGTAATACATACTGTGTGGTTTTCTCACTCATTTATTTACTGCCTGAGAACATTTTATTTTTTATTTATTTATTTTTTTTATAGAGTTTTTTTTTTTAATTATTTGCTTTATTTATTTATTTTTTCTTTTTTTCTTTTTTAATTTTATTTATTTATTTATTTATCCATTTATGGCTGTGTTGGGTCTTCGTTTCTGTGCGAGGGCCTTCTCCAGCCGCGGCGAGCAGGGGCCACTCCTCATCGCGGTGCGCAGGCCTCTCACCGTCGCGGCCCCTCTTGCCGCGGAGCAGAGGCTCAGCAATTGTGGCTCACGGACCCAGTTGCCCCGGGGCACGTGGGATCCTCCCAGACCAGGGCTCGAACCCGTGTCCCCTGCACTGGCAGGCAGATTCTCAACCACTGCGCCACCAGGGAAGCCCGCCTGAGAACATTTTAAATCAAAATGCAAAAGAAGAATGATTCCTAACATTTACTGAACTCCTCTGTATCCTGGCAGTGTTACATGCATTCTTTAAGCATTATCTCAAGTATTCTTCACAGCAATATAAGTTGTTGCCATTTTATCTTCCAGTTGGTAATGATAAACATTATCTGCATTTATGATCCACAAGAGTGGAATGACTGGGTCAAAACATATGAACATTTTAAGGCTCTTGACAAAAGTTGTTAAACTGATTTTTAGAGAAGTTTGTAATAATTTACACTACTACCACCGCACACCCACACAACTGTTAACATTCATTTTTATCTTTGCTAATTTTAAGGGTAGATGTAGGACAGTATTGCTATTTTAATTTGTTAAATGTAATTTATTTGGTTACCAATGAGTCTGAAGGCAAGGTCCTTGGCTATCTGCCCTGCACATGTCTTGTCTCATATGCCTCCATATGCCCCTACTTCTTCGCAGGAAGTTGCCAAGAAGCCTCCAAGAATTCGTGAGTGTTTCAGCACCATCTTACAGAAAGATCTTAATTGTGATGGGTGCCTTAAAATTGTTCAGGAAACTCATTTTATTTTTAGTTAAAAATGTATTTGCACAAAATTCTTCAATAACTCCTGATGACCTTCAAGAGTAAGCCCAGACTCCCTCTTACAGTACAGAAGTCACTACCTTTGCTAGCCGCCACCTCACGTCCAGGGTCATCTCTCCCCATCCCTGCTTCACACTTTATGGTCCAACAACACCCAGCTGCCTGCAGGTCTCTACACGACAGTGCTTCTCATTCCTTTCTCTTGGCTGACGATCTCCCCTCTCCCTTGGCTATGTTAGCTTTCCTGCTTTTCCCTTTCTTATTTTCCTCAGCCTCATTCTATCTGACAAGACCCCATTTCTATTCAGCATTATTCAACAAATTTTTATTGTACTGTTTTTCTGGGCCAAGATATCACCCTCTCTGTAAGTACTTCACTAGTGACTAGATTGAGAGACCTTCCTTCCTCTGGTTCCCTATAGCAGCCTGTGGTTACTTCTGAGTTAATTATCCATCTGCTCGTGTCTCAAGGTTAAGACAATGAACTCCTTAAGGGCATAGACCAAGTCTTCATCTTGTATTCTCAGGAACTAACACAGTACCAGTGATAATAACATGGTATAGATGTTTAATAAATATGTTTAAATAAATAGGTGAATTAATGCCTGAGTAAATGAACAATTAACCTTGAGCAGGAAATATAACATTTCTCCCTGGGAAATGGAAGGGAAAGAAGAAATACTAAAACAAAACAAAACAAAACAAAACAAAGAAGAAGAAATACTAAGTATGATGAGTATCAGTGAAGTTTCGGAAGGAGCAAAAGAAAAAACTCTCAGAATTTAATGTGGGAAAGGATTTAACACAGGGTATTAGATCCCAGAGAAGCAAAGACTTGGGGGGTCGGGGTAGAGTCAAGCAATCAGGAGATCAATTAGGACAACAGCCAAACTGAAAATAACAGTCAAGACTTTATTCACTTGCTGTGACAGTGTAAGCAAGGGACAAAACAAGACATTGGCTCCCCAATGTTTCCATTTTTCCCCATGGAGTGGCACCAGCAGGGGTCAGGCATGGATGGCAGGAATCACATCACTACTGAGGAGTCCAGAACAAAAAGCTCATCCTTCTTTATGGGTCCATGAGCTGGCAGGAGGGACTCAGAGAAGAGGTCAAAGTCAAGTAGAGGAGTGCCTTAAGCAAAGTTCCTAATAAGGAGCAGGAAGTGCCTTGAAGTGTGAAGACCCCAAAGCCCCTGATAAGGTGACCTCTGATATGTATATGAGTGTGGCTGGACCACAGGAGCCTGGGTCCTTGGACTGTCACTCCCTACAGAGAGCTTCAAGGCCCTGGCTGTGCAACAAGTCTGCTGTGTGGAGTGCTTCCCCTCAGGAGGCCCGCTGGGCAAAACCTTGTAGTTGCCTGGGGATCAGCCTGAAAGGTCAGCTAGGATTCTGACCTGGAGCTGAATTCCTCTGAGGGAAGCCATTAGCATTCAAGAGTTCAGTTTATCTGGAAATTGTAGGAAAATGCCAATGCTAATCACTTGCCTGTAGCATCAAATTGGAAGATGGGTGAGAGAATATCCAGAAGGTGAAAAACCTCCTATTTGCCTTCTGCCAAAGCCCTTGTTTGCCCACCACTTAGGAGGAATAATGGTTTCTGCTTCTCTTCCACCTGCTACCCCTTGCGTGAAAGACTTATTGGAATCTTACTTGGAATTTTGGTAGATATAATTGCCAGGTTTCTATGCCATGTGATACAAAGTAGCACACAAAAGGAAAGAATGATTCTGAGTTGTCAATAAACAAACAAACACAGTGCGTAAGACAAAATGTTGGGATGGAGGAATATTATTGCTAGATAGATGCAATTGTTGTCAATTAGACAAGTATAGAAATAAAAATTGGAATGGGTGACCGCTAGAGGACATTGAGAATTCAGAGTGACTGGGAGGAATGGGAGAGTGAGATGACCAGGAAAAGTCCAAGTGATCACTTCTAAAATGTGACTAGGAAATTCATAAAATAATAGATAACAGAAACTTATAAAGTGAAACATTTAATCTTATCAGTAATCAAAGAAATGAAATAGACACACACAATGTTTGGCCATTTAAACTTACAAAAGCTTGTAAATGCTATCAGTGCTACTTTTATATAAGCTATTCAAGGTACCAAGTAAGTTATTCTTACTTCCACTATTATTGGAATCTGTTCTCAATGTTCTCAAAGATTATTTGTCAAAGTACATGCAGAACCTCAAAACTTATTTTCTTTAGCTCCCAGGTTCTATCTTTAGAAATTCACTCTCGAGAAAAAAAGTTTGAATTGCTGGTCAGTAACAACCTAAATATCCAGCAATAAAGGAAAGTTAAAAATAAATTGCAATGTGTCTAAAAGGGGGAACGTTATGAAGCTACTAAAAATTAGGCATTGAAAATAAATTCCATGACGTGGACTAATTTCGTAATAGTAAGGGGCATTTTGTAAAATAATATGCATATTTTGTCTGTTATTTATATAGAAATGAGATTAGAAGGAAAAGCACCAAAATCTTAATGACAGTTTTTTCTGTGATATTATAAGTGTCTTTTCCCCTCACACTGTTATTTTTTGTTTGCTTTCATGAGTTCTATAATGAACATGTTTTACTTTTATAAAAATTGAGGTGCTCTGAGAACCCATTTGATATTTTAGTTTATAAACTTGAAATCAAACAAATCAATATTGTTATACGATTCTCCAGTTTTCCAGCAGCTCCCATCGGACCACGTAGGAAATTAGGAAACCAGGAGTTTATATTAATCTGAGGTTATATGCAGTTTAGCAAAACAAGTTGGGAGAAAGACAAAGGGCTTAGAGAGTTGAGAACGTGAGACACCATGATATCTGACCTGGATAGAAACAAAAGTTAAATGTCTTGGGGGTGGGAAAAGAATACTGGGGAAAAAGGAAAGAAGGAATTGAGGAACTGAGAATACTAACGAAAGTTTTCTCTTGAGATGGATCAATTCTCGAAAACAGCAACGTCCAGAGTGTGGCTATGGTAGTAGGATGGGAATGGAGAAGAAATAAAAGCTGCTGCAGTCATCAAGGATCTCAGGATGGAGTGCAGGATACGCCATCCACACAGATAAGCAGGACCCTTGTGAAAACAGCAGGACACAGTAAGGACCCCAAGTCCTCAGTGGATCCAAAGGCGTTCCCTGGAGGAGGGGTGACAAGAAAGAGGGTACAGACATGGCCTGAGAAGCATGAGGAAGTGACAGGGGGGGAAAGATGAGAATTACAGCATTGCCTCCAAGTTTGAAGTTCTCAGAATGTTTCTATTTTTAATTAAAAAAAAGAAACTTTGATTTTTACCATTTTTAATTGTCATCACTCCTTACAAAAATGTGTTCAGATGTAACCAATTTTCCTGTGGTACCTTTATGATTACTTAGCTTCTGAAGGGGAAAAATTTATAGTATCAGTTAATTTACTTCCCAGCTATCATTGCAGTGATTAATGACTGGCCACACGAAGGAGTGTGCTTTTAATTTTTTTTCTCATTAAAATTGTGCAAGGAATGTTGACAGTACCAATTGTACCTTAACAGGCATTTCAGGTTCAAGAATAGTTGAGAATCATTCTGTGGATGGTTGCTCCAGTGAATAGATTTCAAATTATGTGAAATTGGTTTCATGTTAAAAGTTGCAAGAGTTTGGCCTAAAAATACATTAATCTTATTAAATTGTTTAGTGGCTTGGAGTAGCGGCTTGAAGTTCCCTTTGGACAGAGCTAGATAAGGGTAAGGACGAATGAGAAGACTGCTCTCATCACCTACCCTATGTCCTGGGATAATGCAAAGGAATTCTCTAAGGCAGTGATCCCCAACCTTTTTGGCACCAGGGACCAGTTTCATGGAAGACAGTTTTCCCACGGACCCACAGACCGTGGGGCGGGGCAGGAGGGGGGGGGTGTTCAGGCGGTAATGAGAGTGATGGGGAGCAATGGGGAGCGGCAGATGAAGCTTCACCCGCTTGCCCGCCGCTCACCTCCTGCTGTGCGGCCCAGTTCCCAACAGGCCGTGGACCAGGGGTTGAAACCTCTGCTCCAAGGTTATGGTAAACTATCCAACCTCAAGGTGGTAAAATGGGAACAGGGCTTCACTGAAGCCAAAGGAGCATAAAGTTAGCTGATTCTACTTCTAGCTAGAGTTCCCATCAACATATTCTCAGGTAGGAGCTCTCTATCCAAGACGTCTTCCTCACTAACATTTCTAGCCCCTTCGTGTTCCTCCGTGGGCTGTCTTATTGCAACCCAGGAGCCTGGACTTCTTACACAGTGGCTCAAGGCCTCAAAACCCAGGCAGGATGTAGACACTGTACAGAGAGGGAAGGAACTGTTGGCAGCAGCCGTATTTCCTGGGGGTGGACGTGGGAGGGTGGAGGCTATGTCATAAGGGGTATAGGAAATAGTTGTTCTTAGCAGATTGAGGAAGAAATTACAGAATTACTTGGAAAAACAGGTGATATGATATAAACAAGCATTAACTCTGTGGTGAGGATATAAAACTGATTAGACATGAAGAGTGTTACGAACTGAATTGTGCTCTCCACCCCCCCCTTCCAATTTATATGATGAAGTCCTAAACTCCAGTACTTCAGAATATGACTGTATTTGTGTATAGGATCTTTAAAGAGGTAATTAAAGTAACAATGTGGTCATTTGGGTGGGCCTAATCCATTATGACTGGTGTTCTTGTAAGAAGAGGAGATTAGAACATAGAAGACACAGACCAAGGAAAGAACACGAGAGGACACAGGGAGAAGGCAGTCACCTGCAAAACAAGGAGAGAGGTCTCAGAAGAACCTTAACTTACTGACACCTTGACCTTGGACTTGTAGCCTTCAGAACTGTGAGAAAATAAATCTCTGTGGTTGAAGACACCCATTCTGTGGTACTTTGTGATGGCAACCCTAGCAATCAGTATCAGTAATACAATCAGTATCCTCAAGATACTTAACTCCACTGAAGGTGTAGACAGATAAATAGGGGTAGACACACGATGCTATGGGAGCATATGAAATAAATAGGCATTGTATTCTCTTGGTTTGTATTTTGTACTTGCATAATGTCTCATTGCTTTTTCTGATAGTAAAATGAGACATTCTACATAAAACCCTGAAACATAATAGATGCCCACTATATATTAATATTTGTTCTTAGATACTTCCTTCATGCCTATTGTATAGACACATAATGTTTTTTCTCCTTCTACCCATGGAAGGAAAAAAATGTAGAACGCAAGAGTGGAAGAGTCTAAATTAAAAAAATTCCATTGACCCACACCTCTTGGCTTTATACCCAGAGTATGGTGACCTGGCCTGGGTATGTCTGGCTCATGTAAGAGAGAAGCCTTTCACAACCAAATGGCTGCTAGTTCTGAAGTTCTATGAAGCTGCGTGCATGATCCAGAATGATTCTGATGATAATCTTAAAATATTCTGGATTAGTACATTCTGCTCAAGTTAAAAAGCACCTTCTCAAGATTAAACTATGAAAACAAAGATTAGTAAATAGAATTTCTCATTATTTTTAAATAATATGAAAATATAATGTTTAAGCAAATTCTAAAGGCTATTTAAGGAATCTATTTCATCAAAGTTTATAAATGATGGAAGGTTTATTGAAAAGAGTTTATGCCGAAGGGAATTTATCCTGGGAAATCTTTCTAGAAGTGTTATATCTAATAAGATCAAGTAAGTATTAATGCATATCGTTCATCGGGGAGAAGTTATTTATATTTCTGATTTCTTGTTTTAATTTAGCATTGTTTCTTAATAGTACTTATGACTCAGGGCAGATAAATAGGGTACAGGTTATAGGTATGCAAAATATCATACCAGGCTCAATGACTCCTTACAGAAGCACAAGCCCAGGGTCATGTCCAAAAAGATATAAAATAAATGCTTCTGTAGTCAGTGTTTACAAAAATTATGCTGGGAATAAAAACGTCCTTGCATATTTTATATATTTTTGGACTTGCTCCAGCAATCTCTCTGGGCAAATGAAGAATATAAACACAGAAATGCTAAACAGCATTTTGAGGTCTCCACAAACAATCACACTCTGAGAAAATCCAAGGAATTTGAAAGAATTCTATAGAAGTTCCTCTAATACACTTTTTTTTTTTTTAATTTTTTTTTATAGCTACTTTTAAAATTTTTATTTATTTATTTATTTTTGGCTGTGCTAGGTCTTCGGTTCGTGCGAGGGCTTTCTCTAGTTGCGGCAAGTGGGGGCCACTCTTCGTCGCGGTGCGGGGACCGCTCTTCATCGCGGTGCGCGGGCCTCTCACTATCGCGGCCCCTCCCGTTGCGGGGCACAGGCTCCAGACGCGCAGGCTCAGTAGTTGTGGCTCACGGGCCCAGCCGCTCCGTGGCATGTGGGATCTTCCCAGACCAGGGCTCGAACCCGTGTCCCCTGCATTAGCAGGCAGATTCTCAACCACTGCGCCACCAGGGAAGCCTCTAATACACTTTTGATCTAAGAAAAACATTGCTTGTACTTGTACTGGTTTCTCTCACCTCGCCTATTCAATAAATTACCCCTCCAAGGGAAGTTCAGAATCGCTGTTTATCTACAAGGCCCACACTTTTTATTAAGTAAGGATGATTCCCCTAGTTACCACATTTTAAAAGGCAAGACAGGCTGAGGCGATGTGCACTCCTCACTGGTCAGTGGGAGGACTTTGGGCTGGTGTTGTTTCTCTCTCCTTCTGCCCCTGCCTGCATCCCACCTCTAGGAAATATTTAACGTGGTCTTCTTCACGTTCTGCATCTATTCTAGCATGGCGCCTCCCTCTCTACTACATTACACACCATCAAATACAGTCTCAGAAGGTTTGCTGGTGGGACAGATAAAATCCATGTTCTTAATTTATCCCCAGAGTTTGGGAATTACACTTTAGTTACCAAAATCCTCCCCTCAGATTACATTCAGTTTCAAGTGCCATTTTTTTGGTATTGCTTTGTGTGATGATACCTCCACAATGACAGTTTAGGTGTTAAGCGTTCTACACGTGACAGCTACATTCAGTACAGTCATCTTCTTGGACGATGTAGAGAGTACATTTATTTAAACCCTCCATACTATGATAACCTAATTTATACTCCAAAGGTTTGGTAATACTGAGAGGAAATACTCACTAGTTTACTAATTCCTTCGAGTTCTTGATTGCAAACAGCAGAAATCAACTCTGGTTAATATAAAAAGAGAATGGGATTTATAAGAAAGACATAGGATTGATCATAGAACCAATTTTAGGGCAAGAGAACCAAGCTCGTGAAAAGAGCATAATTCAAAAGAGGCCACGCAGAGAACATAGCTCAGGTCTGGTCAGAGAGGAAGTCTAGTCTAGCAGGTATTAACCCCAGCTACATATTCCCTGCTTCTGTTTCCATGAGTATTTCTAAGTGTCCCTCTGTCCTTGTATCACTTTATCAGCTTTCCAAGTACTGAACCAGAGGATCTAATTGGCTGACCTTTGTTCACATGCTACTAGCTTCCAAGAATCAACTGCCTACTTTGTTTTCTGCTTTGGGAGATGAAGAACACTATCAATATAATAAGGATGTTCAGATGCTTGGGAGCCAAATAATGAAACTTCAGCAAAGACCCTCTTTCAAATTCATAAAATTGTGTTAATATTTGTAATAACACAAAAAATGTTTAGCTGGCTTTGACATGATCTCCTCACCAGTTGCACTACTATGCTGAAATAAATGTTTTCCACTAAGTATGTGTATCAGTTAAGGTCATCATTCTTTACTTATAATTTCATTCATGATATATGGAATAGCAAATAGTATTTCTTATAATCTCATCCCAGAGGATCTATTACAGCTGTGGTAACTTTCCATTTATTGAGTAACTACTATATTCCAGGCACTAGGCTAGGTCATTTATCTGCAGCATCCTATTTAGTCCCCAAAAGGACTTTGCAAACTCTGTATCACTCACTTCATTTTTTACATGAAGAAAATGAGATTCAGAAAGGTACATAATGGTCTCAAAGTCACTAAGCTCTTTACAAGTAGAGCCAGGACTAGAATCTGATGCTGAAAGCTCAGCCTCTGTGCACTGGTACCAAATCAAATCTTGGAGACAGTTTTGGGTGAAGCAGAAAAGAATAGCTTTATTGCTTTGCCAGGCAAAGGGGAACACAGCAGGTTCCTGCCCTGAAAAATTATGGGTCCCAACCTGGGAGGATTTGATGAGGAGTTTTATAGCAATAGTTCAAGGGTGGGGTTGCTGATAAGATTAAGGTGTGTGCAGGGCCTCCACTCCTCTAATCTGGTCTCAGGTAATCTTATTGATGAGTTTCTCTGCTTCCTTTAATGTAGCCTCAGGTGGTCTTTCTCAGGTATGGAGAATGCTGACATCTTAAAGAGCTTAAAGACATTGTTTATGTGTATCCCTTGAGGTGGAACCAGGATCCTGCCCCAAGTTTGCACTATTGTTTCCTGGCTGCCCCTCGCTTGTCTCTGCATCTCTTCCCTTCTCAGATTAGTAACGGTTAGAATCTGCCCTTTGGAACTCAGGGAAGGTCATGGGGCCTGGAGTCAAGAAACAGAGGGGCAGAAAGGCTTCCACGCCCAGGACCCCCACAGGGTCCTGCTCGGTTTCAAACATAGGATTTCCTTCCTTCCTTCCTTCCTTCCACTTTTTCTTTCTCCTACATCAAAGTCCTTGTTCATGATATTTTCACTGCTTTGCAGTGTAGAAGCCTGTGAATTCCACCTTCATGAAAGAAGTCTTTTTTTTTTTCCTGAAAATATATATTTGGTTACCATAATCATGGTTACCATTACTGTTCTGGGGCCTGGTAGGAACTGGGCCTCATGGCAGGAGGTGAGCAGCGGGTGAGAGAGTGAAGCTTCACCTGCCTCCGCTCCCCATCGCTGGCATTACCACCTGAACCGTCCCCTCCCCACCACCCCCGTCTCTGGAAAAATTGTCTTCCACGAAACTGGTCCCTGGTGCCAGATAGTTTGGGGACCACTGGTGGACTGCACCCCACAGACCTACAAGCCCTGTGCTTGACCAGTTCCAAGACTGAAGAAAGAGCCTAGAGTCAGCAATAGAGACATTAATGGTTTAATGAATCGGGGGAGCATTCATATCTGAAGCAAGGTCGTGGAGCAACACCCCACCGTGTGAAGTGGACGGCAGGCAGGCCATGGTGGCAGTTGTTGCTCCTGGGGGAAGGGGAGATGGCCAGTTACAGTGGGAATTGACATCAAGTTGGCTCATTGGTTACCAGGGAAACTAGCAGAGGGGCCCATCCCTCACAGCCCCTTTAATAGGAACAAGCTGGGCCCTGGGGCAAGTATGTAGGAAGGTCAGTCATGTGATTGGGGTGTAAGTGAAGCAGGCACTGGTCAAGTAGGGGATGTACAGAAAGCAAGAGAACAGCCATCTTGAGTGTCCTAACTATACACGTATAGTCTGGTTGGCTTTTTAAACTTTAAAAAAAAAATCTATATTGTGATTTATAAGATAGATAGAAGATAGATAGATAGATAGATTCGGTCTTCATCCCCATTTTTAACACAGAGCTCCTGAAACCTTTGGAATTTATGAGTGCAATAAAAAAAAAAAAACCTTTGGAAGTGATAAGTGCAATTTGTTATGCTAATTAGGTGACTTTTGGACCTCACCTAAGCTGGTTGCCAGGAGAACCAACCATGTAATTAGAAGGGTGTAGCTTTCAGTTCTGCCCTCCCACTTCTGGGGAGGGGAGAGAGGCTGGAAGTTGAATCAGTCTACAATAGTCAATGATTTAACCAACCATGCCTATGTAATAAAGACTCTATAAACACCCAAAAGGATGGGATTCAGAGAACTTCTGAGTTGGTAAACACGTGGAGATTTGGAGAGAGTGGCACACTTGGAGAGAGCATGGAAGCTCCTTTTCACCATACTTTGCCCTACACATCTCATCCATGTGGATATTTATCTGCATCCTTTATCATATTCTTTCATAATACACCAGTAATCCAGTAAGTAAGATGTTTCTCTGAGTTCTGTGAGCCACTCTAGTAAATTAATTAAACCCTAGGAGGGGGTCATGGAACCTCTGATTTATAGCCACTCGGTTAGAAGTACAGGTAAGAACCTGGGCTTGGGGCTGGCATCTGAAGTAGCAGAAGGGGCAGTCTTGTAAGACTAAACCTTTAGCCCGTGGAATCTGATGCTATCTCTGGGTAGATGGTGTCAGAATTGAGTTGAATTCTCAAACTTCCTGCAGATGTCCAAGAATTACTTGTTGGTGGGGTGGGAAACTACCCCTCCCTCCATACATAGAAATTTGGGTCCCAGATCACTCATTTAAAATCATTCCAGACTTCCACTCAGAAATAAAAACTGATTTGAAAAGTTATAGATCCTTCATTATGTCACTGAAAAACAGAGCAGACCCCACCGTGCTCTAAGAAAAAGTGGAGCAGGAGATTGTCAGTATGGTTTTATAGTTGGCTTTCCTTACTGGGAACCAGATCAGAGTAGAAAGGCATCTGTCATCAGACGTCACAAAGGCCACTGCCCTAGTTAAACTGTTGTGAACTGGAGCACTTGAGTCTCAGTAATTCAGGACTTCTATTTTCAGCACACGTCCCCATTCATTCTTGTAGAAATGAAGGCCAGCTCTTGACTCCAAATGTGCCATTTACCTTTCACATATAATCTGTAACTTTCATCCAACCAGTAAAAACAGAAAAGTGAAAAAAATGTTGCATTCTCAGATAAAAGAAGTTGAAAGTGTTTGAGTGAAAGGGAAAGGGAGAAAGTTTGCTAGTGTCTATTCAACCAAAAAAATACATTTCTAGTTGTGTACCCTAAATGTGCTTCCTTTCGCTTTATCATTTTTTCTGTAACGCATCCTACTGACCATAAACAGATATCACCATTAACAAAGGAAAATACCTCCATTCCATACAAATGCACATAACGCAAACACTACTTGCAATGAGGGAAAAGGCCTATATTTTGCAAGATTTTTCTATTCAAATGCCACCTAGATCTGAATCTGCATAGCTTATTTCAACTAGAGTTCAGAAATGGACCCAGGAGTCATGCAGGTATCTCTTTAGTCCTGTTAGATACTCTGGATTCTTCTTCTATCTTATTATTGTATTATTTTTCCCTGGCAGGTAAAACTCTTTGCCTCTGTCCAGTATTGGCTAAGGTCAAGGGAAAAGGATGATCTGAGTAGAAGAGGTAGTAGACATGTTGACGGCCATGGGAAGATGCAATTAGGTTTTTGCTCAGTAACAGGAGGGTTATGTTGTGGTTATGGACACAGGAATCCAGCTTTCCTGATTCAAATTCTGGTTTTTGGCTGAATAACCTTGGGCACGTGATTTAGCTGATCTGTAACTAGTAGCCTCATTTGTAAAACAGAGGTGATGATGAGAGCACTTCATAGAGGTATTGTGAGGATTAAGTGAGTTAATAAAGTAAAGCATCTAGGTCAACCCCTAGTAAGTCTTCAGTAAATATCAAAATTATGCAAATTTCATGCATACATTTTCTCTTGTTATCATTCTTCCAAAATATTTTCATGTAGTTACCTAGCATTCAACCATAGAGATAAACAATAATTGATTTAACTTACTGCCTATTGTAATATATTTTTGGATTGTTTCAATTTTTCACAGTTACACCTTTGCCTATTTTTTTCAGATTAACATTAAAGTCACTTTGTATTAAAGTATTTAAAGAAAAATATTCCTGGAATTTTAACTGGAATTATATTAAGTCTATACATTTATTTGGGGCACAATATTTTACAATGTCCAATTTTCTCATCCTGTGATTTAGGATATCTGTCTACATATCTAGTCTTCTTTAAAAGTGCCTCTAATATTTTATAATTATTTTTATAGAGATCATCTATATTTATTTTTACATTAATTCTTAGATATTTCATAAGTCTGCCATTATGAACTATTAAATGAATTTATTCCTATTTCTTACTCTTATGAAATATTTAGTATTTTGTTTATGGGGATTTTTATACAGATGTTATAATTTTTCATAGTAAAAAAATCAAAACTTTTTTGGGTATAACTGTTTTTATGCACAGAAAAATAATGTCAACCTACATCCTGAATTTAGAGCAATATTTGCCTATAATTTTCTTTTAATTAAAAAACTTTCTAAAAGGTAAAAATTTAAATCCATAATGTAAATGTACCTCTAAGAAATAGGACTATATACCACAGAGAAATCACTATAATAAACAGCATTCTTGCTTCATTTCCCTTAAGCAAAGGGTAAGAAGACCATCTTAGTCCAAATAGAAAGAGCAAGAACTTAAGGAAACTCCATGCTTTGTTAACAGGTTAATTAATGAATTATAAAGTACAGAAGTCTAACATTTACCACAGTGCTGCCTTCCTTTCTACACATTCCTCTTTAGCATTCTTCTCATACTTCTGTAATTATCTTGTTTATTTATTGTTTACTAGTTTATTGTCTATTTTTTTTCCCACTCCCAAAGTAATTTCTATTAGGGCTGCAGCCATGGTTGTCTTATTTACTACAATTATCAACATCCACTGCACAGGAGGAAAGATTTTTCTTTCTTCCCTTCTAGGTTCTTTGGCTGGCCAAATAATTAAATTGACATAAGATAGATTAACAGGAGAAAACAAATTTAATTTCATACACACAGGAGCCCCAGAGATATGAGACCTAAAGACAAGTTGAGCAACTGAGGCCTATATGCCATCTTGAACTAAGGAATGGGATAGGGGTCTGGAGCTTCAAAGGGGAGGAGGGTAATTCACAGGACAATCACAAGAGCAGATGTTTGGTAATTAGATACTTTCCTTGCCATATGGACAGGTCTTTCAAATAAAAAGTTATCTCTGTTAATAACTCTATCACACATTCCCCCTTGTCACCGTCTCCTTTCTTCTCCACATCCAGCCCCTGCACCTGCGTAACCAGTGTTTTCCTCTTGACCTATTATTCATAGCAGCACATAAATATCTTTCCATGTTTCTTACCTTAAAATAAAAATCCTTTGATTCAATATCACTCTTCAGTTATGGCCCATTTCTCTGGCTTTTAAAGGGGGAATGTGTGTGTGTGTGTGTGTGTATATATATATATGCACATATGCATACACACACGTCTTTATAGATATATACATGTATCTATAAAGATGCATGTAGGTTGATAGATCTGGTGATGGGAAGACACACTTTTTTTCTAGATGTTTCTTTCTTTCAATAAAGTAAGAAAGGTCATCAACTAACAGTAGGAAAGGAGTATTGGAGATTTGAGCAGTGAAGAAATGGTGTGAAACTATCGTCTCAGAAAGTGCAAAAGTGAATTTATCAATAGTAGGGTAATGTAATAGGACTCAAAATGTTGATGTAGCCATATAATAAAATAGAAACAAGTGGCATTTCCTCCAGTCACATTCATCTATTCAGGGAGCAAATGGCAAGGGTACTGAGGATATACATATTCAAGGGAGAAATTATAGTAATAGACCATGGCATCTAAACTAAGTAAGAAGGCAGTTAGGGCTTGAAAAAGTGGTGAGTGAATGCATTGTTCAAATGGGACCAAGCAATAGTTGTGAAAGTAAATGAATGGAAAGGCAGGAGATTCTTTGACTCTCAGGTGAATAAAACCCTAAATAACACCTCCCCGTGAATCTCCAAAGGTCCTGGACAGTGTGACTTAAACAACTTGTACACAGCTTGAACTGTCATAAAGATTTCTCAAAAGGCTCACTGTAGATTTCCTCTACCCAGTCAGCATATGATTTTATTTACCTACAATTTCTCAGAAATACATCCATTGAGAAAAGCAGGGTCCATCAGTGCAACAACTATATCCCTTTTTATTTTAAAGTATTTTAAATTGTTTTAATGCACCAACCAAAAAGCAAATCATCATTCAAACCAAACAGCCTATTAGAGCCCCATCCTTAAGTGCTGTTTTGTCTCTGCTTATTATTCTCTCAACAGTGATAAAACAGAAATCATATGACCAAATGTGAATGCCAATACATTTCCAGGATAATATGAGCGACAGACAAATAGAATCCTGTAATGCCATCTCAAATAATCTTCAGAAAACTGTTAGGAGGGCAAAAAGTCCATAAAGTAAGGCGCAAGGGTAGGCAATTAGAAGCTGCTGTCCTTCCATGGCCAAGGCTGAAGTGACAATTTTGGAGGCTGAGAGACTACACCAGCCAATGATGACCAGTGCCAACACAGTTCCAAAGGTGCCCCTAGAGCAAAGGCAAAAGAGATGGTTATCTTACACCAGGAGAAAAAGAGGTTATTGAATCACAGCTGCCTCTGAAATGTCCTTGGTACAATATTTATAACCACTTTCTCAATTTGTAAAATGAGGGTGAGGAACCATAGGAACTCAAAGGCCTCAGCTATTTAGAAAATTTTTGAGTCAAGTTCACCATTAGAAGCTAAATATTTTATAGGTTGGTAAAAACTCAGATTATTGGAAACGGAAGAATTGACCTGCTGTCACTCTCATGAGTCAACATTCAAATCCCAACTTCTGAAATTCTTTTACATAAACTATGTTTAGAGGCTTCTTTTACAGCTACAGATTTCTTTTCCCCACTTTCTTCCTAAATTTACCCCCAGTATGAGCAGAAAAATGACTGGACCCGCATTCCAGTGGGGTTCCTACTCCCCAGCGCTCCCAGGTCCATGTCCTGGGTTTTTGCCTGGGACGGCAAAGCCTGACACAGCTCAGGGAGGGCACAGATGAAGCAGTAAGGCACAGATGTGTGTGGCCTCCCACCTCATTGCTGAAGATCACTTTGGCAAATAAAGGTGTGGATTTTTATAATATCGAAATGGATTTGTTCAAACTGGTGTCTTCAAAAAGTAACTGTGGAGACAGTTGGTTCTTTAGGAAGAAATGGGAATGAAGCGACTTAAAAAAATTGCAAAGTGAAATGGTCATTAGGTCAAGAGCTGCTAACTACCAACATATTGTTCTAGTTACTGTCAAACTATACTGTCTCACTTGATCCTGGTTGAATCTGAAATTGAGAATTGTGTTTATTATTTGTGAGAATGACAGAAATACCTGCTTTTAATAATTGAACCAAAGCAAAACAAGTGAAGAAGTGTACAATAGAGCTTATAATGCCTTAGATTATAAACAAACCAAAAATATTTTAAAACACTCTAGTAAATATTACATTTGTTGGTTTACTTAATATCTATTAGAAGTAAAATTTAGAGTGATTCAATTTACAGGTTTTGGTGAACAAAAATGTGAGATTATATATAATTCATTTGAATGTTATAGTAATATGCCCAAAAAGGCAATTTCAGTTTAATGGTCTTAGGTGTCAGATAGCTTATTCCCCATTAATATAATTTAAAGGATTTCTAATTCATCCTTTACATTTCAGAATGAAAATCTAATGAAAAATGTCCGGACCTCTGATGATTCTCAAAATTCAAGAGTTGTAGTTTTTATTTTCTTTCCCTAATAATCTGGAGTCATTTAAGATACCCCAAAGCTAAACTTTGATGGAAATAATGTCTAAAACCTAGAATTTTTAAATGGTTGATCATTATAGTATTCTTTGGCAAAAGCATCTGACAAAATGGAAGTTGTAAAACTGAACTCTGTAGTAACTTGTCAAACATCTGTACCAAACAACTTAGTAAACAGAACAGCTTGCTAAGGAACAGGATATACAAAAAGTGGAATTTTTCCATGGACAAGACTCAATAAATACACCTCTAACTCTCATTGTACTTATACATTCAGTTTCCATTTTCTGTTGTATTCCTCTCTTTTAAGTGTTAAGCACTCGCTGATAAAGTAAGAGTTTGCTCTGTTATTCTCAAGACTATTGCTTTCAAAATGAAACCATATTAAAACAAAAAAAGCATTTCCATCTATGTCATTCTCAATAACGTTATGAAGAAAATATCTGAGATTATATCTAAACAAAAATATTGAAGTCTTTCTAAAATGTTTATCTGGCATTGGCAAATTCTGTATGTAATATCCTATCCAGTATAGTGTTGATAACCTAAAACTTGGATTATCCAAGAAAAAAAATGTGAATTGTGTCTCCTTTGGATGTGGAAGAATGAACACTGATGGCAAATGTTTATTTCTAATTGGATTTGGAGCATGGCAGGTGACAAAGGACTATGTAATTACTTATACTCTTCCCAACCAAAGTGGTAGTGATATGCACTGCCCTGGGAAAGTGCCCGACAGAAGCATATCTACTGAATCCTCATTAATATTTTTGAATTGCAAATACTATCTGCCCAGGAAGGAAAAAAGAAAAAAAAATTGACTGAGCATATATGCTATAAAGTTCTCTAGCAGTAATATCCTCATTAGGGTTCCTGGGAATTCTGCAGTGCAAGGAGTCCAGCTGAGAAAGAACACTTGCTTCCCTCCTAGAAGGCAGAGTGCTTGGGAGCTGAAGCAATTTGTCAGTGTGCACCAGGCACTTACTCTTCGTAATTCAAACAAGTGAATTTTCTGTTGTTGGTTATATTACCCATGACGATAGTTCATACTGAACAATGTGACAACTTACAAAGTGCCAATTTTAAAGATAACTTGGTTTAATTTATTTTTTAAAATCATCGAAATGGGAACAGCACCTGAGCCAAAACCGACCTACTTTCCTGAATCTGTATGTAGCTTGTAATAGCCAGTTTCCCCAATCCCACTACTAAAATGATCAGAAAGGGGCTAACTGTTGTACTGGTGTGGCAAACCCTAGCGACGATCGTGCATGTGGGGTCAATTAGCACACACAGACACTTACTGCAGTGAAAAGAAGATGGCACAGCTGGACAGGATGACCATGGGAAGCAGGCAGTATCCCAGAATACTCGCCACACAGCCATAGGACACCCCTGAAGAGCTCATCAAGTTTAGTAAGGCGTGAATACCTCAGCAGCCAATGGCACTCGTGCCATACACGTAACCAAACTGGACTTTTCCTGCCTGAAACAACGGGAAGAAAACGGTTTGAACATAGAACAAACATCCAGAAGAAATCAGACTGTCAACAAAGCAGAGAGCATTTTCGAATCAATCACCTCAATGCTGTTCATGTCTTTGTAGTGTAAGTCTCGAGACTGGGAGTTCTGGAAAAAATACTGCCTGTAATATGGATTCCGGTCATGAAAACAAACACCACCACCTGCCCTCCTGGAGCTATACGTGAGATGGCACAAGCGTGCTTATATTTCCAGATTTATATTTTTTTATCATAGATTGCCTACTGGGCAATAGGTACTAGGCATAGGTAAGGATATATTTTTCTCCCCATATTTGTTGAACAATTAAGTGAATGAATAAGTTAATGAAAAAATTCCAATTTAGTCTTGGAGATTTGCAAAACATATTAGTAATATTAGCAAACATCTGTCAGATTTACTATGTTCGGTCCTATTCTAAAGATTTCACATATATTAATTTATTTAATCCACACAACATAATTAGTTGGTACCATTGTTGTACCCATTATACACATGAGGAAACTGAGGTGCGGGGAGGTTAAGGAACTTGCCCAAGGTAAAATAATGGTAAGCGGTGGAGCTCAGCTTTGAATCCAGGCAGTCCAGCTCTAAAATTTAGGTCTTTAACACCTGCAGGAGCTCGAACAAGTCCTAAACAAGGGGACTTATTTAACCTTATTTAAGCCAGTATACCCCAAACTTATCCGACCCCAGAATCCTTTGTTTTCATAATGCCTATTACCAGCTTAACTGAACAGACTTTATGAAAAACTGATTTATATAAACCAACTGATAGCAAATCACAAAAGAGGTATTGTTAAAGGAAGTCAGTAGTGTTCAGGATAGACCGCTGACCTGAGGATTCATCAAAATAGCCATCACCCACAGAGCACTAGAGACTTGTTCCTGAACCAGCACAGTTAAACTCATCCAGGGAAAGTCACAATCTACTACTGATTCAACAGAAGATATTTTAATGTTTGCTACCCGAGGATGCCAAAGCTCCAGTAAAGAATGCATGTCATTTTTATATATACATTAAGCTGGTTAGAACTTCTAGAGAAAGATTGAGGAGGCTGACTCCGGTTTTCATGGGAATTATTTGAAAACAACAAAGGATCTGGTAAGTTGATTCAGAGAGAGAGCTTTTTAGCTGTCCTTTTTTCTGCTCCATAGCTGTCCTTATGTCTTACAGAATAAAGAGATATTTATTTTGTAATTAGTTAATGGAGAATATGACCATTTTAATGTTTAAAATTGTCCAGCTATTTTGAAATTTTCTTCCTCTGCAGTTGGGGAAGTTGATCACTACTAAGTTCTTTCACAAAATGTCCCTGGGCTATGTTGCAGAATTCTCTGCTGCATTAGCCATAATAAGTCCTCCTGGCTATTTTGTGAAATAATGCCAATAATGCTAATGGACATGCTAAAAGAAACACATCAGTTATGTACTGCTCTATTGGGTGAGTTTGCTCCACTTGGAAAATAGTGACAATTTCAAATCACTTTCATGTATTAGAGAAACATTCTACTTAATATTTTAATTGGGTGGGATAATTCTGAGGTAGGAATAGTTGTAATGGTGAAACACAACTTCCCTGTACCCCAAAGGACACATAGCAGGACCATGACCCTAACCAGTTTTGTGCATGGGGTAAATAGAGGGTGGATAAAACTAATTTGGTAGTAAAATTGTCCTTTTCCATATCAGTTACTGACCTCTCTCCTTATCTCTTACTCTTGTTAGTTTATCTAATTTGAGGTACAATTCCATCTGGCAGGGCCAGTCCCATTTTTTTAAGTTGTTTCAAATTCTAACAAGGACTTGTAATTGAAATGAAAAATAAATGTTCAATTTCTTTTTAAATTCAAAAAATTTTAGGTCAGCCTTGTACCACCCTTATTACTACATCTTTACTTGAAATACTTCTTATTCTTCTGATTATGCTTTTATATTGGCCGTGCATGTTCCTTTTCCAGATCACACTCTTAGCTCTACTAGAAAAATTAAATGGAGCCATAGCTTTAAAACGCTTGTGTTCATGGTTTGGGGGGTGAAAATAATTTTAAGAGGAAGAATAAGTAAAATTAAATTTGTGTTGAGCGTTTGAAGCAGTTCTTTTTAGTTTGCTTCCTTCAACATGAAGAAAGTCCACTAAAAGGTGTTGTGCCTTATATCATTATAAATCATAAAAGTGATCAGTATGTGACTATGGATCTTACACCTCCAGAGATAATGAACAGATTTGAATATTGTTTCTGGATTTAGTTTTGCTTTCTCTAGTACAACGCATATACCAGCCCATAAAATCATCTTCTACATTTTAATCTTAGCTATCCAGGGCAGGGTTAACAGTCTCAAATGGACTCTAAGTTAAATTTGGCTTTATTAATATCCAGTGGAGTTTTTCGGTCCTTATTGTTCTCCATGTATCAGAATCAATTCTGAAGTAACCACATCTAATGGTAAAGTTGAAGTGAAATTATTTGCCTAAAAAGTTTGAGAAAATATGCACTTTTACACATTCCCTAAAATTTCACAACTGAAACGAACCTTAAGAACCACTTATATAAACCTCTTTTTTGATCTTCAAAATGAAAAAAAATGAAGGCCAAGAAATAGGAAAAAAAAAAACAGGTTCAGGATCACACCTGGAGGCAAAGTTAGGGGCAGATCCAATTTTTCCACTTTCAGTTGAGTTCTTTGCCTGTATTGCTTTGCACTTAAAACAAAAGAGAGGATATTTAAATAATTCCAACTAACATTATGCACCCAAAAAAGATCTTAATGGGATTAATGCTTTCCTTTAAGAGATGGTAATAGTAATATTTTCTACAGAAAAACAAACAGCTGTTATATTACAAATTACCTGAAAAAGAAAGATGAGTTAATATATTAAATTGATTGTTTCTGACAATTTGATTAATTGACATGGTCTTACTTAGCAGCTTAATCTAAGATTATCAAATTACTATGACCAAGACAGAAGGGATGTTAGAGACTAAATTAAAACTCTGGTTGATATAGTGTTAGATTTGTAGAGTATTTGCATTTGCTGTAGTTCAAAGGAAGAAATAAGACGCTATAACTAAGTACAATTGTATTGGATAAATATGATGTGATTATTGACCACACTACAATGCAGAAATTAGATTTCTATCAGAATTTCGACTAGTATTAGGTAATTAATAATGAAAAGTGAAGACTCATTTAGTTGCAAATACATTTTACAGCTACTTTTGAGAAGTATAGCTGCATTAGGGAAGTGGATAGCTGTAAGAAGGGAAAGTGAAATGAATAGTTATTTTAAGGACTTTTCTTAGAATCTTTAATTTCCTATATTACCTCTCTTGCCAAGTTTAGCTCTTTGTGCCCTAATGAAACTGTACTTGTCAGACTGGCTTGACTATCTTGTTCATCCTCTGTTTTTAATGTATTGTCATAACCTCCTTAATACAAAATCATAGACCTTTCTCATTTCTTCTTTTTCTTCCCTTTTTTGGGTGGAGAAATCATTTTTCTAAACTGTAAGCTAGAATACCTTCTAAACTTAACCTAGGTGGAAATATGTTTTTCTTTTTTGATGACTGAATATCATTACTCCCAGAGTTAAAGAATGAAAGAGGCCCATACACAAGACAAATGGAGATGTCAGGGGAAAAATGGCCTTCATAAAAAACAGAAAACTAAAATGATAGGGGAAATATACAGGTTGAATAAACAAATCACTGCTTATCGTTGCAAGTCAATTTATTCATAATAGCCTAACCAGAAACAAGGAGACTCATCTCATACCTAACAGAATATTTGAAATAGTCTAGAGATAGATACACCCCAGCAATGAAAATGATGAGTAAATAGAGAGGATTTGTCAAGTGTCACAACAGAAATCTCACAGAAAACAAGAAATAAAATTTCAGCTCTCTGTTTCCCAAATCCATGTGTTCCTCCAACTTTTTCAGATTGACAGTCTTCTCTAAACAACAAAAAAGACTTAATTACAAGAAAATCATTTATATGATTTCCTGCTTTGTTGAAAATCTGTCTTGGTGACCTGATTTTTGAAATTCTATTTAAATTTACATTTTTTATCTGTTGTAATACATGATGGCAGTTTCTCTTTGTCATTATGGTTCCATTAAATATGTCTCTCTCACCAAAAAAAAAATGTAGTTATGAATTAAACAAACAATTTTCACTTCATAAAGTGATATACTTTCTTCCGTATTTACAAAGACCTCTTCAAAATGACATTTGAAAGGACATGCATTAAAATCTGGTACTTGGCTGTGGTGTATGCAGAAGTAGAAATATAATGCTGTAAACATGAAACTTAGATAAACCAATGTTAGCTAAAAAAAAGAAAAAAAAAGAAAGATGTAGTGCTTGCTTCTGTCCATTACCAGAAGTAGAGCAGCTCCTAGCACCCCACAGAACAGGATGGGCCCAGTGAGGTCTGTTTCATTCATAATGCTGCCATCTGCTGGCTTCAGTGGGTTTAACACTGTCAAAGTTTTTTGCCATATGTGATCAAAGTTAATTCCAAGTTCTAAAAAGAAGAAGGGGGAGGAGATAATATAAATATAGAAAAATAAACATGAGTAATATTCTTTAATTAAAGTTAACAAATATTATTTATTTATTTAGCACTTTAATCTGATTGTTATACCTTCATAGTTTAAAGTTCTATGTAATATATAGCAACCTTAAAACAAAAGACTTTTTTTCCCCACACAATGAGCTGAAAGATATATGTTAGAGAAATAATTCCATCAAGGAAAAATTTCCCTACCTTCTGCAGCAAATATAAGCTTAAAATGCAGCCAAAAATGAGGAAATGGACGTTATACAGTAAAAACAAAATATAATGGTAGCTAACAAACCAAAAGTCCCATCTTAATGCCCATTGAGATAGTTCTTTCTCCTGCATTTTCTATTGCTAACACTTTTGAAACTTGTCCAACCAAACATGCATAATTTTCAGTTAGCAGTGTTATCTAATCTAAAGACACTTAGCCTAGGTCTGGGATTTTACTTATACTCTGCCTGATGAGAAGAGCAATAACATGCTAGCCGCCTGAAACTCCACAGAGGAGAAAAGGCAATGGCTCATTCAGCAAGTAAAAGCAATCATGGCGTGCATACATATTTTAATAAGGTCAGTGCTCTGTGTTGTTGAGTCTGTGTATTCAGAGATTAAATTCTTGAGACAATTAACCTTTCCCTTTTATGAGTGGTGATGGTAGAATAAAATATCCAAAAGCAGTGGGGCTCCGTGTCCATGAGTCTAAACTCAATTAGAAATTTCTAAATATTTCTCCAATGCCTTGTTTTTCAAAGAATTCTGACTGCCCTTTTACAGACCCCACTGCTAGATTCTGCTCCTCTTATATCTTTTTCATTAAAAAGAAAAAAAACCCAGCCGTTTGACATCCACTGAATATAGAAATAAATGCCAACATCACATCAGTTACTTTTCTCACCACTCCTATAAAGATTAACTTTAAGATGCATCTGGAGTAGAAAAAAAGGACATTCACAAAGGAGAATATAACGTCACTACTTAGGAACCAGTAATCAAGCTGATTACCCTCCTTCTCTCATTTTAAATTTGAATACAGGTGAGGTGGAGGTTAGGAAAAACTGGAGCTAAACTACTATAAAGTACATACATTTGAGCTAAAAAGAGTGGAATTCTTTTCAACTGAATATTTTTACAGAATTTTGCTGTAAGCCTTACAAGATTTACATGTGTTGGTCTTACTGACATGCATTGAGGCTGGTACTGTTATTTTATTCCTACTTTGTGCATCAGATGGCTGAGGTTTGGAGTGATGAACTTTTCCAAAGTCACAGAGCCAGTAATAGAAAACTAAATAAATAAAATAGTCCAATTAAAAAATGGACAGAAGAACTGAATAGAAATTTTTCCGAAGAAGACATACAAATGGCCAACAGGTACATGAAAATGTGCTTAACACCATTAATCATCAGGGAAATGCAAATCAAAACCACAATATCATCTCACACCTGTTAGAATGGCTAACATCAAAAAGACAAGAAATAAGTGTTGGCAAGGATGTGGAGCAAAGGGAACATTTGTGCACTCTTGGTGGGAATGTTTATTGGTGCAGCCACTATGGAGAACAGTATGGGGGTTCCTCACAATTTTTTTAAAAATAGAACTACTGTATGATCCAGCCATGCCACTTCTGGGAATATATCTGAAGGAAACAAAAACAGGATATCAAAGAGATATCTGTACCCCCATGTTGAAAGCAGCAACTGCCAAGACATGGAAACCACCGAAGTGTCCACTGATGGATGAATGTGTAAAAAAGTTGTGAGATATATATATATATATATACATACATACATACACATTGGAATACTATTCGGTCATAAAAAACAAGGAAATCCTGCCATTTGTGACAACATGAATGGCCCTTGAGAGCATTTTTCTAAGTGAAATAAGCCAGACAGAGAAAGTGAAATACTGCATGGTATCACTTGTATGTGGAGTCTAAAAAAATTTTGTTAGGTCAAACTCATAGAGTCGGAGTAGAAAAGTGGTTGCCAGGGGCTAGGGATAGGGTACAAAACAAGAGGGTACAAAAGAAAAAAAAGAATGCTTTTAATCATATAGCTGTGGTCGAGTCAATGTGCATCTAATCTCATAAGGTTTGTATTTTTTTGAAGTGAGCCCAGTTCTCCCATGTGAAGGATTGTCTCCCTAAATCATTGGTACCTGCCATTCAACTTCCCTTCCCAGGATTTAGTAACCCTCTTTGGTCAGAGACAGGGTATAATTCAACTTCTTTTATAGTTGTGTATACCACCTAAACACCTTGCAAAGCTGACATTCTACACACAGAATACCAGGTGAACTTTCAATGATCGCCATGACATAGAGTGACCTTGCTCTAAAGGGGCCTAGACATTTTTAGAAGGTCAGCCAGACATTGCCCAAACTAGGATAGAAAGTGGATCTTTCACTCTTTTCACATCCAGGTTGACAATTGCTAGCCAACCCAAGCTTGAAAAGAAAGAATTTGGATTTAATTTGAATTAAATTAATAGTGAGCAAATCATTTACGTTTCAACTTCCCTTTTTATTTTCACAGTGTATTTATATATCTCTTAATGAACATACACTTTGGAGGATATGAGTAGTTCACCAACTTAAAATAGGTTAGAATGTCCAATGTGATTTTTAAAATAGCAGAAGATTTTAAAAATTGAGAAATGCTATAGTTAAATTAATTTCAACTGAGGCTTATGTTGTTTTCAAACTTTATTTTCAATTTATATATTTACGTTAACAATATGTTTTCAGTATTTACCACAATAAAGTGGCCTTTAATTCAAAATACCTTTCTCCTCAAAAAGCATAATCATTATTCCTGAAGAAACCCAGATGAAAATGCTTTATGAGACATTATTACTGATATCAGCCATTTATTTGATGGCATAATTAACTTTTGCATGTTTCAACATGGAGTCATGAAACAACGAATGAACATAAGACCTACTAAATATTTTCATAAGAAAAAATATTTTATGTGTTTTTTACCAAAATACATCTCCATAATATTTTGTTTTCAAATTTATTATAAGGTATGCAAATGAGATACCTATTTATCAATTGTAGATACCCTAATATAACAAATTATTTTACAAGATAAAAAAAGATGAAACTGCTGTGAAATTTGAATGCAAAATTTATTGTTTTGCTGTCATCTAGTGGTAGTAAAGTATACAATATATATGTTATAAAAATGAATTAATATGTTTGTTTTCTATGCAAATTGTGGCATTGGCCTTTCAAATATAAACATCAGGCTATGCTACAAATGTAAATACCAAATATCACAGTAATTTTTCTAGTCTGACAGATTTGAATTGACTATTATTCTTCAAGATGCATTTGTTAACATTGATTATACACGATCAGATAGCAAAGGTTATCATTCTTACATAAAACGAAACAAGTCTTTTAGACAACAAAGTACTTAAGGAATAAACGAGTGCACATTCAAATAGCATGTTTTTGTGCAAGGGATGTTAATTATTATAACTTCATAATTTTTAGGCTGTTTTGGTGTACGCTCAATAAAAACTAGCAAATGTCTTTTATCATCTTATCCTAGAAATCCTGCCTATGGTCTTTTTATATCTTTTAGACAGATGAGGCTTGAGGCTTTCACAAAGTCACCCAGCCTGAAGAACATATTGGATCAGAGTCTAGAAATTTCATAGACTCAAAATGCAAAATTATATCAGATACTCTCTCTTCTAATATACTATATATTTGGTGGGGATAATCACAAAGAGAAAACAAAACAATCTAGGAATTTCTCTGAGATGTAGTAGGAGGGGAAATCTAGTATATTTCCTATTTGAAATTTAAGAAGACATCATGGGAGAATGTATTTGAGTTTAGAATATCAGAATGGAGGCATCTGAGACAAGTAGAAAAGATTATTTTCAGTAAATGTTACAGGAAAAATTGATTAATCATTAAAGAAAAGAAACAAAGTTAATTCTACTTCATGTACTAACTTAAAACAATTTTCAATGAATCAAAAATTTAAGTGAAAAACAAAAAATAATTCAAAAATTTAAGAATCTACCAGAGGATATAAGCAGTATCTAGAGCTGGAGAAATATATTCTAAACAAAAGAGCAATTGGAAAGAAAAGTTACCAAGAGAAATATTGTGGAGTTAAAAACATAAACATGATTAATAAAATGACTATATGCCCTAAAATCCCATAAACAAATTAGATGGCAAGCACAACCTAGGAAAAAAAAGCTTGAAATACATATTCCAGACAATAATTAATATCTTTACCATATAAACATCTCTATAAATAAAAAAGGAAAGGAAAAATCTTAAGATTCCAATAGGAAATCTGGCAAAGAACTTGAAAAACAGAAAGAAGTAAAAACATGTGAAACAATAAACATATGAAAAAAACATATAAAACTGTCAATAAACATATGAAAAAAGTGTCTAACTTTTCTAGTAACCAAGAAATAAAAAGTATTATTTTTTGCCTTTTTGCCTATCAAATTAACAAAGACATTTCATATTCTACTATGGAGGTCTGTTGGCTCATTATTTTTCTAGATAAGCCTGACAGTGTAAATGACTTTTGACCCAGTAATCCCAATGTTATAGTTCCATCCTAAGGACAGATTCTGTACAGGTCAAAGTTTTTACTATGATATTCACCAAAGCATTATTGATTATAAAGAACGACCTCTATGGTAGATTTAAATTATGGTACTCGTATATAGTAAAATATTATGAAGTCATTACATGTCATATTTTCAAATAACATTTAATGACTTTAAAGAATGCATGTATAGAAATGCTTATGATATAAAGTAACTTTAAAAAATACAAAACTTTATGCCCATAGTATGATCCAACTTTTATTTTTAAGTATTTACCAATATCTTCATAGTCAAAGAAATATAGTATTTCATTTTTTAGTGTATATATATATATATATATTCACAGAAAAACAGAATAAAGGATGGAAGAAATTACATCAAATTATTAATGATAGTCATGTCTCAGAGACAAAATATTTGGTGATTTTTTAATATCTTTATTCATATGTTTCTATATTTTCCAAATTTCTATTTTGAATATAGATTACTTTTATAATTAGTCAATTGATAGGTTTTTTTTACGTAGAGATGTTGGTGGAGTCAAGGAAAATTCTTGATGCGAATAGCTTATACTTTTCAGGTGTTAGATATCCGATGCAGAGGCAAATTAGAATGAATTGGTTAAGCGTAATTGATCCAAAAACTTAACTGGCTTCTAAAGAGCCAACAAATCGATTATATAAATCTCTGTGCTTTTCTGAATGGTTTAAATCTTTCCTCTTTTATTAATTTTGAAGGCAAAGAGAGAAGAATGTTTTAATATCAGGTGGCTGTCTGTGTTCATAAGAAGCAAACAATGATCTTTTGATGTAAAATATTGGGAATTTTAACCTATCCCTTTTCACTGGACTACATACAAAAGAGTTAGAGCAGTTAGCCTGTGAATATTTCTCCTTGGCTTCCAAATTTAAATCTCCTTGAACTTTAGTTTTCTAGCATCATGTTGACATTCCTTAAGAACAAAAGCGGCAGATATAAATTGGCTGGATTAAAAAAAAAAAATCAATGGATGGAAGATGCCTGAAATCTTTGGAGGCCACCTTTAACTGCAAGGGTCCCCAGGTTTCCTTGCCACCAAGAGTGCTATTTACTGGAATCATATTCCTTCCCACTTAGTCGTATCTAGCTGAGATGTGCGGGCTCACATGAGCCAGGAAGGGAAAAAAACCTGTCTTTTCTCCATGACAACAAAAAAAGAATATTGAGAAACTACCCCCTTTGCTCCCAGGCAAACATAGCAGAAAATAGTAAGATATGCTGGTGGTTACTCTGATATAATCACTCTGCCAAAATATGTCTTCACTGTTGTCTAGATATGGTCAGGGAGTCCGCATTCAAGAAACAGTGAAGAAACATTTAAAAACTGCAAGACTAGCACAGCAATAGCTCGTATCTACTTCCAATCGTCCCCACACATACAGGAGACAAACTCCCAAAGGCTTAAGTGTGTTGGTCTGGCAGACTCTTGTTTATATGTGGAATAATCACATAGAACACTGTGTGCGGCAGGCTGACAGCGCACATTAAGAGCTGATTATTGCTATTGTTCTTTGAGCTGTACACACATTAATAGCACTGCCTTAACTTATCTTCTAGTAAAGGAGGCTCTTCATCAAAACTGTCAACGTAAGAAGATGGTGAATAATAATCCTGGTTGGATGCTGGCTGAAAGAATTGTCCCGCATAACTTGATGACACGAGCATCTCTGGTGGGACGAAGGCAGGCTGAGGCCGCTCACTGGCCTGTTGTCTAGAAAAAGGAAGATACTGATATTTACACATCTAAGAAAGGGATATTACGACAAATCAAGGAAGGAAACTACGATTTTCCTTTTATGATTTCTCCTAGTTTTTATGACTATTTACCCACGAAAGAATTAACTTGCTTGACGTTTAAATTTAATCAAAAAAAGAAACAGTAACTAATTGTGAGAAAACTCTCTAGAAGAATGATCCACATTGACTAACATGTATTGTTAATTTACAATGTGCTGGACACTCTCCTTCACATTTTCTCACGTAATTAAAACTCTGCAAAGTAAAAACCGTAGTTTTAATCCCATTTTACCGAAAAAGAAATACAGGTTCATGGAGACTGAATGACTTGCCTGGTAACACACAGTAACATTCAGGTGTTGGACTGTGAACTGAAACTGTCTTTCTGAGCAGCGCCCTGATCCCTACACAATGCTGCTTTTTCACTGATTTTCAGGGACATTCACCAAACAGGACATTCCCTATAAATCCGTGGAGGCAGCAAGTAAAAAATCATAGTCATACTAAGTGAAGTCAGCCAGACAGAGAAAGACAAATATCATATGCTATTGCTTATATGTAGAATCTAAAAAAAAAAAAAAAAAAAGATGCAAATGAACTTATTTACAAAACAGAAATAGACCCACAGACATAGAAAACAAACTTATGGTTACTAAAGGGGAAAGAGGGGGAGGGATAAATTAGGAGTTTGGAATTAACATATACACACTACTATGTTTAAAATAGATAATCAACAAGAAGAACCTACTGTATAGCACAGGGAACTATACTCAATATCTTGTAATAACCTATAATGGAAGAGAATGCAAAAGAAGAATATATATATATGTATAACTGAATCACTTTGCTGTACACCTGAAACTAACACAACATTGTAAATCAACTGTATTTCAATAAAAATTTTTTAAAATCAAAATTTTAATAGTAGTCAATTCATAGGAAAAAAATAAACACATAAACTGACCGTTGTCCATCAAGGAGTAGACTTTTTAGCTCTGGCTATTCCCAGACAGTTACTGACAATCAAATTATCTTTGAGAACCTGACTTAAAAGTCTTCCATAATTGGCTTCACTGTCCGTCTTTTGAAATGTGCAATTTAGTTTTGTTGAAGCACCATATTACAATATTTCCTTGATTGTGCTTTTATTTGGTTTTTATTTCACCACTTGTGTGAGAAAGTTGGAAAACAATCTTAGTACATAACTTCTTGCAGGAAGAGAAAGGAAGGAAGAAAAAAGGGCTCATCTGTGAGGTTATTTGGTCATTTCAAATTGTTTTTACCGAAAGGAAAGGGAAGGGAAGGAAAGGAAAGGAAAGGGAAGGGAAGGGAAGGAAAGGAAAGGGAAGAGAAAGGAAAGGGAAGGGAAGGGAAAGGGAAGGGAAGGGAAGGGAAGGGAAGGGAAGGGAAGGAAAGGAAAGGGAAGGGAAGGGAAGGGAAGGGAAGGGAAGGGAAAGGAAAGGAACATGAAAAGTGGTCCTTGATTTCCTTGATTACAGAGCATCTTAATTAGCTCTTTGAGAAGGTAAATACTGAAATTTTGATGATTTCTAACTCAACACATGATTCCAAATTTCAACTGAATTAGACCAAAATAAACACTGGACTCTGGCTGCTAGGATTTAAATATTACCTTTGTTAACAGGCATCTCCTATTCCTGTAAAAAATCATTTCAAATAACTGTGAAGTGAGTGCAAAAGCCTCCTTTAGAACGACTGGCAACATTCTTGGTCATATTTCCCTTCTTTTGCTTTCCAACTCTATGTATTATATTTCTGCCTGTAATGCTAGTCCCATCGTAGGGTGTATCCTGAACCAAGTAGAGTGTTTAGCAAACAGGACTCCTGGAGTCCAACTGCCTGGGTTCAAATCCCAATTTTATAATCTTAGGCAAATCATTTTACATTCTGTGCTTCAGTTTCCTCATCTGTAATATGAAGACAATAATAGAACTCATAAGGTTATGATGAATTAAATTAGCTGAAATAAATAAAGCACTTAGGTTAGCATGGGGCACACAAAAAGTGATCAATAAGCATTAGCTAAGTATATGTCTGCTCTTCTCTTCCCGAGACTGACACTGAAGCATTCCAGACACCTTCCTCACACCCTGGAACAGCATCTTCTATATTTGCAAATAGTTGTCTCCCAGTCTGCCACTTCCTCAGAGAAAACAACATTAATAGGAAGCCAAGAGTTTGTATCCCTTCTGTGCTGATCATCTCTAGCTTTTTCCCATTTTGGTTTCCCTGGAACACCTAGACTGACTTCGACAACATCCCACCCACCCTGTGTTTTCCTACCAGGAGAATCTCCACTACACTCATGCCTGGCTTTCCGTCTCTAAGCCATGAAGCGATGGCCACACCTGGCCCATATACAAACCCTCTGAATGCTCACTAATTCTTCAATATTCCCCTTTTCACCACCTATACATGGGGTTATACAGTTCCAACCAGCCTGAAGAGGCTTGTCTTTACTTAGATGATATTGTGTTAAGATACGGCATGGCCTCCAGCTTGCGAAAAATATTTAACTGTTTCTGAGGCAACAGGACTTAACATTCACCTTCCAATGTAAATACAGAAGATCGCTGTTAGAAGACTCAGTTATAATTTCTGTGGTTTCAGAATTATGTTTGTTGCACAGAGTCAGTTTTCTGTCGCATCACATAATCAATAGGTACATATTTTATTAGAGGCTTTGTTTTTCCAAAACTATATGGACTTCCATCATGAGGGTCAATTGATGCTCCTTTCCTTTGTCAGTCTGATCCCTGGGGGAATGGGCTTGTATGACATTCCCAGATCCTGGCTCAGCCAGCGGGTACACATAATGATGTGGCATTGACAGTGCCATTAACTATGTTTGAAACACTAAAGGAAGATCAGGTCTAGAGATTCAGAAAAGCTGATGATTCAGTATCTATCTGTTAAAGTCCCACTGAAACATTCAAAGGGAGTTTTCCATTTGTCGTCACCTTTCTGCAGAAACAGCTATTTCTTACTCTAAATAATTGGAATAGATTTCCCATTTCAAAAGTTGGGAAACTGCAGTGGGAAAATATAGCCTAGAAAACTGGCTGCAGTCACTGGAAATAACGCCTATCTGAATGACTGGATAGTTAAGTTGTTTTTTGAATGAGAAAACTCCATCTTGTTCATCCTAAAATAAGAAAACTTGTTTAAAAATATAAATATCTTCATTCATAATAAGCACAGTCAACCAGCTTTCAGATCACTATGTCATTCATTGAGCATAACAAGTGTTTTAAAAATGAGCTCTCATACTGAGGAGGAGGGAATGGGGCAGGGGACAGGGAGAGAGAAAGAGACTAATCGATTATAACTAGCTACTGGATTCCTATGTCTTTTGCCAGTATGATGAGCATCTTATTCTGATTTGGGGTACACTTTAATTGAACTATTCACTGTATGAATAAAAGATCAAGTTTCTGGAGTTATTTGATGCACACTTGTAAATCACTGACCTGACTCCATGTTTTACGTACCTCATAAAAGTACCACAGCTAATATGCCCTTTTCTAATTCCTGAGACTTGCAGTGTGGGTTGGAATTTAAATGTTACCACATCCAAATCAGGACTTGGATTTAAATGCTAAGCATCTGAAGTAGGCCAGGCCATCAACCTGATGCAATATAATCATAACTTGCCCTCACTTGGTTATATTAATTTCCACCTCCTTGTCATCTCGATTTCTGGTCAACATTGATATGTGCAATCAAATGGAGAAAGAAAACTGGGTGGGCTGGGGTGGAGGGAGAAGGCTGTGGTTTGAGTCCCTGCTTAAGGAGACAGTTTTGTCTCTCTCTTATTGGACTTTTCAGTTTCGTTTAGTCTGAAAATGTGGATTGCAGATGCTGCCCAAGTGCTTATTCCATCTGGAGAAGAGAAGGGAGAAAAGAAACAGCAGGCCACTGGAGCCTTTCAATAAAACAGGAGCACAGAGCTGAAAAATCCTATTAGATAGCTTTCATGTGGATTATATATTTTGAGTTACCATCCTGTAATACCTTCATGCTCAAACTACTCCCTGGGCCATCATACACTTTTCTGTTTTTTCTCGACCTTCCAAACTGTAAATCATAAATGAAATAAAATTAAGTTCTTTTTCTGTTGTTGGATTCAGCAATGATTGAGCCAATTCTAGACAGCTTTATCCTTTTCCCCCATTTTTCTTATAAATATTTTAAACACATTTAATTTGCCTGGTGATAATATTCAGATAGATAGGTAGATAGAGGTATGGATTGCTTTTCATTTTAAGAAGTTCTTATGGCAATTTGACTAATGCTAGACAACAAAGACTAGGGGCATGAATGAGATAAAATTCCAGATATTTAATTTCTACAGTTTTAAAAACATTAGTTACCAATGCCTTTCCCTATCGCTTTAGAGCAGTGGTTCAGCACGAGTAGTTAGGATGCAGCTTGTGAAAACGGCGCCTATCTGCCTGTGTCTGCAGGAGTCATCAGCCCATAAAAACAACGTCCAAATTGTCTTACGGTGTAGTTGGAACAGAAGAGTCCCCACTGCCTGTTGTATTTATTCTGTTTTTTCCTCCTTATTCTGGAGTTTTCAAGATACTTATCTGTGTTCGAAAAATAAACTTCAAGAATTAATAAATTTGAAGTATTTCTTATGTGGTTATTTGCCCTAAACTTGTTGGAATGGCACAGTAACCACACATCCCAGTTTGCCTAAGATGATCCAGTTTATTCTTATTGTACCAACATTGTTATTAATAGCACACATTTTACTCTCAAAAATGCCTTGATTTTACAATAAATTATATGCCCCTTAGTCTAGTCCAACAACCTTGGACTAGCCTAACCCCATTTTTTACTAGCTGTGTGACCTTGGAAAAATTCCTTAATTTCTCTGTCCCTTCTCACAGTTCACTAATCTAAAAGAACATCTAAAGAAGCAACTGCGTAACCAAATGCACGTTTAAGTGACTTGGCAACAGTGTCCATTGCTTCTGCAAACTATAGTTATATGAAAAAATAACATATATATTATAATGGTTTTACTTCAACACACACTTTCCTGCACATTACCACAATTGTTCTTCAGACAATTCTCACGAAGTAGGTATTATTAACATCCTTATTTCTCAGTTTAACACACTCAGTTGGGGAAGTTTTCTTTCCCAATGTGACAAAAAACAGATGCCAGAGCCAGAACTTGAACCAAATCCTTCTCATTCTAACTGCCCTATTTGGGGCACTAGTAGAGGGTAAATACTAAATTCTTAATCATTTTTAAAATTTATTTTCAACTCAAGTTGAATTGTCAACTCAAATAACTAACACATTCTGAATTATGTTTATCTCGATTTCAGTTAGGAATTGCCACACTGTATTATAATAGCATATTTAATTGTCCCCCTCTCCAACATAAATTTTTTAATTTTGTGAGGGAAAAGATTATGGATTTCTTCTTTATTTTTGGGTTTATAGTGCCTTTCTTAATTTCTGACACACAAGCAGGCACTCAATAAATATTTATTAAGTTGAATACAATCGGTTTCTTGAGCAGTGTCCTGGAAAATATCAGGTAAAAGGAAAATGTTTTCTGTCTGTCCAGGGCCTGTATTCATGCTCCCTGTTAAGTGATGTTTTGAAAAGAGGAGACAAGTCTTTCACCTATAAACAGGCCTGAGGCGATCAGGGGCATTCATGGAAAACTGAATTCATTTCTCTGCCCTTTCCTAACATTTCTTCTTGGGCATTTTACGGAGATACAGCGGGGAGAGGTTTTGCTTCCCCCAAGGGAACCTCCCTACCTGAAACCCCCTGTCAAAATATTATGACTTCTTAAAATGAGAACATATTTTCTCAATGTCAAGTACTTACTTTCTAGATCCATAAAGATTTCCATAGGCATTAGAATCATTATAACTCTGCTCCTGATTATCAATGTTATAATTAGATTGGTAAAAGTCGGAGTCAAATTGTCCCAAGTTTGACATCCTGAAAAATAAGAGTGAAAAATGCAGAAGTTTAGGAGTCAATGAAAGTTCCTTTGAGGTATTTACGATAATAAACAGATGCTCTGATTATGACAGGATTCCTATTAGAGAACAAGGTAGTCTTTGAGTGGGGAAAGGGTGTGGAAATGTATGCTAGAAAGTCATTTACAAAACCTATATCTTCAACTAACTTTTGTGAAGTTTTCACTCACTAGGACTGTGACTTTGACTAAATTGACTTTAACTGATCTGAAAAAAACCATTCTTCACCTAATACCTTATTCTCAGCAGTTTAAGAGAAAAAGTTTAAAAGTTGGTATACATCTAGAAAGTTTTCCCTTAAACAATGTTAGTTCCCCACTTTAAGAATATATATATAGAGAGATAGATATACATATATATATATATATATATATATATATGTGTGTGTGTGTATCTATCTATTTATATATATATATATATATCTTGTTGCAAGGCCAGAAAGCAAATAGCTAATAATAATAATATTTGTTTGATTTTCTCATAGAGCTTTAAAGCGTGCTAACATCCTCTCTTCTCCCCAAAACATAGACAAAACTCTAAAAACTAATCTCCTAGTTCTCCTTTATAATTCCTAAAAGGTGTTCAAAACATTTTCCTTTTCTCTTGCCCTGCCTGCTGCACCTGGGCTTATGCTAAGTCAGAGGGAGAAAGGCTCAATTCTGCTACAGGAACAGAGTCTATCTTTCCATACACTATCTACATAGTTTTTATTCACTTCTGGGAATGAAGAGGAGTGCATGATCTTGGTATAGACCTAACGGCTTAGAATAGCAGAGGGAAAAAGAAAGACTTGACAGGAGGAAAAGGTGAGGGAAGAAAACAATAGCAAAGTGAGTAATAGTGTCTCTTTGGATGAAAATTAGAGAATGGAGTAAAGAATCTTTTCAACCTGACAGATATGGTTTTCAACTCAATACTTTAACCTTTATTTTTTCTTTGAAAAGCTTTCTATTTCAAAAGAATGAATTTAAAAATCACTAGCAGTAATCCATATAATTATAATAAATCTATGGGATACTACTTATAATAAATTTCAAATGAAACTGCATAAACAGCCTTAGCTCTAAGGGCCTCATTAATCAGAAATATTCAAGTAACAGTTGTCAAATATATCAAATTTTTTTCAGCTCAGTAAAAATACAGAAAGCTTTTCTAAAATTAGATTCATACATCTGATATAATAAATCAAGATTTTTCATTAGTAATGTGTATAAAAGTAACTATGAATTATATAAACTAAAATCAGGACTAGGAGAGTGTTAAATCTTTTAACAACTTATAATTTAAAGAATTTAAAATTTAAGAGCAGAACTTTCTCAGTCCATGAAAATATGTTATTATAAAGCATAGAGAGTAATATTACTGGAAAATACAGTAAGTTTTCAGAACATGCAAAGCTTTATGTAATATGACTATAGGTATTAAAGTCCTTACATAACCCAGCTTCATATTTTGTTTAAATGCCAAATTTTTTAGAAGGATCAGACACATACCTTTATATTATTTTAGTCGAAAGATCCTCCAACAAATGTAGCTTTATTTGAGAAATTTTTAACAAATCAGCTCATGAAAAGATGACCTGCTGGCTATATATATAAGCTTCTAAATTTGTACTCTGACACTCTGAACAGATGCTACAGCCAAAAAAAAAAAAAAAAAAAAAGCCTGCCAAAAGCCAAACACAGTAGCTTGTAATACTTGTTAAAGTGTATAAACACAGTGAATGGTGTAGAGACAATTTGGTAAAGTAAATGGTGGATTCAGTTTCCTTCTGTGACTAATGTACCCTTAAACAATGATTTAAAGTCATTTATTTGAGGCAAACAATAAAGAGGCCTTAACACTCCTTCTGCTTTTTAGCCTATAAGAGTATATTCACCCTAGACAAGATTTCCTAATAATATGTAGTAAAAATCAATATATGGTACACGATCTTAGCATGACAATCTTAGCAACAATCTGAAAATGAGTGTTATCAATTTTATCCAAATCTGAACCATTCAATTTATATAAACAACGTTTAGGAAGACTACCCATGATCTACCTCTGATATTTTTCCCTACTTCTTACTTCCCCATCACAGCCCCAAATGGATACACTAATGTGATCTAGGAGCACTCCTCATTTATAGGGCATGTTCTCTCTCATTTTTGAGCCTATCTTGACCACTGAAAGGCACGTATGATATTGTGATTTATAAGAAAAATATATATCTGGTCATTCAGTTGACCAAAATACATTTCTCATATATATATTTGGTCTTTGCTCATGGTTCCTCACTCATAGCTCCCAAAACCCTTGGAATTTTCTAAGTGTTGAGAGTGACAAAGGTGTCTCGGTATGTTAATGAAGTGATTTTGGGACGTCACCTAAGGATGGGGGCTGGCTGCCAATGGAGCCAGTAATGTGATTAGAGGGTTGGAACTGTCATTCCTATCCTAACCTCTGAGGAGGGAAGAGGGTCTAGATGTTGAATCAGTTGCCAATGGCCAATGATTTAATCAATCATGATTATATAATGAAGCTTTCATAAAACCCCAAAAGGATGGTGTTTGGAGAGCTTCTGGATTGGTAAACATGTGGAGGTGCTGGGAAAGTGGCATCCTTGTGGAGAGGGCATGGAAACTCTGCACCCTTTCACCATACCTTGCCCTATGAATCTCTTCCATCTGGCTGTTCCTGAGTTATATCCCTTTCAAAGTAAACTAATAGTCTAGTAAGTAAATTGTTTTCTCTGAGCTCTGTGAGCCACTCTTGCAAATAAGTTGAATCCAAGGAGAAGATTGTGGTAACCTCTGATTTATAGCCCATGGGTCAGAAGTACAGGTAACAACTAACAACCTGGTCTAGCTACTGGTATCTGATGGGAGTTGGGGGGACATTCTGTTGGGACTGAGCTCTTAACCTATGGAATCTGACGCTATCTCTAGGTAGATACTGTCAGATTGAGTTGAATTGTAGGGCACCCACCTGGTGTCCCAAGAATTGCTTGGTGCTGCATGGGAACCACCCCCCTGCAACATGTTGGAATTGGTACCACAAATAATTCAGCATCAGATTAATTTCCATCCCAGGAAACCGCCTGAATTGGTTCCCTTTACATCTGAGGTTTACTTCCAGGAGGTTTCTCTCTAGTTCTGACCCAGGTACCCTGGCTAATACTCCCAACACCTATCTGGATCTGGTGGTTTTGTCCTTAATATCAACATCATGGCTGGAGGTCAAGTTCCTCTGCGATCTGCTTCTTGCTGACTTTCCTTTATAGAACGTGAGACTTCCCATGTATCTGGATCTCAGTAACTGAAATCCACTGTTCAAGGATAGATTATGTGGCATTTTAGAACTTTCAACCGGAGCCAACGGCAGAATGGTAAAGTAAATTTTTCCACATTATTTTAAAACATTTGGAATTTGAATTTCTTTAATCAGAGGTATCTTTTGCCAGGTCACCAGTCAGGTAATAATGAGTCATGCATTTTTTGAGGATCTATTGAATACCAGACTGTATTCTAGATGTTGTAATTACAGAAGTGGATGAACAAAATAGACCTGTTTCTGCATGTAGCCCCCTCCCTCTGATTGTCAGGGGTTGGGGGGGGTGGAATCGGCCTTTGGACGGGAGTCCCCCCCTCCCCACCACCATGCCGGTTGCCGGCATCCAAAATAAAGCAAACTTTCCTTTCCATCAACCAGGTCTCTTTATTGGCTTTTGAGCAGTGAACAGCAGGACTCCACTTTCAGTCACAGAAGGATGAATTGAAGGGGTCAGGACCAGAGCAGGTGCCGAAGTAAGGAAGAGAGCTCATTCCAGGGAAATGATGTGAATGAAGTTGCCTGAACTGGGGAGGGTCCAGTGCAGGTGGAGAGGACTAAACAGGTACAAAAGATATGTGGAAAGAAGATTTTATAGGGTTTAATTTCTATTAGATAAGAGGGAGAAGAGAGGGATAATTATTGAAGATGATTTCTAGAATCCTGACAACTTCCCCATCCTAGTGTATCAACATTATGGAGAAAGGCCAAGTTGCTATATGGTAGCCAAATTTAGATCATCATGCTTTCTATTCCTCCTTTCAAAGTTTTTTATGTGAGAACATAAGTCCCTCCCTGTAACAGCAAGGACTCAGAGTGCATTCTTTTTTCTGACGTACAAAGTCATTGAAGAGTTTGCCAAAGATAATATTTTCAATCTTAGTGCATTTAGTTAAATTTTAAACTTACTTTGTGGTTTTGTACTTTTCAACTTAGTTTTTCTTCATGAAAAACCAGCTTGATTAAATGAATTGCAGAAAAATGAGAAGCAAAAATGGCATATAAAAATGAAATTAATCTAAGGCTCAAGTGAACTGTAAGGCATGAAACATTGAAGACCAAATGACTTCATTCTCCTGACAAGTGCTTTAATGGACCATTAATACAGGCCAGGATACTTTGAAGCTACTCTTATACGTGTAACGCTGTATCTGTATAAAACATACATTTAAATATTTATTTCCATTAATGAATTACCCAATTGTTATAATGTATGTTGAAGGACAGAGTTGAAATTGATATTATAAATAGTCAGCCTGATCAATTGATTAATTTAGCTCATGTACTTAAATAATTATTTCTGGGTTCTGAATGATCAAAAAGACTAGATAATATGAATAAGGATTCTCACCCAATGTAAAGGGCACCATGTTCTACTCACAGCCACTTTCCTTTCCTTTCCCTTTCTCCTTCCCGCCATCCTTTTCTCCCTTTTCTCTGTCCTCTCTCTAAACTCTCTTCTGGGGTGATCTCATCCCTTCCCCTGGCTTTATAGACCATCTCTATAGAGAGAGTTCCTGAAGTCACATATGTAGCCCTCGCATTTTTTCTCAGCTCCAAACTATTCATATCATATAGACAATTCAAACTTGACATAATCCAAACTGATTTTTTTTTTTTTTTAAATCTCTACCTTCCCCAACCCAACTCTCTCTTCCCCATTTCAGGAGATGGCATTACGAACCACTCATTCAAATCAGAAATCATCTAATCCTTCAGTGAATTGTATTGATGCTATCTGTAAAATATATCTCCCACTAACTAATTCTCTCCATCTCAACGGCTGTCACCCTGGTGTGTGCTCCTGCGTTCTCCCACTTAGACTTCTGTTTGTAACTATTCAATAAAGTGAAATACTCCTTTTAAAGTAGCAGATCCAGTAGGTGGTCATACAAGTGTATGTAATAAAGACTGTAAAAATCATACCATTAATGGACAGTGATTTGCCAAATCAGGAAAAGGTTTCTTTTGTGGCGGTTGACTGCAATTTGCAGTGGGAATAAGGAGAAGAATCCCCATCTGTAATTTCTTAATCTCTCTCTGGTGATCTGTCAAGTGTCAAAAGATTGTAAATTGATCAACAGCTGTATCTGAAATAATTTGCCCTGTACCTGACAATTACGCATACATATTTTTGTTAAATTAAAGGATTAGGGGTTAGATGGTTGGATGAATAATCACTACTATTAATTTCGCCTACTCAAAAACCAGTATTTCAATTGTGTCAGTCTCTCTAAGAATCACATAAGATTATGACATCCATGACTGTAATCTTTCGATATAAAAATAGAGGCTCCGAGAGGCTGACTTCTGCACAGTCACACATCTAATATGTGACAGAGCCTAATCTGGGAAATCAGTTCTCTCACTCAGCCCCATTTCCTTTCATAACTCAGACTGTTTCCCCAAAAAGACTATCAATGGCTGTCTGAAACACTAGTTTTAGGATGTACCTGTTTGGAAATACTAAAGGATATTTATTCACAGTCTCCAACAAATTATTTTCAGCTGAACAGAGCTGCTAGTGAACCAAGAGAAAAATATGTCATCATTTTCTACCTCTGCCGAAAGACAAATGGGTTGTTTGTTATCAGTGTTTATCAAGTAATTATTTTGGCAGTCTGTATTGCAATTTAATGTGCGTTATACTATAAATTACTACTCTTATTAAGGCAGAAAAAAATACATGTTGTGTTCCATTACTTTTTAAAATGCATTTTGCTCAGTGTTCTCTACATGCTTCTTTTGTTAATACCACATAAGATTTGTTCCTGATCATCTGCCCTTTAAAGACCATGCTGCTTCTATTTTATAAGCCTGAAACTGCAGCCCTGAACGTTACACAGCCACATGAAAGAGGACATAAAATTCTGTTTCGTTGCAAGAATTTTAAAGAGTTCTATGTGTCCTATGACAAGAAAAGAAAAGAAAAGAAAATTACAGGGTTTTCTTTCATTAATGCTAACATAATTATCCCTGACTTTTAATTTGGCTATTTCTTGTTAGCTTCTACTTTTGTCTTAGAAGAAAAAATTGGAATCTGGCAGAATTATTACTGAACAGGTACAAGTTTTTAGTTTGATAGCAACTAACTGTTAGCAAAATATAATTTACACCTGAAATTATGAAAATTGATATGAGTAGTAGTTAATTTGTACATTCTTAGTAGCCATATTATTATAATACCCATTTTAAAGTGTAATAAATTAAATTTACATACAATATAAATTTAGCATACTGATATAACTAATTTTACAGGAAAATTTTCCTAGGAATTACATAAATTCCTCCACAAGTTATCTAACCACACAGATCCTCAGCTCCCTCATTCATAAAGCAAGAATAAAATTTTTTCCTTCCTCGTAGCTACTATGTATTTTATCTTTATCTCATGAACTTAATTTTATTTTTCCCTGTGTTTCATAATATACCTAAATTGTTAATCAGTAGATACATATATGTAATTTATATATGTGTATATATGTACATGTATAAATAAATTTGTGTATAAAATATGAGGATTAAACAGGATTTTGAACAGGAACAATTAACACAGGCAGGGGCAAGTTGCAAATGCTCAATAAATGTTATCTGTTATGATTATGATGATTACACTTGTCAACAACAACAACAAAAACACACAAAAAGCTGCAAATAAGAGAAAGTTTACTTGAGGTTTTAAGTATTGCAATTCAGGAGGCATAGATTGGAGTAGCAACTCAAATGTGCTCCGAGGTAAATGGAAAATGGCGGGGGTTTATAAAGACAACTTACAAGACTTTCCACAGAAGGTTATTTTTACAGAACTGTGATTGGTGTCGCAGGCATTCAGTCACTTGTTGGCAGCAGGTTGGTTGCTAAGCTGCCATCTCTAGAGAGTAAAGAAAACAAGTCCCAGGTGGTCTCAGGATGGCCTAATCAAAAGTTTATGTGGCGTCCAGATGTGGACATGTGTCAGTTCCACTTCCCTAATGGTCTTCCAGCTCCATTTTGACATAAATGACTCCATTTTTTTTTGTTCATGGCCCATAACTTCTAGGTGGAAAAGAAGTTGGATCAATAGAAGGTGCCTGTATTTACTCTTGTGTTCATTATTCACAGTCACTCAACACATAAATATTTTTAGTAAACTCTACTTTGATAGCACACAAACTTATATGAAAAATCCATTTTACCCAGAAGATGGTGGTGGATGGGAAGAGTACTTACATTGTCATGTAGACAGGTTGTGATTACTATAGACATAAAACATTTCTTCAGCATGCATCTCTTATTTTTTTATAAAGAAATAAGGTTTCTAATAACAGAAAGGCTAAGAATGAACTTTATTGCCAAGATACCCCTTATTATTTTGACTAAACTCCCTTAGGCACCAATCAGTAAAGACAAGCATATACTGGCTATATTGCTTTCATCAGTGAAGGGCAAACTCTTTCCCTATGCTCTGCCATAATTATACCTTTGCAACTGTACCATTACTGAGATTTTTTTCCAAGATATTCCAAGTTTAAACTGAATATTTTATTATATTCACTGGGTGAAGGTAGTTACAGAATTTTAAAAAAATTATCAGACATGGCCTATATCTAAATGTAACTGTCAATGCACAAATTCTATTTCATAAAACGATATGGCCACCTTCGTTTGGCATGAGGACCTCACGAACTACTAACAGCTTAGAGTTTTAACTTAATAGGACGTTTACTCAAACATTGCCTTGATACAGAGGAGCCCTATCAAGGAAAACTCTCTTCTTTGCAGTATTTATATTTTCATTCACAAACATGAGCTGGGGAAAGTAGCTACAGAGTAACAAAATAATATTTTGAATACAACTTTATTTTCTTTTAAAAAAATCTGGAGTCTCTTGTTTAAAATGGCACTAGGCTACAAAATTACTTCACAATTCCCAGCAGAATACCTATGGGGGTTTAGAAAAAAGATCAGTATTCCACTATCTGAAAATACTTGGAATCACCTGTTGCCGGAATCTAGGCAAAATTTCTATGATAAAGCTGAGGACTCTGTAGTGGGAAAAATTTTTTTTTGGTTTTTTTGCCCACGCCATGCGGCATGTGGGATCTTAGTTCCCAGACCAGGGATCGAACCCTGGCCACCTGCAGTGGGGCACAGAGTCCTGACCACTGGACCACCAGGGAATTCCCAAGAAAAATGATTTTAACCATTGAGGAACAAGTGCACAAGGACAGCCCACCCATAGAAATGACTTAGGAAGTTTCCTGAGACCCTTGGAGATCTAGATTTTACACCAATGCTGTGGCTGGACTGGCCCTTGGCATTCTTATGTTACCAGATGCCCTCAGCAATAATCACAGGAAACTTTGAAAGAAACAAGGTTTATTACTTACAAGTTCTGGAAATTACATAGCGCAACTGGGGCCACACAGAGAGATAGCAGGTAGAGAGAGAGAGAGAGAGAACGTGGGCCTGGGGTTCTACCTTTATTGGGGTCAAGGGTGGGGGACTAAGGAGTCATGAGCCCACTTTTTATTGGTGAATTTAAAACATTAGAGAAGGACTTTAAAGTGTGGGAGGAGAAAAAAAACAAGTGGCCCAAGTGGTCAGCTATCAAAACCAACTAAGGTCTCTGAAACAAAAGAGGGGATCAGGCATGGCGTGGCTCTTGAACTAATCCTGTGCCTGGCAATGTGTTTATTTGAGACAGCCATCTTTGACGTGGAAGCCTCCGCATTCAAAGCTTAAGTCAGGCACTTGCATTACAAAAAAGAAAAGACCCAAATGTCAGGGCTTACACTACAGTTATAGACTCTCTCAATTAAACTGTAGGGATTTTAGGAATGTTAATGTTCCACAGCAACCACATGAGTGGCCCAAGTGAGAAAAGGGACTGTAGTGGGAAGAAATATTGATTGTGAGGTTAGTTATAAATTGATCCATAAAAGACTCAAAAAGGGAGGCAGCATATTCACTGAGCAGATACTTCTCTGTTCTTTCAGTGGAAGTTGGTACAATTTTTGGACAGTAAGAATTCTTACACAAACTTTGCAACTAGCACATGTTCTTTTTGTTGCAATATGTATATTTGTAGTCGCTTATAAAAAGTGCATATGTGTGTTAGTGTCGTCTCCTTAATCCTAAATCTTTCACACCAGGGAGGAGACATCATTCATGAGAGGTGAGAATTACTGGGCTTCAAATCTTAAACTTCAAACCTAAAAAGGTACATTTGACCAAGAATGTTGCAGAGAAATCTATATGCAAGGCAGAAGATAATTGGAAGATTAGTTAGTGAGGTGGAATCAGAGCCTGGGGACTTTATTTCAGCTCTCTATGCTTCCATGTCTGGCCAGCAGATAAAGTTCTTGGTTCAAGGAACTCACAGCTGTGGACCCTGTAAAGGCACTGTCAACCTTTGCTTCTTGAACTCTTTCTTCTTTTTTCGTTTCTTGTTTATCTTCTTTCTGATGGACGCATGTTTTTCTTCAGCTATACTGAAACCATTTATTAAGTTATACCAACCATTCTGACCTGTACACCATTCCTTTTTCTTGAAGTGGTTTTGGATAGTCACGATCTCATCTCTTACAGACAGATTTTAGGCTTTAAGAGAGCAATGTTTTGGCTCTGATTTCCAAAACTCGGAAGGAAACAACAGAACCACTATTGTGATCATCAAAGTGAGCACAGAATTTACTGACTGGCAAAGCAAGAGAACACACACCTGTGAAAAATTCAATGAATAGTTTTCTGAGGGGAAACTGCAGGAAGCATTATGAGCTAGGGAAGTGGTGGGAGTTCATGGTGGTTATGTAGATGAGGATTGGTGTTTACTTTCTGGATAAAGCACAGGGGTACATAAGTCTCTACAAGGTTAGTTAAAAATAAGCCCCATGGTACATTGGTCAGGAAAGGGTCTTTCAGTTGTGCCCAGTGTTAAAGAGAAAACCACAGGGCCAAAAGGATATCACCTGTACTATAGCTGGTGAAAGTTCAGTGCACATGATGGCCTAATAGCTTCAGTTGGTTAGAAGCATTTGTGGTGAAACACAGAATTTAGGCTAAATATATCATAGACAATTACTGCTATAAGTTGAAAATCTTTCTTTTACGTATCTCATTACAGCCATAATTTACCACTTGCCCTAATTATATCCAGGGCTTATATTCCATCCTGGGACTATACTTTAGAGATTATTTACATTTGTATTTCATCATAGTATATAGCACAGTACCTGGATGCTCAATGAAAATTGTTGAATTAATGAAAACCAAATAAGGTAACTGAACATTTTTGTATCATTTTTTAGAATTTTGTCAAGATTAATGGATATGCATTATGAATAAAAATTGTGTAACAGGATTTCTTAACATTTTATCAGAGTAACATACTCTAAAATGTCACATAACATAGTGAAATCCCCATCAGTCTTAACTTTTCTCTTTTCTCAGTCATTTCCAATTTTCAGTTTATTAAAACTTTCACTTATATGTTTACTTCTCTGTGCTTCCAATTAACTGATAAATTGATTCAATGATAAATGGAATATCCACTATTCTTGTTCACAGCATTTAACAAAGAACACTACTAATGAATACACTCCCAAATTCATTTGACAGAATTGATTTTCAGGACTGACCATTTAAAATATATTTCTCACATCATGTAATGGCCTTTATAACTTACATGAGCTTGTTTTAGTATATATATATATATATATATATATCATGTGATATATAGATCACGGAGTTAGAAACAGTAATAACTCATAGTAATTAGCAAAACTGATAAATTAATTGATAACAGCAAATATTAAAGACAAACATTTCTATTAAAAATTAGATGCATCACACTCCTTGGTATTTACCCAAAGGAGTTGAAAACTTATGTCTACACCAAAACCTGCACATTGATGTTTACAGCAGCTTTATTTGTAACTGCCAAAACTTGGAAGTAACCAAGATGTTCTTCAGTCTGTGAGAGGACAAATAACTGTGGTGTATCCACACAATGGAATATTATTCAGTGCTAAAAAGAAATAAGTGATCAAACTATGCAAAGACATGTAGAAATATTACATGCTTATTACTAAGTGAAAGAAGCCAGACTGAAAATGCTATATCCTGTATGTTTCCAACTACACGATATTTTGGAAAAGGCAAAACTAAGGAGACAGTAAAAAAAAACAGTCAGTGATTGCCAGGGGTTGGGAGGAGGAAGAATTAATTAATATGCAGCACACAGAGGATATGGGAAATCTCTGTACCTTACTCTCAATTTTGTTGTGACCCTAAAACTACTCTTAAAAAATAAAGTCTCAAAAATAGATACAATTCAAATGTCATTAATAATTGTTTGATTAATTTTTTGGTTGGAGAAATAAGAAATTGTAGGTTATAAATGATTTCTGGCATTTATTTATTGCCAAAATAAGTATGTGCTTTAAATACAATAAAATCATCTGCCAAATCTTCCTTTTACTTTCCATTGCATCAGTGTTTCTGTATGGAAATCTGCTAAGCAAGTTTTTAGGCTGTGAATGTTAGGCTGTGGATATCACACTATGGTTCTCATAGAATAACAGTTATACCAACAGGCCTTTTTGGAAATGCTGCCTTCTAATTGTTATAGGCAGCATCTTACATGGCTCCCATTGGTTCCAGCATCTTGGTGTTCATACCTTGTACTATACCTTCCCTTGAGTGTAGTCTGGACAAGCAACTTGGTTCTAATTGGTAAAATATGGCAAAGGTGATGTGGTGTTATGGCTGTAATTAAGTTATTCTATCTTGCTAGGAGACTCTAATCTATTGCCTTCTTGATTTACACACTTTGATGATGCAAGTTGGCATGTGGGAGAGGCCCAGGTGGCTTGGAACTGGGAGATTTCCAGTAAACAGAGAGGTAGGAAGTGAGGTCCTCAGTCCAGCAGACAGGATCTGACTGCTGCCAACAATCACTGAGTGATCTTGGTAAAGGTTCCTTTCCCAGTTGTGACTTTCCATGAGACTCTAGTTCAGATGAAATCTTAGTTCAACAGCTTAATTGCAGCCTGGTGATAGGCTGTGAAGCAGAGAATCCAGTTAAGGCATCTTCACAAATCCCATGCACATATTCTGCATCTCTCATTTTCTAAGAAGGTCAGATAATTTATCTGGCAAGCCAAACCCGTACCCATTATAATGTCTCCTCTTAATGTCAGATACACTATTTCTCCCTAAATCATTTATTTTGACAAAGAAGGGAAATAGGAGACATTACATTCATCCAATGAAATGATACCAGAGAACCTACAGCTCATCTTTTTCTGGAAGAACAGAATCAAGTTTCTCCACTAAGACAGCCACTGAGTTTCGTTTCCGAGATTTCCCTAGCAATCATTTCTGCAAACCTGTAGGCTTGCATCCAGTAACACAAGCTGCCTTCTCCCCACTGTTTGACCTCAGTCAATTTAATTAGCTTCTTTGGATCTCAGTTTTCTCATCAATAGAATGAAGTTTTTGGACTGTATGATGTATAAAAACATCTCCTATAACTACTGAGATATTGCAGGTAAGTGTACCTTAAAAAATAAATAAATAAAAGACTACAATCTTAATGTATCCACAGCAGAAGCTTCTGATGGCAGACTATTACCTGTGATGCAAAGCTGTTTGATAGACAGCCTGAATGTGCCAACAATTTCTGCTCACATATTTTATTGCAAACTTAAATCTACTGCAATCTGCAGAGATGCTTTTCAGTAGAGCCCCTAGGCTTTTTTTTTTTTTTGACAGTTGTTTACTTTTTTCATCTTCTTAGTGCAACTTTAAAAAAGTTTATTCTTCTTATTCTTTACTCTAGATGTGACAATTTCTTTCCTTGGGAGCAAGAAAGAAAGAAGTTCTACAACTGCCAAAGAGAAATAAGCACAAAATTTTGGAAATGATACTGTCCCTAAGGTAACTAACTCCCTTTCAAATAAATGAATATTTATGTGAAGAGTTTAATAAATCTAAAACTAACATTAAGAATCAAAGCAATTAGAAGAGGACAAATTAATCAGCAAGTAATGATTCACAATGAAAGAATAAAAGATGTCAGGGAAGCAAAAAATAAAGCAGGTAAGAACTAGATGCTAATGTGGTTATCTAAGACAAAGTCACAGAAAAATTAATTCCCTTCAGGAATAAATATCTATTTTCCTTGGCATTTGTACACTTAGAAAGGCACTTCGCTGGGTTGTTTACGAATCCTTTCATCCCTGTAATGAACATTTATTGTTCCCCAGTATCCATCTTCATTTTTCTCTCCTATCAGCACCTAGTTTTTCCTTTGAAGAAGACCCTGCTGACTTTGTGTGAAAGCCATGTGATTCTGACCAGAGTGACAGTACACCTTCTGGTAGAAACATTGTAAGAGCTAATGTGTCTTTTATTGCTGTCTCTTATTTTGCTACTGTTGTACTTGTTGGGTTGGATACTTTTTCAGTTTAAACACTTCTAATTCTAATGCCTCCCCCCATTTTATGAAGCTAAAAATTATACATCAACATCCATATTAAATTACTTATAAGTAATTTAATTTTTTATAGCAAAATCCATCGAAACTCTTAATGAAGTCCTCTTAAATGAAATACAGTTGCTCACCGATATAGTTTTGGAAGAGGACATAACTTTCACCTTCTTCCTAGTGAAGCTGTATGCTCCCAAACATACGACAGTCCAAAGAACACTGGGCTTTCCCTTGGGGTTATAGAAGTTAGTTGACTGAGAACCAAAGCTCTGGGCCATTCGTGTGTGACTTACTTTGATGCAGGAGTACCCCATCGTCTCAGCAGGTCAAAGACTTTACACTGGGACATCAAACAGGTTTCTATACACCCCAAACAGTAAGAGTAAGAATGCCAAAGACAAGTCATTTTAGTTATTTCTAAATCCCTGAATCAATTTCTCATTGAGAAATTTGTGGACAATAAGCTTTGCTTTTAAGGATCTTTTTAAACCATAAAGACCTATATTCCATGAAGTTAGAAAGTAATCGGGTTGGTTTTTATCTGACAAGACCACCACAAAAGTTTCAACAGCGCAAAACGGAACAAAATGCTGCTTTTTCCCTTGTAGTCCTAGTGAATTTTTTAAACCAGTAGATAACACCTGTGATGAATGAAAATCAGAGACCAGTTGATACATTTCAAGTGTGAATCACGGACAATTATACTAATCATAGGATTGTTCTGAGGATTGAGGTAATATTTATAACATGCTTAGAAGAGTATGTGACAGATAGTTAGCTCTTTATAAATGTATATAAATAAATCATATCTATTTCATGTTTGCATCCTCATGGCTTAATACTGTACTCTTGGATACTTAAGGAAATTCCTGAAAAATGTCAACACACACCATACAAGCTATTCTGTGACTGTAAGGCTTGTTTTTCTTATTTCACAAAAGGATACCCTAAGATATGGCAAGTGCTTTTCTCAACTATTTTATTTTCTACTCTCTGACCTCAAAAACTCACTCAATACCACTGTTTTTGTTTTATTACCTTTTTATACATGGTTCCAAAACTCTGGCCCTGAACTTTTTCCCAAGCTCCATTTACAACTACCTGTGAGATATTTAATATCTATGCTTCACATTTTGGTAAACAGCAATTACATTCTCCAATCTAGCAGAGTTAGAAAATTTGGATGCCTCCCTCTCTCTCTACATCAAATTAACTCAGTTAATTCTATCTCAAGATGTCTACCAATCACTCCTTCATCCCTATTTGCTCCAGTGACTCCTTCAGGCCCTTACTGTGTCTCACCTAGATTATAACATAGAAGACTCTCCTCTCTCTGCCTCTGTTTCTCTCTCATTACTTCATCCACTTTCCTCTTCAATTCATTTACACACCATTGTCATAGTAGGCTTCCTAAGGAAAACCTGTGTTATTTCCTTACAATCACTTCTGCACAGAATGATAGTGAAATGTAAGTAGCAAAGACCCTATCCAAGGTCCTTCAGAAACTTGGCTGAAATTGTTCTTTCCATATATAACACCAACCAATTTTTCTCCTCTTTTCCCCAGATACTTGCTATTTTCTGATATAAAAATATCTATAAAGCCTTAATTTATGTGCACAATTTGAAAAAAAATATGAAACTCAAAAAAATAAATCACAGAAGACTTAAAAAACTAACTGAAATGTGAATTCCAAGCTGTATTTTCCACTGTAGACATGTTGGGGCACCATTTTATCCTGTTAATAGCAACTCTGGAGATCCAGATCCTTTGTTAACATCATGTGAAGTTGCCCTAAGTTTGTGTGTGTACCTGTGATAACTATTGAACTGATATTAAATATTTATTAATGGTATTACTAATGTTAAAAATGCTCCAACATATCAGTAACTTTGAAACAGAATTTAGAGGTGATAAAAATTATTGTTTATATATATAATTTTTAAATTTATTATTCCCTCTCTTATGGGCTGAATTGATATTTAAAGTTCACATGTTGAAGTCTTAACCCCTAGTACACCTCAGAATGTGACCCTATTTAAAGATAAAGTCTTTAAAGAGGTAATTAAGTTAAAAACAGGTCATTTGGGCTTCCCTGGTGGCACAGTGGTTAAGAATCTGCCTGCCAATGCAGGAGACACAGGTTCGAGCCCTGGCCCGGGAAGATCCCACATGCCGTGGAGCAATTAAGCCCATGTGCCACAACTACTGAGCCTGCGCTCTAGAGCCCACGAGCCACAACTACTGAGCCCGCGTGCCACAACTACTGAAGCCCGTGTGCCTAAAGCCCGTGCTCCACAACAAGAGAAGCCACTGCAATGAGAAGCCCGCGCACTGCAAGGAAGAGTAGCCCCCACTCGCCGCAACTAGAGAAAGCCCGCATGCAGCAACGAAGACCCAACACAGCCAAAAATAAATAAATAAATAAATAAATTTTAAAAAAACAAAAAAAACAAAAAAAAAACAGGTCATTAGAGTGGGCCCAAATCCAATATGACTGGTGTCCTTATCAGAAGAGGAGATTAGGACACAGACAGGTATTGAGAGAAGACCATATGGAGACACAGGGAGAAGATGGTCATCTATAAGCCAAGGAGGAAGGCCTCAGAAAAAACCAACACAGCTGACACCTTGATCTTGGACTTCTGCTTTCCAGAACCGTGAGAAAATAAATTTCTTTGTTTATGCCACCCCCTCTACTGTACTTTGTTCTTGCAGCCCTAGCAAATCAATAGACCCTTCAAATATGTTTAAAAACATAAATACAATAGTTGAAGATGACTGTACTATGCAAGAATGTAACTTCCCTATTATACATTCCCTTCTACGGGGAAATGAGCCTCCATTTATATGTTTTTAATTATGTGTGCTCTTCAGAAACCCTTGCCTCAAGTAAAATGCCGAGGCTCTAATCTTGGCCATTCTCCTCTTCTGAGCATTAACTCAATGTCATACCTTTTTACTCATTTACCCTCGCTCAGCAGAGTTTAATGGAGTGGTTAAGGGACGTAGACTCTGGAGCCAGTCCACCTGGGCTCACAGCCCACTTCATCACTAACTCTGTGACTTTAGGCAGTTACTTAAAAAGCCTGGGCCACATTTTTCTCAGATACGTGTACAGTAGAAACAATCATAAGGTACCTGCATTAGAGGGCTCTGTAAGGATTGAGTTGGTATATACAAAGTGTGTAGAATAGTATTGGGAACATAGTAAGTACAATTATGCTGGCAATGATCCCTCTGTTTGATTAGGCTCCAGTTATCTCTTTCAGAAAAACTTTTTATCCTTCAAGGCCCAGAAAAACAATACCTCAACTTTGAAACTTATAGTGACTCCACTTCCCCTTTCTTCCCAGGTTGAATACTAAAAGGTATTGTAGAGGTATTGTCAAAGGTATTGTAGAGGTTAGAGCTTTGGTTTTTAATCTGAATTCAAATATAGACTTTTTCCATTTACCTATTATACAATTTCAGACAATTTGCTTAATTTGTCTGAGTTTGCATATCTAGTACATTACATGACAGGCATGCTCAGTATTTTTCTAATAAATACATATTTCATCTTGGGTCTGGGAGTATAATGTCAACCACATAAGATATTGCAGTATTCCCAAAGTGTGGGACTAATGGAGGTACCAAGATAATTTTAGGTTGAACATAGACATGGCATTAAGGACACTGAATCATACAGGAAAAATTCTTCTCCTTTCAATTTTACTTCAATACTGCTGATTAGGTCAAGAAGAATTATCTCAGTTTGGTGCTATGTTTTAAAATTCTTTAATGCTTATTCATCCCCATTTTTAATCAAGAGAGATTCTGAGCCTTTATCAGGTAACATTTATTTAGAATTGAATCACATTTATTATTAATTACACTTATTTTTACTTTGAAATTTAGGACAGGTCACAGTGCTTTTTCCATTTATAGAAAATGATACAAATTTTTCTTTTAAAATAAACTCATTCAAGTATAAAAGGTAAGTTGATTTAAAGAAAAATATCACGTATATAATAGCGGTATGATGACATGGTGAAAATCATTGAGGATAATATGCAAATTATTGAAATTTGGGCAACACTAACTTATATGAACTATTAGAAACGATTGTGTTCAATACATTTCAAGGTAGCTATTAAGTTCATTCTGTAAGATGACAGTAGCAATTAGTGATGTATCAAGTATTGTTTTAATTTACAGTAGTCCCAAGAAATAACTAGAAACAGTACAATGGTGAACTCAATACAGCCGCTGCTTTTCTTCTGCACCAAACCCTGCATATTGCAGAAATGTCCACGGGAGATAGTGGGAGACAGACACTAGATGTGGTATACAGGTCTCATTATCTCTTATCGTTATCTTCCACCTTAGAGCTCTGCCCGCCCCACAAGGTAAACACTGTTGAAGTGGTAACCCGAAGGTGATAGAGACTGAGGGCTTTCAGGATGTAATTTTTTTCCACCTTCACTTCTGGCCCAAACTTTCCTAGGATACATTATTGCAATAAATTTTACTGCCCGTTTCCATTCGGATGCACTTCAATACTAGCGATACCGCAGACAACATGGAGAATACACCTCAGCTTCTTTAGCGATATCGGAGACAACATGGAGAATACACCTCAACTTCTAGATTTTAAAAGTTACTCTCGTACTTTGCCATTTGGTAGGTTAACCCCCAAGGTTTCGCTAAGAGCACAAGTAACACTGCCCGCGAGAGCTTCCCTCACGTGACTTCCTTACAGCTCCGCGCGGAGGCACGCTGACGTCAAGACGTCATGCGACGTCCGGACGTCAGCGAGTCGCGGAGCGTCTTGGGCGTCCTGTCGCGGTCGCTGGTTGGGTGGTGCTTCCCAGCTCAAGTCTTCCTCCCTGCTTCCGAAGGCGTGTTTGAATCCTGCCCTTAGCGGGGGCGTCTTGGAGGAAACGGAGGCGGGGGTGATGGCGCCGTCGCTTCTCGGGACCCTCTCCTGACGATTCTGTCACGCGGGGAGATGTGGACGCTTGCGGGTCAGGGCTGCTGGCGCAGATGCGCGCTCGCGGCCTGGGCCACCCGGGCGGTGCGTCGGGGGCTGCCCGCGCCTCGCCCCGCGCCGACCCGGGGAGCTGCAGCCGAGTCCAAGCCTCCGGACAGGAGCTACAGCTCCGCGGACCGCAAGGTGACCGCCCCTGAGTTTCTCGTCAGCCAAGTTTTAAAACTTGGGAGGGGGCTCCTGGCGAATTTGGGAATGTGTCGGCCTTCCTAGGACTACCTGTGAACGGAGGCTGCGCTTCTGTGAAGGGCGCGGGCTCCGCTCGGGTTTCTGACTCCGTTGCTCACCAGTGTGACCTTGGGCAAGTCACGCCCTAACTTTCCTCACTGGTGATATCAGAACTCTTTTATTGTTTATGCGAGGTGCTGGTCTCAGCATGTATTTAATTTTAAAAGCCTACTGGGGAAGCTGCTCGTTCCATTTTCGTGCAACTTTTTAGCCGTGGGACTTGGGCAGGTTCCCTGACCTTTCTGTGACTGTTTCTTCCGTTGTTAAATGAGATGCTCATAAAACTCCGAATGGCTGTTTGTGAGGCTTGCACGGTGTAAGGCACAGACCTTTTCGCCCAGTACCTACACCGTAAGGAGTGCTGGGTATACCGTAGCTTCTGTTTGTTTTGCTATTTCGTTTTGCCTCAGCCGGAGCAGGCTTGTGCAGTTCTGACTGTATTCCTGTGGTTGGAGGAGGTGGGACTTCAGCGACTCTAAAAACTATACTGTCTGATAACTGTGAAGAGATACAGTTTAGGCAGTAAAGTAACTGAACGCAAGTTATGAGTAACTGCGGATTAAAAAGACTATAATTATTCGGTTTTACCCTTTTCTAAAATGCCTGTGGAATGTAAAATGGATTTATGTTGCAATTCCCAGATCTTAAAAATGGTGCAGGACTGTATATCTTTCGAATTGAATGGTGGGGGGGAAATCCACGGGGCAAATAAATCAGGTTTAGTTTTTTTGCAGAATTTCTTTCAGGCGTAGTTGCACTCTTATTGTGCGCCCTGTATTGGAGCACTTACAAAAAAAGGAAACTTAAGCTCATGAGAGTTGTGTATTTCATTGTAATTTCACTTTTTTTTTTTTTTGCTGGTAGAAGATAAAAATTTGATTGGAAAAATGAAATGTTTTGAGTACAAAAAACTGACATATCTACTTAAATACCAGTTTTTAGCAATTTGCAGTGAGTCTCAGTAAAACAGTAAAGCTGTATGCAACTAAAAATCAGAAGTTAACTTTTCAAAATACTTTAAGAATTAAAGTGATAAATAAGAGGCTTTTTTTCCTGATGTGATCTTTTTTTTTTTTCCTTCTCTCTCTCCAAAGAAGTTGTCAAATAACAAAATCATCTAAATTGAACTTTTGAAGGCTCTACTAGGAGCACAGATTTTTAAGTAGACTGTTGATTAAATATGTGATGGGGGCGAAAACTTTTCCTTTTATTCTTTCAGCTTCTCTGTAGCTTTTTTGTTTCAAGAGATTTTGTTAGACCAGGTGCTCCAAGGCAGTGGTAGCATTGGTCTGAGGCCTGTTAGGAACCGGGCCGCACAGCGGGAGGTGAGGGCCAGCGGGGGGAAGCTTCATCTGCCGCCCCGCATCGCTCCCCATCACTCGCATGGCCGCCTGAACCTCCCCCTGCCCCCCATCCATGGAACAATTGTCTTCCATGAAACTGGTCCCTGGTGCGAAAAAGGTTGGAGACCGCTGCTCTAAGGCTGTAGAGGAGTTCTACGTATCTTGTGTTCTCCATTCATGAAAATACATTCAGTTCCTCATTGGCCCTCGAGTGATGGAAATATTATGAGACTTATTTAGCTATATGGTCACCTTTGACAGTGAAACCAATGTTTTTGATGGTCCTGTTGTAATCCATTGCTTGTAATACGACTTTAGCCATACGTCTCTTTACTGTCAGAGGAATAATATAAACAATATAAATGCTATAAATGAAATTGTTCTAAGAAGACTAAAAGAACATTCTTTAATTTAGTATACTTGTTTCATATTTTGCACAATTTATACTCATAAATGTAATATGTCTCTCCCCTTTCTAGGAAAAAATTGATATGTCTAGATTCCCTGTTGAAAACACTAGAAATTTCAGTATCATTGCACATGTGGATCATGGCAAAAGTACTTTAGCCGACAGGCTCCTGGAACTAACAGGTATTTTCATTTTATATTCTATACCTAATTAATGGCAATGAATAATTGATAATTTTACCATGCTTTTTAAAAGTTTGGTTTTAATTGTATATGCAGTATTGTCTCTTTTTAAAAGCTCATAGAAATATCAATAAACATTTCTATTTATAGGGGCAATTGATAAAACAAAAAATAATAAACAAGTTCTTGATAAATTGCAAGTGGAACGAGAAAGAGGAATCACTGTTAAAGCACAGACAGCGTCTCTCTTCTATGATTATGAAGGAAAGCAGTACCTTTTAAATCTCATCGATACACCGGTAAGTTTAATATCAATTTTTTCTCTATTATTAATTAAGATCAGCCTTGTATTAATACTGCAAACAAATCCTGTTTTCAGTTTTTGAACTGAACATTAAACACCTCACTTTGCTTTTTGTTTTCTCAGTGTTCTTATGTTAGTGTAAGTTGTTTCACAAGCACAGGCTAAAAAAGAAACCTGTTAACTTTTTATCCAGTGGAGTCAATAGATTTACCATAATGCCCCTCCCTAAGAAACATTTAAACTCTAACATTTAGAGGCATTAATATTTTTTGTTTCTCAGGGCCATGTTGATTTTAGTTATGAAGTATCCAGGTCACTCTCAGCTTGCCAGGGTGTTTTACTTGTGGTGGATGCAAATGAGGTAGGTACTTTAATATTATATGACGTGATATGCTATTTGGTTGTTCCAGGGTTTTCCTTAAAATGCTTTGGGAAATAGAATTTTTGTGTTTGAAGAAAATAAGATTTATTACTTAAAGTTATGTTTTGGTCCTGTTAATTTGAAGTTTTATTACACTAAACTTGTCTGTGAAGTTGACTAGTTCATCCTTTTAAAAATGTTAAGCTGCTCAGAGGAATTGTTCAAGAGATTTTTGAAGTGTGTCATGCTATATATACATCCTACCAAAAAAACCTCAATTTTAAGCAGTTCTTAATCTGAGGTTTCAATTTTTTTAGCAGAACTTGAAAATAAATCTTTATTTTTGAGGTCATTTTGGGTGTTTTTAAGGTAATAATTTGTAAAGTGTTAGGCTTAAAGAAACATTGTCAGTAACATTACCAAGTTCTCTGGTATAAACATAACCATAAAAACATATTGAGATGAGAATATAAGACCTATGATATACTATTTAAAGTAAGCTTTTGATATATTTCGGTTTCTCACAGACTCTTCATTCAAAACCCAAAGATTTTTTTGTTGTTGTGTTAAATCTTCCCTGAGCCTGTCAGGGAGAGTCAGCCTCTACCTTACATACGTATACTGGGCTTTACAAAATGTGTCACAGGAGTCCTTTGGGAGGCTTAGAGGTCCTTAAGGATCTGTGTTTTACTGCTTTGTCTCCAAAGCGTAACACAGTGCCCTCTAAAAACATTTCCTGAACTGAAAGAAATTTTCACAGGGAATGATCCAGATGCATGGAAGTATGGATACCATAGTTTGCCTTGTACCTTTGCTTTTGATGAGGATGTGTGGAATGGTCTTGAATTACAACTTTTGCCATAAGTGGTAGAATGATCATCTTAGTGTCTTGTGTCTTGGTATTTCCAGGGTATTCAAGCCCAAACTGTAGCAAACTTCTTTCTTGCTTTTGAAGCACAGCTATCGGTAATTCCAGTCATAAACAAGGTAATTTGTTAGCACAACAATGCTATTTATTATTTTACTTTGTAAACTATATAAAGGAAAAGAAAAGTCAAAAATCTGCGTGTAACTTTTGGCTCCCCACAAACTTAACTACTAATGGCCTACTGTTGACCGAAGCCTTACCAGTAGCTTAAACAGTCTCTTAATACATACTTTGTATGTTATATGTATTGTATACTATATTCTTACAATAAAGTAAGCTAGAGAAAATAAAATGCTAAGAAAATCATAAGGAGGAGAAAATATGTTTACAGTACTCTATTTATCAATACCCTAAGTTTATGTCATCTGTTTATAAGGTGAATCATCTCTCAGTACTTACATCAATATTGTCTTAGGTGATACAAAATACCGTAGATGTTATATGTATTACCGACACTAGACATCAAAAAATTAAAACATAATGTGAAAAAGAACTTCATATTTATTTGCAGGTGTAATGATTCACGCATTGATAATGATGAAGCAGAAATATGATTGCTTTATAGTATGATACTGTATGTGATTCCTTAGTGGAAACCCAGCATATACACTAATGAATGAATCCTTATAAAGTTTTTATGGCATACAGTATTACAGTCACATTCATAACGGTATTGGAAACATTGCTACGTTTAAAAAAATATGCTTATATATAATTATAGGCTGATATGCAGTTTCTCCAGTTATGAGAAGCATACTGTATGGTAATGTAATTCTTTGAAAGCAAAGTTATAAAACAGTAAGAAAACCAACACATTATTAATTTTATGTTAAATATCACTCATCTTATGCCTTTGCTAGGGATAGGCTATCCACTCAATACAAGTCTTGCACATGATGTTCTACAAGTGTATTTTTACATATTTATTGAAAAAAAATCTGCATACAAGTGGACCTGTGCGGTTGAAACTTTTGTTATTCAAGGGTCAGTTGTATATTGGTGGGATTTATTTCTTTGAATTGCATATGATAAAATTGCAACTCAAACTCCTATACCCTGGCATGTAGTTGAGAAGATAGTCTCCCTGAATTACATGGAGTGATGGGGGGCTGTTTCTGTAGTAAAGGGCAGGGCAGGCACAATAGTGTGTTGGACTAAACTATATAAAGGAAAAGAAAAGGACCTTATGAACTAGGATGAAACAATGTAACACAGGACACTTAACAGTTAAGTGCTAAACTGAGCACTATTGATAAAGCTTAACTTTTATATTTTAAAATTAATAAATTAAGAGTCTTAATTAAAAATCTGCATGGCATTCAGTTTTATTTTTTGATATTGAAGTTAGGTTTAAAAGAAGCAAGGTTGCTTATAGGTAAGACAGTTTGTTGTTATAAGTTACATCTAACTTATAAAATCGGTTTACATGGTGTTATTGAACTCTTCTGCCTTGAATAGCTAAAGTTTCATGCTTGCTCTGCTGTCTGCCTATTTTCAGTGGCCATGCTTGTTAAAATTATATTGCCTTTTTCTAGATTATTCTTATTTTAATACTTTTGAAAATAAAATCATAAAGGGGTCAGTTAGTTTAAAAGCAGGTATGCTTTCATCTATCTCCAAATACCACTAATATATAATACATTTTAATTTAATTATATTAAGACATAATGAATTTTTTTTTTAAGATAGATCTGAAGAATGCTGATCCTGAAAGGGTTGAAAAACAAATTGAAAAGGTGTTTGATATTCCAAGTGATGAATGCATTAAGGTAAAATACTTTTTTTCTTTTTTTTTAGAAGACTTGGTTTTACTTTCAAAAATCTCAGGTAATTGGCCTAAGTATATTATTATCTTACAGTTCTACAAAGTTCTTTTTACTGATATTTCATTTGATCTTTGCCAAAAATCCCTATTACGTGGTTAGGACAGATAGAAATTACTCTTATGATACAGTTGAAAGGACTAAGAGTCAAAGATTTTATCACTTTCTTAAGGTTATAGATCTAGTTAGCTAATGTGCCGGGACTAAAATGTAGGCCTCCTGCAACTCTGCATAGTATTATTTCTTGTATGCCATTTTGCCTCTATGGAAATATTCTCTTTGAAGAGCAGGGCCAGACTAATTTCAAGGCATATGTACATATCATTCTTGGAAATAGATTTTATTTATATCAAAGTTGATACTGTTTTAAATTTGAATTTTTAAATTTGCCTTTTAAATGGTGCTTTGGGTGTTAAATAGCCATCGCTGAACTGTGCTGTGCTATGTGCTTGTGTAGTGAGTCTGTCAGTGCAGTAATATAATGTTTAGCTTCCACTTTCAATCTTGTTTGAGTTTTGAAAAAGCAAGTTTCAGCTGATGAAGTGTTTTTTTTAAAAATTTTAACACATTGGATGATTATATAAACTTGGTAATAACTAGAAAAAGCAATAATTTTTTTTCTTGGATATATATGTAGAATTTAATGGTTTTTATTATGAAGAGGGACCTCATTGTAAGGCAGTTCTGAAATTGTAGTATCATGACTTGGATTATGTTATATTGAAGTATAATTAACTGTTCAGATTTTAGTAAATTTTTACAAAATTCATTCATATACTTAATTTGGTGTGTGCCGGGTAGGGACAACAGCAGTGAACAGTACAGGCAAGACCTCTGTCTCGTGTTTATATTCTGCTTGGGGAGGCACTCACTGAGTAAGTAAAAAGAGAAGTAAGTATAGTAATTATTGAATGAGACACATGTTATCAAGGAAATACATTCAACAGAGTGTATTGTTCCAGGTGGAATTACCATACTTAACAATGAAAAAAGTCTTTTTCTCAGAGAGGAGCAGTGATGCAGAGTAACTTAGGGAATTCTTCTCTGATGAACTGAGACTTGAAGAAATGAAGAGTTGGGAGAAATGCATTTCTGGAAGAGGAAGGAGCAAGTGTAAAGGCTTGGCATGTTTGGCAAGGTTTGGCATGTTTAAGGAACAGAAAGAAGGCAAGTTAGATGAAACAGCTTTGTAGGATTAGGCGGGAATCAAGTCATTCTGGGACTCTTGCTGTGCTAAAGCGTTTAAAATTTTTAAGATAATGAAAGAATTTTAAAGCAAGAGAGGAAAATAAGCTGATCATTTAGGTTGCCTTATAGAGAATGGATTAAAAAAGGGTAAGAGGAGATACGGGGAAACCAGCTTGTAGTCGTAGCCCAGGTGCAAAATGGTGGTGGCTAAGTATGTGCTGCTGATGTTGAGGAAGTGGGCAAATTAGATGTGTATTTTGTGGATACAGTAGATTTTGCTGGTGTGTTATGTGTAGGGAAGTGAAATAAAGAATCATGGAGGGTTTGGATTTGAGCAACTGGTTGAATACTGATATTTGTTAATATGGAGAGGACTCGGGGAGGAACAGACACAGTGGGAAAATGAAAAGCTGTGTTTTGGACATAGTGGGTTTGAAATGTCTGTTAGACATCCAAGTAGAGATATTGAATAAATCTACAATTCTGGCATTTGTGGAGAGGGCTGAGTCGAAGATATTTAAGAGTCTTTGGCATGTATGTAGTATTGAGGCCACGGAAATGGATGCCGTTTCCTAGGGAGGAAGTGTAGGTAGAAAAAGAGGTCCTAGAAGCCAGACTACATTATTATCAATTTGTAGGGGGTTTTGAATAAGAATTTGAGAAGGATTAGAGAGTAGGATTCAGAAGAGGAGGATGCGAGGATTGAGTTTTCAGAGAGGTGAGAATACACATTGTAACAAGAGAGAAGGCAAAGAGTTTGTGTATACAGGTGCAGATGGATTTGTATGTTTGGGTAAAGGAGTTTTTGATGTTTTCTGTTTCCTTAAATGAAGTAAGAGGCAAACGTATCTGAGAGTGAATTGGCCATAGGGAAAATGTGTAGATTGAAAAGGAAGGTGGTGTGAATTATCTTAGTGAGCGACAATGTGAATTTAGTAAGGGATGTGTCCTGGGACTACCAGGAAATGTTAACTGCACATTGAGATCTGTGGTCATGAACTTACAGAAACCAACCAGACCAGTTACTTGACTTTTCTCCAGCAATGTTAAGCTGCTCTGATTATAGGCATAGAAAAGGCACATAGTTGGATGCAGTCACAGTTGAGGTTTTACCAACTGCTTATGATAGAGAATAAAAAGTAGTTAAACAGAGTGATTACAAACAGTGGACCTTTGGAGTCTCAGCTGGGAAAAGAGGCAGGGGGCTGAATGGATACTGAAAAAAAAAAGTAGCCTATTCAGTGGATTAGAGGTTGTGATCTTAAAGGATTGTTGCAAAGAATGTACTAGAGTCTAAAGCAGTGGTTCTCATTAGGTGGTAGTTTTGCCCCTCAGGAAACATTTGGCAATGTCTGAAGTCCTTTTTTGTTGTCGCACTGGGGGATGGATGCTACTGGCATCTTGTGGGTAGATGAGAATCCATGGATACTGTTAAGCATCTTACAGTTCAGAGAACAGCCCCCCAAACAAAGAATTATCCAGCCCAAAATGTCCTTAGTGTCGAGTTGAGAAACTCTGATCTAGAGGGACTTTAAAGGGTAAGAGGAAGTATTCACGGAATTGGGTTTGAAATAAAGATTTCAGAGATAGTTCAATTACTGGTAATGACAAAGGTGAGTCAGATGCACATGTGTTTTGAGTCTTCTGTATTTTCAGTGTGAGAACAAGAGTAATAATATGCCCTACAGTTAACCTGTATGATATCCACATACATTGTTTATTCACACAGCAACCTTGAGGTTTAGGTAAAATATGAATAATCAGTTCATTTATCAGATGAAGAATTTGAAGCTTAAAGAAATGTGTGTTGTTTGAAGTCATTTATTACATGTGGAGTGATGATTATAACCCAGATTTTTTTGAACTCTTAGTCCACTGTTCTTTCAATACCATAATCAGAATGCTTTTGTAATTTAATACCAGAGAATCACCTAACTGTAATGGAAGGGCAGTTGTTGATACATAATATGCTTTGTGCTTCCTTTTACCAAGTTCTTCAAGCAAATTGATAACTTTTAGAGTTCTTTTTCCCTTCTAATTATAAAGCTCAGTCACAAGAATAGAAAAGTGAAGCCTTAACTTTTTCAATGTTTGTTTCACATACATATTTTTAGATTTCTGCTAAACTTGGAACGAATGTTGAAAGTGTTCTTCAGGCAGTCATCAAAAGAATACCCCCGTATGTATTTTGCTCTTTTTATACTATTTGTTTAACAGTACAAGGTCCATCAATTTGATCTGCTATTTTAGCTTAGTAGCTATGGCAAATGTACTCTTTGCAGTTAGTGAGAATAAATTTTTAATTTATTTTTAGTAACATACAGAAGGCAAATACAGTATAGAAAAATAAAAGAAAAAAGGATGATAGGGATCTCTTAACAATTATTGCAATAGACTTGAATACATTGGTAATTATTGTTTTTTTCTTAATCCTGAACAAATATATTTCATCAGTTTCATAAGTAATTTAAAAACAGTCATTTAAAATGTATTTAAAACTTGAGGTCGAATTAAAACTAATATAGGCATTATACCTTATAGAAAGGTCCTTTTATTTTGGCTGTCAGTTAATCAACCTTTCTCAAGTACTAGAATAAATTAAGCATAATATTTGAGTTAAAAAGGCATTATATTAAGATTTTAGTTTATTTATTTAATTTTAATTTATTAGTGTTTGTTCTTTACTTATTTTTAATAGTCCTAAAGTGCATCGCAAAAATCCCTTGAGAGCTTTGGTATTTGACTCCACCTTTGACCAGTATAGGGGTGTGATTGCCAATGTAGCATTATTTGATGGAGTGGTTTCCAAAGGAGATAAAATTGTATCTGTGCATACTCAAAAGACATATGAAGTTAACGAAGTAGGAGTTCTGAATCCTAATGAGCAGCCAACTCACAAGCTGTAAGTAATCTGCATTAGTAATTAAAAGACACTTGTATGTGTTTCTGTCACAGCCTTTCTTAACTTGGTGCGCTTAGAATGATCCCAATTTGGTAACTTAGAAAAAAAACAAAACCTGATTATTGAATGCAACTACATAGTGAATCCTCTTTCACAAAGAATCTCATGTGTGAGGGACAGTAGGAATTTGATGTATTTTTTTATTCCTTTTGACTAGCCACAAGTAATTTTATATTCTGGTTGCAGACTGGGTCCAACATTGATGTACTTGATGAGACAGTGAAAGAGATAGTTCTCTCATCCATATCCATATCCATACTGGGTATCAATTTTTGACATTTAATTTTTTTGTAATTAGATTTTTCAACATAAAATAGTGAAGAAAATTCGATAATTGTTTTCTTTAGTGTGGAACTCATGGTAAAACTTTGATTAACAAGAATTTATGGAGTGTGAGGTTAGCAAGGTAGTGTACATTATAAAACTGAGTTCTGAGTTCATTTATAAAACAAATATTTATTGAGTGCCTATTCCATCAGTACCCCAGATACTAAGATAGATTACCTTGGGCACATAGTTTTCGAAGGTCTTTGTTTCATCATTTGTCAAATTCAAGATATGAACCAGGTGACTATATAGGTCACACTTGATAGTTTAATGTTTTATGTCTAAAACTGCACTATTTTGTCATTTTTTATGTAATTGAAAGTCATAAAGTCTATTGTAATTTTACTCAAATATTTCTAAGATGTGTCTATATTCTTATTTAAGTATAGTTGATTTACAGTATTATATTAGTTTCAGGCATACAGCATTATGATTCAGTATTTTTATAGATTATACATTAAGAGTTATTGCAAGATAATGGCTATAATTCCCTGTGCTATGCAAAGTCTGTCTATATTGTGTCGCATATATATTGACAATTACTGCATCTTTAGTAAAGATTTTTGTACCTCATCCTAAATGGAAATTATCATTTAGGAAGTTTGCTTTAAAAAAAAAAAAGCAACAACTCTGAAATCTTGGATTTGCTCTTTTCCTGCAAGAGGCACATCAAACAGATAATCAGATTTGTTGAGAGTTCACGTTTTTTTGCTTGGTTAAAATTGTTCTTTTTTAAAGGACATTTGTAATATAATTCACTAATAAATATTACAAGGAGCGTTTTATGTTTCTGCATTTATCAGTTTCACTGTTGTTTAATATGCAGAGGTGGGCAGAGTCATTAAGAAGGTCCCTAGGCTTATTGTATTGCAGAGGTCCTTGGTAATGGATTCTAAGGCATGGGATGTTCTTCTGCTGACGATTCTTAGAGTTGAGAATTGATATGTAGCACTTAGTTTCAGTTTGATGAGGTTTTGTTTGGAAAGTGTGATCATTTCCTAGAAGAGTAGAGCTAATTGTGAGTATGCACATGAAACATTAAAACAGTAAATATTTCCATATAATAATTTTATTTAGATATGCAGGACAGGTGGGCTATCTGATTGCTGGGATGAAAGATGTCACTGAAGCACAAATAGGAGATACATTATATTTACATAAACAACCAGTGGAACCCTTGCCTGGGTTTAAATCAGCGAAGCCAATGGTATTTGCAGGTGAGGAGCGCACATATTCAAAGGATAAGGCCCAGTTTACTCTAAATTGAAATAAAAATTATTAGAAATACTCATTTTAAATAGCAGCTAATTCCTGTTAAAGTAAGTTACTCTGTTTTTTCTTAATTTTTTTTTTTTGTGGTTGTGCTATTTACATACCAGTTAATTGCATATGTATGGTGAAACTTTATGTGGGAGACAATTTCCTAAATTTTTTTTAGGACTTCTTAAAAATTAACCTTTTAAGCAAGCCCCCTGATATATTGGAAGAGCACAGTAATATGAACTTCCTTCTTGTTTCACTAGAGAGTAGGTCATTATATTTGAAATACTTTTCTCATTAGGATGTTTTTATTACTAAGTATCAGTGGACATTTACTGAGTGCCTTCCCCATAGCTGGCCTTTCTTTAATACTGTATTATACTAGTGTAGACGTGGCAGAGAAGAGTGTCACCTCATGTATGCAGAACTTCAGAACCTCTTATTTCTGCATTATATCACATACATTTGAAAAAGGAAGACCTGGTTGAAGGTCATCTGGTTACTCTGTACTGGGTATCCAGTCCTTGTTTTCTCCCTTTTGTATCTCTCATTGGGAATTATAAATGTTGTTTAACTCTCCCTGCCCCTGTTAAGACAAAGTCAGTCATTTGGATTTTGAAGTACTTAAGAGGTGAGGACTTGGGTTTGAGGTGAAAGAGAATCTGATGAATCAGTAGTTCTTGTTTTCATTTCTACCTCTGCTTTTTATCTGCTAATGGAATTTCATTTGTGGTTGTGGATGTCTTGCACTTTTGTTTCTTAAAATAAACACAATGTATTTTCCTAATAGGCTTAATTCCCATGGTTCTTTTTTGTTTTCTCTGTATTTTTTGCAAAAGCAAAAACATCACTTTAAGTGTGAATGTAGTGGTAAATTCAAAGTTTATGAAACTTGCAAAATACTTTGAAGCCAATTTAACTTAATATTTATAGTTTTCTTAGCAAACCAGTATTTTGGTCAGTGAAATACAGAAAGTAATTTAAAAGCTAAGCGATTAATTTTAAACTTGGCAGCAGCGCATATTAGCTTTTCTAGGCAGCGTTTCACATGTGATAATTAGAAATCATTGTGTCCCCAGGAATGTACCCTATAGACCAATCTGAATATAATAACCTGAAGAGTGCTATAGAAAAACTGACTCTAAATGATTCCAGTGTGACAGTTCATCGGGATAGTAGCCTTGCCCTAGGTGCTGGCTGGAGGTAAGATTCAGTTATGTTGTAGTGTTCCATTTTTATTGAAAAGTAAAGTTTAAATGGTTTATTGCTCTTTAACATTTCTGAAGATAAGTTCATATTAGTGTAAAATGAACTAAACAATGTCTGCCTATTTCTCACTGTGGATTCATATTCTGTGGGTAAGTTTTAAAGCTATTTTACCAATGGAAGATTTTATCTTATTTAATGAATTTATGTTAGCACTTATTATGATGTGATAGATTGAATGACTCTTTTGATTCACTCCTCCCCCACAAAGTAGCAGTATATTCATCAAAGAAAATACAGCCCGTGGGACATAAACATTTTGGAGTTTGTCTTTTTCTCCCCCAGGTTAGGATTTCTTGGACTTTTGCATATGGAAGTTTTCAACCAGCGACTTGAGCAAGAATATAATGCTTCTGTTACTTTGACAACCCCTACTGTTCCATATAAAGCTGTTCTTTCATCAGCAAAATTGATAAAGGTACTGTTGTGAGTCAGCATACAAAGGAAAACTCAATAAACGTATGTGTGTGTGTATGTGTGTGCAGAATACAAGAGAAATATTTTAGTACACCAGTAGCTGAATAGCTATTAAAACTAAATATTTCTTGATTAATAGTAATAAAAGTTGAATTACCTTATGATGGAGAAGTTACTTGAGAACTAATTTATGCAGTATTTTTCTTAACCTGATAAAACCTCCACATTATCAATACTAGTCTGTTACTAAGGGTAAAAAGTAGAGTTAGTTCTGAAAATACTGTTCTAAATTCAGCACAAAGATTAAGAGTATAATTTCGGTCATAAGTAATTCATCTTATGAAAAGTAAAGCATTCTCTCCTACGTGGTTGTAGGAAATTTTAGATTTCAAGTTAACAGTAGAGACAATATTGTATTCAGTCTAAGTGGCAATCTGTTCATTTTAAACAAATATTAACTTTGGCATCTGTAAATATTTTCCAACAAAATTAACTTGGGAAACTACTTACAGTGCCTTATAAGGGGCAGATTAAAATGTATTCTTCCATCATATTTTTCTAAGTGGTGTATACAATGTGTTTAGTAAATGTCAATAACCAGAATATAATAATGATGGTTATTAATGTTAAGGATTACAGTTGGAGAGTTTTTAATCTAAAGTGTGTTAAGATAATATTCTAACCTTTAAGAATTCTTTTGTTTTTATTCTAACACATTCAATAACAATAAATTCTAATATATATTATAAATAACAAATTTAAAAACATTGTAATTATTAAGATTTCTTTTTAACTATTGGTGATTTTTCTTATTTTTAGGAATACAGAGAAAAGGAAATTACAATCATCAATCCTGCACAATTCCCTGACAAGTCAAAAGTAACAGAATATTTGGAGCCGATTGTTTTGGGCACCATTATCACACCAGATGAATATACTGGAAAAATAATGATGCTTTGCCAGGTATAAATGTAATACTGTTTGATACAAAAGTAAACTTTAGTCTTCTCAAACAGTGGTACCCAGCTTAGGTTTTGAACTGTTTCTCTCGGCAGTGCACATTGAATTTAACAAAAGAAATTTTCATAAAGATCTATATCTTTATATATTTTACCTCTTTATACATGTAGATATACATATATATAATTACAGTATTTTGATTTTTAAATAAGAAAATAGAGCCAGAATTTTTGATCATCTGTGTTAGTTTATTTTAGCCTAAAGGAAAGGAATTTGATGCCCTTTTAACTTGAGTAGCTAAAAGTATAATTTCCTCTCGCCATTTGAGTATTTGAAATTGAGTATCATTTGAAAGATAATTATAATACTTTAGAGACCTTTGTTTGGAAGGTACTCCTCAGTTTGCTTTAGTTCTTGCCACATTGTAATAAATGATTTAATCCACAAATTTGATATAATCATAGTCCTTAAAAAGTACATACTTGAAATATTCTGACATATATTGAAAAGAACTCTCAAATGATGACTAGTGGACTTGAATTTTAATTGTCTTGTCACAAAAAAATTTAACTTTAGTCACTTAATTTCTCAGGGCCTAAATTTCTTTTATTTGTAAAATAAGAAATTAGAACTTTGACTTTATCTGTAGCTAATTTGATTTATTGTTAAATGAAATACTGTATAATTAAAAAAGACGAAGTAGTTTGATAAAGACAAAGGATTAAAAGCTTTGGTAGCAAGTATATTGTAATTGAGATACAAAGTGGTTCTTCCTGTATTATAAATATTGGTCACATGTTTTTACTAGACCATTAAAAAAATATTCCTTCATTTTGCCCACTCTTTAAAGTTGATAATTGACATCTTTCTATATTCATTAAATAAACCATTATTTGAATAGGTTATCATTCAATACATTTTTTATTCCCTTTTCAGGCTCGAAGAGCAGTTCAGAAGAATATGATGTATATTGATCAAAATAGAATAATGCTTAAATATCTCTTCCCTTTGAATGAAATTGTGGTGGATTTTTATGATTCTTTGAAATCTCTGTCTTCTGGATATGCTAGGTAAAAATTTAATGGGAAACTCTGATACCTGGACAAATTTTTTTGAAATATTGACCAGCAAGTGTTTACTAATACTCCACTTATTTAATCTCAGTGATCTTGAAGATGGTTGAGAATCACACTGTAAGGTTAGAAAAGCTTGGAGCAACCTTATAGGTGTTACAGAGTACTTGTAATTTGCTTAATGGAAGAATGAATTTCTTTGATTCATCAAACTATTACTCCTCTCTTAATGGCAACAATTTTAGTGCCCTGTTCATGAGAGTTGTACTCCTGTATGTCGATTAAAAATTATAATAATTTGAAAAACCTACTATGACCTCAGTGACACTTTTAAAATGTATTTGTATGTTATGTAATCCTAGGAGCATGTGTGTACATTTGGAAAATAGAAGTACATATTTAGTCTGTAAAAAATGCTGCGTGTGCCCCTGTATTTGTGAACACTTCAATAACTTGGTCTTCTCAGGAATAAGTGGTCTGCATCATGAAAACCATTATCTTATCCCATGAAAGTACATGGAGGAACAGCCTGGTAAAACTGAAGGAAGAGTATAGCATTGTGAGAGTATTTTTTGTTAAGGCAAATAACTCTAGGTGCCCTTAGTGTCCTAAAATCCTACATTACTGGATAGCATATACTAGGATATAAAGGAAATGTAAAATATAATGGGGAAGTTGATGGAAAAGTGAATGTTCACATCTGTAAAACTTGCATGAATGTGCATTCATACTTAAAAACAAAGGAAACCAGTGAAAAGGATGAGCAGATAACTTTACTGAAGGAGGACCTTGATCAGCAAAAGAAGAGATTTGAATATTTAAAGGGGGAAGTGGAAGATAAGAAGAGCAAGATGGAGGAAAAGGAACGTAATTTACAGATGGAGTTAAAAACTCAAACAGCAAGAATTGTGGAATTAGAGGAGCATGTTACTCAGAAAACAATTGAAATTGAGTCCTTAAATGAAGTTCTTAAAAATTACAATCAACAAAAGGATATCGAACGGAAAGAAATGATTCAGAAACTTTCAAAGAAAAATCCCAGCGTTTTGAAGAACATGCTACAGTGACCTGGAAGTTTACTTTGTGAAATGAGCTTTTCAGTGAAGAGAGTCAGCATAACTCATGATACAAAGGAATCTTCTTTGTTTATTTGTATTGAGAATTTATTTTTTCTAATACATCACCGAATTTTTTTCCTATGTCTTCTTTCAGACAAGAGCTTGAGCAAATAAGTAACAGTGTAATTTAAAATAAACTGAATTGAGGCAGCAAGTTGTTAAACAATTACTATAATTAAAGAATGATTACTAAGTGTTATAACACTTTTAACAAAAGTCTGTGAATTCTAGTTTGCATTTGGGTACCACTTTCTGAGTTAAGTGGTCTTAAAAATCTTTTAGCTTGGAAAATTAAATATATTTCACATTAAGTGAGAGAACATGGTTTATTTTGAACTATGTAAAAATAATTCCAGCTTCCAAAATTAAGGTAATTCTTACGTGCAGAAATGCATGTGGATAATTTTTCATATTCTAAAAAATTGAAATTCTAAGATTTTGGAGCATAGAAAATTATAAAGCTGTAAACAAGGTAGAAAGTCTAGGGACTAAGTCTTATGTCTTATCTCCTCTTATTCTGCATAGTACTTAACATAGTACCTTTATATAGTATATGATTAATGATGTTTGTTGAATAAAGAAAGGATTTTGGCAACACTTTAGACAGTAATCAGGTTTTAGAGAGTATTAGTGTCACTTAATGACCTTCCTGCTGAAAACCTTTCGAAGCCAAACATTTGCAACTCTAGGCACCGGTTTGTTTTAAAATTAAGGCAGGAGGAATACACATGTTCTCGTCCATAATTGCAAAGACATGAAAGCATAATTGAAATTTTCTTTCTCATAAGACATCAGTTTTGTAAGTTAAACCTGTTCTGATTAGCACTTTAAGCTTTGACCATATCGTTAATAGAAATAGTTGACACTTACTAAATGCTTATTGTGCTCAGCTAGGCTCTGTTCTTAACACTTTTTATGTACTAGGCTGTTCAAGTGCTTTACATGTATTAACTCATTTCATTCTCAAAAAAGCCCTGTGAAGGTTCACACTGAAGAGCCATATATGAAGTCCAGAAGTCTCATTTATTAATGGCTGCTTAGCACTGTCATAGCACTTATTTAACTGGTAATAGAAAACTAAAAAGAAACCCAACTCATGAGTCTGAGAATGACTCACTAGAATATACTGTTGTCTACAGCCAGCCAGCTGCTAGGAGGGAACATTGGGTAGGTGACATTTTCTTTCAGTGATCCATTTTCCTAGCCTGGCTTCACAGTTTTTTCCCCTTCCTTCAGTAGAGCATGTTCCCCTTGATTTTTGTACCTAATTTCATAAATGCAAAAAGATGAGGAAGTTTGTTCCTTACCGTGGTCATGTAGATCCATTCATCTGAAATTTATATGTAACATTTTGTTTGAAAGTTAGATCTTTTGGGAAGGATATGGCGGGAGGTATAAAAAAGATATTTGAAAAGAAAAAATATGTAATCTCTTGGGAAATATAATGTTTATCTATCACTTGGACATTTTTCCTTGTTAGTTTTGACTACGAAGATGCAGGCTACCAGACTGCAGAACTTGTAAAAATGGATATTCTACTGAATGGAAATATTGTAGAAGAGCTAGTAACTGTTGTACACAAGTAAGTTGAATAGAAACTAATCACAGAATGTGAAAGTACCCACTTTTTGACATGTTTTCATTTAATTATTGGTTGCTCATTTTTATTTGACAGCTACATTTTGAAAACTTAAAGGTAATTAAATTTCCATGTACTAGTTTTTCCTTCCATTCTTTTTCCATGCTTCTCTTTCCAAACTGTTAAAAGGAGAACAGAATTACAATAGCCAAAAATAGTAGTGTCATGGAAAGAAGTGTTTCCCTTACCACATGAGACAAAGTAAAAGAAAATGTTTTTTAAACTATGATAAATTTAGAATTGAGAACAAAAAGTTTTTTATTTTCATTAAAACTTTTATAATAATGAAAAATGAAATCCCCTGTATCTTCAAGAAATAGTGGATTGGTTAAAATAAATTATGGGGCACCCATATAATAATCTATTAAGCCATTAAAATTATATTGTAGAGTAATATTTGGTGATGTAAAAAAAATGTCTATTAAGTAAAAAAGGTAGAATATGTCATAAACACTGTGATCCAAACTGTAAAAAACAATTAAATATAAATATGTATGCAGAAAAATAACTACAAGGATGGATATATGTTTAACAAACATTCTAGAATGTTTTACAGTGGTATTCTATGGGTGAGGGAAGCCCATCAAGGAATGGTTATTATTCTCTAATGTATGTTTTGCTAGATTTTCTGTAATAGATTGTTAGTTTTGCAATCAGAAAGGTCACATATGATTCAGAGATTAAGTGATGCTTATGTTAAACAAGTTCCATTTGTATCTCCTTAATAGCCTTTACATTGACTATGCATATTAACTAGAAAGCTACTTTAAATATTCTTATTTAGGATATGTGAATAACTGCATTTTTTCTATCTCAGAGACAAAGCATACTCTGCTGGCAAAGCCATATGTGAACGTCTGAAGGATTCTCTTCCTAGGCAGCTGTTTGAGATAGCAATTCAAGCTGCTCTTGGAAGCAAAATCATTGCAAGAGAAACGTGAGTTGAAATTCATTTTTGTTCCCTGGTTGGTTTTAGCAGTGATATACATAGAAAATGAAAGAATATTAAAAAACTTAACATTGTCCTAAAATTTATTCCTACTTACATTAAGAAACATTAATCTCTTAATTGTACTAAAGTGATGACTGTTACTTTGAATTACTTATACGACACTTTTGGGTGATAATTATTTAGTTATTAGTATATATGCTGTGAGGAGTTTTATTTCCACTTATTTTATTCAGTGACCCCACTAAATTTCATGGTTACCGGATTTCTGTAAAGTTTTTATGGTTTTATCCCTTTAAGTAGATTATAAACTAATAGGAACTGGAATTAAAAAGGTTTTGGAGGTAATTCTTCCAAAAGACAAAACTAAATTATGATTTTTACTTGAAGCATTTAATATCACTTCCTCAGAGCTAGTCAGGTTGTAAATTGTAAAGGTGAGAGAGGAATGCTGGTATCATGTTAGGCTTCAGGGGTGTGCAGTAGTCTTGGGATAAATTGTAAGCCTGTATTTGCAGTGAATTTCATTTCCTAACACCATTTTGCTTTAGTTATTTTGTGTTTCATAACTGCCCAGAGATTAGGCAGAGTGAAGTTTATTTATAATAAGGGAACATCCAGGAAAATGCAATTTGAAACAGTTAGCAAATAATCATTCAAACATAAATGTGCTGAGGTAGAGAATACCTTAAAGAAAAAGAAGACTTTTATATCTTCCTATGGAATACAAAAAAGTGGAGCTATTTTCAAATTTTGATCCTCCAAATTTCTCAGATACATTATAGAAGTAGTTTATTGCTGCTTAAATGACTATATTAAAATTATTTCATTTTCCCTGAAATGGGTTTTATAAAATATATTGTTCTTTATATTCCTAGTCACTCTTGACCCACATTCGGTAGAGTTAGTAATGAGATAATAACCATTTTAGTTTTTTTGGTAGTGGTAGTAGTAGTAGTATTTTTAGGTTGAGCTGGAAACGACCTTTTATAATTGTTGTAATCAAGCTCACACCATGCTTAAATTTGACCTCAAGACTGCCCACAAGCCTTGACCTTTTTTTATTCTTACCAAAGTTTGTGTTGATATTCATGTTGAATTAATTTTCTACTTTATTCCAAATACATGAAAATAAATACAAGAGCATTTAAGCTATCTAATTATTTGCTTACGGCAATTTTATATAGGTGTGATCTGATCTTAATATCTTTACTAAAGGGGAGATTGATTTTGAAAATAAGTACTTTTAAATAGTATAAGTTATGTACTTACACAAAACTTTCTCGTTTACAGTGTGAAAGCCTATAGGAAAAATGTTTTGGCAAAATGCGTACGTATCTACATGTGTTCTATTTTGTAATAATATATCTATTTTATAAGTTTAGAATCAGAGGGGGTATAAATACATTGGTTTCCATTGTTGGTTTTTATAATACCCTTTATCTCATCTCCACGTTTTCTTTTTAAATAGGTAAATTTCAGCTTGACTTTAATAGCGTACTCATTTAGATCACATTTTCCCATCTTTTTAAAATTTTCCTTATGTGCAACTATCTAAGAACATTTTTATAACAGTTATGATCAGGATAATGTTTTATTGTTTTAATTTATAAGGACAGATTTTGAAGACAATGACTGTGTCTTACAATGGGAGTTGAAACAAATTGAAATCCATCTCTCCTGCATTACTTTGCCAAGTTTGCTGTTTCGTCCATTAAAATAAAAGATTAAGTTTTTATGAGAATTAAATGATAAATGCTTTTTCTAAATCCTTAGCATAGGGACTGACACATTTAAGCCTATGTGAGTCTCTGTGTTAGACTACAGCTATATAATCTAAAATTTCAAGCCCTTGAATCAGTAAGGAGATGGGTAACTTTTCCTTGACATGCATAATGTTGTACTGGGTTTCCTTGAGGATCTTCATCTCCTTCCAAAAACAAATAAATAAAGCCTTTATCATTCTTTTGAGAAGACAGTAAAATTAGGATCTGCTTGGAGGTAACTTTGGAAGTTACCCTTAGGAAGACACTTTGCAGGTGTCTACTTCATGGATAATAATTGTAAAGTTTTTGTAATTGTATTGATGTCTCTAGGTAATTGTAGGATTATTTTTCTGTGGAGTGATTTGGACTTGTAGTTTTTAAAAATGTTTTTCAGTATGGTGGTGATATTACCCGAAAAATGAAACTTTTGAAGAGACAAACAGAAGGAAAGAAAAAACTAAGGAAAGTTGGCAACGTTGAAGTTCCAAAAGATGCTTTTATAAAAGTTCTGAAAACACAATCTGATAAATAATTGGTGGGAAAATATAAGGAATTTTCATAAATTAAAAATTGTGTATCTTTTAATTTTTCTTCGTAATTTATAATATGTTGAACACAACAGAATGAAAATTATAAAATTTGCTTGTTATTTTCCAGGTTTACAGTTTTAAATAACCTCTTGGCTTTTCTTTGAAAGAGAGTCATCGGTGGATAAGAGCATAGATTCTGAAGCCATATTGCCTGGTTTCAAATTTCTGTTTCACCACTCACTAGGCAAAGTGACGTTGGCCAAATTACCCTCTCTTTGTCTACTTACTCTTTAGTAAAATCAGGATTATTACTATTACTTACCTCCATAGGCTGTGAAGATTAAATGAAATATGTTTAAAATATTCAGAAGACTGCATGACACCTAGTCAGTGCTCAGTGAATCTTAATTTTTCAAGCATATTCCTTACTCACACTAAAAGGCCCCATACTTAAGATTCTATCTAGTTTCAAGCCCAAGATAAAATATTTTCATAATCACCTTAAGTATCAATTTGTTAGATGGATATATTTAGATGAAATATATGAATCTGTTATTAAATATTCAAATAACATAGTATCTAGACATGTGCTCTAGTTTTTCATAAAATTTTTACAAATGTTACTTTGAAACTAGACAGTTTACATAAGCATATAAATTAAGGATAGGGGCTGTCTTATGCTGAGAATTAAAATGCACTTGTGCAAAGTGATAGATGTTTGATATTAGCAGCAGCTGTTATTAATGACAGTTTAATAATTACTGCCTAGATTTCATAATTGAGGAGACTGAGTAAATAACTTACTTAAGGTCACATAGCCAGTAAACGGTTGTCTTACTTTGAAAACATGTCTACTCAGTCAATAAACAAACCAGAGGGCAGATTGTATTACAGTAAGATAAAAAAGACTATCAGTGATAAATTTTATACAAGGTTGTTATGAGATAATTATAAATTCAGATAGTGGGGATTTACCTAAAATTGTGTATGGAGGTTAAATAACCTGTGGCTTAGTCCTAGTTACATAAATTAATCAACTGTCTTCCCTATTTCTTCTAGCTCTGGTAGAACAGATGAATTATGAGATCTCATAACAGAAGTATCAATATTTTAGAAAATGGCAGTATTTTTGAAACTAGAAAAGCATTTTAATATAATTTCTAAGACAAGATGTTCTACCATTATTGCCAGGGGAAAGTTACAAGTTGGTACCTGGCACATAATATGTTCGGTGTGTCTACTATTTAGTATTTGTGTCTTATTAGTATGCTTACAGTTTGGATACTTTTCCCCTTTAACCTCTAACTTTTTAGGAAAGTTTTACTTGTAGTAATAGTAGTACAGAGTATTTTCCAGATTTTTTAGCATACTCTTAAGTTCTCTCCCCTGGCCACTCTCCTAAACATGACTGAGAGTTGTGTATCCCCCAGAGGACCTTATATTACTAAGATTTTTGTGTACGTTAAAGTAACATAAACTATTAGCATTAGAATAGCCACCATTTATTGAGTTTAATATGTGACAGCCACCGTGCTGAGCTCTATAGACAATTCCCTCATTCAAACTACATGGCAGTGGAGGTACAGGCACCATTACCATCCCATTTCACAGGGGAGGAAGCTCAGACTTGTGTATCAGTATTGTCCAACAACATCACAGCTCTTGACAGCTGGGATTCGAACAGTGGTTTCTTTCTCCAAACTCCAATTCTTAGCTACCATGCTTTATTGCCTCTTGTGGAAATATCTTCAGTAGACTTAGTTTTTTGCTTAACAGCAGCTTAGCTCCTGAGTTAGGGAGTTAAAGTGGCAGGAAAGCAGTTTGCTGTGGACCTTGAGTATATGGACTTCAAACTTAAAGGGCAGTGATGGAAAGGAGATTTTAGACTCTGTTTCAGCTAGCACATTTAAAGCACAGAAATAACAGCTGAACTGTGCACCAATCTTTAGCTTTTTCACTAAACTATATGACCTTCTAAGGTAGTTTGCACTAACCAATACTTTATTACCAGGCGTGGGACTGGGAGATAATACTGATTTCACTTACTGTTCAAAAACCATTTATAATACTTAAGGCTATTAGAAGTTCATTATCTAGAATTAAAGCAGCCTATTTTATCCTAACAGTCCTATTTTTTATTTATTTTTAGATTTCCTATTTAAATGTTTTAAGGAACTGTAAATACGTTTCAGTCACATAGGCAATTAAGCAGGTATGTAAGTGATGCTTCTACTAGGTGGACTTATAAAAAGCAAAATATGCAGAGAAAAGGAAGCATATTTCACTCCCCAAGGAGCAGAACTAAGAATGAATTATAGGCAGAGACCTTGTCCTTTAATTTAAATCTAATTGCATAATGACAACAAATAAAAAGTAAACGCAAGCTCATAGCTACTGTTAATTTGTTAGAATCTTTCAGATGTATGTGTTCAATTTCACTGTTGGAAATAAAATTTAGATAACTTACATTTGTTTATTATAAGCTTTATTTGAGTTAAAGATAGAAAACAATATACTTTTATAAGTATACTTTTATACTTTGCAATTTAATAATGCAAGTTGTTATGGCAATCTAAAATAGTTTACAGTAATTTCTTTTATATTATACTTCATCAGATAATCCTTTTAGACATTATATATATGTAAGGAATAAAGCTAATCATTTATGAAGTTTAACGATAATCAGAAAATTTTCTTCAAAAAAAATTTCCTTAAGTGTGTTGCTAGGTATAAAGCTCCTAATTGCCAAAATACTTAAATTAAGTGCATGAACCCAAGTCATTAAATAAAAATAAGAGCACATTTGTTTAAAAAAGTGCTACAGAAGGTGGTGCACAAAAAACATGCACTTATACATATTTTCCAAAAGGACATAAACTGTACTTTTAGGCACTGCCGTCTCTTCAAATTTTCTGTACCAACAATATATAGCAGGACTTTTGATGTCCAGATGCTACTGCAGGAAGATGACTAAGGCAACCACGTGCAGAAAGCTTGTGCAAAGAGAATATAGATAGCATTCCGGAAGTAAAGGCTTGCAATGATAGTGGTTTGATACGTGAAAGGCTTGGAGTGTCTTCCTGTGATTAAAAAATTAAAATCTAATAATGCCACTGGAGTCATATAAATTGTACTTTATGTACAGAATTGTCGCCTTTACAATGACTTAAAATTTGTAAACAGGCAGACATTTCATTTCTGTGCTATGTTATAGAGTGTGGCTTCTGTAACAACTAGCTGATCAACTGTGAGAGCCAATTACGTCTAAACCCTAGTATAAAATGGACACATTGTAAATATGGAATGTTTAACATATAGATATTAGACTTCAAAAATGACAATATTCAAAAATTCCCCAAGTTTTATCATATTGCATAGCTGAAAATTATCTATGTATAAAAGTGTTCTGTTCATTCAAGCAGAATTTTGATCCAGTCTCCTTCAATTTGCTTCTTTCATACTGTACAGTGGATCCACAAGTTTATTGTGCACATGCATTAAACCTTAAAGAAAAAAAGCACAGTTCTAGTTGTATTTCTGATTTTGAACTATATCTCATTTAGAAAACAAAAGATTTAATATTAAAATACAAGTATACTGGCTCCCATCTAATACAAAATAGTTAAATTTATTGGAAAAATGCAAATAGAAATGTTTCAGAATGTTTAGTTTTAACTACCTAGCAAATATCAATTTAGTTATTTATGAAACCATGGATCTGGAATGGGTACAGGTTCTTTGTGAGTAACCAGAAGTAGGGGTAGTTCTTGTCTTTAGAACTTCCTTCAGTATGACAAAATAACAAATTTGAATACTAATTACATCTAAAAGTCTGTTGAGTTTGACCCCCTGCCAGTTAATCTAACAGACTCCAACAAGGGGCTCAGAACTGTTGTTACATTAGTTCCCTAATATATTACCCTATCCATTCATCTGGCAAATTATTTTCTACTATTTTGACATGTGTATTTACAATAGGGGTTGATTACAAGCCACACAGAGAGGTTTACTAAAACAATAAGATAACCTAAATATCAATTTCCAAGTAAATTTAAATTTCATCTTATAATTGGTATGCTTGTAAACTGTCCTTAATTTTATGAAAGCTTCTTGGGAAATATATTCCAGTTACTCATGTCTTAACGCACATGTATCGTATTTCTTTGGGGAAATAAATTGTCCCAATTAATGAGCTAAAGATTTTATATTTTGGAGGTTAAAGAAATCAGTTAAATTTACCAGGTTGTTAAGAACATGGAGGTTGGGAAAAGGGACTCATAATGTGGTTTTCTTAGGAAATGGGATTACTGGATCGAGGAGACAGGGTACTTGTTAGTAAGAAGGTGTTCTTTGTCAGAAAGGCTGCAAAAGCACTCTAAAATCCAAACTGTGAAGGCCCACTTTTAAGAGATAAGCAAAGGGACATGCAAAGAACACTAAAGTATACATGTAGTAGGAGAAAAACCAGGAGTGGAACAGTCTTAAAAGGAGGAGAGAGAAATATTCACTCATGAAATTGAAAGAGAGAATGCTAATTAACTCAACAGCCCACTTCAGTGTCTAATCAGCACCTCAAACTTGTTAACAACATCCAGACCCATTTTCCCCTTCTAAACCATTTCTTTAAAAATATTGGTATATTGTGTTACCCTTTGATGAGCTGCTAAAGCCAGACAACTGAAGTTCACTGTTGATTTTTTCCTCTTTCCTTTTTAAATTCAGCAGCAGGACTGGTGGGCACTACTTTCTGATTACCAACTCAGCACCCTACTTTCATCACTTCCCATTGTCCAATTTTTCTAAAAACAGAAGCTAGATTATACCATTTCCCTACTTAAAATTCTCCAATTGCTCTGGTCACTTAGAATATAATTTAGATTTTATTCTGTTGTCTTTGTTTATCCTTCTGATCTCATGTCCTCCCCACTCTCCCCCTTTTGTGTTACACTCAACCCTGGCTTTGTTGCTATTACCTCAGAAAGGCTAAGACTGGTTATATAGTACAGGGTCCTTATATTTGCTGTCTCATTCAGCGTGGAATGCTCTTCTCCCTGAGCAAAGCATGATTATCTCCTTTTGGCTTTTTGGGTCTCAGCCCAAATGTCACCTTATAATGAATTACTATTTCACTTTCTTTAGAGCAATTTTCACTCTTAGAAAATGTTTTTCCTACCATGTCTCCAACTAGAAACTGAGGTCCAGGACCTTAAATTTACTGCTCTAAGTCCTGGGTCTATAAAGGTCATGATACATGGTGGAAGCTCAAGAAAAATGTACTTTAAAAAAATCTGTGAAGATTCAGTGAGATGGTCTCTGGAAGCTTTTTTTTAACTTAAAATGAATCTAGAACATATATTGTTAAAAAGGAGGCAGGAGAAAAGAAGGGAGCAGAGACCAAGATTCTGTAGTTCAAGGTCCTGAAGACAAAAGTATCAAGGGCACTGGCAGAATGGCTAGACATGAAAGGAAAGGATGCTTAACGATTAGGATAAATTTAAAATCTTGGAGGTAGGACTGTGGAGGGACTGAAGTTAAGCCTTCCATGCAGCTGGAGGGACAGAAGGGTCAAAAGGTTAAAATAAGTAATGGGAAGAGTTTGAAAAAAGCAAAACAAGGAGCACAGCTAACCCAGGAAATGAAAGAATTATGGATAAAAAGTACCAAACTAAGCATAAAGGCACTTGATCGGTTCTGCCTCCACCTCAGGTATATGGCAGCCATTTATCCATCTGGCCTTATTTATAAAATGGAGTAACCTCAGCTCAAAAATTCAAAAAAGAAAGCAACGTACTCAACATAGTGCATAAAAGTCTTATAATGATGTTTGGTTTATATGTCTGAGATAATGTAATCTCTGATACTTGAATGTTTCTATAGTGACAGTTCCATAAAGTTATATAACCCTCCCTTCCATGCTTACCAGTGCGGACAAAAAGCCTGTGATAAAAATCCGTGAGTATGTGGACAAACCAACAAATACTTCATTCATTGGACTGTTTTATGCAGAATATCTCCGAGGCTGGATTTGAAGCACACTGATTTATTGGCATTTGTTCTTTGCTCAAAAAATGTTAATACATAAGAATATTTTTCTCAGGGCTAATAACCCCTCCCCCCCAATACCCTTTTGAAAGGCCACTGATAACGCAAGCCCTCATTTGCCTTTTCACTCTTAATTTTGTTTTTAAAGTATAAGCTAGCCCCATTTTATCGGTATACTTTGTTCTCTATTAAGAGGAACTTTTTCTGCTACTGTGCTAGCTCATCCTTACACCTGTGCTGTTGATTATGGCATTTTCTTCAAATCTAAATGTTACCATCTTCTACAGCTCTCAGTCCCATCAGCTCAATTCAAGTTTTCAACAACTACTATCTATAAAAATCTCTCCCTTAACATCCCCTGGACTTCACAGTGATTTACATAATTTAGCACTTAAACTGAAATGCTTTCAGTGTCATGTGTCATCCATCTACCTGCCCAACTACCTAGAATTTACCAAGTGTCTCCAGTGTACTAGGTAGGTACCCTTTGAGATGCTGAACTATTGCAATGAACCAAAACTAAAGTCCCTACCTTCATGGAACTACATTTTATTTTCTCGAATCACTTAATGAGCCAGTTTTATGAAGAATGCCAACTACTTTCAGGCAGGGATACTTGTACTTCTTTCGGGTATAACAACACATGAGACAATGTACTTGAAGGCACTGTAACCCATGTTTCTTGGCTGATGACACTAACTGGAAAATATAGTTTACATTTACCAAAAATAAACATTAAAGGGTAATTTTTTTATACTGTGAAAGGTATCTGCTAATGAAAAATATTTACCAGATAATTATCTCTAAATAGAACCAATCTTATTTAAAACAATATTTAACTGAAAAGTTTAACAACCAGTATGTAAAAAGCAGCAAAATGGAGATTGGAGAGACCCAAGAGAGGGGACAACAAAGACACTGGTAATCTCAGCCATGTGGTTTAGAAGATGTACCTCTTCCAGGGAATCAGCTCTTTGAGGATCATTCTACTTGATATAATTCATCTATCATTCGCTTAAAGCTTTGATCATGGAAAGAAGAATACATCAGAGCTTAAAAACACGCAACTTAAAACATCAGGATAAACATTAAAAATCCAACTCCTTTGTAAAGTTTTTTTAAAACTCAACACTGGGGCTTCCCTGGTGGCGCAGTGGTTGAGAATCTGCCTGCTAATGCAGGGCACGCGGGTTCGAGCCCTGGTCTGGGAAGATCCCACATGCCGCGGAGCGACTGGGCCCGTGAGCCACAACTACTGAGCCTGCGCGTCTGGAGCCTGTGCTCCGCAACAAGAGAGGCCGCGATAGTGAGGGGCCCGCGCACCTCGATGAAGAGTGGCCCCTGCTTGCCGCAACTAGAGAAAGCCCTCGTACAGAAACGAAGACCCAACACAGCCATAAATAAATTAATTAATTAATTTAAAAAAAAAACATATACGTCACATTTTCTAAAAAAAAAAAAAAAAAAAACACTGGCTGTAACTTGTACATAACATAAAGCTAGTTCCAAACTAAAAATAATTTTGGAAATTTTAGTACTTGCTTTCTGAATAATAAGAGTTTACTATGACTAAAGGTAAAAACTGACAACGTTCTACACAAGAATGTGATAAAAATAAATAATTGCTACTTAAATCATAAACAGAAGTAAATTCTAATGAGTATTGATAAAAATGCATAGACTTCTGATGTTGCTTGAAGAAGAAAAGTTAAATATAATAGATTTTATAGTTGGGTTCAATCTGAATTCATTCAACCTCTATCAAGCTATTGGAGCTATTGGAGTAGGGCCTAAAAAGGATAAAACAAAACAAAAAAAATGTTCACCATGATGATGATGTCTTGAAAATATATTATCTCAGGACATAAAACATAGGTTTTATTTTTTAAAAAACAAAAAACTAGAATAAAACATTATTAAAATGTTTTCCTGTGATTTACTTATATCTTTCAAAAGATATATACTGAAATAAACTTCCATATGCTAATGATCTTTATTGTTTTAGATGCAGTTAACCTAGACTTCAAGAGCTAAATAATTAGAACCCTTTAAGATTCCTGTTGACACTTTTAAAGGGATAGCAGAAGAAAGAGTAGTGATGTGAATGGTATTTGAAGAATTACAGATTATAACTAAGGGATTCATTTCCTCCAGTATATCTTGCAGTGATATAATAATAAGGATTTGGGAAATACATAAAACTACATTTATAACGTATAAATTTATGAAGTCATTCTACCTAATATAAAAATACCTTACTGTAAAATGAGGTCTATATATAGCCCAGAACAATATCGCAAATCCATTTTTCTCCATATTGAAGGAGGCATCCTGACAGAGGCTGATGTCCTGAATCTCTTCAGAAATATATACAACTCCACTGGAAAATAATTTCTAAGTGACTTTAACATCCCTACTAAGCCTGTTAATTCACCTATAAATGGGATTATAAGAGTACCCATGTCATAGAGTTGTGAGATTTAAGTAAATCAGTAAGTATAATATGCTTAGAATAGCACCGGGTCAAATAACTATTGGCTATTTATTAAATGTTTACTTCACTAAAATGTAAAAATTTTCTGATAAAAACCAAACTGACAAAAATCAGACAAGTATAGGGGTTTATCTGGGGATTACTGGTGCTAGAAAATGGCAATGTTAAATGAATCTCCTCAAAACTGTTATTAAAATATGTGGATAATGACGATTCCTTCTATTAACTTTTTCAAGGAATCTAATATTTGTGACGAAACCTGGACTATATGGAAATATATGGGTAAAACGCCATCTAAGGGCTGTATCTTATTCACAACCCAAAACTGAGCTATTCTCTGCTTTTATCTGTCAAATTACTAACAAGCTAACAATTTTCAGTTTAATTTGGTATATTTGTGACTTGGTAAAAAACTGGTAATTTAACTGATAAAAATATAAATGACTGGAAGTAATCTAAGTGCTTAACACTAAGGAAACCTTTAACACCTTTTATTAGAGTAAAAAGATTTAAAATGTATTTTCATTCATAATATCAGTAGTACACTTATTACATACTTTGTGAATTACTGAACTATATATATGACTAATTACATATTTTCATATCAGCTATATAAATACAGGCGCTTTGTAAAGAGTACCTATTTATACAGCTTGTTTATGTGTATGTATTTATATGTGGAGTTGACTCAAGCAGGGAATGGCTTCTAAACTGGGTGTATTCAAGTGTCCTTGAAAATCTCTTAAACACCTATCACAGCAAGTATATATGGTTTTATATATTTTTATATATATATATACACACGTGTGTGTGTGTGTATATATATATACATGGTCTGGTAAAGTTTAAAAATTACTGAACTAGACTGTAGGAAGAAGCAAAAGGAAGATAAATATGCAGAAGTCTGGGCAAACTCCTGCTTACTTGCAGTTTATTCCACAGTTTGACATTTAGCAGAATTTATTGTGAAGATTAAATGAGATAGTGGGCAACCCATCTTATCCCCGATTTCATTCTAAACATAGCTGAGAGGTTAGGGTGGGACAGGTAAACACGAAAAAATTAGAAAGGACATATATACATTTCCTTTTGGGCTATTTAATCTTGTATATTCAATATGAAAGTAAAATATTTAATTTTGGATTTCAAGAAACATCTTGTTTACTGAAAATATAGATTGAAGAGGTTTTCTTCAAGAAAAAAATATTAGGAAATTACTTTGAAAGCTAGTATTATCTGAAGTGAGACATTTCTAATCCTCAGCACAGTGCCAGTTTTCATTAGGCCACAATGCAGGATGTAACTCCCCAATCATACTAAGTTTTAATTGTCATCTACGATGGAACATTCTCCCAGTCTGCTTTTGAAATTTCAGTGCTCACCTTTAAAGTATTTCACAGTTTTAACTCTTAATTCTAAAGTAGCATCTTCATCACATACAAAAATAGTTCGGGGATGTTGCTGGAAAGCTGAAACAGTCCACATGTGATTGACTCCTTCTTCTATTGCTTTGTAGAGAGCAAATGCCTTGTGTGCACCTGTTATGAGGATCATTACCTGAAAAATCGTGAACATTACTTGTCAATTCTTAAAACATGTTCCAAATGACTAAGAAGCTCTATTTTTTTTTTTTAAACAAAGAATTTAGCACCAATATTTTTCTGAGGGTTAAAATAAAAATAAACAGCTCCATATTTCTTCATAGTTCAAGGTATTTATTGCTGCTCTTTAAGGTAACAGGCAAGCACAAAGTGTATCTCTACTTCTGGCTGAACAAAGTAAAATAGTATCTTGTAATGGAGTATTATTGAATATACCATAATGCCTATGATAATTAACACATTAAATACTGATGTGCAAGAAGAGACCTGGGAGAATGAAGAAAAAGAAACAAAAGGGCTGTTTTGCAAAAGCAGAGTTACAGATCAACAAAGAATTTATATAACCAGGAATGATATACGAAATTGCTCTAGTCCAGATAAGCAATAGATATTACTTTGGAAAAGCAAAAGACTCTGAAATAACAGATATTTTAAAAGTAATCTAGAGAAATAAGCCTAAAGATTGTTTCATTGAACAGGTGCTATCTAAAGCTGTTTTGGAACAAAACTAGATTTAAAGAAGGGTTCAGAATCTACTTAAATGCAGGAACTGTCCTTTAAACACACATAACTTGAGACCATCCTTAGGTACAGAAAATCCAAGCTCTTTGTCCCAAATCCCTGATAGCCTATGAGATAAGTCAAAGAACGTGTGCAAATGTGAGTGTATAGGTGTCTGAATGAATCTAATCTTTAACATTTTTAGCAGTAAATCAATCTTGTTTTTACAAGTTAAACAGTTTATGTAATATAATAAATCTTTTACCATGATTTTTTTCATTATAATTTAAAAAAATGAATGTTAAAGTGGTTGTAATTCTAAAATACCTGTAACAACGTAAAAATTCTGTATTTCACATTTTATAACCAGACCTTCTAAAACAGGGAGGAAATTAAAGATTAATGAACCAGATATTACTGTATTTCTTTTATCAAGATCATTACTTTTCATTTTGAAGCTATATTTGATTAATATCAAAGCCCATGAATGAAATAAGATATGTATGAATTCCTACTGTTTTTATTGATACTTCTTGTTCTTAAGTATAGAGATCTAGGCTCAGTGAAGAATTAATATGCCGTCACCTATAATTAAAAGCATTTTTTAAAAATTAGCAATGCTTGATATAATAAGGTAAGCACAGCACTGATTAATGGGTTTATTAGTTTTCCTTACTGGAAATTAATATTTTTTTCTTAAGACTGATACCTGTTACAGAGGAGTTTGAAAAAAAAAACAACAAAATATTCAAGTTCTTTGCTCCATCCTGTCTTCTAATTCAGAATCTTTGGAATTAGGACCCAAGAATCAGGGTCCCTTAAGTGATTAGTATGCAATCTGGCAGAAGTCCTTATACTAGCACTTGAAAAGGCTTTTTAAAACTATTTTAACACACACTACATTAAATGAGAATATGTAGTGATTGCTGCACGATGGATATTTTCTGAAGTTTAATTTATTTCAAGAGTTTTAAAATGTGATTTGGTGGTTTCAAAGTTAAACACTGAACTTAAGCACTTTTCGTGAATTATCTCATTTAACTACCCACATCAACAGCGTGAGATAAATACTATTCTTACTCATATTTTACAGATAAGGAATGAGACACAGATATTATGTAACTTGCCCAAGGTCTTGGTAAGGCTACTATATAAACAAGAGGTCTGATTCCAGCATCCATATCCTTAACAACTACAATAAGACATATATAACCTTTAATTGAGAATTAAGAAGAAATATCTGGAAAATCAGAAATTGAAGAAAATTCCTCTTGGAATATAATTTGATGTTGATAATACGTGATTATTTCTACTCTATCTGCTCCACTATTCTCAAGGAGAGTATTTCTTGTATTGTGAAAAAGCTTAAGAGTAGCCCTATCTGAAACCAAATCTTAAGGATAAGCAGAAAAGAAAAGGGGGCATTTCAGAGAGTTATGGGGTGGTCACTAAAAAGCTAGAAATTTGGTAAGGCAGGGCATAGGGAAATGAAATGGCTGAAAACTGAATTTTGATAATACAGAGCATTTTATGCCCAAGATCATCTTGTGATGAAGCAGCCAGGAATCAGAGACTCTTCATTACATGCATGAGTAATAACTATGTTTTTGAAAAAAAAAAATTCAGGCTGTAATAGAGAACAGGAAAGGTAAAGAATGGAGATAGCCATGATTTAGGATGGGTTTGCAATAATCCTTAAAAAACTGATATAGACCAGAAGTAAGGCAGTTCCGATGGAGGGCTGGATCCTTATTTATCTCTAAGTTAAATGGAGGAATGTGGTGACTGATTAGATGTGAAGAAGCTGAGAATGACACATGTTTCAAGTTCAGATAATTTTCATGGAGGGTATTGCTATTCACCAAGGGAGGGAGACAATTTTGATAGAAAGATGAATTTAAATTTTGAACAGTTTAAGTATAAGGAGTCAATTGGAAATATGAAATCTGCAGCTTCAGAAAAAGAACTGGCTAAAGATATGTACTGGTAGTTATCACTGTATTGAGCATAGTTGACCTTTTTAGAATAGTACTAAATCTACCAAGAACAGGGTTGCAAAGTGTGACTGCTATTGATGTGTTAATTAAAAAATAACAAAAACACGCACACAAAAAAGGTCACTGCCTAGAAGTATGCATAGTGAATATGCAGTGCTAGGAGATGACACCCTAGGGAACAACTATATTCAAAAGGCAGATGGAGGAAGAAGAGCCAGGGAAGCATACTGAGAAAGAATGGTCAGAAAGAAAGAAGAATAATGGTAAAGGTTTATGATGGAAGAAATAGTCCATAGGAATAAATGATGAAAAGAGGCCCAGTAGGATAAGACCTGTAGAAAAGATGATGATCTTAACAATTAAGAAATCACTGGTGACTTCTGTGACATTCAGTAAGTCAACAAAATCAAAAGATTTTTAAGTTTTACTGGTTTTTCCTTATGTCATCACAAGAATAAACATTCAAATTATATATAATAAGCAATTCTAAAGACGCTATAGTAATTAAAAACAATTTGTGTCTTTTCTTTTGAAATTACCTTTAAAATATAAAGCATTATCTTTAAATATATCTCAGTAAAAACAAATTTTAATCCTTTGAGGGTAAATTTGGCTTTCGTCAAACAGCCAAAAGTCAATAAAAATCAGATCTGGTGGTTCAGGTAGATAGCCAAGCTGTGGATAGAACCAACTTTGTCCAAAATGAATTATGGGCAAAAGTAATTATTCAAACTATTCTCAACAGTTACTGAATACCTATTATGTGACAGGCAGTGTACTGTGCTAGATATACATGAGTCATAAACACTTGGAGATTATAAACTAATGAGGAAAGGTATTAAACAATGAAACATACAAAAACAATTACAAACTGCAAGAAGCACTATAAACAAAAACTGTGGTAAAAGAATAAAAGAAAATAATTTTGATTATAAGGATTATGGTCAGAAAATGGAACTCTGAAAGCTGAAAACTGGTGCCATTTTAGCTAAGCAAGGGCTAGAGAAGTAGAACATTTCACAATTAATTAACATCAGCGTAAGGCCTCAAAGCAAGGAAGGAGTGAAAATTGAGGGCAGTGACTTGTGTGGTTCATTACCTAGTGGACAATTCCCAAGTCTTAAGAAACCTATAATAACTTCTGGGTTGTCACTTCCAGGGTGTGTACAGAAGGTCCTCATTATCTGAGTTGCCAAAATGTGAAGATACTTATTGATGCACTGACCACTTAAAGATTTGTCTCCCATTCAAACCTACTTTCCATTCAACAGTGGCATCTGTCCCACACATGGATTTAAATTTTAAATATATTTGCAGTTATTGAAAATGACATTGAAGAACAGCTCACATCACAGTTAAAACCACTGGCAGATGAAAATCTGTACACATGAAGCCCATTAAAATTGAAGATAAAGAAAGTCATTAAGTATAATCATGTGATACTTGTTTCAAAAGAATGCTATGAAAAATCTAGCAGCACTATTTACAATAACCAAGACAATGGAAACAACCCAAGTGTCCATCGACAGAGGATTGGTTTAAGAAGATTTGGTACGTACACACACACACACACACACACACACACACACAAATGGAATATTACTCAGCCATAAAAAAGATCGACATACTGCCATTTGCAGCAACATGGACGGACCTAAAGAATATCATACTAAGTGAAGTAAGTCATACGGAAAAAAACAAATGCTATATGCTATCACTTATATGTGGAGTCTAAAAAACAATACAAGTTAATCTATATAAAACAGAAAAAAACTCACATAGAAAAGAAACTAATGGCTACCAACGGGAAAGGGGGTAAGTTAGGAATATGGGACTAAAAGATACAAACTACTATATGTAAAACAGATAAGTAACAAGGATTTACTATATAGCACAGGGAACTATTCAATATCTTGTAATAACCTATAATGAAAAATAATCTGAAAAAATATATATATAACTGAATCACTCTGCTGCACACTGGAAACTAACACAGTATTGTAAATCAACTATAATAAAGCACTAAAGTCCTTGGGAAAACTACTAAATAATAAAAGTAGTTTTGCCATAATTTTCTTTACAGTCATGCTGGGAATGAATACTGTGAGGTGAATAGCATCATATAATTTTGTTGGAAAAATCAAAAGAAAAAAAATCAATGTTTGAATAATTCTGTTAATTCTAAGAATTAGCATAAGAGTTGCACTGTAACTTTAATTTTGTTATATGTAAGAAATCTTTTTGCATAACTTTCAGTTTCATATTTTAGAACTAAGATTGCTCTAATTTTTTTTCAATTTATTTACTTGAAATTTCAGTCTTTAAAGGGTCTTTTCTCATAAACCAATTATCTTTAGATGAAAAACTCCATTTTGAATGACAGTTCTATTTGTGCATTCAAGTCTAGATATATTTACATTAAGATCAGTTACTTATTCACCATACCTTGTCTGTACTGTTTCCTCTGAACCTGTCCAATCCTGCTGCCAGAAGGGAATGGAGTTTTGGGTTTCCATATAATTTAACCACTTATAATCATGAGCTGACTATAATTTGGTCTGTTATTCTCAGGGCAGGAAATGACAGCCCAATTAAAAACTAAAAAATTTGAGTCTACTGTTCAGAACTCTTGCCTTCTTAAACATACCAAATTTAGAACAGATCCAGCCCTAAAGGGGTTCTTTTTCCACTGGAAACCAACTGAGCTATCCTCCTACAGTCAAGAATCACATTACACTAAATTATTCTAAGCCTCCAAAAGCAGTTTAATGTTAATTACGACTGCATCTTTGTTGCAACAGTCCTGTCACAAGACTATATGATCAGTGTGATTTTAGAACCTCAAACTGTTAAACAAGAAGAGGCAAGTAAAGCAGTACCCCAAAAGAGATGGTGCCTAATTTTTAGTTTCCAGCTCCAAAGACTTAATTTACTTGAATTCTAAACATGGCAATGAGCCTGACAGAAATTACTGAAAGCTAGACAATTTATACTGCAAATAGGATTAACCCAAAATAGCACTTATTTGACACCACAATTTCTCCAAAGTCTATAGACATCAAAGGAAAAACATCAAAGAACATTTAATTCTTACTTCTCTAGCATCCATCACTGTCCCCACACCAACTGTTAGAGCCATAGTTGGCACTTTTGATAAATCTCCATCAAAATATTTAGCATTTGCCAAAATGGTGTCCATTGCTAGAGTCTTTACTCTTGTCCTTGATACTAAACTGGATCCTGGCTCATTGAAAGCAATATGACCATCTGGACCAATTCCTTTCAAAAGAAATACATATACACACACATATATACATAAGTAAATAAGGTTTCTCAAAGTTCAACATGATTTAAAGACCAAAGAAATAGTCATAAACACGCTTACCTTGTTTTATTTGATAGCTGAATTTCTAATGCTGCAGTAAAAGATTTGTTCCTGTATTTGATTCAACAAGTATTTCAATGTTTTCCATATGCTTAGCATTGAGCTAGCATAATTCTAACAGCAAAATTAAGTTATCACTTTATAATAATATTTTATAAAGCAATTTCACATGCATCCTCTCAACAACACATATATTTAACCATCTTGTGATATAGTCAGATTAACCATATCTATTTACCTCATCTCCCCCTTTTTTTAAGCTCAAAAGGAAACTTTGATGCTAAAGGATAATATATGATTTGTTCAAGGTAATAATTTAGTAAGTACTAAGACAAAACTCAAATCTAAATCTTCTGATTCCTAACCCAGTGGTCTTTATATTCACACTTTAACTTGCTTGGTTCTAGTCTAGATGGGGCAGTTAACTACTGGACCTCCCTGTAGTATAGTTTCCTCACTTATAAAAATGTTTAGATTGGACAAGATATTATCTAAGGCAGTAGTTTTCTTCAAACTTTTTTGACTGCAACCTACTGCAAGAAATACATTTGACACTGCAATCTAGTACACATATAAATACAATTAAAACAAGAATTGCATGAAATAATACCCTTACGAGGAGCCATTCAAGCTACTTTTGATTACATTTGGTTTCATTAACAAAACGTACAAAGGGAAATGGTGGATGTGACTGACCATATTGAGTTCATGACCTAATAATGTGTGACAGCCACAATTTGAAAACTCTGCTTTAAGGAGATCTACTGCCAGCTGAAATATTCTAGGACTGCCTCTAAAATATAGATAAGAATATGACATTTCTTATTTGAAGGAAATTGGAGGTAAATCTTTTCATAAAATCAAGAATCTTTCTATGGCATAAGTAAATCAAGTTTTATATACATGGACCCTACTTGCTAGTCAGATTTCTGGCAACTTCAATCAAAAAAATAAACCCACAAGTTCTCTGGGTCAAAATACCTGTTATACTTATATTCTGCATATTTAATGATATATAGGTGTATCTTATTGGCTCTTAACACACAATTCTAACAACTTTTTCCCAGGCTACAACAAAGTAAAATATGACAAAGAGTAACCTGGTTTTGAATGAAGAAAGAACTGAAAACCTTAGGAAGCAAATATGAACTACCAAAGCACAATAGTCTAGGAATTTTTAACAATATAGGATTAATTTTTAATCTAGTACATAAAGCCAGACCTATATGTGGTTAATATGTATGGTTTGTTTCCACTATTAAGTATATATATGCTTGTCTATTTTAAATCATAGATATGCATCTCTCTCTAGATTTGTAAAACTGTTCTGCTTTTCCTCTTAAGTATACATCTGCCTAAATATTTTTATTTATATTTCTCTATAGAGGAAAGGATGGAACCAGGAAAATAAAGAGTTCCAGAAAAAACAGGAGGTCCTGTTAGTGGTCTCACCAGTGATTTGGGTCACACAAAAGTGTACAGCAAAGCTGAAATTATCAGGAATGGTTCATGATGGAGAAGGGTCAATACATTCCCTTACTATCAGTAACTATCAAAAATTGAGCTTTTCCTGATATAAAATTATATTTTAAAAATGTTCAGAATGTTTTACAAAGCCTTATAAAAATTTTCTTAAAAATAATCATGAACTCTAAACACCATGGTTAATTCTTATTCAGTCTTTTTTTTTTTTTTTTAATTTTATTTTATTTTTGGCTGGGTTGGGTCTTCGTTGCTGTGCATGGGCTTTCTCTAGTTGCGGCGAGCGGGGGCTCTCTTCGTTGTGGTGTGCAGGCTTCTCATTGCGGTGGCTTCTCTTGTTGCAGAGCACAGGCTGTAGGTGTGCAGGCTTCAGCAGTTGTGGTGCGTGGGCTCAGTAGTTGTGGCATGCAGGCTCCAGAGCGCAGGCTCAGTAGTTGTGGCTCACGGGCTTAGCTGCTCCGCGGCATGTGGGATCTTCCCGGACCGGGGCTCAAACCTGTGTCCCCTGCATTGGCAGGCAGATTCTCAACCACTGCGCCCCAGGGAAGCCCGATATCAACACCTTTATGAAACATCCCTAAAACCTCTGAGTCTGGATTGTGTGTCTTTCCTGTGTCTGTAGTTCTGTGGGCTAGAAGGTAAACTTCATGAAAGTAAGACTTTCTCTTCTTCATAACTGTATCCTTACTATTTAGAACACATGACACACAGGAGGCCCTCAATAAATAATGGTTGAATAAATGAATGGATGGTTGGTATTCTTCAGAACGTTCAGTATAGTTTTTGCCCCCTTCTACCCTGCTCTGCTCCCCTCACAACAGGGGCTAGACCAATCATAACACCCTATATCTCATATCGTTTAGGCAGAACTGTTGTGATCTAAGGACAAGTACTTAGGCCAAGCTGAAACAATCAGAATTTCTCTCTATAAATCTGAAACTTGACCAGGAACACAGAAAGAAAGAAGGCATCTAGAGCTGAGGCATTTGATGACAGCACTGCAGGAGAGGATCAGGTGAGTCCCTGCTTCAGTGATCTGAGGCTCCTGGTTCTTGTTCTTCTAAAGACTTGTTTTTTCCAACTCTGATATCAATTCTGTAAGTTACCCCAGAATCATTCCAATAAATTCACTTTTGGTCTCATTAGTAGACTACATTTACTTGCAAATCAAAGAATCTAATCGTGTAACCAAAGTAGAGGGTTAAAAATTTCCCCAGTGCCTTATTTCTACCTTTTAAACACAAATTATCTTAAGATAATTTTAAAGTTAATAATGCTTTTAGAGTCTATTTATAGATTTCCATGTTTGTGTACTTTATTGCTGGGTATGGATCAGGAACTGCATGATACACATTATTCTTTCTCCCAACAATTTTGTCATCAGATGAAGAACTTCTGAGTATGTATTTCCTCCTTTCTCCTTTCTACAGAGGGAAGGGAACTCTTGCTCCATTTCCCAGGAGTGAGCAATGGTGGATTAATACTCTGGAGCTCTTCTCTGGTCTTACTATTTCCAATTCAGGGAGGAGGAGTAGGAAACCCCATTCTGGCCTCAAGCCCAACCTGCAATCTCTAATCCAACTTTACCTTTAATAAAGCTGACATTTTGATCCCATTTGGCTCAGTTCTTAGTGTTTTTATTAACCAAACCCTGGAACAAAAGAAGGGTAAGTGGTAAGACCCAGATACCAAGCCTCATCTTGAATATCCAATGATAACAACCTAGATCAACGAAGGCGAAGAATCAAATGAGATTCTTTCATGAGACAGATCCAATATTAGGGTATCCCAAACAGGGAAAAGTTCAAAGAAAATGTAATAAGCCAACCCTCTGTTCCCTATACACAATTATGTGTCCCTTGGATAATAAATATAAACTGTCAGACCCTGGATTAGCTCACGACTACAATGAAGGTGTTAATGGAAGAGGAAAGGAAATCCTGTTAAATTTTTTTGCAAGGGGAGAACTACAGGAATTTTAAGACAAAAATTGGTTAAAAAACAAAATAAAGTTCTTTTTAGTAGTAAGAGTCAGTGATAAACATAAATAATTATGATTATGCTCCATTAGTTTCAAAGGTAGAACTAAGGTGGGTTATTGTGAGGAAATGCACTGAAAAACTTTAGCTACAAAGAAACAAGAAGTGGCTTAAAGCTATGGGGAAAGAAGAAAGTTTATTATAAATCTCTATAAAGGGAGATTAAACCTTAAACATTACGTTAAGCTAAAATATTTTCTGGAAAAAGTAGGCAAAAGGACAAAATGGAGTTAAAGAGTTCTTATCAGTTTTTTTCCCCCCAAGTAAATTCTACTTCCTGGCATTGAGACACCAAGGGATTTGTCACAAGAATCCTTATGTAAGGTCAATAAATTAACAGGAAAAAATAAGTCCTCAAATAAAGAAGTAAAAAAATACTATTTATGTTATCCATTCAGCCATTTTTAATACTAAAGTTTTAATAATTGCCATATCTTTTTGTATAATGGTAAATGAGTGAAAATATTTCTTGATAGAACTAAGATAAACAGTTTAGGTATATTATTTTACAGTAATTCTACTTGATTTTGGTAGAGTTTAGAAAATCTAAAGAATGCATGGGTAGCGCACACTCCTTAAACATTTTCAAATATCTACTGCCTTGGCCTTGATATTGGTAGGCACAAACAGTAATTATCTCAGAATTGAGCAATACGGACAAAACTGGAATGCAAATGTTTTCCAGGAATAGTGAAGTAATATTAGCAAGTTTTATTTAAAAAATAGATACTTTCTATTTTGAAAAGCAAACTAGTCTAACCATCCTGTCTATTTAAGAAAGTAATTGATATTAGTTCTGCTAGGTAGAGATAACAATTTCCTCAAAGAGAAAAACTTCAGTCTTGCTGGATACCCTTAGAGGTAAATCAGTAAAAGAGCAGGACATTCAATGAACTAAGGAAAAATTACTTCAGAAACTACACCTCAGAGACAGAGTGGAGTAACACTTAATGGATTACCAACTACATACCAAGCACTGCACAAGGCATTTATACATGTTATAATGTGGTTAATTCTCATCAATTCTGAAATGGTTAATATAATGCTGTTTTACAAATAACTTAATTATATTGAATTAGTATACTGAACTAATTTACTGAAATCAATACATTTCCTAAGATCTTACAGATAGTAAGTGGCCAAAACAGGATGCTAATTTTTGTCTGACGATAAAACTCAATTTTCTCCAAAGGCAACCAAACACCTCAACAATACCTGGCCACCTCAACCATAAATTAACCTCAGTACAGGTCTATTGAAGATCTAATTCATATAATTTTGAGCAGTCTTCTAATAAATTAATTATAAGATATACCTAGATCTAATGGATATATCTATCTCTATATATCTAATGTTAATTTAGAGCTTTAGTATGTTTAGTTGAATACTAAAGAATCTGGCAAAAAACAATTTGGTTTCAGTTTAGATGATGTACTATTCATATGCTTCACACTGATGGCAGAAAACCGTATTGTCATTACAAAGGAAGAGATTCTTTCACCTCTTTTCAATGGTAGATCATGAACACACAATATACATACACATATGTATGTTTGTGTGTGCACGTATATATATAAATTTCAAGTGGAATTTAGTTAATTAAACATTTACTTTAGAGTTTATTAAGACAATTATACAGCTTAATTCATATTAACTAAAGGCTGATGATAAAAATCTTACATTCTTAACTCATTTCTTAGTGAAATGAAGCAATATGAATGATCAGTAGAGAAATGTTAAAATCCACCTGTTCCACATGCAAACTTTCAGAGATTTAACGCTGTAATTTGATAAGAAAGCTGGGTTGGGGTTTTAAAGAAACAGTAAAAGAATAAGAGTATCATTTAGGAAAAGAAACATATCACTCGTCTTCTAAGATGTGGTAAACTATCAGTTCTAAAGAGGTAATTAGGCAGGGATTAGGACCTATTTCTCAAGCCATAATTTAAACAATTGCAACACTTGCAACATTAAGATTATTTTTTGATGAAAATAAAGTAAAATAGAAATCAATAGCTGAATAAATGGGTATTACAGACAGTCAACAGATGTTCTTTACATTACACGAAGGTAAGTTTTGGGGTTTTTTTATAGCACCTAATCCAAATATTAATAAATGATTAATGACAAAATGTTTTACGTACCTCCAACAAAAAGATCAATTCCTCCAGCTTCTTTTATTTTCTTTTCAAATGCATCACATTCTGCTTGTAAATCTGTAGCATTCCCATCAAGGATATGAGCATTATTAGGATCTATATCAATATGCTTAAAAAAGTTATTCCACATATAAGAATGGTAGCTTTCAGGATGATTTCTGGGAAGTCCTAAATACAAAGTTAATGAATAAAAATGTAACTATTTCCAGAAATAAATCTAAAGTTTACTTTTCTGATTAAGCCATAAATGCTATTTAAAATATGTAACATTTCTATACCATATTCAATTTAAAAGCATTTTTATATGGAATATATGCTTATTATGTGCCAGGCATTATTTTAATCACTGTACATGTACGTATTAACTCAATTAATATGTACAACGTCTATGGAAATAACTATTATCAATCTCATTTTATAGATGAACAGAAACAGAGAAAAGTTAAATTAACTTTCCCAGGGTCACAGAGCTCACAGAGGGGCTGGAGCACAGAAGTCTAGTTCATGTGCATGTAATCACTATATTACCCTTCTCAAATACAAAATTTTAACCAATAAAACTGATTTATGTGTTAAATTCAACATAAATTAAATGGTCACACAACTGAAATCTTGATCTACGTTCTTCCTCTGTTATTCCTATTTACATGCAAGGTATACTAAATTACAACAGTTCTTTGACAATGGCTCAGGCTACCGTTAAAAATGTGTACCTATAAAATTTAAATTTTAACACAGAGTTTATATGTATCACTGATCATTCTAGTTAAGCAAGGTCACAATCAATAAATTATAAAAGCTTCAAGGCTACAAATATAAATAGCCTTATATTTAAAAAATATTTTACTAATTACATACATATTAATTAATTTATCCCCACAACAACACTGGTTTTAACTTTGCCTTAAGAAAAAAAGAAAAAGAGAGAATGAGAAATGTGAATGAATTGGCTCAAAGTTGATGGAGCCAGGACTGGTAAGTGCCGTAGCTGAAGACGAATGCAAATCTTCTGATTTCTAGTCTCATGGTCCTTCTACTATGTCATGCTGTCATTACAAAAATAGTTTTTTTTATATAAACTCCCAACCCCACTACAAGGTAATACATTATACTCTAGAAATATATTCATATTACATTCAAAACAAATTTAAATAATGTTAATATTCTCAATATATTAATTTTATTTAAAATATAACATATCCAAATAATATATTCAAATAATATAGCTTACCTACATACTCATCCATGTTAAAGGTCTTCACATATTTAAAAGAAAGGTCTCCATTCTTGTGATATTCTATTAGTTTTTTATAACATCCTAAAGGTGTACTCCCTAAAACAGATAAAGATTCCATTTTCTAACATAACTTGAAAATCTAATTTAAAAAAACGTTTATATTAACCTTATTCTCTTCTTACTTAATGGTATTTTATATTTCTAATTTATTAGGCAAACAATTATTAATTTAAATACACATTCAATTAACAAATATATGTTGAATTAGTCTCTCTACAAGGTAACCTAAATTTTAGTAAACTAGAATTTGCTGAACAAAGCTGGGAATCTGTCAGCAGAAATTATAGCTTGGAAAATTATTCTTGTGTCATTGGATATTTGGAATTAATGGTGTATATTCCAGGATTAGAAACTTCTAGAAAGCACATGTGAATTAGAAGAAAAATAAACGTCCCACCTTTAGAGAAAAAACTTTATTTAGAGAGGGATTTGTAGCATAAATGATACATAAATAGGTCAAGTATTGACCATTCAGTGAAATCAAAAGGGAAACCAGAGCTGAATTTAAACACTGCCTCTACTTTCAAAATAGAAAGTGGCAAGGATTGAGTGAGGAGGCTTATCCTTTAAGTTTTTAACTGGAGCTCCTGTTTCTCATTTTGTGTTATTTTCAGCATATATCAGCTAAAATGTATAAAGTAAAATGATTTCTAGGAAATGGGATCTTGGCTTTGGATACTTCATCTGAGTTCTTAATGTTATTGTTTTATAAATGTGATTCTTTTATGTTTTATAAAATTAAGATCTGCTTGATAATGCTCCATGAAATGACACAATAAAGATAAATGAATTTAGCCACTTGAGGATGGCCTCCCTTTGTTTTTTAAATTTGCTGTATTTTTTCACTTTAACTACAAATTCGAAGACTAGATTGACTACATTCTTACAACAAGCAACCTGGCCCACACAATCCTGGTCAGAGTACTGGTTTCTAGTCCACCCACCATCACAAAACAAAATAAAACACCCAAACACAAAATTTCTACTCAAGAGGCAGGGAGAAGTATGGCAGAACTAAGCAGTCTCTGGCAAAAAAAAACACACCAGAAAAACAAAAGAACAACAAATACAAAAAAAATCTAGAGTAGTAAAAAGACTGACTCTCATTTAAGATGACAGAATAATAGAAGTGGCTAAATATCACACAGACAGGTTCACAGAACAGAAGACTAATAGGTTTTCTTGAAGTTAAGCACACATATTGTTTTAAATTGTCATTAATAATTTAAAATTTATGTGGTCAAACTTTACAATTCCTTCTCAAAGAACTATAGCCCACTAACATGAAACCTGGATAAAAGATGGATAAGTATGCTCTTCTTTCTTTTCTAGAAGCATAACAAATTTTCTGTGTGTATCTTTCAGTGTCAAGAGAATAGTTATAGGACTCCCTCCGTAATTGAAGGACATATGAATAAAAAAAGAAGTTGTCACAATAGTAATAAAAAACACATTCATTTTCTACTTTTTAATCAAAGTGGCTGAACAGAAAAAAAAAAATGGAAGATATGGTACAGGGTGAACTGGTAAAAGAAACTTCATTTTAATATATTTGCTTTGCAATACTCATTTACTAACATAACTAATTTAGCAAGTGCTTACTATGATTCACATATGACAAAGATTACGACTGTTTCTACCCTAAAAGAACTCACAGAATACGGATAGACAAGTACAAAGTAACTATAACACAAGGAAAAATATAAATATCCTATAAGAATTCCGGAGCAGTATAGTGAATCAAAGAAGAACACACTATAGTCTTGCTTGTTGGAGGAAGGATGAAAGATGGCATTTCAACTGAGTCTTTGAAGAAGTGAAATTCCCATAATCAAAGAATGGGTTAAGCTGTAATTGAAAATAGAAAAAAGATGGGGGAGGAGGTTCAGAGATGACACTTGTATGCCTACCATGTGCTAGATGCTATGCTGGTGCTTCATACATTAGCTAATGGAAATCTCACAAGTTTGGGAAATTGGCATTATCTTTCCCATTTTGAAGTTGGAAGAGTTGGGGTAAAAAAATTAAGGAATGTGCCAAATATCACACACACGGAAGTGAAGCCAGATATTCAAGAGATTCTGCCTGGTTCCAGAGCTCATAAAGTTCTTATTATACAGTATGCTAGCAACATGAGTGAAAGTAGAGCCAGCAAGTTCAGGTCTGTTCTTTGAACTACAAGCAGTGTAACCTGCCTACCCTGATTCAGTGTAGAGGAATAGTGGGAATAAGTCTGGGAGGCAGGTTGGGTGCACAGCATGCAGGCCCTTAAATGTTAAGCTTGTCAACATCACTTCAATAAATATATTACTGAACAGGGCTTCCCTGGTGGTGCAGTGGTTAAGAATCTGCCTGCCAATGCAGGGGACACAGGTTCGAGCCCCGGTCCGGGAAGATCCCACATGCCGCGGAGCAACTAAGCCCGTGCGCCACAACTACTGAGCCTGCACTCTAAAGCCCGTGAGCCACAACTACTGAGCCCGTGCGCCTAGAGCCCGTGCTCCGCAACAAGAGAAGCCACCGCAATGAGAAGCCCGCGCACAACAACCAAGAGTAGCCCCCGCTCGCCACGACTAGAGAAAGCCCACACGCAGCAGCAACGAAGACCCAACGCAGCCAAAACATAAATAAATAAAATAAATTTAAAAAAAAAGATATATACTGAACAGATATTCCCCAGAATTGTGTTTGGTGGGGCGTAATTACAACATAGCATGTTGTTTACAGAAATGTATGTTCAAATTTCAAAAGCATGGGGTGCGGGGAGGTAAGGATGGGGCATGATTAACACTGTCATTGGTCAATGAAGGAGAAAAGTAGAAAATGTTAACAAAGGTTTTCCAGAGATATACCCTTGGCAGATGTATTATTAGGCAGTAATACTATCCAAAATAAAGCAGAAGAATTGTATATCAAAATACACAAAAACATGTTTAGCACTGCTGGCGTTTATGGCTCTGAAGCCTTTCTGCTCCCATACTCAAATTACTGTTTATTTCTTCATAATTAAGACAAAGTGATTAAGGCAGCTAGTCTGAGCATGGCCCAGGTTTACAGAAGGCAAACTGATACAGAGGCCATGTTCAACCACTGGGGCTCACATATCAGAACTGTGAGTGCTGAGGGGGCCCATTTCTGGTGTGCACAATTTAAAAAAATTCCTCTTTGCCATTCTTACCAAGACCTACTGCCATGGACCGAAAAACAAAAAGCAAAACAACAAACAAACAAAAAATCAACTTGGTGAGCTAACAGTATCTTTCATGGAAATTATGCAAGTGAAAAACAATCATGATTGTAGCTTTTCTATAGTTGACATGTATGGGGGGAGGAGCAAGAGGAAAAAATACTGTTTAAATAAAACACACTTATGAGAACCTTAAATTTACATAGTGTTTACAGTATACAAGGGACTTGCTCTTATTTGAGGTTCAAAACAGCATTGTAAGCTATTAATTTCCTTATCTTCCTTAAAAGTAAGGAAAACAAGAATTATGGTGTAGAATAAATGCCCTTCAGTCACCAAGAAAGTAGCAGCTCTGATTCCAGGTCCAATACTCTTTCCTATGTAAGTCAACAATATCAAAGTACCATGAATCAGTGACACCACTTGGTTATTTTTTAAGAAAAACTTTAACCGAGAACTAAATCCAATAAAGTGTATAATTAATGCTTATGTTCATTCTGTCATGAAGACATACCTGTCTTCAATTTTTCACCTGTAATACTTCTAAAATAGAAAATAATCACAGAAATAGCAAAGGGCTAATAAGATAATATGAGGCATATGAGGTAAAATTAAGAGGCAGCTGTACATATTTTAGGTACCTCTTAATGATCAATGAGAAGGCTAATCTCCCAAGAAACTGCATGAATAGTGAAAGCAACATCCCTAAATACAAACAAAAGACTACTAGAAAAAGTCACAAAAAATATCATGACCATGACCTGAGCTATATTTCCTTTTCCATTCTGGAGTGGTAGGTGAGACAGAATTTTCACAAATAGTAATGAAACTTAGATACCAGATATGTCTGTATCTATGTATTTGACTTTATATCCTAACATGTTAAATCAGTGATACGTCAAGAAATAAACAGGAAACATATTTTACTAAGAAAAAGCCTTCAATCCCACAGCCTTGAGTACCTAACATGGAAAAAAATGGTGCATTACCTGTTGGCAAACCCAGTGTAAAATATCTGTCCTGTCCAGGTCTGAATTGAATGATGCGATTACAGATGTATTTGGCTGCCCATTCACTAGCCAAGTCATAGTTATCAAGAATTACAAGCCTCATTATGGTGATGCACAGCTTCCAGGACAAGAAGTTCAAACCTGAGAAAATTCCATCGTAGAGCACTTTAAGTAATTTACAGTCAAAGAGAAGTACAATACATTGATGACTTTAAAAAGGACAGTACTTAAGAAAGACATGCATGTATAAAAATACAATCTGTACTTTTAAAATAGTAATAATGGCTGTTCTCTTTTGAACGAACTTTGGGTTCTGGGCAGTGGGCTAGGTCATTTAAGTACAAATATTAATTCTTACAACAACCTTCTGAAGTACATACAACATCCAGTTTTAGATGAGTAGAGGGACTGACATAATTCGACTGAGTTCACACAGTTACTAAGTGACAAAGCTGAAATTTTTATCAAGGCAAATTTACCATAAAGACATCACACTGCACTATCTCTACAGGTACACTATATAAAGCAACATAAAACAAATCTAAAGGCAAACAAAGCAGCACTCATTTATTGATTGCAAATTAATGGTAGTAATGATTACTCAGCACCTTTTGGGTTACTTACTAAAATCCAGAACTCTCCCTATGAATGATGTAATAACCAAACCTCTCTTCTGTATAAAAGTGATACCTGCACTTTAAAAAATTTCAATCAATACAGAAAGATACAAAGAAGTTAAAAAAAAAAAATCGACCCAAATCCTGCCACTCCGAAATAATGCTCATTACTATTTGGTATACATCATTCCAGGTATCTATCTAATGCACACATATAAATAGGATGTATAGAAATAATTTCTAACAATGGGATCATACTAGACATGCTATTTTTAACAAAAAGCATAACGAATTTAATTCTTTCTGCATTAAACAGAAGCAAAAGAAAATAAAGTGAACTAAAGAAACTGCTGATCTCTGGGGGACAAAATTCTTCACAAAAAGCAATTTCAGTTCCTAAAAGAATATTCTCAGGTTAAGAAAAAATATTATACAAATATTAGGAGATCAGCATCATTTAAAAACTATATGATTCCATTTTACACAACGTGGATTGACCTACTACCATGAAAGATGTGAAAATTGCATTCTTACACTTCCTCCCACCCCGATTTCTGTAACATGTATTATTTTATACTGCCAAGATTTATAACATTTACAATGTGTTCTACAACCATAATTCCCATTTTTTAATTCTTAGTTTTATATTTAAATGGATTCGTTACCCACACCAATCCTTTCACAAATGGCTTCAGCAGTCCTGAATTCTGTACCCACAAACCGTACATACAGAAGTAAGTCAAAATCTTTCCATTAGTGGGAGTAGGAGGTCTTATTACAATGAAAACACTGAATCTAAATATGTCCTTAAGAACATGATGATTTAGATTCTGGCATAACAAAAACTTACGATCACCATGATCTAGAGTTATGGCACAATAACAAGAGATAAATATCATTTACAGACAATAATTTACACAGTAAGTCATAAATTCAGTCCAACAGGTGGACTTGGCCTCCATTTAAATTCATCAGTAATCTAATGGCACAAACAATTTCAAAGTTACACCAAAGAATCAGAAACATTTCCTGGCTGTTTTAACCATCAAGAGATATACTTATCTCTAATAAGAGTATTCAGCAAAATGACTACTGATAAAAAGAGAAAAAAAAAATCCTGTAAGGTGAGGAGGAGGAATGGCATTAGAGCTTTCCAAGTGTCTTCTGTGTTTTGGGGCATGCTATTTCTTTTCTCAGTTCAACACACTTGTGAGGGAGGGCCTATTAAATGTCAAGCACTAAGCTCTGTAGACACAAAAATGACAAAGATAAGGATCCTACTATCAAAGGGCTTAGACTCACTTAATAGTCTCTGGGGCAGAACTTATCCTCATTTTTCAGATAAAGAAAACTGCAACTCACAAGTTTATTACTGAAGTTATAAAGCTATTAAGTGGTGGAGGGTCTATCTGACTGAAAGATACATGCTTCCCAAAAGTGCCATATAAGGAAGAATCACTTAGGATGCCTGTTAAAAAGATTCCCCGGACCTTTCCCTGGACATGGTGTTTCAAAAGATATGAAATGAGGTCCACGGAATCTGCACTTTTACAAATATCACAGGTGATTCTCACAATCAGGATAAATTTGGAAAATAACATCATACAAGATGACTTCATGGCACAGAGGTTCAAGTAAGTCTCTCAGACCAAGGACAAGCACGTTTTGCTTTCTTAAACTCTTCCGCGAGTCCAGAGTTCGGTTCCAAAGGTCCCAAATGAATCACCTCACCCAGAGAAAAGTAGAATGTCACATGTGTTCAGATTTTTAAATGTGTCTTCTTCCAGTTTTTGCCAATCCTCACACATCTGAACTGCTGCTGTGGTCGACCATTCTCTGACAGCTTGACCCGACAACACTCAAAAAATGACACAGCACCACCCCTGCCCTCATCTTCCTCTGGTGCTGATTCATTTGGGGTGTGCGTCCCTTGGACAAAGAGCTGCCAAACACAAACCTCAGAACTTTAAAGCTGGATGGGAACTTCTAGACGACTTGGGTTACACAACTATTTTAGAATCTGTACTAGAATCTGGAACCTTGGCTTCCAGAATCCCTGCTCTGCGCTTTTTCACTACAACACACTACACCTGACCTCAAAAGATTCCTGAAGCCCGACCAAGAAGGGGGCTCTCAGAGCAGGGGTCCAGGTCAGGGTCCCGACGAGGGGCGAGAAGCAGCAGCGAAGGCTGTGGTCCCTGCCCGGAAGGCGAGGGCTGCAAACTCACCTCACCTGCCGGGCCGCTGGGCCCGTCTCTCCGCAAACCCTAACGAATGCAAATGAGGATGACTACTACGAATTTGTAACAAGTGTCAGGAGAAGACCGCCAAAGAGCAGGGGCCAGGGAAGCCCCGTCCCGAAGAGGACGACCAGTCAAGTTGGAGGGGAACAAAGCTGGGGACACCACGGCCCCCGCCTCGAGGCTCCCGGGACCCCCATCCGCCCCGCGTCCCCGTCTCCGCATAGAGCCCACCGGTGGGTGCAACGACCAGCCGAGTCCCCGCCCGACTCCCCTTCCTGGTCCTTCCCGTGGACTCACCCGCGGACCCACCAGCTCTTCCGACGCTGGAACAGCGGGAACAACCAACAGCCAGTCAGCCCGGAGAAACACCAGCCGGCGAGAGGAGCGTGAAGCCTAAGGACCCGGATGTAAATCTAGGCGCTGATGGGAAGGCGGAGCGGCCTGCCGGTACTGCGCATGCGCGCGGATGCTGAGCATGCGCGCGCCTCTGGCTCGCTGGGGTGAGCTGCATAGAGGTCCTTGTGAGTGGCGCGAGACCGGAAGTCTTTACTTAACGTGAGTCTCAAGTTATTGGGCCATCACCTCGACTGTGTTCGTTTTTCATCTCTCAGAGGTTGAATGGCGGTAGATTCTTTGGGTTTATGAGATTTAGCGTGTAGGACTACAGTGCTCATACATAAGCATTACTTTAGTTGCTGCTTATAATAGCAATATGAATTCATGTCTCTCTACCCCAAGCTATTGAATGTCTACTTTGCAAGCACAATGACAACTAAGCGCTTTTTATCAATAAGCTCATCAAAGTTAAATTTAACATGCTGCAGAAAGGCAAATATTGGAGCGGCTCAGTAAGCATAAACTCTAGAAGGAAATTCTGACGAGATACGAACTTGTGCTGAGATTCTAGGAAAGGGGTAGAGGAAGCAGAATCTGCTTTGAACTGAGTATCATAGATCTTTGTTCATGAGGTGGGTGGAAGGAAGCAGGGCTGGGGAAGTTATTGTTAAGAAAGCAGCAGTCACTCAAAGGAAGGGTCGTGTGGCCTCACCAGGTCCCGTTAGAAACACTGTTTAGAGTTCTGTTAGGAACTCAGTCTGACTACCAGCATGGGGTGAAAGGCAGACTCAAGTTTCCTTGGACACTACAAAGTTAAGATAAATGTGTAATGCTATGATCCCAAATTCCTTATCTGAAGTTCTGCACCGGGGTTGTAAATCCATCCTGCTTCTCTGGATCAAATGAACCCCCCGGGCTCACATTTTTTAGGCAAGAGTAGAATGTTCCATTCTCAGATAAAACTTCAAACAGCAAAATTTCTCACAAACTGGTACTAGGGGACAGTTTTTTAGCACTATAGCTTTGAGTTAGTTTGCAAAGACAGTTTTAAATACCACCCCAGTACTATAATTTATCATCTAACAAAAATCTAGTGTGCATCTACTGTAGTCAAAAAGACCTGCAAATAATAAAAAGAGCCTTGCAGGGAATATTATTGGAGCATAGAGGGATATTTGTGAAATGTATTCTTTCTCAATGGTTTTACTTCTTCATGTGTTTCTGACACTAGAAAAATAAGTTCTGTCCCTGCTATAAGTGCTGACAATGGTTAATTCTGCTTTGATTGCACTGTTTCATGTCCTGTCTTCCTTTTCTCCCAAGTTGGTATTTCTCACCTCTTGCAGCCCATATTCCATGCTTTGTATAAGATTAAAGCAAGAAATTACTGCCATCAAAAGCAAAATATTTAATACTAAACAGAAAAAAATTGTTTTTGACAAGGACAGGGACAAGTATGCTGAGTCACTCATTTTTCCATTCAATAAATATTTACTGATTATGTGTCAGACACCAGCATGAGGAAAACAGACACACAGTCTTTGCTGTCAGTGAACTAAGAGTCTTGTGGGGATACAGACATTACCCAGCAAATCCTAATAAGGGAAAGTAGTCTCAGTCATGAGACTCTAATTGAGATATTCCTTTATGTTTGGGGATGACCTGAGCATAGAAAGAACCTGTGTCTTGTCCTCCAGATAAAGCCCCAAGGAATGATAAGATTAACAGAAAGATCCTCTGAACCAAGGTTTTAGATGAAGAGTTTGGTAGGAAAATTTTAACAGGCTATCACCCAGGGAAGGTGACAGATTTACAGTGGCATAAGAGCAGTACAGTAGAGGTAGCTAGGTAGGTGACAGTAAAATATGCCTGATGACAGCCCTGGTCTACTACAGATCACAAAGAGAAGCATCAAACAGCAGTCATACCCTATTATCCTGATAGCTGGCACGGAGCTGAAGGTAGCTGATACAGAGCCTGAAATAGTGCTTCAGTCAACATGTATCATGCAGATGGAGGCCGATGGATGCAATGGTCCAGCCACCGCAGGGGATCTTCCAGGTCCCAACGGAGAGGGGTAAGGGACTGAATAGCACCGTGAGTATGGGGTCAGAAGGACCAAGACAACTGATGGTTGCTAGGTACTTTATTTAGAATTTACTGAATCTTATATAGACAGAAGAGGAACTCATTATTAGACAATAATCCCATGGAATTGCTTATCGTCTCAGTTCAGTCACTACCACAGACGTCAACAAGTTTACAACAACTATCCTTGAACATTATCTTCCCTTAACCAGGCTCACACACAGCCCCCAGCCATAGGGAACAACCAGGACTCTCAGTTCCCTGAGGTCTCCTGGCTTGAGATAGCTTTACTAATCTCTTTTACATTCCTCAGGCCTGGGAAAAAGAGTGCATTCCAAGGTAAGGGCTTTGCTTTTTGTGAGAGACATACTGTCTCCTCCAGGAGTTACCTCCGGCTAAGACTGCATGCTTCCCACAGATGGACAAAAGATGTTTCAGCAGACACCAATGGGGATATATACTGAAGACCAGAACGCAGAGGAAGAGATACCTATCCATTAAGTGGATGTCAGAGAGGAGAAAATGGCCCCATAACAGATGCCTTCACTGATGTAGATGCCAATAGCCTCCCCACCTTAGATGCCATCCTAAGTCAAAGGTGGGGAAGAGGGATAGAAATGACAGAATTTACATTTGAAATGACTAAGGAAACACTAAAACAATTAAATGAACCTGAAAGATAACTGTTTTAAGTTTCCTGCTCTCGTGAGAATGGGGCTTGAGGGAGAGATTTAAGTAAAAGTTACATTAAAGCTGTATATTATATAGAGATATTACAGAAAAATAAGAAATGTCACATTGGAATTTATGACCTATGCAATTTCTATATGCTACAAAAGCTTTTAGCAGGGTATACCATGATCAGATTTGTATGTAAAACAAAAATTACCCTGTATGCCTGTAAAGAATAGACTGAAGTTGGGTCAGGAGTAGATCAGGGAAAGCTGGATTTTGCCAGAATGAATACAGAGGGGGATACTGTAAGCCCAGGAAATAGTTTGCACAAAGGTATGCAGGCAGGAAAGTAAAAGGCATATATATGGAATTCTGAATGACTACCAAGTGGCTAAGATAGGATGTATTTCAAAAACTAGAGAAAATGAATCTGGAAGGCTATGCATAAAAGTTGGACTTTGTATTGTAAGCAGTGAGGAACCACTTAAGCTTTATGAGTGTAGTAAAAGACTAGCAGATTGTGTTTTAGGAATAAGGAAGTAGAATGGGTGGGGATTGTATGATAGCAGCAAAAATCCAGACACAAAAAGACTCTAGGCTCATTTTGTATTTTCCCTGCCCCAGCTATAGTACTAGGCATTTCACTAATCGCTGAGAGTTTTTGGTTTTGCTTTGTTTTATTTTGTTTTTTATCAAGAATGTTAGGTTTTACCAAACACTTCCTGCATCTATTGAAATGATGGTGTGGTTTTCCATTTTAATCTGTTGGTGAATTATGGTGATTGATTTTTGAATATTAAATATACCTTGCATTGCTGAGATAAAGCTGACTTGGGCATGGTTTTTCTTGTCATGGTCATGGACTTTCAGTCAGAAGCAACTAAACATTTGCCTGGATAGTTTTTGACAAATGACTCTTTCCCCAAGAGTGGCTTTAGTACTAGGCAAGAGTTCTGAATTAAACAAAATAAAACAAGCCTTTCAGTGGCTTCTTCCAAAGTTCTTCTGTCTTAAAGAGAGAGGTAAAATAATAATGGCTGTTTTGGGGAATGAGGGTTTGAAAGTGCTCCAGCCCAGTTTTTCTCCCTATAGTACTTGGAATGTAAACTTTTTTTTGTTTTTCCCAAGGCTACCATAGTTCTGGGAACAGGGGATGGGATACGGGTAAGTTAAAACAAACAAAACTGACTGTTCTTATTGATAGTCCTCCAACTTTCATGAAAAAGCCTCCCAGGTTGCTGAAAGACTTTCAGTAGTCTTCACAGTTTTCAGAAATGTAGATTTTTATAGTTTGTCAGTTTTCTTTTTGTTTTTATGGGGGGATAAATTTTTGGATATCCTTACCCTGCCACTTTTGCTGGAGTCCTCAATTGATTACTTTTTTTTTTTTATAAATTTATTTATTTATTTTTGGCTGCGTTGTGTCTTCATTGCTCCGTGCTGTGCGCGGGCTTTCTCTAGTTGCAGGGAGCAGGGGCCACTCTTCGTTGTGATGCACGGGCTTCTCATTGCAGTGGCTTCTCTTGTTGCAGAGCACAGGCTCTAAGCACGCGAGCTTCAGTAGTTGTGGCAGGTGGGCTCAGTAGTTGTGCCTTGTGGGCTCTAGAGCACAGGCTCAATAGTTGTGGCGCACAGGCTTTGTTGATCCGTGGCATGTGGGACCTTCCTGGACCAGGGCTCGAACCTGTGTCCCCTGCATTGGCAGGCAGATTCCCAACCACTGCGCCACCAGGGAAGCCCTTGATTACTTTTTGAGTGAGCATTGACAGTTTGTCTTTCAAGGATTTTTAAAATTTATGTTGCCAAAATTATCGGCATAACACTGTAACATTCCGTTGTTATCTGTGCAATCCTTAGTGATTTCACCGCTCTCATTTCTGATATTGGTAAATTGTATCTTCATTTTTTTTCTCCCTAATCACAGTGGTAAGATGTTTATTAATTTAATTGATCTCTTCAAAGAACCAAATTTTGGATTGATTGAGTTTTGCATTGCTTTCTGTTTTCCATTTCATTGATCTCTACTCTGATCTTTACTATTTCCCAAGGTCTGCTTACTTTGGGTTGAATTTTCACTTCTTTTTCTAGTTTCTTAAGTGGAAACTAAGATTATTGTTTTGCAACCTTTGTTATTTTCTCATATATACTTGTAGTGCTGTATATTTCCCCTCTTAGAACTGCTTTAGTGGCATCCCACAAATTTTTATATCTTGTCTTTTCATTTTCATTCAGCAGAAAATTCTTTCTAATTTAGTTTTTGATTTCTTTTTGACCCACAGGTTATTTAGAAGTGTATTCTTAGTTTCCAAATATTTGGGTATTTTCCAGATAGCTTTCTGTTTTTTATTTACTTCATTTTTCTTCAAAGAACATCCTTTGTATGACTTAATTCTTTTAAAATATATTAAGAATTTTGTGGCCCAGAATATGGTATATTTTCAAGTTCATTAGAAAAAAAGATGTGAATTCTATTTTGCGGTGGATTACCCTGTTAGGTAAATTAGGTGAAGTTGGTTGATAGTGTTCAAATTTCCTATATCTTTACTGATTTTATGTTACTAATTTTATGAATTAATGAGAGAGTAGTGTTGAAATTACAGACATTTGCGTATTTTTTGTTGCCATTTTATCAGTGTTTGGTTCATGTCTTCTGATGCTCTGTTATTAGGTATGTAAACATTTAGGTTTATTATGTACTCTTGATGAATTAAATACTTTATCATTATGAAAGGATCTTCTTTATCTGGAGTAATGTTCTTTGTTCTGTAATCTTCTTTGTCTGATATTAGTATCATCATTCCAACATTTTTTTGATTAGTGTTTGAATGGAATATATTTTCCATTCTTTTAACTTATTCACATCTTTATGTTTAAAGTTTAAGAAAAAACAGATTTATTGAGGTATGATTGGTATATAAAAACTGCACATATTTAAAGTGTACGAGTTGATGAATTTGGGCATATGCATACACCTGTGAAATCATCATCATAATCTAGGAAATAAACATACCCATCACCTCCAAAAATGTTCATATGTCTCCCTCTTGCCTTTAGTTAACATGAGATCTACCCTCTTAACAAAAATTTTAAGAGTGCAGTACAGTATTGTTAATGTAATAGGCACTATGTTACACAGCAGATCTCTAGAACTTGTTCATCTTACATAACCGAAACTTTATAAACATTGAACAACAAATTCTATTTTCCCTTGCCCCTAGCTTCTGGCAACCAACAATCTATTCTCTGCTTCTATGAGTTTGGCTATTTTAGATACCTCATATACATAGAATCATGCATTATTTGTCCTTCTATGACTGGCTTAATCACAATGTAATGTACTTCTAGTTCATCCATGTTGTTTCATATGGCAGAATTTCCTTCATTTTAAGGCTCAATGATATTTCATTGTATGTGTATGTCACATTTTATTTTTTATCCATTCATCTGTTGATGAACATTCGGATTGTTTCCATAGTTTGAATATTGTGAATAGTGCTGCAGTGAACATGGGAGTGAAGGTATCTCTTGGAGATCCTCATTTCAATTCTTTTGGATATATACCCAGAAGTGAAATTGCTGGATCATATGGTAGTTCTGTTTAATTTTTTGAGGACTCTGTTTTCCATAGCGGCTACCAGCAATGTCCAAGGGTTCCAATTTCTCTATATCCTCACCAATATTTGTTGTCTTCTTTGTGGGGGTCGAGGGGATGATAGCCATCCTAATTGGTGTGGCAGGATAGCCACTGTGGTTTTGATATGCATGTCCCTCATGATTAGTGATATTGAGCACTTTTTCATTTTGGTCATTTTTATGTCTTCTTTGGAGAAATATCTATTCAACTCCTTTGCCAATTATTTGAGTCATTTGTCATTTTGCTATTGAGTTGTAGGAGTTCCTTATATATTTTGGATATTAACCCCTTACCAGATATGTGGTCTGCAAATATTTTCCCCCATTCTGTAAGTTGTCTTTTCATTCTGTTGATTGTCTCCTTTGCTGTGCAGAAGGTTTTTGGTTTGATGTAGTGTTGCTTATTTATTTTTGCTTTGCTACCTGTGCTTTTGGTGTTATCTTCAAGAAATCATGGCCAAACCAATGTCAAGAGTCTTTTCCCCCATGTTTTCTTCTAGGATTTTTACAATTCAGGTCTTATGTTTAAGTCTTCAATCTTTTTTGAATTGATTTTGGTATCCATTTCATGATTTTGCATGTGGATATCCAGCTTTCTAAGCACCATTTGTTGAAAAGACAGTTCTTTCTCCATTGTGTACTCTTGGCTCCTTTGTCAAAGATCAGTTGACCACTTATACTTGGGTTTATTTTTGGGTTCTCTATTCTGTTCCATTGGCCTATATGTCTATCTTTATGCCAGTTCCATACTGTTTTAATTACTATAGTTTCACATTATATTTTGAAATTAGGAGGTGTGATGCCTCCAGCTTTGTTGTTCTTCCTCAAGATTGCTTTTGTTCTTTGGGGTCTTTCTGGCTTAATATCACTTATAGGTTTTTTTTTCTATTTTTGTAAAAAATACCATTGGGATTTTGATGGGGGATAACATTGAATTTGTAGATTGCTTTGGGTAGTATGGACATTTTAACAATATAAGTCTTCCAATCCATTAACGTGGATGTCTTTTCATTATTTATGTATTCTTTAATTTCTTTCATCTGTTTTTTGTAGTTTTCAGTGTTTTCTAGTTTTCAGTCTTTCATCTGCTTGATTAAGTTTATTCCTAATTACTTTATTCTTTTTGGTACTATTGTGAATGGGATTGTTTTCTTAATTTCCCTGTATGGATAGTTCTTTGTTAGTGTAGAGAAACAAAACTGATTTTTACCTGTTGATTGTATACCCTGCAACTTTACTGAATTCATTTATTAGTCCTAACAGTTTGTTTGTGGAGTCTTTAGAGTTTTCTGCATATAGGATTAGGTCATCTACAAACAGAGATAATTTACTTCTTTCTTTACATTCTGGGTGCCCTTTATTTCTTTTTCTTGCCTAATTGCTCCCACTAGGACTTCTAATATTACATTTAAAAGTGGCAAGAGTAGGCATCCTTGCCTTGTTTCTGATCTTAGAAGAAAAGCTTTCAGCTTTTCACCATTTACTGTGATGTTAGCTTTGGGCTTACTATATATGCTCTTTGTCATATTGAGGTAAATAACTTCTATACCTTGTTTGTTGATAATTTTTATCACAAAGGTGTGTTGAATTTTGTTAAATGCTTTTTCTGTATCTATGATGATAATCATGTGATTTTTGTCCTGTATTCTGTTAATGTGGTATATTATGTTAATTGATTGGAATATGTTGCACCATTCTTTTTTTTTAACATCTTTATTGGAGTATTATTGCTTTACAATGGTGTGTTAGTTTCTGCTTTATAACAAAGTGAATCAGCTATACATATACATATATCCCCATATCTCCTCCCTCTTGCATCTCCTTCCCACCCTCCCTATCCCACCCCTCTAGGTGGTCACAAAGCACTGAGCTGTGTTGCACCATTCTTGAATCTCAGGGGTAAATCCCACTTTGTCATAATGTATGATTTCTTAATATGCTGTTGGATTCAGCTTCCTAGTATTTTGTTGAGAATTTTTGCATTTAGTTCATCAGGGGTATTGGCCTGTAGTTTTCTATTTTTCTCTTTTGATTATTTGTGTCTAGTATTTATTATTTCCCTTCTTCTAATAACTTTGGGTTTGGTTTATTTTTCTTTTTCTAGCTCTTTGAGGTGTAAAGTTAGGTTGAGCCCTTTTCTTATTTTCTAATGTGGGCATTTATCACTATAAACTTCCTTCTTAGAACTGCTTTTGTTCCATCCTTGTTTGATTTATTTGTTATTCAAGAGAGTGTTGTTTAATTTCAACATATTTGTGAATTTTCCTTCTTCTGTGATTTCTAGTTTCATTCCATTGTGGCCAGAAAAGATATTTGATGTGATTCAGTCTTCTTAAATTTGTTAAGACATGTTTTGTGACCTAATAAAATACAGGGTATTTTCCACCTCAAACACTGTAGTTTTCATCTCTAAAAATTTGATGGGAGTTTTTTTTTATTGTCCATGTTTCTACTTAACATCTTCAATCTTTTCTTTAGCTTCTTGAACATATAGAATATAGTTAAGATAACTTTTTAAGGTCCTTGTCTACTAAGTTTATTATTTGTGTTATTTCTAGATCTCTTTCAATTGATTGATTGGTATGTTTTATTCTAATTGTGGGAACAGGAACTATGTCTGTCTCTATGAGTGCCTCTGACACTGTTTCCTCTAATCTTTTCAGGTGGTTCTCTCAGTCTCAGATAGTTTCCTTAGCTGTGTTTGCTGATCAGTACTCAACTGAATACTCCAGGGGAACACTCTTCAGATCTTTAGAGTTCTCTCTGTGTGCATCTTGCTTCTCTGTGGTACTCTGCCTTGCAAACTCTAGCTACCATGGCTTCCCTGGATTCTCATCTCTCAACACAGAGACACCATGGGTCTCTGCCTGCATTTCCTTTCCCTATGCTACAGTGTGGAGACTTTCTCTAGACATTAACCTGGGACAATTGTAGGACTCACTTTTTTTGTTTCTCATCACTCAGGGATACCTGTCCTTCATTGCCTGATGTTTTGTGTCTTGAGAGATGTTGTTTCATTCATATTTTGTCCAGCCTTTTAGTTGTTTAAGTCAGAAGGGTGAATCAGATCCCTCTGACTCCATCTCAGCTGGATTTAAAGAATGGTTGGATCCTCGAAACACAATTTAATGAATTCTTATTACCCAAATTCTGTCTAATTCTGAAAAGTAAGTTGCTGTGGCTAGTGAAAAAGCAATAAATTTTCTTCTGCTGGTTGTTACAACCTATTTGCTTCCTATAAAAGTAACTATTAAACTTTCAGAGACTTCATTGAAAAATCATTATCAGGAATTACATATTGCCATGTCAAGCATAAAACCTGATAGAAAAAAAATGTTATGTTCATGGAATCAAGTTCAAATTTCTCAGAAAATAAAAATAAAAAGATTTAATTTAGAAGTTTTATACCAATTAAAATTTAATATCTTTCTTAATACTTTATAGTTCATTTTTTTGTCTGACTTATGTAATATGAAGAAATTAATAAAATTTTCCACTAGCCTGACATAGATGCCCTCAAAACTCCTTTAGTTTACTTCAGTGTGCTGTACATATTTGATCTTTCTCTGTGTCCCATTACATGAAAATGTTTGTAACCCCTCACATGAAAAGTGAGTCTAAATCTTGAAAGACGCTTTGCTATAAGTAGCAACTGTAGAGGTGGGGATGGGTATGAGTGAGCTCATGACTGTTGGTAGGGGGCACCCAGAAAGTTTGTGTGTGTGCATAAATGTGTGTTTTAGTTTTCCTTGTTGAGAGGTATAATAAAAGCAAAAGGAAGGTCAGATTTGATTTAGAAAGGAGATCATTTTATAGTCATCATTGCATTACTAGACATCTTGTAGCATACTGGTTGCAAAAATGGCTTCAATCCTCTATCTCTCCTTAGATCCACACTCTATCTATTGTGACTGTGCTTGGAGGTGGCTTATTTTACATGATTGTTATAGCAGTTGCTAACTGATACACATCTGTTGTAATGCATTGGAGAAAGAATTCAGTAATATGCGGATCCTTCCACACTCAAACATGTTGGCAAAGCTCTCACAGATGTTAGATATATCTGCTGAGGTGGGCTTCTTGACTCCCAAGCAAAGATGTTGCCTTACCTTTTGAATCATGCAGGAGTGAATGTTTGTCAGATCAGGTACCTTGGCTCATGACTCTGGTCTCCATGGGCAAGGCAGGCAGTGAAAGCTGCCCTAAAATTTCATAAGCTTTCATTCATAATTTTAGCCAGATATTTGAATATACGATAAAATGAGGCAAAGCATTCCCAGGGCAAAGTGGAAAATGCTCATATCATCCATTTTTAAAAAGAAATATGATACATAGTCTGAGAAGGCAAATGGGGGATTTAGATTTTTAATGTAAGTGGGGTTTTGAGTCAGTCATTTTGTTGTAAAGAGAGACTGGGAAACTTGACTTGAAGCTACCTTTGCAGAGCAGGCTCTTTGTTTTAAATTAGATTTTAGGTTTATTTAGGGTTGTTTGGGGTTTGATATACTTGGAGGAGGGGTTAGAGTCACCATGCATAAGACTAACCTTAACTAGAGGTCCCCCAACCTCCAAACACTGAGGTAGAATAAGAGAATACTCTTATAGTAAGAATAAAAGGGGTTGGGCAATTGAGTAAATGAGAAATACACAGTGGTCCTCACACTTAGGAATGAGGGGACAACCTCCTGATAATTGTTAAGGGTGAAACAATAGTCTATGTGTAAAAGGTAGAATGCTAGAATGGATGATTACTGATTTAAATGTTTCACTGAAATCAAATTCTCTTAAGATCTGCCTACTATGGTTTATATCTTATCATATCTGCTTTTATTATAGAAAGTTTCATTCTGGGCCATATTGTCATCTATCTGTAAGCCATCACAATTAAGTTTCTGCTCCTTTAAATTAAAACAAGAACTTTTGTTTTCAAAACCCACAAAAACTAAGTAAAATTTAAGAAATTTATGTCAGCTCTGAGATTTTCAGAAGATTTCTTTAGAAAAGATTCATAAAAATGCAGATGGTAAGAATATATAGTTAGATTTAGGGAATTTCAATTTTAATAACATAGAGTAAAGCACTGTCTCTTGTCTATAATTTAATAAGGAAAATTTTCCTGGGATCATAAACTATGAAATTATAGCCTCAGAGGCTTCTCAATGACAACTAACACTAAGATTAAATAAGAGCTTTAGAGTTAAACATCACAGCATCATTTTATTGAAGATTATATCTTTGTAAATAGTAGCTATAAAACTAAATCAATGGATTATGAAATTTTTACCACTAGAAGTTAAGGAGAAAAGTTTATGGGCAAGCTGAATCAATAATTTAAGATTGTAGACTAAAGAAATTAGTGGCAATATTTTTTAGCTGATAAAACTATTTGTACCGTATAATGAAATGCTAAATCTTCATACAGAAGTTTTCAAATGGAATGTAAACTTCTGTAATAATTAAAGTAAGTCCTAAATAATCTCCATGAGGATAGGGACCTTGTAGGTCTTGTCCACAACTGTGGACTCAGCACCCAACCTAGCACCTGGCCCATAGTGAGTGTGTGATGTTCACCGTGTTGTACTGAATATTTCAATTTAAAGTTGGAGCTGCTATGCTACACTTAGACACAAGAGGGCATGATGGAACCTGGTATAGGACAGGCTGTGCTGATTTTCTTATAAACTGTGGTTTTTGTTTTTTCCAGTTGTTCTTTATGAATAGTAGGTCACTCTGGCTGACCTTCTATAGCATAGCAGTAACATATAGTAAGGACTATTAAAAAGCTGAAATTTACTGAAATTTATATTTACTCCTATATAAAACTTAATAACTACTTTCATTTATAATCTTCATCTTCTTATTTGATCTCTGGGAAGCATTTAGTACCATTGGCCTCTCTTCAATCTTAAAATATTGCTCTCTCCTCTTTTCTTTTTACATTCATGGACTTTCCTTTTCAGTCTGTCAAATGGGCCTCTCTTTCCAAGATTCCCTCTTTGACCCTCTCTGTAATCACACTGTGTCTGGACACTTTTGCTCTGTGACTTCAGTTATATTGTCCCAAACTTATATAACTCTAGCTTAGCTCTCAGTCTTGAGCTCTAGACCCCTATGAAACTGAGCTCTGGGCTTTCCAACTAGAAATTCAAATGTGTTCAAAGATATCGCATCACTCCCTACCCCAAACCTGTTTCTCTCGCATTGCTTCGTCCATGAATGACAGTACCATCCAGACAATGGTCTAAGCCAGGTGTCTAAGCAATCATTTAGAGTTCTCCTTCTTTCTCAGCTTCCACATCTAATTAGATCCTCTGGGAGACACTATTGGTTGTCTCTCCAACAGCCAATTCCAACCTTCTCTTCACTATTGTTAGAACCTACCTCCCACTATAGAGGCTGAAAGAGCCAGATTTTGTTCTCTCAACTTTCCTTGCATTGAAGGCATGGGCATTTGGCCCAATCTGATTAATGGGATTCTAGGAAAAATTTTCCTCTCTGATTAAAAAACAGAGATGCCTGTACAATGGAGGTCTCCCCTTCTTTCCTGTTATGGGCATTGCTGTTTGAGGATCCAGTGCTCAAGGCTGCTGCTTGAGACCATGAAAAAGAGAAGAACTACGTGGAGAAGTCAACCTGGAGTTTGACGGGCATGTGTCAACTGTGCCTGACTACGTTCTTCTTATGTAAGAAAGTGACTCCCAATTACTTTCATACTTACACTTGAAATTTTCTGACTTAATGTTGTAAAGATACAGCTTGAAGGCCAATTGACTTTAGCTCCTAAATATCTCTTGAGTCTGCCTCCTTCTTTCAGTCCCTTGGTTAACCCCTCTGTTGGGCCTTTTTTATTCTTGCGGGGATTGCTGCAACAACAGCCTGACTGATGTAACTTCTTCCACTCTTGTTTCTTCTTCTCCAGGACCACTTTCCCTCTGATATCAGAGAGATTTTAATTTCAAACTTCAAGTCAAATCACACCTCTTCCCTTGTTACGAAATTTTCAGTGGTTCCTCTTCAATAGTAGTTAAGTGATCAGACAGTTCCTAAGCTTCAGCTACTACTTCAGCTGCTAGATCGACTTCCCACATTTCCATAAATGTGGTTGGTAAGGAAACAGTGAGCTTAAGTGGATTGAGATGTTTATCACTCATGAGACATCAGGCAGCACGAGCTTCCCCTTTGCTCTTCCCTCATGTCATGGGGGCGATGCAGAGTGGATCCTGGTGGACCTTGCAAACATACTGGATGTAGGTCACAGCTGAGCTTAGGAAACCAGTTTTTTTTTTTAAGATTTATTTATTTATTTATTTAATTTATTTGTGGCCTCATCAGGTCTTAGTTGCAGCACGTGGGCTCTTTGTTGTGGTGCGTGGGCTTCTCTCTCTAGTTGTGTGTGGCTGTGGGCTTCTCTCTCTAGTTGTGGTGCGTGGGCTCCAGGGCGCATGGGCTCTGTAGTTGTGGCGCGCGGGTTCCAGAGTGCGTAGGCTCTGTAGTTTGCAGCACACAGGCTCTCTAGTTGAGGTGTGCGAGCTCAGTAGCTGTGGTGCGCCAGCTTAGTTGCCCCGCAGCATGTGGGATCTTGATTCCCTGACCAGGAATCGAACCCACGTCCCCTGCATTGTAAGGCAGATTCTTTACCACTAGACCACCAGGGAAGTCCCAGGAAACCAGTTTTATAAGGGAGTTGCAAGCTGCAAGCCAATCTGTCTATTCTTTGCTTCCAAAGGAGACATTACCTTAAGTATCTTCATCAGGAAACAAATCTGTCCTTAAACCTGGAGAGAGACACTCTTTTAGTCTCTGAGGATGTTTATTGTATAAACATCCTTGAAAAGATAACCTGAGACATGCAGAAATGCAATGCAGAATTGTTCCCAACAAATAGGAGCTAGGTTTGAGAATCAAACAGATCTGGAATTAAGTTCATATGTTAATTTATATTAAATTAGATGGCTTCCAGATTTATTTCTCCAGCCCCAGAGTCTTTTCCCTAAACTCTAGTCCTATATATCCAACTTCCTACTTGACAATTTCTAGTTGATTTGAACGTCTGATAAGAATATCAGTCATACAATATCCAAGTCTAACCTCCTGGTATTTACCACGAAACGTCTTCCTCCCAAATATTAATGACTATTTACCTTTCTGGTTGCTCCAGCTTCAAATCTTGCTGTCATTTTTGTCTCCTCTCTTTCCCTTACACCCTCATATTCAATCCATCTGCAAATCCTGTTGGCTCTACTTTCAAATATATTGAGAATCTGACAACTTGCCACTCTTCTACTGTTATCACACTTGTACAAAACACTACCTCCTGCTGTCTGAATTATTGAAAACATCTTCTAACCAGTCTCCCTGCTTCCTCTCTTCAGATTGTTCTCAGCATAGTAGCCAAAGCGATCCTGTTAAAACATATCCTTCTCCGATCAAAACCCCATTTTCCTATCTGGAACAAACACCAAAGACCTGACTGTGAACTACAAGGTCCTGTGTGATCTGCCCCCTCCACCATTACATCCAGATCTCATCTTCTGCTCTTCCCTTCTCTCCCTCAGCTTCAGCCACATCAGCCCCCATCTCAGGACCTTTCTACTTGCTATTTGTTCTTCCTTACATGCCTTCCCCTTAGATATCTGCTCGTCCAACTCCATCACTATTTTTAAGCAATTACTCAAACGTTGCCTTCTCTCATGTATTCTCTGCCTACTTGACAAATAACATCTCTATGCCTAACAAGCATGTCAAACTTACCATGTTCAACAAGAGGGCCTTCCTGAACATCTTACTTAAAATTTCAGTCTCTACCACCTTCTGTTTCACTTCCGTGTTTCATTTATTTCTATCTGCTAAACTGTGTGTGTGTGTGTGTGTGTGTGTGTGTGTATAAAATATACTTAATTTTTATTTTCTTTGTTTTCTGTTTCCCTCCCTAGAGTATAATTTTCTTGATGGTAGGTATTTTTATCTGCTGTCTTCACTACTGTAATCTCAGCATCTGGATCACGCCTCTCACACAGTAGGTGCTCAATAATCATTTGTTAACTGAATGAGCTTTGGCTTTATCCCTTATTTTCCACAGGCTTTGGAAAAGTTAATTAACCTAAGCCTTATCTTTCTCATCAGTAAAAAGGGAAAAACAATAGCACTACCTTGTCGGATTATTGTGAGGGTTAAATGGTATAATGTGTATAAAAAATTTAACATGTATAGTGCCTGGCACACAGTAGGCAGTCTGATTTCCTAGGGCTGGAGGTACCTCGCCATCCCCCTTCCAGTTTGTATTAGCCATGAATCCTCATAGCATTCTGTGTCTTACATTGTACATTAATTGTTGAAGTTATTGTCTAATTGTTGTTTGTCTGCCTAGCTTGGTGTTTGACTTATAGTAGGAACTGAGGGGAAGAAAGTAATTTGGTAGGTTACAATATCCTTTAAATACATTATCTAATTTGATCCTTAGAACTAACCTGTGTGGGGAATAGACTGGTAAAATCATAAGAAAAAACTGAGGTTTAGCGGGATTCACAGCATTGCCAAATCTTATCTGGTGATGATTTTGTTGTTGTTGTTTAGATAAAATGAGTCTCACATTTTCTAAATGGTACTGAAATGAAAGCATTTTTGAAACAGAAGCAATCCATATACCCATGAACATTATGTGAGTTCTTCAATTCCCAATTGTGTTGGACCTTCCCAGGCTTAATTTAAACACATTTTTACCATTTTGATGAAATTGTGTTAGAAGTGAGATATCACCTTTATTCTCCTCATTCTCTGTGCTTCACTTATATACCTATTATTGGTAGATCAAACAAAAAATGCCTAATTTTGTTAAGTAGTTTGTTCTTAAAGAAGAGATCAACTCACAACACAAACAACGTTTGTCTTCTCAAAAATAAAATATAGCTCATTATTATGTGCTGTTTGAGGATTTAAAGATATATCTTGCTTCTAAATTATGTCTGAATGACATTAATTAAAATAACTGTGTAATCAGTATTTAAATATTCATTAAGTCTTTGCTAATATCTTTTCTAGTAATTGTTTTGACAAAGTAATTTATAGAAAACATCACTATCTTATCAATTGAAAATTATCATCTTACAAATAAAGATAGTTTGGGAGTACCGATAGGTGATTGAAATAGGAAAGATATTTGACAAGGAGGGAGCAGTTTCTTGGCATCTGGGGAAAGCTGGAACGATTTTTCTCTGTGTATTAGTTTCCTGTTGCTGCTGTAAAAATTACCACGAACTTAATAGCTTCAAGGAGCACACATTTATTATCTTATCATTCTGGGAGTCAGAAGTTTTCAGTGGGCCTCATTGGGCTAAAATTAACGTGTCAGCAGGACTGCCTTATTTCCTGGCTGTTCCAAGGGAGAATCCACTTTCTTGCCTTTTCCAGCTTCTAGAGGTTTCCTGGATTCCTTGGCTCATGGCCCCCTTTAATCTCCAAAGCCAGCAAAGTCTTTCTCATGATGCCATCTTTCTGGCTCTCACTCTTCTGCTTCGCTCTTCCACATTTAAGGGACTGTCATGATTAATTACATTGAGCCCAGCTGGATAATCCAGGATAATTTCCTTACTTTAACTTCAGCTGATTAACAACCTTAATTCCATCTGCAACTTTAACTCTCTCTTGCCATGTAATGTAATGTTCACAGGTCCTGGAGAGTAGGATATGGACATCTTTAGGGGCACATTATTTTGTCTACCATAGTGGGTAACTCAAAGATAGAGGCCTAAGATTGTACCATATAATTATGGTTGTTTGTTTAGGTAAGGAGTTAAGGGGTGAATACACACTACAATTTAATACTTGCTCACATCTCAGCTTGCTATTTATTTTAAGAAGTTATCATTTTAGAAAGTTCTGATCATGCTTTGTGATCCAGATTGAACCCATAACTGGCAATTACCTTCTTTAATAGTACTTATTTTTCTGCTGGCTTGCCACTTTTATTTTTTTTAGCAAATGATTTTGCAGTTATCAATAATATATGCCAATTGGATATGACTGTCTCATACTTGATATCCCTTTCTTGTTATCTTCTGGCAGGTAGTGAACAATGTTATTCATTATACTAATTTTAGCTCATATAGATTTCTACCCACCACCAGGGGAAAGGGGTTGCATTAGAAATAGCAAGAGATGCAAAAACAAATAAACAGTAGTTTTCAAACACTTAAAGCATTTACAGAACTTTTTCTTCAAATTATATATTCTGTGGAAGTCTGTAGACCATTATTTGAAGCACATAAAAACCGAACTGTGTTGTTGGCAGAGAGAAAGCTCTAACCTCACTCCTCACTTTCTTGGCAAATCCATCTTGAAAAAGAGTAAATTCATGTGCCCTCAGGAAGGGTACTAGGAAGTTAAAGATGAAACAGATAAAAACTTTTATTTTGTATTTATTTTTTATTAAAAATGTTTTCCCCAGCTTTATGGAGATGTAATTGACATATAGCATTGTGTAGGCTTAGAGTGTACAATGTAATGATTAGATACGTGTATATATTGCAAAATGATGCCACAATAAGGTTTGTTAACACATCTGTCCCCACACACAGGTAAAATTTGGGTGTGTGTGGGGAGAACTTTTAAAATCTACTCTCAGTAATTTTCAAATATACAATAGAGGATGGTTAACTATAGTCACCATGCTGTACATTGCATCCCCAGAACTTGTTCATGTTATAACTGGAAGTTTGTACCCTTTGACCACCTTCACCTTTTCCCCCCATCTCCCACCCACTGTCCCTGGCAACAAATAAAACTTTTAGTAGAAGGCAGAGTGTCCAGGGTAGACAAAGAGTGAGGTACAATGTGGTCTGGAAGTCCAGGAAACAGAAAAATCATAATAAGCTGCTGGAATCTGTGGTGCTGAAGTCATGACTTAAAGTTCAAATAAGATTTTGGACGAGCCAAGACAAAAAGGAAGCAGCACAGCAGAGAGTAAAGAGGTGAGTGAGGGCAAAGAAACCAAAGAAGACAGGCCATGTTTGTGGATAGCACATAGTTCATCTGGACACCAGCATTGGCTGAATTTAAGAGAAGACTGAGAATCTGAGTCAAGACATGGCATGGGGCAGGCTGGGGAAAAGCCTTAAATAGCAGAGTGAAAAAAACTGGGTTTATTTGCTCATGGGAAACTTGCACTAAACACTGGAGTCAGGAATTAGAAGCAGGTTGGATTAAAAAAGTGAAGCTCATTTATAAAAAGCCATTGATAGCATGACAGTCTCCTTTGAACTAAGCAAAAAATGCATGTTGGTGAGCCATGACGACTACTTTGACTTTCTGTCATGCCGTGTAGTGTGTCCTAGCTTGTGACAATGAATGTGCTCAGTCATATCTACTGATCCCAAAGATTTTCTTCCTTACAACCCACTCTGCTATTTTTTGTAATAGCACACTTGAAATTTTCCTATCCCTAGAAGGGCATTTAACTTGGTTTAAACATAGAGTTCAGTGAATATAAAGCCTATTTTTTGCGATGTTGCATCCTTGACAATGGTTTCATTGTGGTGAATTCCCACAGGAAGATCGATTTGGCAGATGTGAGGAGGACTTTATATGACTTCAGACCTCAAAGGAAATCACAGCTTATTTTCATACATTCTGTCAGTGTTTGTTATAAAAGCTTAGTAGATTCCACTGTCATATCGTACAATGTATAGTTTTTCAGTAACAACTTTTTCTTTTAATTGAGTCTTAAGCTGAGTATTTCTACCACATTCTTTCAGTTGCTATTGCTATGTTATTTGTGTAGATTTCTGGTTCACACCACTGGGAAAAACATGCATGGAAACTTTTATTCACTTTCTGGGGAAAACCCACCAGTGAGGGGCCCTTTTGGCCCCATCTCTGTAAATGGCACCATCATCCCCTCAGTTTCTTAGGCAAGAAACCAGGGAGTCATCACCGATGTTTTCTTTTGCTGTCTCCCATTAATTAGATTTTTTTTAGACGGTGAAAATTATCTGCCCTCTAGGCTCCCCACCATTTACAATGTGACTTTAGCTCCTCCCATCAAGAGATAGATCTACTTCTCTCTTTGAATTTGAGTAGGCCTTGTAAATCTTTGGAGAAACGCTTTGTAACTTAACTGATTAATAGATGTGCTATTTCCAAGCCTAGGTGTCAAGCAACCTTGCACATTTCTGCTATTCTCACCTATACCACCTATACCTCTGTTCTGCCACCATGAGAACAGACCTGGGCTAGCCTGCTGAAGGACAAAAGACCATGCACCATGAATTAATTGATTCATCCCAGCTAAGGCCCCAGACATGTAGGAGAACCCAGCCAAGATCAGCAAAGCTATCTTACAGCTGATCCGCCATGTGCTATGTGCTGTGAGCTCTCTTACAGCTCAGTTCACTGAGACACATGAGCAAGGTCCTTCCAAACTTTCCTGGCCCTAGCTAATCCATCAGTTTATGATTTAAGTAAATGCTTGTTATTTTAAGCCACTAAATTTTGTGTGGTTAATTATGCAACGAAAGCTAACTGATATATCCTCCTTCACTTAATTGTTCTCTGAGTATTATAGCTTTTAATTTATAAAGACCTTTACCTTAATTAAATTACCTTTACCCCGCCTTAATATAATTTCTCTGCATTTCATTTTCTCCTCCTTTACTGCCTTCTGTCTCAATTTTAATCCCACCTCATTTCTACTACTAAAATAGTCATGTTATTCTTCTACTTAAACCCCTTTAATGGTCATCATTTTCAATGGAATAAAGCACACACTGCTGAAGGGAGTCACCCTGATGGCTATGAGCCCAATTTATTATGTCAGACTCCCTGGCTCCCTCACTTTCTGGCTGTGTGACCTTGGGCAAGTTACTAAAGCACTCTGTGCTTCAGTTTCCTCATGCTTAAAATGGAATAAAAACGAGACTTTGCAAGTAGAGTCTAGAATAGAACCTGGCACATCATAATTATGCAAATTATATGTACTACAATTTTTACTCCTTAGTATGAAATATAAGACCTTCTGTGAACTGGCTCTTTTATTCTCTCTCTAAAGTTGTATGTCACTATGACTTCTTCACGACCCAAGTCAAAGCCCTTGGTTCTTCCAATATGTACCATGTTGTTTAAAGCCTCCATATTTTTATTCATGTTGCTTCAATGTTTTGAGTGCCTGATTCCTGCCTCTCTTTTCTCTGGCCTCTGGTCCCCTTCTCTGACTATATGAACTTCTTCTCTTTCAGTGCTTGCCTCAAGCAGTGCCATCTTAATGAAGTCTTTTCTAGACTCCACTGGTATAATTAGTTATGCCCTGATTCATGCCCCCATAGTATCCTGCCCATACTCTTTGCATGGTATGTATTGGCTTATACAGTCCAGACTGTCGGTTCCTTTTAGGAAAAAACAGTGTGCTATTTGTTCTTGTTTCTCCATCATCTAGAACAATGCCTGAAACATAGTCTGAACTTCAGGAATGATGATTACAAACTTAGGACACTATAAAGACACAGAGGAAGTAATTGAGAAGAAATGAATCAGGCTCTAATTTTCTGTTTCCAAAATGCTAAAGCCACAGGTGCTCTTGGAGTGATTGCAGATAACTATAGGCAAGGAAGCCATTGGGGTGGGGCTGAATGTAGGCAAGAGTGTGTGGGTAGGGCACTTGTGGGTAATGGTGTATATCCTTGTGGATCTTGAAAAACTTGGAAGATGATAATATAACTAAAACACTAGGGAAAAGCTGAAGTCCAGGAGCATGGCATTACTAAAGACATGTAGAAACTGCTTACTTTGGTTAGAGTAGACAGGTTCCTACCATTTTAGCTACTATGAATGAACGCAAGGACAGTTTAAAAGTTGGGATCTTTGACAGTAAGATAATCTTCAAGTTATGTATGCTGTGTTCTAACTTCATGCTTTTTATATATTTTTTATTAATATTTTCTCTTCTTATAAACTTAATGTTCTTAATGTTCTTAAAAGGAATGATGGGGCTTCCCTGGTGGAGCAGTGGTTGAGAATCTGCCTGCCAATGCAGGGGACACGGGTTCGAGCCCTGGTCTGGGAAGATCCCACATGCCGCGGAGCAACTGGGCCCGTGAGCCACAACTACTGAGCCTGCGCGTCTGGAGCCTGTGCTCCGCAACAAGAGAGGCCGCGATAGTGAGAGGCCCACGCACCGCGATGAAGAGTGACCCCCGCTTGCCACAACTAGAGAAAGCCCTTGCACAGAAACGAAGACCCAACACAGCCATGAATAAATAAATAAATAAATTTAAAAAAAAAAGGAATGATGGAATGCTTATGATCATATATGCTAATGGACATAGTATCAGGAATGTTGGGATGGGAAATATTTCATGAAGTTGATTTTTCATGCATTTAGTGAGCCAAGTTTGTGATTCCCAATGATTAAAAATGCACTCAGTAGAATCACTGTTTGCAAACCAAACTTCATGTAATACTTCAATGGAGAAAGTTGGAACTCTATATCAGTTATACAGTAACTCCCCGTAGCTTCTCCCCCAACAACTGGAAACCATCATTCTACTTTCAGTCTCTATTATAAGAACTTCATATAAGTGGAGTCATATAGTATTTGTCTTTTTGTGATTGGCTTATTTGACTTGGCTTAATGTCCTCAGGGTTCATCCCTGTTGTAGCATATATCAGAATTTCCTTCCTTTATAAGGCTGAATCATAAATCATTGTATGTATATAACACATTTTGCTTATCCATTCATCCATCAATAGACACTTGGGTTACTTCTAAGATTCAGCTCTTGTAAATAATGTTGCTATGAACGTGGGTTCATAAACATCTCTTTGAGACTCTGCTTTTAATTCTTTTGGTTAGATATCTAGAAGTGGAATTGCTGGATCATATGGTAATTCTATTTCTAACTTTTTGTGAAACTGCCATACTGTTTTCCACAACAGCTGTACCATTTTACATTCCCACCAACAGTGCAAAAGGATTCCAATTTCTCTACATCCTCACCAACACTGTTGGTTATTTATTTATTTGTTTGTTTATTTATTTATTTGTCATCCTAATGGATGTGAAGTGATGTCTCATTGTGATATATATAGGGTGAAATTTCACTGTAATTTTGATTTGCATTTACCTAATGTTTAGTGATGTGGAACATATTTACATGTGCTTATTAGTCATTTATATATCTTTGGAGAAATATCTACAGAAGTCCCTTGCCCAGTTTTGAATCATGTTTTTTTTTTTTTTTTATTTTTGGAGTTCTCTGTCTATTCTGGATTTTAATCCCTTATCAGATATATGATTTTCAAATATTTTCTCTCACTCTGTGGGTTGCCTTTTTACTCTGTTCATAGTGTCTTTTGATCCACAAAATTTTAAATTTTTCATCAAGTTCAGTTTGTCTCTTTTTTCTTTGGTTGCCTGTGCCTTTGGTGTCATATCCAAGAAATCATTGCCAAACCCAGTGCTATGAATCTTTTACCCTATGTTTTCTTCTAAGAGTTTTATAATTTGAGGTCTTATGTATAGGTACATTTTGAATTATTTTTTGTATATGGTGTTAGATAAAGGTCTAACTTCATTCTTTTGCATGTGGATATCTAGTTACCTCAGCACCATTTGTTGAAGAGACAGACTGTCCTTTCCCCATTGAATGGTCTTGGCTCTCCGGTTGAAAATCATTTGATTGTATAGGCAAGGGTTTATTTCTGGGATTTCTATCTTTTCCATTGGTTTACATGTCTGTCTTTATGCCGGTACCACACTCTTTTGATTATGGTAGCTTTTTCATAAGTTTTGAAATCAGGAAGTGTGAGTCCTCCAGCTTTATGTTTTACACATTTTTGTGACACCCTGATCCATGGGCGCACTTAATGGATCCTTCAAACACTTGTGGATTTAATGATGGAACTGCAACTATCATCTAATGTGGGACATGCTGGGAAACTTGCTCTTATCTTGCCAAACCTAGAATAATTTCCACAGAACTATTTTCAACAAGAAAATATCAAACATATTTTTCATACTATAAATTATTCCAAATACTGCTTACTGGTGAAGAATGAATTGATTTATTCTCACAGCGTTTTGCCCTCTTTTATATTCATTAAAATTCAGGTGATTGGTATAACAGAAAGAAAATCTTTTTCAGTTTAGTCATGGATTCTGAGCATAAAGTTTTTCCAATGCTAGAAAATTGATCTGGCACCATTTCTTATCCATAGCAAAATAGCATGATCTCTTTATTACAGTTTTGACTTAACATTATGGTATGGATTAAAAGTCTAAGGGACTATGATAGAGGATGTTAAGGTTGTATTTAGCAATGCCATGATATAAAGATATGAAGACAAAGTGATTAGAATCTAGGGAAGTAAATATCAGAAGTGATATGCATTATAAATCATCTTAGTAAAAGAAGCCTAGGGCTAGGCATTCTAGTTTATTTGAACCATAATTTTCTGTTGTTTTAAATTTATGAGCATAATATTTATCTTTTGCTTTTTTTTTCTGATTACTTAAGAGTTTCAGAACTTTAAGGCATCTGAAAATCATTGTATTAGTTAAAGTAAGACTTGTGTGCTGTAATAAGAACTAACAGTAGTTTAGTGGCTCATAGTTTCCTTTTCCCTCATGCTGTAGTCTGAGATGAGCATTCTAGTTGCCTACAGCTGTGCTCTGGGCAATCGTTCGGAGTACCAGCTTCCTTCTACTTTGTTTTTAATGATTCCCTCGGGCATGTCTTTACCAGCTTGAGTGCGCTGGTTTCAGGCACTTCCTTTCTTTTGTGTGGGAGTTGAATACAGGACTCTCTGTGCAGATTTTAGGGGTGGGGGGGTAATGTCACTTCTGCTGACATTCCATTGGTGAGAGCTCTGTCACTAAGCCACACCTGGCTACAAGAGGAACTGGGAAATAAGGTCCTGGGTAGGCACTCATGCCAGCTATAGCTCTCTTACTATGTAGAAAATGAAAAATGAATTTTGGATAACAAGCAGTGTCCTTCTCAATCACCCAGACCGAAGCTCTCAGTTTCCTAGTGAGGGTTAGGGAGACTGGAGAGCAATTAATCACTTACCACCTATGTGACCTTGGACATACAGCCTTTACCACTTATCAGCCATCTGACCTGGACTACCTAACCTTTACTGCTTACCACGGATGTGACCTTGAATACATAATTTCTACCACTTACCACCCATCTGACCTTGAATAATTAACCTCTGTCATTTATTTATTATAGACATTGGACATATAATCTCTACCATTTATGTGACTTGGTCTCATGACCTTTACCACATAATACCTTTATGACCATCTTGTAATTTCTACCACTTAACACCTATGTGACCATGGCCTATAACCTCGATAAGCATATTTTTCTCATCTTTACCTCATAGGATTGTGTTAGACAAGGTAATTAATATAAAGACATTAGAAAAATGATGAGCACATAGTGCTCAATAAATATATGCTGCTGTTGCTGCCATTACCACCATTGCCACTCATGTTACTACTATTTGTATTACCTAGCTAACAGAAAACTAATAAACATGATAATTAATGAATGTTTCAGGACCTCCAACTTATTAATATAGAGTTTAGTTATTGCTAAGCATAGAAATGCTCCTGAATTAAAAAGTTATAGTCAATATAATGTCACCTTTACAAGCATTTAATATACACACTTTAATAGTATGTAGTAGTTATAGTCTCAGATTAAATGGGAGAGTAACACATTTGTATATTCTGGTTCTATTTGCCAGTTTTAAGATTCAGTGACTCGTTTATTGGATATTGGTCCTATAGGAGAAATTAGAACATAAAAAGATAATTTATTCTGAATATAATATTAGAGTTAAGTAAGCTATCAATGTATTTTATTCATCCTTTTGTTATGCTAACATCCTAGGGAAGCTAAGTGACCCTGATGATTATTAGCTCAAAGCATAAACCATTTAGTTGGAAACAGAAGTCAAAGAACTAAAAACTCCAAGTAGCTGTTTGCCAGATTTTCCAAAATGAAATTCAGTTAATTTGTAAATAGGTCCTTAAATGCAAATGATTTATTCCTTCCTGCATGGAGCAAAATAACTTGGACAGTTGAAAAGTCCTTATGAACTAAAGAGTAAACAAATCACTATCAAAGTCAGAATGCATTTTCCTATGTTTTACAGACATCACAGCAAAAATTTTAAGCATTCAACTTCAATTGATGCCATAGCTTGCTTTGTCTTTTCTCTAGATCAGTTTATGTATATATTACCTAGAGTTCCCTTACAAAGTGTGTTGATACCTCAGTTACCCTAAATGAGAGTTCATACTTGTTGATTGCATGTACGGTGTGATTTTCAGAGAGACTATCTATCTGTAAACGTGCAGTTTTTGATGTATATTTTAAAGGCTAGCAATAATTCAAAGAAATTTTCATAGAATGCAGAAGATCCTTGATATTTGTAAATTATGTGTGTGCGAGCACACATACACACACACACATACAAATTTAATGAATTTATATTCTGTTGAAAATGAACCTGAGAATGAAATGAAGTGTTATTGCTGGTGATGGAAATAATGAGAAGATACAAAGTGACTTATTAGAAAATAGAAGCTTGGACTAAATTAAGAACAAGCAGTCAAATCTGTGGTGGCTTGGCTGATGTCATGAACAAGTCCACCATGTGTTTTATGCAGAAATGTGAAAATAAGAACCCTGAAATTATTTCAGTGAGTGCTCCAGGAAGAATTAGGTTTTATAGGTTTATTAGTGGAAACATTGAGAGCTGTTTTGTAAAATCGATAAGGGTATGAAAATACACCAAATTTTTACATTTAGTTATGATATATTGAAGTAAATTATGTGCATTATAATATTTAAGGATTTGGGGAGTCTTTATAGCCTCAGCTTATGTTCTCTGCAGTGGCAATGTTTATTTAGCAAAGAATAATCATTTCACTCACCACTGATCTCTTAGTCATTAAACACATACTGTCAACCTGTAAGCCTAGACATTGGATTGTGTTCTGTCTGGATTTTGCTGAAGTAGCACTAACATGAAAATGTAGTTTAAGGCCAACTATTTAAAAAAAAAACAACTCTAGTTTATGTTTATAGTTACAGCTTTTAAATCAATATTCAAATTAATTGATTTTCAGAATATACTGAAAGTGAAAAATGTGTCACTACAATTAGAATTAAACAACAGTGTGTATTTAATTGTGCACAGTTAGACAGTAACTTTCTAATTTTCATGAGAGATTTCATGGAAATGCAGGTGAGAATCATCCAGTTTCTTTCATTTTATTTTAGTAAAGGTATGTTTACTTGAAACTAATATTCTACTATCAGTCAAAACATTTTCCTGAGTAGTCTCATTTTATTTCAGTTCTTCAGTTTGCAGATACTAACAAGTTTTACCCCTGGGGGTCGCTATTTATCTATATTTTGAAAAACCAGTTTCTTGATGAAGTGATGTAACTGGATAACTGTTGTGTGTGGTTTACAGTTTAAAGAAACATTGCTGCAGGAAAAGTCTAAATTTAGACCAAAGTTCCTAGGGACTAAAATACCATCCTTTGTAAATTAAGTGATTCCACAGAGCCAATGATTTTTCTAGAGATTTCATGGAGAGATAACTAAATAGTAATTATGTTCAAAATAGCCATGTATGTATTTCAGGAGACTTAAAAATGCTTTACCAATTTGAGGCAGTTACGGGCTGGATGCTTTCCCAGCCCCCAGGGAATGATGGAGGAGACATGGGGCTGGGAAGAGGACAAAGGACTCAGGCAGGAGAGCTAGGTTCTACTCTGGCTCTATTTTTCACTGGCCAGGGATCTGATCCAGTCTCTTTTGCCCAGCTTTTCCCTTTGTAAAATTAAGGTAGAAGGCTCTCCATTATTTCAATACTCCCTTCTGGTCCTATCTTTCTAAGAGCCCTAATCATTATCTGTCAGATTTTAAAGTTTTCAGATGAAAGGGAATGAAACTATTTTTACTCTTTCATCTCCATGGTAGACAAATTTCAAGATAGCAAAACAAAAGTACTATTTTTTTTTTTTTTTTTGTGGTACAGCAGAATGAAATGACTATCACTAGAAGATTTTCTTTTTCAGTGATGTGAAGGGGGAACTGATAACCTGGAAAGTTTATAGCTTTTTAGGTCAGGTTCAGTGCTCTTCATCAGTTTTGCTTAAAGAATTATTATTTTATCAATGCCTATTTTTTTTTCAATTATTCACTTGGTGCTGATTGATCCAAAAGAGTAAAAAGTCCTGGCCCAAGAGCTTCTGGATTCTTTTTCTTTCCCAACTTACAGCCAAGAAAGCTTCACTCTCAATGAACTGCGTACCCTTCATTTTCAGGCTTGGTGCTCTTTCAGTCTCCAGGACTAGTTCTGTGCCAGATGTCCCTTGATCCTGTGCCTCTGATCAATGATAACAAAAATACCTAGTGTTTGTAGCACACTCTAAAAAGAATTTTACACATTAAATTTTTTTTCATTAACAACCCTGCGAAATAAAGCAAGTAGTATTACCTACCTAATTTTGGACTTCTGGAAATCAAGATCCAGAAGGAGTAAGTGATTTATCCAAGTGATTTGTGCAGTTTATAAGCTAACCATGAATTGAATCCAGATCTTCAGTCTCCAAATGTTTACTTTCTGAAGATCCAGATTCTCTTTTACACTAAGTTCAGTTCACAGAATTCTGTTCTGACATGTTTTCTCGTGTTTGAGGCTCTGGACTAGTAGATTGTCTTACAATGCCATCTATTATGGGCTGAATTGTGTCCCCACAAGATTCTTATGTTGAAACCTTAACCCCCAGTAACTCAGAATGTAACTGTATTTAGATAGAGCCTTTAAAGTGATGATTAATTTAAATGAGGCCATTAGTGTAGGCTCTAACCCAACTTGACTGGTGTCTTTCTAGGAAGAGAAGTTTGGACACACATAGAGACACGAGGGATGTTCATTTACAGAGGACAGACCGTGTGTGGACAAAGCAAGAAAGTTGACCATTTTCAAACCAAGGAGAGAGGCCTGGGAAGAAAACAAACCTACTGACACCTTGATCTTGGATGTCCAGCCTCTAGAACCATGAGAAAATTAAGTTCTGTTGTTTAAGCCACTCAGTCTTCTGTGGTGTTTTGCTATGGGAGCCTTAGCTGACTAAGACACCATCCATCTGAAAATAATGACCTAGTATCTAACATGCCAAGCACTGTGTTGCTCTCTGGGATACAGAGATAAACGATATAGGCCATGTCCTCAAGGCCCTCATAATCTAGTGTAGTGTGTGCTTACAGTGGTGATCTGTGGGGAGGGGGAAACAAACAGCTAATACTGTAAGGTGCGCTGAGTTACGACAAGGAATCCATAGAGAATCATGGAAGTACAGAGAAGGAGGCTTTGTCTCAGCCTGAGTTAAAATGGGGTAGAAGTAGAGGTGGGGAACCCAGAGAAGGTAACTTGAAGAGCAGTGAAAGTTAAACATCCCCTCACCCCACAAACTATTTCATAGGATCTAGTCATGGTCCTGAACTCCAGCTGGTTGAAGGCCAGTTATCTGCTAAGATATTCTTGATTTCAAATATGTACGTAGATTTTCAGGATTGTTAGCCTCTGGATTTTCTTTTCCCTTACTCTGTCAACAAACCTAACACAGCTCTGATACCTACTGTTTGCCTGAAGTACCTACACCTTCCTTTCTGTCAAAATCCCTTTGGAAGCCATGTTTTAGCACATCCAACTGGTTCTTGCCATAGCTTGTGAAAACTTGCAATTCTGTGTTCTACACATGTGATAATTTCTCCTGTCCAGCAGAAGTTAACCAGGCCATTGTAGACCTTGTTCTAAGATGTAACAGTATCTGTATAGAATAATCAAACCAGACTATAGGCTTCCTACCAAATAGCCCTTATCTATGGGAGCATCATGAGTTTCTGCAGCTCATCTTTATCTAACTGTCTGTAGAAAATTAGAGATAAACATGATGTCATTAGTTTGGCTACACTGCTGAATACAGAGAAAATATTGTCTACTGTGAAATATGTTTACAATGTCCATAAGTAATGTAGGACTTGAGAGAAGATGGCATCATGGAACTTGTGGTTACCCATATGGAAAATTTTTTATATCCATAAGGAAAAAGTTGGATTTAACTCCTTCTTTACACCATACACAAAAATTAATTCTAGGCATCTTTTAGATTTAAGTTTCGTAAAATAGCAAAACTTTTAGTATAAATAAAGCACACCTGGAAGAATTCTGAGTATCTTTGAGACTAAACTTCACAACATCGTCCTTTTTGTCTGCTTGTGTGACCGTGCATTGAGTAATGGTAACAAGGCATCCTGCACAGATATCTGAGCACATTAAGAGGAGTGAAGGTTCTCTTCAGAAAGAGGGAGGAAGCTGGAGCTTCAGACTTCAGCATGAGCTGCTGCTGAGTTGAAGCTCCATCTGCAAAGGCTTGTTCCATCTTGTTCTTGGTCTGCAGCCATAGGCTTGGCTTAATTAGAACGGTTAGGGGACAATATTTTGAATGTGGCCACTCAAAAAGTGGTGCTTGTAGCCTTTCTTTTGAAAAATTATTTCTTATTTTGAAGACAAGCTAAAGATTCTTTACACTGTTGTAGGACACACACCAAACAGTGACTTACGTTTTCACAGTCTTTTATAGGTGAGTTGTGAACTTCTACTGTTAACACTGATGGCTCTCACCTAGCACATTTTCCTCGCATGGAGCTTAGCATCATTGTGGTGGAAATGGGATAGGGGAGGGCTCTTTTATGTATCCAGAACTAAGGCTTATGCCTTATCTTGTGCCTGGTAAATTGTATCCACTATGAATATTTAAATCAGAAATCTAGGGTACCATCTATTTCTGGAGAGGCCCTCCAGTTAGGAGTTCATAGTTATGCTCTAAGGGAGGCTTTGAAAAAAGTCCTTCAATACTGCCACTGTCATGATGAGGTTGGGTGAAGGTAGCAGGACTCTTGAAAATACTTCCGGCTACCTGATGTGCCTCTCCTGTTGCTTTCTGTTGTTTTACTTCCCCCCATGCTGCTAATTTGTCTTCCATTGCATGGTCTTTCCTGCTCATTCAAATAATCTTTCAAACTCAGTTTTGCTGGAAAATATTAAATGATACTTTATAAACCTAAATAAATGACAGCAGTCTGGATTCAAATATCTAATCCTTCAGTAAAATCTGTTAGCACCACTAATTGCCAGATTTAAGGATACTATATGTTGCTTTCTCTGGATATCAGTGAAATAGTTTTTATCCACCCTCCATCCCTACTTCCTTCTTTCTGTCCTTCTTCAAAAAACAAATATTTTTTGAGAGTCAGTTATTTCTAAGTAACAAGAATACATAAGTGAACAAAATTAAGTCTCTCATTCAAATGGAATGACATGAATAATAAACATTAAAACATTAAAATATAATATCAAATAATTATATGTATTGTTAATGAGGTCATCGAGAGGATGTGACTGATGGTTAACCTGTGAGCTGGATCCAGGCAATTGGAGGCTTAACCCCTCCCCTGTCCTTGGAATGTATGCTCAGCTCACCCATACTAGGAGCTGCTTTAGGGATGCAACCCTGAGAGAGTAATGTGTTGTTGAGACCATCTGGACTGAATACATGACTGAACCCCATCAAGGCCTCTATATAAACGCTTAAGATGCTTGTGGGCATGTGCCGAGCTCTACTCATCTTGAGGTTGCCCAGGACAAGCCTTGTATGTAAATTCTCTTGCTTATCAAAACTGCCACCTGCCAATCTGGAGCGATCTGCCTCTTTCTTGGGTCTTTCTTTACCTTCCCTGTACAGGTGCCAGTTTCAAATTTCACCATGGGAACTCCTGAGGTTGCAAACCAACAATTGGTGAGCCAGCCAGGGGACTGAAGAAATGAGTCTTGGGAAAGAGGCATCCATAGTAGAAATCTGGGGGTGGCCATTGACCTCTAAGTGGGGGAGGGCTGGCCTGTATGCTAGATGCTTGTGGACTGCAGAGCGAGTACTAGGATGCCCCACAAACCCAGGCTGTTTTGATGCACCTCTTTGAGGAACTGAAAAGAAAGGAGACAAATGGCTGTGCAGTGGGCTGGCCTCCACTGTGGGCAGGTCAGCTGGACACTGATGCTCAACCAGAGGCCGAAGCATGAGTTAGAAAGTTAAAAAAAAGAGCTGAGGTTAGAGAAGGTTGTATGGTTGTCCACTGCTCTGCTAGCTTCAGGGCTGGCAGACAAGGTGGGAAAGCAGGATAATAAGTTGGAGACCTTAGTGAGATGTTTTGCAAAGCTAAGGAGGGCACAAGGTGCCACAGATTAAGGTCCAAGCACTTGTAACAAAACCTGATTGAGACACTAAGAGGTGAATCCCTGGAAAGTGATGAGAGTGAAGAGGAGGATGTTATGGAGATTGACAGTGAAATGGAAGAAGCACCCCATGTTGTCTGACCCCTAATATAGAGGAGGGCATAAACACTGCAATAGCAACTCAGCCAGCAGGGCAGCCCCCAGTTCAGGAAATGTTCACGATGAAAGAGTATGCATCCACTGAGCTTATTGATATGGCGGCCAAGTTCCAACAAAAGGCCAGGGACCGTATCTAAGCATAGCTAGTATGGCTATGGGAATTGGGGGCCATGGCATTTCTCTAACCAGGAAGGAGGCAGAGAAAATGAGCAACACCACCACACATGATGCCCACCAGCAGCACCTGCGTGGTAGTCAGGAGGTTCAAGGGACTCACTTCCTTATAGATTGGATTATTTTATCCTGCAGGGAGGCTTGGCCCAATGAGGGCCTGGAAATCTATGGAGGAGGAACAGATTTTTAGGGAGGTAGGAATGAGACAGGCCATCTACACCCCTGTCTTTGAAGACCCTGATTGGGCCACATTCACTGTAGGAATGAAAGCCAAGATACTCCAGTTCTCCTCAGCACCTGGTATGGGACCTGATATTCATGCTGGCCTAGCCATAGGACAAGACGTTTATGATGTTGGACAGTCCATTGCTGATCTGGGGGAAACTGACAAATCTTGGGGACAGGTATGGACTGTGGGAAAGACCCAAAACAGAGGGAGCTTGAGAAGCCAAAATCCTATCCCAGTTGGCTGTAAAGTGTCTGGTAAAGGTAACTGGGGGCAAATGTGGTTTGACCTCATTGCTGCAGGGCCCCCACCTGAAAAGACAGACCAGCCACCCAACACTGTGTTTTTGGCCTGTGGAATGCCTTAAAACCTGAACAACGGTTCAGACCTGCCCCAACTACCCCTAGTGCTCCACAGACCCCAGCAGAGGCATCATGGGATGAGTGCTTCCCATGCCCTGGGTATAGGATGCAGGCCAAGGTCGCCTCCAGGTGAGGGCCATTGGGAATGATTGGGGCCCCATGTTGAGCTCACTATTCACTGTCCCCCAGCAATAAACAAAGGGCTCTGGTTGATACTGGAGCCAAATGTACTCTAATCCGTATAACCCTCAGAAGTTTCCTGGCCCCCTCAGTGCCATCGATGGTTATGGAGGACAAACGGTTATGGTCAGTAAGGTTCCTTCGATGTTGCAAGTTGGGTGTTTTCCCCCATGGGAATACAAGGTTTTTATCTCTCCAGTGCCAGAGAGCATAGTGGGCACTGACATCCTACAAGGTCAAACTCTGCCAACCTCTACTGGAGAATTCCACCTCCAGTTTAAAGTAATCAAACCAGTGCTGAGGGGAAACACCAACTGGGAACTGGTAAGTCTACCACCCCAAGGAAGAGTGATAACTGTCAAACAATATAAATCGCCTGGGGTTAGGGGGAATAAGGTAATAGGAGAAATTATCCAAGAACTGCCCTGAACAGGTATTGTACACCCTGCCCGTAGTGCTTCCAGCAGTCAGGTATGACTGTTGAACAACAGTTTCAAAGATGAATAAACAATTGTAATAGAAGAATAAAGGAAGGTAAACATAGGGTGACTGGTGGAGATGGGGGGTTAGGTGGTGCTGTTTTATAGGTGGTTGTCAAGAAGGTGACATTTGATCAATACCAGAAGGTAACTAAGGAATGAGCCATGTAGATACCAGGAAAAAGAGGATTCTGAGCAGAAACTAGCAAGTGCAGGTGTCCTGAGGTGAAGTTTGCTTGGTGTGTTAAAGCAACAACGGAGTCCAGTAAAACTGGAAGAGAGTGAGTGAGCCAGTAGTGGTGGTCATAAGGCCCAAGAGATGTCATGGATTATAGGTAATGGATTTGGGGATTTACTCCAAGTAAAGTGTGAAACCAAAGGAAGGTTTCATTATATGCAGAAAAATTTTTAAGATAGATTTTTACTAAACTTTCCAAAATTCCTAAAATTGCTTAACACTTCTAGTTCCAATTCTGCTGGCTTTTATAGTCATAAGTGGAAAGAATTAAACTTTCATGTAGTAAACAAATATAGATAAACAATATTCTGGGGAGATACATGATTTCCCAGAAGTAAATGATAATAACATTCTAAATTGATAAATAATAGCACTATAACTCTATTCTGGCTGTTCTGAACTATGTGTGGAAGCATTTGGGCACCGTCAGTTACTGCCAGGAGTTAGGGTGAAACTTGAAAATTATTTAATATTTCCTCTCATAATAAGCATTATGTATTTAAGCATTACCAAACACTGTCAAAATAAATGTGGTATTTTCCATAGTGAACTTGTAAGACCAATCTTTGCTCTGCCACATACTTACTCTTTTACCTTGAGCAAATTCCCACAGCAACCTTTGAGGCTCAGTTTTCTTTATTCCTAGCATGGGCATCTAGGATCTAATTTACAGATAATGTCTGTTAAGCACTTACCCCAGTTTTACCACATAGTAAACATTAAAAATAGTTGTAGCTACAACAACTATATTGTTTTTGGTCTCTCCCAGTATTGTTGCATATTGTAACTAAAATAGGTTACAATGTTTGCATTCTGTTCACTAAAGCATACTTATTAATGTTTATTGATATACTCTTAATTTTTTATAAATTCTGAGGATCCAAAAATAATATGTACAAGAATAAAACAAAGAAACCCCATAAACGCAAATAATTTAGACAGATAAGCAATACATTCTTTTATACAAATCAATTAACATGAAATTTTAATTTCAGAATAGCCAGCCTTTGCTTAGTATTATTAGGACTTATTTTGTTGTTGTTGTTCAAAGAATGTTTGACAATGCCTATTTTTTCTTGACTCATCTGGCATTTTGCTGATAACATATGTTCAAAAATGCTTGGCAAAGAAAGTGTGTGTGTGTGTGTGTGTGTGAGAGAGAGACAGAGAAAGAGAGAGAGAGAGAGAGGGAGAGATTTAAAAAGTAAACCACAATTGGGACTCTTGTACATTGCTGATAAGAATGTAAAGTGGTGCAGCCACTATGGAAAACAAAATGGCTGTTCCTCAAAAATTATTATGTAATCCAGCAACTCCACTTCTATGTACATACCCAAAAGAATTGCAAGCAGGAACCAAAACAGATACATGTCCACCAATGTTCATAGCAAACATTATTTACAGTAACCAAAAAGTGAAAACAATCCAAATATCCATCATCAAATGATTAAACAAAATGTGATATATACATACAATGGAATATGATTCAGCCTAGAAAGGAATGGAATTCTGATAAAGGAATGGAAATGGACAAACCTGGGAAAACATCAATACATTTGAAATAAGCTAGATTTTAAAAAATATTGTATTATTCCACTTATATGAGTTGCATAGAATAGGCAAATTCACAGAGGCAGAAAGTCTAACAGAGGTTACCAGAGGCTGGCAGAAGGGGAAAATGGGGAGTTCTGTGAAATGGGTACAAAGTACAAAGTTCTGTAAATGGATAGTGTGATGGTTATACAACATTGTGAATGTACTTAATCCCATTTAATTTTATGCCTGAAATGGTTAAAATGGTAAATTTTATGTTGTATATTTTACCTCAATTAAAAAAGAAACAAATAGTCTGTTTAGAATTTTCAAAACCAAAATATCTTCAAAATAAATTGGCTAAATATTGCCCAGATAATACAATTATTATTTAGTGATACATGTTGTTTTATACATTCAATTATTGAAAATTTATTACATATTATGGTTGTTTGCCCAGCTCATTTCCTAGAACATTACGTACTAAGCCATGCAGTTTTGGGGAGAGGAGTATGGGGTATTCATATTTTTACACCCTCCAGAATTGTTTTAACCTATCATGGTAATTTTGGTGCCTCTTGTCACAGAGATTGCTTCAGAGATGGGTAGTTGCCCAGGCAGAAGACAACATATTAAGGGTTACAATATTAATGTCTATGAAAGGAGCATAGCTGTAGACTAACTACCTCAACTACTGAAGGCTTCCGTTATCCAAGAAATGGAGATTTGACTGTGTTATGGACATTTTTTTTTTAAATTGAAGTGTAGTTGTCTTACAATATTTCAGGTATACAGCAAAGTGATTCAGTTATACATACATACATATGTGTATATGTATATATACATATATGTGTATTCTTTTTCAGATTCTTTTATAGGTTATTGCAAGATATAGTTTTATCCTTTTTTTAACATCTTTATTGGGATATAACTGCTTACAATGTTGTGTTAGTTTCTGCTGTATAACAAAATGAATCAGCTATACGTATACATATATCCCCATATACCCTCCCTCTTGCGTCTCCCTCCCACCCTCCCTATCCCACCCCTCTAGGTGTTCACAAAGCACTGAGGTGATCTCCCTGTGCTATTCAGCTGCTTCCCACTAGCTATCTATTTATGTCAATGCTAATCTCTCACCTCGTCCCAGCTTACCCTTAGGTTATTGCAAGATATCATAGCTGTTGAATATAGTTCCGTACTGTACAATAGGTCCCTGTTGTTTATCTATTTTGTATATCCATTAATCCCAAATTCCTAATTTATCCCTCCCTCTCTCCCCTCTTTGGTAACTATGAATTTGTTTTCTATGTCTGTGAGCCTATCTTTGTTTTGTAAATAAGTTCACTTGTATCATTCTTTCAGTTTCCACATGTAAGTAATATCATACGAAATTTGTCTTTCTCCGTGTAACTTACTTCACTTAGTATGATAATCTCTAGGCCCATCCATGTTGCTGTAAATGGCATTATTTCATTCTTTTTATGGTTGAGTAATATTCCATTTTATATATATAGTCCTTTTTTTTCTCAAAATATATCACAACTTTATAATAACTGCAATTCCATAAATTTCTCTGGCTATTAAATGTTACCATGTCTTAAAAATTCTTACAATTCTTACAGGAGTACTGTTTCAAAATCAAGTTATAATTTTCCAGATATAATAAACAAGTTACACAAAAACTGCCATTTAATTTTATTGGTACACTTACTAAGTTGTCCCAAGTTTGTCCAATAAAGGTCTTTTATTAATGATCATAAATTCGTTTGAACTTTAAATTTTCCTCTTTTATAGATAGATATGTACTCATCTGTTAGCATTTCTTTTTCTTTAAATTTTAAGTACTGTATTTATAGTTACTTTTGTAGGTTTTTCTTTTTTGTGTATTTGGTTTTTTATTGAAATATAGTTGATTTACAATGTTGTGTTAGTTTCAGGTGTACAGCAAAGTGATTCAGAGATATATATATATTCTTTTTCAGATTCTTTACCCTTATAGGTTATTACAAAATATTGAGTATAGTTCCCTGTGCTATACAGCCTTGTTGATTATCTATTTTATATATAGTAGTGTTCATATGTTAATCCCAAATTCTGAATTTATCCCTAAGCCCCCTTTCCTATTTGGTAACCATAAGTTTGTTTTCTATGTCTGTGGGTCTATTTCCTTTTTGTATATAAGTTCATTTGTATCATTTTTTTTTTAAGATTCCACAGATAAATGATATATATATTTGTCTTTCTCTGGCTTACTTCACTTAGTATGATAAACTCTAGGTCCATCCATGTTGCTGCAAATGGGATTATTTCATTATTTTTTATGGCTGAGTAATATTCCAGTGTGTGTGTGTGTGTGTGTGTGTGTGTGTGTGTGTGTGTGTGTGTGTATACACCACATCTTCTTTATCTGCTCATCTGTCGATGGACATTTAGGTTGGTTCCACGTCTTGGCTGTTGTAAATTGTGCTGCAATGAACACTGGGGTGCATGTATCTTTTCAAATTATGGTTTTCTCAGATATATGCCCAGGAGTGGGATTGCAGGATCGTATAGTAGCTCTATGTTTAGTTTTTTAAGGAACCTCCGTACTGTTCTCCATAGTGGCTGTACCAATTTACATTCCCACCAACAGTGTAGGAGGGTTTCTTTTTCTCCACACCCTCTCCAGCATTTATTTTTATAGACTTCTTGATGATGGCCATTCTGACTGGTGTGAGGTGATGCCTTATTATAGCCTTGATTTGCATTTCTCTACCACATCTTCTTTATCCATTCGTTTGATAGACATTTAGGTTGCTTCCATGTCTTGGCTATTGTAAATAGTGCTGCAGTGAACATTGGGGTGAATGTATGTTTTCAAATCAGTTTTCCTACGGATACTTTTATGGCCTAGCATCACAAAACACAACCAGTCTATACTAAAAACTATGTTCCAGGGACTTCCCTGGTGGTCCAGTGGTTAGGATTCTGTGCTTCCACTGCAGGGCGTGCGGGTTTGATCCGTGGTCGGGGAACTAAGATCCTGCAAGCTGCATGGCCAAAAAACCCAAAACCAACCAAACAAACAAAAAACCAAAAAAAAAAACCCCAAAACAAAACAAACAAAAAACTATGTTCCAAGTAAATTCACTGGCACGTTATGAAACATTAGAGGCTCACCTGTCCTCAGGAAAGGTGTCAGTACTTTGGTATTTTTTTAGAGTTTAAAGATAACTTGAGAGCTACTAGAAAAACCACTGGCAACAGAGGGAGAAGCATGTGAAGCTATAATAAAATTACCTGTGTTTCCTTTCTCTTTGTTTAATATGCTAAATGCAGAACAGTGCTGGTTGTATCCCTAGGTTCATTTAACCTAAACTCTGTAATTTTGCCCAAGAACATTCAGAACAGACAGTGTCCACCTTCCCCCGCAGCCCCTCTTACTTAAAGCAAGAGAATCTTCTAAAGCAAACAGAGACAAATTGTTCTCAGTCTGAAACTAAATCACCTTTGGTGGAGGTGGAAAAGGCCTTTGACTACAAAGAATACAATAGCCAGTTATTTTGGTACTGTTTCTCTGTTCAGTAAGTGCAGGCTTGTGTCCTTTCTCCTCCCTTCCTCCCTTTTTCCATTATCTGTTGAAAGAGGAACAGCAAAAATCAAGGAAGATAAAATAAAATAAAGTAAAATAAAATCATGGGGACAAATGATTGAATCAGATATAATCTTAAGGAGGCAGAGTTTAAATTCTGGTTTTGATGTTTTAGTTATACAAGTGTACACAAGGTTCATTTTGGTTTAGCTTTTGTAAAGGTATATACTTCTGTATTCAAGGAGAAGTATTAAACTAGAGTTTAGGAGGTGAAATTACTTTCTATAAATGTATGGAAAGGAGGTTTTCATGGAAGCATTACCAAGCAGGAGTCTTAATTCAAGGCATTTGACCACTATCATTCTGTGTCTAATTGGGGGGAATAAATTACTGAAAATTGTTATACGTTTTTCCAAATAGTGCTTTGGTAAGTCACAAAAAGACATTCAAAGGGACACAAATTGTTGAAGGTTTTAAAAGAATAAATAGAAGTAACTGGAAACTAAACCCAGCAAAACTGTTGAGCAGATGTGGGAACTACCATTTAATAGGGATTTTGGAGAAATGTGGTTTCTCACTACTCTTCACTTGAACTTTGAGCAATTGTTTTGTGCTTTTTAGCTTACATAATGTACATGACTTCAAATTTCCTGTAGACAAGGGAACATTTCTAAATGTTTAGAAACCTAACAGCATGTCTAGAGGAATTATTTCTCTAGGATTAGAAAGAAAAGGGAGAATGTGCTGGCGGTGATTAGAAGAGTTTCTGTTCCTTCAGAAGATGATCAAAGTTTGTAATGAAAACCTCCCTTGCAGCTGTCCAGCAAATGTGCTGGGTGTGTGGTAGGAGGGGCCAGTGTCAGAGACCTGAGGCTCCACTGAAGATCTCCCAATCTAAGCGACCCAAGGTGGCTCAAGGCTCTGGATAAATGACTTACTCTGCCTTGATTGTAACTCCTTTTCCACCATTTTTTTCATTTAACTGTATTTATTATGCAAAGAAAATGATGATAAGAGCAACAATTCTGAAAGAAATGCATTCACTCAAAAATCCATCTCTTAAACCATTTTTCATTAGTTTTTTTTTTTTTTTTCCTTGTTCCTTGACAATATTCATTGTTCATGTGCACCTAAGTCATTTATAAGTAGTTGTAATCACTTCAAAGATACGGTTTTGAATTCACCCCAGTATTTCACCCCAGCATCTGTTTATGAGAATTATTCTATGTTCCCATTAGTTTTAAAATAATCTCATTAATGGCCATGACTGCCTGTTTCTGTAGTATTTGACAATTAAGTTTTATCAGTCTTTTGTAGCCACAAATAATATTAAGAAAGGTACTATAAATCCCTTTTTAGAGAGTAAATGTTTTTGTAAAAATATATGTCAGAAACCTGAGGTACAGGGTGAGACATTAAAGCTTCAAGTAAGACCAAGACTTCTGAGAAAGGGCAGAAGAATGTGAAAGAGACATACAGGAGAAATTATTGAGCCTCCTTGTGAGACAATGGAAAGTTAGTGGGGAAAAGAGCCAATAATACTGATATGTTCACCATTGTTTAGCTTTTTTTCCCATTTATTATTATTTTATTTATTATTTTTAAATTTTTCTATTTTTTCTCATTTTTGTTTTCTTATTCTTTAATTTTTCTTATTTTTTTCTTTATAAAGATTTAAAGAGGAAACATATGATAACAATTGTTCTTGATAAATATTGCCAAATTATTTCTAAAATAGTTTCTCATTGACTTTTCCATTAACATAAAATAAGAGCAATCAATTCCTCCAAATATTATTAGCAGCCTCCATATATTACACAGCATTTAAATGAACTCAAGAGAGTTTATCATGGTGAGTATAGGGTGAGGAAAAGGATTGCCTGAATTGCTTTGGAGATAAAGACAACCGAGTGGATATATCTGACTATAATTATATTTGCTAGTTGTACTGTATCCTTCATTACCTAGCTATTGTGTTATTGGTTAAAAATCTCTCCTCTAGGAACCTCTTCCCGTCCATTCAAATGGTTGCAGTGAGAGTTGCCATATTATTGTTACACAATTTTATTTTCCATTGTCACCATTGGTTGGACCAGAGATGAGACTTTGACCCATTTGGGCCATTGAGTTCCTTCGCTGGGAATGTAGGTGAACACTGGAATCAATTTATCCTTGTTTCCAAGATTGTAATATGGGAGACCCATGGGTTATTGGTTGTTTGTTTTATCACATGGATTGTGAAGGAGGTGAAGCTTGTCTGCAGGAATATCATACAAGAGGAATATCTAGAGAGAGAAGCAGACACCAAGTGGTGAAAGAAGCTGATGGCACTGGAGCTCATGTTCCAATTCTTTCATGATGTTTAAATCTTGAATTCTCTCTTCTTTTCTTACTTACTCTTGAGGCCTCTTGGATAGATGCACAGTACCACTATGCACTTTTCTGCCTGTATGGTGATCTGCTGGGGAAGCTTACCTTGGAATCGCATGCTTCTCTGAGATGAACTTTGCTCTTGGTTAAGCCTCCATTAACTATCAGTTAATTCTATTAGCCTCTTGTTATTGGAAAAATAATTATCCTCTAAACTAATTCACAATAATTTGCAAATACAGGTTAATAGTTTAATGTACATTCCCAAACCTGGTAAATCAGAATTTTCCAGAAAGATATTACAATTTTCTATTTCTTTGTTATGCCAGTTATTACAGAGAACTTAAGGAGAATCACTCAGCAAAATGTGAGGCATTGAAATAGTCTGGACTGGCCTCTCTCTATTTTCTGCCTTTCCTTTCTGCCTGCCTCTCTCTCTCTCTGGACCGACTACCTCTCTTTTCTGTGCTGCATATTTCTGCTTTTCCTCAGCTGCCTGTATGTGGTCCAGGCAGGTGTGTGTGGGGGGACCTATATACAAAGCTGATAAGTAACTTCCATATTTGGTCAGAACTGAACAATACAACTCCACTTGGACTTCATGATCACTCGGTAAAAAGTAAAGTCCCAGGAGCCCCTGCTAACACCAGTCTTCACTCTTCATCTACTTACAGCTTGCTATATCCTGACACAGTCACATGATAAGTATGTTTCACTTTTAGATCCACTGCTAACCAAGGTAAGTCTCTCAATATTCCCTGTTCCACTGGCTGAGGGAGACAAGTCTGATTCGCAAAATTTATCATTTCCCCTGACCATGAGTCATGTACGAACTCATGGATTGGCTACCTTGGTGTCAGGTGCTCAGTCCTGGTCCTTTTCCAATGACAGGAAGTGTGGATTTACAGAGAGTGAACTCTGGTCACCTAGGCATAACAGAAATACTTTTAGCAGAGGGACTGGGCAAACATGATATTAAATGATTCAATTTTTTAAGTGAAATCTCGATTGATCTTAACCACAAAATGAGGTAAGAAGAGATATAATTTTTTTAAATTTAAAAGATGACTTAATAAATTTCTTTCTCCCTTCCTTCCTTCCTTCCTTCCTTCTTTTGTACAAATGTTCACACACACACACATACACACACACACACACGGTCTAGATAGTTGCAGTTAATGATCCTAATTTTTCAGAATTAACCATGTAATAACCCACAATTGTTTACTCAGCTCTTTGGAGGCATGCTTAGTCTTAACTTTCTGTCTTTTTTTTTTTTTGTCTTCCCCTTCTCCATCAGGAAATAATATAGGATAACACAGTAGAAAGAGCACTTAGAGACCAGCAACTTAGATCCCCTGACAATCACCAACTAGCTAATTGTCTTTGAGAAGTCATCTAGGTTTATCTAACACACTCTCTCTCTCTCTCTCTCCCTCTCTCTCTCTCTCTATATATATATGTATATACACTATATAGTATATATATATTACAGATATATATACATATATATAATATATATGTATGCATATATTTATATTTATAAATATGTTATAATATAATAATGTTTATAAATATATTTATATTTATCATAGACAAAAGGAAAATGTGATGACTCTAATACTCAACACATGTATTTATAAAATTGTCAATTTCTCAAATATAAATTACTATGGGTTCAAATTTTTAAGCAGCAATACAAAAATGAATAAATTATCATTTATAAAATGTACAATGTCTAGAAAATTAGGAAGACTGTCTGTCCCCAAAGGAGAATAACATTTCTATTTATTGAGATGAAGGAGCTATTCCTTCCATGGGTCCTCATAGAGAAGGCACCATATAAATGTAATAAAACATATTTCTAACTGTCTCCTGAAAGTAATTACAGAAGTAGTAATTTCTGTCATGATTAAGGGAATGGGCTCTGAAAATTGCACTCAAGTTTTCATATCACCATTTTCAAGCTGAGTGACCTTGAGCAAATTACTCAATCTCTTTGTGGCTCTGCTTCCTCATTGTTAAAATAGGGAAAACAATCGTTGTTCACCCAAATGTGTTGTGAGGATTAAATTAAATCTCGTGCTCATGATTCTTAGAATATTGACTGGCAAATAATCAACACTTAATAAGCTATCGTTATTTCTGAAATACAGTTTATTATTTTTTAAAAAATTATTTTAAAATAGAATAATAGCCTAACACCAAATTGCATTTCTGTCACAATAAGGTTTTGAGCAAGCCAAATGTTTCAGAGTTCTGTGACAATCAGACCCAATCCAGGGAGATACTTGAAAGTAGACAAATAAATGGACCACCTGTTCTTCAGACAATCATCCGTAAATAGTTTTGTTCAACTCAGTTTGTGATAGCTATTGATCAGCAGTAATTTTGTGGTTATACTCTTTGACAAGTACTTGGAGTGCAGTTTTTCTGAGTTAAGTGCAAAACTCATGTTTTGAAAGGGCTAAAAGACAAAGTTGAGAAGCTCGATAAAAGCACGTGTCTTAATAGAAACCCTCTATCTCTGCATGGAGATGGCCAGAGGCTACCTGTGGGAAATAACAACATTCTAGTTAAAATATAATCTGGGGTTTGACCCAGCATCTAGATGGATGTGCGATTGAGGCTCACTCATTTTTAATCAGAAAGCAGAGGTACAATGATTTCACCTTGGAATGTTTTGAAAGCAGGTATAAACAAATGCTCACCTCAGCCGTAAATAAAAACTCTATGAGTGAAATCCTCACAGAATATTTAACCTTGAGCAATATCCCTTTCTTGTATGTGCACCAAATATATGCCAAAGTAACTGAATGGATTTAACATACTGTATAGGTTTATTGATTAAGAGCCATTTAAGAGTTATAGAACATGTACTCAAAATAATCATTTTGTTTATAGAATGTTTCATGGTACAGTTTATGTTTAAAATTGCATAAACTGTATAGTCTACTGGCTGTAGACTAGATTGCTGGAAGGCAATGGTGAAATCAGGAAGATAAATTAGGATGCTGTAGCAGGAAACCAGGTGAGACGTTTATGGCTCACAGTGAAGCAGTGCAAGGATTTGTGAAAGCCCCTGATAGGGAACCCACAAGTTTCATTCCCAATCCTGATGTTCATATCCCCAGTTTCAGCTGACTCCTTCAAGGAATATGAGAAACCGTAGTTAAAAATGTCACCAAATGATCTTTTAAACCTTAGCAGTGCATGTGTGCCTTGACTGGGACAATGTACTTTTTAAAACAAACCCTACACAGCTTGCCAGGGATCTGAACTGGGATCAGAAACCAGAGCTGCCAGTAGTAGGAGTAAGGTGACAGTCCCTTTGCAGTTGACACTGATACCGATGGCCAAACTACCCTTTTTTTTGCTAATTTTTTCTGTGAATTCTGGAGATTTAAAAGTTCACAAAACTGTCAAAGTGAACATACAATTACTCGGAACTCCAAGTCTCTTACTGGAAAATGATAGAGAAAAATTCCATCATGATTCTTATTTTTGGCTGTCCAACTAGCCATGTTTCAGAGGAGAAACCATAATCTTTGAAGCTTACTTTCCAGGGAAACTACTACACTAAAATTAGAAGACTTGTGAATCAGTATATTTACATTGCCCATCTGGCAATATTAGGAAGTATTACCGATACAGAGCACTCTTTAAAGGCAGATGAGGTTATATTGCCAAAATATTAATTTTAAATTCAGAACTTTATTAAGAAGTTGGAAGGGTCTGAAATTTTATCCTATTTGCACGCTAACATGTTAGCCTGCTACAGTTTCATGGATACTGGTAGGAGACATGAAACTCTTGGGTCAGAGACAAAGGATTTTATTACTCTAGGTGTGGCAAACGGCATGAGCCTTAATTTGCATTGACCCCTTGCCCGACCTCCCACCAAACCCCACAGGAGCCGTGCAGACGTGGGCCCAGGTGGGTGCTGTGCAGGCAGTGCATTTGCACCACAGCTGAGGGACCTCAAGCTTAGTAAACCTCAATCTTTTGTAAAACGGATGCAAGCAAACCTGTCCAATCTTTGCTCTAAAGGGAGATATTATCTTTATCATACTGGACAGTAGGCAAATCTGCCCTCTGCTTCAGAGGCAGTATATCTATCTTCCATGGCTCTTTGCTATCCAAACATCCTTCCAAAGATAGCCCAGTAAAAGATCTATCAGTCACTCTTCTCATAAGACATACAGAAATATGAGAGACATATGGAGAATTTTGTCCGAACAATGTTTATGAAAAAAGCCACACAAATAGCACCAAAACACAATCTTAACTATGATAAATTTATCTTCATTGTAAAAATTTTTGTTATAAAAATTTTATACCCATCAATGTCTGGTGTTACACTTATATCTCATTTGAGCACCTGGGTTGAGAAGCTATTTGGTATATGATGTAGTTAGCTTAAATTGGGCTCTTCCACCTTGATCAATCAAGAACAGACAAGTGTTCTTTTTGGGGTCTACAAAGCAGTAGAAGAAGTTCAGCCAGCCTTCTTTGTGACAATTCCATTCTGTCCCTTCCATCTGCTTCTGTCCTCCTCTTCTTGGCTTTTCACTACATTGATATACAGCTAGATTAAAGGTCCGGTAGCCTGTGGCGAACAGTAAGGGGGCTACAAAGAGAGGGCACATGGTGTTTTTTTAATTCCCACTATGTATGCTATTGAGAAAATTTATGACCATATTGGAAATTATATGCAGAAAACCAAAACAGCATGTTCTAAAAAGTAGCAATTTTCCTGAATTATATCCCATATTCTTTTCTCTGAACTTGGAAGAGATACTTCAACTGTTTATAAGTTAATGATAAATACTGTTAGCAAAGGATATCTGTATCTGTAGGTTTCTTACTGTGAATCTCGGTATTGTAGCTAATAATCCGTATATTTCAGAATTAATCATGTGTTAAGTTTCAGCTCCACAGTGGCTTTTGGTGTTTACTTGGCTATTTGGAGATATGTTTAGTTTTGCTTTTCTTTCTCCCGACTATTTAGCACTGTATTAAATGAATTGTAATTATTCCTTCCTCTTATTTCACCTTCCTATCCATCGACCTGACCACTAAGCTCACGCCACACATTTTAGATTTTTTGGTATACAGTGACTCAAATTAAAATGAAATTTCTGTAAAGTAAATGGAACATAAATAGATAAAAAGTGAGTTACTGTATTCTTTTTTTTTAGAGATAAATCTAATTTTCTTTTTACATTTTTTTGAGGTGGACCATTTTTAAAGTCTTTACTGAATTTGTTACAATATTGCTTCTGTTTTATGTTTTTTTGGCCACAAGGTATGTGGGATCTTAGTTCCCCAACCAGGGATCGAACCCGCACCCCCTGCATTGGAAGGTGAAGCCTTAACCACTGGACCACCAAGGAAGTCTCATTACTGTATTTTTTTAAGGCTAAAAATATATGATATATGATAATGGAAGTCACTAAAAAGAAATTGCTGTCAAATTAGGATTGGGTGAGTCAAATGTAAATTATTAGAAAACAAAGGGATGAGAAACACTTAAAAAGATGTTGTACTTATACAACTTACAACCGACTCTAAGTTGTATTCTAGTTTTAAAGAAACCTATAACTGGAAACCACAGAGCTTTTATTTAGTATGTGGTTTATTCATAAAGAAGGCACCGAATTACCGTTAGCAGACCTCTATATAAGGACTAGGTTTTGGTAATATATCAAAAGATTGGTGCAAGAGTATCTGTCTGTCCGTCTGTCAGTCTGTCCATCTATCCATCTATTTTTGAATCCTCCATTTTAACCAACATATTCAACTAAACGACACATCTTTCTGATAGAAGGTAGGAGGGCTTCCTTCTTCCCGGGTGGCAGTTGGTGGCATGGGCGCACTTCTGCCCCTTCAGAGGCTTTTGCATATGTATATTCTGATCCAGTTTGTGCTAATTTAAAAATATAATCTTAAAAAAAATTTTTTTTGGCCGTGCCATGTGGCATGCGGGATCCTAGTTCCCCAACTGTGGATCAAACCCACGCCCCCTGCATTGGAAGCGCAGAGTCTTAATTACTGGACCACCAGTGAAGTCCTAAAATATAATCTTTTGAGGACAATTTATTTCTACCCAAATTACTCGGGAAAGAGAGAGAATTCTTATACAAAGCTGGTCAAACTATGTATGTAGCATTGTTTTTGTTTTGTTCTTTGCTTTTTTCACTTAAAATTGAAGTGTGAACATTTACTCATATCATTTAGTCTTGGAAAATGTGATTTTTGGATTGCATGGCATTTCATCAAATACAGTCCCCTTTAAATTTACTTTAGTATCCAAATTTTGGACATTTAGGTTACCACAAATTTTAAATTTTAACAATTTAAATGATCAGATATCTGCTATGATTATCCCTTGTGCTTATGGTCCAATTATTCCTTTGGATAAATTACTAGAGGTTGAATTGCTGTATCAAAGGGTATGAAAATTTTTAAGGCTCTTGATATATGTAGCCAAAGTACTCTGTAAAGCTTATTCCAATTTAAATTTCTTCCAGCCAGTTTATTGCATCCTATTGAACAATAAATATTAACATCTTTATAATCTTTGTCAAATTGTTAGGCCAAAGTGGTGTTATTCTACTTTACTGTACATTTGGTTCTAAGGGGAACATTGCCTCACGTGTTTACATTTGTCATTCTTCTCTTGCCTGAATGCTACATTCTTCAGGAAGATATGATTGTCGTTTATCATGTTTACTGCAAATATCTTCCCAACTTATGCTTTGTAATTTTATGGTGTTTGAAAACACAAAACACTCCAAAAAGGCTAGAAGTACAGACATTTCAATGTTACTATTTAAATGCCAGATTTTTTTAAAATCAGGAAACATTTAAATTATTAAAGGGCTTGCTTGTAATTAACAGTAAGTAAATCAAGCAATCCCCAAATTACTTGATTAGAGTTTATGAGTTTTAAAGACCATCATAAAAAGGTGAAGAAAATGATGACTGATTATGGCTTTGCTGTAGCAAGATACTGCTTTTGTAGTGTGAAATATGATTACCCTCTTGAAAATCAGATTAGTAAATTTATTTTTCTTTGTCATTTAGCCATCCAAGAAAACCTCAAACATCCACAATGCAGTTATATTATTGACATTGGGTTGTTATGTCTTTTAGTTGTCTGTGTGATTTTCTGAAAGATAAGGCCTCTCTAGGGCAGGGCATACTACAAACATTTTTCAAAAAAAAAAGTAAAAGAAAACAAACAAAAAAAGCCTGCTGCATTTCTAAAACAAGCATGATATATATTTGCCAATTAGATTTAAAAGTAAATCTCAGAAGAAATGTAATCACTTTCATTATATGAAAAAGAAGTGAGACATAAATAGATATATAGCATGTGTTACACAGAGTAAATCATACATATTACGTTAGACAATCAAGTCCGTAGAGTAAAATGACTGTCAGATAAGCTTATATAACCCTGCATTTGTCTGGTGTTTCCCTTAGTGGTATCATTATGGTAGCTAATATGTATTGAGTGTATTCTATGTCAAGTGCTTTACAGGCATTATTTTATTAATGACACATTCACAAACTCTCTGAGGTAGATTCAATTAGTGTCTCCATTTTATCTATGAGGGAATAGAGACAAATTTACTTAGGTATTCTTTTATTTCTTTCAACAATGTTTTGTATGTATCAATGCACAAGTTTTGCACTTCTTTAGTGAAATTTACTTCTAAGTGTTTAATTCTTTTTGGTGCTATTGTAAATAGCATTATTTTCTTAATTTCATTTCAGGTTGTTTATTGCTAGTATATATGAATATTGTACAATTGATTTTAGTGTATTGGTCTTGTGTCCTGCAATCTTGCTGAACTCCTTTATTAGTTTTAATAGTTTTTTGGTTGATTCCTTAGGATTTTCTATGTATAAGAGAGTGTTATCTATGAAACAAGATGATTTTGTTCCTTCTTTTCAAATCTGGATGAATTTTATTTCTTTTTCTTGCCTAATTTACCTGAAATGAACCTTGGGTACAATGTTCAATAGAGTGTTGAGAGTGGACATACTTATCTTGTTCCGGATCTTATGTGGACTGTTGTCAGACTTTTGCCACTAAATGTGATGTTAGCAGTGCATTTCTCATAGATACACTTTATCAGGTTGAAGAAAGTCCCTTCTCTTCCTAGTTTTTTTAAAATTTATTTTTATTGAAGTATAGTTGATTTACAATGTTGTGTTAGTTTCAGGTGTACAGCAGCACAGGGGTTCAGTATATATATATTCTTTTCCCTTATAGGTTATTACAAAATATTAACTATAGTTCCCTGTGCTCCTTAATTCATTATTGTGCTCTTAACATTAGGGACTCATTTACTCTCACATCTGAATTTTAATCTATTATTGTAGACAAGGAGGTCTATGCCACCCTAATCCCAGTTCAAGGCAGGACTTGTTGCCCAGCTGTGGGCAGTGCAGTCAGCCAAGCACTTTCATATCTCAGTTCCTTTAAGGTTGGGTTCAGTTGCAGGAAGGAAACTTCACCAAGGTCATGCACTACCTAGGTATCTGCATTTGATGGCTGCGAAAGGCAGGTATACACAGGTCCTTTCTGGCCCAATGTGAGAAACCACAGCAGACAAACTTTGCCCCAGAGCTCTTCATTGTGTTCACTCTTCATTGTGTTCATTGTGTTCGCCATGATATATCTTTATCAGATATATCATGTTTTACTCTGTTTTCTGTCTGGTCCCTTTTTTTTCCCCATTCTCTTCACAAGTGTTGATCCCTAATTACTATCTTGAACCTCCAAACTACATTCCAAAGTCTACTTGGAAGGAATTAATCTACTAATAGTTGGGATCAGGAGTATCTAAGAAAGCAGGTGATAAGATGGGGTTTTGGGGCTTGATCACTCACAGCCTGACTGGTAATGAGGTCCTCATCACTGGTTATATGTGGAAGTATAATTGTTTAACTGGTAATGAATTGAGAAGGTGTGCCAATGGAAGATAATGTATGAGAAGTTTGAAATGTATAGAGAAAATAGTAGATATAAAGATAATGGGATTGGATGGGTATTGCTGAATTCCACTGGTGTTCCTCAGAAAGACAATAAAGATATGAGAGAAAATAAAAGGCAATAGAAAGCTAGTTGTGAATCCAAAGGGCATCTTCTTTTGCATACAAAGAAGTCCTCAACTCTTCTTGTTAAAAGTAAAAAAGTAAAAAGTTAGAATTTTAAAAGTAAGTCAAGTCTGTTATGGCAAGATTAGGACCCTGATTAGGAAAACCTGGGACCCTGACAAAAACGGATGGAAAGATCTGGGTGAATTCTCTGCAAGGTTTTGTTTCTCCAGACTCATCCAAGATGGTGTAAGCATCCTCCTTTAGGACTCTGCCTGCTATAAGACAGAGCACAAGGCAACATCTACCTCCTCCCCCCACCCTCCCCACCATGATCTTTTATTATCTCTCCTCCTGGCCATTCCTTTCAGGACTGTAACTAGGGTTAAGGGATAGCATACCTCTAGCACATATACTCTGGGTCTGATAATGGAAGAAGGGACTATACCAAAAAGGAGCAGTTAAATTTAGGGGCATATATTGGCAGGAGTGGGGAGAGTCTGCATGGGAGAAGATTCTGAGGTTGTTTGATCAGCATGGTCCTTAACATAAAATTGGATAAAGAAGAATTTATGGATCTGAGTGGGGATGGTGAGAACTTGCTATTAGCATGGCACCTAGAAGTATGAAAAAATTGACGGCCTGTGCTGAGTGAAGTTGAAATGCCAGAATTGCCATGCAGATGTTGGGGAAGAGATTAAGGCTCTGAAGAGTAGGAATAGTGGAATGGATATATCAATACTACATGTGGCCAAAAACCCCTTCAGACGATTATAATCCACAGGAAGGCTCAAAAGACACACCATTTACTAAGGCCATAAGGAATGTGCTGGTGAGTGCGTTAGCTTCCCTTAGAAAGTTCACTGGTGGGCTTCCCTGGTGGCGCAGTGGTTGAGAATCTGCCTGCTAATGCAGGGGACACGGGTTCGAACCCTGGTCTGGGAAGATCCCACATGCCACGGAGCAGCTGGGCCCGTGAGCCACAACTACTGAGCCTGCACATCTGGAGCCTGTGCCCCGCAACGGGAGGGGCCGCGATAGTGAAAGGCCCGCGCACCGCGATGAAGATTGGCCCCCGCTTGCCGCAACTAGAGAAAGCCCTCGCACGAACCGAAGACCCAACACAGCCAAAAATAAATAAATAAATAAATAAAGTAGCTATAAAAAATTAAAAAAAAAAAAAAAAAGTTCACTGGTGACTCTCCCCTGTAGCCAGGACTTAACGTAGGGTAAGACATTAACAACTAGGCTCTTTCATGACCATGGTGATGAGAGGATTCTGAAACAATGGAAAGTAGATGGTGGTGCTTAACCATTAGAAGTCAGAGTCTCAATTATTGTAGTCACTGGAGTGGCAGCCTGGAGAGCTTGACACGAAGAGTTGGGACGACAGTTACTTGAACACAGCATCACAGAGGGAAAAACATATGGGCATCCAGGAAGAGTACTGTTAAAATATATAACAAGAAGAAAATGAGAATGGACAAGCAGGAGGCTGAGACAGTCACCAAACAAAAATTCTCATTTTCAGACCAGGAATCCACTGACTGAAGAAGTTATCAGACCTCCAGGGGGAAGTATGCTGCAACACAATTCAAATACCTGCTATAATTATTCCTCCAGTTCTTCAGTATTACCTATGGCCATGAACTCACACAGTGACATACAAGGTAAAGGGGCATACCCAGGCATTTGAGAGCTCCTTGATATAGGGTCTGAGTTGACCTTGATACTCTGTCACCATGGCCCCCTGTTAGAGTGGGGAAATATGGGACCAGGTAAAAAATGGAATGCTAATCAAGGTCTGGCTTATGAGGGGTCCAAACTCACCTCATGGTCACTCATCCATTCCCTGACCATATAATTGGAATTGACATACTTGGCAGTTGACACTATCATACATTGGGTCTGTGGTATATGGGTTAATGGCCAAATGAAATGCCCCCTCCCCAGCCAAGATAGTAAATCAAAAACAATAGTACATCACAGGAGATGGAGCATGGATGGAGGAGGTTAGAGATTTAGGATCTAAAAGATGAAGGGGTGGTGGTACTCCTGTTAATTCATCAGTTTAGCCACCGCAGAAATGACATGGATACTGTAGGGTGACTGTGCATTAGTGCAAGCTCAAGTGAATAGTAGCTCTGATCACAGCCACCCTGCCAGCAGTAGTGACTTTCTAGAGCAGATTTACTCTAACCTTTACCTGCATAGTTAGGCTCCGCGTATATGTTAACTCTCTTGTCCTCTGTCGTAATGTAGTTGTTCCCCTCTAGGTCACACACTTTGCAGGGAAGCTCACAACTAGTGACTGAATAATTGAGCTCTCTAAGGCCTGGGCATTTTGGCCTGACATAGAACCCTGTGGGAGCCAATACTCCCTCTCGAGCTCCCCACCAAGTTGGACAAGACTTTCTCAGGCCTGCGTTGTAGTTAAAATTCTTCTTGTATCCAGTCCTGCTTCCTGTCTGTCAGAGATCCATGGATTTTTGTAATGTATTTTTAATCAAATTGTTTATATTGAAAGGGGGTGCTGCAAAAACCTGTTTGTTTGTTTTTTTGCTTGGGGCCCTGTACACTGTAGAGTCAGCCATTGGGTAACACTAGGTGACCCAAGATGACCCAATCCAGTCAACATCTTGGCTAGTCTTCTTAGTCTACATTTACAATTCTGCCAGAGAATTCTGGCATCTTATTTCTTCTCCCATATTTATGACCCACTACTGCCCACATGGTGTTGCAGTAACATTCATTCTTAATTTCTAGAAATGAGAAGTCTTACTTAATAAAAAAAAGTTTTACAAATAAAGGGATGGTCCTGAATGTAACTAGTTTTGACGGTTGTTATATTCCTTTTGTGTGTTCAGAAAGATGCCATTCACCTCTTTTCTGCTTCCTAAAGCACCTTAATGCTACTTTCTTGGCAGGCATTTAGAACACATGCACATAAACCATAGGTGAAAAACGGAATAGAGCCCTCTGTATTAATTTTCTAGGCAGCAATTTGTTGAGGTTGTATTGTTCTTATAAAACTATTGAACTACTGCTCAGGGTTGGCTCAGTTTTGATCGAAGTGATTGATTCCTTGGCAAGGTTTTCCCTTCTTCTACCCCATGCTGATAGCAGCTGGGTCAGAAACACACTCAGCATTGCTTTTGTGCTTGACAGTTATAGTTTTGGCCATGTTAATTACCATCCTGTCGAATTGCACAATGGGGACACTCTATAGCACTGAGAGTGATTATAGCCTTGCCTTCTTCAGGAAGACTTTATTGGAAACCATGTGCAATTTGTAATGAAAGTTCTAGTCATCCTTGGTAGATGTATCTTTTTTCTAGTATAAAATTCTATTTTACTTTCATCTTAACTAAATATTTTACAAGTTAGGTATATCTAGGGGTGAGATCCTAAGGGTCTTATGTTCTGTGGTCTGTGACAGTTAGGAATGAAAAAAATAACAACATTGTAAGGATGACTTATTCTTTTTTTTTTTTTTTCTTGGCTTCCCTTGTTGCGGAGCACAAGCTCTAGGCACGCAGCTTCAGTAGTTGTAGCACACGGGCTCAGTAGTTGTGGCTCACGGGCTCCAGAGCGCAGGCTCAGTAGTTGTGGTGCACAGGCTTATTTGCTCCACAGCATGTGGGATCTTCCCGTACCAGGGCTCGACCCCATGTCCCCTGCATTGGCAGGCAGATTCTTAACCCCTGTGCTACCAGGGAAGTCCCAAGGATGACTTATTCTTATAAAACTTTTAAATACATGAAATAAAATATATTTAAATGAAAAAATAATTTGCATCTTTATATTTAAAATATATTTTGTTCAAGACTACAAAAAACAAAAATATACAGCTCAGTGAATTATTCTAAAATGCAAAATGAACAACCAGGAAATCATGTCCACCACCAGTTACCAAACTCTGGATCACCAGAGTTTATATATGATGTGAGGTAGAGGTACATTTTGTTTTTTTCCCATATTTTATCCAATTGTTTCAGGGTCATTTATTGAAAAGTCTACCTTTCCCACATTGTTCTACAATGCTACCATTATTTTGAATTAAATGTCCATATGTTCATGGACCCCTTACTGGGCTCTTTTTAAATCACTCCAGTTGTCTGTTGGTATATCCTGGCATTAATATCACACTGTTTTAATTAAATGTTGCTTTAAAAATAAATCTTAACATCATGTGTTAAAGCAAATCTTTCCCCTTCTATCTTGAATAGTATCTTGACTATTCTAAGACCATTGCATTAAATTTAAATTTTAGAGTAATTTATAAAGTTACAGCCACAAATGCCCACTCCATTGTAATTGTGTTGATTCTTTGGCAGTTTGAGGAGAATTGAAATCCTCATAATATCAAGTCTTCCCATGAGTAAACATGTTAATCTCTACATTTACCTAGGTCTTCTTTAATTTCTCTCAATAATGTTTTATTGTTTTGTATGTATAGGTCTTACATATCTGCTATTAGATTTGCTATCAATATATTTCATAATTTTGATGTTCTGTAAATAGTATGTTCATTAGCATTTTTATTTTCTAATAAGTTAATGTGGGAATTTATGGAAATACAATAGATTATTCCATGTTGAATTTATAATAATTAACTTTTCTAAAATAATGTATCAATTCTAAAAACGTATGTATAGATTGTTTTATATTTTCTTTATATACTGTCATATTATAGAATAGTATGGAATAGCGGTTAAGATGGTAAGTTCTAGAAGTTGGCTGTCTGATTTCCAATTCCAGCTCTGCCACTTTTTGGGCAGGTCTTTGGTAAGCTATTTAAACTTTTCCGGTTTTGTTATTTTATCTTTAAAAATGCTATAATAATAGCATCTATCTTGTAAGGATTTTGTGAGGTTTAATTAGGTGCTGAGCCAGAGCTTCCTGAGGAAGTTAGCTAGCAATAACTAGGAAACCAGGAATGGAAACCAAGAATATATCTATATATAGTTAAATAAAAAATTTTTAGAGTAGTTTTAGATTTACAAAAAAATTGCAAAGATAATACATAAAGTTCCCATATACCTCTCATCCGGTTTCCTTTGTTATTCATATCTTACATTAATATTTATTTCTGTGCCAGGATTCTGTCCAATACCACATGATAGCATTTAGTTGTCATGTCTCTTTAGGCTTCACTAGACTGTGACAGTTTCTTAGACTCTTCTTGCTTTCAGTGACCTTGAGAGTTTTGAAAGTACTGGTCAGGTATTTTGTAGGATATCCCTCAATTTGAGTTAGGCTTATCTTTTTCTCATGCTTAGACTGAGTTTATGCATTTTGGGGAGGAAGACCACAGAGGTAAAATGCCATTCTCATCACATCATATCTAGGGTACATGCTATCAGAATGTTTGCTGTGGTCAATGTTAACCTTGGCTAGATACTGTTTGTCAGGTTTCTCTGCTGCTAAGTTACTTTTTTCCCTCTTTCCATACTGTCTTCGTTGAAAAGAAGTTACTAGTGCAGCCTACACTTCGGGAGTGGGGAGTTAGACTCCACCTCTTGAGGACACAGTATCTACCTAAATCATTTGAAATTCTTCTGCATGGGAGATTTGTCTCTTCTTCCCCATTTATATCAGTATGAACTCAGAAGTATTTATTTTATATGTTGGGTTATAATCCAATACTACTTTATTTCATTCAAATTGTTCCAGCTTTGGCCATTGGGAGCTCCTTTAATCAACTCTTGTGTCTCTTTGATAGATATATCACTATCAGTGTAGGTTTCCTTTTTCTTTTTAAATAAATTTATTTATTTATTTAAATATTTTTGGCTGCGTTGGGTCTTCGTTGCTGCATGCGGGCTTTCTCTAGTTGCGGCGAGTGGGGGCCACCCCTCGTTGCGGTGTGCAGGCTTCTCATTGCAGTGGCTTCTCTTGTTGTGGAGCACGGGCTCTAGGTGTGCGGGCTTCAGTAGTTGTGACACACGGGCTTAACTGCGCCACGGCATGTGGGATCTTCCTAGACCAGGGCTCGAACCGTGTCCCCTGCATTGGCAGGCAGGTTCTTAACCACTGTGCCACCAGGGAAGTCCCCTCTTTTTTCCTTTTGAGCCCTCATATAAAATGTGAAAAATTTAAAGTGCTTCTAGTGGAGAATATGAAAAACAATAAGCCCTGAAGAAATTCTAAAGGGGCGAGGCTCTATTTTCTTCAGAAAGGTAAAGTGAGGGAACACCTAATTGCCTTAAAGTATATGATGTGCTATATCTTACTTGTTAGAATTAGTACCACTAATCACAGTTCAAAGGGAAATGGACAAGAACTTAGGAATTTTTTTTTTTTTAATATGTAGTTGTGAGACTTTAGAATTGCCAAGGCAATCTTTCTCTGACTGTTACACTAGAAAAGAAAAAAGGGAATTCCCTGGCAGTCCATTGTTTAGGGCTCCGCGCTTTCACTGCTGAGTGCCCGGGTTCAATCCCTGGTTCCTGGTTGGTGAACTAAGATCCCATAAGCCACACAGCAGCAAAAGAAAAAGAAACTATAAAGAAGAAGAGGTTTTAGGGTAACTGTAGGAGGAACTAACTTTTAGCACGGACTTATACTATATTCCCAGCACTTTTCATCTATTATATCATTTGCATAACAGCCATCTTCCTCAGATTTTCTCTGCTTAAATTCTGGGGAATAAGTTCAAAAGTCTGTTGTTCTCATGCTACACCAACATTCTGTGAATCATCAAAAGCCAACTGAAGAATTTCAGGAAGCAAGAAACATTAGTTATTTTTATAAAAAAGAAGTCAAGTTATATCCAAATTCCATAGGAATGACTTTCTTGCTACTTTGCTACTCCTCTTTGTAAATTTCTAATAATAAGCAGTGAGGTACAAAGAATAAGATATAGGACACAGCTTGTTCCAAGTATATCAATTGTGAAGTGTCCTTTTCTCTTTAGTTAACAAAAGCACACCTCTAACTTCTGTAGTCTAACCTGCCGTTGCTGATAAACACGATTCACCAGTGAAAAGTGGTTCTGTGGACCTTTGACTCATGTGATGCATGATGCTCAGAGACTCCAGCTGGGGCCAATCTATTCTCTCTGCTGTGCTTCTGACCTTAGATTATCACCTGTATTTGGTTCAAGTAATGAGATTCTCAGGTGGAATCATACAGTTATTTTCCCCCAGAATTTAAGAAATCTCAGGGACTAGTTATTACCAGTCAAGGCAGGGATCCTTGGTTTCCAGGTCTCCTTGCTCTCCTGACAACTTAATAATTCCAATTTCTTGCTTCTGACTTGGAGCCGAGAATAAACTGAGGTTCTGCAGCTCCTGAAATATTTTCAAAGCCCCCAGACACACAAGCTTTCCCTAGGAAGGGTTTTTTAACCCACATTGAGAGATGTAAGTACCCGCCTGCATTTTAATGAGCCTTTTTAACACAATTTTTATAATGTTGGTATATTCGTTTCCTAGGACAACATTAATAAATTACCACTTAATTTGGTGACTTAAAATAACAGAAATTTATCCTCTCAGTCTGGAGACTAGAAGTCTGAAATCATGGTGTTGGCGATGCCATGCTCCCTGTGAAGGTTCCAGTGAAAAATCCTTTCTTGTTTCTTCCTAGTGTCTAGCGGCTCCCAGCAATCTCTGGCATTCCTTGGTTTATAGCTGCACTGCTCCAATCTTTGCCTCTGTCTTTACATGTTCTTCCGTGTGCCTCTATATGTATCTCTGTTTTTCTCCTCTTCTTATAAGGTCACCAGTCATTGGATTTAGGGACTGCCCTAATCCAGTGTGACCTCATTTTACCTTAACTGCAAAGATCTTATTACCAAATAAGGTTACATTCTGAGGTTCTGGGAAGACAGGAATTTCTGAGTACACTCTTCAACCTGTTATGCTTGGTTATTTCTTTTCTCAATGGAAAGCAAATTACGAGAACAATCAGGGGCAGGTTAAGGAGACTTATGAGACTGTACAGGGAAAACAATGAGAAATGCTGCTAACAACCTGACAGCGAGGGAAAGGTTGAAACTCCAAAACACATTTAGGATGCTTCGTGCACACTACATCAGAGTCCCCAAATGTATGTACATAATTATCCCATCAAGAACATGTTTATGTGGAGCATTGTCCCATTACTAGTTTTTGGAGGTCACTTTATAAATATTAACTTAATTCTTTTTTTATTTGAATTTTTTTAAATAAAAAGTTTAATTAATCTTCTTTTTTTAAAATATATCTTTATTGGAGTATAATTGCTTTACAATGGTGTGTTAGTTTCTGCTGTATAACAAAGTGAATCAGCTATACATATACATATATCCCCATATCCCCTCCCTCTTGAGCCTCTGTCCCACCCTCCCTATCCCACCCCTCTAGGTCATCGCAAAGCACTGAGCTGATCTCCCTGTGCTATGCTGCTGCTTCCCACTAGCTATTTTACATTTGGTAGTGTATATATGTCCATGCTACTCTCATTCTCTTTAATGAAACATTACTTTTCCGTAAAGCAAAATACTCCGAACAAATTTTTGACTTTCTGTTAATCTCATTTTCTCATCTAAAATGTAACCTTCTTAAGAAAAAAAAAAGATGATGGATGTATTATTTCCAGTATCAACTAGCATGATTTATCAATATTACCAAGCATTTATGGAGCATGTCCTAATTAATTAGAGGATTTGATATCATAATAGTTAAGAGGGCAAACTGCTAATAAACTGTCTGGATTTGAAGCACGGCTTTACACTTTACTAGCTGTGCTTTAGTTTCCTCATCTGTAAAATGGCAAATATAATAGTACCTATTTCATAAGGTTGTTATCAGGATTAAATGAGTATATAGATGTATGTCAATGCCTGTATAGATATATGTGTATATATATGTGTGTGTGTGTGTGTGTGTATTTTTATGATATATACATATTATATATTACATGTTACACAAGTATTATATGCTTGCTACCCAAAGTTCTAAGTGTTTTATTGAATCATGTCATATAATCTTCACATGTAACCTTTGAGTTAAGTATCATTTTTCTCAGCCCTATTCTGTAAATGAGAGAAAATGCTATTATCTCCCAGAGGTAAGTAATTTGCTGAAACTCCCACAGTAGAGTAGTTAGGATACTAATCTAGGCAGTCTAGTTTCAAAGCCTGTACCATTAATTATTACAAAATATTGCCTCACCTTTTATAGGTAATTATTTTTTATTTTATAGGTAATTAATAAGGACTTGTGATTAAGTAAGTCTGTGCTCTGTTTCCTGCTGGTTTGACTTATTCATAAACCTCTCAAATTTATGTTGTTCCTTAGTGGCTATAGGTCACTCTGTTAGTTGTCTATTGCTGCCTAACAAATTACCCCAATCCTAGTGGCTTAAAAGAACAATAATTGTTTATTATCTCTCACCATTTCTGTGGGTCAGGGATTTGGAACTGTTTGGCTGGGCAGGCTCTGGTTCAGACCCTTTTATAAGGTTGCAGTCAGATGTTGGCTGGGGTAGAGGTCATCTGAAGCCTGGACAGGACCTGGAGGATCCGTTTCCACAGTGGTTCCTTCCCATGGCTCCCGAGACTGTTAAAGGGAGGAGGGTTCAGTCCCTCTTCACGTGGGGCTCTCCACAGGGCCACTGGAGTGTCCTCACGGCATGGAGCTGGATTTGTCTAGAGTAAAAAATCTAGGAGACTAGTGAAAAAGTTCCAATGACTTCTATGGCCTTGGCTTGAAAGTCAAAAATCTTCTTTACTTTCGTTGCAAAGACTTCTGGTCTCAGAGATCAGCCCTGATCAAAATGCAGTAAACTGTATAAGGTATGAGGTTTATTAGGGGACCTTTTGGAGGCTGGATACCACAGTCACATGGCACAGCTTGTTTCCTTCTCCAGCCTGTTTTGGTAAGTCTCCTCCCTTTCTCTGGGGAGATGGCTCTTCTGGATTCCACAGTAACCTACCCCTTGAACTTACCTCTGCTTAGGTTCACAAAAGTGGGAAGGTGACACACCCAAGGACAACCAGGTATCACGTCCAACAATTTTATTCCTGCATGGAAATACACAGATTCAAAAGATCGTCTGTCTAAATCATCCAGTGAATACATGGGAAGATTGTCTAGAAATTTCTGTTGCTTCCCTGGTTCCTGCTCTTTTCACATCCTGGGTGTTCAGTTCTTTCAGAACTTTCTTCTTAGGTAAATCAGAGTTGGTGTTTTTCTTCACCATCAGAAAGTTCTAATTGACATAGCTACTTTCAGTAAGTACCCCACCCCCAAGGATAAAGTACGTAGTGTGTGTTATGCGGGTAAAACAATCAGGAAGCCTTTTTGTTGTTGTCGTTTCTTGGTTTCCCAGGCAAGGGGATCTTGTTGCTCTGGGAGATATGTGGTCCCTGAGATGAGCTTTGGCGACCTGAACTAGAAGCACCTTCTACCTCTTCTTTTGTCGGGTCCTGCCATCACAGACTCAGTACTGAAAGACTTCATCCCGTCCAAATCTGGGCTCACTGTTTATAGGAGTCCTGTTCATAGAGAATTTGTTAATTTAGTTAACATTTTAAACTCGTGATTTAGTCTTGTGTATATAAAAATCAAAATATGTCTCAATTTTATATACTATTAATATTTCATTAAATATCCTGAAAAAGTCAAAGTCTTTGGTAAATGTATGACTGCTTCATTTGCTGAAAGATTCCTACATACTAATGTGTACAAGAATTTTCCTTTGTTAAATAGAATTTCTTTAAGGAAATCCATTTCAAATGATCCAGTCTTCTTGATTTCATTATTATGAACAATGAACACCAACTTCTAAAATATACTTTCTCAGCTGGAAGTACATCTTATTAGCTTCGTCTTCAAAGCTAATAGAAATAGACATTATGTTCCAACCTTTTTACACCCTGAAAACCAAGCTTAGGGGAAGAAGGAATACAATTATGTGTGGGAAGGTAAAAACAAGGATAATAGTTTCTGGCACATTGTTCACTAAAAGTGTGTGTGTGGGTGTTCAAGACACCATCAGCTGAGAAGCAAGTATAAGAATATTCACGTAAGGTGCTTCCTAAATATTTTCCCACCAAATTAATGTGTTGCGGTCTTTTCCTGAAATGATTAAACGGTATCTAAATGTGATATTCCATGTAAATGAATCACATGTAACATGATGAATCAGGGACTAACAAGACAAAAGCTATTTCATTTGTATTTCATTTGAAGATGGGATTTCAGTACATTCTTAGTAGAAAAAACACCCCGGCTGCCTCCTGTCATTTGCACATGTTCTGAGTTTTGCGGTGGGTATTGATAGTCACCTGAAACACCCTTGCACACAGATACACACAGGAACGTCTGTAGGGAATACCAGCTTACTTTTGCACCCAGCCAGGTGCCTGCTGTTTCATGTGTGTAATGGCTGTATTCTGACTGCTGGTAGGGCTACTGCATGTGCAGGTTTGTGCAAATATCTGTGGCCATGCATACAGGTGCATACTTGTTGGCACGTTTTATTGTCTGTATGAGCCTTGTATGTGCCTTTGTGTATCTTCTTACATGTCTTTGTTAACTTAGTTATCCGTTTCATTCCATGCTCACTAGTTATTACATCCTCACACCCCTAGTATTTTGTTTCTTTCTTTCACCTCATCACCCCAATGCAGAGATCATGGAACACTTTTCAGTCATGTAAACCCTTAGATTAAATGACTATTTGAGAATTGAGTCCCTTTCTTCTCCCTCCCTTCTTTCTGAATCGTTCCTCTGTACTTTACAGAAATCTCTTCACTATTGTTGGCAACATCCAAGACACATCTTCCCTATTTGGGAGAGGAGAGGAGCAAAGAGAAATAACTGATAGTCTACAGAAGGGAAATATAAGTCAAAGAGATATATGGGTGGCATCTTTTCACATAGTGATTTTAAAAGTTACATAGAAGCAATATGTTCCTTTAGTCACCCAGCATTTATTCATTTTCTTCTATTTTCAAGGTAGCATTCTGGGTAATATTTAACAATGATAATGGTATGCAACTCTTCAAAATTTTCTGAAAGTTGTGCTAAAAGAAAAATATTTCAATAAGTGATTTATTTGTTCAGTAGAAAGATACCTCTTCAAAGTTAGTTCTGGTGGAAAGAGCTCTGGGTTTGGAGACAATATCTGCACAGAAACCCCAGCCCTCCAAATTCTGGCTTCTCCACACTGTAGCCACAATCTTTATTTTAGGATGCAAATCTGATGCTATTATATCTGCTTGTCCTTCAATCGCTTCTTATTGTCCTCAGGATAAAAATGGCAGTCTTTAACGTGGCCTACAGATCCTGCAGTCTGGCTCAGCCTACTTCTCTGATCATTTCTGCCAGTACTGCCCCCCTGGTGCTGTTTGCTCCAGCCACTGCAGCTGTAGTTTATTTACTAGACAATGCTTGTCTCTCAGGACCATTGCCCAAGCTAATTTTCCTCTCTAAAACACCTCTCCTTTCTTTGCCTTTTAAACTTCCTCTTATCCCATTTAAAGCAGATGAAGTGGATTCATGAAACAGATTCATGAAACCATGTTGCTTTCCTTTGGATCACTTATCTCCATTCTTAATTGTATATTTATTTGTGTGATTAATGTTGGCCGCTCCCACTTGACTATCTGTGTCCATGACCATTGGCTCCCCTGTTCCTATCACTGTTTCTGACACACACATTTTTTGAAAAGTTGAATGATTGGAGGAAATTATTTAACTGATCTGAAACAACGTTTCACCAAATATAGAATGAGGATAATAGCTGAGAATAGAATGGTAGATTAATGGAGAGAATGTGCATAAAAGGTTTTCAGAATGCTATTAAATAAAGGATAGGATAATAATTATAATTATAATAACTAAGAGGAGTTGCTATTCTAATTAATTTGATCAATAGAGAAGAAGTGGTGTTGTGGGTGTGAAGATAACTTTAAGAGAAATCATTGTCTTCTTGAAGGAAGAAAACAGTAAGAGGAACTTCTATATCTGTATTTCTCCATCTCTCTATCTCTATCTCTAAAGATAATTGAGAAGGAAATTTTAAAAATGAAACTTCCTTCCTCTGTCCTCACTTCTAGCTGCAATCTGCAGTTGTAACCACTTTAAAGAATTTTTTTTTTTTTTTTTTGGCTATATTGGGTCTTCGTTGCTGTGCGTGGGCTTTCTCTAGTTGCAGCGAGCGGGGGCTACTCTTCATTGCTGTGCGCAGGCTTCTCATTGTGGTGGCTTCTTCTGTTGCGGAGCATGGGCTCTAGGGTGTGCGGGCTTCATTAGTTGTGGCACGTGGGCTCAGTAGTTGTCGCTCGCGGGCTCTGGAACACAGGTTCAGTAGTTGTGGCGCACGGGCTCAGTTGCTCCACGGCATGTGGGATCTTCCCGGACCAGGGCTCGAACCCGTGTCCCCTGCATTGGCAGGTGGATTCTTAACCACTTTGCCACCAGGGAAGTCCCTAAAGAATTTTTGTTTTCAGCTCATCCGTGGTTATCACTGACTCCATAATTATATGTTATTTCTATTTCTTCATTTATCAACTTTAGACAGTATAGATTGAGTTTAGATCATCACACTAGCTCCCACTTTTCACCTTTCTAGTGCCCAACTGTTATTATTTATATTATTTATGATTATTCTAGTATTAGATTTATGACTTGAAATAATATTCTTCCACAAATGTTTCTTCATTCATGTAATTTCTGAGTACTTATTGGCCTCACTTTACACAAGATAAAGAAAGTGGTGTACTTAACGTTTTTCTTTAATTCTCTTTGCCCTTTCCATTTCCTAAATTCTGTCAGCCATACCATTGTTTGATTTTTGCCAACTTATATTCTGTTTCATTTTTTCAAGTTTTATGTTATTGTTTGTGTTTTCACTAATGGTTCATTTAAAAACTGAACACAAATCAACCTCATAAAACAGTAACATTATGTAAATGAGATGAGTATTATGCATAAACAATATTAAAAATAAATAAATATTATTTCAATCAAAGTACTGTAAGGGGACCCATTGTAAAGCAGATGTAATCCTACGTAACTGAAACTGCCAAACAAAAGAGAACATTCCAAGTTCTTAATGCTCAAAATCATGTTATATTTTAGTGTTCAATATGTAGTTTATGAGTTTCTTATTCAGCTTTTTGTTCTCCAAAGAGTTCCTAATTGTATTTCTTATTACTTGCAACAAAACATCCCCATAAGTTTAGTCATATTGGTAAAAACATTCAAGATCTTAATAATACAGATGTTGAATGGAATCCATCTTCTTAAGGAAATTTTTAATAGAATTCTGACTTCCTGTTTTCATTTGAACAGATTACACGGAGATTACATTGCATAATTTCAGTGAATCCAAATGTGCGTCACTTTCTTGATTTTTTTTTTTACTTTTCCATAATACAAACTCAAGTTTTTTATAAGATGCCTGCAAGCAGGTAATCATTCTTTTTTTTTTTTTTTTTTTTTTTTTTTTTTTTCTAATTAATTTATTTATTTTTGGATCTGTTGGGTCTTCGTTGCTGCACGGGCTTTCTCTAGTTGCGGCAAGTGGGAGTTACTCTTTGTTGCGGTGCGTGGGCTTCTCATAGCGGTGGCTTCTCTTTGCTGCGGAGCACGGGCTCTAGGCGCGTGGGCTTCAGTAGTTGCAGCATGCAGGCTCAGTAGTTGTGGCTCGTGGGCTCTAGAGCGCAGGCTCAGTAGTGTGGCACATGGGCTTAGTTGCTCCGCGGCATGTGGGATCTTCCCGGACCAGGGCTCGAACCCATGTTCCCTGCACTGGCAGGCAGATTCTTAACCACTGCACCACCAGGGAAGCCCCTGGGTAATCATTCTTAATCCTGAAGTTCTGAAAATGCTTTTAATTTCTCTTTAAATTTGATTGTTATTTTGACTGGATATGGAATTCCAACTTCAAACTAATTTCCCTCAGAAATTCTAAAGGCATTGTTCTATTGTCTCCTCGCCTTCTATATGGTTAATGAGAAGCTTGATACCATATTCTTTTTCCTTTGTAGGTAACCTAAACTTATTTTCTAAATATTTTAAATATATTCTTTCCATTTTCATGTTGAAATTATACTAGGATTTGCAACCATATGGGTTAACTTTTCATTCATGTTTTTGCATAAAGTATACGCTTTCATTCTGGAGATTGTACTTTTCTTCAGCTCAGGAAATACATAGTTTAAAAAAATTTTCTCTTCCTCCCATTTTATGTCCTCTTTTCTAGAGTTCTTCTCAGATATTTTCCTTCCTGTATTGATTCTCCCTGTCTCCTTACCTTACTAATTTACATCATTTTTGCTTTTTTGCTTTATAATTATTCATTAATTGATTAATATATCAATAAATACTTATTGAAGACATCCTAAGTGAATATTGAGCTCTAGGCTCTGTGAATACAATAGGAAACAGGCAAAATTCAATGCCCTTACATTATACGGTCTTACACACCCTAGTTTAGGTATTCTGAGAGATATCCTCTGCTCTGTCTTAGAGAACAGTAATTTTGTCTTCACCTATGTTTATCTTATTTTTTCCTTCTGCTGAAATTTTAAATGTCAGTTATCATATTTTCAATATATAAATTTTTTTCTTCTATTTTTTTCTTTATTATGGTCACCTCTAGTTTTATGGTTTCAGTGTCTACTTGAATAGACCCCAAATTGCTTATTATCTATCTCTCTATCTATCTACCTACCCATTTCTACTAGAAGGGCACAATCTCAGTGCCAGGGTGGTATGCATAGTGAGGATGGAGCTATAGGAACTCAGAATTTGGTTACAGCTATAGGGTCTAGGAAAATGGAGAATGTGAACTTGTACTTCTTGCCTCATTTAATAGACTTTCCCTAAGTAGGAGGTAAACCCAGAATCTGTTTCTCCAACAAAGATGTGGAAAACCAAGATTTTTTTTTAAACAACTCTGAAGTTACTGGCCAGCTTGTGAATTCTGTCCAAAATTAAGTCAATGATTTCCCTGTCAATGGTTCAGTACCCTTGGGCATAGTTATTGGCAGAATTTTCTTTGCCAGTGATGTGCCACACAGGGTGGAAGAGCCATTGGTACAAACTTCACTAAAAATGTGGGTTTCACGTCACAAACACTATAGTAGGCCCTCCTCAACTGCGGTTTTGCTTTTTGTGGTTTCAGTTACCCGTGGTCAACTGTGTTCCAAAAATATTAAATCGAAAATTCCAGAAATAACAACTTATAAGTTTTAAATTGTATGCCATTCTGGGTAGTGTAATGAAATCTCATGCCATCCTGCACTGCCCAACCTGGGATGTGAATTATCCCTTTTTCCCATGTATCCTGCCTGTTAGTGACAGTCACTTAGTAGCCATCTTGGTTATCAGATCAACTGTCATGGTATTGCAGTGCTTGTGTACAAGTAACCCTTATTTTGCTTAATAATGGCCCCAAAGCAGGAGAGTACTGATGCTGGCAATTCAGATATGCCAAAGAGAAGCTGTCGTACTCATACTGGCAATTTGGATGTGCCAAAGAGAAGCTGTAAGGTGCTTCCTTTAAGTGAAAAGGTAAAACCTCTTGACTTAATAAAGAAAGAAAAAACTCCTATGCTGAGGTTGCTAAGATCTACAGTAAGAACAAATCTTCTACCTGTGAAATTGTGAAGAAAGAAAAAGAAATTTGTAATAGTTTTCCTTTTTGCACCTTAAACTCTCAAACTACAGAAGTTATAGCCACAGTGCATATTTGAGAGAGAGAGGGAGAGTCACATAACTTTTATTAAAGTGGAGTTGGTCCTTGAACAACACCAGGGTTAGGGATGCCAACCTCATCGCAGTCAAAAATCTGCATATAATTTTACAGTCAGCCCTCCATATCTGTGGTTCTGCATCCAAGGATTCCGCCAACCTCAGATTATGTAGTACTGTAGTGCATATTTAGTGGAAAATCACCACGTATAAGTGGACCCGTGCAGTTCGAACTGTTGTTCAAGGTTCAACTGCATATTGTTATAATTATTCTATTTTATTACTAGTTATTGTTAATCTCTTACTGTGCCTAATTTATAAATTAAACTTTATCATAGGTATGTATGTACAGGGAAAAACATAGTATATATAGGGTTTGGTATTGTTTGCCATTTCAGGCATCCACTGGGGGTCTTGGAACGTATCACCTGCAGATAAGAAGGGGCTACTGTACTTTGGAGATGTGCTCTCTATCACCCATCTCACTGAAGGTGGTAAAGGAGTCACCTCCCCTAAACCACAAGAGTCTTGTTGCTTGGCTCGCTGACGTGTTCCAGGCAGTAGAGTGCCCAGCAGTCAACTGCCTGTCTGGGCACATGCTAGCTAATGTTGTGGAGTTGAATGTATGCATGTCGCTATGGGTTAGGAGATGAAGCTAGCTGGAACAGACACAGTGTCCTGGTTACCATGCCAACCAGCTAAGGTTTAAGGTAAGTAATTTACTCAGAATTTTTTTGGAAGTTTTATTTTATCCTCCAAATGATTTATTTTAATTTAGAGTGTGTTACTCTGTTTGCTCACGTTGGGATTTCTTTTTCCACGTAAGGAGGTCCCCAGATCATCTCTGGTGATACTTAGTTCTTTGCTCACGTTTATTGAATGGTGATTAGATTGGTCAGCATAGGTAGCTAGAATGCAGGTTTCTTTTAATTTAATTTAAATAGGTTCAGAAATAGAATGGGGGAGACAATAGACCAAATGATGTAGAATATTTTAAACATATAGCCTTAATTAGGAAAATAGCTAAATATAAATAAAGGTGCTGTACTGTTTCTGAATAATGACACTGTTGTCACCATCATTATGATTGACCAATATTTCCTTCTCTGTAAACATTTGAGTTCACTATATGTTGATAAACTCTAATAGAGAGAAGGATATATTGGTTTAAATATTGGTTTAGATTAGATAGAATCCCTGTCATAAGAAGATTTACAGCCTAGTGGAACTAATTATCATTCAGTAACTTTGGAAAATGCATCAGTTTGTCAAACCTGGCATCAGTTTAGCACCAAGAGCAAATATTAAATAATGAAGATGGTTTATTACAAAATTCCTATGAGTAACTATTTTAATTTCATTTACAAAAATTTTCAAACATACTTAGGACAGAAAAGGAGCAAAATAAATGCAAACAGTTTTATGGCAATTCTTCCCCTTTTGCCACAAGAGATGTGCTCCATTTATAGCCCTTTAAGTGCTGGCTTTAAAATAATGTGTTGCCATATTTTATTTGCTCCTTCATATGCTCAGATATAAAATACCAACATCAAAGCAGTAAATACTACACAGAAGATATTGATGGAAACAGTAGCATAATACAAAAATATAACTCACTTTTCCTCTTTATATGGGAATATTGGAAAACAAATCAAGTAAAAAGGGGAGTTCTGTGAGAAGGGATATCTTTTAAAAATGTGCCAATTAAATCTTCTCTTTTAGTTCTTCTTTTTAAAGGCTGTATTTTTTTGTTTGTATTTCTTCACTTATCTCTGTGGCATGACACTTGCAGAAAGTAATATTAAAACTCTAACTCACAAGATGAGTCCTATGGATGCTGGAACTAGTCCTTAGAGGTCACAAAGGGTGATTCTCCCATCACTGTTCCTCATTTCATTTAATATGCAAATAGCTCCCATGGTTTTGCTCTCTCATAACTTCTCTTCAGTGCTTTCCAGAATTATTTTGAGGCACACATCATTATCAAAGAACAGTAAAAAAAGGTTTCAGTTGTTCATGACAGAAGATTAAACTACATATCTATCTTATACTGTAGCCTCTTATGTCTTTTTTCTCAATTGTTATTATACATTGATATTTTTATATTTTTCTCTTCCAACCTGATTTAAAGTAAAAGAATATACTTTGTGTAGTTTATCTTAAACATTTTCTTTCTATTCAGTAGTGATAGGTAAATATAATTGAGTTTGATAGGTTATCTATTTTGTTATTGCAGAATTCTGGGCTTTCCTTAAGTTGTCAGAAGTTCAAATCATCTTTGCCTAGATGCACAGTCATTGCTTAGATTGCCCCAAGTAATTGGATATGGAGAAATTTCTATGAATCTTGGTACGACTCCTGGTATATATGATAATAATGTTTATTTTTCTTTATGTTTGTTCAGGGTTCTAAACTATTCACTGACTCAGTAATAAGCCACCAACACTGGCATGTCTTCTTACATGTACACTTCATGATAGAAAATGACTGTCAGGATTCTTATGCCAAGGACCCCACAGTCCTGTTCCAGAGAACAACTTACTTACTTGTGATGAGGGCTCTGGTACTGAAGAGACAGGGCCTCATCCTAGGAAGCTAGAACTATTCCTTTTCCAGAGTCTAGTCCAATGAAGTCTCTGAGATACCTTGACTCATGAAAGAAATCCAGAATGGACAGTGTGGGTTTCTCTATAGACATGTGTGCCAGATACTCCAGGGTGGAATGAGAGTATTTCTATGCCCTAGGAAGTGAATGTTTTACTGAAACTAGTTATAATTCATTGAAAACAACATGGTTCCACTATGGGTGCATTAAATACCCAGTATAAAGAGTCTGTCCATTTGTCTGTCTCTCTCTCTTTCTGTTTGTTCTTGAGAGGGTGAATTGATATCTTTATGAAAGCAGTAACTTCTTTGACACTCTCCTTAGTACTAAAACAGTACTTCTTTCCTGAAACCTTGGGACATTTAAATGTTCAGCTCCATAGCTTGTCTAGCTGTACTTTGTTGCTGTCACCAGAATCAATATAGTTGCTTCATGTTTGACTAATAACTCCAAAGTCTGCTTAGTGTTGTCCTATTATGTGAATCTGTGTAACTGTGTTCTAATAACCATTATTGTTTTAGCTCAGCCAACTGGATTCTATTGGAATTTTTATTGCTCTCATGACTGGCTATGGTATATTGGTATATCTGCTCACTGTGGGCCACGCTTAGTTCTATCCTTGTCAGAGTTTGCTATATGTAGCAATAAATCAGAGATTGTGTATATAAAACTCCTTGTAAGAAATTCATTAATTAAAGCCTATTGAGGAAAAAATGACGCTCAGGGGCAACAAGTGTTTCATAATACTACATTCCATCAGTTTTTCATGTATTAATATCTCTGAAATTGGTTTTCGTGTTACAGTCAATGGCATCTTAGATTTGATAAAAAATGGTTTCATCTACCAGTCTTCTTGTATCCTCAAGCATTCTATATCAAAGATGCAAAGACTAAATTGGGCCAGAAAGTTTAGAAAATGAATTATATGAAGAACCTTCATTTCTGAAATGAAGCATCACATCATTTTGGGGATACTAGAGATGTTGCGACAATCCCAAGAATCATCATACTCTAAATCAGTAGGATATAAATCAGACCCTGGGTTATAACAATGTCTATTTTTTAAGATCCAGCCAAGCAGGGATGATTGGAATGGAATTGCCAGAATTAAAACACACACACACACACACACACAAAATCACAACTGGCACGGTATTGCGGTGCACTGACAGATGTTCAGAAAAGTTGGAAATAACTCTCATTCAAATAGGAAAATTTCAAAGTACAGTGTTCTGAACAAAAAATAAATAAGTAATAAATAAATAAAGGGAGGCAATGACCAAAACAATCTAATTTTTCGACCAATATAAAAACTTAATAAGGGAGGAAATCTAGCCATCTTGTTAAGCTCACACACAAACCCATCTTATGTTGAAACTGCTCAATCACAATAAATTAAAATAAAAAAGGCCATTAAAAGGATGCTGTTCAAGCCCTCTAGCTCTTTTCAGTGGGTGACCTTCCCGTCCACTGTTGGTTGCACAATTACTGAGAGCCAGTGAGCACAGATTCTTTGTGTTCTGCCAGCTTTTGAAGTGGATAAGCTAAATCCGCCGAACCCTCAGTACTCAGCATTCTGCAGAGTTGGCATCAACAATGGCCGCAGCTGATGACATTACCCCGTAAATCGTGCTCTGCACATCATTCAAGATAGAACCATTTTTAAAAAGAGAGGCATATCTTTGACTTGACAGGCCTGATAAATCAAATCTAAGTTTCAAAGCCAGGAGTAGATTCAGTGAAACCATATGAAGCCAAGAGCTGGTTCAGAGAAGCTATCTAGTAAAATTAAACTTATTTTCAAATGTCATAGATATGCTTAAAAGTCCCATTTGGTTGGACTGTAATAATGTTTTAATTAATTTGTGTACCTAAATTATAACAGGAATAACACAGAAAATTCAAACAGTTCATAATCTCTGAGAGTAGATGTCCTTATTTATTACTTGGGATCAAACTAGATCAATGATTCTGAACTTGAAGGTAAAAAATAGCTAGAAGTGTCTCTCTAATTTCTATTGAACAACATCTGTGATTAATACGTGCAGGGGACTGTGGTGAGATGGAAATGCAGTGGCTGGATGTCCCTCACGGGGGGACTTGTTCCAGCTATCAGCGGACGGTGTCCAGCTGTGCGCCCCTTCAGTGTCTGCCTCAGCTAGGAGTGCTGCCTCCCTCAAGGCATGGGCTTCCTGAAGCAGTCCACATCAGTGGCTACTCACGGTGGGGTCTAAAGGCCTGGCCATCTTGGTTCACCAAGGAGTGGGCCATCTGTGCTCCAGAGCTCTGCACGGGGTTAGCTGAGGCTTTGCGGGGACTGCGTTGCTCTTCAACTGCCCTCTCTGCTCCACCCTGCATCCTTCCCCTCCACATACGTTCACAGTCATCCTACATGCCACATTCTTCCTGTGCCTGCTTCTAGAAAACCAGCCTGCAACAGAGGAGCATACAGGAATGATCTGCAAGCAAAATGTCAAGCCCTAGCTCTTCTCTGAATATGTCACAACAAATAGTTCAACCTGCAGAGGGCTTTGGTGGGGTAAAAGATGGCAACCCATGGTGTCTACCCCTCTTTGCTCCAGGAACCAACTTTCTCACTCCCCTGCCAGAAAGAATTGTATGTTATTTCCTTCTTTACCAGACACTTACCTATGAAATGATAACTGTTGGGAATTTTCCTTATTTTGTGTACTAATTTAAAAATCTGGCTGAAAAATAATTTACCTTTAGGGGAGACAACTCCAGAGGAGAGAAATGTACATGTAAGCTGTTGCAGAATGACTCCTGGGCTGGTTTACTGTTAACAGCTATTTCAGTACTCTCTACTCCACCTGCTTATTTCCACTGAATTAAGCAATCTTAAAATTACGCACGAGAAAAGTAAAGAGGCCTATTTATTTAAACAAAAATGGAAAAGTAAGGATACTATTAATCCAACCCTGAACCTCCTGCTCTTGGCTTTAAGGGAGGTGATTCTCCCTTTGGGAAGCTTCTGTGTCAGGGCACAAGTGGGTGACAGTGAATGGGATGTGACTTGGTTGCACAGGGCCCCAGTTTGCTGTGCTTTATTCTCATTCTTATGAGGAAAGTTAAGAGGCTGAAGGTGGGTCTCAAGGCATTATCCAAATGTACACCATAGCAACCTATTCTCTGATGGGGATTCTTTCAGCTAAAAGCATTTTCTCTTTCCCTCATGTTTCTAGTCCCCCAATACCTGTCTATGAGATACAAAACTTCTTGTAAATAGCTCCTCTCCTCCGAGGCTAATTATCAGAAATGGGAATCGAGACATCTCTGATAGCTTCAGTTACTTTTAAGTCCTGATCAGAGGACTGAAAATCTAATTTATTCAATGCCTTCATTTTTTTAGTTACATAAAATAGTAAATAACTAGGAATATGATACATTCCTCTTGCCAGATATATTTGAAAAGGAAAATATATTTATTACTGAACCCTGAATGTATCAATATAATTTCTCTATTTTCCTTGAAGAAAAAATCAAACAAACCACAAAGAAATTGCTATACTTGCTCTACCATTTTCTCCTAAACCCAAAGAATATCTATATAGTCACAAAAGGGAATTTAACTAAGTAGCCAGTGAGGTACCTCTTCCTACCCCACATCATACATGGCTTCTCAACTACTCACCTGTACTTTCCAAAGAATGTGAGAAAGAGACCACTGAGATGAACAACCATGAAATTCTAAGGAGAAAGGTGACATTGATTTTGTTGGAAGCAAATGACCCATACTTGAACCTTAGAGCAAGACTCCTAGAGAACAAAATTCTCTTGGCCAGTTATTGTTTTCCTTAGTCTTTTTTTTTTTTTTTTTTTTTTTTTTTTATTCACACACACACACACACTGTATTTTATTTTTACAAGAGATAAATAGACTGACACCAAGCATTGTACATGGATGACCACAACAAAAGCAACAATGATTGCAATTACCAAACATGAAACACACTCATACTATGTCATAATATTGACATTCAGTCCAGTAATCCTCCACTGTAACAGCTCCTTTACTTTGCAGTGAAAATTGATTTGTATATTCTTTGCCTCTGAGTCCTTGTGGGATTTTTTTTTTTTTTTTTTAATTCAGACAGAAAGTCACAAAAATTATACTCATCCTCATCAGTTCACTCAGTCCCATGTAATTAATTTTTTTTTTCATCTTGATCTTTTGTTAGCACTTTTATGAGTTCATCAGTTTTTCATTAGAGTTCTGAAAATGCTTATTCATTCAGTTCAGCAGTACAGTCAGTTACCAGAAACCTGTACTTGTCAGAGTCTTTTCCATGAATTTCTTGAAGATGAAACCCTTTTATAGGAACATATTTGCAAAATCATCAGAGTACACCCAGAACTGTCTGTAAATGACAAAAGACTTAAAAATGACCACGGTTAAAGATTTGATGAAAGTTCATAATAATGCAGTTGACAAGAATATTAGTTATTTCTGAGATATACATTTTAAAGTAATAACTAGGATTATTACTTATAACATTATACCAGAACATATAAGATTTTTAGAAATTTCATGTAATGTCTGAAACATTTATATTAACATATTTCCATACATATTTCCATACAAATACAAATATAAGATTTTTAGAAATTTCATGTAATGTCTGAAACATTTATATTAACATATTTCCATACATATTTCCATACAAATACAAATATAAGATTTTTAGAAATTTCATGTAATGTCTGAAACATTTATATTAACATATTTCCATACATATTTCCATACAAATACAAATATAAGATTTTTAGAAATTTCATGTAATGTCTGAAACATTTATATTAACATATTTCCATACAAATAATCCAATGAAAGTTTAGTATTAGTTGTTTTGTTTGTTTTTTTATACTGCAGGTTCTTATTAGGCATCAGTTTTATACACATCAGTGTATACATGTCAATCCCAATTGCCCAATTCAGCACACCACCATCCCCACCTCACCGCAGTTTTCCCCCCTTGGTGTCCATATGACCATTCTCTACATTTGTGTCTCAACTTCTGCCCTGCAAACTGGCTCATCTGTACCATTTTTCTAGGTTCCGCATACATGCATTAATATACGATATTTGTTTTTCTCTTTCTGACTTACTTCACTCTGTATGACAGTCTCTAGATCCATCCATGTCTCAACAAATGACTCAATTTCGTTCCTTTTTATGGCTGAGTAATATTCCATTGTATATATGTACCACAGCTTCTTTATCCATTCGTCTGTTGATGGGCATTTAGGTTGCTTCCATGACCTGGCTATTGTAAATAGTGCTGCAATGAACATTCGGGTGCATGTGTCTTTTTGAATTACGGTTTTCTCTGGGTATATGCCCAGTAGTGGGATTGCTGGGTCATATGGTAATTCTATTTTTAGTTTTTTAAGGAACCTCCATACTGTTCTCCATAGTGGCTGTATCAATTTACATTCCCACCAACAGTGCAAGAGGGTTCCCTTTTCTCCACACCCTCTCCAGCATTTGTTGTTTGTAGATTTTCTGATGATGCCCATTCTAACAGGAGTGAGGTGATACCTCATTGTAGTTTTGATTTGCATTTCTCTAATAATTAGTGATGTTGAGCATCTTTTCATGTGCTTCATGGCCATCTGTATGTCTTCTTTGGAGAAATGTCTATTTAGGTCTTCTGCCCATTTTTGGATTGGGGTGTTTGTTTCTTTGATATTGAGCTGAATGAGCTGTTTATATATTTTGGAGATTAATCCTTTGTCCGTTGATTCATTTGCAAATATTTTCTCCCATTCTGAGGGTTGTCTTTTCGTCTTGTTTATGGTTTCCTTTGCTGTGCAAAAGCTTTGAAGTTTCATTAGGTCCCATTTGTTTATTTTTGTTTTTATTTCCATTACTCTAGGAGGTGGATCAAAAAAGATCTTGCTGTGATTTATGTCAAAGAGTGTTCTTCCTATGTTTTCCTCTAAGAGTTTTATAGTGTCCAGTCTTATATTTAGGTCTCTAATCCATTTTGAGTTTATTTTTGTGTATGGTGTTAGGGAGTATTCTAATTTCATTCTTTTACATGTAGCTGACCAGTTTTCCCAGCACCACTTATTGAAGAGACTGTCTTTTCTCCATTGTATATCTTTGCCTCCTTTGTCATAGATTAGTTGACCATAGGTGCGTGGGTTAATCTCTGGGCTTTCTATCTTGTTCCATTGATCTATGTTTCTGTTTTTGTGCCAGTACCATACTGTCTTGATTACTGTAGCTTTGTAGTATAGTCTGAAGTCAGGGAGTCTGATTCCTCCAGCTCCATTTTTTTCCCTCAAGACTGCTTTGGCTATTCGGGGTCTTTTGTGTCTCCATACAAATTTTAAGATGATTTGTTCTAGCTCCGTAAAAAATGCCATTGGTAATTTGATAGGGATTGCATTGAATCTGTAGATTGCTTTGGGTAGTATACTCATTTTCACAATGTTGATTCTTCCAATCCAAGAACATGGTATATCTCTCCATCTGTTGGTATCATCTTTAATTTCTTTCATCAGTGTCTTATAGTTTTCTGCATACAGGTCTTTCGTCTCCCTAGGTAGGTTTATTCCTAGGTATTTTATTCTTTTTGTTGCAATGGTAAATGGGAGTGTTTCCATAATTTCTCTTCAGATTTTTCATCATTAGTGTATAGGAATGCAAGAGATTTCTGTGCATTAATTTTGTATCCTGCAACTTTACCATATTCATTAATTAGCTCTAGCAGTTTTCTGGTGGCAGTTTTAGGATTCTCTATGTATAGTATCATGTCATCCGCAAACAGTGACAGTTTTACTTCTTCTTTTCCAATTTGTATTCCTTTTATTTCTTTTTCTTCTCTGATTGCCGTGGCTAGGACTTCCAGAACTATGTTGAATAATAGTGGTGAGAGTGGACATCCTTGTCTCGTTCCTGATCTTAGAGGAAATGCTTTCAGTTTTTCACCATTGAGAATGATGTTTGCTGTGGGTTTGTCATATATGGCCTTTATTATGTTGAGGTAGGTTCCCTCTATGCCCACTTTCTGGAGAGTTTTTGTCAGAAATGGGTGTTGAATTTTGTCAAAAGCTTTTTCTGCATCTATTGAGATGATCATATGGTTTTTATTCTTCAATTTGTTAATATGGTGTATCACATTGATTGATTTGCGTATATTGAAGAATCCTTGCATCCCTGGGATAAATCCCACTTGATCGTGGTGTATGATCCTTTTAATGTGTTGCTGGATTCTGTTTGCTAGTATTTTGTTGAGGATTTTTGCATCTATATTCATCAGTGATATTGGTCTGTAATTTTCTTTTTTTGTAGTGTCTTTGTCTGGTTTTGGTATCAGGGTGATGGTGGCCTCATAGAATGAGTTTGGGAGTGTTCCTTCCTCTGCAATTTTTTGGAAGAGTTTGAGAAGGATGGGTGTTAGCTCTTCTCTAAATGTTTGATAGAATTCACCTGTGAAGCCATCTGGTCCTGGACTTTTGTTTGTTGGAAGATTTTTAATCACAGTTTCAATTTCATTGCTTGTGATTGGTCTGTTCATATTTTCTGTTTCTTCCTGATTCAGTCTGGGAAGGTTATACCTTTCTAAGAATTTGTCCATTTCTTCCAGGTTGTCCATTTTATTGGCATAAAGTTGCTTGTAGTAGTCTCTTAGGATGCTTTGTATTTCTGCGGTGTCTGTTGTAACTCCTCCTTTTTCATTTCTGATTTTATTGATTTGAGTCCTCTCCCTCTTTTTCTTGATGAGTCTGGCTAATGGCTTATCAATTTTGTTTATCTTCTCAAAGAACCAGCTTTTAGTTTTATTGATCTTTGCTATTGTTTTCTTTGTTTCTATTTCATTTATTTCTGCTCTGATCTTTATGATTTCTTTCCTTCTGCTAACTTTGGGTTTTGTTTGTTCTTCTTTCTCTAGTTTCTTTAGGTGTAAGGTTAGATTGTTTACTTGAGATTTTTCTTGTTTCTTTAGGTAGGCTTGTATAGCTATAAACTTCCCTCTTAGAACCGCTTTTGCTGCATCCCATAGGTTTTGGGTCGTCGTGTTTTCATTGTCATTTGTCTCTAGGTATTTTTTGATTTCCTCTTTGATTTCTTCAGTGATCTCTTGGTTATTTAGTAACGTATTGTTTAGCCTCCATGTGTTTGTCCTTTTTACGTTTTTTTCCCTGTAATTCATTTCTAATCTCATAGCGTTGTGGTCAGAAAAGATGCTTGATATGATTTCAATTTTCTTAAATTTACTGAGGCTTGATTTGTGACCCAAGATGTGATCTATCCTGGAGAATGTTCCGTGCGCACTTGAGAAGAACGTGTAATCTGCTGTTTTTGGATGGAATGTCCTATATATATCAATTAAATCTATCTGGTCTATTGTGTCATTTAAAGCTTCTGTTTCCTTATTTATTTTCATTTTGGATGATCTGTCCATTGGTGTAAGTGAGGTGTTAAAGTCCCCCACTATTATTGTGTTACTGTCGATTTCCTCTTTTATAGCTGTTAGCAGTTGCCTTATGTATTGAGGTGCTCCTATGTTGGGTGCATATATATTTATAATTGTTATATCTTCTTCTTGGATGGATCCCTGGATCATTATGTAGTGTCCTTCCTTGTCTCTTGTAACATTCTTTATTTTAAAGTCTATTTTATCTGATATGAGTATAGCTACTCCAGCTTTCTTTTGATTTCCATTTGCATGGAATATCTTTTTCCATCCCCTCACTTTCAGTCTGTATGTGTCCCTAGGTCTAAAGTGGGTCTCTTGTAGACAGCATATATATGGGTCTTGTTTTTGTATCCATTCAGCCAGTCTATGTCTTTTGGTTGGGGCATTTAATCCATTCACGTTTAAGGTAATTATCGATATGTATGTTCCTATGACCATTTTCTTAATTGTTTTGGGTTTGTTTTTGTAGGTCTTTTTCTTCTCTTGTGTTTCCCACTTAGAGAAGTTCCTTTAGCATTTGTTGTAGAGCTGGTTTGGTGGTGCTGAATTCTCTTAGCTTTTGCTTGTCTGCAAAGCTTTTGATTTCTCCATCAAATCTAAATGAGATCCTTGCCGGGTAGAGTAATCTTGGTTGTAGGTTCTTCCCTTTCATCACTTTAAGTATATCATGCCACTCCCTTCTGGCTTGCAGAGTTTCTGCTGAGAAATCAGCTGTTAACCTTATGGGAGTTCCCTTGTATGTTATTTGTCGTTTTTCCCTTGCTGCTTTCAATAATTTTTCTTTGTCTTTAATTTTTGCCACTTTGATTACTATGTGTCTCGGCGTGTTTCTCCTTGGGTTTATTCTGTATGGGACTCTCTGCGCTTCCTGGACTTGGGTGGCTATTTCCTTTCCCATGTTAGGGAAGTTTTCGACTATAATCTCTTCAAATATTTTCTCTGGTCCTTTCTCTCTCTCTTCTCCTTCTGGGACCCCTATAATGCGAATGTTGTTGCGTTTAATGTTGTCCCAGAGGTCTCTTAGGCTGTCTTCATTTCTTTTCATTCTTTTTTCTTTAGTCTGTTCTGCAGCAGTGAATTCCACCATTCTGTCTTCCAGGTCACTTATCCGTTCTTCTGCCTCAGTTATTCTGCTATTGATTCCTTCTAGTGTAGTTTTCATTTCAGTTATTGTATTGGTGATCTCTGTTTGTTTGTTCTTTAATTCTTCTAGGTCTTTGTTAATCATTTCTTGCATCTTCTCAATCTTTGCCTCCATTCTTATTCCGAGGTCCTGGATCATCTTCACTATCATTATTCTGAATTCTTTTTCTGGAAGGTTGCCTATCTCCACTTCATTTAGTTGTTTTTCTGGGGTTTTTTCTTGTTCCTTCATCTGGTACATAGCCCTCTGCCTTTTCATCTTCTCTATCTTTCTGTAACTGTGGTTTTTGGTCCACAGGCTGCAGGATCGTAGTTTTTCTTGCTTCTGTTGTCTGCCCTCTGGTGGTTGAGGCTATCTAAGAGGCTTGATGGAAGGCTCTGGTGGTGGGTAGAGCTGACTGTTGCTGTGGCAGTCAGAGCTCAGTAAAACCTTAATCCTCTTGACTGTTGATGGGTGGGGCTGGGTTCCCTCCCTGTTGCTGTGGTGGTCAGAGCTCAGTAAAACCTTAATCCACTTGACTGTTGATGGGTGGGGCTGGGTTCCCTCCCTGTTGGTTGTTTTGCCTGAGGCAACCCAACACTGGAGCCTACCGGTGCTCTTTGGTGGGGTTAATGGCAGACTCTGGGAGGGCTCACGCCAAGGAGAACTTCCCAGAACCTCTGCTGCCAGTGTCCTTATCCCCACGGTGAAACAGAGCCACTACTCGCCTCTGCAGGAGACCCCCCAACACCAGCAGGTAGGTCTGGTTCAGTCTCCCCCAGGGTCACTGCTCCTTCCCCTGGGTCCCGATGCACACATTACTTTGTGTGTGCCCTCCAAGAGTGGGGTCTCTGTTTCCCCCAGTCCTGTCAAAGTCCTGCAATCAATTCCCACTAGGCTTCAAAGTCTGATTCTGTAGGAATTCCTCCTCCCGTTGCCGGACCCCCAGGTTGGGAAGCCTGACGTGGGGCTCAGAACCTTCACTCCAGTGGGTGGAATTCTGTGGTATAAGTGTTCGCCAGTCTGTGAGTCACCCACCCAGCAGTTATGGGATTTGATTTTACTCTGATTGCGCCCCTCCTACCGTCTCACTGTGGCTTCTCCTCTGTCCTTGGATGCGGGGTATCCTCCTTGGTGAAGTCCAGGGTCTTCCTGTCAATGATTGTCCAGCAGCCAGTGGTGATTCTGGTGCTCTCGCAAGAGGGAGTGAGAGCACGTCCTTCTACTCCGCCATCTTGGTTAATCTCCTTCCTTAGTCTTTTTGATCTCTCTCTCTGTGTTCCAGTTTTGCCTGGGAATTAATGATTTTTGCATTCTCCTGCTCATTCTTAATCTTTAATGGTCAATCCACTTTTAGGGAGAGGGTGGCAGTTAACTGCTCTGCCTTCTTTGCTCCACTTTTCCACTACAACAGTCCCTTTTCACTCCTACCTTGCTATGAGACAGAGGTATACTGTTTTAGTCTTTTGTGTAGTATTAGTAATTCTGTTTTATAGAATAAGAAAGCGTTTGGTTAGCTGTGTGATCATGGGAAAGACACCTCATCCCATTCAAAATTTTGGTCAGGAAAACTAAGTATTTGCAGAAGGAAGATTTTAATACTGGGAAGAAACTGCTTTAAAAATTATTGGAAAAGCTGGAGGAGTAAAGGTCAGGGAAAGCCATCACTCTAATGTTCTCTGATAGTTTTCTGTGAATCAGCGTGTTACTCTTGTTATCTGGCTCAGGAAATTCAGAAAACACATCCATGATGGGCACAGCTGTATTGAACACCAAGGCGGGTGACTCATGGGAGGACACCTGGGGGCTTTAGCAAAACTTCCCATCTGCAAAGCCCACACATCTGACCATATAGAAGGAGAATAATGGCCTGTGTCTTTCTAATAAGTGCCTCTCATTGGTGAAATCTAAATAGGAACCGCGATAAAAAGGTTTCTAGTACATGTAGCTTGCAGGATTCTTGGTTCCTTAAGCTTTTGTTTTCCTCTTAATAAATGCAGTGATTTGTGTATTCCTGCCCGGTGTTAGCTAAGAAAAATAAACTTACCTCATGTTACTAATATGATGGCCAGATCACAGCCAGTGGGAGTAGCCTCAACTAACTTCATTTTGAATAAAAACGACAGTCGTTCATAATGAAATCTCCAAATACTATGGATACAAGTGCCTTTGTTCAAAGACATGCTTGGATCAACAGCGGGGATGATTTCCATGAAACTGCTCATGGTTTGACTATTGTAATTTGAGAGGGAATAGTTTTTCTCTAGTTCCTCAAAATAATAGTTTTTGCAAGGTTTTTATGCTCTTTTTAAAATAAGTTAAATTTAGTGTCATTCAGTGTCTTTAACTCTCTTTTTTCTTAAATCTTCTATGATTTATAAGCTATTTCAAGAATACAAATATGATCTGGAGTTAGACGTTTCCAGATTCTGAATAATTGCTCCAGGCTCTATCTGCCTCTTCTTTCCTCTTCCTACTACTTTTCTCTTTTTCACTCTTAAGTCCTATCTAAATGATCAGCAAGGCCTCCTGCTCTAGGATGCTCCCGACCACAGGTGGGTGATATTTAAGCAGCCGAACCTCGGTATTTAGTGGCTTAATATTAAGTTGTCTTTTCTGCTTGACCATCCATGACACAGCTCACAGTTTTAGTAAATGGGCTTCAGGACGGTTCCCTTGCATGACTTTGTTTGTTGGTTTGAGTTTTATTCTCGGGAGAGGGAGGCAGGCCAAAGGCTATCTGCCTCTTCCTTTAATCTACTCAGGCCTCCAGTCCAGTGACTCCTGACATCTTGCCTCTTTACTTCAAGAGTTACTAATCTGCTTGAACGTGTGATTTTTACCAGATATGTCCAACCACCAGCATAACAATAAAAAATGAAGAATGTTATTGGTATGATGAAGTTTAGAGAAATTGCTAGATGGGCACAGTCAGAAGGACTACAAGGTTAGATAGTTAAGGATGCTGGTGAGACAGAGACTGAAATATGAATTCTCAAATTGGATTTGGAAGAAAGTACAGCTAACAGGATTTATAAATTTGGAGAAAATGGATGTATCAGTCAGATTCTAGTAGAAAATAGAATATAATATTCTTAAAAGAGGTAAGAGTTTATATACTAATATTTGGGCAATTAATAAAGCATGGTAAAGCTCCCAAGGTCTATCAACAGAAGGGAGTTGTTACGTTCCCTAGGCCTAAAAGATTACAGAAGAAGGTAGTGGAGAGAGAGAGAGAGAGAGAAAGGATGAAACACACAAAGACAAAGTGCGGGAGGGAGAGGTAGAGAGAAAGGATAAGAGAGTTTAACTATTGGAGAAGGTGGCTGAAAATAGAATATGGCCTTCGGTATGAAAAGAGACAGAATAAATTCCTCATCTCATTCTCCTGCCACCCTCTGATTTCATGCCTAAGGCTCATTGACTGAATCCATCCAAAATCAGGGTTGCAAGGGATACTGACTGGTTGTGACAGTGTATCAGTGAGGCTCCTGGTACAGAGTCCAGGTGGCAGAAAAGCAGAATATAAATTTGTGTGGGGTACAAAAAATACCTGGTACAAGGAAGGAGTCAATTGATATGAGATTTTTTTTTTTTTTTTAGTGTAAAGAAGTGTGAAAGGTATGGTATTTTTTAAAATGGTGGCAGAGACAGTAGGTTTTAAACATTCAGTGGTGAAGCAGTTTTGGAGAGTGACAAGTTCTAGTGTACATTCAAGTGAGTGGGCTGATAAAGCAGAGAAGGAATGAAGGTCATTAGGCTTGGTCCTGAAGGTAGAGTGAACTATCCTAGTTTGCTTGGGATGAAGAGTGTTCCGGGGATGTTGGACTTTCAGTGCTAAAACCAGGAGAGTCCTGGACAAACTGGGACAGTTGCAGGCAAGTTGTGACAGTTGGTCAAACTTCGTGAAGGTTAAGTGGATATTGACAGGAATTCCATGCAGAGGGAAAATGTTAGCCAAGGTACAGAAACAGTAGTAGGGAATATTTGCAGGAACAATGATACGCATTTTGGCTGGAATCTAGGGTAGACTTAATAGGAAGGGTAAACAAACTGAAAAGTAGTATCACTAGTTTATGCAAGAACAAGGAACTTGAACTCTATGCTATATAATCAGAATTTGAGTTTTCTAGTATTGATGTTGAATCTAGCTGACCAGTTTACAGGTGACACAAATCATACACAGGGATAGATCCTGTGTATACCTTCATATAGCAGTATACATTTTTTTTTCTCTCCTTGTGATTGTCTGTGATTTTTGTCATTCTTATCAATCATTCAAACTATCTGAAGTCTTTAGATAAAATCTGTTAGTGCATGTTTTTATGTTTCTATGGTTATAATTATCTGAGAACCTCAAAATTTCAAATCTAGCCTTTTTTCAATCATCAGAGGATCCAGTAATCAGTAGGATTGAAAGAATTAAAATACAATTTCTCCCCTAATAGTCAAGTTTTAAAATCCCAGGTAGGAAATTAGTGCCAGATAATGCCAGATGTTGTCTTAAATTTGGGAAAACACAAAAACTGAAAAAAATCTGTCATTTGAAGCAATCAAATCAAATTAAAAATGGAAACGGCCATTATAGTTAAAATAACAATTTCTTTTCCTATTTTAAATATGATTTAAAATTATGAACTGCTATTTCACATGATCTAAAATGCTTCATTATGAATCACTTTTTAAAAAACCTATATCATATTAATATTGATATTGAATAATAGTTTTGTTCGTGGGATCAGTCAGTTGGCTAAAGTGTTCTTTAAATACTTCCCAGTCACACCAGAAATCACTACTTTTGTAAAAGCGGCGTAGCAAGAAGAGATAATTTGGGGAAGTAGATGAGGGTGTTCTGGGATTATGATGGGATTTCCATATGACTTTAAAGCCCTCACAGATAGGCAAGCATAGCTCTGTTAAAGTGGCTGCTTATGCCTAGGAATCTAACCAAAGTTACAGTGCTGGAAGCAGGTCTGAGGCTATTTCTCAGGCTTATTTGCCTTTGAAACTCAAAGAGAGCGTGTCATGTCAGGTTAAGTAAAATATCATCATCATGTCCACAAAGTAGAATAGGAACATTACTATATGAAATTGATATCATTTGGTGTGTTGGAAAGGTGTATGTTAAATAAATTCTCTCTATCTAGAATTTTTTCTAAAATGTAGTCTGGAGAAAAATGCTTGTTAATCATATAATGCCTTGTACATCTTGAGCTCTTGATCAATGTATTTTTAAAATGTTAATTTTGAATGTCTATTTGCTGTCTTTATGCTTCACACTTTAACCAATTCCTCACTGTGGCAGAATTGCCTGAGAAACATAATGCAATATTAATCAGTCCTAGATTTAAATAACACAGGGTCATTCCTGTTTTCGGAGGTGAATTTTTAAAAACTTTTTTGAATAAAATAAAATAACAGGTCATTAAGAAACCATCTATGTTTTAAAATACTGAAAAGTCTAAGAGTTCAAAAAAAATGGTGCTAAAGTGCCAATTACCCAATTTATCAATTATTTCTTATGTTAATATTTTCCTCAGGTGTTAATAGGCACATTAAACTTTACAGAACAGAAGAACTGGAGAATATTTCTATATTTATCGTTGTATTTTCCTAGGTTACTGCGTCCACTCTACAATAAAGAACTCTGAGCACTAAGTAAGAACCAATGAGTAGGAGTTACAGGGAGTTCGCATCGTCCTGGTGGAACACCCGTAAAACCATTATGCCATGTATATTCTTGTTGAAGTATTTAAACCACTTCTGAGTTTCTATTTATCGGTTTATTTATTTATGATTTTGTTTTGGTTGAATGAAAGATTCTTTAAATTCTACAGTGCTTTATAATTTTCAAAAGTTTCACGCACATGATTTCATATGATCCCATAATAACTTTTTTTTCCCCTTCCCCTATATTGCTCAAGAATGCATTGACAAGAGCACAGCCAGGCCAACCTGGACTAAGAGAGATTGTGACTGAGATTCTAGGCTGCAGGAGACAGCTGGCGAAGCTGCTCAGCCAGCAAGGAGAGTACATTCTCCAATGCCCTCCTCAAATGTGGCTAAGATGATTGTATATAAAAAAAAGAATAACCCAGAGGGTATCTGAGACCTTTTGGCAGATAGATTTCATCCCCCTGTTCCACCCCATCTCTGCACTTGAAGGGATTATTCAAGGTCAACATTTGCTAAGCCGTAGGAGAAAAGTTGGCTTTTGGCTGCCTACCTGGATTATATTGACATTTTCATAACTAAAAGAGATTTAGTTGGGGCATTGGCTGCCTACTTTGATTATATTGACATTTTCATAACTAAAAGAGATTAAAATTTTTTTTCTCCCATAGTAACAAAAATCTGCCCAGAAAAATCTTGCCTTTTTACCGATGATGATAGAGGTACTTCAATTGGCAACTCTTGTATAAGTTGTAAAGTTCCCTGTAACAAGGTCAAGGTAGAAATCAACTTGCTTCTTTTTTGGTGTGTATTGGAAAGTAAAAATCTTTTCCCTTCTTTTTAGGTTATAATTTCTTCAACACTAGCAGTTTCACATTGCATCTAATATTACACAAGACATATCTGTGATTAAAAGGTGTGAACTAATGTTTACTCAGAATTTTCCAACTCCTTGATCCTTTTTCTCTCTCACAAGATGTAGCAAATTCTTAAAGTTACAGCATTGAACGAGTTGGAGAGTTGAATCTCAATCCCTAAAATCAAGTCTTTCTACATTGTTTTAAACATTATACTACAGTTACCAGAAATATTCTTTGTTGATTTCTTTCACTAGGAAATTTAGAGGATTTGTCAAGACTGGCTTCAGAGAAAGGAGTTTTTGTTGTTTTGCTCTAAAATAAATATTCTGAAGCTTATATATCCAGATGTATAGGGGAGTTAACTGCAAAAAGCTTAGTGGTGGAAGGAAAATAAACTTTAGCTTGGTAAAAGGAAAATTATTGAATATGATTTCCTTGAGTCATTTGAAATGGTGATATGTGGAGGAGGAAATAGGTTTATTCTTTTAGCTTCAAATGTTGTCAGAACTAAGGAAAGTTAGTGGATGTCTTAGAGAAGGAAATCCAATAGAATCAACCATGGGCTTAAGTAGACCCTAAATGATCATAAATTGCAGATATTATAGATTTTTATATTGAATGAAAGGTTGGACAATATGCATATCAAAGTATTCTCCAACTTTAAAACTCTAAGATTTCATAAATTTCATAATTTGGGGAAGATATAAACTTAATCCAGAAAGGTGAACATTACTCAGATCTTTTTTGAAACTTTTTATTGGAGTAGACTTCAGAACCCATGTCTTTCCACCATGAGAAAAATATTATTTATAGTTACAAAAATTTCTTTCTTGATTTTCATCCTTTTCTTCCTCTATGCACATCTTCAGACTTCTTTTCATCTTACTTCTTCCCTTTCCACCTGTGATGCATATGGGTTCATAGTACTCAGCAGGTCTTTGAGCCAACAATCTGGATGATCAGACAGTTTCTGTGCTGGTATTGGCTTTTAAAAAAAAAGTCTTTGGGGAACAGAGGCTGTGATATAGACCCAGGCCCAAGATGTACATTCAAATAAATATGGGTCTTGCTAATGTATGTTTTGTAACAATAAGACTTAGCCTCATAAAGCCAGTCATGAGAGTTTCATACTTTTAAAATCCTAGGATTCTTATGATCTCTATTATCATGGATAAATAAACAAAAAAATTACATTCCTAATAATTCTAAAGTTCATCTAGCCGTAGGAAACACTGTTATAACCAAAAAGCTTACCACAATTTAAAAAGTCTCTATCATTGAATTGCTTCTTTATGTTCCTTTTGTTCACAGAAAGCTCTTAAAATGCCAGCGTGAACTCCAGAATGAATAATACATCAGGCCACATACCCTTATAACTCATGAATACTTTCTTATATCAACTTTCTTTTACATAGCAGAGAGCAGTGCCCTCATGAGTTTGGGCATAAGAAAACCATGCTATATGGAGCAAGAGTAAAGGAGAGCCTGGAGGGCAGGACTGCATACACACAGAGGGCCAAGGAGGTCTTTGGCAGCTTAGGGAATAGCATAAAGTCACTGCATTGCAGGTGGGAAGAAGAGTCCAATGGGGATGGATATGAGTTTGTCCCTTACAGAAGACAAACTCAGTTGGTCAAAAAGTACTTAAAATTAGTGCTAAAAGGTCTTTCAGATCTTGTGTTATCTCTAACAAGTTGCTTAGCCTATATAAGCCTATATAAGCTTCCTTATCCTCATCTGTAAATTAGAAATAATTCTACTTAACAGTGGTTAGTATTTAGATGAAATGACGTTAATGAAAGCATGTTAAATTCTTCTGAGTTATGCATGAATTAATAAATAATGTTCTTAGAGGAAAACATAGGAAGAACACTCTTTGGCATAAATCACAGCAAGACCTTTTTTGATCTACCTCCTAGAGTAATGGAAATAAAAACCAAAATAAACAAATGGCACCTAATGTAACTTAAAAGCTTTTGCAAAGCAAAAGGAAATGACAAACAAGACGAAAAGACAACCTTTAGAATGGGAGAAAATATTTGCAAAAGAATCAACGGACAAAGGATTAATCTCCAAAATATATAAACAGCTCATGCAGCTCAATATTAAAAAAACAAACAACCCAATCCAATAATGGGCAGAAGACCTAAATAGACATTTCTCCAAAGAAGACATACAGATGGCCAAAAAGCACATGAAAATCTGCTCAACATGACTAATTATTAGAGAAATGCAAATCAAAACTACAATGAGGTATCACCTCACACCAGTTAGAATGGGCATCATCAGAAAATCTGCAAACAAATCCTGGAGAGGGTGTGGAGAAAAGGGAACCCTCTTGCACTGTTGGTGGGAATGTAAACTGATACAGCCACTATGGAGAACACTATGGAGGTTCCTTAAAAAACTAAAAATAGAATTACCATATGGCCCAGCAATCCCACTACTGGGCATATACCCAGTGAAAACCATAATTCAAAAAGATACATGCACCCCAGTGTTCACTGCAGCACTGTTTACAATAGCCAGATCATGGAAGCAACCTAAATGCCCATCAACAGACGAATGGATAAAGAAGATGTGGTACATATATACATGGAATATTACTCAGCTGTAAAAAGGAACGAAATTAGATCATTTATAGAGATGTGGATGGATCTAGAGACTGTCATACAGAGTGAAGTAAGTCAGAAAGAGAAAAACAAATATCGTATATTAACGCATATATGTGGAACCTAGAAAAATGGTACAGATGAACTGGTTTGCAGGGCAGAAATAGAGACACAGGTGTAGAGAACAAACGTATGGACGCAAGGGGGGAAAGTGGCGGGGGAGTAGTGGCGGTGTGATGAATTGGGCGATTGGGATTGACATATATACACTAATATGTATAAAATGGATAACTAGTAAGAACCTGCTGTATAAAAAAGTAAATAAAATAAGTAAATTTAAAAAGTAAATAAAATTCAAAAAAACAAAAAAAATAATGTTAATAATGATTATTATTATCTTAAAATTGTATCTGAGGTCTGAATGATATGTGAAACAATTAACTAAGAATTATAGTTAAGAATTAAACCTAATTACACTACTGAATATTTGAGGGAAATAGCAGTTTCTCCTAAGAAAAAGCTATAATCCTATCAACTACCTTTGGAAATCTTAGTTCTATGTGAGCAATTTTATTTTTTGTGACCTGGAATTTGGACAGAAGTTCTGGCTGGGAGGTTGAGACAGGGGAAAACAAAGGGTAAGCAATTTGTTGTTTTTAGCACAGCTGAGTATCAGACTGTCTCCACATCGCAATGTTTTCCTGATTCTCCAGGCTTGCCATCCCTACTCCCTATTTCTATTTTATTTTATTATGTATTTTAAAATTTTACTTTATTTTAATTTAATTTAATTTTATTTTATTTTTATTGTAGTAAGAACACTTAACATGAGATCTACCTTCTTAACAGATCTTTAAGTATACAATACAGTATTGATAACTATAGGCACAATTTTGTGTAGCAGATCTCTAGAACTTACTCATCTTGCATAACTGAAACTTTATGCTTATTGATTAGCAACTCTCTATTTCCCTCTCCCTCCCAGCCCCAGTAACCACTATTCTATTCTCTGCTTCTACAATTTGACTATTTTAGATACTGAATATAAGTGGAATCATGCAGCATTTGTCCTTTTGTGACTGGCTTTTTCACCTAGCATAATGTCCTCAATGTTCATCCATGTTGTTGCATATTGCAGGAATTCCTTCTTTTTTAAGTCTGAATAATATTCCACTGTTATATATACCACATTTTAAAATACATTCATCTACTGATGGACCTTTAGGTTGTTTCCACATCTTGGCTATTGTGAATAGTGCTGCAATGATATGGAAGTGCTAGCATCTCTTCAAGATCCTGATTTCAGTTCTTTTGGATAAATACCCAGAAGTAGAATTGCTAGATCATATGGTAGCTCTAGTTTTAATTTTTTGAAGAACCTCCATGCTGTTTTCTATAGTGGTTGCACCACTTTGTATTCTCACCAGTGGTGTCCAAGTGTTCTAATTTCTACACATCCTTGCTAACATTTGTAATATTTTATTTATTTATTTTATTTATAATAGCCATCCCAGCTCATGTGAGGTAATCTCATTGTGGTTTTAATTTGCATTTCCCTGATAATTAGTAACATTGAACATCTTTTTTATATGCCTGTTGGCCATTTGTATGCTTTGGTTAAATAAATGTTGGCTGACACTGGGGAACTGGTGACCTCAAAGATGATGTGGTAACTGGCGGTTGACTAGTATCTGGGGCCTTGTGGGTTGCTCCCAAGATACAATAGTTTTTCACCAGTGCTATCATCTCTTAATATCACTTTCTAACCTGCCCCTACCCAGTCTCAGAAGTTTAAGAAATAAGATCCTTACTTAGGCATATGTGTTAGTCTTATTTAACATTGGTTCAACTTGAGCATATATTCAATTGATATGTATATGGGTGCAGTACATATACACTAGGTATCCTGTTTTAAATGCATTAATTTCTAGAAAAACCATAGCATATGTCCAAAATAATAGTCTCTAATCCTACACTTGACTCTTCTATAACTTCTAAATGTACTTCTGAGTGTTGTAGAGCTACAAATACTAGTAGCACAAAAAGTGGCAATAGTATTCTTTTACTCATATATTTTATCTGTGTATCCATTTCTACTGACTGAAAAAGCTAAAAAGCAAAAAGTCAGGAACTCCATGTTTCAGAAAGCTCTTTTGTTGTCTTATGTGTTGATGTTTATAATATTAAATTACAAGGTGCATTTTTTCATCTTCAATTGGAGAGTTTTCCTCTTGTATTTCTGTAAAAATTATAAGAAATTCTTAAAAAACAGATTTATGTGTGGGTTGCAAATTGCTTAGTTGCTTAGAAGTGCATGCTATTTTCAATACATGAATAGTAGTTTTCATAAAAATCGTTAAGAATTAATCTCCTCTCCTGTGTCCTCACTATGTGGTGCTTTGAAATATCTACCTAATTAGAGAAATTCTTATCCCCAAGTGGCAAACTGACCTGCCCCATTATCTACAGGATAATTTTCCCTATCACTGATGTTTTCATTTACAGTAGCATGGTTAAGAGCTGGGGCTCTGAATCTATAATTCATGAGTTTGAATCCAACTCTGCCATTTATTAAGTCAGGACTCAGATTTGATTAATACACTCAGGATGGTTCTCTCTCTGTTCTGATTGTTAATGCCCATGTTGCCATTATATATATATATAGTTAATTAATTTTTATTGAAATATACTTGCTTTACAATGTTGTGTTAGTTTGTACTGTACAGCAAAGTGAATCAACTATACGTATACATATATCCCTTCTTTTTTGGATTTCCTTCCCATTTAGGTGACCACAGAGCACTGAGTAGAGTTCCCTGTGCTATACAGTAGGTTCTCATTAGTTATCTATTTTATACATAGTATCAATAGTGTATATATGTCAATCTCAATCTCCCAATTCGTCGCACCCCCCTTTCTCCCTTTGTATCCATACGTTTGTTCTCTACATCTGTGTCCTTATTTCTGCTTTGCAGATAAGATCATCTATACCCTTTTTCTAGATTCCACATATATGCATTAATATACAATATTTGTTTTTCTCTTTCTGACTTACTTCACTCTGTATGACAGTCTCTAGGTCCATCCACATCTCTACAAATGACCTAATTTCGTTTCTTTCTATGGCAGAGTAATATTCCACTGTATATATGTACCACATATTCTTTATCTATTCCTCTGTTGATGGACAGTTAGGTTGCTTCCATGTCCTGGCTATTGTAAATAGTGCTGCAATGAACATTGGGGTGCATGTGTCTTTTTGAATTATGGTTTTCTCTGGAAATATGCCCAGTAGTGGGATTGCTGGGTCATATATTAGTTCTATTTTTAGTTTTTTAAGGAACCTCCATAGTGTTCTACATAGTGGCTGTATCAATTTACATTCCCACCAACAATGCATGAGGGTTCCCTTTTCTCCACGCCCTCTCCAACATTTATTGTTTGTAGATTTTTTGATGATGTCCATTCTGATGGCTGTGAGGTGATACATCATTGTGGTTTTGATTTTCATTTCTCTAATAATTAGTGATGTTGAGCATCTCTTTTCATGTACATCTTGGCCATCTGTATGTCTTCTTTGGAGAATGTCTATTTAGGTCTTCTGCCCATTTTTTGATTGGGTTCTTTGTTGTTTTGATATTCAGCTGCATGAGCTGTTTGTATATTTTGAAGATTAATCCTTTGTCAGCTGCTTCGTTTGCATATTTTCTCCCATCCTGAGGATTGACTTTGTCTTGTTTATGGTTACTTTGCTGCACAAAAGCCTTTGTTTAATTAGGTCCTATTTGTTTATTTTTGTTTTTAATTTCATTACTCTAGGAGGCTAGGAGGTAGGTCTAAAAAGATCTTGCTGCAATTTATGTCAAAGAGTGTTCTGCCTGTGTTTTCCTCTAAGAGTTTTATAGTGTCTGGCCTTACATTTAGGTCTTTAATCCATTTTGAGTTTATTTTTGTATATGGTGTTAGGGAGTGTTCTAATTTAATTCTTTTACATATAACTGTCCAGTTTTCCCACACCACTTATTGAAGTGACTGTCTTTTCTCCATTGTATATTTTTGCCTCCTTTGTCATAGATCAATTGACTCTAGGTGTGTGTGTTTACCTCTGGGATTTCTATCCTGTTCCATTGATCTATATTTCTATTTTTGTGCCAGTACCATACTGTTTTGATGGCTGTAACTTTGTAGTAGAGTTTGAAGTCAGGGAGCCTGATTCATCCAGCTCTACTTTTCTTTCTCAAGATTACTTTGGGTCTTTTATGTCTCCATAAAGATTTTAAGATTTTTTTGTTCTAGTTCTGTGAAAAATGCCATTGGTAATTTGATAGGGATTGCATTGCATCTGTAGATTGCTTTGGGTAGTTTAGTCATTTTCACAATATTGATTCTTCCAATCCAAGAACATGGTATTTCTATCCATCTGTTTGTGTAATCTTTGATTTCTTTCATCAATATCTTATAGTTTTCTGAGTACAGGTCTTTTGCCTCCTTAGGTAGGTTTATTCCTAGGTATTTTATTGTTTTTGTTGCAATGGTACATGGGATTATTTCCTTATTTTCTCTTTCTGGTCTTTCTTTGTTAGTGTATAGGAATGCAAGAGATTTCTGTGCATTAATTTTGTATCCAGCAACATTACCAAATTCATTGATTAGCTCTAGTAGTTTTCTGGTGACATCTTTAGGATTCTCTATGTACAGTATCATGTCATCTGCAAACAGTGACAGTTTTACTTCTTCTTTTCCAATTTGGAGTCCTTTTATTTCTTTTTTATTTCTCTGATTGCCGTGGCTAGGACTTCCAAAACTATGTTGAATACTAGTGGCGAGAGTAGACACCCTTGTCTTGTTCCTGATCTTAGAGGAAATGCATTCAGTTTTTCACCATTGAGAATAAAGTTTGTTGTGTGTTTGTCATATATGGCCTTAATTATGTTGAGGTAGGTTCCTTCAGTGCCCACTTTCTGGAGAGTTTTTATCATAAATGGGTGTTGAATTTTGTCAAAAGCTTTTTCAGAATCTGTTGAAATGATCATATAGTTTTTATTCTTCAATTTGTTAATATGACGTAGCACATTGATTAATTTGCATATATTGAAGAATCCTTGCACCCCTGGGATAAATCCCAAGAGATCATGGTGTGTGATCCTTTTAATGTATTGTTGGATTCTGTTTGCTAGTATTTTGTTGAGGATTTTTGCATCTATGTTCATCAATGATATTGGCCTGTAACTTTCTTTTTTTGTGATATCTTTGTCTGGTTTTGGTATCAGGGTGATGGTGATCTTGTAGGATGAGTTTGGGAGTGTTCCTCCCTCTGCAATTCTTTGGAAGAGTTTGAGAAGGATACGTGTTACCTCTTCTCTAAATGTTCGATAGAATTCTCCTGTGAAGCCATCTGGTCCTAGACTTTTGTTTGTTGGAAGATTTTTAATCACAGTTTCACTTTCATTACTTATGATAGGTCTTTTCGTATTTTCTGTTTCTTCCTGGTTCAGTCTTGGAAGGTTGTACTTTTCTAAGAATTTGTCCATTTCTTCCAGGTTGTCCATTTTATTGGCATATAGTTGCTTGTAGTAATCTCTTAATGATCCTTTGTATTTCTGCACTGTCACTTGTTACTTCTCCTTTTTCATTTCTAATTTTATTGATTTGAGTCTTCTCCCTTTTTTTCTTGATGGGTCTGGCTAAAGGTTTATCAATTTTGTTTATCTTCTCAAAGAACCAGATTTTAGTTTTATTGATTTTTGCTATTGTTTTCTTTGTTTCTATTTCATTTACTTCTGATCTGATCTTTTTGATTTCTTTCCTTCTGCTAACTTTGGGTTTTGTTGTTGTTGTTCTTTTTGTTCTTTTTCTTCTTTCTCTAGTTACTTTAGGTGTAAAGTTAGGTTGTTTATTTGAGATTCTTCTTGTTTCTTGAGGTAGGATTGTATTGCTATAAACATCCCTCTTAGAACTGCTTCTGCTGCATCCAGTACGTTTTGGGTCGTTGTGTTTTCATTGTCATTTGTTTCTAGGTATTTTTTGATTTTGTCTTTGATTTCTTCAGTGATCTCTTGGTTATTTAATAGCATATTGTTTAGCCTCCATGTGTTTGTGTTTTTTATGGGGTTTTTTTTCCTATAATTGTTTTCTAATCTCATAGCATTTTGGTCGGATATGTTTGATATGATTTCAATTTTCTTAAATTTACCAAGGCTTGATTTGCAACCCAAGATGTGATCTCTCCTAGAGAATGTTCCGTGTGCACCTGAGAAGAAAGTGTATTCTGCTGCTTTCAGATGCAATGTCCTATAAATATCAATTAAGTCTATCTGGTCTAATGCGTCATTTAAGGCTTGTGTTTCCTTATTAATTTTCTGTCTGGATGATCTATCCATTGGTGTACATGAAATGTTAAAGTCCCCCACAATTACTGTGTTACTGTCGATTTCCCCTTTTGTGGCTGTTAGCATTTGCCTTATGTATTGAGGTGCACCTATGTTGGGTGCATAAATATTTACAATTGTTATATCTTCTTCTTGGGTTGATCCCGTGATCATTATGTAGTGTCCTTCTTTGTCTCTTGTAATAGTCTTTATTTTAAAGTCTATTTTGTCTGATATGAGTATTGCTATTCCAGGTTTCTTTGGGTTACCATTTGCATGGAATATCTTTTTCCATCCCCTCACTTTCAGTCTGTATGTGTCCCTATGTCTGAAGTGCGTCTCTTGTAGATAGCATATATATGGGTCTACTTTTTGTATTCATTCAGCTAGTCTGTGTCTTTTGGTTGGAGCATTTAATCCTTTTACATTCAAGGTAATTATTGATATGTATGTTCCTATTACCATTTTCTTAATTGTTTTGGGTTTGTTATTGTAGGTCTTTTTCGTCTCTTGTGTTTCCCACCTAGAGAACTTCCTTTAGCATTTGTTGTAAAGCTGGTTTGGTGGTGCTGAATTCTCTTACCTTTTGCTTGTCTGTATGACTTTTGATTTCTCAGTTGAATCTGAATGAGATCCTTGCTGGGTAGAGTAATCTTGGTTGTTGGTTTTTCCCTTTCATCAGTTTAAATATGTCCTCCTACTCCCTTCTGGCCTGCAGAGCTTCTGCTGAAAAATCAGCTGTTAACCTTATGGGGATTCCCTTGTAGTTGATTTGTTGCTTTTCCCTTACTGCTTTTAATATATTTTTTGTATTTAATTTTTGTTAGTTTGATTAATATGTGTCTCATTTTGTTCCTCCTTGGGTTTATCCTGTATGGGACTCTCTGTGCTTCCTGGACTTGGGTGACTATTTCCTTTCCCATGTTAGGGAAGTTTTTGATTATAATCTCTTCAAATATGTTCTCAGGGCCTTTCCCTTTTTCTTCTTCTTTTGGGGCCCCTGTAATTCGAATGTTGGTGCATTTAATGTTGTCCCAGAGGTCTCTGAGACTGTCCTCATTTCTTTTCATTCTTTTTTCTTTATTCTGCTCTGTGGCAGTTATTTCCACCATTCTATCTTCCAGCTCACTTATCCGTTCTTCTGTCTCAGTTATTCTGCTATTGATTCCTTCTAGTGTATTTTTCATTTCAGTTATTGTATTGTTCATCACTGATTGTTTGTTCTTTAGTTCTTCTAGGTTCTTGTTAAACATTTCTTGTATCTTCTCGATCCATGCCTCCATTCTATTTCTGAGATCTTGGATCATCTTTACTATCATTACTCTGAATTTCTTTTTCAGGTAGAATGCCTATTTCTTCTTCATTTATTTGACCTTGTGAGTTTTTACCTTGCTCCTTTGTCTGCAACATATTTTTCTGCTGTCTCATTTTGTGAGACTTACTTACTTTTGTGAGACTTAACTTACTGTGTTTATGGTCTCCTTTCCACAGGCTGCCGGGTCATAGTTCCTCTTGCTTCTGTTATCTGCCCCCTGGTGGGTGAGGTTGGTCCAAGGGCTTGTGTAGGCTTCCTGGTGGGAGGGACTTGTACCTGTGCTCTGGTGGGTGGAGCTGAGTCTTTTCCCTCTGATGGACAAGGCTGCATCAGGTGGTGTGTTTTGGGGTGGCTGTGAGCTTAGTACTCCTTTATGCATCCTGTCTGCTGATAGGTGGTGCTGTGTTCCTGTCTTGCTGGTTGTTTGATGTGAGGTGTCCAGCACTGGAGCCTGCAAGCAGTTGGTTGGAGCTGGGTCTTGGTGTTGAGACGGATACCTCCAGGACAGTGCATGCCAATTAATATTCCCTGGGCCCGGGGATTCTCTGGCAGTTCAGTGTCCTGGACTTAGCACTCCCACTGCAGAGGCCCAGGCCTGATGTCTGGCTGGGGAACCAAGAGCCCTCAAGCCACGCCATGCAGCCAGAGAAGAAAGGAAACAAACAAACAAACAAAACCCAAGAGAAACAGAAAGAACAAACACACAGCAACAACAACACAGCACACACACACACACACACACACACACACAAGAAGAAAGAAAACAGACACACCAAATCCTTGACAAATGATAACAACAGATCCAAAGTAACAGAAACAAAGAAGCAGACAGAAAAGAAAAAACAAAAAACAAACAATAGAAAAACAAGAGAGCAAACAAACAAAAGAATTCAAAAGTAAGAACAATCGATAAGGACTAAACTAACAAAAAAAAAGAAAAATAAAACAAAAACAGAAAGCAAACAAAAAGCAAAGAAAACATAAACACATAAAAGCAATCAAAAAAAAGAAAAAATAAAATAAAATTAAAAACGAAGAACAAAAACTAGGAAAAAAACCAAAACAACAAAAATGTAAAGTAAAATAGAAAAAAATTTTAAAATATATTAAAAAAATAAAAATAAAAAATAACAACAACCATAACTGAAGAAAACAAAACAAACAAACAAAAAGTAATAGTAATAGGAATATTTTCCTGGGGCCTCCTCTGTCAGTGTCCTTGCTCCCACAGTGAGCTAGAGTCAATCCCCGCCTCCCCAGGAGGTCTTCCAATACCTCTAGGCAGGCCTCTGGACCTTCTGTGGGCACGGTGGGACCAGCTCAGACTCTGACCTGGCCCAACTGCCACGTGTACTTGCCCCCAAATTCCACTGGTGCTAAGGCTAGACTGGTCTCAGTTGTGGTAACACTCATTGTCTATTTAGGTATTCCACAGATGCAGGATTTACCAAACCAGTCGCGGGGATTTAATCCACGGCTTGTGCAGCTACAGGGAAAGATTTCCCTTCCTCTTCCTCAGTCACACTGCCCCTGGAGCTCAGCTTTGGTTTTGGCCCCACCTCTGTGTGGGCACTACCCTCAGGCATCTGTTCCCTGCCCAGGTGAGAGGGAGCGAAAGCAGTGGCTGATTGGGGCATACTTATTCCCTCAGGCCCGGGAGGGGTATGGCAGCCACAGTTGGGGTGTGTGCAAATTGCCTGAAGCTGCAGGGACCGGCAGGCAGTTGCAACAGACTGGGCTGTGCTCGCTCTGGTGGGAGTGCCATTATATATTATGAATATTACCTCTGACCAGCTGTATGACCTTGGATAATTTACTTAATTCATCTGTGTCTCAATTTCCTCAACTGAGGGATAAAATTTGTATCTATCTCATTGAACTGTCATGAGAATTAAACATATAAATATCTGTAAAGTGTTTAAAAAGTTCCTGTCACAGAGTAAGTGCTTAATATATGCTTTTATCATCTTTTATTTCCCTCTGGCTCCTTCTGATCTATGTCTCTCTCACTTTCTCCGTCTTCTTCCTGAACTTATGCTCTTACAGAATGTAAATGTGAAGAAAAAAAGGGAGGGAGGAGAAAAAGTTAAGGTAGGGATACTAGCTCTGGGGTTATTTCAATTGTCTGTTCATGACGAAACAGACATGAGACAGAAGAGCCTTATCAAAGGGAGTAGCTGTGGGAACAGAAAGCAAGAACTAATGATAATAGCTGACATTTATTGAGCATTTACAGTGTGCTGGGCACTGTGATTTCTTAAATTTATTCTGCCACATATTTTGTTCTAGGTATACCAATCAACAATTTAAGGACGCTAGAGTTTACTGAGGTTAAATAATTTGACATCCAATCAGTGACAGACTTGAAATTTTAATCCAACTGTTTGAGAGTCCCAAGCATATGCCCTTAACCACTATATATTACTTCACTCAAGGCATTGGACCTGAAGGACTCAAGGGAGTGTAGTTGATATGGTTTGAGTCATTTGAAAAAGCCGTCAGAAGATAGTATTTTAGGTTTTTGACTTATTGTTTCAATAGCCAAAATGAAGGCTTTCATCTGAAGCAGCTTCCTTTTTGATCTCAAAAAGCTGTAGGAGTCTTATCAACAACAAAACACCTGTCAGTGATAAAGGAGGACTCATTAGCCTTATCTCTGTAGACCGGCTCAACCACTAGCTACCTGGAGTTGTCCCATACTATTTTATCTGGGCACAAGATGGTAAATGGCAAAACTGCCCTTTAAAAATAACTCTTTTCCTGTAACTCTTTCTCATCCTTGCTATTTCCTGGTCACTAGTATCTGAGGAAGTTAAATAAAGCTTGCCTGCTTTTCCTCTGAAGGAGAAGCGATGACAGATCCCTTTTATAAATAATCCCCTTCTTTGCACAAAAGAATTGTCACTCTTAATATAATTTGTAGCAACTCTTACTATTTATTTCCCTGAATTCACACATTAGTTAGGTCAATCATGGGATCCACACATGAGGGGCAGATGATAAACTTGAATTTCGGTTGATCTAATTTTTCTTGATTACAAATATTGGAAAGGGAATGAGTTTGGGAAATAAGTACCTCTAAATAGATTTCTATTTTATATGCACCATATAACATACTATACTCAAAGGTTTAAGATGAAAACCAAAAACATAGGTATACCTGCATCACAGACCTTATATTGATACATATGTAAGAATACAGATGTTCATGTATACAGTTTTGTTAAATTGTATTTATGAGTTTTGGATAAATTCAAGAAATTATATAAAATGTCAAGGTCTTATAAGAGAATTTTCTTTTTGATTATCAACTCCTGTCAATGCAATGAATGTTTCTCTTTTCCTTATAGATTTGGTAAATTTCCCCCCTAAGCTAAATGTAAAAGGCTCACTTTTAAGAGTATCCATAGTTCAGTCATATCTGATAAATAAATAATATTTTTATAACTTTTATTTCATAAATATGTATCAAGAGCCAACTATGTGCACTCTCCTAGTCACTGTAAAGAAAGCAATGAGAAAAACAGTCTCTTTGCCTACAGATGCTAAATTTGAGTGAAGAAAGACAACAAAGAAGCAAACAAGTCATATGTCACAGTGATAAGGGCTATGACAAACAGTGGGGCTGGGCAAGGGTGATAGCTATCAGGGTGCTATTATATATCAGGGGTCTGTGGTCAAGAAAGTCTTCCCTGAGAAAGTTCTTCACCTACCTGTGTATGAACAAACCTTTTTGTCTAAGACATCACTCTTCTCAAAAGAAGACATTTCAGAAAGGAGGCAACAGAAAGGAAACCAACACCTAAGCATTAATGGAACTTGAACACAAACCCCATGTTTACCTAGATCATGTAGAGGTATATATATATTCCTCATGTAGCGGTGTATACGTATATGGATATACACACACACACATATATGTATATATATATATCCTATTAGTTCTGTTTCCCTGGAGAACTAATATATTCATAATGGACTTGCTACAGTTTAAAAGAAAATATATCTGAGGTGGGAATGTGGCTTGTAAAACAATGCAATAAAGTAAGTAAACATAATCATGACAAAATGTTTTCAGGAACATTCAAATATAAGTTTTTATTTTCTTATTAAAATACAAAAGTAGTTATATTTTTCCTGCCAATGCACTATAGTATAAGAGACAAGAGGATCTCATATGAGTACATCAGGCAATTTTGGAAAGTTCACAATGCAGTAGAATAAATGTCCTTAACTCACATGGATCTGGGTATTAGCAAACAGAAACAAATAGCCAAAGTAATAGGTGAGAAAGTATGTGTATTAGATATGAACTAAAATTGTCCTGTAATCATTTTGCCAACACTAACACAATAAATAACTAGTCTAGCAGGGTGATCAGCATGGTCTATAGAGCACTTTGGGGCACAGAAAGATATAAATGAATCATTAGTACAATGAGGCCAGAAGATCAATTAAGACAAAGTAATTATATTGATATATTTATGCTTCAGTTTATTCTAAATTAATACCCCTGGTTGCTTTAACAAGTCCAAATGAGTTTAATATTGATAAATGTTGTAAATATCTTTTTTTCAGTAATAGCTTTATTGACTTATAATTCACATACCATAAAATTCACTTTTTTATACTGTGCAATTTATTGTTTTTTAGTATATTCACAGAGTTGTGAAACATTGCCATTCTCTAATTTTAGGACGTTTAAATCACCAACTAAAATCACACACCCAAATGAAAACTCATGCCCATTAGCAGTCACTCCCTATCCTAACTCACCCTACCCCTGCTCTCCCAGCCTTATACAACCACTAATTAATCTATTCTCTGTCTCTACAGATTTGCCTGTGCTGGACATTTTATACAATATGTTTTTTTGATTGCTTCTTTCACTTAGCACAATGTTTTCAAGGTTCATCCGGGTTGAGCATATATCAATATACCATTTTATATATATATAGAGAGAGAGAGAGAGAGAGATTGAGAGAGAGACGTTTGTTATAGGGATTTGGCTCACTTAGTCATGGAGGCTAAGGAGTCCCATAGTCTGCCTTCTGCAAGCTGGAGAACCAGGAAACCCAGTGGTATAATTCAGTCTGGGTCTGAAGGGCCACTAGTGTAAGTCCTAGAGTCCAAAGGCCAGAGAACCAGGAGCTCTGATATCTGAGGGCAGGAGAAGATGAACGTCCCAGCTCAAGAAGATAAGAAGAGAGAGAATTTGCCCTTCGTCTGTCTTTTTGTTCAATTCAGGCCCTCGACAGATTGGATAATTACCCACTTTGGTGAGGCTGGATCTTTTTTACTCAGTCTACTGATTCAAATGCTAATCTCTTCCAGAAACACTTTCCTGGATGTACCCAGAAATAATGTTTTACTGTTATCTGGGCATCCTTTAGCCTAGTCAAGTTGACATGTAATAGTAACCATCACAATAGGTGATTGTTCCACAAAATGGACAAAATATCCCTAATGTAGGACTGAAACAGAGATATTGCTCCTGGGAGTGCCCTAGAGCCATATTATATGTACAGGTGGCTAGGTAGGTAAGCACGTGTATGTTCTCTACTTTATATCCCATAGTATGTTATTTTTTATGTAGAATTTTTTAACCTTCTTTGTGTCAACTAGGGGGCACGGGCAAAGACTACAAATGACACAAGGTTAGGCTCAATGAAACTTACAGGTGCAGGGCTGGTAATGCATGTTTCTCTCTTGGGCAAAGTGGGGCTATGTGCTCCATAGGTTTTGCTCTAGAAGAAAACCTGTTTTCCCTGCTGCTTCTCATACTGGAGATTTAAATGAGGGTAGGATCATCTTAACTGGAACACTTTGAGTTAATAATCTGGGTTTCAGTTTTGCTGGCATGAAAATTTACAGTGTTCTCTGGTGCCTCTCTGCATATCAGCATTAGTTTTAACTGGAGGCCTTATTGCTCACATCCTCCCAGGTCAGAGACATGATTCCTAGGCTGCCTGAGGAATTGCTGTAGGGATTATCCAGGGAACCAACTGGTTTTTTTGGGGTTTTTTTTCACCACTTTCCATACTACTTTGAAAGTTATCTAAAGTCCTCTCCCCAAATTTGTCAACATTTTGTATAAACTTAATCTCCAAATTGTTTCCCAAATGTTTTATCCCAATGTAAAGTTACTAAAGAAATGAGTATTGGGAAACATGAGTTATATAAATCTGGCCCTGCCTGAATTTCAGAGCTCGAGGGTCAAGTAAGTTCTGTTAGATTCATTTCATCACTAGTAAGATGAGGGAGCAAGACAAGATGATCTCTCATCTCTTACAAGTCTGTGATTCTCTAACGGCGTGCAGTATGGATAAATTTACTAAAGGAAACAACTCTATTTCTATGTGTCTAAGCAGATCACTTTACAACTTTTTTATTGAGAATGTCTCTTTTTATTCCAGATTTCTCTTTACCTTATTATTCCCGTCTCTTAGGAACTGTAAGGTAACAAAGCAAGAGATTGGTATAGCTTGCTTTGGAAGATAATGCATTAAATTTATCTTGCTGTATTTTAAATCACTAAATCCAGATGACTTTACCATAATTGCATCTCAAAAGTTCACAACACTGCTGTCATATAGACTTTCTCTCTTAATGGGTATAAAATTGGCTACAAGAAAATGAACATTATAACACTTTATATATACAAAGGCCAAATCAGATGTCATTTGTGTAGCTATCTCTAGTGAAATAATCATGTAGTGTAATTAGCACTGTATTGTGTTAATTCTGCCTGCTCTTAGGGAACACAGACTTCTTAACATTGCTAATAAACATCTAGAAATGATCTCATTTTCGATAACAATGGTAAAATGGCCATGTCTACTTTTTTTCCATTAGTGTCTGTTTATGGGCTTGAGTGAATCATTGAGTAGCATAATAAGATATTTATTATTTATCAATAAACTTATAAGGTGAACTAGGCAATAGGAGTGTCTCTTAAATACAAATTAGTTTACACCACAGAAACAACTCTTTTCAGAATGAGTATGAAGTGCTGATAGTATTTCAATAAGAAAATTCTCAAGATATTTTTTCAGTCATAATACACTTTTGCAAGTACCCAAAATGAACTGTACTTATTTCAAAGGCTTTACCATTATTTTAACTTAAGGAAAATGCAAATCAATGTAAAACAGATTTCTGAATCTGATTTTAACTGTGTGTGAAATTCTACTTAGAAATAGGTGGTGTTTGGCAGCTCCTTTGTAAAGCGGCCTCACAGTGGGACCTTTAGAACTGAAGTTTTCCTTTTTCCCGACAAGTGACAGTGAAAATGTCCTTATATTGGGTCTCTACTGGGAAGTATCTGCAAAATGTCACAAAGGCACTACGTGAAAAAAATTGAATGAGTAAACTGTAATTCTAAATGGACAACTATAGATTTTTCTGGGCCAGTTTTCTCAACTTTTGACACTATTGACATTTGCACCCTATAATTCTTTGTTGTAGGGGGCTGTCATGTGCATTGTAGAATGTTCAGCAGCATCTTTGCCCTCTACCCATTAGATGGCTGCCCTCTTCTAGTTGTGACAATCAAAAATGTCTCCAGACAAGATCAAATGTGTCCTGAGGAGGCAAAATCTCCCCTCCCTCCCCGACTCCATTTAATACCACTGTTTTAGGCAAAGCACTGATGTAACATGTCTTCTCTGATTTGGATGCTGCCGTACTGTCCTGTTAGGGGATCCATTGTGGTAGGAACTACTTGAGATGAGTTGTATGAGTTCTTTATGTATTTCGATATTAAGTGCTTTTCAGATCTATGATTTGCAGATATTTCCTCCCAGGGATGACCAACAGTCTTATGTGTATAGAAGGATGGTTAGTTTCGTTTGTATTTCTGTACAGGTACCAGGGAGCTGGGACGGGTCCTTGATTGCTGTTTGGCATTCTGCAGGCTCTTTATCCAGGTTGTCTGAAGAGTATAGTATCATCTGTAGAAAGTTGGATTATAGTCCCGCCATTGGCAGTTTCTGAAAAGACTACTAGGGAAAAGACCATTAGGTTTCTACTATCTATCTCTTCAAAGCTCTGTAGACATCACTAACACTCTCCTCAAAGTCCTTCCAGTTTCTTCGCATTTCCTGGGCACTCCCCTCTTCCCAAAGCCGCTTCTCTAGTTTTTTCATTTTTATCATGGAGGGGCTCCACTACAAGAAACCAAAATCTGTTTGGTTATTCATTGCTATATAATAAGTTACTCCAAAACTTAGTGGCTTAAAACAATAATGAATTTTTAATATCACACACAGTAGTAGTGGTCAGGAATTCAGGAACTGCTTAGTTGAAGGGTTCTAACTTGATACCTGTTGCGAGTTTGCAGTCAAGATATCAGCCAGGTCTGAAGTCACCTGAAGCTTTGACTGGAACTGGAGGATCCATTTCCAAGACAGCTCTCTCACATAGTGCTTAGTAGGACTCTTTAGCCTCTTTCTAGCTGTGGGCAAGAGGCTTTACATGGCTTCCCATAGGGCTGCTTGGGAATCCTCATGACATAGCAGCCGGCTTCCCATAGAGCAAATGATCCAAGAGGCAGTAAGGCAGAAGGTAGAAAGTCTTTTATGACTTAATCTTGGAAGTCACACGTTATTTCTGCCATATTCTTTTGATCACAAAGTCAGCCCTATTCAGTGTGTGAGGGAACTACACAAGGGTGAAATACCAGGAGGCAGGCATCACAGGGTACCATCTTGGTGGCTGGCTGCCACAATCTCTTGAGTTTGTTTCTGTTGTTGGTTTTCTCTTGACTCTCAGTCACATTTTCTGCCTCTCTGCATGTCAAGATTCACTTGCATGGTGGGCTTTGTGTTGAAGCTCCAAATGACACTATCTTTTTTTTACCTGAAGTTTTGCCTTTCCTCTATTGAGCAGGTAGAGTAAGGGGCTCATTACCTCAATCTGGTTTGCGACTGGGTTGGATCAGGGCTGGACTGCAGGTTTGCTGAGATTCTGTCTGTCTTTGATTTTCTTTCCTCTGATGTGTCCTGTCTAGGCTTCTTACCAAGAGCCTGGTGAGTCACTGTCTCCTTTCTGAAAGATAATACATGTATCATGGGGAAAATCTAGTTGCATGTTTAGGATTCGTGGCATTTCCAATTTATTATGCCAGTGCTTCATGACTTTCAAAAGCTTTTCTGATTTCTCTCTACCTCAGAAGCATACCTCTTTGTGCTCCAAGCCATCCTCAGCTCACAGCCAGAATAGGCGAATATCCCCCCAGGAATAGGGCTGCTGGCAACCCTATTACAAAAGAAAATGTCCAGTAACAGATCGCTGCCTCACAGCAGCTCTCCCCTTTTTGATATTCTGAAGTTTCAGTTCATCATTCCTCCTTCCTACAGCTCTCTGTAATGCTTTGGCATATATATTGAACAGCTTTTCCAGTGTGGGGATCCTGTAAGCTATGCAACATCACAAACAAGACACTTTATTATTGTACTGTCTGCATATGCTTTTAGGACATATTTATACAAATTTGATTGTCTTCTTACTAAATTTAGTCTTGAAAACTAAAGTTACTTGCTATGGCTCAAATGAGGAAATCAGACTTGGAAAATAATGGCACATACTTGTCATAATTTCCAACAATTCCTAGCAGTTATGCTAATTAGAAGTTTCCTGAGGCCCTTGGTTTGACAACTGAGGTTAAGTAACTGTGTTAATTATAGAAACCAGAAACTTACAAATCTGAATGGGTCACTAAGGCCACACCTTAAGAATAGAGTACTTCTCATTAATTACACACATTGAAACATAAGGTGTCCTTTCTAAGATGTGCAATTGCTATTCTTTTGAGGGAATCACAGAATCAAAGACCTGGAACAGATTTCAGGGATTACCTACGAGAATTCTATTCACTTGCAGACACCCACTGGTCTGCCATCACAAGCCCAGTTAGAACCTAATTGTTTTTGTCCCCCTTTTCATTCCTGCCCTCACACCTTCCTCCCCACCACTTGTCATTATCTTTTACTGTACCCCATTCTGTTAAACTAAAATTAGTCCCCTTTCCCCTTCCCTTCCTTTTCTTTCCTTCTACCATGTTTTGTGGGAACTCATATTTAACATCACCAAATTTCTTGCTTTTCCTGATACACTTCTTTCACCTCTTGAGGTTAACTGAACCCCAGCATTTTTCTCACGACAATTTATACTCACAGCATGCTTTCAGACTTTGTGTTATCTTTTTGTTTACATTAATGTTAGACCCCTCAGGTGCCCCACATTTGTTACTCTCTCTATGGAGGACCCTCGTCTAGATGCTAAAATCTAGAACAGGGATCAGATAGCTGTCTACTTCTGAGGAGGGCACCTCAGGTAGACATCTGCCACAGTGCTGGGAATATTGTGTATAGTAGACCCTCACATTTGTTGAATTAACTAGTGAGTGAGTCAATAAATTAATTAATTAAAAATGGGGCCCATATTTACTGTTCATTTTTCTCACCTTCTTTCTCTCTACAACTTTTTTTATAATTTGTCTGTCCTTTCCACGGGAATGAATTTCTCAAAAGGTTAAAAATGACCTTTAGACTATCAGATTGCTAAATCCAAGGATCCCCTTTCATAGCACGTCCTACAAATTTCTTTGGCCTTTCTCTTCACCTTCTTCTTTGGCAATCATCACACGCTTCAAAGGAAAAGAATGCTTCCATTAATTCCTACTTTTTTTTTTTTCTTTGCTGTTAGAAAGAAGTGATTCCTAAAACTCTTATGATAGACTTTTAAGCTTTACTTTGGTAACTTAACATTGTGTAGCTTGCGGTAATTATAGTTTTATATTATTTCTTATTTTCCCTCTTAGATTGTGGAGTCTTTGTGGTTAATAATAATGACTAATATTTAGAGACCAGTAACAGGCATTATTCTAAGTGCTATATACATAATAACTTAGTCTTCATAACTCTATAATTAAGGTATATTGTTGTCATTATTTTCACTTTATGGAGGAGGAAACTGAGGCCAAGAGAGATTAAATAAGTGTTCAAGGTCGTGTCGCTAGTAAATGACAGAGCCAGGAGTAGAACACACACAGTTTGGCTCAATAGTCCATGTGCTTACTTCCCACTATGCATCAGCCTCTCGCAGCATGACCTGCATTTTATTACTCTTTGTATCCTCAGCTGCTAACTCGGTGCCTGAGATGTAATGGGTACGTAATACATTTTTTGAGGGGGGGCATTAGATTGAATTATTCATGTCAATCCCTTTACTTCACTTCTTTGAGAATCACATAGGCCTACACAGAAAAGTCAGGACTAAAAGTAAGATCTCTAGAGAGCTTCTTCAGAACTCTTTCTACTGCTTGTAGAGCATCAGAGAAGTAAAAGATATTAGTTTTATTATCAATAAACTTTACTTGACGTGAGTCTACTGACAAATCCTTGATATGTTAGAGTTCAATACACATTTTTTCAGTTTCAACTTTAATTCTAATCACATATGTCTCTCAGTTAAATTGGGAGTTAAGGTTTGATTTCTGGTTGCAGATCTGTCACTAATCGGTTGAGTGACCCTGAATAAGTCTCTTTACCTTTCTAAGTCTAATAAGTTAAGTGTACAAATTAGGTTAAAATGATCTTCAAATTTCTTCCTGCTGAAATTCTTTTCATTTTTTTATTCTGTATTCATAGCAACCAAGTACTGATTCCTTGATGGAATCATTCATTTAGCAAACATATAATGCCTACTATGTGCAAGAGATTGTAGACCATCTCCAACAACAGGAAGACAGAGGAGAAAATTAACATATTCTTTTGTATTATCAGGCTGCATGTTTTTCTTGAAATATTCCTTGATATTCATTTGAAAAAAAAATAAAGCCCAATTAACTTTTCTGCAGCCTCCTGGGCTTTAGATATTTATGACTTTAATTATTTTTCCAAATAGGTTCATCCCTTTGTACAATTCGACTTGTTTTCTCTGATAAGAATCATTTCAGTAAGTGTTCTGTACACAATTGTCTTAATAGTGTATCTCATTTGGTGGGTAATCTAGGTAATTGTATAGCTTTATACTTGAAAATGAGCTTCAGGTATTATAGGGAAAAAAGCCCAGTTGTAAGGAATGGGCCCAAAGGCCATGTCTGCAGAGTTGGAGCATCTGGAGTGCCATGAGCTCTAGTAATTGCCCTTACAGTGATGGCTCTGCTATCTGTTCTGTTTCCATAGACGGGGATGCTAGGTGACTCTGCCACATTTCAGAGCAACAACTTTGTAATTTGCCTGCTTTTGAAATCTTCTGATTTCAACACATCACATTCTTAATTTAGCCATTAATATTACTACTGGGTAGTAATATTAACTGCTACTTATTAAATATATAACTATATGCCAGATGGTATTCTGAATACTTTTTAAATATTACCGCATTTAATTCTGACAGATCTGTAAGGTGGATTTTATTATCATTCTGATTTTACTTATGAAGAGTGTTAAGCAGCTTGCCTAAGGTCATATAGTTTGTAGCGAGAAATAGAGCAGGAATTTATATCCCAGTCTGACTAACTTCAATCTATTAGGCTTTATTCTAACTACCAAGTACCATTTTAACTCTTAATTACGTATTATTCCCTAATTCTCTCCATATAAATCTTGTTTTCTATCACTGACTAAAGCAGAGCCTCTATTTAAACCAGCTTTGTGAATCTACATTCCACTTATTTTTTTAAGATATGTATAATTTTATACATGAAATCTAAAAGTTTTAAAAGAAAGATATTAAAATATAGATGTCAAAAATCAATGTTATTTCATTCCAAATTTTAACTTGGATGTCTAAGTTCTTATATATGGGAAATGCTGCCATTTCACGAAATGGTTTTGGAACTAATTTTCCTGTGGGAACACTTTCTTAGTATTCATTTTCCTGTTTAGGCATAGAAAGAGAAAATGCTCTCATTTATGCACAGATAATTACAGTATTCACATAACCTTTAGAAGTCTTTATTATTATTTTCTTTCCCTTCAAAGTTTCTGTATTCACTGAATTTATATCAGCCTAAGCACAGGGAATTCTTCCAGCTTGCACTTAAACTAATTTCTGAGAGAAAGCAGCATAATTTATACCTTATATTGCATAGTATTTATGAAACTGCATTTATTAAAGCTTTACAGACAAATGTGTTTGGGCTTGTTGGCATTTTTTCCTGTTTGGATGGATTATTGAGTGCTGATTTATGGCAGTCGTCCCTCTGCACTAGTAACACTAGTAACAGGGAAAATCCTGTAAATACAACATTTGCTATAGAAATATGATTTCTCAGCCTCTCTTTGATATAACAAGTTTAGGGGTCTCTTACTTTCTTTTAACATAGTATCTATTAGAATAATTTGTAGCTTCTTATTTATCTTCTGTCTGTATAGTGTCAATTAACATGCAAACCAGAACAATTTTTCCTCATTACCTATTCCAGGGCATTCAAAGGGAAACAGTATGGAGCAGGGCAAAGATATAGGCTATGGAGTCAAAATACCTGGGTTCAAATCCTACTTCTACTATTTTCACACTGTATGACCTTGGAGTATGTTAATTAACTTCCTAAACCTCAGTTTTCTCATCTTTAAAATGGGATTAATACAAATCAGCTAACATTAATTGAACACTTAACATATGTGAAACATTATTTTTAAAGCTTTTTATTTAGGAACACATTAAATCCTCACAGTAGCCCTGTGTGGAGGTGCAATTATCACCTCCATTTTACAGGTAAATAAACTAAGGCACAGAACAGTTAAGTAGCTTGCTCAAGCTCTTATGGGATTGTTGAGAGGATCAGGTAACCAACAGAGTGCTCAGCAAGTAGAAAACACTGAAGAAAGGTGTTTTCCCAGCACCTAGGAAGAGCTCTTGGTCACAAACTTGTGTACCTTTAATAACAGATAAAAGGAGTAGAGGCTGTTCTTTACTCTCTACAGAAGTACTTGATTGACTAGGTTAAAGTTTCTGGAAACTTGACAGAGACCAGTCACCTCGTTTTATATATGAAAAAGTGGATACCTTGCCAGGTTACATGACTTGGCTAAGATTTGGGTAGTTCAAAGATTAGAATCCAGATTTTCTACCTTAACCCTGGGCTTTTTCTCTCCCATAAGCCCAATGTCATAGCTCCTCTCATTGCTATCAACTTGGTTTGGGCAATTCATTTTTTAGTTAGAAATATCCAAGGTCAAGGAGATGGCTTGTCTTGTCTTTCTACTTAGTGAAGACAAATTACATTGGTACCAGAGTTACGAACTTTTGGCAAGAAACAAATAAAGTGATGTATATTTTTACTTTGTCACACATAGTCACAATTTATATTTGGTTATGGTAATGTAGGTAGCTCCTTTATCATTGCCTTTCTCTATTGGGAGAGTGTGGAAGATCTATTTCATTAATCATTTACATTATCTAATCAAATTATATAAATTAACTTTCTTATTTAGTACTTTCTCTCTTTAGGACACCATGTAGGAAACCTAAATGTCAGATAATGACTCTCTAGTAAAGGGTCAGACAAAGCAGAAAACAATGAACATATCCAGGGTAAGCAATTTTTTCTAAAGATATGAGAAACATCTGAGATTCATTTTCAGTGGTTGTGATTTGCTTTGTGGTTTTGAAATGAAGATAGCAATAGTACTTCAGAACTAAAACCAAACACAGACCAAAAAAAGCCTAGAAATTTAGGCTTGTGAGGAGCATTCCTATACACCCAAGTTCAAAGTTACCAGTTAACCTTTAAATGTAACCAAACTGTTTCAGAAATGGTGAATGTCATGGCTAATGTAACAACTGGTCTTTATGTGTGTCATGTACATTCAAGAATTCTCCAGGTCCCAAGGGCAATTGAATTGATAGATTTATCTTAACCTTTCACATAAACTCGAGCTTACATTGAATTGGAACATTTTTTTCCCTTGATGTTCCTTTCTATTCTTTGGTTGAGAGTGATCATTTCTGTCTACTGTTACTTTCTCGGGATGACTGGATGTAGATATTCACAGTATAAATCAGATTGTTGGAGGTGCTATAATGATAGTGATACTAAGTGAGATTAAGTGAATTCAATCAAAATTGATCCCTATTCCACCACAAAATATAAAAATCAAGTTTCTTGGAGTTTGAGGATTTTTATATTAGTTTTATCTGACTCTTTCCCCTGGTTTGTTTAATGTGTAACAATTTTATCTAATATAAAAACATGAATTTAGTTTTTTCTGGTTATCATAACTGAATAGATACCAAATATGTGGCAAATGGCATAATCTTGGGGGTTAAATGTTTGGAATCTTGCTCTGGAGCAAGACTGCCTGGGTTTGCATGCCAGCTTTGTCCCTTACCACAAGACGTTGGGCAAATTACTTGTCTTTTCTGCGCCACAGTTCCCTTATCCATAAAAGGATAGTGTATGTACACTGCAAAAAGTCATTATGAGGATTAGATGACTCCATCTGTGTTAAGTGCTTAGTATTAGTACCTGGCACAGACTAAGGGGAGGTTTGCTATTATTATTGCTTTAACTGGCATGAATTACCATGGAGGCTGAAAATGTTTTTGTTTCTTAACCATTTATATTTCTTCTATAATTTCTTGCTCATATCCCTCGCCCATTTTCATTGCCATGTTCTTTTTTTGTCTTATTGATTTTCAAAATGTGTACCATTTATTGACATACTACTTTGAATATCATTGAATGTCATAGGTATAGAAAATAATAAAGAAAAATTAACCAAGCATGTACAATGTCTGAGACACTGTGCTAGGTGATGTGCAGAATAGAAAAATGGATTACATGATCCCTTTCCTCTAAGTGATTTTTAACATAGTAGGGGGAAAAGGAAACCTCCAAAATAATGTAATGTGTTATAATAGAGCTTTCCATATCTGTGCTTTTGGTACATTGATAAGGATGACATTAATTCAGATCAGAATCATCCCAGAAGGTTTTTGGAAGAGGTGGCATTTAAGATTGGATTGAATAGTGGGCAAAATTTTGAGATGCATAGGTGGCTGGACCAGGGCATTCTAGTGGGTTAAAATAATGAGGCAGAAGACAAGAATCGGGGAATAAAATACTCATTTAAAGAACTTACTTTTAGATTTTTTAATCTTTACATGACACTTGTTTTCAACAAAGCAAAGTAAACATCGTGATCACTGACCCCTTAGAACTTTGAATCATAAGGAAAGATAGGAACTGTACTTAACCTAAGACTAATTCAGAAACTCAAACTAGTGGTGTATATGATCCATTCAAAGCTGCAGTTTACATTAAAAGGCTAAACTAGATGCATAGGACTGACAACATACACAAAATGACCATATCTTTTTGTCAGTATTGAATAGAAAAGATAGATTATGGCAGTTCCAAGGCTGTAAAAATCTAGAGGGATAACAGCCAAGGTTTTGTTGTCAATTCACAAGGGCAGATTTGGAAGAAACCCATCAGCAATCCTTGATGTATTTTAATAAGCAGGGTGGGGCTGTCCTGTGCATTCTAGGATGTTTAGCAGCATCCTTGGCCTCTATCCCCTAAATGCCAGTGGCACCTCTCCCAACCCCAGGGCTATGACAAATAAAAATGCCTCTAGAAATTGTTGAATGTCCCTTTGGGGGCAAAATCTCCCCTGGTTGAGAACCACTGGAATACAATATACAATTATTCCTTTATTTCAAATCTCTTTTAACTGTTTACCATATTCTTGGGCAATATGTTCAATTTTTTATGGTTATAATACCAAAGACCTATCATTTATTGAACATATGCATAAAAGAGTTTTTTAAAATATATGTATGTTCCATACAAAATGCATTCCAAATGTTAAAGCTTGGACACATACTTTGGAGTGTCAATACCTTGGTACAAACCAAGCTGAGCTCATTTTCTGAATTTATCTACATATAGCAAATGCCTTACTTGCAGCAACTTAATATTCCTGTTGTGAAAAATCAAGCAGATTACTCTAACTTGGGAAACTTATGGAATCACCTTTTCACAAGCCTTATATTTTGAAATAATTTCAGAATTAAAGAAAAGTTGCAAAGATATGTACAAAGTATTTCACATACCTTCACCCAGATTTCTCAAATGTTAACATTTCACTACTTTGAGCTCTCTCTCTGTAAGTAGATAGCTAGATAGATAGATAGATAGATAGATAGATATTTATAAAGATATAGATATAATTTTTTAAGACCCATTTGAGGATAAGTTATACATATGATGCCCCTTTACAACTAAATACTTCCATGTTTATTTCCAAAAACATTCTCTTTTGTAACTACAATGCAATTGTCAAAACCAGTACTAATATCTAATCTTTAAGCCTTATTTAAATAATGCCAATACCGCCAATAATATCCCATCTAAGATCACACATTACATTTAGTTGTCATGTCTCTTTAGACTCTTTTAATATGGAACAGTTCTTTGGGGTTTTTTTGTTTTGGACTGAATGTTTGTTTCCCCCCAAAATTTGTATGTTGAAGCCCTAACTCCCAGTGTGGCTGTATTTGGAGACTGGTTCTCTAAGGAAGTACTGTAATTAAAGTTAAATGAAGTCATAGGGTGGGGCCCTGTTACAACAGAATTAGCGTCCTTACAAGAAGAGACATCAGACAGCTTGACTCTCTCTCTCTCTCTGTCTCTCTCTCGTTCTGCGCACGTACAAGGAAAGGCCTTGTAAAGACATAGGGAGATGGTAGCCATCTATAAGACAGGAAACCAGCCTCACTAGAAACCAACCCTGCCAGACCTTCATCATAGATTTCAGCCTCCAGAACTGTGAGAAAATAAATTTCCATTGTTTAAGCTACCCATTCTATGGTAATTTGTTTTGGCAACCTGAAGCTGACATACAATGACTGACATTTTTGAAGTATACAGACCATTTACAGTGCTTAACACTTAGATTTAATATCCATAAAATCTATATCAGCTAAAGGGCTATTACAATGGTACAGGCAATACATGATTGTGGATTGGTCTAAGATGACAGAAATGGCATGGTGAGATGGTTTATATTCAGAGTTTATTTGATATTAAAGCCAACAGGCTTCCTAATGCATTGGCTATGAGGCATGAGGGAAAAAGAAGAGACCCAGTTTCAGCAAACATAGCAGAAATCATACCTCCAAATGGGTGCAAAATCAATGACAGCTTAAAGACATTACCAATTTCTATTTTGAAATAATTTTCAGTTCTAGTGATATAATGTTTTTATATATTGCCAATATAAGTTTATTGAATGAAAGATGGTTGGTAGGGTGAATAAATAGCTTCATTCATAGCAAATTTTTATTTCAGGGTAAATTTAACTCTAGGAGTAATCCAAAAGCCATAGGGTAAATAAGTTAGATAACCACTTTAAGCAATAACATTTTCAGCCAAAAATGTAAGTAATGACTCTGGTTTCTTTGCACTATTCTTAACCTGATTCTGAAAGCAATTCCAAGGGAGAGTTTTCAAAAAAGCTTTAAAGCAATAATAGCATCATTAGCAAAAGTGGCTATATGTTAAAGATTATTCTTCTTTGAAAGAAACAAAACTCAATAATATCTATAGATAATGTAATAGCTATTTATATCTGCAGATATAAATATCTATGTTACATCATTTTTCATTATTTTCATGTCTCCTCTCCCCTGGTAGAAGGCTAAACTCTTTTCCTTCATTTTTTCATTTTCTAGATGTGGCTATCTCTAGGGTACCCTGGTGTGGTACTCAGAGAAATGTCTATACCTATACCTATATCTATATCATCAATCTCTCTATATATATATATTTGTATCTATATTTATATATAATCTATATTTATATACATATGCCTAGATATATATGACAATTATAAAGAGGCCTTTCTTTTTCATCTGATAATTGCTATTGCATTGCTTACTAGTTTCTGTTTGATTCATGAATCTGGAAAGAACTTAGAAGTCATCTACTCAAACTCTCTAATTTAGTACATGAGGAAACTGATTTTCTTCCCCCAAATACCTTTAACCAGCATTACATTTAGGATAAGAACCCAGGTTTTCTGTCTCCTGGTGGAGTGCTCTTTCTAATCTATTAGAATGAAGGTTACAATAGTATTCAGAGGAGGAAAGTTATTATTAGCATTGGAACTTAGTTTGGGAGTTTGAGGTACACTAATTTCTGCTGTAGATATTTTGGAAAAAAAACAAAATACAGGTCAGTATCTTAACTTCAGAGGATCCACAAAAGGGTCAGAGTTACAAGCAAATCCATTGCTCTAAAGCCTGCAAACTCAGAATCAACAAGTCACACTAGATAGTGTTAAGACAGGTGAATTGCAATAAATTATGAGCTAACAATAGGGCTTTTCTCACTGAAAATGATTACCTCTGTAATTAGGGGACACTAGTGTTCTGTAAAATACCCATTGGATATTCTTAATCTGTAGATGGGTAGAGAGAATGTGGAGAAAAAAGCATTTCTTGAACATCTGTTGTTTGGCAGTCACTTTTCATGCATTAGTATTGAACAAAATTTTAAATTTATTGAAATTCTGGTTCCAAGAGAAATTTTAAATAAAAGTTCTGAGTTGAATATTTATTATTTTAAAGTCATTAATTCATACTTCTACATCAAATAATGGAGTAATGCTAAATGACTAGTAAATTACTGAAAATATAAGCTAAACATTGTTATATTGAAATTTCCCTATTAGAAATAAATTATGGTGAGTTAAAGTATTATGTCTTTTGTTTTTTTCATGAAAAAATTGATCAACACAGTTGATTATTATTCAACAAATATTTATTAAGTATTTGCTCTGAGCCCATTGGTGGCACATGAACTGTTTAGAACAGGATCCATTTGTCTTAGTCAGCTTGGGCTGCTATAGATTGAGTATTTTAAACAACACACTTTTTTTTTTTCTCATTTTTTCAGTTCTGGAGGCTAGGAAGTCCAAAGCCAAGGTGCTGGCCTATTTGGTTCCTGGTGAGAGCTCACTTTCTGGCTTGCAGATGGCCGTCTTCTTGCCATGTCCTCACATGGCTGAGAGAGGAGCAAGCTCTGCTGATTCCTTCTGTTTTTATAGAGACTAATCCCATCAAGGGCCTCAACGTCATGAACTCATCTAAACCTGATTACCTTCTATAAGCCCCACCTCCAGTTACTATCACATTGGGGATTAGGGCTTCAACAGATGAACTTGGAGGGGATATAAACATTCAGTCCATAACACATATCAGTGTGTTTTCTTCCTTGATGGAGCTTACAGTCTTATAGAGAAAAGCATAAATAAAAACTTCTTGTGACCACTGTTATAAAAGTGGTAGAATAAGGTCCATAAGAGAGAAGAATGGGGAATCAACTTTAGGTACAATTTTCAGGAAAGCCCACCCTAAGGAAATGTTTGAGATCTGATGGGTCCTGGAGAGCCAGCTTTGCAGAGGGAGCTGGGCAGAGTTGTTCAGAGAGAGGGAATGGAGCTTCACTTGCTAAGGCACCGAGGAGGGAGAGATTGCAGTGTGTTTGGGGAATGAAAAGAAAGATTTCTGTCTAGGGCACAGAGAGATGGGCTTGCAAGAAACTGGAGCCACAGCCCAGATTGTGTAGGATGTCCCAGACTGTGCCAAATGCAAATAGATACTACCAAGTTTGAATTTTCAAACTTCACTCTGTTTGCTTTGATAGACACTAGAAAACTTAACAAACAAGATCAGAATGTTGGATGAGGAAAAGAAAGAAATACAGTTTGCTAATTTATCTCTTGTTTTATATAAAAATAGGCTGTTCTTGTTTTATTGGAGAAACATAGAAAATATTTTAATGATAGGCAAATATTTTTGGAACAAGTGTTTGTCAAGAAGCCACCTAAAAGATCACATAATTCATTAATAGTAGACCCTACATGGAGCTTAAGCCCCCAACTTCTAATCTGCTTTCCTTTTTACTACATTGTTATGTTCAGAGTCAAGAGGGGAAAACAAAGAAAAACCTCTACTGAAAACTGGGCCCCTAAAAACATGGACCCTCTGAGCACAGTTTCCTATTCTCCTTTGTGAAAGAATTTCCATTCTAAAATGGAAACTGGAGGATATAAAATGAGAAATCTCACATATGTGCCCTCAGGAAAACAAAACTTAAAGACTGAGAGACTGATTTCCCATAAAAGCCTGATTTACAGAAAACTGGTAACATTTGAATTTTCTTAAATAATAGGGAGTTGGTCAGGGGTTGCCTCATATCAGCCTTGGGAAATTTTCCTAATGCTCTCCAAAAGCATGAGCGAGAAATGATCCAAGTTGGGTTGATCTCGTAAAATAAGCGGAATTGAACTTTTGTTTGTATGACTGGACTGCTTTTGTCTGCTTGGGGGACTCTTCAGGGCTGGTCTCCAGTTGTTTTTGATTTTTAACAGATTCTCACTGAATCCCTCTTTACATTCTCTGCCCAAAAATACGGCCCCCCTGAAAGTTGAATGGACTTGCCTGCAGCTTGCTACAGTTTGTGTGTCCCAAATTGCAGTTCTTCTGGTATTCCCAGATAAAGTCATCTTTTTGAAAATTTCGAGCTTGCCTCATTTTACCTTTTTATTTAGGTCAACACTCCCTTATAGACCCTGTTCATGGTGTTCTCTCTGAACCCTGGCAAGCTACTCCAGACCAGCAGGAAGAAGCACTGGTTTTCTCACATACCTAAGTGCTGGTTTAAATCTCTGGTAAATGGCAAGCTGGGCTCTGCTCTGAGGCACCATCTATTCTTCTGATTTTGGAAATGATCTAAGGGATTTGAAATATTCCATTTCATCACATGTAAAAAACCAAACACAGGTTCTTGTGCCCAACGCACAGTGAGGCCAAACAAATCAAAACATTAGAGTTTGGAGCAGAGAAAGGTTTATTGCAGGACCATGTAAGGAGAACGGGTGGCTCATGCCCCCAGAAACCCCCAAACTCCCCAAAGGGATTCAGCAAAGCATTTTTAAAGGCAAGATGAGAGAGGGGGTCACAGGGTTTGTGATCAGCTGGTGTAGGATTCTCTGGTTGATGTTGAGGTAATAGGGTGGTTAACATGGGGCTATATGCTCATGATCATCAAGTAGTTAATTTCTTCCATTTGGTGGTGACTTTCAGCATCTGAAACACTCAGGAAATATGCATGAGATACTATTCTCTGGGTACTTCAGAAAGGAGATACAGCAGAGGATATGGGGGAGGGGTCTGTCCTGGGAAGGCCCCATGGGGTCCTGCTCGGTTACAAGTAGATAATTCTTTTTTAACTAGTGACCAATATATTCTTTGAAGACGCACAGTTTCAGCTTAAAGTCAAAACAGAGAAACAGCTCAATAAGGTTAATTCTGGCAGGAAAGAAAATTTTATTTCATAATGAAAACACACTTGCAAAAATGTTATATTTTTCTATCTTCTTTGTTAAATACATTTGCCTAATTGAAGGAAGGGACTTTTTTCTTTTTCCTGAAAGTTTAAATGTCCATCATATCTAAATAGAAGATAGGACTGCTTCAAATGCAGTATTCTGTTTGTACACAAAACATTTCTTCTGAAAGGTTAATAAAGGCATGTTTTGGATCCATAAGCATGATGGATGTATATACTCTCTAAAATGAAAACATTCTGTGAAGAATTATATATATCTTAAGTCAGTTCTAGTATAAATTGGAGTATGGGAAATTTGCAATGAATTTGAAAAACGCTAGCCTAACTGTTTTATCTTTTCCCTAACTTATCTGGTAAATTGAAGCAATATAAAAGAAATATACTTACATTTAAAAATAACTATCTGAATTGAATTGATATAATTTGAGATTTAAAATGTTTAAAGGGCTTGGCTCCAATAAGTTAATTCTTAATAATTTTTAATCACTTTCTTTTTTCTGCAAAATGGGAAAATAATTTGCATTTTAATATACATCATATTCCTTAAACACAAAATTCTTTAAACCAATAATGCTCAGAGGGACAGATGTTGTTTATTTCTTCTAAGGGCCCAGAAATGAGACAGCTTGAAGGCAGTGTTTAGATAGGCACCAGCTAGTCAGTTTTAGATATGCTTCCTTCCACGGTGTTCTTTCTGCTGTAAATGAAATGGTAAATGTATTCAGTCTATGAGTATTTATTAAGCAACTACTGCATACCACACATGGTGCTCGATACTACATATATGACTATGACATAGCACTTCATGGAGTTTTTAATAAGTTCCATTTGGAATAAAAATACTTAACATTTCAAGTGAGTACAGTAATTATCCCTCATTTTTTAAAAATCAGGTTTCTTATTATGAATTATCCTGTTGTATACTATATTTCTTCTTTTTATAGCTTTATTGATGTAAAATTGAAACATAATAAGCTATATATAAAGTATACAAATTCTATACATATAAAGTATACAAATAAGTTTTGATAAATGTATATACTTTGAAACTATCACCACAATCAAGGTAATGAGCATATCTTCTGTCCCCAGAAGTCTCCTCTTGTCCCTTTGTGATCACTTCCTCTTGCTAATTCCTTCCCACCCCCCTACTCCCAGCCATCCCCAGGCAACTATTGATATTTCTGTCACTATATTCTAGTTTATACTTCCCAGAATATTATACAGTTCTAGTATGAGTTTTTCTTTGCTGTGGTTTCTTTTATTGAACATAATTATTTTGAGACTCATTCATTTTGTTTCATATATCAGTAGTTCATTTGATTTTATTGCTGTGTAGTATTCCAGTGTATGGATATACTACAATTTGTTCATCCATTCACCTGTGGATGAACATTTGTGCTGTTTCCAGCTTTTGATGATGATTAGCAAGAAAGTTGCTATGAACACCAGTGTACAATATTTATGTTTATGTGCACAGATCTTTTTGTGAACATATGATCTGATTTTCTTGGAAGTAGCTGTTTGGTATGGCAGCTGTACATACAAGTTTTTTAAAAATTGCCACACTTTTCTAGATTTGTTGACTATTTCCTGTTTCCACGAGCAGTATAGGAGATCTCTAGTTACTCTACATTCTCACCAACACTTGGCATAGCCAGTCTTTTTAAATAGTGAACCTCTGGGGTTTGAGTGGTATCTCATTGAGGTTTTTAATTTGCATATCCTTAATGACTAATGATGGGCATTTTCCATGTGTTTATTTCCATGTTGCCATCCATATATCTTCTTAAGTGTCTAATTCAAACCTTTTGCTTAATTTAAAAATTTTTGTTGTTTTCTTATTATTGGGTTTTGAAAATTCTTTATGTATTATGGATATAAATCCTTTATCAAATATGTGACTTGCAAATAATTTCTTCTAATCTTTGGTCTTTGTATTTATTCTTTTACTGTCTTTCAAAAACCAGAAATTATTAATTCTGATTATGACCAATTTATCAATTTTTCACTGTATGGAAAATCTTTGCCTAATCCAATGTCAAAAATATTTTCTCCTATGTTTTCTTCTGGAAGATTTATAGTTCTAGTTTTTATTGTTAGGCCTATGACCTATTTGAGTTAGTGTTTATATATGGTGTAAGCTATAGATTGAAATAATTCTAATTCTTCTTCTTTTTTTAATATAGATATGTGCCATTTGTTGAGAGGACTGTCTTTTCTCCACAAAATTGCCTTTGCATCTCTTTCAAAAATAAATCCATTCTGGACCCTATATTCTTTGTCTATATTGACACCAATGCTATACTGATTTGATTACTGTAGATTTCTTTTAATACTTGATATCACCTAGTATAATCCTTCAAAATTTTTTAAGGATTTCTTTACTAAAATGTTATTTTCTTAGACCAGTTTTAGGTTCACAAAAAAACTGCAGGGAAGGTACAGAGTTTCCATATACCCTCCCGCCCACAAACATGCACAGCTTCCCCCATTATCAACAGCCCCACCAGAGTGGTGCATTTGTTACAACTGATGAAGCTACATTGACACATCATAATTACCCAAAGTTATAGTTTTACATTAGGGTTCACTTCTGGTGTTGTACATTCTATGGGTTTGAATTAATGTATAATGACATGTGTCCATCATTATGGTATCATACAGAGTATTTTCACTGCCCTAAAAATCCTCTTTGCTCAACCTATTCATCTCTCCTCGAACCTAACCCCTGGCAGCCATTGATCATTTTACTGTCTCCATAGTTTTGCCTTTTCCAGAACGTCATATTGTTGGAATCATACACTATGTATCCTTTTCAGATTGGCTTCTTTCACTTAGCAATATGCACTTAAGTTTCCTCCATGTCTTTTTATGGTTTAATAGCTCATTTCTTTTTAGTGCTGAATGATATTCCATATTTCTTTATCCATTAAGCTACTGAAGGACATCCTGGTTGTCTTCAAGTTTGCCAATTGCAAATAAAGCTGCTATAAACATCTGTGTGGACGTAAGTTTTCAAATTCTTTCAGTAAATACCAAGGAGTGCTATGGCTAGATTATGTGTTTAGTTTTGTAAGAAACCCCCAAACTGTCTTCCAAAGTGGCTGTAGCATTTTGCATTCCCATCAGTAATGAATGAGTGTTCCTGTTGTGCCACATCCCTGTCAGCATTTGGTATTGCCAGTGTTCCAGATTTTGGCCATTCTAATAGGTGTGTCGTGGCATCTCATTGTTGTTTTAATTTGCATTTCCCAGATGACATATGATGTGGAGCGTCTTTTTTATGATTATTTGTCATCTGTCTGTCTTTTTTGGTGAATTGTCTGTTAAGGTCTTCGGCCCATGTTTAAATCGAGTTGCTTGTTTTTTTGTTTTTTTTTTTTTAAATAAAGCTTTTATTTATTTATTTATGTCTGTGTTGGGTCTTCGTTTCTGTGCGAGGGCTTTCTCGAGTTGTGGCAAGCGGGGGCCACTCTTCATCGCAGTGCGCGGGCCTCTCACTATTGCGGCCTCTCTTGTTGCGGAGCACAGGCTCCAGACGCGCAGGCTCAGTAATTGTGGCTCACGGGCCCAGTTACTCCACGGCATGTGGGATCTTCCCAGACCAGGGCTCGAGCCCGTGTTCCCTGCATTGGCAGGCAGATTCTCAACCACTGTGCCACCAGGGAAGCCCGAGTTGCTTGTTTTCTTGATGTTGAGTTTTAAGAATTCTTTGTATATTTTGAATAACAGTCCTTTATCAGATGTGTCTTTTGCAAATATTTTCTCCAAGTATGTGACTTGTCTTCCCATTTTCTTGACGTGATCTTTTGCAGAGCAGAAGTTTTCAATTTTAATAAAATTTACTTTGTTAATGATTTATTTTATGAATTATACCTTTGGTGTTGTATCTAAAAAGTCATCACTATACTCAAGGTCATCTAGGTTTTCTCTTATGTTATCTTCTAGGAGTTTTATAGCTTCGTATTTTACTTGTAGTTCTGTGATCCATTTTGAGTTAAATTTTGTGGAGGATTTAAGGTCTGTATTTAGATGATGATGACTCTTCATTTTTTTTCTTTCTTTTTTTTTTTTTTTTTTGCATGTATATGTCTAGCTGTTCCAGAACCATTTGTTGAAAAGATTATCTTTGCTCCATCGAATTGCCTTTGCTCCTTTCTCAAAGATCAGTTGACCATACTGATGTGGGTCAATTTCTGGGCTCTCTATTCTGTTTCATTGATCTATTTGTCTATTCTTTCACTGATACTACACACTACCTTAATTACTGTAGCTTTATAGTAAGTCTTGAAGTCAGTAAATGTCAGTCCTCCAAATTTGTTTTTAGGTTTTTCGCAGATACTCTTTTTCAGGGTGAGAATCACTCTTTTTATTCATAGTCTTCTAAGAGATTTTGTTTGTTTATTTTTTGTCTGTTTTTAGGAAGGAATAGATATTGCATTTTGTCAAATGTTTTTCATGCATCTATCTAGATGATCATATGGTTTTACTTTTTTATTCTGTTAATATCGTGAATTACACTGATTGATTTTCATTACTAAACCAGTCTTACATTCCTAGAATAAACCCTATTTGGTCATGATATAGTATACTTTTTATATTTTTTGGATTTAATTTGAAATTTTTTTCTAATAATTTTTGCATCAATTTTTATGAGAGTTATTGGACTATAGTTTTCTTTTCCTGCAACATCTTTGTCTAGTTTTAGTATTACAGTAATTCTGGCTTCATAGAATTATTTAGTGTTTTCTATTTTCTGAAAGAGATTTTACAGAATTGGAATTACTTCTTCCTTAGATATTTGATAAAATGGTGACGCCATGTGGACCCTGAATTTTCTTTGTGGGAAGGTTTATAATTATAAATTTAATTTTAAAAATAAATATAGGGCTTTCAGTATTTACCCATGCAGTGTCAACTCCCAGTGTTTTCATTCCTCTGTGTTGATCCAGATTTTTACCTTATAACATTGTCCTTCAGAACTCCTTTAATATTTCTTGTAATACAGGCTTGCTGATGATGAAATTATGAGCTTTAATGTCTGAGAAAGCCTTTATTTTACCTTTGTTTTAAAATAATATAGAATTTTAGTTGATAAGCTTTTATTCATTACTTTAAAGGTGTTGGGCAAGCAAAGGGAAAAAGTACTTATAAAGAGATTGGGACTACGTAGAGTTTAAAAAAAATTTTTTTTTAAATAAAATATTTTGAGTAAAAAAAAAATAAAAATAAATAAATTTTTTTAAAAATAAAAGATCTTATAAGATTGGTTCAAGATGTTGTAGTAGAAGGACGTGCGCTCACTCCCTCTGTCGAGAACACCAGAATCACAACTAACTGCTGAACAATCATCGACAGGAAGACACTGGAACTCACCAAAAAAGATACCTCACATCCAAAAACAAAGGAGAAGCCACAGTGGGACAGTAGGAGGGGTGCAGTCACAATAAAATCAAATCCCGTAACTGCTGGGTGGGTGACTCACAAACTGGAGAACACTTATACCGCAGAAGTCCACCCACTGGAGTGAAGGTTCTGAGCCCCACGTTGGGCTTCCCAACCTGGGGGTCCAGCAAAGGAGGAGGAACTCTGAGAGAATCAGACTTTGAAGACTAGTGGGATTTGATTACAGGACTTCGACAGGACTGGGGGAAACAGAGACTCCACTCTTGGAGGGCACACACAAAGTAGTGTGCCCATTGGGACCCAGGGGAAGGAGCAGTTACCCCATAGGAGACTGAACCAGACCTACCTGCTAGTGTTGGAGGGTCTCCTGCAGAGGCAGGTGGTGGCTGTGGCTCACTGTGGGGACAAGGACAATGGCAGCAGAAGTTCTGGGAAGTACTCCTTGGCATGAGCCCTCCCAGAGTCCACTATTAGCCCCACCAAAGAGCCAGGTAGGCTCCAGTGTTGGGTCACCTCAGGCCAAACAACCAACAGGGAGGGAACTCAGCCTCACCCATCAGCAGACAAGTGGATTAAAGTTTTACTGAGCTCTGCCCACCAGAGCAACACCCAGCTCTACTCACCACCAGTCCCTCCCATCAGGAAGGTTACACAACCTCTTAGATAGCCTCATCCACCAGAGGGAAGACAGCAGAAGCAAGAAGAACTACAATCCTGCAGCCTGTGGAACAAAAACCACATTCACAGAAAGATAGACAAGATGAAAAGGCAGAGGGCTATGTACCAGATGAAGGAACAAGATAAAACTCCAGGAAAACAACTAAATGAAGTGGAGATAGGAAATCTTCCAGAAAAAGAATTCAGAATAATGATAGTGAAGTTGATCCAAGACCTTGGAAACAGAATGGAGGCAAAGATCGAGAAGATGCAAGAAATGTTTAACAAGGACCTAGAAGAATTAAAGAACAAACACCTAGAAGATTTAAAGAACAAACAAATAGAGATGAACAATACAATAACTGAAATGAATAATACACTAGAAGGAATCAATAGCAAAATAACTGAGGCAGAAGAACGGATAAGTGACCAGGAAGACAGAAAGGTGGAATTCACTGCTGTGGAGCAGAATAAAGAAAAAACAATGAAAAGAAAGGAAGACAGCCTAAGAGACCTCTGGGACAACATTAAACGCAATAACATTCGCATTACAGGGGTCCCAGAAGGAGAAGAGAGAGAGAAAGGACCCTAGAAAATATTTGAAGAGATTATAGTCAAAAACTTCCCTAACATGGAAAAGGAAATAGCCACCCAAGTCCAGGAAGTGCAGAGAATCCAAGGCAGGATAAACCCAAGGAGAAACACGCCGAGACACATAATAATCAAATTGACAAAAATTAAAGACAAAGAAAAATTATTGAAAGCAACAAGGGAAAAACAACAAATAACATACAAGGGAACTCCCCTAAGGTTAACAGCTGATTTCTCAGCAGAAACTCTACAAGCCAGAAGGGAGTGGCATGATATATTTAAAGTGATGAAAAGGAAGAACCTAAAACCAAGATTACTCTACCCAGCAAGGATCTCATTCAGATTCGATGGAGAAATCAAAAGCTTTACAGACAAGCAAAAGCTAAGAGAATTCAGCACCACCAAACCAGCTCTACAACAAATGCTAAAGGAACTTCTCTACATGGGAAACACAAGAGAAGAAAAGAACCTAAAAAACAAACCCATAACAATTCAGAAAATGGTCATAGGAACATACATATCGATAATTACCTTAAACGTGAATGGATTAAATGCTCCAACCAAAAGACACAGGCTTGCTGAATGGATACAAAAACAAGACCCATATATATGCTATCTACAAGAGACCCACTTCAGACCTAGGGACACATACAGACTGAAAGTGAGGGGATGGAAAAAGATATTCCATGCAAATGGAAATCAAAAGAAAGCTGGAGTAGCAATACTCATATCAGATAAAATAGACTTTAAAATAAAGAATGTTACAAGAGACAAGGAAGGACACTACATAATGATGAACAGATCAATCCAAGAAGAAGATATTACAATTTTAAATATATATGCACCCAACATAGGAGCACCTCAATACAAAAGACAACTGCTAACAGCTATAAAAGAGGAAAGCGGCAGTAACACAATAATAGTGGGGGACTTTAACACCTCACTTACACCAATGGACATATCATCCAAACAGAAAATAAAGAAGGAAACACAAGCTTTAAATGACACAATAGACCAGATAGATTTAATTGATATTTATAGGACATTCCATCCAAAAACAGCAGATTACACTTTCTTTTCAAGTGCACATGGAACATTCTCCAGGACAGATCACATATTGGGTCACAAATAAAGCCTCAGTACGTTTAAGAAAATTGAAATCATATCAAGCATCTTTTCTGACCACAAGGCTATGAGATTAGAAATGAATTACAGGAAAAAAAAGCATAAAAAACACAAACACATGGAAGCTAAACAATACGATACTAAATAACCAAGCGATCACTGAAGAAATCAAAGGAGGAAATCAAAAAATACCTAGAGACAAATGACAATGAAAACATGATGATCCAAAACCTATGGGATGCAGCAAAAGCAGTTCTAAGAGGATAGTTTATAGCAATACAAGACTACCTCAAGAAACAAGAAAGACCTCAAATAAACAATCTAACCTTACACCTAAAGGAACTAGAGAAAGAAGAACAAACAAAACCCAAAGTTAGTAGAAGGAAAGAAATCATAAAGATCAGAGCAGAAATAAATGAAATAGAAACAAAGAAAACAAAAGCAAAGATCAATAAAACTAAAAGCTGGTTCTTTGAGAAGATAAACAAAATTGATAAACCATTAGCCAGACTCATCAAGAAAAAAAGGGAGAAGACTCAAATCAATAGAATTAGAAATGAAAAAGGAGAAGTAACAACTGACACTGCAGAAATACAAAGGATCATGAGAGATTACTACAAGCAACTATATGCCAAAAAAATGGACAGCCCGGAAGAAATGGACAAATTCTTAGAAAGGTATAACCTTCCAAGACTGAACCAGAAAGAAATACAAAATATGAACAAACAGATCACAGGTAATGAAACTGAAACTGTGATAAAAATCTTCCAACAAACAAAAGTCCAGGACCAGATGGTTTCACAGGTGAATTCTATCAAACATTTAGAGAAGGGCTAACAACCATCCTTCTCAAACTCTTCCAAAAAATTGCAGAGGAAGGAACACTCCCAAACTCATTCTATGAGGCCACCATCACCCTGACACAAAAACCAGATAAAGATACTACAAACAAAGAAAGTTACAGATCAATATCACTGATGAATATAGATGCAAAAATCCTCAACAAAATACTCGCAACCCGAATCCAACAACACATTAAAAGGATCATACACCACGATCAAGTGGGATTTATCCCAGGGATGCAAGCATTCGTCAATATATGCAAATCAATCAATGTGATACACCGTATTAACAAATTGAAGGATAAAACCATATGATCATCTCAATAGATGCAGAAAAAGCTTTTGACAAATTCAATACCCATTTATGATAAAAACTCTCCAGAAAGTGGGCATAGAGGGAACCTACCTCAACATAATAAAGGCCATATATGACAAACCCACAGCAAACATCATTCTCAATGGTGAAAAACTGAAAGCATTTCCTCTAAGATCAGGAACAAGACAAGGATGTCCACTCTCGCCACTATTATTCAACATAGTTATGGAAGTCTTAGCCACGGCAATCTGAGCAGAAAAAGAAATAAAAGGACTCCAAATTGGAAAAGAAGAAGTAAAACTGTCACTGTTTGCAGATGACATGATACTATACATAGAGAATCCTAAAGATGCCACCAGAAAACTACTAGAGCTAATCAATGAATATGGTAAAGTTGCAGGATACAAAATTAATGCACAGAAATCTCTTGCATTCCTATACACTAATGATGAAAAATCTGAAAGAGAAATTAAGGAAACACTCCCATTTACCATTGCAACAAAAATAATAAAATACCTAGGAAGAGACCTACTTAGGGAGACAAAACACCTGTATGCAGAAAACTCTAAGACACTGATGAAAGAAATTAAAGATGATACCAACAGATGGAGAGATATACCATGTTCTTGGATTGGAAGAAGCAATACTGTGAAAATGACTATACTACCCAAAGCAATCTACAGATTCAGTGCAATCCCTATCAAATTACCAATGGCATTTTTTATAGAACTAGAACAAATATCTTAAAATTTGTATGGAGACACATAAGACCCTGAATAGCCAAAGCAGTCTTGAGGGAAAAAAACGGAGCTGGAGGAATCAGACTCCCTTACTTCAGACTATACTACAGTGCTACAGTAATCAAGACAATATGGTACTGGCACAGAAACAGAAATATAGATCAATGGAATAGGATAGAAAGCCCAGAGATAAACCCACGCACCTAGGGTCAACTAATCTATGACAAAGGAGACAAGGATATACAATGGAGAAAAGACAGTCTCTTCAATAAGTGGTGCTGGGAAAACTGGAGAGCTACATGTAAAAGGATGAAATTAGAACACCCCCTTACACCATACACAAAAATAAACTCAAAATGGATTAGAGACCTAAATGTAAGACCAGACACTATAAAACTCTTACAGGAAAATATAGGAAGAACACTCTTTGACATTAATCACAGCAAGATCTTTTTCGATACACCCTCTAGAGTAATGGAAATAAAAACAGAAATAAACAAATGGCACCTAATGAAACTTAAAAGCTTTTGCAAAGTAAAGGAAACTACGAACAAGACAAAAAGACAACGGTCAGAATGGGAGAAAATATTTGCAAACGAATCAATGGACAAAGGATTAACCTCCAAAATATATAAACAGCTCATGCAGCTCAATATTAAAAAGCAAACAACCAATCAAAAAATGGGCTAAAGATGTAAATAGACATTTCTCCAAAGAAGACATACAGATGGCCAAGAAGCACATGAAAAGCTGCTCAACATCACTAATTATTAGAGAAATGCAAATCAAAACTACCATGAGTTATCACCTCACACCAGTTAGACTGGGCATCATCAGAAAATCTACAAACAACATATGCTGGAGAGGGTGTGGAGAAAAGGGAACCCTCTTGCACTGTTGGTGGGAATGTAAATTGATACAGCCACTATGGAGAACAGTATGGACGTTCCTTAAAAAACTGAAAATAGAATTACCATATGACCCAGCAATCCCACTACTGGGTATATACCCAGAGAGACAACCATATTTCAAGAAGACACATGCACCCCGATGTTCATTGCCGCACTATTTATAATAGCCAGATCATGGAAGCAACCTAAATGCCCATCAACAGATGAATGGATAAAGAAGATGTGGTACATATGTACAGTGGAATATTACTCAGCCATAAAAAGGAACGAAGTTGGGTGATTTGTAGAGATGTGGATGGATCTAGAGACTGTCATACAGAGTGAAGTAAGTCAGAAAGAGAAAAACAAATATTCTATATTAACGCATATATGTGGAACCTAGAAGAATGGTACAGATGAACCGGTTTGCAGGGCAGAAATTGAGACACAGATGTAGAGAACAAATGTATGGACACCAAGGGGGGAAAGTGGTGGGGTGTGGGGTTGGTGGGATGAATTGGGAGATTGGGATTGACATGTATACAATGGATGACTAATAAGAACCTGCTGTATAAAAAAATAAATAAAATTCTAAAATTCAAAAAAATGAATAAAGTAATCCATATGTATATGTGAATTTTGAGGCAAAACTTAGCCAAACAACTGAAATTACCTGGAGCCACATGTAAAAATGTTGTCAGGGTAATTAGTTAATATAGACTTCTTTAATAAAATCTGGTCAGTCTTCAGCAATACTTATTAAGCTACCCTGTCTATATGACTTTGGGGTATCTGCTATAGACACAAAGGAGATGTACACCTTACCCCATAAAGCTTAACTTATATATGAAGAGAAAAAATAAAATGGAAACTATTTATTGAAAAAAATAATCATAAAAAATAAAAAGTAAAAATAAAAGATCTTGAGTAAAAATAAATAAATAAAAAAGTAAAGGTGTTGCTCCTCTGTTTTCTAGCTTCCTTGGATTTCAACAAGAAATCTGTTGCTTATCTTATTTTCTTCCTTTTTTTTCCCCTCTGTCTTCTTTTAAGATGTTATCTTTATCACCAGGTTCAAACAATTTGATTATAAAATGCCTTGGTGTAGTTTTTCTCACATCTCTTGGGGTTTGTGAAACATCTTGGAATTATGGTTCTATAGTTTTCTTCAAGCTTGGAGAAGTTTTGGCATTAGTTTCTTCAAATAATATTTGTCCACCCCACCTCCTTTCTTTCAAGGACTCCTATAACACAGGTATTTGGCCACTTGAAGTGGTCCCACAGCTCTTTTAATTTTTAGTGAGCTTATGCCTCTGGACTGTGAATTACCCAAGTGTTTCTCAGTCTTTTCCTCCCACCTCAGGTAGGACAAGTGGCTACAGCTGTGGGTATTTCTCTTCCCTCAGGTCAGTTAAGCCCTAATGATATCCACCTGGTTAGGCCCTGTTTACTAGCTTCTCGCGAGGCTGGGCCTTGTTAAGAAGAGTGCTGCGGTGTGTTTCAAGATGGTTCCTTTTCTTCTCGCCCTGCAGGAAGAGCAAGCGGGTTTTTTGTCAGATATTTACTGCGAGAACATGGTTGAGCTCTTGGAAAACTCAACAAAAAGTGAGTGAATGTTTTGCATTATTAAAAGTACTGGATATTTTTGTATTGTATGTATATTCTTGAGCTTTGTTCTGGGATAGTTAATTTACTTGGAAATAATTTGATCCCTATTGATTCTTGCTTTAGAATGTAGTTAGGTAGGATGTGTATCATTACTCTAGGGCCAATTTTGCCAAACTAGTAAGAGAACTTTTCTGAGTAGTCTACATGATGTCACTTAAATTCTGAGATTTTTCCATTCAGCTGGTGACTACTGTAGATTATTCCTTCTGATCCCTTTTCTGGGCCCCAGGTAATTTCTTCACATGCATGAGCTCAGGATTACCTGGCTGAAGTCTCTAGGCGAAACCTCCATAAATTTCTGGTGCTCTCTATGTGGTTCTCTAACCATCTAGTGGCCTTTCTGGTTTTCCAGCTTTACCTGCTCAACTCAGGTAGTCTGCAGAGCCCTCCGTGGTTTCCCTTTTCTTTGCCACATCATGTAAACTTTGTCCTTAACTACCTATGTATAATGTCTTAGAGCTGTGAAGTTAAAAATGTCTGGGAACTTCAAACTGTTGTTTTATATATTCCCTGTCCCACCCAGTGTTTTTTTTTTTTTTCTTAGTCGTTTAAGTAAGAGGGTACATCTGATCCCTGTTACTCAATCTTGGTAAGAAGAAAAATACCCCTCTTTTGAATTTTGTTTTTAAGAGTTATTTTGATAGGGTGGTTATGATTTATGTGTATGCAGATTTCTGTAACTCAGTGGCATTAAACATATGGATTATGCAAATTTAAGGTAGGATAATTTAAGAATTCTCATTAACTCTCTCCATGTTTAAATTTTACATAATGCAAATTAACTCTCCCGAAAAGAACCAAGAAACTTTGGGAACTGTGTATTTTCAAAACTTGACAGGCCAAATGGATTGTAAGTTATGTTCATGCTGTTAACACATTTTGGCACCATCTTTTGTTTGACTTAGTTGAAGTATGTTGGGTTTGAATTTTGCAAAATATTCAGTAATGAGTCCCTTATAAAATGTTATCTTCTTGTTTATATAAGTTTATCTCTTGAAAGGGAGGCATTATTATCTTTATCACATAAGTGTAAAAGCTGAGGTTCGCAGAGCTTTTGATGTTTGCTTAACTGTGTAGCTGAATCAGAGCAAGTGATAAGACTGAAGTATTGCAGAGTTCAGAGTAAGTACGTTGTGCTATTCCACACTGATTCAATGGTTGCTTTAAATTCTTAGGTAAATTAGTGAATGAACAATGCAAATATAATGAGCTTAATGTATTTGCAAAAGAGTTGAGGCCATATTATTTATGCTAGCTCCATCTTTTGTTACGTGAGGCTCTAAATTACATGTATTAACCCCATCTAAAGGGAAGGGACCTCCCACTTGATCCAAAGGGATCAGTCTCTTTCTCTCTCTCTTTAATCTTATTTGTTGCTCTTCTCAAAAGTAGGAGTGACCTATCTTACTAATGGTATTTGGAAAAGAGAGTCTGAGCCTGGGCTACTTCACTCTTCCTTGTTTCCTCCTCTCCCTTTTCCTCTCCACCTCTCACTCTTGCTCTGGTTTGCTGCTTCTTCCTACTTGCTGTGGGAAATCTGGGTGAGAACACTATTCAGAACCCTTCAGGTCTATCCAACTCTCACTTGTCCTTTTTCTTCTGCCTCTTAGTTTCTTGAGTTCTTTGCATTTGGTGTGTTGAGGGAAAGGCTAGGATCCTCTGGTGACTGACTGGTAAGGCTTCAATTGGAATTATTAGGGAATTATTTTTGGCTTCAGTTCCTAGTCACATATTGCATCCAGCTTTACCAGCAATAAATCTCATATTTTAAAGTTTAAGTCTTAAAGGTGAAAGAGATATGATAGATCATCAACCTCACAAACCCCACAGGTGTCTTCAAATCAAATACTTATTTCCTAAGGGTAAGAAGGAAACTTTTTAAAGTAACCAGGGCCACCACCAATATAACAACTAAAGGGTAAACAGCTGGCATAGCAGAGTACTGCCAATACTTAATTCAAACACCACAGCTGGCATCCACTGATTGTCAGACCCATGGCAAATTGGCTGTTGAAAAATACTGACTATTGCCCTTGCCTAATGCATTAAAAAGAAGGCAAACTTTAAAAAGAAAACATACTGTAAAACATAATAGGGAAGATAAAAACCATTTTTGTTTAGTAAAATTGATATATTACAACTTTTAAAAGTTTTTATGTGGAAACTACATTAAGTGAATCATTTTTCTCCATTGGTTCCTATAAAAATAATATGAGATTTAATCTAAAAGAGGGGGAAAAAGTTATTTACTCATAACCTGCCTTTTTGACAAAAGATTTGAAGTAGCTTACAGGAAATACATATAATAGAAATATAAAATGAAATATAAATTTGAATGGCCGCCAAAGTGGGATGAAACACTAAATGTAGATTTATAGGCTTACTGGACTATGCACTTGCTTAAAGTGGGCAATACATGTGTTTTGAGACTCACAGGAGCCAAAGTTTAAAGAAATCCAACAGCAGAAGAAATATAAAAAAGCTCAGTATTTTTATTTCTCTGGGTGAATGATGCCTTTTTTTTTAGCTTAAATAAAATCAATAAATGAAATCATGATGGAAAAATGGCAGTTTTACTACATATAATTTAAAATTTTTATTTTATCAAAGATAATAAAAATATCTGCCATTAAAGAAACAATGTGCTCAGAGAAAATATTTCTAGAAAATATGACAATTTGTGGGGTATTTTTGGATTTGCAAAAGCCGCTTAAGAACTCAGAAGGATTGTCCTTAGTAGGTTTGCAAGTCTTGCAAATATTTCAAATGTCTGACAGAACAGACTTACAAACCTACTAAGTGACCCAATTATTTGTTGCCAGTTCCCATCACCATTCTGGAGCTTTGTCCTAGGATGCATTCTTTTGGTAAAGTTCTACTTTGTACAGAAATGTAGAAATCACAGATGGTTTGTTTGACTTTTCATTGCTCAGATATCCCTGTTACCCCACTTGCAGCCACAAATAGTTGATCAGCTGATTTAAGCCAATGAGCCTTTTCCGTGAGGACTTTGAAACTGAACCCAGGTGATTCCAATCAGTCAGGCTTCACTCTCTTGAAAGGAGAAAATGTGCTGGAGGCTATTAGTGATGATAACTTTCTATCATGAATGCTATAGAGCAGATAAAAGTCATTTTCAGAGTGAGAGGAGAGAGGGAGGTGATTTTGTGGTTTTCCTGTAGCTTTTCAACTATTGGTTGCATGCCCTTCTATGGCCTCAGCTGAAATGCTGTCCTTTGCTTCCCTGAGAAACATTTATATCTTTATACTGTCTACTTCTCTGGTTACCTTAGCTGCCAAACAGTTTCCATGAAAACTTGGGTCCATAGGAACTGTACATCCTCACCTAAATCATGCCTGAGAGATTGCAACAACTTCCCAGATTCTGTGCCTTGACTTCTGGTTGCTCATCAGGAGTTTGCCTCTGAGACTGTCATCCGCATCGGCACCTCACTCAGGTGTGCAAATCTCATTTAGCCCAAATGCCCCTCCTTCTTCTGACATCTCCATGTTAACTTTTAGGTGCCCTGACTTCCATAATTACCCATACTCCCATCTGGCCACTACACAATGAAGTGAATTAATTTTGAGGTTTCTGGTAGACAGCTCTAGAAACTTTTTATGAATATTTTTGCATGACAATATGACTTAAAATTCTAAAATTCTTAAAATCCATTATTTTATTGCATCTGTATGCCATTTTGCTATATTTGAATTCAGAAAACACTAGACTATTCTAGTTCACTAATTTAAAATTATGAAAATGTGCATTACTTGAAAGTCCCTTTATGTAGCAAGAATTACAATTTATTCTTGTAGGGTTCCAGCATTTGCTGGGCTTATTAGAACCTGAAGTGAAAAATCAGAACATTTTGAAGAATGATGACTAATTTGTAATTCCTTAAAAAGATCATGCATAGAAATAATGCATTGCTTTTATAATATAAATTCGTATTTATATATAGCACAGTAAGGATTATAAGGAAAAATACTTCCATTCTGCATAGTACAGTAATGTGTTACCTTGTAGAAAGAGTTCTATATACATTGTTTTAGAGATTTAATGGTCAGGAGGAATTTTCTTATTCAGGCTTCCATCACTGTTGGAATAAAAATGCAGTTTGTCTTTAATCTTGAGTCCTTCAAGAGTACCTTGTTCAACAATTTGATTTTGATTACTATAGTTAAGATGACTAAGAATCTTTCAAATGTTACATATAATTGAAAAAACTTTGGTGTCTTAATTTCTTAGGCAAACAAAACAATGCAACATCATTGCTACTTGTTATAATTGATGCAAAACCTTGTGTTCAAAAGGGACCAATGAAAAATAAGTACATTTGTCATTGGCATGCATTTAAATTCTTTGCACTCAAGATAAATCTGAGACTACCCCTTCCCACTTACTGCTCCTTAGAAACGCTAGTGCAGTAAGCTGATGAGACCACTCCCCTACTCTGCGGGCATCTGTACTGTAGGACATTTAGGCACTTAGAAAAACCAAGCAATATCCTGTCATTTAAACCAACACTTTAGCCTTATTAAAAGCCAAAGGTATCTAGGCAAAATGATCCCACATTAAGAAAAAAACTTCTTGTGGTGCTGGAATGACGTTTGATTGCTTTCAGCTGTTTGTTCTCTAATCCAAAGCCAGAGAGCTGCTTACTCCCTCAGGGAAAACAACTCCACAGCAGCTATTTTACACCAAAACGATTAACTGAACTTAATTGGGCATAACATTTAATTAAAAAGAGCTTCCTTTGGGAGAAACAATTTTTTATATGTCTGCAACTGCACAGCATAAAATTGCTATGATTTTGTATATGTGTGTGTTTTAGAAACAACTTTATAAAAGACTCTAGAAACCAACATAACTTCTACATGGTGCTTGTCAATTTGTTGACTATTAGAAAAGTGGTGTCAATTTCTCCTTCTTGACTTTTATGTGAGACTTCCTCTTCTCCTGACCAATGATTTATCAGATTCCACAGGAATGGAATAAAGGTGAATTTTGTTTGAAAAGTCTTCCTCTTTGAAGTATCTCATATTCTCTAAGGAGACATGTATTTCAAGATATATTTTCTGTGGCGTAAGGGCAATTCCTTTCTTAAATCTGAAAAATGATTAAAAAATAAATTGAAGTTAGGTACCATTATAGATTGTGATACAATTTACTGTTTCTCTTTCCAAGTATTACCTTGTCCATTAAAATTGAAAATACAACATTCTATACCAGGGTTATGTTATGTATCTTTTTTGACATAGATCAACATGTTTACCTCTATGTTATACAGAAATTTCAACTTATGCATCATTTGCACAGTATTATACATTAGTTTAATAATACAGTTGAAATGCCTTTGAATTTTAAAAATGCCCTAAAGAAGCCATAAGTTCCGATGAAAAAATGAAACTTAAAAAAGATAAAATTAGTCTTTTTTAGTGTCAGTGAAGGGATAATGTGCATACATGAGGAGACATGAAAAATGTGCTTATTTGTCATTATTTATTCGTTTTAAAACTCAGTTTGAGTATACTGGAGAAGAGAAGGTCTTATTCTGATTCCCTTGTGATAAATTTAATAGCTCATAAAATTTTGGAGATGCTATTTCAGGACACGTTGGCATAAATATTTGTAAGAGTCTTGCCTTAAAGTAAGAACTAAAACGTTTCTCAGAGGAAATGTATTTCTGTCACAGATAAGAGCATTCTAAAATAATCTGTTTTAAAGTAAATATAAAATATAGAATGTTTGGTGCTCTACTGCTTTGTATTCAAATATAAATCTGAGTTCCCTGAAATTATTGAGACCTGCCAACTTTAGCAGTCAAAAATCTCCCACTTGGGCATGTATTCCTTCAACCACAGTAAAGACTAAAGCATGAGCTCTGAAAGAAAGCACATATATAATAAAAGATTCACCCTACTTTATCTTTAAATATGTCTAGGTCTAGTGAGGTCAAATGACATGCCCATGATCAAATTCATAAAAGCCAGGAAATATTTGTAAACAGTTAAAAAAATAATTACTTTTCAGTTGGTCCCTCTGCTTCTTCTGATTTTGTATTGAACTGTTACTATGGTAATTATCTGTGGGGTGACTGCCTGGGTTCAAATTCCAACCTGACTACTTACAAATTATGTGACCTTGAGAAAATTAACCACTCTCTGTCTCAATTTTTTCACCCATAAAATGGGCATCTAACAGTATTTACTTCCTAGGATTGTTGTGAAGGTTAAATGATTTAAAATCTTTTTGAACAGTGCCTAGAATGAAAGTAGTACATTTAGCTAGGTAAGCCCTGTACATACGTATAATAGTCCTCTACCTTCCCTATGATGGCAAACCTCCATTAAAGGCTTTATTTGTGCTTCTGTTCTTTGGCTATCTGTGTAAAAAATAACTTTTATTTTTAATAGCCAGAATGTGTAATCAACCCAGATGTTCTTCAGTGAAAGAATGGACATAATCCATGGCACATACATACCATGGAATATTACTCAACAATAAAAAGGAGCAAAGTGTTGATACACACAGCAACTTTGACTCTCTAGAGAGTATTCTGAGTGAAATACACCAACCCCAAAGGTTAAATACTGTATTGTTCCATTTATATAACATTTTGAAATGAAAACGTTGCTACGAATTAGGGATCAGGGTTGAGCGATTGGGGGCCGGTGCGGTTATAAAAAATCAATGCAAGGGATTCTTGTAGTGATGAACTGTTTTGGTTCTTGACTGTGGTGGTGGATACATGAACATATAATTATGATAGCAGTATTGTACAGAACCAAACACCACCCCCCCATCCCACGCACATACACATAAATATGCACAAATGAGTACAGGTAAAACTAGAGAAGTCAGTAAGTTGTGTGGATTGTATCCTTTCAATATCTTCATATTTTGCAAAATGTTATTATAGTTTGGGGAAATACCTGGGGAAAGTGAACACAGGATTTGTATATTACTTCTTACAACTAAATGTGAACTATATTACAGCTGCATTTGAATATACAACTATCTCCATAAGAATTTCAATTAAAAAATAGCAGGGGAGAAGGGAGCCTGTTTGGTATTTGAAAATATCAATAATCCATGTGTAGGAGATAGACAATGGGAAATTTAAAATGGACTACTCTTTTAAATATATAACGTGAATAAAATCATAGAATCCAAAAGACACCTGAGAGATCATCTCATTTAGTAACCAGTCCAGGGTAAAGGTTTTGTTACTCAGTGGCAAAAGGAGAAATATAAGGACAATGGTGATGGTGTGTGTGTGATGTTGGCATAGGTTTCCTAACTGTCGTAACTTGAAGAAACTGTTCTTTATTCTATTATACCCTTCCTACCTTTTGATGTTATAATTGTCTTTCTTGTACAGAATAATAGTTAGTGGGGGTTTTTTGTAATGTCTTTCCTTGACAAAATAAAAAGTTGATAAATTTAAGGGAAAAAAAAGCAACTGAGCGGGTATGAAGACAACCCTCACCCCCCAAAAAAAGGGACAGGAAACACAAATGAAAGTAACACCAGAAAAACAAGAAATCAATGTGTACCATTGATCACATGCACAGAATTTCTCTCTAGAAGGACTCATGTTTTGAGGCTGACTTGTGGTCTGGGAGGTTGTACTGCATGTATATTGATTCTTTGCAACAGGACCTTTCTGAGGTTCATTAAGAGTTATTCTGTGATTTAAAAGTGTCCTGTATTCTTTGTACTCAAGTGTTTTCTTCCTTTGTAAATTTCCACAGTCTATTTAGGATTGGGCTCTAACTAAAAGATTAAACTGTGTTCACAAGTTGATAGGATTATCTTAATGATCGAGCTCTTTTGAATAAGGAGAACCTTCTGGGAAGTTTTCCACATTCGTTATTTTTACATCGTTTCTCACCATTACTGCTTTTTCAGATGATTGTTTAAACCTAAATTATTATGGACAACTTTAATACACGAGGCATGCTTATGAAATCATCTTGGAAGAAAGCTGACTGAAGTATTCAACACTGTTTTCCATAAACTCATGCTTCACCCAAACTCTTTCATGAGTAAGAGCTTTCCCTTTGGGTGAATGCCATTCACTATGAATGTCTCTCTTTGTTTCCTGGTGCTTCTCCATCTGATCCTTAACCCCAAACCAATCCACAGTAGCATGACCAGGACTCTTCCCTTGTTTCCTTTATCTCTTCAAACATGTAATGGGTCATTATAAAAATTGCCCTATTTGAGGGCTTTCCCTGGCAGTCCAGTGGTTAAGACTCCATGCTTCCAATGCAGGGGTGTGGGTTCGATACCTGGTCAGGGAACTAAAATCCCACATGCCTCTTGGGGTGACCAAAAAGTTAAAAAAAAAAAAAATACAGCTGCCCTATTTGAGGTTGATTCTTTTATTCTGAGTGCATCTGCAAAATCAGTACACTGCCTATCAGGCTACAGTTCCTCATCCAGTGCCTTCATATTTCCCAGGGTAGAGCCTGAGGACTCAAGACTGCTAGGTGATCTCAAACAAGAAAATGCTGCAGAGAACTTAGACCCACACGTGCACATGCACACTGGTTTGTTTCTAACCTCCATTCACACATGACAGCCTACATGTTGTACAGAGATAGTTCAAGTATTATAAAAATTGATAGAGCTCCGTTTTTCCTCTTGGTAGAATGTCATGGATTTAGTACCGAGTATGCATTCTTTTTTTTTTTTAAATAGAATTCTGTATCTGATCTTACTTAGGGTTGGATGATGTCAAAGTAAAGTCCAACCCACCTCTTTTTTTTTTTTTAATTTATTTATTTTTATTTATTGGCTGTGTTGGGTCTTCGTTTCTGTGCGAGGGCTTTCTCTAGTTGCGGCAAGCGGGGGCCACTCTTCATCGCAGTGCGGGGGCCTCTCTTGTTGCAGAGCACAGGCTCCAGACGTGCAGGCTCAGTAGTTGTGGCACACGGGCTTAGTTGCTCCGCGGCATGTGAGATCCTCCCAGACCAGGGCTCGAGCCCGTGTCCCCTGCGTTGGCAGGCGGATTCTCAACCACTGCGCCACCGGAGAAGCCCCCGAGTATGCATTCTGATCACAGTAGAAGTAAGCTATACACTCAAAATATAGATATTATCAGTGATAATGGATAGCCAGGAAGAAATATTTAGATGGTTGCTTATAGTATCAAAATTCCCAAATTGGATATCTTCATTGAAGAAAAATATGACTTCCAAATGAATATATTGAGAGAGTTTATACTCAGAATATCTGCTTGTCATGAAATTACCAATCAGTCAAACTTTATGCCAAAGTGACACTGGGTTTGTCCCCCTGTATAGTATAAACTTTATCATGAGTTAATCCCAAGATGAATTCTTTGCCATTTTGCAGTTAAAGAAGTGGCCAGTTTCACACTTAAGTATACTTTAAATATTTTTGTAAAGATTCTGTATATTGTGTATTATTGTAGTCATTCAGTTGACACCTGATTTGGTAAAATAATTATCATGGTTATTCTTTTTACCTACCAGAGACCATATTTTTGATCCATGTAATGCTTGCCCTATTTCTTTCTTGCTCACATTTGTCCATGCCCTCTGCTAAAGATCACCAGGAATGCATGTGTAGTCAAACAATTAGGGTTTATTGCTCTTGTAAGGAGAGATACCATGCCATGGGGTACTAGGTAGCACCTCAGTATCAGGGTGTTAGAGACTATTGTAGAATTTGGCCTCATAGTAGGTGGTTTGGGGAAGAGTTTAAAGAAGCTAGATTTTGCTCTGAATTGGATGCTATCAGGAAGTTTAGGTAGTTCCATGATTCAGTATTTTAAGAGATCCTGTCTAGAAGGAGGGAATAACAGAGCGAGACTAAAGCTGCAATTCATAAGGAAGCAGCAGTTACTCATGAGCCAGGGTAGGGGGATGTTGGGCTATTTTTGTGGTTTAGACAATGTTCACATTCAGACATGTATAGGGATTGGTCTTTTTGTCTTGATCCATCACAACCACAGGTGGCCTTGTCTGATGTTGATGCTCTGTAAAATTATTTATGTTCATAGGGGAACACGAAGACCTAGCTGTGAATACCTGGTAACCTCCTAGCGACACCAAGGTCCAGCTAATAATATTAGCCCAGCACCTAATATTGAAGATGGCCTTTCTTTTTCTTGAATTTACTTCCTGTATCTTCCTTCCATTTCTGAAAGATAAGGATGCCTAGTCTTAGGACTATGTTCTTCTCCTTTGCTCAGTTATCATCTTGGCCATGGCATGAGGAAGATTTCAATAGAAATAATGAAGCTATTTTGGACTCCCTGCTTAAATGGCAGAGTCCTTTGCTCAGTGGTTCTCTAGTTAATAATTCTTTCTCATAGTGATGCAAGATTCATCACTTGCCAGGCCTTCTTTTGTCATCCTGCAGGATGAGAGGATTTGTATATGATTAAAATTCATTGAAGAGCTATAATATCAAATGCTATATCTCTGAATAATTACTTTGAGTGTGTATTGTCTTGAACTGCCATGACAGTTACAGCTAAGTTATGGTCAACTTAGCTCAGCTATAGTGCCCAGTTGTTTGGTCTAACTAAACACTAGTCTAGATGTTGCTGTGAGGCTATCTTGTAGATGTGATTAACATATAATTAGAAACTTTTAAGTAAAGTAGAATACCCTTGATAATGTGAGTGGGCCTCATCCAATCACTCGGAGGTCTTAAGAGCAAAAATAGTTTTCCCAGAGAAAAATTAATTCTACCTTGAGACTGTAATATAGAAATCCTACCTGAGATTCCAGCCTGCTGGCCTCCCCTACAAATTTCAGACTTGCAGCCTTCCTACAATTAAAACAAATATATGTTTACACATATCCTATTGGTTCTGTTTCTCTGGAGAATCCTGACTAAAACAACTGCTATTTAGCATTTTATAATTATAATTTTTATATATTTAAGTACATGATAGGGACATTGAGTGCAGGGAATTTTATATTCTTCATGCCCTATGAATACTTATTGAATGAATCAATGAAAATTTGGTGACACTTTCCCCTTAACTTATAATGCTCTTTATTTCATTAGCTTTCACTGATGGTTAAAGGACCTGAGGGTCAGCTTAGTTTTTCTAAATCAACACAAAGTCATTTATATGTTAATTTAAAATTCAGACTTTATCTGTATTTTGAGTAAGATGATACAGGAGCTAGGTTAAAAATGACTGGGTTTGCTCTGAAAACTGAAATTGAAATATTTGAAAATGCAAGCAGGCTTCTCATTTTATGCCCTAATCTACTCCATTTATTAACACATGCTATTGAGAAGTAGACTAGTTCTAATTTATATGTATGACCAAGGCCAGAAACTTAGAGTGGTATTTAGATGTTGCACAGTAGATATTTTGAACTGGCCACTACCTTGGTTATCACTATATTGACTAGATATTTATTTCCTTTCTATTTATATGCATCGTCCCAACTTCAATTTTTTTGGCTATTTCATGCCTTCAATCTTTTTTTAAAATATTTATTATTTATATTATTTATTTATTTATGGCTACGTTCGGTCTACGTTGCTGCTCATGAGCTTTCTCTAGTTGCAGCGAGCGCGGGCTACTCTTCATTGTGGTGCACGGGCTTCTCATTGCGGTGGCTTCTCTGTTGGGGAGCACGGGCTCTAGGCGCGTGGACTTCAGTAGTTGTGGCTTGCAGGCTCTAGAGCGCAGGCTCAGTAGTTGTGGCCTGTGGGCTTAGTTGCTCTGTGGCATGTGGGATCTTCCTGGACCAGGGCTCGAAACCGTGTCCCCTGCATTGGCAGGTGGATTCTTAGCCACTGTGCCACCAGGGCAGTCCCGTGCCTTCAATCTTACTATGAATCTTAAAAGTGATAGTTGTTTGAGGACAAATAATCTAAAATTTTAAGAAGCTCAGGCTATGAGATGGCAGGAATTTGATTCTATGTTTAATTTTATTAGCATACATATAATTGAGACAAGGCAAATCATGACACACACTTTCTTTACACCTTTTTTTTTGAACTTGTACTTCCAACATCTACGGTAGAGCATTCACTGTATCTTTTGCCCTTATATCTTAATGTCTTAGTAGAATTCCCTGATGTCAGAAGAACAACTATTTTATTCAGAATTTTAAAACAGAGTTAAATATAATCATTGAAAGCTGAGTTTTTAGGATCCTAGCCATCAAGGATAAATGGAATTCTTACAGCTTCTGTAATAGTGACTCCTGAGTTTTCCAGATTATATCACTTCTGAACACCACCCCCTGCCCCCGCTTTACTTCCTTCACCTACTCCTTCAGTTTTAGCAAGGTAAGAGCTGCACCTGTGTGTGGTCAAAATGGATTCTCTCCCTAGGACTAGATAGTATTTTGCCCAATCTATGCTCTCTGCCTAAGTCACCTTTCCTCTGGCTTCTTTTCCCTTACTTAATTACTTCAGAATAAGACATTGATTTTAAACACACACACACACACACACACAGAGACACACACACACACATACACACATATACATATTCCTAGGCTGGCCTCAATGTTCTCGCTCTGTGGCTCTGTGGCACTTTGGACTTCTATTATCTTAGCTATTAGCATACTGCACAGCTGCTGTACACACTCGTCTCCTCCCATTCTGTAAGCTCCATGTCACTGTGTTCAGTAAGTCACCAATGACTAGCAAAGAGCCTGATGCATTGTAGACACTAATAGTAAATTAGCAATCAGATTTGACAAGCATTTTTCATTCAGGGTGGTGAAAAAGAAGGCCAGAGTGTTTAGCAACCAAAAGTCAGTGAAGTGATATTTGCAGTTTTGCAAAGCTTCATGAGATATTTGACCAATTCTAATTTCTCCTATGTTTTTTCAAGCCTAACTTCTAGTTGTAATCTTAATTCAATGTATTACTTTTCTATGTTGAAAAATATAACTTAAACAATGAATCTATATAGTATATGCTTATTAAGAAAACTGAAAAAATAAAATGAACGTATGTCATTTTTATACTATGAATTGTGGCTTGAAGTTTATGTATATGTTTTCATTTGCAAAATATCATCTGCTGTAGTATTTGAGTGATGAAAATAAAATATTTAAAGATATAAACCAAATATAAAATTACATATATCAACAACAGATGTATATTTTGCAATCATGTATGTATGTTTGTGTATATATGTATTTATATGTGTATACAAAATGGTACATATTTCACAGGATCATTATGAGGATTGAATATAAAGAGCTTTGAATAGTGACTGGAACATAAAAAACATTATATAAATTTTGTCAATATTATGATTATTGATGATTTATAAATATTTTTGGATTGAGGAAGATTTTTTCTTTTCATTCCTAGAGAAAATGAGAGATAAAATAGTATTTTTTGGTCATCAAAGCTATTAGGGTGTAGTAACAACTTGGGTTTTGGGCATCAGTAGACCAAAAGTGGCAGCCATGTCAGGTCAAGCTGAAAAGATCATGCATCAGTGTTGGCAGTCAAAAACCTATCACGCTTCCATCCTTTCTTTGTCTGGACAGAGGCAAGTGCTCTCTCTGGGGTCACACTCGAACAGGGGCTTTACCTCTAGTGGCAATCTTTCGTCCTTTAAGTTTCAGAATTGCTGCCGTGCATCCTCTGTAATTTAAAAGCTTTTTGAGATTTTCATCTAAAATAAGTTTTCTAGAAAACTCACTCCAGTTTCATTTCTCTTGATGTATTTCTTTGCTTTCCCTCTCAAGCAATTGGGACAAACTTTTGGGATTGCAAAAATATTATTACTTCCACGGGTGTTTCTACCCACACTCTACACCTTCATTTCTACATACTCATCAGCATGCTTTTTCTACTATATTTCACTTAATGGGGTGTTTGCTCAAAAAACTAAAGACAATAAATTGTCACTATAATGAAAATATAGTTTAAGTAGAATAAATGTATTTGAATTCTTGACATTTGTCTTTTATGAACTTAAAAGTATATTTTACAAACTTTGAGCTTCTTCCCTCTTACTCTTTCTTCTTTGGAAAAAAAAATTGTACTCAGAGTCTCTCCTTTCTATTTTTTATTATTTTTTCCATTCTCAATTTTTATATTTCTAAAACACAGCTGGACTTAACCCACTATTAATTATAAGTTGTACAATGATTTACAATTTGTTAAGCTCTTTGTGCTTTTCATCCTTACAAAGACCATATGAAGTCATCATGTCAGGGAATAATGTGCCCCCCCCTCCCTTTTTCTAAAATAGAGTAAAAATAGTAAAGCAACTTGACAATGTTAAACTTCCTAGTAAATATTACGCAGTAATTTGGTCTTACATCATCACTCTCCCAAATATATTTATTGCACCATTGTAACCTCCGATGCTGAAAAGGGCTTAATTTAGAGACATGATTTTGATCTAAAAGTAAAAATGTACAAAAAGGAATTAAAATCCTAAATTTTAATAATTACCCTTGTCCTAGGTTACTACTTGGTGTTAAAAAGAGGAAGCAAGGTAAGAAGACCCAGCTTCTCCCAACTTACCCTTATGAATTCTTGAAATTCATCAATATTAACGATAGTCAAAATAGGAAAAGAGGCCCATTTGTCTGGTGTAGTGAGAGGATGAAGGAAAAGGAAAAAGAGGAAACTTGAGGTTGCCTATTCACCCAGTTTTCTCATTATGGAATCTTGGCAGGAAACTGTCCAGAAAGTATACTCCTTCAGGGTGAGTGTGGTTAGAGGTGACTGTGGTCCTTTTGCCCACTGACTTATTTCAATTTGCTCTTTCCTCTGCCCCCACCCCCTCTTCTCCTGCACAGAAGAATCAGTTGATCCTCACTGGTCCCTCAGAATTAGCGCTCTATGTAATGCCTTTTCTTACTTTCTTCCTGGATCTACTCAGAGAAACAGAATTCTGTTACTAGATCAGCTGCTTTAGATTGCTTCAGAAAACAAATTTTAGAAAAAAAATGGGGCTTCACTGGTGGTGCAGTGGTTAAGAATCCGCCTGCCAATGCAGGGGACACGGGTTCAAGCCCTGGCCTGGGAAGATCCCACATGGCTGCGGAGCAACTAAGCCCGTGTGCCACAACTACTGAGCCTGAGCTCTAGAGCCCGCGAGGCACAACTACTGAGCCCACGTGCCACAACTACTGAAGCCTGCGCGCCTAGAGCCCATGCTCTGTGACAAGAGAAACCACAATGAGACAATGAGAAGCCCACGCACTGCAATGAAGAGTAGCCCCCACTCGCCACAACTAGGGAAAGCCCATGCACAGCAACGAAGACCCAATACAGCCAAAAATAAAAACAATAAATAAATTAATTAAAAAAAAATGAACTGGGTCATTTTTGTGATCAGTTATCGATGACCAGCTCAAAATTTTCTCTGAGGCATTTATTCAAAGTGATATATTCAAAGTCAAATTATATTAGAATAATTCTGTTCTATTAATTTTAATTATATAAACAACACATTAATTGCATTGCCTTTGTTAATCATTAAAACATGCCAGATAAATCTAAGTCCCCTTCATCATGACTGCAATCTTGGCCCCCTTCATCCTTCAGAACTAACTACAGAACTAACAAATAACTTCTCATGTGTATCCTCCAGTGTCTTCCTTATATCTGAATTGCTTAAATATACAAAACTGTAGAAAATAAAAAGTATTGTTTTGTTTTTGACGTCAAATACACTGTTCTGTAATTTGCTTGCCTTCCTTACACTTAACAATATAGCTTAAAGATTTCTTTATGCTAGAACATAAAGATCTACCTCATTCTCTTTATCTATTATACTATATTCCATAATACAGTATCCTCTTCCCTACTAATTGACATTCAGGTTATTTCCAGTTTTTACTGTTACAAATAAAACCACAATAAGCATCCTTGAGTATGACTTCTTAAGTTAATGCCAGTATTTTTCAAGAATGTATATGGATAATTAAAAATGGAAGATTATAGGGTACACATAGTCTCACTTATAACAGATCTTGCTAAATTTCCCCATAAACTTACTATCACAAATAATATTCAATTAACAATGCCCATTTTCCACAGTCTCAATAACATATGGTATAAAACTTCAAATTTTTGCCAGTTTGATAAGGGAAAATGGTTTCAGATTAACTTTTACTGCTTTTCCCAGGGTGGGAAAGTCATCATAAAAATCCTCTTTAAAATAATTTTATGTGATGCATTAAGTAAAACTCAAGTTGATATATTAATTTTTTCTGTATTTCTATTTTATTATACCATACTATCAGATGTCCTTATTCAGGGACTATTTAAGACTCTGTCTTTAGGGCAAAACTCCCTTCTCTCACTGAAGTAAGACTGTTAATTGGTTTTTGAATCTGATTACTGATACAAATGGGATCAACAGTAAAAGCAGTAAGCAATTTATTTTATTTTCACAGTCCATTGCCAAGTAAAACAGCTGATAACTTCCCATGAAACTAAGAGATTGTCCATCCTCCTAAAAGGCAAGACAAAAAAAAAAAAGAAAAATTCCTAAGCAGACATAACTGACACCTTGTTAAAGAAGCCTTTCCTTAGAGTCAGTTCTTCAGGCTTGGGATTATGGGAAGAGTCTGAGCACATTCAGGCCCTCCCTGCACTTTATATTGTACATACCATCTGCTTTTACTCAGGATAAAAGCTAGAGGTGAGCTTTAGGGTCTCTCAATGCATGGGCTTGAACAATCAAATCAAGTTATTTTTAGAACTAGGGATACATGCACAGTTTCACTGGCTGTGCTGTGATACTGATAAGGAGGCCCAGTGGCCCAGAGAGTCCCGCTTTTGAGCAGGAATAAAAAGAGAAGCCCCTATCTCAATAAAGAGTGTCAGGGAAAAATGTGCTGAACTCTTCATTCTCCACAGCAGTGCTAATGCAGAGGAGAAGTAGTGGGCTCTGAAGTGCATTCAATGGACAGACATTCTCGATGTGTGTTGTATTTATCCCAGGTAAAAGAAAGACACATTTTATAAAGATAAGTGCTTTTCATTCAATGAATGAATGATGTGGTAACATAAAGATTAAACCATACTGAAATTGACACCAAAGTAATATATAAGCATTTTTAGATCATATACCCTATCTGTATGGCTTTAGGTGAGAATTTAATCTCTTTAATTTTTTAACTGACTCATATATAAAATGGAGTTACTAATATGTCACTGACAACTTCATAGGGCTTTGAGAGTCAGAAGAGAGCATTGTCATGTTGGGAAACCTCTAAACTACAGTTATGGATTCATTCATTTTTTAATCTATTCAACAAATAGTTATCGAGTATATAGTATGTTCCAGGAATGCACACACACGCACATACACTTTAATATATATGATCAGTTTGGATAAATGCTGGGAAGGAATGTGGGCTCTTAGCTATTATGTCGACCTGAAGCAAGAATTCTTGCTCTAGAGGATAAATGCAGGCTAACGGAAGAGAATAATATTTAAAACAAGCATAGGAGGGTGAGTTCAAGTTATTCGAGCCAAGGGTCTGGGAGTTTAAGGGGCAGAGGCAGAGCAGCGCTTCCTGTAGGAAAAAGAGCATGTACAATGCCTTAGGCAAAAAATGATTAACTAGGAAACTCCTTGAGCTTTTCTTTAGTTATTTTTACAGTAAATTCCAACTCTTGTAAAATGTATATATAATACAATTTAGGATATTTGCTCTAAAAGCTTTCATTTTAGAAAAAAATATTATTAAAATGGGTTAATTACTTGAATTACTATGTTCGGTGGCAGATGCAAGGCTTTTAATATCCCTAATTCACATCCTATTGTACTTAGCACTTTTATGCATATATGTGCATTTGTTCTCTTTCTTTAAAATTAAAAACAAAATACCCTTTAGCACTTCCAGCCTATCTTCAGTAATGGCTGAATCTATAGCAGCCTTAATTGGTCCCTTTCCCAAATGAAAACTTACATGAGGTATAATTTTATAGGCATATTGAGTTAGTAATTCTATTTGTATTCCTTTAACTACTATGTTACATGAGCCATTTTCTTTTTAGATATACTCACTTAAAATATTTTTTTCTGAGTATAAAAGTAATATAGATATTATAGAACACTAATATCAGGCAAAAAAGTATAACATATTAAGTAACAATCACATGATACTACCAACTAGATTTAGATATTACTAACATTTTGGAGCATACATACATTTACAGTCTTTTTGTTCTAAACATATATGTGTACTTAAACAAAATGGATATTATCTGGAATATGCATGAATGTATTCAGCTATTTCTAATATCTATAATATTTCTCCTGTTAATAAATATTTCTTAGAATTATTTTAATATCTGCAAAATGTTCAACAAAGTTTATCTAAACACAAAGCTCACTTAAAAATTTACCTAGTCCTAAATATTTAAGTAGTTTCAACTTCTTACTAATCTAAATCATGCTGTCATAAATCTTCATGTACATGAATGTTTGTTTATATATTCAATTTGTTACTGGCAATAAATATTTAAGTAGTTTCAACTTCTTACTAATCTAAATCATGCTGTCATAAATCTTCATGTACATGAATGTTTGTTTATATATTCAATTTGTTACTGGCAATTAATTCCTAGAAATTTAATTGCTAGATTAAAAATAACACGCATTCTTGATACATATTGCCAAATTGCCCTCCAGAAATAATGTACAAATTTATATTTCTACCAGTAATGTTTTTGTGTGTTTTCACATATTCAACAACACATATTCAGCCAGTAGGTAGTTGGCTATTTTAAAATTCTCTGTCATTATGGTAGTCTTCAAAATATACCCTTAAATTTCAGTTTCTTGAATTAAAAGACTGAATTTTAATTAATTTTTGACCTATAAAATTTGTGCATAATTAATGTATAAAACTTTGAGTTTGGAACTAAGTCTACACTAGTGAAACCATCACCACAATCTATGCCATAAACATATCCACACCTGTAGAAGTTTCTTCCCACCTTATTATATTTATGTTTAAAGATGAGAAGCATTAACATAAGATTTACACTCTTAGCCAAGTGTTAAGTATACAGTACATTAACTATAGGCACTATGCTGTACAGTAAATTTCTAGGACTTCTTCATCTTGTATAAACAGAACTTTGTACTCCTTGTCTAATATCTCCCCATATATCCCCACCCCAGCCCTTGGAAACACCCATTCTACTCTCTGCTTCTATGAGTTTCATTACTTTAGATTCCTCATAAAAGTGATATCTGTCCTCCTGTGTCTGGCTTATTTCACTTAGCATAGTGTCCTCCAGGTTCATCCATGTTGAAACAAATGGCAGAATTTCCTTCTTTTTATATAAGAATATTCCATTATCTTCATCCATTCATCCACTGGACATTTAGATTGTTTCAACATCATTACTATTGTGAATAGTGCTGCAATGAACATGGAGGTCTTAATATCTTTTTGAGACTCTGATTTCATTTCTTTTGGATAAATACTTAGAAATAGGATTGTGGGATATGGTGGTTAAATTTTTAGTTTTTTGAGGAACCTCCATACTGTTTTCCATAGTGGTGGCACCAGTTTACAGTCCCACCAACAGTGACCAAGTGTTCCAATTCTCCACATTCTTTCCAAAATTTGTTATTGTTATTTTAATAGCCATCCTAACAGATGTAGGGTAATAAATAGCTCATTGTTGTTCTGATTTGAATTTCCTGTTGATTTTGTGATGTTGAACACCTTTTCATATGTTTGACATCTGTATGTCATCTTTGGGGAAATGTCTATTCAGTTCCTTTGCTCATTTTTGAATTGGGTTATTTATTAATATTTGCTATTGAGTTGTAGGTGTTCCTTATGTATTTTGGATATTACCCCTTTATCAGATACACGGTTTATAAATATTTTCTCGCATTCTATAGGTTGTCTTTTCATTTTGTTGTTTCCTTTGCTGTGCAGAAGCTTTTTATTTTGACATAATCTCACTTTTGTATTTTTGCTTTTGTTGTGTGTTTTGATGTCATATCCCAGATATTCATCGCCTATGTCAATGGCAAGAAGCTTTTTCTTCTAGGAATTTTAGGGCTTACATTTAAGGCCTAATTTGCAGTCTTACATTTAAGTCTTTAAATCATTTGAGTTGATTTTTTGGGTATGGTGTGAGATATCCACTTTTCCCGACACCATTTATTAAAGAGACTCACCTTTCCCCATTGTGTATTCTTAGCACCATTGTGAAAAATTAGTTTGCTGAATATGCCTAGGTTTATTTCTGGGCTCTCTGTTAAGTTCCATTGGTCTATATGTCTGTTTTTATACCAGCACTATACTATTTTGATTACTGTAACTTTATGATACATTATAAAGTTAGGAAGTGTGATGCCTCAAGCTTTGTTCTTTCTCAAGGTTTTTACTTGGGCCATTCAGGGTCTTTGTGATTCCATATGAATTTTAGGAATGTTTTTTCTATTTCTGTAAAGAATACCATTGGAATTTTGATGGGAATAGCGTTGAATCTGAAGATCACTTTGGTTAATAGGGACATTTAAAAAATATTAATTCTTCCAATTGATGAACATTTATTTGTGAAGAAAGACTGATTTTCCCCCATATTTATTTTTGCTTGTATATGTTCTTTTGTGATCTGTTACTTTTCCACTTTTCTTTCTGCTATTCATAATGTTATTATTGACTTATGAGTCCTGTACAAATGGAAGCTTTTAACATGTTTGTGTGCTGTATTTGCAGAAAATAGTATTCCTATTTATTGATTTGTGGTATTACAAATTGGGAAAGAAAGGAATATTTGATAAATGGTGATGATAAATTATTTTGGTAAGAGTACAGAGAAAAGAGGCTTAGAATGGGTGTTAAGCCTTTACTCTGTACATTCATAAAAGTTCACTTCAGGTAGGTTGAAGAGGCAAATGTAAAAAAATATTAAGAAGAAATCATAGGATAATATCTCTGATTTAGAACTGGTGAAATCCTTTTTAAGCATAAAGGCAATAAAAGAAATTTGTAAAGGAAAAAGTTAAGATTTGGCTATAGTAAAATAAATAAATAAATAAAACCTACAGTATAGGTTTAATATCCTTTTTTTAAAATATAAATTTATTTATTTATTTTTGGGGGGGCTGCACTGGGTCTTCATTGCTGTGCGTGGGCTTTGTCTAGTTGCGGTGAGCAGGGGCTGCTCTTTGTTGTGGTGTGCGGGCTTCTCATTGCGGTGCTTCTCTTGTTGCAGAGCACAGGCTCTAGGCACGCGGGCTGCAGTAGTTGTGGCACGTGGGCTGTAGAGCACAGGCTCAGTAGTTGTGGCGCACGGGTTTAGTTGCTCCGCGGCATGTGGGATCTTCCCGGACCAGGGCTCGAACCCGTGTCCCCTGCATTGGCAGGCAGATTCTTAGCCACTGTGCCACCAGGGAAGTCCCTAATATCCTTTTAAAAAAAGATTTCCAAGGGGAAATGATTGACTTTAAATGTAAAATCATTCTAATAATGGGTGAAACCAAACAACATAAAAATACTGTTTAACTCTTTTCTGGAGTCAATATTTTAACTCATATTCTAAAATGCAGAACCACTTTTATAGTAAGATATGATTCAAGTAAACTGGAATTTCATATATAAGAATGACAATCATTTTGAAGTAAAAGTGTTTGTATTTTGGTGGTGTTTTATTAAAGAACAATGTTGCCTTTCTAATTGGCATGCATTTAATTCCAGAGAGTCCTCCTTCTGTTCGGCCTCTCTTGAGCTGAAGCCCAGGTGGCAGTACCTACTATGGAGACCACACTAATGTCACCCATGTTGTCTGATGACTCATGACCAGAGCCCCAATCTCTTAGGTTCAGAGCTGATGTTCCTAACTGCATATTAGAGCACCACACCTGGATGTCAGGCTGTAAATTAATCTGTCTCAAACAGAAGTGATCATTCTCTCTCTCCAATCTCCTCCTCCTTAGTTATCTCCTCTGTCAGTTAATGATATCATTGATCACCTAGATGCCTGTTCTTGGTGTCATTCTGTACTCCCCCTTGTTTGCCGTTGCACAGATCTAATTACTTCTCAATAATCATTTGTGATTCCACTTTAGAAAGCCCCCTAATTTTCTTCTTTTCTTTGTTTCTTAATGGTATTTGTCTAGTTTAGGCTCTTCTCATTGATCACCTCACTCTTGCAAGAGCTTGCTAATTTGTCTTTTTATCTCTTTTCTTTTCTTCATTCCAAAACCTAGTTAGATGCTAAAAAAAATCTGTAAAGAAACCCTCCTTGTATATTCTGGAATATGCACAACTATGAAGACAACTTTAAGAAAATGTGCTCTTTATACATCTCTTTCAAACCTCCATATGCCGTCACACATTTTTTTTTTTAATCTTAGAAGTTGCATGTGTTTCCTAAGCAGAAGTAGTTCTGCCAAGTAACATATAGAGCTCTGTTAAAGCAATGACTGTGTGCTTGCCAATGATTGTGGGTGAAGGACAAGAAGAGGAAAACATGAGAGGAGAGTGAATAGTATTCACTCCTTTCCTCTACCTCCTGCTCAGTTTGCTTTCATCTCCTCCCTCTTCTTCTCTCAACTCTTAACTTTTTAGATCAAGGAGTATGATGGCCTCTACTCAGTACACTGGCAAGGGATACAGAAATAAATAAGCTGAAATTTAACCAAATATGGGTTAAACACTGAAATGAACCACTAAAACGAAGAAAATCTTTCACTTATAAATTGTCTATCTTTAGATTTGCCAGTCAAGTACTACGCAGATATAACTTCCCTTAAATAAGGTTTTTTTTTTCCTCCCCAAAGTGAGGAACCCTTGTATTATTCAAGAAACTGAGATTACAGTGATTTTTGATGTTAATTGTTGAGTAATTATGGCTTCATCATTGTAGTAAAATGTTGGGACAGATGTCTAATTAAAGCTGATGAAATTATTGAAGTTATCCACCGAAGGGAACAAAATGCTTAGCAATTCTTCTTTGACGTCAGTGTACCCACCGTGATTCTGCAGTGAAATTATCAGCAGGACAAAGATGGGAGTATATACTTAAATATAGTAATTCTATCAAATAATATATTTTCTTAATTGTAAAGGCCTTTGATTTATAAATATATCAAATGCTTCATAAACTAAATAACCAGCTTGATAGTTTGTCATATAGATGTAATTAAAACGAAATGATCTCTAATTCTCATTCATTACACTGGAGATTTTTCTCTATAAAATGGAAGGTAATGCTCAGTTTGATAAAAAATTTCTTTGGGTAATAATAGAATTATTAACTATCCTGTATGAGTTTCTGTGGAATTTTTTATGAGAGCTAAAGTCTACACTTTCATAAGCACATATTTATTTGATTGGAAAAAAAGGAAAGTGAACATTTCCTTCAGAATAAAGCTTAGAAATAATAGAAAGTGATATTATTGAAGTATTTTTGCTTAGCAGGTTTCAGAAGTATATTTCTTTGGGACAGCCACTCTGTGAACATTGAAGAACTTATGACACTCTCTCGATAAAGTATTTAAAGGAAGGAGGTTATTCTTGCCTCTCCCTAATAAGTGACCTTTAGTATGGTCTTAGAAGAATGGGGCTAAGCTGTCCTTTACTTTTGTTCTTTGAGTCCCATGTGCTTATCACGATTGTGACACAGTTTAATTTCCTCTAAGTCCTATAATAAAACAAAAATGTAAATAGAAACCAAAAACCATACAAAAAGAAAAAACAATCTTTCATATCCTTCTTAATACACACAGAATTATGAGGATTCATTTAGAAGCCTGATGGGAAATTCAATATAAGATGGTATTTAAATAGAAAAAATTACAATGCTAAGAATAACTGTTTATTGAGAACCTGCCCTGTGCCTAGCACCATGCTAAATGCTTTACAGACAATATCTCAATTAATCCTCACCACAACTCTTTTTTAATGCATTATGAAAGAAGAGTGATTATCTGGCACCTACTAAAACAAATGAACCAAACACTCAAATGATTTCTTTAACTACACTTAAGGCAGTTATTGAATACCTCTATGTGTTGGACGCCAAGGCTAGAAAAATAGTCTGCTATGGTCCTCTAGTTCATGAAGAAAAAGTTATCACGAAGAAAAAGTTGTCAGTTGAATTTAGGCAGATCTGTTTCAGCATAGGCAAGGAACAAAAGAAGATCTGGAAAAAAACTGAAATGCTTCTTTTCAGCTGCCACCCCAATTTTATCCACTCTGCCACTCCACACTGGTTCCTGGTACCACACCTAACTCACCCCTTCTCTCCTCCCAGTAGAACTCCTCTCAGATAACTCCATCCTCTAACTCCCCTCTTCACGGTATCTTCATCAAGCATGTCTGGTCTCTGTCCTATTCTATTAGAGCACTTTTATCTACCATCAACTGTGACAGTGAACTAACTGGATAAACTAATCCTTACTTTTGTGTTAATAAGAAACAATAGCTTATAAGATATTCCTCCCAGGTAACAGGTAATTTTCTCACTGAACTCCTCTTGCAATAAAGTGTCAAAGTATATCTAGGAACTGAGCAAGGGTGATAGGAGAGCAATTTGGGGGCAGAGTAGAAAGGGCATTTCGTTTCCTTCAGTGTACTCTCACTCGTAAATTTTTCACTTGATAAATTGTCTTTCCTTAATGCGACAAGTGTAACATCTTTCATATGCAAGGCTAGTTTTAGGTGCTGGGGGTACAATGGTGAATGAGACGGCATAGCCCTCACCAGGCCCCACCTAGGGCTGTTACATATTTCTAGGATCGGTAAAGTGCTCAGAGGAGAATAACATATAGACTCTATGCTCAAGAAGTTTATGAGCTCAGAAGCCATAACTTAAATATTTTGATGATGCTTTTTCTTTACTTATAGAATTGGTCATATATAGGTTAAACACTGACCTCTACTTGCTCTTTCACAAAGCGTGCTAAAGGCTGTTGAATGAGATCACCCAAGTGTGCTTTAGGAAACTGTCTTCTCTGATCACTCTGTTAGGAGTATAAATACAAAGCAGGGTTCACAAACTCAAATATGTACACGGGCCCAATATGTTAAAAAAAAATAAAATCAGTGATGTCAATTGAGTGTAAGACAAGATGGCTTGACGGGGACTGTGTTCATTTGAAAACTGTGTGTATTACTTAATGACATTCAAATACAAAGCTTAGAAACATAGTGCCAGCCAACTAAAGCACAGCCAGAGACCCCAGAATTTGATCTCCATGTCACTACATTTTTATCTCTGATTGGTAGGATTGACTGTGATATTCAGAAGATGAAAACCCTTAACAAATCAGTGAATTAAAGTTATATTTATGCTTCCATGGGCTAACTAAAATTAGCCTGAGAAATGTTATATTATTCTCTTCAAAAATAGTTATTTCATGCCTACAGTGTCTTGGACTCTGTGCTAGGTGCTTGGGATACATCTGTGGCAAGCTAGATGAAAATATCTGTCTTTGTGGGGTTTACATTCTAGCAAGGTAAAGAAGTAAATAAATGATTTAAAAAAGTACTCTGGCAAAAGGGAAAATGGGGACAGGTTAATGGTAAATAGAAGATACTTGTAGTGGTTGCAATTTTTCATAGGCGATCAAGGAGGACATATTTAAAAGGGGGATTTGAGCCATTTCTTCAGAGTCATGGTTGAGTTGCCATGTGAACGGTCAGTCAATACATTTCAAGCTGAGGGAAGAGCCACCTGGGAAGATAATTTGTGATTTTTTGTGAGGCCTGTTCAAGTGACATTTAAGGGGGCCAGTGGTTGGGGTGAAGTGAATGAGGGGTACAGTAGAATGCTAAGGGACTTATAAACCATTTTAAAGACTTGCTTTTCTCTGAATAAAATGGGAATTGTTACATGGTTCTTTTTTCCCCCCCAGAGGAAATTACCTAAATTATGTTTTGAGGATTATTCCAGCTATACTGTTGAGGATAAACTCTATGAGAACAAAGGTAGAAACATGGAGACAAGTTTGGAGGCTATTTAATAATCCAGGCAAAAGATAATAGCTTATAAAATATTCCTTCTTAGTAACATGTAACGTTCTCACTGACCTCCTTTGGTGATAAAGTGTCAAAGTATTTCTGGAAACTGAAATGGCTCAGATGGTGCTGGTAGCTGGGATTTATAATTGTTGAGAAACTTGACAAATCTACTCAGGTGGTAATGACAGCAATGGTGAGTTATCCCCTAATGACGTCTGATTAAAAGCTATCGTATTATTAGGGAAGAGGGAGCAGGAATGTTCTGAAAGCAGGAATGAGGACTAAGGAAAATAAGAATATTATCTTCAGACCCACTTGTACAAAGCCTGTGTGTGTAGAGTATGGCGATGGTCACTCCATAAGAGAGCCCATAGGGAAGCACAATCCTCAGGTAACAGCCAGATGTCAGCTTCAGAAAGAAAATAAAGGGAATATTAAGAGAAGAGGTTGAGAATGAATATAGAGGATTTTGGCTGGTGGTGAACCATGTATCTCAGAAGGTACAGTGGAAGTTTTAAGAATTGATTAGGGATAGGCGAAAGATACAGAAGGGGCGGGGTGAATATATAATTTATCTTCCAAATGGGGCATTTCTTAAAGTGTATGGGACACCACTGATACCTATTCCAGGATAACAGACATACATCAGAAACACTGCAGGCCCACCTGGACTCACAGTAGAGGTGGTAACCCTGATTGCCTTAGGAAGATTAGAATGTGAGAGATGAAGGGTACTCTGGCATCTGGGGCTTCTTTAAATGACAGTCATAAACGGGTTAAAGGGCCTAATGAGATTTGCTGAATTCAAGGCAGATAATAGCAGCGGAGTTGGAGTGTAGAGAGGAAAGTCACACATTTGAGCTGAGATCTGAATTGTTACTGAACACAAGTTCATGCGCCCAAGGCACAGTGAGGCTAAACAATACCAAAATATCCCAGTTTGGAGCAGAGAAAGGTTTATTGCAGAGCCATGCAAGGAGAACGGGGGGCTCATGCCCAACCCCAAACCCTGAACTCCCCAGAGGGTTTCAGCAAAGCATTTGTAAAGGCAAAGTGATGTTGGGGGGGGGTGTTCACAGGGTATGTGATCAATTTGTGCACAATTTTTTTTTTGAATTTTAAAATTTTATTTTATTTATTTTTTTATACAGCAGGTTCTTACTAGTCATCAATTTTATACATATCAGTGTATACATGTCAATCCCAATCTCCCAATTCATCCCACCACCACCCCCCGCCGCTTTCCCCCCTTGGTGTCCATACGTTTGTTCTCTACATCTGTGTCTCAATTTCTGCCCTGCAAACCAGTTCATCTGTACCATTTTTCTAGGTTCCACATATATGCGTTAATATACAATATTTGTTTTTCTCTTTCTGACTTACTTCACTCTGTATGACAGTCTCTAGATTCATCCACGTCTCTACAAAGGACCCAATTTCGTTCCTTTTTATGGCTGAGTAATATTCCATTGTATATATGTACCACTTCTTCTTTGTCCATTCGTCTGTCGATGGGCATTTAGGTTGCTTCCATGACCTGGCTATTGTAAATAGTGCTACAATGAACATTGGGGTGCATGTGTCTTTTTGAATTATGGTTTTCTCTGGGTATGTGCCCAATAATGGGATTGCTGGGTCATATGGTAATTCTATTTTTAGTTTTTTAAGGACCCTCCATACTGTTCTCCATAGTGGCTGTATCAATTTACATTCCCACCAACAGTGCAAGAGGGTTCCCTTTTCTCCACACCCTCTCCAGCATTTGTTGTTTGTAGATTTTCTGATGATGCCCATTCTAACTGGTGTGAGGTGATACCTCATTGTAGTTTTGATTTGCATTTCTCTAATAATTAGTCATGTTGGGCAGCTTTTCATGTGCTTCTTGGCCATCTGTATGTCTTCTTTGGAGAAATGTCTATTTAGGTCTTCTGCCCATTTTTGGATTGGGTTGTTTGTTTTTTTAACATTGAGCTGCAAGAGCTGTCTGTATATTTTGGAGATTAATCCTTTGTCCATTGATTCGTTTGCAAATATTTTCTCCCATTTTGAGGGTTGTCTTTTCATCTTGTTTATTGTTTCCTTTGCTGTGCAAAAACTTTGAAGTTTCATTAGGTCCCATTTGTTTATTTTTGTTTTTATTTTCATTACTCTAGGAGGTGGATCAAAACAGATCTTTCTGTGATTTATGTCAAAGAGTGTTCTTCCTATGTTTTCCTCTAAGAGTTTTATAGTGTCCGGTCTTACATTTAGGTCTCTAATCCATTTTGAGTTTATTTCTGTGTATGGTGTTAGGGGGTGTTCTAATTTCATTCTTTTACATGTAGCTGTCCAGTTTTCCCAGCACCACTTACTGAAGAGACTGTCTTTTCTCCACTGTATATCCTTGCCTCCTTTGTCATAGATTAGTTGACCATAGGTGCGTGGGTTTATCTCTGGGCTTTCTATCTTGTTCCATTGATCTATGTTTCTGTTTTTGTGCCAGTACCATATTGTCTTGATTACTGTAGCTTTGTAGTATAGTCTGAAGTCAGGGAGTCTGATTCCTCCAGCTCCGTTTTTTTCCCTCAAGACTGCTTTGGCTATTCAGGGTCTTTTATGTCTCCATACAAATTTTAAGATTTTTTGTTCTAGTTCCGTAAAAAATGCCATTGGTAATTTGATAGGGATTGCATTGAATCTGTAGATTGCTTTGGGTAGTATAGTCATTTTCACAATGTCGATTCTTCCAATCCAAGAACATGGTATATCTATCCATCTGTTGGTATCATCTTTAATTTCGTTCATCAGTGTCTTATAGTTTTCTGCCTACAGGTCTTTTGTCTCCCTAAGTAGGTTTATTCCTAGGTATTTTATTCTTGTTGCAACGGTAAATGGGAGTGTTTCCTTAATTCCTCTTTCAGATTTTTCATCATTAGTGTATAGGAATGCAAGAGATTTCTGTGCATTAATTTTGTATCCTGCAACTTTCCAAATTCATTGATTAGCTCTAGTAGTTTTCTGGTGTCATCTTTAGGATTCTCTATGTATAACATCATGTCATCTGCAAACAGTGACAGTTTTACTTCTTCTTCTCCAATTTGGATTCCTTTTATTTCTTTTTGTTCTCTGATTGCCGTGGCTAGGACTTCCAAAACTATGTTGAATAATAGTGGTGAGAGTGGACATCCTTGTCTTTTTCCTGATCTTAGAGGAAATGTTTTCAGTTTTTCACCATTGAGAATGATGTTTCCTGTGGGTTTGTCGTATATGGCCTTTATTATGTTGAGGTAGGTTCCCTCTATGCCCACTTTCTGGAGAGTTTTTATCATAAATGGGTGTTGAATTTTGTCAGAAGCTTTTTCTGCATCTATTGAGATGATCATATGGTTTTTCTTCTTAAATTTGTTAATATGGTGTGTCACATTGATTGATTTGCGTATATTGAAGAATCCTTGCATCCCTGGGATAGATCCCACTTGATCATGGTGTATGATCCTTTTAATGTGTTGTTGGATTCTGCTTTCTAGTATTTTGTTGAGGATTTTTACATCTGTATTCATCAGTGATATTGGTCTGTAATTTTCTTTTCTTGTAGTATCTTTGTCTGGTTTTGGTATCAGGGTGATGGTGGCCTCATAGAATGAGTTTGGGAGTGTTCCTTCCTCTGCAGTTTTTTGGAAGAGTTTGAGAAGGATGGATGTTAACTCTTCTCTAAATGTTTGATAGAATTCACCTGTGAAGCCATCTGGTCCTGGACTTTTGTTTGTTGGAAGATTTTTAATCACAGTTTCAATTTCATTCCTTGTGATTGGTCTGTTCATATTTTCTGTTTCTTCCTGGTTCAGTCTTGGAAGGTTATACCTCTCTAAGAATTTGTCCATTTCTTCCAGGTTGTCCATTTTATTGGCGTAGAGTTGCTTGTAGTAGTCTCTTAGGATGCTTTGTATTTCTGCAGTGTCTCTTGTAACTTCTCCTTTTTCATTTCTAATTTTATTGATTTGAGTCCTTTCCCTCTTTTTCTTGATGAGTCTGGCTAATGGTTTATCAATTTTGTTTATCTTCTCCAGGAACCAGCTTTTAGTTTTATTGATCTTTGCTGTTGTTTTCTTTGTTTCTATTTCATTTATTTCTGCTCTGATCTTTATGATTTCTTTCCTTCTGCTAACTTTGGGTTTTGTTTATTCTTCTTTCTCTAGTTCCTTAAGGTGTAAAGTTAGATTGTTTACTTGAGATTTTTCTTGTTTTTTGAGGTAGGCTTGTATAACTATAAACTTCCCTCTTAGAACTACTTTTTCTGCATCGCGTATGTTTTGGATCGTCGTGTTTTCATTGTCATTTGTCTCTAGGTAGTCTTTGATTTCCTCTTTGATTTCTTCAGTGATCTCTTGTTTATTTAGTAACGTATTGTTTAACCTCCATGTGTTTGTGTTTTTTATGTTTTTTTCCCTGTAATTGATTTCTAATCTCATAGCGTTGTGGTCAGAAAAGATGCTTGATATGATTTCAATTTTCTTAATTTACTGAGGCTTGATTTGTGACCCAAGATGTGATCTATCCTGGAGAATGTTCCGTGCACACTTGAGAAGAAAGTGTAATCTGCTGTTTTTGGATGGAATGTCCTATAAATATCAATTAAATCTAACTGGTCTATTGTGTCATTTAAAGCTTCTGTTTCCTTATTTATTTTCATTTTGGATGCTCTGTCCATTGGTGTAAGTGAGGTGTTAAAGTCTCCCACTATTATTGTGTTACTGTCGCTTTCCTCTTTTATAGCTGTTAGCAGTTGCCTTATGTATTGAGGTGCTCCTATGTTGGGTGCATATATATTTATAATGGTAATATCTTCTTGTTGGATTGATCCCTTGATCATTATGTAGTGTCCTTCCTTGTCTCTTGTAACATTCTTTATTTTAAAATCTATTTTATCTGATATGAGTATTGCTACTCCAGCTTTCTTTTGATTTCCATTTGCATGGAAAATCTTTTTCCATCCCCTCACTTTCAGTCTGTATGTGTCCCTAGGTCTGAAGTGGGTCTCTTGTGGACAGCATATATATGGGTCTTGTTCTTGTATCCATTCAGCAAGCCTGTGTCTTTTGGTTGGAGCATTTAGTCCAATCACATTGAAGGTAATTATCGACATTCATGTTCCTATGACCATTTTCTTAATTGTTTTGGGTTTGTTTTTTAGATCCTTTTCTTCTCTTGTGTTTCCCACTTAGAGAAGTTCCTTTAGCATTTGTTGTAGAGCTGGTTTGTTGGTGCTGAATTCTCTTAGCTTTTGCTTGTCTGTAAAGCTTTTGATTTCTCCACTGAATCTGAATGAGATCCTTTCCGGGTAGAGTAATCTTGGTTGTAGGTTCTTCCCTTTCATCACTTTAAGTATATCATGCCACTCCCTTCTTGCTTGTAGAGTTTCTGCTGAGAAATCAGCTGTTAACCTTATGGGAGTTCCCTTGTATGTTATTTGTCGTTTTTCCCTTGCTGCTTTCAATAATTTTTCTTTGTCTTTAATTTTTGCCCACTTGATTACTATGTGTCTAGGTGTGTTTCTCCTTGGGTTTATCCTGTATGGGACTCGCTGTGCTTCCTGGACTTGGGTGGCTACTTCCTTTCCCATGTTAGGGAAGTTTTCGACTATAATCTCTTCAAATATTTTCTCTGGCCCTTTCTCTCTCTCTTCTCCTTCTGGGACCCCTGTAGTGCAAATGTTGCATTTAATGTTGTCCCAGAGGTCTCTTAGACTGTCTCCATTTCTTTTCATTCTTTTTTCTTTATTCTGTTCTGCAGCAGTGAATTCCACCATTCTGTCTTCCAGGTCACTTATCCGTTCTTCTGCCTCAGTTATTCTGCTATTGATTCCTTCTAGTGTAGTTTTCATTTCAGTTATTGTATTGTTCATCTCTGTTTGTTTGTTCTTTAATTCTTCTAGGTCTTTGTTAAACATTTCTTGCATCTTCTCGATCTTTGCCTCCATTCTTATTCCGAGGTCTTGGATCATCTTCACTATCATTATTCTGAATTCTTTTTCTGGAAGGTTGCCTATCTCCACTTCATTTAGTTGTTTTTCTGGGGTTTTATCTTGTTCCTTCATCTGGTACATAGCCCTCTGCCTTTTCATCTTGTCTGTCTTTCTGTGAATGTGGTTTTTGTTCCACAGGCTGCAGGATTGTTTACTTGTGCACAATTCTGATCGGTTGATGTTTATGTAACAGGGTGGTTAACTTTATCAGTCCTTAGGCACTGGGAGGTCCAGGGTCTGTGTGCTCATGATCATCAAGTAGTAAATTTCTTCCATTTGGTGGTGGTTTTTAGAATCTGAAAAACTCAGGAAATATGCATGGGTCCTTCAGAGAGGAGCTACAGCAGAGGATATGGGGAAGGGGTCTGTTCCAGGAAGGCCCCATGGGCTCCTGCTCGGTTAGAATGACAAGCAGAAGCAACCTTATTTCACAACATGTGAGGCGCAAGGGGGAGGGTATTTGGGGATATATGTATACATATAGCTGATTCACTTTGTTATACAAAGGAAACTAACACAACATTGTAACACAATTATATTCCAATAAAGATGTTAAAAAAAAAAAACAAGCATAAAAAAAAAAACAACAAGCATGGCATCAAGGCCAGTGTGCCCTAGAGTGCAATAAGCAAGGGAGGCTAGGTGAGTAAAGTAGGCAATGGCTGGGTGAAGTGTCTTTTAGGCTAAGCCTCTATTTATTAATGTTATGAATTGTCATCTAAGCTAGTAATGTTTTGAGAATAAAAGGTGTTTCTAATATTGAATATGCTGACAAGAATGTAAACCTGTCCTGTCTTGGGCACACTGGGTCATCTAACTTTTGAAGCAGGTAAATGACTCTAAATTGCTGTAGTGAGACAGTCTTATTTATATTATCCACCTGATGGCAGTATAGGACAAGGTAGGATATTTTCCTGCCTCTCTAACCTGATATTGACATTTTTAGGAAGCCTGTGTGTGTGTGTGTGTGTGTGTGTGTTTCCAAAACTCTCTGCAATTTGTTAATTTTATTCATGGAATACATCCATGCATTTTTATTTTGTGGGAACATTTATAGAGACTGTAAAAAAAATAGAACATCCACCCTAATGTATAACAGCCTTTTATTCAAAATAGATATAAACATTTCTTAAAATGCTAGTCATACTTCCTTAAAAGGAAAGCCTTGTTGCTTTAGAACGAGCTTATGAACAAGGTGTATACATTTAAAAGTCAATTATGAACTATGAGCTGACTCTTCTTTGGGTTGTTGCTGAGTCAGCCTGACATAGCAAATTTAGGCTTGTTCGAGAGTCAAGATTTCTAAATCAACATGCCTTTAAGCTCCATCTTAGAAATTTAATGCCAGACTTTCCTTAAATGGTAGTGTCTAGACTCTGCTGCTGGTTGTGAGATGAGCCAGCTTGGGAATCAGAGCCACCAAGAGCCTCTTGATAGGAAGTGCAGACAGGTCAATTGTCATCACCAAGGAAGTCCAGGGACAGCCAGGCAGGCAGGTGGCTTTCTTGGCAGGTGAGTGAAACATGGCAGGAGAGGCCTTTGGCAGCAAGTTATAGATAAAGCTCCAGGAAATTTATTTATGTCTGGGAACCTTGGTGGTAGAGAAGGGTCTTAATCACATGAACAGGGATTTAGTCCTTAGATAAGGAAAAAGAACAGCTATTTTTAATCACATCTCTCCAACTACTGTGCTCAAGGGTGAGAGTTATTGAAATACTGACCGATTCCTTCTAGTTGTCTCTGGGAGAGGCTCAGGATGACCTCTATAGAGCTGGGTGTGGATTCTGAACAGATGGATGGAGGCTAGGACCTGACAAATACTGATAGACCATTACACTACAGAACTGATAACTTCTGCTTAAATAGCTGTGGGCTTTGCTCTGGCATATTAACCTCCAAAACCACTAGGGCTACCTTTTTAGTGCAACAGTAATCAGGACTCATTCTCTTGTCAGTACCATGCATTGTAAGGACCCAAACACAAGAATGGAATCTTTAGGAGTTCAACTAAGACACTTAACTGACACCAGGGAATTGACTAAGGGGCTCGGAAAATAGGATTTCTAAAGCCCTAGAGCTGAGTTGACCTAGAGTCACCAAACCGACTTTTTACTTTTTTAAACTTATCTCCATATAATTCAGCTAAGAGAAAAATAAAATGTTTTTTTCTGTAATATATTCGGTATTATCACATACACAGAAATCTGCGAAAACCTGGCAAAATGTTGAACAAACATAAAAGCAACTTTAATGAAATTTAGCCTTATTACTGGATTCACCTTCAGCTTGCCTTTTCTTCCTGGCATTGGGCAGGTAGGCATGAAAATGCTCATAGCTGTGTTAAACGTTGTTATTAATAGCAAGTCTTTCCTTAATTCTTAGCTAGAAACAACCCATTCCCTTTGCAGAAGCTCAGTAGTTAATTTTATCTTTCATTTACTGCCTAAGACTTTTGTCATTATGGTGATTGTGATTATTATTAGCTATGAAAACAATCAGTGTGCTTATAAGTGCAAAAGATATTTTGGGGAGGAAGACAGGGTAAAAATAGCATGTCTCAGGAATTGTAGGATACAAAGTTCATTTTTTCTCTTGCAGACTCATATGTATTTTTGAAGTTTCCTCCATTTTCAGTTTCAGGTAAAAGAGTAATGCTGGTTGTACAAATTCATCGTTCGTGTGATTTAAAACAAATAGAAAGATATCAAGAGTTTTTCAGTGTTGGCTTAGGCTTGACCTGTGATGGGAGCCTGTTATAAATTACAGAAGTTTTAGAAAATGTTCATTCCGGTTACATAATATGCCCATTTATTAAAGTCATACAGGGCTTTCTTCTAGGAAGATCAAAATAGTGTTCAGAGAACTATCATAAAATGAATGCTACCTCCTTTCATGCCATAAAGAGTCTGATGACTAAATAGGGGAGAAGACACAAGACATAGTGAGTGCTGAAAGGGAAGAGGAATGTAGAAAAGCACAGAATAAGAGAAGGAAGGAAAGAAGTATCTTGTAAAAGGCACTATAGAACATCTTTTAGTTTTCTTTGTATATTTGAGAAGCTGTACTTCTGTGTGATAGTGAAAGAGGTAATTGCATATTAGGTTATTGAATCATGACATTACAGTTAAAAGCTGTTCACTTTTTAAGCAGCAATTCTGACAGGGACAAAAATCACAAGATAGGTGCACAGCAATGACTTTTAATACTGAGAAAAATGACAACAAAAAAAGTCAAGAAGGAGTGGTCAGTTCGCCTTATTGCTTTACCTCAAGGCTAATGCATCTTTATGATAACAATGCTAATGATTGATCTGTCCCTCCAGAGAAAACTAGAAGCTACATTCTTATACAATAAGCTGAATTGAATGAAGTGAAATTGGGAATTCTATGGCTGTTTTCATATTGGCTTCTTTTTGGGTAGGCTTTGAAATTCATAAATTACTAACCGCTTTCTCTGGAATTTAAAATGTAGATAACGTGGGTGTTTGTGAAAATTTTATTTGCTTAACAGCTGGCCCCAGAATTAACTTGGGAGGACACATTTTTTGTTTAGAACAGTGGTTTCCTCTGGTTACCCGCAGGCCTTAAGCAGCCTACAGACATAATGACCTGAATGATAGAGATCAAAATAAGCTAGTATTTTGAATTTAGGAAATTGTACATCAATTTTGGATTCTAGATTTCTTATAAAGCCAGATCGGTGTGCTCACATATCAAACACTTTTTGTAGCTAACTATTATAGCTGTCCCCCTAGACTGGGCATGCCCTTTTCAGTTTGTTACTGTTGCAATCTGTTCCTGTTAGCTTCCCAGTACTGAAGTCACATGTCAGTTGCCCTATTTCATTGGATTTGCGTTCCTTTTACCTTGACATCCAGTTTGCTTTAGTCATTCATATTATCCTCTCTCCTTGGTAAGCATATGTATTTTTACCCTCTTCTATTTTAGAAAAATACCTTTATGGAGGATAATATCTTAAGGACAGGAGCCAAAGCAAATATAGTTCAGTTGAGAGAGGAAACGAAGAGAATTTGATTTCTGTTTCTAAGAAAGAAGAGGGGAGGAAAAGGAAGAGGAGAAGAGAGATAATTCTAAAAGATTTTATAGCACTAAGAGTACAGTGGGGGCATGGGGCGGCCTAGGAAACTTCCCTGGTGTTAGAAAGGCCAGGGGCCATTTCAATAGGAAGGTTCTCTAATTGTCAATTTCTCATTTATATTAGTTTATATGGGATGGCTGGATAGCCCATTAACTGAGAACCTTCTGTTGAACCATAAAGCTAGAAGCCAAGGAAAGTAGGGGGAGGCCTTTTGTCTTGTACAGGGTTTAGAATGGCGTTCCAGAGAGATGTAAATTTCAGGAAGGTAGCAGATACCTTTTGACATGTTTTTACATTATGATTTCGCTTTGGATTATAAAGACCTTTGCATAAATGTGCAGTTTGAGAGCCCTGAGAAGAGGAAGTAGTAAAGAACTAGATTCACTAAAAAGTATCCATTAAAAATGAGTCATGTTATATTAACCTTACTTCTGTCTTCGTGGGTGGATTAGGGAAATGTGGCAGATACAATGTATCGGCCTCAGCCTTTGCAAAGATTCATGATATCAAATAATAGGCTGGAAGTTATGTTTACATAGTTACTAATTATTCAGAAAACTGTTAGAGTTCTTCTCAGCTTATGTTTGTTGATTAAATATTGAGTCAATGGTATCCGAAGGTGGATAGTTATAAAATTGTGTAAAAAGATTTCCCAAGCAACAAGAATCTGTTGAGTTGAAAATATTTATTAATTTATTTGAGATAAAAATAATTCTTGTTGGGCTTCCCTGGTGGCGCAGTGGTTGAGAGTCTGCCTGCCAGTGCGGGGGAAACGGGTTCGAGCCCTGGTCTGGGAAGATCCCACATGCCGCGGAGCAACTGGGCCCGTGAGCCACAATTACTGAGTCTGCGCGTCTGGAGCCTGTGCTCCGCAACAAGAGAGGCCGCGATAGTGAGAGGCCCGCGCACCGCGATGAAGAGTGGCCCCCGCTTGCCACAACTAGAGAAAGCCCTCGCACAGAAACGAAGACCCAACACAGCCATAAATAAATAAATAAATAAATAAATAAATAAAAATAATAATAATTCTTGTCAAATTTTTAGATGACTTCAGGCTGAAAATGAAATGTATTGTATGAGAGCCTGATTCAAATGTCTCTATAGGTTTAAATACAATGAAACATACGAGCTTCTCTAGTAAGATAAAATTCCATAATGTCCTGAACTTGCTAGTATGGCTTTATAGCAACATAGATGAAAAAAATGCTTACATATGTTGTAGAAAGATAGGCTCACCATGAGTTAATAGTTTTATATGATTGCCAGAATGGCTGTGTTAGTCTTAGAATCTATCAGAAGAAACATAGCATCTATAACAGGTATAAAAAATTGATTTCATCTCGCATGTCAACTCTGATTAGTGACAGGTTCTGCCTAGAATGCAGTGTTGAGGGGGAATCTGAGGCTGTATCTGAATTTGGCAGGAGAGCATTGCCATCATCTTGTGACACCTGTCATGGCCACATCGTGGGGAGGTGGTACTTTTATGCACCTGCTGTCCTAGGTCCTAGGGAGATGGTGGGATAAGTCTCATTTTGCTCTGTAATGGTTATACAGCATTTGAGACCTTTATTTTTTGTGACAGTTTCCACTCTAAAAGCTGGTTTGAGTTTTCACGATGTATATGTATTAAATCATCACATTGTACAAACTAAATGTATACAGTTTTTATTTGTCAGTTATACCTCAGTAGGGAAAAAAAAATAGTTTTGAGTCCTTGTCTTTCTTAGATGGGTGTGAGTGGAAGAGGGAAATGAGACCTTGGAATTGGAGATAGTGCCTTTCCTTTTAAAACATCCTTTTGTTTGTTTCTGGGTGTGTATCAGTTACATTTGGTACTTTTTAACTTTTTTTTTATCAGATTCCTGGCTACATACTGCCTCTCCCTTTTTGGTATGTTTTTGTCTTCTGTAGTCTTTTTCTTAGACCTCAAAACTTCTACTCTGGTAATTTTTCTCTTGTATCAAGAGGGAAAATTCTCTATCCTTGTCCCCAAAGCAGTGGATCTCAACCCAGGGGACCTGCAGAGGATGTTATTTTTGGTTATTACAACAGAGGAGTTACTGGTGTCTAGGGACCAGAGGCCAGGGATGATGCTAAATATCCTGAAATGCAGAGGGGCCTCAACAACAGAGAATTGTCTTGTCCCAAATAATTGTGCCAATGTTGATAAACCTTGCCCTAAAGTACTGATCCTGCTTTCTCAGTCAAAAACAGGCTGGCCAGAGTAAATCACCGTTCCTCTTCCTTGGGTTCTATCTAGTTCAAAAGCTAAGAGGAGCTGGCATAAATTGTTCTTATTATAATCTACTATCCTTTTAACATGACAGACCTTCAACGATTTAAACAGCTGTATTATGAAAGACGGTACAATATAGAAGACTGTGAACCAGACTGTGTTAGTTCAAATCCAAATTCCCCTCTCATTAGTTGTATACCTTAGTTTCCATTTTTGTAAGACAATAATAACAAAGTAATATATGATAGTAATAACAACACTTAACACATAGGGTTGTTTTAAGAATTAGTGGATATACACATGTGTGTATAATGTGTATACATAACCAAGACGTCTATGTTAAGCTTAGACTGCATCAAGAGAAGTGTAGCATCTTTAACAAAGATGAAAAGTAGATTTGCTTTAGGGCAGTAGGTGGTATGTAAGTATTATTATTCTTCATCCTGAGGTTCTTTTTTTTTTTTTTTTTTCTAGATTAAAAAATTCCACTTATTTCAACTCTTTAACAAAGAACACAAGTTGTGGCCACCATCATGGGGTCAGTAATTTCAGGTTATCCTCTAGGTTGTCAGCGTCTTTTCAAGATAGATAAATCAAGATTCTGCATTGGGTTCTAAAGTTAATCTGTTAGAACCACTTGTTAAACTTATCAAGTAGAATTTTTTTTGAACAAGGAGAAAGACCTTAAAACTTTTCTCTTAAGTGAATGTGCACGATTTCCTGTAATTGATTAAATTAATATGCAGTTAGTAAGGTCAAAGTCAATGGGTTAATATTTACGAGGTTGGTGAATAAAATCAACCTCCTGTGGTTGAGAAGATTTACAACTTGAAAATTTTCTACAACAAATTTTAATAAATGTTTTTTTTACTACAGATATTAAAATTCTCAAGGATAGGTCAGTACTCTTTAGATGACATCACAGATTTTGCCCTTTTTATTTTTTTAACATTTTTTTTTATTCAAACAGAAAGTCACAAAAATTATAATCATCCTCATCAGTTCACTCAGTCCCATGTAATTAATTTTTTTGTTCAGCTTGATCTTTTGTTAGCACTTTTATGAATTCATCAGTGTTCCATTAGAGTTCTGAAAATGCTTATTCATTCAGTTCAGCAGTATGGTCAGTTACCAGAAACCTGTACTTGTCAGAGTCTTTTCCATGAATTCCTTGAAGATGAAACCCTTTTATAGGAACATTTTTGCAAAAGCATCAGAGTACACCCAGAACTGTCTGTAAATGACAAAAGACTTAAAAATGACCACAGTTAAAGATTTGATAAAAGTTCATAATAATGCAATTGACAAGGAAATACAGTTATTTCTGAGATATACATTTTAAAGTAATAACTAGAATTATAACTTATAACATTATACCAGAACATATAAGATTTTTAGGAATTTCATGTAATGTCTGAAACATTTCTATTAACATATTTCCATACAAATAACCCAAAGAAAGTTTAGTTTTAGGTTTTTTTAAATTTTTTCAATGATTATTCTGTGTTTATTTTATTTATTTATTTATGGCTATGTTGGGTCTTCGCTTCTGTCCGAGGGCCCTCTCCAGTCGTGGCAAGCGGGGGCCGCTCTTCATCACGGTGCGCCGGCCTCTCACCATCGCGGCCCCTCCCGTAGCGGAGCACAGGCTCCAGACGCGCAGGCTCAGCAATCGTGGCTCACGGGCCCAGCCGCTCCGCAGCATGCGGGATCCTCCCAGACCAGGGGTCGAACCCGTCTCCCCTGCACTGGCAGGCAGACTCTCAACCACTGCGCCACCAGGGAAGCCCTTAATTTTTAATTTTACTTTTTTTTTTATACAGCAGGTTTTTATTAGTCATCAATTTTATACACGTCAGTGTATACATGTCAATCCCAATCGCCCAATTCAGCACCACCATCCCCACAGCCCAGCGGTTTTCCCCCCTTGGTGTACATACGATTGTCCTCTACATCTGTGTCTTAACTTCTGCCCTGCAAACCGGTTCATCTGTACCATTTTTCTAGGTTCCACATACATGCGTTAATATATGATATTTGTTTTTCTCCTTCTGACTTACTTCACTCTGTATGACAGTCTCTAGATCCATCCACATCTCAAAAAAGACTCAATTTCGTTCCTTTTTATGGCTGAGTAATATTCCATTGTATATAACTACCACAACTTCTTTATCCATTTGTCTGTCGATGGGCATTTAGGTTGCTTCCATGACCTGACTATTGTAAATAGTGTTGCAATGAACATTGGGGTGCATGTTTCTTCTTGAATTATGGTTTTCTCTGGGTATATGCCCAGTAGTGGGATTGCTGGATCATATGGTAATTCTATTTTTAGCTTTTTAAGGAACCTCCTTACTCCATAGTGGCTGTATCAATTTACATTCCCATCAACAGTGCAAGAGGGTTCCCTTTTATCCACACCCTCTCCAACATTTGTTGTTTGTAGATTTTCTGATGATGCCCATTCTAACTGGTGTGAGGTGATACCTCATTGTAGTTTTGATTTGCATTTCTCAAATAATTAGTGATGTTGAGCAGCTTTTCATGTGCTTCGTGGCCGTCTGTATGTCTTCTTTGGAGAAATGTCTATTTAGGTCTTCTGCCCATTTTTGGATTGGGTTTTTTGTTTTTTTAATATTGAGCTGCATGAGCTGTTTATATATTTTGGAGATTAATCCTTTGTCCGTTGATTCATTTGCAAATATTTTCTCCCATTCTGAGGGTTGTCTTTTCGTCTTCTTTATGGTTTCCTTTGCTGTGCAAAAGCTTTGAAGTTTCATTAGGTCCCATTTGTTTATTTCTGCTTTTAGTTCCATTACTCTTGGAGGTGGATCAAAAAGGATCTTGCTGCGATTTATGTCAGAGTGTTCTTCCTATGTTTTCCGCTAAGAGTTTTATAGTGTCCGGTCTTACATTTAGGTCTCTAATCCATTTTGAGTTTATTTTTGTGTATGGTGTTAGGGAGTGTTCTAATTTCATTCTTTTACATGTAGCTGTCCAGTTTTCCCAGCACCACTTATTGAAGAGACTGTCTTTTCTCCATTGTATATCCTTGCCTCCTTTGTCACAGATTAGTTGACCATAGGTGGGTGGGTTTATCTCTGGGCTTTCTATCTTGTTCCATTGATCTATGTTTCTGTTTTTGTGCCTGTACCATATTGTCTTGATTACTGTAGCTTTGTAGTATAGTCTGAAGTCAGGGAGCCTGCTTCCTCCAGCTCCGTTTTTTTCCCTCAAGACTGCTTTGGCTATTTGGTGTCTTTTGTGTCTACCTACAAATTTTAAGATTTTTTGTTCTAGTTCTGTAAAAAATGCCATTGGTAATTTGATAGGGATTGCATTGACTCTGTAGATTGCTTTGGGTAGTATAGTCATTTTCACAATATTGATTCTTCCAATCAAGAACATGGTATATCTCTCCATCTGTTGGTATCATCTTTAATTTCTTTCATCAGTGTCTTATAGTTTTCTGCCTACAGGTCTTTTGTCTCCCTAGGTAGTTTTATTCCTAGGTATTTCATTCTTTTTGTTGCAGTGGTAAATGGGACTGTTTCCTTAATATCTCTTTCAGATTTTTCATCATTAGTGTATAGGAATGCAAGAGATTTCTGTGCATTAATTTTGTATCCTGCAACTTTACCAAATTCATTGATTAGGTCTAGTAGTTTTCTGGTGGCATTTTTAGGATTCTCTATGTATAGTATCATGTCATCTGCAAACAGTGACAGTTTTACGTCTTCTTTTCCTATTTGTATTCCTTTTCTTTCTTTTTGTTCTCTGATTGCCGTGGCTAGGACTTCCAAAACTATGTTGAATAATAGTGGTGAGGGTGGACATCCTTGTCTTGTTCCTGATCTTAGAGGAAATGCTTTCAGTTTTTCACCATTGAAAATGATGTTTGCTGTGGGTTTGTCCTATATGGCCTTTATTATGTTGAGGTAGGTTCCCTCTATGCCCACTTTCTGGAGAGTTTTTATCATAAATGGGTGTTGAATTTTGTCAGAAGCTTTTTCTGCATCTATTGAGATGATCATATGGTTTTTCTTCTTAAATTTGTTAATATGGTGTATCACATTGATTGATTTGCATGTATTGAAGAATCCATGCATCCCTGGGATAGATCCCACTTGATCATGGTGTATGATCCTTTTAATGTGTTGTTGGATTCTTTTTGCTAGTAGTTTGTTGAGGATTTTTGCATCTATATTCATCAGTGATATTGGCCTGTAATTTTCTTTTTTTGTAGTATCTTTGTCTGGTTTTGGTATCAGGGTGAAGGTGGCCTCATAGAATGAGATTGGGAGTGTTCCCTCCTCCGCAAGTTTTTGGAAGAGTTTGAGAAGGTTGGGTGTTAGCTCTTATCTAAATGTTTGATAGAATTCACTTGTGAAGCCATCTGGTCCTGGACTTTTGTTTGTTGGAAGATTTTTAATCACAGTTTCAGTTTCATTACTTGTGATTGATCTGTTCATATTTTCTATTTCTTCCTGGTTCAGCCTTCAAAGGTTAAAACTTTCTAAGAATTTGTCCATTCCTTCCAGGTTGTCCATTTTATTGACATAGAGTTGTTTGTAGTATTCTCTTAGGATGCTTTGTATTTCTGCAGTGTCTCTTGTAACTTCTCCTTTTTCATTTCTAATTTTATTGATTTGAGTCCTTTCCCTCTTTTTCTTGATGAGTCTGGCTAATGGCTTATCAGTTTTGTTTATCTTCTCCAGGAACCAGCTTTTAGTTTTATTGATCTTTGCTATTGTTTTCTTTGTTTCTATTTCATTTATTTCTGCTCTGATCTTCATGATTTCTTTCCTTCTGCTAACTTTGGGTTTTGTTTGTTCTTCTTTCTCTGATTCCTTAAGGTGTAAAGTTAGATTGTTTATTTGAGATTTTTCTTGTTTTTTGAGGTAGGCTTGTATAGCTATAAACTTCCCTCTTAGAGCTGCTTTTGCTGCATCGCGTATGTTTTGGATCGTCGTTTTTTTCATTGTCGTTTGTCTCTAGGTATTTTTTGATTTCCTCTTTGATTTCTTCAGTGATCTCTTGGTTATTTAGTAACGTATTGTTTAACCTCCATGTGTTTGTGTTTTTTACGTTTTTTTCCCTGTAATTGATTTCTAATCTCATAGCGTTGTGATCAGAAAAGATGCTTGATATGATTTCAATTTTCTTAAATTTACTGAGGCTTGATTTGTGACCCAAGATGTGATCTAACCTGGAGAATGTTCCATGAGCCCTTGAGAAGAAAGTGTAATCTGCTGTTTTTGGATGGAATGTCCTATAAATATCAATTAAATCTATCTGGTCTATTGTGTCATTTAAAGCTTCTGTTTCCTTATTTATATTCATTTTGGATGATCTGTCCATTGGTGTAAGTGAGGTGTTAAAGTCCCCCACTATTATTGTATTACTGTCACTTTCCTCTTTTATAGCTGTTAGCAGTTGCCTTATGTTTTGAGGTGCTCCTATGTTGGGTGCATATATATTTATAATTGTTACATTTTCTTCTTGGATTGATCCCTTGATCATTATGTAGTGTCCTTCCTTGTCTCTTGTAACATTCTTTATTTTAAAGTCTATTTTATCTGATATGAGTATAGCTACTCCAGCTTTCTTTTGATTTCCATTTGCATGGAATATCTTTTTCTATCCCCTCACTTTCAGTCTGTATGTGTCCCTAGGTCTGAAGTGGGTCTCTTTTAGACAGCATATATATGGGTCTTGTTTTTGTATCCATTCAGCAAGCCTGTTTCTTTTGGTGGAGCATTTAATCCATCACGTTTATGGTAATTTTCGATATGTATGCTCCTATGACCATTTTCTTAATTGTTTTGGGTTTGTTTTTGTAGGTCCTTTTCTTCTCTTGTGTTTACCATGTAGAGAAGTTCCTTTAGCATTTGTTGTAGAGTTGGTTTGGTGGTGCTGAATTCTCTTAGCTTTTGCTTGTCTGTAAAGCTTTTGATTTCTCCATCGAATCTGAATGAGATTCTTGCTGGGTAGAGTAATCTTGGTTGTAGGTTCTTCCCTTTCATCACTTTAAGTATATCATGCCACTCCCTTCTGGCTGGTAGAGTTTCTGCTGAGAAGTCAGCCCTTAACCTATTGGGAGTTCCCTTGTATATTTTTTGTTGTTTTTCCTTTGCTGCTTTCAATAATATTTCTTTGTCTTTAATTTTTGCCATCTTGATTACTATGTATCTCGGTGTGTTTCTCCTTGAGTTTATCCTGTATGGGACTCTGCTCTTCCTGGACTTGGGTGGCTATTTCCTTTCCCATGTTAGGGAAGTTTTCAGCTATAATCTCTTCAAATATTTTCTCAGGTCGTTTCTCTCTCTTCTCCTTCTGGGACTCCTGTAATGCAAATGTTGTTGCGTTTAATGTTGTCCCAGAGGTCTCTTAGGCTGTCTTCATTTCTTTGCATTCTTTTTTCTTTATTCTGTTCCGCAGCAGTGAATTCCACCACCATTCTGTCTTCCAGGTCGCTTATCCATTCTTCTGCCTCAGTTATTCTGCTATTGATTCCTTCTAGTGTAGTTTTCATTTCAGTTATTGTATTGTTCATCTCTGTTTGTTTGTTCTTTTATTCTTCTAGGTCTTTGTTAAACATTTCTTGCATCTTCTCGATCTTTGCCTCTGTTCTTTTTCTGAGGTCCTGGATCATCTTCATTATCATTATTCTGAATTCTTTTTCTGGAAGGTTGCCTATCTCCACTTCATTTACTTTTTTTTCTGGAGTTTTATCTTATTCCTTCATCTGGTACATAGCCCTCTGCCTTTTCATCTTGTTTGTCTTTCTGTGAATGTGGTTTTTGTTCCACAGGCTGCAGGATTGTAGTTCTTCTTGCTTCTGCTGTCTGCCCTCTGGTGGATGAGGCTGTCTAAGAGGCTTGTATAAGTTTCCTGATGGGATGGACTGGTGGTGGGTAGAGCTGGGTGTTGCTCTGGTTGGCAGAGTTCAGTAAAACTTTAGTCTGCTTGTCTGCTGATGGGTGGGGCTGGGTTCCCTCCCTGTTGGTTGTTTGGCCTGAGGCAACCCAATACTGGAGCCTACCTGGGCTCTTTGGTGGGGCTAATGACAGACTCTGGGAGGACTCACAACAAGGAGTACTTCCCAGAACTTCTGGTGCCAGTGTCCTTGTCCCCACGGTGAACCACAGCCACCCCCCACCTCTGCAGGAGACCCTCCAACACTAGCAGGTAGATCTGGTTCAGTCTCCTCTGGGGTCACTGCTCCTTCCCCTGGGTCCCAATGCGCACACTGCTTTGTGTGTGCCCTCCAAGTGTGGAGTCTCTCTTTCCCCCAGTCCTGTTGAAGTCCTGCAATCAATTCCCACTAGGCTTCAAAGTCTGATTCTCTAGGAATTCCTCCTCCTGTTGCCGGACCCCCAGGTTGGGAATCCTGACATGGGGCTCAGAACCTTCACTCCATTGGGTGGACTTCTGTGGTATAAGTGTTCTCCAGTCTGTGATTCACCCACCCAGCAGTTATGGGATTTGATTTTACTGTGATTGCACCCCTCATACCATCTCATTGTGGCTTCTCCTTTGTCTTTGGATGTGGGGTATCTTTTTTGGTGAGTTCCAGTGTCTTCCTGTTGATGATTGTCCAGCAGCTAGTTGTGATTCTGGTGTTCTCACGAGAGGGAGTGAGAGCTCGTCCTTCTACTCAGCCATCTTGGTTCCTCTAGTTCTTTGCCCTTTTTAAACGTTAGTGAAATAAGAAACTTAACTTTGCATTGACAATATCCGTAAGATGAATAGATTTAATGTAAGTATTGTGGTAAGTGATAGGGAATAAAGGTAGTGAATATTTACCTTTTAATCTAAATTAAAGTTAATGGTTAAATATGTGCTCTGTGCTTTCAATATCACTTGCATCAACAGCTTCGTAATATTTTTCAGGTATCACCTCACACTGGTCAGAATGTCCATCATCAAAAAATCTACAAACAATAAATGCTAGAGAGGGTGTGGAGAAAAGGGAACCCTTTTGCCCTGTTGGTGGAATGTTAATTGATACATCCACTGTGGAGAACAGTATGGAGGTTCCTTTAAAAACTAAAAATAGAACTACCATACGACCCAGCAATCCCACTACTGGGCATCTACCCTGAGAAAACCATAATTCAAAAAGAGTCATGTACCACAATGTTCATTGCAGCTCTATTTACAATAGCCAGGACATGGAAGCAACCTAAGTGTGCATTGACAGATGAATGGATAAAGAAGATGTGACACATATATACGATGGAATATTATTCAGCCATAAAAAAGAAATAAAATTGAGTTATTTGCAGTGAGGTGGATAGACCTAGAGACTGTCGTACAGAGTGAAGTAAGTCAGAAAGAGAAAAACAAATACCATATGCTAACACATATATATGGAATCTAAAAAAATTTTTTAAAAAATGATTTTGAAGAACCTAGGGGCAGGACAGGAATAAAGATGCAGACAAAGAGAAAGGACTTTAGGACACATGGAGGGGGACGAGTAACCTGGTACAAAGTGAGAGAGTGTCATGGACATATATACACTACGAAATGTAAAATAGATAGCTAGTGGGAAGCAGCCGCATATCGCAGGGAGATCAGCTCAGTGCTTTGTGTCCACCTAGAGGGGTGGGATAGGGAGGGTGGGAAGGAGACGCAAGAGGGAGGAGTTAATGGGATGTATGTATATGTATAGCTGATTCACTTTGTCATACAGAAGAAGCTAACACACCATTGTAAAGCAATCATACTCCAATAAAGATGCTAAAAAAAAAAAAAAAAGAATTGAGACTTGTGGCCTCTTGTTTAAATTTATTTTTAGTCAGGATTAATTTTAAAATGTTAAAGTTTGTAATAATTTATTTTTGCATCCCACAAATGTAGGGCCAGACCAACATATTACACTATTGAATTAAAGCCAACATTTCTAAGTTTTTGACATAAATATGACTTTCAAGCCACCCTTCTTATCTTGTAGTTTGACATTTAGTTATAGAAAATGCTACCTTTAGTGATACTATTTGCATATATTTTTCATCATAACTGAATTTTCCTTTGTAGTAATTGAAGCATTGTGCAGAGTAAATAGTAAAGGTGTCCATACTGGAGCCAGACAGCCTGAATTCTATCCATCTTACCTTCAGCAAGTTACTTGATACCTCTTCACCTCTGTTTTCTGATACATATATGGTATATATATATGGTATATGATGATAATAATAGTAACTTTTTAATAGGATATTTGTGATGATTCAATGCATTCATATATTTAAGAGCACTTAGAACACTGGCTAAGTCACTGGTAAGTCTTAATTGTCCACAATTTCAGAAAATTATATTTCCTGTAAACTCAGAACAAAAACTATGTAACTGTTTCATGCAAGACCAAAACCCTCCTTTTTTTTTTTTTAAATTTATTTTTTATCTATTTATTTTTGGCTGTGTTGGGTCTTCGTTTCTGTGCGAGGGCTTTCTCCAGTTGCGGCGAGCGGGGGCCACTCTTCATCGCGGTGCGCGGGCCTCTCACTATCGTGGTCTCTCTTGTTGCGGAGCACAGGCTCCAGACGCGCAGGCTCAGTAGTTGTGGCTCACGGGCCTAGTTGCTCCGCGGCATGTGGGATCTTCCCAGACCAGGGCTCGAACCCGTGTCCCCTGCATTAGCAGGCAGATTCTCAACCACTGCGCCACCAGGAAAGCCCAAAACCCTCCTTTTTTAAAATCAAGGGTCACCAGCATTTTTCAAAGGAGAAGGAAAAAGAAATTATGAAAAACTCTTTGTCTTCTTGACTTGAAATCTCAAAACACTAGACAAGAATGCATTTATGAGTTAGTGATTGGAAACCATTGATTATCAACTGTTATCAAATATTCGGGATTAGGGAGAATAATAGTATTGATTTGGTAAAGAGAATAACTTTTAAATCTCACTACATCATTCTCCTGACCTTGAGATGCCTGAAATCTTTGTAATAAAATGTTTAAATTTAATTTGAACTCAGAACTTTGGCTGCACGGCCAAAAATTACTACTAATCTTTTAAGATCACCTGCATTATGGTGAAATTGAGGTCTCTCAGGGGGGCATGATCAGTAAATTTGTACTTTTCTAGCTTAGTATTTCTATGTAAGCTGAACACTAAAATAACTGTTTTCTTTTTCACTGTATAGCAAAATGATAAGACATTTCTAGGATCAGTAATAATAATGGGCATTATTAATTTACTAATAGAGATTTTACTTCTAAGCGCTGGGTAGTTTATATAGTTGTTGTTCCATAAGTAATTATTGAATTGATTTTTGACAAAGTCTTATGACTTTCAAGAACTTTCAAATGAAATGTGTATGTATTCCCATATGCATTTCATATCTATTTTACATGTAAGGAGATAACCTTAGTTACCTTAGTTATCCTGTGAGTGAGAAGACTTGGGTTGAGTTCCCTCAAAGCAGAGCCTGAGGAGACGGGATTTGATGCATCAGCTTTACTGAGGCTGTGCTCTCTAGGGAAGGTCTATAAGGAAGGAAGTTAAGCAAGATAGGGGAGTGGAAAATAACATGTTGCCTCATGTAAAGTGGAATCTTGGCTTGATCCACAGAGATGTTTCTGAAGCATAAAAGGCCCATACAAAGTTGTCTCCCCTTGAGGCAAGATGGCCACCCATTTGTAAATTGTATCACTCAGACATTGGCTATAAGTCACCTTGGGAGGGGCAGTGAGGCATAATCCCCATGCTGAGGCTGGTCTGGGGGCAATCTCTAGAGAAGTGAGCAGTTTTATTCGATTAGCATGCAACAGTCACAGCAGCTAGGGTATTAGTGCACCACCTAGTAAAGCATCTACTCTAAAAATCAAATTATTCTTGAAGTATTTTCAAAGCAGCTAGCCTTCTGAAATATTCAAGCAACACATACTAAAATTGACCTAATTTTTTAAAAAGATATATTAGGAAATGTTTTTAATATGCTCATATTTTCTAGAGCAATTTATTTTAGAATGCTGTTGACGTAGATGGAAAAGAAATTATGGAAGAGAAGGTACTCATTGTGGAGGTACCCTCCTCAAGAAAATGCCAAACAATGGGGAGAATGAAATGATGACATTAAAACTTGGTAATAGACCTAATGGAGTGAATTAGTATTGTTCCTTTAATGTTTATTTATTTAAAGTTCTTAAAGTGGTTTTAAAGCCAGTCATATTTGAGGAGTTTAAAGATTCCCAGAAACAGAATAAATCTGATGTGTAGCAGGGCATATTTTGGGTTTACCAAAGCTGAACTCTGAAGATTTATAAACTAAATTATTTGGCAATCATTGCAGCTGAATCACAACTCTTTCTGCAAAATATTTCTTTTTCACATTGCCAGTTTCAATCATCTATCTTGAGAATCTAAATGTACTACTACGATGATGGAAGAGAGAATGAAAAGTTTTGTTGAAGTGGGAAGATTTTTTTTCAGTTAGTGCTTGTGCTGTATATCTTCTGGATCTAGGTTTTAAGTGTAGAAATATAAATGATGGTTGGGCTGCTACTACTTTTGAATACATTACAGAACAAACACTATCCTTGGGAACTGATGATATTGGAGAGTCAGTTTTAGATAATAAATCATATTAATAAATACCTTATATACTTTAGTGTCTTCAAAATGCACACACATATGAAACATGTATATATATATATATATATATATACACACACACATATACATATATATATACATGTATATATATTCCAATTTGATCTTTATATCAGTCCAGGGGGATGGGCATATTATTTTCATAAACCTCTTAGAAATGAGGAATATCTTTGAGACTCAGTCATTGGTAATCAACGGTTTACACAGAAGTAAAGTGACATGATTGCTGATTTCTCAGTGAAGATTATGTTGGTCAAACCACACATTAGGTTTATATCCTGTGTTCTTTCCTCTTATATCCATCTATCTCTGCACTACTTACTTCTATCTCCACACTGTTTTCAAATTATCTTCTTAAAACACAGTCTTACTTAAAGCCTTTGATACTTCCCCATTACCCATGGAATGAAATCTAAACTCTTAGTAGAATAGTCATCACCCTCAGGATTGGGCTTTAATTTGCCTACTCATCTTTACACAATTTATAAGACATCCTGTACTAGTATAAAGTCAAAATCATCTTCGATACTTTTATCAGATTAAAATATGCCTATTTCTATTAAGCTATGTTACCTCCTCTGACATACTCACTACTATTCAAGCTCTTTTTTTCCTAGGATATCATTCATTTCTTATCCATGGCTAGTAGGACCTGATATTTACATAGGACTCAACACAGACCAGTACGTTATTTTGACGGAGAGAAAGCAGTTCCGCACTTAAAGAGAAGTCAGGAGACTTTCATGTTGAGTTACAAGCAAGTTCAGTTGGTGGAATACAGTAATGCGGGAGACAAAGCAAAATGGAGCCACCCAGAAAGAATTACCTTAGTAAATCCTTATGTAGCACTTACTGTATTGCTGGCACTATCTACGTACTTCGCATGAGTTGACATCATTTAATCCTCAACTCTATTTCCGTATTGTTAAGTTGAGGAACCTGAAGCAGAAAGAAAGTAAATGACTTACCTCAGGTCTGTGGAGTAGGTAAGCTGGAATATGAATCCAGGAAGTCTGGTTATATTGGTACAGTCAATATCCAAGATATGATGAGAGAAGCTTCTGTTCCAATTTCTAGTTCCAGTTCCTGTCAGACCCAGATGTACTTTGTTGCTTATCTTTGGATTTTTGTGAGGGTTTATGGTATATGATACAGCCTTTTTTAGTTGAGCTAATTTAAATATATTTCTATTTATTTCATCCAAAATAGCCTTAGTGAGACTTGCCAATTTCCATTTTAATAAAGTTCTAATGTAATCTCTAATTGAAATGCGTTTTCCACCATTTTTGTCTGTTGAAATTGTACTAATGCTTCATGATCTAGCTCAAGTCCTTCTGCTTATTTGTGGCTTTTCTGAATTCCCACCCCCAATTAGGATTGTTTTTCTTCCTCTTTTTCTTATTGCACGTCTTATTCTGTTTAAGGACTTGAGACATTCTAATTTTGATATTTTAAGTTCTATACCTATTTTCCACAATATTAGTTTGAACCATATGAAACTGTCAACCCTAAAGTAGTTTTAACTTACTAAAATGGCAATTTCATGTGATTCAATTTAATATGTTGGAAAGAAACTGATTGGCCGGTAGGTATCTTAATGATCTTGGTATCCTGGATATCTGATAGATGGTAAGGTCTCAGTAAATTTTGATGGCATTAAACACTTCTTGGATATAATAAAATTTTAGTAATTTGACAGAATTTTCCCCAAATAGTCTCTGTGGATAATAAAACGTTTAAAAGTATAAATACATCGTTTCCGCCTGTTTTCTACTTCTGATATTATGTGTCCATTTCCAAGAAAATCCTAAGAGTAGTTAGTGTTCTTGTGTGTGGATAACCACAAATGGAGACTAATTTCACTGCATAAAATAAAACAAATTTGCATTTACTAAAAGTAGATTCATAAGGATTTTTGAGTTATTTTCTAGTAATATCCAGGTACATGGGTCAGAATATTACAAATAAACAACCTCCCAATCCTCAAAGTTTATGGAATAGTAAGGGACCACATGTAGATGCAGTTCTTTGGAAGGTCAAAAGAATGGATCTATATCAGGCAGTTATGGGAAATTTCACAAAGAAGTGGCTGAGTAGGAATTAATCAGAACAGAAAAGAATATGGGGTGTTGCAGAATATGATAGGCAGTGTGAATACAGAGTTTCTGAAAGCTTGGGAGAACTGGGTATAGAACCATGTTGGTAGAGTATGTAAGATATGAGATGAGTTGGGGGAAGTGACAAAAGGAGTCATTTGAACATTTTAAGTAGGGTATTAACATTGCCAGATTTGAACTTTCTGAAGGTTAAAAAAAATCAGGAATTACAAGAGAATGTAGAAACTGCTGATTTAAATGAAGTGACCACTCTGGCTGCAAAGGACTGCAAAGGATGATGGAAAGAGCGCTATGGAGACCAGGTAGGAGATGACTGATGTGATCTGAGCAAGGATGACAAGGACCTTGAATAAGGATATTGATGTTGAAATCAATAGGAAAGTGGATTCAAATAACACAGGAAAATAGAATTGATAGGAACTGGAGATCAGTCAGGGGCTGGGAGTAATCGCATTTGTGTCTCCTGCCAATTTTATCTAAGTAGTTTATTCATTTAGAGTAGGATTACTTTGAGCTCAGCTTAATTGTGAATGAAGCTTCCAACAAAGTCCTCTGTGAACTGAATATTCAAAATATAGACATAGCCCAGAACAAATTGTTGCTTCTCCGGAGGCACTCTTTTGAATGAAGTTTCATATAAATTAAACATTCCATGATGATGAGCACAACACACTTCAAATTAAAACATGCAATAATATTAATTAAACAGAAAGTTGTAAATTGATGTTGGCATACATCTTCACCTTCATTCATTTTTATGAAACTGCATCATTAATGTCCCTTCTAAAAATAAAAGATTAAATAGCATTTTTGTCATTAAAACATGTGTACCTATTCTCCTGTTGTCAGATAACAAGCTAAGAATGATGAGAGAGGTTTGTTTTGTCACACTCATGTATTTTTTTTTTTTTGGTATCAGCATTGTGTGATAATAAGAGAAAGGTGTTTCATAATATATTCATATTTTTTGGCCTTTTATTTATTTGAAGCTGAACAGATTTAAAGGGATTAAAAAATTAATTTATAGGTGTTGGAGAATACTTTTTTTTAAAAAATCAAAATGTTTATTGCAGTGTTGTATGAAATGTCATAAAATGTGTATTATAAATCATTGGGGAAAAGGGGGTACTTTTTTAAAGTATAAAGTCATAAAATCATAAATCTCATGCAAATGTAAACATACATTTGACAGTTCATTGATTAATGAGAGAATTAGTAAATTCAAAGGAAAATTTAAAGAACAAACACATAGGCAATCAAAAATGTTGAATGTGTTTGCAAATAGATGCAAAACAGGTCCATATATATAGGGAAATAATTGCAATCCACTGGGAAAATTCATTTGTATTACTATCAGCTTTCTATATCTTCAGAGTTTTAAAATAGCTCAAAGATGATAAAAGGCACATTTCACCCATTTGAAAGTCTTTTACAGTTTTACTTGACATAGGAAAAATCACAAAAGAAATGAAAATCTGAGAAACATACAGAGAGACTGCTTCCCCATGGCACTTCCCAGAGCTCTCAACAAATCTCCTTTTTCCTTGCTTAGAGGTCTGTAGTACATCTTAAAGCCAAGTCCAGTTTTGAGTAGGAGAATAAACATTTATCACATTGTTCATTTTGTCAAAAACTATATATTGAGAATTTAGCCTGCCAATTGCTGAGTGACTGCTTATTGGTACTGTAACAGTATAGAAATAATATTGTGTCCGCCTTCATGGAACTTACATTCTAGAAGGGAATACAGACAAGTAGGGAGGCAATCATATTGCCATGATAGGAGCAAGGTGATAGATCAGGGAGGTCTCTTAGAGGAAATAAACTTAGGCGAACACCTGAAACGTGAGTGGGCATTATGCTGGTTACTAAGATAAAGAGGCAAGAAGCATCCCAGAAAGAGATGTGTGATGGATGGGCTGGGGTATAGTGAGCACCAAGATTTAGGGGGGCTCACAGAGCTTCAACATCTCACAGCTCATTTATTTATTTAATAAATTTGTTTATTTTATTTTATTTATTTTATTTTTGGCTGCGTTGGGTCTTTGTTGCTGCACGCAGGCTTTTCTCTGGTTGTGACGATGGGAGGCTACTCTTCGTTGCGGTGCAGAGGCTTCTCATTGCGGTGGCTTCTCTTGTTGCAGAGCACGGGCTTTAGGCATGCAGGCTTCAGTAGTCGTGGTACATGGGCTCAGATGTTGTGGCACGCAGGCTCAGTAGTTGTGGCTCACGGGCTCTAGAGCGCAGGCTCAGTAGCTGTGACGCACGGGCTTAGTTGCTCTGTGGCATGTGGGATCTTCTCGGACCAGGGCTTGAACCCGTGTCCCCTGCACTGGCCCGTGGATTCTTAACCACTGCGCCACCAGGGGGGGCCCTCACAGCTTATTTAATGCCTCCAAATCATGTTGCCAGTTTGGCACATATGTGTTACAAAGGCTAGAAGGAAGATTTCAAATGTCACGTGACATTTTTCTTTGTCCGACTTTTTTAAACTTCTAAATTACCATGATCTCTATAATTTATCTTGAAATGATGAAACAATGTAGGGAAAATAATCCAAACATTTAGAATTTAGGACTAGTTAAATTCATTTTAGTTTTTCCATACTAGCCTATCCTTATCATCATATAATCTATCCTCTTCAGTTCTTCCACAAATCCCTTAATCCCTCTACCCCATGACCAATGACTCCTTTTGTAAGTAGAGAGAGCTTCCTTTTTTTCTTTTTATTTTCCTGTGCAGAGACTATTTTTGCATCCCTCTGTGTTTTTACAAAAGTAGCAGTGTAGGAGAGTTCATTTCTTAACATAGTTTACAGTGCAATAAGAAAATAACCAGTTCAGGTTAATGTTGTTGCAAAAGAAGTATGTGTAGAAGCTACAATTTTGACCACAGAAATAATATGAAATAATGAAACTCCACTTTTCACAGTAGAAAGCTAGATACATCCAAGTTGACATACTGTATTTGGATGAAATCTCTAAGGCCATTTTTTTTGTTTATTGCTTTGGGGTTTTCAAACTATTTTGATACGCTCAGCTCTACATTTATTCACATGATAGATTAGGAATCAGAGATTATGAAAGTCAAGTAGGTAGTAAATAAGTGGATCAGCATATAGGTTAAACTGTGTGGGAACGTGCGGAAAAAAAAAAAAGCCCACTCTATTACAACAGAATGCAATAATTAATGGCTGAAATTATGCCCTTAATCCAAGGGAAGGGTAATTATTTTCAGTATCTTCTATTTAAAGAAAATATATATGCATTTTATATTTTTTTAAATTAAACATTGTCAATTTAAAAAATAGGTACATAGAGAATTAACCTTTAGCTGCCTTGGTGATTACATTGGTGATGTCTCCTAATTCCAGTCATATGTGATATGACTCTTGCTATTAATAGTATAAAAAGGCAGAGAGAGAGCAAAGTTGTAGAGTGCTTGGGTTAAAGGGTGTAGGATCCTTAGGAGAAACTAAGTACACAGGACAATATTCAAGTTAAGAGAGCAAATAAGGAAACAAATAGGTAGAAACATATTTAGCAACAGTAATTAGGGGGTTTCACCCATCCCTCATGTGGATTTGGAAAGGGTTTGTTGCTGGGGTTTGAAGAAGATCCAAATAAGCAGCCAGCAATGATTGCAGGGACTTAGCTCTTCTGGCAGGTGGCCACTACAACAGATTGCTTCATAAGTGTTCAGGAGATTGCTTTGTGCCGAAAAGGTGGTGATGTCTTGAAGAGGATAAAAGTGTGTTGGAGTTCCATGGTGGTCTGGTCACCATGGGGAGTCTGTAGGACAAAGCACAAGGCACGGGTTTTGACTAAAGGTGGGTGACGGCACTGTAGGCAGTGAGTGCCACCGGTCTACACTTCAGATGTTTGATAAATGTTATGTCATATTTTCTGTTTATTAAATTTAAAATCTGTGTGAAAAATACTAATCTGACATTTTAGATATTCCCAGGAGAGCTAAGTAAAGGGAATGTGGCCCCATATCTCTCTGGCTGCTTTCACCCTGCTTTATTTTTCTTCATAGCCTTCATGTTCTGATAAGGTGAGGTAGGCAGAATACTGGCCCCCAAAGATACCTGTGTCCTAATCCTCAGAACCTGTGAACATGTTATCATACATGGCAAAAGGGACTTTGCAGATGTGATTAAGTTAGGGACCTTGAGGTGGCGAGATTATTTTGGATTATATGCGTAAACCCAGTCTAATTCCATGGGTCCTTAAAAGCAGAGATAACATTTCCTAGCTGAAGTCAGAGGGAGATAGGACTATGTAAAGATAATCAGAGGCGTACAATGTTGTTGCCTATGAAGATGGAGGAAGGGACACATGTGAGAAGTTTCTAGAAACAAGAAAAACAATGAAACTGATTCCAAGAGCTTCCAGAAAGGAATGTGGCTCTGCCAACACCTTGATCTTAGACCAGTGAGACCTGTGTTGAAATTTTAACATAAAGAATTGTAGGATAATAAACTCATGTTGTTTTAAGTTTGTGATAATTTGTTACAGCAGCAGTTGAAAACTAATACATATGGTATATATTTTTCTCATTGTCCTCCCACTCTCTATATATACACACTGGAATGTAAACCTCAAAAGGACATGAAATACCTATTTATTTAGCGCTCTCTCCCTAGGATATTTTGAAATGTAGCAGATGTGCAATAAATACTTATTGAATGAACTGATGATTGAATGTGAGAAAACTATTTAAATAGGATTTATGAAATTTTGCTCCAATAAATGTGTTAAAATAACAACGTTGAAAGATACATTCTTATAATTTGGAAGCACTGTTGTCTATATTTTATTTGAGCTTCAAAAACACTTCTATCATGTTTTACAAATGTGGAAATAGATTTTCACAAGTAATAAAAATATGGGAATTTTTCTTAATATTTATTTATCAAGACTAACAGCAAACTAACATTTTAAAACCCATTTAAATGTGTTGGAACCATATAAGTACCATATAATTTGATAAAGCTAAGAAACTGAGAAATTTTATGTAAGGAAGACAGCTGACATCCCAGAGGTGCTTCACAAATTGGTAGTATTTTGGGGTCATTTCTGTAGTCCAAGGCTTTGGCTTTGACCTTGCCTTTACAAATCTAGACAAGGGATACAGTTGTTGCATTTGAAAGCAGTCAGGTTCTCAAGGGACAACCCTCATTCATTCGTTAAATAGTATTGGTGAGTGCTTGCTATGTACTAGGTATGGGTCTAGGTGCTAAGGACACGGCAAAGTACAACGTAGACAAAAATTCCAGCCCTCATGAAAACCCATTCTAGTAGGGGAGGTAGACAGTAAAATAATGCAAATATAAAGTATAGGTCTCCCCCACTTTTTGAAAGTTTGCTTTATACCACTTCGCTTTTGCAAAAAACCTACATTAGTACCTGTTTTCACTAATGGAAAGAAATCCAAAGAGAATTTTCACTTTTCCAAAAAGTGAAAAGCAAAGATAGCACTCAGCATTTGTTTTGCATTGAGCCCTTATAGAGGCAGCACACACCTTATGCAGAGAGAGAGGCACTGCCAAGTGCCTTCCTGGGAACTAGACTCAGCATCAAGCTGCCATAGCTTTGAACTGTGTCTGTGAGCATCTGTGCTTTATCTTGATTGATTTTGTGCATCTGTTAGCAAGACATGTCCTAAGGTAATTGCTTCTTCACTTTATGCCAGTTCAGCTTAGGAAAAGTTTCGTAGGAATGTTACATGGCGATTAGATCTGTGGAGGAAAGTATGACAGGGCAAGTTAAACAGGGAGAGAGTGTGTATAGTGTTTCTTTTATAAAGAGGATGTCTAGGGAAATCTTCAATGAGCAGATGAAATTAAACAAAGCAAGAGGGTGAGCTATGAAACTCTGGAGGAAAATTATTCCAGGCAGTGGGAACAGTAAATGCAAAGCTTTGAGGCAGGGTCAACCTGGTGTATTTGAGGACTTGCAAGAACATTTCTTATTTATAGTACTTCAATTAATTTTAATGTATAAATTTGAACTTTATTGAAGACCTCTAAACCAGACAGCATAGCATGACCTGAAGAAGTACTTTCCAATTTAGTATATCAAAATGGTTCAGTTTTTTAGTTATATCTGGGACTATCGTTTAATTGCTGAGTTTCCAACTGGCAGGTCAGACTTTTCCACATTTGTTGGTATTCTGGGATGCTTGGACCAAAAGTAGTATTTAAGTGACCTATCAACAGAAAGCCCGCTCGTTATCATCTGTCTTAGGATTCCTTTATCATCAATATTGAAGTGACCTCTAAGAGTATGGCCTGAGTAGTCTAGATATACCCATAATCCTTTGAAGTCTGTTATGTGAGATCTGAAGGCAGTGAAATCATCAGTGTTCCAAGTCTTTGTTTTGAGAAAAGACGATGCAAGTCAAATGAGCATCCTGTGAATCAAGAGAACATGCCATCATTTTCTTATTTATATATCTGACTCACTCAATTCTATCACAAAAAAACAATAATTTCATTTGGACATAAAATGTGAAATCAAGTAAGTAAAAGAAAAAATTCCAGAGTTGTACACAATAATCAGTTCACATGAGCTCTTCTTTCTCAATAATGTTCTGGCTTTGACATCTTGGCTTTGCTGATGTGTATGGAGTGGCCAAATACCAATACCAGGGAGGCTTCCCTGAGGTTAGGGAGAACATATTTTGAATTATTGAGTAATTAAATGAAATGAAAACTACATAACTTGTAATGGAGGCTATAACTATCTAGTGGCCACACATACCACTTTTGCCTGGAAGAATGGCTCACTAATGGTAAGGTTCCTTGGACATGGCATGGGATCAAGGTCAGTTAGCATATCAAGAGAAATATTTCATCCTGGACATCTGTACTTCTGTGCCCCAAGTGTGAATCCTATTCATTCATTCATTTGATGAATATTTGCTGAGCATCTACTTAATAACAGGCACTGTTTTCTGGGCTAAAGATATGGCAATGAAGAAAGTAGTTTGAAGTCCCTAACCTTCACAAAGCTTATACTCCAGTAGGTTTCGGTTGTTAAATAAATTCTTTCTTTTCAGGTTATCAGTTGAATTCTATAGCATCTCTCTGACTTGGGCAGTGCTGAATAGATAAATGTTTTTCTGCTTGGTCCCTCTTTTAGAGTTGTTATGAAGGTAATTTATTGTGTTTTGGCTTGGCTAAGTTTTTTACATTCCATTTGTTTATGTTATGGCTTTAGCTATGTTGATACACATGTGTCCATGCTTATGTGTTCCTACACTTTCTCAATAAATTACCCATTTATTGACTGCTTTTTTAGGGTATATTCTAAAATAATGTCAGCTCTCAAATACTACACTGAAAATACTCTTTTAACGCTGAAAATGGAATTTATAGGCATTGTAAAAAATTTATAGAGTGTATAAGATATAAAATAAAATCTACTTCCCCATTTCCCTATCTTCTCTCACCAGATTCTCTGATTAATTTCTCTCCTTAGAAATAGGACCTTTCTTTCTATATCCCTCCTCTGAACACGCACCTCTTTTTTCCCCAAAACAAAAATCCTACATTACATTTTTTTCTTTTTCCCAGTTTAATCATTATTTGACTTTTTTTGGAGTATAGGAATTTCCTCCCTTATTAAATGTATGTTCATGTCTATATTCACATGTTAACACCTCTTTCTCCTCCATTATAAAGATGAAAGAAGGAAGACATAATTCTCAATCCAAAAACTTTATGGTTCTCCAGTAATTTTATGGGAAGATGATTTTTAAATATATAAAGCTTCTCTAGATCAGATTATTTTACCTCATTTTCCTTACCTCGAGTTTTATTTTTATTATATGTAATTTGTTAAAGTAGAATTTTAAAATTTCTAGTTACTTGTTATAATTAACTTTACATGGACTGTATAGAGTTATCAAATTGCTTCAGTAGATTTCAGAATTGCAAATAACTGTCCAATATCATGAGCTAAATGAAGCTTATGTAGATTCTCAAATAAAGGTCGTAGAAATGTAAGCAGTAAGAACTATTTAGCCATGGCACAGATGTGATCATTACAGGAGTTGTGTCTTTAATTAAATTTGTTCTCTAGTGCCAGTTCAAAAACTTTGTTTTTCACACAAAAACCCAATTATACAGGCAAAAGATGTCATGCTTCCATGAGTTGAAAGTCAAGAAGAAAAACGTTACAAAATTAATGCAATCTTTTTATTCAAACATTGTTAATGTACTATAATAGAGAAACTTTGTTATTGCCAATATTGAAATGTACAGATGACCACAATAAATGGGAGAGGGAGTTAAAGATTCTTTATTCTAAACTTAGGTAACTTAAAGGTATAGAACACTAATGTTTTTTACTAGATGATTAAAATATCTCGAGAAAGTCAGAGTTTATTCTGCAACAATAAAATATGATTCAAACCAAATGGAAATGAAAATTTAAAACCAAGTTTTGAATATATTGACATTTTGTATTTTTCCATCTATTTAGATCTGCTTATGATATAAGGCATGCTATTTTACCATTTGGATTTGTATTTTAGGTAACAGAAATTCTCCTCACTCACATTTGAATCATTTACACTTTCAATTCAAATAGCCTAAGTCTTTTAGAGAAGATCAAATAAATTGAAAAGCAAGTAACATTTCTATGCTTTGATCCAGAATTAATACTATGAAAGGTAAAGTAGCAGAAAAATTATAACATTTATTTAATGTAATGTGAACAAAAAGGCTGAAGATATTGTCCCTAATGCAGTTATCAATGATGTCCGTCAAACTTATACAACACAGCTCTGTATACAGTTATGTCCCAAAACATATGAATGAAAATTTAAATTTTTAAATATTAAGCTCAAGTTATTCCTTGCACTGTTTACTAAAGAATGTGGAAATTCCAATTGCTTTTGCAGCAGTGAAATTTATTTTAAAAATATTACAATTCTATAATGTCAAAGTCTTGAGCCTTTTCATTTGCATGGTTTTCATGTGAGTAGATTTTCCAGGAAAGTAAAAGTAAAAATTAAAGAAAAATGAAGAATATTTCAGTGTTTTAAAAAAATTTCTTGACACAAAAATCATTCAGTTATGTTTGTAAATCCAGTTTCATTAGATTGATACTTTGCCTTTTTTATTCTTTTGAGGATTTTAGGATGGAACGATCTAGGTTCACATAACTTCTTGAGCCAATTTACTAATGTTTCTTTGTGCTCCAATTCATATTCTTGTGTGTGTATGTATGTGTTTTATATATATATACATATATATATGTGTATATGTGTATATATTTGACCAATTCCTCTAAAGCTGGCTAGAAAAGTCCATATAGAAATTAAAGTGAGACGAATCTGAGAAAAGTACAAGTTGGTAAATCTAACTCTTGAATCTCAAGTGGTTCAAAAAGAACACCTGAAGGTGTCTCTATTTCCCGGAATGATATAATCACCTCACTCCACCACCTCAATTATTATCTGCTGCCCTGCAATGGACATAAAACTTACCTTTCTTTTAAAATATATTCTTCATATTTGAGGATGGAGAAGGGGAAAATTAAAATGAAAACAACTTACTCTAATCCCCTAATGTTGGTAATCATAGCCTAATTCTATCCCTATCATAAAAGGAAATAAGTGTACGAATAAAAGACTTGGTATTGCTACTGACTCAATCTCTTCAGTACCTTTTTGTGTGTTGAAAGTGAGATTTCTAAATTTGCAGTTGGGTTGTTTCTCACTGTGACTGTTACGCTCGCCTTCCTGACCAGAGATGCACAGTCCAGAGGCAAGTGATCAAATGATTCAAAACCCTGGGTGTAAGTGCAACGGGAAGCTGGCATCCTCAGCTGGCTGTAATTCGCTAACCCCTGACTTTCCGTTCTCTGCTTAAACCACATCCATTTTCCCCTTGAATTTTGGAAATTTTCTGTGTTACTGGCACTGTTTCTTGTCCCAGCTTTGAAGTCCTTGAGAAGAACAAGGTCCTCAATTGGCTTGCAGAATTTTAGGAAATATTATTAACCTTCAAATACTTAACTGATGTCATGGGAATGTTAATTGCAATCTCAAACTTACTTCCAAGGGATTAAATCCCTACCCAGTTTACACAACAGCCTCTCATTTAGCTCCCTCCAAACATCACATCAATCTCAATAGGCACAGAATTATCATAGAAGACCAGAGGCACCGGCCTGCAAATGCAGCCTGCCTTCTCTACCCTACAGCCTTGCCTGTCATCTGGAGATGCATGTCCTCAGTGGGTCTCATTTAAATCTTTTTTTTCTTTTTGACTTATGCCAAATTATGACATCAGGGTCAGTCTATTAATGCTGGAAAACTTCACAGCTAGTTCGAGTTATTTCTAGACATGTATGTCTTCCACAATTTGTCTTTATCCCTTATATCAAATTACAGAAAGGCACCACGTACATGACCAAAAGAAATAGTTTATCTGTGAATGTCCCTATCTGTAGATATTGAGATACAGCATATGAGAGAACAAGGGCAAGTATTTATATATTAGAATAAAGAAAGAGGTTCAGGCTGTGGCTGTGTTTTAGGCATTAGAAGTCTGCTTAGCTCTGTTGCTTTGGTTGGTACTTACTATATTGCACTTCAAGCTTGTTTGGTTGTCCGTTGTTTTAAATGTGCTTCAGTCTTTTATTGTTGCTACTGCTACTTTTAGAGCTCACCAGGCATCCATGTATGTAATGGAAGAAGATACTTTGGCAAAAACTTCTACAAAATTCACTCAAATCCACGTTCTTCTCGTTGCTTCTCTTTGGGGACATAGGTAGATAATGTTTCCCAATCTCATTTACTGTCAGGTGTGACGATGTGACTGGCTTCTAGCTAAAAGTCTGAGTAGTAGAGACGTGTGCATTTCCAGATCAAGCCTTTGTGAAGGTAATGTGCCTTCACTCTCTTTCCCCTTCACTGGCTAAATGCAAATGATGAGAGGCCCCTAGGGGATTTCAGAACAAACCAGAAGCAGCCTGGATCCCTGAACCACTTATTGAAAAGAATCCCATGTTTTCCAGGAACACCTCTTTGGATTGTTAATGTGAGCAAAAATTAAACTTCCATCATGACTGAGTCACTGTATATTTTGGAGACTATTCATCACAGCAGTTAGCTTCCTCTAATAGAGGTCAACTTGGACAATTTTATTAATTGGGCATTCTCATTAATACTGAAATAAAAGAGTAAAACCACTAAAGTTGTGAATGTAATATGTATATTGTTGCAACCATAAAAAAAAAGCTGTAGATAGACGATTTCTGAATTGATTTAAATGCTAAAGAAATAAACTCCTAGTGCCAAGTAGAGTTACTAAGCAAGTATTTTTTTAATTTGGTAAAAGTCTCAGCTCTCTCCAGGCCCTGCTTTCTAATCTAATCCTGAATATTGCACTTTAAGACTATAACCATCCCTGGAGGTCTATTCTTGACTTGGCCCATCTGTCCCTGAAAGTCTGTTTTTGATTTCTGGGGCTTCTGGGAGTGAGGAAGGCACTTTTCTACTGACTGCGTATAGGACTTTGTAGGTTTCAGCCCATCTTGTATGATGCTTCCTTTACTGCTCTTTAACATGTCTTTGCCTTTGGTCTCATAAATATCCTGTGCACAGTTAACTTTCCTCTGCTCTGAGTAATTTATTTTTGCTAATTGTATTCAATAACCAATTCTAAGGACGATTCCCATTTTGGCTGAGCTAGCATTTTTACTCGGAGCTCTCATTGAGTGATCTAGAACATGGCTTCTGTAGGCATCATGTGGTCTCTATGAAGTTTGTTCACTTTATTTTCATAGACTCTTCCAGACTGTGTCAGATAGCTTCTTACTGCTTTAAAGCTAGGACTTCCATTTCCTATCTGAGTGGTGGTGCCATTCTTAGATCTTCCGCAAAGTAGACACAGTCAACATAACTGAGCTCAGTTAATGAGAGATTTTTCAGTTACTTGTTCATCCACTTCTCTAATTTCTATTCAATATTGAATCATATTGCAAGTGTCAGAGAGGAACAGCCAGAAATAGACGCCTAGACTGAAATTTAGGCAACTTGGGTTCGATTCAGACCCACTAACTACCAATTAATAATATTCTAAAATATTCCTGATATTTTATCTCTGCTAAAAATTAGGAATAAAAATACTTCTTACTGCAAGTTAAAAACGAACTTGGGTTGCTTCAAGGACTAAATAAAATCATGAACATGGAAGCACTTAACAAATGTTATACAAATAAATTATATAAGTGTAGGTATAATGTTTCTAAAGTTCCTCAAATATATCATTAGAGTATATACTGTTTTGAACACATGATGATATGTAAGAAATTCAGAAAATGTAAAGTTCAGTCTCTCATCTTTTATATTGTGGAGTCTTTTTCTCTTTGCATAATCAAATAATTGCTCTGGCTTTTTTTTTCACATATATTCTAAATAAAGACATAAAATAGAGGACATTGAGTGGATGAGGAACATTGTGATGAATCCTGGGGGCCCAGTGAATTTCAGCAGCAGAAAAGCAATCCCTGAGGTCTGCTGGCCTCAGACACATCTGTTTGCCTGTTTCATAGCCTCTTGGTATACAGAATATTGTTTTGGAGGGATAATTTTGTGGTTGAGCATCAAGGCCTCCTGTCTCGGTATATAAGCTGAGACATTTTAGGAGATGACTACTACAACCAAGAGAATAGGCCGATGCTATTAACTCAGTCCAGCAGGAGCCATGAATAAATTACATACCATGAAAGCTTTTTGTGAACTGAATTTTCCAAAGACCCTTCTTCTCTTTATTCTCCATTTCTTTTAGCTGCCTCTTTTTCTTTTACTTTTTCCCTGCCTTAGAAATACTGAGGGTTTTTGCCTATGATGCATTTGATTAAAAAAAATATATAACACATGGGCTCTTTAGATGAGGCAAACATGAGATATTCTATTTTCCACAAATAGCAATTGAATTATTACACTATTCTGTGTTGTAATATATCACATAGGTTTAACATTGTACACCAGTTATCTAACCTGGGCCCATAGCATAATTCCTAACACATAGAAAGCATTTACTATGTAATTTTGAATAAATGAATGATGTAATATACAGTATTAGTTCAGAATTATTGCTTGCATTTTTTCTACACACATCCAAAAATGATAAAGGAAATTTTCATATCTTTTAAAATTTTTTCAGGCCAAAGACCTATGCTTCAGATAATCTAGATACTTTTATAAAGATATTCATTGAAAAATATGTCCATTCCCTGGAGGACAGAATAGGTTTTCTTATAGCAGCTTTAGTGCACCTCCAGTAATTAATTAAAAATTGACCTGCTTATTTGAGGCAGATAAATATTTGCCTAAAACCTTAATCTTAAATAAAATGAAGGAGATTCATTAAGAAAATTAAAGGGTAGCTATTTTGGTGGTCTAACAGCCTTCTGTCTGCAGAATAGACTTTTAAAGAAAGTATTTGTCATTCAGAAGATGGTTCTTCTATGTGATTTTTTGGAAACAATTTCTAAGATTGTTTCATTTTCTGAATTTCATCATAGAGATGGTACCTTGGATTTCCTCTGTGGAAGATTAATAACATATCTTAGCTCTAGACTATTAGAATGAAATATTTGAGTGACTTAACAACAGAAATTTATTTCTCACAGTTCTGGAGGCTGGGAAGTCCCAGATCAAGGTGCCAGCTGATTCAGTTCCTGATGAGGGCCCTTTACCTAGTTTGCAGACAGCTACCCTCTTGCTGTATCTTTGCATGGAGCGGGGGAAAAAGAGGGAGAGAGGAAAATAAGGTGTCTCTTTTTATAAGGGCACTAATCCCATCATGGGGCTCCACCCTCATGACCTCATTTAAGCCTAATTATCTCCCACAGACCCTACCTCCTAATATTATACCATCACATTGGGTATTAGGGCTTTAACATATGATTTGGGAGGACAAAAACATTCAGTCCATAGCATATCACCAGGGAACCTGTGCTATCACTTTACTGAAGGAGAAATGGCCACATCATGGTTAATAGTAAGTGCTCAGATACAACAAAGCAAGTTTCAGAAGAGCTTCTAAGAGTTGTTCCTTGAGAAACTTGACCAAGATTATCTAGTGTTTTACAATAACGAATCAGGCACAGTGGAAACACATCTCAAATTTTACATTGTAAAGTCAGCACACAATGAGATTAGTGTAATTATCAGTGATGGTCCTTGAATTAAGTAAATAAAGTGGAAAAGTTAGTAACATTGATTCTTTTACCATACTTACTTTTATTACCTTCCATTTATGCCTAATGATGCTGGTTTTCCATTTAAGGTATTAATTTAACAGTTCCTTTTGAAAGCTGAACTTATTTTAAGTCATTTCATTTAAAACATATTAAATATGTTATTAGCTATGACAAAACTCTAAAGTTGGTATATTAGAAAATAAAGTAGAGGAATACTGAGTTATCATAATTTTAAAGTGTTCCTTCTATAAACACCCCTACCAATTTATTTTGTGACCTTTTGCAACACTCAGCAATTCTTATGACAACAGCTCTTATTTACTCAAATTTCATTTGTTGTACTTTGAGCTAATTTCATCTTTGTTTTCCATCATGGTTACCACTACTCCCTATTACACATACTCAACCATGGTACCTACTATTGGAATTATGGAAAATTATGTAAAACCAACTCTACAACCTGGATGGGTTGGTAAGACACATCTGCAAGAGAGGGTAATTACCATGAATTGCCCTTTACCCAGCTGCAGAATACTAGGAAGATGATAATCTTAGTGTGCACATGCAATATGTACATTTGATTGTCTTTAGCAGTTGCCTAAAATTTATGAAGGGATAATCACCAAATGCATATAATCTTCTAAATATGTTTCTTTTGGCCTGAAATACTAACCTTTAAAATAATTTATAAAAAGCATATCATTTTATGTAAGTTAAAGTCTTACAAGAAATAGTAATTAGTTATAACAGTGGTTCATATTGGTCTCTCTAAGAGGGAAAGATGGTGGTCCAGATACAGAAAGTAAGAGAAAAGAGAGTGAATGTTGAAACAGGAAGTGGCAAGCTTGAAGGAGAAAAGCACACTTGGCTTTTTTAAAAATTTTGTATGTCAGTGGCATCCTTTTCTTCCAAATTGTCTCTTTCCCTGGAGGTATTTTCAAGTTTCTTAAAAGACGGTTTGAAGAAACTTATCTTAATTTAACTTAAAAAAAGAATGTCACATATATCTTTGAGAAAGAGAGAAGGCTTTACCAGATCAAATATAGGATGTAAAGTTGTTTCAATATACAAGTTGATAATGAAAGGTTTTTGACATTGTATACTAGCAGAAAATAATCTTTAGCCATAGATTTCCATAATAATACATTTGTTTATATTGATGAACTAGATATCAATTCTTGATGGTATCCTACTGGCTTAAAAAAAAAAAAGATTTTATTTATTTATTTATTTTTTAATCAGTCATCAGTTTTATACACATCACTTTATACATGTCAATCCCAATCGCCCAGTTCAGCACACCACCATCCCCACCCCACCGCAGTTTTCCCCCCTTGGTGTCCATACGTTTGTTCTCTACATCTGTGTCTCAACTTCTGCCCTGCAACCCGGTTCATCTGTACCATTTTTCTAGGTTCCACATACATGCATTAATATACGATATTTGTTTTTCTCTTTCTGACTTACTTCACTCTGTATGACAGTCTCTAGATCCATCCACGTCTCAACAAATGACTCAATTTCGTTCCTTTTTATGCCTGAGTAATATTCCATTGTATATATGTACCACAACTTCTTTATCCATTCGTCTGTTGATGGGCATTTAGGTTGCTTCCATGACCTGGCTATTGTAAATAGTGCTGCAATGAACATTCGGGTGCATTTGTCTTTTTGAATTACGGTTTTCTCTGGGTATATGCCCAGTAGTGGGATTGCTGGGTCATATGGTAATTCTATTTTTAGTTTTTTAAGGAACCTCCATATTGTTCTCCATAGTGGCTGTATCAATTTACATTCCCACCAACAGTGCAAGAGCGTTCCCTTTTCTCCACACCCTCTCCAACATTTGTTGTTTGTAGATTTTCTGATGATGCCCACTCTAACTGGTGTGAGGTGATACCTCATTGTAGTTTTGATTTGCATTTCTCTAATAATTAGTGATGTTGAGCATCTTTTCATGAGCTTTGTGGCCATCTGTATGTCTTCTTTGGAGAAATGTCTATTTAGGTCTTCTGCCCATTTTTGGATTGGGGTGTTTGTTTCTTTAATATTGAGCTGCAAGAGCTGTTTATATATTTTGGAGATTAATCCTTTGTCCGTTGATTCGTTTGCAAATATTTTCTCCCATTCTGAGGGTTGTCTTTTCGTCTTGTTTATGGTTTCCTTTGCTGTGCAAAAGCTTTGAAGTTTCATTAGGTCCCATTTGTTTATTTTTGTTTTTATTTCCATTACTCTAGGAGGTGGATCAAAAAAGATCTTGCTGTGATTTATGTCAAAGAGTGTTCTTCCTATGTTTTCCTCTAAGAGTTTTATAGTGTCCAGTCTTACATTTAGGTCTCTAATCCATTTTGAGTTTATTTTTGTGTATGGTGTTAGGGAGTATTCTAATTTCATTCTTTTACATGTAGCTGTCCAGTTTTCCCAGCACCACTTATTGAAGAGACTGTCTTTTCTCCATTGTATATCTTTGCCTCCTTTGTCATAGATTAGTTGACCATAGGTGGGTGGGTTTATCTCTGGGCTTTCTAACCTTGTTCCATTGATCTATGTTTCTGTTTTTGTGCCAGTACCATATTGTCTTGATTACTGTAGCTTTGTAGTATAGTCTGAAATCAGGGAGTCTGATTCCTCCAGCTCCGTTTTTTCCCCTCAAGACTGCTTTGGCTATTCAGGGTCTTTTGTGTCTCCATACAAATTTTAAGATTTTTTGTTCTAGTTCTGTAAAAAATGCCATTGGTAATTTGATAGGGATTGCATTGAATCTGTAGATTGCTTTGGGTAGTATAGTCATTTTCACAATATTGATTCTTCCAATCCAAGAACATGGTATATCTCTCCATCTGCTTGTATCATCTTTAATTTCTTTCATCAGTGTCTTAGAGTTTTCTGCATACAGGTCTTTTGTCTCCCTAGGTAGGTTTATTCCTAGGTATTTTATTCTTTTTGTTGCAGTGGTAAATGGGAGTGTTTCCATAATTTCTCTTTCAGATTTTTCATCGTTAGTGTATAGGAATGCAAGAGATTTCTGTGCATTAATTTTGTATCCTGCAACTTTACCAAATTCATTAATTAGCTCTAGCAGTTTTCTGGTGGCAGTTTTAGGATTCTCGATGTATAGTATCATGTCATCTGCAAACAGTGACAGTTTTACTTCTTCTTTTCCAATTTGTATTCCTTTTATTTCTTTTTCTTCTCTGATTGCTGTGTCTGGGACTTCCAAAACTATGTTGAATAATAGTGGTGAGAGTGGACATCCTTGTCTTGTTCCTGATCTTAGAGGAAATGCTTTCAGTTTTTCACCGTTGAGAATGATGTTTGCTGTGGGTTTGTCATATATGGCCTTTATTATGTTGAGGTAGGTTCCCTCTATGCCCACTTTCTGGAGAGTTTTTATCATAAATGGGTGTTGAATTTTGTCAAAAGCTTTTTCTGCATCTATTGAGATGATCATATGGTTTTTATTCTTCAATTTGTTAATATGGTGTGTCACATTGATTGATTTGCGTATATTGAAGAATCCTTGCATCCCTGGGATAAATCCCACTTGATCGTGATGTATGATCCTTTTAATGTGTTGTTGGATTCTGTTTGCTAGTATTTTGTTGAGGATTTTTGCATCTATATTCATCAGTGATATTGGTCTGTAATTTTCTTTTTTTGTAGTGTTTTTGTCTGGTTTTGGTATCAGGGTGATGGTGGCCTCATAGAATGAGTTTGGGAGTGTTCCTTCCTCTGCAATTTTTTGGAAGAGTTTGAGAAGGATAGGTGTTAGCTCTTCTCTAAATGTTTGATAGAATTCACCTGTGAAGCCATCTGGTCCTGGGCTTTTGTTTGTTGGAAGATTTTTAATCACAGTTTCAATTTCATTCCTTGTGATTGGTCTGTTCATATTTTCTGTTTCTTCCTGGTTCAGTCTTGGAAGGTTATACCTTTCTAAGAATTTGTCCATTTCTTCCAGGTTGTCCATTTTATTGGCATAGAGTTGCTTGTAGTAGTCTCTTAAGATGCTTTGTATTTCTTCAGTGTCTATTGTAACTTCTCCTTTTTCAATTCTGATTTTATTGATTTGAGTCCTCTCCCTCTTTTTCTTGATGAGTCTGGCTAATGGCTTATCAATTTTGTTTATCTTCTCAAAGAACCAGCTTTTAGTTTTATTGATCTTTGCTATTGTTTTCTTTGTTTCTATTTCATTTATTTCCGCTCTGATCTTTATGATTTCTTTCCTTCTGCTAACTTTGGGTTTTGTTTGTTCTTCTTTCTCTAGTTCCTTTAGGTGTAACGTTAGATTGTTTACTTGAGATTTTTCTTGTTTTTTTAGGTAGGCTTGTATAGCTATAACCTTCCCTCTTAGAACTGCTTTTGCTGCATCCCATAGGTTTTGGGTCGTCGTGTTTTCATTGTCATTTGTCTCTAGGTATTTTTTGATTTCTTCTTTGATTTCTTCAGTGATCTCTTGGTTATTTAGTAACGTATTGTTCAGCCTCCATGTATTTGTGTTTTTTACGTTTTCCCTGTAATTCGTTTCTAATCTCATAGCGTTGTGGTCAGAAAAGATGCTTGATATGATTTCAATTTTCTTAAATTTACTGAGGCTTGATTTGTGACCCAAGATGTGATCTAACCTGGAGAATGTTCCATGAGCCCTTGAGAAGAAAGTGTAATCTGCTGTTTTTGGATGGAATGTCCTATAAATATCAATTAAATCTATCTGGTCTATTGTGTCATTTAAAGCTTCTGTTTCCTTATTTATTTTCATTTTGGATGATCTGTCCATTGGTGTAAGTGAGGTGTTAAAGTCCCCCAATATTATTGTGTTACTGTCAATTTCCTCTTTTATAGCTGTTAGCAGTTGCCTTATGTATTGAGTTGCTCCTATATTGGGTGCATATATATTTATAATTGTTATATCTTCTTCATGGATTGATCCCTGGATCATTATGTAGTGTCCTTCCTTGTCTCTTTTAACATTCTTTATTTTAAAGTCTATTTTATCTGATATGAGTATAGCTACTCCAGCTTTCTTTTGATTTCCATCTGCATGGAATATCTTTTTCCATCCCCTCACTTTCAGTCTGTATGTGTCCCTAGGTCTAAAGTGGGTCTCTTGTAGACAGCATATATATGGGTCTTGTTTTTGTATCCATTCAGCAAGCCTGTGTCTTGGGTTGGAGCATTTAATCCATTCACGTTTAAGGTAATTATCGATATGTATGTCCCTATGACCATTTTCTTAATTGTTTTGGGTTTGTTTTTGTAGGTCCTTTTCTTCTCTTGTGTTTCCCACTTAGAGAAGTTCCTTTAGCATTTGTTGTAGAGCTGCTTTGGTGGTGCTGAATTCTCTTAGCTTTTGCTAGTCTGTAAAGCTTTTGATTTCTCCATCAAATCGAAGTGAGAGCCTTGCCAGGTAGAGTAATCTTGGTTGTAGGTTCTTCCCTTTCATCACTTTAAGTATACCATGCCACTCTCTTCTGTCTTGTAGAGTTTCTGCTGAGAAATCAGCTGTTATATCCCAGGGTAAATATTGTTGAATATTTTTTCTTATGCCTCATTTTCAAACAGCTATATTTGTAAAATATATAGGTATTAAGAAAAATACCTTAGCCTAATGATGGTCTACTGCTATATAACCACTACCCACAATACCAAATAGTTCTGCCTCATTGTGACCAAAAGCCACATTTAAGTTGATACAAGCAGAAGAGGATTATTCCCTAGTTTCTCCTCATACCCAGACACTCCTCTGCTTGACTAGGTTGTGTTATTTTCTTTAAAGGAGAAGTTCATGCCAGTTTGTTAGTTCAAGTTCACAATAATTAACTGGGCAACATTGGAGTGGATACTGTGCCTAAGTGGGAGATCACGTCATCTGATTGCTCACTTCTACTTCATGTGAGCTAAAGTGGCCAAGTGGGTCAAGAAAACAGTAAGGGTCTTTCTCTTTTGCTTCCTTCCCCTTTGCATGTGAATAAGCAATTAGGTGGGACTGGGGACTGTAGTGTAGTGTTGAGTATGTAGTGATGAATGTGTCATGATGGTAATGATGATAATGATCGTTATTATAACTAATATTTGAGTGCTTACTATTTATCATCCATTATTTGAAGCATTTAACATTAATACGTTCATTACAACTCTAGTATGAAGTGGATATGATTATTATTCCCATTTCACAGATGAGAAAAATGAGGCACAGAGAAGTTAAGTGACTTGTTCCAAAAGTTGGCATTGCTGAGATCGAACCTAGCTATCTTGCTTCTTTATTTTTTACTTCATTCCTCTGTTCATCTACTAGGAATGAGCCAAGATCTCAAGATTTGAATTTGGGAGAGGAGAAGATGTGAAAATGATGGAGAGAGTAGATCCCAAGACTAAAACATGTGTTTGGACTCAGCTTTTAACAGAGCGCTAAAATAAGGGTATCGGGTGGTATTAGATTCTCATCTTGCTGCTGTTCCTTGCGTATAATTCTTTGAGAAAGCTTGTGGGTAGAATTTAGGGGTGCAATAGTTTAATTGACAAGAGCAATAATTGGTCATTTCTTCCTTTAATGTCAACTAACTTCACCCAATACACATCATTATTTCTAACTTAAATAATATTAATTGCAGCTTTATAGCATGCAACTAGTTTAAATTGACCTTTTTATTGCTTCCATTTATTAAAAGCAACACAAGCAAAATTTACCTTCTTTTCCACAATCTTCAAATATTTGAAACGTCAGTGTGGTGGAGTGAACAAAGCAGAGTGACTGCTTGATACATACTTTCCCAGTTCTTTGACACTACAAAACAGTAAAGGGGACAGAAAAGTCATCGTGTTAAGGTCCGTGTCCCTTTCAGCCTAAGCCTAAGATGTGCTCATTTCAGGGCAGATAATGAGGATGCTGTAAGGAAACTATTTTCAAAGAGGAACTTTTCAGAAGATAATTCTACCTTAAAAGAATTAGATACGTTTGGTCATATCCCACATTTTTAGAGTTCAGAATTGAGTCTCCTCACATGATGATGTTTATTTATCAGTTGTGTTCCTTGACCAGCCACTAGGATCTTATTTATATAATCTGGGGAGCAGGGAGAAGAGTTGGGAAGGTAAGCAAGAAAAGGGAGAAATCAACCAGGAGATGTAGAAACTGATGGAGATGTTTTGCCTCAAGAGTTCTTAACATTTAGAGACTCAAATCAGTATTTCCTAGATATTCTTAAAGGAAACATGCATTTTTTTTCTTTCCTGTTGAACATGCCACCTGGGTTTGGAACGCTAACATTGGATGGAGTTTAACATTAGTTTGTTATTGGCAGCGTTCTAGAGTGTGTAGATACAGTGCTGCTCAGCAGAAGTAACACTGAAAGTACTTGGAAAACAGGACGCTCTACTTAAGTAGTTATGAAGTGTCTTCATGTAGTTTTGGAGACAGTTGAGGCCTCAGAAACAGTACAAAAAAGGGCCAGAGTAGAAGAAATAATTCTTGGATGCCCTGTGGTTGCTAATTGACATGGTCATGATATCCAGGAAATACCCTGCAGGATGACTGGAGTGATTTTGGAAGGGAATGTTGTGCTTAAAACTGGAAATCCTGCAATAGCAGGTGGGCAGTGAAGGAGCAGAGCCAGAAAATATTTTTTTCTAAATGTGACACTTTTTCAAACGCTGGTCTTTCTTGGCTACATAACAAAGGGTTGCATGTGCCTGGAAATCATTTCTAAACTCTCATTGAATTATATAAGCCTCCCTTTGCTAATTAGTAAATAAGAGAAATATTAATAACAGGTATTGCATATTTAATTAAGGAATCATTTATGAGCACACTATGTATACAGTACTGTGCTAAGTCGGTGCCTCGGGCAACTGAAGGATCCAGTGCTTTTAAGGGGAAAATGTCAGGCAAACATGAAAGTTTTACATAATGTGCAGCAATTTATTGTTTAGGAATATATATCCTAAATGTTTTTCTAGAGAAGGAAAAAGTAAAAGTGGTTTGGGATGTGTTATAGAAGGTGGCATTAGGGACAGAGTGCTTGATAAAAAATTTAAAAGATAAGTACAATTTGGATCAGAAGAGAAAAAAACAATAGCCCAGGTGAATTTAAGCTTCACACACTTTACAGGTTAAGCTCCACAAAGACAATTTTTTTTTTCTTCAGCATTATATGCTCAGAACCCAGGACGGAGCCTGGCACATAACAGACATATTCAATAAATGTTCACTAAATGAATGAATGCTGAATTGTTAAAACACTTTAAAACTATTGTATTCCTTTTGTGATGACATTTGAGATGATCTAATTAAAGAGAAGTTTTCCTCCTTGGACTTAAACTTGGCAGTGAATGTGGCTAAGGTTGACCAATTTCTGTCTCATATCAATTAAACCTTTCATGGGTTTTTTACTCGAAATGCAGTCACTAATGAGCAGCTGCCCAGGGCAGTGATAATGATGATGATAATACATTGCCCTTACACCGTCTCCCTTATCCATGGGAACCTAAGTGCTTTACCAACAATAATTAACATAGCTCTTATGGGAGGTAGGAAAGTATAATTAACACCATTTACAGATGAAAATGGAAATAGATATTAAGCAACCATCTCAGAGAGATGTAGTAAGTCAGCCATTTATTATTTCAAAATGTCAGCCTTCACATCTTATTAAGGCTTGAGAACAGTGAATGACCAATATCTGTTAACTGTTCAAACCATAAGTTTGTTTGTCTCTCTTTTAGAGATGTTAATAAAATGACAGAAATGAAGGTAAATTTTGAAACTCATCAATCAATGCACTCCTTGAGACCTAATTTGAATTCTTGTTCAAACTGATGGCTGCTAATAGGTTAAGGAAAGTATGCATCTCTTGAAAGACTTCTACAAAGTCAGTTCCCTTGGCTGATATAAATTTAGGAGTGTAATAATTATTCAATTCTCAAGTCAAAATGATTTTTTTATCACATGTTTTGTTCCCTGTTCTCAAAACTCTTTGCTTTTTTCTCCTCATTTATAAAAATGGCCCCACCTCAGACACTAAGATCAGTATGGATTCTGTCAAGTGATCTGAAGAATAATTGAGTTACAGTGATTCACCATCAAGATGAGCTTATTTTGTGTTTGATTTGATCTTGTTTTCTCCTCATAGTGATGAAAACTCTCCATTGATGTGTGTGTGTGTGTGTGTGTGTGTGTGTGTCTTGCAGGAACACCAAGTATTTCCCTCTTTTGTTAATAGTATCCTTGCATCAGGATATTTCTGACACAAGTGACAGAAAACTACCCCCAAATGGATATAAGCAAAAACGTTTATTGGCTCTGTTAATTAATTCAGTGGTAGAACTGGCTTCAAGTTTGGTCTCCTTGAGCTCAAAAAGCACCAAGATCTAGTTTTTTCTCTCCTCTTGTTCAAGTCTCATCAGTGTATTGGCTTTACATGTGGTGTCAAGATGACAGCTACTCCCATTACAAATTTTCAGGTTCAAGTTCAGTGGAGGAGAGTATTGCCAACATCCTCAAAGCCTCAGAAGGATTTCCATTGTACCATACTGGCTCTGATTGGGTGACCTGTTCATCCCGAACAACCCTTCTGGTCCAAGGCATGCTATCCAGTGCATTAGGTTGGAAAAATTAGCGCCCACCCTTGATGAGGGGTTGGAGTAAATCGTCACTCAAACCATACCTCTGGTTGTAACATTGCAATACTTACCTTTCTCCTAACCTTTAGGGACTTGATCCTTCACCCAGTGCAACTCTATGATTTGTCATATAGCTGTTAATCACAGTACTCCACAGTAGTCGTGGCTCCACCCCTCCACCCACAGAGGGTTGATCATAGTGCTTATCCTGCCATCTAAAGTGATAGGTCCAATGAGTGACCAATGCCAGTTAAACCAATGTCTGTCCCTGAGAGTTAATCTCTTATAAGAGGCAGATACTCAGAGATAAGCTAAGGTGAGGGTTTGAGAAATGTATTCATAGAAGGTTGGCTTAGTATTAGGCACTGAGATTACCAGAACTTCCCTGGTTTCTGCAGCCTCTCCACTGATTCTGTGATTTATCCTAGTATCCCTACAAACTCTTTTCGTTGTTGTTGTTGTTTGTTTAAATGAATTCTAGTTATATTTCTATTACTAACAATAAAAAGTCTTTGGTAACACTCTTTTGCTCTTGAGACTTCAGTTTCTTCCTAGTTCCAGTAAGTGGGCCCTCATCTTGCTTTCCTGTGTCTGAGTACCTGCTTTGAAAAATTGCCTAGTTAAAAAGCCCTCTTGTATTTTTACCATGACATATTTTCAGACTTAGAGAAAAAAATTTGTATAATAGTCCAGAGAATTTCTTTATACCCAGATCACCCAAATGTTAACATTTTACCATGCTTGCTTCATCTTTGGCTTTCTCTATGTATACATGATTTGCATAAATTCAGACTAAGCTGCATACTTGATGCCCCTTCACCCCTAAATCCTTAGTGTGTTATTCCTAAAGAAACAGTGTATCATCTTGCTTAGTTGACGTAAATAAATCAGGAAATTACTGTAGACCAATAACAGTATCTAACCTGTAGTTTTTATTCAGATTTTATTGTCTCAGTTATGGTCTTTATAGCAAAAGAAAAAAAATAATCCAAAAAACAAACAATCCTGGATCATACTTCCAGTAGTCTTATTTCTTTAGTCTCCTTTAATCTCATACAATTCTTTAGTTTTTCTTTTTTTCCTAGCATTGGCATTTTTGAAGATACAGGCCAGTTATTTTGTACTATGACGAATGATGCTGATTTGTATCAATGCTGATGCAAATCTTGATCACTTGGTTAAGGTGGCATCTGCTAGTTTCTTCACAGTGAAGTTTACCAACTTTTTCTTTGTAATTAATATATATGTTGTGAGAGGTGCTTTGACTAACATTCTTTCGCTCCTCATACTTTTACTCATTTTCGCCTCCCTAGGTCTTTATAAATGATGTCCCTTCTCTACTTCACCAGTTTCCTCTGAGTGATCATCTACTTCCTCTCACCTTGCTGTCCCTGCCACCACTCACTCGTATGCACAACAAATGTCCTGTTTCTGGTGCCCCTTCTGTAATCGGAGTCTTGCTATGCACTAGTGCTGACTGCCCTTTGCCTGGCATAATCTTAGGCTTTTGCCATCATCTTAGGCATCTTGTCACTCATCTGCTGGATTTGCCATTTCGCATTTTATTGAAACTAGCCTCTATTAATGCCTACTTATTTCTGGCTTTATCCTCTAAACAATTGACTCTTCCTAACCAATTTGATGACCTTCTATCTGTAGCTATAACCTCCCCCAATTTTTTTGTTTTGCTTTCATTTTTAGACCTTCCAAATCTCCTAGCTATCCTAATCTAGCTAACCCTATCTTCTTCTGATAATAGAGAAATGCATGTCAGCCTCTGGCTGCTCAATAGCTGGTAATTAATAACCATGCAACATATTGTAGAGCGATTCTACTGCCTGGCAGTAAAGATGATACTATTTCCAGTAGGCAACCTTTGTATCGTACTGTTTTTAAATTTGAATTTTACCATAAACTTGTGAAATCTAATCTATATGGTTATATAAGTTACATGCACAGAGGTATGCGCGATATTCAATCTTGAAATCTTCATGAAGAAGCTTGACCAGCTGAAGCAATGGGGGAAATCAAAGTTTGTTTTGGATACATTTTCAATTTCTGTCTTAAATTCAAGAAAGGTCAGAATACTGGGATGGTGGAGAAGAAGGGTTCTGCTAACCCAGGAAGACAAGTGGAATGTAGAAATCAGAACGCTTTCTATCACTATCATAGCAAGGAAATTTAAAAAAAGAATTCACTTGGGATTATTTCTTTAACAGTTTAGTAACATTTCTTAGGATTTGTGAATTCTTGATGTTATTTTTATCATCTTTTATTTCTTTGTGACAAATAGCAATAAAACTCTTAGTTACAACTGTGACCCTCTGTAGAGGAACAAAAAAGGGAAAGCTAAAGAAAAGGGCTCTTGTTCTAAAGAGTGATACCAATGACAGGAGGAAAGAACAGGTTATGTCCCTGATGCCTGAAAAAAGGCAGAAAAAGACATTGCAGAGAGTTGTTCTGGTCTGAGAAGCAGTCCTACGTTTACCCATAAATGGTCCACAAGGGCTTCCAGACATTGAACACTTAGATGATTTAAAACCCAAAGGATTCTGACTTCTTTATTCATGTTTGTGCTTTAGCTACAACATTATCATAGATTCTAGATTCTGTGTACTTGCCTTTCGGAGAGTTTTATAGGCATTTTCCATATTCTCTCAGCATCAGTGAAAAAAGATAAATGGTGTTTTTATTTCTATAGGGTTATTATTGCAAAAGTGAAGAGTTCTGGAGACTACTTTTCAGTCTATATACTCCATGAGCTCAAGAGCCTGTATTGTTTACTACAGTGATCCAGACATAGTGCTAGTTACATGGCATATGTAGCCAATAAATATATGGTTACTCACTAAGAGGCTTGGTGGCTGCAGATTATAGCACTTTGCCTTTGTTTTATTTCCCCCTCTAGTAAGGGGCTCAACAAATCATAGTTTTAACTTTGTGAAAAGACATGCAAGAACTTAAAGAACTTGACATACTCATTTTTACAAATTGTTGAAAGAACTAGCTTAGGAAGGTTATAGACCGAGTCAAACATCTGTTTATTCTAAACTCTGGAATCCAACTACATATTGAAAAAAAAAAAGGATCACTGGAGCATATTAGGGTGGGCTGTAAATTAGTAGAATTTGGAGGCTGATTTCTTGCCCTTATCCCCAATGCTCCCTTTCTGCAAGGGCAAAGAGGAAAACCATGCCAAATACCAGACTGAATGGGTGATATTCATGTCTGTTCTCTTTCCTACTTGTAATGGAGTTGCTCCCAAACTTCACAGAGAGCAACCTTATCTAGATTTATACTTTTAGTTAAGTGCAAATTCTAACCTTAACTGTTAAGAAAGTTACCATATTATCAATATTAATAACATCCAGCCTGGAGAAAAATATGAAGAGTCTTCATGATTGACTGTTCCTTGGCTGACCAGGGTTCAGAGACAGACCCTAAGGGTTACATTAGCGCTCTCTGTACTCACCTCCAGGATTTGATCTCTGTGCCTCCATTTGGGAGACCGCAATCACAGATTTGTAAACCTATTGTTGCATTTTAACCCTTCTCAAATTCTAATTAAGTTATGGTTTTAATGCAAAGTAATTGTGTTTACTGACAGACCTATGATTAATGCAAGCCACAAAGCAATTAACTGAAGAGAGACAAAAATATGGCTAATATCATTGACATACTGGTCCTAAGCAGAATTAACATTATCTGTGAAATGTGGACCCTTCTGCACAGATCGTTGACGTGGTTGTCATAGAAACTGCTTGTCTTGTCATTACTGCAGTCTCCAGACATCTGTTCTAAGTTCAGACACTCATTGACATGTGCATTCATTTGGTCAGATAAGATGTCTTATCTCAGGCACCTTTATCATCCATGAGTATGTTGACTCCCTTAAATAATGAAACACCAATTATAAATTCGTAACCACAGGTGTATCAGCATCTAGAGCTTTGGTTGATAATCGCTAATAGCATCACTGAGACTTAATTGTGTCTACTGTTATATGGATTTTATAGTCAACTACGAATTATTTGCAATAATGGATTAAAGCTCTGGGATTCAAGAAATATGAATAGTTTGGTTTTTTACCTAAATGGAAGAATTCTTGAAATTGAGTTTTTACAGATATGCTTGAATATAGCCCCAAAGTGTTTGATGTTGGAAAAATTCACCACACTTCAAACAAAGAATGAAATTATACTAGGAAGATCTAGTCACAGAGAACTAGTAAAGATATTTAATTTCCCCCTTATTTATTTGCTTAAATTTCCTAACTGTTTCAGCCATTGCTAGGAAAAGATATGTTATCTTTTAGATATGTTATCTTTAGCCTTCACCTTAACATATGGAGCAGAATAATTCTAAATTTTGCATGACTGTATTTAGCATTTTAGGAAATTTAGCATCCCTATCCTCCAAATGGTAAATACTAGTAGTAACTCTGTGCCCTGGTCATAGTAGCAACCAAATATGAATCCACACATTTCCAAATGTCCCCTATGTAGAGCATGGGGTAGAGTGGGAGAGGTAGTACCACTCATGATTGGAAACCACTGTAAAGGTCTTAGCAAAGATGTCTTTTCTAGTTCTGTCATTTTCTCAACAGATGATTCTTATCTTGTTACATTTAAATTTATCTGCTGTGAGTCTCATATTAATTGAAGTCTGGAAGGTAACAATTGCTTTAAGCTGTCAAGAATACTACAAGAATGTCAGGAAAAGAACAAAAAGCAAAATTAGAAAGATTTGGTACCCTAAAAGGACACTGATAAGGAAAAAAATCACTAGATTACTAAACACTAAATAAAATTGCATAGAATAGAATAGTTAAGGATTTGCATTTCTCTCTGCTAAAGGTTGCAATCATATTGGATTGGGTTATTTGTTAGACATAAATATAAGATAAACTGATGGCAGGACTGAAAGTCTGTGTTGTATGACAGGGATTCACAGCAATTGTAGAAAAGATAAGCTGATGGACCAGAAGGAAATATCTTATGATTTTATACCAAAGAAATTTGGATGAGTAGGTCTTTTGGAAATGATACCCGGTGATAGGGTGTCTCATATTTTTCCTGAAGTTGAAAATTCATGCAATAAAAGAAATAAGCTCTTTAAGTATAATGAATAGCAGAAAAGTCTTTGTCTTTTATCCACCAAAAACTCTGGCATATTTCATTGATTCATGATTTTCTGCTGTTGAATGTACAATAAAGAATTGCCACTAAACATAATTACTATAAAATATTTGTTGCCACAATTATTGTCTCGGTACACAATAAATAATAATTGATTAAAATAAACCCAGAGGAGGCTAGAAATATAATAGACCTTAGAGACAGTCTAACATCACTTTCTCTACATAGGAGAGGAAATTAATGTTGAAAGATATTATTTAAAACAGTCCCTTAGCTACTTATCTGCAGAAACTGGCTGAAATTTTGAGGTATATTTTGAATTGAAGTGACTTGGGAGTCACCAGATTTCTGTGTGATTAAAATGTAACTATTTCTTAGGATGTGCTCAGAAATGATGCTCAAGTGGGAAGCTTTGGAATTCAGAGGCCAGGGCTTGGTAGGTGTCACTTTGGGAGACTATTATCAAGTTTGGGACACTATATCAGGAACTTTTTCTTAGCCACTGAGCATCAGTTAATAATGGCAAGAGAGAGGACGATATGGAAGAAAGCTGACTAGGGTAGAAGAAAAAGTGCTGTGCCGTGTTACTGTTGAAGATTATGGTATTTCAGTAGCATCAGTCTGGATAGCTATGTTTTTTCATTGCTGTGTTCATTACTTGGGAGTAGCCATAGAAATGATGCACTTTTTTGATTTAGGGTTAAATTTTGATGGAAATAAGCTGGTGCTAGAAGCCTAAGCTTAGAAGGGATAGGATGTTATGATCAGAGTGAGATCTTTTAATTTAAGATTTCAGAAGCAGAAGACTTGTTGGGTGATAACATAGTCCAGAATGTGGACACCAGAGCGGACAGGGGAAAGGAATGGACATGAAATAGCTGGAATTATGGAAACCAGAAAATAAAGGCTCAACATTCAGATAACTTTGTCACTTGGTCGTTAGTTTACTGAGGATGGGGGTAAGTGTTGGAATAAAAAGGAAGATGGCAAGCCAGGAGCCAAGGTCACTGATGAGTCAGAGAGATTGATAGGAAGCTACAAAGATGCAGAGGAGGAATAGTGAGGATGAAGCAGTGATGGTCCAAAATGAGCACTGTGAAGTGAACGACTGCCCTGCAGTTCCCTTGCTTCTGGACTCTGAAGAAAGTAGGATATGGGCGACTGAGAGTTCAGCACTTAAAAGGGTTTTGTAAGGAAAGTAGCATTTTGTCTGCCAGCAATCTGCAGGAGAACTAAAGCCTCTAAGTATTTCAAGGAAGGGACTTACTACAGAGAATCAGAGGCGTACAAAAATGCGGAAGCTGCTCTGTTCATTCAGGAAGTTACTACAGAAAAAAACTTGAGGAAACCACTGCTAATAGTGATAGCTGCCCTCCGACCGGAAGTGGGAGATTAAGAGGAGGAAGCACCAACTCCACTGGGTACGTCTCAGATGCCCAGTCAGCTGAATGCCAGCCTACTGGTGCTCTTCCTCTAGCTTCCAAGTCTTATACGAATGACTCTTGTTAGTGGACTCTAAACCAGAACCCTGCTGGCCAGTGAGTCTGGAAATCATTTTCCCAACCTCTGTCCCTTATGATACGTGATGATGCGCTGCTTAGCAGGTGGGAATAGTAGTACTGAGTCTGGACAGATAATATCAAGGAGAAGTATGTTCAGGTAAGGTGAATTAAGACAAGGAGGTAGAAAAGACATTAAGAATAGATTAAATATAGAGACTTATTGGTTACTGTGAGACAAGGCCTAAAAAGGTCAGAGGAAAAGTTTTGCAAGAGAGAACAACAGTGGGAAATTGTATCCAGACCAAGGAAGCACAGAGCAGTATGACTGTGAAACCTTATGGGACCAGAAGAAGACTAGAGGGAATCCTTTTTTGGATGTTAATTAAATATCAGAGCGAAGTGAGGCACGGTAGGACTGATTTCAAGTTTCCTTGAAAAAGAAAAGTTTTCATTATTTTTTTTTTTTTCCTGATGAAAAGGAAAACTCAGGCCTTTTGGATGAAACTGGCAACTTGGATTGTTTGTATATCTACAGAAATTCTAACCTGACAGGCCAACAATGAAAAGAGTGACTTTCTAGGATCCTAATTATGTGTTAGAAATGGTGGCAACTTCTGATAAATGGCAACCTACTTCTAATATAAATGGAAGTCAATTTTAAAGGTCTTTATTTTTTTTAATTCAAAATTCTGCAAAACATTAACACAACATGTGAATACAAAAGAGGAGAATATGATGTGGTGCATGAATTAGATTATATTATTGTTCCAATTACTTATGAGTCCTTTGAGGGGATTATGATTCCTCCTCCATTGACCTGGTTTTGGTGGGGGGGGGCGGGGAATAAAAGAGTGAACACGTGCTATTTATGAACAAAAGTTTAAGATGCATCACATGTTTCCACAAACCCTTTTTCCTCTGTCACCAGCCAGCATGTCCTAAATAGGGGCTGCTCTCTAAGCCTGAGTCCCTGGATGAAGACACGGTTGCAACTGACCAGTAATAAACTGACACGAGAAGAAAATCTGCTTCCATTTTTGTAACTACAGAGATTTTGAGGTGGTCTGCAACTGCGCTGATGCTTCTTTGAATGGTATACATTCTGTTTTCCAAATATACAGTATACATTCTGTATATTCAGTAATATTTCCAGATAACTATGAAAAAAAAATTTTTTTATCTCAGAATGTAGTGGGACAAGTTTCACTGAAAACGTGGGGAAAATACTGGTTTAAGTTATTAGTTTTGTTTTCTCTTAAATACATACTTTTTTTTTTTTTTTTTAAAGAAGATCTCTTATTTATTTATTTATTTATGGCTGTGTTGGGTCTTCATTTCTGTGCGAGGGCTTTCTCTAGTTAAGGCAAGCGGGGGCCTCTCTTCATCGCGGTGCGCGGGCCTCTTCACTACCGCGGCCTCTCTTGTTGCGGAGCACAGGCTCCAGACGCGCAGGCTCAGTAATTGTGGCTCACGGGCCTAGTTGCTCCGCGGCATGTGGGATCTTCCCAGACCAGGGCTCGAACCCGTGTGCCCTGCATTGGCAGGCAGATTCTCAACCACTGCACCACCAGGGAAGCCCCATACATATATTTTTAAGAAAAAAAGAATTTGGTCCCTTGAATGGTTAATCTTTAAGATGCAGAAAATGAAATTATCTTGATTGAGACTGCTAAACAACTCTAGGATTTTAAGAAGATTCATGCTATTGTTACAACACAGTAACTTAACAGGCTTTAAAATGTTTTTCTGATTGTTTTGTAACTTTGTATTTGTTACATATATGATACTCAAGTGGGTATTTTGTGGATTTCTTTGTTGACTTTTGTGTGACAAAATAGTAGTTAGGGAAAATAGAAGGTCAAATTTCTCATTCTAGCCCCTCTCAGTTTGAATCTTGGATGAAGATTTTCATTGCCAGGCTCAGGTCTTGAGCTATCTCTGACTGGAAGAGGTAAATAAGTAACTAGAATGTACTGGTAAATGTTTAACAACAGGCTCTTGGGGAAAAGAAAAAAAAACCCAAAGCCCTGACTTGTAGCGTTTGCCAATTTCCAGTGCATCAATACACCAGACATAATCAGTTTCAAGCTACTGTCATAAAGTTGCTGACCATGAAGTTGGGAAGAGATGTACACACTTGCTCACCTGATTGTTCAAACCAGCTTCTATATACAACTGATGAACAGCTTGAGCTATGTGAAGTCTGGATATCATTGTGATATTATTGAGCTGTTTTCATAGAGTAAGCCCTGATCACCCTTAAGTATTAAAGGTTAGAACATCTACTCATTTTTTCTACTACGTTTGCCAAATCAAGGTGAGAAAATTTCTGTCCTGTTTGTCTTTTATACTATGAGGTTTGGCTTGGAGGCCAGAATCCTGGGGTGAGTCACAGCAGCTTGGTTTTCTAGAAACCTGAGAACGCTTGGCTTTGAGAGCCCTTTCCTCTTTGGAGCTGAATTCTGTGATTTCTACCTTGTCTCTCTCTAAGTAGATCAGCTGCCCAAGACATTGATTCTTCTTCTCACCTTGTCTTCAAGAATTTGTTCTATCAATCCACATTCTATTCTACTGCTCTCTCCCTCCCAGATTTTAGTTTTTCAGTCATTGACACCTGTCCAGATCATCTTGCATTTGCCCATTTGAACATTTCATCAGCCTGCCCAGTTTTCCTGTTTTAATGACACTGTGACTTTATTATCTCTAGTGATTGAGATCTCTGTGCTTCACCCTAAGCCTCTGAGTTATAACAACTGTTGTGAGTAAATGTAATACAGATGCTTTAGACAGTTTGGTGAATGTTTTTTAATGAATGTATTCAAAAGACCCAAGGCAATTAAAATCTCAAATTTATCAAGTTTTTATGAATTTCTGAGATGTAGTAGTATCATAATGTAAAAACTATGTTGGTTGAAAGGTATTTCACATTCATTCTTGGTTTGGTAAATAATGGAAAAGCAAAAACAATGATATATATTTAAAAGAGATATACATAAACTTGGTAAGATTACCTCACTCAGGTAAAACAATATGAATAAGTTCAAGATTATGTGATATGTTATTTTTTAACTCTTGTCCAGTTGATATTAAAACGTTCCTCCACTAAAATAAGATAGCAAGCGGGAGACAGACTTGCAACCATGCCTTTTAGACCAAAGCAAATGTTAAGAATTCAGAGTAGCAATGCATTAAACAGTGATACTTTCAAAAAAAAATAGTTAGCAGAATAGTGTTACTAAAAACTCGCAGCGTCTGTAACACACCATTAGAGAGTGTGACTTGAGTAATGAAAATGGAAAATGTGTTATTTGAACAGATGTTGCAGCCTACTTAGAGAGGTATATCCGTTCACCTATGTGTATATTTATCTTCAAATGGCCAGGCTGACCTTGGTTGAACACGGAGCAAATCCTTTTTAATAGAGACACACCCAAGTTCAAAATGGTTTCTGCTGTGTCCTCACTAGTGCTTGCATTCCATTAAAGTGAGCCTACTGGAACAATCAAACCAAAAACTCCAAGATTCATAAAGTTCTCGAAAGATTTTGAAATTTCATTTGAATATAATACAGTATGGAATCCACACATCCAGCTGTTAAAGTCTTTAATGAAGACAGATATGTTAAATAAAACAATACATTCTTTGAAAAGAGAAATGACTGATTAATTTATCTTTTTATTCATGTACATGACTTTTTTTCTAGTTATTTTTTTATCTGTAGCTTTTGTATGCCAGATATTTTTCGTTTTGTGTTTTGTGGGGAAACTGTTATTCAGCACTTGAATTTATAAAACGCACCACAAACATTTCAACACATAAGAAAAAAATGATTCATTTTAACCATTAGTCAAACTTGCATATCCATCAAGGAGGCTAGGATTTAGGACATAAGTGATTGTTCCGTACTTCTATTTATTCTTTTGTTGATGCCACAGAAATACTAAGAAATTTAAGAATGTTATATCCACTTATATTTTCCAAATAAAAAGCAATCAAATGAATATATGTGAAAACTCTTATCAAATAGTTTTTAAAAAGGCTGAAGGGGATTGGTAGAGGGATCCCAATGTCATTGGTAGAGGGATCTAATGGCAAGGCTGCTTCATGTTACTTTTTAGATTAATAGTGACAAGATTGTAGTTCAAATTCTTGTTTTGTTAATCTTATGCTTTTCTATAGTTAAAAGCATTTCTACTTCTATAAAATATAGTATATTAGTTTATCATTTGCTGCCTAGCAATCAAAATTCTAATTTTAAATATCATGGTACTTTTTACAAGTCAAAACTAAAGCAGCTTTCTGGTGTTCACTGATATTTTTATTCTTATTTTTCCTAAACCTATTGAATATACAAAATTTTCACAGCCCATGTTTCCAGGTATCTGCTGCATCTCTTTTACATAGCAGTTATTGTAGATATTTATGCTACCTTCAGAGTCATGCTTTAGTTATTTCTGATTACCACAGACTGTATGAATGAATGATGTGTAAACTTTGTATTTTTGGAAGGTATGAAGCAATTCTGATATATTGCCAACATTTGGCAAAAACTAAAATCATTCACAAAGCCACATTCAAATGGGTAAATATGTTCCCTAGCCCAGATTGCATTCATCTTGGGCTTGTCAAGTAAAATTGCTCTGGACAAAGAAGACTTTGTTTAAGATTACTGCAATAGAAGAGAGATACTGATATCACCCTGAGATAAAAGGCGGGGCATTTTTTAAGCATTGGAGTGAGCTAATAGAAAAGGACTGGAGGACTTGAGGGTAGAGGTTAATCAATGGGCAATTGAATTATTGCGCAATGAATTATTCCTGATTTTGCAAACTATTTTTCTTTGATTAGGCCATCTTTGTTTGCTAATTAACACCTGTAGGAGTTTGGCTCTTACCCTCCCACAGAGATGGGGAGATAGGGGTACTAGCTCCTTTAATATTTCATCAGGCTCAAAACATGTTGTTTAAACTAAGTCTTATACACATTTGCTACTGATACTGGAAACTCTTACTCCTTTTACTGCGACCATGGCTCGCTATGAATCATGGGAAATTTATGAGACAGAACTTTGGCCAGGGTTTTTGTGGAGATTTTATTGGCACAAGACATTGTCAGCCTAAGGAACCAGGTTTTGTTCCAGCAGAAAGCCTGATTTAGAGATACCCATATTCATAAAGATCATAAAGCTGCAGTATTTTAATAACTTTCTGAGTTTCTCCTTCCCAGTGTTAGGGCAGCACACAGAACAACAATGTGGAAGGAGGTGTTTCAGATGCTGTCTTGTTTGTGTACTTTGTTTTATGCTTTGATATTTCAAGGTACACTACACCACCACTAATACATTTAACACTGAGCGCTGACAACAAGTAGCCTACATTTTAGAGCTCAGAAGGGCTGGTTTCTCACAGCGATTCTGGGAAAATCAGTGGAATGCTCAAGCAATTAGCTAAGGCAACTGTAAGGACAAAGCAAACAAAAGCCATTATGCAAATTTTGAGTCTTTCACAGTTAGTTGGCTTTAAAGCTTTTTGCCCTGGGATGGGAGAAAATATGTTTTCTTCCTGGAACAGCAACTTTTAATAAATCAACTCTGTAAGATTATTAATATTCTTTGTTATTAATACTACGTGTACTGATCTTAGTAATTACCTTTAACACTAATTCAGGTATTCAGACTTTCCCATTAACTTTTCTGCAATTTGTGTCAATTTCCAAATTTGCACATTTATATCTATTGCCCGTATCCCCATTCCACACTACCATCACTGAGTGCCCCCAAATGGCTCATGCTGTCACATTCCCCTACCTGACACCAGCCATGTGCTTCCTCTATCCTTTAGCAATAACTTTCTGCTCATCTCCTTAACCCTGACGTAAAGGAAGACTGGCCTCTACAGTGGGTATCTTTCTCACTTAACTCACCTTTCCCTTGGACTTTACTAATCAGAAAGCAATCTTACATAATGTAAAGGAAACATGGAAGCTTGGAGAAAAGGCAAATATTAAAGACAAAACACAACAGAACACACAGGAGTAAAGAGCAAGGAGCGTGTTGTTTCCAGTGCTGTTATTTCTGTGAATGATAAACACAGCACTTTCTAGCACTTGCGAGCTGTTTTCTCACCTGAGATGTGTAAAGAACAAAAGGGAAGAAATGAAGAAATACGGAAGTTAAAATACCTATAGCATCTGCACAGTATTTCCTCTGAAATAGAACCAAGTGGGAATATGAAAAATTTTGGAGCGTTAAAAGTGATTCAATATATTACCTTACCAGTGACTTAGTGATACACTTCATTTCTTACTCACATTGTTCTTCTTCAATATTTATTCAAGAAGTATTTGTTAAGCACTTAATTTTTCCCAGACATTATAAAAGATTCCTGGATATACAATTATTTAGAAATAATTCCTGCCCTTAAGTAAATTAAAAGTAGAAAGAAAGATGGTGAGAGAGTAGGTAAATGTGATACAGAGAGATGAGTGCCTTAATAAAGCTAAGTAAGGGAGACATGAGAACAATTAATAGGGATGGTGAACCAAGTTTTGGAGCAATCAGACAAAGACTATCTCGGGTAGATATTTCTAGTAACACGCTTCCGTGAGCATACGTGGGTTTCTCTGTAAAATATGTTACTTTTGAAGTTTCTAGTATTTGTGTATTTAATTTTGATTACTTTCCCTCAATTGCTCTTTGAAGGGCTTGTACTCATTTATGCTACTACTAAATGTTTTATACCCTCACTAAATGTTGGGGCTCTGCATGGACCACCCCAAATGCCACGTGAATTGCTTTCCTCCCCTTTGAAGTCCCAAACGTTTACTCCGGACATCCTCATTTGTCTTTGGCTGAAGATGGTATTTGAGGTGAAGGTTTCAGCCATTTTGGCAAGTTACTCAGTTTTCCTGGGGCTCTGCTGTGTATACAGAAGGTATACATATTATTAAACTGTTTTTCTCTTATTAATCTGTCTCATGTCAATTTAATTTTTAGACCAGCCAGAAGAACTTAGAAGAGTGAAGGAAAATTTCCTCCTCCCGGACAATATTAAGGAATTATATTATGCACACTCTACTGTGACAAGCTCCCCTCCTCAACCCTATTAATAATAGGTAGTGCACAATTCGGAGTACCTATAACCTTAGCTTAATCTTTCTAAAAACTGCAGATATTTCTCTCATATGGCTCTACAATAATTTATGTGGTCGGTCCCTTATTATACATATAACCTTCTTGGCATCTACAGAGAAGAATGTAATATTTTAACTTTTTGACAAATATCACTGATTATATTAAATTCCTGATAGTGAACTATTTGTCTCCCTATTTTAAGTACTACTGGTTTTAATTTGCTCATATTTTATTTCAGATTTTAATATATTTTCATTTGCTTGCTTATTTATGTTTTCTTCATGAGATGAGTCTGATTATTTTTTAAAGGTTACAATGGTGTTTTGTGTTGAGCCATTTTTAGAGGTTTTTTGTTTGTTTGTTTATTAATGGAATGTTTTGATATCTTGATATGACAGAAGAGTTTCTATTTATGCCTATAATTTATTTTTCTTATATCTTCTCTTTTTATTGTGCCTTTAAAAAAAATCGCTCACTCTATCTTTGTTGTATTCGAGTTGGTATGTGTGTGCCTGTTTGTTCATTTTTCGAATGTGAAGCTTTTATAATTTACTTTCTTCAAGTGATTACTTCATAGCTATTTATCAGTAATCTTTAAACTATTTTGATCATATACCACTATTAGTAAAAAAAAAGAAAAAAAAAGTCCCAAAAAGAGTCCCAATATGTGTAAAAATTTTTATGTACTTTTTATATGTAAAATTCTCAGTATTTATATTAAACACATGAAAATAAGTTTCTCATTCTGGATACAAACAAATACAGATAGAAATGGCAGTATTTAATTTTGATACTCTGGGGAATCTCCTTGTGTACTTCCTGTGGTATAGCGAACACTGAATCTTAACGTAGTCATTTTAGGCCTGATCTGTTGACTTCACAGTCTAGAATAAGGTAATGTGTGTGCTTTCATGTCCTTCCAGCTTACCCAACCTTAACTATCTGACTGCATTATTATTGCTAAAGCTTCCACATCCAGTTACCTTATTTATAGCTCGTCTGATGGTACCATACACCTTGAATGAAATACGTATACCTCTTTTACTGAACTGATCAGTTCCAAATGGTTTCCATTGAATTCTCATTCCTTGTTCTGAAAAAATAGGGTTATAAGTTTATACTAGAAGCTTTTCTAACTGATCTCTACTTAATGCTTCTTTTAACCCTTGCTTTTCTGTTCTCTCTATAAAACATAACTGATGGATGTCCACCATGTGTGAAACACTTATTTCTAGGTGGCCCTGATGTATCTTGCTCTGGCAAATTATATTTTCCAAAGATGGATGAAACAATACGTTTCATCCCAGATGCTCTTCTACAATCTGACCTTGCCAACCTGCCATCTCTGACCTCTCTGCTTGAATCTGGGTAAACAGTATGTTGCTCTTGACCAATCAAATGCAGTGGAAATGATGTTGTGTAACTTACAAAACTAGGTTAGAAAAGGCCATGCAACTTCAGCTTGTTGTCTTGAGACATTCTCTTTAGTGACAATCAGGGACGGTGGAGGAAGTGAGACCATTATGCAGGAGAGGCTACATGTAAATCCAGAATATCCATAAATCTTTTTTTTTTAACCTTTATATTTGGAAGTTCCTTCACCCTCCCCCATCTTTTTTTTTTCTTGCTGAATAATTAGCTCTCTGTTGGTATCCCTCTGTTGTTACAGAATATCTTTGTTGATATCTTTCAGCTATGCCTGAAGTTCTTACTTTTACGGATGTCATATTTTCTTCCATGACATGTTTTAGTTCAAGGAATAGTAGTCGTAATTTTCACTAGTTACATACAGACTTTTTTATGTGCTCCTCAACTGCCTTTGATTTGTGATTTTCTCTTTCTAGTATGGTGATTTTACATAGATATTTCTAAACTACTTGTATTTAAATCAAGGTTTTTCTGGGATCAGATCATTATTCTGTAAATAATGCTGTATGTGTCTGGAGAGTTAGGAGTAATTACAGGCAGTTAGAGCTTCCTTCTGTGGTCTATGGAAACTTTCTCATTGACACTTGCCTTTTTTGACTTGATTTAACTTCCTGTAAGTTGAAAGAATGAAGTCTTGTAGGTTTTTTTTTTGTTTGCTTGTTTTGTTTTTTTAACAGTCTCTCCCCTGATACATCCTTCTTTTCAGATGACAAAAATTGGCAGGTGCAGAGCTTCTTGTAACTTAGAATTTTCCCTCTTTTCTAACATGAAGATAGCCTGCTGGCAAACACGGGTATAATTGCCAGTTTCCAAATTCAGTGCAGTCTTTCTGCCATACCAGGGTATTAAACCTATTTTAGGGAGTATGATATTGTGGCTTATAAGAAATCTGTATTTGGTTTTAGTCACTGTTTCTGGCACCAATCTTCTAAAACTCCTGGAATGTCCTATGTGATGAGAGCAACAAAGGTGTCTTTTGTTATGTTAATGATATTACTTTTGGACCTCACTAAGGATGGAGGTTTGTTGCCTGGGGAACCAACCACATGATTAGAGGATTGGAACTTTTTCTTCTACCCCCTGACCTCCAGGGAGGGGAGAGGGACTTGAGGTTGACTCAGTCACCAGTGGTCAATGACTTAGTCAATCATGCCTGTATAATGAGACCTCCACAAAAACCCAGAAGGATAGGGTTCAGAGGGTTTCTGGTTTGGTGAACACATCGTGGGGCAGGGAGAGTGGTGTGTCTGCAGAGAGCATGGAAGCTCTTTGCCCTTTCCCCTACCTTGCCCTATGCATCTTTTCTATCTGGCTATTACCGAGTTATATCTTTTTATAATAAACCAGTGATCTAGTTAGTAAAATGTTTCTCTGAGTTCTGTGAGCCACTCTAGCAAATTAATCAAACCAAAGGAGGGCTTGTGGGAAGCTCTGATTTATAGCTAGAACTACAGGTAACAACCTGGACTTCTGAATGGTGTCTGAAGTCTGAGGAAGTGGTTGTTGGAACCTCCAAATTGTAACCAGTTGGTCAGAAGCAAAGGTAACAACCTTGGCTTTCAACTAAGGTCTGTAGTGGGCATTGGATGGGAGACTTGTAGGGCTGAACCCTTAAACTGTGTAATATGATGCTACTTCTGGGTAGATAGTGCTAGGATTGAGTTGAGTTGTAGGACACCTAGCTGGTGTCCAGAGCATCGTTTGTTATTGGTGTTGGGGACCTCCCCCTAAACACACACACATTGGAATTGAGTCCGGGAATCCAAAACAGGAATACTTCCAGAGACAGACCCTGCTTTTTATTCATGAGGTCCTTTTTGTAACCTTGTAGGAAGGGAGAAAATGACCATCCACTTGATGTAGAATGACAGTTTTTCTGGAACATTCTGAGATATAAAGCTAGGTAATTATAGAGATGTCTCAAGCTTTTCCCATGGCCTGCCTGTGAAGATTTGGTTTCTACATCTAATATTTTATGTCCCTTTTAAAAAATATAATTTTATCATTAACCTGTTAATCATCTCTCATTAATTCCAAGTTCTAAGTAAAATAAATTTAGGTAGTGCTTTACTGGGTAGCTTCACTTACTTTAGAAAAATCTTTCCCCTGAAAACTAGGTCTAGAGGAATGTAAGAGTACTAGACTTTGCAAGTTTAAATTTTATGAACCTTATTATCTTTGGCAGTTATTCTTTTTAACATATGATTTGTGATTTTACTTATTCACTGTTTCATTAAATTTTTTTTTCTTTGGTTAGAGCTTAGGCAGAAAATAAAAATTGCAGGAGTGTCATGTCATTTCTTGTGTAGCCACCCAGATTTTCATTTTAAAGAAGTTCTCTTTGATCATTGATTATTGGGGGTAGAGGAAGAGAAGAATGAGGGTTGTGAGACTAGTCTGAAAGCCTTTAATAAGAGGAAGTATGGACTATTATGTTGGCATTGGCAATAAAGAGAATAAAAATAATTTGAGACATGTTGAAGAAGTAGAACTGGAAGAATTTCATGATTATCTTCATGCTGGGATTAAGGGAGAAAACAGAATCAAGCATAAAAATCAGTTTGGTGTCGAGACACTGGGTTAGTTTTCTGCCATCTCCTGGATTATGGAACTCAGAAGAAAAGTATATTATAAGAGATAATGAGTTTATATTCAAAAGAGTAGTTTCAATGTCTGAACATCAGGGTGGTGACTTATTTTACCCCCAGGCAACATTCATCAATGTCTGGAGACATTTTCATTTTTCACAATTGATGGCTTAGTGCTAGTGGCATCTAATGAGTAGGGGACAGGAATGCTGCTGAAAATCCTGTAATGTACAGGGTATCCCCTCAACAAAGAATTATATAGACCAAAGGTCAATAATGTTGAGGTTGAGAAACTGTGCTGTAAGTAGAAATGTCCAACAGGCAGGCAATTTGATATTCATATATGGAGTTCAATGGAGAGACCAATTTTAGAGCCACAGTTTTGGAAGAGACCTCTAATTGACCACTGAATCCCTTTTTCTTTTTACTAGATATACAGATAGACTTCATTCCTTAGTATTCTTTCTTTAGGTGAGGCTTTGTGACTTAGTTCTAATCAATGGAATTTGAGGGAGAAGGGAAGGAGGGAGAGAGAGAATGAGGGAAAAAGGGAGGGAGAGAGAACTCAAGATGAAAGCATGGAAGCCACAGTCTTTTATAACCTAATCTGGGAACTGGTCTATCATCACTCCACATATGCTATGTGGAAGACCAGCCCTAGTGAACTGTGCATGGGGACTAGTTAAGAATGTGAATAACAGAATGTAGAGATCATTGTGGGTCACTTAAGATTTTAAGGATTGTCTACCACAGAGGTTATTCCTTTATAGCAGTATATCCTTTTGTCTTTCATTAAGAATCAGTAGCATTCCTTGCATGGGAGAGTTTGGTTTGGAAAAGAATGAAAGGGTAGTGAAAAACTGACACAAATTGTCATGAATAGTAAACACTTTAAGTATTTGCTATAAACTGAACTGTGTCCCTCCAAAATCCGTATGTTGAAGTTCCAACCCCCCAGTGTGACTATATTTAGAGATATGGCCTTTATGGAAATAATTAAGGTTAAATGAAGTCATAAAGGTGGGGTCCGGATCCAGTAGGATTTGTGTCCTTATAAAAAGAGACAACAGAGGGGTTGTTCTCTGCCTGCCATGTGTAGACACAGCAAGAAGTTGGCCAGGCCATCTACAAGTCAAGTAGATAGCTCTGACCAGAACCTAACCATGCTGGCGTGCTGATTTCAGACTTCCAGCCTCAAGGGCTGTGAGAAAATAAGTTTCTGTTGTTTAAGCCCCCTAATCTGATACTTTGTTATGACAGCCCTAGCTGACTAATACGGTATCCATTGGAAGGTTCATCCAGTGCTATACCAGAGTAACAAAGAGATACATCCTGAAAGGAGTCATTGTCATGCAGAAGAAAAGCCATGTCATAGGTGTTAAAGTAACCAGAATAGGCCCAAGATGGAGTTGCTCATGCTAAGCCCGTGACAACAAGCCAAAACTAAGTTTCCGTGCTTAGCTCTCTCAGAAGAGGAAGGCCTAGGTCAACTTACCAGTGCTTTCCTGTTCAGCACAAGCTACCTAACCCAGCTCCAAGACTTCCCTTTTCTCCATATAAAGTTACCCAGATTTAACCAGTCAGCAAATGCCCAGAATAATTTACTTGTTCCTGCTCACTTTGGTCTATAAAGCTCTCTCACCTTGTACATTTCTTGGGAGCTCCTCTCTATGTGCTTGATTCATGAATCACTGAATAAAAGCCTACTAGATCAGTAAATTGTGGAAAGTTTCTTTTAACATAGGAAAATTCGTACTAGGAATGGTTCATGGCCAGACTGTTGAGAACATTTAGACTTGAATCTAGAGTGAAGGGTAGAACCTAGGAATGGAACTTGAGTCAAATCCACATTGCCTGAATGGAAGGTGCTGGAATTCAAGAAACAAGAGCCTCAAATAACAAGCCACCAGGAAAACTAGAGGAAAGAGCCTCATGGTTAAACATGGGCTTTGACTTCTAAAAGAAACTGATTTGAATCTCATCTTCATTAGTAACTATAACACTGAGTGAGTCAATTTACCTGGTTTTAGTTTTCTCACCCCTAAAATTAGTATATTAAAATACACTTCATAAGGTTATTTTAAGACATAAACTACTACTAATACCTAGTAGTGCCACTACAGAGAAGCACTCGATATGTATTTGATGAAGTGTCCAATAATTTATTTGAGTGTACGGCTTGAAGAAGTAAACTGAATATTATAGATTCCTCTAGATTCTTTAGTAGTACCTATTCCAGTAATGAATTATGTTGGCTAATCACAGTATATAATTTTTTATACCTTACTATTATTTTTAATGGAGAAGGCAAAAAATATGATATAAATATTGATAAATTAAATTTTTGAAATTTTAAGTATTGAGGGTTTTATTGTAGTCAAGTTTAATAAAGAAATGATCTTTTTTCAAGTCCAAATGTGTATAGCATGATAGAAAATAATAATTAATATCTGGATCTCATAAATAATTTTACACAAATAGTCTCAAATTTTCATCACTCTTTTGATAGGCATTGAATGTTATGTTCCCCATTTTATTCATAAAGAAACAGAAGCTTAAAATGATTGTCAAAGATTACAGTCAGTTACTGGCAGAGTAAGAATTCAAATGCAAGACTTCTGACCATATGAAAAATAAGGGCAAAATATCTGCTTTACAAGAATATTGTTAGCATTAAAATAGAGAATAAACCTACAGAGTGGAAGAGCACCAAGCAGAGTGCCTACCGCATATTAAGTAGTAAAATGAATCATCCATCCCACCTGCCTTTAGCCCCACATATCAAGTGCTTTCTATCTAATTCTAGGCACATTAGGATTCAGAATCTGCATTATAAAAGAAGTTAGCAAAAACCTGAATTAAATCTGTTTAAACAAAAGAGATTATAGGTTTTAGATATCAAATAACCTATTGCACATAACACGATCAAACTAGACATTGCATGATAGATTCCCTACTCCAGTTCTTCTAAAAGATTTTTATTATTCACCTGAACAGAGAGTATACTCATTAAGTTTGAAGCTGACAGATATTAAAAGTAGAGTTTAGAAGGAAAATGATGTGTAAAAGAGTTTTGAACTTCAAAGTGACACAAATAATTTGTAGAAGAAATCAGGGCAAAGTGCATTGTTTCATCAGATATCCATACAACATATATTTATTGAATAATTACTATGTTAACTGTGGATTCAGCAGTGAAAAAGCAATACAAAACAAAACACAATGTCCTTGCTCTTGTGGAGTTTACATTCTAGTCCTAAGAGAAAGACCATCAATAAATATGTATGTTATATCAGATGACTATGAATGCTTTGGAAAAAAAAGAGTAAGGGAGATATGGAGACCAGGGGATTTGTTTTATATAGGATGGTCAAGGAAAGCCTCATTGCCAAGTAATGTTACTCAGTCATTTGTTAATTGATTTCATAATATTTATTTGGAGTGCTGTCTGTGATAGGCACTAGACAGTCTCTCATGATTCAGAAAATAACTATGGTCATGTTTTCAAGAAATAATTCAGTTTGGCAATGATTCTTAACATTTCTGGCAACAAATTTGCCTTTGAAAATCTTTCAAATGCTATGAACACTCTTCCAAGAAAATACCTACATGTACATATACAAAGTATTGTCCATTTTAAGGATTCCTTGCAACTAAAACTCAAGGTTAAGGAGCCCTTGTTTGGGGTTGAAATTATAACCCAGCTAAAAGCCAGCAACATGTTGCCACTTCTTAATTTCAAGTGAAACTTAAGTCTTGTATTTAGGATGGTCAAAATTATTGTATATAGTATTCTGTATTTAAGAGAAGAAAAGAACCATGAGAACAGTTGAATGTTTGAAAATCGAAAACATCTAGGAGGACTCTTTATATTGGAAGAAAGGAAGTTGGAAAAACACCCACTATTCTTGAAATGAACAAATGATTATTTTGTATTAACTTTACTTCCTATGTAATGTATCATAATTTTTATGTAGTTATAGTATGAAATGATAAATGTAGATATTAAAAAACCCTATTTATAAAGGTAACTTTTTTACTTCTCCTCTCTCCTTCCCCCCTGTCTTGTTTCAATCCTTTGTTTATATTCACTTTGTTGGCTTCAAGTTATCAACAAACCAACTCTAATGGTAGCATCCAGTGTGTTGTGGTCCTCCTAGAACCATAGTCCTTCAGATCTAGATGCGACATCACATGATCACTTTGTCTAATTTTATAGCTGAAGAAGTTGAGACAAAAGATAGTGACTTACCTGAGTTCACACTATATTATAAAATAATGACTAATATTTAATAAAGTTAATATGAGCCAGGCACTGAGAAAGCTAGTCACTAGTGCTGTGTTCACTTTAAAATGTGGAAACTGAGCCAGAGAAGGGACACATTATTTGCCCAGGATCACAGGATTAGTAATTGCTGAGTTGGGATTTAAGGCTGGCTTCCTGCTTCCCAGCCCACCCACTGTTGCATGTCACTCAGGTCTTCTGGCTCTGAGTCCTCTGCAATTTACACAGCCCTATACTGCCTCCATCCTAGACTCACCAACCTGCTATTCTTTTATACTTCTGAATCTTTGTTCCCTAAATACTGCAGTCGGGGACAGGTGGAAGATTGCTTTGAAAAGAACAGGCAGCAACATTCTTGTTTAGCCTCTTCATATATCTATTTTTCCTACAGATTGAGGTATTTTTCTCCATTATGCATACTTATTCGTTCTGCCAAAAAATTCTTTTAAGTCTGTTAAAGCTGTAGTCAATTTTCTCGGTTTGATGTTCCAAAGGAACCTGCTGTGTCTTTTTCATTCTGTGCAAAAACCGGCATGGCAGGATCCACCAGCTGCTAAAGTCGTTGCGTAGCTTAAAAACTTTCTATGTTATATATTCATAGTTTCAGAATTTGAGCAGCGTTTAATTTCTCTCTGCATTATATTTTCCTTTAGAGAAAGAATACACTGGTATTTGTATATGTTGGAGGAATACTTTCAAAGAGAGAAATTATTCTTCAAATGTTTATGTCCACTGAATACTAAGTAATACTGCAACCTACTTGAAAAACAAAACCAAACCCCAAAACAAACCAAAAAATGAAAAAATCCTGCAAACCAAAAAGTACAGGAAGCCTCAGAAGAATATGGCAGTTATACTGAAATGTAAAGATGCTTTACTATATCTTCTCTGGAGAGAGTTCTGACAGTATTTACCAGAGACCCTAAAGTTATTCACATCTTGTGTAGTCCCAGCATCTACACATCTTAAAATACATACAAAAATATATGATGTAGCCATTTTTTTGTAAAAGGAAACAGTCAGAACCTAAATGTTCAGCAGTAGGCATTCATTGACTGAGTTCACACAATCACACAATAAAATATTATAGAGCCATTATAATGTTATTTACATGTATTTACTAATATGGGAAATCATTCATAGTTTGTGGTTAAGCCATAAAACAAAAAATGTGTGGATTAGTATGCATAACATCATCTGATATTTTCATAAGGAAGTGACTAGGAAAAATTACCTCCGAATAGTTTCATTTTGTATAAATGACTTATCTGATTACTATTCTTGCCAACTTTTTACGTCTTTGAACCTAATCTATTGACTTCTTGCCCACAATGTTTCCTGTGTAATGGGGGAGTAAAAAGGGAATTAGAATATGATCTGTCCCAGCTTTCAAGATGCTTACCAATGTTAAACAAACAAACCAAAAAATACAAACATGAGGACCGCTAGGAAGGCAAAAGACAGGATTGGAAGCCTAAACCATAGGTTTCATTTTTACAAAGAACTTCAAGAGAGAAGACGTTTGCCTACCTGGAATGAAAAGAGTAAGATTGTCTACTTTTGTAAACTTGAATTTATTAGGAATTGCCTTATGTATTGATTGGATTTGTACAGATTCTTGGAAGTTAAACCTAATTCATTTTTACTCTTCCAAAGCCTGGAGTGATTTTCTTCTTTTGACCTCCTCTAGTACTATTTGTCAGCTAACTCATTTGGTATCCAGCAAATACCATATTTTTATGTGCCTATATCAACCTTTATTCTCAACATCATGAGACATTCTTTCAAAGCAAAAATAGCCATATCTTCTGACTCCTCACAGTATTTATTATGGAATCCACAATGTAAATATACATTATCTCTTTAAGAAAAAATAAATACCCCCCCTTCCTTTAGTTCTATGGTAAAAGACCTCCCAATTAAAAGAATTTGTATACACATACTATTAAATACCTCTAAGAGGATAAAACTCAACCTCCAGAAAGCCTGCTAGAGAGGACAGAATGTGATCTTTGGAATCAGACACATCTACATTTGAATTCTAGCTTGTGAATTTCTAACTGTGTGACCTTATGCATGAATTACAGTCAACATAGGGAAAACAGTAGCAGACCTAAAATGTTGTTAGGGGGATTTCATGAGATAATCTTGGTAAACACCCTAAGTCCTTTCTTTTTTTTTCATTTTCTGTGTAAATTTTTTTTAACTGAGGTATATTTGATTTACAATATCATATTAGTTTCAGGTGTACAACAAAGTGATTTGAAATTTTTATAGATTATACTTCATTAATAATTATTATAAAATATTGGCTACATTCACTATGCTGTCCAATATATACTTGTAGTTTAAGAGGTACAAACTACTGTGTATAAAAAAATCACTTACCCCTATCTTGCCCCTCCTGCCTTCCCTTTCACCATTAGTAACCTCTAGTTTTTTCTCTATATCTGAGTCAGTTCTTTTTTGTTATATTCAGTAGTTTTATTTTTCAGATTCCATATATAAGCAATAACATACAGTATTTGTCTTTCTCTGTCTGCCTTATTTCACTAAGCATAGCACCCTCCAGGTTATCATATTGCAAAGGGCAAAATGTCTTTTTTTATGGCTGAGTAGTACTCCATTGCATATTTATACCACATCTTCTTTATCCATTCATCTATTGATGAACACTTAGGTCGCTTCCATATCTTGGCTTTTGTAAATAATGCTGTTATGAATATTGGGGTGTTTGTATCTTTTTGAATTAGTGTTTTCATTTCCTTTGGATATATACCCAGGAGTGGAATTGCTGGATCATATAGTAGTTCTATTTTTAGTTTTTGGGGAACCTCCATACTGTTTTCCACAGTGGCTACACCAATTTACATTCCCACCAATAGTGTACAAGGGGTTCCTTTTCTCCACAATCTTGCCAACATTTGTTATTTGTGATTTTTTAAAATTATAGCCATTCAGACAGGTGTGAGGTGATATTTCATTATGGTTTTGATTTTCATTCTCTGATTAACAATGTTGAGCATCCTTTCATGTGCCTGTTGGCCATCTGTATGTCTTCTTTGGAAAAATGTCTATGCAGGTTTTATGCCCATTTTGAATTGGGTGGTTTGTTTTTTCTGATACTGAGTTGTGTGAGCTGTTTACACATTTTGGATATTACTCCCTATTGATCATAGCATTTGAAAATATGTTCTCCTTTACAGTAGGTTATTTTTTGTTTTGTTGATTGTTTTATTTGCTGTGCAAAAGCTTTAAATTTAATTGGGTCTCAATTAAAAAATTTTTGCTTTTCTTTCCTTTGCCATAGGAGACAGATCCAAAAAAATATTGCTACAATTTATGTCAGAGTCTTCTGCCTATGTTTTCTTCTAGGAGTTTTTGGTTTCTGGTCTTACATTTGGTCTTCAATCTGTTTTGAGTTTCTTTTTGTATACTGTATGCAAACATATTCTGACTTCATTCTTTTAAATTTAGCTGTCCAGTTTTCCTAGCACCACTTATTGAAGACACTGTCTTTTCTCCATTGTATATTCTTGCCTCCTTTGTTGCAGATTAATTGACCACAGGTGCTTGAGTTTATATCCAGACTCTCTATTCTGTTCCATTGATCTATGTCAGTTTTTGTTTCAGTACCATACTATTTTGATTACTTTAGGTTTGTAGTATAGCCTGAAATCAGGGATTGTGAGTCCTCCAGCTCTGTTCTTTTTTTTTTTTTTTTTCAAAATTGTTTTGGCTTTTCAGGGTCTTCTGTGTTTCCATACAAATTTTAAAATTATTCTAGTTCTGTGAAAAATGCCATTGGTATTTTGATAGCGATTGCTTTGAATATGTAGATTGCCTTGGGTAGTATGGTCATTTTAACAATATTAATTATTTCAATCCATGAACTTGGTATATCTTTACATTTGTTGTTCTGTGTTCAGTTTCTCTCATCAGTGTCCTATTGTTTTCCAAGCACAGGAAAACCTCCTGATTTTTTACTCCTTAGGTAGGTTTATTCCTAGGTATTTTATTATTTTTGATTGTTTCATTAATTTCTCTTTCTGATAGTTTCTTTTTACTATATAGGAGTTCAATAGATTTCTGTATATTAATTTTGTGTCCTGAAATTTTACCAAATTAATTGTTGAGCTCTAGTATTTTTTTGGTGGCATCTTTAGGATATTCTATGTATAGTCATGTCATCTGCAGTGACCGTTTTGCTTCTCTGTCTCCAGTCTGAATTCCTTTTATTTCTTTTTCTTTTCCAATTGCTGTGGCTAGGACTTCCAATACTATGTTGAATAAAAGTAGTGAGAGTGGGCATCCTTGTCTTGATCTTAGAGAAAATGCTTTCCGCTTTTCACTGTTGAGTATGATGATAGCTTTGGGCTTATCGTATATGGCCTTTATTATGTTGAGGTATGTTCCCTCTATAACCACTTTCTGGAGAATTTTTATCATAAATGCATGTTGAAATTTGTCAAAAGCTTTTTCTGCATCTATTGAGATGATCATATTGTTTTCTTCAATTTGTTAATGTGGTATATCACATTGATAGATTTGTAGATATTGAAAAATCCTTACACCCCCAGGATAAACCCCACTTGATCATGGAGTATGATCCTTTAAATTTATTGTTGGATTCAGTTTGCTAATATTTTGTTGAGGATTTTTGTGTTTGTGTTCATCAGTGGTATTGGCCTTTAATTTTCTTTTTGTTATATCTCTCTGGTTTTGGTTTTGGTTTTGGCCAGGGTGATGCTGGCCTCAGAGAATGCGTTCAGAGGCATTCCTTCCTCTGGAATTTTCAGAATAGTTTCAGAAGGATAGGTGTTACCTCTTCTCTAAATGTTTGGTAGAATTCACCTGTGAAGCCATCTGGTCCTGGAATTTTGTTTGTTGGGAGTTTTTAAATTACTGATTCAATTTCATTGCTGGTATTTGTTCTGTTCATATTTTCTATTTCTTCCTGATTCAGTCTTGGGAGATTGTACATTTCTAGGAATTTTCCCATTTCTTCTAGGTTGTCCATTTTATTGGCACATTGTTGTTCATAGGAATCTCATGATCTCTTGCATTTTTGTGGTGTTGGTTTTAACTTCTTCTTTTTCATTTCTGCTTTAATGGATTTGGGCCCTCTCTTTTTCTTGATGAGTCTGGCTAACAGTTTATCTTTTTTTTTTTTTCTTTTCAAAGAACTAATTCTTAGTTTCATTGATGTTTTCTATTTTTTATTTTAAAGTCTCTATTTCATTTGTTTCTGCTCTGGTCTTTATGATTTCTTCTACTAACTTTTGGTTTTGTTTGTTCTTTTTCTGGTTCTTTTAGGTGTGGGGTTAGGTTGTTTGAGTTTTTTCTTGTTTCCTGAGGTAAGCTTATATCACTATAAACTTCCCTTTTAGAACTGCTTTTACTGCATCCCATAGATTTTGTATCGTCATGTTTCCATATTTATTTGTCTCCAGGTATTTTTTTATTTCTTATGATTTCTTCAGTGATCCATTGGTTGTTTAGTAGCATATTGTTTAACCTCCATGTGTTTGTATTTCTTGCAGTTTTTTTTCTTGTATTTGATTTCTAGTTTCATAACATTGTGATCAGAAAAGAAGCTTGATATGATTTCAAATTTCTTAAAGTTACCAAGGCTTATTTTCTGGCCCAGCATGTGATCTATCCTGGAGGATGTTCCATGTGCACTTGAAAGAATGTATATTCTGCTTTTGAATGAAATATTCTATACATATCTATTAAGTCTTATCTAATGTGCCATTTAAGGTCAGTGTTTCCTGACTGATTTTCTCTCTGGATGATCTGTCCATTGATGTAAGTGGGGTGTTAAAGTCCCCTACTACTATTGTGCTACTGTCAGTTTTTCCGTTTATGTCCAGTAATACTTGCTTTATATATTTAGGTGCTCCTATGTCGGGTACATATATATTTACAATTATTATATCTTCTTCTGAGATTGATCCCTTGGTTATTATGTAGTGTCCTTCTTTGTCTTTTGTAACAGTCTTTATTTCAAGGTCTATTTTGTTTGATATAAGTATTGCTACTTGGGCTTTCTTTTGATTTCCATTTGCATGGAATACCTTTTTCCACCCCCTCACTTTCAGTCTGTGTGTGTCTTTAGATCTGAAGTGAGTCTCTTCTAGGCAGCCTATATAAGGGTCTTGTTTTTATATTCATTCAGCCACTCTCTTTTGATTGGAGCAGTTAGCTCATTTATATTAAAATAATTATTGATATGTATGTACTTATTGCCCTTTTGTTAATTGTTTTGGGTTGTTTTTGTAGGTTTTTTTTTGTTGTTGTTGTTCCTTCTTCTTTTGTTCTCATCTATTGTGATTTGATGACTGTCTTTAGTGTTATTTTTCAATTCCTTTCTCTTTTTTGTGTGTCTATTATAAATTTTTGGTTTGTAGTTACCCACATGATTGTTTTAAGTGGCCGATCTCTTAATTTCAAATGCATTTTAACAACTCTGCATCTGTACTTTCCTCCCCTCAAGATTTCTGTTTCTTACATATTTTACATCTAATTGTTATGTGTATCCCGTAACTGCTTTTTGTGGATATAGATGATTTTACTACTTTTGTCATTTAACCTTCCTACTAGCTTTGTACATGGATGATTTTCTACCTTTGGTGTATTTATTTGCCTTTACCAATGAGCTTTTTCCTTTCCCAATTTTCATGTTTCTAGTTTTGGCCTTTTCTTTTTTGCTTAGAGAAGTTCCTTTAACATTTCTTGTAAAGCTGGTTTGGTGGTGCTGAACTCTCATTGCTTTTGCTTATCTGTAATACTTTTATCTTTACATTAGATCTGAATGAGAGCCTTGCCAGGTAAATTATTCTTGGTTGTAGGTTTTTCCCTTTCATCACTTTTAATATATTGTGCCACTCCCTTGTAGCCTACAGTTTCTGATGAAAAGTCAGCTGATAGCCTTATGGAAGTTCCCTTCTGTGAAACTTGTTGCTTTTCCCTTACTGCTTTTAATATTCTGTATTTATTTATCTTTAAATTTTGTCATTTTTATTACACTGTGTCTTGGTGTGGTCCTCTTTGGCTTTGTCCCCTTTGGGACACTCTGTGCTTCCTGGACTTGATGTCTGTTTCCTTTCCCAGGTTAGGGATGTTTTCAGCTATTATGTCGTCAAATATTTTCTCTACCTCTTTCTCTCTTCTCCTTCTGGAACCCCTATAGTGTGAATATGAGTGCACTTGATGTTGTGCCAGACGTCTTAAACTGTCCTCACTTCTTTTTATTCTTTTTTTTTTAAATCCAGCTTCAGTGATTTCCACTACTGTCTTCCAACTCACTGATCCATTCCTTTGTATCATTTAGTCTACTGTTTTATCCTCCTAGTATATTTTTTATTCATGTTATTGTATTCTTCATCTGTTTGGTTGTTCCTTATATTTTCCAGAGTTTTGTTTAAAACTTCCAACTTCTCACTCTGTTGATCCATTCTTCCAAGTTCTTTGATCATCTTTGCAATCATTACCTTGAACTCTTTCTTAGGTAGATTGCCTGTCTCCACTTCACTTAATACTTCTTCTGGGGTTTTTAATCTTGTTCCTTCACTTGAAACATTTTCCTCTCTCACCTCATTTTACCTAACTTGCTGTTTTTATTTCTATGTACCTGGTAGATTGGTTACATTTCATGACCTTGGAGAAGTGATCTTTTGTAGGAGATGTCCTATGTGTCCCAGCAGCACACTCCCCTCTTGTCACCAGAGCCATGTGCTCTAGGAGTGCCCCCTATGTGAGCTCTGTGGGTCCTTCTGTTGTGGTGGGCTGACTACTGTGGGCTGTCTGGTAGATGTAGCTTGTCCCAAGGCTAGAGCCAGCTCATTGGTGGGTGGGGCCAGAGCTGAGGGGTTTCTGGGGCTGGTGCCTGCCAACTGATTGGTGGAGCTGGGTGTCAGGGTCTTTAACTTCAGGGCCCCAGGTATCCCAGGTCTAGTGTATGTGCACTGGTATGCGGTGACATGCACTGGGCCCTCTGGTGGGCAAGGCAATGTCCAGGGGTGACTGTGGGTTCAAGGGGTCTTAAGGCAGCCTGTCTGCTGGTGGGTGGGGCTTGGTCCGTGCCCAGTTGGTTGCTTGGCCTGAAGCATCTCAGTACTGGTGCCTACAGGCTGGTGGGCAGGGCAGGTGTGGGTCCTGAGGCTGATTAGCTAGAGAGAGTATTCCTAAATGGTGCTAGCCAGCACCAGTGTCCATGTGGTAGAATGAGCTCCCAAAAATGGCCACGACCAGGGTCTCTGTCCCCAGGGTGAAGTCCAGTTGCTTCCTGGCTCTCTGGGAGACTCTCCAAGATTAGCAGGTAGGACTGACCCAAGCTCCTTTCATATTATTGCTTTAGCCCTGTGTCTGGAGCATGTGAGTTTTTGTGTGTGCCTTTTAAGGGTGGAATTTCTATTTCCCACATCCCTCTGGGTCTCCCAAAAGTAAGTCCCACTAGCCTTCAAAGCCAAACATTCTGGGGGCTTGTCTTCTTGAGGCAGGACCCCTGGGCTGGGGAGCCCATGTGGAGCTCAGACCCCTCACTCCTTGGGGAGAACCTCTATAGTTGTAATTATTCTCCCATTTGTGGGTTGCCCACCTGGGTGTATGGGTCTTTACTATACCACGACTCTGCCCCTCCCACCTGTCTCATTGTGTTTCCTTCTTTATATCTTAAGTTGTAGAAGATATTTTCTGGTAGGTTTCTGGTCTTTTTCATTGATAGTTCTGTAAATAGTTGTAATTTTGGTGTACGCATGAGAGAAGGTGAGCTCAGGGTCTTTCTACTCCACCATCTTGGGAACTCTGTCCTTAATTCCTTTCTTTATGTAGCTTATGTAATGACAGATTTACATGGCCTCTATTGTAGTCCAAGTAGCATCATTTTTGGCGTGGGGTGGGGGGGTGGGTGGATAATGCAACAGCCTTCTAAATGACCTTGTTTTTCACTCTGAAAAAAATGATCTTTTGTAGGAAATGTCTTATGTGTCCCAGCAGCACACTCCCTGCATTTCATTCCTGTTTAGGGCTGAATTGTGTTCTCCAAAATTTTACATGTTGAAGTCTTAACCTCCATTACCTCAGAACGTGACTGTATTTAGAGGTAGGATTTTTAAAGTTTTAATTATGTTAAAATGAGGTAATTTGGGTGGGTTCTAATCCAACCTGACTGGTGTCCTCATAAGAAGAGGAAATTTAGACACGACAGGTACAGAGATAAAACAATGTGAAGACACAAAGAGAAGATGGCCATTTATAAGACAAGGAGAGAGGCCTCAGAAGAAATGAACTCTGCAGACATCTTGATCTTGGACTTTAAGCCTCCAGAACTGTGAAACAATAAAGTACTGTTTTTTTAAGCTACCCAGTCTGTGGTTCTTTGTTTTGGCAGCCCTAGCAAACTGATACAGTTCTCTATTCAAATAACAGTGAGACCCTTTAAAACTTTAAAATGTCTCCATCATATCATAGCTTACCTGTCCATACTCCCAACCCCCTAACGCACGGATCTCAAAGTCTTCTAATGGATTCCCATCTCAGTTAGAGTAAAATCCTAAGGCCCACAATACCACAAATGAGGACACCATGAGACTCTGGGCTATTTCTTTTACCCCATTTTCTGTCTCTCTTCTAGTCATACAGTCTGACCCTGCTTTATTGGCCTTCTTTCTCTTCCTCAAACACAACAGATTAATTCCCACCTTAAAAATCATTTTATTTGCTTTTACAACAGTCTGAAAGATCTTCTTCCAGGTATTTACATGTTCACTCTCATATCATTCTGGTTTCTTCAAATGTCGTCACCTAAGAGAGGCTATTGGTAACTACCCAACCTAAAATGGGCAACCTCCTATCATTCTCTATCTTTTTTTTTTCTTTTTTTTTTTAAATTTATTTTATTTATTTTTGGCTGCTTTGGTTCTTTGTTGCTATGCGCGGGGTTTCTCTAGTTGCAGCAAGTGGGGGCTACTCTTTGTTGCAGTGCGCAGGCTTCTCATTGCAGTGACTTCTCTTGTTTTGGAGCTTGGGCTCTAGGCACGTGGGCCTCAGTAGTTGTGGCACACAGGCTCAGTAGTTGTGCCTTGTGGGCTCTAGAGCGCAGGCTCAGTAGTTATGGCGCATGGGCTTAGTTGCTCCATGGCATGTGGGATCTTCCTGGACCAGGGCTCAAACCCATGTCCCCTGCACTGGCAGGCGGATTCTTAACCACTGCACCACCAGGGAAGCCCCATTCTCTATCTTTTTACCTGGCTTTATTTCTTTTTGTAGTACTTACTGCTGATAGATGTTCTTTATAGATATTCTCTTAAATTATTTGTGTATTTACACATTACCTCCTTCCACTAAAATATAAAACCCATGAGAATATGGGCTCTGTTTTACTTCCTCTTGTAATCTCTGTGCCTAGAAATTGCTTTGCAAAAGGTACATACCCAAGTGATATTTTTATAGTAATAAATATAACTATTAAATGGTGTTCCTTTAGTTAATAACATGGAAGGAGTTGCTCTATTTCATTTAATGAGCATATAAAGGAAAAATACATGAATTAATGTGTCTTCTAGTGTGATAAAACATAACTTAAAACAGCAAACAATAAAAAAAAAATTACCCAAATCTAATCAATAGATTATGTTGGTTTTGTCACATCGACCTTGTCTTATAGATGGTATTAAACAAATCATTAGATGGTCAATTATAGTTATTGGGGCTGTAACAAAATTTTATAATTTATTTGGTTCAGCTCTCTTGTCTACAGTCTAATATGAGTATAAAACTTAATTCTGATCTTAGCCTGTCATTTAATAAACCAATGACCTGAGATAAATCTTTTAATACTACTGAACCTAACTGTTTCATCTGTAAACTTTGAATAATAATATCGGTCCTGCCTGTCACACAGGGTTACAGCAAGTTTTCATTTTAATAATGCATTTATTTTGTTATCTGAAAAGCACTCTGCAATGAGTGGCAGTGTGGTCTTAGTGACAGTCCAGTCACAACTGGGAACAAATCCTATTTTCTGTCCCTAGCATTTCCACACTGTGATGTAGTCCTCAAACTGGCCCCAGAGTTTAATCCAAAGGACTAACATAATTGGAAATTCTTGTACCATTAGATCTAAGGATATTTTATCTGATATGATAAAATATTAATTTAGTGATTCTCATCAGATAATTAGCACAAGATGTATTATGCATTACCCTTCAAGAACTTAGGAGAATAGTCCCTAGGACTTGCACATTTAATAGGAAAGCAGGCACTGAGAAAGTCTAGCTAAGGCAAGGTCTACTGACATCTCCAGGGAACAGCAGATAGAGGATGCCCTGACTCTGTGGACAGCTGGGATGTGTGTCACAAAGTGGATCTCAGAGTGCAAGTACCTGGAGTTGGGACAAGAAAAGAGGATGACAAAAATTATTTTGACTTATTAAAAGTTTTCTTAGAGTAGACCTGTTCTCTACTGTCTATTGCCTCTTGAGAAATCATGATTTTACATGGAGTATACATGATTATTAAAGACTAACAGTGGTGTTATTCAAAATGGAAAAATAGCAGTTTCCAAGATTATATTTTATTTGAGATCACTTATTTTTACCTTTTCCATCAGTTAGATGTATTTAAATGTAAAAATGTCTTTTTAAATTTTATTTATTTATTTATTTATGGCTGTGTTGGGTCTTAGTTCCTGTGCGAGGGCTTTCTCCAGTTGTGGCAAGTGGGGGCCACTCTTCATCGCGGTGTGTGGGCCTCTCACTATTGCGGCCTCTCTTGTTGTGGAGCACAGGCTCCAGACGCGCAGGCTCAGCAGTTGTGGCTCACGGGCCCAGCTGCTCCGTGGCATGTGGGATCTTCCGGGACCAGGGCTCGAACCCGTGTCCCCTGCATTGGCAGGCAGACTCTCAACCACTGCGCCACCAGGGAAGCCCCAAAAATGTCTTTTAAATACCATTTAAAGTTGTGAAGCAAAATGCAAAATTCAGGCATATGTATAAAGTTTTAAACAGTCTTATTTAGTAATGACTATAATTCAGATAGATATTATAAATAAAAGACAAAGCCAAAACTAGCTTTTAGAACAATTATAAATATGGATATAGAGATGAAAGCATATAATATTTTTCTCTTTTGTGCATTTAAATCCATGTTCAATCTTTAGCTCACCTATACATGTATATGCACATTTGAATATGTGCTGTGGTATACCATTTATGAAGAATGCAAATAATACTTAAGAAAAGAAATGACCATTCATTAAACAATCATGGGCTTTGGTTTTAAGAAGGCTTAAATTATATAACAGAATTCGAGTGATGGAGAACAGATCAGTTGTTGCCAAGTATTAGGGTAGACTATTAAGGCATAATATGAGAACGTGGTATTTTGTTTGTGGTGACAAAACAGTTCTGTATCCTGATTTTTGTGATGGTTACGTAAATCTACCTTTCATATAACTATATGCACAACACACACACACAAGGTTGAATGTAAAAACCTTTGAAATCCGAATAGAATCTGGACTTGAATTAATGGTATTATACCAATGTCAGTTTCCTAGTTTTGACAATGCACTATGGTTATGTAAGTAAGATTCAATCATTGCGGGAAGCTAGGTGCAGATAAAATAGTAATTCTCTATACTATTTTTTAAATTCCTTATGAGTCAAATTATTTCAAAATAAAAAGTATTAAATGAAGAATTAAATTAAAAGGCTTGAAATTAATTGCTGTTTTTGCCATGATTAGTTGTATGAATTTGGGCATGTTATTCAACTTCTTGTCTAGGCCTCAGTTTCCTCATCTGTAAAATTGGGATACTGTTATGATTCCTAACTTATAGTATTGTTATCGTGATTAAATCATATAATGTATATGCATCCAATACTGTGTATAGCATAAAGTTGATGCTTAAACACTGAGTTTCCTACTTCTTTCTTGGCTATTGGATTTTAAGGTCTCAAGTGGAATCCGCAAAGAGGGAGCCAAAATGGGTGGCCGTATCTCAAAGCATCATCTGAACAAGGAGGTTGTTCTCTATCCTTTGAAAAGATCTCTGTGCTCTTAAATTGTTTAGCCCCTGCTTGGGTCCTTACAAACCAATAACCTCATGAATTTCTGCATCACCAATAGAGAATTAAGTCTCAATGAGTTTTTTGGTCATAGCTAACCAGTAGTTTCTGGGACCTAAACTTTATTGGCTCGGTTGCTTTTTCTTATTTACGTATTTAATAATATTCAATGTAAACATTTCTTCAGTAAGCATTTGTTAACTAATGTACATTTATTACTTTTGTTTTTCAATTATACTGCTTTCAGTCCATAGGTGTTCAGCCTTTTGGCCTTTCCAAATATCTGAAGGTAAGATGGTCAAAATTAAAACTAAGAAATCCCCTACTCTGAAGTCACATCTCCCCAGTTAGATTGTACATTTCTTTAGGGTAGAGACTATATTTTCTTTTCCAGAGAAAAAAACAAAAATGACAAAACCTAACATAGGCTGAGCCCACTTGGATTCAATGGAGAGGGGAGAGAGGAAGGTGCCTGCGTTCTTCCCTTTTGGCTGTGCTTTGATAACTTTATCTGTGAGATTCTACTTAAAAGGTCATGATTGTAGAAAGAAGTATATTCCCAGGAGACCCAATGTATTAGGACCAAATGAGATTAGGACTCTTCATTTTGAGAAGAAGAAAATGGAAAGAAAATATAATGAAAAAGGACAAAATGTAAGAAAGGCAGGATATGGTGCACGTGTACTTGGTGACCATATTTCTATGTCATAGAACAAAGGAACATCCTGTGAAGCTTAAAAGGGATAAATTTAGAATGCATAAAAGCATTTATCTATTCTCACAGGATGTATTGTACTAGGGCTAAGGTGTGTTTTACCATGAGAGGTAGTGAAGCATAAGAATAAATTGATTCACAAATATTTAGGTAAATTATAATTTTTTGCCTGCTAAATCATACACCTATATGAGTCTTACATATCTTTTTTAAAAAGCATTACATGAAGCATATAATACAGGTGATTTAAATAACAAGAGTTACTTAATGTATGTGGGCAAATAAATTAAATGAGCTTACAGGCTCACTTGACGCATGTTTATCGTGTGGCCTGTCTTGAATGTCCCATATCATTCCAGGAGCCTAAAGTTCAGACTCAAATCCTTGTGCTGAAAGAGTTTATATTCTAGTTGATAGAGAAAACAGTAAACAAAGTTAATAAGTAAAATATTTAGCATGTTAGATGATGGGAAGTTCTGTAGTAAAAAAAAAAAAAAAAAGCAAGAAAAATGTATGGGTTGATGAGGACTTTCATTTAGAGTACCCAGGAAAAGTTGCCCTGAGGTGATATTTGCATAAAGATCCAAAGCAGGTAAAGGAATACTATATGTAAACATCTGTGAGAGTAATTTTCCAGGCCTTTCAGAAACACTAAAAAGGCCAGTATGACTGAAGCAGGGTAATGGAGAGATGTGGAGGTCAGTAGTTTATGAAGAGAATGGAAAAGTAGGTGGATCATTTTGAGGGACAGTACCTCTCAAATTTTAATTTGCATATAAATCACCTACATGTCACATTTAAATGATTCTGGTTTAGGAAGTCTAGAGAGTTTACATTGTGTACAAGCTCCCAGGTGATGCTGATACTATTGGTCTGTAGATTACACTTTGAATAGCAAAAAAATTGGGGCTTGTGTGCCATTGTGAGGATTTTGGATTTACGTTGAATGTTGTGGATTGAACTGTGCCCCTCCACAAAAAAGAAAAAAAAAGATCAAGTGCTACCTCCCAGTACCTGTGAATATGACTTTATTGGGAAATAGGATCTTTGCAAATATAATCAATTTAAGCTACGGTCATAGTAGATTGGCTGGGGGGATATTTGGACAGAGAGACACACAGCAGAGAAGGCCATGTGAAGATGGAGGCAGAGAATGGAGTGTTGCTGCTACAAGTCAAGGAACAATAAGATTGCTGGCAACCACCAGAAACTAGGAAGAAACAAGGGATAATTCTCCCCTAGAGCCTTCAGAGAGAGGATCGCCGTGCTGATGCCTTGATTTCAGACTTTTAGCCTCTCTGACTGTGAGAGAATAAGTTTCTGCCACCCAGCTGTGGCAATTTGTTACAGAAGCCCTAGGAAACAAATACACTAGGTGAGATAGAGAATTAAGCCATTGGAGGGTTTTAGGAAGAGTGTCTCAATTTGACATGCTTTAATAGAATCCCTCAGGCTGCAGAAAGGAGAATAGTCTGAAACAGGTGGGGCAGCACAGAAGCAGGGAGACCAGTTTGGAGGCTATAGTAGTAAATCAAACTGAACAGTGGAGGGATGCAGTTGATTCGAAGCAGGGCCGTAGTGATGGTGGTGAGACATGGACATAATCCAAATCTATTTTGAAGCTAGTGTCAACAAGATTTGTTAATAGAGTGTGAATTATAAAAGAATCAGGGGAGTTAAAGATGAAACCAAGGTTTGGGGGCTTAAAGAGAAGGCAGGAGTGTGCTAAATGAGATGGGGAAGATGGTGGGAGGAAAAGTGGGGAGAATAATAGGAGAGATTAAGAGCTCTGTTTTGGGTATGTTAAGTGTGAGATGTCTATTATGCTTCCAACTAGAAATGGAAAGTCAACAACTTGGCAGGTGTCTGGAGCCCAGAACAGAGGTTTCAGCTGGAGGTACAACTGATACGAGTTATTAAGAGAAATCACCATGTTTGGGAAAGATGCACCTATGTTTTGAGATCAATATCAGGAAGGAGCGTTATGTACTCCTAAAACATGATCTTTAGTGCCACTTGTCATAAATTATACTGGGCCATATATCCATCCTCTGACAGTTCTGACACTGGTTGTAAAACGTACCAAGAAGTATGGGTTCAGAGATGGATTTTTTCCTTTTTAGGGCTTGCTGTAGCCTGAATTGTGTCTACCCCAGAATTTTCATGTTCAAGCCCTAACCCCTAATGTGATATGTGTGATGGTATTTGGAGATGGGGCCTTTGGGAGATAATTAGGTTGAGATGAGGTCATGAGGGTAAGGTTCTCATGATAAAATTAGTGCCTTTATAAGAAGAGCACTTGTTCTCTCCATCTCTCTCTCTCTCTCTCTCTCTCTCTCTCTCTCTCCTATGTTAGAGAGGAGGGTTGGAGAAAGGAGGGGGGAGGGAGGAGAGTTCTCTCACCAACCCAAACATGATGTCACCCTGATGTTGGGCTTTAGCTTCCAGAACTGTGAGAAATACATTTCTGTTATTTAAGCCACCCAGACTGGTATTCTGTCATGGCAGCCCTAGCTGACTAAAACAGGGCTCTTCTTCTAAAACTTCAACTTTCTATATCTTTAAAGCTTCTAAGATAAACAGTCGGTCTGACAGCCATATTCATTATTTTTGGCTATCTTTGAATTTGATGCCTCAGTGTAAAAAGCATGACCTCACTTGGATTTGTGAAACATTTAGGAGCATCATATTGTCCCAAGAATGGGGAACTTTCAGTATTTAGTACTTCTGATAAAAGTCAGTCACTCAAATGTGGACCGTTTGTTCCCCAGGCTCCTGAAGAAGCAGGAGTCATGTTGCATGCATGAAATAGCACCTCCTATTTACTTTGATCACATATATTTTCTGTTTTTATCTTAGATACTTTCACCTCAGAAAGTGTGTTTTACTATCAGGAATGATTTACCGATGCAGTGATATAATAATTCTTTTCATTACCATTTTAAGGATTTAAAATCCTGTCCATTTATAGGGACAGGAGGTAAGGTAGGGGAGACCTGCAGATGTCTAGCTCTACTTGTGACTAGGAAGGTGTTTTTGTTTACAGTAATAGGAAATCCATTGTTACTGCAAAGAGACCCATAACTTTTAAAAACTGAAGTTTTCATTTTGACCTCCATCTGCCTGGATATTCTCTGTCTCTCACTTGGTTCCAAACTCTGAGAGGAAAAAGAAGCATGTTTATCCACCCGTTAAGGCTCCATATGAGCACAAGAGGGAGAAAACTCACCTATATTGAAATGGTTGATCCATCCCAATGACAAAACTATAGCTACAGTCCTGATTTTCTTGTCCATTGCCAAGAAAAAAAAATGACATAATCTGACTCTGTTTAACTAAGCTATGTTGAACAACAGAAATCCTACTTGTGCATTTTTCTAGGCATGGGGAAACATTCCGGGTAGTGGGTTTCTAATTTGCCCTTCTGAGGATTGAGCTTTAGGTGAAAGTTTACTAGGTATTTGTCATCTTAAGATTTTTTTTTTTTTTATCAATTTAAAGTCATGCTATTTCTAATTGTTCCTGTTGGTACTTTGGGGTATTGCTAAGGTGTTATCACCATTGGACCTACCTGTGATCATCAAGGTAATAGGTAGCATTCTTGCATTGTAATAGATACACTTAATAAATTGACTAGCATATATAGCTTTTATGATCTCACAAAACCGATATGAAAACTGGAATATGCATTTAAATTCAACATTTGCAGAGTGTCATCCATAATGTGTCATCCATAATGTGTTTACTGAGTCACAGTGTTTACTGAGTGTTTAATGAGTGAGATTTACTCATTTTACACCAAGTTGTGTGTCGTAAACCTTCAACTGTGATTGGTTTGACACAGTGCATGTATGCTGTAGTTATTTTTTAATTTCACTTATTATCATACTCAGCTGATGCCAGGTTAACTTATTGATAACACATCAGTTCTATTTCCTAAACCCCCTACAATCAATTCAATCATAATATCTATTTATTCATTTTAAAAGATTTTGCTAACATTAGCTCCCTCTGAAGCTGCACTTTGTTCAAATAAGATTCTATGTCTCTTCCTATGCCAGCTACCAAGATTCTCTACATTTAATCATTTCTGTATAGAGATTTAAATCAACATAGTTCCTATCTTCTAATTCAGTGCATCTCAAAAGTGTGGTCTACGTAGTGATCAATAGCATCGGTATCATCTTGATTTTATTTGGGATGTAAATTATCAGGTCTTATCATAGACCTTCTTTATCTGAGGTGAGGCCCAGGAATCTGTGTTTTCACAAGCCTTCCATGTGATCCTGATGCCTGATACAGTTTGAGATTCACTGTTGTAGTTAGTTAAATAAAGAAATAGCATAGGCCTGAATTATTCAGCCTATGAAACTTATTTCCTGATTTTCTAAAGAGAATGCATTGAGAAGAAGGTCTATCTTTGGTCCCATTAAATAGATTCTGTTATTGAAGATAACAAATAACTTTCTTGTATGAAGTTATTATCAATCTATTCCAAGGGCAATATGTCCTCTGAAGGTAAACTTGAAAAAGTCTCAAACATACTAAGAAATGCTCCAACACATAAGGAACTAAATATGATAGTAATTAGGGAACTTTTCTCTGTCTTTTACTTAAAATAATACATATATTTGAAAACGTATATGAAAAAGCAGAAGGAAAACAAATGATTTAAACATTCAATTAGTTTTGATATTAAATAAGAGCTATGGCCAAAATGATAAAAATGATAAACTAAATTCGAAGACTATTGGGACTTTTTCCTTTTCTCTTCTGCATCTGCATAATGGACATGACCCTTTGCAGATCCATCAATAATAGAATTAATGAGCCCTTTCATTGAACTTCACCCTTTAGTCGTTTCATCTGATCACCAAGTCTCTCATAAAGGTTCTACAAAATTGGTAGGTATCACTGACTTTGATTCTTCCTGGTGTCTGTTGCTCTCCGACTGTATATACGACACTTAAAGAATTACACTCACTCCTTCAGAGGGGTCATTTAGTACTTTGAAGCCCATCGTTTAAAAGATTTTTTTTTCCCACTGAAGAAAGATTGAGGCAGGAGAAGGACTGCAAGTTCATTTCGATTTTAAATGCGTTTTAGACCCTTACAAGTGAGGAAGAGCAGGGTCCCCCTTACAGTGAGCTGCAAAGCGGGGACTGCTGACCAGCACCACCTGCTCCTGCCCTATGCCTCCAACATTCAGTCATGCTTTTACTGCCTGGCAAAAATCTCCTCAGGGCATGTCTGGCTTCAACTGCTCCTGCTCATTTATGGCCTCCTATGCCATATGATCTCTCCATGGCCCCCCGGAATAATCAAAACCTTTTACGCTCACCTCACACTGTGAATAGCTGAGTATCATATGGTGGCAGTAATTGGGAAAAATGACTCAAGACACTTCCAAAATTTGCAGTTTTCATTGTCATTTTAGGGACCCCTGCTCTTTGTTTTGGAATACTTTTTAAAGCAACTATTCTCTCTGGCTAATGAGCTGTGTCAAGTTTTCTATTTTTAAGCTCTTTTTTTCTTTGTTTAGTAAAACAGTTTTGGGTTTTTTTGGGTTTTTTGCGAATTGTTTGATTGAAATATAGTTGATTTACAGCATTGTGCTAATTTCTGCTATACAGCAATGTGACTCAGTTATACACATATATGCATTCTTTTTTAATATTCTTTCTCACTATGGTTTATCCCATGAGATTGGATATAGTTCCCTGTGCTATACAGTAGGACCTTGGTGTTTATCCATTCTAAATGTAATAATTTGCATCTACTAAAGCCAAACTCCCAGTCCAGCCCTCTTCCTCCCCCCTCCCCCTTGGCAACCACAAGTCTGTTCTCTCTGTCCATGAGTCTGTTTCTGTTTTGTAGATACGTTCATTTGTGCCATATTTTAGCTTCCACATATAAGTGGTATCATATGGTATTTGTCTTTTCTCTTTCTGACTTCCTTCACTTAGTATGATAATCTCTAGTTGCATCCATGTTGCTGCAAATGACATTATTTCATTCTTTTTTATGGCTGAGTAGTATTCCATTGTATATATATGCCACATCTTCTTTATCCATTCATCTGTTGATGGACATTTAGGTTGTTTCCATGTCTTGGCTATTGTGAATAGTGCTGCTATGAACATAGGGGTGCATGTATCTTTTTGAATTATAGTTTTGTCTGGGTATATGCCCAGGCGTGGGATTGCTGGATCAAACGGTAGTTCTATTTTCAGTTTTCTGAGGAACCTCCATACTGTTTTCCATAGTGGCTGCACTAACTTACATGCCTACCAACAGTGTAGGAGGGTTCCCTTTTCTCCACACCCTCTCCAGCATTTGTTATTTGTAGACTTTTTAGACTTTTTACTCTTTATTTGTAAACCTGCCATTCTGACAAGTGTGAGGTGGTACCTTAGTGTAGTTTTGATTTGCATTTCTCTAATAATTAGTGATGTTGAGCATCTTTTCATGTGCCTCTTGGCCATCTGTATGTCTTCTTTGGAGAAATGTAGTCAGACAATTTTGGGAGAGAAAGGAGAAGAGTGGAGAAAAGATCAAACTGACTGAGAAATCCCTATACTGAATATGATTAAGGTTTTATTAGTTAAAAACATTCAATGTTTTCTAACTACAAAAGTGGCAATTTTAGGTTCTATCTAATATATCCAAAGAATAGGAGCTCAATTTAGAAATTAAGATTATAGGAAAAAACGAATTTGACATGTTTCTGGTGTTCTTCAAATTGTCTGACATCCATACCCAAAATATTCATTTTTAAACTTATTGTATTTGTAAAAAGGAATATCATCAATAGGGTGGCAGCTTTTTTCTGTCTCCATAAAGAATGATGAGAAGTGGGCTTAATCACTATTAAAAGAAATTCATTAGGCTGTAATTAATAACCCCAAATATGCTGATTATGAAGATGATTTATTACCAGAACTGCCTACAGAGGTTATTTTCAACTTGAAAAGTTTCTTGAAATTTTGAGAATGTTGTTTTAAAATCATAACATTTTTTGAGAGTTTTCAAATTTTTATTTTTAGTCTCTGGATTGTTCTATGTTATTTTTATGTCTCTTTTAGTTGCTATTTTAGATGGTTTAGAATTTCTCCATTTTCAATTGAATGCAAAAAACACTTTTAACTCTCAATAATTAGCAACATTGAAATATAAAGACTAATGAGATATAGTACTCACTCTTATGGAACTATGAAAGGTATTTGGAGACATATGTGAGACATTCTACCAGACCCTTCCATCATTAAAGATTCAGTTCAAGTATCGCTACCCACATAAATATTTTTCTGATTCTGAGAGGGTGTTTTTGCCTTTACCATTGTGGTAGCAATATTGCATCTGAGCATTGAAAATTATCTACTTTTCTTTGCATCATTTACCCTTCTGTGTGAGCCTTTCAAAGTGGGATCTGTGTCTGATTCTTTTTGTTGTTGTTGTTGTTTTACCACATGTAATAGTGGACATCGCATTTGACTTCCCAGAAAAATATGTTAAAACATGTTGGTAATCTTGATATTAACGTACCCATAAATAAAGCCAAAGTTAGAGACATTGCACAGGTAGGCATTGCCTGTGATATTGCAGGTAGCATAATAAAAAATTTTCATACACTGATAACCTTCTAGAAGTAAAAGTCTTTTGGAGATGACTTACTTCAGTTTTCCTGGATTCTCCAGAGAGAGATATGGAGGTTTGGAGAGGTTAAATGTCTTTCCCTAGGATGCAGAATTAGTTGGTAGCGAGTTTTGTGTCCTTTGTGAACTTTGAGTCAATGGTAAGGTAATTATATACCATGCAAATGATTATGTAATATTGTTAGGCAATAAAATGTTATTCATTAATTGAAACTATATTAATAATTTTACTAAAACCAATACATGGTTTTACTTAGCACAATTGTTCCTTTCTTGAACATGCCTCTTTGGTACAAGTAGAATTGTATTTTTGCTTTGGCTCTAAACTCACAGCTGGTTTAGAAAATGGCTTCTTACAATAAAATGGGAAGGAGCAAGTGAATATGTGCGTGTGACTGTGTACTCTGTATAATCTCTTAGAAAATGCCAAGACATAATTTGTAACATTACAAAATACTCAATGCTGTAGACTACATGGGAAATAGTATTATGTGTATCAGAGCCATGAGTCCAAGAGGGTGGACAAAGAGGTTTCTCATTGCAAAGCTACTGCCCAGCAGGATGGCTTTTGCAGAGATATGGATGACACAGTTTTTTTCTTCCTCTGTGAACAAAGAGCTTGTCACCTCCTCAGCACATTCATTCTCCCCTGCATGGGGTTGTGTGGCCATGCCGACTTTCAAACTTCAATGAGCAAAAATCTCTTTAGAAATACCTTTCATTATGATCATTTTTGAAAGAAGCTTGCAAGCTGAATTTAATAGTGAGTCACAGTAATTTTAAAGCTTACTATTTCTTTTATATAAGAGATATGCTTTGTCTTGGAAAAAGACTATATGCTTAAATTATATTGACTATATCTTTGTCTTTCTCCTCTTAATCAGTTATCATGTGTTCAATGCTCTTTTTCTATTAATATTTCCTACTGAGAGTTTTGACAGTTCATTTTCTAAATCCAAAGTGAGTATTTTAAATACATTTATTCACTTAGAGTCGTTCAATTTTCTTTGAGGTCCAAAAAGGTACCAGATGTCATTTCCCTGGTATATGTGTGAGGCCTGGTAAATGTTTAATAAAGTTTGAGCTACTTTGAGTATTGCCATTAAAAGTTTTCAAGTGGTTAAGGTTTTCTTTTCTTCCTTTATTATCCCCCCCACCCCTTATTTTTTTGGCAAGACTATTTCATAGATAGCATTGTGCACTTCATCAGAGGGCACATATGCCAGATTGTTCTCTTTTAGTGATGTTAGCAGCTACAGATGATCAATGCCCTGATTCATTAATTTGCCAGGCACTTCAAAATCATGGTATTCTAATTATATCATTCTTTCTTCATTTATTAGTTGGATGACTTTTATAAACAGAAGCTTGTCCTCATCAAATTTTGATTAACTTAGGTACACTTTCTAGGGGGAAAGGCAGGATAAATGCTTTGTTTTTTTCCCTTTATTTTCCAGTTTTCACAATAATGATTCGGTTCCCTGGCATCTTTTAAATTTGACCACTGAGTTTTGTTTTAAATATCATCACGAACTGATGGAATTAAATATATTTAATATGTTTTAATTCATTACATTTATTATCTTATTGGTACTCAAATGGTTCTATCTGGCCCAATGGGAGCCTATTACAAGATACTAGTAGTCTTTGATGGCTTCCTTAATTTCTGGTATAACAGGATATACCAGACTAATTTTGTGCATATCTCAATCCAGATCAGGAATCTGCCATTTCTCCAAAAAAATGTGGTTTCTTTTAGTGAGACATTGTACTTAAGTGATGAAGATCTGGACAGTAGTTGTGCTCATTGCTACTGAGTGGTCACTGTCTCTAGGCATTTTTAGTACACACATATACACACACACACAACTTCTGTGTGTGTGTTTGCCCATGTATACATATGTATGTATCTATATAAAATCGTAAATTTATACTCATAGTTCTAACTCAGATTTAGGACAGTAGGATTTTTAAATTTAACCCTATTCATCTTAAAACTGTATCTTCTTTCTCTTAAGAAAAAGAAAAAAAACCCCTCTGTTTTCAGTGTCACCAACGTAATTTCTCATTTGCTTTATCCCACCCTACACCAGCAACAGTCTCAGAGCACAATACCAGTATTACTCACGGAGTGATGGGGAAAAAAAATCCTTGAATAAATAGACTCGCACTTAGCCTCTAGATCTGTCAAATTCCTGGAGAATCCTGTGAAAGAGAGACATATTAAACAGTGTTCAATAATATAACCAGTAAAATCCACAATGTGGGAAACCCCTTGGGACAAATGACCTGAATTTTCAACCACAAAAACAAAAATATAAGGTAAAATAAGAGGAAAAAAATTTTCAACCACAAAAACAAAAATATAAGGTAAAATAAGAGGAAAAATAAAATCTCTCTTCCCTTTAAGTAGCTTAAAAGGGAAGAGATATTTTAGCAGTTCTAAATTTTGGATCCCAATTAAAACAAACTATTACAGAAGACAATTGTGGACTGTATATTTGATGATACTAAGGAATTATTTTTAGGGATTTTAGGTGTAATAATGGTATTGTATTTGTTGTACATTTAGGTTATTACAGAATACTGAGGGAACTCTGTTTTCAGAAACTAGTATATTTTAGCTTCTGGATATGATAATGTAAAATTATTATTTGGGTTACTTATTAGTGTATAAAATGACAAGGAAAAAGTTAATCAGAATTATGGAAATAAGAATAAAGATAAATTCCAAAATAGAGTGTTCATAGTTTCCCTCCCCTACCACACCTTTGGTCATGATTTCTCCTCCCACAGGAGAGAAAAAGATTGCATGTTGTGAAATTCTTATGTCTTGTCCAAATTCTAGAAGCCATAATGAGACTTTGCAGTTGCAACTGTGCAGACCCACTCAAAAAAGGATGACAGAGCTATATTCAAAAAAGGATGACAGAGAAATTGAATGAAAACATAACACTTGATGGAAGGGGGAGATCATAGCACACAACGATGTAATTTAGTCCCCCAGTGACTTCCAAAGGGCCTTATCTGGTAGGTCAGATGATGTAGCACAAATTCTTAAGCAGATGTCATACTAGTGTATGAGAAGCTAGGAATATCATAGTTTCAAAGGGCTTTGTCAGAACATCATGAATCAGAGGCTAGTAGTTGGAAGTGGGGAAATGCCTGTAATTTGGTAAGTGAAAAAAAATTTTTCCCTGTTCCTCCAGATCATACACAGTTTCTTTCAGTGGTGATTACAGATGACTATTAAAAATAAGGCTGCTTATATTTTGAAATTTTACCTATCGCCAGACAAAGGGGGGAGAGGCAGGAAGTCAGAAACTGTTCAGTGTGTGAACTGAACTCCAGGATCCATGGCTGTAGGGAACCTGTTTGATTTTACACAGCATTGTATCCTCAACATCTGGTCTAGAATCTGGGTTATGGCAGACCTGCAGTAAATTCTGTTGCCTCCGTGATTATGTGCATGCTGATGAGGGTGGAGACAAAGTGAAGGAAACAAATAAGAAAAACACAAATAGATATAAGCATTACCCACGTGGCCAGTCCCCCTTTTTTTTAAATTAATGAGAGTCCTACAGCATAAATGCTCATTATTATCCTCAGAATGGTTTACTACCTCATGACCTTGATTTCAAAATTCTGTTTTTTAAAACTTTCCCTTGCATTGCAGAACAGCCAAAGACTGAGAGACTTCTTGAATCATATTTGCTCAGTTTATCAACTTTCACAGAGGTTCCTACTTGCAAATTTAGCCTAATCATTTCCTCATCCATTCATCCTGTCAAAACATTTTTTTTTTCTAATTTAGGACCTGACTTTGAAAATTTTCTAACTATATAGTAATATAAAGATATACAATTGATCAAAGATAGTTTTTTTTTCTCTTCTTAGATGGAAGTCAGGTGAGAAAATGAATTCGAATATTTAATATTTAAAATATTTAGTACTTGGGGCAATACAAGTATGGAAAGACTTTCTATATAAAGTAAATCTAGATATGTTGGGGGGTGGCTTAATTACAGTAGAACATTTGGAACCTTAAATGAGGTTTCACCACTGGAAGTGAAGCCTTACAAGGAAGACAGAGACTGTAAATATGTAATTAGAAAGTATCTTATTTTTTGAGAAATAGGTTGTAAAATAAAAACTAACAAGACATGGTTTAGTAAAAACTAAAAAAAAATTCAAGAGGCTGAAGTTATACCTATTGTAGTTATAGCTGTTGAAGAGAGTGATGTAGCAGCTTCGTATTTAATATCAATACTATATTCATATATTAATTATTCATTCAACAAATATTTACTGGGTATACACTATGTGGCAGGTAGTTTTCCATGTGTTGGAGAAAAACAAGGTCCTTGCTGTGATTTTAATGTGATTATAATTTTGGAATGTAGTATATGTCATCTAATCCTGTTACTATATCTATCTATGTGTGGGATTTCAATTGGCAAGCTAATGTTTTTGATGTCCTGTTTATAAAATGGAATATTCAACATTGTCAAGATCAAGATGGCAATTTTTCCTAAGCTCATCTGTGTTGTGGTCTTGGTTAATGTTTCTATGAGAGTCAGCAAAAGTTTTTAAAAAATTTTGAAAATAACAAAGAAGGGTGGCAATTATATCATATAGCAATATATCATAAAGCTGTGGAAATTAGTAGTATAGAATATTGGTACATGAGTGAACAAGTAGCTTAATAGAATAGAAAGTCCAGAAATAGGTATATTTGTATGTGTATATGTATATATGTATGTTTCATATTTTACTCATATTTAAAAATATTCATTGACCTCAACTAGGTAATATATATATAAATAAAAACCAACAAGAAATACCAAAGCCATGGGAAAATACAGTTCAATAAATGTCAAAAAGGCGATCATTATAACCTAAAAATATCATTATAATATAAAATTAGATTCTTACCTCATACCATATAAAACTAAAATCTAAATAAATTTAAAGCTTAAACATAAGGAAAAAACAACAGAAGATAATTAGGGAAATGAAGATTAAAACAATTATACCCTTAATTTTAGAAAAATTTAAACAGTTAGTAAAAGCCATTGCTTGTGAACTTGTGGGAAAAGGCTACTCAGACACTAAAGAGGGAATATAAATTGAATCAGGCATTCTAGAAGGCAATTTGGCAGTATTATTTAAAACAAAAATTGTATTGACCTCAAGTAGGTTATTTCCCTTCTAAATATGTATCTTTGACAGAGCAGAGGAAAAAAGAAGCTATGTAGACATGTTTTTATTGTAACATTAATTGCAATACTAGAATACTGGATAGGACCTAAAGTCCTTTTGTAGGAAATGACTAAATGATACCTACATTGCTACATTAGAGTTCTACAAAGCACCTGAAAGAACAAGACCTATGGTCATTAATGTGGCTATTTCTTTAATATATATTTTGAGTGGAAAGAAAGCAAATTTGTAAATACTCATTACAGGATAATACAATTTAAGTAAATAATGAGCATGCGAAGCACATGATATGTTTATTATGGTTTAATAAGCCAAGATATGAAAAAGGTCCAATGATAAAATAAAAAAGAATAATGACCTATGTAATTGTGGTCAAGGGAAAGTTTCCTTGGATGTTAGAACTGGTGGAAGATGCATACATGCTGGCATGGCCGCTTATACCCCACTCTGCTGCAAATGCAGCAAATATCCATTTCTATGCTCCTCCATCAGTGGATTATCACTTCCAAGACTCTTCACTGAAAACCAAATTTCAAACTTTGGGGACAATTCTACTTCTCCAGGAGTGTTTCCATCAGAACGATCTTAGAGTGCATCAGAAAACTTTACTTGCTCATTTGTATTCTTGATTTTGGTATGTGTCTTTGGATATTTTTTGTTCCGGTTTATAGCAAATTGAAGTAAAAGAAATCTAAACCTAGAGTCATCTTTTCCAATTTTTGTATTTGTCTTCTTTTGGGGCTGACATAACAAAACACCATAGACTGTGTAGCTTATAAACAAGAACTTATTTCTCACAGTTCTGCAAGCTGGGAAGTCCAAGATGAAGACACAGGCAGTTATGGTGTCCGGTGAGAGCTGGCTTCATGGTTTATAGACTTCCCTAGTCTTGCTGTGTCTTCACATGATAGAAGGGAAAAGAAAGCTCTCTTAGGTTTCTTTTAGAAGGAAACGAATCCTATTCATGAGAACCCCATTCTCATGACCTAATCACCTCCCAAAAGCCCCACCTCCAAATTTTTTCACTTTGAGGATTAGGTTTTAACATATGAATTTTGAGGGAATACAACTTTCAGTCTATGGCAATATCTAGATCACTTTTGTGATCTGGCTTACCTCATTTTTTTTTTTTTGAATTTAATTTTATTTATTTTTTTATACAGCAGGTTCTTATTAGTCATCCATTTTATACAATCAGTGTATACATGTCAATCCCAATCTCCCAATTCATCCCACCACCCCCACCACCCCCACCGCGGCTTTCCTCCCTTGGTGTCCATACGTTTATTCTCTACATCTGTGTCTCAATTTCTGTCCTGCAAACCGGTTCATCTGTACCATTTTTCTACGTTCCACATATATGCGTTAATATACGATATTTGTTTTTCTCTTTCTGACTTACTTCACTCTGTATGACAGTCTCTAGGTCCATCCACGTCTCTACAAATGACCCAGTTTCGTGCCTTTTTATGGCTGAGTAATATTCCATCCTATATATATACCACATCTTCTTTATCCATTCGTCTGTCGATGGGCATTTAGTTTGCTTCCATGACCTGGCTATTGTAAATAGTATTGCAATGAACATTGGGGTGCACGTGTCTTTTTGAATTATGGTTTTCTATGAGTATATGCCCAGTAGTGGGATTGCTGGATCATATGGTAATTCTATTTTTAGTTTTTTAAGGACCCTCCATACTGTTCTCCATAGTGGCTGTATCAATTTACATTCCCACCAACAGTGCAAGAGGGTTCCCTTTTCTCCACACCCTCTCCAGCATTTGTTGTTTGTAGATTTTCTGATGATGCCCATTCTAACTGGTGTGAGGTGATACCTCATTGTAGTTTTGATTTGCATTTCTCTAATAATTAGTGATGTTGAGCAGCTTTTCATGTGCTTCTTGGCCATCTGTATGTCTTCTTCAGAGAAATGTCTATTTAGGTCTTCTGCCCATTTTTGGATTGGGTTGTTTGTTTTTTTAATATTGAGCTGCATGAGCTGCTTATATATTTTGGAGATTAATCCTTTGTCCATTGATTCGTTTGCAAATATTTTCTCCCATTCTGAGGGTTGTCTTTTCGTCTTGTTTGTAGTTTCCTTTGCTTTGCAAAAGCTTTTAAGTTTCATTAGGTAACATTTGTTTATTTTTGTTTTTATTTCCATTATTCTAGGAGGTGGATCAAAAAAGATCTTGCTGTGATTTATGTCAAAGAGTGTTCTTCCTGTGTTTTCCTCTAAGAGTTGTATAGTGTCCGGTCTTACATTTAGGTCTCTAATCCATTTTGAGTTTATTTCTGTGTATGGTATTAGAAGGTGTTCTAATTTCATTCTTTTACATGTAGCTGTCCAGTTTTCCCAGCACCACTTAGTGAAAAGACTGTCTTTTCTCCATTGTATATCCTTGCCTCCTTTGTCATAGATTAGTTGACCATAGGTGTGTGTGTTTATCTCTGGGCTTTCTATCTTGTTCCATTGATCTATGTTTCTGTTTTTGTGCCAGTACCATATTATCTTGATTACTGTGCCTTTGTAGTATAGTCTGAAGTCGAGGAGTCTGATTCCTCCAGCTCCGTTTTTTTCCCTCAAGACTTCTTTGGCTATTCGGGGTCTTTTGGGTTTCCATACAAATTTTAACATTTTTTGTTCTAGTTCTGTAAAAAATGCCATTGGTAATTTGATAGGGATTGCATTGAATCTAGATTGCTTTGGGTAGTATAGTCATTTTCACAATATAGATTCTTCCAATCCAAGAACATGGTATATCTCTCCATCTGTTGGTATCATCTTTAATTTCTTTCATCAGTGTCTTATAGTTTTCTGCATACAGGTCTTTTGTCTCCTTAGGTAGGTTTATTCCTAGGTATTTTATTCTTTTTGTTGCAGTGGTAAATGGGAGTGTTTCCTTAATTTCTCTTTCAGATTTTTCATCATTAATGTATAGGAATGCAAGAGATTTCTGTGGATTAATTTTGTATCCTGTAACTTTACCAAATTCATTGATTAGCTCTAGTAGTTTTCTGGTGGCACCTTTAGGATTCTCTATGTATAGTATCATGTCATCTGCAAACAGTGACAGTTTTACTTCTTCTTTTCCAATTTGTATTCCTTTTCTTCTCTGATTGCTGTGTCTGGGACTTCCAAAACTATGTTGAATAATAGTGGTGAGAGTGGACATCCTTGTCTTGTTCCTGATCTTAGAGGAAATGCTTTCAGCTTTTCACCATTGAGAATGATGTTTGTTTTGGGTTTGTCATATATGGCCTTTATTATGTTGAGGTAAGTTCCCTCTATGCCTACTTTCTGAAGAGTTTTTCTCATAAATGGGTGTTGAATTTTGTCAAAAGGTTTTTCTGCATCTATTGAGATGATCATATGGTTTTTCTTCTTCAGTTTCTTAATATGGTGTATCACATTGATTGATTTGCGTATATTGAAGAATCCTTGCATCCGTGGGATAAATTCCACTTGATCATGGTGTATGATCCTTACAATGTGTTGTTGGATTCTGTTTGCTAGTATTTTGTTGAGGATTTTTGCATCTATATTCATCAGTGATATTGGTCTGTAATTTTCTTTTTTTGTAGTATCTTTGTCTGGTTTTGGTATCAGGGTGATGGTGGCCTCATAGAGTGAGTTTGGGAGTCTTCTTTCTTCTGCAGTTTTTGGAAGAGTTTGTGAAGGATGGGTGTTAGCTCTTCTCTAAATGTTTGATAGAATCCACCTGTGAAGCCAGCTGGTCATAGACTTTGTTGGAAGATTTTAAATCACAGTTTCAGTTTCATTACTTGTGATTTGTCTGTTCATATTTTGTATTTCTTCTGGTTCAGCCTTCGAAGGTTATACCTTTCTAAGAATTTGTCCATTTCTTCCAGTTTGTCCATTTTATTGGCATAGATTTGCTTGTAGTGATCTCTTAGGATGCTTTGTATTTCTGCAGTGTGTGTTGTAACTTCTCCTTTTTTATTTCTAATTTTATTGATTTGAGTCCTCTCCCTCTTTTTCTTGATGAGTCTGGCTAATGGTTTATCAATTTTGTTTATCTTCTCCCAGAACCAGCTTTTAGTTTTATTGATCTTTGCTATTGTTTTCTTTGTTTCTGTTTCATTTATTTCTGCTCTTATCTTCATGATTTCTTTCCTTCTGGTATCTTTGGGTTTTGTTTGCTCTTCTTTCTCTAGTTCCTTTAGGTGTAAGGTTAGATTGTTTATTTGAGAGTTTTGTTTCTTTTTTTTTTTTTTTTTAATTTACTTATTTATTTATTTATTTTTGGCTGTGTTGGGTCTTCGTTTCTGTGTGAGGGCTTTCTCTAGTTGTGGTGAGCGGGGGCCACTCTTCATCGCGGTGCGCGGGCCTCTCACTATCGTGGTCTCTCTTGTTGGGAGCACAGGCTCCAGACGCGCAGGCTCAGTAGTTGTGGCTCACGGGCCCAGTTGCTCCGCGGCATGTGGGATCTTCCCAGACCAGGGCTCGAACCCATGTCCGCTGCATTGGCAGGCAGACTCTCAAACACTGCACCACCAGGGAAGCCCGAGAGTTTTGTTTCTTGAGGTAGGCTTATATAGCTATAAACTTCCCTCTTAGAACTGCTTTTGCTGCATCCCATAGGTTTTGGATCGTTGTGTTTTCCTTGTCATTTGTCTCTAGGTATTCTTTGATTTCCTCTTTGATTTCTTCAGTGATCTCTTGGTTATTTAGTAGCACACTGTTTAGCCTCCATGTGTTTGTGTTTTTTACATTTTTTTCCTGTAATTGAATTCTAATCTCATAGCATTGTGGTCAGAAAAGATGCTTGATATGATTTCAAATTTCTTAAATTTACTGAGGTTTGATTTGTGACCCAAGATGTGATCTATGCTGGAGAATGTTCCGTGCGCACTTGAGAACAAAGTGTAATCTGCTGTTTTTGTGTGGAATGTCCTATAAATATCAACTAAATCTATCTGGTATATTGTGTCATTTAAAGCTTCTGTTTCCTTATTAATTTTCTGTTTGTATGATCTGTCCATTGGTATAAGTGAGGTGTCAGAGTCCCCCACTATTACTGTGTCATTGTTGATTTCCTCTTTTTAGCTGTTAGCAGTTGCCTTATGTATTGTGGTGCTCCTATGTTGGGTACATATATATTTATAATTGTTATATCTTCTTCTTGGATTGATCCCTTGATCATTATGCAGTGTCCTTCCTTGTCTCTTGTAACATTCTTTATTTTAAAGTCTATTTTATCTGATATGACTATTGCTACTCCAGTTTTCTTTTGATTTCCATCTGCATGGAATATCTTTTCCCATCCCCTCACTTTCAGTCTGTATGTGTCCCTAGGTCTGAAGTGGGTCCCTTGTGGACAGCATATATATGGGTCTTGTTTTTGTATCCATTCAGCAAGCCTGTGTCTTTTGGTTGGAGCATTTAATCCATTCACGTTGAAGGTAATTATCAATATGTATGTTCCTGTTACCACTTTCTTAATCGTTTTGGGTTTGTTTTTTAGGTCCTTTTCTTCTCTTGTGTTTCCCACATAGAGAAGTTCCTTTAGCATTTGTTGTAGAGCTGGTTTGGTGGTGCTGAATCTCTTAGCTTTTGCTTGTCTGTAAAGCTTTTGATTTCTCCATCGAATCTGAATGAGATCCTTGCTGGTTAGAATAATCTTGGTTGTAGGTTTTTCCTTTCATCACTTTAAGTATATCATGCCACTCCCTTCTGGCTGGTAGAGTTTCTGCTGAGAAATCAGCTGTTAACCTTATGGGAGTTCCCTTGTATGTTATTTGTTGTTTATCCCTTGCTGCTTTCAATAATTTTTCTTTGTCTTTAATTTTTCCCAATTTGATTACTGTGTAACTCGGCATGTTTCTCCTTGGGTTTATCCTGTATGGGACTCACTGCACTTCCTGGACTTGGGTGGCTATTTCCTTTCCCATGTTAGGGAAGTTTTTGACTATTATCTCTTCAAGTATTTTCTCGGGTCCTTTCTCTCTCTTCTCCTTCTGGGACCCCTATAATGCAAATGTTGTTGCGTTTAATGTTGTCCCAGAGGTCTCTTAGGCTGTCTTCATTTCTTTTCATTCTTTTTTCTTTATTCTCTTGGCAGCGGTGAATTCCACCATTCTGTCTTCCAGGTCACTTATCCGTTCTTCTGCCTGTTATTCTGCTATTGATTCCTTCTAGTGTAGTTTTCATTTCAGTTATTGTATTGTTCATCTCTGTTTGTTTGTTCTTTAATTCTTCTTGATCTTTGTTAAACATTTCTTGCATCTTCTCGATCTTTGCCTCCATTCTTTTTCCGAGGTGCTGGATCATCTTCACTATCATTATTCTGAATTCTTTTTCTGGAAGGTTGCCTATCTCCACTTCATTTAGTTGTTTTTCTGGGGTTTTATCTTGTTCCTTCATCTGGTGCATAGCGCTCTGCCTTTTCATCTTGTCTATCTTTCTATGAATGTGTTTTTTTTCCCCACAGGTTGCAGGATTGTAGTTCTTCTTGCTTCTACTGTCTGCCCTCTGGTTGCTGAGGCTATCTGAGAGGCTTGTGCAAGTTTCCTGAAGGGAGGAAGTGGTGGTGGGTATAGCTGGGTGTTGCTCTGGTGGGCAGAGCTCAGTAAAACTTTAATCTGCTTGCCTGCTGATAGGTGGGGCTGGATCCCCTCCCTGTTGCTTGTTTGGCCTGAGGCGACCCAATACTGGAGCCTACCTGAGCTCTTTGGTGGGGCTAATGGCAGACTCTGGGAGGGCTCATACCAAGGAGTACTTCCCAGAACTTCTGCTGCCAGTTTCCTTGTCTTCATGGTGAGACAGAGCCACCCCCCACCTCTGCAGGAAACCCCCCAACACTAGCAGGTAGGTCTGGTTCAGTCTCTATGGGGTCACCACTCCTTCCCCTGGGTCCTGATGCGCACACTACTTTGTGTGTGCCCTCCAAGAGTGGAGTCTCTGTTTCCCCCAGTCCTGTCGAGGTCCTGAAATCAAATCCCACTAGCCTTCAAAGTCTGATTCTCTAGGAATTCCTCCTCCCATTTTCAGACCCCCAGGTTTGAAAGCCTGATGGGCTCAGAACCTTCACTCCAGTGGTGGACTTCTGTGGTATAAGTGTTCTCCAGTTTGTGGGTCACCCACCTAGCAGTTACGGGATTTGATTTTATTGTGATTGTGCCCCTCCTACCATCTCATTGTGGCTTCTCCTTTGTCTTTGGATGTGGGGTATCTTTTTTGGTGAGTTCCAGTGTCTTCCTGTCAATGATTGTTCAGCAGTTAGTTGTGATTCCAGTGTTCTCGCAAGAGGGAGTGAGAGCATGTCCTTCTACTCCTCCATCTTGAACCCATGTCTGGCTTACCTCATATTTATTTTAAAATATTTTAAGAGGTATGGAAATATGGACCCCAAAATCATAACAGTGGTTACATCTGGGAAGTGGGATGAGTGTGAAAGGGGGCTATAAATCAAAGTGGTAATGGAAAAAACGGTCTTTACTTATATTTTGCTATATTGTTTTAACTTCTTGTTTTGAAATAATTATAAATTCATAATAAGTTGTGAAGATATTACAGAGAGGTCCCATGTTCCCTCTCCCAGTTTTTCCCAAGAGATCTGTGATTTTTTACACTAACTCTAGCATAGTATCAAACCGAGGAATTTGATATAGGTACAGTGTGTGTGTCTAGTTGTGTCATTTTATTACATGTGAAATTCGTGTAACTACCACCATTTTTTGCTTTATTTTTTAAAATTAGACAACATGTATTTATGTTACTTGAACAATTTATTTTAAAAAGATGATGAAAATCACTGTGATCTTAATTCGTTCATTCATTTATTCAACAAACAGTGACTACATTGCTTCAATTGTTTGGCTCTATCATAATTAATTTAACCAATTCTCTATTCTTAATCATTACCAATTTATTATCCTCTTTGCTTTGGTCCAGTCAGGCTTCTTGCTGTGCCTCTAATAAACTCCTTCCCCTTTCAGGGACTTTGCATCTGCTGTTCCCCCTGACTTTTTCCTTGGTTCTCTCGGTATTCACAACATTCAGATCTTCTCAGAAGTCACTTCTTGAGGAAAGCCCTTCCTAAACACCCTGTGTATTCAACTCCATTTGAGCTGTGCACTCACTTAGCAAAGCCTTGTGCATTCTGTCTAACATATCTTGTCCACTTTTCTTGTCATTATCTCCTTATACTTTAATTTTTTCTTCAGTGCACTTAATTTCTCCATGAGTTATAGTATGTATTTTTTGTTTTTCATCATGTTTTTCCTTTTAGATTATATGTTCTGTAAGGACAGGGACCTTGGTCTATCTTATTCATCAAGTGTCTGGCACAGAGTAAGCACACAGAAATATTCAAGTAAATAAATAGCTTTGTTTTGAGCTTGGTGTTACCTAAGACTTTATATGAAAGAGGAAGAAGCTTGTGTAAAAGTAGAGCTTCACCAAAAGCAATAAATGAATTTTACAGGAGGAAAACTCTGGGTGGCAAGGAAGAATGGGGAACAATTGAATCAAGGTCATAAAGGGAATTCGTTTTTGAAGGATGAAAGAAGGAAGGCAACAATACTGGGTTAATCTAAGGAAAGTAGGAGTCAGATGATTTGGTGAAAGTAGGGCAGAATGTGTTTAGTTAGGAGTCTGAGAAAAGGGAAGAAATGCTGGCAACAGCCCATGTATCTATTAATATATCATCAACTATGATCCAGCTAAGACAGATAATTTAATTGGAAGTTTAGCAAATGCTTGATTAACCAGCTCTCTTGGTCTATTTCTTTTAAAATCCACTTGACTATCTTTCTGGTTATTAGAAATCAGGTAATGAACGTGAATTATTGGAGTACAGACTGGAAAAGTTTTGCTGGGAGGGGTAGTCAGAAGATACCTGGAACCAGACCTGCTGTAATAGTCATGAAATTTCCTTCCCGCTAGTCATGAATGCTTTCATCCCACTTGTATTGGATTAAAGGCACTTTAAGACAGGTAGTACTGTCGAGGGCAGAAATATAAAATGTATCAGTTGATGAGCACTCATAGTTTGATTATACGGTACAAATTCATTAGAACGACATCAATCTAAATACCTGGTTGAGGTGGATTTGCCATGAGGCTAACGAAGCTTAAGTTACAGGACTCCTCGTTTATACCAAGTGTTTTCCAAGGACCTAGGAAGGTCTCTAGGAAGAATCCTAGCAATGTACTTACATGGTAATTTGATATCATAAGATATGTTGAAATAATGTATTTTAACCATAATGGGTTAAGATCTTTGTCTCCACTTTAACTTTTCCTCTGTCATACTTTTGTTGGATGGTGTTACTGTGTTCATGAGCATTCTTAGTGCTAACTAAGGGAAATTGAGTTGGGATACATTTTGTTGGATTTAGTAGGATATTTTTTAAGGTAGTTTGCAGTCATCCTGTGTATTAATTTACTGCTAGGTGTTCTGACATAGTAAGGGCTTCCAAGAATACTCCACATGCTCAGTTTTATATCTTACCTAGTGAAGTGACTGAAGGTGAAGGAACAAAGGTCCTATTGTGATATAAACATGTTTTATGGCACCTGGCACCAGAAGAATGTGTATAGTGGGGAGATACAAATTTGAAATTTATGAAGTCAGAAGCTATTGTGTCAAAAATTTTTCCAGTCATTGGATGTGCAAAGTTATAAGCATGGGATTTGGTTCTTAGTGCTACCTAAGCAAAACAGATGTTTCATCCTGTCTGGAGTATATAAATAAGGATGACATGCAGAGTACACAGTTAGAGATGAATTACACCTTTTCCTTTTTTGATCAGAATGAAAAGAAATAAAATTGATCAGAATTCTTGGTTTCATAGGGCAAAAACACATAGCAGTACTATGAACAAATAGTATGTTTATGTGTGACATAACCTGTTTTATGAGTCACAGATCACAATATTGGGTCACCTTTTGGAATACCTGACACATCTTCTGGTAATTCCAGGTGAAACAATACCAAAATTTTATTGACATGGAGAAACAGCCAGAAAAAAACCAAATGTTTCAGTGACAAAATTTCATGTATTAATAAGTCAAGGTAGTGTACGAGCAAGTTGATTACACACTTACGTAGCTCAATACACAATGGCAGCAATTTAAAATTGTTTCAAGATTGTCCTTATGTGTGCCTTAAATTCAGAATAATTTTGTATATACTTTAAGAATGATTGATTATACCAAAAATGTCTTCATACATGCCAAAAACGTATACCTTTGTTGCCCCCCAAAAAAAGATAAATGAAGAAATTCAAAATGTCAAAAAAACTTTAACATGAAAACTAAAAACCAATGATGGTCAAAAATTATGAAAATAAGGAAAAGAATCACTCTTGCTAAGAAAATGCAGATTTTAAAATGAGAAGAGAACTGATAAAGAGAATTATGAGATAAGAAAATATTTGCAAATCATATATCTGACAAGGGTTAATATCCAAAATATGTAAAGAATGCACACAATTCAATAGCAAACAAAAAATGCAGTTAAAGTGGGCAGATTGGGAATTCCCTGGTGGTCCAGTGGTTAGGACTCTGCACTTTCACTGTTGAGGGCCCAGGTTCAATCCCTGGTTGGGGAACTAAAATCCCACAAGCTGCACGGTGTGGCAAAAAACACACAAACAAACAAACAAGGCAGAGGAACTGAATATTTCCAAAGAAATATTTTTGGAAATTTTTGGAATTTTTCCAGAGAGGACATACAAATGACCAATACATACATGAAAATGTGCTCAACATCACTAATCATCAGGGAAACGCGAATCAAAACCACTTTGAGACATCACCTCATACCTGTTAGAATGACTATCATCAAAAAGACAAAAGACCATAGGTGTTGGCAAAGATGAGTAGAAAAGAGGACCCTCATGCACTTTTGCTGGAGATGTGAATTGGTTCAGCCACTATGGAAAACAGTGTGGAAGTTCCTCAAAAAAGTAAAAATTGAACTACGATATGATCCAGCAGCTGTATTTCTGGATAGCGTAAGAGAATAAAATTACTTTCTCAAAGAGATAGTTGCACTCCCATGTTCATTGCAACATAGCTACAGTAGCCAAGATACGGAAACAGCCTATGTGTCTGTCAACAGATGAATAGATAAAGAAGATGTGTACACACATACACACACACACAGTGGAAAGCCATGAGAAAGAAGAATATCAAAGACATACGGTTGTTTGAGGCAGTATGGATGTACCTACCTGGGGGTATTATGCTAACTGAAATAAGCCAAACAGAGAAAGATAAATACTGTATGATCTCACTTATATGTGGAATCTAAAAAAGCCAGACTCATAGAAGCAGAGATTAGACTGGTGATTACTAGTGGGTGGGGGAAAGAGGAGATGTTGGTCAAAGAGTACAAACTTCCAGCTATATGATGAATAAGTTCTGAAAAAAACTGTAAAAAACACAAATACATGGAGGCTAAACAGTGCACTACTAAATAACCAGGAGATCACTGAAGAAATCAAAGAAGAAATGAAAAAATATATAGAAACAAATGACAATGAAAACATTTCGACCCAAAACTTAGGGGAGGAAGAAAAAGCAGTTCTTAGAGGGAAGTTTATAGCAATTCAATCTCACCTCAAGAAACAAGAAAAATCTCAAATACACAATCTAACCGTACACTTAAAACAACTAGAGAAAGAACAAAGAAAACCCAAAGTCACTAGAAGGAAAGAAATAACAAAGATCAGAGCAGAAATAAATGAAATAGAGATGAAGAAAACAATAGCAAAGATCAATAAAAGTAAAAACTGGTTCTTTGAGAAGATAAACAAAATTGATAGACCTTTAGCCAGACTCATCAAGAAAAAAGGGAGAGGACGCAAATCAACAAAATTAGAAATGAAAAGGAGAAATCACAACTGACACAGCAGAAATACAAAGGATTATAAGAGACTACTACAAAAAACGATATGCCAATAAAATGGACAACCACGAAGAAATGGACAAATTCTTGGAAGGGTACAATTCTCCAAAACTGAACCAGGAAGAATTAGAAAATAAAAACAGACCTATCACAAGTAATGAAATTGAAGCTGTAATTAAAAATCTTCCAACAAACAAAAGCCCAGGACCAGATGGCTTCACAGGCAAATTCTATCAAACATTTAGAGAAGAGCTAACACTGATCCTCCTCAAACTCTTCCAAAAAATTGCAGAGGGAGGAACACTCCTGAATTCATTCTACAAAGCCACCATCACTCTGATACCAAAACCAGACAAAGATATAACAAAAAAGAAAATTATAGACCAATATCACTGATGAATATAGATGCAAAAATCCTCAACAAAATACTGGCAAACAGAATCCAATAGCACATTAAAAGGATCATACACCATGATCAAGTGGGATCTATCCAGGGTGCAAGGATTCTTCAATATACACAAATCAATCAATGTGATACACCACATTAACAAATTAAGGAATAAAAACCATACGACCATCTCAATAGATGCAGAAAAAGCTTTTGACAGAATTCAACATCCATTTATGATAAAAACTCTCCAGAAAATGGGCATAGAGGGAACCTACCTCAACATAATAAAGGCCATATATGACAAACACATAACCAGCATCATACTCAATGGTGAAAAACTGAAAGCATTTCCACTAAGATCAGGAACAAGACAAGGACGTCCACTGTCGCCACTCTTATTCAACATAGTTTTGGAAGTCCTAGACACAGCAATCAGAGAAGAAAACGAAATAAAAGGACTCCAAATTGGAAAAGAAGAAGTAAATTGTCACTGTTTGCCAATGACATGATACTATACATAGAAAATCCTAAAGATGCCACCAGAAAACTACTAGAGCTAATCAATGAATTTCATAAGGTTGCAGGATACAAAATTAATGCACAGAAATCGCTGGCATTCCTATAACCAACAATGAAAAATCTGAAAGAGAAATTAAGGAAACACTCCCATTTACCATTGCAAGAAAAAGAATAAAATACCTAGGAATAAACCTGCCTAAGGAGGGGAAAGACTTGTACTCAGAAAACTATAAAACACTGATGAAAGGAATCAAAGATGGCATAAAGAGGTGGAGAAATATACCATGTTCTTGGATTGGAGGAATCAAAATGGCATAAAGAGGTGGAGAAATATACCATGTTCTTGGATTGGAAGAATCAATATTGTGAAAATGACTATACTACCCAAAGCTATCCACAGATTCAGTGCAATCTCTATCAAACTACCAATGGCATTCTTCACAGAATTAGAACCAAAAATCTTAACAATTCATATGGAAACACAAAAGACCCCGAATAGCCAAAGCAATCTTGAGAAAGAAAAACGGAGCTGGAGGAATCAGGCTCCCTGACTTCAGACTATACTACAAAGCTACAGTAATCAAGATAGTATGGTACTGGCAGAAAAACAGAAATATAGATCAATGGTACAGGATAGAATGCCCAGAGATAAACCCACACACATATGAGCACCTAATTTATGACTAAGGAGGCAAGAACATACAATGGAGAAAAGACAGCCTCTTCAGTAAGTGGTGCTGGGAAAACTGGACAGCTACATGTAAAAGAATGAAATTAGAACACTACCTAATACCATACACAAAAATAAACTCCAAATGGATTAAAGACTTAAATGTAAGACCAGACACTATAAAACTTTTAGAGGAAAACATAGGAAAAACACACTTTGACATAAACCACAGCAAGATCATTTTTGACCCACTTCCTAGAGTAACAGAAATAAAAATAAACAAATGGGACTTAATTAAACTTAAAAGCTTTTGCACAGCAAAGGAAACCATAAACAAGACAAAAAGACAACCCTTAGAATGGGAGAAAATATTTGCTAGTGGAACAACAGACAAAGGATTAATCTCCAAAATATACAAACAGCTCGTGGAGCTCAATATCAAAAAAACAAACAATCCAGTTAAAAAATGGGCAGAAGATATAAATAAACATTTCACCAAGGAAGACATACAGATGGCCAAGAGGCATATGAAAAGATGCTCAACATCACTAATTATTAGAGAAATGCAAATCAGAACTACAATGAGGTATCACCTCATACTGGTCAGAATGGCCATTATCAAAAAAACTAGAAACAATAAATGCTGGAGAGGGTGTCATGAAAAGGGAACCCTCCTGCACTGTTGGTGGGCATGTAAATTGATACAATCACTGTGGAGAACAGTAGGGAGGTTCCTTAAAAAACTAAAAATAGAACTACTGTATGACCCAGCAATCCCACTACTAGGCATATACCCTGAGAAAACCATAATTCAAAAAGAGACATGCACCACAATGTTCATTGCAGCACTATTTACAATAGCCAGGACATGGAACCAATCTAAATGTCCATCGACAGATGAATGGATAAAGAAGATGTGGCACATATATACAATGGAATATTACTCAGCCATAAAAAGAAATGAAATTGAACTATTTGTAGTGAGGTGGATGCACCTAGAGTCTGTCATACAGAGTGAAGTAAGTCAGAAAGAGAAAAACAGATACTGTATGCTAACACATATATATGGAATCTAAAAAAAAAAAAAAAAAAATGGTACTGATGAACCTAGTTGCAGGGCGGGAATAAAGAGGTAGACATAGAGAATGGACTTGATGACATGGGGTGGGAGGGCGAAGCTGGGCAGAAGTGAGAGTAGCATCGATGTATATACACTACCGAATGTAAAATAGTTGGCTGGTGGGAAGCAGCAGCATAGCACAGGGAGGTCGGCTTGGTGCTTTGCGATGACCTAGAGGCGCTGGATATGGAGGATGGGAGGGAGGCTTAAGAGGGAGGGGATATGGGGACATGTGTATGCATATGGCTGATTCGCTTTGTTGTGCAACAGAAACTAACACGGTATTGTGAAGCAATTATACTCCAATAAAGATCTATTAAAAAATATAGTAAAAAAAAGATGAATAAGTTCTGGAAACCTAATGTACAGCATAGTGATTATAGTTAATAATGCTGTATTATATACTTGAAAGTTGCTAAGTGAGTAGATATTAAATGTTCTTACCATAAAAAAGAAATGGCAATTATGTAACCATGTATGATAACTATGTAATGCAGGTATTAGCTAACTCTATGGTGGTAATCATTTTGCAGTATATAAATGTATCAAATCAACGCATTGTACACCTTAAACTTACACAGTGTTACATGTCAATTATATCTCAGTAAAGCTAGTGGAAAAAAGAGAAAATTATGAGAATGAAGATACATCCAAATGACGGGGGATACCCAGAAAGGAGACAGCAGTAATGATAAAGAAAAACATAATATGTATGGTCGAAACAGAACATGAACTTTTGTTGATGTTGGTAAGTACTGTGATCTTCAATAAGTATCATAATGAGGATAAATTTACTCAGCACTCTTTAATTAATAATGGCTTGTTTATTCACAATCATGGTCTTAAAAATATTTATAGAGAATCAAAGAATATATAATGGCAAAAAAAGTTTATTCTCAAACAAATTATTTGGAAAAATATGGAAATATGTCAAACTCTTACCAGATATTTGGTAGTCTATTCCAACTCTAAAACTTGCTTATATTTTTGTTTATCAGCTGTTTATAAACAAGACAGACCATGTAAACATTAGATTGATCTTCAGACTAGATGAATACTTTTATAGCCCTTAAAAGTCATGAAGACAGTGGTCAGAGAAAACTGTATTTACTTGGATTTTGAAAATCAAATGAAAATTCACTAGACTAGTATCTTGAACATACAAGACAGAACATTCAGTTCTATTTTTTAAAAAATATTTATTTTATTTATTTAGGTTGAGCCGGGTCTTAGTTGCGGCACGCAGGCTCTTTAGTTGAGGCATGCAGGCTCTTTAGTTGGCGCCATGCAGGCTTCTTAGTTGGCATGTGGACTCAGTTGTGGCATGCATGCGGGATATAGTTCCCCAACCAGGGATTGAACCCAGGCCCCCTGCATTGGGAGCACGGAGTCTTACCCACTGGACCACCAGGGAAGTCCCCATTTACTTCTATTCTGAAGTGCTAAAAGGAGTAGTTGTGTCTATTATGTTTTCAAGTAAATGAGAGTTACTCTTCATAAGGAAAGATGCAGAGGGGCTCAAGTAATGGAAATGATATGATAATGGTTGAAATTCATCAATATTTTGCAGAAGCACTTTTTTAAAAATTCCAAAGTGAAACAAAATATGATTTATTTATCCCAAAGGGTTTATAAGAAATTAAACAAAATAATTGGAAAGCATGGACAAAATGAACCAATAAATCTAACAGATAAAGCAGACACTAAACAGTATTATTTTAGTTTCTATGTTGGATGTGACAAACACTAATTAGTTGATAATTACTGTGCACTACTATTATAATGTGAAACCCTCTGAGCAATTTTGAACTTTCTTGCCAACTGAAAATTATCTATCAGTGATATTTTTCACCAAATAAATCTCTTTGGGATGATTGTAAAATGTCCTTTAGCAACATTTGTGGTCTGTCATATGACTGAAAGGTGATGATAAAGGGCTGCATGCCCTCTTTATGAACATTAACAAGTAGGCAGCATATGTATAATGTGCTCTTATTTCCTCATTCTCATCAAAGAAAAAAGCTGCATTTACGGTCCCTGAGGCTACTGCCAATTTTGAATATTTTATAATAGTAATAGGTTTTCTTTTTGCATTTGAAGTATTGTGCATACATGCCAACTCCTTTTAATATAATTGTAATGAGATGATCTGCCTATAGTAAAATAGTGCAAGTCCTGGAACATTGCTACAACAACATTTTAAAGAACCTAAAATATATTTTCAAATCCATGGGAAGGAAGCCTGCATAAATAAAATGCAAACAATTTGATCAAAAATCTACCAAAGCTCAGTAGTTCATTTTAAATTACAAGTTACACAGACATTTTTAAAACATTTTAGAAAAAAAATGAGAAATTATAGGCTTCTGATTTGGGTGTGTATGAAAGATATCTTCTTTTGTGTATTTACATTTATTCAGTAAAGAATTTCAAGGAAATCAAGTAAAAATAAGTCAAACCTAAAAAAATTATAAAATCAAGGGATGTCATTGTTAGAAATTATTTTGAGATCAGAAATAAATTGTAAAAACTTCTCATGATATCAAAGGTAGCAATCTGGTAACAGGAGAGAGAAGTTTTGAAAAACCGTAATGATAGGCTCTTTTATTATTTGCTTATGCATTTAAACATAGGGAATGAATCACATACATTAGAAAAAAACATTAGAAAATGTGAATGTCTTTCTATTTTGATTGCATTATTCACTACATAAGAAAATTTTAAATGCTGAGAAATAGTGTACTTCATATATTAAAATGTTTATGATTTTTTCTCAAATGTGACTACAATCTAAAAATTCTTAAAAGTATCAGTTATAAGTTGTAAAACTAAACTATTTTAAACTATTCATAATAAAAAACAAAATTCATTCAACCATGGTGTTCTCTCTAAAGCAAATTATAACAAAATTATTGACTTACAAAGAGATAATCTTAAAAGTGTCCAACATTTTAGGATAAAAAATATTATTGGTAGATAATTAATTCAACCAATAGATTATTTTCTGTTTTTTGTGTGTGTGATACTTATGTTACTTGCTGATTTTTAAAAATTGTGATTTGCAGTAATTTCTTTAGATAAATATTCCTATCCATGCCTAATCTTGGTTCAAAATTTTATATTTATCTTAAAAAGATCAATCTCTAAACTTTATAAGCTTCAGGCACTATAATACCATCACCTGGTTGTAATTTCAATGCTAACAAGTAAAAAATGAAAATTGCTGCTCACAACTTGTGCTTGCTTTAATCATGAAGTAACATTTTACAGACAAAGCATGCAAACTAACTGTTGGCTATGGAACAGAAGTCAGTGCAGGATATAAACCCTGAGAGAGCAAAAATATATATGATTCTCACCCTAGAAGCACTTTCTGGACAATGGCAAAAGGAAGTGGAGCCCAGTGTATGGCAGTCTTACTCAGGAGGGGATGATTAAAGTTTGAGGCTGCAGAGGGGGGCTGTAATTTTCAGGACAGGAATCAGATAGGAGGCCAACTGTTCAAGCTATGCATTCATAGGATGAGAACAGCAGAGAATTGGAAAACTGCAAACCAAGTGGAAATTCCATTGGTCATAAATTTAGGGGAGATGTAGGAATTCCAAAATAATTAGAGTGGAGAGACCACTAAACTCTCAGAGCATTCAGTTGAGACAGCAGAAAAACCATGCCTGGGGAGAAGAGTACTCTAGCCTTAGAATATGGGCTTCTTTTTTTTTTTTTTTTAATTATTAGCACCTTTAATTATTATTTATTTATTTATTTATTTATTTTGGCTGTGTTGGGTCTTCGTTTCTGTGCAAGGGCTTCCTCTAGTTGCGGCAAGCGGGGGCCACTCTTCATTGCGGTGCGCGGGCCTCTCACTATCGTGGCCTCTCGTTGCGGAGCACAGGCTCCAGACGCTCAGGCTCAGTAGTTGTGGCTCACGGGCCTAGTTGCTCCGCGGCATGTGGGATCTTCCCAGACCAGGGCTCAAACACGTGCCCCCTGCATTAGCAGGCAGATTCTCAACCTCTGCGCCACCAGGGAAGCCCTATGGGCTTCTTTTTAGATTCATACTTTAAAAATCTTTTTTAAAAGCCTCAAAAGGACAATTTAACCTGCTATTAAATTAGCTTCCTGCCAAAATAAGATGCAACACCATTCACAGTCATCATGTAGTATCCATAATGTTCAACATCCAATCAAAAATGAAGAAGCAGAAAAACATGAGCTTTAACAGGAAAACAGTCAATAGTACAGATTCAAAGAATACAGAAATTACTGAATTAGCGGATTAAATCTTTAAAACAGTAATTATAAGTATGTTTAAGGATCTGTGAAAAAGATAAAACTATTAAGGAAAAAGAAAGATGGAGAATATTAATTGAGAAATAGAAACTATAGGAAAGATCCAAATGAAATTCTAGAAATGAGAATTGAGATATCTGAAAATAATCAGTGCCTAGGATTTAAAAACTGGTGGTGCAGAAGAAATGATTATAAACTTGTGGACAAGTAAGAAGAGACCATGCAAACTAAATCAGAGAGATAAAAGGCTGAAAAACAACAAACTGTCAGAGACCTGTTGAAAAATATCAAACAATCATATACATATGTAATTAGAGACCCAGAAGGAGAGGCAATAGATATTGTGTTAAGAAAATTCATTGCAAATATGACAAATTTTTCAAATTTCATGAAAAATAACCCCCCAGATCCAAGAAGCTCAGTGAACCTATAGGAGAATAAAAACAACAAAAAAAATTAATAGACATATCACACACAAACACCTGAAAATCAAAGAGAAAGAAAAAATCTTACAAGTAGCAGAGGAAAAATAAACACATAACATTGACAGGAACACAGGTAAGGATAAAAGCTGATTTCTTGTTAAGAATACTGTAATCCAGATGGCAATGGAAGTGCATCATTAAAGTGCAGAAAGGAAAAAAAAGGAAACTGCCAACCTAGAATTCTATATTCAGCTAAACTATTCTTCAGAAATTACGGTGAAGTAATGACATTTTAGGAAAACGAAAACTGAAAGAATGTGTCCGCAGCAGGCTAACCATGTAAGAAGTAGTAAAGGAGGTTCTTCAAGCCAAAGAAAGATGACGCTATATGAATATCGAGGTCTACGCAAGGGAAAATACAGCATCAGAAATTATAAATATGTGGTAAAATGAGGTATTTTTCTTGTTTTTAAAAACTTTTACAAAATGTTTTAAAGTAAATTAATAATATTGTATTGTGAAGTCCATAACATATGCAGACATAAAATGAATGCTTAAATTAGCACAAAATATAAAAGAGTGGTAAATAGAATTATGCCATTGTAAGGTTATTAAACTGTATGTAAAGTGGTATATATTTATTCATGATAGACATCCTTGACATCTTTGAGCCTCACAAGGCTCCAAAGGCCTAGACTTGAGGTCCCCTACTCTCTCACCCAGTAGAAAAATCTCCCCGCCTGGTTGGTTTCCCTATCAGCTGGACCACTTGCACCCTACCAAGTCGTAACCTAATAAGTTTCATTTCTCTGCCAGCCCACAAAATTATTCAACCAAGCCAGTCACATTCTCCTGCAGGAGCCAAGTGTCATCCACACTCTTGTCACCACAAAGCCATGGCCCGCGCTGGTTCACCCTGCTCCTGAATGCAATCCCTTGCAGCCCTGCATGGCTTGCAGTGTTCACCTCCTCTGAGGCTATGCGTATATGTAACTAAAAATTTCTTGCCAGTCTTATATGTCCAGTATTTAGGTTTAATGTGTTTGGCCATCTTGTACTATTTAGGGCAGGGGATCCCTCATATGCTATGGTAAAAAATATTTGAATATTTGATTGATGCAAAGAAGACAGGGAAAGAAGAAAAAAAAGAATATATTGGGCAGATTAAAAGAAAACAGCAAGATAGTAGAACTAGATGCACTCAAATCAATTACAGTAAAGATAAATTGATTAAATCTTTGGTTTAAAGATATACAATGTTGGATTTGATTAAAAGCAAGAAAGAATTACATACTTCTTACAAGGGATGTATTTTAATAAAATGTCACTGATAGGTTAAGAGTTAAAAGGAATAAAAAAAAGTACACAAACATTAATCATAAGAAAACTAGAGTGACCATGTAAATAATATCAAAATATACTTCAAAATAAATTATATTATCAGAGATAAAGAGGGATATTATATACATTACGATGAATGAATCAATGCATCAAGAGACTTAACAATCTTAAAGATGTATGTGTTTAATAATATGCCTTTAAAATAATGAAGCAGCAAATGACAGAATTTAAATGAGTAAAAAACAAACCCAGAGCCGTTTATGGAGATTTTAATATTCTTCTGTTAGTATTTGAAAGAAAAAAATATAGCCAAAAAAACAAAAAAAAATAGTAAGTGTATAGAATATCTGAAATAAAACAATCCACTTTAGAACTGCAGAATTCACTTTTTTTCAAGTGTACATGGAACATTCACCTTGATGGACCCTATGCTGGGTCATAAACTGCCTAAAATTTCAGAAGACTGTAATATTAAAGAGTATGTTCTATGACCACAATTGAATTAAATTAAAAATGGATAACAAAAAGCTGTGGGAAATCTCAAATGTTTGGAAATAAAAAAATATATACTTCTAAATAACCAATGGATCAAACATGATATCACAAGTGAAAGTGAAGATATTTTGGACTAAATAATAATGGAAACCTGTCAAAATTTTGTTGGGATATAGATTAAAAAGAGCTTATGAGGAAATTTATATCTCTAAATGTTGTATTATAAACCAACAAAGTTTTTTAAGTCAATGGTCTAAGTTTCTACCTTAAGTTAGAGAAAGAACAAATTAAAAAGTAATTTAGTAAAATGAAGAAAAGAATAAAAAGTAGAGATCAATGAACTAGAAAACAAACAATAGAGAAAAATCAATGAAATCTGAAGTAATTTTTTGAAAACATCAATAAAATTGTCACTCCTGACTAAAATGATCAAGAAAAAAGAATACCCAAAAGATAAACATCAGAAATTAAAAAGGCAGCAAAACTGGGACCCTAAATTTATAAAATACTTAATATAGATTATTATGAAAAATTTATGCCAATAAATGTGACAATTCAGATGAAATGAACAAGTACAAAATTGACACAAGAATAAATAAAAATTAGAATAGCTTCATATTTGTAAAAGTAATCATATACATGATTAAAAACTTCCCCAAAAGAAACCTTCAGGCCCAGATGGATTCCCTGGTGAATTCTATTAAACATGTAAGAAAGAAAAGAAAAAAAAACCAAAACCTTAAACCCTACATCACATCATACACAAAAATTAATTCAAAATAAATCATACAACTAAGCATAAAAGCTCTAATTACAAAGCTTCTAAGGAAAAAATGGGGAAAATGCCTTCCTGACCTTGAGGTAGGCAAATATTTTTTAGGAATCAAAATCACAAATAATAAAAAAAAATTATAAATTACATTTCATCAAACTGTCAACAAAAGTATCACTAAAACTAAATAAGCAATTAACTGAAGTAAAATATTTGTAATGCCTATAAATGACAAAGGATTTGTTTTCAGAAAAATATAAACCACTCCTACGAACAACCTCATATAAAAAAAGGCCAAAGACTTAAGACATTTCAGGAAGGAAGATGTATGTGGAGCAAATAAGCATAAGTGCTCACCAATAATAGTGATTTAGGAAATGCAAACTAAAGCCACATGACATACTATATTGGTGGTTAAAATAAAAAAGATTGACAGCATTCAGTACTGATAAGAATGAAAAAGAACCAGGAATCGTACACTGCTGGTGGAAGTGTAAAATGGTATAGCCATTTTGATAGAAAGTTTGGCATTTTCTTATAAAGTTAAACATACACTTCTGCTATTACTCAGAAATTCCATACTAGGCATTTACCCAAGAAAACTCCAAACATATATTCACCAAAGGACATAACAGTAATGTTCATAGCAGTCTTATTGAAAGTAGACCAAACCTGGATGCAACCTAAATGCTTTTCAATCAGAAAAACATATAAACTAAATGTGGTATACTTATACAATGAAATAGTACTTAATCACACAGTGGCATCAATACAACTTAAAAACAATAAGCAAGGTACCAAAAAAGTACAAATTGTGTGATTCCATTTATATGAAATTTTGTAACAGGTAAGTCTGGTGTAAATTAGAATAGTAGTTCATACAGGTGGAGTGGAGGTTGCCTGGGGAGGGAATTTCATGGGTTGATGGAAATACTTTGTTTTCGTGGTATCTATGTGGGGTACATGGATGCGTGCTTGTAAATTGCATCAAGATATTACACTTAAGATCTGTGCGTTTCACTGTCGTAAATTACACCTCATTAAAAAGTGTTGCTCATTTTATAGGTCAGTAATTTTCTGATTTTCAAAAAATTTTAATCGATAATTCTGAAAGTAAAATCTCCACAGTCTCTGAAGATAAAATGGTTTTTAGTGCAGTTAAATTTCCTTGGCATTGTCTTAAGTGCTTCATAGGAAAAGTTTATGATCTTGAGAGTATATGCGGTTTTTGCTCTATAGTGTTGTCTGATTTGTTGAAACATTCACAACACGTTTATTTAGTTGTCCATTAGGGTAATGCAGTGTTCCACTTTGAGGAATGATTTTATACTGCTCTGGACCCAGCAATTATCACAGTTCTAAACAAACATGCTCTGTTGGCTTAATCCCCAATTCTAATACAGTGCTACACTAGAAATGACTATATGGTGTGTAAGCTTAATATTCATTCCATCACTTTGCGGCACTTGAGCTTCATGCATTTGGAGGCGCCTTTCTGATGTCAAATGTATTTTTAGTTTTCCCAAGCAGCCGTTGCTTGGAGGACTGGCAAAAGGAAGCTATTCTGACAATTTGGCTGAACTCATGGAAATTTCAGCCTTGTCCAGATGGTGAGTCTCAGCTGTTGTGTGAAACAGGTAAAGGCACCATTTTAAATGCTGTTGGCAGTTTTCCTGAGCCTTGACAACAGGTGTTCCAGATTTCCTTTTTCTAAAATGTCCTCCAAAATTGCAAATTATAAGGCATTATGTTTGTTTTGAAAACAAAGGAACCTTTTCCCACCAGAGTGATAAGCGATTGTGATTACTTTAATCATATTGTCAGAACTCTACCTCTAAATTCTATATGATTGAGGTAAGGTGCAATTTGATTTATTTTTTCACTAAGATATAGCTATGCAAGGAATATGGAAAGTACAATTCATTATTATGATAGAACTGTCAAAAATGATAGACCCTTGGCATGCAATGGAGTGGCAAGAGAGGGACATTTATGGACTGTATCCACAAAGTACTTTGGTCAGGCTCAGAGGGACTTTTGTGTATGTGTGTTGACATCACAGCAAAGCACTGAGCTATGTCAATTTTGCACAATTGATTTGTATTTGTCATTTTAATCACCCAAATTACTAGCCCTATTCCAGTTATCTGGGTCATTAAAGTGATGGAATTAGATTGACTACTCTTGATCTGATTGCTCACTAGGAAATTGATCTTCAAAGAGACAATCCAGGCTACTGTGACAACAAACCATGATTATGGGATGCTAAACAGCTGTGAATTGGGGGTTGTTCCCAAGAGGCTAGAGTTTTTGCTCAAGAAAGAGTCATGGGACTTTTGAAACGCCTCATGGAAATTAACAAACTAAGAATTTGCCACTTTTATGGAATCATTGCTTAATACAACAAACTAGCTAAATACTTGAATAAAAATGTGAACAATCCACTCTCAGACCTTTTATTTTTAATTTTCTTCTTTATTAGACTCACTATTTTGTGGAGTTCAAATAAAGTTTCAAGAAAATATTTCTTAGGCTACTAGCTGATTTTTACTTTCAAACTCAAGGAAGCCAGGGGAAAAAAAAGACAATAAAATATAATCCAACAGATGGAGTGACTTAAAAGGAAGCTCTTAGGAGAAGTATTTTCCAGGTTTGAAGGATGTACTTACTAATAATAAATCTTTATTTCTTGTTGATTTCTCTCAAACTGCCTTTTTTCCCATATTCTCAATATACCTCTTCACTGCTGGCTTGCTGTGTACATCCTCTAAATTACCCTGGTATATGTGCTGTTTCTCTTTCTGAAACAATCCATCTGCCATAATTGTCTGGAAATTTCATCTGCTAGCACAGTTGTTATTTGTCTCTCACCCTCTTCACCTTGGCTGTTCTTGCATGTGGATGTGGATGCTTTACTGCTGTGCTTCTATCTTTAGGGACAAGTAGGCAGTATCCCTCTGGCATTGAATCATGTGCATCTCATGCCACCTGTTCACTACTTCAACACATAATTATTGAGCCTTCCTACAGTCTATGAGTTAGAGTCATATATAAAACTCTCTTCATTAAGTGACCATTATTATTCTTTCTTCTAACCAGGAAGCAGAAGACCTTTTCTTGGAGAACTTAGTTCCAGCTCAGACCAAGGCTTCATTTCAGACTGCAGCTCGCAGCCAGCTGTAGTTCATTTTAGTTATCCACGCTGGAAGACTACATGCTTCTTTTGGAGTTAAAAACGTTCTGACAGATGCCATTCCTTGTCTCTACCTGAGTACTGAAGCAGATATGTATATATACAGTGGCATAAGGCAAATATATACCAAAATAGAACTTTTTTTTTTAAACAGATGAAGTAGATATTGTGATATGTCTTATATCTGCAGCTCAGTGGAATATAGCCAGATTTACCTACTCAGTGCAAGGGCAGAGGCAATCTCTATAAAATGTGTAGGGAGGAGGATCCAGCAGAGTAGTTCTTGTGGGGAGAGGAAGGGGTGGGAATACACATGCCCAGTGTATCAGATTGAGTTGCTCCTTGTCCCTTGGTGACAGTTTGGTGAAGGGACTGGGAATGAGGACAGGCAGGTTAGAGGAACTTCCACTGAAGTAAACTTGAAGAGTAGGGAAGAAACACTTCTTCCTCCAACAGAAATTGGACAACCACTTTCCCTCTCAACCTCAGTAGGGGAGGAGGAGCTTCCACTGAATTTATGTACATTTTCCTTCCTAGATACTAGTCTTTTCTTCTTCAGCTTCCATTTAGAGTTAGACATTAATTCCATAAATCCACTCTCCAGAAGTGGTATATAAGCCAAGACATAATCATCAAAGGAGCCAGGATTGTGAGCCAGGATTAGAGCTATCTGGGCAGATGAAGGAGAAAGTGCAAGGGGTCCATAAAGGGAGATCAGTGTGGTTAAAGTTAAGAGAGCAGAGTTGGGCAGGGGCCATCTCATTAGTCTTACAAGTTGAAGTAAGAATTGGGTTTTGTTCTGCTTAGAATATGAAGCCATAGGAGCTCATAAACAAATGCCAAATCTAAGGATAAATTTGCTGTGTTGCAGATGGATTAAAGAGAGGACAGTGGGCATAGAGGCTATTGTAGGAGTCTTGGTGAGCGGTGGATAGCTTGGACTAGGGTTGTATCAGTACAGAAGTGGTGGATTAGGGATAGATTTTAAAAGTAGAACAGATTAGAAGATGGATTAGATACAGGATATGGGAGAAAAAAGAGGATTCAAAAATATACCCCAGGTTTTTGGTTAAAAAAACCGAGTAGATGGTGAAGTTATTTACTGAGATGAGAAAGACTTATGGGAGGATAGGTGTTTTAGTGTTGTTGTTTCCTTCCTTCCTTCCTTCCTGTTTTTCTCTTTGTCTTTCTGTCTTTCTTCCCTCCCTTCCTTCCTTCCTTCCTTTCTTTCTTCTTTCTCTTTTTCAGAGAACCTAGAACGAACTCTCACTCTCTTTCAGGTTCACTTCAAAATATTCAAGTGGAGATTGGCTTGGCAGTTTGATGTATAAGTCTGGAACTCCGGGAAGAGTTAGGGCAGGAGACATCAACTGGAGAGTCATCAGTATGCTGATATTTAAAGCCAAGTGTTTGAACTAGATTTCAAAGGCAGAGGGTTTAAATATCCAGGAAAAGAGAACACAGGTCAGAAGCCTGGGTATTTCACTATGTAGCTACTTGCCCTAGAGTTGGTCTAACATATTTGAAATCCTTTGTCCCGCTCTATTTTATTAGTTTAATATCTGCATCTTTTATGGTATTTGCTCAATTATCATGCAAAAAGAAACTCTTAATGGTAGAAAAGGGAAGCTTCTATTGACACATTTGAATCAAGGTATGTTAGAAACCTCATTCCTCACAATTGTTGAATTGCATTTAACTGTGTAGGTAATGTCCAAATCTTCAGGTATTTTTTTTACATTTATTATATTAGAAAGTATTCTGTTCAAAAATTGAAAAAAATTCAAGCAAAGTAAATAATTGTTAGTACCATCTGGGGGATGATTTTTCCAACCAGTTCCCTGGAGAGCTTAGCAATCATTCTTCCTGTTTATTGAATCAGCCAAATAATATAATCATAACCGTATCCTAAGGGGATTTCTGCAACTTGAATCCACTATAATATCCTGGATAGGGAAATGAATATTCACCAGCTTTAGTAAGGATTAGCTATACCTCCTTCTGTTTTGGGTAAAACTTAAGCTTGAATTTAAATGATAATTTACCAGTTTGCATTCTCAGAAGATTCTAAAATGAAAAAACAACAACAGCAACAACAAAACTCTTATAATACAAGTTAGTTTGAAAGAAGATATGCCTTTCAAAAAAGGGATGTAGTTAGGTAGCTTTCTTTCTGTCTGTATTGTTTTCCTTAAAAGTTCATTTAAATTGTTATACTGATCAGAAATGTGATTTTCAGTTTAAGAAGGGACCTTTGGTTATTGTGGAAATAGTAGGAAACATTATTCCTGGATGCTGTTCTGTAAGGGCACATGCCACTGGCTTGGATGTCTAGGTTTCTGGTTGTGGGCATGAAATCAGAACTAACAAAATCTATGTCTTGTGGCACATTATTCAACTCCTTTAAAATTCGATATCTCCATCTGTGAAATGTAGATGGTCATTTTTAAATGCCTTTGTTTGTGGCATTAACATTTTAACAACTTTTAACTTGTGAGGGATACTATTCCTAAATCTAATACAATAAGCAAACTGATCTAGTATATTCCTGGCTACTAGTGCCAGGTATGTGCCTGATAATCTATCAGATGCTTTCCACCTAATATTTCAATGAATAACTCTAAGAACCCTGTGCTTTAAGTATTATTATTCTCATTTTAAATTCGAGAAAACTGAAGCTTAAAGAATTTAAGTACCTTACCCAATACTGTACAGTAAATATTGGGTTGGCCAGAAAGTTCGTTTGGTTAATGAATACATTGTTCAATAAAGTTCTTGGTGAAAATGAAACTTTTATTTTTACTTAAAACCAAATGAACTTTTTGTCCAACCCCACAATTTCTAGATTTACATAACTCCAGCTCTGTACACTGTCTCTTACCAGATTTCTACTTGAGTCCCAAAGAACAAAGATTATTTTTGGTGGTGGTTGTTTTTTAAGGCCTATTTAAGGTTTTATTTTATTTTACTTTATATTTTATTTTGTTAAGAACACTTAATGGGAGATCTACGCTCTTAACAAATTTTTAAGTGCACAGTATACAGTATGGTTAACTATAGACACAATGCTGTACAACAGATCTATAGAATTTATTCATTTTGCATAACTAAATCTTTTTTTAGACTTTAAGACCTATAGAGCTATATTTTCAGACACTTGGTAATATATTTAAAATTAAAAACTAATTTCTTCTCTCAAATGTCTCATTGGCTTCAGTTTTTCATTAAATGAAATAAAAACGTGGTCCAAAAATATACAAATATGGTGCTTTAAGTGGTTAATGTTAGACTATTACACTCCATTTCTCCAATTTCAGGAAAGCAGAACTGTATGTGCATGAAACTAAGTTTTCATGAGATAAGACAAATAAGGTTCCCAAGGAGATTTTGATAAATTCCTATTTCTCAAGTTGAACTCTGAAGACAATCAACATGACCATTTTCCAGCAAAATTCTATCAGATCAATCCAGTTAGAATTAGTGGTGGAAGCAGGCTGCAATCTGAATTTTAAAGAGGCTACATCCTCCTCATCTAATTCCTGTCTCTAGGAAATTGCATGAATGTTAAATTTTGAGCCACTGGCCTAAATCTGATGTGGAAAACTCAGGTAGGAAAAAACAGTTCAAAGTCAGTGAATTAGGAGAAAATTTCAGATAAAAGATGCTTTTGTGGAATCCTTTGAATTTCCCATGAAGTGTAGTATACACAGTTTTGAATGTACTAACCTGTAATGTTAATAGGTATGGAAAACTATATCACAATATACAGTGTTTGGTTCTAAAGTGTTTCTTGTTTCGAACAACTCAGTGCATTATCCTTTCTATTGTGTTCATCTCCATCTTAGATTTTCTTTTCTTCTTATTCTTACCTGAATAATTTCTTCATTTTTTTCCCCTCTAAGATGTTTAAGAAAACCTCACCACCCACTTCCAGGTGACTTGAAAGATGTGATTCACTTTTCTTTGAATGGTGGGAGAAAAATGTTAAAGTCTTCTATTCTTGTGTCCTTTAGTTTATACCAATCTGCACAGATTCTGTTTTTAAAATATAACTTACTTTTTAGATTAATTTTAGATATACAGAAAAGTTGGGAATATACTAAAGAGTTCCCATATGCCCAATACCCAGTTTACTTTATTATTAACACCTAACATTAACATGGTACATTTGTCACAATTATTAAAGCAATACTGATACTTCATTAGGACTAAAGTACGTACTTTATTCAATTATGGAGCCCACACTTAAGGACAGGAGAATTATACTCCACTTTCTTGAGTCAGAGTATTCTCATAAATTATTTAGAATTCTGCATGGGAGGTTTGTCTCTTCTCTCTCATTTATACATTTATTCAGACATTTATATTAAGTGGCCTCATTGATATTTTTATACTTCGAGTTATAATCAAATATCCTTTTATATATTTTGTTGCTCAAATGTTCCAGCTTTGGCCACTGGGAACTCTTTCAGGTTTTTCCTTTGTCCCTTTGTCATCTTTAACATACCCCCATCATTGTGGGTGTGGTGTGGTGTGGTATGGTGTGTGTGTGTGTGTTTGTTTCTTTGAGCACTTCCTTACTTTCTGGCACTACAAGATGCTCCAGGCTTATTTTGTATAATTTCTGCTCTAGTCCTGAACTACCAATTTTATTGAGTTCTGATTTATTATTGATCATAGGCTCCTTTCATTTGATTGTATCCATTCCCTGTTGGCATTAGATTCTCAGTGATTGTAATGACAAACTGAAGAATAATACAACTCATGTGGTCCCATGCCAAGTAAATGTATTTTTGTGTTTTGAAATTTAAATGCGTGTATATTTTAACCTTGTTGTATCTCAGAGACAACCATAAAGATAGTATTAGTTAATAGATTTAGCAAATTAAATAATAGACCCTAACTTCTTATTAGTTACAACAAAATTCTGGTCATTTTAAAGAAAATTTATTGGAAAGAATAAATCATAGGTAGGTGATATATAACCACAGAGGTTTTTAAAGTTCATATGAAAAAGAATATTTACAGATGCTCTGTGCTGATTATGATGATTTATATCAACTTAAGTATAAGTATTTAAGTGTATATGCATACCTTTAAATAATACCAATTTAAGCTCTATTTATTTGTCCATTATAACAAAAAAGGAAGTAAATTTAATCTTTAATAGTTTATCTTGTATTTCACATTTTGTTAGCATTTTTGGTTAATATACCTGAATAGTATTAATAGAAAAGTAAGAGTATATCTTGTACTGCATTTGTATGGTCAACCTACAGTATTTGGGGATACTTAGTAACATACAACATTTGTATTGTGTTTTATAAATTACATTTCATAGTCCTTATTCATTTGAGCCTCAATTTTAAAAATAATGTGAAATTAAAGAAAAATTTTTAAAAATTCTGTTTGAGATTTTCTAAACTTGGAAATTGGTATAGAAAAGATAAGGAATATTTTGGCTCAGAAAGAGGGATTTTTCCATTGCAGAATATGTCTATTTTTCTTCTGTAGGAACAGAAAAGCAAAATCCATACTAAAAATATTAGAACTAGGCAATAAGTCTATTTTGGTTTAAAATGTGTCATGAATCAAAGAAAATTTTGTACTAGCCAGAACAACCTCGCTAAAGAAATGTTCTGATTACATGAGATAGAACAATTATGTCAATAGTAATTATATACCTACTCCTCCCACTGATTTTTTTCCACTAAGAAGTAATTGACATATAATATTCATGTTTCTAAAATGTAAATTCAGTGCTTTTCAGTATGTTCACAAAGTAGTCTAATCACCTTCACTATCTAATTCCAGAACCTTTCATAACCCCCAAAGACACCCTTACCCATTAGCTGTTACTAAACATTTTACCCTCCCCATACCCCTGGCAACCACTAACCTACCCTCTGTCTCCATGCATTTACCTATTCTGGGCATTTAATATAAACCAAATCATACAATATGTGGCCTTTTGCATCTGTTTCTTTCACTCAACATAATGTTTTTAAAGTTAATCTATCCTTTTTATGACTGAATAGTATTTCATTGTGTGGATATGCCACTCTTTTCTGTTCATCAGTTGATGGACATTTGTTCTTTCTCACTTTTTGGCTGTTATGAATAATGTTGATAAGAATATTCATGAACAAATTTTCTGTGAATGTTTGCTTTCAATTCACTTGAACATATAGCTAGGAGTAGAATTGCTGGTTAGTGTGATAACTCTATGTATAATTCCTTGAGGAACTATCAAACTACTTTTTAAAGCAGCTACACAGTGTTACAATTTGATCAGCAATATTTGAGTATTCCAGTTTCTCCACATCCTCATCAACACTTAAACTTTTGTATTTATTTCCCATATATATATTTTTCCATGTAATCATACTAGTGAATGTAAGGTGGTATCACCTTGTGGTTTTGAGTTGCAGTCTGTAACGGCTAATGATGTTGAGCATCTTTTCATGTGCTTATTGACTGTTTGTATGTATTCTTTGGAGAAATGTCTATTGAACACTTTTCACTTTTTATTTGTGTTATTTTGTCTTTTTGTTGTTGAGTTGCAATAGTTCTTTATATATTCTGGTTATTAGACCCCTCTAAAATATATGATTTGCAAATACTTTCCCATTCTATAGATTGTCTTTTTCATTTCTTTTCTTCTTATTTTTGAGGTAACATTACTTTATAACATTGTATAAGTTTCATGTGTACAGCATTATATTTCAACTTCAGTACACTATAGTGTGCTCACCACCAAAAGATTAGTTTCCATCCATCACCATAAGTTTGACCCCCTTTACCCGTTTCACCATCCCTCCAACCTTCTGGTGACTACTACTCTGTTCTCTGTATGTATGTGTTTGTTTTTGTTTGGTTTAATTTGTTTATTTTGTTTGTTTTTTATAATCCATATATGAGTGAAATTATACAGTATTTGTCTTTCTTTGTCTGACTTATTTCACTTAGCATAATACCCTCAAGGTCCATCCATGTTGTCACAATGGCAAGGTTTCATCTATTTTTATAGCTGACTAGTATTCCAATTATAAACATACACTACATATTTATTCATCCATCCTTCAATGGACACTTTAGTTGTTTCCACATCTTGGCTATTGTAAATGATGCTGCAATGAATTTAGAGGTACATATATCTTTTCCAATTAGTGTTTTTGTAATCTTCAGATAAATACACAGGAGCAGAATAGCTGGAACATATGGCAGTTCTGTTCTTAATTTTTTGAGGAATCTTCATACTGTTTTCTATAGTGGCTGTACCATTTTACATTTCTAACAACAGTGTATGAGGGTTTCCTTTTCTCCACCTCTTCACCAACTCCTGTTATTTCTTGCCTTTTTGATAATAGCTATTCTAACAGGTGTGAGGTTAGAATGTGGTTTTAATTTTCATTTCCCTGTTGATTAGTGATGTTGAGCATCTTTTCATGTGCCTGTTGGCCATTTGTATATCTTCTTTGGATAAATGTTTATTCAGCTCCTCTGCTCATTTTTAAATCAGGTTGTTTGTTTTTGCTGTTGAGTTGTATGAGTTCTTTATATATTTTGAATATTAACTCCTTATCAGATCCATGATTTGCAAATTATCTTTACCTATTTGGTAGGTTGTCTTTTCATTCTGTTGATGGTTTCCTTTACTGTGCAGAGCTTTTTAGTTTGATGTAGTTCCATTTGTTTATTTTTGCTTCTGTTTCCTTGTCTGAGGAGACATATACAGAAAGATATTGCTAAGGCCAATATCAAAGAGTGTGCTATGTTTTCTATTTGGAGTTTTATGGTTTCAGGTCTTGCATTTAAGTGTTTAATCCATTTTGAGTTGATTTTTGTGTATGGGTGTAAGATAGTGGTCTAGTTTCATTCTTTTGCGTGTGGCTGTCCAGTTTTTCCAATACTGTTTATTGAAGAGAGCGATTTTAGGATTTTGGCTTCTATTTTTGTGAAAAATGTCATTGGGATTTTGATAGGAATTGCATTGAATCTTTAGATTGCTTTAGATAATATGGCTATTTTAACAATGTTAAGTCTTCCAGTACATGTACATGGAGAATCTTATCATTTCCTTGTGTCATTGTCAATTTATTTCAACAATGTCTTACAGTTTTCAGCGTACAGGTCTTTTACTTCTTTGGTGAATTTCATTCCTAAGTATTTTATTATTCTTGTTGTGATATAAATGGGATTGTTTTCATAAATTCTTTTTCTTCTAGTTTGTTGTTAGTGTATAGAAATGCAACAATTTTTGTACATTGATTTCATACCCTGTAATTTTACTGAATTTGTCTATTATTTTTAGTAGTTGTTTTGTAGAGTCTTTAGGGTTTTCTATATATACAATCATGTCATCTGAAAATTGTGGCAGTTTTACTTTTTCTTTTCCAATTTGGATACTGTTTATTGCCTTTCCTTGCCTAATAGCTTTGGCTAAAACTTGCAATACCATGTTGAATAAAATTGGTGAGAGTGGCCATCAGTGTCTTGTCCTGATCTCAGAGGAAAAGCTTTCAGCTTTTCACTATTGAGTGTAATGTTAGATGTAGATTTGTCATACATAACCTTTATTATGTTGAGGTATGTTCCTTCTATACCCATTTTATTGATAATTTTTATCATAACTAGGTGTCAGATCTTTTCAAATGCTTTTTGTGCATCTATTGAGATATGACTTTTAATCCTTCATTTTGTTAATGTGCTGTATCACATTGATTGATTTGTGGATGTTGAACCATCTTTGAATTCCTGGAATAAATCCCAATTGATCATGGTGTATGATCCTTTTAATGAATTGTTGTATTTGGTTTGCTAGTATTTTGCTGAGAATTTTAGCATCTATATTCATCAGAGATATTGGCTTGTAATTAATCATTTTTGGGCTGTCCTTGTCTGGTTTTGTTATCAGGGTAATGTCGGCCTTGTAAAATGAGTTAGGAAGTATTCCCTCCTCTTCAATTTTTAGAAGAGTTTGAGAAGAATAGGTATTAAATCTATTTTAAATGTTTCGTAGACTTTACCTGTAGAGCTATCTGGTCCTGAACTTTTTTGGCTGTCTTTTTTAATTACTGTTTTATCTCCTTATTAGTGATCAGTCTATTCAGATTTTTTATTTATTCGTGATTCAGTCTTGGAAGGTTGTATGATTCTAAGAATTTGCCCATTTCTTCTAGGTTTTACAATTTGTTGGTATATAGCTGTTTATAATATTCTCTTATAGTCCATTGTATTTCAGTGGCATTTGTTATTTCTCGTGCTTTTTGTTTTTTCTTTTTTTCTGATTCCATTTATCAACACCTTCTCTCTTTTTTTCTTAGTGAGTTTAGCTAAAGGTTTGTCAGTTTGGTTTATCTTTTCAAAGAACCAACTCTTAGTTTTATTGATCTTTTCTATTGTGTGTTTAGTCTCTATTCTGTTTATATTTGCTCTGATCTCTATTATTTCCTTCCTTCTTCTCACTTTGGAATTCATTTATTCTTTTTCTAATTCCATTAGATTTAAGTTTAGATTGTTTATCTGAGTTTTTTTTTTTTAATTTCTTGAAGTAGGCCTGTATTGCTATAAACTTTCCCCTTTGTACTGCTTTTGCTGCATCTCATAGATTTGTTATGTCAAATTTTTTATTCTCATTTGTCTTTAGGTATTTTTTGATTTCTTCTTTATTTGTTGATACAATAGTTGTTCAGTCTCCACATATTTGTGATTTTTTCCAGCTTTCTTCTTGTAGTTGATTTCTAATTTCATGCCATTTTGATCAGAAAAGACGCTTGATATGATTTCAGTCATCTTAGTTTTTTTTTGGGGGGCTGCGTCAGGTGTTCGTTGTGGCATATGGGGTCTTTGCTGAGGCGTGTGGGATCTTTTTTCATTGCAGCGCAGGCTATTCATTGTGGCACGCAGGCTTCTCTCTAGTTTTAGTGTGCAGGTTTTCTCTCTCTAGTTGTGGAGCATGGGCTCTAGGGCGTGTGGGCTCTGTAGTTGTGGGGTGCAGGGTCCAGAGCACATGGGCTCTGTAATTTGTGGCACATGGGCTCTCTCACTGAAGCGCACAAGCTCAGTAGTTGTGGCACATGGGCTTAGTTGCCCCACAGCATGTGGGATCTTAGTTCTCTGACCAGGGATTGAACCCACGTCCCTGGCATTGGAAGGTGGATTCTTTACCACTGGACCACCAGGGAAGTCCCTCAGTCATCTTAGATTTATTGAGACTTGTTTTGTGTCTCAACATACATTCTATCCTGTTCTATCCTGAGAATGTTCAGTGTGTGCTAGAGAAGAATGTTTATTTTGCTGCATGGATGGACTGTTCTGTATAAATCTATCAAGTCCATCTCATCAAATGTTTCATTTAAATCTTCTGTTTCCTTATTGACTGTCTGTCTGGGTGATTTATCCATTGACGTAAGTGGGTTTTTAAGTCCCCTACTATTATTGTGTTGCTGTCCATTTCTCCCTTTAGGTCTGTTGATCATTGCTATATATATTTCAGTGCTCCTATGTTGGGTGTATATATATTAATAACTGTTATGATTTTTTGATGAATTGTCCCTTTTATCATCATATAATGTCCATCTCTGCCTCTTGTTACCTTTTTTGGCTTGAAGTCTGTTTTGTATGATATGATTATGGCTACACCTGCTTACCTGTAGCTGCCATTTGCTTGGAGTATCATCTTCTAGCCCTTCACTTTGAGCCTGTGTTTGTCTTTAGAGCTGAGGTGAATTTCCAGGAAACAGCATAATGTTCGGTCTTGTTTTTTAATCCATCCAGTCACTCTGTGTATTTTGATTGGTGAATTCAACACATTTCTATTTAAGGTGATTATTGATAGATGAAGACTTAGTACTGCCATTTTATCTTCTGTTTTCTTTATTCTATATCTCCATGATTTTCCCCTTGTGTTTCTGTCTGCCATTTTAGTTTAGTGGTTTTCTATGATGTTTTTCTCACTTTCCTCCTTTTGATGTTTCACGTCTGTGTTCTAGATTTATGTTTTGTGGTTACCATGAGGCTTATGTAAAATGTCTCATAAATATATCAGTCCTTTTTCTGCTGATAGCGTCCTATCTTCATATGCCTATATGGGTTCCATTCTTTTTCTCTTCCCCCTTTATTTTTTGTTGTCTCAAATTATCCTTTTGTAAGTTGTGAGCTTGTTACCAAATTGAAGTAGCTATAGTAATTTTTCACTGCATTTTCCCCTGTAACCATTATGACATCATAAAGTGTTTAAAAACCTACTGATAAGAAGAGTTGAAATTTTCTGATTCTTTCTATATATCAACTTACTCAAAGTTTTGTGTACTTTTGCCTTTTCTTCTGGTAGAAGAGCTCCCTTCATCATTTGTTAAGCAGGTCTAGTGTTGATGAACTCCCTCAGCTTTTGCTTCTCTGGTAAAGCTTTTATTTCTCGTTCATATCTGAAGGATAACTTTACTGGATAGAATATTCTTGGCTGACAGTTTTTATCTTTCAATATTTTGAGTATGTCATTCCACTCTCTCTTGGCCTGGAGAATTTCTGCTGAGAAATCTGCTGATAGCCTAATGGTGACCTTCCATTGTAGGTCACCATCCTTATTCTCTGGCTGCCTTTAAAATTCTTTCTTTGTCATCAACTTTTGACAGTTTTGATATAATGTGTCTTAGAGAAGGTCTTTTTGTGTTGCAGTAGGTAGGTGTTCTCTTACCTTCATGGACTTGTATATCCAGTTCCTTACCCAGGGTTGGGAAGTTCTCAGCCATTATTTCTTTAAATAAACTCTCTGTTCCCTTATCCCTCTCTTCTCCTTCTGGGATACTCATTATCCTAATATCCTAATGTTGCCCTTCTTAAAAGAGTCAAATAATTCTTATAGAATTTCTTTATTTTTTCTAGATCTCAATCCTCTCTTCTCTTCTATTTCTGAAGCATTTGTAGATTTCTATCTTTGAGCTCACTAATTCTCTTTTTCAAATGGTCTGCTCTCTTTCCAGTGCTTTTTAATGCATTCTGCATCTCATTTATTGAGTTCTTCATCTCCAGAATTTCTGTTTGTTGCTTTTTTAGAGTTTCAATCTCTTTTGTAAAGTTTTCCTTCTGTTCATTAATTTTCTGAGTTTTCTTGTAGCTTGTTGAGTTTCTTCATGACAGCTATTTGGTGTTCTCTATCAATTAGATAGCAATATTCTTTGACTTTAAGTTTTGTCTTTGAAAAATTGTCTTTTTTTTGGTAACTGGTGTCACCATGGTTCTTCATGGTGCTTGATGTGCTGTTCCTCTAATGAAGCATTTGAAGTAGGAACACCTTTGTACTTGATTCTAATGATTCAACAGATTAGAAATTGGAGGTCTTCCTTTTGTTTATCAGTAGGTGGTGGTACAGCACAAGTTTTGGGTTTCTCTTACTTGAGCTGCCTCTGGTTCTATAAGAGAATTAGCACTTTCCACCCTCCACCACCTTTGTCAGAGGTGTTGCCTGGTGCCCTTGAATTTGTTGCTTGTTTCTCTAGGGTTTTTGTTTCCTTGCTGCTGCTGATGTCCCTGGTGTTGTCTCCTGGGACACTGGGATGGCAGTGCTTCTGCCACATCCCAGGTCTCCTGAGTTGCAGGCTCCACTGCCACAGAGGGAGGATGAGGGTTGGGGGAAGCTGGGGTTGTGGGTGCCTCTGCTGTGTCCAAGACTGTGGGCTTTGTGGGCACCACCACTGTGGGTACGGTGGGGGGCCAGAGTCATGGGTATTTCTGCAACTGGAAGGATGGGTTGCAGGTCCCACTACTATTGCTGCCCGTTTCCTGTGCATGGGGGCTTCTGTGGCCCAGAGGCAAGACTCATGTGTGCTGCCTCCTCTGATGCCACATGCAGGTTTAGCCACCTTGGCTGTGGCTCCAGGGTCACAGGTACCACCTTCACTGTTCCCCCCGTTTCACCTCCTCTCTGCATTCCAATCCACCCACCATCAGATGTGTGGAATTATTTAACATCCTGGTATGCTGAACAGAGGTATCTTTGTTGAGTTATGGGTGTTTTACTGATTGTATGATAGATTGAAGGGGAGACAAAGGGAACATCTAATTTCACCATGATGCTGACGTCATTTTTTTTACTTACAGTATCTTTTGAAGCACAATTTAAAAATTTTTGGTAAAGTCCAACTTATATATACGTTCTTTGGTTGCTTATGCTTAATTGTCATATCTGAGAAACCATTACCCAGGGCTTAAACATATTACGTAGTTTTCTTCTAAGAGTTTTATAATTTTAGCTCTTTCATGTAGGTTTTTGGTATTTTCCCAGAATCATTTGTTGAAAAGACTATTCTTTCCCCATTGAGTTGTTTTTGCATCCTTGTAAAATTAATTACTGATAACTATATGGGTTTATTTATGGACTCTCAATTCTATTCCATTGATTTATAGATCTATCCTTATGTACAACACAGTTGTGATTACTGTAGTTTTGTAGTATTTTGAAATAGAAAAATGTGATTTCACTAAGTTTGCTCTTTTTGAGCTTGTTTTAACTATTATGGGTTTCTTGAATTTCCTATGAATTATCGGATCATTTGTCAAAATTTGCAATATAAAAGGCAGCTAGGATTTTAATAGAGATTGTTTTTCATCTGTACATCAATTTGGGAATAATTGCTTTATTAATATTAAATCTTCCAATCCATGAACAGTGGATGTCTTTTCATTTACTTAGGTCTTTTTTTTTTTTCATTTTTCTTTTTTTTCATTTTTTTTTTTTCTTATTTTATTTTATTTTTTTACAAACCCTTGTGTCAAGGGCTGACTTTCAGTAGATCGCAGTGAGGGAGCTGCTCTGCTACTACTTAGGTCTTTAATGTATTTTAATGATATTTTTAGTGTACCAGTTTTGCATTGTTTTGGTTATATTTATTCTGAAATATTTTATTTTTGATGCTACTTTTAAATAGACTTGTGTTGTTTTTTTTTTTAAATCTCAGAGTGATTTTGTGTGTGTGTGTGCAAGTTTATTTTATTTTATTATTATTATTATCATCATTATTATTATTATTATTATTTTGGCCATGCCGTGCAGCATGTGGGATCTTAGTTCCCTGACTAGGGATCGAAGCCTTGCCCCCTGCATTGGGGGCGGAGTCTTAACCACTGGACCACCAGGGAAGTCCCTAGACTTGTGTTTTAAATTTTATTTTCAAATTGTTCATTGCTGATGTATAATCTTGTATTATCTAATTTTTCAGAACTTTTATTTTAACCGTATTCATTTTATTATGGATTCTTTAGGATTTTCTGCATATGGAAGACCATGTCATCAGCAAATAGAGAGCGTTTCTTGTCTCCAATCTGGATGTCTTTTATTTTTCTTGTATAATTGCCCTTGGTAGAACCTTCAATACAATATTGATACAATATTGAATAGAAGCAGTGAAAAGAGGTATCTTTGTATTGTTCCTGATCTTAGGGGAAAGAATTTAATTTTTCTTTATCCTGCTCTGTAGTAGTTATTTCCACCATTTTATCTTCCAGGTCACTTATCCTTTCTTCTGCCTCAGTTATTCTGCTATTGATCCCATCTAGAGTATTTTTAATTTCATTTATTGTGTTTTTCATCATTGCTTGGTTCCTTTTTAGTTCTTCTACGTCCTTGTTAAATGTTTCTTGCATTTTGTCTATTCTATTTCCAAGATTTTGGATCATCCTTACTATCATTATTCTGAATTCTTTTTCAGGTAGACTACCTATTTCCTCTTCATTTGTTAGATCTGGTGTGTTTTGACCCTGCTCCTTCATCTGCTGTGTGTTTTTCTGTCGTCTCATTTTGCTTATCTTACTGTGTTTGGGGTCTCCTTTTCACAGGCTGCAGGTTTGTAGTTCCCGTTGTTTTTGGTATCTGTCCCCAGTGGGTAAGGTTGGTTCAGTGGGTTGTGTAGGCTTCCTGGTGGAGGGAACTAGTGCCTGAGCTCTGGTGGATGAGGCTGGATCTTGTCTTTCTGGTGGGCACGTCCACGTCTGGTGGTGTATTTTGGGGTGTCTGTGGCCTTATTATGATCTTAGGCAGCCTCTCTGCTAATGGATGGGGCTGTGTTCCTGTCTTGCTAGTTGTTTGGCATAGGGTGTCCAGCACTGTAGCTTGCTGGTCGTTGAGTGAAGCTGGGTCTTGATGTTGAGATGGAGATCTCTGAGAGATTTTTGCCGTTTGGTATTACGTGGAGCTGGGAGGTCTCTTGTGGACCAGTGTCCTGAAGTTGGCTCTCCCACCTCAGAGGCACGGCTCTGATGCCTGGCTGTAGCACCGAGAGCCTTTCATCCACACGGCTCAGAGTAAAAGGGAGAAAAAATAGAAAGAGTGAAAGAAAGAGGCTATAATATAGTGAAGTAAAATAAAGCTATTGTAAAGCAAAGCTATACAGACAAAATCTCACCCAGAAGCATATACATATACACTCACAAAAAAAAAGAAAAGGGGAAAAATTAATATATCCTGCTCCCAAAGTCCACCTCCTGAATTTGGGATGATTCGTTGTCTATTCAGGTATTCAACAGATGCAGGCACATCAAGTTGTTTGTGGAGTTTTAATCCGCTGCTTCTGAGGCTGCTGGGAGAGATTTCCCCTTCTCTTCCCTGTTCGCACAGCTCCTGGGGTTCAGGTTTGGATTTGGACCCGCCTCTGCGTGTAGGTCGCCTGAGGGCGTCTGTTCCCCGCCCAGACAGGACGGGGTTAAAGGAGCAGCTGCTTCGGGGGCTCTGGCTCACCCAGGCCGCGGGGAGGGAGGGGTACAGAGGAGGCGGGGCGAGCCTGCGGCATCAGAGGCCGGCGTGATGTTGCACCAGCCTGAGGCGCGCAGTGTCTTCTCACGGGGAAGTTGTCCCCGGATCACAGGACCCTGGCAGTGGCGGGCTGCACGGGCTCCCGGGAGGGGCGGTGTGGAGAGTGACCTGTGCTCGCACACAGGCTTTTTGGAGGCGGCAGCAGCAGCCCCAGCGTCTCACGCCTGTCTCTGGGGTCCGCGCTGATTGCCGCGGCTCGCGCCCTTCTCTGGAGTTCATTTAGGCGGCGCTCTGAATCCCCTCTCCTTGCGCGCCGTGAAACAAAGAGGCAAGAAAAAGTCTCTTGCCTCTTCGGCAGCTGCAGACCTTTTCCTGGTCTCCCTCCCAGCCAGCTGTGTTGCACCAACCCCTTCAGGCTGTGTTCACGCCGCCAGCCCCAGTCCTCTCCCTGCCCGAGCCGACCGAAGCCCGAGCCTCAGCTCCCAGCCCCGCCCGCCCCGGCGGGGGAGCAGACAAACCTCTCGGGCAGGTGAGTGCTGCTCGGCGCTGATCCTCCGTGCGGGAATCTCTCCGCTGTGCCCTCCGCACCCCTGTGGCTGCGCTCTCCTCCGTGGCTCCGAAGCTCCCCCCCTCTGCCACCCGCAGTCTCCGCCCGCGAAGGGGCTCCTAGTGCGTGGAAACCTTTCCTCCTTCACAGCTCCCTCCCACTGGTGCAGGTGCCGTCCCTATTCTTTTGTCTCTGTTATTTCTTTTTTCTTTTGCCCTACCCAAGTACGGGGGGAGTTTCTTGCCTTTTTGGAGGTCGGACGTTTTCTGCCAGCGTTCAGTGGGTGTTCTGTAGGAGTAGTTCCACGTGTAGATGTATTTCTACTGTATCTGTGGGAAGGAAGGTGATCTCCGCGTCTTACTCTTCCGCCATCTTCTCTCCTCCCTCCGACTTTAATTTTTTATTGTTAATTAAGATGTAATCTGTGAGGTTTTTCTAATTACCCTTTATCAAATTGAGGAAGTTCCTTTCTATTCCTAGATTTTTAGTGCTTTTGTCATGAAAGTGTGTTAGATTTTGTCAAATGCTTTTTTGTTTTTTATTGAGATAATTGTTTTTTGTTCTTTATTCTCTTAATGTGGTATATTGCTTTGACTGAATTTTTTATGTTCTAACAACCTTGGATTCCTGGGATAAGTTCCACTAGGTCATGGTATATATTCTTTTTATATGGTGCTAAAGTTAGTTGCTGTAATAGTTTCCTACTGCTGCTCTAACAAATTACCACAAACAAGTCTTAAAACAAAACAAATTTACTGTATTTCATTTTTGAAAGCTTGAAGTACAAAATGGGTCTTACTAGGCTAAAATGCTGCATTCCCTCTAGAAGCTCTGGTGGGAGTAGAGATTTGTATCCTTGCCTTCCAGCTTTTAGAGGCTGCCTGCATTCCTTAGCCCATGGAATCTTCCTTCATCTTCAAAGCTTGCAGTGTAGCATCTTCAGATATCTCTCTGACTGTCTCATCTGCCTTTTTCTTCCTCTTCCACTTTTAAGGACCTTTGTGATCACATTGTACCCCCTTGGGTAATTCAGGATTATCTCCCTATTTTAACTTCAACTGATTAACAACCATAATTCACTGCTAACTTAATTCCTCTTTGTCATATTTACAGATCCCAGGGTTTAGAATCTCTTAAGGGAGCCAATATTCTACCAACAACAGTTTGCTAGTATTTTGTTGAGAATTTTTGCATTTTTATTTGTAGTGGATATTGGTCTGAAGTTTTTGTTTATTGTCATGTGTTTGTCTAGTTTTGGTAATAGCAGTTTTATAGAATGAGTTGGGTAGTGTTCACACCTTTTCAAATTTTTTTGAGAGGGAGTTATGAAGGATTGGTATTAATTCCTTAAATATTTGGTAGAATTCAACAGAGAAGCTATTTGAGCTTGGACTTTTGTTTGTGTGTAGTTTTTTTATTGTTCAGTTTATCTACTTTTATAAAATTATTAAATTTTCTATTCTTCTTGAGTGAAGTTACAGTAGTTTGTGTATTTCCAAGAACATATGCATTTCATCTATGTTATCTAATTTGTTGGCATGCAGTCTTTCATAGTACTCCTTCTAAGCCTTTTTATTTCTGTAAGATTTTAGTGACATCCTGTTTTTATTTTTGCCTTCAGTAATTTGGGTCTTTGTTTTTTCTTGGTCAGACTAGCTAAAGGTTAGTAAATTTTGTTGCTCTTTTTGATAAACCAACTTTTGGTTTCATTGTTTATCTCTGTTGTATTTTCTATTTCATTTGTGTTCACTATAATATTCATTATATCTTTATATTTGCTTTCTTTGGGTTGAATTTTCTCTTCTTTCTTAAGGGGATAGGGTAGGATATTGCTGTAATATTCTCATACCTCTTTAAATATAGGCATTTTTGGCTATAAATTCCCCCCTGAGCACTGCTTTAGCTGCATCCCATACATTTTGGTATGTGTTTTATTGTTTGTTTTCATTCATCTCAAAATATTCTATAATTTCCCTTATGATTTCTTACTTGCCCCATTAGTTATTAAGGAAAGTATTCAATTTCTACATATTTGTGTATTTACCAAATTTCCCTCTTATTATTTCTAATTTGGCTGGAGAATATACTTTACATGATTTACATCCTTTTAAATTTATGGAGACTTATGTCCTAAAACGTGGCTTATCCTGGAGACTGTTCCATGTGTAATTGAGACTAATTTGTATTTTGTTATTGTTGAGTGGAATGTTCTATAGATGTCTATTAGGTTTAGTTGGATTTCCTGTTAAGTCTTCTATTTCCTTGCTGGTCTTCTGCCTAGTTAATTTATCCTTATTGAAAACAGTATATTGTAGTCTCCAACTATTATTGTTGAGTGACTTACTTCTCTCTTCAATTCTATTTTTGCTTTATATATTTTGGAGCTCTATTCATAGGTGTGTGTGTGTGTGTGTGTGTGTGTATACACATGTATACATATATGTTTATAAATGTTATGTCCTCTTGGCAGATTGAACTTTTATCATTATGAAATATTCTTCCTTTTCTCTGATAACAATTTTGGTCTTAAGTCTATTTGTCTGATATCATTGTAGGCTCATCAGCTCTCTTTGGTTACTGTTTGCATGGTATGTGATTTTCTGTCCTTTTACTCTCATATTATTTGTGTTGTGAATCTAAAGTATGTATCATAGACAATATATAGTTGAGTAAATTTTAAAATACATTGAGCTATCCTTTGCTTTTTTTTTTTTTGGCTGTGTTGGGTCTTCGTTTCTGTGCGAGGGCTTTCTCTAGTTGTGGCAAGCGGGGGCCACTCTTCATCGCAGTGCGTGGGCCTCTCACTGTCACGGCCTCTCTTGTTGTGGAGCACAAGCTCCAGATGCGCAGGCTCAGTAGTTGTGGCTCACGGGGCTAGTTGCTCCGCGGCATGTGGGATCTTCCCAGACCAGGGCTCAAACCTGTGTCCCCTGCATTGGCAGGCAGATTCTCAACTGCTGCACCACCAGGGAAGCCCTATCCTTTGCTTTTTAATTCTAGTGTTTAATCTATTTACATAAAGTAGGTTTTACATATGCCATTTAACTATAGGGTTTTTGTAAGGCTTTATTTTGTAAGAGCAGTTTTAGGTTTACAACAAAATTTAGAGGCAGGTGCAAAGATTTTCCATATAAACCCCACCCCCCATATGCATAGCCTCCCCTGTTATTAAGAACATTCACCAGAATGGTACATGTTCTACCAAGGATGAACCTACATTGACACATCATAATCACCCAAAGTTCATAGTTTACCTAAGGGTTTGTTCATGGTGTTGTACATTCTATGGATTTGGAAAAAGTATAATGACATATATTCACTATAATAACATATAGAGGATTTTCACTGCCCTAAATATCCTCTGTGCTCTGCCAATTCATTTCTCTGCCTTCTCTCACCCTTTGCTGTCACTAATCTTTTTATTGTCTCCATAGTTTTGCCATTTCCAGAATATCACTTCATTGGAATCATACAGTATGTAGACTTTAGAGATTGGCTTCTTTCATTTAGTAATAACCATTTAAGATTCCTCCATGTCTTTTTATGGCTTAATAGCTCATTTATGTTTAGCACTAAATAATATTCCATTGTCTGCATGTACCACAGTTTATTTATCCACTCACCTACTCAAGAACACCTTGGTTACTTCCAAATTTGGCAATTGTGAATATAGTATCTATAAACATGTGTGTGTAGGTTTTTGTGTGGATATAAGCTTTCAGCTTCTTTGGGTAAATATCAAGGAACACAATTCCTGGATCATATGACAAGAATATATTTAGTTTTGTAAATAAAAGCTACAGTGTCTTCCTAAGTAGCTGTAACATTTTGCATTCCCACAAGCAAAGTATGAGAGCTCCTGTCCTTCCACATATTTACCAACATTTAGTGTTGTCAGTGTTCCAGATTTTGGCCATCTTAATAGGTGTGTAGTTGTATCTCGTTTTAATTTACATTTCCCTGATGACATATGATGTAGAGCATATTATTTAATGTCCTATTTGCCAACTGTATATCTTCTTTGGTGTGGTGTCTGTTAAGCCCCATTGTTTAATCTGGTTTTCTTATTATTGAGTTTTGATAGTTCTTTGTATATTTTGGATAACAGTCCTTTATCAGACGTGTCTTTTGCAAATATTTTCTCCTAGTCTGTGGATTATCTTCTAATTTCTTGATACTATCTTTCACAGAAAAGTTTTTAATTTTAATAGGATCTAGCATTTCATTTAATTCTTTAATGGATCATATTTTTGGTGTTGTATCTAAAAGGGCATCACCATACCCAAGGTTATCTAGGGTTTTCCCTATGTTATCTTCTAGGAGTTTTATAGTTTTTCATTTTCTATGTAGGTCTGTGATCCATTTTAAGTTAATATTTGTGAAGAGTATAATGTCTGTGTCTAGATTCATTTTTTTTGCGTGTGAAAGTCCAGTTTTTCCAGCACCATTGTTGGAGAGACTATCTTTGCTCCATTGTATTGCCTTTGCTCATTTGTTAAAGATCAGTTGGTTATATTTATGGGTGTGTATTTCTGGGCTCTCTATTCTGTTCCATTGTTCTGTTTCTCTATTTGTTCACCAATACCATACTATCTTGATAACTGTAGCTTTACAGTAAGTCTTCAAGTTGGGTAGTGTCGTTTCCCCACTTTGATCTTTTCCTTCAATATTGTGTTACCTATTCTGGTTCTTTTGCTTCTCCATGTAAACTGTAGACAATTTTGTCAATATTCAAAAATAACTATGCTGGGATTTTGATTCAGATTGCATTGAATCTATAGATCAAGTTGGGAACAACTGACATCTTGACAGTATTGAGTCTTTCTATCTGTGAACATGGAATATTTCTCGATTTATTTAGTTCTTCATTGATTTTGTTCATTAGAGTTTTGTAGTTTTCCTCATATAGGTCTTGTGTATATCTTGTTAGATTTATACATACTTCATTTTTAAGGGATGCTAATGTAAATGATACTGTGTTTTTAATTTCAAATTCCACTTCTTCATTGTTAATATATATAAAAGTGACTGACATTTGTATGTTAAGCTTTTATCCTGCTTGCTATAACTGTTTATTAGTTCCAGGGTTTTTGTGTGTGTGTGTCAATTCTTTTGGATATTCTATATAGACCTTCATGTTATCTGCAAACAAAGATAGTTTTATGACTTCCTTTCTGATCTGGAGAATTTTGTTTTCTTGCCTATTACATTAGTAAGTACTTAACAACAAGATGTTAAGAAGGAGGGGTAGGAGGGGACATCCTTGCCTGGTACCTGATCTTAATGGGAAAGCTTCTGGTTTCTCACCGTTTAGGATGAGGTTAGCTGTAGGTTTTTTGTATCAAGTTGAGGAAGTTCTCCTCTATATCTGTTTCCTGAGAGGTTTTATTATGTCAAATGCTGTTTCTGCATTTATTGATATGGTCATTTCATTTTTATTTTTATTTTATTTTTTTAATGTTTCTATTTACAGATTCTTTTTTTTTAAACATCTTTATTGAAGTATAATTGCCTTACAATAGTGTGTTAGCTTCTGCTTTATAACAAAGTGAATCAGTTATACATATACAATATGTTCCCATTTCTCTTCCCTCTTGCATCTCCCTCCTTCCCACCCTCCCCATCCCACCCGTCTAGGTGGTCACAAAGCACCGAGCTGATCTCCCTGTGCTATGCGGCTGCTTCCCACTAGCTATCTATTTTACATTTGGTAGTGTATATATGTCCATGACACTCTCTTACCCTGTCACATCTCACCCCACCCCTCCCCATATCCTCAAGTCCATTCTCTAGTAGGTCTGTGTCTTTATTCCCGTCTTGCCACTAGGTTCTTCATGGCCTTTTTTTTTTTTTTTCCTTAGATTCCGTATATATGTGTTAGCATACTGTATTTGTTTTTCTCTTTCTGACTTACTTCACTCTGTATGACAGACTCTAACTCCATCCACCTCATTACAAATACCTCCATTTCATTTCTTTTTATGGCTGAGTAATATTCCATTGTATATATGTGCCACATCTTCTTTATCCATTCATCTGTCGATGGACATTTAGGTTGCTTCCAGGTCCTGGCTATTGTAAATAGAGCTGCAATGAACATTGTGGTACATGACACTTTTTGACCTATGGTTTTCTCAGGGTATATGCCCAGTAGTGGGATTGCTGGGTCGTATGGTAGTTCTATTTGTAGTTTTTTAAGGAACCTCCATACTGTTCTCCATAGTGGCTGTATCAATTTACATTCCCACCAACAGTGCAAGAGTGTTCCCTTTCCTCCACACCCTCTCCAGCATTTATTGTTTCTAGATTTTTTGATGATGGCCATTCTGACCGGTGTGAGATGATATCTCATTGTAGTTTTGATTTGCATTTCTCTAATGATTAATGATGTTGAGCATTCTTTCATGTGTCTGTAGGCCATCTGTATATCTTCTTTGGAGAAATGTCTATTTAGGTCTTCTGCCCATTTTTGGATTGGGTTGTTCGTTTTATTGTTATTGAGCTGCATGAGCTGCTTGTAAATCTTGGAGATTAATCCTTTGTCAGTTGCTTCATTTGCAAATATTTTCTCCCATTCTGATGGTTGTCTTTTGGTCTTGTTTATGGTTTCCTTTGCTGTGCAAAAGCTTTTAAGTTTCATTAGGTCCCATTTGTTTATTTGTGTTCTTATTTCCATTTCTCTGGGAGCTGGGTCAAAAAGAATCTTGCTGTGATGTATGTCATAGAGTGTTCTGCCTATGTTTTCCTCTAAGAGTTTGATAGTGTCTGGCCTTACACTTAGGTCTTTAATCCATTTGGAGTTTATTTTTGTGCATGGTGTCAGGGAGTGTTCTAATTTCATACTTTTACATGTACCTGTCCAATTTTCCCAGCACCACTTATTGAAGAGGCTGTCTTTTCTCCACTGTATATGCTTGCCTCCTTTATCAAGATAAGGTGACCATATGTGTGTGGGTTTATCTCAGGGCTTTCTATCCTGTTCCATTGATCTATATTTCTGTTTTTGTGCCAGTACCAAACTGTCTTGATTACTGAAGCTTTGTAGTATAGTCTGAAGTCAGGGAGCCTGATTCCCCCAGCTCCATTTTTCGTTCTCAAGATTGCTTTGGCTATTCGGGGTCTTTTGTGTTTCCATACAAATTGTGAAATTTTTTGTTCTAATTCTGTGAAAAATGCCAGTGGTAGTTTGATAGGGATTGCATTGAATCTGTAGATTGCTTTGGGTAGTAGAGTCATTTTCACAATGTTGATTCTTCCAATCCAGGAACATGGTATATCTCTCCATCTATTTGTATCATCTTTAATTTCTTTCATCAGTGTCTTATAATTTTCTGCATACAGGTCTTTTGTCTCCTTAGGTAGGTTTATTCCTAGATATCTTATTCTTTTTGTTGCAATGGTAAACGGGAGTGTTTTCTTAATTTCACTTTCAGATTTTTCGTCATTAGTGTATAGAAATGCAAGCGATTTCTGTGCATTAATTTTGTATCCTGCTACTTTACCAAATTCATTGATTAGCTCTAGGAGTCTTCTGGTAGCATCTTTAGGATTCTCTATGTATAGTATCATGTCATCTGCAAATAGTGACAGCTTTACTTCTTCTTTTCCGATTTGGATTCCTTTTATTTCTTTGTCTTCTCTGATTGCTGTGGCTAACACTTCCAAAACTATGTTGAATAATAGTGGTGAGAGTGGGCAACCTTGTCTTGTTCCTGATCTTAGTGGAAATGGTTTCAGTTTCTCACCACTGAGGACAATGTTGGCTGTGGGTTTGTCATATATGGCCTTTATTATGTTGAGGAAAGTTCCCTCTATGCCTACTTTCTGCAGGGCTTTTATCATAAATGGGTGTTGAATTTTGTCGAAAGCTTTCTCTGCATCTATTGAGATGATCATATGGTTTTTCTCCTTCAATTTGTTAATATGGTGTATCACATTGATTGATTTGCGTATATTGAAGAATCCTTGCATTCCTGGGATAAACCCCACTTGATCATGGTGTATGATCCTTTTAATGTGCTGTTGGATTCTGTTTGCGAGTATTTTGTTGAGGATTTTTGCATCTATGTTCATCAGTGATATTGGCCTGTAGTTTTCTTTCTTTGTGACATCTTTGTCTGGTTTTGGTATCAGGGTGATGGTGGCCTCGTAGAATGAGTTTGGGAGTGTTCCTCCCTCTGCAATATTTTGGAAGAGTTTGAGAAGGATAGGTGTTAGCTCTTCTCTAAATGTTTGATAGAATTCACCCGTGAAGCCATCTGGTCCTGGGCTTTTGTTTGTTGGAAGGTTTTTAATCACAGTTCAATTTCAGTGCTTGTGATTGGTCTGTTCATATTTTCTATTTCTTCCTGGTTCAGTCTCGGCAGTTTGTGCATTTCTAAGAATCTGTCCATTTCTTCCAGGTTGTCCATTTTATTGGCATAGAGTTGCTTGTAGTAATCTCTCATGATCTTTTGTATTTCTGCAGTGTCAGTGGTTATTTCTCCTTTTTCATTTCTAATTCTATTGATCTGAGTCTTCTCCCTTTTTCTCTTGATGAGTCTGGCTAATGGTTTATGAATTTTGTTTATCTTCTCAAAGAACCAGCTTTTAGTTTCATTGATTTTTGCTATTGTTTCCTTCATTTCTTTTTCATTTATTTCTGACCTGATCTTTATAATTTCTTTCCTTCTGCTGGCTTTGGGGTTTTTTTGTTCTTCTTTCTCTAATTGCTTTAGGCGCAAGGTTAGGTTGTTTATTCGAGATGTTTCCTGTTTCTTGAGGTAGGCTTGTATTGCTATAAACTTCCCTCTTAGCACTGCTTTTGCTGCGTCCCATAGGTTTTGGGTCGTCGTATCTCCATTGTCATTTATTTCTAGGTATTTTTTGATTTCCCCTTTGATTTCTTCAGTAATCACTTCATTATTAAGTAACGTATTGTGTAGCCTCCATGTGTTTGTATTTTTTACAGATCTTTTCCTGTAATTGATATCTAGTCTCATAGCGTTGTGGTCGGAAAAGATACTTGATACGATTTCAATTTTCTTAAATTTACCAAGGCTTGATTTGTGACCCAAGATATGATCTATCTTGGAGAATGTTCCATGAGCACTTGAGAAAAATGTGTATTCTGTTGTTTTTGGGTGGAATGTCCTATAAATATCAATTAAGTCCATCTTGTTTAATGTATCATTTAAAGCTTGTGTTTCCTTATTTATTTTCATTTTGGATGATCTGTCCATTGGTGAGAGTGGGGTGTTAAAGTCCCCTACTATGATTGTGTTGCTGTCGATTTCCCCTTTTATGGCTGTTAGTACTTGCCTTATGTATTGAGATGCTCCTATGTTGGGTGCATAAATATTTACAATTGTTATACCTTCCTCTTGGATCGATCCCTTGATCATTATATAGTGTCCTTCTTTGTCTCTTGTAATAGTCTTTATTTTAAAGTCTATTTTGTCTGATATGAGAATTGCTACTCCAGCTTTCTTTTGATTTCCATTTGCATGGAATATCTTTTTCCATCCCCTCACTTTCAGTCTGTATGTGTCTCTAGGTCTGAAGTGGGTCTCTTGTAGACAGCATATATATGGGTCTTGTTTTTGTATCCATTCAGCCAGCCTGTGTCTTTTGGTGGGAGCATTTAATCCATTTACATTCAAGGTAATTATCGATATGTATGTTCCTATTCCCATTTTCTTAAATGTTTTGGGTTTGTTATTGTAGGTGTTTTCCTTCTCTTGTGTTTCTTGCCTAGAGAAATTCCTTTAGCATTTGTTGTAAAGCTGGTTTGGTAGTGCTGAACTCTCTCAGCTTTTGCTTGTCTGTAAAGGTTTTAATTTCTCCATCACATTTGAATGAGATCCTTGCTGGGTAGAGTAATCTTGGTTGTAGGTTCTTCTCCTTCATCACTTTAAGTATATCCTGCCACTCCCTTCTGGCTTGCAGAGTTTCTGCTGAAAGATCAGATGTTAACCTTATGGGGATTCCCTTGTGTGTTATTTGTTTTTTTTTCCCTTGCTGCCTTTAATATGTTTTCCTTATATTTAATTTTTGACAGTTTGATTAATATGTGTCTTGGCGTGTTTCTCCTTGGGTTTATCCTGTATGGGACTCTCTGTGCTTCCAGGACTTGATTAACTATTTCCTTTCCCATATTAGGGAAGTTTTCAACTGTAATCTCTTCAAATATTTTCTCAGTCCCTTTCTTTTTCTCTTCTTCTTCTGGGACCCCTATAATTCGAATGTTGGTGCGTTTAATGTTGTCCCAGAGGTCTCTGAGACTGTCCTCAGTTCTTTTCATTCTTTTTTCTTTATCCTGCTCTGCAGTAGTTATTTCCACCATTTTATCTTCCAGGTCACTTATCCTTTCTTCTGCCTCAGTTATTCTGCTATTGATCCCATCTAGAGTATTTTTAATTTCATTTATTGTGTTTTTCATCATTGCTTGGTTCCTCTTTAGTTCTTCTACGTCCTTGTTAAATGTTTCTTGCATTTTGTCTATTCTATTTCCAAGATTTTGGATCATCCTTACTATCATTATTCTGAATTCTTTTTCAGGTAGACTACCTATTTCCTCTTCATTTGTTAAGTCTAGTGTGTTTTGACCCTGCTCCTTCATCTGCTGTGTGTTTTTCTGTCGTCTCATTTTGCTTATCTTACTGTGTTTGGGGTCTCCTTATCACAGGTTGCAGGTTTGTAGTTCCCGTTGTTTTTGGTATCTGTCCCCAGTGGGTAAGGTTGGTTCAGTGGGTTGTGTAGGCTTCCTGGTGGAGGGAACTAGTGCCTGAGCTCTGGTGGATGAGGCTGGATCTTGTCTTTCTGGTGGGCACGTCCACGTCTGGTGGTGTATTTTGGGGTGTCTGTGGCCTTATTATGATTTTAGGCAGCCTCTCTGCTAATGGATGGGGCTGTGTTCCTGTCTTGCTAGTTGTTTGGCATAGGGTGTTCAGCACTGTAGCTTGCTGGTCATTGAGTGATGCTGGGTCTTGATGTTGAGATGGAGATCTCTGAGAGATTTTTGCCGTTTGGTATTACGTGGAGCTGGGAGGTCTCTTGTGGACCAGTGTCCTGAAGTTGGCTCTCCTACCTCCGAGGTACGGCCCTGATGCCTGGCTGAAGCACCAAGAGCCTTTCGTCCACACGGCTCAGAGTAAAAGGGAGAAAAAATAGAAAGAAAGGAAGAAAGGAAGGAAGGAAGGAAGGAAGGAAAGGAAAGGAAGGAAGGAAGGAAGGAAGGAAGGAAGGAAGGAAGGAAGGAAGGAAGGAAGAAAGAAAGAAAGAAAGAAAGAAAGAAAGAAAAGAAAGAAAGAAAGAAGCTATAATATAGTGAAGTAAAATAAAGCTATTATAAAGCAAAGCTATACAGACAAAATCTCCCCCAGAAGCATATGCATATACACTCACAAAAAAAAAAGGAAAAGGGGAAAAATTAATATATCCTGCTCCCAAAGTCCACCTCCTGAATTTGGGATGATTCGTTGTCTATTCAGGTATTCAACAGATGCAGGCACATCAAGTTGTTTGTGGAGTTTTAATCCGCTTCTTCTGAGGCTGCTGGGAGAGATTTCCCCTCCTCTTCTCTGTTCGCACAGCTCCTGGGGATCAGCTTTGGATTTGGACCCGCCTCTGCGTGTAGGTCGCCTGAGGGCGTCTGTTCCCCGCCCAGACAGGACGGGGTTAAAGGAGCAGCTGCTTCGGGGACTCTGGCTCACCCAGGCCGCGGGGAGGGAGCGGTATGGAGAAGGCGGGGCGAGCCTGCGGCGTCAGAGGCCGGCGTGACATTGCAGCAGCCTGAGGCGTGCAGTGCGTTCTCCCGGGGATGTTGTCCCGGGATCACGGGACGCTGGCAGTGGCGGGCTGCACGGGCTCCCGGGAGGGGCGGCGCGGAGAGTGACCTGTGCTCGCACACAGGCTTTCTGGAGGCGGCAGCAGCAGCCCCAGCGTCTCATGCCCGTCTCTGGGGTCCGCGCTGACCGCCGCGGCTCGCGCCCGTCTCTGGAGTTCGTTTCGGCGGCGCTCTGAATCCCCTCTCCCTGCCTGCCGCGAAACAAAGAGGCAAGAAAAAGTCTCTTGCCTCTTCGGCAGCTGCAGACTTTTTCCCGGTCTCCCTCCCAGCCAGCTGTGGTGCGCCAACCCCTTCAGGCTGTGTTTATGCCGCCAACCCCAGTCCTCTCCCTGCGATCCAACCGAAGCCCCAGCCTCAGCTCCCAGCCCCGCCCGCCCCGGCGGGGGAGCAGACAAGCCTCTCCGGTTGGTGAGCGCTGCTCGGCACCGAGCCTCTGTGCGGGAGTCTCTCCGTTTTTCCCTCTGCGCCCCTGTTGCTATGGGATCCGCGCTGTTAGCCGTGGCTCGCGCCCGTCTCTGGAGCTCGTTTAGGCGGCGCTCTGAATCCCCTCTCCTCGCGCACCAGGGAACAGGGAAGAAAAAGTCTCTTGCCTCTTGCCTCTTCGGCAGCTGCAGACTTTTTCCCCAGACTCCCTCCCGGCTAGCTGTGGTGCACTAACCCCTTCAGGCTGTGTTCACGCCGCCAACCCCAGTCCTCTCCCTGCGAGACCGAAGCCCGAGCCTCAGCTCCCAGCCCCGCCCGCCCCGGCGGCTGAGCAGACAAGCCTCTCGGGCAGGTGAGTGCTGGTTGGCGCTGATCCTCTGTGCGGGAATCTCTCCGCTTTGCCCTCCACACCCCTGTGGCTGCGCTCTCCTCCGTGGCTCCGAAGCTTCCCCCCTCTGCCACCCGCAGTCTCTATCCGCGAAGGGGCTCCTAGTGCGTGGAAATCTTTCCTCCTTCACAGCTCCCTCCCACTGGTGCAGGTGCCGTCCCTATTCTTTTGTCTCTGTTATTTCTTTTTTCTTTTGCCCTACCCAAGTACCGGGGGAGTTTCTTGCCTTTTGGGAGGTCTGACGTCTTCTGCCAGCGTTCAGTGGGTGTTCTGTAGGAGCAGTTCCACTTGTAGATGTATTTCTACTGTATCTGTGGGAAGGAAGGTGATCTCCGCGTCTTACTCTTCCGCCATCTTCTCTCCTCCCTCCATTTTTATTTTTTAAGTCTGTTTTTTTTTCTTTTAACATCTTTATTAGAGTATAATTGCTTTACAATGGTGTGTTAATTTCTGCTTTATAACAAAGTGAATCAGTTATACATATACATATATCCCCATATCTCTTCCCTCTTGGATCTCCCTCCCTCCGACCCTCCCTATCCCACCCCTCCAGGTGGTCACAAAGCACTGAGCTGACCTCCCTGTGCTATGCGGCTGCTTCCCACTAGCTATCTATTTTACGTTTGGTAGTGTATATATGTCCATGCCACTCTCTCACTTTGTCCCAGCTTACCCTTCCCCCTCCCTGTATCTTCAAGTCCATTCTCTAGTAGGTCTGCATTTTTATTCCCGTCTTGCCCCTAGGTTCTTCTGACCTTTTTTTTTTCCTTTCTTTTTTTAGATTCCATATATATGTGTTAGCATATGTGGTAGGTTATATTAATTAATTTTAAGGTATTGAACCAGCCTTTTAAACCTGGGATAAACCCTACCTGGTTGGAATTGTTTACTTTTTAAGGATCTGTTGTATTTGCAGCCTGGCTGATTACCATCTTACATCCATGACCACAGTGTCTTTTTTAAGACTATAAAATGGAAGCCAAACCCACTATTCCTTCAATTTTAATTTTTTTCTTTGATTTCATACTTCTGTAATTCATTCATTGTTCAATGTATTGTCCTGTCTTCTTATTTGTTTTTTTTTTCCTTATACATAGAAACACCTGTTGGTCAGGCCTAGCTCTGTGGTCTTTCTTGCTCCTATAGGTCACAGTCTGCAAAGAGACAGATGCCTATCCTTAGGCTGAGCATCAATGAAACAGCTCCATTACAAACTATATGGAATGTGAAGGGTTTCAAAAAATTATATCTACACTCAAAATTGACAAAATTATTTTAGTGTAAGCTTTTTGGGTAATGTAAGAGAAACTTCTGAGTTAAGGCATTATTATTTGATCATAAGAATACTGAAAAAGAAAGAAATTCATTTAAAGTGGATACATGTAGAATTTCTTACTTAGCTTGGAGAATTCATAGGTACACTTAAGGAATAGAATCCAAACATGAACAGTACACAAATTACCATTTGTTTATATATATCTATATCTATATCTATATATATATATCTATATATATCTATATCTATCTATCTACACACACATATACTTTTCCCCCCAGGAAAATAGGTATTGTGACCTATCAATTATTGGTTGATTTAATCTTGCTTCTTTTTCTAATTCTAGAAAGAGATTTCCACTCTGAGTGTAGTGTTCAGTGAATTCATAATTGCAGAGTTGACCTCTTGGGTTCGTTTTCTTGAGCATGTCTCAGTGTAGACTGGAATATTAAGTGCCTGCATTAATGCTCTTTATCTCTTCCTTAATGTGATTTAAATGCATTCTGTTTATATTGGAATAAAAACGTGTCACTCGCTATTGTGTATGTCATTCTGAAAATGCGGCCTGGGTGATATTCATTTTCATGTGAAAACAATTCCAGCTCTTCTGGGCACAGAGAGGCAGCTTGTCCTCTTGTAACCATGGAGACCTATCATGGGTTGAGGACTTTAACTTGTGTGCTCCATATCAGAAGAAAATAGCTCTGGGAAGATCACAGAAGTCACAGTTTGGCCTGTAGGGAGAGAAGTGTTAGACAATGCACACTCAAGGAATTACAGATTCACATACTTTAGATTTAGTTCTGATATTTGGTGCTTTAGGTCAACTCTATTCAAAATTAATACAAAACAAAAGCAAGCAAATGGAAGAGTTATAGCATTTTTTCAAGCAAGTGCAGTTTAAAAGAGAGTTGATTTCTTTCTTAAGAAAAAGTCACTATCTGCAAACTGGTAAACTCTTCAAACCATTTTGATTTAAAAAATATTTTAAAATAAGGTCCTTTCCATGTGTTACAAATCACTATATGATTTCAGTCCTGCTACCATTTCTCCTCCCCCATGTCTTTTTACCTTACACCTGCTTTTGCCTCTCCTCGCAGGGCTTTTTGCCCAGCTGTATACATGGCTCATCTCCCCTCTACCCCCATCAATCTTTGTCTCAAATATATATATGCTGTTTGTCTGACCTCCCAGTATCTACCATACTCCTTCTATAATGTAAGCTTTTAAGGGAAAATACCTTGTCTGTTTTACTCACTGCCTTATCTTCAGCACTTAGAACAATGCCTGTCATATGATAGGTGCTCATAAATATTTGTTGAATAAATGGATGAAAGAATTTAATATCTCCATTGAACTTTGATTGTAATTGCAATATTGTGCAATCAGGTTAAAGTAAAATTCATCAGTTTCCCAAGAGTTTTCAAACAGGGTATTGTTAGGAAAACAAAAATGATGGTAAAAATGCGTTTGCAGTAGCATAACAACTTTGACTTGTGTAGTTGTGCTAGAAAAGCCAGCCCTCCAAAATAATTAACTAGACAGGTAACAACTTTCCAATAAACAAATAAATAAACAAACTTGACATTAATTATGCCAGATCTTTTAAAGTTATTATGAAAATATGATACATTCCAGTGTTTTAAAATATCTGCAATAGAGAACATTATTTTTATGCTTGTGGATATCTTAACCTTATCCAATTCCTTTTCTTTTTCAACCTTAGCTTCCTAAGTATTTAATATTTCTCTTACAGTTACAGCCTTCTTCTCTATTAAAGTGCCCATCAAATCCTTTATGTCTCAGTTTGTGGCATAAATGACTAATTACATAACCTGATACACATTAAAAACCCCAATTTTAGTTTCTGCCTGCATTAACTGGACTATATTTCCCACCTTTCTCTGTAGCTAAGGGTAGTCACATAGCCAAGTTCACACCTGAGGAGATGTCACCGAAAATTTGGGGTGCCTTCCATGAAGGTTGCTTAAAGGGAGCTGACTCAGAGAAGAGGACATCCTTTTTTGTACTTCTGCTTTCTTATCCAGGCCTACAATGAGGATGTTATGATGGAGATCCAGTCACCATTTTGGGGAACATGAAGATAGGAGCCATAGAAGAATGATAGTATGGATGTATGGATACCTACTGTATAGCACAGGGAACTCTACTCAGTGCTCTGCAGTGATCTAAATGGGAAGGAAATCCAAAAAAGAGGGGATATATGTATATGTATAGCTGATTCACTTTGTTGTACAGTAGAAACTAACACAACCTTGTAAAGCAACTATATTCCAGTAAAAATTAACTTTAAAAAATCCAAAAAAAAAGAACAATAGTGTGGAAAGTTAGGGTCCTCTGAAGGCTCCTTGAAGTTACTGTATTAGTTCTTGGGTGTTACAAATGTTCTTTTAAATGAGCGACAGATGAACTTCTATCATGGGTAAGCCACCCATATTTTAGATTGCCTGTTCCACTCATTTAATTCTAATCCTAACTGGTACCTGCCTCACAAATAATCCTCTTCATTCTATTGCCATCTTTGCACTGGACAATCGTAATAGTTTTCTAGTTTGTCTCCCTGCATTCAGTCCTTTCTATACATACTGCCAGGTTGATTTTTCTTAATCTTGATTCTAGTAGTGCTGTCAAAAGCCTTCAGTAGTTTACTTCTGCCAACATAATAACACCATGTGCCTTCATCTGACCCTTGATATTTTCCATATTGTTGGGTTAACCTATCTTAAACACCTTAATTTTCTCCATTCCTTCCATTTGCCGTACATTGTAACCACGGTGATCTACACCTTTATTCCACCTGATAGTCTACCACCTGACAACCGCTGCCATATCTATAGCCTTTCTGACCAACTCTTGCAATGCCCATTCTTCCCTCTGTTATATTTCTCACATTCTAGCTAATATTTTGGTTATTGGTGTACATTTCTTTTGAGAATAGTGGTTCCATTTTATTTAGTTTTGAATATGCCATAGACTTTTATACATGAGTGCTCAAGAAGTTATTATGAAATGAATGGATGGATGGATAAATAGCTGAATACTGGCCATGTTTCTTTTCCAGTTCCTCACTTCATTTCACATACTGATTCCAACACTGGCAAGTCTATTCGTATTGGGGCTACAGTAGAATCTTTAATTCTTTTCTCATTAATCACCTTGACTCTATTTCACTGTGATTCCTAAATAATTTTCTGAGACAAAGAGCAACTGAGTGTTTATGAAGTTTACTTTTCCTCTTCCCATGGAAAACCTCATTATGCTGAAAAGAATGTGTGCTAATACATGCTGTCTCCTTGCTTCTGTGGCAAGAAGAAAGATGAAGTGGCAAGAAGAAAGGTAAAATTGAGACATGTACATGATTTTCCAAAGACCATTATGGATTTTTGGTACTTTTGATTTGTTACCTAGAAGAAAAGGTTTTTTAGTTCCTTTTCCTTGAATAAGAAATAGGGCATTTTTCAGCTTATTGAATACTTTGTTTCCCCACTTGCATAGTTTTATCCATATAATTTACTTGTAACCTCAATATTTATAGCAACTAGTACTTACATGACACATTACAGACAACCAAAGGTATCCAGGCTCATCTTGCCTTCACAATAATCTGGTGAGGTAAAGAAGGAGGAAATTTATATCCACATTTCTGAAAGAGAAAACTAGCTCTCTGAGAGAGTTGTGATATATCTTAAGTCAAATACATACAAGTGACAAATGACTCAGGTGTTTTGATTTCTAGAGTCCTCCTTTCCACTTTCTTATTCACATCTGAAGTGAAGACATTCTTTTTTCTTTTTCTTTTTCAATTTCAAAATAATTGGTCATATAACCAATTTGTTTAAATTGATCAGACATACATATCAACTATATATGTTTACATATATAACAATACATAACAATAAGCAAATAAAATGTCTTGCTTTTTTCTTTTTCTTTTCTAACCCTACCTTTTCTCACCCTTTCTGTCTCCTGCTATCTATCATCCTGGTTCCAGGCACCATGATCTCTCACATGGACCACACAAAATCTACCCCACATGTCTCCCTGTTTCTGCCCTTGCCCCACTTCAGTCCATTCTCTAGGCAGCAGTGATCATTTTAAATGTCATTATAAAAGTAGATTACTTAAAATAATTCTCTAGGCAGAGTGATCATTTTAAATAAGTCAGGTCATGCCACTTCTTTGGTTAAAGCTGCCCATGGTTTAGGGTTGCCAGAGAAAATACAGAACATCCAGCTCATTTGGAGTTTCAGATAAACAACACATTTAGAAATGAGTATGTCCCAAATATTGGATGTAGCATACTTGTAATAAAATTATTCAGATAATTTTTTTAGTATAAGTGTGTCCCAAATATTGCATAGAACATGCTTATACTAAAATATATATTCATTGTTTATCTGAAATTGATATAAATGGGTGTCTGTCTTTTTATTTGCTAAATCTGGCAATTCCAGATGGATTCCCGTTCTCTGAGAGTATCAGCAGACTCCTTACTGTGGTCTATAAGCTCCTACATGGAAGCCCTCCCTAACCTCCCTGACTTTGTCTCTTACTACTCTTTCCTTCACTCTGCTTATTTTTTCCTAATAGCTCAGACACTTCTGCTTTAGAGCCTTTGTTTTGACTGCTCTTTCTGCCTAGAAGCACCCATCTCACCCTATTTAATACTGTAAACCATCCTCACCAAAGCATTCCTGATCCCCCTTACTCTGTTCTACTTGCTTTTCCATAGTGCTCATCTCCTTCTAGTATCCATGTTTATTGGATTTATTGTTTATTGTCTACCTTTCCTCACTTGAAAGAGAGCTTTACAAATGCAGGGATCTATGTTCACCTAAAAGGTGCCTGGCACGTAGAAGGCATTCAATTAATATTTGTTGAATGAATTACTAATAAAATATAGGGATACAAGGAATGCTAATCAAAAGTTGAAAACAATCTTGTTTGCAATAGGGAGATGATAGAATGGAGGTAATTATGGATCAAACATAAAAGCTAAAACATTGTGTTCCATTTATAGCCTATTCACAAAACTTATTTGTGAGAAGGTATGTTCTTATGTAAGATAAATACAGACCAAATTTTTTTTCCATTAAATCTGCTATTGCCTAAGTGCATCATTCTTTTGTTACATGTTATTTTCTGTTGGCTTTTTAGAACTGGAGTGTTTCTGTATGGCTCTATTGATGTCAGTAAAATAACAAAAATGTTCAAATGAAGAAAAGAGAACAATGGACTTGTTTGACATTTCCACTGTAATCTCCTGTTTACAAGGGTCAACACTATTTTTCTGAGCAAGCATAGCAGAACAATCTGTACCAAATGTTGCAGCTTTCAGAAAGCCCACTGTGTGTTCAAATATGTTTGTACCCAGTAAAATATTATCTCATTCATGTCCTAGATTTTTAGGTCTCAGTCCTAAAGATTAGACAAGTTTCTTTCAAAAGCTTGCAAAGGGAATTAAAGTTTTCATCGTGGTGATGAGGCAGAGAGGGAAAGAAAGAATAATATGTAACTGGTCTGTTTCTTATAGAATGGACAGGTTGTTACACTCTTAGACATACAAATAGATGACACATTTACTAAAGGTCAGCCCATTATTAGGGAAAATTGAGGTGTTCAAAAATAACTGCTGTGCATCCCATATCAGTTCCTTCTTGCAATTATCAGATACAAAAATATAGGTCATAACTAATATATGCTTTATTTTTACAAGTATGCAAAATAAGTGGATGAAACAGGGCTGGTTGAGAAAATGGAAGAAAAGTGTTTAAGTGGAAGCATGAGTGTTTTTCCTCTCTGTTTTCTAAACTTGTTGTGACATTTATTACTTTTATAGTTAAAATAGTAATTAATATAATATGAGAGCTATGGGAGAATGCAACAGGGGCCGTGGTACATGGCCATTAGAGCTCAAGACTTGTCTGGCATGAGGCAATAATAAACTTCCATAGGAAGAATCCTATACTTGCTGCTCTTCCTGAACAAAACAATGGCAGGCCAGCTTTAGAGATGATGGGGAAGAAAAATGACTTTCAAACCTGACCAACCTAATAAAATCCTTTTCTTTCTTTTTCAAAAGGGACACAAATCACATTTTCTAATTCTATAAAGTTCAAGTTATAGTGATTTTCATTTAAAACTTTTATTAAAAGACTTAAAATTATCCACAATGGCCAAATTTGGATTAATATAAAGAGAATGAATAAGAATCTTAAATGATATAAAAGCTTGGTCATGGTATATAACTAAATCTCTCTCTCTGGGTGTATATATTTTTTCTCTTCCAAGAAAATTACCTGTTTGTTCTTCTATCCAGAAAAAAATAAACCTCATAGTTTGGTATTGTCATGAAATTGGGGTAGCAGCTAACCACAATTATTTAATAGTAATATTTTTGTTATGGATAAAGCACTTTTACTTGGGAAAATCATAACCCTCAGTTACTTCACTCAAAAAATGAAGGCCTTGATCTAGACTTCTAAGTTAATTTTTTTTTTCTTACAAGACTGCTTCTTTATAATATGGCATTTCTTTTATTGTGTTTACAGTGCAAAATCCAACCAGTAGCAGAGATTAGATTTTAAATGATTCAGACTTGAAAAAACTTTTTGAATAATAGATATAGTGAAGTTTCCAGAAAATAAATTACAAAACACTTGAAAGAGATGTTGTAAATGCATCTCACTTAAAAAAAATAAAATATAATTTGCAAGTTAAAGGAAGACTACATTGTTTTGGGTAAATGAGAAAAGATATAGAAAAATGGAAACATATCATGTTGTTTTTAATAAAAGGGGCAATTACCTACTTAGCAACAACGACAGGGATTTCCTACCCTTATCTCTACACACACACACACACACACACACACACACACACACAAAGAGTTAGGCAGGCATAAGAGAAGAGAAACATAAATAGACACAGACAAACTGGAGAGTACAAGCTTGACGTGCTTAAATTAGCTATCCCATAATTCCAAAATATAACGCCTTCCTTCTGTTCTCAAAATAATTTTATTCACCTAAAGTATTTTGAGCTCTATCTATTTTAGTAATAAGCTTTATCTGGAATGGCATTTTGGAATTGTGAGACTATGCTATTATAATAAAATGAAATTTCTTTAGTTTCAGTGTCACCACCTGTTGCCTTCTTGACCTTGGAAAACTACTTTATGATTATAAACCTCTGTTTTTAGTTGTGTTTATGTCTGAGTATGCTAAGATTTTTTTAAATTGAAGTATAGTTGATTTACAATATTGTGTTAGTTTCAGGTATACAGCATAGTGATTCAGTATGTTTGCAGATTATAATCCATTAGAGATTATTACAAGATAATAGGTATAACTCCCTGTGCTATACAGTATATCCTTGTTACTTATCTATTTTATATATAGTAGTTAATATCTGTTCATCCCATACCCCTAATTTGTCCCTCCCCACTTCCCTCTCCCCTTGGTAACCATAAGTTTATTTTCTGTATCTGAGTCTGTTTCTGTTTTGCATATACATTCATTTGCATTATTTTTTAGATTCCACATATAAGTGCTATCATACAGTATTTGTCTTTCTCTGACTTATTTCACTAAGCATAATATTCTCTAGGTCCACCCACATTGCTGCAAACGGCAGTGTTTCTTTTTGATGGCTGAGTAATATTCTATTGTCTATATATACCACATCATCTTAATCTAATCGTCTGTTCATGGTTGCTTCCATGTCTTGGCTATTGTAAATAGTGCTGCTACAAACATTAGGGTATGTGTCTCTTTTCGAGTAAGTGTTTTCATTTAGATTTTGAAATAGGCCTTGTAGCATACCACACTGGTTTAACATCTGCTTAGTGTATTAGCACAAGAGCCTTTTGCTGGTGCCAAATCTGCTCCTTAAATTAATGACTGGTTTGAAGCCTTTGCTGAGAAATCAATTGGGAAGCATTTATCCTATATTTAGGATATGTTTATAGTGGTGCCCTTAAGAAACCTGCAACCCAGTTAGGAGGCAAAATGAATATGCACAAAATAAGGAGAAAACAATTAAGGGCTAAACTAGTAGCATTGCCTCAAATTGTGAGAAAAATTCACAGAAAGAAGTGAGAGAAGAGGATTAGCTACAGTCATCAAAGCAGCCTTTATAGGTCATGGAAGATTTTAGATGTCTTGAAGAAGTTGAGATCTTGAAGAATGAGGAAGTTTTAATAAATGGAAGAAAATTAAAAGGGGTATTCAGGTGAGAATTGCAGCATTTTCAAATATTAGGATAGAAATAAGGATTGAGTGATGAGATAATGATCTGGGAATAAAAAGAAACCGATTTTTGCAGAAAGTAGATAAATGAAGGAAGCTTCTGTTTTCTCAAGTTGCCTTTAGAAATCTCAGATGACTTTCTCAAGTTGCCTTTAGAAATCTCAGATGACTTTCAGCAGAAATCCACAGGAAGAAAGGCTGATAAATGTGTGAATTAAAATGTGATATTATCGATACTTATAATTTTGTTTTGTTATCTATTTTGAGACCCAAACCACAGATGAGGTAGTAAAAGAAAGAGAGGCTCTGTTCAGCTCATAACTTGGCTAATAGTATTGGTTAGGGTTGTTGGGATAGGTTGTGGTCTCACAATAAATGTGAACAAACACTCCTACTACATGGCCTGTAGAAAGATCAGTTCTTATCACACTTATGCAGCACTTTTGGATGTGATTCTAAAAGCTTTTATTGAGCACTGGCAAATGTGTAAGCTTTATATGGATATTTATGTGGCCATTCTTTATATGCCTTTATAAATGTGGCTTGTATTGATAATGCCCTTCTATATGTGTTACCATAGATGTGAAATTCTTGACCTTAACATCGTCTTTGAAAATGTTAAATTGAGAATTCTGTTTATGAATTGGCATATATTTATTACTGCAAGAGATTTGATCTTCAGCAGAGTGCAAAGTTCTTCCCAGTGCATATGTCTTTTTTTCTTCTAATTCCATTTTTTTAACACCTTTATTAGAGTATAATTGCTTTACAATGGTGTGTTAGTTTCTGCTTTATAACAAAGTGAATCAGCTATACATATACATATATCCCCATATCCCCTCCCTCTTGCATCTCCCTCCCACTCTCCCTCTCCCACCCCTCTAGGTGGTCACAAAGCACCAAGCTGATCTCCCTGTGCTATGCGGCTGCTTCCCACTAGCTATCTATTTTACATTTGGTAGTATATATATGTCCATGCCACTCTCTCACTTCGTCCCAGCTTACCCTTCCTCCTCCCCATGTCCTCAAGTCCATTCTCTATGTCTGCGCCTTTATTCCTATCCTACTCCTAAGTTCTTCAGCACCATTTTTTTTTTCTTTAGATTCCATATATATGTGTTAGCATACGGTATTTGTTTTTCTCTTTCTGACTTACTTCACTCGGTATGATAGTCTCTAGGTCCACCCACCTCACTACAAATAATTCAGTTTCGTTTCTTTTTATGGCTGAGTAATATTCCATTGTATATATGTGCCACATTTTTATCCATTCATCTGTTGATGGACACTTAGGTTGCTTCCATGTCTTGGCTATTGTAAATAGTGCTGCAGTGAACATTGTGGTACATGAATCTTTTTGAATTATGGTTTTCTCAGGGTATATGCCCAGTAGTGGGATTGCTGGGTCAAGAAGATATACAGATTGCCAACAGACACATGAAAGGATGCTCAACATCACTAATCATTAGAGAAATGCAAATCAAAACTACAATGAGGTATCACCTCACACCAGTCAGAATGGCCATCGTCAAAAAACCTACAAACGATAAATTCTGGAGAGGGTGTGGAGAAAAGGGAACGCTCTTGCACTGTTGGTGGGAATGTAAATTGATACAGCCACTATGGAGAACAGTATGGAGGTTCCTTAAAAAACTAAAAATAATTCCATTTTGTTTTAAAGCACATTTTAAATGTAGTTTTCTCATTTAGTAGAAGTTGTCTAATTGAAAAAAAAAATCCTTGGAAGAATACCTCATTCAAGTCTTTGTACTTTATCAAAGCATGGAGTTTTTCCTCAGGCATAGTTTCTAAAACAAAGATAAAGAAGGTCCACATTAGTGGTTATAAAAATTTCATCTTAGAATTCTTGAAAATCACATGAAATCTTATCAAAGACCCAAATCTATAAAACAGATAAACTGTAATAGTTATTTTAGACTGAGTGGTTAATCTTTGCTTGGTGCTGGGCTAAGTGCTTTACACACATTTACATTTCTTGTCTAAGTTAACTTTCAGAAACCACGGTGAGGTAAATGTTATCATCTGTGTTTTTCCTGTGAGGAAATTGCCTTAGATCCTACATCCAGTAAGTGGCAAAGCCCGGATAGAGACTCAAATTCATTTGAGTTAAGACCCTGTACTTTCAACTGCTGTCTGAGTTCCTCTCCAGTAACAGAAGGGCTCCTCTGGATTAGGCTGAAACTGAAAGTCAGGAGATGCATGCCTGCTGTGACCTTCTCTCACAAGAGGGAATTTTGCCATCCTTGGGAGAACCCAAAGGATTACACAGAGCACAATTTGAAAATCATGAGTTTGGTTATTTTGTTTTAGGCGATGATATGACATTATCTCAGAAAACTACTATTTAATTCTAAATGTTTGTGCTCTTTTCCTAAATATAATTTTGATATTAATAAGAAAATCCAAATCTAACCTTAATTTAGTAATAAAAGTTTTTCAAAATTACTCCAAAGATTATTACTTATTGAAATATGATTGTTTTTATTAAAATTGCTAGAGTACCGTTACGAATTGTTTTCTTAAAACTCAGAATATATGGTCCCATTCAAATAATACTAAGGGTTTAGTCAGGTCCCTTAAATAATTGATAAAAAGTCTATGATGTATGTGAAACATGTGATTTGGTCTAGAAACAACTCAGTATCGTAACCTTATTTGATAAAGATGTTTTGTTGGGAAATGGCTTCAAATAAAATTTGGGATGTCCAGAAACCATTTTCTTTCTGCCTTTACCCCTCACTGTCTGCACATACAAATGCATTGCTGTGGCAGGGCCAGAGCGGTGGATGGCGGGGGGGGGGGGGGTCTATCTTCTCTGCAACCACTTCCCTTTTTTCTTTTTGCCAGTGAGATCAGGATCTCTTCCTGCTGTAACAGTTTGGGTTATTACTATTACTGAGAGCAGGTGTCTGAATAGTCAGGAAAATGTAGAGATGTGTAAGGATCAGGACTCCTGGATGAAGTGAGAGATAGGAGTTTAAATAAACATTACTGAGAGTAAAGGTAGACATCAAGGGAGAGGGAGCTTTGTTGACTTTGTCCTCTTGGCAACACTGTCCAATAACAATATAAGGCAAGTAACCTATGTACATTTAAATTTGATAGTAGCCACAATAAGGAAAAGTAAAGAAACAGGTGACATTAATTTTAATAATATATTTGGTTAACCCAGTATATCCAAAACATTATCATTTCAACACATAATCAATTTTAAATTATCACACCTTCCTTTTTTACATTATTTTACAATTTTTTTCATAGTAAGTCTTCAAAATATGATGTTTATTTTACACTAATAGCACATCTCAATTTGGATACTAATTTTTCAATGGTTAGAGTGCAATTAGAATTAGGTTTAATGGAAAAATATTATTGTACACCATTTCAGATCCTAAATGCAAATTCAAACAAATTAAATAAAAAATTTAGATACTGAATTGCAGTAGCTGCCGGGAGCACTAAGTAACTGCACCTGGCAAGGGGCTCCAGCCGGGCTGTAGGCTTTACCTATGTCTTACAGAAAACATTTACTGGAAAATCCTTGTTTTGAGAGGATGTTTCAGGGATTTTCAAGCCATAAGTACATAGACTTGTATGTTATTTTTGTTTATGTTTTGTCAAAATGGAGGAAGAGAAAGTAATAGGAATCAATAAATCTCCATTTGAACATAATCCATTGGCAAAGGATGCATATTAATACATCATAGCTGGCTTGGCAGACCACTCTTTAATTATAAAGCATCTTCTATTAAGAAATAAGAACTTATGGACGATCATTTAGGACTTATTACAAAGCAGATTATTTCAATTATTTCCCAATAAAAAATAATTGAAATTTTTATCGTATCCTAGGAGTGTTCATTAAAGGTTAGGCCAATATGGAGCACAGTGGGGACTTGGACGGTCCACGAGCATCACAACTACATAAGACATAGGGCAGTCAGATTAGCATGACACATGAAGCAGATATGTGCACTTAAGTAGAGCAAAAGTAAGCTGCAAATACAAACTTCAGCTTCCTAGAAATTTGAGCCCAGGGCTTATTTTGCACTCCGGCTACTTTTGTGGCTTATGAAGTCAATGCAATGGATTGTAATGAGATAGATAAAATTCTGTCTTCAGTGCGAGCACCTGTACGATAAATGTCTAGTCCAGACAGATGAGGTGCAAAGCCAAGATGTGCCAGGTCACCAGCTTCCATGGGGTCTGATGTATGTTGCCATGTGAACAGCACTCTGTCAGAACTTGGCTGAGGACAGTGAGTGTTTCCTGTGAAAAAGACACAAAGCTTAGGGATACATTTTGGAGCTAACCCCAAATAAAACTACTGAAGAGAACTTGCACTGCTAAATGTTTCGTTAATGGTTGTCAATGTGGATTTGATGAATTTGAGGGTGTTTTAGGTGTACACTAAAACACAGCAGACGGCCTGTGCTTCTCAGCTGCTCTTATGATTTAGCTACAAGTATTTTAAATCCCAGCTGTCAGCCCATAAGCACTGACCGTGAATGTTAAGATTCACAAGCGGCATTGCCAGTGGCCAGAACATACGTGCTGGGGTCATCCTGATTTGGGAACTATGACTCAGCTGACCTTTTCCCCTGGGTTACTTAAAGATGCCGGAGGAAACTGTAGAAAGAAGGTGACTTTATCCATTTCGTGATAACTGCCAGAACCACGTATAGATTTCTTCCTCGCAGACAAGAGCTTTTGTGAAATAGATCAATAGAACACTTTGGCACAACCGTTAAAGTAATACTAATTTTAATCCTTTATGTTGGCATAGGGCTTTGTCGGTCACAAAATATTTCTACAACCATCATTTCATTTTATTACTAAAATATCCATAAGAAGTAATTATGGCAAAAGTGTTATTATTTCTATTTAATGATTGAACAAAATTAAGGCTCAGAGAGGCATAAGGTAATGTTTGTGCATGTGTAATTTGATGAGGTCCGAAATGGCATCTTGAATAAAATAATAGGGGAAATCAAACTAGAAAAAGGCTATTTGGGTCCAGAGCATAGCATTCAAGAAATTTCTCTCACATGGATGTCTGGTGTTTATTTTCTTTAGCTTGAGGCTTCTGCCCTCCTCATATAGTGCTATGAAAAATAGCTTAAAGGAGATCTCTAGAGTGAGGAAGACAGTGCCTCTTCCCACACACAGAAAAGTGGATCATCCTATCTGAGGCAGAGTTGCCATCAATATCCACTCTCCTCTTGTTTCTTAATAATAGAATCCTTGATTTTAAGCTGGCACATGGCCATCCTGAAAAGAACAGTAATTCTCATCTTTCATCGCACTAAGTTTTGGCAGAAGAGATGTGAGCAACTTCTTGAAAGTGTCCTTAATGGGAATATATTAGTCAGTAAACAAAAGCCATTCTATTTCTTCCAGACATTGAATATATAGATAATTAGGAGTTTACCTAATAATTGGAAGAGCAGGGAAAGCAGAAATCAGGGAAATTACTAGGGATTTTCTTAGCTTGAATTAACACACTGGCTGGTTCTTAAGTTTGCTGGAGATATGCCCAAATTATGAAGACTCTCTGGAAAGCTCCCTCAGTCAGTTACCTCCATCAGCAGTAGCAAAGTGAGTTGTTCACAGGGCTCACTGGGAAGCAGCTGTAAGCCACACACCTGACAACATATCTGGCTATAATTTCCTCCAGAGATTATGATCTTTCATTTCTTCAGCCTCTGAATCTGAAGTGAGTGCCTCTCGTAAGAAAATCCTAACCTTGATTCCTGACTTCTCTTTTGTCTTGCAGAAAAACCTTAGAATGAGCTTGTGATGATACTGATTTGTTAATGGACAGACCAATACAGCCCACCTCTGTGTTCAACACAACATCCATAAATGGCATTTAACTCACACTTAATTCCAAATAAAGGCAATAACAACGCCACACTTTGCTTACCACTCCTCTTACATAAATGGGCCCGTGTAAAGCCCCGTATGTCATTTATCCACCTCAAGATTACATTCATTGCTTTTTTGGCTCACTCACTTTCCCTTTGGTGATACTATAACAAGTATTGAATTACAAGTTTAGCTATTATTAATATACCTAATATTCAGTAGACAGGGAATGTGAAAAGAAAAAAATCCAATCAGAATGTGTGTGTGCGTGTTTGTGTATACACGTACACATGTCCCGCTCAGAAGTAAAATATGCGTGGTTACTATCTTCCTATATGTAGTTACACAGCTGTAGTTTACATTTAGAACTTCTTTCTTTGTTTCTTTTGCCATCAGGTATTACATCAGCTGATGATGGTTCTTTACCAGGCAGAATCTAAACCTTACGTGTTAAAATGTTTGTGGCATTTGTTATTCTGTATACATTGCATTGCCATAGCTTTTCTACTTTTTACTACTGAACACAGGAGGGCTAAGTGGTGCTCTTGATATTATCTTGAGCTCAAGATATACCCCCCTCCATTACCCAACATGTGGTAGCATTTCTATTTCCTCTTGATAACCAGAAACAATCACCCCAGCCAGAACTGTAACTTCCTGTAGATTTAGTGGCACGAGGAGTCCAAAGTGGCCTAGTAGAAATTCCAGGTTTCAGTTCAAAGGAACTTTTTATTTTATCCCCTGGCTGGAAGAAAAATTCCTCTTTGAAGAACTTAAATCTCTAAAACCAGCATAGTTGTAGTGAGATGAAGCATTATTTTCCTAGTTGATCATTAAGGATACTAGCAGAGGAGCTCATCCCACTCCTACCTTTTGATTCCTGGAACCAAGATTCCTTACTAAGGGAGAAAGAGCGCCATATATTTTTACTGATTTCAGAGCATATAGGTGTTATCAGCTGTCATTGAGTCCTTGGTCTTCATGAAGCAATTCCAGTTGCTTAATACATTATTACTTTAGCTTTTTTTTTTTTTTTGGTCACTTTCATTCAAAGCTAATGCTAACTTATACATCAATGAAGCTGACTTGTTGATATCTTTAAAATTTCAGTGCTCCTTTGTGTTGTCAAAAAGCCATAGGACATCCATTTTTTAAATTTCTAAATTAAAACTTCTTGTCAGTTTTATGTATGTCTGGGTTATAAGTATGGTGAAGGGTAAGAGAAGGACTTTATTATTATCAATTAGATTTTTTTTTAAATTGCACATTCCTAAGTAGTGTATTTCCCTCTCATCCTGACAAGCTTTGGAAAAGGACATGGAGTGTTATGCACGTGGAGTAGTGTGAGATATATATATATATATATATATATCTCAACCCCTTTGAGAGAAGAGAAAGAAGAGGGTAAAAGCAAATGGGAATAATAAGAAAATTCTCCTGATGTTCATTTACACATCAGTCACCACCCTCATTTTAAACCCTTATGGGCATAAACATTTATTGCTGTCTCATGCAATGCTATTATCCATACCTATATACCCATGATTTCAAATCATATCTGTGTCCAAATCTACAATCCTGACCTTTTCAGATCCAATGTTTTCCTCTGCTTCCTAGACATATATAGCCTTTGAATATTCATTTATAACCTACTTATAAATGAGGTTATTGTGAAGGGTAGGACTTAATACCCTAGTATGACTTAGGAGTGCTTTGCACAGTGCCCAGCACATAGTAAGTATTCAATAAATGTTGGTTAAAATATTGCTAATAGTGCCTTCATATACTATTGTCAAAACATCTGGACATTATACAAGCACTTATTTAATGCACATATAAAGTTTGCCACTTTATCCTCTTAGATAGAAGTCATTTACCTACCTATGCAGTATTTGCAATTATGCAAATTGAAGTTAGCAATATTTGGGTGAACATTAATGTTTGGGTCATACTGCCTCTAAGGATGATAAAGACATTACATGTCCCATGCAATCATGTTTTTCTCACTTTTTTTCTAGGTAGTATAATAGCAAAACATATTTGAAATATGGGAGGTCAGAACTGAGAATCTTTGAATAGCATGCTCCAAGCAAAGATGTGTTAAATTGACATAACAATAGTTAACATTATTAGTTCGTACTCTGTGTCAGGCACTGTTCAAATCATTTTAATATGTTTGCTCATTTTACACTCAGATTACCCATATGAGGTAGGTAGTATTGTTATTCCCTTTTACAGATGAGGAATTGACAGCACAAAAAAGGTTATATTTAGTTTCTATTATATAACAGGTTACCTCAAGACTTAGTGCCTTATTACAGTAGCCATTTATGTAGTTCATGATTCTCTGGGTCAGCAAATTGGTCTGGGCTCAACTGGGCAGTACTTTTGCCATGGCTGGGCCCCCTTATGCTTTTGTGGTTAGTTACACATCAGATAAAATATGGAGGTTGAGGTTGAGGAGGTTGAGTAGATGTTGGCTGGGGTGACAGTGGTGACTGAATCATGTCTCATCATCCAGCAGGCTACTCTAGGCTTGTCACATGCTAGCTGGGTAGACAGAGTAAAAGAGAGCAAGGCCTAAATTTGGAAGTGGCACAATTCTAATTCCACCACATTCTGTTAATTAAAGCAAATCATATTTCTGGCCAAGAATCAAGGGATGAGGCAATATACCCCATACTTGATGAGAGGAGATACAAAGTTACATTGTAAAGGGATATGGATACTGAGAGGAGTGTTATGGCCATGTTTGCTATGTAGCATTCAAACTACAGAGACTGGTTTGCCTAGCGGGAAGAGAGACAGAGAGAAAGAAAATCTGTTTACTGGGGATTATTTAATCTAGCAAACCCCATAATTTGAGTGGCCACCCATGATATTCTCTCAAAGTTATAGTGAAACGAATATTAGCATTGGCCTTCTAAAGGCTTCTTTAACCTGAAATTCTGTATCTATCTTCAGGTGCCAAGAGCATTGCTGCAAAATATCTAAGGTTAGTTTGAAAATTTTTGAAAGCTTTTACTTGGTGTGATGTCCAAAGTGAGGGACAGAGATCAAAGAACTTTACTCTGAAAATACATTATCTGTAATGGTTTTGAACTAATGCTTTTCTTAAATTTATTTATCATATAGAAGATGCAGAAAGATTGCTTTGTGATTGTTACTCTAATCTAACATGGTTTCATCTTACTCTAAAATTAAAGTTTTTAAGCAACCATTTATTGAGCTCCTTCTATAAGTCAGGCACTTTGCTACAAGACTTGAGATACAAAACAAAAAGACATGCTCTTTTGTCCTGATGCAAGACATAAACATATAATACTATTTAAGTATATATTATGATAGAGGCACAGACAGTGTAACTTGAGAGAGAAGGTTAACCTATCTTAGACTTAGAATTTGGATTTTGGGAATTTGGGGGAAGATTTCTTTGTAGTAGTGAAGTTTTAAAAGATGAGTTGTAATAACCAAGCATTGTTGGGGGATGGAAAGGTGGAATGCAGAAATATTATAGGAAAAACAACTGAAATAGATGATTGGATTTTAGTTTCAGTTATCCAGATGAGAAATACTGAGAGACTGATACAAAAAGCAATGACAGGAAGGATGGGAAAAACGTAGAGGCATTAGAAAGGTGTGAGATAGACTTACAGGAACTAGTGACTGATTCCATATGAGGGCCGAGAAAGAAGGAGGAGTTGAGGACGTCTTCCAGATATTTCCTTTGGGTATATATAAGTATATGAGCATATATCTAGATTTCCTATGTATCTACTATGTACGTGTTATAGAGAAAGGGAACAGTGGAGGAGAACTTCCCACAGAAATCTGTACAGAGACTATTTATGTACAAGTTTGCTCATTGCAGCGTCAGGGTTTTTAATAGCAATATTGCAAAAATACAGATATCAATATATGTAGAAATAGAGATCTAGACTAAATAAAGATAGATTTCTAAAATTGGTTTGTAACCTGTAGATTTTTACAGGTATTTTAGAGGCACTTTCCTAAGTATTTGTAGGCTGTAGATTTGTAACCTACTTGACTTATATTATGTTGAAAGCATTTACTATACCATAACATATTTAAAACCCACACACTTTGTCATGGCCATATATCATTCTATCACATAATGCTTTCATACTTTATTTTAATGATTCCCCTAGTGTTTATTATAATTTAAAAACTTGTATTTAAATCTTTTACCACACCAGCATCTAAGTAAAGAATGACCTATTTATGGCATTTTCCCTTACCGTGGTGCTCTCTGCAGAGGAGGATGGCCATCCTCTCATGTGCTCTGGAGCACTTAAAGTACGTTTGAAGTCATGAACAATAAGGACACTGGCCCCATTTTCTCTGAAGCTGATGGGGATGCTCCTCCCTTCTCAGTGTAAAGATTTGGATTTAGAGGAGAGAGGTTATGTGACATTTAGTTTCTCCCTTTCAAGTCAACCTCTTTTAGGAAATGGATTCCCTCATGGGCTCTTAGATGTTACATTACAAGGGTAACTGGGGCATTTAATTGAGAGTCCTAGAGACCTGTACTGATTGTCCTCATCCATGACTACAGTGTAACCTTTATCACATCACATTTAACAACACATATCTACTGTATACTTATTTCATTTAGCTAATACCTATCACATTTCTACAAATGTACTAAAAGAATGAAAATGACCTTTCACATCTTTCTTGTAAAAAAAAGGAGAGAGAAGTAAATATTGCATTACACTGAAGAGCAAGGCAACAAAGTCTAGGATGGATGTGGCCTGGAAGTAAATTATATATATAATTATATGTATTCATTTTATAGTCTAATATACACATACATGTATATACATAATGTATATATATTTGCACACATATACAAACAGGTCTATATATATAGAGAGGGAGTCAATGTTGACCTCCATTTTTTTAATTATTTGAATTATTTCCTAGCACTTACAAGTAACGAGATTTCACGTAAAAATCTGGATTTTCTTGAAAACTGGAATATCTGGAAATTCTGTTCCTAATTCCAAACGTTACAGCATTTCTGTATTCCTGCATGGCAACAGTTAGGTAGACTTGAGTGGCTAATGTGTTTCTAGCACTTATTCATTTTTCCTCTCTAGATGTCTCATGAACTCCCCAGTTGGTTACAATAGGATAATTCACTAATTTTTTAAACTTACTTGTCTGGTTTCTATAAATACTTGATTTTGAAAATTCTACTTTACACAGTATACTATAAAAAGAGCATTTCTGGTTAGAGGATCTATTTCTTTGGCCATCATCTTCAGAGATGGAACTATAGGAAACCAAAACAGTTGGCTAGTTCAATTACTTCAGTCAAAAACTTGTCAATTTAGAGAAAAGTCAGCAAAACTGATAGTCTAAACCTGAGCAAATGTTTGAATGGATAAACTATTTCTGTCAAAGCATTAGGTCTCATAACTCTATATGGATGCAGCCTATATATATATTTTTAACATCTTTATTGGAGTATAATTGCTTTACAATGGTGTGTTAGTTTCTGCTTTATAACAAAGTGAATCAGTTATACATATACATATGTTCCCATATCTCTTCCCTCTTGCATCTCCCTCCCTCCTGCCCTCCCTATCCCACACCTCTAGGTGGTCACAAAGCACAGAGTGCAGCCTATATTTTTATAGATACAGTGGAGATTTCACTTTTGTCAATTCGTGCACGTCACTGAGTGATTTATGCTTGAAGCATGCTATACACAGGAGACTGTTATCTCAATTTTATGTTGGGTGACATTCTTGGCCATCTATTCCATTTTCAATTTCTTAGAGAAAGTAATGTCTGAGCTCTTGTTCAGATGCACCACAGGTTTTAAAATCATCTATAGCCCTCAGGAAATGTTAAAAAAAAAAAAAAAAGGACAACAATATAATAGTAACTATAAAATGCTATGCTGATAATATCAACACTGATCTCAAACCTGTTTTCCTTATGTGATAAATTCTTATGCTCCCACACTAGAAATCTATGATTAAATCATCTATGGCTCTAGAAAATGCTCCTGAATACTTATTCTGGTAGCCACATGTGTTTTAGGTTGGTCCTTCTGTTTCTAACAAAAGACCATCCATTACACAGAAGATGAGTTTGCATGATCATGGCTAACTACACTGCAATGCAAAATAAGATATGCTTACTCTTTTATCATGGTTGAGGCAGTTTACATTCACAAGGAAGGCACTGATCTGGGAATCAAAGGTACACTTTGGCCTTCCTGTGTCATTAGGTCAACGTTGACAATTCCTCACAACCTCCAGAGTAAAAGTGAAAAATTCCAGTCAATATTTTACATTTTCACAACTCTGAACTTCTTACATTATCAAACTTTTCCCCTTAAGGCTTACAGTTTATAAAAGTGTTATTTTGTCTTTTTGTCTAAATCATAGTTTAAATCATATCTTTAATAGATAATAGTATATGTTCTAATGATTCATGGTGTTAAGTTTATCTCAAAGTATTACATTCTCATTTTACAATATTTAGCATGGAGTGTTCTCACTAACTGACATGGAAAAATATTTACTTTAATTTATATAGCTATTTTTTCCCCCTGCAACCTCATTAGTTGCTATAGGGGGTTTAAAAAAATAAGATACAATAAGCTCTTTTGTATCTTCTAATATAATACCAGAGACTGAATTTCTTCCCAAGATTTCTTTTTTCTTTTTTTTTTTTTGTATTGAAGTACTGTTGATTTACAATACTATGTTAGTTTCAGGTATATAGCATAGTGATTCAGTATTTTTGCAGATTATACTCCATTATATGTTATTACAAGATAATGGGTATAATTTCCTTTGCTATACAGTACATCCTTGTTCATTATCTATTTTATATATAGTAGTTTGTATCTGTTAATCCCATACCCCTAATATGTCCCTTCTCCCTTCCCTCTTCCCTTTGATAAACACAAGTTTGTTTTCTATGTCTGTGAGTCTGTTTCTGTTTTGCATAGACATTCATTTGCATTTTTTCTGTAAAATATAGGTCAGCATTTGTTAGGAATAGAGGCAAGAATGGCATCTCAAGTAGAAGGAGCAGTATGTACAAAGGCCCACGGGTAGGAATGAACATAGTAGATTCAGGGAATGGCAGATAGGTGAGCTGAAAAGCAGTAAGGTGTAGAGGCAGTTGAGTAGCAGGATTAGGGCTGGAAATTGACACAGGGAACATATTGCCAGACATTGTTAAACCAAAGACAAATCCAGGAGTTTCTGTGGCACATGAGAAAGTAACCAGTAACACAAAGCACCTTTTGAAATCATCCAGTCAAAAGAAGTCCCCAAGGCATTCAATTTCTGCAAGATTCAAGTCCTTATCTACCAAGTGAGAAGCAGATAATTCCTTTAAGGAAGATTCACCATTTAAGCCAAAAGTAAATGCTTTCTCTAGGTGCTCTGTGGTCCTGGCAGGAGTTTGGTGTTGGGTCTTCTCTGCTCCTCACTCGATGTGATGCTGATAATGAACAAAGAGCTAATTCTTCTGGGGTTTCTTGGCCTTCGCTTCATTATAAGCCACAAGTACACACATTGCCAGAGATTGAATTTTTAAAATAGTTGTTAAGTTATCAAAATTTAAAAGCATGGTATTTTTTAAAATGAAGCAAGCACCAAACACGTTACAATTTTGTTCCATCTACCCGTCCCTGTCTGGAGTTTTTAACGGTTACCTTAGGAAAGGATCTTGGAATACCTGCCCTCGGCAGATGTTATCTCTTGGTTCTTCTATGTGACTAACTGGCTTTCTTTTACACTGTTCTTATTAGTGTTCCATAACCATCTTTGCAAAATCCTTTATGTTCCTTAGAGGGAACTATATTTTTCTCTGTAAAAGTTAGATGTTTAGGGTTTTTCAAAAACAAGGCCTGATTTTCTGCTCCAGAAAGTCTGAGCTGGTTGGTAAATTTCTTTCAGTGAAGTTATTTTTCTTGAATTCTATAAAAAAATATAATTTTGAAAAAAATGGACTTCACCTTTTTCTGTCTACTATATATTTTGATCCATATATTCCTGGATCAAAATATATTCCTTTGAGATGAGCTACAGACCCATTGATCTGAAAGGATTCTCTTGATTGTATTCACTAGGAAAATGAAGTGTTTCAAATTGCTATGGACTGGCTCTGTCATATTTGTTCTTCTCTTTTCTAGAAATCCTCTGGAGTGCAATGGTGTTAATGGGAAGGTCCTAGACTTTAATTTCTATACTGTAAGGTATAATTTTTAATTGTTCTCTAGGAGAAATATTAACAAAATACCTTGAGAGTATTTATTTCTGCTGGAGTAGAAGATCACTTACACTGGGAGAGATCTGACAATTTAGGGGAGAACAGACAATTTAGGAAGACTTGATAGATGTGGAGATATATTGCATTTGAGCTATTATGGACGAACAGGATTTGAAAAGGATTTGAGACAGAAGATATGTGAAGAATAGGACACAATAAAATGTACAGTCATTGGCCTTTCAATTGGAAAGAAAGTAAAAATTTTCTTGCTAGATAATTTTCTTGCTAATTATTTTGTGAACGTTCAATCTGAAAGATTGAAACAGTTCTCCTAACAGTTGTCAGTCTATTTGGGACATCAAATAGCTATTTTGTCAGGACCAGAGTGTCATTAGTTGTGTGTCTGTAAATGAAAGTTCTGCATGTTAATGCTAACTGTGACATGAATAGTAAGATTGGCATTAGAGACTTTCTGAAATAAGAACAACATTCATGATTAACCTGTGGAGTATAAAAATTGGGAATTCATCTAGTTACTTCGTGAGTCTATGTTGCATTGTAATTTAATTTTCATTAGTGATGACATTGTTATGGAATAATGAGAGACCTTGAAGTATAACAAGTTAGGTAAAAACAAATTGCTGTACCAGGTTTACAACTTCCAGTCATTTAGTGACTTACAGTTTTCCTATAACTCTTGAACTAAAATTTGGAGATAGAATTTTGTTTATTTACATGTCTTAACTACTGTTGGCATACCATTTATAAACATGTCAAAGGTGATTAAACTGATCATTTAGTTTTAGATCCAATCACCACGTTCTATACTTTCAGTTGGGAAGAGAGGAATTAATATTTATCGGATCCCTCCCAAAAGCCAAGAGGCTTACGTGTTTGTTTGTTTGTTTGTTTTTTAAGATTGATTGATTGATTGATTGCTATGTTGGGTCTTCGTTTCTGTGCTAGGGGTTTCTCTAGTTGCAGCAAGCGGGGGCCACTCTTCATCGCGGTGCGCAGGCCTCTCACTATCGTGGCCTCTCTTGCTGCGGAGCACAGGCTCCAGACACGCAGGCTCAGTAGTTGTGGCTCACGGGCCTCGTTGCTCTGTGGCATGTGGGATCTTCCCAGACCAGGGCTCGAACCCTTGTCCCCTGCATTAGCAGGCAGATTCTCAACCACTGTGCCACCAGGGAAGCCCCTGTTTGTTTGTTTTTAATTTATATTTTATTGAGGTAACATTGGTTTATAACATTATACAAGTTTCCTGTATAAAAACGTTATATTTCTACTTCTGTATACACTACAGTGTTCTCACCACCAAAAATTTAGTTTCCATCCATTGCCATACAGTTGATTCCCCTTTACCCATTTCTCCTTCCCCTATGATAACCCCTACTTTGTTCTCAGTGTCTACGTGTTTGTTTTTACTTGGTTAGATTTGCTCATTTATTTTGTTGTTTGCTTGTTTTTTGTATTGCACATATGAGTGAAATCATATGGTATTTGTTTTTACCTGTATTCTCTCATCCGACCTTCCCAGTGGATCAGTGAGATTATTGCTATTATCCACATTTTACAAATGAGGAGAATGAATTAAGGGGAATAAAGTAGAGTGGATATGTATAAATTTGTTTGTTTCCTTAGTATTTTTGGTTTTGAGTGCTGCACTTCACCCCCTCTTGTACCATATGGTATTTTTAAATACTAGGCCCTTCTTTCTTCACCTGAAGAGAAGCAATCTTAAGATCTGTGCAACTTGAAAACAATGATTAATCTTCTTGTGGGCTCATGATTGTAGCAAGGCCAATTCTTTATCAAGGATTGATGTAACCACCGTGGAAGAAGGGGTTCTTCTCTTTCTGTGATCTTGAACCCTACAAAACACATAATCCTGGCACCTTTGGGCCTCTATCTTTGCTCCCATGGGAAGAGATCTAACCTAAGAATAAAGCCAATAGAGAGTATGGCAGAGCTGAGAGATGGGAACAAAGAGCCTGATTCAGGAGCTTTAATTTGAAGTTTAAAAAAAAATTTGGCCATAAAACTTATAGAGGGGAGTCAGATATACATATAAGTAAGTGCAATAATTACCATGCTAACAATCTTTCTTAGAGCACTTGTATTCTTATCACTAAAATTTGCTTCATTTCTCAATCAGTACAAGGTCTAATTCCTTGAACAATTTAGGACAAATCTGTGACAGTTATTGCTCCCACAAAAATTATTTCAGTTATTAAAAAAAAAAGAATCCTTGGAACATGTTGAGCAGAGGAATAATCAAATTTAGTTTAAAATTTAGAAATTAAGGAGGGAATTCTGTTGTATAGTTATGGGTAGTTTTAAGGGATAGAAAGCACATTATTAATTTTTACTCTATTCAGTGAGTTTGCAGTGTGTAAGTTGTGAATGAATTTCTCTGAATTTGTAAAATGGCTTTTACTTCCTGGAAATAGTTCACTCAGAGGCCAGATGATGCCTGATGGCACTGAATCTCCCTTGTCTAAAGGAATATACTAAAAACTTTGTCTTTTTTTTTCCTGTCGTGAAGGGGAGAAAGTGTTCCCAGAAGGCTCTTCTGGGGCATAGGTGTATAGATGATACAGTTCTGAACTGTATCATATCAGTTCAGATATGATATCAGTTCATACTGATAGTAGCAAATTACTGAGTAGCTCCTAAGCACCAGGCCCTTGGTTGGGAATACATGTTGTTAATCTTCACAGCCAGTTTTCAAGGTTTAAACAGTGAGGGGACTGAGGCTCCAAGAATTTCTAAGTGATGGAAACATATATGAAAACACAGTGAGATTATGCACGTGAAAATACCTAATGCAAATGTTGCACTAGGTAGGTAGATAGTTTCAGTTCTACTTTTCCTCTTCCTTTCTCCCACTCTACCATGGTCTGAATGTTTGTGTTTCTCCCCCTCGCCAAATTCATATGTTGAAACCTAATGCCCAGTGTAATGGTATTTGGAGATGGAGCCTTTAGGAGGTGATTTGGTCATGCGGGGGAGCCCTCATGAATGGGATTACTGCTTTTGTACAAGAGGCCCTAGAGACAGCTTCTTTGCCCTTCTGACATGTGAGATTACAGTGAGAAGACAGCCATCAATGAAGAAGCTGAACCATACCAGACCCCAAATATGCCAGCACCTTGATCTTGGACTTCCCAGCCTCCAGAACTGTGAAAAGTAAATTTCTGTTGTTTGTTATAGCAGTCTGACCAGACTAAGACATCCTCCTTCTCCCCTTCTCTATCCTTTCCTCTTTTCCTTGCTTGCCTTGTTGAATACTTTCCATTTAGGCTTCTCTTAGTTAATTACAATGACCCGATTTGGCAATTTGTGAAATTTTCAAGCCCTTTTCAATCCTACATTAAAACCTATGTCAAATATTTGGCGAATTTTATAGCTCCAGATACAGTGAATGCTATGTATTGACCTTGTTTACTAAGTACAGGAAATTCCCAGGTATTGTAGCCACAGTGGATCGTGCATTCACGTCAGAATGAGCTAAATTCTAAAAATAGATTATGTTCTGTACATGAAGTTCTTCCCTAGTGCTTTTCAACCTCTGTTTCTCAGAAATAGTTGATGCAGCTCAGAGGCAGAAAAGAACAATGAGAGTAACTCCACAATTCACAGTGGGAGGAAATGATATTAAATTCCTAATGAGTTCTGACACGTATATTGTCACAAAGTGCTACACGTCCTAGTAACATTTTTAGGAGTAACCTTGCTGAAAAGTTATATATTTCAAGCTTCATATATGTAACCATGGTTTATATATTTATAGCTTCATGATTCAGCATCTGTCTTGGTAATCTATTTTATGTTTGCATACATAACAGTTTCTAATACTTTTGGGAAATCATCTTTTTAAATACCCTAAATTTTTCATTATATAACCTAGTTCTTCTTTAGTTATTTTTTCTCTTTTAACTAGGATAACATCCTTAGATTTAAAATCAAAAATTAAAAAATACAACTCTGAATTTGTCTTTGTTTCCACAAGGCATGTCTAGATTTTGCTTACTGTGTCAGTAGGTGTTAATGTAAAGCAATGGTAATATGCCACTGAACTTGAGGTCTCAGATTGATTTGATGATATGGACAGATTTTATCAACTGGCTGATGGGGGGGGCACTAAAAACTCAACTAATGGTTCTCATTTCTATACTTTTAGACTTCTACCATGGCACAGAATGTGTTGTACTATAACTACCCATTTGTGTGTCTGCCTTATCTGTCTACCTAGAGGAGGGCAGCCATGCCATATTCAGTCTGTGTTGCCCTCAGTGACTCTTATGATGCTGGACACATACTCTTTCAAACCTCATGGTAGAGAAGAGTGAATGTGTGACCTGTTGGGGTGGGGAGGGAGACTAAGGATGTAGCTTGTAGAGCTCTGTTACTACCACAATGTTCCTGTGAAGTCTTTTAGAAATTCATTTGGGCTTGGATACCTTGGATGCATAAGCTGCTTACTTGAATGAGAAAAAGGGGGTTGCTTTATATTATGTGATATTGATATTGAAAAAAATTTACATGCCAGAACACACGCTGTGTTTACCCTGAAATATGTGATGATAGATACCTAATTAGAGTGTGTTTGAATTTAATTGAATTTAGCAACCCAGTTTCAGAAAGCCAAGAATACGGACAATTAGGTGGAAACAAGGTAGAGTTTTTAATCTGCTGCCTTCCTCCCAGTATTCTGTATCCTTTTTTGCTCTTGTTCCCTCATCTCCATGTCTTCATTACTGGTTCTTTTCATAAGAGAATGGTATCAGAAACCAAGATCTGTGCTCTTTGCTACTGGGATGGCCCTCTCAGCTGGCAGAGCAAGGAGATGTATGTGTGTGTACTAACCCATGTATACGAATATATCTGTAAATATTTCTACTTGCAACGATATGTAATATATTAAGCTAGACGTGAGTTCTTACTGATGTCTCTAACTCTAATCCATTACTACTTGAATCACTCTAGCTTTTCCTCCTTGCTTATTGTAATGTGTTTTTAATATAACATGGGTGTAAAATTGTTCTAACTGCTGATGATAAAGATAACATTTATTGATGACTTACCAAGTTGCAGACATTGTCCTTCGAACTTTATTTGAATTATCCCATTTACTTCTTATACTTGTAAGAATTACAATTCTTATAGATTGTAGGTAGTGAGGATGCCTTTTTTTAAGTTTCATCTGGAACAAAATATATACAAAGAGAAAGAAACTTAAAGATACTTAGTAACTTGGCCAACATTTGCAGTAGTGAGCGTGATAGCTTGTGTTCTGACTCCAGAGCTTGTCCCTAACTTCTGCAGACTGACTCCTGGTTCCCAGTCCTCCTTTGCTTCCCATGCTGAGCCTCACTAGAGTGAATACGGTGCTGGCACCTTCAGGAAGACAGCCACAGCGGAGGTATTTATGGACAAGTTACATTAGAGATGCCCAATAGTTTTATTATTTGAAGGCAGTATCAGTGCACCTCTATTTTTCTAATGAAAACAATGACCAAGAGATTACAGAGGAGTTTAATATAGTAACTGCAGAGAAACTTCTGTTTATTATTTATTTTTACACAAACCTTCCCTCTGACGGCTGCTATATTCTTTAAAAATGTTGAAATTGTGACTTTGGGGAGTATATGGATTAGGGATATATGAAAGTAATGTTTTATAGGTTTGCAGAAGGCGTTAAGAGTGCTTTTTCATACATCATGAGTGTTAATAAATGGTTACACCAAAATGTTCAGGACACTTAATGCCTAGGACTTGTATGAATGTGGTGATTTTGGTTTCTAGGAGCTGTGAATAAGTAAAAATTCTGAGGGAATTACTCTTGGTCATAAAAGTATATGGATCCCAAGCAGGAAATATATGCTGATAGACTGAACTGGGGAAACAATTGTTACTCTGTAATCACTAGCAATACTCAATTTATATGGTTATATCCTTGAGTAGATATGCACTCCTGTGGGGTTAGGTGTAAACATCCTGACTTTTCTCAACTCAATTCTGAATACGTGAGTGTAACCATCTTTTTAGAGCTATTGCTATGCAATGCCAAACAAATGGTCAGTTCAGTTGTGGTTATTCTCTGCTTTGGCCGTTACCAGCTCTCCCTAAGAACTTCCCTAGTTACTCATGAGTGTTTAGCTTTTATCATCAACATTTGCATAACCTCTGAGCCATAGAAGCTCAATGTAAAAATAACAGGCAGTTATTGATCCCCTATTAAATTCAAAGCACTTTTAAGAGCACTTTTCATGTAACCTTTCATCTAATCTTTATGACAGTCGTATGAAAAGGGAACTATTAATTACTCCCATTTTATCAATTAAGAATGTGAAAAATGTTAAGAAACTTACCCAAGTTCACACATTTGATATGTATCAGAGTTTAAGCCAAGGTGATTTGACTCTTAACTTGCACCTCTAACCACCACTCACTAGGGTGTAAATCCAGGTAACCTGCAATAACAAGCAATCCCAAATGTGCAGTGGCCAAACTAGATATACATTTATATTTCAGTCACGTTATGTGTCCCATCCAGCTTGGCAAAGGAGCTGTGATCAGCGGTCTCTCTGATGGTGGTCTTACTATCATGTATTGTATGATCTGGAGCACAAGGCCTCCTCAGTCACTGTGGCAGAAGAAGAGCCTGCTAGAGAGTTCTGTTTTAGTTCTTTTATACTTAGATCCCAAAGTGACAGTCTGGTTGGCTGGAACTAGTCATTGTGCCTGTCTAACTGCAGTGGGGCTAGGAAATACGTGGGTATAGGCACCATTATTGGATGGAGTTATAGACTGAATTATGCCCCGCCTACCCAAGTTCATATGTTGAAGCCCTAACCCGTAATGGGGCTATATTGAATATAGGGCCTTTAGGGAGGTAATTAAGGTTAAATGTGATCATAAGGGTGGGGCACTAGTCCTGTAGGACCTGGTGGCCATCTAAAAGCGAGGAAGAGAGCTCAATCAGAAACCAAATTTGCCAGCACCTTGAGCATGGACTTGTAGCCTCTAAAACAGTGAGAAAATAAATGTCTGTTGTCTAAGCCACCAGTCTGTGTTATTTTGTGATGGCAGCCTGAACTGACTAATAGAGATAGCAACACTGTCATTGTCACTCTTCAACCTGCTGCACCTGAACCATATTGAGAGGTTCCGGATGATGAGACGCAGTGTTGACGAGAGACAAGAAGCACTGAAGCAGCGGGTATGTGAGTGAAGAAACGACCTTGGAAGAGGTTTCTCCAGCCCATGCTACTCTAGAGGCTGCCCTGGGGATCAGAGAGGGACCCCAAAGCCATCCGCACATTCCTGACCCACCAATGTAAACCATGGAGTCTTTTTGCAGAAGACCCTTCCATTGCAAGATAGAAAGATTATGAACCCCTGTGTCACTAACTGGAAGAGAGTGATCAAGAAACCTGCCCATCCAGAAACATCCACACTGGGTTTTGTTATGAACAATAAATACATATTTTATTAGGCTCCTGAAAAAAAACATGATACATATTTCAAGGAGTTTTAAACTGAAAAGATGTAAAAGCAATTCTTTAATTAGCAAAAAAGAGTTGATGGTCAGTAAATTTCAATAATTTCAAGGCTTTCTATTTACCTTCCATAAGACTAAGCCCCTCCAAAATTGTTTCTATTCAGTGCTTCTACTGCTTAGTTGGTTTTGATCAGCATTCCCTTACAGCATACATTTTCCACTGAAGGCTGTTTTGGTCAGGGTTGTGGAGAAAAACAGAACCACCAGTCGAGTTAACATGTAAAATTAACCATCATAAAGGAAATGTTTAAGAAGAAAAGAGTTAATGAATTTTGTAATTGTGTAGTTGTCAGACTCTAGAAGAACTTACTTGAAGGCAAGCATGAGAGTTGTTTAAATGAGGAAGTATAAATATTTTAATATTGACCTCCCAATTGCATTTACAAATACTCCTGAATATTTTAACATACCTTAATCTGATTATAGAATATGGAAATAAATTTATCTGGGTGAACATTTACAAATATTTTCTATGGTAATAAAATGCTACATGACATGTGCAGTATTCAGTCAGTCATTCACCCTTTTACAAATTACTATTTTCAAATCCAGCAATATTGTTTTTGTTCCAATTCATAAATGTTAAGCAATAAATCACAACAGATTTTTGCATTATAAATATCAATTTATCAATATAAATATTATCAACTGGTATTGTTTTGATTCCCTGAAAGCACAGAAATTTGATTTTATATTTGACTTTTAAAACTGACATACATGGTTATACTGGACTGAATGTCAATATTATGACATAGTATGAGTGTGTTTCATGTTTGGTAATTGCAATCATTGTTGCTTTTGTTGTGGTCATCCATGTACAATGCTTGGTGTCAGTCTATTTATGTCTTGTAAAAATAAAATACAGTGTGTGTGTGTGTGAATAAAAAAAAAAAAAAAAACAAAAAAAAAACTGACATACATGGTTAAATTTGGAGGTGCCCTATTTATATTTATTTTGTATGGTAAATGTTGATATGTATATTTCCTTTTTTCACCCCCTTATTTTCTCCTTCTAGGTTTAAATTCAGCATGGTTGAATAATTATGTTTAAATACTGTAAAACTTTTGTCCAAGTGAAGTTATTTTTATTTAAGCTCCCAAAAGTTCAAAAAATTATTCAGAAAGTTTTTATGCCACATAAGAGTCTGTGTGATGGTATGTATATTTGGCTGGTAGTGTATGGGGGTGATTTGCAAGACTTTCTCTTCCTCCTCATGCATTTTTTCTTTTTTATTTCCTCTAACTCCTTTCTTCTTCATGTTATTTGTGGGCATGTCCTAGCAGTATCACTGAAGCAAGAACCAGGACAAAGAAAATAATGTAACTAAAAATCACAGTTAATAAAGTATTTCAAATATATTATCCCAACAGTGTATAAGAAATTCTGTTGATTCTCAACCCCTAAAAGTTGATATTGTTTGACTTTTTAATTATTGCCAATCAAGTAGGTAAAGTATAGTTCTCATCATGAATTTCATTTATCTTTAAGTGCTAAGTTTGAGCATATCATCATATCCTCTTGGCTATTTGGATCCCCTCTTTGGAGAAGTGACTGTTCAAGCCTATCATTAATTTACTATTGAGATGTTTGTCCTTTTCTTTTGATTTACAGTGTGCACACATGCACACATAATACCAATCCTTTGTGCATTATATTTTCTATAAAATTTCCATTTTTTAGTTTAGCTTCCTTCTTTCACTAAGATATCTTTTGATGAGCAAGTATTCTTGTTTATTATAAAAATTTTAAACCATATATAAAAGTAGAGAGAACAGTGTATTGAACCTGAAGTATCTATCACCCAATTTCAAACAACAATACATAAATTTGTTCCATTTATAATCCTACTCTCACAATTTACTCACTATGATATATTTTGAAATAAATCCCAGATGTCATATGATTTCAACTGTAAATATTACAGTGTGCATCTCAAAACTTAAGCAATCTTTAAAAATATCATGACCACAATGCCATTACTATACCTACAGAATTAATAATCATTAATATACTTAAATAATTGGTATTCATATTTTACAGTTATCTCATTTTTTGACAGTTTGTTTGAAATGTGTTGGTATACAGTTCATACATTTTAACGGATTGAAATTTCTGTAACTATCATTTTTTATTAATTTTTATTGGAGCATAGTTGTTTTACAATGTTGTGTTAGTTTCTTGCTGTACAGCAAAGTGAATCAGTCATACGTATACATATATCAACGCTTTTTTAGATTTTCTTCCCATTCAGGTCACCATAGAGTGTTGAGTAGAGTTCCTTGTGCTAATATAGTAGGTTCTCATTAGATATCTGTTTTATACATAGTAGTGTATATATGTCAGTCCCAATCTCCCAGTTCATCACACCTCCCCTTCCCCACTTCATAACCATAAGTCTGTTCTCTACACCTGTGACTCTGTTTCTGCTTTGCAAATAAGTTCATCTCTACCATTTTTCTAGATTCCACATATAAGCAATATTATATGATATTTGTTTTTCTCTTTCTGACTTACGTTACTCTGTATGACAATCTCTAGGTAAATGTATTTTAATCTATAAGTTTCCCACAATTTTTTTCCCTGTACTTACTTCTGTTGAAGACATGATATTTATTCTATAGTTTCCATAGTCCTAAATTTAAGGTTTTTACCATTGGGGTATCATTTAAAAAGCTCCTCTTTTGCATTTCTCCATATTGGTTATTGGATCTAAGATTTTGATCAAAATTTTCTTTTTTTTTTTTTGGTAAGATGGTTAGGTGGTATTGTGTATATCCATCAAAGATGTGCATAAAAACTGATTGCCTTTTTTGTGATGTTATCAGCCATTGTTTACTGTCTGTTTTTTATTTCATTATTACACTTGCTTAAGTAGGGGAGACAGGGTGGTAAAATGTGGTCCCTCTTACTGTAACTTGGCCCAGAGTGGAAACTTTCTTTGTATTTTGTTTGTTTGTTTTACTCATAATATTTAGATATTTGTTCTTGACTTGTATTTTTTAAGTGACTTAGATTCAATTTCAGTTATTTCCCATATGAATTACTGATACTGTCACTTCCAGTAATTGTATAGTCCTTCCTTTCCCCAGTGGTATGCCTTGACACAAAGAGTATAACTTGCTGAAATAATTATGGAAAGTAGACATTTCTATGCCCTAGGACTTTAGGATTCCACTGCTAAATATATATCCATGAAAAACTCATGCACATATGTGCCAAGAGACATATAAAAGGGCTTTTATCTAAGCTCTTCATAATCCCCAAAATCCCAAATGCCAGTCTATAGTAAATTGGATACATGCATTATGGTAAATTTCCACCATGGGCATTGATACAGTAGTGAAAATGAATGAACTTTGGGTATGTGCAAGAGCATTTATTGTCAAATCTTGGTACCATAATGTTGAATGTTTTAAATTTAAATCTTAGAAAACTACATGCAGCTTGATGTTCTTTAAAAAAAATTCAAACATAAACTAAACGACATATATACACACCCACACATGCACACACCTGCACATATAACCATTATTAAAACACAGAATAACAATTACTTCTGGTTGTAGACAGAATAGAACACCTGTAAACAGGACAGGAAAAAGCACATGAGGTATATGGGTACATGCTAATTATTTTTGAAGAACTGGTTATTGGATTTGGTACTAAATTCACCAGTATTCCTTAGATTCTTAAAAAAAAATACATAAATAGATATAGAAATAAATCGTATAAAAGGGGCCAGATTTATATCAATAATTACAGTGTATTATGGACCAAGTATTGTGAGTAATCTAACTCTGTGTTCCTGTCTTCCATTAAAAATTATTCCTTGGTAATATTATTACTCAAATAATAATTTATGTTTAGGTATGATAATTATATGAAACAAATATTACTTAAAGCAACGGTACTTTTCATGGTTTATGAAGAGGGAGCAACTGTATTCTAGTAGAAATAGTCCTGGACTTGGATTAGAGGACAGAATTCCATTACTTATCAGTTACAAATAAAATGATAGGTAGCATGCTTTGTTTCCTCTAATCTTAGTGTATATAACACTGATTACTATTAGACTAGAAGTAATTAGTAATTGTGATAATAGCACAAATGTATAAGCTTGCATGTGGATTAAATAAATCAAGATTAACAATTGTACTGCCTGTATAAGCTATTCGACAACAGATAAATGTATTACATTGACATAATTAAAAACCAAGATGAAATTCCTAACTACTCTCTAGTTTTATTTTTAAAACCCAGGTTCCTTGTGCCATTAAAAGCAAAGGTAGGATGAGCATATTCACTCTAAATAAATAAATGGAGAGTGTGAGGAGAATTGGGAATGAGGTATGGGAAAGAACACTGGGATGAAAGTTTGGCAAGCAAACTAATACTACTGATGGAGCCCTCAGTCAAAAGGATCTGCTGATCAGAACACCAGCCTTGGACTATTATAAACAATTGTTCACATTGTGTGAGAATTATTGTACATTCTGGAGTTTTTTTGTTATAGCAATTTGTTTATCAGCTAATATATCATCCAGTGCTTCTCCTACCTGTTTTCTACTGTATAAAGAACTGAAGATTTAATAGCAAATATAACAGAGGTTAAGAAGCCAAATTGTGTTGAAGCCTGGTCTACTGACTAGTAGCTGGCAAATCTTGGATAGTTTTCAGTTTCTCTGTTTCTGAATTTACTCATGTGTAATATGGAATTACTAATACCATCTACCTCAAGAATTGATATTCAGTTGGTATGCCTTGATAGCTGTAACAACAACATGAATTTTAATACTATGTAAAAATATTAAAAATTTAATAATACAAAATGTTGGGCATATATGATACAACCAATATATAGTAGCAGTTTTAACATTAATTTTGATAAAATTAGAGATACCTCCCAAGAAAGCAAATAAAAACAAGTTTTTTGGAGGGATGAGGTGGAGGTTAGGATTTTCTTGAGTTTTTGTTTTCAACTCTATGACCAAGGGTAAATCTACCCTATAAGGAGGAATGCAAGGTACATGTCTTTGAAGAAACAAGAACTCACAGCTCCCTTTTCTCATGTAGCCTAAAGCAGGTTATTAATTTCACATTTTTATTTAAGTGCTAAAACTTTTTTCCTACATAGTTTGAGAGGCAGATTTGTTTACTTAATGCAGCAAAGTGTTGAGAGTAAGAATGTATGACAGTTCATTCTAATTTGCTCATTGGTTGATGGGCATCTTCAGTCCCTTTACTTGATCTTAGCTTCCTCAGGAATGCTCACATTAGGGGAACATCCAGCTTCATATGGCCCTGCATGGGGTTTTGGTATCACTTTACTAGATAGATAAAACAACAGAATAGAGTTGACTCGCTGCTTGGGTGGACACATCTTATTGACTAAATGGCTCATTTACACCGACCACTGATGCATTACTTCTTGCCCCTGAGCTCTCTCAAGCTGTGTTATCTCTGAAACACGCCCTTTTCTCCACAATCTCTCAAGATGTCTTTTTTTTCTAGCATTGCTTATAAAATCTCACTTTCTCCACGAAACCTCTTTGGCAGCTTTAGAGAAACAAAAAGGGTATATTACATTCCTACACAAATATGCATAATTGCATGACTATGCATTCCATTATTTAAGTAAAAGTATTGCTGAATATCCTTCATCTCTCTGAATACACGTATGATGTTTCTCTGTGTCAGGCTGTATTGTTTTACTTTCAGCGTTGAGATAAACGAGAAAGAGTTAGCTTCTTTCTTAGTTCATCACATTTTAACATTTGTCGCACTTTATAATGCTCCTTACTGAGAAATATGTCCAAGATTATATCAGAAGATGCCGTTGTTGGACCTTATGCCCAGATTTTGAGAAGATTCTTGTCACAGCCTTAAGCAGTTCCGGAAATAGCAGCACTGCTTTTTACTAGGCTCAGGTCTTAGTTTTCCTTTTATACTACTTTCTGGACATTCACAAATTCCCAGGCTAGCATCCTCAAGTTACAGAATGCCTGCCTCCTTATTCTATCGGGAGTCACATTGGCCCCTGTTGTCAGATGTCCTTTTGATACAGGAGAATACTGTGAATAGTGCCTGAGTTAGTGCTATAGTTGAATACCATGCACACGTGGAAGAATTCTCATGAATAAGTGTCTTTTTATACAGAGAAACAAGCAAAGAGTTACAAGTAATATGGAATATTTAAAATTAAGACTTTCTAGTAAAGCAATATTTATGCTTTCAGTTGTCTGTTAGTGTTTCCTTATCAAGAAACAATGTGCTATAGTGGAAAATATTTTAGGGTTTAAAATAAAAACAAATAAAATTTTGGTGTGTTGGCTCAGTCTTCCATTTACCCAGCCTTGAGCAAATAATATAACCTCTGGGAGTTAGCTTTTTATTCTTAAAATGGGAAGAATAAGCTCTGTTTACCATTAAGTTTGCTATGGAAATCAGATAATATTTAACTGGCCTTGTGAAGCACTCGTTTTACCAAGAAGGAGATAATAAGAAAATAATCTGAAATAATGTAAATTTTATTCAAAGATAATATTATTGCTAATTCCCTTCTATGTAGTCTGCTCTTTTTAAGGGTGATCTGTGCATGTTAATAATTATCATTATACTGATAATTCTTTACCTACAGATGACATTTGTCAAGAAATCAAAGATTTTATGTACCACAGAGAATGTTTATTATAACTAAGTAAACCAGCTGTGGACTTTCGATCAGTACATCAATATTTAGATTTTTTTAGCTTTTATTTCGGCTGCATTATGCCAGTCAAGTCTCTTCATATAAGGAAGGAAAATGAACAACTAGTAAGACATTTGATGTGTCATTCTGATGAACTTTAGAATGCTTAATATCATCTTGTTTAATTTCATGTTTCATAAAAGCTTCTCAATTGCAGGATCAATTACTTTCAGTTTCCACATCAATCAGTCCAGATGGTTCTCATTATTTGCTAAGGATAGCTGCAAATTGAAATTTTTGAACCCATGGTGCATATTGTGTTAATCCTTGATATGGAAGGGTCCCTCTGCAGAATAATAAGTGGAGCTGAAAAAGGTATGTTTTATATTCACAAACCAAATCTTATTTAAAGATTGAAAGAGACTCTTTAGTGTTATACCCAGATGAACATTAAAACATACAGTCTTCGGAAAACTCAAGTCATTTCACTTATGTATTCATTGCTGAAATAAGAACATCATTTCATTTCTGACTCTACATTGAATTTTGATTGGAAGGAAACAAAAAACCCTCAGGATTGTTTTGTATTGCAGAATAAGCTATAACTTGTTCTGTAAACAATGTTTGTTGTTAGACTAAAAATGTGAGTTATATTTCTTTGTATATGAGACAATTCCTTTATTGTCAATTTTTTCCTGAATTTAACTCATAGCTAGAATGTATTCCAATTTGGGTAGTTTGAAATATAAGGTAGCTGATACAGAATAATGATTTTACTTACTGATTTAATTAAGAAGGTAGTTTTTAATGACATCCATTTCCATTTGGTTGCATTTTCATCGTCTTCAGTCATTTTCTATAATGAAAGTAATTATAAAGATTAATTTTTATTCAAACTTCTTATATTTTATGTAAACAATGTAAATTTGGATGAGGAATCCATTTATTCTTTTTTTTTTTTTTTTTTTATAATGAGAGTCTCTGGGAACTACAGTTTTTTGTCTTTTATTTTATTTTATTTATTTATTTATTATTTATGGCTGTGTTGGGTCTTCGTTTCTGTGCGAGGGCTTTCTCTAGTTGTGGCAAGTGGGGGCCACTCTTCATCGCGGTGCGCGGGCCTCTCATTATCGTGGCCTCTCTTGTTGCGGAGCACAGGATCCAGACGCGCAGGCTCAGTAATTGTGGCTCACGGGCCTAGTTGCTCCGCGGCATATGGGATCCTCCCAGACCAGGGCTCGAACCCGTGCCCCTGCATTGGCAGGCAGATTCTCAACCACTGCGCCACCAGGGAAGCCCTCCATTTATTCTTAAAGTTATTAATACATTTATTGGGGAAAAGGTACAATTCTCCTGAATGTTCAAACAGTAAGAGAATTCAAAAGAGACAAAAATAATAATAATAATTGAAGGGTCAGTTCATTAAGAGGATATTACAATTGTAAATATATGGGCATCCTAACATTGGAGGACATAAATATTTAAAGCAAATAGTAAAATAAATTAAGGGAGATATAGACAACAATACAATGGTGGTAAAGGACTTCAGTACCCCACTTTCAACCGTGGATAGATTATCCAGACAGAAAATTAACAAACAGTAGACCCAAATAACAACATAGACCAATGAATCTAATAGACATACTCAGAACATTCCATCCAACAGCACTGGATTTCTATGAATGCCCTCCAAGTCCATCCATGTTGCTGCAAATGGCAAAATGTCATTCTTTTTCATGGATGAGTAGAATTTCATTGTGTGTGTATGTATATGTGTGTATGCATATATATATATGTGTATATATATATATATATATATATATAAATATATATATCTCACACCTTCCTTATCCATTCATCTGTTGATGGACACTTAGGTTGCTTCCATATTGTGACTATTGTAAGTAATGCTGCTATGAACATTGGGGTGCATGTATCTTTTCAAATCAGTGTTTTCATTTTTGGGGGGATAGATACCCAGCAGTGGAATTGCTGGGTTTTATGGTAGTTCTAGTTTTAGTTTTTTGAGGAACCTCCATACTGTTTTCCATAGTAGCTGCACCAATTTACATTCCCAGCAACAGTGTAGGAATATTCCCTTTTCTCCACATCCTTGCCAACATTTGTTATTTGTGTTCTTTTTGATGATAGCCATTCTGACAGATGTGAAGTGATATCTCATTATGATTTTAATTTGTATTTCTCTAATGATTAATGATGTTGAGCATCTTTTCATGTGCCTGTTGGCAATTTGTCTTCTTTGGGAAAATGTCTGTTCAGATCTTCGGCCCATTTTTTAATCGGGTTGGTTTTTTGTTGTTGTTGTTGTTTGTTTGTTTTTGATGTTGAGTTGTTTGAGCTATTTATATATTTTCAATATTAACCTCTTAGCAGTCATATCATTTGCGAGTATTTTCTCTCATTCATTATGTTTTCTTTTGGTTTTGTTGATGGTTTCCTTTGCTGTGCAAAAGGTTTTAAGTTTAATTAGGTCTCATTTGTTTATTTTTGTTTTGTTTCCTTTGCTTTAGGAGACATATCCCCAAACAATATTGCTACGATTTATGTCAAAGAGTGTTCCACATATGTTTCCTCAGGAGTTTTGTGGGTTTTGGTCTTACATTTAGGTCTTTATTACATTTTGAGTTTATTTTTGTATATAGTATTAGAAAATGTTCTAATTATATTCTTTTATATGTAGCTGTCCAGTTTTCCTAGCACTACTTATTGAAGAGACTGTCCTTTCTCCATTCTTGCCTCCTTTGTCATAGATTAAATGACTGTACGTGCATCAGTTTATTTCTGGGCTCTCTATTCTGTTCCACTGATCTGTGTCTGTTTTTGTTCCAGTCCCATACTGTTTTGATTACTGTAACTTTGCAATATAATCTGAAGTCAGGGAGAATGATTCCTCCTGCTCTGTTCTTTTTCAAAATTGTTTTGGCTATCAAGGCTCTATTGTGTTTCCGTAGGAAATTTAAAATTATTTGTTCTAGTTCTGTGGAAAATGTCCTTGTTATTTTGGTAGGGATTACATTGAATTTGTAGATTACCTTGGGTAGTATGGTCATTTTAACAATATTAATTTTTCCAGTCCAAGAACAAGGTGTATCTTTCTATCTGTTTGTATCATCTTAAATTTCTTTCATCAGTGCACTTATAGTTTTTTGAGTACACATCTTTTACCTCCATAGGTAGGTTTATCCCTAGGTATTTTATAATTTTTTGATATGATTGTAAATGGGATTGTTTCCTTAATTTTTCTTTCTGGTAGTTCATTGTGAACGTATAGAAATGCAACATATTTCTGTGTATTAATTTTGTATCCTGCAACCTTACCTAATTCACTGATGAGTGCTAATAGTTTTTTGGTGGTGCCTTTAGGATTTTCTGTGTATGGTATCATGTCATCTACAGTTTAACTTCTTCCTTTCCAATTTGGATTCTTTTTGTTTCTTTTTCTTGTTTAATTGCTGTGCATAGGACTTCTATTCTATAAAACTATGTTGAATAAAAGTGGCAAGAGTGGGCATTTTGGTCTTGTTCCTTATCTTAGAGGAGATGCTTTCAGCTTTTCACTGTTTCACCATACTCATGATGTTAGCTGTGGGCTTGTCATATATGGCCTTAATTATGTTGAGGTATGTTTCCTCTATGCTAACTTCCTGGAGGGTTTTTAATCATAAAAAAGTATTAAATTTTGTCAAAATCGTTTTCTCCATCTATTGAGATGATCATATGGTTCTTATTCAATATGTTAATGTGGTGTACCACATTGATTGATTTGCAGATATTGAAAAATTCTTGCATCTCTGGGATAAATCCCACTTGATCATGGTGTATGATTCTTTTAATGTGTTGTTGGAGTTGGTTTGCTAATATTTTGTTAAGGATTCTTGCATCTATGTTCATCAGTTTTATTGGCCTGTAATTTTCTTTTTTGTGGAATCTTTGTCTGGTTTTGGTATCAGGATGATGCTGGCCCCAAAGAATATGTTTGGAAGCATTCCTTCCTCTGCAATTTTTTGGAATAGTTTGAGAAAATTAGGTATTAATTCTTCTCTAAATTTTTTGTAGAATTCACCTGTGAAGCCATCTGCTCATGGACTTTTGTTTGTTGGGAGTTTTTTAATTAATGATTCAATTTCATTACTGGGAACTGGTCTTTTCATAATGATGCTGTCACTGTAGTAATTTTAGCTGGTATAATAGGCACGTAGTCAGGACTTTGATAAGAGCTGAAGATCCAAAATTGAATGTGACCTTGATCTGAGGGAGACACAGGAAACAGAGAACACCCAAATAGAAAATAGTAATAGAAGATTATGAGGGAAATAAAGTGAGGTGATAGCTAGTAACCAGGGAAGCAATCTTCATTAATTAATTAAGGTTGTTAGGAACATTGTTAGCTGAAATTTTGAAGAAAAAACAACCTACTATACAAAGGACCAGAGAAAGATTATTCTAAAAAGAGAGAACAATAATCATACAATCCTAGGGGTAGAAAAAAGGATTGGTATATCCAAAGATTTACAAAGTGATTAAGAAAGTTTGGGGTATGATAAATGTTATGGACTAAATTTGTCCCTCCAAAATTTAGATGTTTGAAATTCTAATCACCTGTGTGATTCTATTAGGAGGTGAGGCCTTTGAGAAGTACAATAATTAGGTCATGAGGGTGGAGCCCTCATGAATGAGATTAGTACCCCCAAGAAGAGACAGAAGAGAGGTTGCTTCCTCTCTGCTCTTTCTGCCACGTGAGGACATGATGAGAAGACGACACACTGAGATGATCATCTGCAAAAGAAGAAGCAGGTTCTCACCAGAACTCAATTATGCTGGAACTCCGATCTTGGAATTCCTAACGTCTGGAACAATGAAGATTAATTTCTGTTGTTTAAGCTACTCAGTCTAGAGTAATTTGTTACTGTCTAAGACAGTAAGAAAGGGATTGTATGAAGTGTGGTTGGAAAGAAGTAGACAGGAAAATATCAAACCTGGCTCTATGTCATCATAAAGGAGTTGGCTTTTTTTTCCTATCAGCAACAGAAAGACAATCAAGGAATCAAAGCAGTGTGTGGGGAGTGAAGAGTTAAGATCCTGTGTGCTTTTTTCAAAATATCACTCTGTCTACTGTGAAAGTAAATCACTGAGGGAGGAGTTGAAACGTAAGGGAGCAGAGAGGCAGATTTGGATGTATTGTCATATTTTAGGGGAGTGATAGGGTGGCTTTGACTAGAGTTAACAGCAGAGAAAGAGAAAAATGGAAATTTTGGGATATGAATAGTGATGGAAAGAGAGGAATACAGATTGATCTCAGCTTTGGGGCAGGAGTTTCACAGGCACACTGTGGTGCCATTTATTGAAATGAAAAACTATTCAGTGAATTTTGTTTCAATCTCAGACATACTAAGGTTGAAATTTCTGTTAGATATCCAGGAGATTTCAAGTAGGAGATTGGATATATAGCTAAAGTATTATATTTGCAATTATCTTTCTTCAGTTGATCTTAGATGAATATCAGATAAATGAGTTGAGGTACAGTGAAAAGATTCCATTAAACTTAGAGCTATCTGGGTTCATATTATGGTCTTTCCTCTTTCTTATCTATGTGACTAGAGTGAGTGATAAAAATCTCTCTGAGATTCAGTTTTCTCATCTATGCAATGGTGGTAATAATAATAATAATAATACCTGCTTGATATGCATAATGTGACAATTAAGTAAAATTACTCATACGAAGTAGCTCCAACACTGAAGGCTATAAGATTAAAAAGTTTTGGAGTGTAAATAAATATGCATTGTTCTCATTTAGTTTTCCCATTTTTGAATAAAGAAGGAGACATAGGAAGATATCCTATATCCACTTGTCTATTCTATAATATTTGCACAGGTGTCTCAGTGTATAGTTACAACTGTTTTTTAATTCATCTTGAATGATACTCTTTGGCCAATGTTACCAGTTTTAAAAAGTGAATAATTCTGGTAATTCAAGCAAAACTTGTTCTTAAGCCATCAACTTACATATGTGACACCATTTCTTTTGGTATTAGTGAAAAATCTTGCAAAGTATTGTCTCTTTCTGTGAAAGCACTTCACTTTCTTTTCCTATTTTTAAATATAAGGAACCTAAGAATCAATAACTTGTTCACAAGTCCTAGAGCCAGGTAAAAATCTCACCCACAAATCTGAATTATAACACTGACTTACAGATTTAGGCATTTATAAATACCTTTTAACCTATTCCCTTTCTGCATGGATATAAATATATTATGTACCCTAGGAGGCAGAATTTTCATAGTTGTTTGCTGTAGTGCTTTTGTAAAAAAGAACAGAATATATTTTCACTGTCACAGAAAATCAGAGTTTCGTAGTTCTCTTGATCCTTGATGATTTTGCTTCTTTTTTTTTTTTTTAAGGTACTACTGGAAAAAAAAAACAAAACAAAACACCTTAAAGACAAAAGAAAAATAATGAATGGATATTTTCTTCCCTCTTCTGAATCGGAGAGATTTGCTGTCCTTGTAAAAACACTAGAGCCTCTTTGATTTTGACTCATTTTGTAATTCACAATATCAGCTTAGTAGTCCATGAGACCTCATGCATTTTTGTCCAGAAAGCAGAAGACATTTTCTATTATATAAAACTAATGTCTGTGAAGGGATGCCAGAACTTCACTTATCAGTGGTATTTTCAGTAAGTAAGACCACCTCTCTGTGATCCGAGGGATTTTAAGTTTATTTGGATTAAATCATGCCACAGGCTAGAATTCTCTAAGGTTTATTAAAGATGCATTATTAAAGATGAATAATTCTTTTCCATAATATCAGACAGCATATCTTCTATAAAATAGTATTAGACTTTCTGCTAAGTACGGGACATTTCTGGTCACCCATATTTGAAAACAAACTTCAAGGAGACTATTCATTTTCTTTGTATAAAGCAATCTTTCAGGACTGTATATTGAAATCATTCTTCAGAAGACAAAATATTACTTGCATTAGATATTCCTTTCCCTTTCCCAGAAGTCCAAGGGGTTAAGTAGAAGTTTGTACAAGCAGTCATGCACCTTTCTCCAGAAAATGAGAGGAAACAACTTATAGTATTTTGATATTACTTAAAATTAAATGTTTTGGTCCTATAATTAAGATTGGGTATGTTAATTACTTTCCCCTCACTACCATCAGTTCTGAACTCCTGAGTTTCTCAGTAATCTGTGAAGATCCTGAAACATTTTTGCATTTTCAGAACTAAGGTTCTGAGTGATTTGGGAATTAATACCCTATAACCTGTCATGAGGCAGTCATCTGTCCAGTAGCATCTCTTGTGACTTTTCTCCATTTTCATAAAGAGGAAGGATGAGAAAATCTCCAGATTTGCCTGAGGATGGACTCAAGGCAATGATCAGTCATGATCAAAGTTACTGTCCTACCTACCTAGGTTTATAAAACCTTTTTGTGCACCTTATTGTCTATTCAAAGAAAGAGAAGAGTGAAAGATAGTCTTTCAGACAAATTGGAGCATTTGAAATGCCAAGTCATTGCCTTTTGACGTCCTAAAATGCCTCACAAAATTATAAAGTTTTATGAATAATGCTCTATGCAATTGGCTGGAATGAGAGGTAGGTTATTCATTTACCTTGATGTAACTCAGATATATCCCATGGGCATGATTATATAGATACACTTATTTGAGTTTTTCTCGATTAGCCATTGTCTGTATCAGGTGTAATTCTACCTCAGCCCATGCTGTGTGCAACTGCCTGCGCTCATCTTCTAACTCCCTTTTATTTCTGCCCAGTGTCGCTTTAATGGCTTCATTTAACTTGCTCATCTGCACCCTGCTTTGCCTTTTGGCTCACTGACTGTTTTCTTCTTCTTGCCTTAGAAAACGGGCTTAATGACCAGTATTTTAGCCTCATTTAGCCTTAAGATTCTCTCGCAAATATCCCTTGGGATCCCATATAAATGATAGTATTTCTGAGCACTGACTTCCTTCACTTCTCTTTTCTTATTCCTCCCCATTGCTATGACAATGGAAGGTGAATAGTTTAGGCATTTTCTTTGTGTTAGAAGAAATTACCTTAATTTTGTAATAGATCTACAAGTGTTTTCATTAATAGTGGCTGCTGAATGATCTAGAAAATGATGGTAAACCGTGTGTGTGTGAGAGTGTGTGTGTGTGTGTGTGTGTGTGTGTACTTTTTATAGCTATCTCATCATCTGTATAGAGAGATTTGTTAAATATCTAAGTAAACATCATTTTTATAAAATGAAGTATGGGAGTGTTAAAATCAAGCGAACAAAATGGAACTATATATTCATGGCTTGGAATCTCTCCTACACAATTCCTTGAAGGATTGCTTAATTGCTCATTGTTTCTGCTTTCTCCGCCAAAAAGACTAATATTTGGATTTAAAATGAAAAGGAAAACCTTGGTAAGGGAAAGTGGAATTTCTTTAGGAAGTAACTATAGAGCATCCTACAGGGAGAGTGAATCAGATTAAAACAGTCACTGTAGGAATTTCCTTGTTAGAGAATATCCAGCCTGGCCTTGAGGGAAAATGTATCTCTCTCTTGCTGCTTTGTTTCTTGGCTTCTTGACTATGTCAATTTCCACCTTAGTAAAACTATTACCCATTCCAGGAACATGCCTCTCAAAGGTGCAGCCAATCTACTGCAGTTGATCTTCCTGGTTCAGTTATATTCCATTTGGGTTCTTCCTCTGCTTCTGTAACAATTCTCTGAAACAGAATATATATATTTATGCCCAGGTTCAAAAGTGGTCTTCATTGGGGGCAATTATAATCTTTCCTCTGTGTCTGCTCTCTGGCCTTTGCAGGACATAGTCATTGCCTGGTTTTCTTTTGGATCAGAGCCCTATATCTGGCATTTTTGGCTCTACTCTTAAATTTAGATTTCCATCCCTGCAATGCCTCTCAAATCAATTTTGAAATTCAAGATGGGTAGAGATCATGAAATTTTAGTTCTCAAGACTTGTGCTCAGTTTAATTATTTCCTAGGAATCTGATTAGTTTATAAATGGAATTGTAAAGTTGTTGTTGGTTATTTCTGAAGAAATGTGAAGAACAAGAAATGTAACTGGTTAGACTGTCACATCAGAGATCCCCAATGAACTAAGCCTCCTCATATCTACACCCTTGTATGGTCCTCTCCCACACTGACTTTCTAGAAACTTGATAAGTGATAGTGAATTAGGGCTAGCATTTGGTAAATGCTAATGATATCATGGAAGATATGAGGCATTAATTGGTATTTCATCCATTGCTGGATGTTTTGCACAGCATAACACACTCCCATCAGGACTACCTGTCATTCAAAGTAGAAATTCTCAAGTATAGGCTGAGGGGAAGGAGGGCAACCTCAATCCCAGGGAGGCAGATACCCCAGGTGGGGATTCATTTCACTTAACCTGTATTGGTTGAATAGACTATGATTAACAGTTAGGGAGTAAATATTTCATTTTTTATGGACTTCCCTGGCAAGGCAAGGTGAGTGAGAATTAAAAATGATTCTCACTAGTTTGGTAGCATGTTAGTTAATATAATGCTAGCAATTGTGACAAACAAACTCCAGTGGGTATAATGTCTCAAAAAAAGAACTCATTCAAAGTCCACAATGGGTGTTCCTTATGACAGGTGTTTTTCCCCCAAGTGATGTTCCAGGAGCCCAGTCTCTTTTATCTTGTGCTTCTACCATGATCTTGTGGATCATTGTGTTCATTTGCATTAATCCAGGAAAAGAAAAAAAAAAAGGAAAAGCACAGAAAATTTTACATGGGGCGGTATTTTTATGGAGAAGACCTGGGAGTAATGCTCATGATTGCTAGTCACATTCTATTGGCTAGAGCACGAGCTCCTATCCCCCAATCCCCAAGGGCAAAAAAAGGCTGGGAAATACTGACTAGCAGTTTGTCCAGGAAAATGATGAAATAGGGTTGGTGAGCTGCTATAGCAGTTGCTGACATAGCATCAACATTGTGCCTCAACATCCAATGAAGGGAGGTGTTAAGTGAGGAAAAGTAAATTAGGACTAAATAGATATCGTTCTCCAAATTTATTGCACAGAATTCCTGGATTTTCAAAAATTATGTATTTCAGTTTATACTCAAATATATCTTGCTGTTCTTGCTTACCACCAACTTTATATTTGAAATTTTGCTGGTTCCCTAATCCGTCAAGACTCTCAGCTCTCAACTTGGTAACTCTGGCTATCACACAACCTGGGAACATATTCAATATATAATAATGGCAGTTAGTTAGAGGGGTGACAAATGATGCTGAATAGTAGAGGAGAATGGAGAGAAGATAGTGTAAATTCCAGAGAAAAAAGGTTTTTTTGCTGGTCTTTTTAAAGTAATTGGTTCTTGATGTGGGACAAGAAGGAATCAACCCTTAAGATATTTGACTCTTTTCTTTGAAGGCTTTCCCTAAATAACCATTTCCTTTGTGCCAAATCTTATTCTCTACCTTTTTGCATTAGTTCTAGTCCTAGAATTTTTTTTTAATTGACCATGCACGATTCAGCCTTTATGAAATTATGTTGGAAATCTTTTAGCTTGTGTTGGGAAATGCAGAAAGTACCGGTAGAATGAGCAAAACTTTTTTATGGTTTATTCATGCCAGTAAACTGAGTCAGCAAGGGCATCCACATCCAAACAAGCTGTGGCACGGGGAGAGAATGAGGCAGAAACAACATTCGCATGCAGCACACTTCAAATTGCAAGTTTGAAATCACCTGTGCTCCCTCCTGGAGCAGTGGGTTTTTCTCCATAGAAAGTTCTTATCTACTGCAGAGGGAAGATTGGATTATATAAGGGTAAACAAACATTGCAGATTGTAGATATTCTGATTCTCAATGAAATCAAATTTCAGACCTCAGCATTATGGACTCTTAACTAGAGAAGACTGGGAACTGGGGAATTTCATAAAAAAGAAGCATATGAATATCTCCCAAGCTTCATGCTCTGGGTTATATTTTCTGCATTAAAAACGTAGGATTTTTATAATTGTGCATAATTTAAATGGAAGACTACTTTTTGACACAAAAGTTCTAGGAAAGTTTTTTGAAATTGATGTATTAGAGAAAATTGTGTATAAAGAAGTTAGAAATATCAGACCCCTAAGGTGCTTTAAGTTATCCTATTACTTTCTTTTATTGATGGAGAATGAAAGACCTACATATGTTGAATGACTCTTGCCCAAGTTTACAAATGGAGTCACATATATTGAGTTTTGCCCAGGTTTACAAATGGAGTCGCATATATTGAAAGAAAGTCTCCTTTCTTTCATTACAATGTTCTTTAATATTAAATAAATATATAGAAGCAGAAAATTATTTTAAAACCAATGTTAATTTTTGCAACCTGAAACAAGTGACATTTCTTTCAATAGCCACAAAAATATATTAACAGAAAAGAGGTAGGGTTTAGCTTTGTTTCTGCTAATCAAATGAGAAAAAGAAAGCAATATATTGAAATAACTGAATATTGAGCTAGAATTATTCATCGTAGTTTTGCACAGAAACTTATGAAATAGAGCTTAATGAACTGGGAAAGTTAACTAAAAATTATCTGGGTGAAAAAAAATAGCATTAGTACGTCAGTTATAAAAAAAGATAAAGCCAAAACACACAAAAAAAAAGACAACGGAGAATTTCACCATCTCATTATTCATGGGAATACGCTCACTATGACATAACAAATATGAGGATATGGAAAGATGAACAACATCTTCTGAAAGCACCTCGAAGCATTTTTCTCCTGTGAATGTATAATGGCATGCATATGTGAGAAAAAAATTCTTTGGATTTTGGCAGTATTCTTAGAGTAATTAGCTGCAGTGGGGATGTTTTTGGGTACATATTTATATAAACTAAAATGAGAATATGGCAAATTAGGTGAATGGCTATTATTTCCAAATTAGGGGAAAATAAAATAGGATGATGGAAAGAGGGATAAACTTTCAGATTTATACACTCAAAAGTCTTGGTCAAGGTGATACATTGACTAAAATAACCAATTGTATAAGGTAAACTGTTTGATGTTCATCAGGATATTATTATAGAATATTAATCATATAGAAGAAAAAGATACAAAGTTTACCTCTTATAGTGTGAGCTTTATTTCCATAGAACAGTGAGAAAGGATATATAAGGCATAAAATGATTACCATTATAATGTACCTATTAAACCAATATTAGTGTGTTGGGCTGCTTTGCTTTTTCTTTCCAATTAACATCAAACTTGGGTGTCTAGATATAGATAGTTTAATGAGAATAAAATTCCATATCTTCAAGTTCTATAAAACTCATATATAAAATTAACCTGAGAACAGGCCATAGGTGTGCTCTCAAAACTGTTGTTTCACTTTACAGTAGAAAGGCCTAGCTTGTTCCCATTCTGTATCTAACTATGGTGCATTATGGGAATGTAAAATCTATGTGGCCATCAAACAGGTAGACAAATCAATATATCAGTTTTAGGTACCCTCTTTTAATCAATGCTTCTTTGTTTCATACATATCTATTTTAATGGTAAAGAGCTACATTAGAAAATGTGTTTAAAACTATATGAGGAAGACTCATCATCTTAAAGGAAGATGCGTGGAGAGCTCCGCCTTATGAGCATGTTTGTTTTTTGCATTGGCTGATTCTCAAGCTAGTGCCACTATAATAGATTTCGATAATCTTACCCAACTGAGAGGAAAAGAGAAATACCATCTCAGACAAGCTGAGGTCAACATTTTGGTGGCCCATATGGGGATCCAGAAAAGACTTCCAATTACTCCAAGACTGGTGAGCAAACAGCTGTGTGGCTGACAGGGTCTTGGTGCTCTGGGCGGCTGTCAGGCCTGTGCCTCTGAGGTGGGAGAGCCGAATTCAGGAAACTGGTCCACCAGAGACCTCTCGGCTCCACATAATATCAAATGGCGAAAGATCTCAGAGATCTCCGTCTCAATGCTAAGACCCAGCTCCACTCAATGACCAGCAAGCTACAGTGCTGGACACCCTATGCCAAACAACTAGCAAGACAGGAACACAACCCCACCCATTAGCAGAGAGGCTGCCTAAAATCATAATAAGTCCACAGACATCCCAAAACAAACCACCGGATGTGGTCCTGCCCAACAGAAAGACAAGATCCATGCTCATCCACCAGAACACAGGCACCAGTTCCCTCCATCAGGAAACCTACACAACCCACTGAACCAACCTCACCCACTGGGGGCAGACACCAAAAACAATGGGACCTAGAAACCTGCAGCCTGCAAAAAGGAGACACCAAACACAGTAAGTAAAGCAAAATGAGAAGACAGAGAAACACACAGCAGATGAAGGAGCAAGGTAAAAACCCACCAGACCAAACAAATGAGAGGAAATAGGCAGTCTACCTGAAAAAGAATTCAGAGTAATAATAGTAAAGATGATCCAAAATCTTGGAAATAGACTGGAGAAAAGAAAAGAAACATTTAACACGGACCTAGAAGAACTAAGGAGCAAACAAACAATGATGAACAATACAATAAATGAAACTTAAAATTCTCTAGAAGGAATCAATAGCAGAATAACTGAGGCAGAAGAACGGATAAATGACCTGGAAAATAAATAGTGGAAATAACTTCCACAGAGCAGAATAAAGAAAAAAGAATGAAAAGAATTGAAGACAGTGTCAGAGACCTCTGGGACAACATTAAATGCACCAACATTTGAATTATGGGGGTCCCAGAATAAGAAGAGAAAAAGAAAGGGACTGAGAAAATATTTGAAGAGATTATAGTTGAAAACTTCCCTAATATGGGAATGGAAATAGTCAATCAAGTCCAGGAAGTGCAGAGAGTCCCATACAGGATAAATCCAAGGAGAAACACACCAAGACACATATAAATCAAACTATCAAAAATTAAATACAAAGAAAAAATATTAAAAGCAGCAAGGGAAAAACAACAAATAACATACAAGGGAATCCCCATAAGGTTAACAGCTGATCTTTCAGCCGAAACTTTGCAAGCCAGAAGGGAGTGGCAGGACATATTTAAAGTGATGAAAGGGAACAACCTACAACCAAGATTACTGTACACAGCAAGGATCTCATTCAGATTTGACAAAGAAATTAAAACCTTTACAGACAAGCAAAAGGTAAGAGAATTCAGCACCACCAAACCAGCTTTACAACAAATGCTAAAGGAACTTCTCTAGGCAGGAAACACAAGGGAAGGAAAATACCTACAATAACAAACCCAAAACAATTAAGAAAATGGTAATAGGAACATACATATCGATAACTACCTTAAATGTAAATGGATTAAATACTCCAACCAAAAGACATAGACTGGCTGAATGGATACAAAAACAAAACCCATATATATGCTGTCTACAAGAGACCCACTTCAGACCTAGGGACACATACAGACTGAAAGAGAGGGGATGGAAAAAGATATTCCATGCGAATGGAAATCAAAAGAAAGCTGGAGTAGCAATTCTCATGTGAGACAAAATAGACTTTAATTACAAGAAACAAAGAAGGGCACTACATAATGATCAAGGGATCAATCCAAGAAGAAGATATAACAATTGTGAATCTTTATGCACTCAACATAGGAGCACCTCAATACATAAGGCAACTGCTAACAGCCATAAAAAAAGGAAATTGACAGTAACACAATAATAGTAGGGGACTTTAACACCCCACTTTCACCAATGGACAGACCATCCAAAATGAAAATAAAGAAGGAAACACAAGCTTTAAATGACACATTAAACAAGATGGACTTAATTGATATATATAGGACATTCCATCCAAAAACAAGAGAATACACTTTCTTCTCAAGTATTCATGGAATATTCTCCAGGATAGATCATATCTTGGGTCACAAATCAAGCCTTGGTAAATTAAAGACAATTGAAATCGTATCAAGTATCTTTTCTGACCACAACACTATGAGACTAGATATAAATAACAGGAAAAAATCTGTAAAAAATACAAACACATGGAGGCTAAACAATACACTACTAAATAACCAAGAGATCACTAAAGAAATCAAAGAGGAAATAAAAAAGTACCTAGAAACAAAGGACAATGAAAACCTGATGACCCAGAACCTATGGGATGCAGCAAAAGCAGCTCTAAGAGGGAAGGTTATAGCAATACAAGCCTACCTCAAGAAACAAGAAACATCTCAAATAAACAACCTAACCTTACACCTAAAGCAATTAGAGAAAGAAGAACAAAAAAACCCCAAAGTTAGCAGAAGGAAAGAAACTGTAAAGATCAGATCAGAAATGAATGGAAAAGAAATGAAGGAAACAATAGCAAAGACCAATAAAACTAAAAACTGGTCCTTTGAGAAGACAAACAAAATTGATAAACCATTAGCCAGACTTATCAAGAAAAAAAGGGAGAAGGCTCAAATCAATAGAATTAGAAATGAAAAAGGAGAAGTAACAACTGACACTGCAGAAATACAAAGGATCGTGAGAGATTACTACAAGCAACTATATGCTAATAAAATGGACAACCTGGAAGAAATGGACAAATTCTTAGAAAAGCACAATGTTCCGAGACTGAACCAGGAAGAAATAGAAAATATAAACAGACCAACCACAAGCACTGAAGTTGAGACTGTGATTAAAAATGTTCCAAAAAACAAAAGCCCAGGACCAGATGGCTTCACAGATGAATTCTATCAAACATTTAGAGAAGAGCTAACACCTATCCTTCTGAAACTCTTCCAAAACACTGCAGAGGGAGGAATACTCAAAAACTCATTCTACAAGGCCACCATTATCCTGATACCAACACCAGACAAAGATATCACACAAAAAGAAAATTACAGGCCAATATCACTGATGAACACAGACGCAAAATCCTCAACAAAATACCAGCAAACCAAATCCAGCAAAACATTAAAAGGATCATAGACCATGATCAAGTGGGATTTATCCCAGGGATGCAAGGATTCTTCAATATACACAAATCAATCAGTGTGATATGCCACATTAACAAATTGAAGAATAAAAACCATATGATCATCTCAATAGATGCAGAAAAAGCTTTTGACAACCCTCAGAATGGGAGAAAATATTTGCAAATGAAGCAACTGACAAAGGATTAATCTCCAAATATACAAGCAGCTCATGCAGCTCAATAACAAAAAAACAAACAACCCCTTCCAAAAATGGGCAGAAGACCTAAATAGACATTTCTCCAAAGAAGACATACAGATGGCCAACAGACACATGAAAGGATGCTCAACATCACTAATCATTAGAGAAATGCAAATCAAAACTACAATGAGGTGTCACCTTACACCAGTTAGAATGGCCATCATCAAAAATCTACTAACAATAAATGCTGGAGAGGGTGTGGAGAAAAGGGAACCCACTTGCACTGTTGGTGGGAATGTAAATTGATACAGCCACTATGGAGAACAGTATGGAGGTTCCTTAAAAAACTAAAAATAGAACTACCATACGACCCAGCAATCCCACTACTGGGCATATAGCCTGATAAAACCATAATTCAAAAAGTGTCATGTACCACAATATTCATTGCAGCTGTATTTACAATAGCCAGGACATGGAAGCAACCTAAGTGTCCATCAACAGATGAATGGATAAAGAAGATGTGGCACATATATACAACGGAATATTACTCAGCAAAAAAAAGAAACAAAATTGAGTTATTTGTAGTGAGGTGGATGGACCTAGAATCTGTGATACAGAGTGAAGTAAGTCAGAAAGAGAAAAACAAATACTGTATGCTAACACATATATATGGAATCTAAAAAAAAAAAAATGATTCTGAAAAACTTAGGGGCAGGACAGGAATAAAGACACAGAGGTAGAGAATGGACTTGAGGACACGGGGAGGGGGAAGGGTAAGCTGGGATGAAGTGAGAGAGTGGCATGGACATATATACACTACCAAATATAAAACAGTTAGTGGGAAGCAGCTGCATAGCACAGGGAGATCAGCTTGGTGCTTTGTGACCACCTAGAGGGGTGGGATAGGGAGGGTGGGAGGGAGACGCAAGAGGGAGGAGATATGGGGATATATGTATATATATAGCTATGTATATGTATAGCTGATTCACTTTGTTATAAAGCAGAAACTAACACACCACTGTAAAGCAGTTATACTCCATTAAAGATGTTAAAAAAAAACCCAAAACTATGTGAGGATGTTCTTAGGTATGTTATAGAGTGGGGCAGTGCAAGTGATGATAATTTTCATTGAATGACATGTTCTCTTCCATCTTCGGACTACTGTCAAGTAATTTAATCCTTCTGAGGGAAAGGCCCATTAGAGGAAAGCAGAAGGAGCATCAGAAAGAAAGTGGTGATTCATTAGTTCTTCTATAAAACAAACTCATAACAAGACACTGTGCTTTAGCTAGCTGTGTATTTATCTAAGAATTGGAATTAATAAATGAGATAAGTGCCAAGGTGTCACAGTTTAAGATCTACTCTTTAAGTGAAAAATGATATTGGATATTTTTTTTTTGACAGACAGTAAGTCTGATTAGGTTAATTTACTAGACAATGAGAGTTGAGTTTGCCAATTGAGTTATGTATTATACATTTTCTGCAAATTGAATGACCTAAATTTGTAATTGCAAGGTTTTGATATTAACATACTTCAAGTGCATAAAGAGATTAAAATGTTTCATTTCATTTTATATGACACTGGTAGAGGTGCATTAAAATTAATTAATATTTTGGTATTTTTCTAATTCCTTCTTATTGACTTTATAATAAAGTGTTTCCAAGTTAAAGAGTAACATATATAAATAATACATGTTTGAAAAGTCTTGGTAAAATATTTTTCATATATGTATTAGTTTCCTGTTGTACAAGAAACTACCACAAAGTTAGTGGCTTAAAAACACACTCATTTATTACTTCACAGTTTCTGTGGGTTGGAAATTTGGGCATAGTCTAGCTGGGTTCTCTGCTCAGGATCTCAGAAAGCTGCAAGCAGAGTGTTTACAGGGGTTACAAACTCATCTGAGGCTTATTTAAAGTCCTTTTCCAAACTCATTAGTTGTTGGAAACATGAATTTCCTTGTAGTTGTGTGACTGAGATACTGATTTTCTTGTTAGCTGTAGATCAGAACCACTCTCAGCTCCTAAATGCCACCCTCTGGTCCTTGACATGTGGGGCTTGTCTCTCAAAACGTGGCAGCTCACTTCTTGAAGGCCAGCAGGAGAATTTTTTTCCATGCAGGATTCAGTCCCTCTTTAAAAGCGTCTCCTGATGAAATCATACTCACCGGGATAATCTTCATTTTTATTAATTCAAAGTCAACTAATTTGGAATCTTAATTTCATCTACAGAATGCCTTCACCTTTGCCATTTAATGTAATCTAATAATGGGAATGAAATCCATCCTATCCACATCTTACCCATGCTCAAGAGAAAGGGAATAAACAGGGTGTATACCCCAGGAGATGGGAATCTGGCGGTCATCTTAAAATTCTGTCTACCACGGTATATTTCCCAGAAATTAAGAAAGAAAAAATAATCTCTAATGGTATATAACAAGTTATATTGCCAGTCAGATGTCTGTAGGCATTTTTCCTTTATCTAAATCCTCACTAACTGTATTGAGAAAATGAATAGATTTGGATAAATTTTTTGTGGTAGGGCTAGTTCTCCCCTTTGTGGTTGCTCAAAAGCATGAATTGTAAATGAATCAGTTTGCCTAGAGGGTAGATCTTTTGGACTGATGCTATTTATTCTGGGCATCAAAGAATAAATATTAATTGTTAAAGATGTTTCATTTGCAATTCATAATGTAGAAATACATTGAATTGGTTTATGACATCCCTTCCAACTTCTTTCTCGTGAGATTTCCTGAACTACAGAGGCTGGAAAACTGAAAACCACAGTCCTTAGGTTTCTTGGCAGGTTAAGATTCCAGAGTGGCTTGGAAATATTTGCACTTTGGGAAGTAGAAAGTGAGGCTGAAGCTGGACATTTCCTGTTTCTGAGGATTCTGCTGGTGAGCAGTTTTGTGGAGACATTTCTTATTTAATAACGTATTTGTTTATTGTGTAGGACAATTAACGGAGGTACCAGTGTCCAGCCTGTAGCATCACAGGCATCAAGAGGTCTGAGTGGAACCTCCACTTTGATCATATCCTTATAGCATGGTTTTGAAACTGATGGCAGCAGTAGCAGCTTCTCAGTCATGGAAGGGACTTTTTTTTTTTTTTTTTATAAATTTATTTATTTATTTATTTATTTATTTATTTTTGGCTGTGTTGGGTCTTCGTTTCTGTGCGAGGGCTTTCTCTAGTTGTGGCAAGCGGGGGCCACTCTTCACCGCGATGCGCGGGCCTCTCACTGTCGCGGCCTCTCTTGTTGCGGAGCACAGGCTCCAGACGCGCAGGCTCAGTAGTTGTGGCTCACGGGTCCAGCCACTCCGCGGCATGTGGGATCCTCCCAGACCAGGGCTCGAACCCGTGTCCCCTGCATTGGCAGGCAGATTCTCAACCACTGCGCCACCAGGGAAGCCCGAAGGGACTTTCTAATTACAGCGTTGGTGTGTGGATGGAGAAGAAACCGCTCTAGGACTACCCTCTCCATTCAGTGGGTGGCTTCCTGATTACAGAAGAGGTAGCCCCTTTGGTGCTCATTCTCTGTTGTGGCTCTGGGAGTCTTTCCTAAAAGGACAATCTTGATTCTGTTTTTTCAGCATTCTCAGTGATTCTGTAAACCATCTTTTTTGGCTTTAGCCAGCTAGAATGTATTTCCTCAGTTACTAAACATTGCCCAGTACAGGTAGCGCTTCCTTACTTTTCCTAATCCTCTCCATTTCCAGAGAGAGAGTCACACTGCTGTACAGAACAATCATTTTAGTTGCTTTCTTACACCTATCAGACCCTTTGAATGTGAATGGGACGATTCTACTCCTTACTGATGCTCTTTTTCTTTCAATGTGAGTTGAAAATGACGCCTTACAGTGTGGACCTAATTATATTTGTACCCAAGGGTATTTGTTCTCAAAGCCAATTGGTGAAAAGGAAGAGGATACTTTGCTCCTAAAGTTCAATAGCTCATAAAAAATAATCAAAAGAAATCTCACAGATAGTCCATAAAGCTTGCATTATTGCCAGTTATAGGTTCACCAGGAGTTTTCAAATTTAATGACCATTTTTATAGTTAAAATACATAGGTTAAATTGTCCTTTTGCCCATGGGAGTTTTCCCTGCAGGCGAATTAAATTTCTTCTCTTCTTTTCCTAGCTGCTACTTTTCAAGTTTAGTTCCATAGAACTCCCAAGATTCCTTTAAAAAGAATGGATTATCATAGTGTTTAAGAAATAAAGTTGAATCGTGGTTTCTTTTTATTTTGACAGTGGTAACATCCTTTTCTGCAGCCAAAGTCTATACTAGAGAAAATGTACTCAGTGTAGCAGAAGACACATTTGGGTTTAATACAGCAAGGACTTCTTGGCAGAAAGGCTGTTTTGGCATGGTGCCTATCTTAATGTCATGTCGCGCACACAGCATGATTTAGTCCTCAGAAATATCCAGTGTTTGAATTTTGATAAAGTTCTGGATGATCGGTTGAATTTTTTACCTCTTACCTTAAAATGTATTTTGTTCAACCGTATCTTGAACTGCCAGCAATGCTCTTTGTGTTTCCCCTTATCACAGAACTCATTACTCTTGTAATCCTTGATGTAATATCTGTATTTGCCACTAAGTTCTATGAGGTTCGGACTTTTTCGCATCAGTTTTATGTGCCACTGTTTCTCTAGCTCATCACACTAAATGAATGACTGAAGAGATGTGTAAAAAAGTCTCCTAAGTTTATTTAAACCTAGAGTGGTAGAACATAAATGCTGTGGAAATTTTAATACCTTATATGAAATTAAAGTAATTTAAATTCATCTTCTATTTTATTTATCAAATAATTAGTTAGCACTTATCATGTGTTAGGCACAATTGTATGTAAAATTCAGTATTTGCTTATTTTATCCTCAAATATCCCCTTTAGGAAAGTGCTATTATTAACCTCCAACACACTAGGAAACTGAAGCATGTAAAAGTTTGTCAAAGTCACTCAGGAAGAAAGGGGCTGAGTCAGGATTCAGATCCAGTCAGCCTGGCCCCAGTTTCCTAACCACTACAGGGGCCAACTTCCGAACTTTGACTATCTTTGATTGTAACGCTTGGGAGATAAGTGGTGGGAAAAAAAAAAAACCCAACTGTGCCATTAATCTACATTTTATTAATTTATGGTAAATAATTACGGTTTATGGCACATTTTCTGAAACTATTATAAACAAATATGCCAATGAGAATCTGCCTGAGAATCCAGCAACAATAATAACCAGTTATCACTTTCTGAAAATTCATTTGAGTTTTCAAAAAGAGGCAAGAACAAAAGAAGTTAAAAAAAAATTCAGGTGGAGAACTTATCTGTTGGTAGTTTTATCTTCACAGTCTGTTTCCTCTCCCTATTTGATTCTACTACTCCCTTCTTATTCAGATTCTCCCACTGATGAAAACTGAGGTGGGAGGACTCTTGGTGGGGACTGTACTGACAGTAATGTGAAGCAGTAATTATAGACTCTGGAGTTTTTTGAAATGGCTTGTACTAGGAAAGAATCCTAAAGTATTAACACTGACTTAAATATTCCCTCTTATAAAGCACTGGACCACAAGTACACGTTTAGGCATGTAACAGGTGCTTCTCATTATGTAAGAGTGTCTATCACTGTCTTTTAAATAGTGTGGCAAATCATTCAGCACTTTTAAAAAGCTCAGGAAAAGTTACCTGATTTGCTAGAGCATGATGCGATAGAAGTGATAAAGCCTGTTACATATATAAGATATGATTACTCTCATATCATTGAACTCAGTATCTGAAAGCTGGATATAAAACTGACTTTTTCATCTGTTTCTGAGAGTAGAACTCAATCCTATTGCCCACCCTCACCTTCATAGCAACTCAGAAAATACCAGTAATGTATCCTTCTATGCATAGAGATATGACTTTTCCACAAACCTCCTGAACACTCATGTCTATACTTGTCCTATTACAACATTAATCACAATATATTGTAATGTTCTCTTTACTTGTCCCTATTCTTCATTAGTCTGTGAGGTCCTTGAGAGCACAGACTATGTCATTTTCTCCCAAAAGAACTAGAATGCCGCTTGATACAGAGTAACCATTTGATAACACTGGTTGACTAAGCAGAGGGTCATCCTGTTTGTTTCCTGTCAGTTTCCTATTGCAGCTATAACAAATTGCCACTACTTAGTGATACAGAACAATGCAAATTAATTATTTTACAATTCCGTAGGTCAGAAGTCAAACATGGATCTTACTGGGCTAAAATTAAGAGGTCAATGGGACTGTATTTTTAAAAAATTTTTATTTGAGTACAGTTGTTTCACAATCTTGGGTTAGTTTCAGGTGTACAGCATAGTGAAACAGTTATACATAGACATATATACACTCATTTTTAGATTCTTTTCCCATATAGGTCATTACAGAGTACTGAGTAGAGTTCCCTGTGCTATACAGTAGGTCCTTATTAGTTATCTATTTTATATACAGTAGTGTGTATATGTCAATCTCAATCTCCCAATTTATCCCTCACTCCCCCCCTCCCCCCGATAACCATAAATTTGTTTTCTACATCTGTGACTCTATTTCTGTTTTGTAAGTTCCTTTATACCATTTTTTTTTAGATTCTACATATAAGCAATATCATATGATATTTGTCTTTGTCTGACTTACTTCACTCAGTATGACCATCTCTGGGTCCATCCATGTCTTTGCAAATGGCACTATTTTGTTCCTTTTTATGACTGAGTAATATTCCATTGTATATTTGTACCACATCTTCTTTATCCATTCCTCTGTTGATGGACATTTAGGTTGCTTCCATGTCTTGGCTATTGTAAATAGCATTGCAATGAACATTGGGGTGCATGTGTCTTTTCAGATTATGGTTTTCTCCAGATATATGCACAGGAATTCCTTCTGGAGGATCTAGGGGAGAGTTCATTTCTTTGCTTTTCCTAGCTTCTAGAGACCACCCACATTCCTTGGTTCATGGCCCCTTCCTCTATCTCCAAAGTCAAGTGTGTAGCATCTTTGGCCAGTATTTTATAGTCATCTCCCTCTGGTTTCTTCTTCTGCTTACTTGTTCCACTTTTAAGGACTCCTGTAATTACTTCGGGCCCACCTGCATATCCAGGATAATATCCCTATTTTAAGGTCAGCTGATTAATAACTTTAATTTCATCTGCAACCTTAATTTAACTGTGCCATGTAATATAACATATTCGTATATTCCAGAATTAGGATGTAGGCGTCTCTGGAGAGCAGGGGCATTATTCTACCTACCACACTTCCTATATTCTATTCCAAAGTCAGCTACATAGCTGACTTGATAGTAAGAGTAGAATGGAAGGTATGGAATATGGCTCATGCAATGTCCATTCTAATCTCCAACCTTCTATATGTTTCTTTCTGTATTGCCGAAGCTGGACTGCTAGAACTCTATATCCCAAGCTCCTTTGCAGCTACTTTTCCAGGTGTGATTTAGGTCTGAGAATCAGACGCACTGCAGGGAAACTTGAATTTCATAATGAGGGAAATAGGAAAGAAGAAGGGACAAGGAAGGCATCCATTTTTCTGGTGCATGATGTGGCAGAGGAATTCATAGGTCTGCATCCACTGCTTCCGTGATTTGGTAGCTTTCTACAGTCATGATGGCATTTACCGAACTATGGCAGAGGCAGTGTGGTGCTAAGTTTACCAGTTTTCTGATTTGGTAAGTATAGTTTTCCTGGGCAGGGGCAGAATGCCTCTGAGGGCTTGATGGTTTCCTGGAAAGCTCATTAAGCACTTGCTGCCCATTTTTAAGCAATGTGCTGTATGGGGAGACTGTATTGCATCAATTCTAAATATATTTTCCCTGTCAGTATGTTTATCATTCTTAGTAGTACATGAGATAATGACGTGTCTTATAATCAATCCTGTCAGTTATGTGAAATATTGTACATTTCTTTCTGGAGGAAGCATCTAGCGTGGTTTCTGCGACTCAATCCTGTCTGATACAGGTAGTCATTGTTTTAGTCTAAGGTCAGTAATTTATAACAATGAAAATGAGTATCTAACCTTTAAAATTCAACTCTAAGATGTAGAAAAACATACGATTTACTGGTTTCTCTTGTAATCTCTGTGTCTTGACCATCAAGGACAAAAATGGACTTCTGTTCAGAAAAACAATACAGCTGCAAATTAGTTGCTACATAAGAGGATATATTTAACAAGGATACTTATCATAATTTACTTTTAGGCATTAAAACATATCAACCTGGATTCCCTGAGGAGTAAATAATTCTGATTATTAGACTTTCACCAATCGATATTTTTAAAAGTTGCAATTTATTACATGCCAGAGATTTTGTTAGGTTATCCAAATCTCATTGCCTATTCTCTACTCTATACTATTATATAGGAAACATCAAGACAATTTTAGGGAAGCAGGCATAATGTTGGAAAAATAATTTATTTTTTGCCTCAACTTTCAATATTAATGTATATATTCAACTTATAAACAAAAGTATTCAGATTCAGAATATGATAATGACATAAGCAATCCACTATAAAACATTCAAACTTGTGCTAACAATAAAGGTGCAATTGTAATTTTACTTGTGTGCTCTTAAAAGTCAAACATTAAAAGCAACTTGACGTACCAGTTAGTCGATGTTTAACCCTTTACAATTCAGGCCTTAATTCCATTTTGATAGAAATGTTTCTAAAATGTCTTCTATGCCTCCTTACTTCTTATTTTAAACTGTATCAAACTTCTCTTATGATACGTGCTTATGCTATGATTGTCAAGAACTGCGACCAACCGGGTGCAGATCTAGGTGGGATAGGATGGATTACTGTTGGGGCATATACAACCATGTTGGCTCTGAAGCTTTTCGTGGAAAAGAATTCCAGTGCTAGCTTACTGTTGTTTTCATATCTCTCTTTTCTGATGAAGGTTGAGTTTAAAATTCGCAGCTTCATGACTTCCTAAGCAGAGCTCAAAAGCTGCATTTCTGTAAAAAGAAATGCGTGTACGTGAAAGGTTGAAGCAGAAAATGATCATCGAGTAGGAAATTATTTTATTATAACCTTTTCTTATCAGTGTCCTTTGACTCATCTGCACAAGTTTCAACACTATTATTTCTGTATCACTAACACCAATCAGAGTGCACTCTGGGTTTTCTGTCTTGTTGCCTTATTTGTTTAGGCTGAATATTCTTCATTATTTCAAAAATTTCTGACAACAAATTTCTGAACATCTCAGTGAAAGTGTACATATTCTTCATCTTTATTGGATAACTTCTGCTTATCTGATACCAGACTACAATTTTTGCTAAGTTTTACTTTAACGAGCAACACAGACACAAGTAAATTTATAATTGTGTCTTTATCCTAAAAACAATATTGAATGTTCCCTAATGGATCTTTTGTGTGATAACATTTCACATTTAGAAGCTAAATACCACAGCTCATAGGTTGAATATATAAAATAACACTGAAAATTCAGGAATATAATGAAAAGTGTTTTTCTAAGCTTACGCCTGCTTCCTTAAAGTGTCCCAGTGTCCCATATGCAACAGAGAACTTTTTGTCCATTTTTATTGGCTTGTTTGTGGGCTTGTTATTGAATTGTAAGAGCATATTATTTTAAAAAGCTTTCTTTGCAATTAAAATGTAATTTGCTCTGCAAATAGAGAATCAAAACAATCAAGTGTTATTCTGAACACACTTTTAATTCAGAATAAATTTTACACAGACTTGAGATCAGAGGTGATCTGGTAGTCACTCTGATCACCATGTCCATTAGACATTTTCAACCCTGAATCAATTTCATAGATTCTGCCATATTCTGAATCAAACAAAACGTCACTGAAAATTTTGTAAAATTTATGCACTGGCCTCTTAAAGTAAAAAAAAAATTATTCATAGGTTATTACAGCTTTTAAGCAGTCCACTTACACTAGAGTAAATGCTTTGAAAATCAGCACACGTACAAGGACTTATATGGACCTTGTTAAAACATCACTCTTTATGGGGAGCAGCTTACTGAGTTTGCTTATCCTGGGTATTGTGTACTTGATTACATTTTCATCAGGTAAGATTTTCCAAGTTCATAAATTTATGGGAGAAAATCATAAATCATAAATTTATGATGGGAGAAAATGGGGGATAATTATATATTTTAAGTTGGGACTTTACATACCTACAAACAAAATTAGTTGAAAATGACTGAACCAACAGTATAGATGAAATAATTTTCTATACAATTGAGTATGAATATATTTAGCAATTATTAGGACTATATGAGGGTTATTATATGAGTTACTCAATCTTAATATTTAAGTAACTTGCATAAACAGTATAGTTGACAGGGTAATCTATCTCAGGTTCTAGGAATCCGCTTCACTATCAAATATATTTATTTGTAATATGCTGGATTGATGTGGGATGCTGCTTTCTAGTTTCAGAGCTTATATTTTTAAGTCTCTGCTTATGCACTGGCCTAGAAATTCTTCTTAAATTCAGAAATAATTTTCTAATCATGAATTCCCTAATGTGAAATTCCATTATATGCAACTTGATTTCTGTATGTATTTTGAGAAATGTAATAATTTGTGTTTGAAACATAAGTCGCTGCTATTGTAAATAATTTTCAAGTCTTGTTATTGGAATATAAAGAAGTAAATTAGAAAAGTTAAATATGAAATTAAGAAGTATTGGCATTAAAAATGGGAATTAAATAGGGTGGAGATATGTGCCATACTTGCTGAAAAGAGGTAGAGGCAACTGAGAGAAAGTAAACCTGAGCCTTAGGCTTGAATTGTTGCCTCATGTTGTCAAGGGGAAACCAACATCTGCTTAAAATGAACTACTTGTTTTGTGCTGGGATTAAAAATTTCTATGGGTGCAGTTAAAGTCTCTAACCTTGTGGAAATTGAGAATTAATTAGATTTGCTGAGTAGTTTAAACAAAGGATGCTCAGCATTTTCTTATATTTCTTGCATTTGAGTTTTCTGTGGGCCAGAAGTTGGATCAAGGAGATAGTTATCCACAATACTAAGTAATAAGATTGGTAATGCTTTAAAATAATTCATTGTGACTGCCACATAACAGGCATGCTTATCACAGTATATCTGAGATGTTCCCAAATATCCAGTTTTAGATTCATTCATTAGGTCTAATTCCATTTATAAATTTAACATTTGAAAGAATGCTAATATTTCTAAAAAGATTGCTCAGCCTTATTAAGATTAAATTGTCTTTTGCTGACAAAGTTTTTACCACAAGAATGTTAGAAACAGCAAAATTTTGCTTAAGACCTACATATTCATTGGTTTAAGGTGACATGATAGACATATCAACATACTTTCAGGTTCAGGGTAGAGGTAGAATATTCAATTTCTTACCACTAATATTGTTTTTGAGTGAATCTGTACTCCCTGATATTTACTCCATTTTTGGAATTCAGACCTATCATCACTGATATAAAAAACAGTTGGAGCTTCAAGATGGCAGAAGAGTAAGACGCGGAGATCACCTTCCTCCCCACAAATACATCAGAAATACATCTACATGTGGAACAACTCCTACAGAACACCTACTGAACACTGGCAGAAGACCTCAGACCTCCCAAAAGGCAAGAAACTCCCCATGTACCTGGGTAGGGCAAAAGAAAAAGAAAAACCAGAGACAAAGAATAGGGACGGGACCTGCAGCAGTGGGAGGGAGCTGTGAAGGAGGAAAGGTTTCCACACACTAGGAAGCCCCTTCGCGGGCGCAGACTGCGGGTGGCGGAGGGGGGGAGCTTCGGAGCCATGGAGGAGAGTGCAGCAACTGGGGTGCGGAGGGCAAAGCAGAGAGATTCCCGCACAGAGGATCAGCGCCGACCGGCACTCACCAGCCCGAGAGGCTTGTCTGCTCACCCGCCGGGGCGGGCGGGTGCTGGAAGCTGAGGCTTGGGCTTCGGTCGGATCCCAGGGAGAGGACTGGGGTTGGCGGCGTGAACACAGCCTGAAGGGGGCTAGTGCGCCACAGCTAGCCGGGAGGGAGTCCGGGAAAAAGTCTGCAGCTGCCTAAGAGGCAAGAGACCATTGTTTCAGGGTGCGCAAGGAGAGGGGATTCAGAGCACCACCTAAACAAGCTCCAGAGACGGGCGCGAGCCGCGGCTATCAGCGCGGACCCCAGAGACGGGCATGAGATGCTGAGGCTGCTTCTGCCGCCACCAAGAAGCCTGTGTGCAAGCACAGGTCACTATCCACACCGCCCCTCCCAGGAGCCTGTGCAGCCCGCCACGGCCAGGGTCCCGTGATCCGGGGACAACTTCCCTGTGAGAATGCATGGCGCACCTCGGGCTGGTGCAACGTCACGCCAGCCTCTGCTGCCGCAGGCTTGCCCCGCAACCATACCCCTCCCTCCCCCTGGCCTGAGTGAGCCAGAACCCCCGAATCAGCTGCTTCTTTAACCCCGTCCTGTCTGAGCCAAGAACAGACGCCCTCAGGCGACCTACACGCAGAGGCGGGTCCAAATACAAAGCTGAACCCCGGGAGATGTGTGAACAAAGAACAGAAAGGGAAATCTCTCCCAGCAGCCTCAGGAGCGGTGGATTAAATCTCCACAGTCAACTTGATGTACCCTGCATCTGTGGAATACCTGAATAGACAACGAATCATCCCAAATTGAGGAGGTGGACTTTGGGAGCAACGATATATATATATATTTTCCCTTGTTCTCTTTTTGTGAGTGTGTATGTGTATGCTTTTGTATGTGATTTTGTCTGTATAGCTTTGCTTTTACCATTTGTCCTAGGATTCTGTCTGTCCGGTTTTTTTTGTTTGTTTTGTTTTTTTAGTATAGTTTTTAGCCCTTGTTATCATTGGTGGCTTTGTTTTTTGGTTAGGTTCCTCTCTTCTTTCTTTTTTTTTTATTACTTAAAAAATTTTTTTTAATAATTATTTTTTATTTTAATAACTTTATTTTATTTTATTTTACTTTATTTTATCTTCTTTCTTTCTTTCTTTTTTTCTCCCTTTTATTCTGAGCCGTGTGGATGACAGGCTCTTGGTGCTCCAGCCAGGCGTCAGGGCTGTGCCTCTGAGGTGGGAGAGCCAACTTCAGGACACTGGTCCACAAGAAACCTCCCAGCTCCATGTAATATCAAACGGCAAAAATCTCCCAGAGATCTCCATCTCAATGCCAAGACCCAGCTACACTCAACGACCAGCAAGCTACAGGGCTGGATACCCTATGCCAAACAACTAGCAAGACAGGAACACAACCCCATCCATTAGCACAGAGGCTGCCTAAAATCATAATAAGGCCACAGAAACCCCAAAAAACACCACCACACGTGGATCTGCCCACCAGAAAGAAAAGATCCAGCCTCATTCACCAGAACACAGGCACTAGTCCCCTCCACCAGGAAGCCTACACAACCCACTGAACCAACCTTAGCCACTGGGGGCAGACACCAAAAACAATGGGAACTAGGAACCTGCAGCCTGTGAAAAGGAGACCCCAAACACAGTAAGTTAAGCAAAATGAGAAGACAGAGAAACACACAGCAGATGAAGGAGCAAGGGAAAAACCCAACAGACCTAACAAATGAAGAGGAAATAGGCAGTCTACCTGATAAAGAATTCAGAATGATAGTAAAGATGATCCAAAATCTTGGAAATAGAATGGAGAAAATACAAGAAACGTTTAACAAGGACCTAGAAGAACTAAAGAGCAAACAAACAGTGATGAACAACACAATAAATGAAATTAAAAATTTCTCTAGAAGGGATCAATAGCAGAATAACTGAGGCAGAAGAACGGATAAGTGACCTGGAAGATAAAATAGGGGAAATAACTACTGCAGAGCAGAATAAAGAAAAAAGAATGAAAAGAGGACAGTCTCAGAGACCTCTGGGACAACATTAAATGCACCACCATTCGAATTATAGGGGTCCCAGAAGAAGAAGAGAAAAAGAAAGGGACTGAGAAAATATTTGAAGATATTATAGGTGAAAACTTCCCTAATATGGGAAAGGAAATAGTTAATCAAGTGCAGGAAGCACAGAGAGTCCCATACAGGATAAATCCAAGGAGAAACATGCCAAGAAACATATTAATCAAACTATCAAAAGTTAAATACAAAGAAAAAATATTAAAAGCAGCAAGGGAAAAACAACAAATAACACATAAGGGAATACCCATAAGGTTAACAGCTGATCTTTCAGCTGAAACTCTGCAAGCCAGAAGGGAGTGGCAGGACATATTTAAAGTGATGAAGGAGAATAACCTACAACCAAGATTACTCTACCCAGCAAGGATCTCATTCAGATGTGATGGAGAAATTAAAACCTTTACAGACAGGCAAAAGCTAAGAGAATTCAGCAACACCAAATCAACTTTACAACAAATATTAAAGGTACTTCTCTAGGCAGGACACAAGAGAAGGAAAAGACCTACAATAACAAACCCAAAGCAATTAAGAAAATGGTCATAGGAACCTACATATCGATAATTACCTTAAATTTAAATGGATTAAATGCTCCAACCAAAAGACATAGACTGGCTGAATGGATACAAAAACAAAACCCATATATATGCTGTCTACAAGAGACCCACTTCAGACCTAGAGACACATACAGACTGAAAGTCAGGGGATGGAAAAAGATATTCCATGTAAATGGAAATCAAAAGAAAGCTGGAGTAGTAATTCTCATATCAGACAAAACAGACTTTAAAATAAAGACTATTACAAGAGACAAAGAAGGACACTACGTAATGATCAAGGGATCAATCCAAGAAGAAGATATAACAATTGTAAATATTTATGCACCCAACATAGGAGCACCTCAATACATAAGGCAAATACTAACAGCCATAAGAGGGGAAATCGACAGTAACACAATCATAGTAGGGGACTTTAACACCCCACTTTCACCAATGGACAGATCATCCAAAATGAAAATAAATAAGGAAACACAAGCTTTAAATGATACATTAAACAAGATGGACTTAATTGATATTTATAGGACATTCCATCCAAAAACAACAGAATACACATACTTCTCAAGTGCTCATGGAACATTCTTCAGCATAGATCATATCTTGGGTCACAAATCAAGCCTTGGTAAATTTAAGAAAATGGAAATCGTATCAAGTATCTTTTCTGACTACAATGCTATGAGACTAGATATCAATTACAGGAAAAAATCTGTAAGAAATACAAACACATGGAGGCTAAACAATACCCTACTAAATAACCAAGAGATCACTGAAGAAATCAAAGAGGAAATCAAAAAATACCTAGAAACAAGTGACAATGAAAACCCAACAACACAAAACCTATGGGATGCAGCAAAAGCAGTTCTAAGAGGGAAGTTTATAGCAATACAATCCTATCTTAATAAACAAGAAACATCTCAAATAAACAACCTAACCTTACACCTAAAGCAATTAGAGACACAAGAACAAGAAACCCCAAAGTTAGCAGAAGGAAAGAAATCATAAAGATCAGATCAGAAATAAATGAAAAAGAAACGAAGGAAATGATAGCAAAGATCAATAAAACTAAAAGCTGGTTCTTTGAGAAGATAAAGGAAATTGATAAACCATTAGCCAGACTCATCAAGAAGAAAAGGGAGAAGACTCAAATTAATACAATTAGAAATGAAAAAGGAGAAGTAAAAACTGACACTGCAGAGATACAAAGGATCATGAGAGATTACTACAAGCAACTCTATGCCAATAAAATGGACAACCTGGAAGAAATGGACAAATTCTTAGAAATGCAAAACCTTCTGTGACTGAACCAGGGAGAAATAGAAAATATGAACAGACCAATCACAAGCACTGAAATCGAAACTGTGATTCAAAATCTTCCAACAAATAAAAGCTCAGGACCAGATGGCTTCACAGGCGAATGCTATCAAACATTTAAAGAAGAGCTAACACCTATCCTTCTCAAACTCTTCCAAAACATAGCAGAGGGAGGAACACTCCCAAACTCATTCTACGAGGTGACCATCACCCTGATACCAAAACCAGACAAAGATGTCACAAAGAAAGAAAACTACAGGCCAATATCACTGATGAACATAGATGCAAAAATCCTTAACAAAATACTAGCAAACAGAATCCAACAGCACATTAAAAGGATCATACACTATGATCAAGTGGGGTTTATCCCAGGAACGCAAGGATTCTTCAATATACACAAATCAATTAACGTGATACACTATATTAACAAATTGAAGGAGAATAACCATATGATCATCTCAATAGATGCAGAAAAAGCTTTTGACAAAATTCAACACCCATTTACGATAAAAACCCCTCCAGAAAGTAGGCATAGAGGGAACTTTTCTCAACATAATAAAGGCCACATGTGACAAACCCACAGCCAACATCATCCTCAATGGTGAAAAACTGAAACCATTTCCACTAAGATCAGCAACAAGACAAGGTTGCCCACTCTCACCACTATTACTCAACATAGTTTTGGAAGTTTTAGCCACAGCAATCAGAGAAGAAAAAGAAATAAAAGGAATCCAAATTGGAAAAGAAGAAGTAAAGCTGTCACTGTTTGCAGATGACATGATACTATACATAGAGAATCCTAAAGATGCTACCAGAAAACTACTAGAGCTCATCAATGAATTTGGTAAAGTAGCAGGATACAAAATTAATGCACAGAAATCTCTTGCATTCCTATATACCAATGATGAAAAATCTGAAAGTGAAATTAAGAAAACACTCCCATTTACCATTGCAACAAAAAGAATAAAATTTCTAGGAATAAACCTACCCAAGGAGACAAAAGACCTGTATGCAGAAAATTATAAGACACTGATGAAAGAAATAAAAGATGATACAAATAGATGGAGAGATATACTATGTTCCTGGATTGGAAGAATCAACATTCTGTAAATGACCATACTACCCAAAGCAATCTACAGATTCAATGCAATCCCTATCAAACTACCACTGGCATTTCTCACAGAACTAGAACAAAAAATTTCACAATTTGTATGGAAACACAAAAGACCCAGAATAGCCAAAGAAATCTTGAGAAAGAAAAACAGAGCTGGAGGAATCAGACTCCCTGACTTCAGACTATACTACAAAGCTACAGTAATCAAGACAGTATGGTACTGGCACAAAAACAGAAATATGGATCAGTGGAACAGGATAGAAAGCCCAGAGGTAAACCCACGCACATATGGTCACCTTATCTTTGATAAAGGAGGCAAGAATATACAATGGAGAAAAGACAGCCTCTTCAATAAGAGGCTGGGAAAACTGGACAGCTACATGTAAGAGAATGAAATTAGAACACTCCCTAACACCATACACAAAAATAAACTCAAAATGGATTAAAGACCTAAATGTAAGGCCAGACATGATAAAACTCTTGGAGGAAAACATAGGCAGAACACTCTATGACATAAATCACAGCAAGATCCTTTTTGACCCACATCCTAGAGAAATGGAAATAAAAACAAAAATAAACAAATGGGACCTAATGAAACTTAAAAGCTTTTGCATAGCAAAGGAAACCATAAACAAGACGAAAAGACAGCCCTCAGAATGGGAGAAAATATTTGCAAAAGAAGCAACTGACAAAGGATTAATCTCCAGAATTTACAAGCAGCTCATGCAGCTCAATATTAAAAAAACAAACAACCCAATCCAAAAATGGGCAGAAGACGTAAACAGACATTTCTCCAAAGAAGATATACAGATTGCCAACAAACACATGAAAGAATGCTCAACATCATTAATCATTAGAGAAATTCAAATCGAAACTACAATGAGATATCATCTCACACCAGTTAGAATGGCCATCATCAAAAAATCTACAAACAATAAATGCTGGAGAGGGTGTGGAGAAAAGGGAACCCTGTTGCACTGTTGGTGGGAATGTGAATTGATACAGCCACTATGGAGAACAGTATGGAGGTTCCTTAAAAAACTAAAAATAGAACTACCATACGACCCAGCAATCTCACTACTGGGCATATACCCTGAGAAAACCATAATTCAAAAAGAGTCATGTACCAAAATGTTCATTGCAGCTCTATTTACAATAGCAGGACGTGGAAGCAACCTAAGTGTCCATCGACAGATGAATGGATAAAGAAGATGTGGCACATATATACAATGGAATATTACTCAGCCATACAAAGAAACGAAATTGAGTTATTTGTAGTTGAGGTGGATGGGCCTAGAGTCTGTGATACAGAGTGAAGTAAGTCAGAAAGAGAAAAAGAAATACCGTATGCTAACACATATATATAGAATCTAAAAAAAAAAAAAAGGTCATGAAGGACCTAGGGGCAAGACGGGAATAAAGACACAGACCTACTAGAGAATGGACTTGAGGATACAGGGAGGGGGAAGGGTAAGCTGGGACAAAGTGAGAGAGTGGCATGGACATATATACACTACCAAACGTAAAATAGATAGCTAGTGGGAAGCAGCTGCATAGTACAGGGAGATCAGCTCGGTGCTTTGTGACCACCTAGAGGGGTGGAATAGGGAGGGTGCGAGGGAGGGAAATGCAAGAGGGAAGAGATATGGGGACATATGTATATGTATAACTGATTCACTTTGTTATAAAGCAGAAACTAACACACCATTGTAAAGCAATTATACTCCAATAAAGATGTTAAAAAAAAACACATTATATTAGATGGTGGTATAATTAATGGTATAGAATCAGCAAGTTCATAACAAAATGGTCCCTTATTGCCACAAAAATATTTTCAAATTCATGGCAATTGCATACTGAAAATCTTAACTGTAACAACCCTGACTTATATGACACTGCCTTTAGCAGAATCAACATTATGTTATGTTTATTTCTTTATCTGAGTAAACATTAGGCTTGTTTGTGCTGTTATGAATTCTCCTGTGTTTTTGTTTATATATGTATTTTTTATATTATGCTACTTATTCCTTTCCTGTGTCCCTCACTGATTCCACAAGTCATATATTCTCCCCTTAAGTGCTGTATATTACGCTGAATTTCAAGTGAGTCATTACATCTTGGCAAGTTATGTGTCTTTGCTCTGCCAGCTTCTACCAAGAAAACTAAAATCAATGATAATTATTTGGACTTATGTATGCTCAACTGTTAAGCATTTAGAAGTGAGAGTGTGAAAATCTTTAATATAATAGATTGTATCTATTTCTATGTTATTTCTCTAATTACGGTATACATGCATGATGAGTAGAGGTATGTTTCACTATTTTCAAAGCTTTGGTGAAGACTTAAAGTAGTTTCATTAAGTCCCTATTCATAACACAAAGACCCCCCCCCCCACTTCAAGTATCCAAGCCCCAACTTCACCATCAAGGAATATATGTTTGTCTGGATCAATTAAAAAGGGGAGGTCGAAATGGGAATTTTGAATGGGACTAAACAACATTTTGGGGCACAGATAGGTGTCACTGCTGCATATAAAATAAATTGTATAATCTTTATATGAATGAGATATTGACTGCTGTAGATGCCCGGGTATGTATACGGTATTCCTTTGAATGAGGACAGGATTAGCTGTAGAGGCTAATTCTGCTCCCATTCAACTATTGATACTGTTCTTTTGGATGAAGGCTGCTTGGTCTCTGATGCTGATGCTGGTCTCTCCGGAGTCAGCACCACAAGTCAGGGCCCTAACAATCTATCAATATTATCTGGTCTTGCTCCACTGATAGTTTCCTCCTCTTTTCAACTGGTTAAATTTTGTTTTATTATAGGTTAAAAAGAACTTAGCTTATCGTACATTCTCATTATCTTGGGCTTTATAATTGACTTCATGTTTTAAGTTCATTTAGTTCTTAGCCTATTTGGAACTATAAATCACTTTCCTGTTCAAATAATTTAGCCCTTATAAAGTCCCTTCAAGCTTATGTTTCTTCATATGAGTGTCAAGAATTTACTCTGAAAAATAAAATTAAAATAGGTGTTTTTTGCCTTATTTATGTATTTATTCACTCAGTATCAATATTAACTGAGGGCTTGCCATATTCTAAGCATTGTTTTTGGTGCTGGAGACAAATAAATTAGACAGTGGAAGCCTCTGATCTTTTAAAATGTACATTCGTGGGGTGAGATGGAGAGCAAACAAACACCTATGCAATAAAAATATGAGAAAGTAATAACTGCAATACAGAGAAGTAGAATAGGGTATTATGGTGGCATGCCTTGATAACCAGGCATGGATATCCTCAGGAAGCAAACTGTGTGCTGAAATTTGAAGGAGATTTGTATCACTCATCAACACAAGGGCATTGACTATACCGTATTCTGAATGGGTGTAAAGATGTGGAAAATGAAGGATAGAAGACAGATGAGATGTACCCTAAAGCAGTATTTCAGCAATATTTCTCTAACTTTATTTTGTATTAATATTATTGATGGCACTTTTTTTTTTTATAGTCCAGAGTTGAGATTTCATTCATTGAGTTTGGAGTGGGCCTCAATAATACAAATTTTTATCAAATCCCCAAATGGCATTTGGACTACACTTTGAGAAACCACGTATTGAAACTACCCATTGAAACAGAATGTAAATATCATAATAAGGCCCTCTGGGAGGAGGAGGGCAGGCTTACCAAGCTGATTCAAAAATGGCTTCAGAGAGCAGGAAAAGGGAACTTGCTTAGGATTTTTATGGTGGTTAAATAGAGGGACTGCGGTAAGGGTCTTGACTTTCTACTGGCATCAAAGGGTGAAGTACCTGGGCTTTCTTCTTTAAATTTTATTTTATTTTTTTACTGAATTATAGTTGATTTACAGTGTTGGGCCAATCTCTGCTGTACAGCAAACTGACTCAGTTATACACATATAGACATTCTTTTTTTTTTTTTACAGTAAGTCCCCTGCACATGAACCTTCAAGTTGTGAACTTTCAAAGATGCTAACGTGTGTTCGCCTGTCCAGTCATGTAAGTTAGTTCACGTGTCTGGCGTACATTGTCATGTGTGTGAATCCTCTACAGGTGGTTGTGCTTTCGTGTACACTTTACTATACAGTACTGTATACAGTACAGTAGTACAGTATCTTTATTTCAAGCCCAGGATGTCTGGAAGAAAGCGTAAAAGCAGAGGTGATGTAGCTGGTACTACTGTACTTTTCAAGGTACTGTACTATAAAATTTAAAATGTTTTCTTTTTTTTTGTTTTTTTATGTATTATTTGTGTGAAAATTATTATAAACCTATTACAGTACAGTACTATATAGCCAATTATGTTAGTTGGGTTACACTAGGCTAACTTTTTTGGACTTATGAACGAGCTCTTGGAATGGAACTCCATCATATGTGGGGGACTTACTGTATATTCTTTTCCATTATGATTTATCACAGGATATTGAATATAGTTCTCTGTGCTATACAGTAGGATCCTGTTGTTTATCCATCCTACATATAATAGTTTACATCTGTTAATCCCAAACTCCCAGTCCTCCCCTCCCCCAGACACCAGTCTGTTCTCTATGTCTGTGAGTTTGTTTCTGTTTTGTAGATAGGTTCATTTGTACAATATTTTAGATTCCACATATAAGTTATATCATATGGTATTTGTCTTTCTCTGTCTGACTTACTTCACTTAGTATGATAATCTCTAGTTACAACCATTTTGCTGCAAATGGCATTATTTCATTCTTTTTTATGGCTAAGTAGTATTCCGTCATATATATGTATTGCATCTTAATCCATTCATCTGTCAATGGACATTTAGGTTGTTTCCATGCTTTGGCTATTGTGAATAGTGCTGCTGTGAACATAGGGGTGCATGTGTCTTTCTGAATTATGGTTTTGTCTGGGTATATGCCCAGGAGTGGGACTGCTTGATCATAAGGTAATTCTATTTTTAGTTTTCTGAGGAACCTCCACACTGTTTTCCATAGTGGCTGCACCAACTTACTTTCTTAACATCATGCTTAGATGTGAGGTTGAAGGGGAAGAGAGATGGGTGTGGCTTAAAAACTTAGCTGTTAAATATCAAAAATGGAGTAAGACTCTATTGCACTTCCAAGAATGAATAATTGCAGCACTATATAATCTACCTTGAGTCTGAAATGAATTCTGTTCCAAGACTTCTTAATCCTATCCAACCAACTTTCTTTTACTTTTGAGTTTTGTCTGATGTGGTAGATGATATTACTGTTCAGCAAATATTCTTGCCCTCTACTGACTTACATGGGAGGAGGACACTAATCCATTGATGTTGGACTTGACCATGTGATTTTCTTTTGATAATCAATGGAATATGGGAAAAACTGACATGTATTCATTCTGTACCTCGGCCTTAAGAAGAGGCATTGTGTATTTCCATCTGTCTCTCTGGAACCTCTGCCTGAAAAACAAAATCTTGCCTTGAGCATCCTCTAATCTAAAAGATTAACATTTGAAGCTGGTGTGGACCCAGAGTTTGGTGCCAAGCCTAGCTGGACATGGCCTTAACCAGTCAAACTCCAGCAGACTCTTAAAACTGCAATTTGAAACAGAGCCTCTCCCAGAAACTCAAATATTTGTGAGTATAATACTTGTTGTATGCCACTGAGTTTTGAGGTAGTTTATTATGAAATATTATTGTAAAAATAGCTGACTGATACATGTGATATATCTGTGTGTAGAGATTTATATAGATATATGGAGATTTATATAATCACTACTTTTGTCCATTTCTACTTATATGGTTCTATTGCCTGCACACTGATCTTATTTTTTTCCTTTCTCTTCATACAACCACATCCTGCTTCTCATTTATGTTTATAATGTGGAACAAAGTACAGTCGGCCCTCTGCAACTGTGGCTTCCAACAACCATGGATGGAAGTTCAACCATCTGCAGTTGGTTGAATCAGCCATGTGAAACCCGAGCTGTTGAGGGCTGGCTGTACTAAATCATTTTATATAAGGGACTTGAGTTGATCTATGGGTTTTGGTACCTGCAGTGGGTCCTGGAACCAATCCTCTGCAGATACCTAGGGATGACTATATTCTGTTTTAAGATTGACATGGATTTTAAATTCATTTTGACCAAGTATCTTATTTACATATCCAGAACCTGAAGAATATATAGGCAAATAAAACATATGTGGACTAAAACAAAAGCCCTTAAGTTATGTGTCATGCTTATTCACCCTTTTCTTGTCTTTACCATTTTATTTCTGCCTACTCTTTGGCAATAATACATTTTGGAATTCCTGTGCTTTCTTGGAATGTTAACATCTGGCTTAACCACTTCCTCCCAATTCTCCTTTTCTTACAATCATCTTGTTCTTATAATAGCAGATTTTTTTCTTTTCACTCTAATGCTCACTTATTATCACTATAACAGTATAAATTATCAAGAATTTCCCGGGAAATAGGTAGAAACTAAATTTTACCGCCCTGATTTTTCATTTGAAGAAACTAACACAGCATTTATTCAATAGCAAGAGTAAACTTTGTAATACTCCTGGACTTATTTGCACATAATTTGTGTTCAATTACATTTGTTTAGTTAATGGATAAAAGGCTCAATCAATATTTCCACCAGGTTAAACCAAGTTGTATTTATTAAAAATATTGGAAATGTCAGTAAGGCTGAAGGATATTTCATAAATTAAAAGCACAACACAGATATTACTTCTATGTGGTAGATCATTCAGGATTGAGCTCAAAAGATCAAACTGTTTTTAATATTCAGAGATTATTACTAGGCATGATAACAAAGCCTCTATCTTGAAGCTGCATATGTATCATGAGAATAAGGTATTATTATGTTGTAATAATGAGTAAGGTAGCTACCTTTGACCCTTCAATAAGGGAAATTATTTTTCTAGTTATTTTAAGTATAAATTTTCAAATTAATAGACTATTAAAATAGCCATGTGAAGGTTAAGTCTTATTATCAGCATTTTGTAGAAAAGCATTTTATAGAAAAGCATTTTATAGTAAAGTCAGATTAGACAAGGTTATATATGTATTTTTAATAGATCTTTATTGGAGTATAATTGCTTCACAATACTGTGTTAGTTTCTGTTGTACACCAGAGTGAATCAGCCATATGCATACATACATCCCCATATCCCCTCCCTCTTGAGCCTCCCTCCCATCCTCCCTATCCCACCCCTCTAGGTCATCGCAAAGCACCGAGCTGTGTGATTACAAATAACTCTAAAATCCAAGTGTCTTAACAAAATAAAAGTTTATTTTCTAGCTTATAAAAAACGCTGCAGATCCTGCTGATTCTGCAGGGTTATTGTCCTTGCTTTAGCAATCTGATGATTCAGGGTAAGGAAATTCTAAATCCTGTAGCTTCTCAAATATGTGGTCTCCTGAAGAACTGAACACTGGCTCTTAAATGCTCCCACTCAGAAGTAGTATACATCATGTCTGCCTATATTTCATTAGCTGAAGATAGACTCAAGTTCATTCCTATCCTCAAGGGTTCAAGAAGCACAATCCTCTGTTTCCTAGAAGAGAACCACTTGAACATAGCAACACCTGCCATGCTCACCTGAAGTTAGCTAGCTAGTAAATAGAAGAACAAGGTTTTCAACCCAGGCCTATCTCTAAATGCTGTGCTCTTAATCACTGAGCTATTTTTTGTCCCTTAACATAAATTAGTTAGTAAACTTATGGGAACTCAGGACAAGAAAAATTCAAAAAAAGGAAGAAACTAAGAAAGTTTCATGGAGACTGGTTACTAAATGATTTGTAGAATAACCTGAGATTCTGGAGGCTTAGATGTGTCGTACATGCTACTTAAATCTCTGCCTTAGCTTTTGGTGTCACCTGATGAAAAAAAGAAAACCTGGGGAAATTTTAGGGAAAAGCATAATCTGTGAAATAATTACTGCTCTGGGTTAACTTTGACAAGGCTTGACTACCTAGGCAACAAGAGTATTTAGAGTGTGACAACATACTCATACTATGATGTTAAAAATTTGTTCTGCATCTCAGATGAGAGCCTCTGAATACTGGATTCAGATAAACAATCTATTTGGATGCTTGGCATCCTGTCAAATTGAAAAGGGAATCTCCAGAGATGTCTATCAACAGAAGCGGACTTCTCTGTTAGGATTAAAAAGTTAATTAATGATTGACCTGCTGAAAGGCAAGTTGAGATATTCAACTCACCCTTGCTGCATAGTCACTTGAGAATTCTCATTTCACTTTGCTATAAAATGGATTCATTAGTATTCCAACTGCTTATTTTATTGTTGCTATAGCTATGGCAAGATTTACAGGTTTATTCTTACTAAGCAATGATGTTTAATGATATTTTTATTTTGAAAGTTAAAAAAAAGCCTTATATTCCCATATATATATATATATAGCCTTATATAAAGCCTTATATGCCAGAGTATAGCTGCTACACTGATAAAGGTCAAATGAAGCAGTGAGTCCAGGTTCTAACTAAATTTATTTTACTTTATTTTTTAAAATGAATGATCGGGCGGGGCTGGGAGCTGAGGCTCGGGCTTCGGTCGGATCGCAGGGAGAGGACTGGGGTTGGCGGCGTGAACACAGCCTGAAGGGGTTAGTGCACCACAGCTAGCCGGGAGGGAGTCCGGGAAAAAGTCTGCAGCTGCCGAAGAGGCAAGAGACTTTTTCTTCCCTGTTTCCTGGTGCGCGAGGAGAGGGGATTCAGAGCGCCGCCTAAACGAACTTCAGAGACGGGCGCGAGCCGCGGCTAACAGCGCGGATCCCACAGCAACAGGGGCGCAGAGGGAAAAACGGAGAGATTCCCGCACAGAGGCTCGGTGCCGAGCAGCGCTCACCAGCCCGAGAGGCTTGTCTGCTCACCCACCGGGGCGGGCGGGGGCTGGGAGCGGAGGCTCGGGCTTCGGTCGGATCGCAGGGAGAGGACTGGGGTTGGTGGCGTGAACACAGCCTGAGGGGGTTAGCGCACCACAGCTGGCTGGGAGGGAGACCGGGAAAAAGTCTGCAGCTGCCGAAGAGGCAAGAGACTTTTTCTTGCCTCTTTGTTTCGCGGCGCGCAAGGAGAGGGCATTCAGAGCACCGCCTAAACGAACTCCAGAGACTGGCGCGAGCCGCGGCTATCAGCGCGGACCCCAGAGACGGGCGTGAGACGCTGGGGCTGCTGCTGCCGCCTCCAGAAAGCCTGTGTGTGAGCACAGGTCACTCTCCACACCGCCCCTCCCGGGAGCCCGTGCAGCCCGCCACTGCCAGCGTCCCGTGATCCCGGGACAACATCCCCGGGAGAACGCACTGCGCGCCTCAGGCCGCTGCAACGTCACGCCGGCCTCTGACGCTGCAGGCTCGCCCCGCCTCCTCTGTACCCCTCCCTCCCTGCGGCCTGGGTGAGCCAGAGCCCCCGAAGCAGCTGCTCCTTTAACCCCGTCCTGTCTGGGCGGGGAACAGACGCCCTCAGGCGACCTACACGCAGAGGCGGGTCCAAATCCAAAGCTGATCCCCAGGAGCTGTGCGAACAGAGACGAGGAGGGGAAATCTCTCCCAGCAGCCTCAGAAGCAGCGGATTAAAACTCCACAAACAACTTGATGTGCCTGCATCTGTTGAATACCTGAATAGACAACGAATCATCCCAAATTCAGGAGGTGGACTTTCGGAGCAGGATATATTAATTTTTCCCCTTTTCCTTTTTTTTTGTGAGTGTATATGTATATGCTTCTGGGGGAGATTTTGTCTGTATAGCTTTGCTTTATAATAGCTTTATTTTATTTCACTATATTATAGCCTCTTTCTTTCTTTCTATTTTTTCTCCCTTTTACTCTGAGCCCTGTGGATGAAAGGCTCTTGGTGCTTCAGCCAGGCATCAGGGCCATACCTCGGAGGTGGGAGAGCCAACTTCAGGACACTGGTCCACAAGAGACCTCCCAGCTCCACGTAATACCAAACGGCAAAAATCTCTCAGAGATCTCCATCTCAACATCAAGACCCAGTGTCACTCAATGACCAGCAAGCTACAGTGCTGAACACCCTTTGCCAAACAACTAGCAAGACAGGAACACAGCCCCATCCATTAGCAGAGAGGCTGCCTAAAATCATAATAAGGCCACAGACACCCCAAAATACACCACCAGACGTGGACGTGCCCACCAGAAAGACAAGATCCAGCCTCATCCACCAGAGCTCAGGCACTAGTTCCCTCCACCAGGAAGCCTACACAACCCACTGAACCAACCTTAGCCACTGGGGACAGATACCAAAAACAACGGGAACTACGAACCTGCAACCTGTGAAAAGGAGACCCCAAACACAGTAAGATAAGCAAAATGAGACGACAGAAAAACACACAGCAGATGAAGGAGCAAGGTCAAAATACACTAGACTTAACAAATGAAGATGAAATAGGTAGTCTACCTGAAAAAGAATTCAGAATAATGATAGTAAGGATGATCCAAAATCTTGGAAATAGAATAGACAAAATGCAAGAAACATTTAACAAGGACGTAGAAGAACTAAAGAGGAACCAAGCAATGATGAAAAACACAATAAATGAAATTAAAAATACTCTAGATGGGATCAATAGCAGAATAACTGAGGCAGAAGAAAGGATAAGTGATCTGGAAGATAAAATGGTGGAAATAACTACTGCAGAGCAGGATAAAGAAAAAAGAATGAAAAGAACTGAGGACAGTCTCAGAGACCTCTGGGACAACATTAAACGCACCAACATTCGAATTATAGGGATCCCAGAAGAAGAAGAGAAAAAGAAAGGGACTGAGACAATATTTGAAGAGATTATAGTTGAAAACTTCCCTAATATGGGAAAGGAAATAGTTAATGAAGTCCTGGAAGCACAGAGAGTCCCATACAGGATAAACCCAAGGAGAAACACGCCAAGACACATATTAATCAAACTGTCAAAAATTAAATATAAGGAAAACATATTAAAGGCATCAAGGGAAAAAAAACCAATAACACACAAGGGAATCCCCATAAGGTTAACATCTGATCTTTCAGCAGAAACTCTGCAAGCCAGAAGGGAGTGGCAGGATATACTTAAAGTGATGAAGGAGAAGAGCCTACAACCAAGATTACTCTACCCAGCAAGGATCTCATTCATATGTGATGGAGAAATTAAAACCTTTACAGACAAGCAAAAGCTGAGAGAGTTCAGCACCACCAAACCAGCTTTACAACAAATGCTAAAGGAACTTCTCTAGGCAAGAAACACAAGAGAAGGAAAACACCTACAATAACAAACCCAAAACATTTAAGAAAATGGGAATAGGAACATACATATCGATAATTACCTTGAATGTAAATGGATTAAATGCTCCCACCAAAAGACACAGGCTGGCTGAATGGATACAAAAACAAGACCCATATATATGCTGTCTACAAGAGACCCACTTCAGACCTAGAGACACATACAGACTGAAAGTCAGGGGATGGAAAAAGATATTCCATGCAAATGGAAATCAAAAGAAAGCTGGAGTAGCAATTCTCATATCAGACAAAATAGACTTTAAAATAAAGACTATTACAAGAGACAAAGAAGGACACTATATAATGATCAAGGGATCGATCCAAGAGGAAGGTATAACAATTGTAAATATTTATGCACCCAACATAGGAGCACCTCAATACATAAGGCAAATACTAACAGCCATAAAAGGGGAAATCGACAGCAACACAATCATAGTAGGGGACTTTAACACCCCACTTTCACCAATGGACAGATCATCCAAAATGAAAATAAATAAGGAAACACAAGCTTTAAATGATACATTAAACAAGATGGATTTAATTGATATTTATAGGACATTCCACCCAAAAACAACAGAATACACATTTTTCTCAAGTGCTCATGGAACATTCTCCAGGATAGATCATATCTTGGGTCACAAATCAAGCCTTGGTAAATTTAAGAAAATTGAAATAGTATCAAGTATCTTTTCTGACCACAACGCTATGAGACTAGATATCAATTACAGGAAAAGATCTGTAAAAAATACAAACACATGGAGGCTGCACAATACACTACTTAATAACGAAGTGATCACTGAAGAAATCAAAGGGGAAATCAAAAAATACCTAGAAACAAATGACAATGGAGATACGACGACACAAAACCTATGGGACGCAGCAAAAGCAGTGCTAAGAGGGAAGTTTATAGCAATACAAGCCTACCTCAAGAAACAGGAAACATCTCGAATAAACAACCCAACCTTGCACCTAAAGCAATTAGAGAAAGAAGAACAAAAAAACCCCAAAGCTAGCAGAAGGAAAGAAATTATAAAGAGCAGGTCAGAAATAAATGAAAAAGAAAAGAAGGAAACAATAGCAAAAATCAATGAAACTAAAAGCTGGTTCTTTGAGAAGATAAATAAAATTGATAAACCATTAGCCAGACTCATCAAGAGAAAAAGGGAGAAGACTCAAATCAATAGAATTAGAAATGAAAAAGGAGAAGTAACCACTGACACTGCAGAAATACAAAAGATCATGAGAGATTACTACAAGCAACTCTATGCCAATAAAATGGACAACCTGGAAGAAATGGACAGATTCTTAGAAATGCACAAACTGCCGAGATTGAACCAGGAAGAAATAGAAAATATGAACAGACCAATCACAAGCACTGAAATTGAAACTGTGATTAAAAACCTTCCAACAAACAAAAGCCCAGGACCAGATGGCTTCACAGGTGAATTCTATCAAACATTTAGAGAAGAGCTAACACCTATCCTTCTCAAACTCTTCCAAAATATTGCAGAGGGAGGAACACTCCCAAACTCATTCTACATGGCCACCATCACCCTGATACCAAAACCAGACAAAGATGTCACAAAGAAAGAAAACTACAGGCCAATATCACTGATGAACATAGATGCAAAAATCCTCAACAAAATACTAGCAAACAGAATCCAACAGCACATTAAAAGGATCATACACCATGATCAAGTGGGGTTTATCCCAGGAATGCAAGGATTCTTCAATATACGCAAATCAATCAATGTGATACACCATATTAACAAATTGAAGGAGAAAAACCATATGATCATCTCAATAGATGCAGAGAAAGCTTTCGACAAAATTCAACACCCATTTATGATAAAAGCCCTGCAGAAAGTAGGCATAGAGGGAACTTTCCTCAACATAATAAAGGCCATATATGACAAACCCACAGCCAACATTGTCCTCAATGGTGAAAAACTGAAACCATTCCCACTAAGATCAGGAACAAGACAAGGTTGCCCACTCTCACCACTATTATTCAACATAGTTTTGGAAGTGTTAGCCACAGCAATCAGAGAAGACAAAGAAATAAAAGGAATCCAAATCGGAAAAGAAGAAGTAAAGCTGTCACTATTTGCAGATGACATGATACCATACATAGAGAATCCTAAAGATGCTACCAGAAAACTCCTAGAGCTAATCAATGAATTTGGTAAAGTAGCAGGATACAAAATTAATGCACAGAAATCTCTTGCATTTCTATACACTAATGACGAAAAATCTGAAAGTGAAATTAAGAAAACACTCCCGTTTACCATTGCAACAAAAAGAATAAAATATCTAGGAATAAACCTACCTAAGGAGACAAAAGACCTGTATGCAGAAAATTATAAGACACTGATGAAAGAAATTAAAGATGATACAAATAGATGGAGAGATATACCATGTTCCTGGATTGGAAGAATCAACATTGTGAAAATGACTCTACTACCCAAAGCAATCTACAGATTCAATGCAATCCCTATCAAACTACCACTGGCATTTTTCACAGAACTAGAACAAAAAATTTCACAATTTGTATGGAAACACAAAAGACCCTGAATAGCCAAAGCAATCTTGATAACGAAAAATGGAGCTGGGGGAATCAGGCTCCCTGACTTCAGACTATATTACAAAGCTTCAGTAATCAAGACAGTTTGGTACTGGCACAAAAACAGAAATATAGATCAATGGAACAGGATAGAAAGCCCAGAGATAAACCCACACACATATGGTCACCTTATCTTTGATAAAGGAGGCAAGCATATACAGTGGAGAAAAGACAGCCTCTTCAATAAGTGGTGCTGGGAAAATTGGACAGGTACATGTAAAAGTATGAAATTAGAACACTCCCTGACACCATGCACAAAAATAAACTCCAAATGGATTAAAGACCTAAGTGTAAGGCCAGACACTATCAAACTCTTAGAGGAAAACATAGGCAGAACACTCTATGACATACATCACAGCAAGATTCTTTTTGACCCAGCTCCCAGAGAAATGGAAATAAGAACACAAATAAACAAATGGGACCTAATGAAACTTAAAAGCTTTTGCACAGCAAAGGAAACCATAAACAAGACCAAAAGACAACCATCAGAATGGGAGAAAATATTTGCAAATGAAGCAACTGACAAAGGATTAATCTCCAAGATTTACAAGCAGCTCATGCAGCTCAATAACAAAAAAACGAACAACCCAATCCAAAAATGGGCAGAAGACCTAAATAGACATTTCTCCAAAGAAGATATACAGATGGCCTACAGACACATGAAAGAATGCTCAACATCATTAATCATTAGAGAAATGCAAATCAAAACTACAATGAGATATCATCTCACACCGGTCAGAATGGCCATCATCAAAAAATCTAGAAACAATAAATGCTGGAGAGGGTGTGGAGGAAAGGGAACACTCTTGCACTGTTGGTGGGAATGTAAATTGATACAGCCACTATGGAGAACAGTATGGAGGTTCCTTAAAAAACTACAAATAGAACTACCATACGACCCAGCAATCCCACTACTGGGCATATACCCTGAGAAAACCATAGGTCAAAAAGTGTCATGTACCACAATGTTCATTGTAGCTCTATTTACAATAGCCAGGACATGGAAGCAACCTAAATGTCCATCGACAGATGAATGGATAAAGAAGATGTGGCACATATATACAATGGAATATTACTCAGCCATAAAAAGAAATGAAATGGAGGTATTTGTAATGAGGTGGATGGAGTTAGAGTCTGTCATACAGAGTGAAGTAAGTCAGAAAGAGAAAAACAAATACAGTATGCTAACACATATATACGGAATCTAAGGAAAAAAAAAAAAAGGCCATGAAGAACCTAGTGGCAAGAAGGGAATAAAGACACAGACCTACTAGAGAATGGACTTGAGGATATGGGGAGGGGGTGGGGTGAGATGTGACAGGGTAAGAGAGTGTCATGGACATATATACACTACCAAATGTAAAATAGATAGCTAGTGGGAAGCAGCCGCATAGCACAGGAAGATCAGCTCGGTGCTTTGTGACCACCTAGAGGGGTGGGATGGGGAGGGTGGGAGGGAGGGAGATGCAAGAGGGAAGAGAAATGGGAACATATTGTGTATGTATAACTGATTCACTTTGTTATAAAGCAGAAGCTAACACACCATTGTAAGGCAATTATACTTCAATAAAGATGTTTAAAAAAAAAAAAAAATGAATGATCACCTACAAGTCCAAAATGATCTCAGTTTTATTATTTCCCTGGAATTAGTTTAAAATTTTTTTCTCTTTTGAGAGCTGAGTTGTTCAAAATATCAAGAATTTAAAAACCTATTGGAAAGCTATCCATAATTATAACTATTTAAATTTTATAGTCATATGAATAAGATTGGAACAAAAATAGTTGTCAAATTGACTTGATCGATAACAGGGCTGTAAGTAATCTTTGAAAGTCTACTGTTCTTATGATTTTATATGACAATGAATAAAATAACCAAGAAATGTTTAGAAGTAAATCTGAGGAATATATATTCTTGCACATTTTATCAGTCACAAGGATTAAAATATAATTGAGAAGCACCTTTTCTTTTAGTGTGTGGCAAATGTTGACACTTTAAGAAACAAACTATTACTACGACTGAAGAAAATATAGCATAGGAAAGGGCCATTTGAGAAGAAACTCATCTTCAGTGTCAGCAGATATATTACCTAGTAATTTACCAAAACTCACAAGAGGAAACATTAAACAATGCTTGAAGTCTTTTAGAAAAAGTCATATGCCTGCCAGGCTATGGTTTCTGGGATTAGTCACACAGATTAACTTTTCAATTAACACCTCTCTTTTAATATTAGATTTATTTTTCCATAAGAAAATATAGACACATTGGTTTCTTAAAATTCATGAAACTCCCAAATCAAGGCAAATACTTTGGCTTAATACTACCACATGCAAACAAAGAAAATATAAGAATGCGGTAGAATTTTGAAAATCCTGATTAGACTTGAAAGTTACTAACTAAAAGCTTAGATTTGCACAGTGATTTCATAGACATATGTCTATTATGCTTATGATAGTAGTTTTGCATTGTATTTTCTGGTCAGAACCTCTGATTGTACTAAAAATGAATGCTCCTTAATTGAAATAAGAAAAAATAGACTGACAGAAGAAGGAAAAAACACATTAATAAAGAAGTATTTGTATATGTGTACACACATACATAATTGATATTTTAAGTTTAAAAATGTATGCTGATGAGTCATTAAAGCTCATTCTGCTTTCTCCTTCATCTTTCAGTAGAACCTTTATTACAGAGTCTAAAAAATAAGATGTATGATAATGGTTTGTGAAGAAGCGTTTGACTTCTTTTTGAAATCTACTTGATTATAGATTCAAGTCATTGAATCTGTATTTGGTTCCCTTTATGGAAACCAGAAAAATGTCGCAGTTGAAAAACACTCACTGATTCTCAGAAAAATAACAATAGAGCTTTTAATATTTAGCAAAGATTTCACCTTACATGTGTTTATGCATTTACCTCATATTTTCTTTTATGAGCTTAGGAAATGGTCTATTATAGAAAAGTTATAGGACAATATACATTAATCATCTGATTTCTATAACATGAGTGGCAGAGTGTAAAGCAACATACAAAAATATTGCATATACATAAGAAAAATTGTAGCCTTGATTCTGATACATTCTGCTTCTCTGATGTTGGTTAAGTGACACTCTGTTTTAAGCCTCAATTTATTGATGAAAAATAGATATACAATCTTTTCCGAGACTTTCAATTGTGTTGTAAAGAGCAAAGGACAAAATATATGAGAAAGTACTTTTAAAACTGAAAATCATGATACAGATTGGTATTCAACAGAATAGCTCCACTGGAATCACACAAATTTAAGTCTTCTTGTTACCACTTTATTCAGCTGAATTCTACGGTGACCAGCAATACTTACTTACCTTTGTAATTAATTCTTTGTTTTGAGCAGGGCTTCTCTCATCTCCTCACCTCTATTTTTAAGAACTTTACTTCTGTTCCTGAAGGCATCCTAGGGAAACAGATTAATATTATCAGACAGAAATTTACAGTAAATTGTTTCATGTTCTCTGTCTCCTTTAAATAAGATCTCCCCCCCTTTTTTGTTCTTTCTTTTTTTTTTCTTTTGTTTCATGATCCTTTCTTGTCTTTTAATATTAGAATTAGAGAAAATATATAAAGAAGATCACTTACCTACAACTACCACGGTGTTGTCTATCATCACCACCATTTCGACATTGTTTCTTCTACTTCTGCTGATACCACTCCCGGCTAGACAGGCAGTGATCTTAGCACTCTACATTTATTGACTCATGGCATCAACATGACAAACTCATATGAAGTTTCTTTTAGTAGCCCCAATTTTCAGTCAAGAAAACTATGGCCCATATAAATTAACTAATTCAAAGTGGCTACACACTCACCCACTGGGTGAAATTGGCATTTGGAGAACAAGTCAGGAGTAAGAAATGAAGGAACTCAAGACAGTCAGAGCCTGACATGTACTATGTGCATAATGGGCAAGTGTTCCAATGAAATAAACCTTCCTCAGTTGTCCTCCAGCAGAAACTATCAAGTGAGTGTCATAAAGCATGTAACACATGGGGTCCCGGAAGAATAATCATCAGGTGATTCTAACTGCAATAAGAGTAGTGGGGTGGAAATTGCTGTGCAAGGCATGTGAATTTTTCAATAAGTAGAAAAGATCTTCAGGTAAATTAGAAAGGTAGCATGATACTACTCTCAATCAATCACTGCTCAGATATATTTTGAAGTTCTTTCTTTGGTGATACATGAATTGGGTTTACTTCTCAGCTCCATCACCCAGTTCTCTAAATTTAGACACTGATTGACTTCTCTGGTTCTTCATTTCCTCATCTATAAAATGGGGATAATAATAGTATCTACCTACTTAGGGCTATTACGAGAACTGAATTTGACAATCTATATAGCATAAGTCATCAAGCCTGGCCCATAATAACTTTTACACATAAATGTTATAATTACAATATTTAGTGGCAATGACCAAAACTCTGTAAATCTTCAGTTCATTTCAGAAAAAATATATATTTTTTCAAATCCAAAAGATTCATGGGCTTAAAAGCCAAAATCACTGTCAGTTTAGTTTTTTAAGATACTCAAGTGAAGACAAACCCAATTCTCTCCCAAAATACCAGTCCTGTAAAGTAAGAGAAAACCAGTTGAGAACAGGGGTCTTGTGGCTCCCCGTAAGATCAGCAAACCAGGGCTGAGATGGATTTTTACCACCTGAAGTCTCTCTTTAGATGAAATTCCACATTTAATTCTTTTTATGTGTGCTCAAGTGAACAGCAACAATTTATAAATGTCCTGTGGTGGTAATATGCCACAAATTCTCCTCTCTGCAATAAGATTCAGCCAATTAACTAGCTTTAGGTAAGAAATTATAGGACAGTCTACTCAGCAGGAGCAGTACCTACTACCGTTATAGTTAATAATGCATTCCTCTGTTACCCACCACAGCTTTTGAACTATTACTTTTTTACTGATCATTTGGATTCAGAAGTCTAATTTTTAAAATAAAAACCCGTGATATACATATGTGTGTATATATATATTTTCTGAAACAATGATTTTCCCCTGCTTAGAACACTCCAAGAGATTTTCCCTTGCAAAGTTCGAAATCCACTGATGTGTGTCTCAATCCTAAAAATGAACCTGTAAGAATTATTATTGTCTTACTTAACCTCCTCAGGCTAAAAGATGCCATGCTGTGGTAAGTCAGAGGCAAAAAACAAATAATACTTCAACAGGAAAATGAGCAAGGAATTCCAAAGAATAATAAGATTCCTCTGACACTTATCTGGAAATAGCCACAATTTTCATTACTATATATTAGAAAAGTCCAAAAGTAAATGGTCTTAAAGATTAATAAAATTGAGTTATAATATTCTGTGCAAAAAAAGTATAAATTTGAAACTGAAATTATCTTCTTTACCTTAAAAAGGTTTTCATACCTTTGATCCTTTTTCAAACATTATATTAATAACTGAAAAATACCATCACTCTTTTTTTTTTTTTTTGCACAGTGACAAGTGGTTGACTGAAATTTCAAAATTTTTTTTTAACATCTTTATTGGAGTATAATTGCTTTACAATGGTGTGTTAGTTTCTGCTTTATAACAAAGTGAATCAGTTATACATATACATATATCCCCGTATCTCTTCCCTCTTGCATCTCCCTCCCTCCCACCCTCCCTATCCCACCCCTCTAGGTGGTCACAAAGCACCGAGCTGATCTCCCTGTGCTATGCAGCTGCTTCCCACTAGCTATCTGTTTTACGTTTGGTAGTGTATATATGTCCATGCCACTCTCTCACTTTGTCCCAGCTTACCCTTCCCCCTCCCCATATCCTCAAGTCCATTCTCTAGTAGGTCTGCGTCTTTATTCCCGTCTTGCCCCTAGGTTCTTCATGAACTTTTTTTTTTTTTTTTTAGATTCCATATATATGTGTTAACATACGGTATTTGTTTTTCTCTTTCTGACTTACTTCACTCTGTATCACAGACTCTAGGTCCATCCACCTCACTACAAATAACTCAATTTCGTTTCTTTTTATGGCTGAGTAATATTCCATTGTAAATATGTGCCACATCTTCTTTATCCATTCATCTGTCGATGGACACTTAAGTTGCTTCCATGTCCTGGTTATTGTAAATAAAGCTGCAATGAACATTGTGGTACATGACTGTTTTTGAATTATGGTTTTCTCAGGGTATATGCCCAGTAGTGGGATTGCTGGGTCGTATGGTAGTTCTATTTTCAGTTTTTTAAGGAACCTCCATACTGTTCTCCATAGTGGCTGTATCAATTCACATTCCCACCAACAGTGCAAGAGGGTTTCCTTTTCTCCACAACCTTCCAACATTTATTGTTCGCAGATTTTTTGATGATGGCCACTCTAACTGGTGTGAGATGATATCTCATTGTAGATTTGATTTGAATTTCTCTAATGATTAATGATGTTGAGCATTCTTTCATGTGTTTGTTGGCAATCTGTATATCTTCTTTGGAGAAATGTCTATTTCGGTCTTCTGCCCATTTTTGGATTGGGTTGTTTTTTTGATATTGAGGTGCATGAGCTGCTTGTAAATTTTGGAGATTAATCCTTTGTCAGTTGCTTTGTTTGCAAATATTTTCTCCCATTCTGAGGGTTGTCTTTTCATCTTGTTATGGTTTCCTTTACTGTGCAAAAGCTTTTAAGTTTAATTAGGTCCCGTTTGTTTATTTTTGTTTTTATTCTCATTAGTCTAGGAGGTAGGTCAAAAAAGATCTTGCTGCAATTTATGTCAAAGAGTGTTCTGCCTATGTTTTCCTGTAAGAGTTTTATAGTGTCTGGCCTGACATTTAGGTCTCTAATCCATTTTGAGTTTATTTTTGTGTATGGTGTTAGGGAGTGTTCTAATTTCCTTCTTTTCCATGTAACTGTCCAGTTTCCTCAGAACCACTTATTGAAGAGGCTGTCTTTGCTCCACTGTATATTCTGGCCTCTTTTGTCATAGATCAATTGACCATAGGTGTATAAGTTTATCTCTGGGCTTTCTATCCTGTTCCATTGATCTACAGTTCTCTTTTCTGCCAGTACCATACTGTCTTGATTACTGTAGCCCTGTAGTATAGTCTGAAGTCAGGGAGCTTGATTCCTCCCACTCTGCTTTTTTTTCTCAGGATTGCTTTGGCTATTTGAGGGCTTTTGTGTTTCCATACAAATTGTAAAATTTTTTGTTCTAGTTCTGTGAAAAAATGCCATTGGTAATTTGATAGAGATTGCACTGAATCTGTAGATTGCTTTGGGTAGTACTGTCATTTTCACAATATTCATTCTTCCAATCCAAGAACACAGTGTTGCTCTCCATTTGTTTGTGTCATCTTTGATTTCTTTCATCAGTATCTTATAGTTTTCTGTGTATAGGTCTTTTGCCTCCTTAGGTAGGTTTATTCCTAAGTATTTTATTGTTTTTGTTGCAGTGATAAATGGGATTGTTTCCTTAATTTCTCTTTCTCATCTTTCACTGTTATTGTATAGGAATTCAAGAGATTTATGTGTGTTAACTTTGTATCCTGCGACTTTACTAAATTCATTGATTAGCGCTAGTGTTTTCTGGTGGCATGTTTAGGATTTTCTCTGTATAGTATCATGTCATCTGCAAACAGTGACAGTTTTACTTCTTCTTTTCCAATTTGGATTCCCTTTATTTCTTTTTCTTCTCTGATTGCCGTGGCTAGGACTTCCAAAACTATGTTGAATAATATTAGTGTGAGTGGGAACACTTGTCTTTTTCCTGATTTTAGAGGAAATGCTTTCAGTTTTTCACCATTAAGAATAACGTTTGCTGTGGGTTTGTCATATATGGCCTTAATTATGTTGAGGTAGGTTCCCTCTATGCCCACTTTCTGGAGAGTTTTTATCATAAATGAGTGTTGAATTTTGTCAAGAGCTTTTTCTGCATCTATTGAGATGATCATATCGTTTTTATTCTTCAATTTGTTAATATGGTGTATCACATTGATTGATTTGTGTATATTGAAGAATCCTTGCATTGCTGGGATAAATCCCAGTTGATCATAGTCTATGATCCTTTTAATGTGTTGTGGGATTTGGTTTGCTAGTATTTTGTTGAGGATTTTTGCGTCTGTGTTCATCAGTGATATTGGCCTGTAATTTTCTTTTTGTGTGATATCTTTGTCTGGTTTTGGTATCTGGATAATGGTGGCCTTGTAGAAAGAGTTTGTGAGTGTTCCTCCCTCTGCAGTTTTTTGGAAGAGTTTCAGAAGGATAGGTGTTAGCTCTTCTCTAAATGTTTGATAGAATTCACCTGTGAAGCCATTTGGTCCTGGATTTGTTTGTTGGAAGATTTTTAATAACAGTTTCAATTTCATTCCTTTCGATTGGTCTGGTCATATTTTCTTTTTCTTCCTGGTTCAGCCTTGGAAGGTTATACCTTTCTAAGAATTTGTCCATTTCTTCCAGGTTGTCCATTTTATTGGCATACATTTGCATGTGGTAGTCTCTTATGATCCTTTGTATTTCTGCTGTGTCAGTTGTAAGTCTCCTTTTTAATTTCTGATTTTATTGATTTGAGTCCTCTCCCTTTTTTTCTTGGTGAGTCTGGCTAAAGGTTTATCAATTTTGTTTATCTTCTCAAAGAACCAGCTTTTAGTTTTATTGATCTTTACTAATGTTTTCTTGGTTTCTGTTTCATTTATTTCTGCTCTGATCTTTATGATTTCTTTCCTTCTACTAACTTTGGGTTTTGTTTGTTCTTCTTTCTCTAGTTGCTTTAGGTGTAAGGTTAAGTTGTTTATTCGAGGTTTTTCTCGTTTCTTAAGGTAGGATTGTATTGCTATAAACATCCCTTTTAGAATTGCTTTTGCTGCATCCCATAGGTTTTGGATCATTGTGTTTTAAAATTTCTTTTGAGATATCTTCTTTGACCCAAGTGTTATTTAAAAGTGTTTTATTTAATCTCCACATATTTTTGGATTTTCCAGTTATCTTTCTGTTATTGATTTCTAGCTTCAGTCCAGTGTGTTCTAGACACTGCATCCTTTCTATTTTTAAAAATTTTGTTAAGGTGTGTTTTATGGCCCAGACTGTGATGTCTTGGTGAATAGTCCATATGAGCTTGAGAAGAATGTATATTCTGCTGTTGTTGGATGAAGTAGTCTATACGTATCAATTATATTCAGTTGATTGATGGTGTTGAGTGCAGCTATGCCCTTACTTATTTTCTGCCTGCAAGATTTGCCTCTTTCTGAGAAAGGGTTGTTGAAGTCTCCAACTGTGATAATGGATTCATCTGTTCTTTTTGCAAGTCTTTTTGTCTCACGTAGTTTGACATGATGTTGTTAGGCATTGGTTTTTATGTTATTGTTATTTTCTTAAGAGAAGCAATTGTTACAGAACCAAATGATAAATACCATAGAAAATTTTTGCATTAAACAAAATTTTAGTGAAGTGGGGGTGCTGAGAATTATGCATGTGATACACTTACAGTCATTGTACCTATTTGCAGGTGGTAAGTATGGCTTAAAGAAAAAAAAAAACACAACACCTTGAAATTTATAGAACATTTATGTCAGCTTGGGCTCTCATCTACATGTGAAAGAACTAAACTTTTAAAACAAGTCTAATAAAAAAGAACCATCACATAAGTTCTACAGAAGTAGTACAAAATAAAAGTAGGAAAAGAGTACAAACACACACACACAAACCAAATAGATTAATAGCACCAACATTAAAAAAAAAATGTTCCCACAGATCAGATGAAAACTAACCAAGTACCTCACCAAGAATAAAAATATAAAGGAGAGATAAAGTAAAATTGTTTCTAAAATGATAAAATAGATGAAGAAAAACTTTCCAAAGAGAGGAAAAAAATAATAGATGCCTATGGAAACAAAACTGACGTCTATAAAATGAAAGATGAATTAAAATGAGCATATATGAGAATAGATGTGGCTGAAATTATAGTAATGGACTTTGTCTTGGTCTAGGTGCTCTAGAAAATAGAACCTAAGAGTGGAAAAATGTGCTAATACCTTATTGAGGTGTGTATTCCAGAGTAGCAAGAAGCCATGGGGGCAGAGAAGGAGAGAAAGCAAGTACATGATAGTGAATTACTGAGTTTCACAGAAAATATAGCTGGTTGTTTGTGTAGGACATTTACATTAAGGCTGTATGGGACTACTATGACTCAGAGCATTCAGTTAAGGGGAATGAGGGAGAGAAATTTATGTGCTGATTCTTTTTAGTCTTCCTTTTCTTATTGCCCAAATTAGGCTCATGGGTTTTACTTCTGGTTTGTGCATCATGACTCCACCAAGAAGTCTCTGGGCACGCCAGATCCCATGTCTTATGATGCAACACTTTTTTTGAGTCTGGAAGGGCTGAGAGAAACCAGAGCCTCCATCAGGCCAGTTGGTTGGCTTGGATACTGGAATTCCCTCAGCTCCCATTATGGTGGGAGAAATGGAGACTGGCCATCCTCTCAGGGGATGATGAAATAAACAGAAGCAGTAATAGATGAATAAAGAAGCCAAAGCCTAAAAGTCAGGTACAGCCAGATAAATCTGGGAGACTCATAAATTGTGTCCAAAGAGTTAATCCCTCTCACTACTCATATCCAGTATTCTCTGATTTTTGATCTTATACAAATATATGAAAATAAGATACTATCACTTCATCCCTCACAGGAACAGTAAAAATCCAATGCTCCTTGATGGTGGTCAGTTGTAATGTCCCAAGAAGGCTTAAAAATGGTTAAAAAAAAAAAAAGGTAAGGTCCTCACTGCTGCAGCTCTCCCAAGCCTATAAGTTATCATCTCTGCCTACATGAACCATCTGGATTCTCCAGAAAGAACCAAGTCTGTAGGTTGCTTGCCTGGAGGGCTAGTATGGATCTTCATCTCCAGGGTGTCTGCAGCTTTAATTGCATTGCCCTTGTAAGGCTGCAGTTGTTGAAGTCTCCCCATTCGCAGTTATCGCTGAAGTTGGAAACATCAAGAGATACCCTAATGAATGCCCTGAATCCCATCTCCTTGTCCTCTGTGTATTAGCAATCCTAGCTCCTCATGATAATTGGGTCAGTCGTCCCAGGAAAAGCAATGACTCCTTCCTTTACCCTCTGGTTCTCTGGTGTTAGTTATATATTAGGGTTCAGTCAAACTCTTAAGGTATCCCTTAGCTAAATGATCCACTCCTCATATCCCACCACTATCATCAGGAATTAGAATCTCAAATCTATCTGATTCTAAGGATGCATGGAAGAGATGTTCAAATAGGAAATGTTTAGGAAAGGGACACTCTTCCTTCTTCCACTTCTTTGTAGACTTGTATATTCTGGTGATACAGTGCCATATTTTGATCATTGTTATAGTGACTGGGTGCATCATGCAGAAGAGCACTCCAAAATGGTAAGATGTCCTTGAGGTTGTTCCTTAGTTGGGCATTCAGCATTCCATTCAGCCATTCTATCAGGTCAGCTGTCAGAGTGATGGCACACTTGGTAATGAGCCCATTGTTGCATCTCTTGGTCTGAAGCGATCTGTGTGGGATACCATATCAAAGCCACAGGACTTCTGTAAGCCCTTAGGTGATATTGGTCTTAGAGGTACTATAGGCAGAGAAGATAGACTCATATTTGGAATATGAATCATTTTGGTTTGTGAAGATCACTGTCTGCTTTAGGGTGAAATGGGCCTGGTGTAATCAACAAGTCTCCAAATGCCTGGAAAGATCAGCATCAGTCATATCCTATGGCAAACTGGGCACTTAGCAGTGAGAGTAGCTAGATTAGCCATCATGTGAAACAGCCATGTTGTTGATCCCACATATATGCTTTATCCCTGCCCCCATGGCCATTCTCTTAATAGGTTAACTCTGTGAGAATATGAGTGGTTGAAGAGAGAAGGTGACGGAGTCATTATCTTCATCCGGTCCCTGTGAGCATCCTCAGAAGTGGATGCTGAGGGACAAAGACATGAGACACAACAGACATTCTTTGTGGCCTCTTCAACCTCATAACGCCATGCTTCCGGTTTTTAAATCTTCATTCCAGGTCTCTGGTCAATGAGCCAGTCTGTTTAATCACCAGAATTTGGTGTATATAACTCATTCATCTCTTTCTTTAGACAGAACCCATAGCTTTCTCTTTTGGAAGAATTTCCCTCCAACACTGTTTGCAGAGGGGAAGGGGCTACTCGGTGGGGCTCTAACATGGCAGCAGTTCACTTTTCACTAGTGCAAACATATCCATTAATGAGCATTAGTCCCACAACATTTCCTTGTCTGCCAATTAGTCATCAGAAACAGCCCCTCAGCCCACAGGTGTGAATTGAGCGAAAGGCTTTGTGGCATCAGCAATAGGTGCCATTGAGTGTGAACCATCTATTAGAGCCCAATCTAGAACATAGGGCTTCACTTATATTGTAGAATGTGTTGCTTCTCTGCCTAACTGACTTTCGTAATTCATTGGATCTAATGATGGCTAGACCAAGATGGGCAAGTCATGTTGCCATATCATGTTCCACGGTGGGTTCTCAGTCTTTACTAGGGTGTAACACCAGGCCAAGGGTGTTTTTGCAAACAGTACATAGTTCTACCACGCTCCAAAAACCTGCAGATGTGTACTACAACTATCATGTTAAGGCTTACAAAAAATTTCAATCATGATTCTTAACCAACTTAGATACATAAAGTAGCATTTTATTTGCTAGGCCTTGTGTCAAAAGTTACAGGACAGCTTTCACTAGAGCATGGACCTGCTACAGAGCTCTCTCTTGCTTTGGATCCTACTTGAAACTGGCAGCCTTCTGTGGCGTCCAATAAACAGGTTAGATGAATGTTTCCAAGTGCAGTCTGTGTTCCTAAATTCACTAAGATCTTTGACTCTTTCACAGTGGTAGGAGGTATGGGGCAGAGAATGGGGTTGGAGAGCAACAACTTGTCTTTTGACTTGTTGGGGATGCCTCAGCATGACTAAGACCTCTGAACTCCCCAAAACTTCACCAACATCTTATGCATCTGAATCATTACAGAGTTCATTTCCTATACTCTGGCACTTTCATGTCTTACAAAGACATCTAGCCCCATAGAAAAAGAGGAGAATGATATAAACAGAGTGCTAAAATTACAAATGGCTCTTAAACGTGAAAAGATTTTAAGCCTCATAAGAAGTGAAATGCAAATTAAAATCATACTTTGATACTATGTTTATCTTTCAGATTATCAAAGAACAAAGTCTGTGTTAGAATGAGAAACAGACTCACATACATATTGCTGGACTGTAAATGAGAAAAATATCTACGACAGTCAATTTATCAACCTCTCTCAAAGTATCAAATGTTTATGCCATTTGTCCTAGCAATTTCCTTCCTTAGAATTATCCTACAGATAATTTTGCATTTGAGAAAAGTGACATACATAAAAAATGATTAAGTACTGCTTTGTTTATAATTAACAGATTGACAAATGATTTAACAATGGGCTTGTTAAATAATGCCATTCAAAGGATAAAGACTTTTAGAAAGAATGATATGGATCTGTAGCTACTGATATGAAATGATATACAAAATATATTTTAAGTGAAAAAAGCAAGGTACTGAACAATGTATATGGCACACTACCATTTTTGTTTACCTCTGTTTATGAAGAATCTCTGAAACAACGCTCAAGAAACTCATTAATTTTAAAAGTGGCTTCCTCATGGGTGGGAAGTTGATTGTCTCTATGATGAGGATGTAAAAACAACTTATTTATTACTGTATACTTATTTATTCCTTTTGAATTTTTTTTACTGTATTCATACATTATTCATTTTTAAAAATCAAATAAATCCTACCTAATTCAATTTAAATTTTCATTCATATCTAATTCAAAGCTTCACCCCTTCCTCTAGTTCAGATCTGAGCAGCGGCTTGAGGACTTATATTAGGCAAGAGAGTGAGAGGAAGATCTATTTATTCATTTTCCCTTTACCTCCTCCCGCTTGCCGCTAGTTCCTCTAAAATTGAGGCAGGGGAATAAAGGATTAAATAAAAAGAATTAAAAGTCTTATGAGTTTTTCAAGGAAATTTATATACTATTCCTGGAGTTTACATTTGTTAAAATAATGGGAAAGAAATTTGGCCATATCTGATGTATTTTGATGAAATCTGATAGAGAGAGTTCTTACTGGAGTTTGCACATCATTGCCCTGCTGTCATAGCCATTAAAACCCTGGCTGTCTCATTACTCAACATGGGCAATTAACTCACCTCCTTCAGGTTGCCTTCTGTACTCCACAGAGTAACACTAGGTGCTCTAACAAATAAATGCTGGAATATAAGTGGAATGTCTGGAATGAATGATCCTTTATCCAACTACCATCTCATCTCCACACCTCCACACTAACTGCACGGGTAGAGAAGAGGATACACCGTAGTACTTCCATCAGGGAATGATGCAAAGCCTCCCCCAATCTGAGCTCCCAGATGCCAACCAAAAGCCAGTCTTGTAAGTAAGACTTTCAGAGGATAGCAGTCTCAGGTGAACTAAGTTAACTCTATTCTGCAAACACCAAAACGTTTTCATGTCCTTCACCCTGTCACATTCTCATATTCTGTTTTCCTGAAATCATAGTCAATGGTCTATCAGTATAAGCACTCTTGTATATACACTAGATCCCCTTCCTGTTATCTACTTATGTGACACTGGGGGAACAAATCATGATTAAATCCAAATCCAAGTCTTTAGTTCTTTCAATTGTGTATGATAAGAAAAAAAAAATACACAAACCTCACACTAAGTTCATGACCAATGCACCTGTATTTGCTGCCCAGAAATTCTACTAAAATTCCTTAGTTTATTGGTTTTCAAACTGTGGTCACTGAACCCGTAGGATCAGCACCATCTGGGAACTTATTAGAAATGTAAGGTTTCAGATCTAACTACAAATCGACTGATTCAGAAACTCTGGAGGAGGACCCGTATATCCATGCTTTAACAAGCTCTTTGGGTGATTCTGATGCATGTCAAAGTGTGAGAGACTGTTCTTGACTATTCATCCTCACAATCTTTTAGACATCTACTTCACATGTTCCCTTCTTCGACTCAAATCATTAGTAACACTGCTCCCATCTTTCTTCTCAGTCAATAGCCTTGCTTTTTTATTTCACTGAGAATACAGGAGTAATTAGAAAGAACTTCCCTAAGCTCCCTTTTGCCCACACTTCTAACTTGTGCCCATATATTATCTGCCTTTGCTCCTTTTTGCTATGACCTATTTGTGCCCTGGATTTTATCCTCCCTAAGTATCTGTCTCACTTTCTCTTCAACGTCATCAATTCTCTTTCCACTGAATCATTTCCATTAGCATTCAAATATGTTGTAATGTCTCCAACAACAATTAATAGCACCTTGACCTTGATCTCCAGCAACCTATTTCAGTGATCCAATTTACAGCAAAACAGCTAAAAAGAGAATATATACTTAATGTCTCTAATTCCTTTCCTCTCACTCTCTCTAACCTACTTTAATTAGGCTTTCTCTGTACCATTCTACAAGACAGCTCTTGTTAAGGACACCAGTGTTCTCCACCTTGCTAAATACAGTGAATATATCAGTTTTTAGTCCTTATGTTATCACCAACATTTTACAAGTTGCTTCAGGCCTCTTTATATTCTCTTTCTGTTATCTAGAATATCTGCCATATTTCCGTATGAGTCACTCCCTTTCATCTTCATATCTCTGCTTAAATATAACATTATTAATATAGCTTAATGTTAATAGCAAATACTATGATAGACTATTATCTATCAAACATGATTTTACATACTTCAGGTACTAATATTATCCCAATTTTTAAGATGGAGAAACTGAGGCACAGAGAGGTATATTAATTTTTCCAAAGTCACACTGTCAGTAAGAGTGGCACCACACAACAAATTAAACCCAAACAGTATTATATGACCTTAAGCCCTAAACCATACTGGCTGTATGGGTTTCCCAGACTCCCTATACTAATTAACTAACATCACCCCTTACCCTGTCTCTCCTCCGCAACTTTGTGTTCCTGCATAGCCTTTATTATCATCCATGGCAGAGAATGTCAAGTGTCTCCTAAAAACTTGTTTTTGTTTCTTCGTAAGTGCACAACTCAACTACATTTCCTAATCTTGTTTGCAGTTAGTTGGCCATGGAATTGACTTCTGTCCAATGGCACATGGTCATAAATGATGTGAATCACTTATAAGCCTGGCATATGATAGCCTCCAGATGCTCAGAGATGGATTTACTGTGAACCTAATGAAGCTTAATACTTAGGGATCTCACTTGATCCACCTTCTTTGAAGACTTATGGAGGGCCTTAGAAATGTACCTACATGTTTTTGTGAAAGACATTTTAGGTTGTTTTCAACCCTTTAAGAAACTGGTCTCTTTCTACTCTGACTCCATCTGTCACATTTCATCTTTTGTTATGCGAAGTTGGAGTGATAGCAGGTATTTTGGGTTCTGTAAAGGGGAAAGTTGAATTAATGTTAAGTGTGGATGGGCTTTGGGAAGATGTATGCATGTTTTGCTTTTCTTCCCAACTATATTTAATTCATAGCCATCCAGAAGTATAAATGGCTTTCATAAGTTCTTTAATCACCAGCTATGCTGATTCACCCAGAATCATAATACAGAGATAAGAGGACAGAGTTCTTATCATGATATGACTGTGTCCCATGGCACTCAGCATCAGACTTATGTGGATGGAGAAAAAATCAGGTTTGAAATGCATGGTTTCAGAGTTAGTCTATGGAAAATTATTCCAGTTATGAGAGAAGTAAAATTAGGTGAACAATATTCACTTCTCATTGAAACCTAGTGGAATGAAAGTATTATCAAGATTATGAAAACAAGTGACTCCTATGAAAAGAAAGAGCAGGAAAGTGAAAAAATTATATTAAACACCCCACACAAAGTGTTGAGTTAAACCACTAAGATTTTGAGGTTTGTTAGAGCATTTACTATTACTTATTACAATAAAATGTAATACCCAACACCTTATATATTTTCATTTTGCTCATAAGAGCTCCATGGTGGTAGAGTCTTTGCTATTTGTTCACTACTTGATCCCCAGCAATTAAAATGGAACATGGAATATAATAATCTTCCAGCACATAGTTTTTGAATATATAGATACATCATAGTGTAATTACAGAACACCAAAAATAGAGTATTACAGAACTTTCCAGGGAGGAAAAAAAATTAACAGACTTTTATTAATGAACAAGACTCTGACTCACTTCTCATCAGACATGCAGAATACTACAAGACAAAGGAGTAACACTATTTTATATTGCTGGATAACAGATTACCATGGATTTAGTGGCTTAGAGCAGCACACTATTTTATCTCAAAATTTCTGAGGGCCTGGAGGGTAGTATGTTGGGTGCTATGCTGAAGGTTCACAAGACTGCAATCAAAGAGTTGGCCAGGGCTGTGGTCTCATCTGAGACTTGGGGTTTTCTTCTCACTGTTGCTGCCAGAAATTAGTTTCTTATAGTTGTAGGACTGAGACCCTCAGCTGATAGAAACCATCTTCTGTTTGCTGCCAGGTGGACCTCTCTAGGACACGGCAGTTTGCTTCTTCAAGGTCAGCATGAGTGTATCTCACTGCTTCAAATCTCTACCTTCAAAGAATGACTCAGACTTCTTTTAAAGGCCTTACCTGATAAGGTCGGGGTCACCCAGGATACTCTCACATTTGATTAATTCAAAGTCTACTGATCAGGGGCCTTAATTCCATCTTGGGGACCATCTTAGAATTTCGCCTATAAAAATTCTTTCAAAGGAATTTTCTTTCTAACCTAGAATTATACACTCAGACACAACATCAGATATCTTAGACATGTAAATATTTAGGAAGTTTTCTCTGTGTGGCAAAGAATTAACATAGTAGGCCTGATGTTGCTCTTTACAAGGGCACGTTTGTGGAGGTGGCCTTGGCTGATATTTGGGAACTTGGCTTTGGAGTGTTCCCTATGTTACTAATTAATAAGGTTGTTTTGTATGCCTGGGTACTGAATCCTGCTGTACCAAGATGACTAGATTATTTGTGCAAAAATGTGATTTGTGGTAAATGCCTCTTTTCCTTCTGGGAGTCTGTAAATTTTGTAATTATAACTCTGGCAGAGAATGGTCAGCCCCCATTAGAAGTTCTATATTGTGAGCCTCAAGTTGGCTTCCCTGGGCAAGAACACTTTACAAATGCTGCTGCACGCCACTGCAGCGACATGTGCTTTACAGCACCAACACGCCCTAACACGAGAGGGGACGCCTGTACGTCTGTTCCTGATATCCCCAGACGCTGCCTGATGGGGCTTTTTCCGTGACTGATCCTTCTTTGTATCCTTTCAGTGTAATTTACCATAGCCTCTGGGTCCTGTGGGTCTTTCTAATGAATCACCAAACATGAAGTTGTTGTGGGATCCCCAAATCACCTGCAACTTCCTTATTATAAAAGAAAGCCACCAGAAAAATTAAGGTCCAAATCAAGAAAGATGAAAGTGTATTCAGGAAACAGCTGTGAATCAGCCTGGAGAACAGCCAGTCTTGATTGAAGCCAAAGAGTATAGAAAAATAACAAGTAAATATACGCTATAATTAAGAATGTAAAAATATTAATATATAAGAAAATCCAATACTATAACAAAATGAGGCAATTGGCAAACTCATAGAAAACAAAAATTGTACAAAAATAGTTGCCCAATATGAAGGGAAAATGTATCATGAATTTTAAATAATTGTTAAATAATGAAAATTATTATGTATTTTACCTAAAATGTAGGAACATTTTAGTTCATGTGGTTCCAGGGCTAATTACTTTGAACACAAAGAGAAAAAAATGCTTATTCTAACATATTACCAAGTCTAGTATTAGAGTGATATTTTATGCCATTAATAATGTAAAAATTCTTTAATCCCTTTTATTTTAATATATTTTGACTTAATGGGCCAAACATACAAACTTTGGTAGTTATTACAAAATAAAAAATAAATATTAAATGTCACTGTGTAAAAATCAAATGTCAGTAGTAGAATTTAGGAGATGCAACATGGAGAAAGAATAGGACTATTAGTGCCACCATCTTTCATTGTAGAGGGTCAAATGTTACTGCGTGCAAACATTTATGGAAGAAGAAATAAAACTTTATATTATATTTAAAGTTTAATAGTAAATAATAGAAGTAAAATAATAATAGTACACATAACAAGTATTAGAAGGGGGTAGACAACAGTAAAATAGATCCTGACCTTTCATGTCAGAGAATGAATACTAGTGTCTAAAGTTGAAAATCCATAAATGTAGACTCACTCTCTCTCCCTCTTTCTCTCTCTCTCTCTATATATATACAATTAAATTTTTATTGAAAATATATTTTAATTAGAAAAGTATCAGAAAACCAAAATGTTTCAAAAATTCTTTTTTAGTATTTAATGTGTCAACATGTACATTCATTGATTTATATTGAGCCTTTAAAGGAGAAGAATATTAATGGAAGTCAGTTACCATGATGCCAATATGAAAGTAACAGTTTTATTAAAGTAGTGGGATAATACAAATTTTTTATTTCTAATTTTAAGTTTTTTGATACTATAACATTGTTTTTAACTTTAAAACATAATTTTATATTAAACCTTTCCAAAATTTATCAGACTGTTAATACTAGAATGGCAGGGATTTTAGTTTTTCTGCTCTATTCTCAGAACACAGAACGATGATTGGCATATAATAGATGTTCCACAAACATTTGTTGAGTGAATGCAATCTGAATTCAACAAATAGTTTTTAATCATCTCCTACATGAAAAGCAATATTTTAGGTTCAGTGACTCCAACCCTAATCAATCACTCTCTTTTCTTTTTACAAATCTCATTTTGATTCCACTTTAATAATTTAATTTCATCCTTATTTCTCCATGACCTTTTGCTTCATATGGTTTGCATCCATGGAAACCTAAAATACTTTAATATTATATTTGGCCTTCCGGGGCAACAGCCATTTAAGATAAACACTGGAGAAAGAGTAGGAATTGCATAATGAGACTATTACATATGGAGGCAACAGCATTTATGAGGACTTGGTGTGTCAGAAGGATAGGAAGATTTTTGATACAGTTAAGAGTGTTTGAGAGGTAAATGTAGTCAGAGTGTTTCTAATCGTGGGGGGAAAAAAAAAAGAACAATGTAAGCCATTCAAGAACATCTGTGTTTCAAAACCATCTATACAGCTGCAGCCAAGAATTGATATGAGGTAACACTGAAGAACTATTGCTAGGATACTGGGGATAGAAAGATTATATATATAATATTTTGTATATAAATATATGTGTAGTCAAATTAGATAGATAGATGGTAAAATTATTAGAACTTGGTGACTGAATATTTATAGGGAGGGAGGTTTGAGGATGGTTTGGGCAAAATTCTGATAGAGAATTTCAAGCGGGGGGACAGATTTTAATTTTTTGGTGGTGATAGTGATGATGTTTTCTTGTGATTATGCTGATGCATGTGAATTGGTAAATTCAGTTCAATGTATTTAAGATGCCTGAGTGAAATTCAAGTACAGATGTCTAACTACTTAATTGTAGGTTAGAAAGTGGGTGTTCATCTCAAGAGAAGACAGTGGACTGATGATGAAGTTTTGCAATCAATAGCATATAGAATTAATAAACTTGAAAATTAATAAACCAGTGCATTTAGTGCTACATTTTTATTTTGAATTTTTTTATATTGTTGTCATTCGTTTATACCACCTATGCTTTTCATATAAAATAATAATCAGATTTATTATTTTTTGAACACATGCTATTCACTAGGCACAATACTGGATACTTTACATTTATTGCTCATTTAGTCTTTACAAAAACCTTATGAGGGATTGAAATCCCTATCTTGATGATGGTGGTGGAACTTAAGGTTATAAAATATCTTTCTTGTGTTCAGTACTGAAAGAGCTGAATCTGGGACCACATTTGCCTTATATTCATGTCCATATTTGCCCATCAGCAATGCTGCCTCCAGTCTATTTCAGTTCAGTTCTGTATGTTTATGGAAGAAATTGCTTCACTAAAACTATTATTTCACAGCTTGCTACCCACTCTAATGTCTGCTGTAGATGATTAGAGTCATTTATGCAACTAAGAATTAACAATGTGGGAAAAATACTGTGGAAACTCTTGGGGGTTTTTAGTTGCTTTTCAAAACCTTCTTAGCATTACAGGTTTGTCTAAAAGTTACCTCTCTGTGCAAGTTTTACTTTGACATATTACCTTTTTATATATACCAAAAGAGGTGTCTGACAAGATGGAGCATAGAGCCACCCTTGAGATCTTATTTTTGAGTTACTGTTCTGCAAATCATTCATGCTAATACATAGGTTTGCAGAAATATGGTTGAGGTTTCTACAGTCCATACTTCCCTATGTTATGGTCTGTAAATCCTGTTTAAAATAGATAATGTGCACATACAGGCACACACACATTTGATATAAGCCAATAAAAACATCTGGGATAGCACAACATTCAATTACACAATATCCAGCCTTTCAAATAGTGGACCTTTATAAACCAGGACATGGAACAAGTTCATAATTGAAAGGGATTTTGCTGTTTGGATGATATCCTTCATTTTGACTGTGAATGCAAGTCTGTAACATCACACTTGTGACAGTGGTAATTATCACTGACAAAGTTTCTCTGTTGCTCCAAATCCAGCCAATTGCTTATTTCCTCAGCACCTTCCTTTCTCACTAATGACTGTGAATCAATAGCATCCCTTTCTGGAACTATTCGTGAATAAGTGGTGAGGGACCTTTTAGGTTAACAGGAAGTCAGAGATTGTGCAACATTCTGTGGAACATTCAGAAAAGGCTTTGTTATAATATCCTTGGTCAATTATTAGAGATATGTTTGTCTTCCCATCATTAAAGAATTAGCCTCTAATTTGACTTTCCTAGATGCAATTTTTCAGGAAGTTGCCAGACCTTGGATAACTGCCGCAAGGACAAAAAAGTGCAGTGAGATGCAAAGAGTCTAAAAAGCACATCATATTGGGAACCTATCTTTAGTGACTGTATGTCTTTTGTTACAAATCATTTTTCAGTGAAAATAATAAATCTTTTCTTGGATAAGTGACAGATGGTTTAGATTGGCAAATTTGCTTTCAGTAAATCCATAAGAGGAAATAATCTGTCATGTTTCAGAAGGGTAACAAGAGGTCAAATACTAAGATTTGGATCTAATCCCTCAGCAGCTGGGCTATGAGTGAATATCCTTGATCTAATACTGTCTTTTAGAAAATTCTCTTTGAGAAGATGTGTTGTGCATCTTATTTCAAAAGAAGTCTCATTAATTTCCCATATGCTGTGCAAAATTGCTTTGGAGTACCAACCTTCTCTGTATATTAAATATGTAGGCATGTGTATTGTGCATTTCTCTGTCTAAGCTGATGATGGAAACACAGCCACAAGCCCAGGAACTTAAATGTTCTTCTTATTTACATGGTAACATTATGGAGCATATTTTCATTCCTTTTACTTAATTTTATTTTGCAAAATGAGAAGATTCCAGAAAAATAAATGAGAACTTCAATCTTGATATATACAAATGAGGTTTGCTATTTATTTTCTCCTATCAAAATTAACAGAAACTAAATAGTTAATGGACAAACTAAAACAAGTTCCTCTCTAAGGGCTCTTTTGGAACAGTCTTCTGACAGTCACTCTATGTTTCCATTTGGCTCTAACTTACAGAAAATCCTACTATTGCAACTTATACTACTTATAGGCTTACATTTCTCATGTAAGGAAATTCAAAGGAGGTTATCCAGAGCCATTAGTGTGACTTGACAATGCATTGCCAACTTGGTATCCTTTATCCTCCTGATTCACTAATTTGAACCTGTGATTTTGGCTTCCATGATCACAGGATTATTGATATACATTGAAGAGCATGTCTCAATTAAATTAAAAAAAAAAGGAAAGTACCAAAGGAAGATAGGTCCTCTATGGAGTGCTTCATGTGGCTGATCACAGCTGCAAGGGAGTCTTGCACAATATGCATTTTAGTTTTACTGTTTTGTTAACAGAGGAAGACAAAGGAAATTAATTTGAACATAGCTTTTGAGAAGTCCACCCAATGTGTTCCATAGTTTATTAAGTAAAATGCTATCCTTTTAATTAGAAGAGAATGAGTCACTTTCAGAACATAATTGAGCACTAGAGTAAAATGAAACTTGCTCCCTAGTAGATGTGGAAAAATTGTTTTTATCTTATTCCTAGTTATGGTAGAAAACCATATATTTGCTTAGATTTGCCTGTTCTTTATTTTGAAGCCTTATGTCTGTTAGAGAATCATAATAACTAAATTTTTAGTTTCTCAGAAAAAAAAATCACCACTTATTCATTTTTGTCTTTCTTCCAGAATACAGCATTGCTCAGAGTATTAGTAACACTGATGAATTAAATTAATTAATATTTTAACCACTCTTAAAATATCCAGAAATAATTACTCAAGGTGGTTTGGAAGAGAAATTTTATTTACTATAGCCATCAAATGATTAACATAACTTGGCTAATAATATTAGGAACTTTAGAAATATATGAGTAGTATTTTATATTTACACTAAAATAATACATTTGAAATTAGATTTTTGGAGATAATTACTCTTGTCATTTCACCCCATCTTTTCTTGCTACTCAAAATAGACCTAATAGGCATTAGCTATTTCTGGCCTTCACAGACAACTTGAGATTAATTTCTGCACTTTCCACGTGACTGTGGTACGAACCTGCCCAATTTAATTCCAGCTCCAGGACATGGAGGGATAGGCTGTACTGATTAAAATATTAGGGATAATTTTTTTGCACTAAAATCCTAAAGGGGAGTCACTACAAAGGTATAAGGAAAGGATGAATGAGGATTGGATACTTTTAGATGCTCACATATCCCCTATATTATTTAGTATGATAGGCCTAGATATGCTCTTAGAAAATGCACATCCCTACATTTAAACTCGTGAGAAAGATCTTCCAGTCTTAGCACTGTAGAAACAACAACTACCAAACTATTGCTCTTGCCTTCTCACTTTTACTGTTGAATGGAATGGTAAGATGCTAGAATATTAAGACACAGATAAGGGATTTAGATTTAGGATCTGGCATGGATATACTTAGACTTTTCGATTTAGCTTTTGCCTTAGGCTACTCATGTTAAATTTGACTAGGCAAAAATGATCTGAAAGGGAAGATAACGGAAGACATTACTAGAGCTCACTGAGGGATCTGATTTTATTCTGTTTGGGGGAACATGTCCCTTGGAGATGACCATGGCCATATGATCTGTGTTGGCCAATGAAATGTGAACCTGAAATGACATATATATTTTCCGAGTGGAAGAATTTAAGAGTCATGAACGATTATCTGTGCACACTTCCTCTGCCATAGCAATAGTGAAAGCACATGTTAATATGTAATGCCATGAAGTCAAAGCAACCTGGGATGATGAGTCAAAGCTTAGAAGACAGCTGCTCTAGGGAATCATCTAGACACACAGTAGACTGCATGATTGAGAAAGAAACTTTACTTAAAAGTTTCTGTACATGTCAATCTGAAACTAACACAACACTGTCAATCAACTATGCTCCAATATAAAATAAAAATTAAGTAAAAGGTTACTGATCTCTCAGTGATGTTGTTACGGCAGTATAATTAAGCCTACCTTGGTTGAACCTCTAGATCCTCAAAAATTTGAGAAATAAGACAAGTGATTTTAAAATATCAACTTATTCTATTAGTAAACTCTAAGGTGAGGGATAAAATCTAAGCTGAAGTATGGGGAAGGAAATGGAACTAGTAAGTAACCTCAAAAATAGGCAAACTCCTTCCTCCTTCCAAGCCACAGGTAAAGCTGAAATCCCTACCTGGAATACCTTCTCAAGAAAGGATTAAGGAATGGGAGGATGGTGAGAAATACTGGACCTTGCTGGCAGATTCACTACCAAAAAGGAGAGGAGAGGAAACCAGTTGAACATGACCAGTTTACTGGTACCAGATTTTCTAATTAGGTAAAGTTATTTCACCTCCCCTGACAGTAAGAGGATAAAGGGCAGAGAGGCCAGGAATGTACCAGCACCCCTACTTGTAAATAAACAGGATGGGGAAGAAGACTTTTTTGCTTGTTGCCCTGCAAGACTCTGTCTGCTCCCTACCTTCTGCTCCAGTTACACATTGCATTCCTGTATTTAATCTTGAAGGCATATGAACATGTTATTTCCTGTGAATTAAACATTCATCTATTCTCTCTTATTCATCATTCAAATCTCAACTCAATAGCTATTTCCCCAGTTAAACCTTCTCTGCTTCCTTAACTGGATCAGTTTTCTTTATTAAAAGCTTTTTTATTGTATCGTTTATCTCTTATGTATTAACCACGTTTGTGATTTTATATTTGTTGTGTAATTAATTTTATTAATGCCTGTATCCCTAATAAGATTATAAATGGAATAATATTATGCCTGTTTTATCCATCATCTATTCTTTGTGTCTTGCATAGTGGAGCTGTTTTTCTCTCTCTCCCTCTTTCCTTCTCTTTCCCTCTCTCCTCTTCCTGCTCCTCCTCCTCCCCCTTCTATTTTCTCTCTCTCTCTCTATATATATACACACACAGAAACACACACATCCACATTTCTACATATATGCCAAAGTACATAAAATATACAAATATACACATATATTGTGTATTCATTATATTGATACATTATTTACACATACAGAAGTGTGTAGAATGTATACAGAATGTACATAAGCTAAGTATTTTAAATATTTTTAAATATTTTAAATATTTTACAGAGGTATATTCATAATTGTACAGGTGAGAAATATTTGGAAGGTAGATGAAGTATCTAAAAGCAATCTGTATAAAATAACTGGTAAATGAAATTGGATTTAAGGAAAACAAGGAATGCCAAATTATGGAGTGGAATGTGAAATTAAACTGTTTGAAAGTAAATTATAAGGGAATACTCGTCTGCCACTGCACTGATTTTGCCTGTGAGAGCACTGTGATGAACCAGAAGCAAAGTCTCATGGTGGTGACTCAGATTGGTTTCATTGTATATTAAGTCATTATCAATATTTGCCATCTACAGTCCACATTAAGGTGTAAGTTAAGTGGCTGCAACAAAGAACCACAGAATATAATGAATAAAAACATACATTTCCTTCCTACCTACTTCCAGGTGTAGGTGGGGCAGGTGGTGGGTTGGCTCTACTCCACAGAATCATCCAGGAATAGTAATTTCTTATATTTTTTTCATTCAGCCTCCCTTTTGTTTTCATTATGTGGTTAAGGCTGAGTTATTGTCATGATGTTCAGGCCCTGTGTATGGAGGTAAGAGTTTAAGTCCAAGAAGACAGATTTCATTTTAATGGAGTGACTCAGAATTACCCACTGTATGTGTCTGTTAACCATCACTAGTTCCACAGAGGTTGAGGAACATTCTGTCTGGGTAGATACAGTTAAAATTCTTTCACTAAGGGAGAAATCTATATTTTTGTGGAACAATAAATCATCTGCCACACAGCTTACATATGAAATGTAATTCTGACTGCAAGAACCACAGTGTTATTTTAAATATCGATTCTATTCTTTTTAATTTTTTCATAAAGTTATTTGGTTGAAAGATTTTTTTTAAGTTTTGTTTCTTTCTTAAGTAATTCATTTTTGTTTCAGAAATGTAAATAAATTTGCAATTTCACAATGTAGTTTAATGGAGAAGACAGGAATTTAGGAACAGAATTATGTTTATATAAACTTGTGTTAATCCTATTTCACTAAAGAAGGATATTTAAAAAAGAAAACAAGCAAACAATAACATTTTTCAAAAAGCTTTGTTAAATGTGAAGTGAATGTTGATTTCCTTAAGATACCTAATATCACAAGTTTTCAAATTCTGTTGCACAGCTATATGATTTTGAAGAGAAGCCTGAGGAATCACTGTGTGTGTGTGTGTGCATGTTTGGGGCAAGGGAGTGTTGCTGTTCTGAACTGAGTTCTGAACTCCTTCCTGGGGTTTTAATTATTGCAAATAGAACTGCTAGGAACATAGGTAGATATATATTTATATGTTCATATACATATATATTTCATATATATTTATGTTGAGAATATATGTGGAAATAGAATCGCTGGATCATAATCATATGTTCAACTTTCATAGAAACTACAAATAAACAGCCAGAAAGTTTTCCTAAGTTTTTTCTACAAATTATCCACTGAAACTATCTGGGCCTAGAGATTTCTCTTTTTAGAAGCTTTTACATTTCAGATTCAATTTCTTTAATATTTATAGAACTATTCAGTTAATCTATTACATGTTGAGGGAGGGTTGACAGTTTGTGTTTTTAAGGAATTGAGCCATTTTCCCTAACTCTTCTAACTTATGTGTGTAGAATTGTTGGTAGTATTCCCTTATTTTCCTTTTAATAGATACAGGAGTTATAGTTACGTGATTATTATTTCTCTTTGTTCTTGATAATTTTCTTTGCTCTGAAGTCTAGTTTTTCTGATATTAATATAGTCACTTCCGTGCTTTTTATAATTCACTTTTGCATAGTATACATTTTTATCTTTTTACTTCCAACATATTTTATTAGATTTGAAGTGAAGTTCTTATAAATAGAGTTGGGCATGGGGTACCTTTTGTACACCACATTCATTTTGAATATAGTTCTTTCCAGTAAATGTGGCAGGATATAAAACCAATTCCACCAGGTTAGCCCACGTCATCATAGAGAGGCATCAATATGAAAGTGTAGCATGTGCTTCCTACAAGAAGTGGGAGTCGTTCAGAGGCATTTTCTAATTTAGTGTAAAAATGAAGCAGCCCTTAAGTATTTGACTGATGACACATCTTTAATTAAAATTTTAAATGTAAACAGAGGCATATACTGAGCTTCAACAATTGTGGAATTTAGTAATTAGTGAATATCACCACAGTAAATGAGGTATGGTAAATGGAATAATGTTTTTCCTGGTTTCTTTGAGTGAGCGGAAACCCCATCACAACCTGCAACTTTCCTTACAACTCTTTGATATTTGCTCCTGTACATCTTTTCCATTTTAGCAAGCACTGAATAAAAAGAACACTCTATTGTCAGACTCCCCTTCTCTAGTCCCACTCAGATTCAAACACTGAATACCTTCGACTAGACTAGCATAGTCCCTGACCAAGATTGGAAAAAAGCGGGAGGGTTTTTTTCTACATTCATATTAATCTTTGTATAGTGCACATTTGGATTAAAACTCTACCTTTCTTCCCGCGGAGATAAACTGTCCTGTTGTCTGTTTTCTCATATCATTTGTCTGGAGTCCTGTTAGACATTCAAGATCAAATTCAGTTAAGAAAGCAAATTTCATGATGGTAGGATATTTTAACCTTTTTTTCCTCTGCTATACTCCAGCAGATATAGCAATGCTTCATTCATAGTAAACAACAATAAATATTAGTTGAATGAATCAACCAGTGAATACCAATATTACTCCTCTGTGCCTTTACAGTTTTGAACTGAGATCTGATATTCTGTTTATTAAACTCAGGTCAGTGCTGACTTTTAGGGATCTAGATCCCATTTGTCTCCCCTGAATTCTGTCTGAAGTTTTGTTGCAGATGGAATAAACAGCACAAAAATTTCTATCTAATATAAAATGTTGCTATGAGTTTGCAAACTCCATTGTCACATTTTAACCTCCAGAGTAGATACCTAGGGGCATCAACTAGCTAGAATTAAATACAAATTTACCTTGGTCCTTTGCTGTATATAAATTGCTAGATAATACAGTAGTAGAAAGAGCCTTGGTTTTGTAATAACCGCGTCAGGATTCCAATACCATCTCTGACATTGTAACTGTGTTGTGTCTATAGGCAAGTTTCCTCATTCGATTCAATAAAAAATAATTGTGTGCTCCAATTCATCAGGCAGTGTACTATAACCCAGGGTTATGAAAATACAGTCTTTATCCTTTGAGAGTTCAATATGTAGTAAGAGAAACAGCCACATAAAGAGATAATAAAAAAAGTTTTAAAATGCAATAATAGTGATTTAACCAAGGATTATAAGAGGTCAAAAGAGAATATTACCTAGCCTTAGGAACTTCTTCATTGAACTTATACCCCATGTGAAATTACCAGCAAAATATAGCCCAAATCTAAATGTTTCTTGCTACCTCCGAAGCTAGCAATCTGGTGTACTCTAAACCATCATCACATCTTCTTTGCATAAAAAGAAGGTGGTTCAAACTTGCTGTTATAGTATCACCACAACAGCCATATTAATCTTAAAAATATAAATTATGTCATTTTCCTGTTTAAAATTCTCCAATAGCTTTCCACCATACTTTTTTTTTTTTTAACATCTTTATTGGAGTATAATTGCTTTACGATGTTGTATTAGTTTCTGCTGTATGACAAAGTGAATCAGCTATACATATACATATATACCCATATCTCCTCCCTCTTGCGTCTCCCTCCCTCCCTCCCTATCCCACCCCTCTAGGTGGTCACAAAGCACCGAGCAGATCTCCCTGTGCTATGCAGCTGCTTCCCACTAGCTATCTATTTTACGTTTGGTAGTGTATATATGTCCATGCCACTCTCTCACTTCGTCCCAGCTTACCCTTCCCCCTCCCCATGTCCTCAAGTCCATTCTCTATGTCTGCGTCTTTATTCCTGTCCTGCCCCTAGGTTCTTCAGAACCATTTTTTTTTTTTTTTTTAGATTCCATATATATGTTAGCACACAGTATTTGTTTTTCTCTTTCTGACTTACTTCACTCTGTATGACAGTCTCTAGGTCCATCCACCTCACTACAAATAACTCAATTTTGTTCCTTTTTATGGCTGAGTAATATTCCATTGTATATATGTGCCACATCTTCTTTATCCATTCATCTGTCGATGGACACTTAGGTTTCTTCCATGTCCTGGCTATTGTAAATAGAGCTGCAATGAACATTGTGGTACATGACTCTTTTTGAATTATGGTTTTCTCAGGGTATATGCCCAGTAGTGGGATTGCTGGGTCGTATGGTAGTTCTATTTTTAGTTTTTTAAGGAACCTCCATACTGTTCTCCATAGTGGCTGTGTCAATTTACATTCCCACCAACAGTGCAAGAGGGTTCCCTTTTCTCCACAACCTTCCAGCATTTATTGTTCACAGATTTTTTGATGATGGCCATTCTAACTGGTGTGAGATGATATCTCATTGTAGTTTTGATTTAAATTTCTCTAATGATTAATGATGTTGAGCATTCTTTCATGTGTTTGTTAGCAATCTGTATATCTTCTTTGGAGAAATGTCTATTTCGGTCTTCTGCCCATTTTTGGATTGGGTTGTTTTTTTTGATATTGAGCTGCATGAGCTGCTTGTAAATTTTGGAGATTAATCCTTTGTCAGTTGCTTCATTTGCAAATATTTTCTCCCATTCTGAGGGTTGTCTTTTCATCTTGTTATGGTTTCCTTTACTGTGCAAAAGCTTTTAAGTTTAATTAGGTCCCGTTTATTTTTGTTTTTATTCTCATTAGTCTAGGAGGTAGGTCAAAAAAGATCTTGCTGCAATTTATGTCAAAGAGTGTTCTGCCTATGTTTTCCTGTAAGAGTTTTATGGTGTCTGGCCTGACATTTAGGTCTCTAATCCATTCTGAGTTTACTTTTGTGTATGGTGTTAGGGAGTGTTCTAATTTCCTTCTTTTACATGTAGCTGTCCAGTTTTCCCAGCAACACCACACTTACAATAAAAGTACTAGTCCTTATTTTGGCCCACATGAACTTGGCAGAGCGTGCCTCCCTGCTCAACTAACCCGCTTCTTTGTCATGGGAATACCACTAGACACCACGTCCCATATTTCAGTGACTTGAGAGCTTACGAATATATTCTAGGTGATGGACTTTTAGCACAATATGAACTTGGAAGCCATGTGTTAAAGATGATACTATTTCTGGATACCTTAAAGACTTTATGTAGCAGTGATACCCCCACCATGGGCCTATTGAGAAAACCGGGGTTAATTTATAGATATTTCAGATTTACCTGTGAAATCTGCTAACATTAGCTTAACTAACATCAGGACTCTACTTTGTATCTTCCCTGCCAATCTCTCTGCCTCACCTCCTACCACCATTACACCTGACCACTCCGTTCTAGTCACATTGGCCTTCCTCCTGTACCTTAAGCATCCCCAATTTGTTACTATTTAAGGACTTTGCACTTACTTTCTTCTCTACTTGGAATTCTGTTTCTCAAGACATGTAAATGGCTTACTGATCACTACTTTAAATCTCTGGCCAGACTCACCTGTACAGGGTTCCCTGACCACTTCCACTTTTAAAATAGCCACTACTTCCATCATGCTTTATCCCTTTTCCTCGCTTTATTTTTCCCCACAGTGTAATATTAATATAATCTCTTCATATTATTTTATATATTTGGTATTTCTTCATTGTGTAATTCCAATTAGTGAAAGTATACTATATTTATTTGCTTTCTGTTTCTCTTTCTTACCAGAATGTGTGTAGTTCCATGAGGCAGGGGCACTTTCTTGTTTACTCTTTTATACCTAGAATAGTACTTACACATGGTAGGCAATTAGTAAGTATCAGTTGAATGGGTATTAAATGAATATTGGTGCTTAGATATCTATGATACAGTGATTCTTATGACTGGAAGATCCAGGGCATGGTTTTGGGAATAGATGCCTAAGGTGAGTTGGAGTTCATGGCCAAGAAATGAAGATAGTGTAATAGGATGAGACTTTCTATATTCATTTATGCAAAAATGGTTTATTGAGCACAAGACTGATACAAGATAAATTATGGGCATAGTAGTATGTTAGTAGCTTACATTTTAGTGGAAAAGACAAAGGGTAAAATCAAATATAAGATGTAACAGGTGGCTTTCTCATGTTGACAGTAAATTATTCTATGGAAAGGAGAGCTTTGCGCCCTGTACCAATGTTTTCATTTTAAGTAGGGGCAGACTCCTGAGGAACAACCCAATATTGAAGATAGACAGAGGCTGGTAGAGGTGGTATTTATTAACCTGAAAGGTGGAAGAATTTTAGAAATCAGGTCTTGAATTCTGGGCCAGAATTCTTTCCAACTAGTCCACTCTGATGCTCAGAGCTGTTTTTTACTGTAGGAAGAGTCAGTAACCAGAGCTTTCTTTACATGGTGAAAAAACACTGTACCTCCACACCTCTCTAGGGAAAGAGCCATCATGTCTGTTCATTGAATGTCCTAAGGATCACAATCCCAAGATATCAAACATAGCCTACAGTGAAAATTTGTATTTCAGAAGGCACCTCTAGGCAGGAAAGAAACCTATTTGGGGCAACAAGTGAAATCAGAGTAAAAAACTCTGAAACAATTCTGAATGTGAGTTTATATTCTCCAAACCAGATGTGACTGCTGCCTGGTCTGCATGTGCCTGATCTCTCATTCTGCCTCTCTGCCATTATTTTATAGGCTTGCCTTTTAAACCCTGCTTACAGACTGCTATTTAAGTGCATGGACTATAACATAAACATTTAAAAAATCTACATTTCCAAGCAAAGTACATTGCACATAACAAATCAAAATTATTTATTGAAATGAATACTTATTAGAGTATTCACCCATATTCTTCAAAAGTCCTCAATTCAGAATTTTCACCCCCTACTATATTTAATTAAAGAAAAAAAAGTAAAAGAAAATCTCTCTTAATACTTTAGACATTTTTCTTCATAGATAATATACATATAAATATATATATGTTTGTGTAAGATTCATATTTTTGTGATTCTGACTGCCAATCTCCATGCTAAATTAAGCAAAAAGTTGTCCTGCTGTGCATATCTGAGTTGCAGGTGCAGGAATTCAGTGCTTAAGTAAATGTAAGGAGATTGGTGAGACCAATGGATTATCGGAAATATATTCACTTTCCTGTTGGATTTCGAATATGATGTAATGGCACTCGATTAAGAATGCAGATTTAGAAAGTCCAAGTTCAGAAGGAATTTAAACTCTTTCAGGCAAAATAATGTTACAGGAGTCTAGTCCCATGAATAACAAATACCCATTTTTATTTCTATTTTTAAGTTGTTTACTTTGATAGCACCATCTCTGAAATTATGGATGATGCTAGTTCTATTCCCCATCCCTAATTCCCATTATTTATGAATGTATTAAAGAGAATAGTGGAGCCACCTGGATTTGATGAGGATATATTAAGAAACTTCAAAATGCTTATCACATTGTCAAATTTGGATCTCAGCCAGAGTTGACTGATATTTGGTTTGGAATATATTTTAAGTTAAGTAAACTCTTTCATGTGTAAAAAATCCAGAAATAGCAAAATTAAAACCACAAGCTCAGTAAAACAGTATTTAGGGTTTCTTGTGCATATAAGAATAGTTTGTGAACTGGGAGCTCTCAAACTAACAGTGGAATGACACACAGAGGTATATTGTTGTAAGACAGCTTACAGAGTGAACGTGCAGAGGCTGTTTATTCTTAAAAATGATTGGTTATAGCATTAGAGTTTTTCTAGTGATAGGGAATTGGTTAAAGGTAATAGTTACCTTATGCCAATTTTGAGTAACAGCTTAAGTTTCATTTATGATTTTCAGAGGCATTTACAAGAAGTGGCCCAAGCTAAGTCTCACTTATTTTGCAGAGTAAGCTAAACTGAGTTTTGCTTATGTGGCTTAAATGGTTTTGTCTGCTCAGGGAATTCTCAGGTTTAATCTCCGTTTTGTAATTTAACACAGGTAATCTTTTAAAAACATAGCAGCACCATTTCATAAACAACTTGAAATCAAGACCTTGAATCAACTTTCAGGTTTTCATTTTCCATTGTCTAGATTAAGAAGGTCATGTGGAGAGAGATTTGGACTTAATCTGTAAGAAATTTAGGACAAATAAAGAATTTTAATTTTATTATAATATTTGAGAGATGGTAGTATACTATTTTACTTTTAGGTTGATACCAGTCTTATTCTAGAGAATACATTAGAAGAGGGATAAGACTAGAGGCATAGAAATTTGAAAGGAGAAGCTTATGGTAATATTTGTGAGAAATGTTAAGGACTTCAACTAGGGTAGTGGCATTAAAAAGGATGTAAAGAAAAATGGCATGTTTAATAGACATAAATATGGTAGGTAGATAATAATTGTGATTGGATGTGGGGTGTAACCATGAGAACTACCTCATGGTAACTACCTCATGTGGTAAGGATTGAATGTTATACATTGTTAGTTAACTATTAATGGAGTACCTAGGGTATAGGAAGTTCTCAGAATGTTTAGAAATATTATTCAAACTGGTAATTTATATTAGTACCTAATGATAGTGATGATGATGGTGATGATGATGATTAGAGGTCCGTTTTCATGAAGTGCATATTAAAGATAACATCAAGAATGTATGTATTAAAATATTTTTAATCAATATATCAACAAAGCCAAGGTGGGGGAGAACTTCAAGAAGGATGTTGCAGAAAATGTCAATAGCTATAAAGGATTTAAGTAAGAATATATGTTGAAAATTATCCGTTGCAACTAATAGCAAGGTAATTATTAGGGACCATGGCAAGAAGAGTTGCTATGGAGGACTGGGAATAGAAGCCAGGAACAGTTACCTGAGACATATCTTAGGACCTGAAGTGTTACTCTTGTTTCACTGTTGACAATGGAGTCACTTGAGGCTACCAACTCACCATATCCTTCTTGGACAGCTGCCTAGCTGCCTCAGCACAGTCTTAGAATTTGTGATAATTTTCACAGGAGCCTAATATCTTGGGCTAATAATTTAGCTCACTTAATTGATTCCATGGTTGCTATTCCCTATTGGAACATAGAGATGGCACCAGAAGTCTGCACCTCTCAACCCTTTAATCAACGATCTGTATCTGACATACTCTTTGAGATCTCCTGGAGTGTGTGACTGGTTACTGCTTGGCACTTCCAGGCATGGGAGAGACCAACCAGGGACTCCCTCTGTGTATTTTAGCACAAACAGAAATTTGCACAGCTTAGTTTGCACGATCAGCTTTACAAGCTTAAGAACTTTAGACACTTCCACCTAGAGTTAAAGGCTGCCCCTTGTGACTCTTTTAAATGGTGGATAAGGATGTTGAACAATAGGTGTAAAACATTTCCAAAAAGCTTGGGCTCTACAAAGAAGGGCAGAGATAGTGTGGTAATTAGAAGTATATGTAAGAATAAGTCTCTTTGCAACACAAGTAAGACTTGAGCATGCTATTCATGTTTTTGACACATTAATTAGAAACTTGACAACATTTTCAGTATCAGGGAATTACAAGTTACACATTAACTTGAAATGACCTTGTCTTTTAGCTTTTCTCTTTGCTTTATTTGTAAAACAAAAGAAGTCTTACAAAATGGACTTTTGTGCTCCTTTTACTTCTTTATTTCTAAAATTCTGATTTGGTAGGACAGCTTTTATGCAGAACAGAGAATCCACATAATTTTGCCAATTTAAGAGATTAACAACAATAACATTTGTATATTTGACAATGTAGATGAGATAAGACTGTTCCCTTAACACATAGAGACTGCATTAAATTAAGCTGTTTTTGGTGGGTTTTTTTTCCCTTCTGATTTCTCTTGAGATAAAAATTAGGGCAAGAGTTATGGCTCTTTTTGCTTCTTAACTCATTTCATTTTTTTTTTTTTCCAATTTCATGGGAGATTATTGCTGACTAAATAATCACAGTGTTCTTAGGTTGATGGTACTTGGGGCAATGATTGGGAAATTTTTAAATATGATTTTTTAACATGTTATTAATTGGCTTCAAGTTTTTTGAAGGTTTCACATAGACACATTTGGAGACTAGTTTGGAGGTGCCTAGGAGAGAAATGTCAAAGTTAATAAGCTGAAAGTATTTCAAAATGCTGTCAGAGTATTAATAAAATTGTGAAAAGGCAACAATGTGTGTTTTTCTTGATAGGTTTTTTGCCCTATAAATTTATTTTACTTTGCTAAAACTAGTAAGGATAATGTTGACTGGAAAAAATGCACAACCTAAAAGTTGAGAATTATATTTGATTTGGTGGACAAAACTGAGGACTTAAGCCCGGGACACAGCCTCTCAGCTCTGAGGGAGTGCTCTGAAGAGGCAAGGGGGGAGCCAGGATATATAGGAGTTTTTGCAACAAGACCAGGTAGTCGGAACATCAAAAGATTACTGTTAATTAAAGAAAACCAGATATCTCAAGTTAAGGAATTTAGCGCTTTTCTAAGTTTGGGAAGATGCAAGAGTCTGGGCTCATTGAAATCATTCCTTTGATATGCACCTCAGCTATCTGGGGCCAGTATCCTCTGCTTTTTTATCCTGAGTCTCCGCAGGGTACGTGGTTGGGGGTGGCTGTCTTGGCTGAGGGCTTGGCAGTGGGCAGCCCATTTGTTTTCATCCTGAGTTCCCTTAGGGCTCAGGGTCCAGGGCAGTTGTAGTGGCAAGATGTCTGCAACATCCTTTGTTTACTGATATGGCAGGCAACATTTTTTCACTAAGATTTTTTTTGTTGTTGTTATACTTCCTAAATTGGCATTGCAATTTTGTTTTGCGTGTTATATTGATTTGAGTATACTGATTTCGATCTGCATTGTTATGAGGCAGTTCACAGTTTACACACACACACACACGCACACATTTGCTATGTTTCTGATTTATTTAGTGAAGGATATAGAACTTAACAAGAGTAGTTGTAGCCTTTTACTTGATGTATGTTCCACATAGGACATAATTGCAGATGGTTCCTGTTCACATATAAGCCATCTCTAAGTAGATAAAGCCAAATTCTTGCTACACTGCAGGCCTTCTATAATCATGCTTACATTATATTCCAGCAGCAGCTAAGACTATCTCTAAATATACTTCCACTTAAAAAATATTTTGTAATTAGTTTGTGCTGATTCTTACATACTCTGCATCAGCTGAGATACATCCTTATTCAGGGAAAGTTAGATGATTAAGTGTCCAAGGTGTTCCTGAACGATATTTCAGTCTTCTTATGCCAGTTTCTCAGCAAGCCTATTTCCCCACGTGATCATGTGTAATACATGCACATCTACTTACTTACACGTGCACACACTATTTAACTTAATGATCTGTCTGTCTCTCCTGGCCAAGAAAAGATGGAAAGAGCAGAGATTTATTATTACATTAAAATACAGAGATAAAGCACTACTAGTATACATAATACACTGCAGAGGCCAACCATAGTATAAATTGATTTTCATTATATTAATGTCTGAGACATTTTATTTTCCTCTTTGTAGAAAAGATTCAGATCTTTGACACTAATATTACATTTCACAAGCTTACATTTTGCTATTGATGAATTGGATTCAGCATTAAAATCTTTTTATTCATTTAAAGTACTTTGTGTTTTATATTTCAATTGAGTTAATATACGGTGTTCCTTTTTCAACTTCCATAAGGATTTTCCAGACATTTAGCATACAATGGCCTATGCAGACTAAAGAACTGATTAACACTGCAGATTTCTCAAGAAGTGTACAAAATACAGTTTCTCTTTTAAAATAAAAGTGCTTAATTAAAGTTTCAAGTTGGAATGAAGTGTCACTTTTTTTATATATCCAATTTTATATCACTAGCTCTTCTAAACCATAATTGGAAATTAACACTGCTTTCCATTATTGCTGCTTTCTTAAAATGAACACTAATGTGAATTGATTTTTTTTGTAGTAAAGTTCTATTTTAACCAATAGGTTGCAAACTCAATGTTAGGCATCAGAAACACACACACACACAAAATAACGTATTAAATGAATTATAGTACTTTAATCACTTCTGCTATAAACTTAGGAATTGTACATTACGATGTTTATTGTAAGATAATTAAAATCATTTTAGTTACCTGCAAACTGACAAATTAAAATGTAAAGAATGGAGGCAAATAAAAAAGTGCCATCCCTTTTCTCCTAAAGCTAACTCAAGCCTGTAGATGCTTCCAGGAATGTGTGGTGTCACCTTGGGGTGACTCTGAAGTTGCATATTCAAGGGCTTAGTTACATAACGAAGGATGAAGAAGACTGCCCAAAACAAAGTGAGGTATGACTAGAACAAAAACAACACCGTGGCTCTAAAAGGCCTTAAAAATCCATAAACCGATGAAGCTAAATGAGCCTATTTGCTGTAAACTTAGGTACAGGATATCCTTAAGAAAATTTTTATGGAACAATATAAAGAAACGTATCTGGATTTTCTATATAGTTTTGTTCTGCTTGGCTCACCAGTTTAAATTCTTGCCTTATAAACAATTCAAAAAACAAGCATTATATCTCTGACATTTACTTTCTAAGATGCCTCAAGGGAGGATATATATACGTGAAAGATATCTAATAAACATTGTATACAGTCCCGATGCAAAATGAACTAAATTAAAAGGGGGTACAACAATGTGAAAAATAAATCAGTATACCTTATTAGCCTTTTCATTAAGCATTTCAGTATTCCTTATATTATGCCTCTGCATTTTAATTCAACCAACATTCTTCTATATCTGTTATACTTCGGATACTTCATGATTCACAATCAGGTAAGACCTGTCCTCACCCCATGTCAGTGATTGGTAGGAAAGGAAATTTAAACATATATCATAATGAATTGTTATAAATTCTGTCACATTATTATATTGTCATTGTTAGATGGAAATAAAAATAAATAGGTATACTCACAGGTGGTAAAAATATTAGTTTAAAAGTTATGAGGAAATCTGACATTGCACTTATATTCAGAGGCAACATGGAATATAATAATAGGTAAAGACTGGCTCCGATTCTGTAAAGCTGTAAAATTGGACAAAATTTTCAAGCTCACAGACGAGTGAGGAGAACATAAAACAGTCATAATACAATGCAGTAATGCTATATCCAATCCAATACAAGTAAACAAAGGTCTCAAGAGGTGAAGGGAGAAGTAAGGTCAACATTTTGCTAGTTATCTCTTCATGGCAGGTCTGTCAGAGCCTTAAATGCACGATGTAAAAATAAGTTAAGTGCATTACATTTAGTTTCATATATTTTCTGCCATCAGTATTTCCAAAAGGAGGCCATCATCTTCCCAGGAATGAAAGTTCAAAATTTGGAGCCTTCTTTGAGTCTGCCTACTCCTTTACTATCTATATAAATGGTGTTGCAAACCTTAATTCTATTCATTCAGTTTCTTAAATCTACTATTTTTTAATGTATACAACCACAACTATAGTTCATGTTCTCTTGAATGATTATTTATAGAGTATACACCTCCTTAATTTACTCACAAACCTTATTCCAGTCCTTTCTTCAATAAGTTGTGTATTTCCCTCCAGTTCCTTTACTATTCATTTACATTAATAGAGAAAATAAAACAATATTTTTATGTTTTATTTAGTTTGCTTTCCATTTCAGAACCCGTGGGCCTGCCTTTTTGTCTTTTTAACTGTTGCATAATAACTCTTAGCATTCATTTATTGACTATTAATTGTTTTTTTAACTTGTCCCATAATACAATGAGACAGTTAACATCTTTGTATATGCCTTCTTGTGCACATTAGCACACTTCCCTGGGGTCAGTATTGAAGCCTGGTATTGCTTTAAAAAAAAACAATTAGTAAGTACTGTGAAGCTGCCCTTCAGACTAACCATTCCAGTTTTAAAGTGTTAGACACTCACCAATACTTGATAATACCAAATTTTTGATTTTTCCAATTTGATGTATAAATATCAGTCCCAGTTAGGGTGAACACAAAATGTGTATCCTAACTAGGAATCTTTAAAAGGAGAAAGAAGGTGCTATTAACAATTTTCCTGGGATAATAGGCATAAACAAGGATGGTTAGGACCAAACTAGTACATATTGTCACCATAGTTAGAACTAAATTTCTAAAACCCAAATCTTATAATTTTAATAACTACTTAATTCTTTATATAATTGTATGTATAAAGTCCAAATCTTTCATCCAAAATATATAACCTTTCATGATCTGAATCTACCTACCTTTTTCTCCTAATCTCTTACTTCATCCTTCTATTCGTTACAAATGACCTAGTCACTGTCATTCCCAGGTTCTTCTGGCTCACTTAGGCTCCTGCTATGTGTCTTGTCTTCCCTGTCTACTTTCCTGTCATGCCCACGTGTCAATGCCCTACATTTCCTTAAAGGTCCAGCTTAATTCTACATCCTTCAAGGAGCTTTCCAAGAAATTCCTCTTCAGAATTACTTTATTTCTTATTCTATTGTGCTTTATCTCCTACTACTCTTCCATTTTATATCCTCCTCTTCTGCTCTGGGGATAATGTACATAGTGATTAAGATAATAGACTCTGGACTGGAATCCTAGGTCTGTAATTTGCATCTTGGGCAAGTTACTTAATGACTCTGCCACAGATTCCTCATGGGTAAAACAGGGATAATGATTCCTGTCTCCTAGGACTTTCAAAAGGGTTAAATAAGTAATACCTGTAAAGTGCTTAGAAGTAGTGCCTGTGAATAAGTACTGTACACTTGTAAATAATAAGATTTCTCTTAATTATTGGTTTTCCCCAGAAGTAGGCTTTGGACTTTCTAAATTTCTCTCCTGATTGGAGAAACTAAGGTGAATCTATAACTACTATTGTTACTTCTGAATTATCTCATGGGGCTGCAGAATGTGGAATTAAAGTTTAATTGGGGAGTAGGCTTGGCCCAGGTTGATATCTGCTACCAGATAGCTGTGATCTTAATCTTTTTGTTTCTTTTCCTCCTCTCTAAAATGCAAATAATAAAAACGCCTACTTTGTAAGGTTTCAGTTATAATTAAAATATGACGAGTGTCTAGCATAGTACCTGGCAATACTGGGTAAATAAATATTAACTATAGATAATGTACTTTGAACACAATGACTCTAGGGCCCTAGGTGAAAGATCTCTTTCCTCGCTCTAGTCAACCAAGCAACAAACAGATAAAATGTTATAATTATCGGTGTAACTAGACTGTAAACTTATCTAAAGGATTCACTGAAATCATTTGTAATATTGTGAAGCAAAATGTAGTGATTTAATAGAAGTTCTTCACATGTGTTTTCTCCAAAATTCAGTAATGAGGGGTTTCCCTCTCATTCGTTTGAATATTACCAAATAACACATTCAAAGGAAAACCTAATTCTGAGCAATACCCCAGCCTTCTGGGGTATTGCTCTTGAAATAATTTTCAGATTTCCACAATATCACAAGAGATTTAAATAAATTATGCCCATTTTGATGTCATGTATTTGTGCTGTGTTTATCATTTCTTGGACTTAATATACATAAAAAAGAATGGAACTATGCTTTGACCCAGAATAGTATTTCATCATAATTAAAACAACATCAAGTTGCATATTACATTATCATTAAGTGATCATAAACACTTGTTTCTTCATAATAAGGAATAACTTTTATTTGACAATTATTTTAATATCGTTCAAATTTAAGTATTTTTTATGTTTTAAAATGCAACAACATGTCTTTACAATTACCTTCCACTATGGAGAGTAAAGTTGGGTTTTGGTGAATGGCGATTTTTTTTTTTAATCTTTATTTTATATTGGAGTATAGTTGAGTAACAATGTTGTGTTAGTTTCAGGTGTACAGCAAAGTGATTCACTTATACATATATGTATCTATTTTTTTCAAATTCTTTTCCCATTTAGTTTATTACAGAGTATTGAGCAGAGTTCCCTGTGCTATACAGTAGGTCTTTGTTGGTTATCTATTTTAAATATAGCAGTGTGTACATGTCAATCCCAAACCCCTAATCCTATTAATATTTCAAAATTTAAAAGGAATTATTTAAAGGAAAATATGTTACAAAATATTTTAATATAGGATAGGAGAAAAGTGACTAAATTTAGGAACATCCATGTCCATGGAAAATTTCTATCTGTTTTTAAACTTACTATATATTTTATTTATATATGTGTATATATATCTATATATATAGATATAGATGTATCTTGGTTCTTTTTCACATAACATTGTGGTTGTGAGATTTATTTCAGTTACCAGAGTAGCAGAATATTTTTCACTGTAATTGCTAAGATATTGATAGACACCTGAATTGTTTTCAGTGTGAGGCTGAGACATATGGATGCTATAAACATTCTCGTCCATATTTTATGCATATGTGTATTCATTCTCTGGAAAGGGGATTTACATAGATTATGGATATGGTGAGCTATCACCATACCAAATAGTTTTCTAAAATGACTGTAACCATTTACTCACCTATGAGAAGTTTATGAGGATTCAAGGTACTCTACAACATCAAAAATTTAGTATAAATATTTTCAGTTTAGACATTTTGGGGGAATATGTGGAATGACATTGAGATTTCAATTTAGTTTTCCTCACAGGTAATGACCTGAAAGCTTCATGTGGCTTTTTGAAATTTGAATATCCTTTTCCTATAACTTGTCTGTCTTTTTCTTCTTGATTTGCTTAAATTATTTATATATCCTGGATATTAATCTTCTGTTGGTTATATGTATTTCAAATGTCTTCTTTCAACATGCAGCTTTCCTTCTCACTCTTTTTTTAAAAAATTTATTTATTATTTATTTATTATTTATTTTTGGCTGTGTTGGGTCTTCGTTTCTGTGCGAGGGCTTTCTCTAGTCGCGGCAAACAGGGGCCACTCCTCATCGCGATCCACGGGCCTCTCACTATCGCGGCCTCTCTCGTTGCGGAGCACAGGCTCCAGACGCGCAGGCTCAGTAGTTGTGGCTCACGGGCCCAGTTGCTCCGCGGCATGTGGGATCTTCCCAGACCAGGGCTCGAATCCGTGTCCCCTGCATTGGCAGGCAGATTCTCAACCACTGTGCCACCAGGGAAGCCCCCTTCTCACTCTCTTGATGGTATCTTTTGATGAACAGTTCCAAAATTTAATGTAGTCCATTTTAGCTATCTTTTCCTGTAAGATTAGTGATTCTTGTGTTCAGTTTCAGAAACTGTTGTGTACACCAGTTTATGAAAGTATTCTCTTGTGCTATCTTATAGATATCTTATGGTTTTATCTTGCATATTAAGATCCACATTTCATTGTGCATGGTGTGAGGTAAGAATTAAGATTAATTATTTTAAAATACGGATATTCAGTAGGTGCAAGATCATTTCCTACTTCTCTGCAGTGTCACCTCAGTCATAAATCAAGTGTTCATCTTTGTGTGCATCAAATTCTGGGGTATTCTGTTCTATCAATCATTTTGTCTATCCTTGAGCCACTATAACATATTCTTTAATAGTGTACCTTTAAAAAAGAATTTACATTTTACCTGTAGGAAACTAAACTTTGTTCTTCGTCTTCAAGACTGTCTTGATTATTGTTTACCACTTGTATTTCCTTAAGACTTTAAATAAGTTTGTCAAAGGAAAGCTACTGAGATATTGATTGGAACTAGATTGAATCTATAGATTAATTGGGTAGGAACTGATGTCTTTACAATATGGAATGTTTAAATCTATGACCATTGTGCTGTCCTGCCCTACAGATTACACACTCAAGATTACAACATATATCAGTATGATTCAATTTACATAAAATTCAAAAACAGGCAAAACTAACATATAGTGTTAGATATCAGAATAGTGGTTACTTCTTTGAAAGGGGATTGACTGGAAAGAGATACAAGAAAACTTTCTGGGTGGTAAGAAAATTGATGAAATGAGAGGGAAATATATCCTAAGGTTTATATCAGTATGTATGTTTGTATACCTTTCTGAACGATGTTCTTAGGACTTATCAGTTTTACTATACATAAATTTACCTCAGTAAATTTAAAAGTTTCACAAAAATGGCATGGCAATTAAAAAAAAATAATTCAGGTTCAGGAGAAACTTGAATACTAAAAAATGTATGCACATTTATAATTTTAGCTTATTTATCAAAAGTCATGGTTTTATGCATTTCATGGATCTTTTCAAAGAAAGCAAGAAACAACTTCTGTTTTCATGGATTTTCCCTGTTGTTTTCCTGTTTTAATTTCATTGAGTTCTGCTTTAATTTTTATGTTTCTTCTTCTGCTTCGTCAGACCTACATTGTGTCGTCTTTCTTCAGTTTCCTAAATTAGAGGCTTAGATCTTTCTTCTTTTGTAGCACATGCATACCTCATTTTATTAAGCTTAACTTTATTACGCTTCACAGATATTTCATTTTTTTACAGATTGAAGATTTGTGTCAACTCTGCATTGTCAGATGATATTTAGCATTTTTTAGCAATAAAGTATTAAGGTATGTACAATTGTTTTTTAGACATAATGCATTGCGCCCTTAATAGACAACAGTATAGTGTAAACATAACATTTATATGCACTGGGAAACCAAAAAATTCGTGTGACTTGCTTTATTGCAATATTCACTTTTTAACAGTGGCCTGGAACTGAACCTACAGTATCTCAGAGGTATGTCTGTAATGTCTTCCTGGAGAATTCATCTGTATGTCATTATGTAATGATTCTCTTTATCCTTGAAAATTTTCATTATCTTGAAATTAGCGTGGTCTAAAATTAATGTAGCTGTTCCATCTCTCTTTTGATTAGTGTTAGACTGGTATAGCTTTCTCTTTCCTTCTATTTGTAATCTATCCGAATTTTTATATTTAATGTGAGTTTCTTGTAGGCAACATATATTTGGGTCCTTTTTAAAATCCACTATGACAATCTGTCTTAGATCAATCACATTTAATGTGATTACTGATACAGTTGGATTAATTTCTACCAAGTTTGTAATGATTTTCTATTTATTGTGGTTGTTCTTTGTTTTCTTCCCCTCCTCCTCACTTCCCACCAATCTTTTTCTTCATCTGGTTTTAACTGAACATCACATATGATTCTATTTTAACTCTTCTCTTAGAATATCAATTATACCTTTTTAAGAAAATGTAATGGTTTCTCTAGTTTTTAAATATACATTTTTAACACTATATCACTTCACATACCATTAGGAATTTTATCACAAAGTATTCCCAATTCCTCTCTCCTATCCTTTATTCCCTTTTTGTCATTCATTTCACTAATACAAATTTTACAGTAAGTCAATACAATGTTGATTTTATTTAACCTTTATTCCGTTTCTAGTGCTCTTCCTTTCTTTATATAGATCTGAGTTTCTGACCTGTACCATTTTCCTTCTTCTCTAAGACCTTCTTTTAATGTTTCTTTTAGGACAGGCTTACTGATGATAAATTCCCTCAGTTTTTATTTGCCTGAGAAAGTCTTCATTTCTCCTTTACATTTGAAAAATTACATTTAAAAAATTTATTTATTTCAATTTAATTTTTATTTTATATTGGAGTATAGTTGATTTACAATGTTGTGTTAGTTTCAGGTGTACAGCAAAGTGATTCAGTTACACATATACATATATCCATTCTTTTTCAGATTCTTTTCCATACAGGTTATTACAGAATATTGAGTAGAGTTCCCTGTGTTATACAGTAAGTCCTTACTGATTTTCTATTTTATATATAGTAGTGTGTATATGTTAATCCCAAATGCTTAATTTAATCCCTCACCCTACCTCCCCACTTTGGTAACCATAAGTTTATTTTCAAAATCTGTGAATCTATTTCTGTTTTGTACCTAAGTTCATTTGTATCATTTTTTTTAGATTCCACATGTAAGTAATATCATATGATATTTGTCTTTCTCTGACTTACTTCATTTAATATGACAATCTCTAGATCCATCCATGTTGCTGCTTTTTATAAAAACAAAAATAAACAAATGGGACCTAATTAAACTTACAAGCTTTTGCACAGCAAAGGCAACCATAAACAAAATAAAAAGACAATACACAGAATGGGAGAAAATATTTACAAACGAAGCAACCGACAAGGGTAAAGCTCAGGGAAGGGTAAGTATTCTATAATTTTCTAATTAAATCTCAGTCTTTTAATGAGACTGTGCTCTGGGTTGTGACTTTCACAAGTGTTTCTTAGTTTTCCCCACCCCACATTTTAGGTGAGACAGGAAGTCTAGAGGAGTCTAGAGTAGGATAAATGTCCTTCTCCTAGGTGGGATGAGGCTCTGCTAGGTTATTTGTTTGTGTAGGCTCTGGGTATACTTCACAATAGTTACATTTGGCCTCTCTCTTCAGATCCATGAGGAATGTTTGTTGGCACTTAACTGTGAGAACTTGGTAGGATTCCTGAAGTTAATGTCCATGAAAATTTTGGTGATCCTGTACCCTCAAGACTGTGGAAATCAGGAGTTTTTAACTCTCAGGCTAGCCCACGCACAGCTTCAATCGATTTGTCAAAATTATCATTTTGTGTTATTAACAGTTTATGGCTCCAAAATCTTCTGCTCCAGGTAAGCAGTTCTTGAAGTTAACTCTCTGGATTTATCTAAATCTCCAGATTTTGGAGTGTGTGTGTCCTGCAGACTTGTTTTTCTGATGAGTTCAAGACAAGTCATTGCTTTTCAATTTATTAAGCTGTTTTCTTGTTTCAAGAATGTGAATGACAACTTCCAATCTCTTTATATGTTAGAGTTAAAATAAGAAGTTGATTGGTAGAGTTTAATATTAAAACATTTATATTGTTAAGAATTTTAGTCCCTTAAAATCCTTTATGTGCTCCTAATTTGCTTGTTTACATGTAGGAATTTTGCACATAATAAACACACTAAATTTTGATTAAATAGAATATATCTATTAATTCAATATGTAATTGAGCTAGTTTTCTACTTTAAATTTTATTTTTAAAGTATTTTTGAAGTGTAGAAATTTATTTGTGAATTATTCATTATTAATTACATTATCTCATCTCTGGAAATTTTAATACTATATGTCAGGTTTTTTTATACATAATTAAAAAAATCTGGGATAGATAATCACAGAAGCATTAATTTAGCATATTTAACACATATTCATAATACAGAACATATTCATTTCTCATACACTGGTGAGGAGAGAGAAATAAAATTTTGTTAATTAATAACCAGGATGTGATAGAGTTAGTTCAAAAATTAAAAAGCTTATATATTTTCTCTAAGATATGCATTATTTGAATTCCAAATAATTGTGTAGAATAGCTTAAAACATTATTGTCTCATAAATATTGTCAAGTGCTAACTATCATTAAAGAACTTTGTGAAATAGTTGCACACTATCTCATATAAACAGTAAGAAATTGGCCCCATTATTATTCTCTCCATTTAAAATGCATTAAAGGAGGGACAAGATCAAGATGGCAGAGCAGTAGGATGTAGAGCTCACCTCCTCCCACAAATACATCAAAAGTACATCTACATGTAGAACAATTCTCACAGAATACCTACTGAACACTGGCAGAAGACCTCAGACTTCTGAGAGGGCAAGAAGAACAAAAAGAGACAGAAAGGAATTGGGATGGGACCTGTGCCCCTGGGAGGAAGCTGTGAAAGAGGAAAGGTTTCCACACCTTGGGAAGTCCCCTCACTGGCAGGGAGATCAGCTGGGATGGAGGGGGAATTTCAGAGCCTCTGAGGAGAGCACAGCAACCGGTTTTGCAGGAGGCAAAATAGAGAGACCTGCACAGATGGACAGAACCGCTGCCCTGCACTCCCCAGCCTGAGACACTTGCCTGCTGATGTGGACAAGGGCTGCATGCTGAAGCTCAGGCTTCGGAGGTCAAACCTGGAGAGGGATCTGGGGTTGGCTGTGCGGAGACAGCCTGAAGTGGCTGGAGTGTGGTGCATTTGCAACGGAGGGTGTATGTGGAATAAGCCTGGGCCCGCCAGAGAGGCAAGGTGCTACTGTTGTGGTGGGGGGGCATGTGAGGGGAGGTGTGCAACAGCCATAGATGCTTCTTTCCCCATGTGCATACTCTCAGGCAATAGGACACGACCTACGTGAGCTTTACGGGTGGGCGCAAGCTGCTGCCGCCATCACAGGCTCCAAAGGCAGATGCAGGACACCTCCACCACCGCTGAGAGACCCACGAGCAGGAGCCAATCACTGACCATGTGGTCACAGGACCTGGGAGCATGCATGGGCTGCCACATCTGCACACCCACTATCAAGAGGATAACAGCCAGCACATTTGAGGAAAGAGGTGGAAGGCATCCAAGCTAAAAGCAGCCCTTGTGCCAAAAATATTAAATCCATGCAAGCTACTCAGGGACACACCTGCATATAAACACCCTTCCAAGACTGCAGTAGATAGTTGTTTCTCCTAAACTCACAGAGTAAGAGAAACATAAGTAAAATGAAGCAGCAGAGGAACCACTCCCAGTTCAAAGATCAAGAGAATTCCCCTGAAGGAACAAACAATGAAACAGACCTCTTCAGTCTAATAGACATTGAGTTCAGAGGTGGTAAAGAAAATACTGAAGGAATTAAGAAGGACTGTTGATAGAAGTACAGATTACTGTAAAAATAACTAGAAACTATAAGGAGAAACCAAGAAAAGTTAGAAAATTCTTTTGCCAAGATGGAAGCTAAACAATGAATAGCAGAATGAATAATGTAGAAGAATAAATAAGTGATCTGGAAGATAGAATAATGGAAATCACCCAATCAGAACAGCAGACAGAAAGCCAAATGGAAAAAAAAAGAAAGCAATACATGAGACCTTTGAGATAATACAGAGCATGCCAATCTATGCATAAAAGGGATGCCAGAAGGAAAAGAAGGAGAAAAGGGGATTGGAAATGTATTTGAAGAAATTATGACTGAAAAATTCCCAAGCCTAAAGGAGACAGATATTCAGATACAGGAGAAACAGAGGGTCCCAAACAAGATGAACCCAAACAGCCCTACACCAAGACATATAATCAAAATGGCAAAAGTTAAAGAGAGGATTCTAAAGGCAGCAAGAGAAAAACAAAGAATTAATTACAAGGGAACCCCCATAAGGCTATCAGTTAGTTTCTGTACAGAAACATTGCAGGCCAGAAGGGAATGGCAAGATATATCCAAAGTCTTGAAAGGGAAAAATCTGCAACCTAGAATACTCAACCCAGCAAGATCATCATTTAGAATAGAAGAAGAGATAAAGAATTTCTCAGATAAGCAAAACTGAAAAGAATACAGCAATACTAAACCTATCCTAAAAGAAATGTTGAAAGGACTTCTCTAAATAGAAAAGAAGCATGAAGATATAGGAAAGAGGAAATCACAATTGGAAAGTAAATCACTTAAATAAGCCAGTATATAGGTCAAAGAGAAAAAAAATCTATTTGTGAAAGTGATGATAAACACAAGGAACAGCAAAAGAATAAACATGAAGATATAAAAGAGGACATCAAAATCATAAAACGTGGGGGAGGAGAGTAAGAAAAGGTAGATTCTTTTTTTGTGTGTGTGTGTTTCAGCCTATATGACTATCAGCCTAAAGCAAGCAGATACATTTAACATAGGGTTAACATACTTGAAAAACCAGGTAACCACAAATGAAAAACATACAATAGATTCATAAAAACCAAAAAAGAAGAGAACACCAGCATAAAATAAAAGGAAATAATCAAACCACAAAAATAAAAACAAAAAGAAACAAAGAAGAAACATAGAATAAACTGGAAAACAAGGTTTAAAATGGCAAAAAAAAAACATATTTATCAGTAATTACCTTGGGAATTTCCTGGTAGTCCAGTGGTTAAGATTCCACTCTTTCACTGCCATGGCCCAGGTTCAATCCCTGGTCAGGGAACTAAGATCCTGCAAGCCATGAGGCATGGCCAAAAAAAAAAAAAAAAAAATTACCTTAAATGTCAATGGACTAAATGCTCCAATCAAAAGACACAGAGGGACAGACTGGATTAAAAAAAATAGCCTACAATATGCTGCCTACAAGAGACCCACTTTAGTGCAAAGGACACACGTATCTTGAAAGTGAGGGGATAGAAAGATATTTCATGTAAGTGGAAATGACAAGAAAGCAGGGGTCACAATACTCCTATCAGAGAAAATAGACTTTAAAACAAAGGCCATAAAAAAAGATAAAGAAGGACACTATATAATGATAAAAGGATCAATACAAGAAGAGGATTTTACATTTGTCAACATATATGTACCTAATATAGGCACACCCAAATACATAAAATACTAACAGACATAAAGGTAGAAATTGACAGGAATATAATAATAGTAGGGAACTTTAACACTCCATTGACATCAATGGACAGATCATCTAAACAGAAAATCAACAAGACAACAGAGATTCTAAATGATACAATAGAACAGTTAGAACTAATTGATATTTTTAGGATATTACATCCAAAAAAACCAGAATACATATCCTTTTCAAGTGCACATGGAATATTCTTTAGGATTAGCTACATACTAGGGCACAAAACAAATATCAACAAATTTAAGAGTATGGAAATTACTTCAAGCACCTTCTCTGACCACAGCAGCATGAAAGTAGAAATCAACCACTGAAAAAGAAATGAGAAAAATCGGATTACATGGAGACTAAACAACATGCTACTAAGAAACCAATGGATCAACAAGGAAATCAAAAAGGAAATTAAAAAATACCTTAAGACAAATGACAATGAAAACACAACCATACAAAATCTATAGGATGCAGCAAAAGCAGTTTGTGGAGGGAAGTTCATCATGATACAGTACTTCCTCAAAAAACAACAAAAATCGTAAATAAACAACCTCAACTACCACCTAAAAGAATTAGAAAAAAAGTAACAAAACCTAAAGTCAGAAGAAGGAAATAAAAAAGATCAGAGAGGAAATAAATGAAATAGAGATTAGAAAAAAAATCAATAAAACCAAGAGACGGTTCTTTTAAAGGGTAAAGGAAATTGACAACCTCTGGCTAGGCTCACCAAGAAGAAAAGAGAGAGAACCCAAATAAACAAAATAAGAAATGAAAAAGAAGTATATCAACTAAAACAGCAGAAATACAAAAAACCATAAGAGAATACTATGAACAATTATATGCCAACAAATTGGACAACCTAGAAGAAATGAACAACTTTCCAGAAACATATAGACCACCAAAACTGAATCAAGAAGAAATAGATAATTTGAGCAGGCAATCACTAGAAGTGAAATTGAATCTGAAACAAAGAAAACAAACAATCAAAAAAAAACCTCCCTACAAACAAAAGTCCAGAACCAGATGACTTCACAGGCAAATTCTACCAAAGAAAGAAGAAATTATACCAATCCTTCTCAAACTCTTCCAAAAGACTGAAGAGGAGGGAACACTCCCAAAGACATTCTATGAAGCCACCATCATCCTGATATAAAAACCAGAAAAAGATACCACCAAAAAAGAAAATTACAGGCCAATATCTTTGATGAATATAGATGCAAAAATTCTCAACAAAATATTGGCAAACCGAATCCAACAACACATAAAAATGATCATACACCATGACCAAGTGGGATTCATCCCAAGCTCACAAGAATGGTTCAACATATGCAAATCAATCAATGTGATACAGCACATCAACAAAAGAAAAGGCAAAAACCACATGATCATCTCAGTAGATGCAGAAAAAGCATCTGACAAAATTCAACATCCATTCATGATAAAAACTCTTACCAAAGTGGGTATAGAGGGAACATATCTCAACATAATAAAAGCTGTTTTTGACAAACCCACAGCCAATATAATACTCAATAGTGAAAAGCTGAAAGCCTTCCTGTAAAATCTGGAACAAGACAAAGATGCCCACTCTCATCACTTCTATACAACATAGTATTGGAAGTCCTAGCCACAGCATTCAGATGAAAAGAAATAAAAGCTATCCAATTGGAAGGGAAGAGGTAAAATTGTCTTATATGCAGATGACATGATACTGTATATAGAAAACCCTAAAGATTCCACACAAAGACTACTAGAACTAATAAATGAATTCAGCAAGATAACAGGATACAAGATTAACATACAGAAATCAGTTGCATTTCTTTACACTAACAATGATATATCAGCAATAAAATGTAAAAAGCAATACCTCTTAAAATTGCACCAAAAAAATAAAATACTTAGGAATAAACCTGACCAACGAGGTAAAAGACTTACATGATGAGAACCATAAAACATTAATAAAGGAAACTGAAGATGATTCAAAGAAATGGAACAATATCCCATGCTCTTGGATTGGAAGAATTAATATTGTTAAAATTGGCCATACTACCCAAATCAATCTACATATTTAATGCAATTCCTATCAAATTACCCCATGACATTTTTCACAGAACTAGGACAAATAATCCAAAAATTTATATGGAACCATAAAAGACCCAGAATTGCCAAAGCAATCCTGAGGAAAAAGAACGAAGCAGGAGGCACAAGCCTCCCAGACTTCAGACAATACTACAAAGCTACAGTAATCAAAACAGGGTGGTATAGGCACAAAACAGACATATGGATCAATGGAATAGAATATAGAGAGTCCAGGAGTAAACTCTCACACCTACAGTCAATTAATCTTTGACAAAGGAAGCAAGAATAAAAAATAGGAAAAGGACAGTCTCTTCAGCAAGTGGTGCTGGGAAAGTTGGACAGCTGCATGTAAATCAATGAAGGTAGAAGACATCCTCAAACTATGCACAAAAATAAACTCAGAATGGCTTAAAGACTTAAACATAAGACATGACACCATAAAACTCCTAAAAGAGATCATAAGCAAAACATTCTCTGACATAAATCATACCAATGTTTTCTTCGGTCACTCTCCCAAGGCAACAGAAATAAAAACAAATATAAACAAATGGGACCTAATCAAACTTTACAAGCTTCTGCACAGCAAAGGAAACCATAAATAAAATGAAAAGGCAACCTATGTAATGGAAAAAAAAACACTTGCAAATGATGCAACTGACAAGGGCTTAATTTCTAAAATATACAAACAGCTCATACAACTCAACAACAAAAAAACAAACGACCCAGTCAAAAAATGGGCAGAAGACCTAAATAGACATTTCTCCAAAGAAGACATACAGGTGGCCAATAGGCACATGAAAAGATACTCAAATTGCTAATTATTAGAGAAATGCAAATCAAAACTACAGTGAGGTACCACCTCACACCTGTCAGAATAGCCATCATTAAAATGTCTATGAATAACAAATGCTGGAGAGGGTGTGGAGAAAAGGGGACCCTCCTACACTGTTCATGGGAATGTAAGTTGCTGCAGCCACTATGGAAAACAGTATAGAGGTTCTTCAGAAAATGAAAAATAGAACTACCATATATCCCAACAATCCCACTCCTGGGCATATACCCAGACAAAACTGTAATTCAATAAGAGATAATACATGCACCCCTATGTTCATAGTGGCACTATTCACAATAGCCAAGACATGGAAACAACCTAAATGCCCATTAACAGATAAATGGATAAAGAAGATTTCATACATATATTGAATGGAAAACTACTGAGCCATAAAATAGAAGGAAATAATACCATTTGCAGGAACATGGATATTAATAGTATTTTCCATTTTTAAAAATCAGTCATAAACCTGTTTTTTTCCCCCAAGTTCTTTAAATTAAATACCTGCAAAGTACTCATCAGGACAGAAATAAATTTTACTTTTAGGATCAACAATGCTTTTGAGACAAAGTGTTTTGGTTTTTTTTCCCAAAGGAATTTAATAATATTTGGAATTTTTGAATGAGTGTTGTCTTAGGATGTAGGAATTATTTTTGCAAAAGTTTTTAGGTTTGTAAAAAATATTAAAGAAACAAAATCTCTTAAAATTCTTATACAATGAACAGTTCAAAAATTGTTTAGATCCATAAACCAATGTTATATTCAGATGAATTTATTCCATCTGTGTTCTATCATGCTGATTTTTTATCTGATTAGTAGCGTATTAATCAGATGAATATATCTACAGATCTGAAAATGGTATAACACTGAATATATCTATAAGAAAGAAAGCCTTAAAAAAAAAGTGCTTTGCTGAAACTGTTCAGAGTTTGGGGCTTTTGGAGGCATGAGCCACCCTGTCTCCTTATATGGCCCTGCAATAAGCCTTCCTCTGCAGAAAAAAAAAAAAAAAAAAAGAAATCTTTTAGGATTGAATATTCTATGTGGCTACTTTTTTACATTCAAAAGGTGAGGAAAAATAAACCTCTGGGGTAAAATTTTCCTTTAGAGCCTTAGCTATAATTCAGGGTGAAATTGCCACCTGTCCAGAGTTCAAAACCTAGGGGGAGAATTTCTACCTGGAGAATATTTCCATTCCTTTCAAGTTGCTAGTAGTACTGTTGACATTCACATGCATTAGTAAGAGGAAGTATGCACCAGAGGGAGATGGGTGGAGTGGAAAATAAATGACTCTATTTCTCCTCTAACGTTAATACTTTTAAATCTGTTTTCTCCTTGCAATCACCTCTCCTGAGTTCTGTCCCATTTTATTTCCAAATACTTTTTCATGGAAATTAATATGTGCATAAAAATATAAGAAGAAAATAAAGTATGTTGAATGCAATATAAAAAGACAGGCAGCGGGCCATCAGTTAAGCAATTATGTTCAATAAAGGTATATTAGAGCTTAGACAATGCAATTTTAAAACAATACAGAATAGTGCTTCCATTATATAGAATACATTCAATATTATGTTTCTTTCCAAATAAATTTAAAATGAAAAGGGAACTAGTTACAAATAATACATTTTTACAGGCTACATTTAACTAACACTAAGACAAAGCTAAATTAAGGAAAAATATAAATTATGATGGTTAATTTCATGTATCAACTTGGTTAGGCCATGGTGGCTAGTTATTTGGTCAAATACTCATCTTGATGTTGCTGTGAAGGTACTGTGTAGATGTGATTTACGTTTAAAATTAGTTGACTTTAAGTAAAGGAGATTACCCTCCAAAATGTAGGTGGGGCTTATCTAATCAGTTGAAAGGTCTTAAGAGCAAGACCTAAGGTTTCCTGAAGAAAAAGGAATTCTCCCTCAAGTCTGTAATAAAAGTCCTGCCTGAGTTTACAGCCTGCTGGCCTGCCCTACAGATTTAGGACTTGCCAGCCCCTATAATTGTGTGAGGCAATTAATTAAAATCTCTCTCTCTTTCTTGAAAAAACCCTGAGTTAATATATTAATCCCAACAACACAGAGATAGAATCAGAAACTATGGGGATAAGGCCTATGAAGGATGTTTTCAGTATACTGTTTGGTTGATTTTTTTAGCCAGCAAACCCAGCATTTATTGGTGGACTAGGGTTTGGGAAACACTGATCTAGTTAATTCCACCTAAAGTTCACTTTTAAAACCAAAATTGGTAATAAATATTAGTATTTTATTGTAATTTTATCACATATTTATAAATTATGACTAACATATACTTAGTTTGAAAATTATAAATCTGTATTTTATCCATGGAAAGCAGTTTAGCTTGTTCATTTTTAATTCCTGTGTTAAAATCAACTCCATGACATTATTCATAATAGCAAAAAAGTAGAAACAACCTAAATGACCATTAACTGATGAATGGATGAACAAATTATGGTTTAGCCATACAGTGGAATACTATTTAGCAATAAAAAGGAATGAGCTACTGATATATGCTACAATATAGATGTACCTGAAAACATTAAGCTAAATGAAAGAAGCCAGTCATAAAGGGTCACATATATGAAATGTCCAGTATAGTAAATCCATAGAGACAGAAAATTGATGAATGGTTGTCAGGGGATGGGGTGAAGAGGAAATGGGGAATGATTGTTAATGATTATGGGGTTTCTTTCTGGGGGAGATCACAGTCTTAATTAGATACTGATAACATTGGCACGATTTTGTAAATGTACTAAAAATGACTGAATTGTACATTTTAAAAGGCTAGATTTTATATTATATGAATTATATATTAGTGAAGCTGTTATTCAAAAAGTAATAGAAACATTAGAAGTATGGAAATTTCTGATTTCAAATTATATTACAAAGGTACAGGGATAAAAAGTATGGTACTGGCACAAAGATAAATAGACTAATGGAGAAAGATATAGAGTCGGAAAATAAACCCTCTCATATATGGTCAGATGATCTTTGACAAGGGTGCCAAGACCACACAATGGGGAAAGGACAGTCTCTTTAACAGTGTTTTGAAAACTGGATGCCCACAGCAAAAGAATAAAGTTGGAACCTTTACAGTATATACAGAAATTAACTCAGGATGATTAAAGACCTAAATGTAAGACTTAAAACTGTAAAACTACTAGAAGTAAATATAGGGAGAAAGCTTGATGACATTGGATTTGACAATTATATCTTAGATATGTCACCAAAAACACAAGCAGCAAACAAAGAAAACAAATTGGACTATATTAAAATTACAAATTTCTGTATTTCAAAGGAAACAATCAACAAAGTGCAAAAATGCAACATACAGCATGGGAGGAAATATTTGAAAATCATATATCTGATACAGGGTTAATATCCAGAATACATAATGAACTCCTACAACTCAACACAACAACAACAAAACAACCTGATTAATAAATGGACACAGGGCTTGAACAGACATTTCTCCAAAGAAGGTGTGTAGAAATCAAAACTCTTGTGCATTCTTGGTGGGAATACACAATGATGCAGCCTCTATTTAAACAATATGGAGGTTTTTCAGAAACATTAAAAACAGAATTACCAGATGATCCAGAAATCCCACTTCTGGATATATATCCAAAAGAATTGAAAGTAGGAGCTCAAAGAGATATTTGCACACCCATGTTTGTCGCAGCATTATTCACAATAGCCAAAAGGAGGAAGCAATCTAAATGTCCATTGTTGGATGAAAGGACAAAAAACTGTTGTGTATACAAACGATGAAATATTATCAGGCCTTTAAAAAGAAGGAAATTCTGTCATATGCTACAACATGGATGAACCTTGAGGACATTTTGCTAAGTGTAAAAAGCCAGTTACAAAAAAATATTGCATGATTCCACTTATATGAGGTATCTGAAGTAGTCAAGCTCATAGAAACAGAAACTAGAATGGTGGTTTGCAGGGGCTGAAAGGAAAAGAAAATGGGGAGTTGCTGTTCAGTTGGTATAGAGTTTGTTTTTGCATGATGAAAATGTTCTAGGGATCTGTTGTATCACAATGTGAATATAGTTAACACTGCCGAACTATAAAAAAATAAGATAGGCTAAAACAAAACCATTACAAAAAAGCATGAAAAATAGAGAAAAGAAAATAAAAAAGTCAAGTCATCTACAATTGTACCACCCCAATGTTAACATTGATTCAACTCTGACATAAAACATAGGGTTTCAGAACAGGAGGGATTACCCTAACTTTAGATCTAGGGAAACTGAGGTTCAGAGAAGGGAAGTAATTTACCTAACATCACACAGAGAGTTGGTGGCAGAGTCAGGACTAGAGTACATATACTTTGAGTTTCAGATAGACCCAATAATAGTTTACAATATGTTATCTTTTGTAATTATGTAAAAAATATATGAAGTTTGAAAATTCAGAAAAGTATAAGGAGCAATAAAAAATCAAAAACAAAACTGAGATTTGACAAATGTGCCTGAACTAGGTGGGTCCAACCAAGTTTTAAATGTTGACTTATGGCAATGGATTCCAGGGCTTGTGAAACCACACGTTTATACAATCTTGGTGGCCCACTCAGAGGAATGAAATGACCATGTGAACACAATGAAAAGGCCAATCCCATGTCAATGGAAGGGATCTATGCTTAATCTTCATTATCTCAACTAGAAATCTGCCTCTGCACATTTTAGTAGCCCAGGTCTACATTATTACTTTAGAGAATGGTACCCAAATTACTTGGATATCCAGTCTTTATAAAAATTTATATATTGAAGGTAAACTATTAAAAATGAAATAAGAATTATTTTTATATGAATATATATAAGACATTAAAATAAATCATTTATATGAATTAAGAAGGTCCAATCAAAGAAGACAGCATATGCTAGGCAAAATGGAAAGGCAAAATCAAGCTGTATCTGCATAATGGAGAACACACTACAGACATACACACACACACACACACACACACACACACACACAGTTTCTTAATATCCAAGTGAAATCAGTAAAGCATGTTATGTATTTAGGTTGATATTTTTAGGTACTATATTTGTTCAGTAATTTTATTACTGAACAATGGGTAAATAACCTATCCCCTATACGCTTTGGTTTCTTCATTTGTAAAGTTAACATAATGCCAACTTCATGGGTAGTCACCATAGATATGTGCCTTATAAGTTTTTAAAAGGAGATACTTATATACACATATAAAGCTGTTGGCACAGACTCTGGCACACAGTAACTACTTAAAAATATTTAGCCATGTGTTGAATAACTGTTAATGATATGCTATATTTTTAACAAGGATTTAAATGTGATAATTTTGATATCCACACCCAAGTTATTACTAAAATGAAACCAGACCCATTCTAATCATTCAAGAATATGATCAAATTTATTTTAGCTGGTATAATCTTGATATCCTTATTTTCTTTTGTTAAACTCAAATCTAAAAGATGTTCAAAAGCTTAATTCAATATGGCCTCCTTTTAGAGGACGGAAAAAAAGCACCTCATTTAGTTAAGGAAAATATTGGCTTTTTAAAATCTGTAATTTGTATATCGAGCTATTTATGATAGTTTCAGTGCTCACTGAAAGTTTACTATTTACTGCTAATCTACTGCTCATATAACAATGAATGATATAATGAAATCATTCAGGATTGAATCCTTGAGTCAGCCCAGAAGGAGACTGTTGACAAAAATGCTAAGTGAAATCATCTCTTACTTCTTATTTAATATAGCATAACTTGTTTAGAGGAAAATGTCTAAAACCTATACCATTATTATTTTTTTGAAATAACTTTCTGGTCCATAATAGATAGTTGCTAAGAGTCTAGCTATCTGAATTTCACCTCCGTCTCCCTGAGTATATTAATGACAAATTATTAGCATAATTTGACAAGTTAACTGATGACTTTTATTGTCTGTACCTTTTTGGACATTCTTTCAGCATTTTGGTGAATATTTAGTGCCATTTCTTGGACTTTAGAAAAATACACTTTCTCTGATTTGACTTCTCTATTCAGTCTCTTTTATGATCATATGATTATCTCTTAAAACAGGTACTCTCCTGGGAAGAATGCTCAGTTCTTAGAATAGTTCTAAGATGTAGTTAGTTATAATGATAGTACTATCATATATTCTACACTCTATAGATCCATAGAGAGACAGAGACAGAAAGGGAGAGAGTGATTTTACTATGTACCTAGCATTTTGCAGGTCTTTAAAAGCATTAATATGTTTAACCCTTACAAGAACTCTGTAAGAATCATAACGGTATGACTATTCATCAGTGAAGAAACTGAAGTTTATTCAAGTTGCCCGTGGTCATACACATGCATGGTAGTAAGCCATGTAGCAAGAGTTTGAGTACAATTCTTTTTGACTCTAGGTCATGAGAATTTAACCAAGATACCCTATTACCTCAGAATACATCACCTAGTTTTCTCCTATATTCAAAATCTTTGTTTACCACATAATCTAGAAATCTATAAACATATTTCAAATGACTATTGGTTACTATTGATATCTAATTAGTTATCAAGACTTAAAAATAAAAATATAAACATTAATCCAGACACTGTTAAAAGAACTCTATTTATATTAACTTATTTAATTCTCAAAAAAATCCAATGTAGTAGGTAATATTTTCATTGACATCATATCATAAATCATCTTATCCAGACCCATGGTTATAAATACTATCTATATACTCATGACTATCATATTTCTAGATCTCAACTTTCCCCATATTTCCAGACACAACTGTGTTGCTACCTACATGATATCTCTAATTGTGGCTTAATTTTCATTTCTAGGTCCCTATTTCAGTAAATGTTGCTATAATTCACCCACATTCTGAAGCCACACACTTAGGTCTATCCTAAATTTCTGTCTTTATATCACTTTCCCAGTTCAATCCCCCTTCTAGTCCATTCCACTTGTTTTCCTCCCTACCACTATCAACATTTTCCTAGATGCATCTCACATCTTTCTTCCTCTCTATTGTTCTGCTCTTGCTTTTTCAATTCACTCTCTACCCAACAGGCAGGATAAATTGTTTAAAACATAAAGAGATAATTTTACTTTGCTGCTCATGTGTCAATTGTTTTAAATTACACTTAGAGGAAAACCCAAACTCAATCTGACTTCCAACTCTGAAGTTACTTGACCTTTGCTTAGAACTACAACCTGTACTATTCTCTTTCTAGATCACACTTCATTCACTATGACTTTATTTTCTGTTCCTGAAACATGCTAAACTTCATTCAAATACAGTAGTCTCTGAGTATCTGTGAGAGACTGGTTCCAGGACCCCTGAGAATACCAAAAGCCTTGGATGCTCATGTCCTTTTATAAAATGATGTTGTATTTGCATATAACCTACACACATCCTTCCATATACTCTAAATAATCTCTTGCTTACTTAAAGTACCTAATACAATATAAATGCTACCTAAATAGTTTAAAATATACAGTAAGTCCTCTACATACGAATGAGTTCTGTTCCAACAGCACGTTTGTAAGTCCAATTTGTTTGTAAGTCCAACTAAGTTAGCCTAGGTACCCAACTAACACAATTGGCTATATAGTACTCTACTGTAATAGGTTTATAATACTTTTTCACACAAATAATACATAAAAACAAACAAACACAAAAATAAAGAAAACACTTTTAATCTTACAGTATAGTACCTTGAAAAGTACAGCAGCACAGTACAACAGCTGGCATACAGGGGCACGTTAGCATCTTTGAAAGTTTGCAACTTGAAGTTCATACGTAGGGGACTTACTGTAATGTAAATCTATGTAAATAGTTGCCAGCATATAGCGAATTCAAGTTTTGCTTTTTGAAACCTTCTGAAATCTTTTTTCTGAACATTTTGATCCTCTTGTTGGATGAATCCACGAATGTGGAGCCCACAAATAGGGAGGACCAACAGAATTGAGCTTATTTGTTCCTATGACTATAATATTTTCCCTGGTGTTTCTTGCTTGGTTGGCTCCTTCCTCATCTTTTAGATTTCAACTAAAATGTCATTCTGTGGAGAAACCGTCCCTGACAATATAATTGAAATGATCTTTCTACATTACTAACATTATTTTTCGAGCACCTGCTTAAAATTCTGCACTATCTCTCCATTGATTTCAGAATAATTCCTACATTAGCACGGCAGACACTTTATGAAGTAATCAGTGCTGAAACTTTCTTTTCTCATCTCCTGTAATTCTCTCCAACACTCTCATTTATTCCAGCCATTCTCAAATATTTCCTGAAATTTTTTTGGTGTTTCAACCCTCAGTGCTTGCATATAGACAACTAAGAGAGAGCTTTTTTTTTTTGGTATTTTTTGTTTGTTTTGTTTTATAGACTTGCTTGCCTACAGTACATTGCTATAAACTCCTTAAAGAAAGAAGCCTGCTATGAAATGGATATGCATATAAAGTTTCAGTTATTTAAGATGATTACGTTCTAGAAGTCTTCTGTACAACATTGTGCCTATAGTTAATAATACTTTATTTTACACTTAAATTTTTATTAAGAGGATAGAGCTCATGATGTGTTCTTATTGCAGTAAAAAGAAAGGAGTTTATGTTTATTCTGTTTGGTAAAATGAGTGGTACAATATATGAGATCAGCAATATTTTAAAACAAATTAATAAGATTCCATAATCTCAATATAGCTAAACACCAACCCCAATTGTAGGGTCACTTGAGAGGTAGCTTGGCTATATTCCTCCTACCCTATCTTCTATATTTATTACCAAGCTTTACTCACTTATTTCTTGTTGCCCATGAATTACAACTACATGAAAATATACAAAAGGGCAGGTTGGCAAAATTTGTCATTACTCAAAGAATAGAATGATGATGTTAGGATGGGGAGAAATTATTTTAGATGCTTTCAAACACTGCTGAAGAATAATCTGGACCAATGTTGAGCCTTTTTTGAGACAGCTGTCATGCAGATATCTCCGTCCACTCTGTAAGTTGTATTTTTGCTCATTTGATCATTTCTTTTGATAAAATTTTCTTAAGTTCTTAGAAACACAGAGCCTACCATGACTGAATCATAAAGAAATAGAAAGTCTGAACAAACCAATAACAAGTAAGGAGATTGAAGCAGTAATCAAAAACCTCCCAATAAAAAAAGCCCAGAACCAAGGTTGGATCCATAATGCTTTCTGATTTCAAACTATATCACAAAGCTACAGTAATTAAAACAGTATGGTACTGGCATAAAAACAAACATAAAGACCAATGGAACCGAATAGAGAGCCCAGAAATATATATGTATGTATTTGTATATATATACCTTATACCTGATAGGAAAATTTAGAAGATAAAAATTCCTTAAACAATAACTCAATTTTTTGCCTTATTTAAATTTAAATAACCTTGGGAGATCATCTAACTTTTTTCTTAGACCAAGAATAAAGCTTGTAGTCTTGTCTAATATACTTACTGTTATTAAAAACAACAACAACAAAAAGCCCTCTTATCAGTCAATAATAAAAAAAGCAAAGAAGAAAAAACAATAAAAATGGGTTATCTACCTCAACAGAAATTTCACAATCAGAAACATATAAATTGCAAATAAGCACATGAAAATGTGTTCAAAAGTATTACTCCTAAGGGAATGTAAATTAAATCTATAGTAAGATACCACTTGGTACCCTTTAGAATCACTAAGTTTTAAAGGAGTTACAGCTTTGGATAGAGTATTCAGAATTGTCTTGCCTTTGTAGTGGGAAATAATTAGCCATAAACTAAATGCTGTCCTAGTTTTACCTAACAAATCTTAAAATCAAGACCTAAAAGGTCAAACTGTATTCAAGTTTCTTAAATGTGTCTCAGAACAAAGTTCATAAATGGGAGTACAGAATATCCAGGACCTCAAAATTTTGAATGTATAATGGCTGCCATTCAATTAAATTACCAAGCATGCAAAGAAACAATAAAATAAGACCTATAAAGAAGAAATATCAATCAATCCAAACTGACCCATTACTGACACATATGAAATATACAGGTATGCATTCCACAAATTCAGATGTTAAAGGAACAATTGACATTGTATTATTTTGCTAGGGCCACCATACCAAAATGCCACAAACTGTGTGGCTTAGTGAACAGAACTTTATTTTTTCATGGTTCTGGAGACCAAAAGTCCAAGATCAAGGTGTCAGCAGGGTTGGTTTCTGGGGAGACCTCTCTTCCTGGCTTATAGAAGGCTGCCTTCTCACAGTGTCTTCACATGGCCTTTCCTCTATTCACATGCATTTCTGGTGTCTCTTCCTTTTCTTAAAAGGGCACAAGTCAGATTGTGTCCTAAGGGCTCATTTTAACTTAATTAACTCTTTAAAGTCCCTGTCTCCAAATATAGTCACTTTCTAAGTACTAGGGTTTTTTTTCCTTTAATTTAATTTTAGTTATTTTTTTATACAGCAGGTTCTTATTAGTTATCTATTTAATACATATTATAATACATATTAGTGTATATATATCAATCCCAATCTTTAAGGCTTAAACATATGATTTGGAAGCACAGGAAACAACATAGTTTAGTCCATAACAAACGTGTTATATAAAAACATGTTCCATTAAAAAAACGTTACCTAAAGACATGTAACAAACATGTTGCACACACATATTTTTCTGCATGTATGTATGCATGTGTGTATATATATATTATATATATAAATATATATACATATGCAGACTGAACTTCTCAAATTGAAAATTACTATGTCTGAGATGAAAAATTCAATGGGCACATGGACAGATTAAAGGCAGATTTTACATTCACCAAGCTGAATAAATTTTATGGAAAAAGTAGTATGTTGAAAGATAGAAGCAGAAATAAGTTACAAGCACAAGTCAATTCTTGTTTCTCTTTGTTGATTTGGAAGGAAAAAAAACAAATATTAAATAAAAAGTTCATTACATACAAGGCATTAAAGGCCAGCCTTTGGTTTTCTGGAATACAGTATTCTATGACAGCCTTGTGAATTCATCTCTCAAAGGCTAGGAAGAACTTTTTGGCAGGACATTTGCTGATCTGACTAACTCAGCTTTATGCAGAAAATCCCAAGTACTGTTTTGGACAAGCAACATCCTGAACTGGGCCCAACTAAGGCTGAATTCCAGTTCTAGCACTAACTTGTGAAAATGTAATCAAGATACTTAGTATCTTTGAGCCCTAAATTTTTATTGCTAATAAGGGTAATCATACCTAGCTTATAAACTTGTGATGTGGATTAATAAAGTGACATATTTTATAAGTCCAGTCCAGTGCCTGGTTTAATTAAATTACTTTCTCTTAAAAACTGGGGTAAAATGCCCAGGGGAAAAAAAAGTTCTTAACCAGGTAACATAAAGATTAAGAGACACACACAGCAATTTCCAAGTAATGAAAATGGAGAATGCAATTTGGAATAATACTTATACTGCTATAAAATATCAAACACACAAAATAAGCTTGAAATTTGATGAAAAAATATAATTTGTGTTACATGTATAGTCAAATTTGGGTAGTTTTTTGGTATCTTCAAAGATCTTTATGAGTAAAACATACTTATGATAAGAAGAAACAAGAAATAAAGTGTAATTTAAGAATTAAGATAATATAAGAATTAAGATCATGGACAATTACTGTAATGGAAAATATCTCCAAAAATAGAGAAACAACCAGACACACATATACATACAATTAAAAACGCAAGTGAGCTGCTAAAGTTGATAAAGGAGAGCAGATCTCCACCTGATGGAAGAGTTATTAGGTCATCTTAAGCTCTAAAAGAAAGAGGGGATCTCCACTTAATTTGTAGAGTTAAATAAACAACTAATTTGAATATCCACATATTAAAGTCAAAAGATTGACCCCAGAAACTGAGGGGTTGAGAGAGTTCAAGGTCTCGGCAGGTCTTAACTTGGGCTGGACAGAGAGGCAGTGTTAAGTTGAAAGGGTCAGGAATCGAAGCCAAAAATAAGATGTTGGCAGGCCTAGAAGTGTGGAAACTTAATTGTTTGTGGAAGGCTAGACTTGGGTTGCATTAGCAGAGATAACCTAACTCCTCTGAGCGAAATTTAGAAATAAAGGATCTAACAAATATGATCTGTAGGCCTGGGAGGAGTGTGGTGTTTCCATTAGTGTTAGAACGAATGAAAATGATGAAAAAGGCAAAACCAATTGCTCGACCAGGATTTTTGCCCAGGGTGAATATACTACTGAAGGTTTCACTTCTGTGTTCTATCTTTGATCATGGTAAATCATAATAATAAAATTTACCTATAGTGGAAAATTTAAGGTATCTGTAAAACATGATGCTATTTAAAACCTTTCATTTGGTTACAATCCAATAGTCAGCGTCAGCCTTCAAACTGAATAAAAATACTCCTGTTTGGGGAACAGAAGGGAGAACAATGACTCTTAAGCATATGAAGCAAGAGACAGAGTTGCAGAGAAAATGGAGAGATAAACTGAGACACACTCATGTAGAGCATTATGGGCTGTGGTGCCCTGAGGGTGAGGTGGAAGGAAGGGAGGATTGAGGTGAAGATGCAAAGGATCTGAGAGGACATTAGATGTGTCATTTCTAACAACAAAGACAACATGTGTAAATATGTGGATAGATGTGACTCTGATAAAGGAAAGACAACTGTGATGCCATGCTCAGCCTTCTGTTCATGAGAAAGAATAACTAAAGAGGAGCTCACAGAAGCGTGACTGTAATTGCGATATACATTGATGTCATGATTTCCAGCAGAACTGGTGTTTTTTAAGACAGAAAATGGATGGGATGGCAATGTTTGGGTGGTAAAAGATGAAGGTCTATACAGTTCATCTCCTGGCACAGTGCTGTGTATGGTGTGAGGGGAATAGTTTCATTTTGAGATGTTTCTAGTCATTCTAGCCAGTTGAAGCGAAGAGAAGTATCCAGGGAGATTAAGGCTGATCACAAATTCAGAGTTCCAAGGATACAAGTGGCAGGGCTTAGTACGGAGAGGAGTAATGGAAGTGGGTACGGATGAGGTGCTTAGAACTGATGGAAATTGTCTTAGGGATTGGGTATTCTCACAAGAAATACAAGAAGATATGGAAGCCTCTGGAAAACTGTTCCTTGTTGCTCCATCTTCTTGGAATACTTCCTTCAACACTGCATTATTTTCTTATATTTGGGAGTTTTGATTTGCTTCTTAGTTCCTTCCATCTGAATGTAAAATTAGCAAAACTTCCCTCTATTTTGAGGAATGTACTTTAGCATGTAAACCTACTTGGATTTCTGTAGTCATCTCCAAATAACTATCTCTTATTCATTCTTTGTGAGTGGCTGTGCTGGAAGAATGTGGTTAAAAGAATAATGTTCTCCGATCTGAAGTAAAGAATACATTTTCCTTCATGTACTGAAAAAATAAGTGCCATCAACCAGAGTTTACAGTTATGGCTTTATGAGCTAACTATTTACTGCCACCACATTCTCTTGCTTATGGGAGGTTACTTGGTAAATTTAAGTGTTGTGGTATTTACTGCAATTTACTGTATTTTAAAAATGTCTTTTTCAAAAATCCCTAGTTATCTTCTAGTACAGTGTAAATGTACAAAGGAAATTCAGTAAGTACTGTTGAATCTGTCCATGTGATATAGGAATTTCCCATCTACCCCTGGTCTCTCTTCTTTCTTTCCTGTACTTATATATGCACAGACATTCATTTTACTAAGGGTAATAATCCTTAATATCACCAAAGACATGGCAGATTGCTCGTTCTATGTGGACACATCCTATATGCATTTAACCCTGGAAGTATGCTTTGTGTAAAAACATGGCTCCCAGACTTCAAGCTGAATGCTTCTTTGAAACTAGAAACTGACATATGAAATGATGGGCTTGGGAATTCTCTTTAGTTTTTATTTCTGCTGTTGCCACTTTCAACTTGGATAGGAGAAAAGTTGAAAAGAGATCTCATCTAAGTCAATGCCCATCTTTCTCATTATTTTACTCCACTGTCAGCTCTTTCTTCCCTTCAGGAGATTATTCTCCCAAATTATTCTTCCGTGCTATAGTTAAAAGACCAGTGTTTCTATAGTAAGGAGTTACACAGGAATTTCATAAATGCCCAAAAAGTCTTAAAAATTTTATCTTTTGCTCTTTTGAATGAATTAACTATTGTAAAAATATGTGTATAACCATTTACTGAGAACTTTATATGTGATAAGCATTGTGTTAAGTGCTTACATAATTTTTTTCTAAGCTGTGATTGACAGAAATGCAACTAAGATTAGTTTTAAAAAACTGGAAATTTATGGGCTCAAAAAATTAAATTGGGCCTGAAGATCCAGGCTTTCTTAAAGGCAAAGGTAAAGGGGAAACTCATCAATGACTGGGATCTGGGATTTAGCAGTTATCAGAAGTCTGTTTCGGTCTCTCACCTCTATTCCTTTATTCATGTCAAATTCTCTTTCCATGGAATGTGTTTTCTCATATGTCAGGAAACATAGTCAATGACAACTTCTGGCTTTTTCTGCTTACATCTTCAGCTCCTAGGGCAGAATTCTTTCTTCTTTTTCGTTCAAAAATGCCCAAGAAAAAACTGTGATTAACCTAGTCTGGTTTATATGCACAACTGTAAGACAAATCAGTGGTGTATAGAGTCTGTGTGATGTATTACAAAGTTGAAGATTCTTGTTTAATCATGAATTTGAATGGAGAGTAGGGAGATATTTAACAGAAAAATGTTGGGTTCACTACACATAGCTATCCAAAAAGTAGTTTATATACATTTTTACTTATTTACTACCTTCTCTCTCTGTAAGTTTTATCACTCTTTACAGATTAGAAAACTGAGGATCACAAAACATTAGATGAGATGTCCAGGGACATACTGCTGATAGGTAACTGAGATTTAATTCAAGTGGCTGCCTTTAAAGTTCATGCTCAGAATTGCTGTAATATATATAATATATGTATGTATGTATAAAAATTAATATTTGATGTTTCAATAAAAATCCAGCAATAGACTATTAGTCTTGGTCCCCTAAAAAACTGAGACAAGGATTAAAGTGTTCATACTTCATTTGGAAGGTGCAAAACAGAACAGCAAGTAAAAAGAGAGTGGAGGAAAGGAAAGTTAAGAAGCAATGTAAAAAATTGTGTTACTTCCTAGGCTAATGCTTCCCAATAAGCTGCAATGACAACAGCAGATCACAGAAAGGAGCATTTGCTTGGCATACAGAACTTTTCGGAAAAGACAACCAGGAGCAACTGTCTTTTGGAGTAGTCCATGGAAAAGAGGAAAGAAGGAGGATTCTCTGCCAAACTCCTTCTTTTCTTCTATTTCCCTTTGGTTAAACTTTACTCCATAGAAAATTAAATTCTCCTCACATCCAATTTGCATCATATGGCCACTTAAGTGACTGTCTAGGATTTCATATACCACAACCTTTGTTATGGCATGTCATCCAAGTTTGAAAATCACAAGACATAGAAACAAACACAGAGTATAGCTGGTTGGCTATACTCTGCTGTCCTAGAACAAGTGATTATGCCATGGATGTGGCTGCATAGTCTAGGAATGATGTATTCAGAAGGAATGAGGCAGTTAAGAAAACTAAAAAGGCGCATAAGATTTATTGAATATAGTCTATTTCTTGTACCACTCAAATCACTCATGCCCTCCCATTAAATATAGATTCCATTTAAAAATATTGAGCCTCCATGTTTTTTTAATAAGAATAAAGATGTCCTCACTCCTCTCTCACAGGGGAAGTATACCATTCTTCAAGTTAGAGACCAGTTATAATCTCTGGGAAGATTCTACTAAGAGAGTTAGTGAAACAAGATAGACTCTCTGCTGCTCTACCTGGTCTTGAAACCATAATTAATATTCATCCTCTTCCTTCTCCTCTACCCATTCTAAATTCTCCTCATCGTCTGCTAATATTTTTGATGATCTGGCTTGCATAACCCAGATCTTCATTCCTAAGTTTTAGAAGTCTTGCTTGTGCTGACCTCCTTGTATTGTGGTTGTTGTTGCTGCTTCTTGGTGGTCCTTAGTAAACATAGAAATACAAAGAGAAGCACCAATGAGTCAGCTCAGTTCTAGACATATTTATCCTTGGCTTCATTGAGTAGGAAAAATTCTACTTCCTTTTGTAATCAGGATCTAATATTCAAACTAGTGGTATATGTCCTTTCTTCATATGTTGTTCTATAACATGGGTTGCTAAAAAGTGACCAGATAGTAGTCACAAATTCAAGCTTGGTAAAACTTTTATTATGTCCTCTGGAGGAAGTCTTATCTTCCTAGGAACCAGGAACCTTTATCAAGAGCCCAGAGTTGCAGCAAAGGGAAGCACAATTTTCCTAAGAGGGTAAATAGTGCACTGGTGTGTGGCATGGTATAACCATGAGAGGGGTCATTCCTAATCATAATTATTGGTTCCCAGGCAATGTATGCTAGCAATAGAAAACACAGTATTGTGAATCCATAATTGGTTCAATGATTATACTGCAATCTGAAGGCCAGTGCCCTGACTCAACATTTTTTCCCACTTTTGGTACCTTGACTGTGTCTTCAACAGATCATTCCATTATTCAAACAGGTCAACTGTTTCTGGGTCATGAGACCACTGTCACATATTTTTGCTGTAATATGAATCCTTTGGATTGAGGGAATGTATGTGGCATCTTATGGATGGATAAGGCCTTTTTAGTAAGGCCTAGGATGGTGATAACTATAAAGACACTGGAAATAAGAAAGGAAAACTTTTATCTGGAGATTTTATAAAGTTCTATAAGGATAAATTGTATCAATAGTCCTCTTTTGTTCTCTCCTTACCACCCCGCTCCTTTGGGATTTAGAGATTATCATCCTGCAGTCAGGTGGTAGCTTGTTCATCCAAGGAATGTAGCCTTATTAAATAAATGTTCAGTACTGATGTCACTGTTGGCAGATTGGGGTGAGGGAAATGGAGTAATGTAGTAAGTAGTAGGCCAGCAGTCTAGACCACCCTTAAGATATGATTTGCTTGTATATTCCAAACTTACACAAGCCCACTCCTCAGTAGATAATTTCCACCACATAATGGTTTGGTGTTGTAACTTCCATAATGGTTTGCTGTTGCAACTATCTTTTCACTCAGAGTATTGATATGCCTCAGGTCACACAGTCTCTTGGTGTCCCATGGCCAGAAGCTGAGGCTCAATCAGAAGACAATAGCAAAACAGGAGTTCTTTTATGAACAGGAGAATATTTTTTCTGGCCAGAGACTGCATAGCCCTCTCTGGAACTCTAGGACTCTTATTAGCATTTCCCTCCGGCAATCATTGGTACCTCCGGCACCCTTGCAAGTGCTAGATCATATGACACATAAGTCAGGGAACTTTACACTGACAGTTTGACATAGTTTACTTTCTCTGAGCCTTAGTCAGATTTTCCAGCCTTCTTGGTTGTCTAATACATGTTTGGAGCCATAGTCCAAATTATAATATATAGTGCTTTCAAAGTCTGAAGTGGTTCCAAAGATACTTTGCCTCCCTCTTAGTGGTAGACAGTACAAATGAAACATTTTGTCTATATCAAAGTGGATATGCCAGCATACCCCAGATACTTGGATCCCTAAAAACTTTGCTAAGAATACCATGATCTATTAGCCATTGTCATAGATTCCTAAGGATCTAGCTTTTCTGATTGTCATTTTGACTTTGTGATCCTTTTGGTGATTATGTCTACCCTTCTACTGCGGGTTAACTACTGTCACCCAGGATTCCATGATTCTCACTGATACAAGAAAGAAGAAGTAAAGCTGTCACTGTTTGCAGATGACATGATACTATACATAGTGAATCCTAAAGATGCTACCAGAAAACTGCTAGAGCTAATCAATGAATTTGGTAAAGTAGCAGGATACAAAATTAATGCACAGAAATCTCTTGCATTCCTATACACTAATGATGAAATATCTGAAAGTGAAATTAAGAAAACACTCCCATTTACCATTGGAACAAAAAGAATAAAATACCTAGGAATAAACCTACCTAAGGAGACAAAAGACCTGTATGCAGAAAACTATAAGACACTGATGAAAGAAATTAAAGATCATACAAATAGATGGGGAGATATACCACGTTCTTGGATTGGAAGAATCAACATTGTGAAAATGACTATACTACCCAAAGCAATCTACTATCAAACTACCAATGGAATTTTTCAAAGAACTAGAACAAAAAATTTCACAATTTGTATGGAAACACAAAAGACCCCGAATAGCCAAAGCAACCTTGAGAAAGAAAAATGGAGCTGGAGGAATCAGGCTACCTGACTTCAGACAATACTACAAAGCTACAGTAATCAAGACAGTATGGTACTGGCACAAAAACAGAAATATAGATCAATGGAACAGGATAGAAAGCCCAGAGATAAACCCACGCACATATGGTCACCTTATTTTTGATAAAGGAGGCAAGAATATACAATGGAGAAAAGACAGCCTCTTCAGTAAGTGGTGCTGGGAAAACTGGACAGCTACGTGTAAAAGAATGAAATTAGAACACTCCCTAACACCATACAGAAAAATAAACTCAAAATGGATTAAAGACCTAAATGTAAGGCCAAACACTATAAAACACTTAGAGGGAAACATAGGCAGGACACTCTGTGACAGAAATCACAGCAAGATCCTTTTTGACCCACCTCCTAGAGAAATGGGAATAAAAACAAAAATAAACAAATGGGACCTAATGAAACTTAAAAGCTTTTGCACAGCAAAGGAAACCATAAACAAGATGAAAAGACAACCCTCAGAATGGGAGAAAATATTTGCAAATGCAGCAACTGACAAAGGATTAATCTCCAAAATTTACAAGCAGCTCATGCAGCTCAATATCAAAAAAACAAACAGCTCAATATCAAAAAAACAAACAACTCAATCCAAAAACGGGCAGAAGACCTAAATAGACATTTCTCCAAAGAAGACATACAGGTTGCCCACTCTCTGGCTTTTAAAGGGTGCTTTGAGTGGGCAACTGACTTTTCTGAGTTTATTATTTTTCTTTTCCTAAATCTCTAGTTTTGTCAGAAGCAGATACATTATTCCATAATCCTAAATCTCCATGTCAATTTAAATATCACTCTCGCTTGCTAATTTATTTATGAATGCCTTGCCTTCCTCCTTCTATTCATCCCACTTTTCCACAGGCAAAAAATTAAGTGCAGTATTACTACACAACAGGAGTTATCAGAATCCTTCCTACTGACCTCTTTCTTTCAGACAAATGGACAATCTAAATACAAAATTCCATCTCGAGGGTATGCTTTATAGAACTACACCAATCCCAATTACTGTAACTCACATCTTCTAGAAGACATAGCTGAAGACAAGAGTTAATGTGCTGAAACTTTATATGAAGCTATTGGAAATTTTATGTCCATGATGGCTACTGCTTCATTATGACCCAGGTAAAGGCCCAACAGGACATTTAGCTGGTCTGTTTATTCAGTGTGTAAGACTTTTTAGCAGAGGCTACATGGAGCAGCCATTCTTTGCAGAAGTCCATGTGGTGAGGAAGGAAGAAAATGAAATCCTCCACCCCCATCTCTTGTTTTCTATTAGACAGAGTTCATCGCATGGAAAACTTAACTTCCTATTCTTGCAGGTTGTATCATCTGGCACCTTTTATTGCTACTCACGGTGCTAGATCCCAAGCCATAAGATATGTTGTTTCCTCCACCACCTAGAAGTCGTGGAAGGCTGGAAACGCCCAGCAACATGCTAGTTACACATTTTCAGGATGAGTGACTGAATTAGCTCCCTCTGGTGTTTGCTGGGCAGGTTTGTAGGTGAACAGAACATTAGGACAGAAGAAAACTACTGGGAAAAACTGAGGATTCGTGTAAGCTTTTTGTCTGAAATAACCATCCTCTTCCTAAAATCCTATTATTCAACTACAATTATTTTTGGAAAGCATTAACATTACACATTTCTGTGTCCTTCATTGGACAGTGAGTTCCTGAGGGGAAGAACTCAATTGTTTATTTATCTTTATATTTCTAGGGATTAGCACAATGCCTGGTACAAAATTCATTCTCAAATAATAATAGTTTTTATAAGCAGTACAGGACATATCATTAAGATATCAACATTTAGTATGGTTTCTAAAACAACTCATTTTTAATCTTGCTTACTCAAGAAGAGAATTTTCTTCAAGAACATTAAAATTATATCTTCTTAAATTAAATGGTAGGTTATTAATTCCATGGCTCCCTGATTCACCCTTGATTCATACTGAGACTAAGGGAGGTCTCATAACACTTGCCCTAGCAACCCAGATCCAAGTTCAGATAAAGCCAGAATTCTTAACAGGACATTTGTGTAGTAACAAGAAAAGAGAACGTGATTTGGATAGAGAATAAATTGAAATTAGCTTAATCTCATAATTATGCCCTGCAGTATCTAGAAAGACAGGGAGGAATGGTTCACTAATATAAAAATTACTATTGGATTAATCATGAACATTCATGGAGACCAGAATACAATTTTTAAAAGTTATTTTTTAAAACTTTACCCACTGAATCTCTAATCAGACCATCAAAGTCTGAATCTTTTGAACATCTGATTTTCCCTTCCATTCAGTTTCTCCTAGGATATCCCTCTCGTCCTCCATTGACTACACCTGTCTGCATGGGGTCAGAAATTCCAGTTAATTGTTGCATGGGATATCTTTGACAGGGCAGGAAGGGAAATAAAAGATTTTTCCAGTGTGGATGTCAAGGAGGGGAACTGGAAGGGGTTTCTGCATTCCTCAAATACAAAATTCTGGAGTTCCTTTATAACTTTTTTTTTTTTTTAATTTTTATAGCTACTTTATTTATTTATTTATTTATTTTTGGCTGTGTTGGGTCTTCGGTTCGTGCGAGGGCTTTCTCTAGTTGCGGCAAGTGGGGGCCACTCTTCATTGCGGTGCGGGGACCGCTCTTCATCGCGGTGCGCGGGCCTTTCACTATCGCGGCCCCTCCCGTTGCGGGGCACAGGCTCCAGACGCGCAGGCTCAGTAGTTGTGGCTCACGGGCCCAGCCGCTCCGAGGCATGTGGGATCTTCCCAGACCAGGGCTCGAACCCGTGTCCCCTGCATTAGCAGGCAGATTCTCAACCACTGCGCCACCAGGGAAGCCCTGGAGTTCCTTTAACTGCTTCTACCAAGCACACACAAATGCATCAGGGCAGTGAGATTTCCTCAGACATCTGGGACATCACCTATGGAGACAATCCCTTAAGCTTTTGAAGTACCCACCAGGCGGCTCCCCTTCATAAGAGACATAAATTTTAGATTCTGATAAGCCTAATCTAACTTCTTCTCTTTCTTTGTACAGCCCTGAAGTGGTAGCTGCTTCTTGAAATCACTATCTCTGTATTACTTCATTGTTCCTGTTAATCCTTTTCAGTTCATCAGTAACTATATAACAATTTGTCACATTAAAATCTTTTTTTTTTTTTTTGGCCATGCTGCATGGCTTGTGGGATCTTAGTTTCCTGACCAGGGATTGAACCTGGGCCACAGCAGTGAAAGCGCCAAGTCTAACCACTGGACGGCCAGGGAATTCCCATATTAAATTCTGTTTAAATAACCTGTATGGTTTCTTTACCCTTGGGCAAATGACACAAGAACATTTAAAAAGGGTACCTGGAAAATGTGGAAATATGGTAAGGAAAAATTTCCCTGAAGTGATCTTTTAGTGAGATTTAAAGAAGTACCTCCAACCCAAACCAATCATCTGATCTTTAGATCCACTATAACACTGCCTATTGAAATCTCCATTTTAAAGTTCTATTGGTGTCTCAAACTGATCAGATTAGAATAAAATTAATTTTCCTTATGCTTTTTCCATTAAACTCACTCCTGCAGCTTTCTCTATGCCAATAAATAGCATCATCATCAACTTAGTCATTCCAATGAAATATCTGGAGATTATTATCGACTCCTTCTTTGAGCTATGAATCATGAAGTATGTGATTTCTATCCTTAAGTAGCCCCAAAATTTGTTCACTTTTTTCCATCACCAATTACTACTTCCATCACATTCCTTGCCTGGATTGCTAGGGGAGCTTTCTAATTGTAATTCCTGGCTATAGGTGTTATCTCATTAAATCATTCTCCACTTTGCATTTGCCACACATTTAAAAGTAGAAATTTAATCACATCATGCATCCTTGCTTAAATCCTTTAAGTACCAAATCCATGCTTGTCCCTTTGAGTGTCAGGGTCAGAAACACCCATACATGAAGTTTTAAAAAGACAACAAAACTGGAATAGAACTGTCCTTGTGAAAGTTTATACAGGCTGCTTGGTTTGAATCTTAGCTGTACCACTTACCATATGTGTGACCCTGGGCAACTTACAACTTACTTATTGTGTGTGTGCGTGTGTGTGTGTGTGTGTGTGAGTTTATTCATCTATAAAATGAGAATAAGATGAATATTTACCTCACACGATTGCTAGAAAATTAAATTAGTTAATATATGTATAGCATTTAGAACACTGCCTGACAAGTGGCAATGGCTTGATGTTACCATTAAACAATGTGTAGCTGTATGTAGCCTTATATAAATGTTTACACATATAAACATATGGAAATATACAATAAATACAACTAATTCTCAATATTCATCTTAGTCAATCTGTCAGGGCAATTTGATACAGTTGGTTATTCTCTGCTTCTTAAAACAGTTTCTTCACTTGGCTTCCAAGCCACCATCTTCACTTGCTTTTCATTCTATTTTTCAGGCTTCTGCTTTTGAGTTACTGTTGCTGGCTTCTCATCTCTTTGACTTCAAAATTTGGAAATGCTCTAGAGCTCAATCCTTGGTTAGCTTCTGTTTTCTATGCCTATTAATCTATGTGATCTAATCTAGTCTTTAATGCTTACAAATATGTTTGACTCAAATTTATACCAATATTTTGAACAAGTCTCTGAATTTCTTATATGCTTGAATAGACTTTTATAGATAACTACTCACTTCTTCACTTGTAGTAGAAAACAAATCTTACTGTGTCCAAAAGTGAGTTCCCCATACTTTACCATTACAAACCTGCTACCTCTGCAGTCTGGTTTGGCGACAGGTTGTAAAACTCATGAGAACTGAAGATTACTGATGAAATTTTATTATGTGCACTTTTAAATAGGTAAGATATACTTTAATATGTTTCAGAATTTTATTGAGATATTGCCTTAGTCTGTTCAGAGTGCTATAACAAAAATACCATAGATTGGGTGGCTTATAAACAACATATGTTTATTTCTCACAATTCTGGGGGCTGGGGAGTCTAAGATCAAGGCACCAGCAGATTTGGGGTCTGCCGGTTGAGAACCTGATTCCGAGTTCATAACTGACCATCTTCTCGATATACCCTCATAAGACTAAAGAGGAGAGAGAGCGCTCTGGAGTCTCATTTATAAGTGCACTAATCCCATTCATGAGTGCTCTGCCCTTATGACCTAATCACCTCCCAAAGGCCCCACCTCCAAATACCATTAGACTGGGGATTAGGTTTCAGCATAGTAGTTTTTTGGGGGGCATAATCATTCAGTCTGTAGCAAATATTATGTCTAATTTATTCTGCAAAATATTTTATATAGATATAAAAAAACAGTTCCTAATTTGTGTTTGTATTGCTGTATATGCTAACAGTTATAGAAAATACTGAAAAACAAAATGCCAAAACACACTTGGCATTATGTTGTAACTGGAATTTTTATTAAAAATAAATTATGCTTAGTCAAGAAATTTTAGCTACATCATGGACACAGGAGACAGCAAGCAGAAATGATTTTTAATTTAATTTAAAAAAATTAGGGCTTCCCTGGGGGCGCAGTGGTTGAGAATCCGCCTGCCGATGCACGGGACACGGGTTCGAGCCCTGGTCTGGGAGGATCCCGCATGCTGCGGAGCGGCTGGGCCCGTGGGCCACAACTGCTGAGCCTGTGCGTCTGGAGCTTGTGCTCCGCAACGGGAGAGGCCACGATGGTGAGAGGCCCGCGCATCGCGATGAAGAGTGGCCCCCGCTCGCCGCAACTAGAGGGAGCCCTCGCATAGAAACGAAGACCCAACACAGCCAAAAATAAATAAATTTAAAAAAAAATTACCATGTTTTCTAATACTAAATTTAACTCAAATAATTTTTAAATGTTATTATTTTGCTATAAATTAATCTTTCCTTGGGTGTTGCCAAGAGGAGAATACCTGGTAAGCACTGAAATATACAACTAATGTTCAGTTTGCAAAGATACAGTTGAGAATTTAGACCTAAACCCATGGAGGGAAGGAACGTGCATGGACTGGGTTCTAAAGAGACCAGAAAAAGTAAACTTTGCAAATGGTCAAAAATCCCCTTAAAATTTCCTTTTGAAGAAATCATTTGAAGATAGACATAGTGGTCCTCGTTAAAGCTAACACAGTCAATTTTACCTTTACTATTGGTATGGATAGCTGTTTTTCTTTTTTCATAATTTTATTTTATTTTTGGCTGCATTGGGTCTTCGTTACTGCGTGTGGGCTTTCTCTAGTTGTGGCAAGCGGGGGCTATTCTTTGTTGCAGTGTGCGGGCTTCTCATTGCAGTGGCTTCTCTTGTTGCGAAGCATGGGGTTCTAGGCGCGTGGGCTTCAGTAGTTGTAGCACGCGGGCTCAGTAGTTGTGGCACAAGGGATTAGTTGCTTCGTGGCATGTGGGATCTTCCTGGACCAGAGCTCGAACCCGTGTCCCCTGCACTGGCAGGCAGATTCTTAACCACTGCACCACCAGGGAAGCTTGGATAGCTGTTTCTTTGGTTAAGCACCAGATGAAATAGTCCAAGGTTTTGGTTTAACAGTAAGCAATCAACATAATGAGATGCTCACATTATAATAGATATGAATTGAAGTCATGTCTCCTTTATCACACTTACTTTTAGGCATATGTTCCTTCCTGTCTCTCTCTCCCTACTCCCCCACCACTGATTAATTTTTTGCACAGCACACATAACTGAATTTCCTAAGTGAAACATGATTATGATATAAGTATACCATAATGCAAATTAGACCATCCTAAATGTCACACATGAAAACACTTTACCAAAGAAATTTATACAGAATTATCATTACTCTCTTACAGAATGCATTTCCCTCTGTTAAAATTATTTCCACATTCTAGGTTTTATTTTACTTCCATCATCACTGTATTTACTGCCAAAATCAATACTTTGACTAATATAAGGCACAAGAGTATTAAAAAATTTAGAGCTAAACAAGATGCTCTCCTATAATACTCTAACTTAAAAATAAATATCCATAGTTGTTTATATTTCACTGGGCCTAAAGACATGTATTTATTTTCTATTAACTATAAAAAGGAATATGTTTCCAAAAAAATGTCAAGGCAGTAGATGTAGGATTAGGAAAGGTGGCTTAAAATAATTAGACCAACCATTAGAGAACCCAGTTGTTTCCTCTTCTCAGAGGGCCAATTTCCAATTTAACAAAATATTATTTTCAGACTCCTTCAGAAAACTCTTCTCTAAACATTGATGAGAAAACCTATGGTCCAGAATTGTCAGCAATCTTTTGAATCAAGGGGCCTTTTAGATTGAAACTAAATAGGCCTACAATATACCAGTCTGTAATCCTGTGGAACATTTCCCAAAAGCATGAATCAAAGCACATATACTAAAGATGTTCTCCAATTTGCATGCATGCATCTGCACTGAGATACTGATTAGACTGGTGGGAACTAGATATTATATACATGAATGCATTTCCTTTTAAGTTGAATTTTGAAGGTATAAAACACAAAATAATTATCTAAAAGTTTCATGGTATTAAAATTATTTCCAACTCCTGTTCTTCCCTCTTCTTTTCTATTGACTTTAAGACATAAAATGTCATTGCAATCAGTCTTTACTCATTCATTTTCAGTTTAGGCTAACCTGAACTTCTAGATGAGTAAGTTTTACAGTAATCTATGGAGATAGAAATCAATATTTATGAAATTATTTTTACATGCAGGAGAGTTAAGGAGTCATTGTGAGGGAGAAAAAAAAAGATTGAGTTGCTCTGAAATATCGTCTTTTGTGAAGTCATTTAGACTAAGGAGTTTGAAGAAAGGGGTTCCAGTACAGATTCTGCCATTAAATGTACATGTAAAGGAAGCTGCCTAATTCTCTGCATGTGTTTCTTCAAGTAAAGAATGTGGATAAATATTTTCTCCTGAAAGACTTTTTAGGACTGTTATAGAAATGAATGTTTATAAAATTGTGAGCAATTATTGTTTATAACATACTAGGTTCTGAAATGTTAAAAGTAATTGCAGAAGGGAATTCTTATTGAGTCAAGTTGTAAGAATTGTGGCTGTAGTTAAGGGTTACTTAGGCAAAACTGTCTTCCCTAGACAACAGGAGTTGCTAATGTCAGGTGAAGTAAAGAAAGAAGGAAATATTTTGGATGTCCTTTAAACACAGAATGGCAAGTGCAACATTTTATTTGGAAAAAATAAACTGATAACTTGTCATGGGTATCCCATGCTTTGTGAGCTGATAAATATATAATTTTATTTTTTCATGTGAGAGAAATCCAGGGATATTTGAAGCATATTATAAAAAATAACAGGCAACATCTTTTTAAGCCCTTTTGTTAACAACTGCCATTTTTCTCCACTACTAACAAATGGGATCCCCTGTCTTCCTTTCTTAGACTCTCGCTTTTCTAGTTTTTAGGAGCAATCTTGACCTTAAACAAGAATTTTTTAAACAGTTGTATAGGGTTGTGTTTAACAGCATGCGTTTGGGAACAACAATGTGTATATGTTATATTGCCATTTTACTAATGTCTGTTTTAGTTAATTTTGCTGTACTAACATATGGTCCCCAAATCTCAGTGACTTATATTTACAAACTTTAATTTCTTAGCTGAAGGTAGACTATGGCTCAGCTAAAGGCTGTATTTCTGCTGCAGGATCCTGCAAGAAGGAGTGGCCCATATGTAGTCCATGCTCTTTTCATGGCTGCGTGTTAAAGTTCATGCTGCATCTTAAGCTTCCACTGGACATGTTGTACATCTATCTATCTGTTCACAATCCACTACTCAAGACGTCACGTGGGCAAGTCAAAACTCAGTGAAGCAGGAATGGGTTCTTTTCCCCCAGGAGGCAAGGCAAGTCACATGGCAATGGGAAGGGTTAGATAATCTTACAGGGAAGGGAGGGAGAGAAAAATTGTAGACAAAAATATAGGAATTTTCCTGCCATCTATCACATGTTAAACTGACATATTTTTCTGGAACCTCCAGGTGTTATTTTATAACACCCTCTGCCAAACATTTGAAACTTTCTGAATGGAAATTCTGAGTTCAAGTAACTGAATGTATTTTTCACCTTTATCCTGGTAGATATCTTTCTGTCTTTTCCAATCTGCCCCAGAAAACATAATTCCCATGTTGTACATAATATAAGTGCGTTGTCATGCATATTATGGATGATGTTTCCTCTCTCTATTCCTATTTCCTCCAGTCATGTCTACATATCTGACTACTCAATGCTATTAAAGTACTTATTTTCTGAGGAGGATGATAGGAAACTAATTCTTTATCTGAATATTGATAACTTAAGGTAAATACAGTTATATTTTTGAAATTCGTATGTCTAATCTAGATTTCAGATACATATAACTTTGCTTGAGGCCTTACTCAGGAACGAGGTATATGCATGTGTAGGTAGTGCAGTGGGTTGAAATTATAGCCCCCCTCAAAGAGATGTCTATGTCCTAACTTCCAGAACCTATGAATGTGACCCTATTGGCAAAAAGGGACCTGAAGATATAATTAAATTAAGGATCTTGAGGTGAGATCATTCTGGTTTATCTGGTGGGCCCTAAATCCAATGACAAATGTCCTTATAAGAGACAGAAAAAGAAGATAAATAACACAGAGGAAGAGGACATGTGAAGACAAAAGCAGAGATTGAAGTCACATAGCCACAAGCTAAGGAATGCCTGTAGCCACTAGAAGCTGGTAGAATTGAAGAATTCCCCACTAGAGCCATCCCAGAGAGTTCAGCCCTACTGACACTCTGATTTCATCTGTCTGGCCCCAAGAACTGCAGGAGAATACATTTCTGTTGTTGTAAGTCACCTGGTTTGTGACAATTTATTACAGGAGCCACAGGAAACTATTTAGTTTCTATATTTTAGTAACTATATTTATAGGCACCATATACCGATTTTTAAGGTAGAGACTAATTTCTAAATCCTCTGAATGCAGGGTGTAGTAACACATGCCAGCAAGTTTAAAAAATATAAATGTAGTTAAGTAGACGTGCTGCTTTTTATACTTTGAATAGTACTGTAAGTTTCATCTTTCCTATGGATTAAATTATACCTCATATTTCATATTATAATGCCAGAAATACTATCAATAATTTACAATATGGGCATTAATCCTGTCTTCAGCACCACTGACGGAATGTATTCTGCTAATTTAGAAATTGGGTTTGCCATTGTTAATAAAATTAAACTGATTCAACGTCTACTTTTCTACTTTTTCTATTATTCAGCTAAGAAAGAGAATACTTTCTCAATATGCAATGGGTTTCTTAGTCTAGCTGCAAAAACTTACTGGTAAAAAGGTCATAAAATTTCTTTGTGGGCCACATGTTACCAATAAAATGAAATCATCTAGCATATGGCTTTTGGAGAAGAAACACACAAGCAAACAAAAATCCTAAATGTCACAGTAACCTCATTTTAGCACAACATCTTTCCAAAATGTACAGATAAAGATAATCAAAATAAAGTTCACATGATAAATGTAATTAAAAAATACATATATCTAATTATAGACAATACAAGATCAAATAGTTTTGCAAGATTTCTTTGCATTAGATTTTAAAATTACAAATATAAATAAAATACATATAAAATCTCTTCACTATACTCACAAGAAACTTTAAAGTATTTATTAATGGTACACTGGGAAACTGTTTTGGGGGATGGGGAAGAATGTAAACTGTAGTGCTATTTTTGGCATGGATAAATGTGTTTTTTTCCAGAATACCATGCTATATTTCTGATTTGATACATATTTGAATCAAGTTAATATTTTGTTTTTCATTTTGCCAATTCAATCTATATGATATTCTTTCTGTGCATATAGTTTTTCTTTCCAATTTTGTATACATGTGTTTATAAAACAGATGTAAGCAGATATGACACAAATGGAAAAGCCCAAGAAGATAATTTTATATCTGTAATTACTCTTACTAGAAGGGAACTCTGAAAATGTGGTAAAGGAAATAACCCTGGAGTGAATATATATATCTCTTTGGAAGAGTTAATTCTTCCCCTAAGAGAACCAAGATAAAAAAGACTATGTTCCTATTCCAAAATAACAGAAAATTTCCAACATGTCAGTATCATTGTAGGCTTGAAGACATTGGCCCACAATAAAGATATACAGTAGCATTACTCCAGAAAAGTAATTTTAACTGAAAGAAATAATGACCAGAGTGTGGATGAACTAGCAGTTTACAGCCTTCAGGTCAGAAGAATTTTGCATATATTATTTTATTAGTGCCTGTATTTTGTTTAGAAGAACTATCAATTGGATGAGGTCTTTCTGATTATTTTAAGTATTTTTCTTTCTTCTGCATGGATCATTTATGTATGTTCTCTATTAACTTTTACAATCTATAAGTAACTAAGGGTTTTTTTTTTTTTTTAACTAAGGGTTTTGATTACTCTGTTTCATGTAACTGATAATCTCTGGAGGAATGGTTATAAATCAGTCAAAACTGTAACCCTAACATAGAAACACTGTAGAAGGATAGTCTTCCTGAAAATGAATAAAATGGGAAGTATTCCACAGAGAAGTATGTTTGTTGGCTTGTTCAGTCAAGATTGACAAGTTGGTTAGTTTTAATTTATCCTATGAAATAGTTTCTTTCCTCTGATTTGCTTGCAGTTCTTTTTCATTTCCAACATTCATAGCTTCCTTGGACAGTTAACAAGGAATTAAAAGTTTCTAAGTACCCAACAAGAAAAGGCTGTGTTAATAGGAAAGCAGTTGATCAAAAAGGCAGATATGAGGCTCGACACAGTAATGGAGTCATTACTAGTGAAGGTATCATCAAAACTAATATAAGTAGCATACTAAGGGAGAAACAAGATTAGCATCATAAGAGAGTCAGGGATAGAAATTCAGGAAGAGCTGATCTGGATTATTTACCAGATTTAACAGTACAATTAAGAATTCAATCCTACTTCTTTGGCATAGTCCACTTTTTCCTATTGTTTAATAGAATATTTAGAATTTTTAAAAGACTTTACTTTTTAGAGAAGTTTTAAGTTTACAACAAAATTAAGAGGAAGGTACAAAGATTTCCTGTATACCCCCTGATCCCATACATACATAACCTCCCCCATTATTAACATCAGTCACAAGAGTGGCACATTTTTTATGAAGGATGAACCTACATTGGCACATCATTATCAGCAAAAGTCTGTAGTTTACATTACGATTCACTTTTTGTGTTGTACATTCTATTGGTCTGGACAAATGTAAAATGACATATCAATATAATATCATATGGAGTATTTTCACTGCCTTAAAAATCCTTGGCGCTCTGTCTATTCATCTCTCCTCCATCTCTCCTCTCTTCCTGTCCCTGACAACCACTGAACTTGTCTCCATAGCTCTGCCTTTTCAGAATGTTACTTACTTGGAGTCATGTAGTATGTAACCTTTTCAGATTGGCTTCTTTCATTAGTAATATGCATTTAAAGTTCCCCTATTTCTTTTCATCATTTGATAGCTCATTTCTTTTCACCACTGAATAATATTTTATTTTCTGGATTACAGTAGTTTTCTTATCCTTTAACCTAATGGATATCTTGGTCTCTTCCAAGTTTTGGCAATTATGGATAAAGATGTGTATGGATACATATCTGGGTACAGGTTTATGTGTAGACATAAATTTTCAAATCCTATGGGTATTCACCAAGGAGCACAATTGTTAGGCTGTATGGGAGGAGTACATAAGAAACCACCAAACTGTCTTCCAAAGTGACTGGACCATTTTGCATTCTACCAATGATACCTAAGAGTTCCTATTGCTCCACATCCTTTGCCAGCATTCGGTGTTCTCAGTGTTCGGAATTTTGGCTGTTCTAATAGATGTACAGTGGTATCTCATTATTGTTTTAATTTGCATTTCACTGATGATTTATGATGCAAATAATCATTTTACATGTTTGTCATCTGTATATATATCTCTTTTGGTGAGATGTCTGTTAAGGTTTTGGTCCATTTTTTAATCGGGGTGTTTGTTTTCTTACTGTTGCATTTAATAATTCACTGTATATTTTGGATAACAGTCCTTTATGATGTATTTAACAAGTATTTTCTCCCAGTATGTGCCTTATCTTGTCATTCTCTTGACACTGTCTTCCACAGAGCAGAAATTTTAAATTATAATGTAGTCCAGCTAATCGATTACCCCTTTAATAGATTGTGTCTTTGGTGTGTATCTAGATAGGCATCACCATACCCAAGTTCATCTAGATTTTCTCCTTTACTATTGTCTAGGAGTTTTATAGTTTTGTGTTTTATATTTAGGTCTGTGGTCAATTTTGAGTTAAATTTTTGTGAAGGGTGTAAATTCTATGTCTAGATTCATTTTTTTTTTGAATGCAGATGTCCAGTTGTTTCAGCACCATTTATTGAAGAGAATATCTTTGCTCCATTGTGTTGCCTTTACTCCTTTGTCAAAGATCAGTTGACTACATTTATGAGGTCTATTTCTGGGCTCTCTATTCTGGTTCATTGATCTCTTTGTCTACTTTTTGCCAATACCACACTATCTTGATTACTATATATTTATACAGTCTTGAAGTAAGGTAGCTTCAGTCCTCCAACTTTTATGCTCTCCTTCAATATTGTGTTGTGTATTCTGGGTTTTTTTCCTCTCCATATGAACTTTAGAATATGTTTGCCAATATCCATAAAATAGCTTTTTGGCATTTTGATTGGGATTGCATTGAATCTATAGATCAACTGGGAAAGAACTGACATCTTGACAATATTGTCTTCCTATCCACGAGTATAAAATATCTTTCAGTTTATTTAGTTCTTTGACTTTGTTCATCATTGTTTTGTAATTTTTCTTATATAGATCTTCTACATATTTTGTTAGACTCATACCTGAGTATTTCATTTTTGGGGTGCTAATATAAATGATACTGTGATTTAAAGTTCAAATCCCACTTGTTCAATGTTGGTTATAGGAAAGCAAACAAATTTGGCATATTAACATTTTATCTTGTAAACTTACTATAATAGCTAATTAGATCCAGGAGCTTATATTTTGATTCTTTCAAATTTTCTGCACAGATGATCATGTCATCTGTTAACAAAAACAGCTTGTCTTCCTTCCCAATCTGTATGCTTTATTTCCTTTTCTAGCAATGTGTGTCCTCTCTTCTTTTCATAGTTAGCTTAACAGTTCTATCAGTTTTGCCTCATATAGTTTGATGCTCTGTTGTTAGGCACATACATGTTAAGGATTGTTATGTCTTCTTGAAATGGACAAGTTTCTAGAAACATAGAGCCTGCCAAGACTAAGTCTAGAAGAGACAGATAATTTAAACAGACCAACCACTAGAAGTTAAATAGAACCTATGATAATAATAAAAAAAACTCCCTGCAAACAAAAGTCCAGGACTAGACAGCTTCACTGGGGAATTCTACCACACAGAAGAACTTTATACAAAGTACAAAGAAATTTATATCTATCCCTCTCAAACTATTCCAAAAGATTGAAGAAGAGGAATCACTCCCAAAATCCTTCTATTAGGACACCATCTCCCTGATATCAAAACCAGACAAAGACACTATAAAAAAAATTACAGGCCAATATCTTTGATTAATAGAGATGCAAAAATCCTCAACAAAATGGTAGCAAACTAAATCCAACAACACATAAAAAGGATAAAACACCATGATCAAGTTGGATTCACTCCAGGGTCACAAGTATGGTTCCATATACGCAAATCAATCTATGTGATATACCACATTAACAAAAGGAAAAACAAAAACCACATAATCATCTCAATAGACAGAAAAAGCATTTGACAAAATTCAACATCCATTTATGATGAAAAGTTTCACCAAAGTGGGTATAGAGGAAACATATCTCAACATAATGAAGGCCATTTATGATAAACCCACAGCCAACATAATACTCAATGATGAAAAGCTGAGAAGCTTCTCCCTAAATTCAGGAACAAGACAAGGATGCTCACTCTCACCACTGCTATTCAACATAGTACTGGAAGTTCTAGCCACAACAATCAGTCAAGAAAAAGAAAGAAAAGTTATCCAAATTGGAAGGGAAGAGACAAAACTGTCACTATCTGCAGATGACATGATATTCTATATAGAGAACACTAAAGTCCCCACACAAAAAACTATTAGAACTAATAAATGAATTCAGCAAGGTAGCAGGATACAAGATTAATATACAGAAATCTGCATTTCTTTACACTAATAATGAAATACCAAAAAGAGAAGGTAAAAAAAACAAACCCATTTAAAATTGCATCAAAAAATAAAATACATAAGAAAAATTTTGACTAAGGAGATGAAAGACCTACACGCTTAAAACCATAAAACACTGGTAAGGGGAACTGAAAATGATTCAAAGAGATGGAAAGATATCCTGTGCTCTTAGATTGGAAGAATTAAAATTGTTAAAATGGCCATACTACCCAAAGCAATCTACAGATTTAATGCAATCCCTATCAAAATACCTGTGACGTTTTTCACAGAACTAGAGCAAATAATCCTAAAATTTATATGGGACCACAAAAGACCCAGAATTGCTAAAGCAATCCTGAGAAAAAAGAACAAAGCTGGAGGTATAAATCCTCCCAGACTTCAGACTATACTACAAAGCTTCAGTAATCAAAACAGTATGGTACTGGCACAAAACAGGCATATAGATCAACTGAACAGAATACAGGGCCAGGAAATAAACCCATGCACCTACAGTCAACCATGACAAAGGAGGCAAAAATATACAATGAAGAAAAGACAGTCTCTTCAACAAGTGGTGTTGGGAAAGTTGGACAGCTACATGTAAACTGAAGAAATTAGAACATTCTCTCATGCCATATACAAAAATAAACTTGAAGTGATTGATTGATTGATTTAAATATCTTTATTGGAGTATAATTGCTTTACATTGCTGTGTTAGTTTCTGCTGTAAAACAAAGTGAATCAGCTATATGTATACATATATCCCCATATCCCCTCCCTCTTGAGCCTCCCTCCCACCCTCCCTATCCCACTCCTCTAGGTTGTCACAAAGCATCGAGCTGATCTCCCTAAACTAGAAATGATTTAAATTCCTAAATGTAAGACATGATACCAGAAAACTCTTAGAAGAAAATATAGGCAGAACACACTTTGACATCAATATGCTGTACACCTGAAACTGACCCAATATTGTAAATCAACTATACTTAAAAAAAAAATTATGTCTTCTTGCAGAACTGACCACTTACCATTATGTAATGCCCTTCTTTATCCCTCATAACCTTCCTTGCTTTGAAGTCTACTATGTCTAAAATTAATACAGCTCCTGCTTTCTTTTTTTAGTGCTAGTATGATATATTTTTATACATTTACTTTTAACATATATTTCTTTATATTTTAAGTGGGCTTCTTTTTTTATAAACATCTTTATTGGAGTATAACTGCTTTACAATGGTGTGTTAGTTTCTGCTTTATAACAAAGTGAATCAGCTATACATATACATATATTCCCACATCTCCTCCGTCTTACGTCTCCCTCCCACCCTCCCTATTCCACCCCTCTAGGTGGTCACAAAGCACCGAGCTGATCTCCCTGTGCTATGTGGCTGCTTCCCAGTAGCTATCTATTTGATATTTGGCAGTGTATATATGTCAATGCCACTCTCTCACTTCGTCCCAGCTTACCCTTCCCCCTCCCCGTGTCCTCGATAGATAATATATAGTTAGGTGATGTTTTCTGGCCTGCTCTGATAATGGTCTGCCTTTTAATTGGTGCTTTAGACCACTGGCATTCAAAGTAATTATTTATATAGTTGGGTTAATATCCACCATATTTGTTGCTGTTTTCTATTTTTTGCCCTTGTACTTTTGGTCCTGTGGGGTTTTTTTTTTTTTTTTGTCTTCCACTCTTTTTCAGCCTCTTGTGGTTTTAATTGAACATTTTATATGATTTCATTTTCTCTCCTTTCTTATATCAGTTATACTTTTTATTCCTTTTTAAGTGAATTCACTAGAGTTTGCAATATACATTAACTAACTGAAGTCCACTTTCAAATAACATTATACTACTTCCCAGGTAATGGTACCTTATAATAACCAAATTATCCTAATTCCTTTCCCCCATCCCTTGTCTTATTGATGTAATCCATTTTACTTATATATAAGCATATATCAGCCATAAGCATGCATATATATATATATATACACACACATATATATATAGCATATATGTATATATATATGCAATGTATCTGTATACATTCTTGCTATTTTTATTTTGAACAAACTGTTATCTTTTAGGTTAATTATAAGAAAAATAAAAGTTTTAATTTTACCTTCACTTATTTATTCTTTGATGTTCTAGCTTTCTTTATATAGATCTGAGTTTCTGACCTATATTTTATTTCTTTTATCTAAAGAACTTCTTTTAACACTTTTTGCAGGGCAGGTCTGCTGACAACAAATTCCCTCAATTTTTGTTTGTTGGAGGAAGCTCAGATTTCTCTTTTACTTTTGAAGGATAATTTTGCAGGGTGCAGAATTCTAGGTTGGTGTTTTTTTGTTTTTTGTTTTTCTCTCAACACTAAATATTTCACTCCACTTTCTTCTTGTTTTTATGGTTTCTGAGGATAAGTTGGATATAATATGTATCTTTGTCTATAGGTAAGTCATTTTTATGCTCTAGCTTCTTTCAGGATTTTTCTTTATTTTTGATTTTTCCCTTTTTTATGCCAAGATATTGTTTCTTTGACATTTATCCTGTTTGGTGTTCTCTGAGCCTCCGAGATCTGTGGTTTGGTGTCTGACATTAATTTGGGGAAATTCTCATTCATTATTATTTCAAATACACCTTTTGTTCCTTTTTCTCTTGTCCTCTGGTATTCCTACTATGTGCATGCCACATGTTTTGTAGTTGTCCCACATTCTTTGCATATTCTGTTCTGGTTTTTTTTTTTTTTTCAGTTTTTTATTCTCTTTGCTTTTTGGTTTTTGAGGATTGTATTGATATTTCCTCTAGCTCAGAGATTCTTTCCCCAGCTATATCCAACTATTAATAAGCTTTCAAAGGCATTATCATTTATTTTATAGTGTTTTTCATCTCTAGTATTTCTTTTGGTTCTTTCTCTTTGCCTCCACTGACCATCTGTTCTTGCATGCTGTTTTATCCATTAGAGTCCTCAGCATATTAATCATAGCTGTTTTAAATTCCCAGTGTGATCATTCTAACATCCCTGTCATGTCTGATTCTGATGCTTGCCCTGTCTCTTCAAATTGTATTTTCTGACCTTTGGTATGCCTTGTAATTTTTTCTTGATAGCTGGACATAATGTACTGGGTAAAAGGAATTGCTGTAAAAAGTCCTTTAGTAATGTGGTGGTGAAAAGTGAGGGGGTGGGTAGTGTTCTATAGTCCTATGATTTGGTCTCATTCTTTTAGTAAGTCTGTGCCTGTGGGCTGTGAACTTTACAAGTATTTCTGGTTTTTTTCCCCCCCTTCCCTTAGGTGGGACAGGATGGTTAGAGTGGGTTAGAATTGGATATTTCCCTTTTCCCATTTGAAAAGCTAGAATTGGATGGAATTGGGTATTTTCCTTCCTCAAATCAGTGAGGTCTCATCATACTCTAGCTGATGAGGCTCTAACTAGTTTCTTTGGAGGGCAGGCTTTGTTAAGAAGAACACAGAGCTCAGATGTATTTTAAAGTGGTTCCTTTTCTCTTCCCCATGCCAGAAGCCCAAGGGGATTTTTCTCTGGTTTGGCTTCTGAAGTTAATCTCACAGTATTGTGGAGGCTCCCCTATTATTGGGTCCTCTGGCGTTTTTAACTCTCAGAGTTGTCTGTACTTATAGCATTTTCCACTCAATCTTTTTGAGACTTTTGGAAGGAACATCTGAGCAGTGGGGATTCAAACCCATACCTCTACTCTGTAGACATGTAAACATATAGTAGCCCAACTACTCCTCTATATCAAGAGTATAAGCCTATAACCAAAATCTGCCCCACTTTCCCTTTTATCCTTTAAATTGTGGTAAAATAAATATAATATTTGCCATCTTAATATTTAAGTATCCAGCTCCATGGCATTAGGTACATTCACATTGTTGTGTTGTTGCCCTTATAACCATCAACAAAACTTTTTTCATCTTGCAAAACTGAAATTCTGTACCTAATAAACAATTTCCATTCTCCTCTTCTCCACCCCTTAGCAATCACCATTGTACTTTCTTTCTCTATGGATTTGATCACCTCATGTAAGTTGAGTCATACAGTATTTGTCTTTTGTGACTGACTTATTTCACTGCATAATATCCTTAAGTTTCTCTATGTTATAGTATATGAGAATTTTCTTCCTTTGTAAGGTTGAATAATATTTTATTGTATGTATATACACATTTTATTTATCCATCCATCCACCAATTGAATACTTGGGTTGCTCCACAGTTTGGCTATTGTGAATAATGCTGCTATGAACATGTGTGTACAAATATCTGTTCAGGCTTCTGCTTTTAATTTGGGGGGACATATATCCCAAAACAGAATTCTTGGATCATATGTTAATTCCATTTTTATTTTTTTTAAGAAACTGCTATACTGTTTTCCATACATTTGTGAAAGTATCCCTTGGTGGTGAATTACTATACTTCAAACTCTAAAGTAATCATTAAAATAACAAAACAGAGTTATAGCTAATAAACCAGCAAAAGGGAGATAGTAAAAGTATCAAAAGTACAAAAATGACGGGAAAAAAAAGAAGAAACAATGAAAGACGGGAAAGATAGGAAACAAATATAAAAAATGATAACTAACTGAACCAATAATTACATTAAATATGGGTAGTCTAAATGCAACAAGTAAAAGGTAGAGATATTCAGATTGCATAAAAAAGTATGACTCAACTATAAAGTGCCTATAAGAAACAAACTTCAAATACAGAGAACAAAAATAGTTTAAAGTAAAAGGATGGACAACTATACATAATGCTACTACTATTCAAAAGAATATGGCAGTGGCTATGTTAACACTCAAAAAAGTAGATTTCAAAGCAAAAGACAATACCAGGGATAAAGAAAGCCATTTAGTAATGAAAAAAGGTCAACTTTCAATAGGACAAAATAATCCTAAATGTTTATGAAACTAAAAAGCAAAATACTTGAAGCAAAAACTGATAGAACTTCACAGAGAAATACATTAATTCACAATATAATCAGTGATTTCAATTCCTGTTCCCTTATAAATGATAGAGTGATAGGCAGAAAATGAGTAAGGATACAGAAGATCTAAAAATTACCTTTGATAATAGTGTCAAAATATGATATGCTCAGGAAAAAATTTGACAAAGAATGTGCAAGGCATACACACTGAAAACTAGAAATCAAAGAAGAGAGAAATTAAAGATGTTTAATAAATTGAGAGATGTACCATATTCATGGCTTGAAAGACTCAAATTTCTAAAATATGACTTTTCCCCAATAGATCTATAGGTTCAACACAATTTCAGTTAAAATTCCAGCAACCATCTGTTGCAGAAATTTACAAGACGATTCTAAAATTCATATGGGAAAGAATGTAGAATAGCTAAGCAATTTTAAAAAGAAGAGCAAACTTGGACTCATACCCAGAATATAATGAATTCTCATTACTCAAGTAAACATGCTACCCAATTAAAGATGGGCAAAATATTTGAAGTGGCAGCTAACCTAAGAAAATATAAGGGTGACAAATAAGCATATTAAAAATGTTCAATATCATAAGTAATTAGGGAAATGCAATTAAAACCACAATGAGATACTACTACACACATATTAGAATGACTAACCAACCATACTAAGCACTAATATAGATGTGAAGGAACTGGAACTTTCATACATTTATGGTGCGAATGTAAAATAGTACAATGAAATTATGAAATAGTTTGGTAGTTTCTTCAAAAGTTGAATATACACCTTCTATATGATCTTGCCATTCTACTCCTAGTTATTTACCCAAAGTAAGTGAAAGCATCTGGGCATACAAAGACATGTATTACATGAACATCCATGCAACTTTCTTTGAAATACCTGAAAATTAGAAACAACTCAAAGGATCAACTGGTGAAAGAATTCATAAATTAAGGTATATTGATACAACTGCATACTACTCAGTAATAAAACATGGACTAGTGATATGCAGAAACATGAATGAAACTCAAGATGGTTATGTCAAGTATAAGCCAGATTTAAATATAGCACATACTATAAGATTGTATTTATATAAAAATCTAGGAAATTCACACTAATCTATAGTGATAGAAAGTACATCAGTGTATGTCAGGGGACCCAGACAGGTGAAAGCACAGCAGAAAGGGGAAAGTTGTTCATTATAAAGGTACCTGAAAAAACTATTAGGGGTGATAGATATGTTCTCTATGTTGACTGCAGGGATGATTTCACTGATATGTACATAAAACACCCTTATCAAAGTAGACATTTTTAATACATGCTGTTCACTGTATGTAAATTATACTCCAAGAAAGAAAAAGAAAAAAGGAAAAAGAGAAAAGAACAATGGAATGATTGATTAGTAACTCTTGAGTCCCAGGAAATATATTTACTTCTATATTATAAATGTGCAGCCATTACATTAAATGTAAGTTTATAATGTTAAATTTAGCTAGTATTGTATGACCATATGTTCCATTCTATGAGAAAATATCTCTCTTTTCTATTTTGATTGTTTCTAATTTACCAAATGTTTACTTCATGTGTAGGGAATCTTCTGACCCCTTTTTCTCATCAAGTCCCAAACACTATCTTATTTATTTAGATTTCAAAGGTTTAACTGCATTTTAATCCTACACATTGAGCTAGAAGTACAAAAAGGCTGCAGGAAAATATTTTGTTAAACCAATGTCTTTAGTAGATGTTGAAGTGATTAAAAAACATGTTCGGTAAAAGATTTTAAGAGAGGTCATCATGACCAGAGCATTACTGTATTCTCAATGATTATTCAGCATTTACCAGTACAATTAGCCATCAACAAGGAGAAAGCAGATTATTTCAGCTTGCTTCCTGACATTGGAATCGTCTGACATTTGACATCTTGCCATTTAATTGTTAAGAAAATTTTCAGCTGGAAAGTTCCTTTAGCATTTTACTGAACATCTGGGACCTAAAGTTAAATCTAATAACTTATTTTCTGAGTGTGCTGCTTTCTGTTCAAACTGATTCTATCTCTCCCAGAGAAGTGTTTCAATTTATTCTACTTTTTTCTTTCAAATATATACCAAGTAAACATAATTTTATTTTTTAACATGTGTGGGAGTAATGTCAGGAAAATTCTTGGGAATAATGGACTTGTAATTAACTCTGAAGGCAAGAGCGTTAGTCTATGAAAAATAAGAACATTAAAATTGACATTCTTTAGACTCAAAATTTTATTAAAATAACTTTTATTTATGTATTTATATTTTATTTTTTTAACATCTTTATTGGAGTATAATTGCTTTAAATTGTTGTGTTAGTTGCTGCTGTATAACAAGGTGAATCAGCTATACGTATACATATATCCCCATATCCCCTCCTTCTTGTGTCTCCCTCCCACCCTCCCTCTCCCACCCACCTAGGTGGTCACAAAGCACTGAGCTGATCTCCCGGTGCTATGCGGCTGCTTCCCACTAGCTATCTATTTGACATTTGGTAGATGTGTATTTGGTATTTGACATTTGTATATATGTCAATGCCAAACTCCCACTTTGTCCCAGCTTACACTTCCCCCTCCCCGTGTCCTCAACTCCATTCTCTATGTCTGTGTCTTTATTCCTGTCCTGTCCCTAGGTTCTTCAGAACCATTTTTTTTTCTTCTTTAGATTCCATATATGTGTTAGCATACGGTATATCTTTTTCTCTTTCTGACTTACTTCACTCTGTATGACAGACTCTAGGTCCATCCACCTCACTACAAATAACTCAATTTCGTTTCTTTTTGTGGCTGAGTAATATTCCATTGTATATATGTGCCACATCTTCTTTATCCATTCATCTGTCAGTGGACACATAGGTTGCTTCCATGTCCAGGCTACTGTAAATAGTGCTGCAATGAACATTCTGGTACATGACTCTTTTTGAATTATGGTTTTCTCAGGGTATATGCCCAGTAGTGGGATTGCTGGGTCATATGGTAGTTCTATTTTTAGTTTTTTAAGGAACCTTCATACTGTCCTCCATAGTGGCTGTATCAATTTACATTCCCACCAACAGTGCAAGAGGATTCCCTTTTCTCCACACCCTCTCCAGCATTTACTGTTTGTAGATTTTTTGATGATGGCCATTCTGACTGGTGTGAGGAGATACCTCACTGTAGTTTTGATTTGCATTTCTCTAGTGCTTAGAGATGTTGAGCATCCTTTTATGTATTTGTTGGCAATCTGTATATCTTCTTTGGAGAAATGTCTATTTAGGTCTTCTGCACATTTTTGGATTGGGTTGTTTGTGTTTTTGATAGTGAGCTGCATGAACTGCTTGTTATTTTGGAGAAGAATCCTTTGTCAGTTGATTCGTTTGCAAATATTTTCTCCTATTCTGAGGGTTGTCTTTCCGTCTTCTTTATGGTTTCCTTTGCTGTGCGAAAGCTATTTAACCTTCATTAGGTCCCATTTGTTTATTTTTGTTTTTATTTCCATTTCTCTAGGAGGTGGGTCAAAAAGGATCTTGCTGTGATTTCTGTCACAGAGTGTCCTGCCTATGTTTCCCTCTAAGTGTTTTATAGTATCTGGCCTTACATTTAGTTCTTTAATCCATTTGAGTTTATTTTTGTGTGTGGTGTTAAGGAATGTTCTAATTTCATTCTTTTACATGTAGCTGTCCAGTTTTCCCAGCACCACTTACTGAAGAGGCTGTCTTTTCTCCATTGCATATTCTTGCCTCCTTTATCAAAGATAAGGTGACCATATGTGCGTGGGTTTATCTCTGGGCTTTCTATCCTGTTCCATTGATCTATATTTCTGTTTTTGTGCCAGTACCATACTGTCTTGATCACTGTAGCTTTGTAGTATAGTCTGAAGTCAGAAAGGCTGATTCCTCTAGCTCTGTGTTTGTTTCTCAAGATTGCTTTGGCTATTCGGGGTCTTTTGTGTTTCCATACAAATTGTGAAATTTTTTGTTCTAGTTCTGTGAAAAATGCCATTGGTAGTTTGATAGGGATTGCATTGAACCTGTAGAGTGCTTTGGCTGTACTGTCATTTTCACAATGTTGACTTTTCCAATCCAAGAACATGGTATATCTCTCCATCTGTTTGTATCATCTTAATTTCTTTCAGCAGTGTCTTACAGTTTTCTGCATAAGTCTTTTGTCTCCTCAGGTAGGTTTATCCTAGATATTTTATTCTTTTTGTTGCAGTGGTAAATGAGGGTGTTTCCTTAATTTCTCTTTCAGTTTGTTCATCATTAGAGTATACAAATGCAAGAAATTTCTGTGCATTAACTTTGTATCCTGCTACTTTATCAAAATCATTGATTATCTCCAGTAGTTTTCTGGTAGCATCTTTAGGATTCGCTATGCAGAGTATCGTGTCATCTGCAAACAGTGACAGTTTTATTTCTTCTTTTCTTATTTGGATTCCTTTTATTCCTTTTTCTTCTCTGATTGCTGTGGTTAAAACTTCCAAAACTATGTATGTACCATTTTCTTAATTGTTTTGGGTTTGTTATTGTAGGTCTTTTCCTTCTCTTGTGTTTCCTGCCTAGAGAAGTTCCTTTAGCATTTGTTGTAAAGCTGGTTTGATGTTGCTGAGTCTCTTAACTTTTGCTTGTCTGTAAAGGTTTTACTTTCTCCGTCAAATTTGAATGAGATCCTTGCTGGGTAGAGTAATCTTGGTTGTAGGTTTTTCCTTTTCATCACTTTAAATATGTCCTGCCACTCCCTTCTGGCTTGCAGAATTTCTGCTGAAAGATCAGCTGTTAACCTTATGGGGATTCCCTTGAATGTTATTTGTTGCTTTTCCCTTGCTGCTTTTAATATTTTTAATTTGTATTTAATATTTGATTGTTTAATATGTGTCTTGGCATGTTTCTCCTTGGATTTATCCTGTATGGGACTCTCTGCGCTTCCTGGACTTGACTGACTATTTCCTTTCTCATACTGGGGAAGTTTTCAACTATAATCTCTTCAAGTATTTTCTCAGTCCATTTCTTTTTCTCTTCTTTTTCTGGGACCCCTATAATTTGAATGTTGGTGCATTTCATGTTGTCCCAGAGGTCTCTGAGACTGTCCTTGATTCTTTTCATTCTTTTTCCTTTATTCTGTTCTGCGGTAGTTATTTCCAGTATTTCATCTTCCAGGTCAATTACCTGTTCTCTTGCCTCAGTTATTCTGCTATTGATTCCTTCTAGAGAATTTTTAATTTCATTTATTGTGTTGTTCGTCATTGTTTGTTTGCTCTTTAGTTCTTCTAGTTCCTTGTTAAACGTTTCTTGTATTTTCTCCTTTCTATTTCCAAGATTTTGGATCATCTTTACTATTGTTACTCTGAATTCTTTTTCAAGTAGATTGACTATTTCCTCTTCATTTGTTTGGTCTGGTGGGCTTTTACCTTACTCCTTCATCTGTTGTGTATTTCTCTGTCATCTCATTTTGCTTAACTTACTGCATTTAGGGTCTCCTTTTCACAGGCTGCATGTTCATAATTCCCGTTGTTTTTGGTGTCTGCCCCCAGTGGGTACGGTTGGTTCAGTGGGTTGTGTGGGCTTCCTGGTTGCAGGTCTGGTGCCTGTTTTCTGGTAGATGAGGCTGGATCTTGCCTTTCTGGTGGGCAGGACCGCATCCGGTGGTGTGTTTTGGGGTGTCTGTGAACTTAGTATGATTTTAGGTAGCCTCTCTGCTAATGGGTGAGTTGTGTTCCTCTCTTGCTAGTTGTTTGACATGGGGTGTCCATCATGAAGCTTGCTGGTCATTGAGTGGAGCTAGGTCTTAACACGGAGATGGAGATTTCTGGGAGAGCTCTCGCCAATTGATATTACATGAGGCTGGGAGGTCTCTGGTGGTCCAATGTCCTGAACTCAGCTCTCCCATCTCAGAGGCTCAGGCCTGACACCCGGCCAGAGCACCAAGACCCTTTCAGTCACACAGCAGTGAATGTGGCAGTCTCCATTATGAAGTCAGATTATGAGGGTCTACAATAGTTGTTCAGCTAGAACAGACTGACTTGGGAGCAATTTGTCTACGAGGCTGTCTTCAGCATCTGGTGGCTAAAAGAGTAGGTCTCGCATGTGCTGCCAGAATCTTAAACGTTTATATAGAGGTCTTCACTGGGTTCAGTCACAGATTTGGTACAGATGGTCTCAAAAACACCTTACTGTCTCAAGGTTCTGTGATTGAAACAGCTCCTAAGCCTGAGGGTCTACCAGCTGCAGAAGATGAGACTGCCCTGGGCGGCCTGAAAGCTGATTCTTGCCATGAACCCTGCTGTTGCCGTTGTGGAATCTGGCTTCCCCTGCTGCTCTGCAGTGAGTTTTCAGTGTAGCTTTCTCTCTGTGCTGATGAGATTCATGCTACCTGAGTTGCCCAAAGCCATAGAGTGCTTAAATGTTGGGGCTGCATTACAAACCCAGCAAACCTGGCCCCAAGGTCTGTGTTACGTCACCAAATGAGGGTGGGGAGGCCACGCACCTAAACGTCTCACCCTCACGAGCCACCTCCTCAAACTTGCACCGCCACAGGAAGAGTTGCCCGTGCCGGCACTCCTGCGCAACCACACAAACCCCTCTCAGCCTTAGAGGCTCATGTTTTCAGTCTAAAATAACTTTTATTGTCACTAAATGGAGTGGGTGTTTGAGGAGTTTAAATATTATTGCGGACATGCAATTCTTTAACAGGAAAAGATCCTAAGGTTAAGTCTACACATCTGATGAAAATCATCCATTTTTTAATATTAATGATAGCTACCATTAAAAGCCTACTATGTTCAAGTCAACTAGCCTAAACGCTTTATGGATCTCATATTACTTAATCCTTGCAAAAATCTTGCTTAGAAACTCATTTTATAATAAGAATAGGGTGGAAACTAAGAGAACTTCTTGTTCAAGATTTTTCATAGGCTCACAAATGCCGGAGTCCAGCTCCAGCGGGACAGGATAACCTGAGGTAGGGAACGGAGTCGGCGAGGACAGAGCAGCACCACTCAAAAGGGTTGCAAGCATCTGACAGTTTATTGTAAAAACTTAAGTCCTTATATATCATTAAATGATTATTTAACCTTATCATAACAACTAGTTATTAGGCTCTCAGTTATTTTCAAATAGTCATATCAATACTACAATGGTCCAGACATAATAATCTTTCTTTGTGGTCATCTTATTTTTTCCATGCCCTGAGGCAAGGTACGTTCCGATCATTGTGGTTTTCTCGGTTAGATGAATATCTCTTCGTATTAGCAGTCTCTGTTTCAAGTGTACCATTGGTCCATGACCACAGTCTCTCAGGTGTTTACTTTCCTTGATGTTATCAATTATGAAAGAGCGTATAGTTCAAAACATTCTCATAATACAATGATTACACAATTCTTATAAATGTGTAACATAAATTCACTTCAAGGGCAAGTTACATTAAAAGGTAAATCATTCTTAAAGTATTTACAATATATACCTTGTGACTGTATTGCTTTCGTGCGCCAATTACCGGATCTGCTATAGATTGCATATAAAACATCAACTTCAAATCTATTCCTGGCTACTTTCAATGGTCGTAAACATCCCTTAATATAAAACCAGACATATCCAAAACACCATATTTTGGCCATAATACTTTTAGTTTCTCCTACAATGTTGGATCTCGTAATCTAAACATATTATTCCCCAATCCTTTAACCCAAACAGGAGGAGGTGGGGTGGGTATAGGCAATGTGGGAAATACAGTTGTTATAATTTTCTCAGGGGGTCGTCTCAACAATTGTTCTCGGGGCTGAAATCCCCCAAGCACTCCCAGGATGAGTAACACACTTCCAAGTAACAACAGGGGTAATGTTATGAGGTTCCCACCAAACCGTGGCGAGAAGCTTTGCTTTCTTATCCGCGAAGCGTCCCAAGCTTTGCTCAGGGCACTAGCTGTGCTAGTTTCACTTCGCGGCGTCTGGATGGGCTCCAACACACAAAGTATTAAGTAGTTGTGAAATTAATGATTTTCATATAAAATATTTCAATAATAATTTTAAGTTATAGGTGAGGTGAACAATTGAGGTAAGTTTTCCAAAGAAAATATGTGTAGATATTTAATTATTACTGTGGTTAAGAATTCAAACAGGGCATAGTAAAGACAGCTTTTCTTTGTTGCTGTCTGGAACCTCAGTTGGAGGACATGAATGCTGGGGGCACGAATCATATGAAAGCTCATTAAGTCACAGGTATGGCAGTTGATACTGGCAGTTAGCTGAGACCTTAGTTGGAGCTCTTAGCCAGAACATCTACGTATAGTCCCTCCAGGTGGGCTGGCTCTTTCCTCTTAGCATGGAGTCTAGGTTCCAGAGAGAGACAGAGCTAGAGATGAGAGAGACAGAGACAGAGACAGAGACAGAGACAGAGACAGAGAGAGAAAGAAGGGGACAGAGAGAGACAGAGAAACTATGTCAAACTAAACTATATCCTTTATGACTTAACCTCAAGTTCCCATAGCATCACTTCTGTAAGTCTCTTCCTTGGCCTCTATGGCAGAGACTGCTAGTTCCTCTCTAAGTTCATGTTCTCCTATTTTTTCCTGGGCATTCTAACCTCCCTCCAGTAAGATGTGAACCCTGTGACTGAAGTATAGCTAATGGACTATGAGTAAAAGATATGTACACCTTTTGAAGACTTAGCCATTAAAAGACTTATGACCACTATAACTTGTACAACCTGGAATATATTAAACCTTCAGGGCGACTTTGAAATTACATGGGAATGATGGCTGACTCTCCAAGAGCCTTGGACCCTCAATAGCTGCATTGAGGAGGACAACCCCACTATGAAGCTCAACCAGTATTGTTATGAGAAGAAGAAACGAACTTCTGTTCTGTCTGATCCACTGTACATTTTTTGATCTATTTTCTACGGAAGTTACTCTATCAAACATAGCCTGAAGAGTAACTGGTAATGAGTTGGGGCTAACTGAATTTTAGTGTGAATAAATACCTTTCATGCAACTGTCAACATTATACATAACAATTACAGTCCATGGACCTTCCTACTATAGTTACACATATAACAAAAGTGACATCTTTTGACAGTATTGCTTAAAATTGTTCTGAAAGTTCTAACAAATGCTATTAAAAAAATAAAATATATAGTTATTGAAAAGAAAAAAGGACAAAACATAAGTGTATAATAGGATTACTTAGAAAAATCAGTGGAAGGAACAAATAAAACTAAGAGTACAGTGAGACAGCTTTTAAAAATAATTATCAAAATTTGATAGTTATTCTACAAATATGGAAACATAGAACATATAAATTAAACATATTTTATTCACACTAAAAATAAAAAAAAATATTTAAGAATAAACTTTAATAATACTAGATCTTTAAAATTTTGGAAAAATAGTATCCAGAGCATATTTTAGTATATATCAAAACAGTGTAAAGCACATGTAAAAAGATAATTTTCAAAATCTTAAACTCCTCCTGAAACTTGTTTATTGTCTTGGTCACTTTGGTGTTCTCATTTTGACTATTTCATCCCAAAGCCTGAGGAATTTGAAAGTATCATGCATGTTTTGTGCAGTAAAACAGTGATATGCCCCACAGGGAAACTTTTTCTCAGGCTTGGCTGTCGTGTTGTTTTTCTTGGAGTATCCAGGAGTAAAAGGTCAAAGAACCACACCAGGATAAGAACTCCAGTTCCTCTTTGAAGACTCACCGGGCCCTTCAAGGCAGATGTAGCCTACAAGCCAGCCATGTGGCTGACAGGGTCTTGGTGCTCCGGCCTGGTGTACCAGAAGAGGGATAGCCGAGTTCAACACATTGGACCACCAGAGACCTCCCGGCCCCAAGTAATATCAGTCGGCGAAAGCTCTCCCAGAGATCTCCATCTCAATGCTAAGACCCAGCTCCACCCAATGGCAAGCAAGCTGCAAGCAAGTTTGTTGGCATTGGGACACCCAATGCCAACAAACTAGCAAGACAGGAACACAACCACACCCATTAGCAGAGAGGCTGCCTATAATCATACTAAGTTCACAGACACCCCGAAACACACCACCAGATGCGGTTCTGCCCACCAGAAAGACAAGATCCAGCCACACCCACCAGAGCATAGGCACCAGAACCCTCCACCAGGAAGCCTACAAAACCCACTGAAGCAACCTCACCCACTGGGAGCAGACACCAAAATCAACAGGAACTATGAACCCACAGCCTGCGAAAAGGAGACCACAAACACAGTAAGTTAAACAAACTGAGAAGACAGAGAAATATGAAGTAGATGAAGGAGCAAGGTAAAAACCCACCAAAGCAAAAAATGAAGAAGAAATAGGCAGTCTACCTGAAAAAGAATTCAGAGTAATGATAGTAAAGAGGATCCTAAATCTTGGAAATAGAATGGAGAAAATACAAGAAACGTTTAACAAGGACCTACAAGAACTAAAGAGCAAACAATAAATAATGAACAACACAATAAATGAAATTAAAAATTCTCTAGAAGGAATCAATAGCAGAATAACTGAGGTAGAAAAATGGATAATTGACCTGGAAGATAAAACAGTGGAAATAATTACTGTAGAGCAGAATAAAGAAAAAAGAATGAAAAGAATTGAGGACAGTCTCAGAGACCTCTGGGACAACATTTAACGCAACAACATTCGAATTATAGGGGTCCCAAAAGAAGAAAACTAAAAGAAAGGGACTGAGAAAATATTTGAGGAGATTATAGTTGAAAACTTCCCTAACATGGGGAAGGAAATAGTCAATCAAGTCCAGGAAGTGCAGAGAGTCTCATGCAGGATAAATCCAAGGAGAAACACACCAAGACACATATTAATCAAACTATCAAAAATTAAATACAAATAAAAAATATTAAAAGCAGCAAGGGGGGCTTCCCTGGTGGCGCAGTGGTTGAGAATCTGCCTGCCAATGCAGGGGACAAAGGTTCGAGCCCTGGTCTGGGAAGATCCCACATGCCACGGAGCAACTGGGCCCATGAGCCACAATTACTGAGCCTGTGCGTCTGGAGCCTGTGCTCCGCAACAAGAGAAGCCGCGATAGTGAGAGGCCCGTGCACCGTGAAAAAGAGTGGCCCCCGCTTGCCGCAACTAGAGAAAGCTCTCGCACAGAAACCAAGTCCCAACACAGCCATAAAAAATAAATAAATAAATAAAATTAAAAAAAAAATAAAGCAGCAAGGGAAAAGCAACAAAAACATTCAAGGGAATCCCCATAAAGTTAACAGCTGATCTTTCAGCAGAAACTCTGCAAGCCAAAAGGGAGTGACAGGACATATTTAAAGTGATGAAAGGGAAAAACCTACAACCAAGATTACTCTACCCAGCAAGGATCTCATTCAGATTTGATGGAGAAATTACAACTTTTACAGACAAGTAAAAGTTAAGAGAATTCAGCACCACCAAACCAGCTTTACAACAAATGTTAAAGGAACTTCTCTAGGCAGGAAACACAAGAGAAGGAAATGACCTACAATTGCAAACCCAAACAATTAAGAAAATGGTAATAGGAATATACATATCGAAAATTACCTTAAATGTAAATGGATTGAATGCTCCAACCAAAACACAGACTGGCTGAATGGATACAAAAAAAATAGCTGTATATACGCTGTCTACAAGAGACCCTCTTCAGACATAGGGACACATACAGACTGAAAGTGAGGGGATGGAAAAAGTTCTTCCATGCAAATGGAAATCAAAAGAAAACTGGAGTAGCAATTCTCATATCAGACAAAATAGACTTTAAAATAAAGACTATTAGAAGAGACATAGAAGGACACAACAGAATGATCAAGGGATCAATCCAAGAAAAAGATATAACAATTGTAAATACTTATGCACCCAACACAGGAGCACCTCAATACATAAGGCAAATGCTAACAGCCATAAAATGGAAATCAACAGTAACACAATCATAGTAGGGGACTTTAACACCCCACTTTCACCAAAGGACAGATCATCCAAAATGAAAATAAATAAGGAAACACAAGCTTTAAATGACACATTAAACAAGATGGACTTAATTGATATTTATAGGACATTCCATCCAAAAACAGCAGAATACACTTTCTTCTTAAGTGCTTATGGAACATTCTCTAGGATAGGTTGTATCTTGGGTAACAAATCAACCCTTGGTAAATTTAAGAAAATTGAAATTGTGTCAAGTATCTTTTCCAACCACAATGCTATGAGACTAGATATCAATTACAGGAAAAAAACTGTAAAAAATACAAACACATGGAGGCTAAACAATACGCTACTAAATAACGAAGAGATCACTGAAGAAATCAAAGAGGAAATAAAAAAAAACCTAGAAACAAATGACAAAGAAAACACGATGACCCAAAACCTATGGGATGCATCAAAAGCAGTTCTAAGAAGGAAGATTATAGCAATACAATCTTACCTTAAAAAACAAAAAACATCTCAAATAAACAACTTAACCTTACATCTAAAGCAATCAGAGAAAGAAGAATGAAAAAAAAAAAAACAGAGGAAGGAAAGAAATCATAATGATCAGATCAGAATAAATGAAAAAGAAATGATGTAAACAACAGCAAAGATCAATAAAAGTAAAAGCTGGTTGAGAAGATAAACAAAATTGATAAACCATTAGCCAGACTCATCATGAAAAAAGGGGAGAGGACTCAAATCAACAGAATTAGAAATGAAAAAGAAGTAACAAATGACATTGCATAAATACAATGGATCATGAGAGATTACTACAAACAACTTTATGCCAATAAAATGGACAACCTGGAAGAAATGGACAAATTCTTAGAAAACCACAACCTTCCAAGACTGAACCAGGAAGAAATAAAAAATATAAACAGACCAATCACAAGCACCGAAATTGAAACTGTAATTAAAAATCTTCCAACAAACAAAAGCCCAGGACCAGATGGATTCACAGGTGAATACTATCAAACATTTGGAGAATATCTAACACCTAACCTTCTCAAACTCTTCCAAAATATAGCACAGGGAGGAACACTCCCAAACTCATTCTACAGGGCCACCATCACCCTGATACCAAAACGAGACAAAGATATTACAGAAAAGGAAAACTACAGGCCAATATTACTGGTGAACATCTATGCAAAAATCTTCACCAAAATACTAGCAAACAGAATACAGCAGCACATTAAAAGGATCATCCATCTGGATGGATGGGCTTTATCCCAGGAATGCAAGGATTCTTCAATATATGCAAAACAATCAATGTGATACACCATATTAACAAACTGAAGGATAAAAACCATATGATAATCTCAATAGATGCAGAAAAAGCTTTTCACAAAATTCAACACGGATTTATGATAAAAACTCTCCAGAAAGTAGGCACAGAGGGAACCTACCTCAACATAATAAAGTCCATATAGACAAAGCCACAGCCAACATCAGTCTCGGTGAAAAACTGAAACCACTTCCTCTAAAATCTGAAAAAAGACACGGTCGCCCACTCTCAGCACTATTATTCAACATAGTTGTGGAAATTTTAGCCACAGCAATCAGAGAAGGAAAAGAAATAAAAGGAATCCAAATTGGAAAAGAAGAAGTAAAACTGTCACTGTTTTCAGGTGACATGATGCTATACATAGAGAATCCTAAAGAGGCTACAGAAAACTACTGGAGCTAATCAAAGAATATGGTAGAGTAGCAGGATACAAAATTAACGCACAGAAGTCTCTTGCATTCATATACACTAATGATGAAAAATCTGAAAGAGAAATGAAGGAAACACTCCAATTTACCATTGCAACAAAAAGAATAAAAAACTTGGAATAAACTTACCTAAGGAGACAAAAGACCTGTATGCAGAAAACTATATGACACTGCTGAAAGAAATTAAAGATGATACAAACAGATGGAGAGATATACCATGCTCTTGGACTGGAGAAATCAACATTGTGAAAATGACTATACCACTCAAAGCAATCTACAGATTCAATGCAATCCCCATCAAACTACCAATGGAATTTTTCACAGAACTAGAACAAAAAATTTCACAATTTGTATGGAAACATAAAAGACCCCGAATACCCAAAGTAGTCTTGAGAAAGAAACACAGAGCTGGAAGAATCAGGCTCCCTGACTTCAGACTATACTACAAAGCTACGGTAAATGAAGGCAGTGTGGTAGTGGCACAAAAACAGAAATATAGATCAATGGAACAAGATAGAAAGCGCAGAGATAAACCCATGCACATATGGTCACCTTATTTTTTATAAAGGAGGCAAGAATATGCAATGGAGAAAAGACAGCCTCTTCAATAAGTGGTGCTGGGAAAACTGGACAGCTATATGTAAAAGAATGAAATCAGAACACTCCCTATCACCATACACAAAAATAAACTCAAATGGATTAAAGACCTAAATGTAAGGCCAGACACTATAAAACTCTTAGAGGTAAACATAGGCAGAACACTCTATGACATAAATCACAGCAAGATCCTTTTTGACCCACCTCCTAGAGAAATGGAAATAAAAACAAAAATAAACAAATGGGACCTAATGAAACTTAAAACCTTCTGCACAGCAAAGGAAACCATAAACAAGACGAACAGACAACCCTCAGAAGGGGAGAAAATATTTTCAAACAAAGAAACTGACAAAGGATTAATCTCCAAAATATACAAGCAGCTCATGCAGCTGAATATCAAAAAAACAAACAACTCAATCCAAAAATGGGCAGAAGACCGAAATAGACATTTCTCCAAAGAAGATATACAGATTGCCAACAAACACATGAAAGGATGCTCAACATCACTAACCATTAGAGAAATGCAAATCAAAACTACAAAGAGGTATCACCTCACACCAGTCAGAATGGCCATCATCAAAAATCTACAAACAATAGATGCTGGAGAGGGTGTAGAGAAAAGGGAACCCTCTTGCACTGTTGGTGGGAATGTAAATTGATACAGCCACTATGGAGAACAGTATGGAGGTTCCTTAAAAAACTAAAAATAGAACTACCATATGACCCAGCAATCCCATTACTGGGCATATACCCTGGGAAAACTATAGTTCAAAATGAGTCATGTACCACAATGTTCACTGCAGCTCTATTTACAATAGCCAGGACATGAAAGCAACCTAAGTGTCCATCGACAGAAGAATGGATAATGAAGATGTGCACATATATACAATGGAATATTACTCAGCCATAAAAAGGAAAGAAATTGAGTTATTTGTAGTGAGGTGGATGGACCTAGAGTCTGTCATACAGAGTGAAGTAAGTCAAAAAGAGAAAAACAAATACCGTATGCTAACACATATATATGGAATCTAAAAAAAAAAAAAAGGTTCTGAAGAACCTAGGCGCAGGACAGGAAAAAAGACTCAGACATAGAGAATGGACTTGAGGACACAGGGAGGGGGAAGGGTAAGCTGGAACGAAGTGAGAGAGTGGCACTGACATATATACACTACCATATGTCAAATAGCTAGCTAGTGGGAAGCAGCCGCATAGTATAGGGAGATCAGCTCGGTGCTTTGTGACCACCTAGAGGGGTGGGAGAGGGAGGGTGGGAGGGAGACTCAAGAGGGAGGGGATATGGGGATATATGTATACCTATAGCTGACTCACCTTGTTATACAGCAGCAACTAACACAACAATTTAAAGCAATTATACTCCAATAAAGATGTTAAAAAAAAAAACCTTAAGAGCAGAAGAAATTGTAATAAAGTCAGAGATGCAGTGTATTCCTATATGAGAGGACTAATGAGTATAATCATGCTTGTTTTCCATTAATTAATGTATAAAATAAATGCAACTGGTGTCACGTCAGTCTACAATTTTGGGTATCAAGCAGATTTAAAAAACAAAATGGAATAAAATAGAAGTAAGATACGGAACATATGATCTTACAATTTAGTACAGGAAAATATGAATGCAAAGTATTTATTTCTATAAGTTATAGAAAGAAAGCAATGAAAAAATTTATAAAGATAAAACTAGTTATTATTCTGCAATAAAACTCCTTAAAACCCAAGCAGCAGCAATTATATAGAGATATACGCAATAACAGAAGTTCTGGCATATGACATGGAAAGAATGATGTGTAAAGGGAGGTGTTGCTAAAAATAAAGCTGAGAGTTACTTTCTACAGAGACGTTAGGGAAAATATATCCATTTTATACTCAAAAGCAGTCAAGGTTTAGCTTTGTAAAGATGTTTAGGAATCTGTAGGTCTGTCCTGTGAGAGTTTTGTAGAGATGAGGAATGTCAAGGCTGTTAAGAAAACAGGAAGAAGTGCAATGTCAATTCATTTAATTTAACTGATATTAAAATCTTAATTTATCAAAAAATCTGTTAAGGTAGATTTAATTTTTCCAAAATGTTAAACATGACTAAATTTGTAAACCTATATTCAAAAGCCTAAACTTTACATTTAAAGAATCCTTCACATTTCTCCGGATGGTAAACTGCAGCCCTGTTAGGTGAAGGAGTAAGTCAAGGTCCTATTACCAGGTGGAACAAGGGGAGAGGGAAAAAATTCTGCTAAACGAGCTGTAGCTCTATCCATGCTAAGAGGTAAAAGAAAAACTGCTCTTTGATTCCTGGAAAGATATGTTATTAACCCAATTAAGTTTATTTCTTTAAGCTATATCTTAGCTGCACCAAAATTGTGTCATTTTTCTTTCCAGTGGTTAGTTGGTATAGTTCAGAGAACTACTGAAAACTTTGATCCTAAAAGCAAGGCAAATCAGCAATACAGAATACTTTAGGGACCATGTCTTTATTTTGGTGAAGGTTTAGGGGTAGGTACACAGCCCCACGTGCAATCCAAAGAGCTTGCAAACAGAGCAGCTATAAATGATGTCTCAGGCAAGAGAAAAAAATATTCCTCGTATTACACATACAGGCTTAAAAAAAGGTTCCTTCTATACTAACTAATGGATGTAAAAACTGCACAGGTAAACTCTACTGAACCGTTCTAATTACCATTTAATGACAACTCTTAAAATTGAATTTGTCAAAGGTAAGTAATACTATCAGTGTGATAGCTGGAGAGAAACTTTGAGTGTGGATCTATTTCCTTTATTTGCTAGAATAAAAATACTTTCATTAACTGAGAAGAATACATCTAAAGATTCAGTTTGAAGTACTGTCAATAATCACACTTTCCCTGGCACCTTGATTTCTTCTATACTGTATAATGTTTACTTTTATTAATTTTCCTTATCTGTGTCATTTCTTATTGATGCATTCATAGTTGTTTTCTCAAATGAAATAAAAGTTGGTGTAATAAAAATAATTTCTAAGAATTTTATAAACCTGGCTTTAGATATAGTTTGGCGGCTTAGTAGCTCTTGGATTCTGCACCTAACTTGAACTCTCTTAGCTTCACTTTCTCAGTTTACAAAAGAAGAAATGTCAATCTAGCTCTCAGTATTATTGTAAGGTTATTATAAGTGTTAGGAAATTGCTTTGTTAATTGTAACTTGCCACGTGATTGCAAGTAAGTAGTAATATCACGTTTAATAGTGATTCTGTCCATATGAACTTGTGCCTGGCAGCATCTCTCAGTGGTCTCCACACTGGTTGTGTTCATCCATCCACTGGCCCCTGGAGAGTCATGCCTGATACAACCTATTATTGTTGTAGGCTCTGTTTCTTCTTCCATCAGCTTTGAGACACTTGGCTCCAAATGGCAACTGCCTGCTGCAATGGGCTGCCAAAAGACACAGTTTCCTAGTAGTCGATGTCTACGTCTGTCTGAAATTCTTCTACAGTGAATCTTGAGAATGTTTCATCAATCTTCCCTGCCGACTGATTCTACCTTAGTCCAGCATACAGGAAGTGAATGGATATCTTGCTGGTATTGAACGTGCACACATGTCCTGCCCAGAGGATCTGTGCTACAGCCTGTGGAGTTGCAATATGGTTGAGCTGAATTCATTCTAAGAAACCATTCTAGCCGATCCTGCAAGTTCATAATGCCAAGCCTGGAATGTGGCATGTGCTAATTTATGAACTTCTTATGGTCTCATGATGCCTAAAAAAGTGCTGATCTCACTGTGAATATTTAATTAAAAATTTGGTTTCACTGATAATTTATATAACAAAATGGTAAAATTCAGGTTACAAAAGATTTTATCTTGAACTTGGAAATCATAAAAGTAACTGACGTTTATTGAGCACTTACTATGTCAGATATTTTAAAGCATACTGTATGTCACAACTTCTTTTTATTCCCTTAGTTTATTATTACATAGGTTTTCTGATAAGGAAACTTAGGCACATGGGGTTCAAGGAATGTGCCCCAAATAGCCAGCAAAGAATATACCACGGATTTGAACTGAAAGGACCCGTCTCTGAACCTGGGCTATTAATCATTCCATCATTATGCCTTCTAACCATTTTGGTATGCTTGTCAACGGAGAGATGTCTAAATATTGGGATGAATACTTGAGAAGTAAAGTACTCATATGAACCTCAGATAAGGGAGAATTAATGTCCCAGAGCTGTTTCTTGGACTATGAGTCTTATATTTGTGTGTAGGTATTTGGGTGTATAATTTGGGGCATTAAAATGTGCAATGCCACTCATTTTCTGAGGAAAGCTATCTTGTTTAAGGAAGGGGATTAAATGAAAGTACATAAAAATAGCATAATAATATAATCACTTTAATACAATAAAGAGTATCATTTGGGGGAGTGTGACCACATGTTTAAGTCAATTGGGAGAAGGCGCTCCCTTAATTCAGTAAGAGCAGCAAGGGCAGCTATGAGATTAAACAGTTTAACATTAGCTGATCTAAGAGACTGGGTATGAGGAGTGAACGTGACCTAGGTTAGTAACAACCTGAATCTCTATATAACATCAGGAAGAATTACTGGAGTCTGGGTCGCTGGTGACCATGCGAGCCTCAGAGTAACAATAACAACAGTAATGTAGCACTTCCCAGAGGCAGAAATCATGGTGACATCAGCAGTCATGTTATAAGGTTTTCCGTGATGCAACAGAGCAGTCATCAGCACCAATAAAGAAGAAATGTAAAACTTATTTAGGATAACGTATGAACAACTTAGGACTGTACAAAAGAGGAGGACGGATAAATTGTGCTGGGTTTCTGATATCTCACAGTTGCAGTTCTGGACAGTAAATTCTATTTTCTATTTCCTTTTTTTTAATCTTATATTAACTATATACATCTATCAAAATCCTCTTCCAGGTTGAGAAACCAACTTTTATATAAATGGAAAAGGGAAAATCTACATGCTATTTTTTTGTTTTTGTATTGAACTGGATTAATTTATCTAGCACCATGAAGCTACATTATAATCACACTTAGTTGCCCTGATATTTAAGAATAATCCACTTGAAAAGACTTAAGAGTGCAATCTTTCATACAAGAAATAATATGAGGGCAAAATTCCTGTTAAATAAATATTACTGACAACTAAACATGAGCTTTAAAATATTTCTATTTCTTAATAATCTCAAAAATAATTCAAGACAAAAAGTATTCTCTTTTGGATAGTAAACTATTGCTGATTTTGCTGAAACTTAAAATTTAAGTGTTACATTATAAATATCTTTTTTCTAGGTTGCTTGCAAGATGATAAGTTAAAATGTGGTATCCCAATTCCCCTATTTTTCTCAAATAATCACCAAAGGCATAAGTAATACAAGACATAAGCATGTGACAGGCAACACAATTGCCTACGTTATTCTTTGAAAAGGCCTATTTCTTTTTTTTTTTTTTCTTCTGTAAATGTTTGTATGCTTGGTCTTTTTCAAGTAGAAGGCGCAGAGTATGATAACCTCTTTGTTCAGAGGAAAAAAATGGGTGAGGATAACAAGAATTAGTAAGTCTGTCTTGACTTCCTGAATTCATATGGTAAGTAAAAATAATTTTTCTCAACTTTACTGACTTTCAAAGTTGAGCAGGACTATGCCATTTAAATAAGAAAGGTAAAAGTTTTGGAGCTATTATCAAAACTTATAAACACTGTACTGCATCAGTTGCTGTGACTGCATAGCACTGTACGTGGTTCAAGGAGTTTTACGTTAAACCTTGGAAACAGTATGATCAACATTAATCAGATGTACCCTTATATAAATACAAAAACTATGTGGTTTTAGAGAAAGGAAACACTAGTTTTGGATGGGTAGGATCTAAGAAGTTTATCTGGAGGAGATAACCTTTGAGCAAAAATTTGAAGGTAACTTTGGGTTTCCTTAGTAGCTATGGATTTATCCTAGCTACCATATAAAGATTAATGAAAGTCAGTCTATGAAAATATATAGAACATCTGAAGCTAGATTGGAATACAAAGGCTTTAAAAACAGAAAACTATGGTAAAACTCTTCTGTGCCATAGTTAGTTTCTCCTTCTTAAAATAGAGACAAAAATAATACCATCCTGACTTGCATTGCTGGTGCTATAGGGAGGTTACTTAGTACTATAATGTTGTTGGCAACACACAATTTGTAAGACATACAAATGATAATTTATAGATTGCCAATAAAATTAAGATTAACTTCATTTGTATAATACATTATGTTTGATACAACAAAAACAATTAATGAGGCTATTAAGTAAAACAAAGCCACTAGAGTCAGAAAGATGAATATAAAATCAGGGTGCCTTTGGACTTTACGGATTATACTGTAATACGCAGAATTATGGTTCCCCAAAACGTTTTAATCCCCAGAATCACATGAATTTGAAATGTCTCCCTCTAGTATAGTTTTACAATCCCTTCTATTTGATTAGATATCACATTGAGTATTAAAGACAAGAATTTGGGGAAAAAAAGAGAGAAAGAGAAAAAAAAAAGGTAATGTGGCCTAGTTTGGTCTTTGGAAGTCATACCACAATATTTGTTGTTATTTTGATGAATCATTATATGGGTACACTTAGGTATGCATATGCACTCAAGAATATTGCGACCTACATGAAAATATCATTTGGTTTTATTCTATAGTTCACACTGTGTGTGCCAAAGAGCTGCCCCATCACTGTCCCTCTGAAGCTCCAAAGAGATTCATAAATGATACATGGCTACCATACCATCTGTAAGACCATTTCCCACAAAATTCCACAGGTTCTAATACTGCTATTAAAGAAATTCCATCCACACTCACAGAACACACCAAGCTCTAGCAGATATGGCAGGTCCCAGCAATCTGCTTCTTATAATAACCAAGCAGCTGTCTTGATGAATCAACTTGATTCATGACCACATAATGTGCTTTGATGTTCAAGAAACTTTACTCTGGACAGTTCAGGAGTAAACTGCCCAGAGTAAAAAAAAAAAAGTATTTTTTTTTTTTAACACTGAAAATATTTTTATGAGGTGTTATTTCTGCATGCCTGTCATCTGGGTTCACAGACACATGCTCACCACAAAGACGCACACAGCCCTGGAATTCCCAGAAGACCAGCTGATCACAGGTCAGGGTTTATCACTTAGGGGTCCCTGGTAAGGTACTGAGGGGCAGTCACCAAGTAGAGTCTCTGGCATTGGGAGATGATGGGGAATCCTTCTGTGAAAAGCGATCACGCTTTTCCTTAACAAAGAGAAGCAAAGGTCAGACTCCTTCTGGGAAGCTGTGTAAAGGAGAAGTATTTTTGTTGCATGATGAAGAAAATGGTAAAACAGTCTACAACTTATAAGCTATATGGTAGTTTTGGCCACATATGGGTCAGTTAAGATATCAGTGGGTACTGTGTTACTTTTCTCCAGCTATCCAGATGGATTCTTTAAGGCAAAATCCATAAATCAGCATGAGTAAAATTCCCCTTAACTGAAGCAAAAATATCTGATGGCTTTTCCCAATACCAACAATTAGCTCCAGATCTAAGGGAGATAGCTAAGAGTCTTAATCTTAATCTCTTAATTGGGTATTTTCTTTTGGGAATGATTTTACTGCATCCTTTCTTGGAACAATAACCCACTCCCTTCTTGTTTGCATGGAGCTCCTGTTTTCATTTATTACCCATTTTCATCCATACCCTTCCTCCTCTGGTGGGATTCTCTGGGTTGGCTATATTGCTTATTAATAGGGTATACAGTAACATCAGTATGGCCAGACCTTTCTGTTTGCTCCATTCTAGTGAAGATCCCATGGGATTGGACAAGTACTTGCAATAAAGTTAAGCAGCCTCTATTTGTCACATGGCCACATGGGTGTCTAGAGTCCTCAACTTCTTTTATCCTACTTCCCAAGGAGGTAATCATCAATGTATTACACTAAGTTACTCTTTTTCTTTTAATTAATTAATTAATTAATTGTTTTGCTACATTGGGTCTTTGTTGCTGTGCGTGGGCTCTTCTCTAGTTGCAGCGAGTGGGGGCTACTCTTCATTGCTGTGCATGGGCTTCACATTGCCTCATTGCAGTGGTTTCTCTGTTGCGGAACACAGGCTCTAGGCGTGCGGGCTTCAGTAGTTGTGGCATGCAGGCTCAGTAGTTGTGGTTCGTGGGCACTAGAGCGCAGGCTCAGTAGTTGTGATGCAGGGGCTTAGTTGCTCCGCGGCATGTGGGATCTTCCAGGACTGGGGATTGAACCCGTGTCCCCTGCATTGGCAGGCAGATTCTTAACCACTGTGCCACCCGGGGAGCCCCCGGCACTAAGTTACTCTTAAAGGTTATTCAGTTGGAACCCTGCAGTACCAGATTATGATAGTATGGTGGTAAGGTCAAACATACTCATGAAAAAACCATAAATGTGTGTTGAATATTTTTCCATGAAAATGCAAATTGTGCCTTAGTGGACTATGAGATAGAAAAGAAAAAGGACACAGCTGCCAAATGTATTATAGTATACTAAACACCCTTAGTGTGTTGTAATTCTTGAAGAGTTTTACTATACAAGGTATGATGAAGCAACCAAGGGAACTACCTTATTTAATCCTTGATATCTACTGTTATGGACTGAACTGTGTTCCTTACAACTGGGAGTTGAAGTCCTAACTCCCATTATGATTATATTTGGTGGTAGGGCCTATACGGAAGTAATAAAGGTTAAGTGAGGTCAAAGGAGTGGGGCTTTAATCCAACAGGGCTGGTGTCCTTATAAGAAAAGGAAGAGAAACCATGATTCCCTCTCGTTCCATGTGCAGACAGAAGATTATGCTCTATAATGCAGGTGGGCCTCAACCAACCAGTTGAAGGACCTGATAGAACAAAGACTAAACTCCTCTGAGCAAGAAGGAATTTGCCAGCAGAATTCTGAAACTCTTCCTACTAGCAGGGTCTCTAGCCTGCTGGTCTACCCAGCAGATTTTAAGCTTACCAAGCTTCCACAATTCCATGAACCAACTTCCTTAAAATATATCTTTTCTCTCTCTCTCTCTCTCTCTCTCTCTCGCTATAACATCCTGTTGGTTTTGTTTCTCTGCAGGACCCTGACTGCTACACTCTACACAAATACCACCCTATTTGGCAGTGTTTAAAATTAGTGCTATGCCCTCCTGATCATTTATTCTTAGACTCCATGCTAGCAAGGATTTATCAGACATCTGCTAGTTTCTCTGCAGAATGGCTCAGCTATTTAACAGAATACACTTTGGTTTTCAGGGTCTCCTAGTCATGGTCCCAGGCACTTATATTTGGGGTGATTAAAGGTTGTAGGTAAGTTACTTTGCAAGTGATTATATTCTCTCTCCATGTACCTACTGCATGGTCCTAGTCCCCTCCTACAGAAATCTAGTTTTCAGCATGGATACTATAAGAACCATGAAATAATAGCAGTGTTTGCTAACTTTTTTTTTGCTTGGCATTATCTGACTATCTTCTTGGCCAATTCCTCTGTGTCTAACATCATTTACTCCTGATTCCATTGGTAAGACTTGTCCACTGTAATATTTTTGAGACTTTTACCACTTTATACCAAAGATGCATAGAGAGCCACTTATAACATCAAATCTACATCATGTTTCCAAACTCATCATTTTTCTTGTCAAGTAGTACCTTAGCCATTATAATTCATGGGCCTATAGCTACTACCAATGTTTTTTACCACAAAGGTTTAAATGTCAAATCAGATTATGGTGACAGATCTCTTCCAACTTCAAACTTTAATAATGGTTCAAAGGGTAGAGGTAAGCACCAGGCACAGATTAAACAATCCTTTCCGGGAAGAGCCCAAAACCATCAGAGGCAGTTTCCACGATTCTCTTTTCTCCTGCCTAAGACATGATTTGGTTTCAGATTAAAGGAAATTTTTGAGCAGCACATGTGAAAATACTGTTCACAAACAAAGCCATTTCTGTTTTGTAACTGCTCTATTTTATACTCCATTAATTACATAGATAGGAAAATGCTATGTGACGCCTTCCATTCTCCAGCCAGTCATGCCCCATAAATGTATACATTCCTATTTTAAAGGCAATAAGCAATCTAGAAAGACTAAGTACATCCTGCTAAAATAATATTTCAGAGTTAGGGATTCCTTGGTATCTTTCTTTTAGCAAACATCATTAACTTGTTTACAGGAAGGTCTGGTCATCAGCCCCTTTACCAGGTAGTCTGCTGGAGCAATTCATTCTTCTGGGTATCTTTGTGTGGAAGAAGTAACAGCCCTGCTATTAACCTTTTCCTTCCCAACAGGGCACATTCTTATTGACCTCCATAGCAGAAGAAGGAGATAGACAAGAATGTTCACCAACAAAAACAATTACCTTATTTTCTTCAAGACTCGCCCATAGTGATTTAGAAAACGGTATTATGAAGCTTCCATAAAAATAAAACAAAACAGTGTAACTTAATTTTGGAATTCAAATTTCTAGAAATAGTTCAGTTCCTCCTTACGGAGGATGTTTTAAGGAAAACTATTGATAGGTATGATTTAGAAAACTAATAGAAAGTTACATTATTTAATCAAGTTAATAACTATTCCTTTGTATATGGAAATCAGAATTATATGTGAATTTTTTTGCAAATTTGGAAAAAAATAAAAATGTAAGATGTTTAAAAATGTTTTTTAGTAATTTGGAATGTGTTAATTTGTGAAGATAGTTATTCTGAAAAATTTAAAAAGCATGTATAATGATGAAAAATTAATTTCATCATTATGAAATAATGAATTTCATTCATCACTCAATTCCTTTGCATGGTGATATAACTCCCTGAGAGCCAGATGCCACAAACTGATCTCACACTTTTTTAGAAGCGTAGGAAAACTGAGTGTGTCAAGTTAACACCTAGAAACTAGATTGTTTTATGATGCTTTTAAAAATAATAAAGAACTGATGACTCAATATATTATATTCTTATATTTTCTTATTAAATAATATTTAAGATGCTTAAGAGGTATTAAAATAATTTCTCATACTAATATCCAAAATGAAATTAAGAGTATATTTCAAATACTTTCTATTTATTTGGCCTTTTTTGCTTCTTGATAAAACTGTAGACTTTTCTTTATATGTAAATGTATAATGTTTTAACATTTTATGTGTTTTATATATGTGTATTTTCATTGTGAACAAGCCTTCTTATTTGTTTTCATTTTATTTTAAATCATGTAACTTGTATGTAGAAAATCTATTGATACTTTGAAATACTTTTTAATTTACATATCCTAAAAACACTAATAACAAAAAAGTTGAATTCTAATAAATTTCTAGTTGATTTTCTTTATTATGTGTATGTGTTTGTGAGGCAATATCTTGTGTAAAATGATTATTTTGTCTTGTTTTCTATAATGGTTTGACCGCTGCTTTACATCTTATTTCAAGGACTTGACACTTTAATATGTGATTTAAGATTTTGTAACTGGCATTTTATATCATTTAATTCTGGTTTTTATTATACTGTAAATCCTAATCTATTATTTTACCTCCCTAAAATATGTAAAAAATATTAGCTTCATTTATTAGTCTTATATTTTAATTTTTAAGTAAAATAAAATACATTTAAATAAAATACATTTTATTATAAATGCTTCTTGTTTTCTTGCTTAATACTGTTTCCAAAGAATGCAAATCATTCGCATATATTGAATATTTTAACATTACTTTATTCTCTTATTGTTTTGTTATTTCAGTATAATATTAAATCAAGACATATAAATATTCATAGAAATAATGGAAAGTTCCAACAAATGTAGCAATGTTTTAATACTTTAAGTGCCTTGTTAAATAGCTGATGCCAGATCTATTGAAATTCATTTTATTTAATTCTCAAATATAGTCCTTTAATACATTCATTGCCCTAGACGACTTATTCTAGAGACTCCATTCCAACTCATAACAAACATTATAATATTTCTGTTGTAAATTTTGAAAATGTTTTTTATAATATTGTCTTTGAAATTATTTGACCATGATGATCTAATTTAATTTAACCTTATATGACTTTTCAGCTATGGGAATGCTTACAAAGGGAAAAATTTAATCCACATATTTCCTTACACATAATGAAATTTTATTGTATAAAAATCTAATGATGTTATTTGATAAGAAAATTATCACCTATCAGTTTTCATTTTGCTGTTTTCTTTAACATATAAATATATTATTAAGAAACAAGTTCTGGAGACTGAATTCAAATCCCAGGTATGTCATATCCTTGCTCTCTGACTTTGGGAAACATTACTCCAACTCTGTGTGTCTCAGTTTCCTCATTACTAAAGTAAGAATAGTAACAATGACTATATCATAGGCTTCTTATGAATATTAAGATTTATAAATTTTCTAGAACAGGCACATAAAATGTGCTTAGGCACATAAAAATATTATTTAATTATTATACTAAATATAAGTAAATAAATTTAAAACAATAATCAATTTGAGACTATCTCAACAGTTTTAAGGGGACTCTGAAAAAATCAATGCCTTGCTCACTATATCTATGATGCCTAAAATAACACACTCTTGCTATCACATACATGAGCTTTTATCATGAAGGATGTTTCATTTTCTCTTAGTACTTAAGAATCTGAACTAAAATATTTTGAAAATTAATCAGTATGTAAAGTTATTGAACTATTTTTCTATATACTGTTCTATTATAATACTGTTAATACTAATGAGTATTCTGTAGATATATTGTTTTATAATAATGCTATTAATACTAATATTAATACTATTATAATACAAATAAAATAGTTAAAAATCAAATAGTTTTTGAACCACTTTTCTGTAGATATATTGCTTTACTATAATACTATAATTTATCATAATAAATACTATAATACTATAATATTAACATAACACTATAATACTATTTTTCTGAGATATTTTATTATAATACTATTAATATAATACTAGATATATTGTTTTATTATAATAATATCACTCCTACTATATTTTCTAATAAGATATAATTGACATATTAGTTTCAGGTGCACAATGTAATAATTCAATATATGCATGTGTTGCAAAATAATCACCACAATACATCTAGTTAATATCTATCGTCACACACAGTTACAATTTCTTCTCTCCTAATGAGAACTTTTAAGATCTACTCTCTTAGCAACTTTCAAATATATAACACAGTATTATTAACTATAGCCACCATGCTGAACATTACATCCCCATGACTTATTTATATTATACTAGAAGTTTATACCATTTGACCCTCTTCACTCATTTTGCCCATTCCCCATCTCCAGCCTCTAGCAACCACCAAACTGTTGTCTGTATCTATGAGGTTTTTTTTTTAAGATTCCACATATAAGTGAGATCATATGGTATTTGTCTTTCTTTGACTTATTTCATTTAGAATAATGCCCTCAAGATCCACCCATGGTGTCAAAAATGGCAGGATTTCTTTCTTTTTTATGTCTGAATAATATTCCTATGTGTGTGTGTGTGTGTATACCACATCCTTATCAATTTAACCGCTGGTGGACATGTAGATGGTCCCGATGTCTTGGCTACTGTAAATAATGCTGCAATGAACATGGGAGTACAGATATCTTTTCAGGCTAGTGATTTCATTTCTTTTAGATAAATACCCAGAAAGAGAACTGATGGATCACATGATAGTTCTATTTTTAATTTTTTGAGGAAATTCTATATTGTTTTCCATAGTGGCTGCAACAATTTACATTCCCACTAATAGTGCACGAGGGTTCCCTTTTCTTCACATTCTCACTAACACGTATTATTTCATGTCTTTTGATAACAGCCATTCTAACAGGTATGAGGTGATATCTCATTGTGGTTTTGATTTACATTTCCCTGATGATTAGTAATGTTGAGCATCTTTTCATGTGCCTGTTGGTCATCTGTATGGTTTCTTTGGAAATATGTCTAGTCAGATCCTCTGCTCATTTTAAAATCAGGTTGTTTGATTTTTGTTGTTGTTATTGTTGAGTTGCATGAGTTGTTTATAGATTTTGGATATTAACTACCTTATCTATGATTTGCAAATATTTTCTCCCATTCAGTAAGTTGTCTTTTCATTTTGATGATGGTGTTCTTTGCTGTGCAGAAGCTTATTAGGTTGATGTCGTCTCACTTGTTTATTTTTGCTTCTCTTGGCTTTGCTTTTGGTGTCAAATCAAAAAAATCATCACCAAGACTGATGTCAAGGAGCTTGTAAACACCTATGTTTTCTTCTAGGACTTTTGTGGTTTCAAATCTTACATTCAGTTTGATTCTTTTGCATGTAGCTCTCTAGTTTTCACAACACCATTTATTGAAGAGGCTGTCTTTCCCCATTGTATATTCTTGTCTCCATTATCATAGCATAGATTTATTGCTCATATAAATGTGGGTTTATTTCTGGGCTCTCTACTCTGTTCCATTGATCTATACATCTGTTTTTGTGCCAGTTATGTTGCTTTGATTACTGTAGCTATGTAGTATAGTTTGAAATCAGGGAGCACGATACCTCCAGCTTTCTTCTTCTTTCTGAAGATTGTTTTGGCTGTTCAGGGTGTTTTGTGTTTCCGTAACAACTTTAGAATTATTTGTTCTATTTCTGTGAAAAATGCCATTGGTATTTTGATAAGATTACACTGAATCTGTAGACTGCCTTTGGTAGTATGGTATTTTAACAATATTAATTCTTCCATCTGTCAGCACAGTGTATCTTTCCATTTGTTTGTTTCATCTTTACTTTCTTTCATCAATGTCTTATAGTTTTCAGAGTACAGGTCTTTCACCTTCTTGGTTAGATTTATTCCTAGATATTTTATTATTTTTGATGAACTGTAAATGTTTTTTTCCCCTTAATTCCTCTTTCTGATAATTTGTTATTAGTGTATAGATAGGCAACAGATTTTTCTATTTTGATTTTGTATCCTGCAATTTTATTGAATTCACTTCTTAGTTCCAATAGTTTTTTTGGTGGAGCCTGCAGGTGTTCTATATACTATATCATAGCATCTGCAAATAGAGATTGTTTTACTTCTTTCCAATTTGGATGGCTTTTATTTTTTATTCTTGCCTAACTGATTTGACTAGGACTTCCAGTACTATGTTGAATAAAAGTGGTAAGATTGGGCATCCTTGTCTTGTTCTTGATCTTAGTATAAAATCTTTCAGATTTTCACTGTTGAGTAAGATGTTAGCTGCGGACTTGTCATTTATGGCCTTTATCATGTTGAGGAATGTTTCATCTATAGCCATTTTTTTGAGAGATTTTATCACAAATGGATGTTGAATTTTTTCAAAAGAGTTTTCAGCATCTATTGAGATGATCATATGATTTTTATTCTTCCTTTTGTTAATGTGGAGTATCACACTGATTGATTTGCAGATTGAGTTGCAGATGTACTTTTCCTTAACCTTTGAAGTATAATTTTACTAAATTCTAGGTTGATGGGTTTTTTTCTTTAAATAATTTAATATTTCACTCCACTCTTTTTGTTTGCATGGTTTCTGTGAGAAGTCTGCTTTGCTTTTGTTTATATCTTTGTTCCTTTGTAGGTAAGTTCTTTTTTTTCTTTTAAGAGTTTCTTTTTGTTCTAGTTTCCTGCAGTTTGAATATGATGCAGTTTGTTTTGTTTTGTTTCCTGGTATTTATACTGCTTGGTGCTCTCTAAGGCTCCTGAATCTGCGGTTTGGTGTCTATCATTAATTTCTGAAAATTCTTGGCCATTTTACTTCAAATGTTTCTTCTACTCTGTTCTCTTTATTTACCTTCTGGCGATCAAATTACACGTATGTTACAATTTTTAAAATTGCCCGGCAGTTGTTGGATTTTCTGTGTGTGCTTTATTCTTTTTCTCTTTGTATTTTAGTATTGTAGTTTAGAAATTTCTGTTCACCTGTCTTTAAGCCTACTGATTCTTTCCTCAGTCATTACTAGTCTGCTGATAAACTCATCAAAGCCATTTTTTATTTGTCTTACAGTGTTTCATATTTCTAGAATTTTCTTTCTTAGAGTTTCCATCACTTTTTATATTACCCTTCTGTTCTTGCATGTTGTTCTCTTTTCCTTTCATCTCTTAACGTATTAATCATTATTTTAAATTCCCTCTCTAAAAATTCCAAAATGTGTTTCATATGTAAGTCTGGTTCAGATGTTTGAATTGTCCCTTCAGACTGTGTTTTTTCTTGCCTTTCAGCATGTCTTGTAGTTTTTCATTGAAAGCCAGACATGATGGGTAACTGGAACTGAATTACCTAGACATTTAGTGTGAGGTTTTATGTTACTCTGGCTAAGAGTTGGGCTGTGTTTAATGTTTGCTATAACTGTAAGTGCTAGAGGCTTCACATTTCTTTAATGTCTTTATTTTTGCCTCTCTTGTTGTTCCGAGTTCATTAACAACTGTTCCTCAGAGAGATTGTTTTGCAGTCCTATCAGTTCTAATCCACTGGCGTGATTCTGGACATGCAGGTGTCAGTGAAGAGTAGTGTTCTATAATTTTAAAATTAAATATACTTTTTAGTGGGGCTGTGTCCTTTGGCTATAACCATCACAAGGAGTTACACATCCCTGCCATGTTCTGCCTTCCCCATAACGTTCCACCCTATAATAAGACAGAAATGCTAGAGAAGAGTATTTCACAATGTTTAATTGCTCTGTCCACAGCCAGAGCCACGAGAGGATCTTTCTTGGCTCTTTACCATAAGAACTTGGTGGCATAAAACGCATGAAGGATTCAGGGGAGTGAGCAGGGGATTAATACTGTAGCACTCAGGAGTTTCCCATTCTCCACTGGTCAATACTACACTTACAACAACTGGTCGAAGCTATTATTTTAAATGTTCCCACCAGTTTATAGTTCCAGTGGCTTCTGTTCCAGATAACCAGACTCTTGGCAGTGACTCTCTGGTCTGTTTTTCCATTTTGGGAGACAGTGGTCTGTCCTATGACTTCAATTTTGTGAAAGGTTCAAGAAAAGTCATTGATATTTGGTTTGGTTTGTCATAAGTAAGAAATTTATGACATTCAGATTTTCTCAATACTGAAATCTTTGTATTATTTTTTGATTTTGAAGAATTTTAAACAAATATATATGTATATAACATATAAATTTTATAGCATGAAAATAAAAGTAATGTTCTTATAGCTACTGGGAAATTTAAGAAAGATGGTGATACCAATATTGTTGAAGCTTTGGGTATGCTCCTCCATCAACTTCATATCTGCTCCCTTCAGGGGTAACCACTATCCTAAACTTGAATACTGTATCATTCCCTTGCTTGTATTTATAGTTTTACTATGTATGTATATATCCCTAGCAATATGTTATCAGTGGTAGTTGTCAGGATAATATATACTTATATCTGTAGATAAACTACTTTTCTAAGAAATTTTTATATTTTATGATCTTGAGTGCTACTATTGAACTTTTATATATAAAACCAGTGTTAAAAACACACTGTAGTGAATATGAAAGTTACATTTATTAAGCTTTGAAAATGTCAAAAATTGTGTTTAATAAGTGCTATGGGTATATTAGATTTCACAGCAAGGACTGTAGAAAAACAAATTATGCTTTAGTTTATAAGATAGTTTAACAAAATAAAAAACTAATTGTAATGATTATTTCTGTCTTCTATTATACTAATATATTAAATTATTCCCAACTTAATAATTATTTGTTTATATCCTGATATATTACTAATTAGAGGATTACATGTTACTTCCTTTTCTACTAATTCATTTCATTTCATAACTAAAAGTTTTCTTTTTACTATTTTGATAGTTTTGATCTTCAATTTTGAACAAACTCCCTATGACAAGTTACTTTTATTTTACTCTCATACTCCTTCTAAACCTGTTCTAATCTTTAGTAGTATCACCAAGGCTTATTCCTTTCCATTTTACACAATTAATTGTATCTCCTCTTTTGGATCATTACATTTAATTCTCTGGCCTTCCCTTATTCCACTGTCCATTTATCTTAACCACTGCATGCTTAATTCAAGCTCCCCAAATCTCTCTCCTCATTCTTTATAATAGGCTGCTATCTGGTCTCCCTGTTTACACTCTTAACCCCGAAAATCCATTGCTTCTGCAGAGCCAAAGTGATTTGTTTCAAAACAAATTTTTTAAAAAGACTCATCTATTATTTAAACTTTCTGACACTTTCCCAGCACATTTAAAACACATAACATTACATTACCCGGCTGTTACTTACTCCTCTGACTGCATCTCTTTCTGATACTCCTTTACCACTATAATCTAGTCCCATTAGCAGTACATTTCTGGTCCTTGATGAAGCCAATATAATTGGTACTTTAAAGCCTTTAGCCTAGCTTTTTAATTTTCCGGGAAGAGTCTTCCTTTTAAATCTTACAATGCTAACACCCTCATGTTGTGTGATCTTACCTTAAATGCCACCTCCCGGAGAGCTCTTCTCTAACCACCCCATCTAGAAGGGCCACCTAACCATTATTTGCATTGCAATCACATTCACTTAAATTTTCTAGAAAGCACAAGTGACTATTTGATTTTTTCCTGATTATTTCCTGAAGTTATATATCTGTTTATTACTTATGCCTCACTAGAGTATAAACTACAAAAATATAGGGACTTTTATATCTTGTTTGTGTTCTATCCCCAGAAGTTTTAACAGTTGCTCGATAAATATGTATTGACTCAATATTGAATGACTTAATTTTTCAGTGACATTTGTCTGGTTAGTTTCTGCAAAGCAGATGCTAAGACTAAAATTTGAGTGAAAGAGATTTTGGGGAGATGATCTCAGGCAGAACTATTAGGAAAGTAGAGAATTCAGAGAGAAAAAAGAAGTCAATTTAAAATGTGGTATTGGGCAAAGTAATAGTTCCCTAAAGAGGTCTGAGTTCTAATCCCTGAATCTGTGAATACGTCAGCTCATATTCACAGGAAAAAGGAACTCTGCAGGTGTGATTAAGTTAAGGATCTTGAAATGGGAAGATTATCCTGGTTCATCTGGGTAGGTATAATATACCACAAGGTGGCAGGAGTATTAGAGTCAAAGAGATATTTGAAGATACTACCTTACTGACTTTGAAGACTGAAGAAGGAAACACCTGTCAAAGAATGCAAGTGGCCTCTAGAAGCTGGCAAAAGTGAGGAAATGGACTCTCTCCTACAGCCTTAAGAAGGAATGCAGCCCTGCTGACACCTTGATTTTAGCCCATGAGAACTACTTTGGACTTTAGACCACCAGCCTGTACCATAATAAATCTGTGTTGTTTTAAGCCACTAAGCTTGGGAATAAGTTGTTTAAGCATCAGTAAGAAACTAAAACAGGTGCATTAAAGAACGTATTACAATTATTAGCAAATGGAGCTCAATCATGCTGGGGACCGGAAATTGTGTAAAGCTTCTTCCAGAATTGCCTCACTCAAGAAGGATGGTGCACTCATTCAACAATTCTTGCTAGTCTTTGGTCGTTCTCCTGGCAATGGCTGTCTGTAGCACCATCAACCTACTCTGCACACGGAGAGAGACTGTCATACTGAGTGAAGTAAGTCAGACAGAGAAAGACAAATATCATATGATATCACTTATATGTGATCTAAAAAACTGGTACAAATGAACTTATTTACAAAACAGAAATAGAGTCACAAAACTTCTGGTTACCAAGGGGGGAGGGGTGGGGAGGGATAAATTGGGGGACTGGGATTCACATATACACATTACTATATATAAAATAGATAACTAATAAGAACGTACTACATAGCACAGGGAACTCAATTAAATACTCTCTCTAATGACCTATATGGGAAAAGAATCTAAAAAAGAGTGGATATATGTATAACTGATACATCTTGCTGTACAGCAGAGACTAACATAATACTGTAAATCAAACTATACTCCAATAAAAATTTTTCCTTAACATCTTTATTGGAGTATAGTTGCTTTACATTGTTGTGTTAGTTTCTGCTGTATAACAAAGTGAATCAGCTAAGCGTATACATATATCCCCATATCCCCTCCCTCTTGCATCTCCCTCCCACCCTCCCTATCCCACCCCTCTAGGTGGTCACAAAGCACCGAGCTGATCTCCCTGTGCTAAGTGGCTGCTTCCCACTAGCTATCTATTTGACATTTGGTAGTGTATATATGTCAATACCACTCTCTCACTTCGTCCCAGCTTACCCTTCCCCCTCCCTGCGTCCTCAAGTCCATTCTCTATGTCTGGGTCTTTATTCCTGTCCTGCCCCTAGGTTCTTCAGAACCATTTTTTTTTTAGATTCCATATATATGTGTTAGCATACGGTATTTGTTTTTCTCTTTCTGACTAACTTCATTCTGTATGACAGACTCTAGTTCCATCCACCTCACTACAAATAACTCAATTTCGTTTCCTTTTATGGCTGAGTAATATTCCATTGTATATATGCACCACATCTACTTTATCCATTCATCTGTCAATGGACACTTAGGTTGCTTCCATGTCCTGGCTATTGTAAATAGAGCTGCAATGAACATTGTGGTACATGACTCTTTTTGAATTATGGTTTTCGCAGGGTATATGCCCAGTAGTGGGATTGCTGGGTCATATGATAGTTCTACTTTCAGTTTTTTAAGGAACCTCCATACTGTTCTCCATAGTGGCTGTATCAATTTACATTCCCATCAACAGTGCAAGAGGGCTCCCTTTTCTTTGCAACCTCTCCAGCATTTATTGTTTGTGGATTTTTGATGATGGCCATTCTGACTGGTGTGAGGTGACACCTCATTGTAGCTTTGATGTGCATTTCTCTAATGACTAGAGATGTTGAACATCCTTTCATGTGTTTGTTGGCAATGTGTATAACTTCTCTGGAGAAATGTCTATTTAGGTCTTCTGCCCATTTTTGGAATGGGTTGTTTGTTTTTTTGATATTGAGCTGCATGAGCTGCTTGTATATTTTGGAGATTAATCCTTTGTCAGCTGCTTCGTTTGCAAATATTTTCTCCCATTTTGAGGGCTGTCTTTTCGTCTTGTTTATGGTTTCCTTTGTTGTGCAAAAGTATTTAAGTTTCATTAGGTTCCAACTGTTTATTTTTGTTTTTATTTCCATTTCTCTAGGAGGTGGGTCAAAAAGGATCTTGCTGTGATTTATGTCATAGAGTGTTCTGCCTATGTTTTCCTCTAAGAGTTTTACAGTGTCTGGCCTTACATTTAGGTCTTTAATCCATTTTGAGTTTATGTTTGTGTATGGTGTTAGGGAGTGTTCTAATTTCATTCTTTTACGTGTAGCTGTCCAGTTTTCCCAGCACCACTTATTGAAGAGGCTGTCTTTTCTCCATTGCATATTCTCGCCTCTTTTATCAAAGATAAATGACCATATGGGCATGGGTTTATCTCTGGGCTTTCTATACTCTTCCATTGATCTATATTTCTGTTTTTGTACCAGCACCATACTGTCTTGATTACTGTAACTTTCTGGTATAGTCTGAAGTCAGGGAGCCTGATTCCTCCAGCTCTGTTTTTGTTTCTCAAGATTGCTTTGGCTATTCAGGGTCTTTTGTGTTTCCATACAAATTGTGAAATTTTTTGTTCTAGTTCTGTGAAAAATGCAATTGGTAGTTTGATAGGGATTGCATTGAATCTGTAGATTGCTTTGGGTAGTAGAGCCATTTTCACAATATTGATTCTTCCAACCCAAGAACGTGGTATATCTCTCATCTGTTTGTATCATCTTTAATTTCTTTCATCAGTGTCTTATAGTTTTCTGCATACAGGCCTTTTGTCTCCTTAGGCAGGTTTATTCCTAGGTATTTTATTCTTTTTGTTGTAATGGTAAATGGCAGTGTTTCCTTAATTTCTCTTTCAGATTTTTCACCATTTGTGTATACGAATGCAAGGGGTTTCTATGCCTTAATTTTGTAATCTGTTACTTTACCAAATTAATTGATTAGCTCTAGTAGTTTTCTGGTAGCATCTTTAGGATTCTCTATGTATAGTATCATGGCATCTGCAAACAGTGACAGTTTTACTTCTTCTTTTCCAATTTAGATTCCTTTTATTTCTTTTTCTTCTCTGATTGCTGTGGCTAACACTTTCAAAACTATGTTGAATAATAGTGGTGAGAGTGGGCAACTTTGTCTTGTTCCTGATCTTAGTGGAAATGCTTTCAGTTTTTCACCATTGAGAACGATGTTGGCTGTGGGTTTGTCATATATGGCCTTTATTATGCTGAGGTAAGTTCCCTCTATGACTACTTTCTGGAGAGTTTTTATGATAAATGGGTGTTGAACTTTGTCAAAAGCTTTTTCTGCATCTATTGAGATTATATGGCTTTTATCCTTCAATTTGTTAATATGGTGTATCACATTGTTTGATTTGCATATATTGAAGAATCCTTCCATTCCTGGGATAAACCCCACTTCATCATGGTGTATGCTCCTTTTAATGTGCTGTTGGATTCTGTTTGCTAGTATTTTGTTGAGGATTTTTGCATCCATGTTCATCAGTGATATTGGTCTGTAGTTTTCTTTCTTTGTGACATCTTTGTATGGTTTTGGTATCAGGGTGATGGTGGCCTCGTAGAATGAGTTTGAGAGTGTTCCTCCCTCTGCTATATTTTGGAAGAGTTTGAGAAGGACAGGTGTTAGCTCTTCTCTAAATGTTTGATAGAACTCAACTGTGAATCCATCTGGTCCTGGGCTTTTGTTTGTTGGAAGATTTTTAATCACAGTTTCAATTTCAGTTCTTGTGATTGGTCTGTTTATATTTTCTACTTCTTCCTGGTTCATTCTCAGAAGGTTGTGCTTTTCTAAGAATTTGTCCATTTCTTCCAGGTTGTCCATTTTATTGGTATATAGTTGCTTGTAGTAATCTCTCATGATCCGTTGTATTTGTGCAGTGTCAGTTGTTACTTCTCCTTTTTCATTTCTAATTCTGTTGATTTGAGTCTTCTCCCTTTTTTTCTTGATGAGTCTGGTTAATGGTTTATCTATTTTGTTTATCTTCTCAAAGAACCAGCTTTTAGTTTTAGTGATCTTTGCTATCGTTTCCTTCATTTCTTTTTCATTTATTTCTGATCTGATCTTTATGATTTCTTTCCTTCTGCTAACTTTGGGGTTTTTTTGTTCTTCTTTCTCTAATTGCTTTAGGTATAAGGTTAAGTGGTTTGAGATTTTTCTTGTTTCTTGAGGTAGGACTGTATTGCTATAAACTTCCCTCTAGAACTGCTTTTGCTGCATCCCATAGGTTTTGGGTTGCCATGTTTTCACTGTCATTGTGTCTAGGTGTTTTTTGATTTCCTCTTTGATTTCTTCAGTGATCTCTTGGTTATTTAGTAACATATTGTTTAGTCTCCACACCCCACTTTCACCAATGGACTGATCAACCAAAATAAAAATAAATAAGGAAACACAGGCTTTAAATGACACATTAACCAAGATGGACTTAATTTATAGGACATTCCATCCAAAAACAACAGAATACACTTTCTTCTCAAGTGTCATGGAACATACTCCAGGATAGATCATATCTTGGGTCACAAATCAAGACTTGGTAAATTTAAGAATATTGAAATCATATCAAGTATCTTTTCTGATCACAACACTATGAGACTAGATATCAATTACCAATAAAATTTTTAAAAATGAAAATAAAATTATTAGAGTACACCACACATATTAAAAAAAAAAAGAAAGAAGGAAAGAAAGAAAGCATATTCCTGAGAATAGAGAAAACCCTTGGGCCCAATCTAAGGTAGGAAAGAAGCCCCACTGTCATGCATGGAAAGGGTGACTGGAAAGAGACGGTAGAGAACCAAAAGCATTTGCTGAAATGATCTTGACCCCTTCATACACTTCTCTGCCGTATTTAGTGTTAATATTTATTACAATAACTTAAATGTAATTCATAGTTTTTGCCAAGAACTATGCTAGGTTAAGGCTGCACAATGTCTTAATCTTACTCCTCAGGAAATTTCCTATTAGTAGGTAACAGAAACAATTTCTCGAGTCTATAAAGAAGGTTAAAATGGAAATATGGAAATATATATAAGGTGACTTTGTAGCACACCAGAGGATAAATGGATCCAGATAGTGTGAGAAAAAGGTTATGACTAGAGGGTATCAAGGTGCTTAAAGGTAATATAGGAGCAAAGTATATAAGGAAATGTATTGTAAGCATATGTACAAACATATGCCTCAAGAAAGATTTGAACGTTGTTATACCTACAGAAAACAATTTTTTTGGTGAGGTGAGGGTTAGGACATAAGTGGATTCAGGTGCCAAATGACTTTCAAAATATCCATTAGAATTTTGGTTTTGGATGTTGCTATGTAATTCCCTGTTCTCCATACATATTTGATGTGAACATTTGGCAACGGGGTAATTGACAAGAAACAAACATATATTTCAACTCCTTCACTTGGTGTTTCATCATTTCCAAAGCTACCACCCTGATGCAGGCAGCCACTGTACTTTCCCAGTGTATTTTATTGCCTTTTAGCTGACTCTTACTTTCTTGATTATGTCACGTGACTGTCTATTCTCAAATGAGTAGGCAAAGTGATCTTTTAAAAATTTAAGTTGTGTCATACCCATCCCCTGTTCAGAATGATTTGAGTGATTCCCATTTCATTCTGAGTGAAAGTCAAACTCTGCAATAACCTACAAGGTCATTTAGACTTCCTTTACTTCTCTTACCTTATCTCCTCCAATTCCCACTCATTTTCATTATACTACAGCTACACTTTTTCCCTTTCAGGACTTTTGTATTTTCTGTTCCTCTTACCTGGAATGCTCTACCCCAAAACATACATGGGACCTCCTCATTTAAATTTTCATTTTAAAATTATCTACTTAATAAGCACTTCCCTGACCATCTTATATAAAATTTCATAACTTATCAACACTTTCTTTCACTCTTGTTTTATTTTTTCTCCTTAAAAACTTATCATTGTCTAATGTATCCTAAATTTTATCTATTAATTATATTTATTTTCATCTCTTCCACTCCATAAAGTCAGAGATTTTTTTCTATTTGTTTTTTTCCTGAATCTGTGGTATCTCAAAAGATGTCTAGGATGTAATAAATCTCCAATAAATATTTTTAAATTAATAAAGTGTCTTTAATATGGAAGATATATAGTAAGAGGTACTCTTTTTAAAACAAAGATCAATATGAAGTAATTAAGGACAATGGAAATTTAATGATTCTGCAAGTAGGCAATGGTGATTAAAATAGTGGTTTTTAACTTAGTCTGTGTTGGAATTCCTCTTCCCCTCATATATAACAATAAATAATTGAAAATACTACTACTAATATGGCTAACCTATCACTTGTAATGTTCCAATCACTATTCTAATAACTTTACATGCAGTAACTTATTTTAACCTCAAATCAATACAATGAGGTAACTATTATTATTATCCCCATTTTACGAATAGGGAACTCAGGTACAGAGATGTTTAGTAATTTGCAAAGCTAGTAAATGACAGTCAAAATTCAAATGCAGGTAATCTGGCTCCAGAGTTTACATTTAAACCACATCACTACTCCGTCCTTATATGTAAATTTGGCTAATACTCCTAGTTCCATAATCTTTAAATGTTCAAAGCTTTCCAATGATATCCTCAAACACTTACAGGTTTCTATTCTAGATTCTGCTTTTCCTGGCATCTCAACTTAGTGCAGGTTGCCTTTCTGCCTCTCTCTCTTTCTCTTCTTTTTTTCTCTCTCTCTATCTTGTTTCTTTGTTGTAACTTGATTTTCTGAAACAGTTATCTTCAGTGGGTTTACACACACACACACACACACACACACACAGTCTCGTTCAAAATGAAACTCAACAATATTGAAAAGCCATAAAGCATGGATGTGGAACATATATGTATATGTGAATCAATCATTAACATACATGGGGAGCACTTAGTCTATGCCAAACATTGTACTAAATGCTTTACAAGTATCACTTGTTGTATACTATCAATAACCCTATGAAGGTAGCTCCACTAGTATCATTCTCTTTTACTTAGGAGAAAACAGACACAGAGAGTTAAGCAACTTGGTCGGGATAAAATAACTAGTAATTCAGAGGTGAGTTCACACCCTGGTGGTTTAGCTCCAGTCACTCTCTCTTAATGATTATAATATCCTGGGCAGGTAAAACTTGTCAGAAATAAAATTAATTAAAAATATAAGGAGAAATAAATATATGTATTACCTATTTTCATATATATGAATATATATTATACATGTACATATTATATACATTTATATATACACATAATATATGAGATATATTACAGATGTTATATCTCTGGAGAACCATACTAAAACAGATTTTTATCTCAAGTGTGGTTCCAGAGGAACAGGATTTTATGGCTGAGTGTTCTGGTTTTTGTGTTTCTGGAACTGACTCTGTAATCTGATTAGATTTGAAAATACTAATGACTCTATTTCCAGTAGCAGAGAGAGCACTGACAGTCCATTGTGTAATCTGTCAGTAGAGATTTGCAAAGTATCTCAATTGGATACGTCCAATCAACCACTTATAAGGAGCAAGGAACTGGGTAACTATGTATGTGATACTTTTGACCATTTTTGGAAAACTAACAAATATAATAAGATTGGCTGTTTGTTCCCACTGTCACTGGACAAAATGGAGAAATAAAAAGATGAGCTCAGAGGTATGAATTCCCAGCTCAAGCACCAAAAAAAATAACCTGAGGTTTCTGTGAGTGCATTGAAAGAGACCCAGATCTCCTTGAATTCAGGGGAGGCCAGGTCCCCTTGAGGACTGCAAAAAATATATACTATTAATCTTTCTCTCCGTCTTCTCCAAAGGGACCTACAGTCTTTTGCTAGGTTAACTTTGTATGCCAGGACTGGAAATACACATTTCAGGGACTACCTGACACTGGATCTGAACTGACACTAATTCTAGCAGCCCTAAAATATCACTACGGTCCAACAGTCAGAGTAGGGGCTTATGGAGGTCAAGTGATCAATGGAGTTTTAGCTCAGGTCCATCTCACAGTGGGCCCGGTGGTTCCCTGAACCTATCCTGTGGTTATTTCCCCTTTTCCAGAATACATAATTGGAATAAATATACTTAGCAGCTTGCAAAATTCCTTAATTAGTTCCTTGACCTTTGGAGTGAGGGCTATCATGGTGGAAGAGGCCAATTTGAATCCAATTAAACTGCCTCTACCTAGGAAAACAATAAATCGAAAGCAATACTGCATTTCTGGAAGGATTTCAGAGATTAGCAACACCATCAAGGACTTGAAAGTTTAAGAGATAGTTAGTCTCACCACCCTTCCACAGATAAGAAGGAATTCCTATCTCTGCCTGATGTTTTTCCATACTCTCCCATTTCACCTGCCTAATGGACATTGATCCTCTCCTGCCTTCAGATCCAGACTGTATCTATACCATTGGCTTTCCTGGGTCTCCAGTTTTCAGGCTGTAGGTACTTGGGACTTCTCAGTCTCCATATCCACATGGACCAATTCCTTATAATCTCTCTGTTTCTGTCTCTGTCTCTGTCTTTCTCTCGCCTCTATCTTGAACCCAGGCTAATACACCGGCAATTTTAATAAAAGAGAGGAAAATACAAACACAGAAAATTAAGAAAGAAGTGTAAGTAGCTATTAATACAGAGTAAATTAGCAGATTAGAAAAGGTTAGTTTATTAAAATGGTTCTTCTCTCATCTCTACCTCCTCCCTCACTCTCATTTTACCTAGATTTGTTCCAGGAAGGAATTATGATTGCTTAAGTTAGATAAAAGTTTCCAACCTGGAAATGTGAGCCCAGCATTGCCAGCTCTTCCGTAATTTAATAGGAAACAAAAATCTAGACATTGATGTAAACTTTCCCAATTTTTAAATGTCAGCTCGGCAATTTTAAAACACTGTAATACGCGTACACAAATGTCTGTTGATCAGTCTCAACTCACACTTCAGGCTCTTGTTCTCTGATGAAAGGTAAGGATAACCACATATTTTTAGATAGCATTTCCTAAACACTGAGGTTTATATCTGAAATTCTGTAATCCCTGAGCATTAGTGAAATCACATTTCCTGGCAAGATGTGGCATGCAAACAGTCAATGCTTTATTTAAGGGAACAAAAATGTTCTTTAAAAACAAACTGACAAACAAATATATATATGTTAATAGAAATGTTTCAGACATTACATGAAAAAAAAAAAACAAACTGAATTAGAGGTAGGCACGATAAGGACTTTTGAAATTTGAAAAACCTGATAAGCACATATTTCTAAATGCAAGTATATTAATTTCCCATGTAGGGAGGAGCTGAGAAAATATTGGTAAGCGATTCAAAGCTCTTTTACTTTTAGAAATACCCACAAAGAAGTATGTCCTTCACTCATGCAGCAAATATTTATTCATTACCTATGCTTTATGCTAAGAATTGAATGTATAGTGCCATGTTATATAAACATGATTCCATAACTTCATGGAATATTTGGTCATTTCTAAAGTCTAATAGTGAATGGTGGGGGGAGTGGAGAGAGTGAGAAAGGGTGATGGGGGGTGAAGAGAAGGATGGGAGGAGGAAGAGCAGGAGAAAATGAACTAAAAATGCCCATAAACTATGAACACTTATTAAATATAATCCTTGGTCCATTAATTAATAGGTTTACTGCCATATTGTTAAATGCAAATTATTTAAATATTAGATGAAATTTACCCAAAATGAAATTTGAGGTGGGAGGGGAAATGTTAGTGGTAAGCCATTCTATCTGACCATAATTAAATATCTGTGCCAGTTGTATATCAAAGCCACTTTAGTTTGTGGAAATAAAGCCAAATAAACTGTATCACCTACGTATTTGTAGTTTCTTTGTCAGATTTCTATACAATTTTATGTAATTCATGGTTTATGATAAAGGGCTTGCATAGTTACAATTTTTTCCTGCTACACTTTGTTTAGTTCAAGGTTGGATTTAATCCTCACTTAATAACTGTTTGGCACAATAAAATGATACAGAATTAAAGAATGTTAACACTAGAGGGAATTTAAGAGATTATCTTTTCATTTGTCAACAATTCATGGGTACAGATGTTGAGACCTAAAGAAGCAGCGCTTTGTCAAGAGTTTATAGGAACACGTAGAGGTGGCCTACATAGAAAGTGTTTGACGATACAGAAATGTCTGTTTATGAGACAAGTTTAAAATTCATACGTATTTTTTAAATGATACATATGTTGTTCAATAAACTTAGTTCATAGGTAAAGAGCATTCTTTCTAATCTTGATTGGAGCAATTTCCTGCAATTTTTGATTGGCAATATTTGTGACTTTTGGTGCCATGAGCTTTTCTGTGCCTGGCTGACTGTTATAGTTTCCTCAGTAGTCAGTCTCACTAATCAAAGAAAAATGAGTCTAAAAGCCATGTGTGATCGTAGCTACAGGCAAAGCTATAAAGTTCAACCATCAGTTGCAGGGGTCAGTATATAGGAATGAGTAGAGTTTTGAACTCAACTTCTGGATTACAGTTATTGCTGGTGAACATGACAGTACTAGAACTAAATGGCTCAACACAAAACAAAGACTAGCAATTAAAATATTTCAGTAAACAGCTCTCATCATTCTTCTGGTCTTTTTCCTAATGGACTTCATAAACACTGCTTCTAATATATGCAAGTCATGATACTAAAAAAGTCTTCAGCCATATATTTTGGAATTTAGTCTTTGTGCATTGTATGCTTTCTACAATCTCTAAACTGAATGATTTGATCTTTAATTTAAAGCCATTTTTGACCTATATGATTTATTAGAGATGCCATTTGATTACTTTATGTTGATGGAGGATTCCTATTTTCTTAGTAATACATCATGGGTCACAGTACATAAACAACAGTAAATAAAAACATTATCAGGATCTCTTACTCAAGAAATTGATTTTCCATAGGATCCTATTTAAAGTCTTATTCTGGGAATAAGCCAGCAGTGTTTTATAAAGCAAACACTGTCATGCTTAAGAAATCAATCTTACAGAGAAAGAGAAAGACACAAAAGAAACATTATTTGATGCAAAGCTGAGTTTTACTATTGTGTTTCAGGTCAGTGGTTTTATACAGTACATGAGCAAATTCATCACCCCTTGTTGTTCAGTTCAAACATGGAGAGACATGGCATTGATATATACAAAGGAAAAGGACTTGAAAATGTTCTGTAATGCTAGTTTGTTCAAAGCTTATGGAGAAATCACTCTAAATGTTTTATTTGTATGTGAGATTTATCAATATGACCAAATTTTCTAAAAAAAGAAAAGTTTTCATAAATTCTTTTGATCTTTTCCAATTGTCACTTTAAAAGAGCATACAATTCTATGATCTGCTTGTTCCCCTGTCTCTTTAATCTTTCAATTTCTACTTACAAGAAAATCCTTTATAAGAACGCAAGGCTATAGGATAGCAAAGAGGAAAGAAAATTGATTTTTTTGAGATTACAGATATTAAATACTGGTATTCTGAAGCCAAAGATAACTAACTGATAAACACCAGCAGGAAATGAATATACATTACCAAAAAGAGAATGTTTATTAGGATACAAATTGAAAGAATATTTCTCTAAGGAAATCAAAGAAACTTTCTTTAGGCAGGCTTGGAAGTAAAAATCTTCAAAAATATCTGTTTTTAAAGAATCTAATTTTCTCTGCTTATAAAGACAGAACAAATACATTTACTATTCTGAAATGTGAAGAAGTCATATAGGTAAAACTACTTAGAACTCTTCAAGCACTAGGCAAATTTTAAGATTATAATGACTATAATTATAATCATATAATAAAATATTAATGATTAACTTCCATAATTGAATAGCATTTAAAAATTCTAATTATTTTCTCCTTTATTATCTCAAAATTTCACCCAAAGTAATTCTGTATTGTAGGAAGTAGAGTAATACTTATTTTAAATTAATAAAGGAGGAGATTTCGAGGCCAGTTTGAGATTATTCCTACCCCAGACCAACAATCATTGCTATTGTGGAACATGACCAAACATTTAGTTCTCATTACAAAGCACCAATTCAGCTTACAAAAAGTACTATCATGCATTTGCAATTTGACAAATGGCCAAACATCTCTGCATTACCTTTCCAAAGAGAAAAACAAGGGAAAAGAAACATATTTTTTTGAATAGTAGAGTACAATATATTTGCTCTGAGTATTTCTATTATTTAGTAACAGTGGTAGTCATTAAGACTGTTCTCAATAATCCAGCTGTCTCTTTCTAGTGACAAGGCTGTATTAAACTGCCTAACAACTTGTAATTATATATGGCCATGTGACTTATTTCTTAAGACATATAAGCAGAAATGGCAAGTTTAACATTCAGGATGAAGCATTAAGCAACAGTGCATGCTTCTTTTCTTTTCTTTTTTCTTTTTTTTTTCTTTTAATTTCTTCTCCTTGGCATGGTGACTGGCAATGTTAGAGATGGTGGCTGTTCTTTCAATACAGACTGACAGAGTGATATGATAAGCAAAGCACCTTTCTACCCTACATACATGTGGAACATGCAGTAAAATTAACTTTTTGTTGTTGTTTGTTTGCAATTATAATGAGTTTATATAGATTTGTATAAACACCAAAACAGTCAGTATGCAGTACACTTCCATCACCTCCAAAATTTTCCTCTTGCTATTGATTTTGTAGTCAAACACTCTCCCCCACCCTAATCCCTGGAAACCATCAAAACCATCAATATTTTCTCTGGTCTTATAGTTTTATCTTTTCTAGGAAGTCATATAAAATGTAACCATATAGTGCATAACATTTTGAGACTGGCTTATTCATTCAGCATAATGTCTTTCAGAGTAACCCTTGTGTTACATGTAATTGACAGCTCATTTCTTTTCATTGTGGAGTAAAGATTCCATTGTATGAATGTACCAGTTTCTTTAATCATTCACTTAATGAAGGACATTTTGATGGTCGCCAGTTTTTTGGTAGTTACGAATGAAAAAGGTATAAACCTTGTTTATAGGCCTTGATTTGAATATGAATTCTCATTTCACTCCTCTATGTACGAGTGGGATTTCTGAGTCATATGGTAAATGCATATGTAATTTTATAAGAAATTCTCAAACTTTTCTAGAGCAGACGTATAATTTTGTGCAAAGTATACGGGTCACAGTGGCTCTGTATCTACAACACTTGATACTGTCAGATTTTATGAATTTAGCTATTCTAATAGATGTATACTGGTATCTCATTATAGTTTTAATTTGTATTTCTCTAATGATTAATGAGATTGAACATCTTTCCATGTACTTATTTTCCACCTGCACATCTTTTTTGGTCAAGTATCTCCTCATGCCCTCTGCTCATTTTTAAATTGAGTTGTTTACTTACTTATCACTGAGTTTTGAAAAATTTTTATATATTCTGGGTATAAGTTCTTTATTAGATATGTGGCTGCAAATATTTCCTCCCTGCCTGTTACTTATCTTTTCATTCTCTTTATAGTGTTTTTCATTGAGCAAAGGTTTTTAATTCTGAAATCTAATTTATCAATCTTTTTCTTTTAAAGACTTATCTTTTGTTGCCACATTAAGAATTCTTTGCCTAACCCAAAGTTATAAAACTTTATCCTACATTTTCCTCTAAAATTTCATTGTTTTATGTTTTAAATTTATGTCTTTTGTTATTATTTTTTAATGAAGTATAATTTACCAAAAACCTATGTTAGTTCCAGGTGCACAACAAAATAATTCAATATTTCTATACAAAATTGATCACCATCATAAGTCTAGTTACCATATGTCATACAAAGCTATTGCAATATTAGCGAGCATATACCCCATTCTGTACATTTTATCCCTATGACTCATTTATTTTGTAACTTGAAGTTTGTACTGCTTAAACTCCCTCACCAATTTCATTCATCCCCTCACATCCCTCCCCTCTAGCAACCAACTGTTTTTTCTCTATATCTATGAGTCTGTTTCTGATTTATGTTTGTTCAAGAGTTATTTTTTAATTAATTTTGCATATAAGTGAAGTCATATCATATTTGTGTTTCTCTGACTTATTTCACTTCTTATAATATACTCCAGGTTCATACTTGTTGTCAAGAATGGCAAGGTTCAATTCTCTTTTATGGTTGAGTAACTATATATTCATATATAATATCACATCTTCTTTATCCATTCATCTATTGATGGGCACTTAGGTTGTTTCCATGTTTTGGCTATTGTAAATAATGCTGCAATGAACATGGGGTGCACTTATCTTTTCAAATTAGTGCTTCTGTTTTCTTCAGAAAAATAGCCAAGGAGTGAAATTTCTGAATAGTATGACAGTTATATTTCTATTTTAATTTTGAGGACATTCCATACTGTTTTCCATAGTGACTGGACCAATTTTCATTCTCACTAATTCTGTATAACGGTTCTCTTTTCTCTACATTTACAACAACATTTGCTATTTGTCTTTTTGATGACAGCCATTATGACAGGTATGAGGTGGTATCTCATGGTTTTGATTTGCATTTTCCTGATGATTAGTGACAGTGAGCATCTTTTCATGTGTCTGTCGGCCATCTGTATGTCTTCTTTGGAAAAAAGTCTGTTCAGGCCCTCTGCCCATTTTTTAATCAGGTTGTTTGTTTTTCATGATGTTCAGTTACACATGTTCCTTGTATACTTTGGATAGTAACTCCTTATCGGATATGTAGTTTGCAAATATCTTCTCCCATTCACTAGGCTACCTTTTTGTTCTGTTGATGGTTTCCTTTCCTGTGCAAAAGCTTTTTTGTTTGATGTAGTCTCATTGTTTATTTTTGTTTTTGTCCGTTGAATGAGGAAACATATCCAAAAATATTGCTAAGACCAATGTCAAATAATGTAGTACCTATGTTTTCTTCTAGCAGTGTTATGGTTTCACGTCTTACATTTAAGTCTTTAATCCATTTTGAGGTTAGTTTTGTATATGGTGTGAGAAAGTCATATAGTTTCATTATTTTGCATGTAGCTGTCCAGTTTTTCCAACACCACTTATTGAAAAGGCTATCTTTTCCCTATTGTATATTCCTGCCACCTGTGTCTAGGTTAATTAAACATATACACATGGGCTTTATACTGGGATCTCTATTCTCTATTCCACTGACCTATGTGTACATTTTTTTGCCAGTACCGTACTGTTTCAATTACTGTAGCTTTTCAGTATAGTTTTTTAAACTTTAGCAGATTTCATTTTTATTTTTTTGATTTTTTGGAGTATAGTTCATTTAATGTTATTAGTTTCAGGTGTACAGCAAAGTAAATCAGTTGTACATATACATATATCCCTCTTTTATAGATTCTTTACCCATATAGGCAATTACAGAGTATTGAGTAGAGTTCCCTGAGCTATACAGTAGTTCCTTATTAGTTATCTATTTTATACTATATAGTAGTGTGTATATGTCAATCACAATCATCCAATTTATACCTCCCCCCTTTACCCCGTGGTAACCATAAATTTGCTTTCTACATCTGTTAACTATTTCTGTTTTGTAGATAAGTTCATTTGTTCCCCGTTTTTAGATTCTACACAAAAGTGATATCATATGGTATTTGTTTTTCTCTGACAAACTTCACTCAGTATGACAATCTCTAGGCCCATCCATGTTCCTGCAAATGGCATTATTTTTTCTTACGCAGAGTAGTATTCCACTGTATATAAATGTACCACATCTTCTTTAACCATTCCTCTGTTGATGGACAGTTAGGTTGCTTCCATGTCCTGGCTATTGTAAATAGTGCTGAAATGAACATTGGGGTGCATGTATCTTTTCGAATTATGCTTTTCTCTGGAAATATGCTCAGGAGTGGAATTGCTAGATCATATGGTAGCTCTATTTTTAGTTTTCTAAGGAACCTCCATAATGTTCTCCATAGTGGCTGTACCAATTTACATTATCACCAACAGTGTAGGAGGGTTCCCTTTTCTCCACACCCTCTCCAGCATTTATTGTTTGTAGATTTTTTGATGATGGCCATTCTGACTGGTGTGAAGTGATACCTCATTGTAGTTTTGATTTGCATTTCTCTAATAATTAGTGATGTGGAGCATCTTTCATGTGTTTTTTAGCCATCTATATGTCTTCTTGCAGAAATGTCTACTTAGATATCTGCCCATTTTTTGCTTGGGTTGTTTGTTTTTTTTTTAATATTGAGCTGCATGAGCTGTTTGTATATTTTGGAGATTACTCCCTTGTCAGTTGCTTCATTTGCCAATATTTTCTCCTATTCTGAGGGTTGCCTTTTCGTTTTGCTTAGGGTTTCCTTTGCTGTGCAAAAGCTTTTAAGTTTCATTAGGTCCCATTTGGTTATTTCTGTTTTTATTTTCATTACTCTAAGAGGAGGACTGAAAAAGATATTGCTGTGATTTATGTCATGGAGTGTTCTGCCTATGTTTTCCTCTAAGAGTTTTATAGTATTCAGCCTTACATTTAGGTCTTTAATCCATTTTGAGTTTATTTTTGTGTATGGTGTTAGGGAGTGTTCTAATTTCATTCATTTGCATGTAGCTGTTCAGTTTCTCCAGAACCACTTATTGAAGAGACTGACTTTTCTCCACTGTATAGCCTTGTCTCCTTTGTCATACATTAGGTGACCATAGGTGCCCGGGTTTATCTCTGGGCTTTCTATCCTGTTCCACTGATTGATATTTCTGTTTTAGTGCCAGTCCCATACTGTTTTGATTACTGTAGCTTTGTAGTATAGTCTGAAGTCAGGGAGCCTGATTTCTCCAGTTCAGTTTTTCTTTCTCAAGACTGTGTTGGCTATTTGTGGTCTTTTGTATTTCCATACAAATTATAAATTATTTTGTTCTCATTCTGAGAAAAATGCCATTGGTAATTTGATAGGGATTGCATTTAATCTGTAGATTGCTTTGGGTAGTATAGTCATTTTCACAATACTGATTATTCCAACCCAAGAACATGGTATATTTCTCCATCTGTTTGTGTCATCTTTTATTTCTTTCATCAGTATCTTATAGTTTTCTGAGTACAGGTCTCTTGCCTCCTTAGGTTGGTTTATTCCCAGGTTTGTTTTATTTTTTTTTGATGCAATGATAAAAGGGATTGTTTCCTTGATTTCTCTTTCTGATATTTCGTTGTTAGTGTATAAGAATACAAGAGATTTCTGTGCAGTAATTTTGTATCCTGCAACTTTACCAAATTCATTGATGAGCTCTAGTAGTTTTCTGGTGGCATCTTTAGGATTTTCTATGTATAGGATCATGTCATCTGCAAACAGTGACAGTTTTGCTTCTTCTTTTCCAATTTGGATTCCTTTTATTTCGTTTTCTTCTCTGACTGCCATGGCTAGGACTTCCAAATTATGTTGAATAACAGTAGCAATACTGGACATCTTTGTCTTGTTCCTGATATTAGAGGAAATGCTTTCAGTTTTTCACCACTGAGAAAGATGTTTGCTGCGGGTCTGTCATATATGGCCTTTATTATGTTCAGGTAGGTTCCCTCTATGCTCAGTTTCTGGAGAGTTTTTATCATTAATGGGTGTTGAATTTTGTCAAAAGCTTTTTCTGCATTTATTGAGGTGATGATATGGTTTTTATTCTTCAAATTGTTGATGTGGTGTATCACACTGATTTGCGGATATTGAAAAATCCTTGCATCCATGGAATAAATCCCACTTGATCATGGTGTATGATCCTTTTAATGTGTTGCTGGATTCTGTTTGCTAGTATTTTGTTGAGGATTTCTGCATGTAGGTTCATCAGTGATAGTGGCCTGTAATTTCCTTTTTTTTTTTTTTTTTTGGTAATATTTTGTCTGGTTTTGGTGTCAGGGTGTTGGGGGTCTTGCAGAATGAGCTTGGGAGTGTTCCTTCCTCTGCAATTTTTTGAAAGAGTTTCAGAAGGGTAGGTGTTAACTCTTCTCTAAATGTTTGATCGAATTCACCTGTGAAACCACCTGGTGATGGACTTTTGTTGGAAGATTTTTAAATCAGTTTCAGAATTGAATCAGTTTCAATTTCAGTACTTGTTATTGGTCTGTTTGTATTTTCTATTTCTTCCTGGTTCAGTCTTGAAAGGTTGTACCTTTCTAAGAATTTGTCCATTTCTTCCACATTGTCCATTTTATTGGTGTACAGTTGCTTGTAGTATAGTCTATGATCCTTTGTACTTCTGTGGTGTCCGCTATAACTTTTCATTTCCAATTTTATTGATTTGAGTCCTCTCCCTTTTTTTTCCTGATGAGTCTGGCTAAAGTTTATCAATTGTGTTTATCTTTTCAAAGAATCAGCTTTTAGTTTCACTGATCTTTGCTATGGTTTTCTTTGTCTCTGTTTCACTTATTTCTGCTCTGATCTTTATGATTTCTTTCCTTCTACTAACTTTGGGTTTTGTTTGTTCTTTTTTCTCTAGTTGCTTTAGGTGTAAGGTTAGGATGTTTGAGTTTTTTCTTGTTTCTTGAGGTAAGATTGTATTGCTATAAACTTCCCTCTTAGAACTGCTTTTGTTGCATCCCATAGGTTTTGGATCATTGTTTTCACTGTCATTTATCTCTAGGTATTTTTTAAATTCCTCAGTGATCCACTGGTTATTTAGTAAATATTGTTTAGCCTCCATGTGTTTGTGCTTTTCACAGTTTTTCCCTGTAATTGATTTCTAATCTCACAATGTTCTGGTTGGAAAAGGTGCTCGATGTGATTTCAGTTTTCTTATATTTACCAAGGCTTGATTTGTGATCCAAAGTGCGAGGTATCCTGGAGAATGTTCTGTGTGCACTTGAGAAGAAAGTGTATTCTGCTGCTTTTGGATGGAATGTCCTATAAATATCAATTAAGTCTATCTGGTCTAATGTGTCATTTAAGGCTTGTGTTTCCTTATTAATTTTCTGTCTGGATGATCTGTCCATTGGTGTCAGTGGGGTGTTAAAGTATCCCACTAGTATTGTGTTACTGTCGATTTCCCCTTTTATGGCTATTAACATTTGCCTTATATATTGATAGACAGGCTTCTCTGTGATGTCTTTTTGACTAGACCTCATCCTTGGGCCTTATCTTCAGCTGCATAGGCCAGTTTTGACAAGAATCCTACTAAGTCAGTTTAGCAAGAATCTCCATACTCTTGATGTCTCCTCATAGTAATATTCCAGCCACTGGCCCTTCCTCATTCTGCTCACTGACTATAAATCACCTGCTGTCTTTGCTGTATTTGGAGTTGAGCCCCATCTCTCTCCCTTACTGTGAAAGTCTTGACACCTAATACAATAGTCCTGAATAAAGTCTTCTTTATGATTTTTAAAGTGTCAGAATGATTTTTTCTTTAACAGTTGTGGCTTCTGTCTAATAAAATCATAAAACTCTACAGAAAATTTTATGACTTTTGCATTGAGTGTACTCCAAAAATGGTCTAATGAAGAAAAAAATATCATGTAACTCTTTTCATGCTCTAATCTCCAGCATTTTGCAAAATGATAGGGTAAGACCTCCATAGAAGGATAATTAGATTTGATAGAATTATACATTTTAACCTGAGTTATGAAAACAAGCATAGTATGTACGAACTTGCAGTTACTCACATAAACTGTTCTAATATCCTTAATGATCACTTACAAGCATAACAGTCCACTGTCTACATAATATATGTAGGAAAAAAACTCTCTTTTACTGATCATAAAGTCTTAAGCTTGGCTTTAATATTTTATCATGATTCTTTCTCCTAGAATAAGCACTTCTCACTTTTTCTTTGTTATTGGGCTCTGCATGCAGAATATTCATTATAGGCACTATGTACTGTTGAACCAAATAGTCATGGTCCCTGCACTCTTGAAGCAATTTAAAAGAGGCTTTAAACTTAATTTCTATAACACTGGGAAAGAGCTACTGGTATGGTAGAAATAAAATCATGGTATTCTGGAATCCAGATTAAGAAAGTGTATTAAACAGGAAGGAGTGGTCAATAGTTTCAAATACTGCTGATTAGTCATTGATGAGATCAGTTTTGGTAGCATGGTAGGTAAGAAAGCCTAATTGGATAGGCTTATGAGAAATGAAAAAGAAAAACTGGAAAAGTGAAAACAGACAATTTAAGGAATTTTGCTTGGGAGATGACCACAGAAATGCGGCAGTAGTTGGTGGGCAAAAATGGAAAATGGAGTCAGAGAAAATTTATTCATCTGTGGTGTGTTCATTTTAGGAGGGGGAAAATACCAGCATGTTTTAAAATGATGAAACGAATAAAGTGTGAAAGATAATCGTGTAGGATAAATAAGGGAGAATTTTTGGAGCAATGATCTTGAGTAGATAAGACAATACAGGGTATACTGCATAAATGAAGGGCTGATAACATATAAGTGCATGTATATGTCATCTAACTTAACTGGAGGAAAAGCAGAGGAACTAGATTAACATTTTGAGAAATGCATGAATAGAGGGGAATCTGAGGATGTTCTCAGCCAGTGACCAAGAACTAAATTAGAAATGCATTTGGAGATTGTGAGATTAGGTATAAAAGCTAGATTAGAGGACAAAGGCACTCCAAGGGATAAAATAGGCTTGCTTTCTCTCCTCCCACCACTCCTCCCAAATTCTCCAAGTAAGACAATGTAAAACAACAGCAAATAGAAAGTTTGAGTTAGTTTCTCTACCATTCCCTCTCTTAACTGCCCCTAGTCACAATGAAGAAGTAATAAAATAAAGACGTAGAGAATGGACTTGAGGACATGGGGAGGGGGAAGGGTAAGCTGGGACGAAGTGAGAGAATGGCATGGACATATATACACTACCAAATGTAAAATAGCTAGCTAGTGGGAAGCAGCTGCATAGCACAGGGAGATCAGCTCGGTGCTCTGTGACCACCTAGAGGGGTGGGATAGGGAGGGTGGGAGAGAGACGCAAGAGGAAGGGGATATGGGGATATATGTATACGTATAGCTGATTCACTTTGTTATACAGCAACAACTAACACAACAATGTAAAGCAATTATACTCCAATAAAGATGTTAAAAAAAAAAAAAAAGAAAGCAAATTTGCCACATTTAGGATTTTTGCTAGATTAATACCATCTGAATACAGAGAGGTAGGTTACTCCTCCTCAGGGGAGTGGAAAAAAGGAGGTGTGGCAAAGAGGCCAGGGTGACAATCCCTACAAATAGAAAAGAGAGAAGTGCAGAAGAAGAACTGTGAGGAAAGGCCAGACAAGCAGATCTATGGTAAATGGCTAGTGAAATCTCCTGCCCCCAAAAAACAAATTTGGTTTCAGAAGAGTTGTCTAAGTCATTTATGTTTACTGTCATGTTTTAGATACAAGCCTATCTTGTTTATTGACACTACTCCTAGATTATGAAGTCATATCATCAGCTAAAAGGAGTAGATATCTTTTAAAATGTGAAAGATGAGCATCTGTGACACTTTAGTGTCTTCATTTTTTGAGTTTTTTCTGACTCAACTTTGACTTTCCAGTGAAATAACCAGGGACACAGTGTTAGAAGTAGTGTATGACTTGATTTTAGCGACTTGAGTCTTGGTTCTACTGTGTGACTGGTCTAAATAATTTCTAAATGCTCTATGGGTTCTAAATTAGTACAACACAATGGTGATTTTTTCATAATTTGAGTCTTGATACACATTTTCTCCACAATATTTATTTAGTTTCCTACTATAAATTATTAACATGCATCTTTACATTCTCTGAAAGATTTCAAGTACCTTGATGAATAGACAATGTCTTCTTTAAAGTTTTTTCACATTTCTTGTGCCTAGTACATTTAATAATTTCTAGTAGAACCAAAACAAAAGCATTTTAAAATACAAGGATGGTGGTTTAGGACAAGAATTCTAGTTGATATTGTGTTTTGAATATAGACAGTCTCCCCTTTCTTTCTGAGAAAATATTTGTAGTGTAAGTAGTGTCATCCAAAATACATTACAGTCATTTGCTGGGATATTGTGACAACCAAACATATGAATTTACAAAGCCCACATAAATGGAGTCCTCTTTATGGGGTAGTGCACAATTTGCACATCCAAACATGGAACATCAGGTTTCTGACATGTATTCCCTATGCCATAGAGAAGAGGGAATACTGGTATACATGACATACATCCTGCACTTCCAAAAGGAGTATAGAGGGAAAAAACAGTATCTTTTCTAATACATATGAAATAGTCAGTGCAGTTTAAGTTTTTACATTTTTTTCAATATCAGTTACCCTATTTTTAGTCATTTCATATTAAAAAGTTAAAATATCCTCTACTGTAATCATGTAAAAAAAATTCTAAAGATGCCTCAAATATTTTTAAAAGGCTGCTATTGTGGTTATTTGATTCATATCATAAATAGCTATGCATCTCTAAGTACAAAAAAAAAAAATCTTGGGACTTAAATGAAGCACATACTTAAAAAAAGATCTTTCCAGCTGCTGTGCCTAAATAGAGTAGTGAGTGAGCCCCAACTGAAATACCCAGCAATAATCACTGCATATACACCAGTCCCTAGTGAGCTGTATATTAATGTTTGGCAATTGATGGCAGAATTCATAATTTCATGGCAGCTCTGGGAAAAAAAAAAGGTTTATTAAGAAAGTAAGTAACCCTGAGAAAACCATAATTCAAAAAGAGTCATGTACCAAAATGTTCATTGCAGCTCTATTTACAATAGCCAGGACATGGAAGCAACCTAAGTGTCCATCATTGGATGCATGGATAAAGAAGATGTGGCACATATATACGATGGAATATTACTCAGCCATAAAAGGAAACGAAATTGAGTTATTTGTAGTGAGGTGGATGGACCTAGAGTCTGTCATACAGAGTGAAGTAAGTCAGAAAGAGAAAAACAAATATGCTAACACATATATATGGAATCTAAGAAAAAAAAAAAAAAAAGGTCATGAAGAACCTAGTGGCAAGACAGGAATAAAGACACAGACCTATTAGAGAATGGACCTGAGGATATGGGGAGGGGGAAGGGTAAGCTGTGACAAAGTGAGAGAGTGGCATGGACATATATACACTGCTAAACGTAAAATAGATAGCTAGTGGGAAGCAACCGCGTAGCACAGGGAGATCAGCTCGGGCCTTTGTGACCACCTAGATGGGTGGGATAGGGAGGGTGGGAGGGAGGGATATGCAAGAGGGAAGAGATATGGGAACATATGTATATGTATAACTGATTCACTTTGTTATAAAGCAGAAACTAACACACCACTGTAAAGCAATTATACTCCAATAAAGATGTTAAAAAAAATTAAAAAAAAAGAAAGTAAGTAAAATATTTCTGAATACTGGATTGCTTTTTAAAAATTTTCCTGTTCTGCTTTTGGAAAGTAAGAAAGCATATATCATGATACTAAAAGAAACTGCATCAACATTTGGCATCATTTTATTTAAGTTCTATTTAACATAGCCTAAAGTAAATAATCTACCTATATTTATACTCAAAATTTATTATTTCTGGGAGAAGAACTATATTGGTAGGAGTAAGAGTCCCTTTCTTCAGGTCCTTTTATTCTATCTACCTCCTAGTTTTACCTCCACTCTCTCCCTGCACAACTCCCCACTGCCTTCATGATGGCAAAATTCCTGGAGGCTTTTTTCTTTTTTTTCATGAAAAACAATCAAATAAAGAAAGCAAATTAATTTTAAATTAAGGGATTTTTAAAAAAATGTATTAATGTGAGCTTCAGTATATAGAAATGCCTTCTCTTTTACCAGAGTTGGAGGGAAATATTTTTTTCCCTCAGACAGACATCAGTTTGGCAGAATGTTAACTTTTATAGATAAAGTTGATTTACATTCATAAACACACTATTGAGAGAGCAGATGATTTTGAAAATGAACACAAAAGAATTGATGGTACTGTATCTGAAAGCTTGTATCTTCATTATCCATTCTCCATGCAAAGTAGTCTTCTATGCCTACTCTAGCTCCTTCTCTGGTAGTCAGTCAGGTACATTTTCAGATCAAGATGAACATGCCTAGTTCTCCACAGACTGAGCCATCATTCCCATTCTTTTCTATTGCCCCCCATGGGAAGCAGAATAATGCCCTTCCCTCAAAGATGTTCACACCCTAACACTTGCAACCTATAAATACGTTACCTTACATGGCAAAAGGGACTTTGAAGAAGTAATTAAATTTACTGACCTTGAGATGGGGAGAATATCCTGAATTATTCATGTGGACCCAATTTAATCACAGTTGTTAAAAATTTTCCAGGCTATGGTCAGAAAGAGATGTGAGATTAAAGAAAGATCAGAGAAATACAACACTGTTGACTTTCAAGATGGAGGAAGGGCCCATGAGCCAAGGAATGTGAAACTCTAGAAAACACAAGGAAATGGAGTATTACCTAGCGTCTTCAGAAAGGAATACAGCCCTCATACTCTTTGATTTTAGCCTAGTAAGACCCCTCTCAGACTTCTGACCTACAGAACTGTAAGTAATAAACTGTGTTGTTTAAGTTTATTTAAGTCATAAGTTTCTGATAACATATCTCCTAAAGGGAAAGAATTTCTAAGAGTAAGTGTTGCCTCTTTTTCCTGGCATAAAAAAAAATCCTGTCTTTTAAAAACACCACATTTGAATATTCTATACTCTGCTGATAAATTAAGAAGTTCTTATTTACATTTCAAAATATGTTTTTCCTCAGGATACCTTTAAATAAAGATTTCCCCTGAATAATTTCAAATATGTTATCTATAATACAATGTACTTATGTGGACTTTTTTTGTATCTCACTGGTTATATAGATGAAAATACACCAGTAATTTTGTTTATATGAAATTCTGTTTACACTTGGATATAACTCTCAATACATCCTCAGTTATGTATTGCAATCGTAACTAAAAAATATCTCACTACCTTCTGATACATCTTAGAAAGACCCAAAAGATTATGTCTCACCAATGAATCTCTTTTACAAAATACAGTATCAAATACAGGAATAGTCAATAAATAAGTTTTGCGCTAGTCATATTTTGTTTCCTTTGATCAAATTTATACTATATTATTACTCAAGTATGCTTATTCTCTCTATGTATATACATAGGTTTATATAGGATAGTTTTAAAGCTGTGCAACATAAAAGTTTGTATATATAAGGACAGATCTATTAGTCCATTAATATCTGGATTAATGTCTATTATTATTGATATTTATACTATAATCATTATTCTGAGCATGAAAAGAACCACTACTTAGTAAAGTCATATTTCAGAATATAAAACCCTGATTAATTATATCTGTATATCTCTTTCCAGTCTCTGTTTCAATTATTTCCGCTCATTTATTATTTCTTTCCTCCTAAAATTTTGAGCTTCATTTGTTCTTTTTCTAGTTCCATTAGGTGTAAATTTGACTGTTTTGGGGGAGATATTTCTTGTTTCTTGAGGTTGGCCTGTGCTGCTATGAACCTCTCTCTTTGAACCACTTTTGCTGCAACCCATAATTTTGTTATGTTATATTTCTGTTTTCATTCATTTCTAGATATTTTTTGATTTCTCCTCTGATTTCTTTGATGACCCACTGGTTTTCATTAGCATGCTTTTTAATCTCTGTGTTTCCGTGGTTTTTCCTATTTATTCTTGTGATTGATGTCTTGTGATTGATGACCATACAATAGTGGTCTCAGATGATGCTTGATATAATTTCAATCTTCTTGATTTACTGAGACTTGTTTTATGACCTAACAAGTGATCTATCCTAAAATATGTTCCATGTGAACTGAAGAATGTGTATTCTGTTGCTTTTGGATGGCATGTTCTCTATATATCTACTAAGTTCATCTGATCTAATGTGTCACTTAAGTCTGATGTTTCCTTATTGATTCTCTGTAGAGATGATCTACCCATTGATGTAAGTGGGTGTTAAAGCCCCCTACTATTATTACATTACTGACAATTTCTCCCTTTCGGTCCTTTAATATTTGCTTCACATATCTTGGTGCTCCTTTGCTGAGTGCATACACATTTACAAATGTTATCTCTTCTTGCTGGATTAACTATTTTATCATTATATAATGACTTTTTTTGTCTTTTTTAGTCTTTGTTTTAAAATATACTTTGTCTGATATCAGTATAGCCCCTCCAGCTTTCGTTTCATTTCCATTTGCATGGATTATTATTTTTTTCATCCCTTCATTTTCAGTCTCTGTGTGTCCTTTCTTCCGAAGTGAGTCTGTTATAGGCAGCAATATAGATAGGTCTTGTTTTTTACCCATTCAGCCACTCTATGTCTTTTGATTGGCAAACTTAGTCCATTCACACTTAAAGTAGTTATTGATAGGTATGAACTTATTGCCAGTTTGCTAATTGCTTCCTGGCTGTTTTCGTAGTTGCTCTCTGTTCCTTTGTTCTCTTTCATTCTTCCCTTGTGTTTTGGTGGTTTTCTTTAGGATTATGTTTAGATTCCTTCATCATCTTCTTTTGTATATTTAACACAAGTTTTTTTCTTTCCTTGTGGTTACCATGAGGTGCACATATAACATTTTATGTATGTAGTAATCTGTTTTAGTTTCATAGAATTTTAAAATTTGAACACATTCCAAACCTTTATCTTTTTACTCCCCCCAACCACCACAATTTTTACTTTTGATGACACATTTTCTTTTTATTTTATCCATCTCTTTATTGTAATTTTAGTTATTTTTTCTATATTTTTTCTTTTAACCTTCATGCTTGCTTTGTAAGTGACTGATCCACTAATTTTATTATATCTTTACCGTTTCCAGTGATATTTACACTTTTGTATGTTTTCTTATCATTAATTAGTGCCATTTCTTTTCAGCTTAATAAAGTCCCCTTAATATTTCTTGTAGGGTAGGTTTAGTGGTGATGAACTCTATTAGCTTTTGCTCATCTGGGAAACTCTTAATCTCTTCCTCAATTCTAAATTTTAATCTTCCTGGGCTGAGAATTCCTGGTTGGAATTTTTTTTTTCCCCTTTTGGCACTATAAATATGTCATACCACTCCCTTCTGGCTGTAAAGATTCTGCTGAAAAATCTAATAGCCTTATGGGGTTTCCCTTGAATGTAATAAATTATTTTTCTGATGCTGCTTTTAGGATTCTCTTTAACCTTAATTTTTACCATTTTAATTAGAATGTGTCTTGGTGTATGTCTCTTTGGTTTCATCTTATTTGGAACTCTCTGGATTTCCTACAGCTGGATATCTGTTTCCTTCCCCAGATTAGGGAAGTTTTCAGCCACCATTTATTCTTTGTTTGTTTGCTTGCCACTGGTAATTTTATTTATTTATTTATTTTATATAGCAGGTTCTTATTAGTTAGCCACCATTTCTTTAAATAATTTTTCTGGACTGTTCTCTCTTCTCTTTCTGGGACGCCTATAATGTGAATGTTATTCCACTTGATGTTGTCCCAAAGATACCTTAAAGTATCTTCACTTTTAACAATTCTTTTTTTTCACTTTGCTACTCTGTTTGGGTGAGTTCCATTGTTTTTTCTTCTAGCTTGCTGATTTGTTTTTATACTTTATCCACTCTGCTGTTGAAATCATCCAGTGTATTTTTTAGTTCAGTATAATTTCTGTTTGGTACTTTAAAAATATTTTCTTTCTCTTTTTTGAAGCTCTCACTGTGTTTATCCATTCTTCTCCTGAGTCTGATGAGCCTTTTTATGACCATTACTAAGAACTCTTTATCAGGTAAACTGCTTATCTCCTTTATTTACTTCTTCTTATGAATATTATCTTGGTCTTTCAACTGGAACATATCTCTGTCTCCTCATTTTGCCTAATTCTCTGTTTGTATCAAAGTATTAGGTAAATCAGTTATCTCTCTCAGTCTTGAAGGAGTGGCCTGTGGAGATCAGAAGCACAATTCTGCCTGGCTAACCAGAGCCAGGTACTCAAAGGATGTCCCCTATGTGGGCTGTGTGCATCTTGCTGTTGTGGCAGGGCTGCAGCTGCTGTGGAGTGTTGGTGGACAGGGTTATTGCTTGGCTTACTGGGAGGTTTGACCAAGGTGTAGAGGTAGGCAGGGCTCTCAGTGGGGTGCACTCATTGGTGCTAGTAAGTTAAATGGAAAATTCCAAAATGGTGCCCACCAGCACTGGCATTAGCAAATAGCCTGAAATCACGAAAATAGCTCCTGCCAGTGTCTCAGTTCCCAGGGAGTGTCCCAACTAGTTTCTGCCTCTCTGGAAGATGCTTCAATATTAATAAGTGGGTCTTCTCCACCTATGGTCCATGAGCTTTTCAAAATGGTGTTTTCGCCCTGGTTTTGGGGTAGAGTGAATCTGCGAGTGAGCCCTTTAAGAGAGGATTTTCTGTTCCCTGCAGTCCTATAGTTTTCCTGGGTATATTCCCTCTTGTTTTTCAAAGCTAGGTGTTTGTGGAGCTTGTCTTTCCTGTTAAGAATCTAGGGGGTGGAGGTGCCTGATATAGAGACTGACTCCCTCACTCCTTAGGGAAAAGATCTATACCTGTGTGATCTCTCTTGACTCTAGATCACTGTGGCTGAGGTGTGGATTTTTCCTTGAAGAGACCATATCTCTGCCTCTCCTACCCACCTCAACGATGCCTTTTTACCTTCTGGTGTGGAGGCTGTTCTTCCAACTTTCAGGTCCCTTTTGAGGGAATTATTTCATATGTAGTTGTAGATCTGTTGTGTCCCTGGGAAGAGGTGAGTCCAGAATCTTCCTATACCATCATCTTTAACTTGATCAAAGTTATACAATGTTTTCTGCCTTAAAAATCAATACGTAGAGTACCCTAAAATATCAATTACTGTTTCCCCACTGCTTCTCAGGAGGCTTAATGTCTATCGTTGGTGATTTATGTGTTTTCAGTGAATGCCAAATAATTTGAATATTGTCTAAGCTAAACATAATTAAGAATTTTTCAGCTAGGGCTTGAACAAAATTACACACACTAAAGCAAAATATGAATATGTGTGTCTGTGTATATATATACATATATATATTTTTTTAATTTTAGTGTGTCTATATCAAACCTCCCCTCCCTTGGTCTGGATAATAAAAAAAAAATTGACTATAGCTAAAAATCAAAATACAAATAAATTAATAATAAACATATGTTAATGTGGCACTGCATTTGGAACTAAAGTTAACCAAAACCAAGTTAACACGTGTCTATCTAGCTACCTCACTACTTTACCGATAAGCCATTGAATCAGCATAAAACTCAAAGCAATCTTGAGCTAACAAACTTCAATGTTCCCTCCATTTTTTCTTGGCCTTTCTCAAGAACAGCAATCCCCACTAATTCCCATTAAGCAGCACTTATTCTAATCATGCCAGTCTCCTCCTGGTCATCTACTTACCTACTGACACTCCCCTGCTGTTGAAGCTTTTGCTGGTTTTACTACATGACAAAAAACTGCAGGAAGATGAAAAGCAGTGATGAAGTGTACTTTCTCTCCAACTTACTGAGCTTCTTCAGAAATGCTCAAGCATAATAGTGATATCTATAGGTTCTTTTATTCATAAAATAGGGAAGGAATGGTTTTAATCTTTATAACATATGTATGCATACACATATTTCCAAGTTAGATATAGTTACATGAAAATGTATTGACTTAACTATTTTTCTTCTATGAAAACAAGAATCATATTTTATTCATTTTGAGTTCTGTTGTTTAGAAGAGTGCTTTGCACAGTATGAAAAGCTATAATTCTGGCAGATAAATGTGAAGTATATGTACCCACTTAGCAAAAGACTATTGTTTCAATAATCTTACTCACATTTATACAGAAGTTTTTTGAGATAAGAGCTAAATGTTCTGTGTCTCAATTTCTTTTACTTTATAAATGCATGCAACTATAATATTTTTACAGATTTTTTTTCTAGTGAAAATCTTTGGATCTTTACATTTATCATACTGCTACTACTCAGTGTCTGGTCTCTTCTTTAATGTGTTCCAGATGAAACTCTTCACTTATGAAGCCAAAAATTATTATGCACACTGAGTAAATCTGTATGAATATCACAATGAGGCTAGAACATTTTGATTTTGTAGCAAAGTAGTATTTTGTTTATTAATAAAAACTATATAGAGATTCTAATGATAGTTTTCTTCACTAATTGTCCCGAAATATCTTTGCACAGTATTTTATTTGATAGTCCAACTGCCTGATGAAATTCTGCTAGATTGTGGTTGATGGAAACCTTATCCTGCATCCTAAATAATCCCAAAGTAATAATTTGTAAGTAAAAGAGAACTTCAAGATGCTCTGACAATGAATCTAGTCAAGTCTATATGACTTTGGTTTTAAATCTCTCAACATTCCATATGCTGAAGAATTGTTCACAGAGATTTGTGAGCAAAATTCTTATTTGACTATTCAGCAGATATACTGCCATAGCTGGGAAAACAGCCACTCTTCAGAATGCTGACCCTGATTTTTATGTCTTTGAATGTTCATAAATTGTTTGATTGTAATGGTTCATAAAATTCTAAAAATGACTGAATATTAAACCCACAGTGTAAAGGGATCACTTAATATTTTTATGGCTCATTTTATCTGTGTAATAGTTTCCATAATACATCAATAAAATTTATCAGAATGTCCCAAAATATTAGTGACAAAGAAGTATTTTGTGCTGATCTTTTCCCTTCTGTTTTAAGTTGCTTCATATTTTGTCTGCCCTTCAATAAGTCCTGTAAGTAATTCTCCAGCTGATTACTCTTATTCCTTGAGTACTTACTTTATTATATAATTCCCTATTATAAATGACACATATCTCCATTTGGGAATAATTTTCTTTGGCAACTAATGGACCATTACGTCTGGCACATGTTACTAGCAAAGCAGAATATTAGGCACTGGTATTCCTTTGTTTTCATTCTAGTTCTTAGCATTTCACAGCCCTTGGTCCATGGAGACCGACTCCATGCTCCCTTTTCTCTTCTTTCATCCAGCAAGAGCCAGGAAAAGGAGAGTGTGATTTGGCAGATTAACAGCACCTACTTTGACTTCCTCAAGGTTGGTCATTGAGCAGATTACATACAGCAAGTGTTTTTCAAGGGTAGGATTCTTCATGGTACATTCATTTTAAGCATCAAATGTGCAATACTATTTCTCTCCTTGCTGCCTTCTCAGATCTCTGTGACCCCTGTTGATGAATTATCGAAAAACTTGAAAGCAATCACTGGAATACTTCCTCTTCAATCATCAAAATTTATTTTTCATTAGAGTTAAGTGTTCAGAAAGCAACTCAATTAAGCTAGATCCACTAAAAATAGGGGGTTTTTTTAAAGCAAGAAAATATTCTTTCTTCTTATTCCATGGTTCTTTTATTATTGTGTTCTTCAGTGACTTGCTCCAAGACATTTTATGCATTATATTCCTTCGTAGTGGCATGAACTTCTTGCAACATGATTTATTAGGAAGGCACGCTTTTATGGATACCTTTAATATATGAAAGAACCATATTCCTAGGTAAAATATCATTTTAGGTTTTCTTCTAGTGGAATAGACATAAGAAGTTATGCTGTCTGAATGACTGTCACTGATATTTTACAAGGTAACTCTTTTTCCTTTAAATGATTATTTAATGACTGAATGTGATCTAGGTCTTGTGTATAGGACAACAAAACAGGCATTTGCTACAAAAAGGTCATTCTATATCATGTGGAGATAAATGTATAAATAAGTCATTTTCAGATTATATGAGACTATATTAAAATATGTTCAAAGCATCATAGGATCACAGGAGAAAGAAAGACTAAGAATATAAGACATGGAATTTAGGGGCCAGACTGCTCAGAGTAAAGAATTTTGAGCTGGGTATTGAAAACTAGTAGTTGGAAATATGTAGCTGACTCTGACTGGAAATTCTAGAGCAAAGAAATAAAGTCAATAATTATTGGTGCAAAGGTGGTTACAAAGTTAACAGAAGTAGAACAGTGGCAAAGTTTGGGTGTTTTAGGTGCAAATAGGAGAGTTTATTTTGACATCTTGTGGAATATCAATTGTTAAAATTCTGGATGAAAAAACAGGGACAAAGAAGACTAAGATGTGATAAAAGAGATGAGGGAATATTTAGTAGAAAAGTGTCAAAGCCTGCTGAATGTTAGAAGGGTGGGAAGCATATTAAGATATAGGATGTGCTCAGCTGTGTCAATGGATGTGGGAAATTAAAATAAAGTCTGAAAAAATACTAGTAAGTATAGCCTTAATAATAAACATTTTCAGTAAAGTAGAAATTAGATTTCTGTGAAATATCTAGGCTTTCAAGTCTTGAGTTGTATAGATGACTTCTTTTGATTTTCCTTCAGTATCACTAAAACAATAACTATTGTCCATGGTTCTTCATGGTAGATATGTAAATGGACATATTTGTATGCAGTCTATGGCTTCATGCCATAGACGCCATTGGCCTCCACATACACATACACACATGACGTGGATTAAGCAGAGATACCTTACAGAATAAAAATCTCTATCCCTGTATTGGTTTACATTATTATTTTCTTCATTTCAGAGAATATCTACTATTCATGTCTGCTCCTATAACAGCAGCCCAGCTTTTTAAAATTTCGTATTATTCCTTTACATAATCATATATTAGATTTGACTATTGATCCTTTACATTTATGATTATACATTAATGTTAAAATAAAATTGAGTTAAACTTATTTTACCTCTATATTTGAACTGTATTTCTAATAGGACACATTTCTAGAACTGTAACGATTAGATAAAAGTGTATATGTATTTTAAATGTATTGACAGTTATAAGAGTTCCACAATTCATACTTCCACCAGTAATTATAAGGAATTCAATTTCCCCAGCTCACCAACATGCTTATTTTCATTACGGTTAAAATTTTACTAATGGGGTGCATGTTCCATCGTCATTTTAACTGCACATCTATTTGATTCATACTGGGATTTATTCTTATTGAACATTTTATTTTTCTTCTTTTATGAAGTGCCTGTTTCTATTTTGTATTGATTTATAAGAGTTACTTAAGTATTATGGATATGATTTATTTAGATCATAATTTATACAATTTTCCAAATTATTGTTTGTAATTTAAATTTTACTTATCTTGTTTAGTTATTTTAATAGCATTCACATTTTTCTGTAAGACACATACCAGTTTTTTGTTTTCTATTTGTTGTGTCCTTTTCACTAATACCATACATATTCCAACCACATATTTAATCTTTTAGTACTTTTTTAAAGCTTATTTTTTATATTTATATTTTAAATCCATCACACATTTAAAAATCCATCAGGCATTTAGTACTATATAAAATGGGGCAGGAATATATATTTTAATATTAATTTATGATATAGATACATTATAAGAAGATGCCTCATTTATCATATTTCTACATGGACTTTGTGTTGTTTTTAGACTTTTTGTTGATTTATTAATCTGCTTGTATATCCTTAGGGTAGAATAATTGTATTTTGGTTATCGCTGATATGGAATACATTTTAATATTTGAAAAAACACTTCATAATTTTCAGTAACCACATAATTTGAGGTTTTTCTCACATAGGTATTCCACCATGTTAATTCTGGAAAAGTAAATAAGAATATCTTTGTTACTGAGATCACAGTAAATTACAGATTTATACTTTTAATGTGTTTACTACGTGACTTACAGTGGCATTGTTCTGTCATTTTTAAAATTTTTCTGTTCCTTAATGACTTTTATAGTTTTTATCTTAGGCAACTTATTATTTTCTTACTAGATATTGCATATATTGTTAATGTTACACAATAGATTTTATTTTTATTGCATTTTAGACAAGTTGCTGTTGACAGGAAAGCTATCTCAGCTACAGTACTATGGCATATATAATAGAAAGGAAAGTTTTTCTATTGCTTTTTGCCCTTGTTATGCATCTGTCTCTGTTAGCTCCAATCTCTCAGCTGTGCCCAAGATTAGGACACATCCTCATTGAAGAGGTAAATCTGTGACTTGCAATTCTCACTTCTTTTTTTTTTTTTTAAAAAACGTCTTTATTGGAGTACAATTGCTTTACAATGTTGTGTTAGTTTCTGCTATATAACAAAGTGAGACCAGACTGTAAAGTCAGATTTATGTACGATTTATGACTCAGTAAATGGGGATTGTTATTTTTTTAGTTCAAGTGATAAAAAAAGTAGAGAGTGTCGATATTTATGTGTGTATATGGAAGGATGTATCTATGTGTGTTTCTATGCGTGTATATAAGTGCAATATAGGATATATAAAAATAAAGAAATCCTCCCATAGTTCACATATTCTCATAGATAATTTTCAGGGATTCTATAAGTATTTCTTCATAAGGATTCAGCATAAGCACTCAAAAATATTTATCGGATGAAAATATCGATACTAATGAGAAAAAATTTTTAATCTTTGTAAGTTCCACATCACATATAATCAACAAATACTTATTGGTTGACTGAAGAAGACTTTCTGTGATTTACATGAAGTGAGTGTGAAGAGCTGGCTAAATATATGCACTAAAGAATGATGCTTATAAAGATCACTGAACTTTTATTTATTAATATTCTTTGTCTCTCTCCATATATGTAGAGATTTCTCTATATATCTATATAGATATTTAGACATATTATCATGTGATATCTAATGTGGTTTTTCTTTAAGGCAGTGTCAAAAAGATGATAGAAGACGATTGTGGAATTTAAGTACTTATTACTCCAAGCATTTGACTATTGTGAGAAACTCCAAAGTTTCTAACCGTACAGTTCTGCTGAGGCACCAGTTCAGCTTTTGAACGCCAAGAGTTGGTGTGGCAGCAGTTGCCACTTAACTAGTAAGTGAACATACAGTAACAAAGTTTTCTTAATCAAGACTTATTTTGTATAAAGGATTTGTCCTTGGTGACTTCAGAAATTAACATAATCAGGTAACTACTCGCATTACTGTCCTCTATGAAAATCAGGACACAGGTACACACACACAGAGCAAAATTTGTTCAGTTGTTACTGAGGTCCTCAGTGAAGATGATAATTTGTCTTGAATAGTGAAATGAACTTTTCACTTATTCTCAGTGCTATCTTCATTGATGTTGTCAGTAAGAGTGTAGATATATTTACTCATACTGTGATAATGACTATATGCCTAATTTTAATTGCTAATTCTACTCGTCGTGTATTTGGCATTATTTCCTGTAGCATATCATGCTGTGAAATACATTTGCACTTAGTTAATTCCTTCTATTCACATTAACACTGAAGAAAAAAACAGCAGCACATAACTTTTTATAAGAACAGTAAGAGCCAGATGCTAAAGAAACTTGCTTTCACTTACATAGCTCTTTTAAGTTAAGTGATTTTCTACTAGTAAGTCAAATACCCGATACACTGCCTCAGAGAAACAGAATTCAATTATGTTTTACTTGATATAATTGTTTCCCTCTCATGGACTTTTGCCCATGCCTAATTTCTTGCTATAAATGTAAAATACTCTAATATATTTATCAAATAATTAAAAATGCTAGAGATGTACCAATGTTCATAGGAATTACAAAATATCAAGCAATGTATGAAATATCAAAATTAAATCACATAATCTTTAGATTCATAAAATCCAACAGGGACATTATGGTCTTTCAGTAATTACTTATTTCTAACTACAAATATAAAGCTTCAAGTCTTAGAGAAAGAAATATTTATTTATAGGAAATTTTTTTTCTCTCCCTGTGTCACTCCGGCAGAATAGACAAATCCAACACATAATTCACCATATGTTAAACTCCCCTTACCTTATTTTTATTGCCTCACTTATGGCAAGGCTAGTCAAATATGCAACTAAATGTGGAAGTCTCCTTTTTAAAATGAGGAAGAGACCACTAGAAATGTTATAAGCTTAATTAGAGTAAATCATTTTTAAAGCTGTATTTCTTCTGTAAGTATCTGTGGCATAACAACATAAGACTGACTTGATATCTAGACTTTCATTCATTTTGAAAAGCCCATCCTAGATAAAAACACATCTTTTATATAAGTAAATGGGTTTTCTCTTTAGAAAAATGCATCAGATAGAAATAATTTCAATTTTTATAATTAGAATGCTCATGTAAGACAATTATTTTCTTATCTGCTATGATTTCACACTTTCCTAGGAAGTCATCCAAAAAAAAGCCAAAATGATGTTATTATGAACAATTTGTTATTGTTGACTAGGGAATGAAAATGTTCTTTAAAAATAACATATTTTCATGGAATAATAAATTTTTAGCATTTTTAGTAACAAATCTTTAAATATTATGAATGAATATGTCAAATCTCTCAAGGGATATTGATAATAACAGGACTGTGGTTAGGGCAAGATAAGTCAGGTGCTCACTTCAGGTGTAGAATTTGGGGTGTAGCAAAAACTCAGTTTTCAAGATGAATGTTTTCATGCAGCAATTTTGAAAATCCAACTTAATGCAAAAAATCAATGAGGAGCAAAATATAAAACTTTTAAATAAAGAAAAGATCTGACCCTGCGTTTGCATAACTCAATTGCACTCTATTCCCTGCCCTGCTAATAAAAATACACATTTGCTGAATTTTAAAAAAATGCCTGCTCGGGCTTCCCTGGTGGTGCAGTGGTTGAGAATCCGCCTGCCAATGCAGGGGACACGGGTTCGAGCCCTGGTCTGGGAAGAGCCCACATGCTGTGGAGCAACTGGGCCCGTGAGCCACAACTACTGAGCCTGCGCATCTGGAGCCTGTGCTCCGCAACAAGAGAGGCCGCGACAGTGAGAGGCTCGCGCACCGCGATGAAGAGTGGCCCCCGCTCGCCGCAACTAGAGAAAAGCCCTCGCACAGAAACGAAGACCCAACACAGCCAGAAATAAATAAATAAATAAATAAATAAATAAATAAAAAATAAATAAATAAATAAATAAAAAGTCTGCTCAATCAGAATTGGAAAATTTGATTCCCAACATTAAATTACAAAGCCATGTGATTAAAAATCATGATACTTTGTGGTAACAAATAGAAAAAGAGAGAAGGATGGCTGATAATTTCATACGTATCAACTCTGAGATTAGAGAAAATGGTTGTTCCAAAGAGAAATTAATCTTAAAAAGATTAAGTGTAATAAAATCCATTGATTACTATCTTTTGCTTTCTTTTCATTGATTATTCAAATAAAGTAACAGTTTACAGGCATAATTTATTTATATTTTAAAATATATAGCTTATTCATACCATCTAATTTTTATATTGGACATAATTCATTATTCACTAATTTTTATATGGCTAACTACTGTTTTGTGCTTCCCACGAAGAATCATAAATTTTCACTGTGAGAACCACCTGGAAATTTCAGCCATGTACTAGTTAATAAGTAACCAAGAAATCTAGTCAGATCATCTAGAGTAGCAGCCAATGTTAACTCTAAAACTGGGGCAGGAATTGGTGGAATTACTTACTAATACCAAATAAAGAATATTTTGAAGATCTTCATTTCCAATAAAACATTGACTCTGTCTTGATCTTTAAATCCAATTATCAACTACTTTTGTGCCATTGCACAAAACTTTGTCCTTTTGACAAAATTCTACTGTTTGTTTAAATCTTGAGTTACTTAAGTAAAATTGTATTCAGAATTGTTTAAAAGCAGAAAATTGCTGATTTAGGAAATAAGAGCACTCAGGTTAGGAATATGCTAAATATGGCAATCTTATTTTCTAAAGAATTACTAAAATAGAATCTGTAATGAAAATCAGAGATAGTAGAAATAACTTACTGAAAGCAGATGGTTGCTATAGTGACAAGATACATCCACACTGGTGTTGATTGAAAGGAACATATCTCAGAACTAACAGAGGCCACAGAGGATGGATATCTTTGGGAATCTTTCTTTTCTCCAACTTTTCTGTCCTAGTAAAAGATGGAGAGATTGAAGGTCAGGGAGGGCATGAAGATATTACAAATGAGAAAATTCTTCTCTAATCCAGCAAATATTAGCAGAAGGCGACTCCAAAATTGTGTAGTCCAAGTGATGGGGCAAATACTTAATAAAAATTTAAAAGTTGAGCTGAGATTTTATCTCAAGTACATCCTTAATTGATTCATCATGGATGCCTGAATTGGTAGTGCAGTGAGCTACACTTTTATGCTCCACTCAGCATAAAAGAATGCAGTAGTTAACAGACAAGTCACTGGTTGTGGAGACAGGAGTTGCAAGTATTCCTGTTTGCTTCTGGAATGTGAGCCAGGGAGGGCACACAAGAATCATGCTTTTCAGCAAAACAGAAGTAATGGTGTATACGAGAGCCTAAACCCCCAACCAACTTAGTAATACCTATAACCAGTGCCCCTAGCCCAGAGCTATTCATACCCAAAATACCAGCACACAAAACCACAAGCAAAAAAAGAAAGAAATTTCTGAGTTTATAAAAAGTGAGATAGAACTTTTTAAAAAATTAGCTCACTTGCACTACTTCTTGGGTTTTAGCTATAAAATCAATTGCTGTTATTTTGAGTGTATGATTGTGGAAATATTTTTGAAAATTTTCTCTTTGCATTCTCTATTAAGAACACATTTAGTAAGTTAAATTAGTTTTTAATCATTTAATTTGATTGGGAAGTTTGTGTCTGGGTCCGCTAAATCTGCTCATCAAAAGAGAGAAAGAACAGACCTAACATAAGAAAATTGAGTAAACTACATTCTACTGAAAACAAAAGTAATTTCCAGAGAAATTCTGGGACTCTGAGGGGATGGAACATGATATATGGCTTTGTTTATTGGGATATTCTGTAGTAAGCATATTTGTATTGAATTTGCAATAGAGAACAATTTTACTTGGAAAAATGATATAATAATGGTTTCCAACCATTGTCACATCTTTTCTTCAATAAAAATAATGCAGACTTATAATATACAAAGAAGATAAATGCAGAGCTATCTTGGGTGAATCAGGAATGCAGGAATGGGTACCTCAAATGCTCAGATTATTTTGCCACCACTGCCCCCACCACCACCACCTCACAACAGCCTCTGAACTGGCTTTGTAGTTTCCCTCATGATAAGAATTATTGGAAACCAATTTAAACATGAGTTTTGTCCAACTCTTTCTCCATATGAATGTCAGAGTAGTTTTTAATAACTGGAGATATTAATATCCAACAATAGCTTCCTTTTAACTCAAAACAAATGAATGATAATTAGAAATAAAACAGAAATAGGCTACTGTGTGGAGAACACGTGGACATGGAAATAACTCAGAGCAGAGAGACTTATTAGAAGACTAAACATTAATCCAGGAAAGAAGTGGTTGTGTTCTAAATCATGGTAGTAGAAATTTTGGATGAGATGCGAAAGAAGAGTGGATAGGTTCAAAAAAATATTTGGATGGTAGGATTCAAAGGATTAGAGGGTTGGAGTGCTTTACTTGCTGTGGGAAAGATAAGAAGGAGGGACAAGACAAGGAAGAAGACTGGAATTTTGGCTGGACAGTGGAGTGAGAGTGATACTATTTACAATACAATAAATTCAGGTAGAGTGATTTCAGTTTGACACATGCTGAGTTTTTGAGGTTCCTGAGAACCTTTAAGTGGAGATGCTGATTTCATAGATTTATAGGTCCATATATCAAGGAAAGAGCCAGAAGGATACAGATATACAGATACACAGAATGTGTGTGCGTATATATATATACACACACACATACACATATATATGCACACATACATATATATGCACACATACTTACACACACACACACTGACAGTTCAGGCAATGAAAATTGATGAGACCAAGCACCGTGAAGAATGAAACTGGAAGGCAAAGAAAGGCAGAGGAAAGGAGATGAAAATAATAGAAGGGGATCTACAAAAGAGCATTGAGCACAGAGCATGGGAAGAGTTGCCTACCCAGAAGAATAAAACAGTGATCACAAAATACGTTCCTCCAGAACTATTCTTACTCAGGTGAATATCCTTTTGAAACTTCTGTTTCACTGCTTAGCATCAAAAATCCAGATGCATAGCAATATTATTTACTTTATGAACATCAAAAACAAATATTAATAATTGGATAATGAAGTTTAATTACTGGAAAGCTAGAGTTATAACTCCATTTCTAGATATTCTAGATTCAGAAATGATTTAGCTCTATTTTGACTGGTGAGTGGGACTGGAAATTCTATTACATATTGGTTTTTGTTTATAAGTTTTAAGTCAAAATCCAATAATATGACTGCTATAACAGAATAGAATCATATAATTGTGTTTAATCTATAAATATAATTTAAAATGAGAAAAAAAACTAATCTCAAAAAATATTCTGCCTTTCAAAACACAATTTTTCTTGGACGAAAATCTGGGAGTAAATGAATCAAAATTTGAATTGCATACATCAAAGCAATTCTAAATAGTCAAAGTTATACTTAGAGGAAAAATGATGACTGTTCACAGAGCTTTAAAGGACAACAAGAAAGTAAAACATATCAAACACAAGATTATAGAAACATAATTTTTGCAAGGGGAAGGAATAAAAAGAGAAATGTGAAAAACTAATAAATTTTAAGTAATTTCGTTAAAAATTTTTAGTAAAATGGATCCTACGTGTCTCAGGCATAGGGGCTTCCTACTGTACACCAAAATATTGCTTTCCAACCATCTGTCTTATATTCTTAAATCCTATTCAAATGATCTCTTTACAATTATTATGAAAATTTAGTATTATCAAAATTATCTTACAGGTTAGAAAACTGAGGTTGATGGACATGAAAATTACACAGGAAGTAAATACTGCAGCAACAATTTACACTTTGGTGTGTTAAATATAAAACTTGTGATCTTTCCATTCTATAATGGAAAATATGTTGTTTTCAATTTCTTTTATCAGCATTTTATAGTTTTTGGAGTACAGGTCTTTTGCCTCCTTAGGTAGGTTTATTCCTAAGTATTTTATTCTTTTTGATGCAAAGTTAAATGGAATTGTTTCCTTAATTTCTCTTTCTGATACTTTGTTGTTATATTATTTACTTTTTAAAGTTGTTATGGCATTGTTTCTAGGTTTACATATACTGAACTAGTCTAGCATAGTTGGGATAATACAATAATTACATTAATACAAATAGTTTCTCCCAATTTGCATGTAAGTGCTCAGAATACGTAGCTCAACAGAAGCTGAGGGCTGAGGTCTAGGGGAGGAACCCACAACATGGCAGGGAAGGAGCTGGGCAGATAACATGTTCTGACTTTGCTGTATTCCTATCCTCTGTACCATGCCAAACAAACCCTGTTGCTAAACACAACTAGATGTGGGTAAGGGAGTTCTAATTATTTATTCCATGGAAGTTGGCATTACCAGGGCACAGAGTAGATTGAAGAAAGGTGGAAAATGGATTGGAAAGGGTAAATGAAAAATATTCAACATAACTGCTAATTGCAGGGATGTGATACTCTGAATATTTTATGCACTAATGACGTCATTTCACATAAGCCACCAAAGATTACCTCTTATATTATTTGAAAATAAGGTAGCTTTAGAAGCTTCTTTTATTCATTACGCTTTAATTTACATAATATAATTAGTTTACTGATCATACTCTTATTGGTACTCTGGTTTGCCATAACAATCCTTCATTTTCAAACACTTCTTGCATGTTTCTTTTAAATTTTGGCTGCATAATTTCCACTTAACCTCTACACCTGTGTTGCTCTTTCAATTTCCATAACCAACTAACTATTTTCTCTTTTGAGTAATGTTCTATAATCCTGACTGGTTTTACTGACTTTTATTTATAAATTGTAATCTGTCCTGTATGTTTTCCTTTTGTCACAGAAAAATTGTGAATCCAGAACAAAACAAATATTTCAAGAGATAATTCTTCCACAAGTCGCTTTTTTTAGATAATTAGAATGAGATATGTTGATAGAAAGTGTTCTCCAAAAGACAAACCACTTAAATGAGATATTCCTCACCTAGTAGTCAGTTGTACTTCTTTAGTGTCCTCAGGGATATAGCTAATGTCAGATTAATACACCTATTTTCTGTATGTAGAAATTTTAATATATATCTGCATATTATATTTTCTCAACATATATGTTAACTTGTCTCAATATTTTGCAGATGAGTAAATTGAAACTCAGAAATCCTATGTATACTGCCCAAATAATCAGCAAAAAATGACAAAATAGCAATTCCAGCCAGATTTACTGTCTCAATAGTTTGCACATACTTCACTGTATACATACATATTTAAGATTTGTGTACAGAGACTCTTAGCATCTCACTTTTAGAGATTAAAATATTAGTAAGTCTTCCATTTTGTTATGATACGCAAGTCCTGAGTTTCTAAATATTTGTAAAAAGGAGCAACTGCTCTTGGAGAGAAAAACAGCAGGCACATATTTAACTTATCAGTCCTTTACGAGAAAATAATTGGACAGCAGAGAGAAATATAACAGGTCACCACCTCAAAAAAGGACAGCATTTACAAGAGACCATGGCATGATAAGAACAATCATATTATGAGTTCGCAACTGCTGTCATCCATCATATTGGGAATACAAATAAGGATGAGATTTGGAAAAAGAATGTGTGGGTTGCTAAAGCTTTTCTCAGGAAGTATTTTTTCTCATTAAAAGCAGTTTAACAAATAACATCACAGGTAGGGCAAATGCAAAATGACAGGCCTAGCAACAGAGGGCAGACATCATTTCTGTAATCAAATGGAAATCTCACGAGCATTATGAAACTAACCAGAGCAGCTGCCTTTGAATTTTGCCAAAAAGACATATGCTCTTAGAACAGCCCCTTCCACTGCTGGTGGCTGAAACACAGTAGGGTACTACTGCAATGCTATTCCACTTATATTTTATTATTTTACTCATAGCCACATTTTACTCAGAATATGGAAACTTTCATGGAAATTAAATGCCATGTGTTCACATTAGACTTTCACTGGCAGCTCCATTCTATGTGAAACATTCTAGTCTAAGAAGAATTCAACCCCAGTCTTGCTGAAAACATTCCCTCCTTAGTTATCTAAATGGCAACTCATTCAAATTTAGCACTAATATTTTAAAATACGAAGGTCTCAGTTTTACATACATAAAAGAAAATTATTCAAACTGAAACCAAGCAGGACCCTGTGGGGCCCTTTTGGGGACAGACAACCTCCCCCCACCTTAGATCCCCCAGCTCTTGTTTGTAGAAAGTTTTAGCCTCCTCTGCCTTCCATGAGTTACAGAGAGCAAATTTAATCAGAGAAGTGAGAAAATGCAAAAATAAAGGAAAGCAGTCAAGCAAGACAAAATAATAATAGTTTAGCCATAAAACAAAGTCAAGGACCTTTAGTTCCTTCTCAAGGGCCATAGATAATATCTTGAGCCATATCCTTGAGTTGTTTTGCTGATACTAAAACCCCTACCAGGTGGAGGAAGTTAACTGCATGCTGACCACCAGCACAAAGACCCCAGGCCAGGTGGAACCAGAAGGTTGGTGTCTGAGATCCCTGAAACATCACCTTGTTAGTTACCTCACCATCAACCAATCAGAGAATTGTGCATGAGCTGATCACACTGTCTTTAAAAATCCCTTCCCTGAAAGCCATAAGGGAGTTCAGGTCTTTGGAGCACAAACTGCCCATTCTCCTTGCTTGGTGCCCTCAATCAACACTGTACTTTCCTTCACAACCCGGTGTCAGTAGACTGGCTTTTTTGCATGTCTGGTGAGTGGGCCAAAGTTTGGTTTGGTAACAAAGCCTGTAGTCACTAGCTCTAAGAAGTTTTTTTTACAAGGAACATTGTAAAACTATGTCAGAAACACTGAGTAGGAAGTTGTATTTATCAAGGACAAATATTAAATCCTATGTTTCGCACGTGCAATGTGCATTGACTGTCATTCCTTCACATTAGGACTAATTGCTTCCTAATCCTTAGGGGAAAAACCCTAAATCATATTGTTCTAATCAGCAGCCCAGAAAGATTTAAACAGAGGAAAATAGTAGCCCAACTTCCTAAACTGTGTTTGTAAAATGCATTCACAGGTTTTGTGGGGTTTTTAAAATTGTTGTTATTTTAAGATGCTGTGAATTTGAAAGAATGAACATAATCATAAAATGTACAGGATTCTAAACCCATAATTCGGAATATTTAGAGTAAGTCTCAGTTTCTTGGTTATAACAAGAGCACATAAGCCAAAATAATTTTAAAAATTAAACAAAATTATTGGCTTATTTGACCCTGAAGTTTATTCAGACTATCAAACATGTTGCCCTGAAATTAGTAGCCTTAAGAATGAGAAATACAGTATAATGATTAAGATCATGGGTTTGGAACCAGAGTGCTAGGCTCAAAGTGTCTGCAATATAATAACTCAGTGACCTTTGGCAAGTTATTTAAATTCTCGGTATCCCCATTCATCTGTAAATCATACAAAATATTTGTATGCATATCATGGGGTTATTGTGAAGATTAAATGAGTTAATGATTTTAAGTACTTGGAAATTATCTAGTATATATTAAATGCCCCATTTTTAAAAAAACTTAATTTCCAGCTACATGAGTATGTATCTTTTTATGTGTGGAGATTCCTCAAAAAAATAAAACTAGGACTATCATATGATCCAGCAATCCCACTTCTGGGTATATATCCAAAGGAAATGAGACAGGTTATAAAGAGATATCTGCACACCCATGTTCACTGCATCAATATTCACAATAGTTAAGATGTGGAAACAATCTAAGTGCCCATCAATGGATGAATGAATAAAGAAGATATGGTGTGTATATATATATAATGGAATACTATTTAGCTGTAAAAAGAACATCCTGAAATTTGCACAACAGGGATGCACCTTGAGGGCATTATGTTAAGTGAAATAAATCAGACAGAGAAAGAAAATACTGTATGGTATCACTTATACATGAAATCAAAAAAAGCTGGACCTGTAGAAACAGAGAGTAGACTGATGGTTGCCAGGCACTGCAGAATGGGTAAAATAGAAAGATGTTATTCAAAGGGTACAAACTTCAATTATAAGTCCTGGGTATCTAACGTACAGCATGGTGATTATACAAAATAACAGTGTATTATATATTTGAAAGTTGCTAAAAGAGTAGATCCAAAATGTTCTCACCACAAAAAGAAATGGTAATTATGAGAAATAACTGAGATGTTAACTAATGCTATGATGGTAATCATTTTGTAATATATATGTGTATCAAATCAACATGATGTACACCTTAAACTTATACAATGTTTTATACATGTATAATACATGTCAATTATATTTCAATAAAGCTAGAAATACAAATTCTTGGCAAGTGTTATTTTCTCCATCCCTTATATGCTTTTCTACTAAAAATATGATTAGGTTCTCAACTACTGAGACTTACTGGGACAGATAATAAAACATACAATATGAGCCATGCATAAGATGCACTGAATTGAGAGCAGGTGAAGTGGGTTCAATTCCTACCTCTACCACTCATAAGCCCTTGTCCTTTGGGCTCACATTATCATTTGTAGAACTAAAAAAGTAGATGTTGGTAAGAAGGTGGTATGTTTAGTATAGATGTGAAAGTATAAATGTGACTAGTACTGATGAAATTCATAATAAAGTACCTCTTCTAAAATATAAAGATATTTTAAAAACATAACGAAGATATATACATGAGAATTCATTATCTTATATTTGTGTTATGGTGACATTTGTACAATTTATTCCTATTTTTTCCACGTAATATTATGAACTGGTTTAATTATTTAACAATTTAAAACTAAGAAAAAAGAAAATCACTAAAAACATTAAAATAGATGACAGCCATTTGAACTCATTACATAAACCAAAGCTGTAAGCTAGGAAAATCTGTTCTTGACACATAAAGTCACAAAATAAATTTATGACACATAGCAGGTACTTACAAGTAAAATGTGGAAATTTAAATGTGGATAGACTCCTAGAGGGAAGAATTATAGGTCATGAAATATATCTTCACTGATTGAGGGTTTAAGGCATGCATTAAAAAAAGAAACCAATTCTCCAAGTAGTTTGTATTTATATCTCATTACAGCCACTATGATTGGCTGACTTTCAATAAAATAAGTCACAAAGGAAAAAAATATGCTGGGAATCAGATTAACATGGCAGAGGAGTAGAACATGGAGCTTACCTTCTCCCACAAATACATCAAAAATACATCTATGTGTAGAACAATTCTCACAGAACATCTAATGAATGCTGGCAGAAGACATTAGATTTCTAAAAGGACAAGAAAATCTCCACATAACTGGGTAGGACAAAAGAAAAAAGAAAAAAAGAGAAAGGAATCAGGACAGGACCTGCACCCCTGGGAGGGAACTGAGAAAGAGGAAAAATTTCCACACACTGGGCAGTCCCCTCACCGGTGGAGAGATCAGCCAGGACAGGGTGGCAGGGGGGAGCTTTGAAGCCTCAGAGAAGAGCACTGCAACCAATTTGGAGAGGGGAAAGCAGAGAGATACCTGCACAGATGGTTGGTGCCACAGCCCTGTGCTCCCCAGCCTGAGACGCTCCTGTGTTTGTGCAGGCGGGCACTGGGTGCTGAGGCTCGGGCTTTGGAGGTCAGACCTGGGGAAAGGACTAGGGTTGGCTATGTGGAGACAGCCTGAAGGAGCTGAGGTGTGGTGCACCCCAACCAAGGGAGTACGGGAAGAAGCCTAGGCCTGCCAGAGAAGCAAGGTGCCATTGTTGGGGTGCACAGGAGGAGAGGGGCAGAACCACCATAGGAGCTTCTTTCTCTGCATGTATGTACTCTCAAGTGGCAGGGTACTGCCTACAAGAGCTCCAGGGGCGGGCGCGAGCCACTGCTGCCATCTCAGACTCCAGAGGCAAGTGAAGACCTCTGCCACTGCCAAGGGTCCCACGAGACAGTGCCAGTCTCTGCCCCCACCTTCCTGGGAGCCTGCAAGAGCAACACACCTGCACACCCCCTACTCAAGGGGATAATGGTCAGCACATGCTAAGGGAAGAGATAGCAAGCATCCAAACTAAAAGCAGCCCTTGCACCAAAAAAATATTAAACCCACATAAGCTACGCTGGGACACTCCGGCACATAAATAGCCCTCCAAGACTACAGTAGATAACTGTTTCTCCTAAACTCATAAAGTAAAAGAAATATAAGTAAAATGAAGAAGCAGAGGAACCACTCCCAGTTAAAAGACCAAGAGAATTCCCCTGAAGGAACAAACAATGTAACAGATCTCTTTAGTCTAATAGAAACCAAGTTCAAAAAAGGAGGTAAAGAAAATACTGAAGGAATTAAGGCTATAGACAGAAATGCAGATTACTGTAAAAAGGAACTAGAAACTATAAGCAGGAGCCAAAAAAAATTAGAAAATTCATTTGCCTAGAAGAAAGCTGAGATAAAGGCAATGAATAGCAGAATTAATCATGCAGAAGAAATAATAGGTGATCTGGAAGATGGAATACTGGAAATTACACAATCAGAACAGCAGACAAAAAGACAAATGAAAAAAAAAAATGAAAGCAATACAAGAGACCTATGGGATAATATAAAGCATGCCAATCTATGCATAATACGGATTCCAGAAGGAGAAGAAAGAGGAAAGGGGATTGAAAATGTATTTGAAGAAATTACGGCTGAAAACTTCCCAAACCTAAAGAAGGAAACATATATCCAGATACAAGAAGAGCAGAGGGTCCCAAACAAGATGAACTCAGACCTACACCAAGACATATAATAAAAATGGCAAAAGTTGACGATAAAGAGAAGATTCTAAAGGCAGCAAGTAAAAAACAAAGAATGAATTACAAAGGAACCCTCATAAGGCTACCAGCTGATTTCTCTACCAAAATATTGCAGGCCAGAAGGGAATGGCAAAATATATTTAAAGTCTTGTAGGGGGAAAATCTGCAAACCTACAATATACTACTCAGCAAGACTGTCATTTAGAATAGGAGGAGAGATAAAGAATTTCTCAGACTACCAAAAACCAAAAGAATATAGCAATACAAAGCCTATTCTAAAAGAAATATTGCGAGGTCTTCCTAAATAGAAAAGAAGCAAGAAGATCTAAGAAAGAAGAAGTCACAATTGGAAAATAAATCACTTAAATAAGCCAATATACACATTAAAAAAAAGAAAAATAAAACTTACTTGTGAAAGCGATGAAAAACCCAAGGAACAGCAAAAGGATAAACATGAAGATGTAAAAAAGGACATCAAAATCATAAAATCAGGAAAGGAAAGTATGAAAAAAATATATATATATATATTTTTCAGAATCTGTTTGAGCCTATATGACTATCAGTCTAAAGCAAGCAGATATTGGAAGGGGTTAACATACTTGTAAAACAGGGTAACCACAAATCAAAAACAGACAACAGATTCACAAAAACAAAAAAAGAAGAGAACAAAAGCATAAAATAAAAGGAAATCATCAAACCACACACACAAAAAAGGAACAAAGAAGAAACATAGAATCAACTGGAACACAAGGTTTAAAAAGGCAATCAATACAGATGTATCAATAATTACCTTAAATGTCAACAGACTGAATTGTCCAATAGAAAGACATAGACTGGTGGACTGGATTAAAAAAAAAAAAAGAGCCTACAATATGCTGCCTACAAGAGACCCACCTAGGGTAAAGGACATATATAGATTAAAACTGATGGGATGGAAAAAGATATTTCATGAAAATGGAAATGATAAGAAAGTGGGAATCGCAATACTCATATCAGACAAAATAGACTTTAAAACAAAAGCCATAAAGAAAGATAAAGGAAACTAAAATGATAAAAGGATCAATACAAGAGGAGGATTTTACACCTGTACATATATGCATCTAATACAGGAGCACCCAGATACATTTAAAAAAAATACTAATGGACCTAAAGGGAGAAATTGATGGGACTACAATAAGAGTAGGAGACTTTAACACCCTACTCACATCAATGGACAGATCTTCTAGATAGAAAATCAGTCAGGCAACAGAGATCCTAAATGATACAATAGAACAGTTAGACTTAATTGATATTTTCAGGACATTACATCCAAAAAAACACCAGAATACACATTCTTTTTAAATGCACATAGAACATTCTCTAGGGCACAAAACTAACCTCAACAAATATAATAGTATAGAAATGATTTCAAGTGTCTTCTCTGACCTCAACAGCATGAAACTAGAAATCAACCACAGGAAAAAAAATGATTACATGGAAACTAACAACATGCTATTAAAAAGCCAATAGGTCAATGAGGAAATCAAAAAGGAAATTAAAAAATACCTTGAGACAAAGGACAAAAAAACCACAACCATACAAAATCTATGGGATGCAGCAAAAGCAGTTCTTAGAGGGAAGTTCATAGTGATACAGGCCTTCCTCAAAAAACAAGAAAAATCTCAAACAACCTAACCTGTCACCTAAAATAATTAGAAAAAGAAGAACAAAGCCTACAGTCAGCAGAAGGAAGGAAATAATAAAGATCAGAGAGGAAATCAATAAGAGATTAAAAAATAATAGAAAAAAATAATAAAACCAGGAGCTGGTTCTTTGAAAGGCTAAACAAAATTGAAAAGCCTCTAGCCAGGCTCACCAAGAAGAGAGAGGAACCACATAAACAAAATAAGCAATGCGAAAGGAGAGTTAATAAACAATAATGCAGAAATTTAAAAAAAGAGAATATTATGAACAATTATATGACAACAAATTGGACAACCTAGAAGAAAGGGACAAGTTTCTAAAAACATACAGCCCACCAAAACTGAATCAAGAACATATAGATAATTTGAATAGACTGATCACTAGAAGTAAATTAGACTCTGTAATAAAAACAACAACAACAACAATTCCCTACAAACAAAAGTCCAGGACCAGATGGCTTAAGGGTGAATTCTACCAAACATAAAAAGAACTTGTACCGATCCTTCTAAAAGTCTTCTAAAAGACTGAAGAGGAAGAACACTCCCAAAGACATTCTATGAAGCCACCATCACCCTGATACCAAAACCAGACAAAAACACTACCAAAAAGGAAAATTACAGACCAATATCTTTGATGCATATAAATGCAAAAATTCCCAATAAAATACTAGCAAACCAAATCCAACAAAACATAAAAAAGATCATATACCATGACCAAGTGGGATTCATCCCAAGTTAACAAGGATGGTTCAACATATGCATATCAATCAATGTAACATCTATGATCATCTCAATAGATGCAGAAAAAGCATTTGACAAAATTCAACATCCATTCATGATAAAAACTCTTACCAAGGTGGGTACAGACGGAACATATCTCAACATAATAAAAGCCATTCATAACAAACCCACAGACATATAATACTCAATGGTGAAAAGCTGAAAGCCTTCCCACTAAAATCTGGAACAAGACAAGGATGCCCACTCTCACCACTTCTATTCAATACAGTATTGGAAGTCCTAGCCACAGCAATTAGACAAGAAAAAGAAATAAAAGGTATCCAAATTGGAAGGGAAGAGGTATAATTGATACTATATGCAGATAACATGATACTATATAAAGAAAACCCTAAGGACTTCACACAAAAACTACTAGAACTGATAATAAATTCAACAAAGTAGCAGGATACAAGATTAATATTCAGAAATTGGTTGCATTTCTTTATACTAACAATGAAATATCAGAAAGTAAAAGTCAAAAAAGCAATACCTTTTAAAATCACACCAAAAAAAAAAAAAACTTAGGAATAAGGCTAACCAAAGACGTGAAAAATTTATATGCTGAGAACTATAAAACATTAATAAAGAAAATTAAAGAGGAGTCAAAGAAATGGAAAGATATTCCATGCTCTTGGATTGGAAGAATTAATATTGTTAAAATGGCCATACTGCCCAAAGCACTATATAGTTTTAATGTGATCCCTATCAAATTATGCATAACATTTTTCACAGAACTAGAAAAAATAATCCAAAAATATATATGGAACCATAAAAGACCCAGAATTGCCAAAGCAATCCTGAGGAAAAAGAACAAAGCAGGAGGCAAAACTCTCTCGGACTTCAGACAATACTACAAAGCTACAGTAATGAAAACAGCAGTGTGATATTGGTACAAAAACCGCCATATGGATCAATGGAACAGAGTAGAGAGCCCAGAAATAAACCCACACACCTACCATCAATTAATCTTCGACAAAGGAGGCAAGAATATAAAATGGGAAAAAGACAGTCTCTTCAGGGAGTGGTGCAGGGAAAGTTGGACGGCTGCATGTAAATCGATGAAGTTAGAACATACCCTCATACCATACACAAAAATAAACTCAAAATGGCTTCAAGACAAACATAAGACATGACACCATAAAACTCCTAGAAGAGATCACAGGCAAAATATTCTCTGACATAGATTGTACCAATGTTTTCTTAGGTCACTCTCCCAAGGCAATAGAAATAAAAACAAAAATAAACAAACGGCACCTAATCAAACTTATGAGCTTTTGCACAGGAAAGGAAACCATAAACAAAACAAAAAGACAACCCAAAGAAGGGGAGAAAATATTTGCAATCAATGTGACCAACACGAACTTAATCTCCAAAATATACAAACAGCTCACACAACTCAACAACAAAAAAATAAACAACCCAACCAAAAAATGGGCAGAAGACCTAAACAGACATTTGTCCAAAGAAGACATACAGATGGCCAGTAGGCACATGAAAAGACGATCAACATCACTAATTATTAGAGAAATCCTCAAATGAAAATTACAATGAGGTACCACCTCCCACTGGTCAGAATGTCCATCATTAAAAAGTCTACAAATAACAAATGCTGGAGAGGGTGTGGAGAAAAGGGAACCCTCCTACACTGTTGGTCGAGCCACTATGGAAAACAGTATGGAAGATCCTCAGGAAACTAAAAATAGAATTACTATATGAGCCAGCAGTCCAACTCCTGGGCATATATCCAGACAAAACTGTAATTCAGAAAGATACATGCACCCCAATGTTCACTGCAGTGCTGTTTACAATAGCCAAGACATGGAAGAAACCTAAATGTCCATCAACAGATGAATGGATAAAGAAGATATGGTGCATATATAGAATGGAATACTATTCAGCCATAAAAAAGAATGAAATAATGCCATTTGAAGCAACATGGATGAGACTAGAAATTACCTACTAAGTGAAGTCAGAAAGAGAAAGACAAATACTATATGATATCACTTATATGTGGAATCTAAAATATGGCACAAATGAACTTATCTATGAAACAGAAACAGACTCGCAGACATAGAGAACAGACTTGTGGTTGCTAAGTGGGAGTGGGGGAGGGAAAGGGATGGAGTGGTAGTTTGGAGTTAGTAGATGCACACTTACATTTAGAATGGATAAACAAGGTCCTACTGTATAACACAGGGAACTATATCCAATCCCCGGGATAAACCATAATGGAAAAGAATATATATATGTGTAAAACTGAGTCACTTTGTTATACAGTAGAAATTAGCACGTTGTAGATTAACTATACTTCAATTAAAAAAAAAAGAAAAAGAATATGGTACTGCACACCTTTGTTAATGTTATCCTGTAACGATTAACTTATTTTGAAAGTCACATCTCATCCTATTTTGTTTTTACTCTCTCTCTTAATATCTCTCCACCCTTTGTGTGTATACAATAAATAAACCACACAATCTCAAAATGTATCAATACTAGGGAAAAAACTCTAAATTTCTAATTATAAAGGCGTTTATTATGTTCATCCTAAATGTAATACAATTTCACCCCTATCCAATTTTTGCTTAATTGTATCACTGTTTATTTTAAGACTTTCTACTAGTCTACTCTCTAATTTTAACCAGTTCTGAAACATATACTGACCCAGCCCTTTAAATGTCATACATAAACATTACATTTCAGAAGAACTGTTGCCTAATACAAGGTAAAACTTTGTCCCTCCTTGTTTTAAATCTAAATAACATATGCTTTTTGCTTTAGTGAATTTTAATGATACTTACTGATCATGAACTATGTGCCACAGAACAAACACTAGTGAATAAGTTGTAGATAATATTACCTGAAACATCACAAAGTTATTTATCCTGAATTTATGGATTAAAAGCAGATATGGAAATACTACCTCTGTTGGGATTTATCCTAGTTATTTATTGTTACATAATAAATTACTCCAAAAAATTAGTGGCTTAAAATAACAAATAATTATTATCTCATAGTTTTTCTGGGTTAGTAATCTGGGCACAGGTTTTGTCTCAGGGTCTCTCACGAGGCTGCTTATCTGAAGTTTCACCTACAAGCAGAATTGTTGGCAGAACTTAGGTCCTCACGGGTACTGGCCAGCAACATCAGTTCCTTGCCATGTGCACCTCTCCATAGAGCATCTCACATGTCAACTGATTTCTATCAGAGTAAGAAAGTGAGAGAAGGGAGAGCAAGACAGAAGTCAAAGTACTTTGAAACCTAATTCCAGAAATAACATCCCATCACTTGTTGTGTTCATTAGAAATGAATAAATAAATAAAGTGCATCACTAAAATCAGCCGACACACAAGGGGGAGAGGATTTATAAGAACTTGAAAAACATGGGGTAGGGATCATTTGGGACCATCTTAGAGGTTGTCTACTACAGAATTGTGGCAGAAAAAAGACTAGTACTGAGTAAAGTTTTGAGTTTCATTTCATGACCAGTTTTAGATTAAAAGGCTGTAAAATTTTGTCAATATATTAGATTAACGTTAAACATTTTGGAAAATTAGGATTCTAGCCAGTTTTATATTTTGCCACAATTTCAAATACATGAAATGATGCCTTCTTAATGTTTTTCCTCTTGATTAGAAACATAATCACTTGGGCTCCAGTGATTTCCCACAACTGCATGTTTCATGTAATTATTTTATAATTACATAAAAGTAGTGAAATCTAATAGAAATAGAGCCAGAACTACAGATTATGAGTAATACAGAAATTAATATTTTATAGCTACTTTATAGATTCCCATCTGTTTGGTCTCTTCAGTATCGTTAATTTGTTGACTTTGCTTATTATTTAGATTTAAAGTAAAAATTTATGCTATAATAAGTAAGTTCTACTAAATTGTCAAGTTATAGCTGTCTTCCTGAGCTCAGGCAGTATTCTAGATAGCTTTTACTGATATTAGGATATTTAATATCTGTTTACACATAGAAGACAAAATTGAATTTATTACTATATAAACATAGCCAAAATCTTGCTGCATTTGGGAAAAACATAAATTCTTATGGCCCTGCCAAAGGAAAAGCCCCTCATGTCATCCTGGTCCAAATTATTACTCTTTTTATGAAACTATACTTGGTCCCAGAACTTTAAAATACGTAATACCTGAGTATTTCTAAAACATAATATTCTTTTTATTTTTAGGTCAAAAGTTTTGCCTTGTTTGTGTTATAAAAAAGTTAATGAATTTTCCCCAAACTACAAGCAACCTGCATTTTCAAGGGTTTCTACTTTTATGAAGCTTTCTAAAACATAATAGACCTAATTTGTTAAACTATGTTTTTCTATATTCGAGTCTTTGGATTTGGATAATGTTTTTTGTCCTGAGCACCTGGATGAGGAGTAGAGAAATTTACTGAGATGACGAAGTCTATACACAGAACAGGCTGGGGCCATGGGTTGGAAAAGATCAGAGAATGACTTAGAATGTGTTGAGTATGAGAAGTTTATTGGAGAGTAAACTGGAGATACTGAATAGGAAATTGAATATGAGCCTGAATTTAAGGAAAATTAATACAGGCAATTATTACCACACGAATAAATGTACAGCCATTAGACCTGACAGAGTAATTTTTAGTATTACTACATGTGTACATGTCAGCAAAGGGCTCACTGCCCAACACACATAGAAATCAATACTATGGCACTGGCTTTTAAGAAAAGAAAAAGCCTTATTGCAAAGTTGATTGGTGAGACAGGAGGTAGGGCTCAAATCCGTCTCCACGGTGGCAAGTGAGGTGGATATTTAAGGGTTAGGGTTTTGGAGTGGTAAAGAAAGGAGGAGAGCAGTTGGATACAAAGTTCAAGGAAGTGTTAAGTTCTTATACGCAGGTACAAGCAGGTTTCATGCCTCTTCATGGGTCACATGTGCAAATTTTGGGAGTTGGTATTAAACATGTGGGGGAACTTGGGGCTGTGACATCAAAAGGTCATCTATAGACAAGCAAGTCTACTGTGCAGACTTGGTTCAGACACACTGGTTCCATCCCCAATTTCAGTCAGTTTTGTTGTATTACAAACAGAGGGGTTTTTAACCAGCTGTTCCCTTATTTGCTGTTCTGTAAGACAAGCTCAAGGATTTCTGTAAGTCACCAGTTTCTGTTAACACTATGGGGCGTGATTTCAGAATGGGATTTTTAACTCTGTGGGCATGGTTTCACATAGATTAAGAAACAAGTAAACCAACTAAGAGATAAGGTTAGTATTGTTAGAGGACTGACAGTGGCATCTTTGAAGCCAAGCTAAGGATGTGCTTCAAGAATGGGCAATTGTATCAATAGCTACAACCAGGTAAGTAAGATGAAAACTGAAACTTGACCTTGAATATAGTGATATGTCACTGTTGACACTGACAAAGTATATTTCATCATTCTAATGGGGTCAAAATTCTTACTGGAATGGGATCAAGGCAAAATGAGAGAAGACAAAATAGGGATGATAGTCTAGATAAATGTATTTAGGATTTTAGTGTAAAGGGATCAGAAAAAAGAAAAGAGTGTAAGTTATAGTGAGATATTTGGTTAAGAGGATTTATAGAAAATGTCCCCTTATGTTCAGCAAGATGAAGGACACTTGTTACTGTGACAGATTTTTTTAGTTCTGTGGTAGTGATTAATGTGTAAATATAACAGATTCTTCTGAAATAATAAGAGTGGAATAAAGATAGCAAGCTTAGAAACTGTTGAGGTATATTTGTGTGAGTAAATCCATGAACTATATAGGGAAGTAGACAATAGCAAAAATATAAAAAAACAAGGCTGGTTCTTTAAAATGTTTAGTATGATTTATAAATCTTTGGCAGCATTAATAAAGGTAAAAAGAAAGAAAATAAGAGTGAGCAAAATTCACAATAAATAATGTAAAATAGCTTCTGACATATCAGAGATTTATAAAATGATAAAAGAATATTATAAGAAATTTAATCATTGTAAATTTGCAAATATATTTGAAAGCATTTATGTAAAAATATAAAATACAAAAATTTACAGGAAAATAGAAATCATGAATAAGCTACTGACTTTTTAGTAACTAATAAAATAATTAAAATGTCACCACACCACCCTAAAATTCCTTAGTCCTACATGTTCCCTTTTTTTTCCCTGGTGAATTTCACCTAATACTCAAGGATTATATAAACCCATTGTAATACACACTGTATTTTTTAAGCTTGTGTAGCATTCATTTCAGAACCATAAGAAAAGTATGAGAATAGAAATCAAAGTTCTTTTCACTTATGAACATATATTCAAACATTTTAGATAAAATTTTCAATTAAGTGAATCCCATGGTATATTAAAAATGCTTTGTAAATTTAAGCAGAAGACATGGGCTAAGAGAACAAGCCAGCATGGGAAGAAGAACAGGAAGAATTCCGAGAAGCATGAAGAGCAAATGAAAACTCTGAGTTTGCGAACATCTTGGAACATTCAAGAAATCTAAAGAAGGGAAACACAGTGACATCTGTCAGACACTTTGAACTAACAAGCTTCAGGTAGTTCGCAGTTTTAACGTCTGATTGTGCTCCATGTCTTCGATATGTCTATATTTTTGCAAAGCTGAGTTTTGTGTGATGCTATGATAAAAAAGAACTATCCAGAGAAAAATCAGTGTGGAAAAGGAAGTGAGAGTGGTGGTGTCCAACGCAAATACAAGATTTAAAAAGATGCACAAAATCCAACAGCCACGCACATTCCATTGGAGAAAATGTAAAAATGGACATGTAGTTCTGGGTGGTGAAGACACAGAGATGAATGGAAAATCAGAAGACTGGAAAGAGCATGCCTTCTCTCAACATCTCAGGTTGAGCACTTTTAAATTCTTGCCATAGAATGAAAAGATAACATTTAATAGATGCACAAAGGTCCAAACACAGATAGCCAAAGCTAATTGAGTATTTGTACTCCTTCCATGTCACTGAGTATCTACAAAAAAAGTTTATGAATTGGGAGAGGGAACTATTTTGTCTAGTTTCCTAAGAAACAGATTAAAAAAAAATTGGAACTAGTAACAGAATGTATAATAAGATTCAGATATTAATTCCTGCTGACTTTAAAATCACCAGAATACTTCATGATCATAAAAAATAATAAAACAATATTGAGCATTAGGTGGGGAGAACACTGATCAAAAGGCTTATCACTACTATCACTGTATTTTTAAATTCAGCAGATAAGTTAAAAACAATGTTTTAGAACACATTTAAAATAATTATCCTTTTTTTTTTTTTACTTTTTATTATACTACATGCTCAAAAATATGCACACAAACAATAAATGGAAAGGAAAACAAAGGTTGTGTCATCTTGGAAGATACTTCTTTTGATAAAGGAATCAGATCTGACATCAAACTAGAGAGAGTAAAAACTGAGTGTTTTAAGCCAAATGTAACAGCACTTTTCCTAAATTTCTCTATCCTCTTTAGAATACTCTTCCATTCTTCTGCACAAGATGCCATATACTTTCCAGCACGAGCAGAAAGAAAGATATGGGATACAATACAGAACACTCAAAGAGAGACTTTTCTAGTTCAAAATCCTAGTTCAAAAATGATACCTATGAAGTCAAGTACAAAACATTAAAATGTTTCTATCTCTCACTGGTACTTATCTTACAGAATTTCTTTGTCCAATATGGTAGCCACTAACAACACTGGACTTCTACGAATTACAGTAAATTAATTAAGTACAAATATGATTAAAAACTTAGTTTTTTAGCCATACTAAACCACATCTCAACTGTTCAATAGCCATATGTGATTAATGAATCTTGTATTGAAGAGTGAAGATATAGAATATTACCAATGTTGCAGAAAGTTCTACTGGACAGGTCTACTATAGAATGAATGGAATATGGGAGAGCATCAATCCCATACTAAATGTAAACTATAAGATCATAGCAATCCTTTTTCTAGATAATTTAATGTTCTGCAGTGTGCTTTGAAAATATACAAATAGACAAGTAGATAATTTTTAAAAATCCATGTATTAGAAATTGATATATTATTAATGAAGCTCCATAATTAAGTGGTGAAATGATGGACATTTTAGTAGATGTTATTAAGAAAAGGTGCACAATATATGGAGAAGAATAAAACTAAAATTAGAACTACCATATGATTCAGCAATCCAACTTTTGAGTATATATTCAAAGGAAATGAAAATAAGATCTTGAAGAGATCTTAAAAATTGAGGGACAAAGGTTCAAAAAACTGATACTGAAATGGAAAAAAGACATTAACAAATAATTTACAAAAATACATATGAAATTTGTCCTCAAATATACGGAAAAATATTCAAGCTCACTCAATGGTAAGTCATACATATCTGGGATGACGCTGCTGAACCAAATTCGGGAAAAGCTTGTATTTGAAAGCAGAATGCTCCCATCTGTCAGTTTAATGTCTCCATGGCTTATAATGGAATGTGTGAAATATAATGTGTTGTAAACTGGTAGTTTGAACTGGGAGGGGATTTTAAAAGTATGCTGAAGAGAGATGCTCTCTCTCACATACACACATTTTTTTTTTTTCTTTAGGAAAACTTACTCCTGGCAGCTGGTTTGACTAATTCCCTGATACCTGCTTCCACACAATAATATCCACAGTTCATTAAAAGTAAAAAGCATGAAAACACATTCTGTTTGTGAGGTCTGGGGAAACAGGTACTTTCATATGTCATAAATATTAAAGCTGATGCCTATTGTGTTAGGTTGGGCTCTCAGGAAACAGATACCATGATGGAATGTGACATGCAGGGATCAAGACCTGTGAAAAAAGGAGGGAGACAGCAAATTTGGATGGAGGAAGAAGTGTAACTATGATGCAAGACCAATAAAATCTAGCCAGTCTACAGGAAGACTTGGAACATATATAACACCTAAGAATTGTCTTTTGGAAGCTGAAAAGGACAGGTCTTTATACTCCTGTTCTGACTGGTTATTCAGTGTCGGTGGCCCTTGGTTCTCTGCAGCTGAGTCAGATCCTAATGGTATTAACAGTTAGAGTCTATATGCTGACAGCTGGGGTCACAAGTACTTCTTGAGCAGGTAATCTGAGAGATTCTGTTTCCATCACAGTACTTATAATGAGGATAGGAATGAAATGGGAATCATGAACAGAAAAGGAAAATAATATAAGAGGTATCTAATGATGGTAATGTGCCCTGTCCTTAGGAGTATTCTTAAGTCAATCTTACACATCTGGCATTATTTATTGATACATGCCACAGGGTTAAGTCCCAAGTCAGCCTAATTTGCTCTTTGGGAATTCACATCATTTCCCTGAGTCACTGTGGTCTTAACTGATATGTAAAACAGCAAGGATAATAATTTTATCATAAAGAATTTCTGAGGCACATGGTACTTCTGTTCCCTTTGAGGCTTGAAACTTTGTTTTAAACATCTTTATGCAATAAAATATTATATACTGTACATAAACAGTCAATGGATATACTTTTTTTTTTGGTTAAATATAGTAAACATGTTAGAAGTCTGATTATTCTAGTAAAAGCTGACAATACCAAAGCTCAGTCAAAAAACGTTCAGATATCAAAGCTTAGTCAAAAAGAATTTACATAGTGAACGAGGACTGAAAGCTCAATAGAAAGTGTTATCAGGCAGATTAGATGCCAAGTTCTGAGAAGTCAAGAAAAGTAGAAAAACTGATGATCTAAGAAAGAAGGCTCAGAAAGACAGAGGAAATGAGTATCATTAGATACCTTCTATATGCTAGGCACTGAACTGGGTATTTAAAATATTTTTTCCCACTTATATGCACTTATAACTTTGTGAATTAAGAATGATTACTCCATTGACAGGAATACAATAATAGTAGGAGACTGTAACACCCCACTCACATAGATGGACAGATTTTCTAGACAGAAAATCAATAAGGCAACAGAGACCCTAAATGATACAGTAGAACAGTTATACTTAATTGATACTACATCCAAAAAAAAAACAAAAAAGAAACCCAGAACACACATTTTTTTCAAGCACACATGGAACATTCTCTAGGACTGACCACATACTAGGGCACAAAACAAGCCACAACAAATTTAAGAGTACAGAAATTATTTCAGGTATCTTTTATGACCACAACAGCATGAAAGTAGAAATCAACCACAGAAAAAGAAATGAGAAAAAAATGATTATGTGGAGACTAAACAACATGCTACTGTTGTTTAGCAATGGGTCAACAGTGAAATCAAAGAGGAAATTAAATAATACCTTGAGAAAAAAGACAATGAAAACACAACCATATAAAATATATGGGACGCAGCAAAAGCAGTTCTTAGAGGGAAGTTCATGGTGATACAGGCATGGCTCATGGTGATACAGGCCTTCCTCAAAAAACAAGAAAAATCTCAAAGAAACAACCCAACCTACCAACTAAAAGAATCAGAAAAAGAAGAACAACAAAACCTATAGTCAGCATAAGGAAGGAAATAATAAAGATCTTAGAGGAGATAAATTTTAAAAGATTAAAAAACAGTAGAAAAACTTAATAAAACCAATAGCTGGTTCTTGAAAGGGTAAACAAAATTAACAAACCTCTGGCTGGGTTCACCAAGGAGAGGAACCAAATAAACAAAATAAGACATGCAAAATAAGAAATAATAACCAATATCTCAGAAATTTTTAAAAAGTAGAGAATACTATGAACAAATATATGACAACAAATTGTGCAACCTAGAAGGGACAAGTTTCTAGAAACATACAGCCCACCAAAACTGAATTAAGAACATATAGATAATTTCAACAGACTGGTCACTAGAAGCAAATTAGACTCAGAAATAAAAACAACAACAACAACAAACTCCTTACAAACAAAAGTCCAGGGCCAGATGGCTTCACAGGTGAATTCTACCAAACATAAGAAGAACTTATACTGATCCTTCTCAAACTCTTCCAAAAGACTGAAGAAGAAGAACACTCTCAAAGACATTCTATGAAACCACCATCACCCTGATACCAAAACCAGACAAAGACACTACCAAAAAGGAAAATTACAGGCCAAAAGCTTTGATGCATATAAATGCAAAAATTCCCAACAAAATACTAGCAAACCAAATCCAACAACACATAAAAAAGATCATATACCATGACCAAGTGGGATTCATCCCAAGTTAACAAGGATAGTTCAACATACGCAAATCAATCAATGTAATACACCACATTAACAAAAAAGAGTCAGAAACCACATGATCATCTCAATAGATCCAGAAAAAAATTTTTGATAAAATTCAACATCCATTCATGATAAAAACTCTTACCAAAGTGGGTATAGAGGGAACACATCTCAACATAATGAGAGCTACTTATGACAAACCCAAAGTCAATATAATACTCAATACTGAAAGCCTTCCTGCTAAAATCTGGAAATAAGACAAGGATGCCCACTCTCACCACTTCTATTCAACACAGTATTGGAAGTCCTAACCACAGCAATCAGACAAGAAAAAGAAATAAAAGGTATCAAATTGGATGGAAAGAGGTAAAATTTTCATTACATGCAGATGACACATATATATATGTGTATTATATATAGAATACCCTAAAGATTCCACACAAAAACTACTAGAACAGACAAATTCAGAAAGGTAGCAGGAAATAAGATTAACATACAGAAATCAGTTGCATTTCTTTACACTAACAATGAAATATAAAAAAGGGAATGTAAAAAAAAAATCCCTTTTAAAATTGCACCCAAAAAAATAAAATACTTAGAAATAAACCTGACCAAGTAGGTGAAAGACTTACATGAGAACTATAAAACTATAATAAAGAAAATTAAAGAGGATTCAAAGAAATGGAAAGATATCCCATGCTCTCAGATTGGAAGAATTAGTATTGTTAAAAAGGCCATACTACCCAGAGCAATCTACATATTTAATGTGATCCCTATCAAATTACCCATGACATTTTTCACAGAACTAGAAAAAATAATCCAAAAATTTATATGGAACGATAAAAGACCCAGAATTGCCAAAGCAATCCTGAGGAAAAAGAACAAAGCAGGAGGCATAACCCTCCCAGACTTCAGACAATACTACAAAGCTACAGTAATCAAAACAGCGTGGTATTGGCACAAAAAACAGACAAATGGATCAATGGAACAGAACAGAGAGCCCGGAAATAAACCCACACACCTATGGTCAGTTAATCTTTGACAAAGGAGGCAAGAATGCACAATGGAGAAAAGACAGTCTCTTCAGGGAGTAGTGCTGGGAAAGTTTGACAGCTGCATGTAAATCGAAGAAGTTAGAACATATCCTCACACCATACACAAAAATAAACTCAAAATGGCTTAAAGACTTAAATATAAGACATGACACCATAAAACTTAGAAGAGAACATAGGCAAAACATTCTCTGACATAAATTGCACCAATGTTTTCCTAGGTCAGTCTCCCAAGAAAATAAAAATAAAAGCAAAAATAAACAAATGGGACGTAATCAAACTTACAAGCTTTTGTACAGCAAAGGAAACCACAAACCAAACAAAAAGTCAACCTACAGACTGAGATATTATATTTGCAAATGATGAGACTTGATAAGGGCTTAATTTCCAAAATACTCAAACTGCTCATACAACCAACAACAAAAAAATAAACAACCCAATCGAAAAATGGGCAGAAGACCTAAATAGACACTTCTCCAAAGAAGACATATAGATGACAAACAGGCAGATGAAAAGATGCTCAACATCTCTAATTATTAGAGAAATGCAAATGAAAACTACCATGAGGTACCACCTCCTGCTGGTCAGAATAGCCATCATTAAAAAGTCTACAAACAACAAATGCTGGAGAGGGTGTGGAGAAAAGGGAACCCTCCTACACTGTTGGTGGGAATGTAAGTTGGTGCAGCCACTATGGAAAACAGTATGGAGGTTCCTCAAAAAATTAAGAATAGACTTGCCATCTGATGCAGCAATCCCTTTCCTGGGTATATATCTGGACAAAACTATAATTCAAAAAGATACATCCACCCCTATGTTCATAGCAGCACTATTCATAATAGCCAAGACATGGAAATAACCTAAATGTCCATCAACAGATGAATGGATAAAGGAGATGTGGTACATGTATACAGTGGAATACTACTCAGCCATAAAAAAAGAATGAAATCATGCAATTTGCAGCAACATGGATGGTCAGAGATTATCAAACTAAGTGAAGTAAGTCAGAAAATGAAAGACAATTACCATATGATATCACTTATACATAGAATAAAAAATATGACACAGATGAACTTATCTATGAAACAGAAACAAACCCACAGACATAAAGAAGAGACAGGTGGTTGCCAAGGGCAAGGGGGTGGGGGAGGGAGGGATTGGGAGTTTGGGGTTAGCAGATGCACACTATTATATATAGAATGGATGAACAAGGTCCTACTGTACAGCACAGAAAACTATATTCAATCTCCTGTGATAAACCACAATGGGAAAGAATATAAAAAAGACATATATATATAAAACTGAATCATTTTGCTGTACAGCAGAAATTAACACATAGTAAATCAGTGATACTTCAATTTAAAAAATTAGTACTGCAAACTTATAGAAAAGGTAACTGAGGTAGAGAGGAGCAAATTAAGTTGTCCAAGACCAAAGAGCTAGTAAATGGTAAATTCTATATTCAACACCAGTCACTCTGAGCCCTAAGCCATTATTCTTTTCAGTTAATAATTTCACAGTTGAACACTACTGTTAAGCCAAAATCTGTCTGTATTTTGTGTTCAGTGTACCAAACAACCGATAAATAAAACCCTTTATTCCTGGTTGTGGAGCCTAGTTATTTTCCTCAAAAACTGGCAGGGCACCTAATTGATATTCTATTGGCTGGATCATTTTCAGGTAGGCAGTGGTTATTTATTTTACCCTCCTAGGTATGTATGACTTGGGATATGAGGTAAAAGATAAGGGTTATAGGAAACTGAGCTGGGTGTTAAAGTGGTTCAGAAATGATGTTAAAACAGCCCCGTGTAGAGTCAAGGAAAATGGGAATGACTACATTGGAGGGCAAAACAGAAAGTAAAGGCAGAGAGTAAAGCCAGAACATCAAACCAAATGCTCTGGATTTAAAGGCAGAAACTAAATGCTAGCTTTTAGGATGGAAACCAGACAAAAACTTAAGTAAACAACTATGAGCTACCACTACACTCTTATTGGAATGGCCAAAATACAGAACACTGACAACTACAAATTCTGACACTGATATGGAACAACAGGAACTCTCACTCATTGCTTATGGGAATGCAAAATGGTACAGAAACTTTCAAAGTTTGGTGATTTCTTACAAAACTAAACATGTTCTGATTCAGTAATCATGCTCCTTGGTATTTACCCAAAAGAGTTGAAAACTTGTATCTATACAAAAACCCGCATACGGATGTTTATAGCAGTCTTATTCATAATTGCCAAAACTTGAAAGCAATCAAGTTGTATTTCAGTAGGTGAATGGATAAATAATTGTTTTGCATCCAGATAATGGAATCTTATTCAGTGCTAAAAAGAAATGAGCTCTCAAGCCCTTAAAATACATGAAGGAAACTTAAATGCATATTACTAAATGAAAGATCAACTGAAGAGGTTACCTACTTTATGATTCCAACTCTATGACATTCTGGAAAAGACAAACCTTGGAAACAGTAAAAAGGTCAGTTGTTGCCAGGAATTAGGGGTGAGGGAAAGATAAATAAGCAGAGCACAGAGCATTTTTAGGCCAGTAAAAATACTCTGTACGGTACCATAATGTTGGATACATGTCATTATACATTTATCCAAACCCACAGAATGCACAAAACCAAGAGTGAGTCATAATGTAAACTATGAGCTTTGCAGGGTAATGATGTGTCAATGTAAGGCCATATATTTAAACATATACCACTCTGGTGGGTGATATTGATAATGGGGGAGGCTATCCATTTATGGAGGCAGGGTGTATATCAGGAAATCACAGTACCTTCCACTTAATTTTGCTGTGAACCTAGTAATGATTTTAAAAAGCCTATTTGAAAAAAAAATAAACAAGAACAACTATTACGTGAATTTGGATAGGTGACTTTTTGTGGTGTCTGTGTAGCTACAGGGACATTTTCTGGGATACTCCAGGATTTGCCTTGTGGGATGAGAGCTAGTAAGGGCTCCAAACCAACTTGTTCAATTCTCTGCTATGAAGTCCGTTATAAGTTATCTAGAGCAACATTCTTAATGTGGGAGTAAGGAAACAGGCTCAGAGAGGTTAAGTAACTTACAGCAAGTGACATAGCTATTGTATGTCAGTCTTCATCTATAAAACGTCAGTGTCTTATCTGAGAAGTGTCAATGTCAGCAATGACTGCTTTTTTGATAGAAAATTAGTTGTGTATTATAAATGTATGCTAAATAAGCAAATTTCACCCTACACAGCTTGGTGAAGGAATTTCACTAAGAAAATTAAGTGATAATCAAAGGCCACTGTAATAATGTGTTATAAGTCCAAAATCAAGATGTGTTATCTATAAATTCAGTATTCTTTCAATTTTTGTGTATTTGTTTGCCATAATAGAATAATATTTCTTCAATAAAAGAGATCTGAGGTCAAATGTATTTGTAAAATGAAATGTTTTATATAGCATTCTTGGAGACTCACAATATACATCAGTGCAGTAAAGGAAATATTTGGTTGTTGCAAAATAATATTACATATCTACAGTTAGCTCTCAATCACTTAGCTAATGAAAAGAAATTTTTTGTAAAACTTTGTCACTAAATAATACTTTGTTATATAAACAATTTCCCAACTCCAGGGCAGTTAAGAAGCAGAAGATCATGAGTTATTAACCATGCTCAGGCTCTGGGACCAAACTTTGGGGTCAAATCCTGGCCCTGGCACTCACTAGTCATGTGACTCTGGAAAAATTTCTTAGTCCTTCTAGGCTTTAGTATCTATTAGACAGAAATAATAATTTGATATACCTCATAGACTTTTCAGAATTAAATCAGCTAATATTTATAAAAGACTTTGAATAGTGCCTGGCACAGAGCTATCACACAATGCATGTTAGCTGCTGGAGTTATCACCCACTAGCAAGCAGGGAAAACATCTAGAAAATGGGAGGGCTTCCTTTGCAACCTGGATCTTTATCCACCTCCTTTTTAAAATATATTTTCCCCAATATTATATTCTTTTTTCCTGTTCCTTTCTTTCAACTTGTCTACCGTGAGAAGCAGTGTGTGGGCAAAGATAAGTTTAGGACATGTGATATTAGAATCAGAGATTGAGGGAAGAAGAAAATAAAGAATGAGAAGAAAGAGAAAAGTAAACATGAATGCTCAGACGAAAAAAGAAGACATGGATTTGAATGAATAATTTCATGGAGTTACAGCCTTACAGGTTCAGAATTCCTAGTTCTGAAATATCCAACATCTACTGTACAAGATGGGCTACTTGTAGGATTCATAAAACAGTAGTGAAATAGATTTTTTAAAAAAAATATTGAACTGATTTTCACTTGCTTATGAGTGATACTTGAATTGTCAGTTTCAGCATCCTAACATAGTCAGTACCGAGCAACATTACAGTTCCTACCTCACTTGTTTTGTTCGTTGCTATGAAATAAATTTGACCTTTATAAAATACCATTTGCTATAAAAATGATTCTTGTTTCACATAAGTAAAACTGTATTATGGGAGGTACTTATTTATTGAGTTTCTTCTTAATTGATTTTCTATTATTTTGCAAAAACTGCATTCCAGAATGTTGAAAGATATGGTCCTTCTCTGATTATAGAAGTTCAACTATTTTTTCTAGTGAAATTCAGTACCAGTAAGGGGATGTGACAAAAATATATTCAAGCAATATTATGACATAATAACATGTGATTAATTGAAAGTATTGATTCATTTGAAGGCAAAACATATTAGGAACAACTGAAAAGTAGATCTCAGAAGATAATTAACAATGGGTTTCCTGGAAGAATTATCACCTTTGGAAAAAATCATTATTAGAGTAAACAGTACTACAGAAAATTTTTCACAGTATGGAAATAAATGTGATATACAGTCTAAAAATTAGGTTGAGAAGCAATGTTAAATAAGTCAAAGATGGTAATGAAGACAGTATTCACAGACACAGAAAATGACTCGGACACCAGGTAATGAAAATAACAATTATACTTAATAGCAGACAGCAGTGTAGGTGTTAGCTGTTACTTGAACAGAGAAGTGATGCATTATTCAAAACTATTTTTCTTAATTGTAAAACATATGAGAAAAAATAAAAGATGCAATTTATTCTAGAAACGCTGTCGTAAAAAATCTAATATTCAGATCAAAAGACAATTCCAGCATGGTTTACTGACAAACCTATAAACAACTATATATGTTTGACATTTTCTTCCAAACGTCTGCGTTTTAAAGACACTACTGTTACTGTGATGATGTTTTTAATATAAATGCAACATACATTAGTGGACATTACATATTAGAAAAAACTTACTTGGAAAGTAACGAAAATATGATGAGATAACTGTAAAATAATACAGTGGATTTCAAAGACTTAGTATGGAAAATGTAAAACATCTTATTCGTAGTACTTTTTTTTTTTTAATGAGCCAAGCTTTGTTTGGGGGCTTTTGTTTTAATTTTTATTATTTATTTATTTTTGGCTGCATTGGGTCTTAGTTGCAGCACGCCGTATCTTCATTGTGGCATGCGGGATCTTTCGTTGCAGCCCATGGGCTCTTCCTTGCAGCACACAGGCTTCTCTCTAATTGTGGCATGTGGGCTTCTCTAGTTGTGGCATGTGGGGTTTTCTCTCTCTAGTTGTGGCACATGGGCTCCAGAGTGCGTGGGCTCTGTAGTTGTGGCACGCAGGCTCTCTAGTTGAGAAGCATGGGCTCGGTAGTTGTTACACGCGGGCTTAGTTGCTCCGTGGCAGGTAGGATCTTAGTTCCCCGACCAGGGATCAAACCTGCGTCCCCTGCATTGGAAGGCTGATTCTTTACCACTGGACGACCAAGAAAGTCCCTGTGGCATTTTTTTGATTACAAGTTGAATTGAAAAACATCTTTAACATATTGGGTTAAATAAAATATATTACAAAATTTAATATTACCTGTTCCTTTTTATTTTTAACGTGTGGTTAACAAAAAAAATGTAAAATTAAAGAGCTAGGTCTAATTATCTTTTAATTGGTCAGAGCTGATAGAGATGGTAGTTTGAAACCATCATACAGTTTCTTGGGAGATGATTTCGTGTACTCTTAAAAAGAATTAAAAGTTGATTTCTTTTCATGACATGGAATTCAGGACTTGACCATGACAATCAAGAAACTAACAAAGGCATCCAGATGATACTTTAGAGATCCTTACATTAATTACGTTTTTACATTCTATGCCTGTATTATTTATGTATATTATAGTAACTTTGAACTGAATCAATTAGATACCACTTTCCACCTCTCTGAGACCTTTAAACTCTCTAAGCCTATGTATTTATCAGTTAATCACAAAAAAAAAGACTTGGTCTTTTATGATTGCTGGTTGAAGGTTTTAAGAATTTAAGTAATAATCAATTTGTATTACATTCAGTTCATGTTAAGAATTATTATTATTATTAGATATTATTATTGTTATTAGTAGAAACTTTAGATTTTTTCTGAGCTTATGAATACCTGGACTAGCTGGCAGACTCTATTCATGCCCTTCTTTTTTTTTTTTTTCTTCCCCTACCTATGTTATAAAGGGCACAGCAGGGAAATCACCAGCTAGAGCATGAAGGTAAAGCTATTTTGCATTCATCTTCCCTTCAGGAGGAAATACTGAAATGCCAGTTGCTGTGCTGCCTGATACACTGTGAAATCATTTACTGCCCAATGGGATTAAGAGACCTGGTGATGCGTTGCTTTTTCTGAATGTAACTTCCCCAAGACAGTTGCTGCAACATAGCCATCTGTTTGGGTATCATGGCTGAGACATATTTTAGAAGCCTATCTTCCTTTTTCCCTATTTCTCAACATGGGCATTTTTATATCCATAAACCAATAACTTAAAGTGTTTTGCTCAGAGCAACTAGTCAAGAGAGCAATGCATTTAGAGTCAGGAGACCTAGTTTCTATTCCAGACTCAGCCACTAACGAAATCTATGACTTTGAGTTATTTAATTTCTCCTGCCCTTAATTTCTTCACATATACAACAAAGAGTCTGAACTGAATTTTTTAAATACCTCTTTCAAATACAGTTGCCTAAACTTTTCTTGTCAGGTTTGAAATGAAAATACTGTGTTATTTTATGATTTTTCTGCTATCTCCCTGACGTTGCCTATTTTGCGTCATTGGCATTTATTGATCCATTCAACAAGTATTTGAGGGCCTACTTTTGATAGTGTTCTAAGTGTTAGGAAAACAATAGTAAACAAAAATATATCCTTGTGAACTCTGTAGTTTGGTGAGAGAAAAAACATTAATCCAATATTTATGCCTACATCTCCACACAAACACATATGATATAATTGTAACAAGTGCCATGGAGGCATAAAATTCAGAGATATGAGAGTAAAAAAGAAGTATGTAGCTTTGGGGGGAAGAAAGGGTATGTGTGTGTATAAACAAATATTATTTATTTTCCTTTTACAACATTATATATTCTCATTAATGTACTATTTATTCATTCATTAAAATTTTGAGTCTAATTCTTGTTATATCCGAAGTGTTACATACTTCAATTTACAGTAATAAATAGAACCTTTATGGTGCTTACAGTGTAGTTAAAAAGACATAGCAAATAATCAAGAGAGTTTTGCTTCCACTTAAGATGTGGAAAGCAAGAGAATGTGACTTCTATCCTAACAACCAAAAGAGGCATTTACCATTTACAAAAGCATAACTTTCCTGGAAAGTACAGAATACTTGTCTGTAGACCACCAAGGGACTTAATTTCAAGTGACAAACCTCTCCCAGTAGAAAAGGGACAAATGAACTGTTTCATTTTTCTCAAAGCAGAGAAGATATAGGTGCTTCAATAGAAGGATGAGACGTTGGCTGAAATGATGAATCACTGTGACCGAGCGGGGCTATCCTATCAGTTTAGCATAAGTGGGAGCCACAGACATGTGGAGAGCTCTTCCCACAGGCTTCCTCCAGATGCTTAGGAGAAAGACTAGGCAGGGCTGAAGACAAGAGTGAATTCCCTCAGTGGCACAGGCATGCATGAGATGATTTTCAGCCACAATGCCTGCCCTGGAACTTCTTCCCATAGGAAGCAAGTCTTTAGCCACTGAAGTGGAGGTGACGGCGAAAAACACCCTCTCGACCCTATGGTCTTTTTGGGAGTGGTAGAAGCGAAATCTGTCTAAGGATAGGAAATTCTCTTCACTGATGCCATAAAGCAGGCAAGTATATACAACTTCTAGAGGAAGGATAAAAGTCCTTTGTGCCTAGGAAAGGTCCATGAAAAACCCCTGGACCCAGCACTGATATAAACAGAAGTTTGCTACTATTTAGGGAGGGACAGGGAATTCTCTTTTTCGCCTTCTCCTCTTTCTAAAACCTACCACAGATAGAAATCAATTTCTAGTCATATAGAGTAGTGCCAGAAACCCTGAGAAGGTGCTATCTATTCCCCCAGCCTAGACACATAGACGCTTACTAAGACTGAGGTTGCACCAGGAGAAATGCAGTGTACTGCTGCAGGACAGAGCATGGAAAGAGAAACTACCTCTGTGCACAGCTGTGCAGAGGCAACTGAAAGCAGAAAGTGGAACAGGAACACAGAGAAACCTTCCAGCCACCTCAGGGCTAATGCTAAGCACAAGGTAACAATAATGTGTTGCTGGAAGAATCTGAACAAACAGAATGTGAACAGAAGGGATGGGGCCACTTCTAACCTTGGGTGATAAAAACTGACCCTGAATAGTTTTCCGTTCTCCTTCTCCTTGTACTGTCTTGAGATTAATATGTACAGTGACTCTGAAAGACACATGGTAAAGATAGCATAGGCATCTTCCCTCATGACAGAAAAAGCCTGGTGTTTTGTCATGTCTCGGAAGAGAAGAACTAACAGATTGGGGACACCAAATGAACTTTATATGAGCTTAAAATAAAATCCTGTTATGATTGTGCCACTACACATTTTTGTCTGTTATCTAGCAATAGTGCTTTCTTAATTATAAAAATGGTACTTTGAAGTAAAACAATTTCACAGTATAAACATAAACTATATGGCATTGGCTTAGCAATCAGATACAGTATCTGAGAAATTGATATCAGAGCTCAGGAACATGTCAACACCTTGGACAGTGGCAGTACATTTAAAGCTGTTGCCCTTGATGTAGTAGACTGACCACATGCCTACTAAGTTGTAGTTCTAGGAAATGTGAAAATTAAAATGATAGTATGCACTGGCTTTTATTTTATGCTTCCAGAATATATTTTATGAAAGAGATAAGTTCAAGAAATAATTATACAGTTTACAAAATGAAATGAAAGCAAACAAAGAGTCCTAACATTTGGAGACTCTCAAAAGTTGGGAAAATTCTGGCTGCTTCTGGACTTCTAATAATCAGATTTGAGCAACAGATTTGAGCAACAGATTATCAGGAAAACAAAATCACACAGCCTTGTGCAAAGCTAAGATTAACAGTTTTTCTAAATAGATAAGCCTATTATTTCAGATAACCTCGAGGTGTTCAAAAGTGTTCAGCATTTAAGAGAGAGAGAGAGAGAGAGAGAGAGAGAGAGAGAGAGAGAAAAGAATTTAGGATTAGAATTAGGAAATTATTTTGGATGTGGTTAGGTAGTTCCTGGTACATAAAATGGGCAGGAAGCAGATAGATCTGAAGCTCAATGTCTTTGAGGAATTCTCTTGTCAATAGATCAAAGCCAATTTTTAAAATGCATTGCTTATTTTAATTTTAAATCAACCCTCCACCTCTAAACTTGAGCCAGTAAGAAATGGCCTCTAAAAACTGGGCAGCCGCCAAAGAAGGATATACCCTAGCAGCCACTTCATATATGTCTATGGATAATAATGGAAAAGGAACAGGAACAATCCCACAGGGTGGCATTAGAAAGCCTTGGAGAATAGTGTACTGGTGAGTTACTCACAAAACAGAATTAGGATCCTGTTATGCCAGGGTTGAGAGATTTTCCACATTGGGCCCAGCAGTAATTTATTATTGCTATAATCCAGACTGCTGTGTATTTCTAAATATTTCCTTTTTTTTTTCTTTTTTTTTGCAGTGGAAGTTTTCACTGCAATTATCCTGTTTTCACTACACCATTGTATTTTGGGTGTGTGTTGAGGAGGGTGGGCACAGATAAGTTCTCTTTATTATGCATATATTATTCTATCATAAAGCACAACCTTCAGTTGTAAAGAAAATGACTGTAAATCACCCAGAAACCCTGTACTTCCATTTGGATAATGTATGCTAGGGTTGCAACACTTGAGAAGGTGGTGTGGGAAGGAAGATAAAACAGATATTCCATGACCAGAAAACCCAACTATAACAACCACTGACTAGTTGCTATGGTTGTATTGTATTTTTTTTTGTTTGTTTGTTCTCTATGTTTACACTGGGATGTGTATGTGTTCCAACAGCTTTGTTATGAGATTCTGTTCATTTATAAAATATTTAAGACTACGGGCATCACTTGGAGATATTGTGTATTTGGTTCTAAAACACCACAATGAAGCGAATATTGCAATAAAGCAGGTCAAATGAATTTTTTGGTTTCCCAGTGCAAATAAAAGTTATGTATATACTATACTATAGTCTGTTAAGTGTGTAATAAACAGCATTATGTCTAAAAAACAATGTACAAACCTTTAAAAAAATACTTTAGGCTAAAAAATGCTAACCATCCTCTGAGCCTGCAGTAGGTCATAATCTTTTTGCCGGTGGAGGATACTGGCTCAGCGTTGATGGCTACTGACTGGTCAGGGTGGCAGTTGCTGAAGTCTGGGGAGGCTGTGGCAGTGTCTTAAAATAAGACAACAATGAAGTCTGCCACATCAGTTGACTCCCTTTCACAAACAAGTTCCCTGTGGCATGCAATGCTGTTTGAGAGCATCTTACAGGACTTCTTTCAAAATCGGAGTCAATCCTCTCAAACCATGCTGCTTTATCAACTATCTTTATGTAATATTCTGAACACTCTGTTATCATTTCACCAATCTTCACAGCAACTTCACCAGGAGCAGATTCCATCTCAAGAAATCACTTTCTTTGCTCATCCAGAAGAAATTCAACTCCTCATCCATTAAAGTTTTCTCATGAGGCTGCAACAATTCAGTCACATCTTCAGGCTCCACTTCTAATTCTAGTTCTCCTGATATTCCCACCAGATACTTCCTCTGCTAAAGTCTTAAGCCCTTCAAAGTCACCCATGATGGTAGGAATAAACCTCTTCCAAACCCCTGTTAATGTTGACATTTTGACCACTTCCCATGAATTGTGAATATTTTTAATGGCACCTAAACTGGTAAATCCTTTACAGAAGGTTTTGAATTGACTTTGCCCAGATCCATCAGATGAATCACTATCTATGGAAGCTATAGCTTTAAAAAATGTGTCTCTTAAGTAATAAAACTTGACTCCTTGATCCATGGGCTGCAGAATAAATGTTGTGTTAGCAGGCATGAAAACATTAATTTCACTGTACATCTCCATTAGAGCTCTTGAGTGATCAGGTGCATTGTTAATGAGCAGTAATATTTTGAAAGAAATCTTTTTCTGAGAAGTAGATCTCAACAGTAGGCTTAAAATATTCAACAAGCCATGTTGTAAGCAGATATGCTGCCATCTAGGGCTTTGTTCTTCCATTTACAGTGCACAGGCAGAGTAGATTGAGCATAATTTTTAAGGCCCTGAGGATTTTCCAAATGGTAAATGAGCACTGGATTCAACTTAAAGGCATCAGTTGCCTTAGCCCCTAACAAGAGATTCAGCCTGTCCTTTGAAGCTTTGAAGTCAGGCATTGACTTCTCCTCTCTAACTCTGAAAGTCCTAGATGGCATCTTCTTTTAATATAAGGCTGTTTTGCCTACGTTGAAAATCTACTGTTTAGTGGGGCCATCTCCATTAATTATCTCAGCTAGATCTTCTGGATAACTTGCTGCAGCTTCTACATCAGCACTTGCTGCTTCACCTTGCACTTTTATGTTATGGAGACGGCTTCTTACCTAAACCTCATGAACCAGCGTCTGCCAGCTTCAAACCTTCCTTCTGCAGCTTCCTTACCTTTCTCAGCCTTCACAGAATTGAAGAGAGTTAGGGCCTTACTCTGGATTAGGCTTTGACTTAAGGGAATATTGTACTTTGTTTGATCTTCTATCCAGACCACTAAACTTTCTCCATATCAGCAATAGAGCTGTTTCCCTTTCTTATCTGTACGTCCATTGGCATATCACTAAATTTCCTTTAAGAACTTTTCCTTTGCATTCACAACTTGACTTTTTGGCACAAGAGGCCTCACTTTCAGCCTCTCTTGGCTTTAGACATACCTTCCTCACTAAATTTAATCATTTCTAGCTTTTGATTTAAAGTGAGAGACATGTGACTCTTTCTTTCACTTGAACACTTGGAGGCCTTTGTAGGGTTATTAATTAGCCTAAGTCAATACTGTTGTATTTTAGGGAATAGAGAGGCCTTAGGAAAAGGAGAGAGACAGGGCACTGGCCAGCTGGTGAAGCAGTCACACATTTATTAAGTTCCCTGTTTTATATGGGTGCAGTTTGTGGCACCCCAAAACAATTACAATAGTAACATCAAAGATCAACAAATATAATACTATGAAAAGTTTGAAATACTGTGAGAATTACTAAAATGTGACACAGAGACATGAAGTGAGCAAATGCTGCTGGAAAAACAGCACCGACAGACTTGATTGAGGTACAGTTACCACAAACCTTCAATTTGTAAAAATGAAATATCTGTGAAGTGCAATAAAACGAAGCACAATAAAACAAGGTATGTCTGTACATACTAGAATTTTCCTGTGCTTCTAATATTTGGATTATTAGCAAATTTTTTACATGATTTCTTTGACTACTTACTATTAGAAAGAATATGCTATTTTTCTTGTCTCTTTCAGTTCACCCAAATTTTCCATTGTATTTTTGTCAAATATATAATATTTACATGCTACTCTGAAATGTTGTCCCTACTTTTATAAGTATTTAGTTAATACATTCAGTGCTGAAACTCAGCTGCACTGCCAGAATTTAATAGGATGAATCTTGTCCTTACTCAATTCTTTAGAAAAGATTTTTAGAAATAGTATTCCATGAGTTTTGTCTATTTACTTACTTGTTTACTACAGCTCAACTATATATGTATTAGATTCTTTTAATTTTTAAAATTTTAGTAAAATATACAAAACATAAAATTTGCTATTTTAACTATTTTTAAGTGTACATTTCAGTGGCCTTAAATACATTCACATTGTTTTTAAAAAATCACTACACTCCAACTCCAGACTTTTTTCATCTTCCTAAACTAAATTCCATACCCATTAAACAATAACTCCCCCAGCCCTGGAATCTACCATTCTAATTTCCGTCTCTATGAATCTGAGTTCTCTAGCTAACTCATGTAAGTGGAATCATACAGAATTTGTTCTTTCGTGACTGGCTTATTTTTCATAATGTCTAAAAAGACCATATGTGTCTAGCATAAAACGGAATTTCCTTCATTTTTGATGGTAGATAATATTCTACAATGTGTATATGCTTCATCTTAGTTATTAATTTGTCAATGTGCACTTGGATTGCTTCCTTGTTTAGGCTATTGTGAATAATGCTGTTGTGAACATGGGTATACAAATATCTGTTAGAGTCCCTATTTTTAGTTACTTTCGTTATATACCCAGAAGGGGAATTGCTGTATTATGCAGTAATTCTATGTGTTTTTGAAGAACCACCATACTGATTTCCAGAGCAGCTGCTCCATTTTACATTCCCACCAGCAATGTAGAAGGGTTCCAATTCCTCCATGGCACCACCAACGCTTGTTATTTTCTGTTTGTTTCTTTGTTTTCATAATAGCCATCTTAATGGTCGTGAGATGGTGTGTCATTCTGGTTTCAGTTTGCATTTCCCTAATAATTAGACATGTTGAACATCTTTCATGTGCTTAGTAATCATTTACATAACTTAACTTGGAGGAATGTCTGTTGAAGACCTTTGCCAATTTTGTAAATGGGTTCTTCGGGATTTTGTTTTGATGTTGTATAGTTTTAGGAGTCCCTTTTATATTCTGGATATTAATTCCTTTTCAGATACATGGCTTGCAAACATTTTCTCCCAATTCATGGGTTATTCACTCTGTTGATAGCACCCTCTGATGCACAAAAGTTTTTAATTTTGATGAAGTCAAATTTATCTATTTTTTTTAATTATTGTTGTCTATGCTTTTGGTGTCATATCCAAGAAATTACTGCCAAACCCAATGTCATGAAGCTTCCCCCTTATGTTTTCTCCTAATAGTTTTATAGTTTAGCTTTTACATTTAGGTTTTGATCCATTTTGAGTTATTTTTTGTATATGGTTTAAGGTAAAAATCCACCTTCATTCTTTTGCAGGTGGATATCCAGTTTTCTCAACACAATTTGTTTAAAAGAGTGTCCTTTCCCTGTTGAATAGTATGGGCACCCTTGCCAAAAATCATTTGGTCATATATGCAAAGGTTTACTTCTGGGTTCTTCATTCTACTCCATCGGTCCATATGTCTGAATTTATGCCATATTACACTGTTTTAATTATTGTAGTTTAGTATTAAATTTTGAAATCAGGAAGCATGGGACTTCCTAATTTGTTTTTCTTTTACAAGATTATTATGCTATTTGGAGTCCACTGAGATTCCATGTAAATTTTAAGATGAAGTTTTCTACATCTGCAAAAAACATCATTAGGATTTTGATAGGGATTTCATTAAATCTCTAAATCGCTTTGGGTAGTACTGACATAATATTAAGTCTTCCAAGCCATGAACCTGTGATATCTTTCCATTTATTCATTTCTTCTTTAATTTCTTTCACCAAAATTTTGTTTGTTACAGTATACAAAGGCTTTCACCTCCTTGGTTAATTTTATTCTGAAATATTTTATTTTTTTATGCTCTTATAAATAAAATTGCTTTTTTATTTTCCTTTTGTGATTGTCCTTTGACAGTGTATAAAATTGCAAATCATTCTTGCAACTTTGCTGAATTAATTTATTAGACCTAGCAGGGTTTTTTTGTGTGTATGGAATCTTTAGCGTTTTCTAAATATAAAATGTCTGTGAACAGAGATAATTTTACTTCTTTGTTTCCAATTTGGATGCATATATATATATATATATATATATATATATATATATATATATTTTTTTTTTTTTTTTACACTTCACTGCTCTGGTTAGGACTTCCAGTTATATGTTTACTACAAGTGGTCATAGCAGGAATCCTTGTCTTACTCCTGATCTTTGAAGAAAAGCCCCCAATCTTTCACCATAAAGTATGATATTAATTTGGGTTTTTCACACACGACTTTTATTATGTTGAGGTAGTTTTCTTCTTTTCCTAGTTTGCTGAACATTTTTATCCCGAAAAGGTGCTGAATCTCAGCAAATGCTTTTTCCACATAAGTCGAGCTGATTTTATGGGCTTTTTTTCTTTGTTCTGTTAATGTGGTATATGACGTGACTGATTTTCATATGTTGAACCATTCTTGCATTCCAGGAATAAATACTACTTGGTTATGCTAAATTCTCTTTGCTGGTATTTTGTCGAGAATTTGTATTTCAACATTCATCAGAGGTATTGGCCTATAATTTTCCTTTCTTGTAGTATCTTTGTCTGGCTTTGGTATCAGAGTAATGCTGGCCTCATAAAATGGCTTTCGAAGTGTTACATCTTCTTCAGTTTTTTGGAAGACTTTGAAAAGGACTGGTGTTAAGTCTTAAAGTGTATGGTAGCATTCACCAGTGAAGGCAACAAGTACTGGGCATTTCTTTGTTAGGAAATTTTTGATGACTGATTCAATCTTCTTATTTGCTACAGGTCTATTCAAATTTTCAATTTCTTTATGGGTCAGTCTTACTAGGTCATTTCTTGGAATTTGTCTTTTTCATCCAGGTTATACCATCCATTGGCATACAACTGTTCATAGCACTCTCTTATAATCCTTTTTATTTCTACAAAATCAGTAGTAGTTTCCCCTCTTTCATTTTGGAATTTTGTTATTTGCATCTTCTTATAGTTTGTCAATTTTGTTGATCTTTTTGTAGAATCAAATCTTGGTTTCATTGATTTTCTTTGCTGTTTTTCTATCCTCTTTTTTTATTGATCTGTTTTATATTTTATTATTTCTTTCCCTTTGCTAAGTTTTAGTTTGTTCTTTTCGTAGTTATTTTAGATATAAATTTATGTTGTTGATATGATAGTTTTTTAATGGAAGCATTTATAGCTATAAGTATCCCTCCCTGTTTTCATTGCATCCCATAAGGTTTTGCATGTTTTATTTTTCTTTTCATTTATCTCAGGATATTTTCTTAATTTCTCTTGTTATTTCTTCTTTGATCCATTGGTTGTTTAAATCTATGTATTTTTTTTTTTTTTTTTGGCTGTGTTGGGTCTCCGTTTCTGTGCGAGGGCTTTCTCCAGTTGCGGCGAGCAGGGGCCACTCTTCATCGCGGTGCGCGGGCCTCTCACTGTCACGGCCTCTCCTGTTGCAGAGCACAGGCTCCAGACGCGCAGGCTCAGTAGTTGTGGCTCACGGGCTTAGTTGCTCCGTGGCATGTGGGATCTTCCCAGACCAGGGCTCGAACCCGTGTCCCCTGCATTGGCAGGCAGACTCTCAACCACTGCGCCACCAGGGAAGCCCAATCTATGTATTTTTAATTTCCATTTATTTGTGCTTTTTCCAGTTTTCCACACATTTCAGTTTATTTCTAGTTGCATTCCACTGATGTCAGAAAAGATACTTTGATTTCAATCTTTTGTAAGTTATTAAGATTTATTTAGTGACACAACATTTGGTCTATCCTGGACACTGTGTATTGTTCTGTTGTTGCATGGAGTGTTCTATAAAGGTCTGTTATGTCCAATTATTCCATAATGTTATTCAAGTCTTCTATTTCCTTACTGATCTTTTGTCCAGTCGTTCTATCTACTATTAAAACTAGGGTACTGAAGTCTACTGCTATCACTGTAGAACTGTACACTTCTCCCTTCAATTCTCACAATGTTTTCTTCACATATTTAAGAGTTCTGATATTTGCTGCATATATATTTTTAATTTTTATATCTCCTTGATGGACTGACCCTTTTATATAACTGATCCTTTTATATACAAGGTCCCTTTATCTCTCTTGAAACAATTTTTTATTTAAAGTTTATTTTTTTCTGATAATAATATAGTCACCCCTAATCTCATTTGGTTACTATTTGCATTAAATATCTTTCTCCATCCTTTCACCTTCAACCTATGCATGGCTTAGAAATAAAGTGAGTCTCTTCATTTCACAGAGGGGGATCAAGATGTAAGAGAACATGGAACTCACCTCCTTCCACAAATACACAAAATACATCTACACGTGGAACAAATCTCGTGGAAAATGAACTGGAAACTGGCAGAATAATTCCTATAAACCCAAAGCTGTTAGGAAAGATCTCCATGTAGCTGGGTAAGATGGGGAAAAAGAGGCATTTGATCAGCACCTGAACCCCTGAGAGAAATCTGAAAGGAAGAGAAGGTCCACATGAGTGGACCTTCACCTGGCGAGCAAGCAGGATGAGCAACGTTCTGCCATCCTGGTCCTAGGGTCCTGCATGGAACAGACCAGCCCACTTACCTGCAGGGATAACTGCTAGGACAAACAGAAGGGCTGGAGAAGCCTAGACGCTACTTGTGAGAAGTGTGCACACGATGACTTGCCAACAATCAGGGCAGAGAGAGCCTTGCAATGGTGACTGCCTCCTCACCACACTTCTCAATCCAAATGGAGTTAACACCATGGCCCTGCTCACTACACAGCATAGCCTGGTGCAAAGTCTGGGCCAACCAAGCACTGAGAAAAAACTCAGTCTAGCTGTGCAGGGACAGACTGTGGGGACCTGGAGTGTGATCCTGGTGTAGTCGTGGTGGACACTGTCAGAGTGTGCACAGGGGGGGTGCCACAGGAGTGCAAGGCTGTGAAGTGCTGAATATTGTGCAGACAGACCCTAGGAGAGGACTCTGGGAGAGGACTCGATCTAGCTCATAGAGACAGCCCAGGAGGCCTGGGGTGTGATCTATGCAGGGCAACAGCAGCCATTGTCAGTACACTCAGGAGTACACAGTGACTCCTCTCCCAGTGAGTGTACCCCAGATCCACCACTACACATTCCACATTAGCACTAGATCTGGGGCAGACAGGTCCTGGGAGAAGACTGCCAGAGAAGCAGCCCAAATTTCTGGTGGCAGTGCAGCTACCTCAATTCCTGTAGCCACAGTGCTCCTACCCCCAGGCCCAGCCTCCTCCACAATGCAGCCTTGCACTAGATCTGGGACTAACAAAACAGAGAAAGAGATGTGACCTTGGGCTTCTTCTGGGTGGAACCGCAGATGCCTACACAGGCAGTACATAGGTCGTCTGTGACTGCACAGGCCTCACTTGCTTCTGCAATCACCTCCTTGGGGCCACGGTATGCACTCAAGGGCAAGGGAGCCTGATTGAACCTGACCCTCAGGGGTTTTATTCCAACAACTGGGGAGCAGACTGCACCCCTAACAGGGTAGCAGCAGTCATGGAGCAGAGAAGAAAGCTCACCTCACACCTGGCACAAGATTCAGATATTCCAATAACAACAACCACACGTCCTATCAAGGAGATAATGGCCAGAACACCCTGAGGAAAGACCTGGCTTGTATCCTACAAAAACCACCCCTCATGCCAAAACCACTGGACACACACAGTCTACGCAGGGATGCTCCCACATAAAACATCCCTTCAAGACCACAAGAGATAACTGTTTCTCCTATATATATAATAACAGAAAAGGGTAAGTAAAATGAAAAAGCAGAGGAAGTATTCCCAATTAAAAGAACAAAAGAAATCCCCTGAAAGAACAAACAATGAAAGAGCTCACCAGTCTACTAGACCCTAAGTTAGGAAAGGTGGTAGTAAACATGTTAATTGAATTAAGAAAACTCATCAATAAAACCACAAATCATTGTAACAAGGACTTTGAAGCTATAAAGATGAACCAATCAAAAATAGACAATTCAATTGCCAAGACAAAAACCAATCTAGAAGCAATGAATCGCTGACTAAATGACACAGAAGAATAAATAAGTGATCTGGAAGACAGAATAGTGGAAATCACTCAATCATAACAGTAGACAGAGAGATAAATTTTTTAAAAATAAAGTAACATATGAGATCTATGCAATAATACAAAACATGCCAACCTATGCATAATAGGGGTTCCAGAAGGAGAAGAGAAAGAGAAGGGGATCAAAAATGTATTTGAAGAAATTATGGCTGAAAACTTCCCAAACCTAAAGAAGGAAACAGATATCCAGGTACAAGAAGCACAAATCAAACAAGATGAACCCAAGACATACCACCAAGGCATATCATAATCAAAATGGCAAAAGTTAAAGAGAATTTTAAAGGCAGCAAAAGAAACAGTCAGCTACAAGGAAACCCCCATAAGGCTATCAGCTGATTTATCTGCAGAAACTTTGAAGGCCAGAAGGGAGTAGTATGATGTATTCAAAGTCCTGAAAGGGAAAAACCTGCAACCTAGTATACTCTACCCATCAAGATTATCATTTAGAATAGGAAAGATAAAGCATTTCTCAGGGAAGCAAAAAGTAAAAGAATTCAGCAATACTAAACCTGCCCCCAAAACAATATTGGAGATTCTTCTCTAAGTAGAAAAGACATAAAAATCTATGAGAAAGGGAAAATTGTAATAGGAAAGGTAAATATGTAAAAAATTGAAGATCACATAAATAAGACCATATAAAGATTTTTTAAAAATCAAAAAATTATAAAAATGATTATAACTACAATAAACAGTAAGAGGGTAACCATGAAGATGTAAAACAGGACATCAAGATCACAAAATGCAGAGGAGGGGAGTATAAAAATGTAGATGTTTTAGAATGTGTTGAACTTGAATGACTACCAGTTTAAAGCAAGTAGATATAGTTACGGGTTAACATACTTGAAAACCAGGGTAATGATAAGTCAAAAACCTAAAACAGATTCACAAAAACCAAAAAGAAACTCAAGCATACTACAAAAGAAAATCATCAAATTACAAGAGGAAAAACAAAAAGAAGAAATGAACAAAGAAGAACTAAAATAACAACTGCAAAACAAGGAATAAAATAGCAATAAATATATACTTATACTTACTTACTTTATATGTCAATGGACTAAATGCTCTGATCAAAAGACATAGAGCAGTAGACTGGATTAAAAAAAAGAAAAAGATTAAAAAAAGAGAAAACAAGACCTTTCAATATGGCACTTACAACAGACACTAGTCAGGGTGAAAGTCACTAGTGTCAGACACTAGACACTAGTCAGGGTGAAAGACACACACAAACCAAAAGTGAGGAGATGGAAAAAGATATTTCATGCAAACGAAAATGAAAGCAGGAGTAGCAATACTCATATCAGACAAAATTGACTTTAAAACAAAGACCATAAGGAAACACAAAGAAGGGTGTTATATAATGATAAAGGAATCAATATAAGAAAAGGATATTGCACTCGGTAACATAATATACGCCCAGTATAGGAGCACATAAGTATATAAAACAAATACTAACAGACATAGATGGAAAAATTGACAATAATACAATAATAGTAGGAGACTTTAACACCCCACTGACATAAATGGACAATACTGCTTCATTATCACTTGGTTTGCATGTTGCTACATACATCATCCTTCTTTTCTTTCCTTTGTAAGTGATTAGTCATTTTATCTGGAAGATTAGAGATTTCTGTTATCTTTATTTTTAATCTATTTGTTACATACCTTTATCTCAAGATCCATCATTCTGAGACAATTTAACAAGATTTAAGTGAACCCTTTCAAAATGTAGATTCAGGCCATCTTTGAATTCCAGAGACTTTTCTTTGATTATAATGCTGAACATTAGTTTAGTTTTATTCTTGTATTTTTTTCTTCAGACATTCCCATGATACTTATGATGTGTCTTTGTTCCCTATATTCCAGAACTATGGCTATCTCTCATGTTTTTCTCTCTTATTTTATTTCATTATAGTTCTCTTCTTTGTTTTTACTCCTTTCTTCAAGTTCCCTTACTATACTTTCAAATTATTCTCCCTTGAGAATTTTTAAATTCAGTCTTTGTTTCTGTCTTTTCCTTTGATTTCTTTCCTCAGTTCAGTCAATCTAATTTCAAGTTTTGTGTATGTGTGTGTATTTTATAGCTTTATTAAGAAATAATCCACATACCACAAAATTCACAAATGTAAAGTGTGTAATTCAGTGGTTTTTAGGATATTCACAGAATTCTGCAACTGTCACCATAATATAAATTCAGACCATTTTTACCATTTCACCCCCCCAAAAAATGCCCATTAGCAGTTACTTCCCATCCATCTCTCCAGCCCTAGAAAACCATTAGTCTACTTCATGTTTCCAAAAATTTGCCTATTCTGGACATTTCATATAAATGGAAACAAAAGATATGTTGTCTTTTGCAATTGGCTTCTTTCGATCAGTGCATTGTTTTCAAGGTTAATACATGTTTCCTGTTTTTTAGCTTATTTATAAACCATTTATACTCTGAATTGTTGACTATGATTCATAGTGTTCTTTCATTTTTGTCATTGCTTATTTAATGTTATTTAATTTATATTAGAGTTGTATTATAATTTTCTTCTGCTTCATAACTGTTTTTGGTGTGTATCTTCATCTGCTCAAAGGTTTTGAGTCACCTTCCTTCTCCTTATAGTAGATCTGAAGTGGATGCTATGTGACTTTTTCTGTATACTTTTAAAGTACCTTTTATTGTTCTTAAACATTAATTATAGTTAATTATATGTAGATGAGGCTGAGTGGTTTGGTTTGCTAAGATTCTTAGTTCAAGCTGACCATATTTGGATAGCACAGTGAAGCTTCTTTACTAATTGCTGTCTTTTTCCTGTATTTTTGTTGGGGGTAGGGGAAATGGAAAATCTCTTCTGATGCTGTGATATTCTTTTGTTTCTGAAGGTTCCATATTTTTCACTGCTTTCCCTGTCCCCCCTTTATCTCTTTACTACCAAGCTTCCAATAATCCCTCCTCTTCATGTAGCCTCTATCATCCCCCAAAGTGATGCTTTTCTACTTTTTTTATCTCTGGCCGCACATATGTTCCAGTCTTTCCTTTTGGTTCCCTAATAGTCATTGTTCTGATCCACAGGCACTGACCACGTTCCAATATTTCTGTCACTCAGTGTCAGACTTTCTCCTTCAAGGATAATGCTATCTGTGTCTCCTACTATAAAGATTCTGTTGCTCAATCTATTTCACAGATAATCTTCCTGTTTCTCTACTTAGAAAAAGGTTACAGAGTAGGCTACATTGATTTTGGATGTTTCCCCCCATATGTAGATAGGAGTTTTTACCAGACTGTGTCTCCTAATTATGTTCTAGGCATGGGTTATAGTTGGCTTTATTTATGTGGAGGTTATGTGGAAAAACTTTATATTTAGGAGCCAATCATTATGCTAGCCAATATTTTATTTAAAATAGGATATTTCCCCTCATTTGTTTTGCAAATCTATTAGATTCATTGTGGAAAATATACTAAATGATCTTACAAACCACAGTTTTATCTAGTTCGTGTCATTGCCCTAGTATTTGATTGATTTTATTTTCTTAAGCAAGAGACACTGTAAATTTGGGTTAAGTTTTTGAGGTAGAGATTACTAGTGCTCATCATTGTATCTATTTTTCCTTTCCTTGTACAAAAGAGACTGCAGTTCAATATTTCTTTTAATTAGGAAGTACTCACTCATCATTAACATGTGAGAGGGAGAAATGTGTCATTTCTAGGCTAAGACAGAAAATAAGTCATTAGAGAGTTCTATTCTCTCGCTCCTCCCCTGCCAAGACAATAATGGATAAGGCTTTACCTCGAAAGAGTGGAGCCATAAGATGGAAATTATTTGAACTTCCGTTGAGCTTCCATGTGGAAGACATATTTTGCTAAGAAACACCCAAAACTGCACAGAAATTATTATAGAATGAGCAAAGGATACACTTCTGTCTAGCCACTGAGATTTAGCAGAAAAATCGGTACTACAGCATAGGTCTAGCTTATTCTGATATATATAGTTTAGAGGGTGAAACAATCTCCTCAGAGCAAGAATACATATATAGGCTTCTATGTTTCACAGAAAAACAAAAACAAACTTTAACAGCATAACTCAAAAAATCATTAAACTGGTAAAGTTCTTTAGTGAAAAAATTAAAGGAAAGTCCACATACATAATGCAATTAGCAAACTGAAAGCTTCTTTTATCCTTCTGGAAGTCACATTTTTTATACAGAAAGTTTCAAATAAAATAATATACTATTTAAATTAGAAATCTACTGTTTAATTAGTATCTTAAAAGAATGAACAGCCGGCAACATTTGTGAGCAATATTTTACAAGACCTTTGCAAATCTCCAAATTTGTGAAAATCACTAATATATTTAAACCCCCTCATAAAATATTATATTTTAACAAACATTTAAATTAAGCTTCAAACTGCAAGGTAGGAAATATTAATTTGATTTTAATTGAATTGATTTGATATTGAATTAATTTGTTTTTTCTTGTAAAATAAACAATATTCTATAATTTAATGTATGATTATTATAGTAAGTATGAGCTGAATTGGCAAACCTATAACTTGGTAAATAATTGTGATTGTTGCTGTATCCTATGTGTTTATGTGTTCTAAAAACAGCATGAATGTATATTTAGAAAGATTTTCTTCCATTTTTGAATGGTTTAATTCAAAGTGAAATTTGTTCTGCCTATGGCTCATCTCTCTGTTAGAATTCTGCCTTAGTAGGGAATACTTTCTCAGTTATGTATTCAACTGATGCCTCCTTTCCTGCTAACTTCACATTATGCAAGTTAAAATGGTTCTCAAAATTCTTGAATTAGTCTTTGCTCATAAATTTGGTTTCTTCAAATGCTGTGCTGGTACCTTCAGCACCTGTGGTTACATGGAAACTTTTTTTTTTTTACAGGCTTCTGACTTCTTCCTCAGTTATATATCCATCCAGAATCACATGTTTCCTGTGCACATCTTCATACCACACAATAATTATCTTTTTAACTCTCATAAATTATTCTCTTTTAAGCTATGAACAACGATGCACAGGCTAGAACATTTTATGAAAGATTTTCTCTGTATTTCTGTATAGAGCATGTAGAGCTTTCTGAGTCACAAACAAGATTTATAAAAACCATCTATATTCTAGTTAAGAAGCTTTGCTTTCAGTTCCATTTTCATATCTTGCGAGGAGAGCTATCTTGCTCTGCTAGGTAATCCTCAGAAATACGTATTATTATTTATTAGTTTTTACTTTTATCTAGCCAGGGTACTAGATATGGAATGAATAACTGAATAAGCAACGCTGTGATGAAACATAGACGTGTGCAGATTTACTCATTAGTTAAGTGAAACAAGCCTATAATAGAGTCTCAGGTGTTCTACCAAAATTTACAAATATATAAATATCACATTACAAATATACATGGGCACTTAAACACACATACATCCTAGAATTCCTTAGTCTCTGCTCAATACTAAAACAGTTGTTTATAATGTCCTTGAATACCAAGAATGTAGTGTATTTGGATTTAACATATTCTTTTAATACAAGTTGTGTAGATTTCAAACTATTCTCATCTCTCTAGCAGAGAGGGGTAAGCAAGTAGGCACTTGTTTCTGTTCCCTAACTCTGAGTCACACCAACAAAAGCTGGACTCTTTTACCTATTTTACATATTTGTTTTATATAAAGAAGAGGATACACAATAATTACTTAAATATGGAACCCATTTGATCGAAACAGCAAAGGTACTATTAGTTTTTAATTCATTTTGGTTCTATATTATTAAATATTAATTTAAAAAGTAGACCTTCCTACCCCAAAATTTGATCACCAATGAGACAGTCATAGAACCCACAATTAGTTGAAGAATAGCCTTTTAGAATATTTTTCAAGATTGTTTTATGCCCCAAATCAGGACTACCAATATCTTTAAGTTTCTTAAAATGGAAATTAAATATGTCAAAGCTGCTAACCATGTATTTTATTCTAAGCTCTCTTTATTTTGAAGACTAATATAGAGTAGGTTTGAAACTGTTCTTTCGCTAAACGTTTTCAAACAGATTTAATTAGGCTATTTTTTTTGTCTGGTATCAGCAAATACGCTCCAAGGAATCAACTCAAACCTTCCTGGTGAGGCTTCTAAATTTTTCCTCTTGTGCAGGGTAGTCAATGAGCTGAGCAACCAAGCATCTATTGTACAATATCTCTTCAAAATTTAATATGCTAACAATCCCATTACCCATGTACTATAATAAGAACATCTGTCAAAGTGCATGAGTATATGAACTAATGGATTCCTGAGTATTTTTGTCATTCAGTTGAAGACTTGTCCTGAGATTTGGGGGTCAATTATTGGCAATATATTATTCAGTCAGATATAAGTTACAAATTTGTTTCTTGGCAAAGTCATTCTCTAGTCTAGACAATGGTCCTCAAATATAAACTTGTATTAGAATTATGTCAGAACCTTTATAAATATTTAGATGTTTACCTGATTTACTGTGGTTTTTATTCAGCAGTTTGGGAGCTGTTTCACAATATTTGACATGCTCTCTCAAATGATTAGTCTGAATATAAACATTTGAGAACCTTTGCTCCGAACAAAATGTTAACTATATGAGCTCCATATCAGGAGTCAGAAGAAAGAGAATCAGCATAACTAGTCACTTCAAGTTTTGTTACCATGCGTGTATCTTAGATCCTCTTTTATCTTTTTTTCCCCATGGGCCAGAGTCTGGCAGTTTGATCAATAAGCAGTTTCTGGTCACTAGCTTCCTCCTACCCTCAGTTAAGAAGTTTGAGTGGGGTCCAAAATATTCATATATTACAAATTCCTCAGGTGACTCCTTATGATTCAAGTCTTCCAATGTTGAGGACAGGGTAATTTTTATTTATTCATTAAGTGAGTATTTTGACTTATCATTCTTAATATTTCCCTTGATTTCTCAAGGCATATAATTTTAAAAATCGTGTTAAGGGTCACATAAATTAAAAGGGTACATCCTTTCTCAGATTTACAAGGGCTCCTTATCCCAGTGAAGAAAGTAAAAGGGAAGGGAAATAGACACACTTTCATGCACCATCTGCTTCACATATTTAATCCTCCACATAATCTAGTCTTTATTAACCATGGTTTGCATTTGAGGAGACAGATCTCCCAAGAGTATGAGTAACTTGATCACGTTCATAAAGTCAATAAATGGCAGAAGTGGGATACTAATTGAGATCTTACTGATGCCAAGTCCCAAGAACTATTTATTACACTATGCTGCCCTCCCAAAATATGGTGATAATAGTGAAAAAATGAAAACTTCTTATGTAATGCTAGACTGGATTCATCATTTGACTATTCTCTTGGTAAAACTCATGCTGTAAATATCTGGAACTTTTTAAAATACCAACATTAAAATCTGCAGCTATTTTATTTTTAAACTATATCCTCATTTTTGGATTCCATGTCCTAAAAAATTTATTATTTTATTATTATATTATGTTCCTAATTTCTTAGTATATTGAAATAAGAATTTTAATATTTTAGCAAAATGCAGGGTTAGCAGTAATTCAGGAAATTCTTGAGAGATGAATTTCAAGGGAAAGAATGAAATAAATCTGTAAAGGATTTTTCTAGAACATTCAGAAGAAAACCTACTAGCTTTTATCATAAGTATATAAGATCACTCTCATGCTCATCCTTCCTCTATCAGATAGGCATATTCAATGTAACATAATACAAATATATCAAATTATAAAATACTTATGCTATAGTTTGATATAAAACTTGGATTGCCTTGATAAAGCACATCTTGACATTGTGTTTAATACTAAAGTTCATCTAGAACCTAGTGCTACACTTGAGTACATCATTTAAGGTATCTCTAAAGGCACATTTTAGAGGGTTCTTCTTTAAGGAAATGTTTCTGTATCAGAAATGTTCACACTGTGTGTAAGTCTGCTCAACCCAATACTTTCCATTTGTTTGCAATCCACATTAGACTAATGTAACCTATGCAGTCTTATGGCAGCAATTAGACCTCGAAGTCCATAAATCATTTGCTTCATTTTTCCTAAGAGGAAGAGCTTTCATTCTCATTTCTTTTCCTTTCTCACTTTCTATTCTATTCTCCTTAACGCATTTGCTTTTCATATTTCTGTCCTTTTTCCCAAAGAACTATGCTTAAGCAGAACAGTATGCTACATTGGCAACATATAGGAATCTCTATCAGCAAACACAAAATGTATACTAGCTCTTGTCAGCTCTAATCACAATGACACTGTCAAGTGCAGTGCAGTTACAATAATTTAGCTTAGAGCACTTCAATTATAAATCCTGACAGTGGTATGAATATTGGTTTATAGAAGAAGTCTCTAAGTAGATACTCTTTGTCATATAAGGGAGAAATCTTTAAAAATTAAAGCTAACGATAACTTTAATGAAAGAAACTCCCTGGATACACTCTTTAACCATATAAACTCAATTTAGATTAAATGTGAAAGTTTAGAATTTTTTTATTTTAGGTTAAAGTACTCTAGACTTTTTGTGATTATTGCTACATTTATGCCTGGTTTGGTTTCCAAACTAACTGCATCATGACTAATTATTGTAATAATTTTTATAATGCATTTTATCACTATAATCAAATACTAGGCTCAATAAACAGGCAAAAAATAGAATCACATAGTATGCTGAAAAATTAATGGCTATTATTTTGCAATTAATAGATTGTTTTAAATATATTTTGTATTAATGTTTAGCTGTTTTAATATACAATTTAAAGTAACATTCTTTTAGATTAACTATTGAATATAAATAAGATTCATTCTAACAAAATATAATGTATAAAAATATAATTTAAATTTTGTTAAAATTGGGGACAGATATTTACTTTTAGAGAAATAAGAGGTCCTAGGTTCTATTACAGATTACAGTACTCTCCTCTCTAGTAGAGATTTTGGGAAAGCCATCATATATTATTTTCTTCTAAATTCTACAGCAATAAAATGAGGTATATTAAACCTTCTTAAGCAAAGTTCTATAATTTAAATTATAAGCAGTCTGGAAAAAAGACAGTTTTACAATGCAAATAAATCAGCCTGAATAGCTAATTTTGTTCAGCTATCTTTTGCTATTTCATTTTAACCTTTTGTTTACATAGGCAAGCACTGTTTCTGTTTCTTTTTCATCTAAAGAATGTCCATTATTGGCGTAGATTTGGAACAAATCAATTGTGTGAGAAAAAGTGGAACAGAAGGAAAGACACATAAGAGCCAAAATTTGCTATGCCTATTTTTTTTCCCTCTAGCACCCGGAATATAAGCATTGGCTTTTCCATGGGATAAAAGGGGCAAAATACTTAAGACCATAATAAATACATTGTAACTTCTGACTATTGCCTCTTATATTACAGATGTCTAATATACCATGTTCTCTCTGCTTTTGCTTATAATACCCAGTAGGGCTGTGCTCCTTTCTGGAGGCTCTAGGGAGGAATCTGACCCCAGGCTCATTCAGCTGGCAGGATTCATTTTCTTTCACTTGTAGTAGGAACCCATTTCCTTGCTGGCTGTCAGCAAAGGGCTGGTCTTTGCTCCTAGAGGCCACCCACCTTTCTTCTCAAGTTTCCATAGATCCCCACGTCCTCCAACAATGGCAGGTGGACTCTCTCTCATGCTTCATATATCTCCCCTTCAGGTGTACCCTTCTGATGGATTCCCCAAATAAAAGGGAAAGTATTGCCTTATTTTTTTCTTACCAATATTTAGTATTTTCAGTGTACAGTACTTCCATCTATTTTGCTACATTTATTTTTTTTATTTTATATTTAAGATAACCATTTTCCCACAACAACTATAAATTCGACATGCTCTGCTGTTTTAAGCCACTATGTTTGTGGTGATTTTTTTACAGATGCCTCAGGAGATTAATACATCATATATATAAAATTCTAGAGGAAGCAAAACTAATCTATAGTCACAGCAGATATCATCTGAATCAGGGATAAGGGAAGGGTTCCCTGCAAAGTGACATACAGGGACTTTTTGGGGAGATGGAAAATGTTATGTATCTTGACTGTGGTTATGGTTACATCAGTATGTATATTTGTCATAACTCATGGAACTACACAATTAAAATACTGTTAATTATACTTTAATAAATTAGAAATATGATTCATCAATTCATTGATCATTTAATCTTATAGGCAAATCATCACACTGCCTCTAGGCAATGTGGGCAGGACAAAATGCACAGAGGTGAAAGTGAGGTTTATCCTTTCACTATGGTCAAGTCCTATAAAGATATCATGGTCTCACTCTATTTATGCCTGGATGTACGATACATCTCAAAGAGGTACATAATCTGGGAAGCAGTGAGATAGCAACCCTTGGTCTCAGAGGTGTCCTTTGTTGGCTCCATAGTGGTTTGCTACCTTTATTTTGCCTTACCATTGCTGAAATTTGATTATAAATCACCCCAGCTTCTGAATAAATGAAAAGTCACAAACAATAATGAAACAATTTTCTTTGTTTTGAGTAACAGAAGATGGTCAGTCAGAGCAAGTCAGTGGAGCAATAATCACTGCCAGCCTGTATTATTTTGTTTTAATAATGTTCCTGAGCATAGCTGAGGAATCAACTTACTACTCTAAAAATTTTGCAAGGGAGAGTGAACAACTGATTCTATCAATAATTTGAGGAACATTTATTAACTCCTGAGTGGGTGAAATGTCAGGATATTTGCTTATCTCTAAATCAGGAGGACACTGAGTTACTGTGATTAACTTTAACATGTGGGAGGGAATTCTTACACTGGATTGTGGAGGACATAAAAATAGCACAAAGACATAGATAAAATTTTTCATGAAGCACTGTCAGAATGAAGAGGAGATCAGAGCAGGCAATGAGGAAATACTAATTAGCAAACAAGCCTCTTGCTTTACTTTAAGCATCTCTCCCCACTACCTCTCCCTTCACCTATCTTGATTCTGTTACTTTTGTGACTCTAAACATTACATTTCGGCATGACTGGAAAAATATCCACCCATTTATATAATTTTATAAGTTAAAGCAACTATGTCATTGACCAGAATTATGAGAGATAGGAAAGTCCCATAGTTTACCTTACAGAATTTGAAAACTGCTTCATGGTGTAACTTCTGCTAATGATAACATGAAGACCTTTGTCCTAAACTTTTAGTATCTAGAGTTCAGACTTGGGCATGTGGTCATATTCATAGGCATTTTAATCTCTTGACCCTAATATGTGTTTTTGTTTTATTTTATAACGTACATATGCAATGTTGGGAGAAAAAAGGCAAAGGATCAGATTTAGAGTGTAACCAGAAAATCTGACCAATTGGCTGCCAGCTTTATTTTGGAGGAATGCACTTTCCAGAGTAAATGATATATAATAAAAGAATATAAACGACTATATGTTAGCTTAGTGAAGACACTGAGGCAGGTGGATTCCAGCAGAGAGAAGAGCATATTCAGATGTCATGTGAAATAACATAGAATAAAGATGCAGACCTACTAGAGAATGGACTTGAGGATATGGGGAGGGGGAAGGGTAAGCTGGGACAAAGTGAGACAGTGGCATGGACATATATACACTACCAAACGTAAAATAGATAGCTAGTGGGAAGCAGCCGCATGGCACAGGGAGATCAGCTCGGTGCTTTGTGACCACCTAGAGGGGTGGGATAGGGAGGGTGGGAGGGAGGGAGATACAAGAGGGAAGAGATATGGGGACATATGTGTATGTATCACTAATTCATTTTGTTATACAGCAGAAACTAACACACCATTGTAAAGCAATTATATTCCAATAAAGATGTTAAAAATAAATAAATACATAAATAATGAATAAGTAAAAAAATATATATATAGTACTTTTAAAGAACAAAAAAAAATTCAATATTACTGAAGAATAGAGCTTTGGATGAAGAGTTTTTGAAAGATGTAGCTGGAGAGATATAAGAACAAGAAAATAAACCAGAGAAAAGGATTGTGATTTGACTTATACTAAGAGCAATGAAGGACTCATGGGTTTTCATCAAGGCAATGGAATGTTCAGATCTTCCTGTACTGGAGAAACTGAGGAACTTTCAATCTTGGGACCTAGGGTAGACTTCTTCACATCTACTATTACTGAGTACAGGAAGTAGCAGAAGTAGATTGAGAGAGATCAAAGCTCCCATGACTGTCAGAGGTTATATGTGAAGTTTGAGGCCAAATCCCTGAAGGGGTAGGCTGAAGTCTGTAAGGCTAGAGAGTTAGACTGTGGAAACTTAATATTATGAACTCTGAAAATTCAATATCCTTTTTCCTTATAATGAAAGCTTCTTTTTTTTTCTTTCAGAAAAACTTACCTCTCATGCCTACAGAGATGAACCTAAAACCCAGACTGGCCAATCAGAGTATTCATAATGATTAGCTCAGAGGTAGACATATAAATTAAGCAAAAGCAGTTATTTGGGGCAATTAAGATGCATATTGAGGGAGGAGATTAGCTCTCATTATTTTTTAATTGTCAGCTAAAAGAGCATTGTAAGTCTAGAAGTTTTATTAGCAACTTCTGCCATAATATGGAGAGAAATTAATTGATTTTGTTTAAGTTACTTTGAGATTTAGTGCTGTCACCACTGCAAATATCCTAACTGATATGTGTATTAATAAAACCTAGCTGATATGTGTATTAATAGAAAAACAAATTTACTTGGCATCAGAATGTAATAACATTTTAATGAATTATAAAACTATCTATAATTTCATTAAATATATGTATATACGGTATAACTCAGGATAACATAATTTACAATAGAAAAAATAATAATCAGAGCATATTAACTATAAGCAAAGTAATTAAAATCATATACTGAGTATGCATTATGTGCTGAAATGTAGAAATGAGATGAACTAATACATTTTAACAATTTAATGTCACATCCTAATGGTATATACAAATATTTAAAGCACATGCAAAATCCATGAAATTTATTGTTGTGTGTTTATTTAAGAACCTTCACTCGCATCTTTGTATTGAAGTCCTGTTTTAGCATTAGGTCAAAAATATTTTGTCCTGAAGCAGAACAACCTTTCAAAAGTGTTATCTGCATTCCATACAAGATTACTGCAGGGGCCTCAGGATGTTTTTGAGTCTTCTGTGAAGACTGCTTTGAAGGCCAAAGTGCATATCACTGTATTCCAGGCGACATATCTTGCTCTCACTCACAAATTAAACATTATATGCCAACTCCGTAATGATGCATTCCGTGAATACACCTGAATAGTTCACTAACTGTTTGGTCAGAAGAAGCACATTGGGAAATGTATGTTATGGTATCAACATTATCTATTTTTTTCTATTTCCCAAGAGAGTAAAATAAGAATATTATCTTCAGAGTCGCCGCCACTGCCATCATGGGCTCCAGAGGCGGACATGGGCTGCCGCTACAAGACCGGTGAGCAGGCGCCAAGTGCTGCCCCTGCTGTCCCAGGAGTGCGCGGACAGCAAGCAGCTGCCCATATGAGATCGGTGAGCAGGATCCAAGCCCTGCCCCCACCATACTGGAAGCACGCAAGGGCCACTGCACCTGCACACCCCCATATCAAGGGAATAACAGCCAGCACACGCTGAGGAGACAGCAAGCATCCAAACTAAAAGCAGCCCCTCAATTCCAGAAAAGATGGTGAAGTAGAAGGATTTGAGTTCACCTCCCCTCACGAAAACACGAAAATCACAACTAACTGCTGAACAACCATCAACAAAAAAGACTGGAACCTACCAAAAAAGATATTTTACATTTAAAAGACAAAGAAGAAGCCAAAAGACTGTAGGAGGGGCGCTTTCACGACATAATCAAATTCCATCCCCACCATGTGGGCAACCCACAAACTGGAAAATAATTATATCACAGAGGTTCTCCCACAAGAGTGAGAGTCCTGAGTCCCATGTCAGGTTCCCCAGCCTGAGGATCTGGCATCGGGAGGAGGAACCAACAGAGTATTTGGCTTTGAAGGCCAGCGGGGCTTGAGTGCAGGAGCTCCACAGAACTAGGGGAAACAGAAACTCCACTCTTGAAGGGCACACACAAGCATACACATACAGTGGGACCTAGCACACTAACTCTATATTGTGAAAATGACTATACTACCCAAGGCAATCTACAGATTCAATGCAATCCCAATCAAATTGCCAATGGCATTTTTCACAGAACTAGAACAAAAAATTTTTTAATTTGTATGAAAACACAAATAGCCGAAGCAAACCTCAGAAAGAAAAACAGAGCTGCAGGTATCAGGCTTCCTGACTTCAGACTATACTACAAAGCTACAGTAATAAAAACAGTATGGTACTGGCACAAAAACAGAAATATCGATACGTGGAACAGGATAGAAAGCCCAGAAATAAACACAAGCACCTATGTTCAATTGATCTATGATAAAGGAGGCAAGAATATACAATGGAGAAGACAAATTTTTCAATAAGTGGTGTTGGGAAAACTGGACAGCTACATGTAAAAGAATGAAATTAGAACATTCTCTAACACCATACACAAAAATAAACTCAAAATGGATTAAAGATCTAAATGTAAGGCTGGACACTATAAAACTCTTTGAGGAAAACATAGGAAGAACACTCTTTGACATCAATCACAGCAAGATCTTTTTTGATCCACCTCCTAGAGTAATGAAAATAAAAACAAAAATAAACAAATGGGACCTAACTAAACTTAAAAGCTTTTGCACAGCAAAGGGAACCATAAATAAAACAAAAAGACAACCCACAGAATGGGAGAAAATATTTTCAAATGAAGCAACTGACAAGGGATTAATCTCCAAAATATACAAGCTGCTCATGCAGCTCAATATCAAAAAACAAATAACCCAATCAAAAACTGGACAGAAGATCTAAATAGACATTTCTCCAAAGAAGATATACAGATGGCCAAAAAGCACATGAAAAGATGCTCAATATCATTAATTATCAGAGAAATGCAAATTAAAGCTACAATGAGGTATCATCTCACACAGGTCAGAATGGCCATCATCAAAAAGTCTACAAACAATACATGCTGGAGAGGGTGTGGAGAAAAGGGAACCCTCCTACACTGTTGTGGGAATGTAAATTCGTACAACCTCTATGGAGAATGGTATGGAGGTTCCTTAAATAACTAAAAATAGAGCTACCATATGATTCAGCAATCCCACTCCTGGGCATATATCCAGAGAAAACCATAATTTGAAAAGATACATGCGTCCCAATGTTCACTGCAGCACTATTTACAACAGCCAAGAAAAGCAAGCAACCTAAATGCCAATCGACAGAGGAATGGATAAAAGAAGATGTGGTACATATATACAATGGAATATTCCTCAGCCATAAAAAAGAACTAATGCCATATACAGCTACATGACTGTACCTAGAGATTATCATACTAAGTGAAGTGAGTCAGACAGAGAAAGACAAATATCATATGATATCACTTATATGTGAAACCTAATTTTTAAAAATGATACAAATTAACTTATTTACAAAACAGGAACAGATATTGAAAACAAACTTATGGTTACCAAAGGGGAAATGTGGGGGGGGGGGGTGGGAATAAATCAGGAGCTTGGGATTAACATACACACACTACTATATATAAATAACGAACAAGGACCTACTGTATAGCACAGGGACCTCTACTCAATATTCTGTGATAACCTATATGAGAAAAGAATCTGAAAAAGAATGAATATATGTATATGTATAACTGAATCACTTTGATGTACACCTGAAACTAACAGAACATTGTAAATCAACTACAATCCAATAAAATTTTTAAAAATAATAAAAAATAAAATCTATTTCTTTTTGAAAGTCAAAAAAAGAGAATATCATCTTCAGTTCAATGAATTACACCTAACATGATATTCTAACAGCAAAATTCATTAAAAGTAATAAACACTGTCTGAATGTTCATGGATCTATTGAATCAATGACAGTGGGAGTCTATAAAAATATTTACTAATTTTACTCAAGTCTGTATGGCACCAATGATGGTTATACACGTAGAAAACACAAAAGCAATATTAAGTATACTTTTTAATTTTAAATAATCTAGTTATATTTATAAGAAATTACTAATAGAACTATTGCAAAAAAAATAACATTGAACTTCATTTGTTTTGTTTTGATTTTAATGATCCATGAAATATTAATTTCAGTGGTTATGAGTGTTACCACCCTCCTATGATTCAAAGTTCAATCAATCACAAATCAAATCGGGACATCCAAAATGTGTTCGGTGTTTTGTTTGTTTAGAACTTCGGCGTTGTTGGGACCCAGACCACATCAACCATCATAAACTGCTGACCACCATGCTTCAGGTCATATTCATACATACCTTGGTCCTGGCTGTGGACCCTGCAGTGCCCTGTAAACTGGCTCTCATCCTTCAGCGTGGTCTGGGAGCCCCTGGAGAACACAGAGTTAAACCCAAGGATGAGAGTGCCTTTGTAGAAGTCCAGGAACCCTGTAGCGTACTTCCAGCATACTGTTGGAGGAAAAAAAAAAAAAAATGAGTTTGGATGCACTAAAGAGGGTAAAAGGGACAGTCTGACTTTACCTGCATAACCCCTCCCTCAAGGCAGCACAGCTTAGTGCCAAAAGAGACCATCTTGGCCCATGATTTCTCACATGGAGAAAGTGAAAGCATATGAGTGAGTACTCAGATTCCCCAGCCAAGTGAGATGCTGCCCAAGAGGCCCATTTCTTCTTCACCCCATCCAGAGAACTGAGTCATGGGCAGCACTACTTGGGGTAGGGAAGATGCTGCGAGAGTGGCAGAGAGGAGTCTGAGGGCCTTAGAGGGATGTGGATCCGGATCCTGTTTACTGCATCTTGGACTCCATCAAGAAGCCTGCCCAACAGCCACTGGGGAAGCCTCACCCGTGGATCTTCCCAACTGGCCCATGGGCACCCCCAGTGCTCTGTGCAGCTCACCACACACACTCTAAACTGTGTGGCCAGCTCCCTGTGCACACTCCTGATGGAGGCAAACAAGCTTTGGCTGATGGCTAGTGAGCACTGCAGAAAATCAGCCTCAATCTGCAGGCCAGGAAGCAACCACTAATTTGAGCTCTAGCATCACCACTGGGAAAGCAAAAGGGAGGCTGTCAGCAACCTGCCTGGTGTGTTGCAGGATGGAGAGAAGGCACATAAGCTTAAGAATTCTGCCACAAGGGGAAGCAAGAAGTGTGAGGCAGGTGTATCCTCAGAAGGACTGAGAAAGCCTAAGAATCCCTAGCAGGCAGTGGGAAGGTATTTCTTTCCTCAAATCGGTCAGTAAAGACTAGAAGTGACTGTTACTTCTAATGGAAGGACAGCCACTGCAAGAAGTACAAGAAACATAAAAAATCATGGAAACATGACACCAACAAGGGATTGCAATAATCTGCTAGTAACCGATCCCAAAAACATCCCTGATAAAGAATTCAAAACAGCTGGGTTTTTCCCTTGTAACGAGAGCTTCCAAGATCCACTCTCTTAGCAACTTTAAATATACAATACAATATTAACTGAAGTCACCATGCTGTACTGTTATATCCCCATTAGTTGTTTATTTTATAACTAGAAGTTTGTTCTGGTTCTTTCCTGTCCTTGCCCAGCCACTCGGCTGCACAAGGTCAGAAGGGCCCAGCCAGCTGCTGACCCGCCACGCTGTCCCGCTTCCAGGGAGGCCAGGAAGGCAAGGACAGGGCTTTCCACTTCCCAGTGGCAGGGGTCCCGGCGTACTTCAACCGGTGAGCGCAGGTGCGCGCCCCTGCAGAGCGCAGCGTGGGGGCCAGTAGTGGGACCCCCGCCCTCCCTCTGCGTACCCCTCCACCAGCGCCCCGCAACCCGCCCCAAGGTGGCGGCGCAGGCTCACAGGCGCCCCCCCGCCCCGCGAGCAACAAGCCCGAACGCCAGCCCAGGTGAAGCCGAAGCCTGAGCAAGACGCCAGGCAGCAGCGAGCCCAGCCTCCTACAAGGGGACGGAAGGGACCGGAGCCCGAAGAGAAAGCACAAGTGCCACTACGCAGGCTGCGAGAAAGTTTTGGGGCTGAGAACTCACACAGGCACACGGCCCTTCGCTGGTGGCTGGCAGCGCGGCTTGCCGACGTTCGAAATCCGCGCCTCCGGCGAGCTGGCGCAGCACCGCCTCACTGCGCACGCGCGAGAAGTTGCGAGGCCCACCTGTGGGAAGCTCGTCGGGCGCAGCCGAGGACCACCTGAGGAATCCTGCGCGCCGCCGCGCCGCTTTCAGCTCCGGCAGGACGCGCACCCTCTCTCTCCCTTTGCGACTACAGCCGCTCCGACCCCAGCAGCACCACCGTCAGCGCCCCCAGCTCGCCCAGAGCGCCGCCCGCTTGGGCTGCCAGGCCGCTGGGGCCGATTTTCTGTGGCAGCACAGCCCCCGTCAGCGAGCCCCGCGCTCCCCGCCCCTCATCCCGTGGGCCCGAGGCCTGAGGCCCCTCCCCGCCTTGTTATCGCCGTGGGGAGGGGCTCTCCCTTCCTCTCAGGATTCCGTGTCTTTTCCTTCTGTAATGAGAAAGAAGAAGGAGAACTTTATGAAGTCAACAACAATGAAAACAAGTTTCTTCACTTCAGGGGTCAAAGTAAACTTGTAAAACAACAGCGACAACCGCAAAAAGCACCATTCGCAAAGAGCACAGTACACATACCCACGAAGGTGAGAGTCGGCGGTGTTGAACCCCGCTTTCTCAGGGATGGACGTGTTCCAGGGGTCAGTAAGGAGACTCTCCGCCCGCCCCCCTTCCTGCTGCCTTACTGGGAACATAGAATGGCGCTCCGGAGTTTCCTTTTGTTTCGAGAACACACTGGGGACACAGCCCCAGGCCACTGCTGGTGGAGTTGAACGTCTACCCCAAGGGTCAGTGGATGGTCAGTTCGAAGCAGATATTTGTGCTGTCAGGGCAGATCCCTACGCTGGGGGTCCCCGCGTCTCCCTCTTCTTGCCCGCCTGCCCAGCCTCTAGCCACCACTCCAGTGCCCGGCCTGGCTCAGAATGCAGACTGTTCTGAGGGACAGGCTGCCTCCGAGGAATGCCTTAAACCACGGTGGGCAAAAGGAACACTCCCTCTGCCCTCCGTGGCACCCTGCCTGTCTTCCTCTCCTGGACCGTCTCTCGGGGGCCCCTCGGAGCACTGGAAACAGAGATGCAAACTCGGGTTGGGTAGACGATTGTAGGAGCCCATGTCCAATGTGTTAAGTCCAGGCCACCCACCTGACCCTCAGCCTACTTGAGGTTAAGTGTCAGCACAGGGACACCTGCTAGTCTGAGTCCCTGTAGAAGGCAGATAGGGACCTTACACTATTATAACACATGGTTGTTGCCCTCATGGTCACCACCCACCCCTACATCAACATCAAGTTGGAACTTGTGTCCCTAAGCCATGAGCACAGCCCTGCTTCTGCCCCTCCAGCTGTGTTCTGGGTTACCCTCCTCCCCCCCCCCCTTTTTGGTAGAAATTTGCTTATCACCTGAGCTACGTGGAGGCATCTTGGGATGTCACAAAAGAAGGTGAGGAGTACTTACCTAGGGATCAATTTGCACAATGCTGAAGAAAGGGTCAGTTTTCAACAAAATGATGCCCAACAAATGTGATTCAGAAACAGAGGTGATAAGCAAAGTTGTAGATTGTGCCTGGGTCTCAGTCTCCTGTACTAAATGAGGGGGAAAAGCAACAGGTTTCAATACTTATGTTTAGCCAGGGGGAAAATGATGTTGATCCATCCCACTGTGAAGTGGGATCCAGGAAGCTGCAGGGAAAATGATCAAAGCAGAAAGGGGCAACATCTCAAACATGGGGAGTTGGCTTGATCATTTGTTGACCAAAGTTACTTCCTGGAGAGGATAGAAACAAAGGGACCTGGAGGAGGGACTTCCCTTTATGATTGTCCACATTGTCTCCATTACTATTCCGTTTCCTTCAGGTCCCAAGGAGGCAGCAACTGGATGGTGCACAATTCCCACCCATGGGTTGGAAAGGTGAGCAGAACGCAGAGTTTGGGAAGCTGTGAGTTCTTGCCAAGCACGGGCTGTGTGGTAAGGTCATTTAAATCCTTGAAAAGGTGCCTAAGAAGCTGAAAGAGGTTGTCTGAAGCCAGGAAAGTTGAGAGTGAAGTTCTCTCTGTTGGGAGCACAGGCCCAACCTGTCAAGATGTCTCTTGTCCTCAGTAGACACCTAGATTTTTTTCTAGTCCCAGAAAGTGCTTAGGAGATGCTCACTGTCAATCTGAAGGTCCCAGAAAGTGCTTAGGAGATGCTCACTGTCAATCTGAAGGAGATGGAGATTATGGAGTAAACCAGTTTGAAAAACTACTTTCTTCATAGGCACTAGCCACCTTTCCTTCTGGGGGCAGATGGTGGGGAGAAGCTTAAGGTCTCACCAGGGGTGTCTAATGTCAGAAGAAAAGGAGGCTATGCAGTGACCGTGGAAGGCCCAGAAAGCTCAGGCAAGGACATCTCTTCCCACACTGAGCTCCACAAATAAAACATTAATGAAATAAAGGGGGCTAAGAAGAACAGGCAGAGGCATGGTCTGCCAGATTTTCACCCTCTCACCCATATGCACACATACATGCACATATACACCAAGCAGGTGATGAGGTGATCTAGGGTTGGCTGCCCCACCCCAGGAGTCTGTCGGATGGGCAGTCTGACTGCAGATTGTCATTTTGGTCTAGCACTGTCGCAGGGTGCAGCGTAGCAGAGGCCAGTGAGGTATGTGTGGTGGAGGGTGGAGGCCACTGAGGACGCTGGCACCAGGATCTGGACTTTCAGACTTTAGACCTGGATGTTATTTCCAGAAAGCTGTTTTAACTGCATGAGCCTCTTCATATATAGTGCATGGGTTCTCGTTCTTCGTCATGAGAGGATTCCATCACAAACGCATCTGAAGGGGATATATCCAACTCCAAAAACATTATACTTTCAGCCCTGTGGCTGGGGTGGGACCCCATTGCCATGGTAACTGAGTGTGCCAGCTGATAGGCATCTTGTAGTCCACTGAAGACATGGGCTGCTGCTTCTTTTGACTGTTATTAAATCCAGCTGGCACAAGTGGCTGCACCTTCTACCGCTCCTCCTCACAGTCCAGAAAAATCTGGTTTATGATGTCGTCCTTCTCCTCAGGGGAGATGAAGTTCTTGATGATTAGGTACTTGAACTTGAGTTCCCAGGTGTCCTCATTCTGTGCCTTCTCCAGGTCCTGCTACATGCAGATATACTCATCATACTGGTCCTGGATCTCTGCCTTCACTGCCTGCTGCTTGGCCTGGAGCTTCTTGAGTTTCTTGGGTTTGACTTCTGCCCCAGAACTACATGATCTCTTCATATCAGATCATCACCTCCTGCTGTATTTCCTGCTCCTGGCATTTCTGCTTGGCAGTCTCCTCACTCTTCAGTTTCAGTATCTTCTGCTGTTTGGTGTGATCCATGATGTTCCTGCCCCAATGGAGAAGCTTGCTCTCCATGGCCTTGTACTTGGCTGCAAGCAGCTCTGTGGCCTGCTGCTCCTGCTGTAGGTCTTCCAGCGTCTTCTCCTTCATCTCCAGCAGCTTCTGCTTCTCCTCACTCACCAGGCTGCAGTCATCCTCTACTACTTCTGCACCTGCAGGTAATTATCCATGTTTTTATCCTAAGGCTAGCTCCAGGAGGCTGGGTAGGTGCTGGTTGTTGTTATTGGTATCCTCCTCTTTGGCCTCCCAGACCTTGATTACTGGTCCTTCGTGGTACCCCACCAGGGCTGACGTGCTGCTTTTTATGCTGCTGCTTTTTATGCTATAGCTCTTTATGCTGCTGCTCTTCCTCCAGAGCCACTTTTCCAGAATCTTCTCCAGATGAGATTTCAGGTGGGTGATCTCCTGGAATTCTTACAGCAGTGTGTCCTTGGGGTCCTCGTGCACTCAGAGCTTGTTCTTGATCTTCTTGGCTCGGTGGGCAATGCATGGTTTGGAAAGGCTCTCGTCGTAGCCAGTAAGAAGCTGGCCCCCGTGTGGCTGCCATGACCATCTGGTCATTGACCCCTAGCTTAAATTAGATTGCCTAGAAAATAGAACCTGAGACAAAAATATAATGTGCTAATACTTTATTAAGGGAAAGGTTATAGCTTCAGGGAAGTATCAATAGAAGCAAAGGACAAAAGGGAGTGAGGAAAGAAAGGAGAACAAAGAGAAGTACAATGCTAAACAGACTGCAGTTTATTAAGAATTACATTGTATTTATAGGTCTCATGTGGTATGTTCAGAGAGGTCATATGAACTACTGTTTCAGATGATTTCTTGCTTTAAAAAAACTATTTTAATGATTTGATATATTGCCTTAATTATATCCTTAATTTTTATGTATATTTTCATTAGCCTCTATTTTTTATTGTGTTCTATGGATCTGTCTGCCTATTTGTGTGGTACTTGCACACTTTTAATTCCTAGTTTAATTGGATATATTTGGGCTAGTCCATCTAAATATTTTGCTCTTCTTTTGAAAAACTCCCTAAGGTAGTCCCTTGCTCATTTTTTCCCAGATGAATGTTAGCATGGATTGTCTAATTCCATTTTCTTAAAGTTTGTATTTTTTTAGGATCACGTTCATTTTGGAAAATAAATAAGAAGGACCTGAATCTTTATGACATTCTATTTGTCTGAAAGACTGTCATGAAAGTGCTATATGACAATTCTCCTCTATTCTCGTTTGTTTAAAATGAAAATCATGTAGTCTCAGGATTCTTGTTTAATGATTTCAGACTGGGCTTGCCTTGTGTGGCACTACATTTCTCATGGAAATCGACTATGGGTTGTTTGGGGCAACTCTCCTCATTCTCCTTAGATAACAGTATTACCAGGTGCTATGGTCTAAATGTTTCTGTCCCTCCGAAATTGAGATGTTGTAATCCTAACCCCCAGGTGATGGTATTAGGAGGTGATCAGGCCATGAGTGTGGATCCCTCATGAATGAGATTAGTGCCCTTACAAAAGAGTCCCAGAAAGCCCCCTTACCCCTTCCACCATGTGAGGGTGTAGCAAGTAGATGGCTATCTAAGAATTAAGATGGGGACTTTCACCGGACATTCAATCTGCTAGTGGCTTGATCTTGAATTTCCCACCCTGCAGAACAGTGAGATACAAGTTTCTGTTATTTATAAGCCACTTAACCTATGGTATTCCGTTGTAGGAACCCAAACAGACCAATACACCATGATATTCTGTTCATGGGCAGTGGCATGAAGTAAAGTAAAGCAAGTGGAAACATGTAAGATCACTTAATTTCTAGGATTGGAACTAGCATACTGTCACTTCCAGATATACGACATTAGCCAAAGCAAGTCATAGTCAAGCTAGAAGTCAGAGGATAGGGAAGCACACTATGACCACTTTGAGGCCATTGTGTGAATGCAGGAATAATTGAATATTGGATCAAAGCATTCAATACACCACAGTCTGCCTCCTTGGTTTCAATTATTCATGTCATTCCTGCATGTAAAACACACTCATCTCCATTCCATAACTACCATATGTCTCATCTAATCATGGCATCAAGTTAGAAATCTAAGATATTGTGAGTCTCATTGGGTGGAATGCAATTTCTCTTGGTCCATAGACCTATGAACTAAAAAAAATTATCTGTATTACACATACCCTGTATAAAGTGGTGTACAGGGAAAGAATACACACACAATACACACTCTCATTTTACAAAGGAACAGTCAGAGACTTATAACAGTCATTACTCTATGTTAATTTTGAAACACTAGGCAAGTGTTACCAGGTACCCAGACTCTTGGGTAGTGGATATTATTTGCTTAGGCATTCAATTCTAAATCCTGGGATGATTTCCCAGATCCATATTTTTAAGGCTCTTGTCTTGACATCATGGAAAATTTCCTTTTCTATCATCTTACATGGCCACTTCTAAAGAATGCATCAGGGTGTGTGTGTGTGTGTGTGTGTGTCTTGGTGGCTCCCATCATCCCCTAATTCCTGACAGTTGAAATTTTGGGGCCCAGGCCAAGCATTTTTTGTTTTGGGGTCTAGATTGAAAGTGCTTTGCTTATAAAATTCTCTCTGAAACTTTGTAGGGTTTTATGTTTCTGAGCATACCCAGTTCTGTGCCAAAAGCCACATACACAATTTTTTTAAATGAGTCTTTTTGTTGGACTTAGTTATTAGTACTCCGATAATATTCTTCTTCTTTGGGACTTAATGTTTTTTAGGAGGCCTTTTGCCCCTCTAAAAGAAGAGAAAGCTCATTCTTCTTAAACTGGTGTCTAACCAGAATATGTTCCTATCATAGTGTTCCTAGAGGGGAAGAGAAAGATGTGGTCAAAGTAAGTCACTAGGCCAAGCACAATGTGGAATGGAACATTCATGATGAGGCCATGGCATGGATAGGAATTCAATGAAAGCTAAAGAATTGGTGCCAGTAATTGCATAAATCATAAAATCCCCCCCAGAGGCAGTAACTTTCCCATTTGTTCAATTATTCAGAGTCCTTTTTGAGTTCATTAAAATTTTACTTTTAAAAACATTATACATTTCTTTTTGGTTTTATCCCTAGACATTTTAACTTCTCATTGCTATTTTAACTGGAGTTTCCTTTTGCTCTCTTCTACCCATTGTTTGTATAAATAAAAGTTGTTGGGTTTTAATATTAATATAACTTATCCTGCCTTTTATACTGCCTTAAGGAGTTTCTCCTAGTAATTTTCAGTTTGTTGTCTTGGGGTTTCCAATCACATCTTTTCTACAGCGGATGTTCTCTGGCAGTCGTTAATACATGAGACAAAGATCCTAACCTTTATGTCAACTCCTACTGGTTCAATTACATGTTTCTTCCCCAGATGTCCTTGAACTCAATATTCCAGTGTTACCTCTTCCATGCTCTTGGCCACATAGTCAAATAATTTTCCAATATTTATGAATCCAAGTGTGATGGTTAATTTTATGTGTCAACCTGACTGGGCCATGGCATGCCCAGATATTTAGTTAAACATTATTTTTGGTGTGTCTGGATGAAATTAACATTCGAATCATTTGACCGAGTAAAGCAAATTGCCATCCTCAGTGTGGGTAGGCCTCATCCAATCCACTGAAGGCCTGACTAGAACCAAAAGTTGGAGTAAAGAATAATTCTCTCTTTCTGCCTGTCTTTGAGCTGGGACATTGGTCTTTGAACTCGGATGAGAATGTACAGCTTTGGTTCTCATGGTACTCAGGCCTTTGAACTCTAACTGGAACTATACTATGGGCTCTCCTGGATCTTCAGCTTGCATCTGCAGATCTTTAGACTTTTCAGTCTCTATAACCATATGAGTTAAATCCTTATAACAAATACCTTCATATGTATGTCTATATCACTAATATATATGTATATGTCATCTATATATGTATATATAATATATATAAGATTGTACAATGATAGGTTAATTGTGCAATCTGAAAAAGACAGGGGAGGAAAGTTATGAGTTATGCACTAAACTTAAAACCAAATCTTCTCTAATATTAGTTCAGGTCCAATTTTTTTTTTTTCCCAATTTTTTAAGTGTCCAACAATGGAAAGATATAGTAACATACAATAGTTATAGACATTTAAAATTAGAAAATCCTGTGAAACACTTCAAATTATATAAATATTCAGAAAAAGTAATCATAGATTAACACCCATAAACACTTTGAGCATAACTTTTAAGGAAATAAAAGGTATCGGAAAGATAATATCCTTTATTATGTATCCTAAGATAATGTTTAAAGATAGGAATCACAATTGTAGAAAGCATAAAAAGGAGGTTATTAAAAGCTACCATTCTGATGTGTACTCAGTGTTTGCTGGTCATTGGTGTTTCTGGTGCAACAATATCAGGCACTGTGTCCTAGATAATTATGCATTAAAATCTTTCACAGATGCCAAATATTAATAAGTATTCAAAATGTATTTTTGTCTCAACTAACTCTATATAATGCTATGGAGATGTCTGCCAAGGATTTGTCTAGATTGTATGTTCCTTACTAATATTAAGAAGCAAGAGTTTAAAAAATGAATTTAAAAACTTCCTCCCTGGAATCCAATAGAAAAGGATCGGGGCTCAAACCTTAAACTTTAGTGACAGGGTTGAAGGATGGTCAAATGAACAAAGAAAGCATTGTCACTGTTTATAGAAACCATGAAACATACCAGAAAATAATGATTTCAACACAGTTATTACTGCTTGTTTAGTGTTTTTGAGATTGAAGCCCTTCCATTGTGTTCACAAAAATTCTAATTTTCGGAATTTTGTCCTGAACAAAATCCATTGAGAATGGCTGTTCTAGAAATTTGAGCCAGTTAAGTTTTAAATGGTGAACATTTTATGATTAGGGGTAATAACATTTAATTTTCAATTAGAATGTTACCTTTTAGATGGAGATATAGCAGGCCCATTCACTGTCACTCAAACCCTCTGGTAAACCCTCAAATTATGCAGCAAAGATGCCAGCTGTAAAAATTCTCACTGACTACTTTGGAGAGATTTCCTTCACATTATTTAAGAAGTATGAAAGTAAAAATTGTACATCAGGGCAGATGCTTAGTTAGTTCATGTGTAACATTGTTTTCCTAGGATTAGTCATAAAACTAATTTTTGTTTTGTTTCAGTTTTCAAATTAAATCAGAACAAAAATAAGAATTAAGTTAAAAAATTTAAAAATCTGTGTATTATAGAATATATTTAAATTATTTATAGAAATTAAATCCTTTTAAAATTTATTAAAGTAAGACCACTGTAGATTATTTTTTTAATTTAAGAGAGAAAAAATAGCTTAGATAAAGCTTTACATTTTCGTGTTTCGTTAATTTTCTGGGTAAAGATTTATACCAGTCAAGAATATAAGCCTGTAAGTGCAGGAATAAAAGTAATAAGATGAGTTTAATAAGAGTGTTGTCTCAAGTCAAATTTTAAAAAGCAATAGTTTTTCTTAACTTCCTTTTAACATTTACCTATTTGAAATTTTGCATTCATTTATTAATGGCATATATTTATTAAAAACTTTAATTAATGTAATGTTTCCCTCCTAATACAAGATCCTTAAGTAGGAAATGGGAATGGCTAATCTTAGCCAAAAGTACCATTTGTGTATATTGGTGGCATCCATTGATACTTTTTGAATTATATAAAAATGTTATGTTTTTTAATATAATTTTCAAGGCTGATGTAAGAAATTTAGTTTTTCCCATAACTAACTCAAATCATTTGGTCTTACTTTGACTATATATCATAAAATAGTATGTGAGACTTACAGATAAGTCTGTTGTAAGTTATTTTTATTTAGAATTCTCTTCCAGATAACGTATATTTAATTTGATGCTGACTTTATTTTATTTTGCTATATAGCTTAATTCAAGAAATGTTAACTTTAAGTATTAAAAATAACATTGGGTATTATGGAACTTTTGTAGATATTTTACCTTAAATACATAGGCGTAATCAGCAGAAGTCTGAAAAAGATTTTGCCAATCTGTAAATATCAATGAATTAGAGCTGGCATTGATTTATAAATGATAGTTGGCATTATATTTGCTTGTTGTTAGATTTTATTTGTGTTCCAAGCCACAAGCTACGTGTCAACCCATCATATATGATGTGTAATAAACAGAGCAAATGAACAAGCCCATCTGGCATAATGTCATAGAATCTTAAAATATATGTGAAAGGTTGGTATGTAGACCATAAATATTATTGTAGGAATGGTCAAGCTATACTTCTTTTTTTTTTAACACCGTGTTTTTTTAAAGAAAGGTGTAGTATCTCATACTATGGGAATTTTCTACTTAACTTGAGCTATCTACCTGATATAATTATGCTGACTGGGAGTTTACATATTTTTAGCTATGATGTGATACTTTGAACATCTTCTGACATGGCACACATGCAGGACATCATTACTCCCTTTGTTGTAGGGTAATCTCAGAAGGGTGAAAATTCTGGGTAAGTATTTTAGAGTAACAATGTGGGCTTCCAGATAGGTTTAAAAGTACCCAATGCTAATGATTAGAACCAGGAAAAAATTGTATTACAAAACCTATCCTTAAAGGAAGATTGTGTGCTTTCTCCAAATGGCTGGAGTTCAGGGCTATTTGGATTAATATGCATTATACATACTCTGTAGATTAAGCTAAACCCCCTGGGAAATGGATGGCCAATGAACCACTTTATCTGTATGCTGCAGGTACCTTGAGTAGTTTGCTACCTGCAGCATAATTATAATTCTATTTTGATGTAGGCAGTGGTACAGTAGTTAAAATCATTTTTGTTTCTTCCCAGAATTTCCCACAGAGAAATGCAAGGTAATGCAGTCTATTTTAAAACAATATTGTTTCCCTGGATTTAAGCCATAAGATGTAACCATAATTCAGAACCAGCAAATATATCCTTCAATAGAAAAGGGAAGAATTATTGTCCATGTTGAGGAACAGGTACAGAATTAAATGTAGATATTGTGAGAGTCCCTCGATATTTCATTAATGAGATTGCTTTGGTGACTTTTTAAATCAAAATCATTCATTCAAAGATGTTTGAATTCTTAAAATATGTTTTGATTTTTTCCATACACAAATGAAATGTAGGGTTGAAGCAATTAGGAAGTAGATGGAAAAATATATCTTGGCATCAATGATTTAGACATTTGGGGGAAATACATGTGCACATGAATTTATATGAATATATGTATATATACATATGTAAATATTTTACATGCACTCAAATTTGATTTGAGTAATTTGGGTAATTTCATTTTGTTTTTAAAAGTATACTTAGGAAATTTGCTATATGTATATATCAGAATAGACTTACAAAGGTGTCTATACCAAAATCCCTAGAATTTATGGATATGTTACATTTATATGGCAGAAGGAATTTTACAATTGTCATTAAGGTTATGGACCTTAATATAGGGAGATTATTTTGGATTATCTTACTGAGTCCAGTCTAATCACGTGAGTCCCTAAAGGCAGATAACTTTCTAAACTGGAGTCAGATGTAGCAAGATGAATATCAGAGATATTGAAAGCATAAGAGCAGATTCATCCAGTCTTATTGGAGGCCACATGGAAAGCGTGAGAAAGACCACAGATAGCATTTAGGAGCAATGACAAATCTCTGACTGACAGCCAGGGAGGAAACGGGGACCTCAGTCCTACAATCACAGGGAAATGGAATCTGTCAACAACTTGAATGACTTTGGAAGCAGACTATTCTCCAGAGCCTCCATTAAGGAAGGCAGCCCTGTCAACACCTTGATTCAGCCTTATGAAACCCCACCCCCCCCAACTTCTGACCTATAAAATCTGTGAGATAATAAATTTGTGTTGTTTTAGTCCACTAAATTTGTGGTAATTTGTTACTGCAACAATAGAACACTAATACACATGTTTTAACCTGACAGACAGAGATGTAATTTAGTCTGTTTTATTTAGCTAATTTTCATGTTAGTTCCTCAGCACTGTGGAAGTATAGTTCATGTGATAATTACCTTTAGGAGCATGGCCCAAATGGAAGACCATCCATAGTCATTACTGTTTCTACCCCTCTGTTAGTTCCCCCATCACAACCCCTATACTGGACCAATATAGGTGGCTGTATCTCTATACCTCTTTGCCTAATCATCTTGATATCATTCTGGAAAATCTGTATATTTTTTTCAGGATGAGTTGAAGACTAACCCTCCCACCCTCCCCCCCCCCCAACAACAACAACAACAAAGAAACAAAAATAAAGAAATGCATGCATTATTGGGGGAAAAAAGTCTTTTTAAAATTTTACCTGAAGGAGAGTCCAATTACAGACTGTTTGGATGACCCTGTTAATAGTTTCCAGGCTTAGTTCTTTAATCTTTTTAACTTTGAGAGTGTGTGTTTGTTAGTTAAAGCCCAACCTTGATTTGGGACATATGATTTCCACATATGATAGGCTTTCTAGGCCTCAGAATTTGTTTCTCATTACTCTCTTCAAATACAGTCATTTGATATACATCTGTTAGGATGGTACTGTTGCCATGCAAGGCTTATTGTGTCATCTTGCCCTAGAAGAAGAAAATTATTCCCCATATTCCACCCAAAGATGTAGCCCCTCAACGAAAATTTGTAATATATGACAGCCATAGAGGTGTGCCTTGCGATTGCTGGTAAAGAGAAAACCAGCGGGGATTGAAACCAAGGTCCCCAGCTGTGATTGCCTTAAGGGTCTACCTTAGCTTGCCAGCTTAGGCCTTGTGCATCCCAGAAAGTCCTTGTCAATGAGTGAGTACCACAGTAGTACAAGGACTCACCATTTCTCGTCAGTTAATAAATCCACTGTGGAGTTGCAAGGTGTTTTGAGGCTCTTGTACTTAATTCTCCTTTCCTCCCCCTCTCCTTTCAGAGATATTGGAAATTATTTGCTTTCCTTGTAATCATTTTTCTCTTTAATTTGGCTTAATCTATATGATACTACTGATACTACTGATCATTTGTAAGATGCTATAGTGTGAATGTTTCTGTACCCCCAAAATTCATATACTGAAATTTAATCCATAAATTGATGGCATTAGGAGGTGGGAGATGATTAGGGCGTGAGGGTAGAGCCCTCAGGAATGTGATTAGTGCCCTTATAAAAGAGGCTCAGGAGCTCCCTGGCCCCTTCCACCCTGTGAGGACACAGCGAGAAGGCTTTGTCTGTGAACCAGGAAGTGAGCTCTCACCATACACAGAATGGGCTGATGCTTTGATCTTGGACTTCCTAGCTTCCAGAACTGTGAGAAATAAATTTCTGTTGTTTATAAGCCACCCAGTCTGTGGTATAAACTGACTATGACAGAGGCATATTTCAGGTTTTCTTTTTTGGGGGAAAAACACTAAGTTGAAAATATATGTTTAATGATTAGGATTAATCTGTGCAAATATATTTTTTCTTCAGGATTCATATATTCATTTAACCCATGTTTATTGAGCACCTGTTATAGGTTATATACTATTCTAGGTGGTGGGATATAGCAGTGGACAATACAGACAGAAACTTTGCCTTCACTGAGTTTATATTCTACTGAGTGAAAACAGAAAATAAATTTTCAAAAAAGTAAAATATATTCTATTTTAGATGCTTTTAGGTAATATGGAGAAAAATAAAGATAGAGATTTGGTGCAGAGAGTTTCCTTATTCTCCATAGAATTATAGGGAGTTAGAATTTAGAGGCTTAGGAATGACGTGGGAGCCACGCAGTTATATTTTGGGATGGATATAAACAGAGATAAAAGGCATACTGAGATTAATAATGATGATTACAAATTAAATGGTGACCATGATATTACTAGTGTTATGAGGGAGAAAGGAGTGAAAGTCTAGACAGGAGCACACAGATTTAGTAATCCAGTACGAGTCTAAGCTTTCTGTGTATTCTAACCTGAAAGACTCCGAAAATCACTTTTGTTTGTGCATGATATTACAATGATGCAAAACTTTTTAAAACCAATATTTAAATTTGATGTATACTGAAAAACATGAGTTTTCTTGTATTTCTTATTTAGCTATTATCCCTAGGTCTCTTCAATTGAATTACGTTGTTCCAAACTCCCACATTCAGAAAACTCTAATTCTGAGATATTTTGGCAATATCAAAAAAAAAAACAACCCAATCAAAAAATGGGTGGAAGACTTAAATAGACATTTCTCCAAAGAAGACATACAGATGGCCAAGAGGCACACAGAAAGATGCTCAACATCACTAATTATTAGAGAAATGCAAGTCAAAACTACAGTGAGGTATCACCTCACACAGGTCAGAATGGCCATCATCAAAAAAATCTACAAACAATAAATGCTGGAGAGGGTGTGGAGGAAAGGGAACCCTCTTACACTGTTGATGGGAATGTAAATTGATACAGCCATTATGGAGAACAGTATGAGGCCTCCTTAAACACTAGAAAAAATTAGAACTACCATATGACCCAGCAATCCCACTCCTGGGCATATACCCGGAGAAAATCATAATTCCAAAAAATACATGCACCCTGATGTTCATTGCAACACTAATTTTTGCTGTTTTTGATTTTATCACCATGTGCTCAACTGGTAATATCCAAATGCTTGGCAGTTTTATTTCAAAGGTGCTTCAGAGTTTAAAATTTTTGAAGATATTATAAGTCTCATTAAACATTCATATTTAATTAAAAGGAAAATATCCTGTGGTACTATCAATACAAATAAATGAATTCAGATGACAGATAAGCATATAAATTCTATGAATTAATAAGTTAACAAACACATAGGAAATTCACATCTTACACCTCTGTCTGGAACATTTATTTTGGCACCAAATGTAAGATATGTTTGGCTTTCATCAATATTAAAATATTAAAAACTGCATCTTTATATTGCCTCTATATAAAGTTATTGCTTCAATTTGCATGTGGACCTAATCATGCTAATGGATCACATGACCTTAAAAAATGCCATTTTCCCTTTTAAGGCATAACTTTTTCACTTTCCAGTGATTAATTACAGAGTCCATGTGCATGTATTTGCAATGGGTTTGATTCATCTTAGACTGCATTCCTCTTTCTGTCTAAGAAATACCCCAATTCTCATTTCATTTCTAAAGAGAGATAGACTGATGAGTCCTAGTCAAATTAACAGTCAAGGTAATCACTTATTGTCTACTCAGCCTGTTTTTATGTCATATGATTCATCTGTTGGATGGAACCTCTTACCTAAAGGAAGCAAACTTCTATCATTAAATTATTATTTGTTTTAGAAGTTAATACTGCTATATATTCAATATCAGCAACAGACTGAATTTCTAGTAAAAATAATAAGAGTCATTTTTCCCCAGCACCAAATATAATGTATAGATTGTTTATAAGTATTCTATTAGTTTACTACAAAACGATATAGCTTGTGTCAGCTCAAGTAGTATGCATTAAAATCTGAATGAATATTTGAAAAATGTGGCTTAATGGGTATCTAAACAGTATAATTCTTATATCCAAAACGATTGTGAATATTACTAGTAATTTCCTCAATACAGAGTGATCTTTAGTTTTATTTTACCTGTAACTAGATCTAATATTTAGAATATGAAATAATTAAATCATACAAGTAAAAACTAATGGGGAGTTGCATGTTGAAATTACAGATACTTAAATTATGAGATATCATTTGAGTATCACTAGTACTCTTACATATTTTTGATGAGCATACCTATGTACTGTGAAGAAAAAAACAAATACATAAAAGAGAAATCTCTCAAGCTAGCATAATTTAAAAAATACATTGGAAGTGTTATAATTAATAAAATTAGAAATAAGTTAGTTATTGTTTAAATTCAATAGAAAAATTAGGACTATAAAAAAGAACCTTTACAAATTATTATTTTTGATTATTGAAATATATCTGACATATAACATTATGCAAATTAAGGTGTACAACATGTTGATTTGATATATTTATATGTTGCAGTATGATTTTCTAATTGTAGTGTTAGCTAGCATCTCTGTCACATTACATAACTTTCATTTCATTTTTGTTGTGGGAATAATTAAGATCTAGTTTCTTAGTAAGTTTGAAGTTTATAATACAGTACAGTTGACCCTTGAACAACACAGGTTTAAATTGCAGGGGTCCACTTATATGTGAATATTTTTCTATAGTAAATGCTGCAGTACTGCCTGGTAGTGATTGGTTGAATCTGAGGATGTGGAGGAACCGTGGATAAAGAAGACTAACTATAAGTTATATGCAGATTAAACCCCACATTGTTCAAGGGTCAACTATATTTTTACCTATAGTTGCTGTACTGTGCATTAGATCTCAAGGAGTATTTATCTACTAATTGCAAGTTTTCCCCCTAAACACCATTTCTTCTATTCTCCCACTCTTCATCCCCTGGCAACTACAATTTACGGTTTTAGGAGATTTTTTTTAGATTACACATGCCAGTAATACCATATAGTATTTGTCTTTCTCTGTCTGACTTCTCTCACTTAGGCATAATGTCCTCAAGGTCCATCACTATTGTGGCAAATGGCAGGATTTCCTTCTTTCTCTTGGTTGAATATATTCCATTGTAAGTAATGCCATATTTTCTTCCTCTACTTTTTTTTTTTTTTTTTTTGGCTGCACTGTGCAGCGTGTGGGATCTTAGTTCCCCGACCAGGAATTGAACCTGGGCCCACAACAGTAGTGAAAGCACCGAGTCCTAACCACTGGACCACCAGTGAATTCCCAATGCCATGTCTTGTTTATCCATCCATTCATTAATGGGTACTTAGGTTGTTTCTATAGCTTTGTTATTGTGAATAATTCTGCAATAAATATGGAAATGCATATATCTCTTCGATAACCTGTTTTCATTTCCTTTGGATATATATCCAGAAGTGGGGTTGCTGGATTGTTTGGTAGTTGTATTTTTAATTTTTTTGAGGAAACTCCATATTGTTTTCCATAGTGGCTGAACCAATTTACATTTCCACCAACAGTGCACAAGGGTTTTCTTTTCTCTACATGCTCACCAACACTTGTTGTTTTGTGTCATTTTTTAATACCCATTCTAACATTCCTTTTCTTTTCTTTTTTTTTTTTGTGAAGCTTTGGGTCATGTTTCACCTGATTGAAATGAGACAATGTAATGTCCTTTAGTTCTTATAAGAACACGCTTAACATTCATTAAGAAAAAAAAAAAATGGTAATTCATTCTCTCCAGTGCTGATAATTAGAAACAAATGTTTCAGAGGCAAATTAGCCCTTTATATCTAGCAATCAGGCCAACAATATTATAATAATTATTACAACAAAATTGAAAACTTTATTATGTAGGGTTTAAGACACATACCATCTTTGAAATGGAAAATACCTTTCGTATATCCCCAAATCACTCTCTATGATTACTGAATCTCTTGAGATTTTTCTTATATTTGATTTCAGCAGATCACTAAGGACTTTCTGTTTATATCTTTCATTTAATGAATTCTAATTTCACCATTTCTTCCTATATTAAAATGAATCATCCAATTAACATATACTGCAATGCCAGTTAGAAGTAAATAGTCTGTAAAATCATCCTTGCATATATCAGGCAAGTTTGCCACAGTTTGTGTCTTTTGTGATTATGCTTATATACCTGCATTAGCATAGTGTATGTGTAGCCCACTAGAGAATGTTTTAATTTATTGAACCATGTTACCATTAACAGAAAGTGTCAGGATAATAAAGTAGCTGCTTCTACATTTTTGTAGGGACCTTAAAAACAAGGTCCTTCATCTCACAATATAATTCATCTTACTCATCTTTTCGATAACATACACATTACCAATAAAGTTGATTTCTCTGAATATAGTATTACAGTATCGGTGTTCTTGCTTATTATGCTCAAGGCACATATTAGTGGTTGGATCAGAGACACACGACATATGAAATAGTTCAGAAACTACACTGCTACACATAACTGTCTTTAAATTTGATGTGTTGGCCTATAGAGGTGTTAATAACAAAAAGTAATATATTTAAAGTCCCTGATTATTGTGCGTATCTACACATACCAAAATTCAATTTAAAAATTCATTTTGTAGGGAAAAAGAAAAGATTTGTTCTCTTCCTTTGTATTTAGAAATCAGGTAACATAGCTTTCAGAAAACTTGCAATAAAAATAGAAATAACAGTAAAAAGAAATAATGGTGTTATCATAATATTGACTGTTCACGAAGTACATACTTTATTTCTTTTAATCCCATTAAGTGAAGAATTACTAATTCCATTTTAGAGAGGAGAACATTGTGGTTCATAAAGGACTAAAACTTGGAAAGGGACACAAAGCCAATAGTAACACCTGAGATTCAAGCCTTGGTTTGTGTGTATTAAATTATGCCATGCTACTTTGAAAATATTATTTACCTTGTCTTTAAGTAAATTTTATATAAATTATTTTATTATTTATCACTTTATAGTTAGAACAGTTTTAAACCTTTAACAGATTGAGTTTGGACTCTCTGTTCCATGAGGAGTGTATAAGAGGGTTAATGAATAAAGAACCTACCAGCCTTGTAAGGAATGATAGGAAGCAAAGGACAGATAGTCACAAATTTTGAGTATCTAAGTACTTTAAAGCCAGTTATTTGAGGTATATTAAATAGGAGTCAACTAGATATCTGATTTGCACAAATAAAACAAATCAAAAAGCAAAAACTGTTTAATACAAAAAAACAAATTTTTTTTTTAAATGTATGGTTTAATTTATTTATTTATTTTTGGCTGTGTTGGGTCTTCGTTTCTGTGCGAGGGCTTTCTCTAGGTGTGGCAAGCGGGGGCCACTCTTCATCACGGTGCATGGGCCTCACACTATCGCGGCCTCTCTTGTTGCGGAGAACAGGCTCCAGACACGCAGGCTCGGCAGTTGTGGCTCTAGGGCTTAGTTGCTCCGCGGCATGTGGGATCTTCCCAGACCAGGGCTCGAACCCGTGTCCCCTGCATTAGCAGGCAGATTCTCAACCACTGCGCTACCAGGGAAGCCCCATAAAAACAATTTTAAACAATTTTTAAAATCTATTAATAAGTGTGAGGCCTTCTGCTAATGAACATGATGGCTTAACTACGACCAGATTTGACCTCCTGCAATACAACTGGCAAACAAACAAACAGAAAAATGTGTAATATAACTCTTTTCAGACATTGGACAACAGACAATGCAGGACTGTGATCCCTGAGAGAAGAGAGACAATGGGATAAGACCTGTAATCATCCTGGCTTTCATCTTTACAGCATTTTCCAGGGCACAGTGCAAAGAGGGGAATCTCAAGCTGAACAAGAAAGCTTTACTGAGGGGACCTTCAAGATGGTGGGGGAGTAAGACGTGGAGATCACCTCCCTCCCCACAAATACATCAAAAATACATATACATGTGGAACAACTCCTATGGAACAACTCCTACAGAACCCCTAATGAACGCTTGCAGAAGACCTCAGGCTTCCCATAAGGCAAGAAAATCCCCATGTACCTGGGTAGAGCAAAAGAACAAAGAAAAAACAGAGACAAAAGAATAGGGACAGGACCTGCACCTCTGGGAGGGAGCTGTGAAGGAGGAAGAGTTTCCACACACTAGGAAGTCCCTTCACTGGTGGAAATGGGGGGTGGGCTGGGGCGGAAGCTTTGGAGCCACGAAGGAGAGCACAGCAACAGGGGTGCAGAGAGCAAAGTGGAGAGATTCCCGCATAGAGGATCAGTACTGACCAGCACTCACCAGCCTGAGAGGCTTGTCTGCTCACCCACCGGGGTAGGTGGGTACTGAGAGCTAAGGCTCGGGCTTCGGAGGTCAGATCCCAGGTAGAGGACTGGGGTTGGCTGCGTGAACACAGCCTGAAGGGGGCTAGTGCACCACAGCTAGCTGGGAGGGAGTCCAGGAAGAGCTCTGGACCTGCCTAAGAGGCAACAGACAATTGTTTTGGGGTGCATGAGGAGAGGGGATTCCTTCTCTGTCTGCCCACAGAAGGCAGAGCACCGCCTAAATGAGCTCCAGAGACGGGCATGAGAGCAGCTATCAGCTCGGACACCAGAGACGGGCATGAAATGCTAATGCTGCTGCTGCATCCACCAAGAATCCTGTGTGCAGAATAGTGACCTGTCACTATCCACATGATTCACATCTGCACCAGGGAACCTGTGCAGCCCACCACTGCCAGGGTCCTGTGATCTGGGGACAACTTCCCTGGGAGAACACACAGCGCACCTCAGGCTGTTGCAACATCACGCTGGCCTTTACCGACGCAAGCTTGCCCCACATTCTGTACCCCGCACTCCACCCAACCAGAGTGAGCCAGAGCCCCCTAATCAGCCTCTGCTTTAACCCCATCCTGTCTGGGCAGGAACAGAAGCCTGAGGGCAACCTACATGCAGAGGTGGGGCCAAAACCAAAGCTGAACCCCAGGAGCTGTGCGAACAAAGAAGAGAAAGGGAAATTTCTCCTTGCAGCCTCAGGAGAAGCAGATTAAATCCCCACAGTCAACGTGAGGTACCCTACATCTGTGGAATACCTGAATAAACAATGAATCAACCCAAAATTGAGGTGGTGGACTTTGGGAGCAACTGTAGACTTGGGGTTTGCTGTCTGCAACTGACTTGTTTCTGATTTTTATGTTTATTTTAGTATAGTTTTTAGCACTTTTATCATTAGTGGATTTGTTTATTGGTTTGGTTGCTCTCTCTTTTTTTAATTACTTTTTTATTCTAATAATTTAAAATTTTTTTTTATTTTAATTCTTTTATTATTTAAAAACAAATTTTTTTTTTCTTTTTTCCTTTTTCCTTTCTCCCTTTTCTTCTGAGCCATGGGGCTGACAGGGACTTAATGCTCCACCCTGGTGTCAGGCCTGAGCCTCTGAGGTGGGAGAGCTGAGTTCAGGATATTGGACTACCAGAGACCTCCCAGCTCCACGTAATATCAAGTGGCAAGAGCTCTCGCACATATCTCCATCTCAGTGCTAAGACCCAGCTCCACCCAATGGCCAGCAAGCTCCAGTGCTGGACGCCCCATGCCAAACAACTAGCAAGACAGGAACACAACACCACCAATTAGCAAACGCCTGCCTAAAATCATACTAAGTTCACAAACACCCCAAAACACACCACCAGGCACAGCCCTGCCCACCAGAATGACAAGATCCAGCCACACCCACCAGAACACAGGCACCAGTCCCCTACACCAGGAAGCCCTCACAAGCCACTGAACCAACCTTACCCACTGGGGGCAGACACCAAAAACAACGGGAACTATGAACCTGCAGCCTACAAAAGTAGACACCAAACACAGTACGTTAAGCAAAATGGGGAAGACAGAGATAGGGGAGCAGATGAGGAGCAGGTAAAAACCCACCAGACCAAAAAAATGAAGAGGAAATAGGCAGTCTACCTGAAAAAGAATTCAGAATGATAGTAAAGATGATCCAAAATCTTGGAAATAGAATGGAGAAAATACAAGAAACGTTTAACAGGGACCTAGAAGAACTAAAGACCAAACAAACAATGATGAACAACACAATAAATGAAATTAAAAATACTCTAGATGGAATCCATAACAGAATAACTGAGGCAGAAGGACAGATAAGTGACCTGGAAGATAAAATAGTGGAAATAACTACCACAGAGCAGAATAAAGAAAAAAGAATGAAAAGAATTGAGGACAGTCTCAGAGACCTCTAGGACAACATTAAATGCACCAACATTTGAACTATAGTGATCCCAGAAGAAGAAGAGAAAGAGAAAGGATCTGAGAAAAACTTTGAAGAGATTATAGTTAAATACTTCCCTATATAGGAAAGGAAATAGTCAATCAAGTGCAGGAAGCGCAGAGAGTCCCATACAGGATAAATCCAAGGAGAAACATGCCAAGACACATATCAATCAAACTATCAAAAATTAAACACAAAGAAAAAATATCAAAACCAGCAACAGAAAAGCAACAAGTAACATACAAGGGAATCCCCATAAGTTAACAGCTGATCTTTCAGCAGAAACTCTGCAAGCCAGAAGGGAGTGGCAGGACATATTTAAAGTGATGAAAGGGAAAAACATACAACCAACATTACTCTACCCAGCAAGGATCTCATTCAAACTTGATGGAGAAATTAAAAACCTGAACAGACAAGCAAAAGTTGAGAGACTTCAGTACCACCAAACCAGCTTTACAACAAATGCTAAAGGAACTTCTCTAGGCAGGAAACACAAGAGAAGGAAAAGACCTACACAAACAAACCCAAAACAATTAAGAAAATGGTAATAGGAATATACATATTGATAATTACCTTAAATGTAAATGGATTAAACACTCCAACCAAAAGACATAAACTGGCTGAATGGATATAAAACAAGACCTGTATATATGCTGTCTACAAGAGACCCACTTCAGACCTAAGGACACACACAGACTGAAAGTGAGGGGATGGAAAAAAATATTCCATGCAAATGGAAATCAAAAGAAAGCTGGAGAAGCAATTCTCATATCAGACAAAATAGACTTTTAAAAAAAGACTATTAAAAGAGACAAAGAAGGATGCTACATACGGATCAAGGGATCAATCCAAGAAGAAGATATAACAGTGGTAACTATTTATGCACCCAACATAGGAGCTCCTCAATACATAAGGCAAATACTAACAGCCATAAAAAGGGAAAATTGACAATAACACAAACATAGTAGGGGAGTTTAACACTCCACTTTCACCAATGGACAGATCATCCAAAATGAAAATAAATAAGGAGACACAAGCTTTAAATGATACATTAAACAAGATGGACTTAATTGATATTTATAGGACATTCCATCCAAAAACAGCAGATTACACTTTCTTCTCAAGTGCTCATGGAACATTCTCCAGGATAGATCATATCTTGGGTCATAAATCAAGCCTTGGTAAATTTAAGAAAATTGAAAACTTATCAAGTATCTTTTCCGAACACAGCGCTATGAGACTAGATATAAATTACAGGAAAAAATCTGTAAAAAATACAAACATATGGAGGCTAAACAATACACTACTAAATAATCAAGAGATCACGGGATAAATCAAAGAGGAAATCAAAAAATACATAGAAACAAATGACAATGAAAACAGGACGACTCAAAACCTATGGGATGCAGCATAAGCAGTTCTAACAGGGATGTTTATAGCAATAAAATCCTACCTCAAGAAACAAGAAACGTCTCAAATAAACAACCTAACCTTACACCTAAAGCAATTAGAGAAAGAAGAACAAAAAAACCCAAAAGTTAACAGAAGGAAAGAAATCATAAAGATCAGATCAGAAATAAATGAAAAAGAAATGAAGGAAATGATAGCAAAGATCTATAAAACTAAAAGCTGGTTCTTTGAGAAGATAAACAAAATTGATAAACCATTAGCCAGACTCATCAAGAAAAAAAGGGAGAAGGCTCAAATCAATAGAATTAGAAATGAAAACGGAGAAGTAACAACTGACACTGGAGAAATAAAAAGGATCATGAGAGGTTACTACAAGCAACTATATGCCAATGAAATGGACAACCTGGAAGAAATGGACAAATTGTTAGAAAAGCACAACCTTCCTAGACTGAACCAGGAAGAAATAGAAAATGTAAACAGACCAATCACAAGCACTGAAGTTGAGACTGTGATTAAAAATCTTCTGACAAACAAAAGCCCAGGACCAGATGGCTTCACAGGCTAATCCTATCAAATGTTTACAGAAGAGCTAACACCTGTCCTTCTCAAACTCTTCCAAAATATAGCAGAGGGAGGAACGCTCCCAAACTCACTCTACAAGGCCACCATCACCCTGATACCAAAACCAGACATGTCACAAAGAAAGCAAACTACAGGCCAATATCACTGATGAACATAGATGCAAAAATCCTCAACAAAATACTAGCAAACAGAATCCAACAGCACATTAAAAGGATCATACACCGTGATCAAGTGTAGTTTATCCCAGGAATGCAAGGATTCTTCAGTACATGCAAATACTATACATAGAGAATCCTAAAAATGCTACCAGAAAACTACTAGAGCTAATCAATGAATTTGGTAAAGTAGCAGGATACAAAATTAATGCACAGAAATCTTTTGCATTCCTATACACTAATGATGAAAAATCTGAAAGTGAAATTAAGGAAACACTCCCATTTACCACTGCAACAAAAAGAATAAAATACCTAGGAATAAACCTACCTAAGGAGACAAAAGACGTGTATGCAGAAAACTGTAAGACACTGATGAAAGAAATTAAAGATGATACAAACAGATGGAGAGATATACCATGTTGTTCTTGGATTGGAAGAATCAACATTGTGAAAATGACTGTACTACCCAAGGCAATCTACAGATTCAGTGCATTCCCTATCAAACTACCAATAGCATTTTCACAGAACTAGAACAAAAAATTTCACAATTTGTATGGAAACACAAAAGACCCCGAATAGCCAAAGCAATCTTGAGAAAGAAAAACAGAGCTGGAGGAATCAGGCTCCCTGACTTCAGACTATACTACAAAACTACAGTAATCAGGACAGTATGGTACTGACACAAAAATAGAAATATAGATCAATGGAGCAGGATAGAAAGCCCAGAGATAAACCTATGCACATATGGTCACCTTATCTTTGATAAAGGAGGCAAGAATATACAATTTAGAAAAGACAGCCTCTTCAATAAGTGTTGCTGGGAAAACTGGACAGCTCTACATGTAAAAGAATGAAATTAGAACACTTCCTAACACCATACACAAAAATAAACTCAAAATGGATTTAAGACCTATATGTAAGGCCAGAGACTATAAAACTCTTAGAGGAAAACGTAGGCAGAACACTCTTTGACATAAATCACAGTAAGATCCTTTTTGACCCACCTCCTAGAGAAATGGAAATAAAAACAAAAATAAATGGGACCTAATGAAACTTAAAAGCTTTTGCACAGCAAAGGAAACCATAAGCAAGGTGAAAAGACAGCCCTCAGAATGGGAGAAAATATTTGCAAATGAAGCAACTGACAAAGAATTAATTTGCAAAATACACAAGCAGCTCATGCAGCTCAATATGAAAAAAACAAACAACCCAGTCGAAAAATGGGCAGAAGAGCTAAATTGACATTTCTCCAAAGATGATATACATGCTAACACACATATGAAAGGATGCTCAACATCATTAATCATTAGAGAAATGCAAATCAATGCCACAACGAAGTATCAAAAGAGTGAGCTAGTGGCATGGACAAATATACACTACCGAATGTAAAATAGATAGCTAGTGGGAAACAGCTGCATAGCACAGGGATATCAGCTCAGTGTTATGTGACCTCCTAGAGGGGTGGGATAGGGAGGTTGAGAGGGAGACGCAAGTGGGAGGGGATATGTGAATATATGTACACATATGTCTGATTCACTTTGTTATACAGCAGAAACTAACACAACATTGTAAAGCAATTATACTCCAATAAAAATGTTTAAAAGAAAAGAAAGAAAGAAAGCTTTACTGAGTTGAGGAATTAGCAGTAATAGTGAGGGAAGCTGAAGTGCTTGGAAATTTGAGCACAGTGTTCTGGACATAAGGGATCTGTGTAGGAAAAGAACTTCAGAGATTTACACTTGTGTACCGTTGAGTGTTTGCTAACTACCAGATGACACATGAGAAGTATGACACTCCTACATAGAGACAAAGAAAAATCAGAGAATTATATCTGAAAATTCTCAGAGCTCCTCACAAGGTGAGAGGATGTTCCATCCCTGACCAGACAGAATGGAACATCCTCAGAGATCACTCAGATCATTCCTAGAGAGCCCAGAAGAGTCATGAGTTAGTAGTGGGAGTGAACTACGTCTGAAGTAAAGGTTCTTTTAAAACCACCCCAGCAAATTTTAAAAACGAAGCTCTAAATGATTAAAGTACTCAGTATATAACTCAATTCTCCGTCAAAACAAATCATTGTGTTCTTTAAAGGAAGACATAAATATAGGCAGTAAAAATATAGCATTTGCAATGTTAATATCCAATGAAAAATTCCTTTGCAGGTCAAGAAGAAGAAAATGTGACTCAAAACCAGGAAAGCAATAAGTAGAGAAATAGATCTATAAATGACAGATATAGTAGAACTAGCAGGAAAAGGTAGTTAGAGAAAAGAACTATTATAACTATGTGCAAATATTTAAGGAATTCCATACTTCTTTGCCATGTACCCTCCTCAAAGAATCTATCTTTCTGACTTCTCCCACATTAGTTTATTTAAAGCAATTTTTGAAACCTATATAAATGCAGTAAAATTGCATATACTTACTTGCAATTGATTATTTTACCTATTTTTTTAATTTAAAAAAATTAATTTTTTTGGCTGTGCGGCATGTAGTATCATTTCTTTAATTTTTAAAAAATTAAAAAAATTTTTGCTTGCGTGGTATGTAGGATCTTAGTTCCCCGACCAGGGATCGAACCCGTGCCCCCTGAATTGGAAGCGTGGAATCTTAACCACTGGACTGCCAGGGAAGTCCCTATTTTACCTAATGTTACCTCAGTGCCATTCATTATTTTTATTGCTTGTAGCAGTAAGTTGTTTCTCACCCATTGACATGTTGTATTACTGAACATTCTACTCTATATATTTTGTAATACTAATATATTAATACATATATGTAATAATTGTTTATAATAATTATTAACTGCCAAGTGAAATGTTTTCAGTTTTTGGCTACTGTAAATTATGTTGATATGAAGAGTCTTTTGGTACACAACTTGCACATTACTTTTGGTTAGTAGTAGAATGACTAGAGGTGGAATGGGTGGGATACTGGATATTCATATATTTACATTTGGTAAACCCTGCCAAATAGTTTTCCAAAAGGATTCTAACAATTAGAAATCACAACTACAATGCTTGGGATTTGCAGTTGTATACATCCCACTGTCATTTCATATTACCAGTGTTATTTCCCTTTGTATCCATTCCTAATGAGTAAGATTCTTGTAGTTGTAGCTGGAGGATTATCTCATTGTCTCTTTAATTTTTATTTTCCTCTGACTAAAGAGACTGAGCATCTTTTGGTATTCTTATAGGACATTTGTATTTTCTCTTTTGTGAAGTAGCTGCTGAAATATTTTGCTCAATTTTTCTTGGAAAGTCAGGAGAGTTTATCCTTTCTTTCATTGATTTATAGGAAAACACTATGTGTTTTGGATATGAGTTATTTTTAAGGTATATGTATTGCTATATCTTCTCACATTCTGTGAATATTTTCACTATTTAAAGGGATCTTTTAATGCACAAAAATTTTTGGTTTTAATGGTGTTCAATTAATCAGCTTTTACATTATATGATTATTGATTTTTATATCTGGTTTAAGAAATCTTTGCCTACCTCAAGTTCATGAAGACATTTTCCTTGTGTTATCTCTTAAGAGTTTAATGATTTTACTTGTATATTTAGGTCTATAACATACCTGGGATTCATATTTGTGTATGACATGAGGCGGTGTCAAGGTATACTTTTTATCTGTAATTTGGCACTTCACTAAATCCAGAACTTTTTGTAGAAAAGAACATTTTCTCACTGCATTTCAGTGGTACCTTTGTTATAAATCTATCGCACATATACGTGTAGGTCTCTTTCTGCACTCTACAGTCTGTTGCATTTGTCTATCTATCTATCTATACTCTATTTGTCCCCTCTCTATTTGTTCCCGTTGCCTTAATTATTGATGTTTTGTAATAAATTCTCCAACTTTCCTGTTCATATTGCCTCATTTCTTGGCTTTTTGCATTTCTGTGTGAACTTTATAATCAATTTCTTTATCAACTTTATAGTCAATTTCGATAGTACTTTTATCTGGAATTGCACTGAATCTAAAGAGTAGATTTTAGAAAATGAACAGTTTAACCTTGAGTTCATCAGTGTGGTTTATGTCTGATTTAAATATGTTGCATAAATTTCTCTCAGTAACGTTAAATAGTTTAGGGTATATGTCATCACAAATTTTGATGCATTTAGTAGTTATTTAATGCTTATTGATCTTATTGTGATGTTTTTACCTGAGTTTTCTAAGTTTTTGTTGCTATTATATAGAAATAAAACTGAGACTGGACAGTTTTATTTTTGAAAATAAACTGTAATTTGAGACAAAATCTAAGAGTAACCAATAAATACAAGGATTCTGCCATAGTTCCCTTTCAATCAGTAGAAAAACTGACATTACTGAATGCATGTAGTGGGAGAATAAGAGAAAACATTGCATGATTATCTGATTCCATGAGTTGTGTTTGTTCTGCATACAACTTCTGGATCCATGGTAAATCATCCCATACAAATTAGATCATTTGTCAAATGCTCACACTGGTAAAGCTGTATATTTGGAGATGAGTTCTTATTACTATCACGCTAGTGATGTACATGTCTCAGTGAGGTGATATGAGATAAATAGTTGACGTTTTTAAGTGTTACTTAAAAAACAGATGTTCAGTATTTATAGACATTTCAATAAGAGGTTAGTTATAGAATTATTCATTTTATATTATATTCATTATTATATTTTTTAACTTTAAGTCACTTTCTATTATTAAGATCTTAACAGCATGTGTATCCATGACTACTACTTTCATGATTTTCATGATGGTTAAAAGAAAATATTAAAATAAAGCTGAGTCATTCTCAACTGCTGAGATAGATAATGTAATACTTCATTTCACTGGAGTATTAAATAAAAGGCAAGTTCCCACACCTTATTATACTACCCGACAATGGGCACTTGTAATTATTTAGCACTATTATTTGAGTTTCTTCTTTGACTTCTGATTTGATTTCAAGAATAGCATATTTTCCCCAGACATAAGAAATCTTTCTAGTCTAATTTTATCTTCCGATTCTATAGAGAAAAATAATATGCTCCCCACCAGAATTGCAAAGAGAAATTACTCTTTTCATGCACCATCTTTCTCCCTTTCTTCTCTTTTGCTTACTTTTTTGTTTCTTTTTTGTTAATTGAATAAATTTGACACAATTATATGTTGTGTAAGATTAAGATATATAGCATATTACTTTGATACATTTATGTGTTGTAATATGATTGCCAATGCAGCGATATTTATTGCATTTCATATTTTTCTATACATGTATTAGACCTGATAATTCAGAGTTGAGGGAGCTCTTTAAAAGTTTATATCAAGCATTCCTTGGGGAAATATTTTCAATCCAAGGTAAAACCTCAATTTTACCTGCAAATCCTAACCTTAAGGAAATAGTTATAGAAAATAAGTACATGTATTTATTAAAGCAGAAAGATTTTATTAAAGCTTAGCATATCCCCACTTAGCAACCCTAATATAGCAAATAAACTCTGAGGACCTAAAATTTTTCTCAAGCCTGAAGCTAAAATCAACTAATTGTAAAGAGCTCTCTCCATGGCTTTTGTAACATTTTCATCTATTGAATATTCTATCAAAACATCTTTTTAATTTAATAGAAACTTCTGTTGAAGATCTGTGGCTGTACAGATAAAGTGTTATATCTTGGAAAATATTATAGTTGACAAATTGGATGACATAGCTTGAAAGCTCCTTTAAAGATAGGCATTAAAGAAATATGATCTGTTTATACATTTCTATGTTTTAACTGATCTTGTTTGAATATTTGCAAATTTGATTGGCAAGGATGGATGACATATGCCTAGTTTATACCTTCTCCCCCTCTGGCTTGGATCCAAGAGCCACCTGGTTGGAATGGCTTGTCAAAGAATTTGTTTCCTGTACAAATTCTTCATGTAATGAAATTAGATTATTATTTTTAAAATTCTAATTTTCCACGTGACATATCATCTTTAGAGAAAGCAGTTTGTACTCCAAGTTGTTGCTACTAGCAACAGATATTTAAGTCAGTAATCTAAACATATTAGATTGTGGAAAATAATCAGTGCTCTTTGGGGAAAATAAAGCAAAGGAAATTGATATTCCTATAAAAATGAAAAATTTTGAGCTTCTGCATTTTAGGGAGCTACACATGGCCTTGAGTAAATTATTTAACCTACCTGGATTTCAGTGTCTGCATTTATAAAATAAAAATAAAATTAATACCAGTCCCATAGCTTATTTTGAGGAATAAATTAGAAAATATTTGTAAAATGTTTACCACTCTTCCCAGCATCTATTATATGCTATATAAATTTTAGCTATTATTGCTACTAACATAGAATTCTACTCAGTTTAATTATTCAAAAAATTAAACTTGCTCTTCTCTAATGAGCCTACATTACTTAAATCTTTTGTTACTTTGATTTGAAGATAAGAGCAATTATGTTAAACTGTTAGTTGAATTGACATCTTGAGTAATTAAGACACTAAATTTTAAGATAGAGATTAATAGAAATTTATATTTCTATAATACTCAATATGTATTATGATTAATAAATAATATTAGTTAAATTAATAAACTGGCAAGTAAAGCATGAGGCTTGAAAGTGAAAATAATAGCTGTTATATGTGTTCAAAATGAATTGTTCTGAAAATAAACTTGGATGGAAATAAAGTAGTAAAAAGACAGACTTACACCTACAATCTATCAACATTTATTTTAGAAAATAGTGCAAACGTTTATCTCAGTAGCTGCTAGCAAGCAATAAAATATAGAAAAACAATACCAGATTAGAGTCAGGAACTCAGATTTTATTCCTCATCCTTTCCCCTACCCCAAACTTTTCCATTAACTATCCAGCTTTGTCATCTTCTGAAAGTGCTTTGTTTTTTTAGGATTAGTCTCCTCACCTGAAGAAACAAAATGAAAATATTAGTTCTAAAGGTTTCTAGGGTAACTTTCAGTCTAAAATATCTATGGTAAACTTTCTGATGAGTAATACTTAGGTCTAGGCATAGATACCAGGAGTTTGGTAAAAATTAAAGATAGATACCAGAACCAGAGAAAGACTTGTAGGAGAATTGTAATTAAGTAAGAATTGGGGACAGATACCTTAATTGACAGTTTTAATGTAAATTATTGAGAAAAAGAAATAATTCTTATGATTTCCAAAATATTTGGAAATTACAGGAAACAGCATCTCTGAAGCTGACTACAATTTTATATTTAACTATCTTCAGCCTATGGGAAATATATAAACGGAAAAAATTAGAATAGCTAATTGACTTGGGCAATGCAATTAAATAATCTGTACCTCAATTTCTTTTGTTTTTTAAAACACTTTTTGTACCTCATTTATTCATTAGTAAAATGAGAGTAAAAATATATATCATTGAGTGAACATGAAATATGGTGATATAGACGATGCCAATTGGTAACATATAAGAATTCAACAGATGCTAGTTATTATTCTCTCTCTCTAGACTGTGAACTTTTTGGTTTTTTTCAGGGGGAAGGAGTGGGGGTTGGTTTCATTCACCATTGTCATAGGGTTTTAACCTGTCCCATAATAGGCACTCAATAAATGTTGCAAACTCACAGATTTTGCTCTCTGCATTGGTAGATTTTAACTCTGGTTGTGCAGCCTTGATTTTCCATGATTCTATTTTTGTCTGTATGGAATTGTGATTGATACTGTCAGCCAAGACTATTGAGAATAAGGTGAAGAAGTTTTATTAACTTTTAAACAGGCTCTCAGCCTTTCTGGAGAGCCACTGGTGGTGAGTCATCATGCTATTTCTGTATGGTTATCAACTCTGAGTTCAGAATAGAATCTCTGGTTGTGACATGCCTCATTTTTATAACTTTTTATATAATGCTAAAATGATAATTAAATTTATATTGTATCCCATAAAAGAATACTCCTGAAGAAAAGAGCAAAAGAAGCTTAGAAAAAATGTTACTTCTGGAAAAGAACTACATAGCTTCATAAGATAAATGCAGTCTTCAACAACATGTTGTCACAGAAAGCTATAAATTAGGAGTTAGCAGACTCAGATTCTGGTCCTGATTAATTTAGTAACTATTTTTCTTGGACAAATTGTTATCCTGTTAGAAGCTCAGCTTCATTAAGAGGAAGATTTTTGAAGCCGACAGTTTCCAAAATCCCTCACAGCACTGTGAGTATAAACACTGAAAAGAATTTTCATTGCATTCTCTTCTTGATATTCATGACAACCTGTTTGGTTCAGAAAAAATTTCAGGCTTACAGTACAAACATACATTCTAAGGTCATACCTTCTAATTTTTTAATTTTTATTTATCACCAGTGAAAAAAATTCAATTTGTGTATTGAGAGATTCTGTTTCAGGGCTTTTAAACTTTCAACCATCATAATAAATAGACTCTTTTAGAAATATATTAGGTAAACATAATTTATTCATTTGTTTTCTGGGTAGTGCTGGTGGTATCATGTAACAGTCATATAAACACAGACTAAATTCCCTTTTTGTAGGAATTTAAGAGTTATTCCTGTATCTTTTTGTGTGACAAACTTAACCTCTGGATTAAGAGCCTCTTAAAAAATGCGACTTTTATTTCAGGATTTAAACCAGTGTCAACATTTGTTTTGATCACCAAAACATAAGCTTACATAATATAAAAATATTAAAAAGCCAAATTTAAAGTGTCTGGTGCCATCCAGCTGTACTCGATGATGGTAAGAAAATCATAATTAGAATCATTTCAGAGTAGTGCTAGGTGAAGCATCTCTGAATGCTAGCCGGTTCACCTGGCTCATACCCAAACTGTATACATCAAAATAATTTCATTTCCTAATTTACCTGAGGCACTGTGTTTTACTGTGTAAGACATTTTCACAAGTATAAATTGAACTTATGATAGTAACATTTAAATTAGTACACATGTAAACTTCCTATTGTAACAAGTTGTCTTCTCTTTAAAAATGACTTCTTCACACAATGGATGGTTTTACAGTGAGCATTGCACATGCTTAGCACATGTTACCTGTACTTTAAAAGCAAATTTTACAGGCTGAGTGTAATGAAGGATTCATGGAAAGACCATTATTGACAAGGGAAAACAAATTATTAATCTGAAACATCTCCTAAGGGATCCATGAGTGTATTCACTAGGTCTACAAAACAACAAAATTAAATCAGAAATGGTATTCCCTCACATTCTTATCTGAACCCAGCTGATCACATGTCACATATAGCTATTGACATATACCTAGTTCCTGGCTGAATATTTTTTCCTCTGCTATTCAAGGAAGCATTTTGGTTGCAAGTTTCTATGTTACTGTAGAAAAAAACCCTCACATTTACTCTAATTAAATTTATCTATATAATTATTTCTGTTAGTGTATTTTTAATTGGGAGATATATGCATAGAATAGTGTGTAAAATCTAAATGAGCAGACTAATGTCTAATATAAGAACATAATCATATACTACCATCCAGTCCACAAATTAGAAACTTGCCAATAACCCTGATGTTGTTTTTTATTGTTTGTTTTGTTTTCTTTTTTTTTGTTTTTGTTTTTGTGATCACATCTGCCTACCACTCCTAAAAGTAATCATTGTGTTGACACTTGGGTTACATTTTTTTTTTACTTTGTTTTAGATTTACTGTCTCTGTGTATATCCCCTAACAATATCTAGTTTTCTGTCTCTGAAGTTTATACAAATGGAATTACACTGTACACATTTATGTTTGTCTTTTTCTTAGCTTTGTGTTACATTTACTAGAGCCATCTATGCTGTTATGTGACTGCTGTTCATTCAATTTCATTGTTTTAACAATGATGATGATGATACTACTCTCATATTAACTGTAGATATTATTATTAAATATAATAATATCGAGTTGAGTTTATTTGAGATGGAGCTCAGATATGAATCTCTGTAATCTGGCTCCAAGTACAGTACTCTTGTTTTGTTATACACCATCTCACTAGACTATTTCATAGTATAAAGTAGCATGTTTTCCATTCTGTTATTGGTGGAGGCAAGTTGTTTCCTGCTTTTCCTGTAACAAATAATGCTGTTTTGTATACTCTTTTTTTTTTTTCATTAATTAATTTATTTTTATATTTATTTTTGGCTGTGTTGGGTCTTCGTTTCTGTGCCAGGGCTTTCTCTAGTTGTGGCAAGCGGGGGCTACTCTTCATCACGGTGCGCGGGCCTCTCACTATCGCGGCCTCTCTTGTTGCAGAGCACAGGCTGCAGACGCGCAGGCTCAGTAGTTGTGGCTCACGGGCCTAGTTGCTCCGTGACATGTGGAATCTTCCCAGACCAGGGCTCGAACCCGTATCCCCTGCATTGGCAGGCAGATTCTCAACCATTGCACCACCAGGGAAGCCCCTGTTTTGTATACTCTTGTATAAATATCCTAGTGCAGATGTCTGAGAACTTACCTAAGGTGTAAATTTATGACTGAAATTGATGGGTTGTAGTGTATGTGACAATGCAAATTTATGAGATGACTTCAAACATTTTTCCAAAGTGACAATACAGTTTTTATACTCACAACAGCATATAAGTGTTTCCCTTGATCTACATTCTATTCAGATTAGAATTTTAAATCTGTTCCCGTTTGATGTTTGTGAATAGATTTACATTGTGATTTTAATTTGAATTTTTACTAACTCGTCGACATCTTTTCATTTGTTGGTTGTCTAATTGGATTTCCTCTTTTGTTAAGTGGCGATTTAAGGCTTCTGCCTATTTTTAAACAGATTCTCTCCTTTTTCCAATTAAATGTAGGAGTTTTCAATATATTTTAATTGTCAGTTAATTTGTTGGTTAAAGATGTTGCAAATCTTTATTCATACAGTGTTTTTACACTCTTTGTAAAAGAATGACTTATAATGCTATTGAATGCATTAGTCCTTTCTTTTATAATTAGTAACTAATTGTGTTTAGTTTTAAGAAATTATTTCTTACCCTTAAGTTATGAAAATATTTTTTATTATCTTCTAAAATATTCATGATTATTCTCTTCACTTGTAGAGCTCTGATGCACAAGAAATTGATTTTTATGTATGGTGTACAGTAGGGACACTGTGCACTGTTTAATTATTTTCATATATGAATACCCAGTATTTGAAGGAGCTTTTTATTGAAAAGTCCCCTTTTTGTCAATGATTTCTAGTACCACCTCTGTCATATATCAAGTGACCATCTGTGCATGGAACTGTTTCTATTTATATGTTATTGTCTTTATCAGCACCTTATTCTTCTCCAAGGGTTCCTTGGTTATTCTCAGCCATTTTAACCTCCAAATGAATTTCTAACTCAGCTTTCTAGTTTTTCCAATTTATATTTTAAAATAAATATTTCACAGCATAGGTGCCATAACTATTATTAGTAGCTAAACCATGATACATAATTATGGAAAAGGCAAGCCTCAATATATATCTTAGGCCATTCAGACTGTTAGAACAGCATAGAGTGGGTGACTTATGAACAACAGAAATTTATTTTTCAAAGGTCTGGAGGCTAGGAAGTCCAAGATCAGTGTTTCAGCAGATTTGGTGTCTGATTAGAGCTTGCTTCCTTGTTCACAGATGACTATCTTTTCACTGTATTTACATGGCAGAAGGTACAGAGTAGCTGGCCTCTGTTTTATAAGGGCACTAATCCCATTCATGAGAGCTCCACCCTCATTACCTAGTAACTTCCCAAAGGCTCCACCAGCAAATGTTATTGTGCTAGACATTGGGATTTCAACATACAAATTTTGGGGGGGTACAAATATCCAATCTATAGTATTCTACACCTGGTCTCCCAAATTCATGTCCTTCTTGCATGCAATATACATTTATTCCATCTCAGTAGAAAAGTCTTAACTCATTCCATAATCAACTTTAAAGTCTTAGTCCAAAGTCTCTTCTAAATATCATCTAAATCAGATATGGGTAAGATTTAAGGTGCAATTTATCCTGAAGCAAATTGCTTTCCAGCTGTGGACTGGTGAACCCATATAAATTGTGTGCTTCCAAAATACAATGGTGTGACAGGCCTAAGCTAGACATTCCCATTCCAAATGAGAGAAATGAGAAAGAAAAAAGGAGTGACATTTCCCTTTAAGTTCAAAACCTAATGGGGCCAACAACGCTCATTAAACCTTAAGGCTCAAGAATAATCCTCTTTGTCTTGATGCTCTACCCTCCAGGCTCACTGGGGTGGAAGAATCATCTTCTAGACACACTAAAGTGGCAGTCCTGATCATGTAGCTTGCTGGGCAGCCCTGAGCCCCAGCTTTGGGTGGCCCTGCCTTCAAAGTGCCTCTGTTTCTAGGCCTTGCCCCCATGATGTTTCTCTGAAGTGATCCCATCTGGAAGCAGTTCTGTGCCTGGGTTGCACACCTGTGACTCCAGGCAGCTCTATTCTTGAAACGAAGGTCAAGCTCCACAGGGCTCATGGATCTCCTTGATGGAGAAATGATGCCACACTGAAGCTACCAAAGTTTGCTGCTTACACCCTCCAGAGGGGTGGCCACTGTGACCCATCTCACAACAGAGCCTACAAGAACCTCACCTGGAGTGGCCAAGGAACATGGAACCAGAGTGCAGGGAGCCTGTGATGGGAGGCAGTGCCAGGCCATGCTCACTGAGGTCCCACAGGCACTGGCAGCCCCTCCTTTGAAATTGCTCTGTTTCCTGGGTGCTTGCTTGCACTCTGAGCCTGTGATGGGAGTGGCAACTTTGGTGATCTTTGAATTGTCTTCAGGGCCATTCTTCCACATTTTAGAGAATAACTCCTGGCTTCTGTTGAAATAGCTGATCCATACTAATCTCATTATCAAAGGATCCTTGGCCACGCCGTGTTCTCATTTTTTTGCAATATTGATAAGCTGAGAATTTTCCAGCTCTTTAAATTCTGCTTCTCTTTTGGTTAACAATTCCATCTTTAAGTCATTGCTCTTTTCTTGAGTGTTACTGGAAGGAGTCAGGAAAAGCCAAGCCATACTGTCAACACTGCTTAGAAACAGCTACAGATAAATATTCAGTTTCATTGCTCACAAGTTCTATCATCCAGAAAGGGCAAACACAATTCAGCCAAGTTCTTTGCCTCTTTATAACTAGTATCACCTTTCCTCTAGTTTCCAATAACATTTTCCTCATTTTCATCTGAGACCTCATCAGAATGGTCTTTGCCATCCATATTCCTACCAACACTGTTGAAAATGTCTTAGATATTCTCTAGGAAAGTTGAGGTTTTTTCTTTAGCTATGTCTTTTCTTTCTGAGCTCTCATTAGAATCATTCTTAAAGGTCCGTTCATCAGCCATAAAAAGGAATGAAATTGGGTCATTTGTAGAGACGTGGATGGACCTAGAGACTGTCATACAGCGAGAAGTAAGTCAGAAAGAGAAAAACAAATACTGTATATTAATGCATATATCTGGAATACAGAGAAATGGTACAGATGAACTGGTTTGCAAGGCAGAAATAGAGACACAGATGTAGAGAACAAATATATGGACACCAAGGGGGGAAAGTTGGGGGGGTGGTGGTGGTGGTGGGATGAATTGGGAGATTGGGATTGACATATATACACTAATATGTATAAAATGGATAACTAATAAGAACCTGCTGTATAATAAATAAATTAATTAAATAAAATTCAAAAAAAAAAAAAGGTCGATTCATGGCTATGACAATTTCTGTCTTAGTTGATTCAGGCTACTATAATAGAATACCACAAACTGGGTGGCTTTTAAACAACAGAAATTTATTTCTCACAGTTCTGGAGGCTGGGAAGACTAAAATTAAGTTGCTAGCAGATTCAGTGTCTGGTTCCTAGGTCATAAACAGCCATCTTTTTGCTGTGTCCTTACATGGCAGAAAAGTCAGGGATCTCTCTGGACTCTCTTTTATAAAGGCATGATCCCATTCATTAAGACTCCACCCTCATTACTTAATCACTTCTTTTTTTTTCTTTTTAAATTTATTTTTTGGCTGCATTGGTTCTTTGTTGCTGCACGCAGGCTTTCTCTAGTTGTGGTGGGAGGGGTCTACTCTTAGTTGCCGTCCGCGCACTTCTCATTGTGGTGGCTTCTCTTGTTGCAGAAAATGGACTCTAGGTGCACGGGCTTCAGTAGTTGCAGCATGCAGGCTCAGTAGTTGCAGCGCACAGGCCCTATAAAGACCCGACTTCCAAGCAGAGTCACGTTTGGTATTGGGATTTCAACATACGAATTTTGAGGGGGCAGAAATATTCAGTCCATAGAAACATCAAAATCAAGGAGTGCCTTATTAGTTAGAGCTGTAATTCTTTAGACAGTTATTTAGTTCCAGTGTATTCCAGGGCTGCAGTCTTTGCTTTCCTTCTTACTGAACCAACTTGTAAATACAGTCTTACACATGAGAATGACAAATGAAAATGGAAAAGTGATGGAGTAGTAGTTTATGCAAAAAATAATTAAATACAATTTTATGTGACCATTGATTAACACCAAACTCATTGGACACACTGTATTATTTTAAAGTATTAGAAGTGACCACAAAGGCCTTAAAGGCCTCAACTTGACTAAACAGGAAGAAGCCTCTCTTCCTTTTCTTAGAGCACTTACTTTAGAAAACCTTTAAGTACAAATTTTTGTCTGCCTTTTTGAGATGTAAATGTTCTCTCAGTCTCTTGCCAGTTTTATAACCCAGGAATATCTTTCTGAAGGACCTGGATTATCTTTTCCAATATAATCATCAAGGAAGATAGTGCCCCTCTCTTTCTGTCTCTGAAGGAGAGTAGGAACCAAACTAAGTGCCAGTTGGCAAGTATAGATGGCCTAATCACATTGACCAATCTCCCTCCCTCAACCCAGCACCCTCTAGTACTTTTCCACTAACTCAGGCAAGCACTTAAGAGCCCATGAGCCTTTTGTTTCTGTGGGATAGAGTTCAATCTCTCTTCCCTATTATGATAGTCTCGAATTCAGTCTTCCTTGCCTGTTTAACTTGTCTGGTTCAATTTTTCTTTGACCAGAGGGTATTTAATTAATAAGCGTCTAATTTTGTAAGAACCAAGACATTATAAACAATTTTGGAAATATATATTTATTTGCTTTAATTTATAGAAGCAAATTTCTAGGGAAAATAACTTTGAAGTAGTTGAATATATATAGTTAAAATTTAAAGAAATTTAATAATGAATTTCTCTTGCTGTGACTTACCATGTTGTAATGAAATTTGTAAGACGCTACAGATAATATTAGCTCAGCTCTGAAAATAAGTTCTCTCCAGCACTGGAAGTCTTTTGCTAGCATATATAGATCTAGTCTACAATATCATGGAGTTTAAAATGTTCAATTTCATCAAGGTCTCAATATGTTGTTTTTGTTTGTAAGGAAGCTGAAACTGGCTGTTGTTAACTAAGGAGAAAATCAGGGACATCTGCTTATCTAAGGATCTTAGCTCAGAAAAGAACTTAGGCAGAACTAATGCATTTTTCAATTAAATTATTTTCTTATTCATAAGCACCTTCTACAAATGTAGGGAACACGGTACAGATATCTCTGAAACTGTCAAGTTATGAGCATGAAATAATTGCTCTCTTTTTGCTAGTCTTACTTTTTAGCATATTTTGTTTGTCTTCATAAAGTTACACTCACTGGTGTGCTATAAATGTTTAACAATTGGCTCTCGGGGGAGGAAAAAGCCCTAATTTGTAGTGTTTGCCAATATTCATGGTATAAACATCCAAGCTTCCAAAGATATATCACTAAGTAAGGGGTTGGGAAGAGATTCGCAAAACCAACTCTTCCAAACTGCTATGAGCAAATTTCAGCATACCTCTGGTTACAGATATAATTTAACGTTAATGAATTATCTACTTGCCGATCAATTCATTCTGGTTATTTCTCCTTGGAGACACTAGACTGAATTGAGCTTTCTTGCCCCCTTGTGGTAGAATGAGCCCCTGTGATTATTTCTGGTCAATGAGTGATAGCAGAAGTCTTACATATCACATTTGGTCCAGATTATATAATTGCTTTTGCAAGACCCTCCAGAACTCTCTTTTCCCTCTACCAAGGTCATGAGCATCTTCCAGATAGTGATTTGTCATCACCTTCAGTCCTAGAGTAAAGATGAAAATCACAAAAGCAAAACTGATCTATGATAGACATTTGATATGAATGAGAATTAAATCTTCTGTTATATTGAACCACAGAGTTGCGAGGATTGTTTTGTTATTGCAACATAATCTAACCTATCCTGCCTGATAAATCCTATTACCAGTGTTTATAAAATGTCTTTCCATTCATAGACTTTAAAGTACTAAATGAGCTTATGTCAGACATTGCAGTTTGTTAAAAAATACATTTCCAGATACCCATTGGACACAGTCAACCTGCTCTGTTTACCTCAGCCATTCTGTTTCCAGTAGGTATTTTCATCTTGTCTTTTTGCCAAAAATATCAATTTGAACTAAAATTTACTGTTTCAAATATTCAGAGTCAGGTAATGTTTTTATTTACTTAAACGTCATTTATGCAAATGACTCATTTATAATTAATGGATACCACTGAATAGGAAAGAATTATGAAAGATGTATCATTTTCCTAGAAGCACATTTATTTGTGTATAAAGAGAGCGAGAATGAAAGAAACTGGTCTGCATATAATCCTGTGAAAGTCAAAGCCAATACTAAAGACCAGTTTTAGATGGGGTGGCCTCAGAACAGTTTTCACATGCTGTTTAATGATAGTAAATACATCTTAGAATAATTGTATACATTTTAGGTATAGGTAGATATCAATATTAAACACACAATTGGATGAATGTCTTATTTTTATAAAACTCTCAGTAATATCAAAGTTAAAATTCTCTTGATCTTAAGAAAACCTCACATTCATTATTGTCTTTACTTCTTGTAAGACGTATGCCCTTATGCTTCTATAGCTATATGGTTAAGGAAAAAGGTTCAAATATATGGCTAAATTAAAAAACATAACTAGATTACAGATAAGAAGATACAGTAAGATACTGTTTTTTACATATACACCAATAATGAGTGTAAAAAGTTTTAATTTAATAGTTGATACAGAAATCTCTATTAGTCAGGAACATTGAGAAGGATGTCTAGATGAAACTAACACTGGCAGAAGAGAGAAACCTAAAGGATCTGGAATTAGCAAAGAGGATAAAAGAGCCAACCTTTTCACAAAGTAAACTCTACATTGGATAGGAGAGGAAGTGTATAAAGTCAGACAGCTATTTGGGAACTTATGGGCCTGGGACAGTCAGACTATGGGAGAGGAGGTCACCTGGGGAGGGGCAAGTGAGAGAACCACAGGTGTGACATGACCAAAATAAAAATTAAAACACATAAATAGTTTTTATTACATGTCCGACACTGTTCTTTATCTTTAATAAAAACAAGTGCATAGTATTGAAATTAAATCAATTTGCATTGCTAAGATATAAAATGACTTTAGCTACATATTCTACAAGTCCTCTGTCCTCAACATGCATAAATTCTTTGAGAGAGTCTACTGAATTCAAAATTTTTTAGTGAATGACTTTTTGTATGGAAAGGCCTGACTTTCAAATCTGGATTGATAGATTGCAGAACAGAAATTAAATTTCAGAATAAATACACTATGTGGTATTTGGAAACAGGACCCAGAGGCAAAGGTGACCATGTGAATTATAACAACACTTCAGACATATTCACAGACATCAATGGGTCAAAGGCTGGCTTACCTAGATCTCAAGCCTCTCATAAAAAACCCATCTCAATTTAACATTTAATTATAATAGTAATAGTTCTAGGTGGTAAGAATGAGAATGGTTTGTGTTTTTTTATTTTTATTTTTTGATTATCAGATTACAAACATGGATAGCTTGTGTAATTTTTAAATTATTTATAATCTTTGCAAATTAATGAAAATGATTATAGAATCACAGTAGCAATAATAGGAAATAAAGCATAGCTTTGTGCTACTAAAATTTTTACATAAACCATTCCCTAGTTTGGAGATATTTTTTCCCCTTGTAGTTTAAAATGACACACATACTGATAAGTCTTCCATGACTATAGAAATATATTTTGTTCTAAAATAAGTTTGCCTTATTTTGACAAGCAGTTTTTAAAATTGTTCAAGTTTAGGGGAGATACTTGTGTGCTCAAATTATAGCCCACTGGAAACCCGTAGGTGATAATCATCCATTAGTGGAGAAGCAAGGTAAATACAGAGTTTGTTTAGAAAAGCATTCTAATTTTATGGGAAAATGTGGCAAAGTGAAGTCAACAAATTTGTGTGGAGTTTCTGACTGTGTCTTTGTTAATCTTTAAGTCTGATGCATTACACCTTCTCATTATAAAAATATTATTGCATATATTTTCTTATAACATGTTATAAAAATGGGATTTTAATTCTCTAGAGAAAATATATATGGCAAAAAACTTATTATACCTTAGTTAATTTCATTTTTATTTTAATAATTTCATATGAATTGTATAAGATTTAGGAGAGTATGTTTTAATACATTTAAAAAAGAAATGTACCCAGCTTCTGATGTATTGATGGTGCCAAAAATTCACTTTTCCTCTCATCTGACCTAATGAGAATTCACTAATGGACTGAGATAAAGTGTGTGTGTGTGTGTGTGTGTGTGTGTGTGTGTACGAGTGTGTGTTATTGGTAATTTTAGCTTGGAAAATGCAAGTAAGCATCTATCTTTTGCCTTGATTTGAACTTACCTGGTTATAGTCAAAACATTTTGCGAATGGTTATCCTTCTTCACAGTGAGGGGAAGGGGCTTTATTAGGAGATCTTACCACAAAAACAAATAAAATTAGAGGGGATAAACACTGTGCTTTGGGAATGTGTCTAAGAAAAAAAAGAAAAAATCAGAATTAGACTACCATTGCCCAATTTCAGTGCAATAACCAGATGCATGGCTCAATGAATACAGACTTGCACTGATATCACATACTTATGTGGGTTATGCCTCACTTAATATGTTTGAGGAGAAATAGACATTTTTAATCAAATACTATTTAATTCAGAACTCCCTCCAGAGCAGTGGACAAGGAAATGAATGCCTGCTAAGGAAATGAACAGTAAGGTGAATGAGAATTCCCTCTGAATACTCCCCATCATATTTTCAGAACACTGGGGTTAATAACCAAACCTAAGGTCAACCTGGACCTGTGCCCACTTGTGGGAAATAAATAACTACTTACCAAAAGTCATAGCCCAACTCTGGGACTCCTCTCCCTATATCTACCACAACTTCTTATTTATCTTTCAGAACCCCTGTAGGACTATTCAACTGTTGTCTTCAAAAAGCTGAAGTGAATCATATACCACAATTTTACCATGCATTTTTTTTCTCATCTCACGTAAAAGCAGCCATGTTATTCAATAACTCACTTGTGTTGATTATATAACTCAAATAACAGCATAATATCCTAAATAATACGACACAAGTAATAAAATGATTCTCAAACTTGAGGACTGTGAATTTCCCCATCATTAAACTTATAGAAATAAAGTATAAAATATCTCCTCTCCTCCTTGAAAATTGAAGTTCAAAAAAAAAAATCAATGTTTATAATTTTTTTTCAATTTCTTTATCTGCTCGGGTCCAATGATATCATCTTATTCAGAAGACATTTATTTATTTGTTTTCTTATATACATATGCATGTATGTATGTATTATAGAAGCAGTTGCACCTTCAGCCCACTCCTGTGAATTACCTCCAACATTAAATGATCTCTCACCAAGGCTTCTCTTGTTCCCTCCTTTACCCTAGAGTCAAATGGCTATATAGCTTCAGAACCAAAAAAACTTCACTGGACCCATCAACAAGTGCAGTAAAGAATATTTTCTTTTCCCTTTCACATTTGTCTAAGCTGGTCTTTGAGATTTTTACCATTCCCCTAAGGATTTTTTTTTCTTCTGCCAACATAATTAGCTTGTTTGCTTAATTCCATTTCCCCTTTTCAGTGTTGTTCCCTTTTTGAGTTCAACAAAAATTTTTCTTTAAAAATATTCACCCTTTAATCTTAAAACAAATTTGATTCTTAGAAACACATTCAGACTCTATACTTTCTTTTTTTGAAATATGGTTGATTTATAATGTGTTAATTTCTGCTCTACAGCAAAGTGATTCAGTTATCTACATTCTTTTTCATATTCTTTTCCATTGTGGTTTATCATAGAATATTGAATGTAGTTACCTGGGCTACACAGTAGGACCTTGCTGTTTATCCATCCTATATATAATAGTTAGCATCTGCTAACCTCAAATTCCCACTCCGTCCCTCCCCACCTTCACCCTCCCCTTTGGCAACCACAAGTCTGTTCTCTATGTCTGTGACAGACATATATTTTCAATAACCTCCTGTGCCTTTGCATTTCTAATAAAACTCTAGAGATTTACTTCTTTAACTCATGAAATGGTATATATCTTTTACAGGCAGTTTCTTCTCCCACTGTCTCTATGTAGTCATTGATAAAAATTTTCACACCCTATGACTGAAACCCCAGAGACACTGGGAAATATGTCTTATAAATCTGTGGACTCAAGGCAAGTTTTACTACCACTGCTCCATCCTTAGTCTTAGATGCAGTTGCTGACAGGGAAAAGAAACACAGTTTGGAACAGGTGTTCAGGCATTGACTATCAATGACTAATACAGTCATTAGGCTCAATTTTCCTTTCTCACTTTTTTTCCCATTTTGAATTCAAGAAAAAATATTCTTAAAAAGATTTCCACTCGGTAGCATCTTCCTTATCTCATACAAATTAAGAGAAATTAATTATTCCTCAAAATACTTTGTAGCTATCTGCTGAAAAAAATTATACAATAAATATCCAAGATTGTCACAATCACCATGGCATAAAGAGCACTCCCTAACATTGCATTGTGTACATCCAACACTAAGGTTCTTAAGCACATGGACTTCATCTGATGTCATGGTTCAAATACCAGGCTTTAGTCCTGAATGAGATTAATTTTAAGGAGAAAAAAACATCAAATTTATTATACTTCTAAGAAAATGCCCAATAATCCCCAAATCACTCACTGTAAGCATCAGCTAATACAGAGTCACAGTGACTTTCCATATGGGATTTGAAAATCCCTGGAAAAAGTAAATTGCTCACCTGCTAAAGGATCATGAGAGAACATTTCCTTCACTTCACCATACTCCTACTCATTCATTTGAAGTAATATATTAACTTATCTTGACACTCAAGAGATATCCCTTTTCTAACCAAGCAAACTCTGCAGCCATATTCCAGAGGACACCAGCCAATGTTGCTCTTAATGTTTATACTGCCAATATGGGACACAAAGCCACATAGCTGGTACATGATAGATCTATCACCATTGCCTTATTCAAAGCCTTGGGCTTCCTGATTGGTATTTTGTCTCTAAGATGCTAGAGATCCTGAAGATATCTTGGGTAATGGTCCTGAAGATATCTCAGGTAATGGTTCATATTTTGGAAGTTAAGGACTACCTGCTCAAAAGCCCTTCATTCCAGATTCTAATCAATTGAGAGCATTTTGAAAAGGTGCCAAATGATACCACAGAAAATGACACAGTAGAAAGCTCTAATGGTTTGTCCTCTCACTGAAGCAACCATTTATCTGGAAAGATCAATTGGAATCAACTACTTTGGAACCATGGAACCTGGCTGGACAGTTGTAACAATCAGAGTAGTGCTTTATGAAGGGAGAGACTGCTGTTCTTTGGTAAGAGAGTGGTGTGCATGAACCAGCAGCTACCATAACCCACTCCTCAGCCTGCTGCGCCAATAGGAGCCCACATTCCTGGAGCAGGTGGCCAGTACCAGGGTGGACATTAAGGACCTTGTCCTCCAAGAATTTGGGATTATACATTTTGGTTGGTCTGGAAAATAACAAGCGTTGTGGATGCAGAGGAGGAAAGGAACCCTCATGCATTGCTGATGAAAGTGGTGCAGCCTCTGTGGAAACAGTTTGGCCATTTCTCAGAAACCTAAACATAGATTTACATTATGCAAGTCCCCTTCCTAGTTAATTATATACCCCAAATAATTAAAAACAAGCACTCAAACAGCTACTAGTACACCAGTGTTCATAACGGCATTTTTCAAAATAACCAAAAGGTGGAAACAACCCAAATGTCCAACAATACATGATAGATTGAAAAAAAGTGGTATATTTATACAGTGGGATAAATTTCAGCCATATAAAGGAATGAAGTTCTGGTACATGTTATAACATGGATGAACCCTGAAAATATGCAAAGTGAAATAAGCCAGACACAAAAGAACAAATATGATTCTACTTACATTGGGTGTCTATTAGAATAGGCAAATTCATAGAGATAGAAAATAGAAGAGAGGTTACCAGAGGCTAGAGGTGTGGGTAAATCGTGAGTTATTGCTTAGTGGATATAGAATTTCTTTCTGGGATGATGAAAAAATTCTGAAGACAAATAGTGTTGGTTACACAACATTGTAAATGTACTTAATGCTGTAGAATTGTATACCTAAAAATGGTTAACATAGAAAAAAAATATGTATATTTTACTGCAAAAAAAGGTATATAGTGGAAAGTGTCTCTCCACCCCTGAACACTCCATACCACAATCAGGTAACCACTCATCATTTTCTTCTACATCCTTACAAAGTTTATTCCCACTTTTATTTAAACAATAATTTAAATATTCTCATATTTTAATATTAGAAAAGTAATAAATGGTGCCAATTTCAGCAGCAAAAAAAAAGGAGAAAAGAAAAAAATACCATTATACATCCAGCTATACCAATTAAGCTATGTTAAACCCAGCTGTGTCTGTGTTGAATCAAGACAGAAACCACACAGTGAGTAAAACAGGGAACACTTGATATAAGGAAACTCTATTTGTTACCTTACAGCTGAGGGAGAGAAAAAGGAGAAATTTAAAAGAGAACCTCCCTACTCCTGAAGGCTGGGATCCTGATTTTATTAGAGAAAGTGTAGTTCCACCTACTGGGAATCGAAATATTCACTGATTTGCCTAGGCCAGAACTAGTCTGAAGTCACTGGGCAAGAAGTAAGCAACCCTCCAAAGAGCAGGAGAGGTACCGTTCATCAATAACTAATTGTGCAGTTAGCAAGAAGGGGTAGTGGTTTGGAGGGAACCCTCTGGACTGCAGGCAAGCAGTTCAGGGACATGCAGAAGGAATCAAGAGTGCCAGTGTGGGTAGAAGGTCTTTGGGACACTGATTTCTGTGTCAAAAGGACCACATGAAGGTAATCACTAGACACATTGGGCTGCAATGTCACTAAGTGAGCATGCTCACTGGCCACAGGCTTGGGCAGAACTCCACCTGATGTCTTCATCCCCCACACCACTGACTTAATAAGCAACAACTGGAAACCTAAGGTGAGGTATTTCTTTTGCAATGTCCCTCTAGTGCCCTCTATTGAGAAAACTTGATATATATTGTGCTCATTATAAAGGAGAGATGGTTAAAAGGAACTCTACATGATGGGAAAGCATATATATATATATATATATATATGTATGTATATATATACACACACATATAAATAATATATATTACATATTATATACATAGGCACACATATCTTATACATACATACATGCATGCATGTATAATGTATGTGTGTGTATTTTGAGCTGAGGCAATAAATTGATAACTGACACAGATAACATGACAAAGCTTCCTACACCCACCCAAATTCAACTTAAACACTGGGATTGAGTAGTGTGGTTTCAAAAATAGGGAAATAAGATGATTTCTTTTTGGCAGCAGATTCAAATGAGTGTTGAGTTAACTGGGTTAACTATGTCGTTGCAATGATGCTAAGTAAGGAAAACAAGTCCTAATAGGTGTTAGGCTCTCACCAAAATTCTGCTTAGTTAGTCTCTCCTCCTTTCAAGGGAAAGAGTAGGGAACACCCTTGAAAAACAGACCAGGATTGATCTGTTTCCTTCTGCTCCATGAAAATGTTGAAACAGAGGAATGTTTTCCCCCACTGACTTCAACAATCTTTGAAGATCACATGAATAATGAGATTCACGTGACAAACTTTTTCCATCCTCAACTTGAGTATAATTTGACAAACTCAGGGCTGTTTCATAAGGCTTAGAATAATTCACATTACAAGGAATAGCATTTATCATATGAAAAATAATCTTGAGTAGTATACCATACAAAAGCACCAGTTAACCCTTTTTTACGCTGTTATAGGAAATCAGATTCTTAATTATGATTCTATGCGAAATAGAGGCTACACTTTGTGATTTTTAATTGTTCCATAGGTTATAATGAGGATCTCATTCATCAGGAGCCTTCTCTGTGTACGTGACATGGAGCTAGAAGCAGCAATTTATGAAATAGGCAAAGAAATTACGAGATTGGAAGATAGTGTGTACTAGTTGCCTAAATTTTTAGAGATAAAAATGATATGAACAATTTGCTCTTTTTAAAGCTTTCTTGAAGTATAATTTATATACAATAAGCATAAAATTCAATATCTTTAGTAAATTTATAAAGCTGTGTAACCAGACATCATCTAGTTTTAGAACATTTCCATCACCTTGAAATGTTCCTTTGTGTCTATTTTCAGTCAGTCTCCACTCCCATCCGTAGCTCCAGGCAACTACTGATCTCCTTCTGTCTCTGTAGGTTTGCCTGTCTAGGAAATTCCATGTAAATGTAATGTCTTTTGTGTCTGGTTTCTTTCATTCAGCATAAGGTTTTTGAGATTTATCCATGTTAGACCACATATCTATAGTTTGTTCCTTTTTTGCTAAATCATATGCCTTTGCATAGACATGTAACATTTTATTTATCCATTCACAGTTGATAGCCACTTGAATTATTTTCTGATTTTTTGCTATTCTGAGTTATCCTGCTATGAACATTCACATGTTCAGGCTTCGTATGGACAGTACACATACATTCATTGCTACTGGATAGAAATCTAGGAGTGGAATTGCAGACTCATATAGTGAGTTTCCATATAATCTTATTTTTTTCTTTTTTCTTTTTTTGAATTTTATTTTATTTATATTTTATACAGCAGGTCCTTATTAGTCATCAATTTTATACACATCAGTGTATACATTTCAGTCCCAATCTCCCAATTCATCACAACACCACCACCACCACCACCACCTGCCACTTTCCCCCACCCTTGGTGTCCATATGTTTGTTCTCTACATCTGTCTCTCAATTTCTGCCCTGCAACCCGGTTCATCTGTACCATTTTTCTAGGTTCCACATACATGCGTTAATATACGATAGTTGTTTTTCTCTTTCTGACTTACTTCACTCTGTATGACAGTCTCTAGATCCATCCACGTCTCAACAAATGATCCAATTTCGTTCCTTTTTATGGCTGAGTAATATTCCATTGTATATATGTACCACATCTTCTTTGTCCATTCGTCTGTCGATGGGCATTTAGGTTGCTTCCATGACCTGGCTATTGCAAATAGTGCTGCAATGAACATTGGGGTGCATGTGTCTTTTTGAATTATGGTTTTCTCTGGGTATATGCCCAGTAGTGGAATTGCTAGGTCATATGGTAATTCTATTTCTAGTTTTTTAAGGAACCTCCACACTGTTCTCCATAGTGGCTGTGTCAATTTACATTCCCACCAACAGTGCAAGAGGGTTCCCTTTTCTCCACACCCTCTCCAGCATTTGTTGTTTGTAGATTTTCTGATGATGCCCATTCTAACTGGTGTGAGGTGATACCTCATTGTAGTTTTGATTTGCATTTCTCTAATACTTAGTGATGTTGAGCAGCTTTTCATGTGCTTCTTGGCCATCTGTATGTCTTCTTTGGAGAAATGTCGATTTAGGTCCTCTGCCCATTTTTTGACTGGGTTGTTTTTTTTTTTAATATTGAGCTGCATGAGCTGCTTGTGTATTTTGGAGATTAATCCTTTGTCAGTTGCTTCATTTGCAAATATTTTCTCCCATTCTGAGGGTTGTCTTTTCGTCTTGTTTCTAGTCTCCTTTGCTTTGTAAAAGTTTTTAAGTTTCATTAGGTAACATTTGTTTATTTTTGTTTTTATTTCCATTACTCTAGGAGGTGAATCAAAAAAGATTTGCTGTGATTTATGTCGAAGAGTGTTCTTCCTATGTTTTCCTCTAAGAGTTTTATAGTGTCCAATCTTACATTTAGGTCTCTAAACCTGTTTGAGTTTATTTTTGTGTATGGTGTTAGGGAGTGTTCTAATTTCATTCTTTTACATGTAGCTGTCCAGTTTTCCCAGCACCACTTAATTGAAGAGATTGTCTTTTCTCCATTGTATATCCTTGCCTCCTTTGTCATAGATTAGTTGACCATAGGTGTGTGGGTTTATCTCTGGGCTTTCTATCCTGTTCCATTTATCTATATGTCTGTTTTTGTGCCAGTACCATACTGTCTTGATTACTGTAGCTTTGTAGTACAGGCTGAAGTCAGGGAGTCTGATTCCTCCAGCTCCATTTTTCTTTCTCAAGATTGCTTTGGCTATTCGGGGTCTTTTGTGTCTCCATACAAATTTTAAGATTTTTTGTTCTAGTTCTGTAAAAAATGCCATTGGTAATTTGATAGGGATTGCATTGAATCTGTAGATTGCTTTGGGTAGTATGGTCATTTTCACAATATTTATTCTTCCAATCCAAGAACATGGTATATCTCTCCATCTGTTTATATCATCTTTAATTTCTTTCATCCGTGTCTTATAGTTTTCTGCATACAGGTCTTTTGTCTCCCTAGGTAGGTTTATTCCTAGGTATTTTATTCTTTTTGTTGCTGTGGTAAACGGGAATGTTTCCTTAATTTCACTTTCAGATATTTCATCATTAGTGTATAGGAATGCAAAAGATTTCTGTGCATTAATTTTGTATCCTGCAACTTTACCAGATTCATTGATTAGCTCTAGTAGTTTTCTGGTGGCATCTTTAAGATTCTTTATGTATAGGATCATGTCATTTGCAAACAGTGACAGTTTTACTTCTTCTTTCCAATTTGTATTCCTTTTATTTCTTTTTCTTCTCTGATTGCCGTGGCGAGGACTTCCAAAACTATGTTGAATAATAGTGGTGAGAGTGGACATCCTTGTCTTCTTCCTGATCTTAGAGGAAATACTTTCAGTTTTTCACCATTGAGAATGATGTTTGCTTTGGGTTTGTCCTATATGGCCTTTATTATGTTGAGGTAGGTTCCCTCTATGCCCACTTTCTGGAGAGTTTTAGCATAAATGGGTGTTGAATTTTGTCAAAAGCTTTTTCTGCATCTATTGAGATGATCATATGGTTTTTATTCTTCAATTTGTTAATATGGTTTATCACATTGATTGATTTACGTATATTGAAGAATCCTTGCATCCCTGGGATAAATGCCACTTGATCATGTTGTATGATCCTTTTAATGTGTTCTTGGATTCTGTTTGCTACTATTGAGGATTTTGCATCTATGTTCATCAGTGTTATTGGCCTGTAGTTTTCTTTCTTTGTGACATCTTTGTCTGGTTTTGGTATCAGGGTGATGGTGGCCTTTTAGAATGAGTTGTTGTTTAAGGTAATTATCAGTATGTATGTTCTTATTACCATTTTCCTAATTGTAATGGGTTTGTTTTTGTAGGTCCTTTTCTTCTCTTATGTTTCCCACTTAGAGAAGTTCCTTTAGCATTTGTTGTAATGCTGGTTTGGTGGTGCTGAATTCTCTTAGCTTTTGCTTGTCTGTAAAGCTTTTGATTTCTCCGTTGAATCTGAATGAGATCCTTGCCATGTAGAGTAATCTTGGTTGTAGGTTCTTCCCTTTCATCACTTTAAATATGTCATGCCACTCCCTGCTAGCTTGTAGAGTTTCTGTTGAAAAATCAGCTGTTAACCTTATGGGAGTTCCCTTGTATATTATTTGTCGTTTTTCCCTTGTTGCTTTCAATAATTTTTCTTTGTCTTTAATTTTTGTCAATTTGATAAATATGTGTCTTGGCGTGTTTCTCCTTGGGTTTATCCTGCATGGGAGTCTCTGTGCTTCCTGGGCTTGGGTGGCTATTTCCTTTCCCATGTTAGGGAAGTTTTCAACTATAATCTCTTCAAATATTTTCTCGGGTCCTTTCTCTCTCTCTTCTCCTTCTGGGACCCCTGTAATGCAAACGTTGCTGCGTTTAATGTTGTCCCATAGATCTCTTAGCCTGTCTTCATTTCTTTTCATTCATTTTTCTTTATTCTGTTCCATGGCAGTGAATTCCACCATTCTGTCTTCCAGGTCACTTATCCGTTCTTCTGCCTCAGTTATTCTGCTTTTGATTCCTTCTGGTGTATTTTTTCATTTCAGTTATTGTATTGTTCATCTCTGTTTGATTTTTCTTTAATTCTTCTAGGTGTTTGTTCTTTAATTCTTCTAGGTCTTTGTTTCTTGCATCTTCTTGATCTTTGCCTCCATTCTTTTTCTGAGGTCCTGGATCATCTTCACTATCATTATTCTGAATTCTTTTTTTGGAAGGGTGCCTATCTCCACTTCATTTAGTTGTTTTTCTGGGGTTTTATCTTGTTCCTTCATCTGGTACATAGCCCTCTGCCTGTTCATCTTGTCTATCTTTCTGTGAATGTGGTTTTTGTTCCACAGGCTGCAGGATTGTAGTTCTTCTTGCTTCTGCTGTCTGCCCTCTGGTGGATGAGGCTGTCTAAGAGGCTTGTGCAAGTTTCCTGATGGGAGGGACTGGTGGTGGGTAGAGCTGGCTGTTACTCTGGTGGGCAGAGCTCAGTACAACTTTAATCCGCTTGTCTGCTGATGAGTGGGGCTGAGTTCCCTCCCTGTTGGTTTTTTGCCCTGAGGCGACCCAACACTGGAGGCTACCTGTCTCTTTGGTGGGGCTAATGGCAGACTCTGGGGGGGGGCTCATGCCAAGGAGTACTTCCCAGAAGCTTTGCTGCCAGTGTCCTTGTCCTCACGGTGAGCCACAGCCACCCCCTGCCTCTGCAGGAGACCCTCCGACACCAGCAGGTAGGTCTGGTTCAGTCTCCTATGGGGTCACCGCTCCTTCCCCTGGGTCCTGATGCGCACACTACTTTGTGTGTGCCCTCCAAGAGTGGAGTCTCTGTTTCCCCCAGTCCTGTTGAAGTCCAATCAAATCCCGCTGGCCTTCATAGTCTGATTCTCTAGGAATTCCTCCTCCTGTTGCCGGACCCCCAGGTTGGGATGCCTGACGTGGGGCTCAGAACCCTCACTCCAGTGGGTGGACTTCTGTGGTATAAGTGTTCTTCAGTTTGTGAGTCATCCACCCAACCATTATGGCACTTGATTTTATTGTGATTGCGCCCCTCCTACCATCTTATTGTGGCTTCTCCTTTGTCTTTGGATGTGGGGTATCTTTTTTGGTGAGTTCCAGTGTCTTCCTTTCAATGATTGTTCAGCAGTTAGTTGTGATGTTGGTGCTCTCGCAAGAGGGAGTGAGAGCACGTCCTTCTACTCTGCCATCTTGAACCGGCCATCTAATCTTTTAAAGAACTGCCAAACAGTTTTTAAATTGGCTAAAACGTTTATTGGGCTGGCCAAAAATTTAGTTCAGGTTTTTCCGTACCATCTTATGGAAAAACCCAAACAAACTTTTTGGCCAACCCAAAACATTCCCACCAATAGTTGTTAAGGATTCTAATTTTTATATAAACTCCCAAACCCACTATTGCTAGTGTTTTTAAATATAGCCATTCTAGTTGTTACGCTGCAGTATCTCAGTACGTGTATGTGTTGGGGGAAGGTTGAAATTAGCTTTATCGAGATATAATTCACATACAATAAAATTTATACTTATAATATATTTTAATATGCTAACAGAGTTGTGAAACCATCACCACTACCAAATTTTGGAAAGTTTTTATCACCCTCCCAAAAACCCTGTACCCATTAGAAGTCACTCTCTTCTCCCTTTCCACCCAGACACACCAGGAAACTACTAATCTACTTCCTGTGTCTATGGAGTGCCTATTCTGAACTTGAAGTGTAAATGGAATCATATAACATATGTCTCTGTGATAGGCTTCTACTACTTAGCAAAATGTTTCCAAGAGTTACCCATATCATAACATTTATTCATTTTTATTGCTGAATAACATTCGATCGTATATCAAATTTTGTTTATTTGTTCATCAGATGATGGGCATCTTGGGTGTTTCTAACTTTGGCTAGTATGCAAAATGCTGCCATGAAGATTAATATGTTAAGTTTTCATGTGGACATATGCCTTCATTTCTCTTGCGTATATACCTAGGAGTGAAATTGCTGAGTTATGTGGTACTCAGTGTTTAACATTCTTGGAACTGCCAAACTGTTTCCCAGAGTGGATGCACCGTTATACAATCCCACCAACAATTTAGGAGTTTCTGAATTATCTGTATTTTCACCAGCACTTGTTGTTGTCTGTCTTTTTGATTTTAGCAATTCCAGAGTGTGTAAAAGTGGTGTTTCATTTTGGTTTTCATTTGCATTTCCCTGATAGTTAATAATGTTGAGCATTTTTACAAGTAATTTTTGGACACTTCTTTTTTGGGAAACTATCCTTTCAAATCATTTTTCCATTTTTAATTGGCTGTCTTTTTATTATAGAGTTGTAAAGAGTTCTCTATATTTTCTGCATACAATTGCTTTTCAGATAAATGATTTATAAAAGTTTTCTCTTATTATGTGTGTTGTTTTTCACTTTATTGATAGTGTCCTTTGAAGCATGAAAACTTTTAATGTTAATGATGTCCAATTTATCTATTTCTGTTGGTTGCTTGTGCTTTTGGTGTTGTATCTAGGAATGCTTTGCCTAACTCAATGCCATAAAGATTTACTCCTATGATTTCTTCTAATAGTTTTATTGTTTTAGTTCTTACATGTATGTCTCAGATCCATTTTGAGTTAATTTGTGTTTATTGTGTGAGGGAGGGGTCCAAGTTAATATTTTGTATGTGTTTTTTTGTTGCAGTTATCAGTTATCCCATTATTGCAGCACCATTTGTTCAAAATACTATATTATTACCACACTGAATTGTCTTAACAATCTTTGTTAAAACTCAATTGACCGTAAATATGAGAATTTATTACTGGACTTTCAGTTCTGCTCCATTGATGAATAGCCAGCAAAACACAGTTTTAATTGCTATAGCTTTATAGTATAGTTTGAAATCAGGAAGTACTTTTGTACCAGTCTTTTTCCATTATAGCATTTTTTTTTGGTGTGTGATAAACAGATATTTTGTAGTGTATCATTATAATTCCCTTGTTGTTTAGCTATTTTGTTATTTTTTTAATGGTTGCCCTGGGAATTAATATATTAACTTAAAACAGTATAGTTTGATGAGAGCAACTTAATTTTGATAGTATAAAAAGAAGGTGCTCTAGCATAGTTTTGTTATCCCTCCTCCTTTTTGCTATCATTGTCGTGTAAATTATATCTTTATAAATTATAAACCCATCAATACATTTTAAAAATTATTGCATTATGCTGTTGACTTTGAAATCAAATAGGAGATGAAATTAATTATAAACAAACATACATTTATACTTCCTTTGTATTTGTCTATGTAGTTACCTTTATGGGTACTGTTACTTTCTTCATGTGGATTCACATTTCTGACTGGGGTCTTTCATTTCAGCCTGGACAATTTCTGTAGAATTTCTTGTAGAGTAGCCAAAGGCAAGAACACCACTGTTCTTCCTGGAAATTTGAGAGTTTTTCATGAATAAATTCTTCTAAATTTGTTGTTTGTCTCTGGTTGATTTCCAGAGCTCTGAAATGTCTGTTCTTGGCAATTTTGTCCAGTATTTTAGTTGTTTTGGGGAAGGTAAGACACATAAATCTATTCACTCCACTGTAGCCACCATATGTTAATCTTAACTGGAGTTATAATTATAATATAAATTAAAGAAAATGAATAGAAGTTATGCATTATGTCTCCGGCTTGTAACATTATTCCTAAACTGCTTTATTGTTGTTAGGTTTCTAGATGACAAATGATACAACGAATAGGAATTTTGTAAAGGTTTTTTTTTTGTATTTTATTCATAATGTAGTTTAACTAAAGATAGTATAAAGAGTATTTCATACCTGAATGTAAAATATTGGCCCATGTCACCATGAGGAATAAATGATTTTCTTCTGAAAAAAAAAAAATATATATATATATGTGTGTATGTGTCTGTGTGTGTGTATGTGTATTTATATGAAATTCACACTTTAATTTATACAAAGTAAAAGAACAGAAATACAAGTTCAAATTCAGACATTTCTCAGTATAATATTCATTAACATATGATGCAAAATCCAAGTAATAATATTCATAAATTAGTTATGCCAATTATGTGGTATATAAAAAGGCTCATTTTGATCATTCTTTAAGGTTATCTTAAATATCACCTTCTAGCATAAATTTCTTCCTGAACCCAGGCTGTGTTAGGTGCTAATCTTCTGTGGTACCACAATTCCCTGAACTTATTTCTACCTTTATTACAGTGCAGAGTGTTTAGTCTTCAGTTCTAGGCTGTAAATTCTTTGCAGGACTGTGCCTTATGAAACTGATTTTCTAGTGCCTGGCAAAGTACTTGGCACATATTAAACAATAAAATTTAGATAAATCACTGAAATGCCTAGGCTCAGCTTTTTTCTAGATTGCGTTTTATTGAATATCAGAGTGACAAAATATTCCAAGGAGAGACACAAAAGGGCTACATGGTATAATATGTTTGGGATAATCTTAATACACATGAATAGAAAAAGTGCTTAGAAAACTTGAAGTAACAAACTTTATCTAAATCTTAACACAATGTCTCACAAAGATTCCAGAGCCCATTTTATTCTTAAATATGCAGTAAATTTTGAGTAACTATGTATGGTTAGATGGGAAATGATTCCCTAGAAAATCACTGGTATCAGAGTCTGTGGGTATTTGCTAAGGTTCTATTTACTCGTTCTTTAAATATGAAAAAGTCTGCATTCTTTCTGAGATGCTGTGTTCTCATCTGTAAAATGAAGTTACTAATAACTCATTAAGTTCTTGTGTGAATTAAATGAAGGAATGCTGAAAATACGTTGAAAAACCAGTTCTTTTAAAAACATCTATTTCCCATAATGCAGGTACTGTTTTGCACCCTTTCTACATTAGCACAATAAAAGAAAATTTTCAGTACATTGCTGCATTCTAACAAATATAAATTTCTTAAAATCCAAATGATTCAGAAATACTTTGAGGGAAGGGCTGTACAGAGTAAGAAATTTTAATTATTAAAAATAGCTTGTCTATAATCTCATATTTTAAAACTTAATATGTCTAAAGCATGCCAGTCAGTGTTGTCTGAAGAAATTCACAAGTAGACACAGCTAATCCTTATTTTTATATTTAAAATAGATTTTTAGAGACAGTCTTGTGATAGGTGACTTACCTAATTGCTAGACTCCTGGTTTTTAGTGTTACAACTAAAGGCACCCATTTTCATAAATTTTGAATCTAATTATTAACCTTCTCTCTGCTATTAATTTTAAAATAATCAAACAATATGTACCCTTAGAGTCAGTATGTGGACAACTATTTAAAATTATACAGCAGTGATTTTGTTAAGATTGACAGATTTCCTGACACGTTTCCTAATACATCCCTTTTCCTGGGTGGTCTATTAAGCATGGTAGATATGACATAATAAAATGATTTGAAGTTAGGATTCAATCAGCATCTTGCAATGTTTTGTAAGATAAGATTGTGTATTATCCTTCCTTGAGAAGAGCACATCTTATAACATCACCCCATGACAGAGGTAAAATTGCCTTCCATCATGTGTGAAATCTTCCGGCTTGCTGGAGGGGCAAACTGCCAACCTTATAACACAAGGTTTGAAATTACACTGGAAATCACAGTGTCTCTTTTCTTGACAGAAACAGCAGGGAACAATGGTCAGTTCAGACAGAGATAGAGACCCCCTACCTGTAATGCTTTAGATTGATTTTCAGAAAAAAAATTCTTCCGTTTTTTAAAAACAATAATTGACTGTTGCACTCATTGTCCAGTGTCTTTGCTTCAGCCTTATTTTTTCTACTTTATATCTATCTCCCTTGTCTTTAACTGGGAATTCGTTCATTTCAGTTATGTTGGGATATTAATTATGAAGTGCTATTAGTTAGCAGGCCCTCCTAAAACATGATGATGACTTCCTGCTATTAGCATTAACACAGAACTGTTTCTAACAGCTAGCTCTGTGTTCTCCAAGAGTATGTGTTCTCCAAACTGACAGCTCTTTTCTTGTCCTCTAAGGGAAAACACATTTTATTCTGTGATATCTAAAAACTAAAATTATTCCATTATCCAAAAACAGCTATGTCAAGTTCAACTAATTACATTTTTCCTTCAAGAAGAAATGTATTGAAACCTGGATGGATTTTAAAGTAATTAACAGTTGGCTAAAAAAAAAGAAAAAAGAGTAAAGTATTTATGAAAAAACAAAGCAGGCTTTCTCTACTAGATTTGTCACACAGAGGTTAGTAACATTTTAATAAGGATTGAAATGAAGAATATTAATATTGAGTTACTCTTAAAAGAATGGAAAGGCATACAATGGTATGACAAAGTGTATGGCACTTTGCTTTCAAATGTGAGTGCAGTGCTATAACTTCTGCCTCTTAAACACAGACAGAATTCTGAAAAGTTCTGGCTAAAACACTCAGAAATGGACAATTTTGAAACTACTCTTTGGTTTTCTTGCATCCTAAGCCATGTTGACCCACAATGGAAAAACTGGCAAAATATATGGTCTATCAAGGTAAAGCATACAAGATACAAAGCAAATCATAGGAAATTTAGGAGTTTTGTACCCATCTTTTTCAGTTGGATACAAAGACAAAAAAAATGTACATCAAGCTATGACTTGATTTTTCTTTTAGTTAATATATTATATAATTATAATTAGTATAATTATAGAATAATTATAATTATAGAATTAATTACATTAACCTCTGAGAATTGCACTTCAAAAACAATGCATACATTTTATTCCTGTTCTGCACCAATATTCTGTGTCAACTTTGTATAAAGAATAAATATCACAGTTTCAATTATTCTGATAATGGTGAAATTATAAAAGTTGATTTTTCAGGAAGAATATACTGAAATAATGGCAGGCAAAAACTATCTGGTTTCTGTTTCAAAGAATTGTTTGTTAGGAGGGCAGAACAGCCTGTACCACATCTCTCTTCAATGCCAGATGCCCATGTGATTTTCCACTAACATTTCTAATATAAATATAGCTAAAGTGACTTATCTTCTAATATGCATAAATATAGGTCATAACATCAGATTGAATGCCATATGTTATTTTTTAAATAAAGTAAATATGTAAATTCTGTAAACTCGGTGCTTGACATTATAAAAATGTAATTTTTCTACTCTTGTAGAACCTTGGAATTAATGACTATAACTCCTACACATGAAGGTTAAATGCTTATTAAAGGATTTGTTAGGCATCTCCTGATGGCATTTATGATACTTTAAATCTAATTCAAATAAAACTTGGTGAAGTTTCATTTAATGTGTTAGTCTGTTCTTCTTTTAAACTTTGTGGATTCTATCCTGGTTGATTTTTAGTACCTATTATTTTCATTATTTTAAATTCTGTCCTTGAATGTTATTTTGAATGTTATTTTCACTGACAGGCAGGGAGTTAGAAAAAAACTAATCATAAAGGAAAATAAAAGATTATTTTCTCATATCTTGTAGTTGAGAGTAAAGCTAAATTATGTAGCAAAATAGGTTTTTTTCAGACAAAATATAGTTGGGTGAAGTATTTCTCCTGATATGAATTAATTTTTGTAGATATCAATAACATTCACAAATATGAATGGCGAAGAGATCATGATGAGGATAACTTAAAGTTAAAACTATTTTTTAGAAATAGTAAGAATTAATAATAATTTGAAGCAAATATTTTTATCAGACTGGATATATTTTTATAATTACCATAATGTAAAGACATATAAAATCATGGATAGAAAATAAAAGAAATACTGTTTACTATATATAATTCTAAGGATATTATAATTTATTGAAGACTAGAAAGATTTGGAATATATATGATCAGGAAACATATATGATATAAATGAAAAAGAAGGAAAAAACCCCCAGATATTTCATAAGGAAAAATGTAAGTGAGTGGTGTTTGTATTGATAAAGAATGATAATTTTACCAAATTTATAAAAGAAACAAAATCTTCAGCTTTCAGAGGTTTATGAATCTTGGACACTGTTAAGTATATTAAACTTTATTCAGTAAAGGAAACAAACACGATTTGGACAGGTATTTGTAGCATCTGTAATGAAGAGAGTTAGCAAAGGTTACTTACTTTCTGAATATAATAACCCTTTCTCTATTTAACTACTTATTTTTTACTTAGGGCTTGATTGCGTTTCTTGTAGGTGATGCATAAATTTCTGAACTTTTATTTCTCTCAATAATAATATTTTCTCAATAACAATAATCATAATATTTCTCTTTGCTTTCTGGAAATCTTGAAGAAAAAAAAGATCACTCAATCTAGCCTATCCTCAAGGATCAGATTTATAAACACTCAGTGCTATAGAAAATAGATTTTTATAAGCCCTTTGAAAGAGATAGGCATATAGATGCATGTATCAGGCCATATGTGATGGCCTGATCACAATAGGTTGAAGATAATGATATTGAACTCTTTACAAGTGCCGCGATTCCGTTTATAGTATGTTACTAGTTGTTTAATACACGATTAGGCATGTTAGATTAACCAGGTTGAGCAGTAGTTGAACCAAGCTCATATGTCCTCTTCCCTCAAAAGATAAGATAAACATCCATACTGTTTTCTTCTTATTTATACAATTTTACTTACATTTTTGTTTTATTCCCATACAATTAATTTTGATTTGAGATGAGATCTATGGTGATTTTTCTCTCTAAAACACATTCTTCCAAATAAATAACACTATTTATTGAGTTATTCTGACATTCCACTAATTTTGTAAATTCCCTGTAAGCATGAATGTCATTTTCACACATACTAGATACTACTGAAAATGCTTAAATCTGTCCTATTTATTTAACTATTTTTGCTTAATAATAAGAAATTTAGTCTAACCTTAAAATATATTATTTCAACAGAGATCTAGAGGCAAATCTCACTCAGTATAGAAGCCAATACCCTAAGTGAACCATTAGTCAAGGTACTCCAACTTGGGTATAAAATAATAAAGCTGCAATATACCATGACTGGGTTGTGTTTATATTAGTAAAGCATATAACCAGTAAACAAACAAGCAGACAAATAAGTGCTTAAGAACACATGGATAGTATATCTCCATAAATGTAGAAAAACTTCAACTACCAATTCATTGAGGAAAATATAAAATGATAATTATTTGCAGGTTATAAATGTATGCACTTAGAACACTCAATCTGAAATAAATTTTAGGATTAATAAATGGCTTATGCATTTTTCTGAATATAAAATAAATATTCAACATTTAATTTCTATTCATGAGAAACTAAGGGCTGCAAAATAAAATTTTATAAGAAATTTTAAAATTATAAGAAAGTTACTATGTATAGGAACAGGATAAGGACACCCAGAATAAATCTAACATAAATGTGCAATAAATATATAAAGAATATTGTTAAACTTTACTGAAAAACTTTTTAAAAGCCCTAAGCGAAGAGAGATTAAAAAGTTCATTGATAGCTAGTCAATATAATAAAAGCATCAGTTCTCTATTAATAGTGTTAAAGAATCAGTATAATTCACATCTAGTTTTCAATGACAGTATCTGTGGAACTTTACAAGATAATTTAAAAATATATGCATATATAGAAAAGCAAAATGCCAAAAATATCCAACACAGTTGTAATACACAGGGAAGAAGGAGAAGGACAGCTTGCCTTACTGAGGTCCCAGAATTAGTACATTAGTTAAAACTCTATACCAAGTGTGAGCATCGTTGTCTTGATCTTAGAAGAAAAGTTTTCAGCTTTTCACCATAGAGAATATTAGCCGTGGCCTTGTCATGTATGGCCTTTATTATGTTTAGGTATGTTCCCTCTATACCCGGGTTGTTGAAAGTTTTTATCATGAGTATATATGGAATTTTGTCAAATGCTTTTTCTGTATCTATTGAGATGACACATGGTTTTTATCCTTCATTCTGTTAATGTTGTGTATCATTTTTATTGATTTAGATATGTTGTACCATCCTTGCATCCCAGGGATAAATCCTGCATGGTCATGGTGTGTGATCAATCAATGTGAATTTGGGTTGCTAGTATTTTTTCAGAATGTTTGCATATATCGTCATCAGTGGTATTGGCCTGTAATTTTCTTTGCTTTTGGTGTCCTTATCTGACTTTGATGTGAAAGTAATGCTGGTCTCATAAAATTAGTTTGGAATTATTCCCTCTTCTTCAATTATCTGGAAGATTTTGAGAAGGAATGGCATTAATTCTTCTTTAAACATTTATTAGAATTCACCCTTAAAGTCATCTGATCCCAGGCTTTTCTTTGATGGGAGGTTTTTGATTACTGATTCAATCTCATTACTCATTATTGTTCACTCAGATTTTCTATTTATACTTGAGTTAGTCTTGGTAATTTGTATGTTTCTGGAATTTATCCATCTCTTCTAAGTTATCCAATTTGTTTTTATGTAAATGTTCACAGTAGTGTTTTATAATCCTTTGTATTTTTGTGGCATCAGTTGTAATGTCTCCTATTTTATTTTTGATTTTATTTATTTGAAGCTTCTCTCTAGTTAGTTTAGCTAAGGGTTTGTCAATTTTGTCTCAAAAGACCATATTTTTTTTGTGTGTATTGTGTTAAAGAATATTCTAATTTCATTTTTTTTACATGTAGCTGTCCACTTTTCCCAGCACCATTTATTGAAGAGACTGTCTTTTCTCCATTGTATAGTTTTGCCACCTTTGTCGTAGCTTAATTGATGGTAGATGAGTGGGTTTTTTATTTCTGGGCTTTCTATCCTGTTCCATTGATCTGTATTTCTGTTTTTGTGCCAGTACCATACTATTTTGATGGTTGTAGTTTTGTAGTATAGTCTGAAGTCAGGGGGCCTGATTCCTTCAGCTCCGTTTTTCTTTCTCAAAGATTGCTTTAGCTATTTGGGGTTTGTTTTAGTTCTGTGAAAAATGCCATTGGTAATTTGTTAGTGATTGCATTGAATCTGTAGATTGCCTTGGATAGTACAGTCATTTTGACAGTGTTGATTCTTCCAATTGAAGAACATGGTATATCTTTCCCTCTGTGTCATCTTTGATTTCTTTCATCAGTGTCTTATAGTTTTCAGAGTATAGGTCTTTTGCCTCCTTAGGTAGGTTTATTCCTAGTATTTTATTATTTTTGATGTGATAGTAAATGGGATTGTTTCCTTAATTTCTCTTTCGGATCTTTCATTGTTAGTGTATAGGACTACAAGAAATTTCTGTGTACTAATTTTGTATCCTGCAACTTTACCAAATTCATTGATGAGCTTTAGTAGTTTTCTGGTAGAAAATCCTAAATCTTTAGGATTTTCTATGTATAGTATCATGTCATCTGCAAACAGTGACGATTTTACTTCTTTTCCAACATGGATTCCTTTTATTTCTTTTTCTTCTCTGATTGTCATGCCTAGGACTTCCAAAACTATGTTGAATAAAAGTAGTGAGAGTGGACATCCTTGTCTTGCTCCTAATCTTACTGGAAATGCTTTCAGCTTTTCACCGTTGAGTATGATGTTAGCTATAGGTTTGTTATATATGGCCTTTATTATGTTGAGGTATGTTCCCTGTATGCCCACTTTCTGGAGAATTTTTATCATAAATGGGTGTTGAATTTTGTCAAAAGCTTTTTCTTCATCTGTTGAGATCTGCATCATATGGTTTTTAGTCTTCAATTTGTTGATGTGGTGTATCACACTGATTGATTTGTGGATATTGAAAAATTCTTGCCTCCCTGGGATAAATCCCACTTGATCATGGTGTATGATTCATTTAATGTACTGTTGGATTCAGTTTGCTAGTATTTTGTTGAGGATTTTTCCTTCTATGTTCATCTGTGATATTGGCCTGTAATTTTCTTTTTTTGTGGTATCTTTGTCTGGTTTTGGTATCAGGGTGATGTTGGCCTTTTAGAATGAGTTTGGGAGTGTTCCTTCCTTTGAAATTTTTTGGAAGAGTTTCAGGAGGATAGGTGTTAACTCTTAGAACATTCTTTAACAGCATACACAAAAATAAACTCAAAATGTATTAAAGACCTAGAGGTAAGACCAGATAATATAAAGCATAGGCAGAACACTCTTCGACATAAATTGCAGCAATATCTTTGTCGATGCATCTCCTAGACTAATGGAAGTAAAAACAAAAATAAACAATTGGAGCCTAATTAAACTCAAAAGCTTTTGAACAACAAAGGAAACCATAAACAAAATGAAAAGACAACCCACAGAATGGGAGAAAATATTTGCCAATGATGCGACCGACAAGAGATTAATCTCCAAAATTTACAAACAGCTCATGAGCTCAATATCAAAAAAAAACAAAAAGAACTAAACCCAATAAAAAAAATGGGCAGAAGACCTAAATAGACATTTCTCCAAAGAAGACATACACATGGCCAAGAGACACATGAAAAAATGCTCAACATTGCTAATTATTAGAGAAATGCAAATTAAAACTACAGTGAGATATCACCTTACACCAGTCAGAATGGCCATCATCAAAAAGTCTACAAACAATAAATGCTGGAGAGGATGTGGAGAAAAGGGAACCCTCCTACACTGTTGGTGGGAATGTAAATTGGTACAGCCACTATGGAGAACAGTATGGAGGTTCTTTAAAAAACTAAAAGTAGAACTACCATATGATTCAGCAATCCCACTTCTGGGTATTTATCAACAGAGTTAAAGTAAAAATCTCAAAGAGATAACTGCATTTGCATGTTCATAGTAGCATTATTCACAATAGCCAAGATTTAAGAACAGCCTAACTATCCACTGACAGATGAATGGATAAAAAATATGTGGTATACACATACAATAGAATATTATGTAGCCTTTAAAAAGAATGAAGTCTTGCCATTTGTGACAACATGGGTGGACTTGGACATAATTCTAAGTGAAATAAGCCAAACACAGAAAGACAAATACTATGTATTTTCACTTATATGTGCAATTTAAAATAGTCCAACTCATAGAAGTAGAGAATGGTAGTTACCAAGGACTGGGGGAAGGTGAAAATGGGCAGATGATGGTCAAGAGTATAAAGTTTCAGGTATGTAAGATAATAAGTTCTGGAAGCCTGCTATACAGCATAGTGCCTATGGCTAAAAATACTGTATTGTATACTTAAAATTTACTAAGAGAGTAGGTCTTATGTTAAGTATTCTTAACTAATCATAATAGTAATAATAATAATAACAGAGATGGGAGGAAACTTTGAGAGGTGATGGATGTGTTTATGGCTTGATAGTGTTGATTGTTTCAAGGTATATACTTACCCGCAAACTCATCCAGTTGTATACATTAAATACGTACAGCTTTTTACATGTCAACCATACCTCAATAAGTAGTTTTAAAACAAAAACTGTGTGACATGAGTGCAGGGATTGACAGACTGATGGAATGGAAAAGAGCACCCAAGAACCAATTTACTCACATAAAAAATATTTAATCAACACAGTGTGAAGTTCAGTGTAAATATGCACTATTCAATAAGTAGTACCAGCATAATTGTTTAGAAATAAGGAAAAAAATACTGAATCCTTTCTTCACTGTAAGCATGAGTATCAATTTAGGTAGGGAAAAACCCCCTTATGTAAAAAAAATAAAAAATAAAAACAAAACAAAAACAAAACTTTATTACCTTGTGCTAAGGAATGTTTTATTACTTTATTACCTTCTTTTCATCAAAATATACCATATGCTATTAAAAAAATCAAGTAATAAACTGGGAGAGATAGTTGCAGCAGTAATTGACAACAGATTGTTTGCAGAATATATAAGGGACTCTTAAAATGAATAAGAACATGGAAAGAATCAAACAGAAAAATGAACCAAAGTCTTGAGCAGGCATTTCACATAAAAGGGAACACAAATAATAGTTAAACAAGGAAGAAGTTCAATCTTGTACACAGTTAGGTATATGAACAAATTTTTTAAAAAGACAACAAATAGTAAAACCATAATGAGATACTATTTCACAGTCCCAGAATGGCAAATTTAAAGTCTAAGGTTGTCTATCATCCTTACCTACATGGAGCAAGAAGGTTTCTTAACATAGTCTTGGTGGATCTGTAAAGTGGTAAAACAATTTTGGAAAACATTTTAAAGTTAGACACATGCACGCACACATACTAATATTAAGACAAGCTAATTCATTTATAGTTATTTCATCTACATCAGCTTTTCCACGTTTACAACAGTGCATGCATATAATGCTCATCTTATCAATTTAAGTAATTACAAATGTTCATCTGTAGGAAACTGGACAAATGCATTGTCCTTCATAAAATATAAAACTATATAGCAAATAACTATGGCTACACACATCAATTTGGATAAATCTTAGAAACAGTATTCAGTGAAAAAACATGTCTCTGAAGCATTTTTAGAGTATGATACTATACTTTAACACTTTTTAAACTAGCATTTTGTTTTTGGAGACATCTTGTTAGTCATGTTTTAAAGAAAAATAAGAAATAAGAAATAAATTATAAAATAGTTATTACTTCTATAGTTGGGATAAGGTAAGAGTCTGGTAGCTTGGAGCATGAAGGGAGCCTCAGTTTTGACAGTAATACTCTGTCTTGAGTGGGTGCTGGGCTCATGGCTTCTTATTTTATTATTCTGTTGATAGTATTTATAACTATTAAATATTATATTGCATGGCAAATATTTTATTATATTGAATCATTATATATGTAATATCTTACAAGATAATTCATCCCTTAAGTTTCTTATTTTATTTTTTCTCATTTTTTGTCTTTTTATTCTTACAAATGTTACTTTAGAAACTTGTTATTTAGGTAAACATTTAATATAAAAGTTTTATAAATATTTATAAAGCAAACTTTCTTATTAAAGGTTTATATAGAAAGAATTAATAATATATGCAATCAGTTTTAATGTTTGCAAATATAGTGAACATTCCCATTCATTTAAATTTTTAAATAATTCAGTAATAGTTTGTAATGTTTCATATAATAATTTATACATCTATAAGGATAAGCATTTAATAATTTTGTTTGTATTGCCATATACAAGTTATCAAATTAACTTGTTTTCTAATATATTTACTAATTTCAAAGTAGCATATACAAAATCTATTGAAAATGTTGGTATCCAGCTAAAATTCTGAAATTTCTTAAGTCTATCAGTTTATTTTCTTGATTAAAAATAACTAAAATAGTCATAACATTTTAAAATCACATTTAAAACTTAGTGTATGTCACTTTCTCTGTTAATATACATGGGTTGCACAGTTTTATCGGAACAATTTTATGATATGATTGTGATTATTATTCCATTTTTCAGATGAGGAACTTGAGGCTTAAAAGTGGTTTAAGAATACACACAAAGTAAATAGGAGCTAGAATTTGAACACAGGTGGTCTCATTTAAAATCTCAACGGTATATCAAAATTCATCTCTTATATGATGAGTAAAAGTATCGCCTCCTTTTCAAAGTGTTTTAACTCATTTTTCTACTCTTTATTTAGAACTTTCTGAAGGAAATGTATGCATAAGGATATACATTTACATATCCAGTTTTTATTAGATACCTACCATTAAATTTGATATTTATTAGATTTAATATTCTCTTTATTGTGTATAAAAATCCTTTTATTTCTAGTTATTAAATTTTTTCTAAGGAATTAATTATGAATTGTGTCACATATGTTTGAAATTTTTAAATTTGTTGTAATACATTCTATTAATAAAATTTCTATGAAAACTTTTCCATCATAGTGACTTTAAGTTTTAATATATTTAAGAATCCCATGTCATTTTATATTATGTAAGTTTTTACTTCTATTCATAGGTGAAATTTGTCTATATATTTATCCCTTCATACAGTTTTCCTAGTTGTATGTCATGATTAGTTTGGCTATTTCATTTAACTGAATTGGGTTCCATTATATATTTCTGTGTATTCTAAATAATAGTCTATACAACTTGTAAATAGTTATTTGGTAATATTTGAAATAATTCAAATCCAAAATATTTTTTCCCTAGGGTCTTAACACAGATATAGAAATTTATCTCAAAATGATATTTTTCAATGTTTTTGTCCTTTAATACTGAGGAAAATATTGAAGAGAAGTAAGGAGGAAAACCTGGTATACTTCCTTTGCCATATTTCCTTGATATTTTCAGAATTCTTTTTTTTTATTAAATAACTATTTGAGTGTGTATATATCTATCTTTTAATGAAATTTGCATGAAATAGGATAGTTATCCTTCCGAATTTACAAAATTTTCCCCCAGATTTTTACCCTTGATTATTGCCACATTCATTTGGGATACTTTCTGCTTTGTGAATATCTATTATATTTAAATTGAGTCTCCAGGATCTGGCCATAATATCATTTTAATTTTGTTTTTTTAATAGCGTTTCTCCATTTTATTCTTTTGTGTTTTCAGGATGTTTTTTAAGTGAGTCTGTGAATTTCTCATTGGAATTTCTACAGTGTCAGTTCCACTCATTACTCACAATGTGGTTTTTACCCTGACAATCATGATTTTCATTTTAATGCAGTCTTCCCTACAACCTATTGACATCACTGAACAGCTTTGTTCTTAATGGAAAGAATAAATGTCTTCTTGTACTGCATGGAAATAATTAGACAAGTATTTTCTGATGTATTCTTTTGTTTTTATACTACATACATTTTAGATAAAAATGAGATTTTAGAATATTATACCTTAAACTTGCATTTTTCTTCATATACTTGAAGCTGAGGGTTTTTTCCCCCTTTATTATTGTTTGGTAGTGGCAGTTTATTACTGGTTGTCTGTTCCTTAAAAGTTCATTTTGACAATATAGAAAAGGTTAATCTTGATAACATGGAAAAAGCTTTTGGCTACATGAAAAGCCACAACTTTGACATATATATAAAGTTAAACTCGAAATAAGAAAAAGTGCACAGAGGGACATGAATTCAAAGATTAAGTGCTGATGGTTGTGGGTGATGAGTCTTTTTCTGCTACCTGATGGACTCTATGAAGGACCCACACTACATACACCTCACTTGACAGCACAATTGCTTTTCAAATTATGGTGATCATGCTGAGGAAGCATCCCTAAGAGCAGGATGATGATTGTCATGTATAGAAATACTAAAGTGAGGGTTTTTTATGAGGTAGGATTGGTGTGGGAATGGAAATTCTGATTTTTGTGCAGTTCCTCTGCTTGCTCTGTAACTTGGTCCTTGACCATGATATTTAACATTCCCTTGCTTCTTATTCAGCTCTCAAATGACAATTAATTCCTAACTAATCAGTTTATCATGAGTTTGAAATACGAAGTCATTCAAAGGATGTAGGAAATAATCAACTCTATTATTTTCATGCTCTGGAGAGTCTTTGATGGTTGTGGGTGATGGGTCTTGAAAATATTAACTGTACAGTGGACAAAACTATGAACTTAAATATTAACTGTATAATGGAGAGACCTGGCAAACATGACCTTACCCAGGTAATGAAGGTTAACATCACCAGTGATATCATGTGGATATGAATTACCTGGATATGATATGACTAGAAGGGTACTTCATCTCTGTTGTATTCTTTCCAAAAATCCATTACCATTATCTAATGATGTTAAAATAACAACAAAACCCCAGGTGGGCAACATTCTACTGGATACCTGGCCCATATTCCTTAAGACTGCCAAGTTTATGAAAAACAAGGAAACGATTAGAAAGTCAGTAGAATGTTAGAAGATGTGATGATTAATTACAAAGTAGTGCACTGGATTTTTCTTCAAAATAAGGAAAAGTGCACAGAGAGACATGAATTCAAAGATTCAGGGCTGATGGTTGTGGGTGATGAGTCTTTTTCTGCTACCTGATGGAATAGAAATAAGACATCAATAGAAAAGCTACTAAAATCAAAAAAAACTTGGGAATGCAGTTAAAAGTAATACTCCAATGTCAGTTGCCTAGTTTTGACTATGGTAATGTAAGATGTTAAGGATGTGGGAAACTTGGTGAGGAATATATGGAAACTCTCTGTACTATGATTAGAACTCTTCTGTAAACCTAAATTTATTCTAAAACAAAATGTTAATTAAAATTTTTGAACAATAGTCCATTCTAAACTGCTAATGACAACACCAGATATAGATACTCCATAGAAATTTTCTTCTCTATTGAAGTAGCATATCATGTAGCAATTCAGCACAGTTGTTTGAGGTAAAAGTAGAAGCCTGAAAATCTCTGAAATGGGCTAATTTCACCTTTGCTATTGGACGATAGATAGGCTGGATGTAGAATGTTGGTTGGTAGTTTTTTATTTTCAGCACTGTGCCTGATCATTTTCAAAATAAATTCATTTTTTACCCCTTGTTGTTGTCATTCCTATTTCTTTTTTTAAAATTTAAGTGATACGTTCTTTATTTATTTTTATTGAAATACACATGATTTACAATATCATGTTAGTTTGAGGTGTATAGTGCAGCAGTTTACACACAACACACATATGTATTTTTTTTTTAAACATCTTCATTGGAGTATAATTCCTTTACAATGGTGTGTTAGTTTCTACTTTATAACAAAGTGAAACAGCTATACATATACATATATCCCCATATCCCCTCCCTCTTACGTCTCCCTCCCAACCTCCCTATCCCACCCCTCTAGGTGGTCACAATGCACCGAGCTGATCTCCCTGTACCATGTGGCTGCTTCCCACTAGCTATCTATTTTACAATTGGTAGTGTATATAGGTACATGCCATTCTCTCACTTTGTCCCAGCTTACCCTTCCCCCTCCCCGTGTCCTCAAATCCATTCTCTACATCTGCGTCTTTATTCCTGTCCTGCCCCTAGGTTCTTCAGAACCAGTTTTTTTTAGATTCCATATATATATGTGTTAGCATACAGTATTTCTTTTTCTCTTTCTGACTTACTTCACTCTGTATGACAGACTCTAGGTCCATCCACCTCACTAAAAATAACTCAGTTTTGTTTCTTTTTATGGCTGAGTAATATTCCATTGTATATATGTGCCACATCTTCTTTATCCATTCATCTGTCGATGGACACTGAGGTTGCTTCCATGTCCTGGCTATTGTAAATAGAACTGCAATGAACTTTGTGCTACATGACTCTTTTTGAATTATGGTTTTCTCAGGGTATATACCCAGTAGTGAGACTGCTGGGTCATATGGTAGTTCTATTTTTAGTTTTTTAAGGAACCTCCATACTGTTCTCCGTAGTGGCTGTATCAATTTACATTCCCACCAACAGTGCAAGAGGGTTCCCTTTTCTCCACACCCTATCCAGCATGTATCATTTGTAGATTTTTTAATGATAGCCATTATGACTGGTGTCAGGTGATACCTCATTGTAGTTTTGATTTGCGTTTCTCTGATTAGTGATGTTGAGCATCATTTCATGTGTTTGTTGGCAATCTGTATATCTTCTTTGGAGAAATGTCTATTTAGGTCTTCTGCCCATTTTTGGATTCGGTTGTTTATTTCTTTGTTATTGAGCTGCATGAGCTGCTTGTATATTTTGGAGATTAATCCTTTGTCAGTTGCTTTGTTTGAAAATATTTTCTCTCATTCTGAGGGTTGTCTTTTTGTCTTGTTTATGGTTTCCTTTGCTGTGCAAAAGCTTTTAAGTTTCATTAGGTCCCACTTGTTTATTTTTGTTTTTATTTCCATTTCTCTAGGAGGTGGGTCAAAAAGGATCTTGCTGTGATGTATGTCATAGAGTTTTCTGCCTGTGTTTTCCTCTAAGAGTTTTATGGTGTCTGGCCTTACATTTAGGTCTTTAATCCATTTAGAGTTTATTTTTGTGTATGGTGTTAGGGAATGTTCTAATTTCATTCTTTTTCATGTAGCTGTCCAGTTTTCCCAGCACCACTTATTGAAGAGACTGTCTTTTCTACATTGTATATTCTTGCCTCCTTTATCAAAGATAAGGTGACCATATGTGCATGGGTTTATCTCTGGGATTTCTATCCTGTTCCAATGATCTATATTTTTGTTTTTGTTCCAGTACCATACTGTCTTGATTACAGTAACTTTGTAGTATAGTCTGAAGTCAGGGAGCCTGATTCCTCCAGCTCCATTTTTCTTTCTGAAGATTGCTTTGGCTATTCGGGGTCTATTGTGTTTCCATACAAATTGTGAAATTTTTTGTTCTAGTTCTGTGAAAAATGCCATTGGTAGTTTGATAGGGATTGCACTGAATCTGTAGATTTCTTTGGGTAGTATAGGCATTTTCACATTGTTGATTCTTCCATCCGAGAACGTGGTATATCTCTCCATCTGTTTGTATCATCTTTAATTTCTTTCATCAGTGTCTTATAGTTTTCTGCACACAGGTCTTTTATTACCTTAGGTAGGTTTATTCCTAGGTATTTTATTCTTTTTGTTGCATGATAAATGGGAGTGTTTCCTTAATTTCTCTTTCAGATTTTTCATCATTAGTGTATAGGAATGCAAGAGATTTCTGTGCATTAATTTTGTATGCTGCAACTTTACCAAATTCATTGATTAGCTCTAGTAGGTTTCTGTTAGCATCTTTAGGATTCTCTATGTATAGGATCATGTCATCTGCAAACAGTGACAGCTTTACTTCTTTTCCAATTTGGATTCATTTTATTTCTTTTTCTTCTCTGATTGCTGTAGCTAAAACTTCCAAAACTATGTTGAATAATAGTGGTGAGAGTGGACAACCTTGTCTTGTTCCTGATCTTAGGAGAAATGGTTTCAGTTTTTCACCATTGAGAACGATGTTGGCTGTGGGTTTGTCACATGTGGCCTTTATTTTGTTGCGGTAAGTTCCCTCTATGCCCACTTTCTGGAGCATTTTTAGCATAAATGGGTGGTGAATTATGTCGAAAGCTTTTTCTGCATCTATTAATGTGATCATATGGTTTTTCTCCTTCAATTTGTTAATATGGTGTATCACATTGATTGATTTGCATATATTGAAGAATCCTTGCATTCCTGGGATAAACCCCACTTGATCATGGTGTATGATCCTTTTAATGTGCTGTTGGATTTTGTTTGCTAGTATTTTGTTGAGGATTTTTGCATCTATGTTCATCACTGATACTGGCCTGTAGTTTTCTTTCTTTGTGACATCTTTGTCTGGTTTTGGTATCAGGGTGATGGTGGCCTGGTAGAATGAACTGGGGAGTACTCCTCCCTCTGCTGTATTTTGGAAGAGTTTGAGAAGGTGTTAGCTCTTCTCTAAACGTTTGATAGAATTCGCCTGTGAAGCCATCTGGTCCTGGGCTTTAGTTTGTTGGAAGATTTTTAATCACAGTCTCAATTTCAGTGCTTGTGATTGGTCTTGATTATAATTTTTTTTTCTTCCTGGTTCAGTCTTGGAAGCTTGTGCTTTTCTAAGAATTTGTCCATTTCTTTCAGGTAGTCAATTTTTTTGACATTTAACTGCTTGTAGTATTCCATCCCCTCACTTTCAGTCTGTATGTGTCCCTAGGTCTGAAGTGGGTCTCCTGTAGACAGCATATATACGGGTCTTGTTTTTGTATCCATTCAGTCAGTCTATGTCTTTTGGTTGGAGCATTTAATCCATTTACATTTAAGGCAGTTATCAATATGTATGTTCCTATTACCATTTTCTAAGTTGTTTTGGGTTTGTTATTGTAGGTCTTTTCCTTGTCTTGTGTTTCCTGCCTAGAGAAGTTCCTTTAGCATTTGTTGTAAAGCTGCTTTGGTGGTGCTGAATTCTCTTAGCTTTTGCTTGTCTGTAAAGGTTTTGATTTCTCCATTGAATCTGAATGAGATCCTTGCTGGGTAGAGTAATCTTGGTTGTAGGTTTTTCCCTTTCGTCACTTTAAATATGTCCTGCCACTCCCTTCTGGCTTGCAGAGTTTCTGCTGAAAGATCAGCTGTTAACCTTATGGGGATTCCCTTGTATGTTATTTGTTGCTTTTCCCTTGATGCTTTTCATATTTTTTCTGTGTATTTAATTTTTGAAAGTTTGATTATTATGTGTCTTGGCATGTTTCTCCTTGGATTTATCCTGTATGGGACTCTCTGTGCTTCCTGGACTTGATTGACTATTTCCTTTCCTATATTAGGGAAATTTTCAATTATACTCTCTTCAAATATTTTCTCAGTCCCTTTCTTTTTCTCTTCTTCTTCTGGGACCCCTCTAATCCGAGTGTTGGTGCATTTAATGCTGTCCCAGAATTCTCTGAGACTGTCCTCAATTCTTTTCATTCTTTTTTCTTTATTCTGCTCTGCTGTAATTATTTCCACTATTTTATCTTCCAGGTCACTTATCCGTTCTTCTGCCTCAGTTATTCTGCTATTGATTCCTTCTAGAGAATTTTTAATTTCATTTATTGTTCATCACTGCTTGTGTGCTCTTTAGTTCTTTTAGGTCCTTGTTAAATGTTTCTTGTATATTCTCCATTCAATTTCCAAGATTTTGGATCATCTTTACTATCACTACTCTGAATCCTTTTTCAGGTAGATTGCCTTTTTCCTCTTAATTTGTTTGGTCTGGTGGGTTTTTACCTTGCTCCTTCATTTGCTGTGTGTTTCTCTGTCTTCTCATTTTGCTTAATTTACTGCATTTGGAGTCTCCTTTTCGCAGGCTGCAGGTTCATAGTCCCCGTTGTTTTTGGTGTCTGCCCCCAGTGGCTAAGGTTGGTTCAGTGGGTTGTGTAGGCCTCCTGGTGGGGGGCACTGGTGCTGTGTTCTGTTGGATGATGGTGGATCTTATCTTTCTGGTGGGCAGGACTGCATCCGTTGGTGTGTTTTGGGGGTAACTGTGACCTTATTATGATTTTAGGCAGCCTCTCTGCTAATGGGTGGGGTTGTGTTCCTGTCTTCCTGGTTGTTTGGCATAGGGTGTCCAGCACTGTAGCTTGCTGGTCATTGAGTGGACCTGGGTCTTAGCGTTGAGATGGAGATCTCTGGGAGAGCGTTCGCTGTTTGATATTACATGGAGCTGGGAGGTCTCTGGTGGACCAATGTCTTGAACCTGGCTCTCCGACCTCAGAGGCACAGGCCTGACACCCAGCCAGAGCACCAAGACCCTGTCAGCCACATGGCTCAGAAGAAAAGGGAGAAAGAAAGAAACAAACAAAGAAAAAAATAAAATAAAGTTATTCAAATAAAAAATTTTTTAAATTATTAAAAATTTAAAAAATTAAAAAGTAACAAAAAAAAGAAAGAAAGAAAGAAATAAGAAAGCAGCCAATCCAAAAAACAAATCCACCAATGATAAGATGCGCTAAAAACTATACAAAAACAACCCAGACAGACAGAACCCTAGGACAAATGGCAAAAGCTTGGCTATATAGAAATAATCACACAAAGTCCACTGCCTCAATTTTGGAATGATTCATTGTCTATTCAGTTATTCCACAGATATAGGGTACATCAGGTTGATTGTGGAGATTTAATCTGCTGCTCCTGAGGCTTCTGGGAGAGATTTCCCTTTCTCTTCTTTGTTTGCACAGCCCCTGGTATTCAGCTTTGATTTGGCCCCACCTCTGCATGTAGGTCAACTGAGGGCATCTGTTCTTCTCTCAGACAGGACGGGGTTAATGGATCAGCTGATTAGGGGACTCTGGCTCACTCAGCCCGGGGGGAGGGAGGGGTACGGATGCCTACGGATGTGGGGCAGAGGCCAGCGTGACGTTGCACCAGCCTGAGGCTCGCCGTGTGTCCTCCCGGGGAAGTTGTCCCTGGATCACAGGACCCTGGCAGTGTCAGGCTGCACAGGCTCCCGGGAGGGGGGTGTGGATAGCGACCTGTGCTTGCACACAGGCTTCTTGGTGGCTGCAACAGCAGCCTTAGTGTTTCATGCCCGTCTCTGGTGTCCGAGCTGAGAGCCACGGCTCGCACCAGTCTCTGGAGCTCGTTTAGGCAGTGCTCTGAATCCCCTCTACTCGTGCACTCTGAAACAATCTTCTCTTTCCTCTTAGGCAGGTCCAGACTTTTTCCCGGACTCCCTCCCGGCTAGCTGTGGTGCACTAGCCCCCTTCAGGCTGTGTTCACACAGCCAACCCCAGTCCTCTCCCTGGGATCCAACCTCCGAAGCCCAAGCCTCAGCTCCCAGCACCCGCCCGCCCCGGCGGGTGAGCAGACAAGCCTCTCGGGCTGGTGAGGGCTGGTTGGCACTGATCCTCTGTGCGGGAATCTCTCCACTTTGCCCTCTGCACCCCTGTTGCTGCGCTTTCCTCCGTGGCTCTGAAGCTTCTCCCCCCCACCCCCCCGCCACCCCCGTCTCCGTCAGTGAAGGGGCTTCCTAGTTTGTGGAAACTTTTCCTCCTTCACAGCTCCCTTCCAGAGTTGCAGGTCCCATCCCTATTCTTTTGTCCCTGTTTTTTCTTTAGCCCTACCCAGGTATGTGGGGAGTTTCTTGCCTTTTGGGAAGTCTCAGGTCTTCTGCCAGTGTTCAGTAGGTGTTCTGTAGGAGTTGTTCCACATGTAGATGTATTTCTGATGTATTTGTGGGGAGAAAGGTGATCTCCACGTCTTACTCCTCCACCATCTTGAAGGTCTCTCCCCACATATGTATTCTTAAAAGAGCACTTTTAAGGCACATTTCTTTAAGTTTTGGAATCAGGTTTGCCTCTCCTTTTTCGTTGTGAGAGGACTTGGCCAAAATCATTACAAAGATAGGAATAAGTTGCATAACAGCTACAAAGAAACAGAACAAACTCCACACACAAACTACTAATAAGATTTATTTAAAATAATATTGAATCAACTCCTAAATAGATTTCTTTCTTCTATGCCGGCAAGTGCCAAATAGAAAATGTAATGGAAAATTAGATGCCTTTCTCAGAAGCAATAAAATAAATATTGTGCCTAATTTTTATCTAATGAGAAGTTCCTAAGTCCTTGGTGAACAAAATTTGCAAAACTATTTGAGGACATAAAATGCCTGAACACAGGAAGAGATATACTCTTTTCAGGCCTAATATCTAAATATATTAATTGTGAATATGCTAAGTCTCTCCAAATCAATCCATGCATTCAATGCTATTCTAATTAGAATTATGATTGGAAAAAATAAATGTCCATGTATAGCTAAAGGAACTTTGAGAGAGATCAAGAAGAAGAGACAGACTTACCCTATATCTGCAAAGATGTAATAACAATGAAAATAATTTAAGAAATAAGTTACTCACACATTACAATAAATTTTCCAATGAAAAATAGCAGAGAAACCAGACATAAATCCACAAATATAGTGGAAATTAATGTAGAGATGACGTTATATAATAGTTAGAAAAAGACAGAATATCTCATAGATATGGTTGAGACAAGTTCTGTCTTCATGGGAAAGAACTATAGCCAGAATCCTGCTTCATACCACTTACTAAAAACAAACTAACCCCTAAAGGTGAAGACTAAATCTGTAAAATCATAAAGTCAATAGAAAAAATTGTACCTACAGTATTTTGTGGCCTTATAGAAAGGGCTTAAATTTGACCAAGTTTACAACACATGATATCAGAATATATTTTTTTCTACATTAACATATATGATCTACAAAAGAAACTATAGGCAACATAAACAGAAAAAACTGAAAGAATGCTAATATCAAGACTCTGAAGATATTAGTATGTACAGTATATAAAGAACTGCTGCAAATCAACATCAAAAAAGAAGAAACACCCAAAAGAAAAATGAATAGTAATCAAATCTCAAAAATAAACACCTGAATTGCTAACAAATGCTTGACTAATTAGTTAAACTGACTAGAAGTAAGTAAAGTGCAAATTTGAAATAATGGTATGACGCCGATGTACACCTATCATTTTGGCATAGGATAAAAGTGTTATAGAATCAAAATTGATCAGGACATTAGGAGACATCAAATTCCTGTATTTTTAATGAAAACATTATGAAGATAAACTGGTATTAGTTACTGAAATTATGTGCATAAATTAAGAGCCATGATGTTCCACTCTTTTGTATGTATCTAACAATATTTCAAGCACAGATTCATATAAAACATGAACAAGTAAGTTCATTATAATATTGTTTATGGTAAAAGGGAATTAGAGGAGGCTTATGTGTCCATCACTAGAAGAAAAAAGCAAGTTAAATGTTGAGGATGCAGTTAGATGAAATAACCTAAAAATACCAAGTAACAGAGAGATTATGCAATTTTCCCAGGATATATGACTATTAAGAAGTAGAATCATTACAAGCTCTTTGTCGTATTTCAGAGATTGTACTTTTAATCACAGCTCTCAAAGAAACTAGCTTTGTGTGAAAAATGTAAACAAGATGTTGAAAACTACAGAGAAGTACCATTTATATAAACTAAAAAAAAATGTACACTCAAACCAGTGCTATATAATCTCAAGGATAAATACAAATGTAAGAATATTAAATACGTAAGGAGTGGTGGGGATGGATGGGAATGGGATTGGGACACAAAGAGTAAAAGTACTCAAATAAAATAATACAAGCAGAAGTGCTCAAGATGCTGGCCATTATCATTATTAAGTAATTAGAATAGTTTATTTTTCAGAATCAGACATATTTATAAATAATCTATTGTTAAGATAATATTTTTTTCCGATTTTGAGAAATCCTCAGTTATTTAAAAGTAAAATTCAGCATGTATTCAAACTTTTAATAAAAATAGTTAACAGTTACATAAGCCATAGGTCACACTATGAGTCAGGCACAGTTTTATGATAGATAAAAGATAGCTAGACAATAGATAGCTAACTAGACATATTGAATACAGAAATATAGATAGATATATGTATAGCTATGTAATCAGTGATATACATACATGTATATATACACGTATCCTCATTCTTTACTCAGAACATCAGTGCTATTAAATACCTTCATTTTTGTGATAAGAAAATTAAGACCACAGAAACTGAAATGGCTTGTACAAGTTCAACCAGTGTGGTAGACGGAATAATGCCCCAAAGATGTTCACATTCTGATCCCTGGAATCTGTGAGTATTTACCTTATAGGGCAAAGGGGTGAATATCTTATGGCAAAAGATGTGATTAAGTTAAGGATCCTGAGATGGACTGATTATCCTGGATTATCTGGGTGGATCCAATATAATCACAAGCATTCTCATAAGACAGGAAGCAGGAGGGTCACACAGAGAAAGATGCTCTGTGAAGAAGGAAAATGTGATTACAGAAGAGGAGAAATTAGAGGAAAAGAGAGATTTGGTGATGTTACACTTTAAAGATGAAGGAAGGGACCACAAGCCTAAGAATACAGACATCCTCTATAAGCTGGAAAAGGTAAAGAAACAGATTCTCCCCTACAGCCGCCAAAAAGAAAGCAGCTCTGCTGTCACCTTAATTTTAGCCCTGTAAGTCCCACTTTCTACTTCAAATCTCTAGAAATTTACGAAAATAAATTTATTTTAAACAACTAATTTTATAGTAATTTGTTGCAGCAATTGGAAACTAATAGAACCAGCTAGTATCAGAGCCACATTTCAGTCTTATCTAATATTCTCCAATTGTACTTTCTATCTCAACTTAATAACTTGGAATATTCTTAGGTGACACATTATGGAATTATTATGAATATGTTTTTCAAATTAAGTCCTTCAAAATCTCCTCATGACTCAACTAAATTTGACCTTTGTAACAGACAGTGAAATTTCCTAACCCATGAAGCTGTATCACATTATGGCACAGAAATTCAAATATCCCTGTTTTATATGGACCCAGGCAGCATGCACTTGCTTTCCAAATTGCAACTTTTCTACTGATATTTGAATATGTGCTAAGGCATGATGATGAACCCATAATCGATCCCTACTTGAAAAGGTGTGAAATAATACCTAAATTACCTCAGTGACATTTCAGAATCATACGCTTACTGAAAGAAATGCAAAGGAACAAGTAATGACTTAATTCAGAAGAATAGCTCCCACTTATTAGCACAATGTCTGACATATAGTAGAGATTAAAACAATACTTGTTGAATAAAAATATATATGACATTTCAAATAATCTCACAGTGAAATTAATTTAGAAAAATTATTTCATAAATATGCTTCATTTCTATTGTCACATAAATCTTTTATTTTGGTTCACATAGAAGAGAAGAACATACTGTTATAATTACAGCTATTATTATGAATTCGAATGATGTTATTTTTTTATCTATCATTTGGAGCTAAAAAAGAGCAATGTAGCTTCACTTGAGTTAGTGCTAAGACATTTACAATAGATGAGAATTAAATTAAATGGTATAATATACCAATTGTCATTAAATAAGCCTAGAGCCACTTTAAAAAATTATTGTCACTTGATTTAAGAATTATAACTTTCTCTGCTGTTTTATATTCATCAAAAAGACTAAATTTGGAATTAGAAGAAATGCAATGTACTGCTTTAAGCCACTTCTGAGTTTACAAGTTGATAGAACTTTTCTTTAAACACAGTTTACAAGAAGGAAAATTTGAACTGAAAGAAAATGGGACACAACTATGTCTCTGTGTTTGAGTATCATGAATACCTTGGTTATGAGAGACTATCTGGAATATGCTTCTTTCCTACACACTATTCAATTGTTGTCCTATGTCATGAATAAATACATAGCTTTTTCTGTTTGTACATAAATGATCAAGGTCATACACAATCATATAAATAGGTAGAGATTTAATGAGAGGACAGTTCAAGGTCTGAGATAACTAAGGAGGCTTCAAAGCATTTCCTAAAGTAAATACAGTCTTGAGAAATCCTTAGGGCCTGAATTGACAGTGAATTACTCTCTTCTCTTCTTTTATTCCTCTCAGGAGTTCCTCTCAGGCTCCCAAACACAGGCCTTTAAAAATTAAATTTTCCAGATTAAGATTCCTAGACTTTATAGGTATTGTAAATGCATAGTTCAGAACGCCGTGAACACAGGGCTGTTGTTTTAAATCCTCACATGATAATCTTTTTGTTTATTTGTGTTTCATTGCCTAGAATTTTGTAAAAACATTATAGCTGTCATCTCTCTTTGCCTGTGAGCTGACTGAAGATGTAGCACTTTAAGGAGTCTCCACATTAAATAGGGGATCTCAGTCTCAATTCCTTTTACCGCATCTTTGCATGAGCCAAATGACTTGTCTCTGCTGAGTGGTTTCTGTGTAACCTTCAGATCTTTTTAACCCAGTATTTTCAGCCATCAGCAGGGTAACTGAAATTTAAGTTCACCACTCTGCTTTTAAATTACTTCTAATTTTGGGCATCTGCAGATTTTCTTTCTTTTCAGTTCAACAATAGACTGAAAGGGCAGTTATTGTATTTATCCAGTATTTTTGTTTGTTTATCTGGTCCACAATTGTGCTAGCATTAAAAAAATGTTAGTGTAGCCTCATTTTTAGGCAGAATTTGTGATTAATCATTTGAGTATAGTGCTGTCATAATTTAGTTTGGTAAAAGTAGTAATTTCTGATTTTGTTAAAGATATTGAAAATATTTATTCATTAAGACTACCTTTTGAATAATCCACCAAGAACAAATCAAGTTAGTTTTCTTTTTGTTCAGTAAAATGATTGATTCAGAGATCTTTATAAAAAATTTATATCAATCTGTTATAAATAATTGTTTTTACCGTTTCCAGTTGCTCAGGGTTTGTTTCCAGCCCTCTTTATCTAATTCCCCAAGCACATAATCCCATGGAATTTGACATTCTGAATTAATCTGTGGTAGATGTCTGCTTTTCCCTGTCCAACAAACCTTCTGTTGTCTTTTGGAATACAAGCCAATTATTCTCTGAGGAACTTCTCATCTGTTATCGGATAGAGATTTCAATCAACAGGTCATGATTCCCCCATGAACTGGGGTGGTCACCACAGTTATTTTTCCAGTGCAAAGTTTTGGTTGAAGAGAAAACTCTTTTCCTCTTTTCACATGTAGTCCTGGAGGTACTGAGGACATCATCACAAATGCATAATGCCTGCCTAAAATTAAAACTGCAAAGTTTAAGTCAGAGCTGAAAAGGTAGATTTGGAATATTATGTGACTCTGTGCATTAAGCCAGGCTTAAAAGGAGATCTTTTATTGAATATTTAACTTAAGCCAAAAGATTCAATATTTTAAAGTTAGTTGAATGTCTTTTTTTCACTTTTTTTTGTTTTGTTTTTTTGTTGTTTTTTTAAACTTTTAAAAATTGAAATAGTTAATTTACAATGTTGTGTTAGTTTCAGGTGTGCAGCAAGGTGAATCAGAATGTCTTCAAAAATAGAGGTCATGCCTGAAATATTCTAGATCCATCCTTCTTCCATGGGTCATATCCATAATTTCAATTAAGATACACATATTTATGACTACTAAATTTATATCTGCATCCCAAATTTCTACTCTTAGCTCCAACCATGAATAGCAAATTTATAAGATTTACTTGAATATTTTAATGTACCTCAAATCCAAACATTTCTATGATAAAAATCATTTCCTTCCATCTTTCCCTTTGTTACACCCCTCCCAATAACTGTTAACTGAAAAAAAAAATGCACAGTCTAAAAGTTGTGAGTTATGTTTTATCCCAGGACCTTACTGAGGACTAAAGCCCAGGAGACAGCCTCTTAGATATCTCTGAGGAGCTGTTCCAAAGAGGTAAGGGAGGAGCCAGGATATATAGGAGTTTTTTGCTGAAAAACAAAACAAAAAATATAGTCAGACATCACAAGATTACTGCTAATCAGAAAAACAGACATCTCAATAATTTTAGCAGTTTTCTGTGTATGGGAAAATGCAGGAATCTGAGCTCATTGAAGTGATTCCTTTGATGTGCATCTTAACTATCTAGGGACACTATCCTGTTTTTCTCCATCCTGAATCTCCTTCATGGCACACTGTCAGGGATAGCTGCAGTGGCTGATGGTTTGATGGTGGGCAACATTCGTTATTTACTGGAACGGAAGGCAATATTTTTTTGTCTTCATAACTTTGTTCCTATTTTCCAATGGTCCCTAGCCTATTGAATGGTATTTATATGTATCCGTAAGTGCAAACCCAGGAATCATAGTTGGCATGTCCTTCACTTTGAAATCTCATATCAAATAGAACACCAATTTTTCTTAGTTTTACCTTCTTTTTTTTTTTTTAATTGAACTGGAAATACAATATAATGTTAAGTGAAAAAGCACTTTTGAATAGATTTTAAGTTAGGTAAATTACATATTTACATATATGTACAGGAAAGAATAGTGGAATAGTATACCAAAATAATAGTGGTTTTCTCTGGGTGATGAAATTTTCACTTTTACATTCTTATATATATATATATATATGTATGTGTGTGTATATATATATATATATATATATATATATACACACATATTTCATTAATAGTGATATGTCAATGTTGGCTTTTCTTTATTGACATATATTTGATTTACAGTGTTGTGTTAGTTTCAGGTGTAGGGCAAAGTGATTCAGTTACATATACATATATACATTTTCTTCAGATTCTTTTTCCTTATAGGTTATTACAAAATATTGAGTATAGTTCCCAGTAGGTCCTCGTTGGTTATCTATTTTATATATAGTAGTGTGTATATGCTAATCCCAGACCCATAATTTATCCCCCTCTTTTCCCTTTGGTAACCATAAGTTTGTTTTCTATGTCTGTGGGTCTCTTTCTCTATCGTATATAAGTTCATTTGTATCATTTTTTTTAGATTCCACATATAAGCTATATCATATAATATTTGTCTTTCTCTGGTTTACTTCACTTCATACAAGAATCTCTAGGTCCATCCATGTTGCTGCAAATGGCATTATTTCATTCTCTTTTATGGCTGAGTAATATTCCATTGTATAAATACACCACATCTTCTTTATCCATTCATCTGTTGGTGGACAGATAGATTGCTTCCTTGTCTTGGCTATACCGAGAGACAAATGAAAATGAAAACATGGTGATTGAAACCCTATGGGATGCAGCAAAACTAGTTCTAACAGGAGAGTTTATAGTGATATAAGCTTACCTCAGGAAACAAGAAAAAAATGTCAAATAAACAACCTAACCATACACCTAAAGCAACTAGAGAAAGAAAAACAAACAAAACCCAAAGTTAGTAGAAGGAAAGAAATCATAAAGATCAGAGCAGAAATAAATGAAATAGATACTAAGAAAACAATAAAAAGATCAATGAAGCTAAAAGCTGGTTCTTAGAAAAGGTAAACAAAATTGATAAACTTTTGGCTAGACTCATCAAGAAAAAAAGAGAGAAGGCTCAAATCAATAAATTTAGAAGTGAAAAAGGAGAAGTTACAACTAATACTACAGAAATACAGAGATTACTGCAAGCAACAATATGTCAATAAAATGGACAACCTAGAAGAAATGGACAAATTCTTAGAAAGGTACAACCTCCCAAGATGGAACCAGAAAGAAATAGAAAATGTGAACAGACCAATTACAAGTACTGAAGTTGAATCTGTGATTTAAAAACTCCCAACATAAGCCTCTCAGATAGCCTCATCCACCAGAGGGCAGACAGCAGAAGCAAGAAGAACTACAGTCCTGCAGCCTGTGGAGCAAAAACCACATTCACAGAAAGATAGACAAGATGAAAAGGCAGAGGGCTATGTAGCAGATGAAGGAACAAGATAAAACCCCAGAAAAAAAACTAAATGAAGTGGAGATAAGCAACCTTCCAGAAAAAAAATTCAGAATAATGATAGTGAAGATGACCCAGGACCTTGGAAAAAGAATGGAGGCAAAGATCGAGAAGATGCAATAAATGTTTAACAAAGATCAAGAAGAATTAAAGAACACATACCGAGAAGAATTAAAGAACAAACAGAGACGAACAATACAATAACTGAAATGAAAAATACACTAGAAGGAATCAATAGCAGAATAACTGAGGCAGAAGAACGGATAAGTGACCTGGAAGACAGAATGGTGGAATTCACTGCTGCGGAACAGAATAAAGAAAAAAGAATGCAAAGAAATGAAGACAGCCTAAGAGACCTCTGCGACAACATTAAACGCAACAACATTTGCATTATAGGGGTCCCAGAAGTAGAAGAGAGAGAGAAAGGACGCCAGAAAATATTTGAAGAGATTATAGTCGAAAATTTCCCTAACATGGGAAAGGAAATAGCCACCCAAGTCCAGGAAGTGCAGAGAGTCCCATACAGGATAAACCCAAGGAGAAACATGCTGAGATACATATTAATCAAATTAGCAAAAATTAAAGACAAAGAAAAATTATTAAAAACAGCAAGAGAAGAACGACAAATAACATACAAGGGAACTCTCATAAGGTTAACGGCTGATTTCTCAGCAGAAACTCTACAAGCCAGAAGGGAGTGGCATGATATACTTAAAGTGATGAAAGGGAAGAACCTACAACCAAGATTACTTTACCCGGCAAGGATCTCATTCAGATTCGATGGAGAAATCAAAAGCTTTACAGACAAGCAAAAGCTAAGAGAATTCAACACCACCAAACCAGCTCTACAACAAATGCTAAAGGAACTTCTCTAAGTGGGAAGCATAAGAAAAGAAAAGACCCTACAGAAACAAACTCAAAACAATTAAGAAAATGGTCATAGGAACATACATATCGATAATTATCCTAAACGTGAATGGATTAAGTGCTCCAACCAAAAGAGACAGACTGGCTGAATGGATACAAAAACAAGACCCATATATATGCTGTCTACAAGAGACCCACTTCAGACCTAGAGACACATTCAGACTGAAAGTGAGGGGATGGAAAAAGATATTCCATGCAAATGGAAATCAAAAGAAAGCTGGAATAGCAATACTCATATCAGATAAAATAGACTTTAAAATAAAGAATATAACAAGAGACAAGGAAGAACACTACATAATGATCAGGGGATCAATCCAAGAAGAATATATAACAATTATAAATATATATGCACCCAACATAGGAGCACCTCAATACATAAGGCAACTGCTAACAGCTATAAAAGAGGAAATCGACAATAACTCAATAATAGTGGGGGACTTTAACACCTCACTTACACCAATGGACAGATCATCCAAAATGAAAATAAATAAGGAAACAGAAGCTTTAAATGACACAATAGACCAGATAGATTTAATTGATATTTATAGGACATTCCAACCAAAAACAGCAGATTACACTTTCTTCTCAAGTGTGCACGGAACATTCTCCAGGATAGATCACATCTTGGGTCACAAATCAAGCCTCAGTAAATTTAAGAAAATTGAAATCATATCAAGCATCTATTCTGACCGCAATGCTATGAGATTAGAAATCAATTACAAGGAAAAAAACATTAAAAACACAAACACATGGAGGCTAAACAATATGTTACTAAATAACCAAGAGATCACTGAAGAAATCAAAAAGGAAATCAAAAAATACCTCGAGACAAATGACCATGAAAACACGATGATCCAAAACCTATGGGATGCAGCAAAAGCTGTTCTAAGAGGGAAGTTTATAGCTATACAAGCCTACCTCAAGAAACAAGAAAAATCTCAAATAAACAATCTAACCTTACACCTAAAGGAACTAGAGAAATAAGAACAAACAAAACCCAAAGATAGCAGAAGGAAAGAAATCATAAAAATCAGAGCAGAAATAAATGAAATAGAAACAAAGAAAACAATAGCAAAGATCAATAAAACTAAAAGCTGGTTCTTTGAGAAGATAAAAAAAATTGATAAACCATTAGCCAGACTCATGAAGAAAAAGAGGGAGAGGACTCAAATGAATAAAATTAGAAATGAGAAAGGAGAAGTTGCAGCAGACACCGCAGAAATACAAAGCATCCTAAGAGACTAGTAGAAGCAACTGTACGCCAATAAAATGGACAACCTGGAAGAAATGGACAAATTCTTAGAAAGGTATAACCTTCCAAGACTGAACCAGGAAGAAATAGAAAATGTGAACAGAGCAATCACAAGTAATGTAATTGAAACTGTGATTAAAAATCTTCCAACAAACAAAAGTCCAGGACCAGATGGCTTCACAGGTGAATTCTATCAAACATTCAGAGAAGAGGTAAAACCCATCCTTCTCAAACTCTTCCAAAAAATTGCAGAGGAAGGAACACTCCCAAACTCATTCTATGAGGCCACCATCACCCTGATACCAAAACCAGACAAAGACACTACAAAATAAGAAAATTAGAGACCAATATCCCTGATGAATATAGATGCAAAAATCCTCAACAAAATACTAGCAAACAAAATCCAACAACACATTAAAAGGATCATACACCATAACCAAGTGGGATTTATCCCAGGGATGCAAGGATTCTTCAATATACGCAAATCAATCAATGTGATACACCATATTAACAAACTGAGGAATAAAAACCATATGATCATGTCAATAGATGCAGAAAAAGCTTTTGACAAAATTCAACACCCATTTATGATAAAAACTCTCCAGAAAGTGGGCATAGAGGGAACCTACCTCAACATAATAAAGGCCATATACGACAAACCCACAGCAAACATCATTCTCAATGGCGAAAAACTGAAAGCGTTTCCTCTAAGATTAGGAATAAGACAAGGCTGTCCACTCTCACCACTCTTATTCAACATAGTTTTGGAAGTCCTAGCCACAGCAACCAGAGAATAAAAAGAAATAAAAGGAATACAAATTGGAAAAGAAGAAGTAAAACGGTCACTGTTTGCAGATGACATGATACTATACATAGAGAATCCTAAAGATGCCACCAGAAAACTACTAGAGCTAATCAATGAATTTGGTAAAGTTGCAGCATACAAAATTAATGCACAGAAATCTTGCATTCCTATACACTAATGATGAAAAATCTGAAAGAGAAATTAAGGAAACATTCCTATTTACCATTGCAACAAAAAGAATAAAATATCTAGGAATAAACCTACCTAGGCAGACAAAAGACCTGTATGCAGAAAACTATAAGACACTGGTGAAAGAAATTAAAGATGATACCAACAGATAGCGAGATATACCATGTTCTTGGATTGGAAGAATCAATATTGTGAAAATGACTATACTACCCAAAGCAATGTACAGATTCAATGCAATCCCTATCAAATTACCAATGGCATTTTTTACAGAACTAGAACAAAAAATCTTAAAATTTGTATGGAGACACAAAATACCACGAATAGCCAAAGCAGTCTTGAGGGAAAAAAATGGAGCTGGAGGAATCAGACTCCTTGACTTCAGACTATACTATAAAGCTACAGTAATTAAGACAATATGGTACTGGCACAAAAACAGAAACATAGATCAATGGAACAAGATAGAAAGCCCAGAGATAAACCCATGCACCTATGGTCAACTAATCTATGGCAAAGGAGGCAAGGATATACAATGGAGAAAAGACAGTCTCTTCAATAAGTGGTGCTGGACAGCTACATGTAAAAGAATGAAATTAGAACACTCCCTAACACCATACACAAAAATAAACTCAAAATGGATTAGAGACCTAAATGTAAGACCGGACACTGTAAAACTCTTAGGGGAAAACATAGGAAGAACACTCTTTTACATAAATCACAGCAAGCTCTTTTTGATCCACCTCCTAGAGTAATGGAAATAAGAACAAAAATAAACAAATGAGACCTAATGAAACTTCAAAGCTTCTGCACAGCAATGGAAATCATAAACAAGACAAAAAGATAACCCTCAGAATGGGAGAAAATATTTGCCAACGAATCAACGGACAAAGGATTAATCTCCAAAATATATAAACAGCTCATGCAGCTGAATATCAAAAAAACAAACAACCCAATCCAATAATGGGCAGAAGACCTAAATAGACATTTCTCCAAAGAAGACATACAGTTGGCCAAGAAGCACATGAGAAGCTGCTCAACATCACTAATTATTAGAGAAATGCAAATCAAAACTACAATGAGGTATCACCTCACACCAGTTAGAATGGGCATCATCAGAAAATCTACAGACAACAAATGCTGGAGAGGGTGTGGAGAAAAGGGAACCCTCTTGCACTGTTGGTAGGAACGTAAATTGATACAGCCACTATGGAGAACAGTATGGAGGTTCGTTAAAAATCTAAAAATAGAATTACCATATGACCCAGCAATCCCACTACTGGGCATATACCCAGAGGAAACCATAATTGAAAAAGATACATGCACCCCAATGTTCATTGCAGCACTATTTACAATAGCCAGGTCATGGAAGCAACCTAAGTGCCCATCGACAGACGAATGGATAAAGAAGAAGTGGTACATATATACAATGGAATATTACTCAGCCATAAAAAGGAACGAAATTGGATCATTTGTTGAGACGTGGATGGATCTAGAGACTGTCATACAGAGTGAAGTAAGTCAGAAAGCGAAAAACAAATATCGTATATTAACGCATATATGTGGAACCTAGAAAAATGGTACAGATGAACTGGTCTGCAGGGCAGAAATTGAGACACAGATGTAGAGAACAAACGTATGGACACCAAGAGGGGAAAGCAGCGGGTGGGGTGTGGGGGAGGAGTGTGATGAATTAGGAGATTGGGATTGACATGTATACACTGATGTTTATAAAATGGATGACTAATAACCTGCTGTATAAAAAATAAATAAAAATAAATAAATAAATAAATAAATAAAAACTCCCAAGAAACAAAAGTCCAGGACCAAATGGCTTCACAGGTGAATTCTGTCAAACATTGAGAGAAGAGTTAACACCTATCCTTTTGAAACTATTCCAAAATATTGCTGAGGAAGGAAAGCTTCCAAACTCATTCTACGAGGCCACCGTCATCCTGATACCAAAACCAGGCAAAGATACCACAAAAGAAGAAAATTATAGGCCAATATCACTGATGAACATAGATGCAAAAATCTTCAACAAAATACTAGGAAACCAAATCCGACAATGCATTGAAAGGATCATACACCATGATCAAGTGGGATTTATCCCAGGGATGCAAGGATTTTTCAATATCCACAAATCAATCAGTGTGATTACAGGATATTAACAAACTGAAGAGTGAAAACCATATGATCATCTCAGTAGATGCAGAAAAAGTTTTTGATAAAATTCAACATCCATTTATGATAAAACTAATTTCACCTTCTTAACTGTTATTGTATCAGTCTGTTTTTCTCCATCCCCAGGGCAGCACACCAATTTATCATAATATATTTTTCCAAAAAGTTAAAAACATGACTCTTATGAACGTATAAAGTGAACACATATCAAATTTTTTGATTCAATGCATTATTTATTGGCTGAAGTAAATAGAGGGTAAATCTGGTTCAAAGAACGTTTTTAGGAATAAGGGAGGTGCAAGATATGTAGAATCCAACAGAGGAGACGTTTTTGACGCAGATTTGCTTCAGAGTTAGAAATAAAATTGATATATATTCAACAAGGCTATAAAACTGTAACTTTGGAGTTGTGTTCTCTACCAAAGAGTAATTTATAACTTAGAATGTAATTCTTTTGACTCTGAGCTCTTAATAGTCAATATAAAGTCAACCTAGGTACATTCCCTTAGATAATTAAATAATCTTTGTATGAGTCCATCATTTTGCTTAACTATCAATTTTTAATTTTTTTCTAAGTATTCTTCCCATTTCGATCATGAATAATTGCCATGGATTATTCTCTAGCATAAAGAGCTGTTCTCATTATGTTCTGACCCATTTCTTTTTCACAGTGCAGCCAGAGTAATTTTTTAAATTACAAAAATTATCAATTTATTCTGCTCCACTCTCAATAACGGCATTTGAAACCATTCAGTGCTTTCCTTAATGTGGCCTACAAGATGCTGTAGTTTTAGAGACTTCCCTGCCTTTCTAATTTTAATTTAAAACACTCTCACCTTCTCCCTTGTTGTATACTTCAGCTTCTTGGAACTTGGACCTTCAATTTAATCTTTTACTAGTCCATATTCCTTCCAAGAACATAGGACCTTTCTGTTCTAGGGGTGACTCTTCTGCCCTGCCCTTTCCTTCACCCACCTAACTTCTGTTTAGTCGTTGCAATGTAGCTCAACAGTAACTCCCTCAGAGTATCTTCCTGATACCCCAGTGTAAATCAGATTCTTTACTATGTGTTCTCACTGTGCTTTTATTCTTTCCTTCAGAATTATTGTCTCAATTTTTAATCATGCATTTATTAGCAGGCATATTTAATCAATGTGAATAGAAGCAGGGACATTATATATTTAAAATCTCATATGTAACACCATGCCTGGTGCATAGTATAGAGTCAATGTTTATTCTGATTAATAGTTAAATGAATTCAATATAGTCTTTAATTTTTTGAGCACTGTATTCTTACAGTGAATAATAGATATAAAAAATCCAAAATCTTGTTTGCCAGTATTTTCTATTATGTTAAATGGCACTGAAAATTATACCAAAGGCAGTATAAATTGTGTCAGGTGCTTAGTATTTCAGACAATTTATAATTTAAATGTCAAATTAATAAATGTATAATTATTTTATTTTAATATAACAAAGTTCAGTTATTAGATTTCCTTTTTAAAAATTTTTGATTCTCCTGTGTATTCTTTTAGGACAAACACCATACGTATTTTTTTCCAGAAAGTTATACATGTTAACTTGTAACATTGCCTTAGGCTTATTATAAACTTATTTAAATGCCAACTTTTCGGTGCATTTTCCCACTGAATCTCATATATGTGATGCCACATACACCCATGTCTTATGTTCTGGTACAATAGTTCAGTGTTCTGTGTTTTAAATGAAAATGCACACCTATTTATCAATATTCATATGAGTCAGTATAAAGCAACCCAAATAATATTGAAAACATAAAGATATAAAAACCACCTGAAATTTCATCCATAGATTAATCATTGTTAACATCTTTATCATTTTCCTTGCAGATATCTTTTGACACATGCCTGTAATTTACACAAATGGGATAAAATTATTCATGCAATTCAATGACTTTTAACAAAATACCTTTTTATTTATTATAAAGTCAAATATGTAATAGTTCAAATTAAATAGTGATACATAGCTTTTAGAAAAAAATCAAAAACGAAACAGATCTCTTGCCTCATTTCTTCCTATTTTCCAGTTGTCATCCACAGAGGTATCTGCATTCAACTATTTTAGTTGTCTTCTATTCTCCCCACTTTTCCTCTGTAGAAGATATATCACATGTTTAGTTAAATTATAATTTATTTAAATTATTAGTAATGTTTTAGACATCCTTACTTGGTGTTCAAAGATGCCCATGAATTGAATTCAATAACTCTGTGAACTTGAATGAGGACAATATTTCTATCTTCATTTCTATTAATTTCCATCTGAAATTCAACATTTCTTAAAATATGAATGTAGACAAAAACCAAGTAGTCTTAGCAGTATTTGTTACTTTATCACCAATAGCAATATACTTTAAAAATCACGTTCTAGTTGTCATAGAGATTTCAAAATAGCAACTATGTTCATCACTACTTATTAGCTCTATAATAAATCTTATTTGTTGAATGAATAGAGAAGCACATATATAACTGCAGTATATTTTTAATAATTCATGAATAGTATTTAAACATTATCTGTTTAAAGGTTTCCTTTGCAACATTATCTGTTTTGTTTTCTGTCTTTGAAAACATTAATCTAAGAAAGAGTCCATAGGTTCTAGCAGACTGTCACAAACGTCCATGGCACACAAATGTTAAAAACACCTTACCACATTATTACCATATAAATTTTTTCACAGCTGAATCAATTAATAGAATATAGTTATGTATATTTCTTTTGCTACTTTTTCCAAAATTAATAATTACCCTAAAATGCTAAGCTCCAAGCCTCACCAGGGATTGGAATGTGTCAAATTGCTTCCTCTTGCAAGATCTCGGTTCTCACTGAACAGGAACTTTCACCATTCTTTTAAATACAATAACACAACCAAAAATGTGTTGTCATCACTCATCCAGTCTGTTGTGTCTTTCTACTCTTGCTTTTTGTTTGTTTTTTAATTTGTTCTCTTTTTGTTTTGTTTTGTTTTCTTTAAGGATACACGCACACAGAGGCATACACAGTCACACATGATTCAGTTACCTTTATTTTAGTTGTATTATGGGAGGGAGAGGAGATTAATGCTTTCGGTCAGTCTCCTCTGTTTAATTATAATTCATTAGTACTCAACGGCATGTTGCAGGAATTTTCCATTTTTCCATGTAAATAAATGAGCTACATTATTATTTTAAGGTTGCATTTTATAATGCATGGACCATCATTACCTTATCCAATCTCTATGATGCACATTTATGTGGCTTCTAAGTAATGCCATTGTAAAAATGGTGTGATGAATAAATACTCTTGTGCATATAGTATCTTTCTGCAGTCTGATTATCTCATTGGATAAATTACTAAAAAAATGAATTTCTAGCGCAAAGTGGACACATTTTCTATCTAGACTCACATTAACTCTTCCACATACTTGCTCCATGTCCATGAGCAAATTTCTTAACTATTCTGAGTATGTTTTCATATGTGCATAAAGGAACTACTACAATAGCATTATCTTATTGGGTTGTTGGTGTTGTTTGAAATAATATGCATTCGTTTATCTCACACATTTATTAAATCTGGTTACTATTACTGATAAAGTAATTGGTGATATAATAATAATAGTAATAATAATAATCTTTTCAAATGGTGTTTCAGAAAGGTAGTGTACTAATATAATTTAATAGTGCAAGTATTTGCTTTCCCATGTCCATTCTGGCATTGATATTTACCTATGCTTCTTCATATTTGCTGCATTTTAATTCTTTCTTAGTAAGTTGCTTTTTTATCTGCTCTATCCATTCTATTTTTATATTCAGTTGCCTATTAATATGTGAATACTTTAATATTTTTCAGTTTTATTCGAGGTAAATATTATTTTTTATGTTCTTTAATTTGTCTTCTAAAATTTTAAATGACTTCTTTTGTCATATGATTTTAAGCTGTTAAATATTTACAGCTATTTTTATTTTCCTTTAAGGTTTTAAGGTCAATTTATAATAGCCTTCCTCAGTTCAAGGTTAAAAATATCTTCACTACTATTTTGTTTTACATTTTTTTATGGTTTTAAATTCTTTTTGGAACCATTATTTGAATTGGTATTTCTTCTATTATAAAGCATAATGAATGAAAGTTTTTTTTACTTGTTATTCCAGACGACATGGGAAGTTATCCTAACACCAATTAGTGAATAATTCATTCTTTATTCCACTGAATAGAAATTATATTTTAATCATATAGTAAATGCTTCTAACTCTGGCTTTATAACTGTGCTCTCTGTTCTGGTACATTGATTGAAATGTGAGGAAGAGAACTTGACTTGCCTATTCAATATCCTTCACTGCCTTTTAACACTGTTAACATTATCTCAGTTATGGCCACAAGGAAAGATCATTGTGAGGAAAGGTCAGGAGATGAATCATAATAGCCCTCTGTCAGTAACTATAATTGCATTGTTTCCCTAGCGATTAGACAAGAAGTAAGCATGTAACCCACTTCTGGTAAATGGTATGTTGAGAGAAGACTTTTGTTTTTCCTGAAAAGAGAAACCATTACAGGAAGAAAGTTTTTTTTCCACCCATACTTTCCTTTCTTCATGTTTTATTGTGTGAGGACTTGATATTTGTTGCTATGGCAAGCATATTGTAATGATGAGGAAAAGGCCAGAATAATTGTGACACAGATCTGGGGCTACTGAAAAAAATTCTAAAACTGCTTACTTCAGGGCATTTCAGATAAATAATAAAGATCATTATCATTTAAACCACCATTCATCAAGCATTCTGTAACCGGCTGCCAAACTAATACAGTTCTTTTGTTCCAATATGATATCACACTGTTTTAATTATTAAGAACTCAATATGATTCAACATCAGATATGAATAATTTTCTACTTCTTATATTTTCTTATACTTCCTAAATTTTTTTGTTGTTCTCACTGCACATGAGTATTTTTTAAGAAGGCTTCTAGACTATTTCATGTCATAAAAAGATTTTAAATAGTGTACTAGGAACTTGAATAGAATTACAGGGAATATATTAATTTACGAAGCAAGGATATTTTTAGAACACATATTTTCAAATATGCTCTTATGTGAATTAGTAAAGTTTTATAACCTTCTTCATATAAACTAGGTTGAATATATTGAAGTATTTCTTTTGATTTTCATTTAAGTTCTAATTAGTCTCTTGACCTATTTCTCATATACCTATTGCTTTGTTTTCTTATGTTTCACAAGCATACAAGAATAACATCTACACATAATAATAATTTTGATCATTCTTGTGTGATAGTATTTCATCTTATTGTGTTAATAAGTACTCCTATATTAATATTAAATAATAGTGGTGATTCTAGGTTTTATTCCTGACTTTAGCAGGAATGGTTTGACTATCACCATTAGGCTAAAAATTGGCTTCTGTAGTGAGATACATTTTTTAATCATTTCAAAGATGTATCTAGATAATCTTATTATGGGTTCTTTAAACATGTTTATATGTTTTATTTGGATGAGAATATGGGTTGTCATATTGATCTATAAATATGTTAACTTAGCCTGGGGAGGTGAAGATGACATAGTAGGAAGACACTGAGCTTACCTTAGCACACCAAAATTACAACTATTTACAGAGCATCTATCTTTGAAATGACCTGAAGATGAGCAGAAAAAATTTTCCACAACTAATGATATAAAGAAGAAACCACAAGATGAGTAGGAGGGGGCAGAGACACAGTATAGTCAGTACCCACACCACTGGGTAGGTGACCTACAAATGAGAGGATAATCACAACTGCAGAGCTTCACCTCAAGGAACAAAGAGTCTGAGCCCCACATCAGGCTCCCCAGCCTAGGGGTCCTGCACTGGGAAGACAAGACCCCAGAATGTTTGGCTTTGAAGGCCAGTGAATCTTGCTTAAGAGAGAGCCGGAGGGCTAAAGGAAACAGAGTCTCCACTCTTAAAGGGGACACACAAAATCACATGCTCTGAGTTCCATTGTAGAGGTGGTAATTTAAAAGGAAGCTGGGTAAGACCCACTTGCTGATCTCGGAGAGCTTCCAGAGAGGCAGGAGGCAACCAAGACTCATTGTGGGGACACAGATACAGCAGCCATTTTCGGAAGCTCCTTCTACCAAAAGGACACTGGTGCTGACAGAAACCATTTTGGAGTCCTTCCTCTAGACTCTTAGCACTGAGAACCTACCTGCTTACCAGCAGACTAGCACCAGTCCCAGGACTCCCTGCGCTGCCAGGCTAACCAAGCCGGGACCTGGCCCTGCCCACCAGTAAGTTAGCAACCACTGCAAGAGGCAGGGCCTGGCAGCCAACTTAGCTGAGAACCAGACCCACCTACCAGTGTACCCACTGTAGTCAGCCCCACCACAAGAGAGGGGCCCACACAGCCCACATTGGGTATCTCTAGAGTATATGTCTCTGGTGATCAGAGGGGAGTGTGCTGTTGGTTCCCATAGAATATATTCCTACAAAAGGCCAATTCTCCAAGATTGGGAAACATAACTGTCATAACTGCATAGAAATAAACACAGAGAATTAGGCAAAATGAGGAGACAGAGGAATATGTTCCAAATGAATATGAAGACCAAACCTTAAAGAAAGAACTAAGTGAAGTAGAGATAAGCCATCTAACTGATAGAGTTCAAGTAATGATCAAAAAGGTCCTCAACAAACTCAGAAGAATAGATGGGCACAGTGAAAATTTTAACAAAGTGTTAGAAAATATAAAGAAGAACCATACACTAATAGGAACCAGTGGTAGATTAGATGGTACATAGGAATGCATCAGTGACCAGGAAGACATAGTAGTGGAAATCACCCAATATGAACAGAAAAAAGAAGAAAGGATTTTTTAAAATGAGGACAGTTTAAGAGACTTCTGGGACAACATCAAGTGTACTAACATTCGTATTACAGGGGTCCCAGAGGAGAAGAGAGAGAAAAAATGGCAGAGAACATATTTGAAGAAATAATAACTGAAAACTTCTCTAACCTGGGGAAGTAGACATCCAGGACCAGGAAGCACAGAGCCCCAAACAAGATAAACCCAAAGAGAACCACACCAAGACACATAATTAGAATGTCAAAAATTAAAGAGAGCATCTTAAAAGAAACAAGAGAAAAGCAACTAGTTACGTGCAAGGGAACTCCCATAGGACTATCAGCTGACTTTTCAGTAGACATTTTGAAGGACAGAAGGGAGTGGCGTGTTATATTCAAATTGCTGAAAGGGAAAAACCTACAACACAAAGTACAGCAAGGCTATCTTTTAGACTTGGAAAGATAAAGAGTTTTACAGACAAGAAAAAGCTAAAAGAATTCAGCACCATGAAATCAGCTTTATATGTTAAAGGGGTTTCTCTAAATGGAAAAAATAAAAAGACCACAATTAGAAATCTGAACATTACAAAAGGAAAAATCTCACTGGTAAAGGCAAACGTACAATAAACATAGTAGATCAACCACTTATAAAGCTAGTAGAAAGATTAAAGACAAAAGTAGTAAAATCGTCTACACTAAGGAATTAAGGCTACACAAAAGAAAAGATATAAAACATTATTTCAATAAAACAGTACAAATGGGGGGGTAAAAATGAGGAGTATTAGAATGCATTTAAGCATAAGAGATCATCAACTAAACATAATTGTGTGTGTGTGTGTGTGTGTGTGTGTGTGTGTGTGTGTATACAGTGGAATATTACTCAGCCATAAAAAGACCAAAATCTTGGTATATGGGAACACATGGATGGGTCTAGAGGGTATTATGCTAAGTGAAATAATTCAGACAGAGAAAGACCAATATGGCATAATCTCACAACCAAAACAAACAAACAAAAGGAAAACAGACTCATAGATGCAGAGAACAAATAGGTAATTGCCAAAAGGAGGAGGGTAGTGTGGTGGGTGAACAGGTGTAGTAGATTAAGAGGTCCAAGTCTCCAGTTATACAATAAATAAGTCACAGGGGTATAATATACAGCATGAGGAATATGGTCAATAATATTGTAATAACATTGTATGGGGCCAAATGGTCAGTAGACTTATTGTTGTACTCATTTCATAATGTATGAAAATGTCAAATCTTTATGTATTACACCTGAAAGTTACATAATATTGTATGTCAGCTACATTTCAATTTAAAAAGTTAACATATTAACAGATTTTTCTAATAATGAACCATTCTTGCATTTCTGAAATTATTATACTCTTTTATTATTTACTTTATTGCTAGTTATATTTACTATTTGTTAATTTTTATTTATACTATTTATTCTGTATAATCTACCTGTTAAGTATTGTACAATTTAGTATATTTTATGATAGTTGCTATAATAAATATTATTGTATTTATATTAATTACTGTTTAATACCTAATATTATTCCTTTCACCCATTCAATAAATAAAATATCAATACTTTATTCTTTTTATTCTGATTTTCAGTGCCATTTATTGATATTGCATACTGCTTGAAACCATTTAAGATGAAATTTCTGTAGCACTGACGTAATCAGAAAATGTAAGAACCAAGTCAGTGAATGCTTTTTTTAAATAGAATTAAATTTTAGAGCAATTTTAGATTTATAGAAAATTGAGCAGAAAATAGAGAGGTCCATGTATCTTCTCTTCCTTCTACCCTCAGTTTTCCCTAAAATTAATATGCATTGATGTGGTACATTTTTTACAATTGATGACACAATACTGATGAATTACTGTTAACTGGAGTTCATAGTTTACATTAGGGTTTACTCTTTTTGTACAGTTCTATGGGTTTTGATAAACAATGTATATTTTTGTTTATCTACCATTGCAGTATCATACAGCATACTTTCACTGCCCTAAAAATCTCCTGTGCTCTACCTAATCATCCCCTACCCCCACCCTGAGACCCCTGGCAACCACTAATTTTCTATTGCTTTGTAGTTTTGTCCTTTTTTTTTCTTTTTTCTTTTTCTTTTTAAAACTATCCTTGCTTTTTAAGATTGAGTGATGTAGTTTTGAAGCAAACATTTGAGTGAGATAAATTAATGTGATTCAAAGTACACTAAGAACTGAAATGTGTGTGTCTGTGTGAACATGTAGGAGTATTGAGTAAAGTAATATGGCCAACACAGTTGAGCCAGGGTTCTTTTATGTTGTGTATCTGCCAACAGCACTGGAGCCTATGCTAGATATGGATGAGAAATAAATTACCTCAGTCATTACTATCTGAAGAATATCATGTCTCTGTTTCTCTCAAAATTTGCCAGCTGCTAGCAAAATATGTATCTTTCAATGCCTTAGGCCGAACTTGTAGGAATATTTACAGTTAGTAGAGATATTTTATATGCATTTGCCACCACTAACTCTCCTTATTTAGATATAGAACAAGTACTTATTGAGAAGAAACCATGGGCAAGTCATTGTCCTAGACGGTGAAGATGAAAGGGGTAGAAAGTGAAATGAATATAAATAAATAAAATGTTTTATCTAAAATCTTCTTAAGAATTTTGTTACGAGTCTTTATGAGCATTCTGAATGTACCTTATTTTTCTTGGTAATAAAAATAAGATCTCCATATTTTACTCTTCCCAGGGGCGGCTTTGTTTAGGAGAATTTGATAAGATATGTAAGAGAGGTGACCCCAACTCTCCAATTAAATGAGAGTTTATTACATATATATATGTAATATTTATTCTCTGATATCTGTATCATGCATATTGAAATTTTCACTCTAAAATTGAGTTTGCATTGTAGTGAAAAATAAATCAGGACTTTTTTGAAACCTGCTTCCATAATAAGCTATGTAAATGAATGATCATGAAGATTGAGGCCTAAATGATAAACTTGAAAAAGTTTTTTGGAGCTTGATCGGCTAATTTCCCATACTTCATTTGCTGGGAAGATGAGAGGAGATGGCTAAAGTTCTAATTATTGACTAAATCACAGATTAAAATAGAAAGTTGATGACTTACTAACTTTCAGAACCTCATAATATTGCCAAAAAAAGTGAGCTATCAAAACATCAATATTTTGTCCATATTCATCTAGCCATCATTAAATGCTATAAATTGAGTTTTAACAGGTTTCTATTTTCTCAATTTTTATAACTCAAAATGCTTTATTCACAGTGAGTTGCCTCAGATATCAAGAAATTCTTGAAATATTGTTAGGTTAAGTATATTTTAACAATCTATATTTAGTGGGCAGGGCATTCCCGGATCATTCAAAAACTATATGATATCAATATTTGTGTTTGGAAAATATGATAAAATTTTTATTTTTTAATTTTTCCCTAGGTTTTAAAAAAATTTTTATTGGAATATAGTTGATTTACAATGTTGTGTTAGTTTCAGGTGTACAGCAAGGTGAATCAGTTATACATGTACACATATCTGCCATTTTTTAAGATTCTTTTCCATATAAGCCATTACAGAGTATTGAGTAGAGTTCCCTGTGCTATACAGTAGGTCCTTATTAGTTATCTATTTTATTTTATATATAGTAGTGTGTATATGTCAATCCCAATCTCCCAATTTATTCCTCCCCCACCCCTTACCCCTTGGTAACCATACGTTTGTTTTCTACATCTGTAACTCTAGTTCTGTTTTGGAGATAAGCTTATTTGTACCCTTTTTTTAGATTCCACATATAAGTGATATCATATGATATTTGTCTTTCTCTGTCTGACTTAACTTCACTCAGTATGATAATCTTTAGGTCCATCCATGTTGCTGCTGATGACATTATTTCATTCTTTTTTATGGCTGAGTAATATTCCAAATTGTATATATATGTACCACATCTTCTTTATTCATTCCCCTGTTGATGGACATTTAGGTAACTTCCATGTCCTGGCTATTGTAAGTAGTGCTGCAAAGAACATTGGAGTGCACGTATATTTTCAAATTATGGTTTTCTCTGGATATATGCTCAGGAGTGGGATTGCTGGATCATGTGGTAGCTCTATTTTTAGTTTTTTAAGGAATGTCCATAATGTTCTCCATAGTGGCTGTACCAATTTACATTCCCATGGACAGTGTAGCAGGGTTCCCTTTTCTCCACACCTTCTCCAGAGTGTATCGTTTGTAGATTTTTTGATGATGGCCATTCTGACTAGTGTGAGGTGATACCTCATTATAGTTTTGATTTGCATTTCTCTAATAATTAGTGATGTTAAGCATCTTTTCATGTGCCTTTTAGCCATCTGTATGTATTCTTTGGAGAAATGTCTATTTAGATCTTCTGCCCATTTTTCCATTGGGTGGGTTTTTTTTTTGATATTAAGTTGCATATGAGCTGTTTGTATATTTTGCAGATTAGTCCTTTGTCGGCTGCTTCACTTGCAAATATTTTCTCCCATTCTGTGGATTGTCTTTTTGTTTTGTTTATGGTTTCCTTTGCTGTGCAAAAGATTTTAAGTTTAGTTAAATCCCATTTGTTTATTTTTGTTTTAATTTTCATTACTCTAGGAGGTGGATCAAAAAAGATCTTGCTGCAATTTATGTCAAAGAGTGTTCTGCCTATGTTTTCCTCTAGAGTTTTATAGTATCCAGCATTAGGTCTTTAGGTCTTTAATCAATTTTGAGTTTATTTTTGGGTATGGTGTTAGGGAGTGTTCTAATTTTATTCTTTTACATGTAGCTGTCCAGTTTTCCCAGCAGCACTTATTGAAGAGACTATCTTTTCTCCATTGTATATTTTTGCTTCCTTTGTCATAGATTAGGTGACCATAGGTGCATGGGTTTATCTCTAGGCTTTCTATCCTGTTCCACTGATCTATATTTCTGTTTTTGTGCCAGTACCATACTGTCTTGATTACTGTAGCTTTGTAGTATAGTCTGAAGTCAGGGGCCTGATTCCTCCAACTCCATTCTTCTTTCTCAAGATTGCTTTAGCTATTTGGGGTCTTCTGTGTTTCCATACAAATTGTCAATTTTTTTGTTCTAGTTCTGTGAAAAATACCATTGTTTATTTGATAGGGGTTGCATTGAATCTGTAGATTGCTTTGGGTAGTATAGTCATTTTCACAATATTGATTTCTTCCAATCCAAGAGCATGGTATAGCTTTCTATCTGTTTGTGTCATCTTTAATTTCTTTCATCAGTATGTTATAGTTTTCTGAGTACAGGTCTTCCTTTGCCTCCTAAAGTAGATTTATTCCTAGGTATTTTATTCTTTTTGATGTGATGGTAAATGGGATTGCTTCCTTAATTTCCCTTTGTGATCTTTTGTTGTTAGTTTATAGGAATGCAAGAGATTTCTGTGTACTAATTTTGTATCCTGTAACTTTAGTAAATTCATTGATGAGCTCTAGTAGTTTTCTGGTAGCATCTTTAGGATTTTCTATGTATAGTTTCATGTCATCTGCAAACAGTGATAGTTGTATGTCTTCTTTTCCAATTTAGATTCCTTTTATTTTGTATTCTTCTCTGATTGCCATGGCTAGAACTTCCAAAACTATGTTGAATAAAAGTGGCGAGAGGCAACATCCTTGTCTTGTTCCTGATCTTAGAGGAAATGCTTTCAGTTTTTCACCATTGAGAATGATGTTTGCTGTGGGTTTGTCATATATGGCATTTAATAATTTTTAAAGTTCATGTTCAGAATATTTTAACTTTTTTGGACTACAGATATTTTTTCTCTAGAAATAAAGTGTGTCTGCTTTCTATGATTGAAAATATAATATATATTCCCATTATTTCTGATTCTTAAAATCTCCAGAAACTGTAAGTTTTCAAGTTAAACTGGCATTTTCAAAATAATTTAAAAATGCATTGAAGGTACCCCTTTATTTCATCTAGAAAATTTAATGGAAAGAGATACTGTCTTTAAAATACTTCCTACATTATTTAGCATTGAATTATTTATGTGAGATTATTGTTTATGCATTTGGTTCATGTTTGAATATATGTTTCTCCTCAAGAATGTTTGTAAGCTCTCTGAGAGATTAGAGCACATCTCTTATTTTTTTCTTTTCATTGCACCTAGCCTGGTGTTAAACATGGAATAGATATCAAATCAATAGTTGGTAATTATTTATGGAATTTCCTCTTTTGAAAATGAAAAAAAACTCTCAGAGTAGTTTTACTGTGATAGTTTTACTTATAACATCATGTATTTCTAGATAATTTTAAGAATCTCTTTTATAATTAACATTCTATTTGCATGAAAATATTTTAAAAATACAAGAAATTCAAAACTAAGTTAACATTATTTCTCCTTATGTGTGGATCATAATTCAACCTATGAATCCAAGTTGTTGTCATTCAGATAGAGATCAGGGCTGTTTTATGTCCTGACCAATGGCAGTGTAGTTAAATATATAGTAGTGCTAATAGTGTGATTACCATGTACAGACACTGGCCTAAGCATGTTACCTGGATTATCTTAATTAGCCATTCTAAAAGCTCTTTAAGATAAACTTTTTCCTCATTTACAGATGATAAAATTGAGGATTATAAAATTTAAGTAATTTACCAACTTTTCTTTGAGATCAAAACTCATGCTCTTAAATTAATGGAAAGCATTATTTTAACTAAGTTATCCCATTCTCCATCAGAACTTCCTGTTTTCGTAGCTCACTATTTCCCTTATCTTATAATAAGAATCCTTTGGCAATTCCAGTCTATTGGCCCTCTCCCCTTTTAATTTCCTCCCACTTCATGTCACCACCACTTTTCCTGCTCCTTGAATATAATAATCACTCTGTTGTCTCTGCCTTCAGCCCCTTAGGCCCCCACTCTCTTTGTAGTCTTGGGAAAAGGCAACCCTCTGTTAAATTTAACTCTTCCCTACTCTAAACCTAGCCTTGGAGAGCTGAGTGTGACAAGAGAAAAGTACAACCCTGTTGTCAGGGCTCACTTTAAATTCATGACAACTAGTTAAAGCATGCCCAGTGTGATGCCAGGAAATCTTATTTCAGTTTTCTGATCTATTGACTCTCACACACTTCTAGAAGTAAGTTTCACATTTTTTTCTCTCATGAAACCTCCAAACTCCACCTCCATTGTCATTCTCAACTGATGATTTTCTTCCCCTTTGACTGAAAAATTAGGAGCTGGTGAAAGAGAACTTTAGCACAATGCCACCAGTGAATTACCCCTGTACATGAAGCCTTGCACAGATACTCTGCATTCCCTTCTGTTACCATGGATGATTGTCTGAGCTCCTACCTAACACAAACATCTCCACTTGTGCCCATTATTCTGTCCTTTACTTCCTCCTCAAGGACATATGCCTACCAATACTCTTGTCTCTTTCGTATACCACCAATTTTTTTCTTGCCTACTGGAATTTTCCCAATAGCACCCAATCCTGCTTTAATTTTTCAAATTTTTAAAAAACTCTTACATATCCTAATTTTATCTGTGATTTGCTATCACATTTCTATTTCCTTTACCTAAAAATCCTCAAAAGAATCACCTGTGCTCCATGTCCCCAATTCCTCTCCATGCTTTATCGAAGCTATTTCTAATAAACTGTTTTCCACCACTACTCCACTGAAATTGCTTTGTAAAAACATCAGTGGCCTCCACATTGCCAAACACTATCTTTATTGCAGTTGAGAGATTATTGGATATAGCTGATCACCTGCTCCGCTCTGTTAGCAATTTTTTTGTCCATTTGCCTTTCAGGTCATCTACCTTACTCCCCTCCCTCTGCTTCCATGTCTCCTTTGCTTTTGTTTCTTCTTTTCTGTGAACTCGTAACATGGGAGAGTTCTAAGGCTCAGTAATTAGACCTTATCTCTTAACCATCTACATGCACTCTCTTGGTGATCTCATGAAATTGTATTGCTTTAACTGTCATAACTGAGCTGATGTCCCTATAATTTATATCATTCTTGAACTCCAGACTGACATATTCAACTACTCTCTTGGCATCTTCACTGAGGTGTCTAATAGATGTTACAATCTCAACATATCCAAAAGAAACTCCTTTTCCTCTCTCCCAAACTGTGCCTTTTTCATCCCATCTTTCTCATTTCAGTTGTAGACTACTCCTTAATTTTAGTTGCTAGGGACAAAATTTAGATTCACTCATGAATCCTCCATTTTTCTCACATCCTAAATTCAATCCATCAGCAGCCCATTTGCTCTACTTTCAAAATGAATTCAAAATTCTACCACTTCCCACCACTTCCATGTCTGCTTCTTGATCCAATTCATCCAAATATAGAAAAGCCAATTTTTAGCATCATATTTTCTCATCTAGATTTTTATTGCAATTGACTTCTAATTCTTCTCCCTAGTTCAGCCCTTGCATTTCTATATGAAACACAGTAAATAAAAAGATCTTTTACAAATTTATTTTATGTTATTACTCTTTAAAATTTCTACCCTCTAGCGCTTTTCAGTATCAAACAGTACAAGGGTGTAAGTTTATATGTAGCCTGCCCTTCACAATACCAGTTACCTTTCTGACTTTACACCCTCCACTTTCTGGACTACTCTGTTGCCAGCACTGGTCTATTTGTTATATTTCAGGGCATTTGTACCTTGTGTTTTCTTTACCTTCAATGCCTTCCCCTCAAAAACCTAGTATATTTTATCCCATCCCTCCCTTGGTTTACTTTTCTCCATAGCACTTTCAGTACATACTACACATTATTCCTGTTTGTTTACTATGCAACTCTTCTATTAGGAATCAACTTTCATTAGAGATGAGGCTTTGATTTGCCCACCGCATTCCCAAAGTCTAATGCATAGTGATATTAGGTATTCAAAAAAGATTTGCCCTGTGAATATACAAATCAAATAATGAAAGTGATAGAAAACGAATCTAAATCTAGAAATAATGTACTATTACCCTCAATTTCCCCTTAATTAAAGTTAATGAGTCTGAATGGTTTCAGAGTATGCCACGCCAAATATGCCACTCAGACATAAGGATTATTTTAAGATGAAGGCAATTGAAAAGAAGCAGACACAAGAAAAACACTTTACACTGCACACCCTACTAGGAAAGGCAAAACCATTCTAATTACCTGAGACAACCCTAGACTCATATCAGACTGGAGACAGCACCAGAGGAACCTATATAACAAACCTTACTAACTAGTACTTAATCTTCCATTAGGTTTCCTCATAGATTTACTTCCCCACAATTTGCCTCCCCTAGAAGCTCAAAGTCCTTTTCTTTTATCTTGACACTCCTTTACAAATTTATTGTTCTTTTGTTAAGATACTCTATGCAACCAAGTTCTAAGAACTCCTTTGAGTTACTCAGCACTAAGTATTCCTTTGTGAATGTATGAATTAATAAACTTCTGGGTTTTTTGTTTGTTTGTTTGTTACTCTGCCTTGTCAGTCTGATTTGCAGGACCCCAGGGAAATAACCTAAGATGAGTAGAGGAAAAGAGATTTTTTGTCCTTCCCTACAAGTCCTAAGTATTTTCAAATGAGTACATATAAAAACTATTATAAAATAGTATTAAAAAATCTCAAAGTTAGTTTGGCTTTCTGATAGTGTAAATAAGTTAATAATCTCCACCTTTTTATATCAATATCTAACATGATTCAAAACTAAAGAATGAGTTGGCCTTTAGAATAACTCTGGAGATGTGATTACATTGCACCTTTCAGTGTATCCAATTCAATAAACATTTATCATTTTCTAAGTGTAAATTACTATATTAAGTTGCTGATGAGTAATAACACAAACACTATATACATAACTTAAACAATGTCTTATATACCAAATCAAAGAATTGCAAAATTATAGGTGTTATTTGAAGCTAGAAAATTACTGAAAAGAAAAAAATTAAAGAGAAGCTCTCTTCTTCAGGTTAACTAAAGGCAAATATCAGATGGGCGCAGCCTGAATAGTAATTTTCTCTCTCATTTATTAAATGCCTACTATATGCAACACAGTGCTAGGCATTATATATATATATCCTAGAAAAAGATTTGTAATAAATCCATTCATATAGAAATATAGAAAAGCCAATATTTAGCAGAAGTAGAGAATATTTTTTTACATATTCATGATATTTTATTTCAATATCAAGTAGAAAATGATTTCCTGTTGTTCAATTATTACTGAATGCTAAGAAGAACAAACATTAGTTAAAGTACATAGTTTATTTATATATTCTTTTGCTAAGCATTTGTGTTTATGGTGCTTTGGAAAGCTTCCAATATGGAATGGAGACATGAAATATACTATCTGTCATATAATAAAAGGTATCTTAATTATTCAACATGGTATTCTAAGTGCCAAGTAGCTTATGGCAAATAGGTGCTTAGTAAATATTTAAGTAAATGAAGGAATTATTCTTTATATATAAATATTTTTAACACAGTTATTTACTAACTCTTGATAGAACTGTACTCTTTAATGCTGATATTGACATTTAAACAAGTGGATGTTTCTGGAAGTATGCATAAAGAGATGTCAAAAATGATGCATACACCTAACATAACCCACCAGGTCATTCAAACCTGGAATATAATTAAAAATATTTAAAAACCTGTATTATACTGGTGGAGAGCAATCACAGTGAAAGCTTTCTATATCACTGGCATCCCCTATTGTGTCAGGTATTAACCCTGGAGCTCTGCAACATCTGGATATTGTGGGTGAGGGGATACTGAGGATGGACAGAGTAGCTTGGAAAATGAAGGAAAGGATGTGGCAAAGTAGCAGACAATAAAATAATTTGCTATTTCAACAAAAGATATGTCAATACTAGAGTATTCAGGTAAAATATCAGTCTAGAGATAGATCTTGATCAATATGGATGCCAAGTTTCCTAAGCAAATTAATATTCAATAGTTTAAAAGGGAAAATTTTCTCAGGCATTTAGAAATTTTTACTTTCAAATCACTCCATTTACATCCATGTCAAACATTAAACACCTGCTCAGATGGTAGACTTTCTGATCTTAAAAAAATAAGTACAACAAAAATGTGCTCTGAGTACTAAAGCTTTATGAATTAATGGTCTGCAAACAGTCTCTAGAGCTAAAATTCTAATTTTACTGCTCTGTTGCATTCTGAAAAACTTTGTTTTATCCAAAATTGTGCACTAGGACTAAGATGAATAACTTTAATGTAAATTAAACTATTTTTGGAATTGTGGCAATTTACCCTTTGTGAAGTTAGCATCCAACTGCTTGCCTTTGTTTTCTAATACATAAGATTGCCAGCTGTTTTGTATTTTCTGACAACGGCTTTTACATCTGTTCTTAAAGTTTGCAGTTGAATTATTTGTTTAATTATTTTTAAAGTTAAAGGGTACATTCTAAAAGCCAATGGAAGTATTTTTATTTACTTGAACAAGCAGCTTAACTCCTTTTCTTCCTTTCCCTTTTCTTCCTTCTTTTATTTGTTTCTACAAGTAGCCTAGAGTAGTGCTCTAGTAATACTTAACTACCATGGACTTTTTCTATGTAGGTGGCAAAGTTTTGCTTAACCTGAAATTTAAATAGAAGCTTTATAAAAAACAAATATGACTGAACATAAATTAGGTGAATTATCTGCTGTTTTTCATTTGTAAAGGGAAAGGGTAGGTGAGACTATGTGCTTACAAGTAGTACCAGAGTATGATACTTTTCTTTAAAATTAACTCAGGAAAGAAAATCTGCCTACTCTAAGTGAGGAACACAGTATGTAGAACAAAATGTTTAGTGTTTAATGATCTGTTACATTCATACTAAAATTAATTACATTTAAATTTGTATTGTACAATGGTCACACTTTTCCAACAATGATCATTTCAAAATACTCAAATTATTATATGATTATAAATAAAATAAATCACAGTGGCTCTAGGAAGAAATATATGTTGCTATGGACATTGAGAGGTTTATTTCCAGGAAATACATCTCTGAAATCACATCTCAAAATATTGCCTGGCCATGTTTTAACATTTTTATTTATCAAAACCTGCTCACTTATTACCACTTTGTATTGGATACAACTCTAGTGTTTATAAATCCTGATATATATATGTATATATCTGTGTTTGTATACACAGATATACACACATTATATATCTTTATCTATCTTTCTATATAATGTCTATAATCAAATTTTATAATGTTCACCCAATTTATTTCTTTTGCCGTTACACAGAAAACTTTCCTTTTGTGTGGGAGAACTCAGTCATATTTTCAAATTACTTTCTTAACACCTGCATGATGATCTGCTGTCTCTTAAATATAGTTAAAATATTTACTTTATACTAGAGTTATTTGTGATACTTGTCTTTTTCATAATATTTAAAATTCCACAATTCCTTCCTTCATTCTTTTTAGTGCTTTCTCCTGCAGCACTTACTTTAGAGTTGGGGTCAGAGAGATTGTAGGTAAAATCCCCAAAATGTTACTAGTTGAATGGCCATGTAGATACGCTCTACTTCCTATGGGTCTAAATTTCTGCATTTGTAAAATTTGTAAAACAGAGTTGAACTCCTCTTGTCAGGTCATGGAATAACTGGAATGTGTCTGACAAAATGCAGACATTCAACAAATGCTTCTCCTATATACTTCACAGATGAACGTTTTAATCTATAGTCTTATTTACAAATTAAAATATAATAAAGTAAGTTCTAGGTAAGAGACCATGGCATTAAGCATAATAAGAACAGGATGGATATGTGTCTAAGGAAAGTCCATCTTTAGGGGCCACAGCACTAAGTACACCGTACTTTACAGTAAGTGATTTTGAGAACCTGCTGTGAAATATTGACATGTTAAATTTCCCAAATTGGTTATTTGTAAGAATAATATTTTTATATATACTATATCTATAATATAAACTTGAACTGTGAAACAGAATATATGTATTATACTTCGGTTAAAAAATGTCATGATATTCAAGCCCAATAAATTTTCAGAGGCATTTTAATATCCTTTTGGGGTTTCTGTGCAGTTTTACATTCGCATTATTCTAACCCTACTGTCCTTTCCTCCTAGTCTTCTCTCCTTAGTATACTTGGTTGCAGAAACTCTTGAATAAGACAGACAAAATCTCTATCCTCATGGAACTTACAGCATAGCAAATTTAAAAAGACAAAAATCACTGAAACAAATAAATAAATACTAAGATTGTTCTATATAATGTATCAGTTAAGACTATCGTTACTAATACTGTATTATATAATTGAAACTTGTTTAGAGAGTAGATCTTAAGTGTTCTCACTACACACACGCACACATACACACACATGCACAAAATGGCAACTATGTGAGATGGTGGATATGTTTCATCACATTGTACACCGTGAATATGTACAATTTTTATTCTTCAATTACACCTCAATAGAGCTGGAAAAACTAATACATTTTAAAAAATAAGAAACAAAATAAATCTTTAAATAGGGTAATCTGAGGCACTCTGAGGAAGTGATATTTAAGCTGGAAATCTGACCGTGAATAACTTAGAATAATGAACCCCATGGCAGAAGTGCAGAGCTATAGCAAGTGTGTAAGTTGGTAGAAAGCTGAGAAATCATATTTGGTCTATATTTTGTTAATGTTTTTAAAAGTCACGTAAAATAAACCTGAAACCATCCATTTTAATACCTTACCTTGCAACTTCAGGTAAATTTGTAGTTAAGCTAGCCAGACTCTTGTATCAGTAGTCGAATATTTTAGATTCGGGAAAATGAAAATATCTAAAACTTACTAAAAATCTTTATAAATATGAAAGCCAGTGATAAGTGTGCAACACTGAAATAGATAACGTGTCTATAATATGTTTTTATTTTTATATGCATTTTTATGCAAGCATGTTAAGTGCGTCCCTCAAGAACATTCATCTGAATTTTTCAGCTATTTGAATAAATAGATCTGTGCTCCACCAGTGTGCTCTGTACAACTTTACATGAACAGACATATCCAGGACCTCAGTTTTAAAAATAGATAGTTGCAGAGCTGTAACATTCCAAATCAGTGACACATTTATAGAAGTTTAAATACATGCTCAGAGATGAATAAAGAGCTTCATTCTGAGTTGACCTGGTAACTAAAGTTGACACATTCATTGTCTATATTAAGGCATAATATAAGGAAATGCAGATTTGCACTCTTCTTATTACAGTTTAAGAAAAATTAAGTTACATTTTACATTTAAATTTGAATCAAATAATGAAAGAATCCTGATGCATCAATGGAAAACACTAGAGGTTTCCTGAAACACATTTTTTAAAAGTATTGGTATGTGTTAACTCACTTTCAAAATACTTTGTCTTTCTCTCCAGAAGCCACATAATTCAATCTGTGGTGTTTATCACCCTCAACTGTAGGGCCAATAATATACTGGGAACTAAATTCCAATTAATTTAGCTATCACAAAATATTTAGGAATAAATCAACTATGACTTAATTTGGTCATTATTTATGTGAGTGTTTTAGGTTACTAAAATAATATAATTGTGAGATATTTCATTCTCACATGCAGTATGAGTATGCAATAAGCCAGCAGAGTTTTGATTTTTGTACTTACAATATAAAATCACAGCACTTAAGACTGAACTCTACAGCCCTCTAGAATGCGACCTACTGTCCTTGAAATGTTAATAGAGTTGAAATTATAACATTTCCTTCAAGATGAGCTTTTTATATTCCTATCTGAATATCTGGGGTTGTGTCTCTGTTATCCTTTCAGAATGCTGTGAAAATGACCTAAAGAGGCAGATGTCTTTAAGGGGACTTCAGACCTTTTCAAGAGTTATGTCTGCAACGTTTGAGTGGATGCGATGTGATATGACATCCTGTTTCTGATTATTCACAAATCCTTTCTCATCACAAAGCAGAGTGTGCTAAGCAGTCTTTAAAAAATCATCTCAGCAAAGTCTAAAAAAATACATAACATGCTGAATAGGTGTTTACTATTAGTGCTTTCAGGGAGTAGATTCTTTGCTATAAATGCTCCATCTGGCATATCGAAATGTTATACAGAACATTGCATAAATGTTTCTGTTCTAAAAATAGCCAGCTTATACTTATAACTACATTTATAAAAACCCATTTAAAAGCAACTAATTCCTTGCAGAAATCTTCACATACATAATTTTCATGTGTCAACTAATTTAAGCCCAAAGAGTTACCATCTGTTAACTTATTAGTCTGTCCTCCTCACCAGGTACTATTGGATGAATTCTTTTTACTCCATTCCACAACAACAACACTATTCTAATTAGAATAAGTTAGAAACATTTTTTAATTTTTATGTTAAGTACAGATTTTAAAATACTTCGACAAAAGTGGAAAACTGAATGATTAACAGGTGTTGCAGGTTTCTAAGAAACTGACTTCAATTTTGACAGCTCTAAGAATACAGTGCTTGTTGCCTCACCTCTTTAAGGTCTAAGAAGTGGTCCTTGCCTACTGGACACTAATTTTTAGATAGTTTTAGTTTTGAGGATGATATTGTTCGAAAGTTACTTGTAAGGCTTGCTATATGATGGAGAAGATATTAACCTCACATTTCAAAGACCTTCATTTTCTCTTTCTTCTAGCACTTATGAGTTCTTCTACCATGGGTATATTATTTTCAGTTGAACACTTGAGAATTACCACATTGAAGAAACTGTTAAAAATTTGCACATAAATTAAAAATTAGGCAAAAGAATGACCACACATCTTTTCAAGGGTCAAAGTGAAGTGTTTAACAGTCCCATCCAAGAATTATTTGATTTTTTAGGGAAAAATGCCTTTGATTAATTTAATAGTTACCATTAATTTTGAATCAGATTCTCCAAGATAACGTGATATCTTCCAGATATTTGTCTGGTGGAGATAAACATTATTTCTGTGCAGTACATCAGATAACAGTAACCCAAAGGTTACTATTTCATTGCCTTATAATCCTATTAACCAGTTTTGTATCTCAATTACTAACCTCTTTCTAGAATTTTTTTTCAGTGCTAACACATACTCACAGTATACCATATACTATATGTTCAATGCTCACAGCATACTATCAAAATCTCTTTTGAACTAAATTTACCATCATGCAGTTTCTCTCATTAATTAGCTAAATGTGGCACATATTCATCCTATATTTGTATGAGTCATTTATAATGTTTTGGAAAATGTACTTTGATAAAAACTATCAATACATCTTTTTTTTTTTTAAATTTTTTTTATTTTTTTATTTATGACTGTGTTGGGTCTTCGTTTCTGTGCGAGGGCTTTCTGTAGTTGTGGCAAGCAGGGGCCACTCTTCATCGCGGTGCGCGGGCCTCTCACTATCGCGGCCTCTCTTGTTGCGGAGCACAGGCTCCAGACGCGCAGGCTCAGTTATTGCGGCTCACGGGCCTAGTTGCTCCGCGGCATGTGGGATCTTCCCAGACCAGGGCTCGAACCCGTGTCCCCTGCATTGGCAGGCAGACTCTCAACCACTGCGCCACCAGGGAAGCCCTATCAATACATCTTTAAACTGCTGTTGAAAGAAAGAGTTTACTCTCTTACCACCATTCTTAGATCTAGTATTTTGTTTTGTTTTGTTTTCTTATAACTTCCAAATTGTGAGGAAGTTACTATTGCTTTGTAGTCATAAGAGATTTTACCTAAAATTCACTTTTAACATGGAATCCTGTACATTAGTGGATTATTCACGTTGGAGGGGAATACTTATTTTCTGCTCCTGAGATCCATGAGGAGAGATTTTCTCTAGAACATTGCAGCTCTCTCTCTTCTCCTCTATAATCATGCCCATGAAGAAGTAGAGTGATAAGTTTGGGGAAAAGTAATGAGGTATGCTTGGTTCTACCCACATTTCCCTTGGGAGCCAGCTGCCCACAGGTTGCACATATGTTCTCATTCTTTCAGGGGCGTGCTGTCCCTCACCACATGGAAAGCCCACATGAGTTTTCCTTCTGTAGCTGAGTCTTTAACAGCAATAAAAGGAATATTCTGGTTATCATCTAATACCCCTTAATTCATTCCTTACTTGTTCAGAATTCTGACAGGGGAATTGTTAATCATATTGGTGACCCCTTCAGAGTCTCAAGCAGTTTCTAATAATCTAGTCATAAAATATTACTTCCCAAGAAAAAAATAACAAGGTACCGGTTACTGCATTCTCATTCAATTATATTGTTGTAAGTCTTGGAATTAATTGCCTTAGTATTTCTTCAGGAAACTAAATCAAATTAAATACAGTGTATATTAAAATTATGTTGTTATATCTATAAGAAATAATTAATTTGAAGATTTTTTTGAAAATGAAATGAGATTTAAAATTCTATAAATATTAAAGACTCTTTGTGAAACTATCCTCTACTTGAATTTTGACCCAATATTTACCAATATTTACCAGTCACTGATTTGAAGTCCATCAAAACAATTTCATAGGGAAATTCAAAATCAGCATGTTTCTGTTTAGCCCAGAGTGCAATTTTAGCTAAACAAAAAGGCTTTTTCTATTTCTTTAGAGCTTGCAAAAGGTATTTCTACAATACAGAGATGAGGTTATATTTAGGGTAGCCAAGACTATAGAGTTATTGGCAGGTTTGAAGGTTTTCCTCCAGTATGTCAAATTTTGCAGAGTGTTATCATTAGCCTTTTAAAAATCTGTTAAGGTCCCAAATATTCCTTAATACAAGATAGATTTATCAGTGATGTTATGTATACATCCATCCATTCTAGAGTAACAGATATCCAGTACATTATAGAAATAGCATGTTACAGTATAATAAGAGCAAATATTACTGAGGGTTTACCGTGTGGCAGATCCTGGACTAGCACTCAGAGTGCTTTTAATTCTCAGAATAAGTCTATGTATCAAACACTGTTATTATCCCCATTTTAAAGATGTGTATCCCAGAAAATAGGGAACTTAAGTAACTTATCCAAAGTTAAACAGATTTAAGGGGCAGCATAGGTTTTAACCCATATATGTCTTAAGTCCAAGATGTTTACTCTCAAGTATGACACTTGGACTCTATGTCGTGGAGTCTGCACAGGCCCCGCGAGCTGAGGTGTCAACCCAGCCATTTTGCACTAGGAAATCGGGTCTGAAGTACCAGGTGTGAGGCCTCTGCATGCGGAACCCTAGGGGCAAGTGAAATTAGACAAAGCACAAAGGAAAAAAAGGAGTTACCAGGCTGACACCTGCTAAAGAAGAGGATGTGTCACCAATACCTGCCGTTGGAATTTCTCCCCGGGCAGAGAGCCATGTGGATGACAGGCTCTTGGTGCTCCAGCCAGGCATCAGGGCTGTGCCTCTGAGGAGGGAGAGCCAAGTTCAGGACACTGGTCCACAAGAGACCTCCCAGCTCCATGTAATATCAAATGGCGAAAATCTCCCAGAGATCTCCATCTCAACGCCAAGACCCAGCTCCACTCAACAACCAGCAAACTACAGTGCTGGACACCCTATGCCAAACAACTAGCAAGACAGGAACACAAACCCATCCATTAGCAGAGAGGCTCCTAAAATCATAAAAAGACCACAGACACCCCAAAACACACCAACAGACGTGGATCTGCCCACCAGAAAGACAAGATCCAACCTCATCCACCAGTACACAGGCACTAGTCCCCTCCATCAGGAAGCCTACACAACCCATTGAACCAACCTTAGCCACTGGGGACAGACACCAAAAACAATGGGAACTAGGAACCTGCAGCCTGTGAAAAGGAGACCCCAAACACAGTAAGTTAAGCAAAATGAGAAGACAGAGAAACACACAGCAGATGAAGGAGCAAGGCAAAACCCCACCAGACCTAACAACTGAAGAGATAATAGGCAGTCTACCTGAAAAAGAATTCAGAATAATGATAGTAAAGGTGATCCAAAATCTTGGAAATAGAATGGAGAAAATACAAGAAACGTTTAACAAGGACCTAGAAGAACTAAAGGGCAAACAAACAGTGATGAACAACACCATAAATGAAATTAAAAATTCTCTAGAAGGGATCAATAGCAGAATAACTGAGGCAGAAGAACGGATAAGTGACCTGGAAGATAAAATAGTGGAAATAACTACTGCAGAGCAGAATAAAGAAAAAAGAATGAAAAGAATTGAGGACAGTCTCAGAGACCTCTGGGACAACATTAAATGCACCAACGTTCAAATTATAGGGGTCCCAGAAGAAGAGAAAAAGAAAGGGACTGAGAAAATATTTGAAGAGATTAAAGTTGAAAATTTCCCTAATATGGGAAAGGAAATAGTCAATCAAGTCCAGGAAGCACAGAGAGTCCCATACAGGATAAATCCAAGGAGAAACATGCCAAGACACATATTAATCAAAGTATCAAAAATTAAATACAAGGAAAAAGTATTAAAAGCAGCAAGGGAAAAGCAACAAATAACATACAAGGGAATCCCCATGAAGTTAACAGCTGATCTTTCAGCAGAAACTCTGCAAGCCAGAAGGTAGTGGCAGGACATACTAAAAGTGATGAAAGGGAAAAACCTACAACCAAGATTATTCTACACAGCAAGGATCTCATTCAGATTCAACAGAGAAATTGCAACCTACACAGACAAGCAAAAGGCAAGAGAATTCAGCACCACCAAACCAGCATTACAACAAATGCTAAAGGAACTTCTCTAGGCAGGAAACACAAGAGAAGGAAAAGACCTACTATAAAAAACCCCAAACAATTGAGAAAATGGTAAAAGGAACATACATATTGATAATTACCTTAAATGTAGATGGATTAACTGCTCCATCCAAAAGACATAGACTGGCTGAATGGATACAAAACCAGACCTGTATATATGCTGTCTAAAAGAGACCCACTTCAGACCTAGGGACACATACAGACTGAAAGTGAGGAAATGGAAAAAGATATTCCATGCAAATGGAAATCAAAAGAAAGCTGGAGTAGCAATACTCATATCAGACAAAATAGAATTTAAAATAAAGACTGTTACAAGAGACAAAGAAGGACACTACATAATGATCAAGGGATCAATACAAGAAGAAGATATAACAATTGTAAATATTTATGCACCCAACATAGGAGCACCTCAACACATAAGGCAAATACTAACAGCCATAAAAGGAGAAATCGACAGTAACACAATCATAGTAGGGGACTTTAACACCCCACTTTCACCAATGGACAGATCATCCAAAATGAAAATAAATAAGGAAACACCAGCTTTAAATGATACATTAAACAAGATGGACTTAATTGATATTTATAGGGCATTCCATCCAAAAACAATAGAATACACTTTCTCCTCAAGTGCCCATGGAACATTCTTCAGGATAGATCATATCTTGGGTCACAAATCAAGCCTTCATAAATTTAAGAAAATTCAAATCGTATCAAGTACCATTTCCAACCACAATGCTATGAGATTAGATATCAATTACAGGAAAAAATCTGTAAAAAATACAAACACATGGAGGCTAAAATATACACTGCTAAATAACCAAGAGACCACTGAAGAAATCAAGGAGGAAATCAAAAAACACAGAAAGAAATGACAATGAAAACACGGTGACCAAAAACCTATGGGATGCAACAAAAGCAGTTCTAAGAGGGAAGTTTATAGCAATACAATCCTACCTCAAGAAACAAGAAACATCTCAAATAAACAGCCTAACGTTACACCTAAAGAAATTAGAGAAAGAAGAACAAAAAAACCCCAAAGTTAGGAGAAGGAAAGAAATCGTAAAGATCAGATCAGAAATAAATGAAAAAGAAATGAAGAACAGTGGCAAAGATCAATAAAACTAAAAGTTGGTTCTTTCAGAAGAAAAACAAAATTGATAAACCATTTGCCAGACTCATCAGGAAGAAAAGAGAGAAGACTCCAATAAATAGAATTAGAAATGAAAAAGGAGAAGTAATAACTGACACTGCAGAAATACAAAGGATCATGAGACATTACTACAAGCAACTATATGCCATAAAATGGACAACCTGGAAGAAATGGACAAATTCTTAGAAATGCACAACCTTCCGAGACTGAACCAGGAAGAAACAGAAAATATGAACAGACCAATCACAAGCACTGAAATTGAAACTGTGATTAAAAATCTTCAAACAAAAGCCCAGGACCAGATGGCTTCACAGGAAAATTCCATCAAACATTTAGAGAAGAGCTAACACCTATCCTCAAACTCTTCCAAAATATAGCAGAGGGAGGAACACTCCCAAACTCATTGTATGAGGCCACCATCACTCTGATACCAAAACCAGACAAAGATGTCACAAAGAAAGAAAACTACAGGCCAATATCACTGATGAACATAGATGCAAAAATCCTCAACAAAATACTAGCAAACAGAATCCAACAGCACATTAAAAGGATCATACACCATGATCAAGTGGGGTTTATCCCAGGAATGCAAGGATTCTTCAATATATGCAAATCAATCAATGTGATACACCATATTAACAAATTGAAGGAGAGAAACCATATGATCATCTCAATAGATGCAGAAAAAGCTTTCGACAAAACTCAGCACCCATTTACGATAAAAACCCTCCAGAAAGCAGGCATAGAGGGAACTTTCCTCAATATAATGAAGGCCATATATGACAAACCCACAGCCAACATCATTCTCAATGGTGAAAAACTGAAACGATTTCCACTAAGATCAGCAACAAGACAAGATTGCCCACTCTCACCACTATTATTCAACATAGTTTTGGAAGTTTTAGCCACAGCAATCAGAGAAGAAAAAGAAAGAAAAGGAATCCAAATCCGAAAAGAAGTAAAGCTGTCACTGTTTGCAGATGACATAATACTATACATAGAGAATGCTAAAGATGCTATCAGAAAACTACTAGAGCTAATCAATGAATTTGGTAAAGTAGCAGGATACACAATTAATGCACAGAAATCTCTTGCATTCCTATACAGTAATGATGAAAAATCTGAAAGTGAAATTAAGAAAACACTCCCATGTACCACTGCAACAAAAAGAATAAAATATCTAGGAATAAACCTACCTAAGGAGGCAAAAGACCTGTATGCAGAAAATTATAAGACACTGATGAAAGAAATTAAAGATGATACAAATAGATGGAGAAATATACCATGTTCTTGGATTGGAAGAATCAACATTGTGAAAATGACTCTACTACCCAAATCAATCTACAGATTCATTTCAATCCCTATCAAACTACCACTGGCATTTTTCACAGAACTAGAACAAAAAATTTCACAATTTGTATGCAAATCCAAAAGACCCTGAATAGCCAAAGCAATCTTGAGAAAGAAAATGGAACTGGAGGAATCCCGCTCCCTGACTTCAGACTATACGACAAAGCTACAGTAATCAAGACAGTATGGTACTGGAACAAAAACAGAAATATAGATCAATGGAACAGGATAGAAAGCCCAGAGATAAACCTACGCACATATGGTCACCTTATCTTTGATAAAGGAGGCAAGAATAAACAGTGGAGAAAAGACAGCCTCTTCAATAAGTGGTGCTGGGAAACTGGACAGCTACATGTAAAAGAAGGAAATTAGAACACTCCTTAACACTATACACAATAATAAACTCAAAATGGATTACAGACCTAAGTGTAAGTCCAGGCATGATAAAACTCTTAGAGGAAAACATAGGCAGAAAACTCTAGGACATAAATCACAGCAAGATCCTTTTTGACCCACCTCCTAGAGAAATGGAAATAAAAACAAAAATAAACAAGTGAGACCTAATGAAACTTAAAAGCTTTTGCACAGCAAAGGAAACCATAAACAAGATGAAAAGACAACCCTCAGAATGGGAGAAAATATTTGCAAATGAAGCAACTGACAAAGGATTAATCTCCAAAATTTACAAGCAGCTCATGCAGCTCAATATCCGAAAAACAAATAACCCAATCCATAAATGGGCAGAAGACCTAAATAGACATTTCTCCAAGGAAGATATACAGATTGCCAACAGACACATAAAAGAATGCTCAACGTCATTAATCATTAGAGAAATGCAAATCAAAACTGCAATGAGATATCATCTCACACCGGTCAGAATGGCCATCATCAAAAATCTACAAACAATAAATGCTGGAGAGGGTGTAGAGAAAAAGGAACCCTCTTGCACTGTTGGTGGGAATGTAAATTGATACAGCCACTATGGAGAACAGTATATGGAAGTTCCTTAAAAAACTAAAAATGTTTTTTAAATTTATTTTTGGCTGCATTGAATCTTTGCTGCTGCGCGTGGGCTTTGTCCAGTTGCGGAGAGCGGGGCCACTATTCGCTATGGTGTTTGGGCCCCGCAACGCAGTGGCCCCTCCTGCTGCAGAGCATGGGCTCCAGGCACATGGGCCTCAGCAGTTGTGGCATGCAGGCTCAGTAGTTGTGGCTTGTGGGCTCTAGAGCGCAGGCTCAGTAGCTGTGGTGCACAGGTCCCAGGTGCTCCACGGCATGTGGGATCCTCCTGGAGCAGGGATTGAATCCGTGACCCCTGCATTGGCAGGCAGATTCCCAACCATTTCGTCACCAGGGAAGTCCCTAAAAACTAAAAATAGAACTACCATATGACCCAGCAATCCCACTACTGGGCATATACCCTGAGAAAACCATAATTCAAAACAAGACATGTACCACAATGTTCATTGCAGCACTATTTACAATAGCCAGGACATGGAAGCAACCTCAGTGTCCATCGACAGATGAATGGATAAAGAAGATGTGGCACATATATACAATGGAATATTACTCAGCCATAAAAGGAAATGAAATTGAGTTATTTGTAGTGAGGTGGATGGACCTAGAGTCTGTTACAGAGTGAAGTAAGTCAGAAAGAGAAAAACAAATACCGTATGCTAACACATATATATGGAATCTAAAAAAAAAAAAAAAAAAATGGTTCTGATGCACCTAGGGGTAGGACAGAAATAAAGACGCAGACATAGAGAATGGATTGAGAACATGAGGAGGGGGGAAGGTTAGGCTGGGACGAAGTGAGAGGTAGCGTTGAGATATATACACTATGAAATATAAAATAAATATCTAGTGGGAAGCGCTGTATCTCATGGGGAGATCAGCTTGGTGATTTGCGAAGACCTAGAGGGGTAGAATAGGGAGGGTGGGAGGGAGGTGCAAGAGGGAGGGGATATGGGGATATATGTATACATATAGCTGATTCACTTTGTTTTACAGCAGAAACTAACACAACATTGTAAAGCAATTATAATCCAATAAAGATGTTTAAAAAAAAATGTTTTAAGAACTCATGGGAAACAGTAAGTTCTTCTGTGGCAATTGTTTTCCTATATGGAAAACAAGTAAAAATAGATTCTTACTCATACTCTTATGAGTATTAATTCCTTATGAATAAAAACAAAATGTATTAAAAATTTTAACCATTAATAAAAATAAAGAAGCATATCTAGTTATTTATTTAACAAAGCCCCAAGGCAAAGAAAATAAAGGAAAAAAGCATACATATGCATAAAAAAGTATGTATAGTTTCTTATACATAATATTCTGTACAAAGAAAAAAGGCAGAAAAAGATCCCCAAGGAATTAAGTTAAAAGGAATAACAGCAGATAAGGAGAAATATGTGTGATGTACACAATTGAAAAAAGTGTTTAGATATTTAAAGCCTAAAAACAAATAAGCAAAAATCCACATAAGCCAGTAGAAAAACTTGAAAAAACATCTGAAAAAGAATTTACGGAGCAGACTCCTGAAACATAAATCTACATGTAAAAAGATGAAAAATGTTTAATCTGACTCATGATCAAGGAATTGAAGAGTATAACAATAGTGAGCGATTAGATTGGCAAACGAATAAAGTCTGATAACATTAATGGTGGGGAGAAATGTAAATTGGTTCTGCCACATTGGAAATCAGTTTAATAATACCCGATAGAGCTGATAAAACTGATAACCTACAGTTTAAGTTTTGTTCTTTTAAGTATTTACCTTTAAAATAATGCTTCAAACATTTTTTTTTCAAAAAAAGACCTTTACAAATATTAAAGGTACATTTTCTTACTGGATGGCAGTTTAAATGAATGAACAAGGTCTATATACAGTACTCACTGCTCCTAAAAATCATAGCCCTTAATTCAATCAACAATTTTACAGTAATGGAAATAATAAATTGATTTAAGAATACACTTACAACTGTGTTAGGTATTATCATTACTTAATTATGAGGTAAAATTGTAAAAATGTGGATGAGAAGTTTCAAAGCTAATTAATCATAGTGGATGCCTATAATGAGAAAGAGAGGTAAATGGAAATGGGCAGGCATAAATAAATGGACATCACTTATATATACATATATATATAGATATATATTTACTTTGGGGAATATTGTTATTATATTTTAATATTAAACACATAGCATATTCTGTGACCCAGCATTCCAATACTTAATTATGCTCTTAAAAAATTCATATGCTTCAGACAATGTGTACAAAATGTTTATAGCATTTCTGTTTATAATATTAAAAACTTAGAAATTATACAAATGCTTACCTGAGAGAGGTTGAACATACATATTTTGGTGTACTCTCTCAAAGGAATATTATACATGAGCAAAAGTGAATAAACCACAGCCACACACAGCAACGTAGATGATTTTTTAAACTGTAATGGTGAGAGGGGGAAAAATAGGTCTATGAGACTCTGTTAGTGTAGTGCCTTTTCTATAAAGCTCAAATATAGACATATAGCAACAATACTTTGCTTAGAAATACATTTACATAAAATGAAAATATTTTATGAAAGTCAAGACAATGATGAAGATAGAATTCAGACTAGCGGTGACCTCTGGTGGGTGAAAGGCAAGAGGAAGATGGTGAAGACAAGTACCTGAGGGGATACAGTTAATGACAGGGTTCTAGTTCTTGAGTTGGATTGATGGTGTCACATGTGTTTATTACAGTATTGGGCTTTATGACTTGCATAAATATTACATGTATTATTTTTTATTTATCAACTATTATATTAATAGGAATGAAAATATAAATCTCTGAAGAAATGAGTATGGAAAAGATTAACATAAAAAATGTTTCACAGCATGGGAATGTTTCTTAGACATCTTTTATTCTAAATAATTTAAAAAAACAATAAAAATAATACACTTGAAATTTATTCAAATAAAATATATTTTGGAGGTCAAAAGAACATTAATATGACAACTAACATTAAAAATGTGCATAGTTATTAATATGGAATTTTAATTAGACTTATTCTGTATATTTCAGAGGTGCTAACTAATAATATTGAAAGAGGAAAGACTATAGGAGGGCTGAGGGTAGGCATTTTTGCCTCACAAGAAGGAGACTAGACTTTTAAACAATTAGGGATGCCCAATAAAATAAGAGCCTTCTTAAAAAACATAGATATGATAATGTGCCATAAAACATTTTAAAGTAATTTTTATATGAAGTGGTTAGAAATAAATTTCTCTCCAGCTCCAATATGTCTCTTTTGTGCATACATATTGCTAGAATCTTGCACTCTGAAACTAGAGTTTAAATATAAGCTTTGATCTTTACTAATTTAACATTTCTACACTCATCCTTTCATCTTTAAAATAATTTCACCTACTCTAAAGATTGGTTTTGAGCAGTAAGACAATCCATGTAATGGGCTTTTGCACAGGGATTAGCATATAGTTGTTGCTCAATAAATTTTGAATTCAATCATTATTATTATTTTATATTAATTATCAAATATGTTCTTGCTAGCATTGGTGACACCATGATCACTTAAAAGATTCTACCCTCACTGTCAGACTTACCCTTATCTACTAGGAGAAACACATAAATTAATAAACAATTATAGGACATGATAAGTGCTATACTAGAGGAACTATAGGATGCATTAGTAACATGCAGGATGTAGACAAAAATCTCGACCTGAGAAAGCTTCATGTCCAAACTGACACCTGAAAAATGAGAAATTCATGAGAACATGATTGGAGGACTGTTTAAAACAGAGCATACAGTAAATACAAAGGCAGTGTGATGAAAGAACACATAATATTCAGTAAGCTGAAGAAATTTAGTGTTTTAGGACCACAGAATGTAACGGAGGAAGTAACCAGAGGTGAAACAGCAAAGGAAATCAGAGGCTATATCAAGAAGGACCTTGAAAGCCTTTTAAAGTATTTTGAATTAATCACAAGATCCCTGGAAAGACATCCAAACTGTTTTATTAGACCGTTGAACATAATTAAATTTATATTATAAAGATGACTGGGATTTCTTCTTGAGATTGGACTTGAGAGAGCACATCTTCAGGCCGGAAGACTAGTTAAGCGCTCTTACATTAACCCTTGTGATAGGTGATGATGACCTACATGGAAGAGTGGTAGAAGTGAGGAAGACAAGTGGCAGTATTTCAGAGATAAAAGGAAGCTATAGTAAATGACACTGGTGATTGACCTTGATGAGAAGCAGAACATGAAGATAAAGATAGTGCCTAAAGTCTTGACTGCTAAAATGTTTAAGTTCAGGGCCATCACTTCTTAAAAGAAAATAGTTTTATTAGTATATTTATTATTTTACAATAATAAAATAAAAATAAACCAGACATTATCCCGTATATATAACACTATCAAGGCATTTAACATAAAATATTTTGCACTCTGAATTTTAGTCACTCTAATTAGTAAATCAAAATTGCTGTTAAAATAATCTGTGATAAAAATTTGTCTTATATGTCTTGTTTCTATCAAAATTAAACTATGAAAGTTTAAATGCTAGCTTGTCCCAATATCCAGTTTTATATAAAATGGTTCTTAGATTTGACAGACTTTCATGTGTTATTCTAGACCTTAAGTAGGGTTTTTGTTTTTTCCCCAGCTTTTCATTTTGTCAAGCTTACAGAAAAGTTGAAAGAGTAATACAGTAAAATCCGTATGATCCTCACCTTCACACAGGATCAACTGTTAATATATTGTCACATTTGCTTTCTCTTTTTCTCTATGTGTGTGTATGTGTGTGTGTGTGTAAATGCATGTGTTCTTGTAAGTGCTTTTGTACATATGCTTTTGCTGAATCATTTGAAGGTCACTTCCAACCTATCAGAAAAATTATTCAAAACTTGTGAAAAGGCAAAAGAGGTTACCAGTAATTTTTTCAGATCATCACTGGGCATGGTTTTGTCTTTTCTTGGCGATTTTATGACCATATAGGAGGAGAAATTAACTTGTACTTTTTTTTCATTGAAATGCATACAAATAGATGGAAAAACATATGCATAGACTGAAAATAAGGATAATAGTTAATAAACAGGGAGATTAAATTCTGATGTAGGCAATCTCTAAGCTGGCCCCAAATACTTCCTTTCCTTGCCTCCTGCTATTCATACCCTTTTAGATATAGAATACACTAAAAATGATAGGATGTTATTTCCCAGATTAGATCACAAACTCTGGCTTCTGTCTTGGGTGCTGTCTCCCACTCTTTCACTCACTCGATCTGATGAAAGCTTTGGATTGAGTTTTGAGCTGCTTTAGGAGAGGCCTGTGTAGCAAGTAACAAAGACCTCTGTACAGTGAGAAACTGAATCTGCTCACAGTAATGAAGGTGAGCTTGGAAGCAGTCCCTCCATCTCCCACTACAGCCTCGGCTCACAGCTTACTGTAACCTTGAGTTACATACATGAAGCAAGCAGCTCCTACTTTCTTGACCCATGAAAAGTGTAAGATAATAAAGAAGGCTATTTAACGATATCATTTTTGTTTCATTTAGTCCATAGCGTCCATTTTTAAAAATGATTTCTCTTCTTCTGTGTATCTTTAAACCACATTTATGTTTATTTGCTATTTTACATAGTGTCCCTAACTATGACATGGAAAATTAAATAATACAAAAGGGAAGAAATACAAATAATATTAAATATTATACGTACTATTGCAACAAAATGAAATAAGAATATATAGGTTAAAGCCATATACTTAGTCCTATGAGTATCCAAATCCAAAGGATATATAATGTATAAAGTCTTAAGATCTAAGTGTTTATTTTGTTAAATTACCCATATAATTAGAGTTTTTATTAAAAATTATGCTAACGTTCGAAATTATAAAAGTACAAATGCATGGTCATAAAATGATTCTGAAATATTAAATTACATTAATTTTTTAAAATTTAAAATAAAAATATCTGAAAATTATCCAGAGATAACTACTTTTTGCACCATATAATAAAATTTAACTTTAAATTTTGCTGGGAAAATAATAAAATTAAATACTAGAAAAAATGCCGACTATAAGCAAAACCAAATTTACTCATAATAAGAAATGAGATCCTATGAAAATCTCTCCTTCCTTCCTTTTTTCCTTTCTCTCTCTCTCTCCCTTCCTCTTTCTTTCTTTTTTTTCCCTTATTTAGCTGAACATGAATTAGCATACCCTGACTTAGGAATCATTTTTATGAATGACTATGCATGGCACATATACTCAGAAAGAGAAAGTACAAGATTGAGATTCTTTTTAACAATCCTGTATTCTGATTTCTATTGCAAATTATGGATGGAAAATGAGTTGTCTACTTTAAAATATTATCTACTTAGTTATTTTTCATTCGTATACTGCTTTTTCAAAACTCCTCTTTCTTTTTCCTGTTTCCAAAGGTAATGAAACCTCTGAACTTTATTTAGATTAAGTAAAAATGAATAGAATTTGCAAGGTAATGCATATGGCCAAGGGATTATTTATTGATATATCACTAAACATTTTAGAGCTCAGTGTGGCCCTGGTCCAAGGCATCCTGCTGCCTGCAACAGCAGAGGTAGCCAGGTACTGTAGGGTGGTATCTATCACCTAGCAACTAATCGAAGCAACAGTGTGCTAAGGAGTGAACCAAGCTATCTAACCAAGATTAAGTGGGAAAAGAAAGAGCCTTGAGTGTTATTTTTCCTTTAAAGCTGTCTAAAATACACAGCATCTTACTAAAACACGGAGTAATCTGTTTGTACAGACTTTAGGTCTAACACTGGCCAAAACTTCAGAAAAATCAATTAGTAAAGATAAAGATAGTCAGAGTTATACTCCCAATTCCATTCAGTAAAAAATGTCTACATATGGATTTTCCAAAAATTGTATTTATTTAATTGCTTATTTATCTAGTTGCCTATTTATTTACATACATATTTAAATAGGCTCCACTTTGAATACATGCTTTTTAAAAACTATGCAAAACATGCATATTGCAAGGCAAGTTTCTTTGTATGACATATCTTGTGTTCTACTTCTCATTCGCTTGGCATCATCTATGGTCATTTTTGATCAGAGGCTGATCATTTTCTTCAGGCTTCAACGAACCTGATGCAGGAGCCTAGAGAGTGACCCTCAAAATTGCTCAATATCTTGAGGCCTCAAGATAAAGCTGGCTTTCTTTTATCATAAGTATGCATGCCTAACCATTGATAACCCACTAACTCATGGTCATCATGCCCCACAGGCCATGTTCCACCAATGTGGGGGTGGGCACAGGAGCCAAAGGCTAAATGTTCCCCCAAGGCAACTCACTGTTGAGCAATTCTGAATCACTCGCTAGGCTCCTCTACAGGCCCAGGGAGGAACAGAGCACCAGATGCCCTCCCTAGTGACCTCAGTAATGCTCTACCTCCTCCAGTTGCTTTTGCAACATCAGGTTTGAGGTAGCACAGAGAACTCAAGCTACAATTGTTGGCATTGGAAGTAGCCCTGGAAACAGATCCCAAGGATAGGACTCTAGAAATAAAATACTTAATGGGCAGATAGAAACTAGGGCCCCATTTCTGGTACTAAGTGAAGTGGTGATAATACCTGCATATAGTAGCATCACAGTTACTAAAACTCACACAGGTATTGATATGAAATTGGTACATGTGGAGGATAAAGCTGAGAAGACTTTGGATTCTAAGGCAACAAAGGCATTTGGATGCTATTTAAAGATGTGTGAAATTAGCTGGTTTTGGTTAACAACTTTATGGGGTATTTTTTGACTGTGCCACATAGCTTGTGGGATCTTAGTTCCCCGACCAGGGATGGAACCCAGGCCCCCGGCAGTGGAAGTGTGGAGTCCTAACCACTGGACCTTCAGGGAATTCCCCCTGGTTAACTACTTAGAAGTCTTGGAAAAAATGAAAGACGGGCTCAGGTCAATTAAGTATTAGCTGAAATCACTCAAGAAGACCTCCCAGGGTAACTTTGAAGATACCCTCATGTCTTGCAGCTACAGTACAATTTGTGCTGAAAATTAGTCCTACAATTTTATTCTAAATGTGGCAGGGCTACAAAGGAGACTTATTCTGCAACATCAATAGGTTCCCTATGCAAAAGTCTAAGTCTTGATAGGAAAAAAGTGAAAACCTGAGCTCTGGGATGGGGAAATCTTGAAAGCACAGTTTCCTTTGAGCAATATTGACAAAAAGAAGAGCTCTCATCCTTGTTATATGATGAAAACCCTCAACTTGTGTGGGGACCCAGCAAAGATATCACCTGAGGCAGAAGCTTTGCAAGATGATGCTGGCCCTCCTCTGAATTTTTCCTGCTTTCTCTCCTTAGGGCTTTGAGACAATTAACAAGAGAAGAATTCAGCCTGTGTTCCAAGAGAAAATAGTTTACCTTACTACTCTGAAATAATTGCAAGACCAAATATATATGTATATATTTGGGCAGGAACTGAAGGAACACATATAGTGGTGGATCATAAAAGTTTCTGACTAGAGTAGGAGTACAGAATATAAAGCTGGGTGGATAATTTATTGTAATGGAAGAACTCTACCACGTATTAGAGATTAACTTCCTGCCAAGCATATCTGCAAACTTCTCTTGATACACTGCTAAGAAGGGATTATTGATACAGGATACAAAATTTGCCCTGAGTTAATGAGGTGAGAATGATGGAACTGCCTTGGCAGAGTATTGAGGAAGGATTTATGAATTTCGTATGTGGTACCAGAGATTCTCTCCACCAGAATATGAACCCTGGGAGACCTTCTAAGTGAGATGTAAGAGAATGGAGGATGTCCTGGTGAGTGGGTCTACGAGACATTGTTGAAAACCTTGTCTTGGCTGTCCACCAGAGGTTGGGATCAAGAGTAGGAAAAACACTGTTAAACTGGGCTCCATATCTTCATTGGAAAATGCAGGATTTGGGAATGGCTGAGGCTTGCTGGCAATTAAACATCAGAGGTGATATAGACCTTATTCTTCTAATGTTCATAAGTAGTAAATATAATACAATGAACAGGGAAAGGATACCCCATTTATAAATAGCAACTATATCTATGAAATGAGAAGGATGGGAGGTAGCTATATCTGTAAATTTTTATTTATGTTTTAAAAGATCTGGTGTAAAATTTTTGAATTGGTATTATGTGTTTAATCTCAGTGACAGATGCCCATGTTCAATCTATGCAATTTACTGTACTTTATGTATGTTTGGAGTGTCCTTATTAGATTATTTTTATAAAACTTTTGCAACAGTTAGTCTAGGCTAGAATATTTTTCAGTAAGATGCAACCTAAATATCCTAGAGACTCCTTATGTGTCAAAGAGGGGCTGTGTTCGAATAGTTCCTTATGTATCCAGTTTCACTGAAGCTCTATTTTGACACATGCTTCCATAATCACAGAGGAAAGGGAAAGAGAATACAGTGTATCATGAGCTGGCTTTATAAATTTCTAGCCAAAAGTGAGCCTTTGTGACCTCTGCTTACATTTAATTGGCCAAAGAATGTCACATGACTGTCTTTTAATTCAATAGGGTGAAAATGTACAATCCTATCACCAGAGGAAAGAGTGACTATCAAAATGTTGTATATAGTCATACAATTGATTTTTTTTTTTTTAACTTTCAGAATTAGGCCAAAGTAAAAAACCAAACAAATAAAACAAAACAGGAAACTTGAAAGAAAGTATTTTGATTTGTAAATACCAGGCATCATTGAGCAAAATTCAGCAAGAGTTTGGAGGACGGATATAGGGCTAATTAATTATAGAGCAATATGATATAAGTAAGATGCTGAGAGTAGAAGTTTGTGTGAGGACTAGCTAAAGGGCAAAGTCTCAGATACTACAGGTCTTCAGTCTCTTATCTATGTTTTCAACATTGAAAGAGCCCTAAAAACCACTTGGCCTGAATATTTATACATTTTATTGCAGAAATATACCAATGTACTGATTTAAAGGATGCTTTTTATTATCCACCAAATTCTGAATTCTAAAACATATTTTTCCTCCAAAAGTTTTGGATAGGGTAGAGTAAACCTGTACTATCCTGGGTCAAAATCATGTTTAGGGTGGAGCTGGAAGAATTATATGAGAATACAGTAACAGTTGTCTCTTTCCTACAGTGTTGATTCAAGAATAGTTTGTCTCTCACTGAAGGCCCACATTTGGCATGACACAGGGTCACAGGTATCTGAGAGCAGCTTCATATATTCCTGTAGTTGATGGTATAGAACAGATTAAGGGTGGAATGTTTCCTGATGGCAAAGATATAATGAGAGGAGTATTAATGTGAGATAAAACGCAAAGGCTAATGTAGACTCAAGAAACAGTCTAATGAGCAGAGTCCCCTCTGCCTTCCGTGGTGAAGATGATGAAAATGAAGAAGACGATGAAGTTTTTCTTGATACTTAGAAGACAGTTTGAAAAAGGGATTGGGAAGGGCAAGCCCTTGAAATGAGGGGAAAAAACCACACGTGAGTAGGGAAGTTGCATTTTGAAATGGATACTTTACCTAAAATAAAATAAATGAAAATAACTAATGTAGTAATTTTAGCTTTAGTTTCTTTTCCTCCCCGTCAAAGAGATGCTCTTTCTCCAACTCTGAGCAAAAGTGGTGGGTTATATATAAAAAACATAAGAGAATTTTACAAATCTATGCATATCTGAATTATATATGATAATACCAATACCCTTCTTTCAAAATTTCCAGTAAGTATTGCATTTAATTATAATTCCTTTGATTATTTAAATAGATCTGGTAGAATTTATAAATAACTGGGCAATCAGTAGGTTTCAGAGCAAGCTCAATGTTTAAAAAAATTGAATGTAATACTAAAATCATCAAAGTTTCTGCATTTTATTTTACTTTTTTAATATTTTTTGGCTGCATTGGGTTTTCGTTGCTGTTTGCGGGCTTTCTCTAGTTGCAGGGAGTGGGGGCTACTCTTCATTGCGGTGCACAGGCTTCTCATTGTGGTGGCTTCACCTGTTGCAGAGCACAGGCTCTAGGTGCGCGGGTTTCAGTAGTTGCGGCACGTGGGCTCAGTAGTTGCAGTGTGCGGGCTCTAGGGTGCATGGGCTTCAGCAGTTGTGACTCGAAGGCTCTAGAGTGCAGGCTCAGTAGTTGTGGCACATTGGCTTAATTGCTCCGCACCATGTGGGATCTTCCTGGACCAGGAATTGAACCCATGTCCCCTGCATTGGCAGGCGGATTCTTAACCACTGCGCCACTGGGGAAGTCCCTTTCATTTTATTGATATATGTATAAGCCTACAACATCTTGCATCTCTTACTTCACCTGACATATCTTTCATAATTCAGTTTTCAATTAGGCATTGATTCCATAAAATAACAGAAAAGACCCAGAAATATTTAGCCTCTGCAGAATATCCATGAACTGTTTTTATTGTGGATGGACTGATGATAGAGAGTGTGTAATCCAGACTTAAGTTGACTGGCTTCCTAGTGATCAAGGCTGATAGATCTGTGTTTATGTTCAGATTTGTGGGGTGTCAGCTCTTTTCCATGTAAGGGTTTAAATGTTTTTTTAAAGGCTTGTCTCCCACTGGTTCTCATATTCCTATCATTTCGTTGCAGTGGCAGAAAAGCTGTGGGAAGTCTCCAGCATGACAAAGCTCAACAGGCTGTGAAGGCAAAAAAAACCCAAAACCAAAAAACAATTTTTTGAAATGGGAACCAACAGAGGAAAAGAGACTCTGTCTGGAATAACTTGATGATATTTAAGGCCCACTGTACAAATTTTCCGAAGGAGACGTTTTCTTAGCAGCAGGTGTTTGTTAGTAAACCCTCTAACACAGCAGTCCCAACCTTTTTGGCACCAGGGACCGGTTTTGTGGAAGACAATTTTTCCACGGACGGAGTGGGGGGATGGTTCAGGCGGTGATGTGAGCAATAGGGAGCGGCAGATGAAGCTTCCCTCGCTCTCCCGCCGCTCACCTCCTGCTGTGCGGCCCACTTCCTAACAGGCCATGGACCGCTACCCATCCGCGGCCCCGAGGTTGGGGACCCCTGCTCTAACATGTTATTTCAGTTAACAAAAATGTGTTTTTGCCTGATCTAGAGCTAGACTCTGAAGCAGTATTCTTCGTGTGTTTATTTAAGTAAAGTGAACTGGGTAAGTTTGTTATTGTAATGTAACCAATTACCATACATTTAATGGCTTAAGAAACAACGCATTTATTATGTTGCAGTTGTGGAGGTCTGAGGTCCAAAATTAGTCTCACTGGACTAAAGTCAAGGTGTCAGCATGACTGGTTCTGGCTGGAGGCTTTAAGTGAGAATCTGTTTACCCATCCTTTTCAACTTCTAGAGGTTGTCCTAGAAGCCTCTGGAGGCCAATTTCTAGATGCTCCTAGAAGCCACATTCCTCAGCTTGTAAACCCTTGTGTCACTCTAATCCTAGCTCCAACATGACGTCTGCTACTACCACTCTAAATTCCTGTTTCTCTTATATAAGGGCCCTTATGATAATACCAAGCCCATACAGATAACACAGGATAATCTCTCTGTCTCAAGATCTTTAAATTAATCATATCACAGCTTCCGAGGATTAGGACTTGGATATCTTTGAGGAGCTATTATTCAGCCTACCACACAGAACAATGCTGAGTTGCCATATCAGCATACTTTTTTTTAAAGCTCTTAATGCAGCCACATTTTTACCTTCTGCTCAGATAGATGTGAGTTTAAATGCAAGTTTCCCCACTTATTAGCCATGTGACTAAGGGAAATATAACTGATGCATCTGAATTTCTGAGTCATCTAACAATCGGTTATGATTATAGAGTCATGGATTAAATTGAAATTTTGAAAAGATAATGTCCTTAGTATTTTGTATGTGTTCAGTTATGTTCTCTGATATTATTATTGTTATAGAAAACATGGCAGAAACATAGTGATGTCCCTAGGAAGTGAACTTTCACAGGTTCAGAAAGTAGCTTTCCAGAAGATTTTAGCAAGGAATATTTTATATTTTATATGCCAGTGGTCTTTGTATTTAACAGACAATTGCAGGAGCCACTGTGGGATTACAATTTTGGGGAAATGGTTTCTTAGTAAAGCAGCCCTTCCTTCTGAGTTCCTAATTAGGAACAATTAATAAGAACAATTAATTAGAAACTAATTTAGAGATTGTACATTTTTATATGGACATTCAAGAGTCCATGATTTTTTTTAGTGAAGGAATTAACAGTGGGGCAACAGAAGAGGAAATATGTGATTCCTAGACAAATCCTTGAACTCCTTTTCTAATTGTATCTGATCATGAATGGCTTTGGGGTTTTCTACTCACTATTTTTAATGTTGAAAAAGGAAGCATACAAAACACATTATCACATCAAAATTTCAGTTGTAATTGTTAAGTAATTTGATATATGATTATAAAATTTATGTGGTAGAACAAGGGCAAGAAGCTGCCAGAAAAGAAATGTAATGTGATGGTTTTTCCTTAGCAGCTATCAAGGCTTATTCTAAAGTTACTATAATTTAAATTTTAATAGTTGCGTGGAAACAGAAACAATTAACCCATGGCATAGAATAGAGAGCCAGAAACAGATTCATTTATATATGAGAAATTTTTTAAAACAGAAGTAGCATTGCAGACCACTGGAAAAAGAAGGGAATAGTTCTGGGATAGCTGGGTTATCTGGGATACTTAAAATCGGATTCTTACCACAGCACTTACAGAGCAATCAATTTAAAATTAACTAAAGATTTAACTGTGAAATGAAAAATGTAAAAACATTTAGACAAATTAGAGAGTTATAGTTTTATGATCTACGGATACGAAAGGATTTCTTAAACAACACCCAAGAAGTAATCACCATCAAAGGAAAGACTGATAAATGTCGTTTATCAATGAAGAATTTGAACTTGTAAAATGGTATTATAAAATATTTGACATACAAGCTGCAAATTAAGGAAATTATTTACAATGCATATAATCAAATTGTATTGATCTAAAAATATATAAAGATTCCCAAGTATATATAAAACTATCAAACCAATAAAAAATGAACAAAAGACACGAACAGACTTTTCTCAAAAATAAAACATTAATGACTAATAACATGAAAAGATGTCCAACCTCATTAATAATCAGAAATATGCAGTTAAGACCACAATTAGTAACTACTTTACTATTCTTATTTGAAATAAAAAAATGCATCTAGTACAAAGTGTTGATAAGAGTATGGAACCTAAAGAACTCAGATAAGTTCTGGTGGAAATATTAATTTGTACAATCATTTTGAAATACAATTTAAAATGATACAGTGAAGTTGAACATATGAATATATTATGACTCAACAGTTTTATTCTCAGTTGTATATATTGCTACAACTCTTGAAAAATGTGCACTAGAGGAAATGCACATAATAACTCATAGTGTAACAGTAAAAAACCATGAAACAGACTAACAGTAAAAAACCATGAAACAGACTAAGTGCCCTTTATAACAGACAAATAAATTATGGTAAGTCACAAAGTGGAATACTGTGAACTCTGAGAATTAATAAACTACTGCCACATAAGGCAACATAGGTAAATCTAAGAAATGTATAAACGAACAAAAAAACAAAAATAAGGGTGGATAAAGATGATTGTTTCTACAAAGATCAAAACCAAGCAAAACTAAGCATCATATTGTTAGGCATTCATAAAAATGTGCTAAGCTATTTTTAAAATACAGGAAAAATAAAAATTAAGGTTATTAAGACAGTGTTGTCAGGTGTCAAAAGAGTATTGTCAGAGAGCAGCAGGGAGTTTTCTTTAATGAAATGAGCAATTTGGGCAGAAGTTACACAAGTATGGAAACTTGTGTTGCATAGCCACTACCTGCACCAAGCTGTTTAAATTCAGTTTTTCGGCTATACTAGCCACATTTAAATGTTTAATAGCTACATGTGTCTAGTGGTCATTATATTGGATAGAGCTGATTGTAGAACACTATAACTTTCTGTCACTGCAGAAAGTTATATTAGACAGCACTGTTTGCTATAAGCTTCACGTCCATTAAATATACTTTTCTGTATCAAGTACTGCATAAAGATTTTAAATGTACTATCTTTTAACCTAGTAATCTATTTATTTCAATGTACCTTAAAAAAATACTATGAAATACAGATAAACATTTTAGGCATAAACATGATAATTGTAGCGTTATTTAATTTTGAAAAAAAAAAAGACCTCAATATCTAACCAAAGAAAAAATTGAAGGTAACTATGACACCTCAAAAAATCACAATTTGTAATAAATAAAAAGCTATTTTACTGACTTGAGAAAGCTTCTGAAATAAATGCTAGGTTAAAAGGAAGGATACAAAATAAAATATTTTGTGTATTCTCAACTATTAAAAATTGAATATAAACAAGATGGGAGAAAAAACAACAACAAAAATTGTACAAATAATAACATGAAAACAAACATCATAGACCCTGTTCCAATTGCTTTACAAAAATTAAATCTGATATTCCTCATAAGAACCCAATTTCATAGTTACCATTTATTTCCTTTTTCAGACAAAGAATATGAGAAACAGATAAGTTATATGGCTTGCCTAAGGTCACACAGCTAACAAGTGTCAGAGTTGGGATGCAAATCCAGGCATTCTGGCTATCAACTTCAAAAGGTTAAAACTGATACCAAGATTTAGTCTGACTTTATTTATTTTACTTTCCACTTTTGCTTTTAGGGGTGTGTGTGTGTGTCTGTGTCTGTGTGTAATTTATGTGATCTACACAAGTAACTTAGAAGAAATATAGTAAGATTACAGAACAGTCATAGTATAGCAACTAAAGTGGAGGCAATGGCCATGATAGAGGGAGGATGAAACACTGAGAATCCTGATGTGGAACTCAAGGCAATAAGGCATAACTTCAGGCATAGCTAGTAAAAGCAGTCTAACAGGGAATTAGTGATGACAGAGTGGTCTTGATCTATCAGGTAAACAATCTGAGCTGATAGAAAGACCAAGGCCAATTTTAAAGATACAGACATCGTTAAGTTATAAATCAGTGGCTGCGATGACAAGTTTCATATATGATACATATGGAACTTTTGTTATGTCTTTCAACCAACAACTGTACATAATTGAATAATTACAACACAATCGAAAATGACAGTAAGAGTTCTTTTACGTGAAATAAGAATTTTGGAGTAAAGTAGCCATGATTTGTCACCAGAGATTATTTTTCTTACTCCTCCAACAATTACTATTGTTCAACTGAAATATTAAAATAATTCTGTTTTTTGTTAAAGAAGAAAAGTTTTTTATGTTAAAGAACTGGGAAATTTTAATTTAAAAACCTAAGCAAAATAATTTAAGAATCACCTATAATGTTTAATTCACATAAAACATTTACTATATTTTTCTATTTATCTTTTTTTCTTGTGAGTGCATATGTACTTTTAAATGCTTCTTTTTATCTTCTAGTTCAAGAATCTATATTTAATCCTTCTTACATATTCACAGTCATTCTAGATTCTTTTCTCTCTTTGAATTTTTATTGGAACATAATATATTGCTGAAAAGTGCAAAAATCATACATGTCAGCATAATTAATTTCACAAATGGAGCATGCTATGTGCTCACAACCCCACAACCCTGAGCAAAAAACAAAAAAACACAGCATATAAGAAATGTACGTTTTTGTGTGTCTGGCTAGTTTTGTTTAAAATGCCGTTCGTTAAAATCAGTCATACTCTTGCATATAACATTGGTTCATTCATTCTAATTCCATTATATTATTATATTGTGTGAAAATGCCGTCATTTATCTGTTCTAGCTTTGATGGCTATTTATCCATATTTTTACTATTACAAGGAGCACTGTTATGAAAATTCATGGACATTAATTTGGAGATCAGATGTATGCATTTTGTTGAATATAGTCCTTGGAGTGTAATTCCAAGTTCATAGGGTATGCATATGTTCAGCTTCAATAGACACTGACAGATACAGGTATCCAAAGGAGTAATAATGGTTTAAATTCCCACCAGTAGTGAATGATAGTTTCAATTGCTCTGCATTTTGCTAACACTTGGTATCGCCTTGTGTTTTAATTTGCATTTCGCTGTACCCAAAAAAGTTGAGCACTTTTTAATATATTTACTGTTCATTTTGGATATCCTTGTTTAAAGAGATGCCTGATTAAGACTTTTGCTTTTGCTTTTTCAATTAGATTTTTCAGTCTCTTTGATACTGATTGGTAGCTATTTTATAAAAATGCTGGATATGTGTCCTTCATCAGATGTATTAGTACATATATCTTCTTCTACTTTGTAGCTTGCTTTTTCACTGTCTTTGTGGGGTTTTTTTCATAAATGTAAGTTCTTACTATAAATGTAGTCTAATTTGTAATTTTTAAAAGAAATCTTGTGTTGTTCATGGTAATAGTTTGTCCTTATAAGTTTCTTCTAAGGTTTTCCTGTTCCTCTATTCAAATTTAGATTTGAAATTCATCTGGAGGAAATTTTTCCCTGTAATACAAGTCCTGTTTACCACAAACACTCTCAGCTTTAATTTATTTGAAAATGTCTTTGTTTCACTTTCACTATAAAAGTGTATCTTAACTGGTTATAAACTTCTAGGTTGGCAGTTATATTCTTTCAGCAATTTAATAATGCAGTCCGTGTTTTCTGGCTTTCATAGTTTCTGGTGAAAAGTCATCCCTTACTCTTCTTATTTCTGCTCCCAGAATATATTCTTTTTTCTCTCGCTACTTTTAAGATTTCTTCTTTGCCCTTTTTCTTCAATAGTTGCACCAGGATATACCTAGATGTGATTTTCTTTGTATTTATTCTGCATGGGGTTTGCTGAGCTTACTGAATTTGTGATTTGGTGTCTTTTTATGCTTTGAAAGGTCTCAAACATTATAACTTCAAACATTGGTATTACCCTAATGTCTCCTTTTCTTTCTGGACTCTGGTTACACTCCACTTACATTTTCAGTGTGCCCTAGTTTCTTCTCATGCACTTATTTTTCTTTCCTGTTTATTTCTGTGGCTCAATTTAGGTATATTAATGGGACTTCGAGGTTACAGAATCTGTATTTTGTAGTGACTAATCTGTGTAGTGGACACAAAGATGCACCTATCAGCCTTCAAGCAGTAACTTGTTGCCCCACATGCCAGTAGAAAGCCTGCTATCAGTATCTTCAGGCTTGATTCAGCTGCAAAGAGCTGCCCTGCCTAAGAGAACACTCTTCCTGGGGCAGCATATGATCAATGATTGATGGAGGAAGAATAACGGCCCAGAAATTTTGGCCCAAAGTAGGACAACTCTGATGGGCCATACGTGCTCCAGACTTCCCTATTGTTTTGAGCAATATTTTTCTGAGCCTGCATGGCGAACAGCTTTTTCACAATTCCCAATCCTGCTTTTCCGCCTCCATTTTACATGTGTGGATCCCTAACAAATACTGTATACAAATGACCATCTCAGCATCTCCTTCTTGAGAAATCAGTCTATGACCACCAGTGATACTGGGGGTGTTCAGAGAAAGCAGGTTATGATGATGTTTTGGAGGTGGATTACTTGCTGTCAACCTGGCGGTGAGGATTACATCCATGGCTGTAGATGGAGCACAGGAAGCCCCTAGAACAAAAAAGCAGTTCAATTGTTAAAAACCACTGGTGGTAAATCAGGATGGCATACTCGATAGTAAAGAATGTACTAGTTGGTGTGACTTATTGATTGTTTGAAAATATAGGGCGAGTAATAATTATACAGTGATTTTGGATTGATATTACTAAGTTTTAATACTCTAGAAAAAATAATAAAAGGCTACAGGCAACTCACAGACTACTGAAAGCCAAGTGTAAAGGCCAGAGGACCTTCCTAGCAATTTAAAAGAGGCTCTTACCTCTTACAATGGGAGGGGAGAGCTGAGGACTAGTCCCAGGACTTAATAGGGTGGTAGAATACGATAGAAGGTTAAACATGCAGATGAAGTAGTTTCTCTCTTTGGGTGAAAGCTCAGTTTTGGGAAAAAAATGGGACGCTGAGAGTTGGGATGGGACATCTGTTAAACTTTGTAACTCTCTCAGATCACTTTTAACCCTTTGACCCTGCTGCAGTAGCCCACTTCTTCCTATTAGGAGCTAGCACTCCTAATTTTCTTGAAGACAGTGCAGAGTCCTCTCACCTGCATGGTAACATGTGCACTTCTCAGGATATGTCCATCACTCCCCTCCCAGACACTAGCCTGTAAACAGGTTATTTAATTCACAGAATAACTCAGCCAATATCATGCTGAACTTGATAAGAAGGGAAAAGAGATCACACCGCAAAAGAGCTGAAGACTTGGCCAGAATATAGTCTAAGGAACTGGGAAAGTATATGTGTGAAGAGATTCCAAATATTCTTGAAAAAAGGACAGAACCTAAGTTTGGCTAGGGAAGAGTTTATTGATTTGGGAGCACTCAGCTGAGATACATTTTAACACTATGGTAAGGACCTCAGAAGAAGTTCCAAACTAGCTACCAAAGTGGCTCCTAAAACCTGAAAAGAGAAACGACAGTGTTGAGCAAAGCTGAAATGCCAGCACTGCTGAGGCAGACAGTGGAGGAAGAGGTCAAAGGTGCATGGAAGTAGGCGTGCTGGAATATGTACACAATATAAGGCCAAAAGACCCAATAGATTATGTTCCACAGTAAGACTTAGAGATTACATTATTTACCATGGCCATAAAGAATGGGCTGGTGAGAGAAGTATCAACATTTACTAAAACAGTCAGTGATGAAATGCTGTTTTGAGTTCAGAGCTGAAGGAAAGAGAAGCTGTTACATGACTAAGCTTACTGCAAGTAAGAGTAACAGTAGAGATGATAGGACCCTGAAAAACAGAGAACAACAGATAACAGGTGGTGGCACTCAACTGCCAAGAACAAAGTGGACACAATATTCATGAGTCACAGGATCAGAATGACATCCAAGGAAAACTGACCCACAGTGATTGTTAATAACACAGTGGTATCACACAGGACAGCCAATAAGGGTACTACTTAGCTTCTACCATCAGAGAAAATCAAGGATAAATGACTAGGAGACTAAGGGCAGTTGTCCCCAGTTAAAAAGTCATATCCTTTGCCCAGTTTCCAGATCTGAGTAGTTTTTCAGACTAGAAATCCATATGCTAGAGAAGAGAAGAGACTGGGATTTCCAGCAAGCATACTGGACAACTTTTTACATGACTGTAGGCAGTGATCAAAATTCATAGATCTCTATACCTGAAAAGGGTTCATTTTATTGTATATGAATTATATATCACAATGAAACTTAAAAACAGAAAAATTAATTCAAAGCATGCCCTACTCCACTACCATTCTTTTTAAAATCCTCCAGTGGCTACACATTACTTTTAATCTTTTCAGCTGCATTCTCTGGACTGTTTTACTCTTTTAGCTAATCTTACACAATTCTTCCCCTTGTGGTTAGATGTCACCCTGGCTCTTCAAATCGCCTGGCCTTCACAGTAGGGTTTGTGTGCCTGCTAATTAATCCCCACACATCTATAACATATCAACATAAGCATCGCATACTTTAAAGAAGCCTTTTCTAAATTCCAAAATCTAGGTAAAGCACATACATGTAAGTGCTTTCATACAAAGCACTTACTTTAGTATATACTTAACTATTCATAAGTGCAATTATACGATTGATGCTTTTCTCCCCACAGTAATCCATAAAATTATTAGAGCAGAGGTCCATTTTCTTTTCTACATCATTTTACCTCAAGGACTTAGCACAATGTCTGGCACATACCATGTGTGGAATAAATATATTTCAAATTATAGGATAAATAGATATTTTTATCACATGATTTTCTATCTTTATTACTAAAAAGTATTGGGGATTATTTATTTCTTTATGTGTATTACTATGTGTATTTTAATAGTAAGTATCAAATTTACTGGGTACTCCTATATCTTGTCTTAAATAGTCAGTAAAAATGACTTTTAAACTAAATTCCTTTATAATAATCACGAATGCTCTTTTGTACTTACTCCACAGGAATCATAGAGTCAAATGAAATGTTAATTGACATCCAATTTGAGTCTTAAAGCACTACCAAATATAAACTCTAAATAATTACCATTAAAATATTCATTAAATTTTAGATGGAGAATAATTGCCATTTTAAAACCTTTATGGAGTTAGCTATGACCAACCTAGGTAGTTTTGAGAAAGAATTAGATGGTTTAAATAAATACAAAACACTAGTAAATAACATTTTCTGCAAACATTCACCGTTATGTTTTTAGACCTTCCGCTTGGTTTAGTAGATTTCTCATCTTATGTGTTTCTCAGAGCATAAAATCGAGATGGTTCAAACAGCCATCTGCTACATTCTATGAAATTTTTTATGTCCCTTGTTATCTCTACGCCTGCACATCTGGTTGTGTTTCGGTTGAAACAAATAAAATATTCAGATTCTTTTCATATGAACCTTAAATAATACTTACCAAGTAAACACGACAATTGATAAAAGGCAAAATGGAAATAAACATCACAGTGAATTAATGATTGGTTACTAAAATTTGAGTGTAGTAATCCAGCTTTAACTTACTGTGTTACTTGTGAATATTTAATTGCTAAAAAATAAGACTAGAGATGTGTGTGTTATAAAATTTATGTTCAAAGTGGTGAAATAAAACAAACTTCCTTTCAGAGTTTTAAATGTGGTTAAATCCACTTCTTTTATGGTAATGATCATATAAATCAAGTTGTATATGTGATATATATCTCTCTATGTATATATATGTATGCCTCGAGGTGACAAAAAGACAATATATAAGTGATAATTTATGTCATTATCCCCTGTGTACACTCTCACTAACAGCTTGATAGATGAATAAATTCTAGATGTAGACTGAGAAGGAATAAATCTTTAACTTAGAAGTTGAATACAAAAACTCCATTGAAGAGATGACTATTTCCCTAAAGAAATAAGCAGGCATGTCCAACACATGGCAAGACCACTGATTCAATGTTTATTTAGAAATAAAATTAAAATATATGGCAATGTATTTCCCAAGCTCATGTGGATCTCTGGATTAATAGCTAACATGTCAAGTCTTTTTTTTTTTTCTCATGAGTATTATTTAATACATTTAAAATTATTGCCCTGAACTGATAGATCCAATTGTTTGTGTTAGAGTCATGAGCTCAAATTAGTCAAGATAATTACCTTTTTATGGCAAGATGTCAGAATAATTAAGTTTCCATAGCCACATTACCACCAAGCTATGTTATACAATATTCAAATATATTTAAGAAAGCCAAAGTTTGATTCTGGCAAACCTCCACCTACATTGTTTACCTTAGAGAGCTAGATTTTAATTTCATGATTAAAGGAGACTTTGCTTTCTGTCTCACCTCTGTATTCCAAGTGCTTTGCATAGTGGCTAACATAATCAAGTTTCAATAATTACTTGTGAAATTAATCAGTAAAAATGAGTGAGTAATGAGTGACATAACCAGAAGTGTGACTGAATGAGAGACAATCACTGACTGAAGAAACACAAAAGCTGCATTGGAAAATAATATGTGGTGAAGAAGGATTATGAAACCTTTTAAAAAATCTGCTACTTAAAATCCCTCAGGCAGAGCAAGGGGTTTAAAGTAAGAGATGTCAAGGAAAAAAATATCCCTCAGGAATCATCTTAAATCAAGGGGAATATGCTGGATTGTTTACTGAACCTAGGATAGAAGTTCTAGCTATATCTAAACTTGATAATTAAAGGGAAAAAACTGAAATGGGAAAATTTGGAGATATTTATGTTACAGTGTCTTGAATTAATGTATCATTCACTATGCTGTGGAGATAAATAACCCCCAGGAATAGTTGGCAAAAGACTGATCAGTCAGAATCCTACAAAATTAGACTAAAAAGTCACATTTGATTTTGTCGTTATTAATTAATCAGCAGTGACATGTTATTTTCCAAGATGAGAGCACAAATATTTTCCAATGTAAGTAGCCTGCATGGAAAAAAAGAGTGAGTTATAAACAACAGGACTAGACATATGCATACATAGCTCACAGGCAGAGTTTGGTATGGAGAGATACGTTTAGAAATGTGTCTTCTTATTCAACCAGTATTTCACTAATTTAAGCATTTTCAACCTGTGTTCACGTCTCACATGAAGAGGAGTTTGGCTGAATATGTATGGCTTAGGGTGGCTCACAAGGTTGCAACAGAGCTATTGTCTGGGGCTACAGTGTCTGAAGACTTGACTGGGACTGAAGAATTCATTCTAATCTCACTCACTTGAATGTTGGCAAGAGGTTTCAGTTACTCATCATGTGAACCTTTCCATAGGGCCGATAGCAACATGGCAGCTAGATCCCTCAGAGCTAGTGATCTAAGAGAGAAACAGAGAATGCATGTAACAGAAACAGTTGCCCCTGTGCCTTTTATAACCTTATCTTGAAAGTGACATAACATCATTTATGCAAAATCCTGTTGGTCACGCAGACCCACCCTGATGCAATGTGGGAAGGGATCACACAAAGTTTGAAATACAAGATGTGGGGATCACTGGGACTATCTTGGAGCTGGCTACCTCACTGCTTAAGTGTTTGCACCCTCTGTCCATACTTATGTTAAAAGCCAGATGTAACTTAAAACGCTGTGTGTCTTACCTTATGATTCTGTAAGACCAATAAGACTCATTTCATGATGAGGGGTTTTGGATGTATAGTCATTAGGTGTCCCATGGTCAGCCATGCTATCTCTATCAGGAACAATTAGCATGTCAGGGGTTGTCTTTCAAAAGCATTGAACTTTCTGAAGCAGATGTAATGGACTTCCTTCAGAATTCCAATATTCTGGGTTATGATTCTCCCGTGGATCTTGTCTCACAGTCCATATAATATCTTTTCTCACCATTGATAGTACCAAAACCAAAGGGTCTTCCAGATTCAATGGTCCAAGGGGCAGTGTTGCTTACATTGCAGCCTGGACCTGCTGCAGAGCTAATTCCTGCTCTAGGCTTCACACACAGCTGTTAGCCCTTTGTAACACCACGATATAGGCCAGAACATTTTTCCTAAACGTGTAATATACTGTCTCCAGAATTCACAGAGGCCCACCAGGAATTGAGCTTCCTTCTTTGTGGTAGGAGACATAAAATGCAATAATTTGTCTTTTAATTTGGATTTGCCCCAGCATTCCCTTGACAACTTGTCCCCTAAATATTTTATACCTGTGACCTCTTCCATCACTGTAGTTTTTGGGGAGAGGTAGACAACTTGTCTCTTTAGTTCATAGATTTCCAGATTGAAAGAAATATATCTGGGAGCTACACTTAAAGAACAAAACCTGAGGAGCTATATTTGCCCCTAAACCTGAGGAGATTTTAAACTTTGATCTGATTCTGTAACGGGATAGCATGTCTGTGGTCTATGAGAGTAGATAAATTAATCTTGCATGTGGGGAAGAGCATGAATCTCTTTGAGGGTATGAGAGCAGACTGTAGTGGTCAGGTTTCAACATGGCCCTCAATCATTCCTGCCTCTTGGTTTTAAACCCTGTGTGTGACCCCTCCTCACATTAAATAGGGCTGACATTTGTAATCACTAGGATATTGTATAAATGATGGAGTGTGACTTCTGAGATTAGGTCATAATTAGGTCATAAAAGACACTGTTGTTTTCATCTTGCTCTCTTAAATCTAAGACCTCCTGCCAAGAGCCAGAGTTCACCTGAGGCCTTATGCCAATAGTTACACAAGTGATATCTTGGTAGTACACCCTACAGCCCCAGTCAAGCCTTCAGATGACACTAGCTCTGATGACATCCCAATTGCAACCTTTCGTGAGATCCTGAGCAAGAACTATATTGCTAAACCACTCCTGAATTTCTGATTCGCAGAAACTTGAAATTAATAAATGTCTGTTGTTTAAAGCTGCTGAGGTTTTTTTTGTTTTTTGTTTTTATTTGTTAATCGTTTATTTATCATGAGAAACTATTCCTTAGCCCAGATATTAGTAGTTCATAGTTCAGGAACACAGGTAAGTGACAAACTTCCATGGAACTCAACCCAAAGAAATTCTTTATATTCCAAAATCACTTTGCACTCTGAAAGATACCAGCCTTCCTCATCTCCTCAAAATCTTTTATGGAATCATAATGTCTGTAGAAACCTGCATATGCCTTCTTTCTTGGTTCAGCCACAGCAAACTTATAGAAAGCTGCAACTCCCAAGGAGACAACGAATGCTCCAACAATATGAAATCGCAGATGCTTGGCCAGAAGGCCACGCATCTGAGGTTTTGTCAAAGAACTGGAAGCCATGGTAGTTTTTCTCCTTGACAGCCAACTACAGGGAAGATTAGCAGTGGCTTTGGATGGGGAATCTCAAGTGCAAACATTTCTAGCATTAACTCTACAAGCTTACTACCAACTCATTTCAGCCTGTGACACAGCTGTTTTCCCATTTTATTGAGAAAACCGGGATGCAGGAAGGTTACGGGACTATTTCAAGGTCACGCAGTCAAGAACTAACACTCGGGCGGGACCGTAGCAGGTCCCGCAGGGCCCACTTTGTGACCCGGGCCTGAAGGCCGCGGCGCACGGGCCGGCCTCCCGATTTCGGCGAGCGCGGCCCGGGCCGCTGCTGAGTTTTTTAAACACCAGTAATTAACTAATAGAACTAAACCTCCCCTGGGAAGAAAAGCTGTGGACTTTGCATTCAAATGGACCATCTGTAGTGTTTGGTAGCACATCTAATTTGGAGATCTAGAATTCAACAAGACTTTCTATAATATACATCCATAAATATTGATCGAAGACTCTCCAACAGGTTTATAAGTTATCTGAGCTACTGCCATCACAGATGTTAATTAAATGAGAACCGGAGCTGGAATCTTTTTTTTTTTTTTTCCTTTGAGAGGTTCTCCCCACCCCCACCCCCCATGAAATAAAGATAAGCAATAAAGTTGCTTTTTACACAACAGAATTTCTAGGGACTAATCACACACACAAAAAACCAAGTTGGATTTCAAGGTTTCCCTTTTTTTTTTTCCAAGGGAGAGAAAAAGGAAAGCCAATTAGTGTAACAGATTGATGGGAATGGTATGGTAAGCTTTAGGCAAACAATTTTAACCATATTAATAATGAACACCTGTATATATACAGCCCTACTAGCAATGACATGTATGCTACTGAAATACTCTGAATTCTCAAAAGGAAAGTAATTTGGAGACAGATAATTATGCAGATTCTCCCATACTGCAAGGAATACTGCTACAAGCTGTAATTGAGAGTCACTCAGTCTTATAATTTTTATGCAGGTAGATATCTGAAGGTGAGCTCAAAATCTGCAAAATTCCTTTAAAGGTTAATTCTGCCCGAAGTACCTTAGATTTTTCTTTTCCTTCCTTACGGAATGACACAGATCTTACCAAAAATGATTTTGTTTGTTTATTTGAAGATAAAAATAATAAGTGATACAACTAAAATTCAATTTAAAGCATCTTGGGAAAGACTAGAGATTTTTAAATAAGCATTTTATCACCAGGGTCAGAAAACAGTGGAGCCTTATCTGTTGTTTGCTTATATATGTACAACTAAAGGTAAACTTTTCTCTTCTCTCCCTCATTTTCTGCTGAAACAATAAAGCCTGAGTAAAGAGCACATATTGCCTGTATTCTACATATTCCAGAGTGATGAGATAGCCCACCTACGGGGGCAAGCCCTTCCGTTACTAGCTCACGTTGAGGATTTAAGAAGCCTGTAATTAAAAAGAGAAGAATGTCTTTGGAAAGGGTTGGTTGTTGGTTGGACTGTGATCTGCTGCTTATCTCAAGCATAGGGGAGTGAAGAGGGGCACTTTCTCTTCGAGTTAAGTCAGTACAAAAATGGAATTCATGACAACCACTTAGTGAGCTTGTTATGTGTCCTGTAACATATTTTGAGTTTGCACCATGTCTGAGAAATATAAAGTCTAAGAGCTGCAGTTTTGGTGGAAAGGTGAAGAGGAATGGCTCTTCTGGGAGCTAAGTGTGCTGCTTTCCATTGATGAAAGGTGCCTTTCACTTGTATACTCTGTGCGTCACATGAGCCACACTGGGGCCTTTTGAAATTAAATGCAACCACAAGTATGCCTTGCATAAGGGGACCTCTGCAATAAGTTGCTGGTCTTAGGTCATTATACGTATTTGCATATGGGGGTGGGAGTGGGGGAGGGGTAAATGGGCCGCCAGAGAAGAGGCATTGACCTGTCAAGAAAGCTCCCTTGATAAGCAGAGTCACCTAAGGAGGCTCCCTTTGAGCAAACCATAAAAACTCCCAACTGAAAAAAAGCAGATAGATCAACATTGAGACTCTGCCATGCCTAGAGGAAATCTGAGCCAGATTATTTTGTGCTAATTAATTAAGAGTTTTCTTTCATTTACCTCTTTTCTATATCCTCAATTCCAATCCTGGATGTATAAGATGCTGTTTTGGAAGGGGGAAGGAGTAGGAGATAACTAAGAATAAGTGAGAAGTCAACCACAGTCCCTTTCCTCAAAGGAATTTCAGACTGTCAGAAGGGACAAACTTTAATGTTAAATGAAGTTGAGTGTTGACATGATTAAACTGGTCTGGACATTTCCATTTTACTACCTAAAAGTAAAAAAAAAAAAAAAAAATTATAATTACTTTTATAACCAAATGTCAGAAATTAAATAGTACACTGAGTAGGTCTGAAGATATTTGAGGCAGAGTGGGAAAAATAAAGTTATTTTCTGATTCAACCTTATTGAATACTAATTACACAGAAAAAAATATAGACAGTATCAGGTACATAGTAAGTGTTCAAAAAGCATGGCTCTTTGTGTATATAGAATTTCAACATGTAAAAATAAAATCTACTTTCATGTTATTGCCAAGGATGACATAGATATTGGCATCAGAATGACCACGGCAAAATGTCGATGTTTTACACACTAAACTGCATCTTTCTCATTTAAATGTATTTTTGTTCAGGAGGAAAATTGATTTTTTATTTTGGTTTGAACTTTTTTCATAAAATGATCATTAAATTTTTCATGGGTGGAAAAGATATAACTCATTGTAAAAGTTGTTCTAATATTCTGTTTATTTACAGTAAATACAGTGCAACAGAATGTAGTATATACTAAATGTTTGTAGATATTGACAGTCTGGCTCCTGGCCAGTATCCTCTGTGTGATTGTTCAGGCCTGACCACAAGCAACTATGTGGCATTGCCTAGCAGGCCTCATGAGGGAAAGTGACCATCCACACACTAAACTGGACACATAGCCAGGACATTACAGTCTCTGGAGGGAGTTTCAGTCAAAGACTCGAGCTTGCCAAGACCAGCCAAGCTCATAAGTATATTTGCATTTCTAGCCCAGGCACCTTCATTCTGAGGTCTTTTTCTTAGGGGGCCTTGGCAAGACACTTTTCTCCACTCCGACTCTGCTTCTCTAATACTAGTCCTTCCCCCTCTCCATCCTCTGGCTCCTCAGGTCCATAAGGAGACTTCTCAGGCATCTTTGTTCAGTCCCCCTCAGCAGTGAGAAGATTACTCCAGTCTCTGCTGCAAGTCACCTGACCCTCTCCCATTACCATTTTGTGGGTGGAAATGAAACACTCGGGAGCTGGTGCTTTTCTTTTCTGCCTCCTGCATATACTGTCACAGTATACACAATGGAATATTACCCAGCCATAAAAAGAAATAAATGAATAAAGTCTTGATTGCTACTTTCAGTTTAGCTCATTGTCCTAACTGACCACTTCCCTACCTGGCAAGCTCAACAGATGAAGCTTTCATTAGATTCTCAAAGGGGACTGGTGCCCCCAAAATGATAAAGTATCTTGCTCGGTGAGTCTCAGACAATCTGGAAGCTTAGCTTTGTGACTAAGAATAAGAATGGATTTGAAGAAGTCTCTCAACCAAAATGCAATATGTTTTTCGAATACTTGTTGAAAGAGTCAAGGAAGCCACTGACACAATGAAGCAGGTAAAAAAGCTATGTTTCATGTGGTAGTAAATATGTACAAAGCTCAGCACTCTGCACATTACATTTTTTATCTCATTTAATCAATAAAACAGACCTAAGAGTAAGTACTATTATTATCCTAATTTTATTAAAAACAAACAGATAAACTAAAGCAAAGAGTGACTAAGAAATGTTAACAGTATTATACAACAAGTATGATGTTTGACTCCAAAATCTGCTTTCTTAACCACACTATTACCTTCTATGGTGAAAATAAAACTATCTTCATTCTTAGATTCTTAGGAAATTTTCCATAAGACCTAACTCATCCAGAATGTATCATTTGTCTTATAATTTACTTTAGTAGACAAGGCATAATAAAAACTTACTTAGGTCCAAGTATTCTTTACAGTTTTTGCTTCCTTAATTATCACCAATTCAGCTGTCTTCAGTACCATAAACTTTAACCCACTTTTCCACTACACTTAATCATACGGTTGCACATCCATGTACATTTTTGTTAGGGCTGCCATATTCTCTAGGAAAATGGGTCACTTTTCTTGGTCGTTAAATCTGACAGTTTGTTTATCTAATAGCAAATAATATTGTATCCCCTACAAGATAACAGTTACCCACAAAATCACAGAGTTCATGTTTCCATTCCCACATCCTGCTATAGCCACATGGTAATCTTGAAAGTCACCAACAATTGGTGTACACCATGAATCATCACTTTTTGAAAGTGGCACATTTTGTGCTATGTTCCATTGTATTCCCTCTTTCCAATCATTTTTAAAATTGTAAAAATATTAGGTATATGACTGTAAATATAAATCACCAATAGCTACAGAAAGAAGAGGTATCTTGGCTTAATATATAAAACTGGGCTTTGGAATCAGACAGACAATCGTGCTAATCCTAACTCCAGCCCTGAAAAGCTGTATTATTTTGGAGAAATATTTACTTCTCTGAGTCTCAGTTTCTTCACTGTGAAAGGAGGATTACTCTCACTTTGCAGTTATTTTGAAAAAATCTCCATAATGTATCAAAAATGCTTGGATCACCGCTTGGCAGCCAATAATATGAAGGTCAAACCATTTTGACAGCTAGGCTTCTGTTAAGAGCTTTACACTTTTTATCTGATTTGATTTAATCCTCACAAGAACATTATGATGTACAGACTTGTTACAAGAGGTGCCGTCTCCATTTCTTCATTTTCTGAAGAAAGGCATATACATACTCCATTTCTGATGTTTTGGTTGAGAGCTGTGCTATGTCCCTGACAAAATTCGTATAGTGAAACCCTAACTCCCAGTATAACTATATTTAGACATGGGGCTTTTGGGAGGTAATTAAAATCAGATGAGATTATGAGGGTAGAGTCCTCATGATGGCATTAGTGGCTTTATAAGAAGAGAGAAAGATTGTTCTCTCTCTGTCTCTTCCATTGAAGACACAGAGAGAAGATGGCTGTCTGCAAACCAAAAAGAGGGCCTTTACCAGGTACCCATCCGAGGACACCTTGATCTTGGATTTCCAGATGTTGATCTTAGCTTCCAGAACTGTGAGAAGTAAATGTCTGTTGTTTAAGCTACCCAGTCTATGGTATTTTGGTATAGCAGCCCAAGTAGATGAACACAAGCTGAGATGTAATATCTATATATCCTTATTATTTAAAATAATAATCGTTATCTGATTGCACATGTTTATTCCAGCAATTGAATGCCACTTATCAAATTGTATATATTTTTAAGAGCTCCATTAAATAACCATTTCCTTTTTCTCTCATGCCATCTAAAATATAATCCCTTTATTCTTTCTTCTTTTCTCAAAAGAGACATTGCATTCTTGAGGACAGGGACTATTTCTTTTCAACTTTTAATCCTGTGTAACCTATAGCAGAAACTTACTAAATACCTAGTGGAACTAAGGCAATAATGTGATGGAAGGAGATTAAGTTTCATTCTATGTACTTTGTACTATTTGATTATGTTGATAAGGAGAGGGATGTGTTATTTATTTATTTTATTTTAAAAAATCTCATAACAAATTTGTGAAGTTTGAGCTCATTCATATATATATATATATATATATATATATATATATATATATCTCATAGGTATATATAGAGAGCCATATATATATATACATATATATATATATTTATGATGAAATGACACATGTTTGTGCTACTGGATTGTGGCTTATGATACACTTTACCTTGTCAACCTCATTTGGATCTTATCAATTCTTCTGTCTTTAAATATTGATACTTAAAATTGGTGGCTGGCTGTTTGGTCAAAATTATCTTTTTTTTTTTTTTTTTCTGTGACTGGTTGCAAATGAACTACACAGCCTAAAAGAAAATAATGCTAGCTTAACATCTCTTTCCATGATGATTCTCTTCACTACTCTTCAATGTGGTAAGGAACACTAAAAAGCTTTTCTGTCATAACATTTCCCAGTACTTCTCTCTCTCTTCACCTATGTGAAATTTAATCAGGTATTCTGCTTTAATAAAGCATTCTATTACATTAAATAACTTGGGGTGATGGGATAGAGACACCATAAATGTTTCCATAATACCCACAAACACATCAAGCTTTGAAGTTCACTCTTCTCTGAACATGAAATTCACTTTTTCATGTTCTTTCAGAATGTTCTGACCCTTCATTCATCCCTGCTGACTCTTTTCCCAATAAACACTACTCATTTTGCAAGATCTCATGATGTTTCAACGTCTCTAATGAAGATTTTCTATTTCTCTAAACATTTTTTTGCCTTTTTTTATTCTTCCATTCACAGTCTTTGGTCCTTAACCTTATTTTAACACATAAATAAATTGTATAATTATAACTAGATATATTTTAATAACTGTCCCAAGTTATAACTCACCCAAGCACACATGTTGGATTAGACACATGCTCTTATCCTCTACTGACTCTTTGAGTGTCAGAGAATTCTGCTGTAGTTTACTTGTTTTCCAGAAGTTTGGTTGGAAAGACTGACTGAACGGAGGAGTTTAACTAGACTGGCATTACTAGTACATTTGCTTTTTGTTCATTCTATAGAATGAGTTGACCTGACTTATTTACAAGCCTGGTGCTCATGTAAATGGTGCACAGGTGTTAGCTCAACTTCTACCAGGCTTCTTGATTTTGGCCCCAGACTGCTTGGTCATCTCCCTTCCCTAGGGACTCTATCTCCAGCCTCCCCAGTTCACTTCCTCTTGAGATATTTTCTCTCCTCTCTTTCAGCCCAGATGATGCATGTTTATTTCTCAGGGAACATGGAGCAGTATTATACATTCTCTTCTCTATGCATTCTTGTCATAGCCCTGATTCACTCAGACATTACTGTCCTGAAAAGTCAATACTGGAAATAAAATACAAACAAATTAAAACTGAATATTGGCCTTATTCTTTTTAGGATCCCCTATCAAAATGTTAATATTCTTCAAGGAATAATGGATAACTATGAATAATTGGAAAAGAGCCAACTAGATGAAAAATGAGAAAGAAAAGTTCAGTGATTAATGTTACAAAGTATTAATTGCTATACAATCTTTTATGTATCTATCATCATGTCTGTACTGTGAACTCTTCCAGGTCAGAAACTGTATCTTATTCACATAGCACAATGTCTGGCAGGTTCAGAGAAGACACAACAATACCTGCATTCAATGAATAAAGTTAAACTACATTTCTCTAATTTTATGCTTAACTATATATTCATTCTTCAATTTGAACTTTAAAACATTTTTCTTTAACTTTTTAGAAATAAAGCAGAGCTGAAAGGTGTATGAAATAACCTACCTTGTAGACTCATGATTCAAGGACAAAGGACATCTTCATCAAATTCTATAACAAATGAAGCTCAATAGAAAAGCCATTGCGTGCTCTCCTCTCCTGCATTTGCAAGCAGCCAAAAGCTTTAATTAGTGGAATATTTGGCAGTTATTCTTCTCCATGACACTTTTCTTTGTGTGATGTCTGATTGTCTTATCCTCTCCTTAGCTGACAGTGACATGGTCATTGTGTTCACAGACACAGAGCTCCCATGTGGGACTTTCTCTGCCCATAATTTACTCATCATTTGTCTTCCTTCATATTCTTTCCCTCTGTCTCCGTCTCTCTCCCTGTCTGTCTCATCTCTCCGCCTCTGTGAATACACACAAACACACACACGCACACATGTCCTATTAGCTCTATTTTTATAGTGAACTCTAATACAGGGATAAAATCATTATTATGATGTAGAAAAACAATTATGTTTTAACAATGTTATGTATTTTGATTGGCCTCTCAGCTAATTTTGTCAAAATCTACACCTATACATTGTTATAAAGTATAATAATAAAGCCCAAATGATTCACATGTATTATGTATAATCCAAGATGTTATTATCCGATTTTGTATATGAGAGGATGAGGCACAAAGAAGTAAATAACTTCTCCAAGATGACCTGGGTGGTGATCACTGAGCCACTGAGTCCAATATTATTTGAATCTGATGTCCATTGCCTTTCTTTTAGGTTAGATGGTTTTTCTTTAATGCAACTTCTAAATAATTGGACATTTTTGGTAATGCAAAGGCCATTAAGTGGCAACTATGTATATTTTTTAACATCTTTGTTAGAAAGTTCTTCTATATTTTGAGTGGGATCTTACCATGGGTTATGCCTTCTGTAGCTACATTTTCATGTCAGCCCTTCAAGCAATTGAAGCTAGCTGTTTGACCCAAAATATTCTCTCTTTCTCTCTCTCTTTTAATGTTTTGTCATAGGAAACAAGAGAGAAGAAAAAAAATTCCTTCTCTCTTATGATTGCTTTTACTGATGTTCTCTGGCTAGCTGTCCATTGGTCTGTGGCTTCTTGTTTCTAGGGCCAGAGAGAAAGCAGTGCAACAACTTTGTACAGACTGGGGAAAGCTATGGATACTTAGAGGTTTCTGCTGCTTAACTTGTAGAAAATGAAGAACACTACATTAGATCATTGCCCCGCAAAAAAAAAAAAAAAAAAAAAAAAAAAAAACAGTACAGGGGAAAAATATTGTACTTAGGTGTTTATGTTTCATTAAAAAAGGGGAATCTAATGACTAGAGGATGATTAGGGAAATTTAGCATGTATGACTACATTTACAGTAATTAAATAAAATAAATAATAAAGTTATAAAACATACTTATTATTTTCTACTCAAGCTAAATGTTCACCTTAATTTCTTACATAAAAAGAACAAATATTTTACATGATTTTTCTGTTTTTCTTATAATCAATTTTATTGAGATAAATACACATATAATAAATTACATATATTTTGCTGGAAAGTTTGACAAATGTGTATACTGGTATCAAGACTGCCTAAATCAATATTAAAAACAGAAAGTTGAGCAATCAGAGAAGAAAAAGAAATAAAAGTAATCCAGATCGGAAAAGAAGAAGTAACGCTGTCACTGTTTGCAGATGACATGATACTATACAGAGAGAATCCTAAAAATGCTATTGGAGAACTACTAGAGCTAATCAATGAATTTGGTAAAGTAGCAGGATACAAAATTTATGCACAGAAATCTCTTGAATTCCTATACACTAATGATGAAAAATCTGAAAGAGAAATTAAGGAAACACTCCCATTTACCATTGCAAAGAAAAGAATAAAATACCTAGGAATAAACCTACCTAAGGAGACAAAAGACCTGTATGCAGAAAACTATGACACTATGATGAACTATGGTGAAAGAAATTAAAGATGATACAAACAGATGGAGAGATACACCATGTTCTTGGATTGGAAGAATCAACATTATGAAAATGACTATACTACCCAAAGCAATCTACAACTCAATGAAGTCCCTATCAAACTACCAATGGCATTTTTCACAGAACTAGAACAAAAAAGTTCACAATTTGTATGGAAACACAAAAGACCCCAAATAGCCAAAGCAATCTTGGGAAAGAAAAATGGAGCTGGAGGAATCCGGCTCCCTGACTTCAGACTATACTACAAAGCTACAGTAATCAAGACAGTATGGTACTGGCACAAAAACAGAAATATAGATCATTGGAACAGGATACAAAGCCCAGAGACAAACCCACTCACATATGGTCACCTTATCTTTGATAAAGGAGGCAAGATTATACAATGGAGGAAAGACAGACTCTTCAATAAGTGGTGCTGGGAAAACTGGACAGCTACATGGAAAAGAATGAAATCAGAACACTCCCTAACACCATACACAAAAATAAACTCAAAATGGATTAAAGACCTAAATGTAAGTCCAGACACTATAAAACTCTTAGAGGAAAACATAGGTAGAATACTCTATGACATAAATCACAGCAAGATCCTTTTTGACCCACCTCCTAGAGAAATGGAAATAAAAACAAAAATAAACAAATGGGACTTAATTAACCTTAAAAGCTTTTGCACAGCAAAGGAAACCATAAACAAGACGAAAAGACAACCCTCAGAATGGGAAAAAAATATTTGCAAATGAAGCAACTGACAAAGGATTAATCTCCAAAATATACAAGCAGCTCATGCAGCTCAATAACAAAAAAACAAACAACCCCTTCCAAAAATGGGCAGAAGACGTAAATAGACATTTCTCCAAAGAAGATATACAGATTGCCAGCAAACACATGAAAGGATGCTCAACATCACTAATCATTAGAGAAATGCAAATCAAAACCACAATGAGGTATCACCTCACACTGGTCAGAATGGCCATCATTTAAAAATCTATAAACAGTAAATGCTGGAGAGGGTGTGGACCTTGCACTGTTGGTGGGAATGTAAATTGATCCAGCCACTATGAGAACAGTATGGAGGTTCCTTAAAAAACTAAAAATAGAACTACCATACCACCTAGCAATCCCACTACTGGGCATATACCCTGAGAAAACCGTAATTCAAAAGAGTCATGTACCACAATGTTCATTGCAGCTCTATTTACAATAGCCAGGACATGGAAGCAACCTAAATGTCCATCAACAGATGAATGGATAAAGAAGATATGGCACATATATACAATGGAATATTACTCAGCCATAAAAAGAAACGAAATTAAGTTATTTGTAGTGAGGTGGATGGACCTAGAGACTGTTATACAGATTGAAATAAGTCAGAAAGAGAAAAACAAATACCATATGCTAACACATATATATGGAATCTAAAAAAAAAAAAAAAAAAAAGGTTCTGAAGAACCTAGGGACAGGACAGGAATAAAGGTGCCGATGTAGAGAATGAACTTGATGACACAGGGAGGGGAAAGGGTAAGCTGGGACAAAGTGAGAGAGTGGCATGGACATATATACACTACCAAATGTAAAATAGATGCTAGTGGGAAGCAGCCGCATAGCACAGGGAGATCAGCTCGGTGCTTTGTGTCCACCCAGAGGGGTGGGATAGGGAGGGTGGGAGGGAGACGCAAGAGGGAAGAGATATGGGGATATATGTATATGTATAGCTGATTCACTTTGTTATAAAGCAGAAACTAACACACCATTGTAAAGCAATTATACTCCAATAACGATGTTAATTTAAAAAACAAAAACAAAACCAGAAAGTTGCCTCATGCCTCACTGCAGACAATCTTACTCAGCCCTCTGGCCTTGGTAACTAGTAATGTGATTTCTATCACTATAGATTAGTTTTGGCAGTTGTAAATTCATATAAATGGAATCATACAGTTTGTACTCTTTTGTATCTTTTTTCAATCAGCATAATGAAGGTGAGATTTATTATTTTTGTTGTACACATGAGTGTATTGTTACTCAGTGTTTCTTTGCTCAGTGAAGGAATTTACCACTGAGTTGATTTTTGCTTATGGTGTGAAGCTGGGGTTGAGGTTCTTTAATTTTTATGGATATCTGATTCTTTCATTATTATTTGTTTGAAAGAGTATCCTTTCTCCTCTGAATTTCCCTAAAATGCATTGCTTAATTTTCAAATGTTTAACCAACATTTTATTCCTGGGGTGAAACTCAGTAGGTCATGATATTATCAATTTTATGTATTGCTGGATTTTATTTAACAAAATTTTGTTGAGGATTTTGCATATGTATTCTCGAAGTATGTAGGTCTTCATTTTATTTTTGTCGTGTGTATCAAACTTTAGTGTCAGACTTATGCTGACTTCACAATGAGTTGGAGAGTGTTCCCTCTTCTGTTTTGTAAAAGAGTTTCAATAAAAGTTTACTTACATTTTCCCTAAATTTTCTTTTAGCATTCATCAATGAAAATATCTGTGCCATGTGTTTTCCTCATGGAGAAAATTTTTTAATTTTTCCTTTAAATAAAAACTCCATTTCTTTTACAGATACATGGCTATTTATTTTAGAAATGTGTTCTTGAATCATGCTTGCTAATTGTGTTTTTTAAAGAAAAGTGTCCATTTCAATTAAATTATTGAACATATTTTTATAACTTTATTATAACCTCTTAATTTTCATAGCATCTATAGTGTATCATTCCTATTCCATTCCTGATATTGGTAATAAGGGTTTTTTCCCTCCTTTTTCTTGATTATAATCTGTAGGGATGCATCAACTTTATTTTTATTTTTTTTCAGAAAAAAAAAACTTTGGCTTATAACATTTTTATAACTGTTTTTTATTTCATTGATCTCTTCACCTCTCATTATATATAATATTTGTAGAAAGCACATTAAGTCCGTCAATCTGGCTGATAGTATTGATCAGATGTTCTATAGCCTTACTGGATTTTGTCTACCTGTTTTATTACTTACTCTGAAATAGATGTTAAAATCTCAGACCATGAGTTTTCTTTTTCTTTTTCCTATTCTCAATTTTGAAGCTCTTGTCAAATTATGCCTTCCTGATGGATGGATGTATTTTTCATTATTTCTATTTCTCAAAGTCTACTTTTTATCACTTTGCTATAGTAACATAAACATCCATGTGTCTTTTGTTTACATTTTATATCTTTTCATTTTTTATCTTTTCATTTTTTAATTTTATCCTATTTTTGCATTTGCATTTTAAAGTACGAATGACAAAGACTCCCTTCTTGACTAAACTTTAGCCAGGATGCTCTGAGCCCTCTTCTTGACTAGGCCTCAGCTTTGGCAGCTGTCCTGCCCTTAACCTGCACAGTCCAGTTTTAACAAAGAATCCAGCTAAATCACTTTAGCAAGAATCTGCTCACCCTTGCTATTTGATTAAATTCTCATCCTCCACTGATGTCTAAGTCTTTGCCTTCCTTTAGCTATAATCCTGTTAAGCCAGTTTATCAAGAATCTTTCTACCCTTGATATAACTTCTTAGTAATTTTCCTTCCACTGACCCCCTTGCTCTGCTCACTGGCTGTAAATCTTCAGCTATCTTTGCTGTATTCAGAGATGAACTCAGTTCTATACTGAAGTCTTTCTCCTGTACTGCAACAGATCAAGTAAAATCTGTTTTGCCATTTCTATCAAATGCCTGGTATATATATTTTTCTTTTTCGCATCTCTTGTACAAAGCTTATAGTAGGTACTTGCTTTTATGTGTAGTCTCATACTCTTGGCCTTTTTATTGGAGAATTTAGTCCATTTGTAATGTAAGTTCTATAATTGTATCTTACCTTTGATTTTTCATTTGACTGTTTGGCTTTTGTTACTGTTTCTACCTTCTTGACTTCTTTTTGGTTATTTTTTTCCTTCAATATTACAGTGAATTCCCTGTATTAACCTTTTATCTCTATCCTATCTATCTATCTATCTATCTTCTATCTATCTATCTATCATCTCTCTGTCTATCCTTTTTCTTGAATACTCCAGGTATTACATGATGCATTTTTAACTTATTAGAATCCACTTAGAATTAATAGTGTACTATTTTATCCCACATCTCACTTCAATTAAGAAATTACGCTTCTTATTTACCACTTTATACTAATATCTTCACATTTTTAGCACTAACATGACTATAATTCCATTTCCCCTCATACTTTTCTTGCTATTATAGTCATATAATAATGCTCATTTTATAATGCTATTATTTTTAATTAAAATTTAATTATCTTTTAAAGAAATGATGTGAGGAAAAACACCCAAGTTTGATTTAAAGTAAGCACTTTTAAAAAGAACTATAGAAGCACATTTGTTTCTGTACAAACCAAAGTTCAAAAGTATTTCTTATGCATTTGCTTTAAGATCCAGTTCTTAACTTTATAAACCACAACTGAGAGACTTGGCACTTCTGTGTTATTGTGTGTTTTAAATTTATTTTTATTTTATTTTGGTTAAGAGGACAGTAGAAAAATATTCTCTTACACTCTTGTTCATTTGGTTATATTTGTATAAAGTTCTGATTGCCAGTTGCTCAGCTAACAAGTGACAAAGGCAGAATTCTTTAAAGTATTAAAGTTACTTAAACCTAAGGATAAATCTTGAATACATTATTGAATTCTTTAATATCCTTATGGCTAGCAGATTGACAGCTGCACCTGTGACATTTTTGTTTTAATTTTATTTTACATTGCAGATTTATTTGGCAATGTATAGTAAATGTTGTGAACTTGTATCAAATTTATGAATAAAGAATTATTTTTTAAAAAACCTTTTTTTAAAAAAATTACTCACTTCACATACCACATCTGGTGCCTTTCTTTTCTTTCTTAGATCTGGTATTTCACTTTATATCATTTCTTCAGAGTATCTTGTAATGAAGTTCTGCTGGTTACCAATTATCTCACTTATCTAATAATGTGATAACATCTTTATTTAAAAATCACTTTTACAGTATATTTTTACTGGGTATAGAATTCTGGGTGGCTTTTTTTTCAGCACTTTAAAAATGTCTTATTTTGGTATTTTGGCCTCCACCATTTCTGATTAAAAGCTTATATATTGTCTCTTTTTACTCTGATTGCTTCCAGTAGTTTCTCTGTTATTGGTTTTAAGCAGTGTGAAAAAGATGTACCTATATGTAGAATTATTTTTATTTATTTTTCTTTGCAGTTTGTTGAGGTTCTTGGATCATTAAATATTCTTATGCAGGTGAGGAATTCTTACTGTCTGTAAGTGAGACTTCAGACTTTATTTTGCCAAAATCATTTTGTTAAGGTCAAAATTTCCTGTTCTTGTCTACTAACACTAATTATCTACAACATAACTAGTTATCACAGTGAATATTAACAATATTTAAAAAGCAATAATTTGAATCATCTAGATTTGAAGTTAGTTTTAATCACATGTTGTTTAAGCAGAAGATGAATAATTCCCAGGATTGGATTAGGACTTGCTCCCCCTGTGTGTTCCCAGAGCCTCTTGTACTTAAACTGGTCACAACACTTATGTGGTAATATATTCTTTATAGTTTCCTCTCTGCCAAATTCCACAGCAAAATAGTTACAATGAGGAATCATTACTGTCCTTATGGTATTTTCATTATATAGAATGGAAGGGGACATAAGGCATTCAGTAATATGTTGTTGATTGAATAAATAAATGAATGAATAAGATGTCATAGCCCTCTTACTCATAATTCTATAACCTAAGACTATGCCACTGCCGAGATGGGGGAAAAATTATAACCAAACATACAAACCCTGTCTCAAGGAGACCTTTATATGTTACCTTTCTGTCAAGGGCATTATACCTTCCCATTGTTGCTTGCCAATTTTGCAGAGTATTTTGTTTTTCTTTTCTTATTTAGCCCTGTGCATAAGAGATAATCTAGCATGAGACTGTTATTTCTATTAAACTAAAAAATAGGTAGCCTTTTTTGATTGTTCTCAGGATCCATTCTCTAAGACTCTGGGAAGGAGTAGGTAACACTCAACAGGTGGCTTGTGGTCAAGTGTGTCTCTAAGCCCCCGAGTTACTAGTCCTCTATGCCTTTTTAAAAAAATTCATGAAAATCCTATTCTCATTTGAAGTGGTTTGGGACTGCATCTTCAAGACATGTACCCTAGCTGCATCCCCAGCCACATTGCTGCCCTAAAGCCTTCTTCCATCCCCACTCAATAAAGCAATAAAGAAATTCTAGAGCTGCCTCTGGCAGAAAGTGAATCACTGCCTTGTCTGACCAAATTCCTAAGATATTATTAGAACTCCTTTCTCAGCCCACATCATTTTCTGATCCCCTGCGGAGGGAGACTGGAAAATTTCAGTATGAAATATGATTGATGCCTAACGTCCAATTTTCATTTAACTTTTTAAAATGAAATTACACTAAATTAACGTACAATAAGGTAATATTAAATAAGTGACTTTTGTCTAAAGGGATATGCAATTAATGATCCATTTTGTTGTGATGCATTTTGGGGTTTTTTATATGTTTCTTAAATGTAATTAAGATTCTTCTCTAATTCTTAAAAGTAGAGAAAACATTCTTCATATTAGAGGATTCAAGATTTTAAATATTTATGGAAAATACTGCAATGCTGAAAAATTATATTAAAAGGATGAGTTAACTTGAAGACAGATTCTGAAATTAAAGTATATGCTTTTAGATTATACGTAGAAAATAATTTTAAGACAAGAAACTTGTTACGAATGAAGGCATATAAAAATGTGTAATAATTTCTTAAATGAATTATAGAGTTATAGCTCCCAAAACAGGAAAACTGACATTAAGATTTGAAACAAGTGACTAGATCCTAAAAATTAACTTAATTTTGTTTCCTAAAATTTAGGACAGATTAAATCTTAGAAATAAATCTGCAGCATTATGGGCCAGAAGGATCAAGTCAAACTTTATTTGGGCAAATATCACTCATGTTAGCTATAATCAAATTGTAGAAGCTTCAAAAATTCACGTTAAATATACTGCTGAAAGCTCAGTTACATGAAGCTAAGGCTTCAAGAAGGATATGCCTAAATAATTTTCCTTGCACATTTTCTTCTGTTTTTAAAATATAGCTTACTAAGCAAAGGATTTTCTATTTATCCTAATATCCTAAAGTACATTCTACCCAGTTCATTTTTAAATGCCCAAGACAAAATACAATTTGGGGGAAATAAGTAAAAAAAAAATAATAATAAATTAAGACACGTTTTAAGGCTATTGCCCTGCTATATAAAATGATTTGGAATAGGTCAATTTAATAAATAGATTTACTTTGCAAATATTATGTTTTCCAGTGCAAAACTCATAACTCAGAATGAAAACTCTGTATATTGGGGAAAATAATAATCAGCCTTCATCTCACAAAAGAAAATCACTGTTACTAATGATTTAAATCTTTTTTACTATGTGGTTATAATATATCCCTGAGAATATCATAAAATAATTTGCAGCTTTTCTTTTACTTAATATTACAAATAAGCTTTATACAACCTATAAATTATTTCTAAATATTATTTTAACAATATTTAATGTTTTAATGCACATATTTTTTGACTACATATAATTATACACACACACACACACACACACTATCATTTTGCAATAGCCACCATTTATGTGTGAGAGGAGAGAACATTCCCTTGTTTAGGAAAAAAACAAAATAGGAATACACAAAGAAAGAAAACTTCACTTTGCACTGTGATGAGTGGGGGCATCCTTTTATGCAGAGAATGCAGATGCTATAAATTTGAGAGATTCTGAGAAAGGTTCTTCTTACACACTATCTAGTCTAGAGCTAATCAGATCTGGAAACAAGCAGTATGGTGTAGTATTCAAGGTTGCATATTGGGGCCTTTAATCCCTTGTCTCCCAATACATATTCTTTTTTTTGTTGTTAACTTTTTATGTGGAATCTAAAAACAAATGATACAAATTAACTTATTTACAAAACAGAAACAGACTCACAGACTTAGAGAACAAACTATGGTTACCAGGGGGGAAGGGCGGGGGGAAGGGATAGTTAGGGAGCTTGGGATTGACATGTACACACTGCAAATACATATTCTTTTAGGCACATAATGTCCTCATTTTTCTCCCTTCACTTATTGCTTGGATTTAACGCAGTGCTTTCTGTATTCCTGGGAAATATTTCTGTATGGAATCGCTGGTCAATTATACTTATCCTTCATGTTTTATATCCTATACTATAGGCTTTATTGATGCAGTTAATTCTATCAGAATTTTAATATGTAGCTAATAAAAATGGTGATGATGAAAGACACTTTAAATTTATATAACTCTTTTAACTCTCCAAGGTACATTTACATGTAATTTTCATTTTCTTCAATGGTGAATGCCAAGTCTCATTCATCTTTGTAACTGGTCTAGTGCCCTAGCAAGTTGACTGCCATATTTGTAGACTTAAGTATATGTGTGAGAAAACATTATTCATAGAAATCCTGTCAGGTAGGGAGGACAAATGTCATTATGCTGGTTAGACAAAAGAGGAAAATGAAGACAGAGATATTTAATTGATTTATTCAAGGCCACACTATTTGTTAACAGCAAAGTTCATACAAAAAATACTAAGGTTCTATTTTGTAGCCTAGAAATGCTTACAATATAATAGAATATGCCCTTCTTGTTGATAGAATTTTGTGCAAAAATGTAAGTATAGGTAAAGTATGTGTTGTTATTCAGCATTTTCTCCTTTTTTTCCCCCCAAGGAAATGTAATATAATACCAAACAGGTTCATTTATGGCAGTAAAGTGAATGTATGAATTAAAATGTATCTGGGATTTTTATTTAATCAGGAATGGCAAGATGACAGAGACAACTGCCTTGAAAGAATAGCTTATTACTTACAGTTCCCCACAAAAGAGGGCACATCACAGCATGTAGAATTACCTGTGGAAGCACATGGGTTGATCAGAAGGGAGAAGGGAAAAGCCAGGCCCCGATCCTTTATTGTGATTTTCTCTGCAAAGAATGGGCAAGGCAGGGTAGATATTCCGAGTAAGCTTAGGATGGAATACATTGAATAATTTCCATTGCCTCTGGTATTAGGGGCAGACTCCTTGTCTGGTACCTGGCCCTGGGGTGATTTGGTGGAATTTGGGGGTATCAGGAATATTGTCATATGTGAGGTAGTTGAAAAAGGAGGTGGTTGGCCATTTTGGACTCTGGATTGGTTGGTTTGCATATCAAAGGCATGCTTTTAGACAAGGTGCTATCTCTAGGAATTAGCTAGCTCTGGGAGGAACAGGGCTTCCCCTGGGTCTACAAGGCTCCAAGATGCCAAAGCATTATAATAAATGGAAAAAAATTTTTAAATGAGGATTATGTGCATGCAAAATACATTTTCTAAATCTCAGATTACTTAGAAAATTGAGTATCATCTATCTCTTACATATAACTCTCTAGATCTGTCTTGATGAGTAAGAAAAATGGCACAAACTAAATGGTATTTGTTTCCAAGAACTGCCATAATAAGGTACCACAAACTGATTGTCTCAAAAGAACAGAAATGTATTGTCTCACAGTTCTGGAGGCTACAAGTCCAAAAATCAAGGTGTTGGCAGGGCAGTGCTCCCTCTGAAAACTGTAAGGGAGTATCCTTCCTTGTCTTTTCTTAGCCTCTTGTGGTTTGCCAACAATCCTTGGCTCCTTGGCTTGCATACTTCAGTCTCTGCTTTCATTGTCACCTAGTGTTCTCTGCTCATGTGTCTCTCTCCCTGTGTCTCTTCTCTTCTTTTTATAAGGACTACAATTCTGTTGGATTAAGGGCCCACCCTGCTCCAATATGACTTTATTTTAACTAATTACATCTGTAGTAATCTTGTTTCAAAATAAAATCACATTCTAAATTTCTGAGGGGTTAGGACTTCAACATATCTCTCTTTTTTTTTCAACATATCTCTTTGATGGATATAATTCAGCCCATAATTGTCACTATTCATCTATTTTTCTACAGAAAAATAATTTAAATTGCAAAAAATTATTCATATTTTTGTACTGTACAGTTGATGCTTTCTCAAAATAACACCAATCTGTGATTTATGAGAGAACATAAACTAAGGTTACATCAACAATAAGAATATAATTAAGGTGTGCACTTAAACTTTAAATAAATTGTCTCCCTACCCAATGCTATTATTTACTTCTTTTATTTTAATGTAAAGCTCAGTCTTCTAAAATTTCAAAAATCATACACTTTTCACTTCCTACTCTGGTACGAGAAAGGAAGTTAATATAACTATAATAACTAATGTCAAACTTACTTTGAAAACCATCATTTAACAACATGGAAACATTGTTGCTTTTTGTAAAATAAGATTTAATGCACGTGGCATACTCAGTAAATGGCCATAAAATGTATCTAAACTTCTAATGTAATGACAACATCCTTCAAGGTACTAAAACAGATAAGAAACTAATATATAAGAAGGAGTCTCACCATTCAGAAAGAGACAATAAATGAATGCTTCTGCCCTTTTACACGAGTTTAGTAATGAAATCTCATATCTTTTCCCTGTCCAATGATATATAAATGGAATTTTATTCTACAGCAGAAATGAAGTTAAGTGATTTGCCCAATATTCCATAGCATGAGCATGATTCTGTCAAAGTTTCTAATTCCCTTATCAGGGCTGACTCTGATAATTCTTTCAATATTCCACTTCTTCTGCCTAACTTCTCATAATTCAACTATGATATATTTCTTTTAAGGTAAATATAGAAATTAATATAGATAAGAACACTTCAGATAGATTAACTTTATGGTTTACTTACAAATACCATTCTGTCTCTTCTCAAGTACTCTGAATAGCACAATTTCCAGCACCAAGATTATTATATACGAGTGAAGAGAGAGTACTGGTCTGAACTAGAGAACTTGGAATCGAGTTCTGACTTTTCCTCAACTAAGTACCGGTGTAACATCATACAAGTGATGTAACTGTGGACTTTGATTTTTTAAATGCCAACTAGAGGCATTAGATTAATAATCTCTGGAATTCCATTAACTGCCTATATTCTGTGATTGTGTGTTTTTTGTTTATCTGAATTATAGTCTCTGATGTAAGGTAACATGGAAGAATAATCATCCAAACATAATTTTTTTAAACATCTTTATTGGAGTGTAGTTGCTTTACCATGTTGTGTTAGCTTCTGCTGTATAACAGAGTGAATCAGCTATATGTATACATATATCCCCATATCCCCTTCCTCTTGCTCCTCCCTCCCACCCTCTCTATCCCACCCCTCTAGGTGGTCACGAAGCACCGAGCTGATTTCCCTGTGCTATGCAGCTGCTTCCCACTAGCTATCTGTTTTACATTTGGTAGTGTATATATGTCAATGCTACTCTTTCACTTCGTCCCAGCTTACACTTCCCCCTCCCCATGTCCTCAAGTCCATTCTCTACCTCTGGCTTTTTAAACTACTATTTATAACCGCTGTTGTTTATGTCTTTGGTGAAGTGGAGGAATAAGAAGAAAGAGTCAAGAAAGTCCCCTGGCAGAGTCCTTATGTTTATGAGGTATGAACTTCTTTTATTTGAGTTTCAAAGGACATCACTGCTACAAAGATATATATCTTAGAAGTCTGGAAATTTCTGATTCTTAATGAGTGAATTTTGAAAATTAGCACATTAAAGTAATATTTTATTACATTAAAATAAGTGTGTATTGTAATTAACATGGTTTGAAACTAAGCTCTGGAGTTAGACTAGCTGAGATGGATCCCCAAATCCACCACTTTTTTGCAATACAACCTTCAGCTAAATTAGAAATGCTTCTAAAATTCATTACATATTTAATCTTTTTTAACAGTTAGTCTTCTCCAGGTATAATTTACATACAATAAAATTCACCCTTTTTAGATATATATTTCTATGAGTTTTGACAAGTACCTGAATTCTGTATCCTCCATTATAATCAAGATATACGATAATTCCTTCACCCCATATATTATCTTCGTGAAAGAGTCCATTCACTTAAAATTCAAAAAATTGCAAGCTAGCTTTATAGTGACAAAAAGCAATTCACTGGCATCATGGAAATGGGGTGTGGTGGTTGGGGGGGGGTGTTGATTTGCATAAAGGACTAAAAAAAAAAGTTTTGGGGTGATGTATATATTTATTATCTTGCTTATGGTGTTGGATTCACAGGTATATGCATATGTCAAAAATTATCAATATGCGTAGTTTAGAGGTCCTAGTCCTTAGAAGGGAAGGACTACTACTAGGAGAAATAGCTAGTTACTTAAACTTTGAACCCTAGCTACCAGTTGGTCACTATAGGCTTCTAATACCAAAAGCCAAAAAGCAAGGAAAGGAGTCCCTTCCTCAGAAGGGGTAATTTACCCTGATCATTAGGAGACTATAAGACCCCTCATATAAAATGGTGACAGATAAGCCTAAATTTGGCAAACAGGTGATCCATCAGAATTTCTTGGCACTCTTGACCAATTTTGACATTAAATAGACAAGTACTGCAACCATGGGATGAAAAAAGCATGGAAACCAGGGATGTGACAGACTTCTGATCTATAGAACTGTAAGATAATAAATTTATGTTCTTTTAAGTCAGTAAGCTTGTGGTAATTTGTTACTGCAGCAATAGGAAACTGATACACCCTATATATCTCTTTTACTCTGTAGAGATATTATAGAATGATAGAGCTGTTTCTGATTTATTTAAATCAGCTTTTGAAATGTCTATCATAGTTATGTTACCTAGGAGATAATTAAGAAATGTTCATTTTTCATCCATATTTTAATAAAAGAGAAACAGTGACAGTCTGTATTCTGTCATTCCCAACACTCCATACTCCTCATTTGTAAAATTCCCAGTATCTGGGATAAGGATTACTGTGAGTTAAAAAAAAAACCTATTATTTTTTTAATTACAACTTTGCTTATGACACACCATAAAGTAATTATGTTTACTTCTTCACTAAACTTCCTTTAGATCTGAAAGATTATGATTATTGCTAAATTTTCCTAGCAGCTTTGGTGTACATCCACTATTATGGCATAGCAACTACACTTCTAGATATTTATCTAAGATACACAAATGTATATGATCATTAAAAGATTACAAGAATATTTATAGCAACCTTTTTTATAATAGTCTAAAACTGAAAATAAACCAAATGTTCATGCAATGGAGACTGGATAAAAAAAAAATTGTGTCATGTCCTACGATGGATTTCGGCAGTGGAACAAATGAATTACTCTTGCAGCAAAACTGGTGAAACTCAAAATCAACTATACTTCAATTAAAAAGAAGAGATTTAAGTAAAAGTGAGAAAAAATAATATGTTGAGTAAAAGAAGCCACCCTCTTACATACATACATGTACACAAAACATACATTGTTATTTTATTTTATTTATATAAAGTAAAAGAGCAAGAAAAAATCTATGATAATATAAATTAAAAAGTGATTTCCTGAACGAGGACTGAAAAGGAGTGTGAGGGTACTTTCCGATGTGATAGAAATGTTCCATATCTTGTTTGGATAATGATTATACCATTACACTTGTATATAAAATGGTTGGATCTCATGGAATTGGGCAGTTAAGACAATGAATTTTAACGTGTATAACATTTTCCCAATAAAATGATAAGCCTTGGGAACAATGACTAGTAGGGAGCAAATGGGAGATTCTAGGGGAGTAGTAGTATTCTTTCTCTTGATTGTTAAAGGTTAAACTATGTGTTACTTTATGAAAATCTTTTTATTTGTTTACTTATGCTTTTTGCTCTTTTCTGTGGATGTGTTATACTTCTACATATATATATATATATATATAAGTTTACTAAAAAATAGTATTTAGGCAGCAGATAATTATAGATAAAATGTTCTCAAATAAAATGCAGACTATTATCATTGTGCTACCAAAAAGAAATTTAGAGTAGTTACAAAGAAACCTGCCATCAAGGGTCTGGCATTTCAGATTTTTACAGCAACTATAATATCTTAAGAAATAGTAAAAAGACACATAAATTTAGATTTAGATTTCTCGTGCGTAATATGGAAAGAGTGAAGAAAAGGACTGATACAAATAATTTACAGGATTGAGTGGGGTCAAATGAGATTATATATATAAATATATAGGAGAACTGTAAAGCACAATGTAAATGTTAGATATTAACATCTTCCTTATCAATTGCACTTTGAAAGACTATTCTTTAACAATAAATTTCACCAAATTTTTCAACAACACCAGTCGAGATTGTTAATAAGAATAGCTCCAGCCATGATGGTTTGTTTGTCAGTGATCCAAGAAAAAAAAGCTTTGGGGCCTCTGGATACAGAATGAGACAAGTATTTAATTTAGGCTGACATTGGTCTTTGGGCTTTCCAGGAGCAATAAAATTTGACAGCCGAGTCATATGTGTCAGCTGAAATCAGACCTACCCAGAGTCTGTGAGCATAGCCTTCTGTCAAATCATGCTCTTCTCTTCACTGTCAAATTTTCTTCCTATGTATATAACGATTCATCGTCATCATCATTATCATCATCATTGTCATTGCCCTTGTTATCACTGCTTTCATTCATGAGATACCTAACTTTACATATGCTTTTCATGGATTATCTAATTTCATTTCTACAATTCTAGAGTGACTATATGACAGTTTTCTTAAAGTTTCCATTGTTCAGCACATCTACATAGATCAGACTATTTCAACCTCAATACCACTGACATTTTGGTGTGGATAATTCTTTGTTGTTGGGGCAGAGACTCTTCTGTGTCTGTAGAATGTTTAACAGCATCCCTGGCCTTGACCAACTAAATGCTATTAGCACCTCTACCCAAGTTGTGACAATCAGGAATGCCCACAGACATTGCCAGATATCCTCAGGGAAGAGGGAATGTAAATTCTTATCCCCCTACCCTGCCCCTGGTTTGGAACTACTGCTGTACATTAAAGTAGCCACAACCTAACGCCAATTAGGTTTCATGAAACATAAATTTTACTTTTAGTCAAAAAATCCGGGCTTAAATTCCAACTTTGTCATTATAGTAGCTTTCTGACCTTACACAAATTATTCAATTAAGTGCTTACTTTTTTGACTATGAAGTGAGAGTAATAATATATTTTCCTGTGAATGAGTGTCATTTTTCAGTCTTAATACAAAACTGTTCACATGTTCCCATCGTACTTAAAGTAATCCTTTACCTTACTTTACCTGTTACTTTGTAATAAATCAGAATGTCTATTCCCTTTGTAAAACATTTCTCAATAACAATTAACTTGTTTATTTTTGTTTGTTCATTTGTTTTCATTAACATCAAATATACTAGAATGTTAAATGCATGAAGGGGAGCCCTGTCTGTCTAGGTAAACATGTTGTGTGCCGTACCTTACACATGAAAGGTGGTTACATGGAAAGTGCTCAGTATATATTTAGTGTGTAATGACTTCCTGTGATAATTTATGGGAAGGTAACAGACTACTTCTTACTACATTGCTGGTGCTCACTAAATGACACTTCCTTCTTCCCTTGCATTTTAAAGAAGAATGTGTCTCAAGATTATTTCCTTGGTGGAGAAACCACTGTGTAACAATCTGGAATAGAGTATGTTGCAGGCAAAATAAAGACTCCCTGAAGATATCCATGTCCTAATCCTTGGAACATGTGAATATGTTCCCTTAAATGGCAAAATGTACTCTGCAGATGTGATTACATTGAGGTGAACTAGGGAAGAGTACCCTAGTTCATAAATCCAATCTAATCACAGGGCCCCTTAAAAAAAGTAGAAGAGAGAGGCAGCAAAGTGCAAACCCAGACATACGGCAACACAGGAAGAATTCAGCCCAAAATTTCTGGCTTTGAAAATGTAGTAAGAGGACCACAAGCAAAGGAGAGTGGGTGGCCTTGAGAAGCTGGGGAAGGCAAGAGAACATTTTCTCTCCTAGTGAACCCAGGAGGAACACAGCCATGTCAACAGCATGATTTTATCGCAGTGAGACCCGTTTTGGACTTCTGGCCTCAATAATTGTAAGAATGTAAATTTGTGTTGCTTTAAACTGTCAGTATTGTTATAGTAGCAATAGAAAACTGATAAAACAAGGTACCCTGCATATGTTTTTTAACTTCTGTTTTCTCCTCATCTCTTGAACAGAAAATAGGACAGGTTTTTCACATTGCTTGTTCTTTACCCTTTCACTTCTATGTGATACTAGCTTCCTGATTTGAGGAAGGTAGCAGTTTCCTGGAATGAGAAAAACAGTTAGTGTAAGGAAAGTACAAATTGGTTTGTAATCCAATTGTGTAATGTAATCATTCCATCCATTTAGTCAATAAATATAATTCAGCAACTGCTAAGTGCTGTCATTCACTACATACAGAGAATATATAATAGTTAAGACAGAGTCCCTTTCCTTTATAAATTCAGACTCAGTGGAGAGAGGAAAGGGGGAAGGAAACGGACACTTTAAGAGATATTTTTAAACACTGTCAGAAACAATAACAGAAGTGTTCCTGAAGCCCCACAGGGACATATAACTCGTCCCCAGGACATTCTTTTGGAGAAAATAGATACACACTGGCTCTCCCTTGTAGTACATCCTTTTTAAGCTCATTGAAATGCTGAGTGAAATCTATTCATAGAGAATTAAATTAATTCACACAATACAAGGAAAAGAAACATCTCTTTTCAAGAGGCATTAAATCTACTCTCCTTAATAGAGAAACCGAGATTAAAAGAGGTGAAAAATGATGAGAATGACCTTTTTAGTTCTAATCACACAAATAAATCAGTGCACTGGTGATGAATTCATTAATTTTGATTAAACACGGAACTATGAAGTCATTTGAATTAATTCAGTAATCACCATGAAGAAGAGATGCTTTAGAGCTTGATATTGAGTAGCCCCTTTAATTTGCCCTTTGACCCAGTCTTAGGGAAATATGTACCAAGATCTTCAAGTGAGCTGACTTTGTATACAGGAGGATCAAGTCACGGAATTAAACACCTAAGGCCCTTTGTTCTGAGAGGAGATGAGTTGTTGGTGAGAAGCCCTAGCCACGATTATAAACCTATTCCCTTTTTAGAGAAATAAAAATGCTTTGGGGTTAAAATTTGCAGGAATATACAGCTAGCAGTAATAGAGGAAACTAGTAGATATTTTTCATAGAATTTTATCAAGATAAATGAAAACAATTTTACTCAGAATTGATATGGTTTTCCCAGTCACCATGTTGGAAGGCACATGGCTTAATGCACTAGAAGTGTTAGAGTATCAGAGGATCCTCACAAGTTCTTACAACAAATCAGAATAGGAAAAGATCTAAGCCACGTGTGCAAAGTGTACATTTTCATCTCACTTTTAACTTCCTTCAGGTTGCATTGATAAATTATCATAACAGAAAATGGAAAAATAATTTTCACACTGAACAGTTGAAAGTTTTCTATAGAGTAATAGTTCAAAAAAGCAGAGAGAAGTTATTTTTTTTTATTTTTATTTTTTAGAGATTTATTGATTGATTGCTATGTTGGGTCTTCGTTTCTGTGCTAGGGCTTTCTCTAGTTGCGGCAAGCGGGGCCACTCTTCATCGCGGTGCGCGGGCCTCTCACTATCGCGGCCTCTCTTGTTGCGGAGCACAGGCTCCAGACGCACAGGCTCAGTAGTTGTGGCTCACGGGCCTAGTTGCTCCGCGGCATGTGGGATCTTCCCAGGCCAGGGCTCGAACCCGTGTCCCCTGCATTAGCAGGCAGATTCTCAACCACTGCGCCACCAGGGAAGCCCCAGAGAGAAGTTATTGACCTCAATAATTTTTTTTTTTTTTAACTTTTGGGTTTATTTTATTTATTTATTTATTTATAGCTGTGTTGGGTCTTCGCTTCTGTGCGAGGGCTTTCTTTAGTTGCGGCAAGTGGGAGCCACTCTTCATCGCGGTGCGCGGGCCTCTCATTATCGCGGCCTCTCATGTTGCGGAGCACAGGCTCCAGACGCGCAGGCTCAGTAATTGTGACTCACGGGCCTAGTTGCTCCGCGGCATGTGGGATCTTCCCAGACCAGGGCTCGAACCTGTGTCCCCTGCATTGGCAGGCAGATTCTCAACCACTGCGGCACCAGGGAAGCCCAATAATTTTTATAATAAGCCACAGAACTTTTCATTGACTATGTCATGAAAAACGTTATTCAATAATAAAAGTACTTAATTGAATTAATCATTCCATGTGTTACCTGGTTCATAAGTAGGTTGAAATGAAGTTGAACAGGATATCTGCACACAATTAAAAACAACTGACCCCTTTGAAAATTGTTGTTTTCAGGGTAGGATAAAAAGCACAGTAAATCAGTGGTGATAGGGAGTAAAGCTTATTTTTCTCTCTTATTCTGGAAACCAGAATTTTGACTATTTTTCCAGGCAGAAATCACTCTGAGCAGGACACTGTTGGTAAGAATAAAAAGAGGGACTCTTTAATTCAGGATTTTAAATAAAGTCAAATAGATTTTTAAAGACAATCCCAACTCTAAAATTAAACATTCACATACACAGAGGACTGTTCGTGTATCCTATATCCTGTTGCTGTATTGTGCAAGAATCGTGACTGCATCAGATACAAAGCTATCTACTGGGATTCTGCTATGCCTTCCCAGTTCCTCAAACTAATGCACTCCACTAACTGGGGAGCCAAGCAACTAAGTAATCTCCTCTGTGGTGTAATTCGGGCTCCTTCTGTGTTTTCTACACCACTCATTCCATTCTGTTCTGGACTAAAATTGTAGGGGTATGTTTTAGCACTCTTATTGCTTGGAATTCATACACTACAAATCCTCAGTCTTTGCCTACAGTTTATATCAACTGATTCTATGAAAGGCTTTGCTCCTCATTAATGCTTTTGTAGAATGCTTATTTCTTGCTTTATTCAGTAACCCATGCATATATTTTTTCTGTTTGCTTGGCCTTTTGACACACTCTTTAGGTTCAGCACTTTTTTCTTCCTAGTGTTTGCCAGTAAGATTTCCCCTTGCTCAGCAATGGGGTGAGTTTTATTATTTTTTTCTCTCTTTGAGAAGCATTCACTTCACTATTTGACTCCATCTTGACAATCAGACCCCCACTGTGAATTATTTTATTACTTCCTTTGTAACAGTTACTTTCCCCCTAGGAGCAATCCTTAGAATTTCACAATCCAGCAACATCTAATCCAGTATCTTTCCTTATACAAGGGCTGAATACTCGTTTTCTTCAGTGGTAAATATTTTAAAATGTTATTGTTACATAGTCACCTATATATATCTTAGCTTTCCAACTTTAAAAAAAACCTTTCTAATGTCAAGGAAAATAAATGCTGGGAGGTATAGCTACTGAGCCCTAAATAACCCAACATAAGCAGTTCTATTATTTTTAAAAATCATATTTTTCATTTTCCTCCATAAATTCGCATTGGTTTTATTGGATTATCATAGGTTATCTTTAGTTTTATGAAGTCAATATACATATTAACATAGATAATGACCCTGTTAAAGAAAACAATGTTCTGACACATTAAAACATTAAGGAAGACTTTATTCAAAGATTTGCAACAGGTGTCAAGACTATCACAGCAAGGGAAAGAGATGGGACTCAACTCCAAGTACAAGAACAATGGGGATTTCCAGTTGAGGAGCAGGTTGTGGGCCCCATGGGGGCACCAAGCGTAAACTGATGTAACCCATTTCTTGCTGGAGGCAGGCCAGGGTGACCAGCTATCACTTGGGGGAGGGTGGGAGATGAGGAATGTGATCAGATATTTACTGTGATCAGAAATTAAATGTGGGAGGATCCTCTCTAAACCTAGTTTAGCAGGATTTTGCTAAAACTGGATTCTGCAAGGACAAGGACCGACAAAGAAGATCAAATTTGAAACCTAGTTGAGAAGAGGGCTCAGAGGAGCTTGACTAAAGTTTGGTTAACTGACTAAAAATTGACTAAAGTCTTCGTCAGCTTCCAAAAAAAATTTACTTTACTCAGTGAGCGGTTTTATTATTTTCTTCCTCTCATGCTGTTCAAAAATCACTGGCTTTCTTGCTATTTTTGAACGTACCAGGCATGCCATCTACTCAGATCCTTTGTGCTTGCTCTTCCTTTTTCTAGAATTCTCTTTCCCCACATATTTACACACTTTCTTCCCTTACTTCTATTGAACCTTTATTAAAATATCACCTTTCTTAGATTAACCTAACCTACAAGAGTTTCACCTACCCTCTACACTTCTCCTCCCTTTCTTCTGCTTTATTTTTCTCCTTAACACTTATCAACTAAAATTATACATGTGTAGTATAATACATGTAATACACACTTATTGTGTGTGTGTGTTTATCTCTCTTATTTTTTTACCCATTTGTGTGAAAGCGTCTTAAGGGTGGAGGTTTGGGGCTGTTGTGTTCACTTGTGTAGTCCTAGCACTTAGATCTGTCCTTAGCATAGTCTGATAGAGAAAGTGTTCCACAAATATTTGATAATGAGTGAACATATACAGCTTGAGTGTTTTATTTCCTTCAGGGTAGTTATTTAACAGCTTAAGCCCTAATTCCTATTATTATTCTTTCTCATAGAACATGCTTTAGAATTGCATTCATAGACCATGCTCTATACTTTTAATATGTAATGGTGGGTAGGGGGATCTTCAACTCTGAAAGTACATATACTTTTATAGAAATATAAAATCTAGAGTACCCATATCAAATAATTAATGTATGTATTTACTCCAATTTATATCATTTTCAAGGAAAACTCAGCATGATCATAAAGCATTGGGTTGCTTTAAAGTGAATCACTGAGAACTGGATTTACATGATCCATTCCATCTAAAGCTACAAAGTTTGTGATCGCTGATTTAGAGTCATACTTCATTGCATTTTAAGTGACTAATACAATGATCACCTGAAAGATGGACTCACATGTACCACTATTGATTCCTAAAGAACACAATAAAGGAACCAATACTCATAAACAGTGTGGAAAATAAGAATTTAAAAGGAAGTGTCAGTCTTTCAGCAAAAATTCAGCATATACTAGAAGTTTTGTGAATTCTCTTTTGGCTTCTAGAAACACACAGAATAAAAATGTTTTCATAGAACTGTGAGAGTCATCTTGTGGGCTCTCTGGAGACCTCAAATAAATTGGTCATTATCTATTCATTAACTAGCAGAGATGGTCTGAGCAGCATGAAGATGAGGCATCAGGGGCTAATCTGTCCATAATCCTCCTCCAATATCCCCCACCCCCATGTTTCAAGGACCTCTAAATGTGGACAGGACAAAGTACTTTTCATTATCTTGCCTAAGGGATTTATAAACTCACCTGTTTTCTGCCATATTCTAGTCAATGAAACCTTCATCATCTTGACATTCCATAGACTGTCATACTAGTCTACTTCATTGATAAATTTATTCAGGTTGGACCTAAGGAAAAGAAAGTAGAAAAGGCATATAATCCATAGTAAGACGTACTTGTCAGAAAGTGGGAGATGAGTGCTATGAAAGTTCTCCAAGCTTTGAAAGACGTTCCAAACTTCCAGTGAGATCTCTAGGAATCTAGTGATGTAAAGCTTTTCAGAATACCTCCTACAGGGTGAAAACATTTGGCGGGCAACACATGCCACATTTGACTGTGGTACTCTGATCCATTTACTGAATTGTGAGATTTCCATCTCTGAGTGGGGCTCTGAGCTGGAGAAGGCTTTATTATGGGTTCAGGCTATAGTTCAAGTGACTCTGCAATTTGGAATTTGTAATCCAACAAATAAAATGACAACAAGATTGCTTTTGGCAAATACGAAAGTTACATGGAGCCTCTGGCAACTTCAGTTAGAATTTTGGCGAAATTTCATACATTCCTCCTTAGATAATTGTTCTCTTTTTAGAAATAGCTCATAGATTGTAGCTTGGTCCTGATTACCGTCAAGTGACCATACAACGTAAGCTGTTGGATGGACACAAGAGCAATGCATCATTAATTCTGCTGCATTACTTACCCTCAGTCAATATATAGCTACAGATTAATTAATGGGGAGTTACATATGAATAGTTAACCAAACAACAACAAAAACAAAACAGACCTGATTTATAGTTGGTTTTGTGTAATGTGCTGGCGCCAAGCAGAGGTGGACTGCAGGACTGCTGGAGCATGAAAGGCCAATCAAGAGTATCTCTGAAAGAAAATGTAGAGAAATTCTCCTAGCGAATGGAATTCCAAGAGTTTACTTGGTTGCCTAGTTTGCTGATATGGCTTCTTTCTCTGTCCATGAAAATACTCTGTAAAGAAAACTGAAAACCTGAAGCATTGCCCATACCTGTTACCAGTGTAGGGATAACAACCACTACTCTTCATGTGCTGCTCTCTCCTACTGCTGAGTTCAACCTGACTTATCTTTCAAACGTTATGTTAGGTGGGAAAAATGGGGTTGAAGTAAGCAATGAATGTAGAACAAAAAGAGTATTTGTGTTAGATACCATGTTTCTTTATGTGTGACAACCCACTAAATTTTAAAGAAAGTGCTACTTCACCCAAATAAAGTGGTAAAAAATTATATACAGTTATGCTTCATTGATGTTTTCTTATTGACTACTATATATTATAATTGTAGTTGTTTTGACTCAATGCCCAAATTAAACACTTTTTACAAAAAATAAATATACTAATTTTTAAGTAAGACTATTTTAGGGACAAAACGATGGGATAGTCAACCTCAAGTGGTGTTTATATACATGAACATTAAAAAAAAATCATGTCCTCATAAGTTATTTTTCCACCTAAACCTCTTAAGGGACCATTAAATCTTCCTTTAACTAATGAATTCCCACATCCAAAGTAGCATGTCATATTTTTACATGTTGGAATGGACATATATAGGGCAAGGTTTGTATTTATTTTTCTTTTGTGATTGTGTCCTCATGCCTTCTCTGTTAAGTGCTAACATGCATTTAGTTCTTTCAACATGAGACCATCATAACAGCTTTGACATTTTGAAAGACTAAATAAGACTTCTATTAGAAGTAGCATCCACATGGTCTGTCATTTCTAGAAATTTGGTTATTAGGTATTATATTCCTCCTACATATAAATGGAAGTTTAGAAATGAAGAGAGACTTTTTGGCTCCAATTTTTTCTTGTCAATTAACAGTAGCAACAACAAAAATGCAAACTTAGAAAAAAATAAAACATTTATTTGAGTCTCAGAATGGATACTTGCAACTGTATTCATTTGAATAGATCAATCTGCTGTGAAAGTTTGTACCAGACATACCTATAATCACCACACAGAAGAAATCTCTTCTTTAGTGACTTCCCCCTCTACACTGAAAAACACACTCATGTACCCCACCTTAACACATCTAACTTTGTATGTATATATACAAATATAGAACTAGATCTGGATAAATAGTTAATAAGTAGTTTATAATATATTTAAAAACCTATAGAATCTGATTCTTGCTATTTCTTGGAGTTTGGCCTCTAATCACAACATTCCACTGGAATCTTCAACTTCTCAACTTCTTTCTGCATATTTGATTTTTTAAAAAATAGTTTATTATGGAATATTTTAAACATAATGAAAAGTAGAGAGACTAATATAACAAACACCTAAGTCCTGATCACCCAGTTTCTACAATCATTAGTGCATACCATATTTCATCAATGCCCTGGACCACATCTTCTGGAGTGAGCTAACAAATAAGAGAAGATTTGAGGTGCAAAGGAAATGAAGATAAGGGACTGGAAGGATTAGGTGCAAGTCAAAGTGAGTAAAGAATAAAGCTATAACTGGTGACCTTGATCATCCGAAGACTAGGATTTGAAAGTATCTTCTTGGAATATGGAAGAAAGGAGACTGGAACCTTGAGGATTGTGGGAAAGGCTTATAATAAGTGCTAAAGGGAATAAAGTTAGCTATGGAAAAGAAACTGATAAGAGGATTTTGAGGAACATTAAAAGTGTAACTAAATAGCAAAAATTTTAAGTGAGATTAGTGAACAAGCTATTCTGATCTTTTCCAAAAATCTTGAACTCTAAGAGGAGAATTTTGGACACTGAATGCAGCAATACGACTGACATTAAGGTGTTTGGGGTACTTGCAAATGAATGATTATTCTAACAATATTAAGTGACTGAAAGTAGTCACTCAGTTGACTAGGGTACATATCAATTGCTTGGCAATCTCCATCTAAAACTGCATCTATCCAGAATGTTTGCCACTTGACTGCCATGGGACATTTCATCTCTGCCTTATGTTTTGTAACTAATCTTGACCAGGAACTCAAGTTTAATGTTACATCAGATGCAACAGCAAAAAGCCAACTTCCTCCCAATTTTATTCTGACCTTTTATTAACCAAGTATTTAAACAAAGTCTTGTTTATATAAACAAGTTCCCTGATGCAACCTCATGCTTTTAGGCTGTGAAACCAATTTTCTTCTTATCATTTTCACTCACCCAGAGCCTTAACTGTAATACCAGATCTTTGCCTCAAGTTTTGCTACATCAAACTGTATTATCCAGTCACCATGCAGCATGTCTTTACCTACTTAAATCTGTAGTTTTCTAATCTTGGAATCTTTGTCTCTATGCATTGCCTATATCTCAGGAACACACTTCTTTCTATATACTTGCTTTCCGACTGTGTGACAATCTCAGTAAAATGCATTTTTCCTCAAATACTCAGAATACTTAACAACAGGCATGTCACAGACATCACAGACACCAATCAATCAGAACATAGAAAGGTCAAAATGCTGGAGCAAGGTCTGGGGGTCCCCTGCCATGTTAGGTATTAACACTCTTGTTACTTAATGCTCTGCTGTTAGTGGAGTTCTGAGGGAAATTCAGGGCAGCTAGAAGCGGGGATATTCAGGAGGCAAGGGGCAGCAGGTTTTTTGCCAACTGGCATAGAATTATTCCGATATTTTACCAACTGGTGTTGCTGTACCAGTGGTTGGAATGATGTCAATACTGTAATACTTGATGAAACAGACTTCTCTTTAGTTACTTGTGCGTGGCTTACTATTCTTTCTCTGTATCTAATTTTTTAACCTGGCCTTTCTTCTATAGGAAATCATTGTTTAGTGTATGCTATAGACTGAATGTTTGTATTCCTCCCAAATTCATATGTTGAAATGTGATGGTATGAGAAGATGGGACCTTTGGAAGGTGATTAGGTCATGAGGATGGAACCCTCATGAATAGGATTAGTACCCTTATGAAAGAGACCCAAGGGAGCTCCCTCACTACTTCTGCCAGGTGAGGACACAGTGATGGCCATCTGTGAACTAGGAAGCTTGCTCTCACCAGACTACAAATACACTGGCATCTTGATCTTGGTCTTCCCAGCCTCTAGAACTGGATAAATAAATTCCTATTGTTTATAAGCCCCCTGGTCTGTGGTATTCTCTTATAGTAGCCCAAACTAAGATAGTGCAGTAATTCTAACAATGTTTTTATATTGCAGAGTGGCAAAAGATACCCTGCACTTTTAAAACCATGAGGAGTGTGTGTGTCTTATATATATAACATATTTTGTGCTACATCAGTTAACACCTTATATATACAATGTAGTTGAGTTTGGGGAAGAAGGTATGGTTAGGAGAGTGATAGAACACTTTGTAGCCTGTAGTGACTGGATCAATTTATAGAATTAGTAGAAGTTGAGAAGGCCTTGAAGAAAGAAAGAGATTAAATAAGATATAGTCAATTCTATGAATAGAAAACCAAGAATTTTGACATGGGGGTGAAAATATTCATGCCTTATTAGTAGACAACGAGTAGGAGAGTTTGGGTGAAATCAAAATATCATTTTATAGAATAGCAAGTAATAGATTTGGAAATTATAATTAGAGCCAAATTGTGTATGGCTTTAAACAGCAAATTAAGAAATTAATCTTCATTTGTAATTTTATTTTCAAACTCTGTAATTTAAAATGTGTCCTGAAAGTTGTGAAGTGTTTTTGTAAACAGCAGGTTAGGGCAATTAATTTGGAAATACTTTGAAGAATCATTTGAGGCTGGCAGAATGTCATTAAAGTAATCCAGCAATATTAATGGTAGGAGATAAATCCAACAAAGGGGAATGTCTTCTTTGTGATCTCAGACCAGAAGAACACAAAGCCATAGATGGCTCCTAACTCCACTTACAGTTGGCTCTAATTGGTATGATAGTATTGAGGAAAGGACACATAAGGTATTTCACTTTCATCCCTGTGGACTTCATATTTTATCTTTGTAGACTTTAATAACGTATGCTCTAGAAATAATACAAAACATTGGCAAATGTAACATAGAAACTACCTTTTCTATTCTTAAGCCGATTATGACATGCAGCCATAAATAATGCTTATTCTATCATAAACAGTCACGTCTATGAATCAATGATTATTACTATGGTAATAATGGTAAAAATTAAAAAAATAATATTTTAAGCACTTATATTTTACTATGCACTGTCCTAAGAATTTTGTTACACATAGTAACACATTGATTCTTACTGTCCTATGATTAAGATAATGAGATCTTTTACCAGTAAGAAAACTGAGGCACAGAGAATTTTAGTTAATTGTCCAGTGTTGCATAAGCTATCCACCACCTCAATTTTGGGAGCATTCCTTGTCTATTCAAGTACTCCACAGATGCAGGGTTCATCAAGTTGACCATGGGGATTTAATCTGCTGCTCCTGAGGCTGCACAGAGAAATTTCCCTTTCTCTTCTTCATTTGCACAGCTTCTATGGTTCAGCTTTGGTTTTGGCCTCGCTTCTGCCAGTAGGTCACCCTTAGGCGTCTGTTTCCTGCCCATACAGGAGGGGGTTAAAGCAGAAGCTGATTAGAGTTCTCTTGCTCACTCAGGCCAGGGAGTGGGAGGGCTACGGTAGTCATAATTGAATTGCAGGGCAAGCCTATGGCTTCAGAGGCCAGCATGACATTACAACAGCATGAGGCATGCTGTGTGTTCTCCTGAGGAAGTTGTATGTGGATCTCGGGACCCTGGCAGTAGTATCTTTCCTGACCACAACGTTATGAGACTAGATATCAATTAAAGGAAAAAATCTGTAAAAAATAAAAACACAAGGCAGCTAAACAATACACTACTAAATAACCAGGAGATCACTGAAGAAACCAAAGAGGAAATCAAAAAATACCTAGAAACAAATGACAATGAAAACACAATGATCCAAAATGTATGGGATGCAGCAAAAGCAGTTCTAAGAGGGAACATTATAGCAATACAATCCTACCTAAAGAAACAAGAAACATCTCAAATAAACATCCTAACCTTACACCGAAAGCAATTAGAGAAAGAAGAACAAAAAAACCCCAAAGTTAACAGAAGGAAAGAAATCATAACGATCAGATCAGAAGTAAATGAAAAAGAAATGAAGGAAACAATAACAAAGAGAAATAAAACTAAAAGCTGATTCTTTGAGAAAATAAACAAAATTGATAAACCATCAGCCAGACTCATCAAGAAAAAAAGGGAGAAGACTCAAATCAATAGAATTAGAAATGAAAAAGGAGAAATAACAACTGACACTGCAGAAATACAAAGGATCATGAGAGATTACTACAAGCAACTGTATGCCAATAAAATGGACAACATGGAAGAAATGGACAAATTCTTCAAAAAGCACAACCTTCTGAGACTGAACCAAGATGAAATAGAAAATATAAACAGACAAATAACAAGCACTGAAATTGAGACTGTGATTGAAAACTTTCCAACAAACAAAAGCCCAGGACCAGATGGCTTCACAGGCGAATTCTATCAAACATTTAGAGAAGAGCTAACACCTATCATCTTTCTCAAACTCTTCCAAAATATAGCAGAGAGAGGACCACTCCCAAACTCATTCTACGAGGCCACCATCACCCTGATACCAAAACCAGACAAAGATATCACAAAAAAAGAAAACCACAGACCAATATCACTGATGAACATAGATGCAAAAATCCTCAACAAAATACTAGCAAACAGAATCCAACAGCACATTAAAAGGATCATACACTATGATCAAGTGGGGTTTATCCCAGGAATGCAAGGACTCTTCAATATTGGCAAGTCAATCAATGTGATAAACCATATTAATAAATTGAAGGAGAAAAACCATATGATCATCTCAGATGCAGAAAAAGCTTTTGACAAAATTCAACACCAATTTATGATAAAAACCCTCCAGAAAGTAGTCATAGAGGGAACTTATCTCAACATAATAAAGACCATATATGACAAACCCACAGCCAACATCGTTCTAAATGGTTAAAAACTGAAACCATTTCTTCTAAGATCAGGAACAAGACAAGGTTGCCCACTCTCACCACTATTATTCAACATAGTTTTGGAAGTTTTAGCCACAGCAATTAGAGAAGAAAAAGAAATAAAAGGAATCCAAATTGGAAAAGAAGTAGTAAAGCTGTCAACGTTTGCAGATGACATGATACTATACATAGAGAATCCTAAAGATACTACCAGAAAACTACTAGAGCTAATAAATGAATTTGGTAAAGTAGCAGGATACAAAATTAATGCACAGAAATCTCTTGCCTTCCTATACACTAATGATGAAAAATCTGAAAGTGAAATTAAGGAAACACTCCCATTTATCATGCAACAAAAAGAATAAAATACCTAGGAATAAACCTACATAAGGAGACAAAAGGCCTGTATGCAGAAAACTATAAGACACTGATGAAAGAAATTAAAGACAATACAAACAGATGGAGAGATATACCATGTTCTTGGATTGGAAGAATCAACATTGTGAAAATGACTCTACTACCCAAAGCAATCTAGAGATTCAATGCAATCCCTATCAAACTACCAATGGCATTTTTCACTGAACTGGACCAAAAAATTTCACAATTTGTATGGAAACACAAAAGACTCCAAATGCCTAAGCAATCTTGAGAAAGAAAAATGGAGCAGGAGGATCAGGCACCCTGACTTCAGACTACACTACAAAGCTACAGTAATCAAGACAGTATGGTACTGGCACAAAAACAGAAATATAGATAAATGGAACAGGATAGAAAGCCCAGAGATAAACCTACACACATATGGTCACCTTATCTTTGATAAAGGAGGCAGGAATATGCAATGGAGAAAAGACAGCCTCTTCAATAATTGGTGCTGGGAAAACTGGACAGCTACATGTAAAAGGATGAAATTTGAAGACGCCCTAACACCGCACACAAAAATAAACTCAAAATGGATTAAAGACCTAAATGTAAGGCTGGATACTACAAAACTCCTAGAAGAAAACATAGGCAGAACACTGTATGACATAAATCACAGCAATATCTTTTTTGATCCACCTCTTAGAGTAATGAAAATAAAAACAAAAATAAACAAATGAGATCTAATGAAAATTAAATGATTTTGCACATGAAAGGAAATCATCCACAAGATGAAATACTACCCTTAGAATGGGAGAAAATATTTGCAAATGAAGCAACTGACAAAGGATTAAATATACAAGCAGCTCATGCAGCTCAATATCACAAAAACGAACAACCTAAATCAAAATGAGCTGAAGACCTAAGCAGACATTTCTTCAGAGAAGATATACAGATAGCCAACAAACACATGAAAGGATGCTCAACATCATTAATCATTAGAGAAATGTAAATCGAAACCACAATGAGGTATCACCTCACACCAGTCAGAATGGCCATCATCAAAAAATCTACAAAGAATAAATGCTGGAGAGGGTGTGGAGAAAAGGGAACCCTCTTGCACTGTTGGTGGAAATGTAAATTGATACAGCCACTATGGAGAACAGTATGGAGGTTCATTAAAAAACTAAAAATAGAACTACCATATGACCCAGCAATACCAGTACTGGGCATATACCCAGAGAAAACCATAATTCAAAAAGACACATGCACCCAAACGTTCATTGCAGCACTATTTACAATAGCCAGGACATGGAAGCAACCTAAGTGTCCATTGACAGATAAATCGTTAAAGAAGACATGGCACATATATATAATGGAGTATTACTCAGCCAGAAAAAGAAACCAAATTGAGTTATTTGTAGTGAGGTGGATGAACCTAGAGTCTGTCATACAGAGTGAAGTAAGTCAGAAAGAGGAAAAACAAATACCATATGCTAACACATATATATGGAATCTAAAAAAAAAAAAAATTGATTCTGATGAACTTAGTGGCAGGACAGGGATAAAGATGTAGACACAGAGAATGGACTTGAGGGCACAGGAGGGGGAAGGGTAAGCTGGGATGAAGTGAAAGAGTAGCATTGACATATATACACTACCAAATGTAAAATAGATAGCTAGTGGGAAGCAGCTGCATAGCATAGGGAGATCAGCTCGGTGCTTTGTGACCACCTAGAGGGGTGGGATAGGGAGGGTGGGAGGGAGGCACAAGAGGGAAGGTATATGGGGATATATGTATATGTATAGCTAATTCACTTTGTTATACAGCATAAAGTAACACAACATTGTAAAGCAATTATACTCCAATAAATATGTTAAAAATAAAAATGGCCATACTACCTAAGGCAATCTACAGATTCAATCCAATCTCTATCAAAATATCAATGGCATTTATCACAGAACTAGTAAGAATGTTATTGAAAGTAAATAAAATATTACCATAGACCAGTTAACACTTGATTAAATTATTTATTTCTTCTTAAATTCTTAAAGCTTCATAGCTGGGTGTTAGCCCAGACTGTTTTTTGCCTACTTTGTTACTGATGGTTTAAGCATTCTTGCATACATTAACAAATCAAAACAAAAGAAAACTCTCCCAGAGTTTATGGCCCTCTAAGTTATGTTGTAAAATTTTTCAGAGTTTCAAGATAAAACTGAGTAAGAATATTATCTGGATTTCTAAAGTATTTTCTTGGTACCAAGCATTGTAATATTTAAATGTAGCTACAATTTTTCCCAGCTATAATAAGAGTTATAATAGTTAATCATAATATTAAAGATCTTATATTAATAAATTAATAATATTTAATAAATTATTATAAATTATTAATATTAAAATTTATATATTACTTATATACAAATATTTTAATAAATATTTTATAAAGATTTATATGCAAATAATTATATATTAATATTAAATATGTTGATTTATATATTATTTATATTACATAATTTATAAATAATTAATATTAAAGATTTATATATTAATATTAAATCTAATATTAAACATTTTGTAATATGTAATATTAAACATTGTAATAGTAAAACAATAATATTAAGTATTTTAATATTAAAACAAAATGTGCTTTATACTTTTTGTATTACATTCATCACATGCTTTTCTTCCTGAAACTTTTATAAGGCTTCTATAAAAGAAAAAAATTGCCCAAGTGGTTTCTTCAGAATAATACCATCTTGCACTTATGGGAACATTCTGACATTTTTTCATTTCAATGCATAAGTGATTCTCCTTGCCAAAATAATTCTGAATGACCTTGGACCTTGAAGCTGAGGGCTTAAATAAACATCTATTTTAATGTCTCATGATCTTAATAATTTCATATGTCCTATCCATTTTTTTGTGAAAAATAAATAAACCACAATGTGAAATTTATGAACATGAATTCTTATAGCAAAATTTATCTTGTTTCATATATACAACTCTTCAATAAAATGGCATTTGAATCAATCGTCTTTTAAAAGACATTTTTTAAAAGAAATAATATGCATGTTTTTCATTGGTTAAATGACACATCCTTACTTACTCTAGCACCCATTTTCTCCTATATTTGTCATTTTCCTCCCAACACATGCAGAGGGTCATATGAGAGAGGGAAATATAAGTGATAAAAGTGCAAGTGCTAATGTTGACAGGCTTTAGTTATATTGCTTCTAAATAGGGCATTAATAGCAGTGATCTTATGATTTATAAGTCGGACATAAGTTGGAAAGTTGGAAACCATCACACTATATTAATGTGCAGAGGAAAGTATACATACAACCAATAAAGCAACAGGATCGGAGAAAAACACATTGCCTAATACTAGATTTCATAAGAAAATGACAAAAACTTCTTGATGGTACAAAGTTAGAGGTCAAAAGGGCTGGCTTGAGTAGCCCAGATTATCAAGAGGTAAATGTTGACCTGATACTAAATGAAAAATCCTGTGAGACAAAGTTGTGGCAACTCTGGAATCACTTCTGATGCCCTGATAATACACATGTGGAACAGAACAGGCACTATCACCATGGCTCAAACAGTCTAGTCCTAATCCTCTTACACAATTTTATTTGGGTAGCAAAATAAATGTATCTGATACAATAACAATAACTAGTGACAGTGTGCTAGTCAGTTTTTGCTGCCTACCACACCAATCACAAATCCCAGTGGCATATAGTATTAAGTACTGTATTTCTTGCTCACATATCTTACACTATAGAAATAATAGAAAGGATTGGTAAGTGGAATCTGAAAGTCACTTTTTATATTCTTAAGCCAATTATGACATGCAGCTGTAAATAAGCATATTCTATCATATGTGATCATTATTATGGATTAATGATTATTACTCTGGTAATAATGGTTTTAATACTGTTTATTTTCAACATCTTCCTGAAACAGTTTCTTCCATTTACATCTGAAGTCTCATACCTTCCTGTATTTCTTACTACTATTGATTATTTTCAGTTGCCTTTGCAGGGTCATCAACTTCTACCTAGCCATTTAATATTGGTGGTTATCAAGGCTTGGTTTTACCCTGTGTTCCTTTCCGACATTATTGATTTACTCTATGTAATCTCACCCATGATTATGGATTCAATTATATACAATAATGGCTTCCAACTATGTATCTTCAACCAGAATCTCTAGACAAATCCAGATATCCAAAAAGTTTAAATCTGCAATCTTACTATTTTCTTTCTCTCTGTACCATCTGTTCTTCCTCTTCTTCTCTTCCCTCCTCCTCTACCTCCTCTTTCTTTTCCTTCTTCCTCTTTTTATGGTTTTCTTTGGACAATTTGGCTATTTATTTACAATTTTGTTTTTTCTCTACTATTGTCTCATTAATTATATGTCTTTTAAAAAATTATTTTAGGGTTTATAATATGTATCCTTTACTTACTGCAGTCTAACTTCAACATGCAGTGTAAGAATCTTACAACATTATAGTTGCATATGTTCCTTCACATTCTTTGTGCAATTGTTACATATTTTATTTCTACATGTTATAAATTTTAATATATATATTTTTTACTTTAAATATTAAATTACCTTTTAATAAAAATTTTAATGAGGAAAATTATCTCATATATATTCCTATATTTAGGAGTTTTGTAGCTCTTCATTTATTTATGTAGACTTAAATTTTTATCTTGCATCATTTTCTTTCTGCCACAATTGTCTCTAATAATTATTATATGGTAGATCTGTTGGATGTGAATTCTCTCAGTTGGTCATGTTGCAAATATCTTCTTTTTGTTTTCATTTTAGAAAGATATTTTTACTGGGTATAAAATTCTAGGTAGATAATTTTTCTTTCAGCTCATTAAATATATGATTCCATTGTCTTTTGGATTACAGGGTTTCAATGAGACATGTGTTCTTATTTATATATTTCTCCTCTATGTACGATATGTTTCTTTCCCCTATCTCTACCTACTTTCAAGATTTTTTTCTCTCTCAGTTTTGTTCAACAATTTGATTATGATCTGCCTTGATCTGATTATCTTTGTGTTTTTTTTTCTGTTTGGAGTTCTTTGAGCTTCTTAAATCTGGGTAGTTACATTTTTTTTCCCTCAAATTTGCTATTGCCATGGATATTAGGACAGAATATTTTCCACAGTTTACTGATAATATGTCCTTCTTTTCTAATCATTTTTCCTTCTGCACTTTATTTTGGACAGTTTAAAATTCTATGCCTTTAATTTTACTGATCCTGTCTTCTGCTGTTCCTAATCTATTAATTTTACCTTGTGTATTTTTTTTTTCATTTCAGGTAGCATATTTTATGTTTCAAGAAGATCCATTTTGTCTTTTGTTTCATGCCTAATGTTTCTATCCTTATTATGGTCATATTTTTTTCTATATTTTGTACATACTTCTAAGGTTTACATAGCTTTCAAAAGAACATCTCTGCATTTAGAAATTTCTTTCACTAATTGATTTTTCTCCCAGTTATGGGTCAAGATTTTCTGCTGCTGTGCAAACTTGGTAAATTTTTATTAGTTCTTGTACATTGTAAAGTTTACAATTATTAGTACCAGAGTCTTAATATTCTTTTAATAGTATTAAAATTTGTTATGTCCTGTAGTTATTTTAGATTGGTTTAATACTGTTAAGGCTTGTTTTTAAGCTTTGTTATGCCATGTTTAGAGCAACCTTCACTTTGAGACTAATTTAACTCTCCTCTCAAAGCATAATGCTTTTAAGGACTCTACCCAGTGTCTTATGTAATAAGGCCTCTCTAGTCTGGCTGATGGGAACTGTAAGTCTTCCCACATGTGCATTTACTCATGTGAGTTACAGAAATTATTTGCCTACTATGTTTTTTAGTTGTTAATGGTCTAAAGGCAATTGCTCTGAGACTTAAAACAGAGTCTGAAGGCAGAAAAATAATTCTAATTCTAAACATATTATTTACAAAATAGAAGATGAGGGAACACTAAATAACTCATTTATATTACTACCAATATCCTGACACAAAAAAGAGACTAAGGCATTGTAAGAAAACATTATCCTCTATGAATACAGATGACAAGATCCTTAGCAACATTAGCAAACTGAATACAGCATATATAAAAAAGATAACTTATGATCACTGAATGGGTTTTATCCCAGAAATGCAAGATGCTGAATTAATATTGAGAAACAAATCAATATAATTTGCTGCATTACAGACTATAAAAAATGAATAATTACAACAGAAGCAAAAGAGCATTTTACAGAAACCAATACCCATTCATGATAAAAAACAAACAAAAAACAAAAGACAAAAAAAAAAAAACTCAGCAAACTTGGAAGAGAAATAAACTTCTTCATCCTGATAAAGAACATATACAAAATACTTGCAGCTAAAATGATACTTAATGGTGAAAAATGGAGTGCTTTTTCTCTAATATTGGGGACAAAACAAGTATTTGCTCTCATCACTTCCATTTAATATTGTATATTAAGATCCTAGCCAGTGCTTTAAAGCAAGAAAAGGAAATAAAATCCATACACGTTAGAAAGGAGTATAAAGTTGTTTTTGTTTACAGACTACAGAATAGTTTACGTATAAAAATCCCACGGGCTTCACAAAAATGGTACATGAGTTAATAAGGGGGTTTAATAAGTTGACAGGATACAAAATCAATATGTAAAGGCCAATTGTATGTACCTATGCTAGCAATGCAAATTTTAAAATTGAGATTAAAAACAAATGCCCTTTGTAAAAGGATTCAACAACACAAAACACAAAACCCTTAAAGATAATTTTATGAAAGTATTTGCAAGACCTCTGCACTAAAAACTTCCAGATTGCTGAAATATATAAGAACAGCATAACTAGAGAAACACCTATGTGTAATGATCAGAACATTCAGCATTATAAAGCTGTCAATTCCCTTCAGATACATAGTTTAAGCACATTTCCATTTAAATTTCTGAAAGGATTTTTATAGAAACAAAGAAGCTGTTTCTAAAAAGATATTTTACTGCATCTCTGCTTTTCAACCTAGATTTTATTTATTTTTTAACATCTTTATTGGAGTATAATTGCTTTACAATGGTGTGTTAGCTTCTGCTGTATAACAAAGTGAGTCAGCTATACATATCCAGATATCCCCGTATCTCCTCCCTCTTGCGTCTCCCTCCCACCCCTCTAGGTGGTCACAAAGCACCGAGCTGATCTTCCTGTGCTATGCGGCTGCTTCCCCCTAGCTATCTATTTTACATTTGGTAGTGTATATATGTCCATACCACTCTCTCACTTCGTCCCAGCTTACCCTTCACCCCCGCCCCGTGTTCTCAAGTCCATTCTCTACGTCAACCTGGATTTTAAATTAATCTATTTCAATCAAGATGCTTTTAAAAACCTATGTTGCAATAGTAAGAGAGCCTAACTTTCTGATAGAGAACAAACAGAGTAAAAGTAGTCTAATATCCATTATCCAGAGGATAGCTATGTTAAAAATGTGCTTGGGACTTCCGTGGTGGTCCAGCGGTTAAGACTCTGCACTTCCACTGCAGGTGACGTGAGTTTGATCCCTGGTCAGGGAACTAAGATCCTACACGCAGCGGGGGCAAAAAAATGTGCTTGACTACAAACACAATATACAAGGAAAAAAAAACCCAAAAAACTGTAGACATATATTTTTCCCAGAAGCTCATAAACATAAAAAGTTCTAGCAGATAGTGCCAGCAGGGGTAAAACCGAGATTCAATCAAGGAGTTCATACGTGCCCCTAAAAACTAATTGCTAAAAGCTAAATAAACATATTGCTATGGCAAGTGGCAGAGTCCTTAATACAAAACCCCACCTAAATATTTCAATATTTTTGTGGTAGTTTCAGTTATGCTTTTGCTGTGCAAAGTATTTTATTTGTGGGAAAATGTGCAGAGGATCAGAAGAAAATATAGAGTAAAACATGATACCCCAAGCTTTGTGGCACATGCTTACTCACAAGCACACTCACAAACATGTGTACTCCAGATGATTTTCATGAAAAATTATTTTCATGTTATAGGATTTGAAGTTTAGAGACATTAAATGTATTTCCCAGACTTAGAAACAATGATTTGATGGCTCAACAATGATTAGAACTTGTTTTATTTTAAACGTTGTAAGTGAATATATGTACATATGATTTATATATATATATGTACATATGATTTAAATTTCACAGATTACTCAATAAAAATACCCATCATTTTGTTACATTTAAATTAACTAATTTATGTAATACAAATGCTACCTTCATAGGAAATTGAGTGTATATCTTTAAAAATAAGGAAATCTCCTTCAGCAAAAATTAAAAAAATATAGTCATGTGAGATTTATTCAAATAATCTAAAGATGATTTGGCAATAAAGTTCTCATAATTGTGCTTACTCAAATTAGTTTTTTTGTTGGTTTTTCAGATAGCAATATTATAGCATGTTCATATGCTAAGAGTAATGAGAGGGAAGGATGAGAGAAGCTGGGATATGATCCATTGATAGAGGAGTTGGCCTTAGAGAGAACCGTGGATTGTCCATCTGGAGTAATAGGAGGGAAAGGAGAACATATAGGTATACAGACAATGATTTTGTAGATGTGCTTCTGAGAATGCATGAAATTTGTCTTCATATATTTTTTTCATAAATTAAAGTAAGAAGAACATAGAACACACACATACAGTGCAGAAAATAGTTAACACAGAAAACTGGAGACTGCTGTTTTGAGAAAGATTTGTTTTCAAAGTGGACTATTTTCTAAAGGTGTCTGGAAACATAATCATGGGAGCATATCCACCATTCTCATAACTTGTTAAGACTGGCTCACACTGTATAAACTGCACACACACAAAAAATGTGGCTTTATGCTGAGCACCTACTTTCCTACTGGATGTCTTAAAATGTGGTAAGTGCTACACAGAGGGTGCCTATATGAATAACATCCAACAAAACCTCTGAGCACTGAGTCTATAATGAGTTTCCCTTTTAGACAATATTTTATATGTGTTGTCACACTGGTTACTGAAGGAACTGAGCACATTCTGTGTGAATCCACTGAGAGAGGACTCTTGAAAGCTTGCACATGTTACCTCTGGATTTTGTCCCATGTGCCCTTTCCCTTTGCTGATTTTGCTTTCTACCTTTCATTGTCATATGCCATAGTCATGAATAGGACTATATGGAGAATCTTGTGAGTTTTCCTAGCAAATAATCAAACCTAGGGGTGGCCTTGGGGACCCCTTACCAAAACATACACACACATGCACATACATCCCCACACATCCTATATATGGCTAAACTATTAAACAACTTGGATCAATAATTTAATCAATTTTTGGTGAGAGGTCCCACTTTCTATCACTGTTGGGATTATTGTTTAATGAAGTGTGTACATATCTATGAATATAGGATAAATATTTTAAACGTGACAAAATATGCATAATAAATGCAAAATTTATATAACTTTTAAAAATTCCTAATAAATTAAATAGAAAGAGGATATGCAATTGACAACTTAAAATTAGTAAGATCCTGAGGTTGGACTTGTGTAGTCTGGGGTTCTAATGTACTATCTTTTGAATTAGAATTAGAACTTATTCAAAATAAAGTTTTGGAAATATTGGGTGGGGAATATAAAATAATAGTATTTTAAGGATATAAAAGTTAGAATCAAAACCAGAAAAAGAAAAGACATATTTTTAAAAATAGAACTTTATTTAAAAAAAAAGAACTTTAATTAATGAAAACTATAAGCCTTACAGAAAAAAGAAAAAAAAATTATTGATATTTTAAACAGCAGTATAGAGATAAAGAATTATATAAATTATATATATATATATATATATATATATACTGTAAATTATATTTAAAGACATTTTGCAGAATTCAGGGGATACAGTCAGAGAGGTAGAAAATATAAAATAAAAGATGAATGACATAGAATGTAATAAGGTCTAATATATATGAAATCAGAATCCCAAAATAATAAAATAGACTGTGAAAGAGGCAATATTTGATGCAAATGTTTCCAGAAATGATGATAGACTTTAATAAACACTAAGCAGTATCAATAAAATGAAATCCATTGTAAGCCACATAATAATAAAACTACAGAATGGGGCTTCCCTGGTGGCGCAGTGGTTGAGAATCTGCCTGCCAATACAGGGGACATGGGTTCGAGCCCTGGTCTGGGAAGATCCCACATGCCGTGGAGCAACTGGGCCCGTGAGCCACAACTACTGAGCCTGCGCGTCTGGAGCCTGTGCTCCGCAACAAGAGAGGCCGCAATAGTGAGAAGCCTGCGCACCGCGATGAAGAGTGGCCCCCGCTCGCCGCAACTAGAGGAAGCCCTCGCACAGAAACAAAGACCCAACACAGGCAAATAAATAAATAAATAAATAAATACATAAATACATAAATACATAATTAAAAGGGGTATATTTATAAAAACAAAAAACAGAAAACTACAGAATGTTAAAATCAAATATATCTTAAAGCATCCAGAGTGTATAGACAGTTTACCCATAAATAATAACAAATCAATAGAAAAATTATCAGTAGCAACAGTGAAAGCTAGAAGACAGTAGAATAATATCAACAAAGTTTAAGAGAGAATGGAATTTTCACAGTAAACCTTATCCCTAGTTTAATCCTAATTCAAGAATGAGAGTGAAATATAACATTTTATACTAAAAGAAATTAACAAAATTTACTATTAATGGACTTCACTAAAATAACCATTTTTTTAGACTTTTAAGAGCAGGTGACACCTAAACTTAATCGTTTTTTATTTTTAAAAATTTTAATTGATTTTTTTGAATGAAAGATTCTTTAAATTCTATAGTGTTTTACAATTTTCAAAAGTTTCACACATATTTCTTATAATCTCATAATAACACTTTTTTTTCCCATCCCTATATTTTTCCTCCCCCGCTTCCCTCTCTCCACTGGTAACCAGTAGTTTGTTCTCTGTATCTGTGTTGGCTTCTTTTTTGTTTTATTCACTAGTTTGTTGTATGTTTTTAGATTCCACATATAAGTGATATCATACAGTATTTGTATTTCTCTGACTTATTTCACTTAACATAATGCCCTCCAAATCTATCCATGTTGCTGAAAATGGCAAAATTTATTCTTTTTTAATGACTGAGTAGTATTTCATTACACATCTTCTTTATCCATTCATCTCTTGATAGATGGAAGCAATTTAGTTTGCTTCCATACCTTGGCACTTATAAATAATGCTACTATGAACACTGGGGTGCATGTATCTTTTCAAACTAGTGTTTTTGTTTTTAAAAATAACTTTGAAAGGCTGTACATCAAGAAAATGGAAAATCATCCTTGAAAAAATATGAAATGCAAAAAATAATCAGAAGAAAAATAACATGAGTAATTACAAGAAAATGCTTACTGTATACAAATACTAATGATAATGTCTAAAATTGGGAAGAGAAAAAGCAGAGCTAACAAAGATGTTGGACAGTCCTAACCATGAGAAAGAATAGAGATGAAAGGAGTTATTGTGCTTTAAGATACTTAAGAAATGTATATTTATAGTTTTATAGTTTTTCCTAAAGTACGTTTTTCACAGTTTTAAGAGCAATCAATAAATGATAGTAATACAATAAACTAAACTGGTATGTAACTGTCATTCAGTAAGATGAAAAGTTTTTTCCATGCCTCTAACGTTTGTTGAGCTTGACAAATTCACATTGTTCATCAGTATCATTTGTATCATTATTTGAAGTGAGTTTCTTGTACCTTGTACACTACATATAGTTGGATTTTTTTTTTTTTTTTTGGTCATGCCACATGGCTTGCAGGATCTTAGTTCCCCTGGATTTTTTTTTTTTAAATTCATGCTGTCAATCTTTTATTTGGTGTACTTAGATCATTTACATTTAATATAATTATTAATATGTTAGATCTTGAGTTAGGCATTTTATTCTTTAGAGTTGTTTGTTTATTCTTCATTGCTTTGTTTTGTTTTTTGTTTGTGTTCCTGTGTGTTATTTGTCCTTTTTAAAAAATTTAATTTTGATTTATCTATATTGTTTCTGAGTATATCTCTTTGTAAATGTTTTAGTAGTTGCTTTAGACATTACATTATACATATAAAATTTATCACAATCCAGTAATGCTCACCAGTTTGAATGAAGTGTAGAAAACTTATGTCCCTTTAGGTTTCTTTACATTTTCCCATTTTTTAATAATTGTCATATATTTCTTCTATGTATTCAAGAGCCACATCTGATATTATTATAATTTTTACTTACATTTTCAAACATAATTTAGAAAACTCATGAGTCTAATGTACTTACTTGGATTTCAACTTTTTACATTGTGGTTTCATCCTTTTTTGATGCTCCAAGATTTCTTCTTTTATCATTTTCTTTTCATCTCAAGAACTTCCTTTAGGCTTTTATTTGTGGTCGACTGATGACAAATTCTCTTGTCCCAGACTTGAAAATGAAATTATTTGCATCTTTATTAATTAACTCATAGGCTTATTGTAGTTTTGAGGATCTATTTTATTCTAAAACCAATAAACAATTATCATTTTATCTCTTTCCAGATTGAGCAAGTACCACAGAGACTGAGAAAAACATTGACACCTTAAATTGTCCCCAATCTCTTCTGAGTAGCCAACCCTCTATTTAAATCTCTTTGGAGAGAACAGTATTTTTTGGAGCAGGTAAGAAGTCAATGTCTTTGAATTTCTAGGAGAATTTTATTAAGTAGACAATTACGATATCTGTCTTTAGTAGATCTGGATGATATATGGAAGGAGATCCTCCTTTGTAACTTCCTTTATTGTTTTTACTTGAAGTTTTCCATTACCAGGATTGTTCTCATGAATAATCAGAGGCCTTTGAATTGCTAGATTATTACAACCCCCACAATATATTAATATATAATACGTTAATACTTATATTAATATAGTAATACTTCTGTGATTTCAAATATTATTTCAAAACACAGTCTCAAGAGTTTCATCACTGAAATACCTGTTGTCACCAATTCAGTATGTCCCAATTTGACTGAACTTCCACTTTTATTTCTCAATCTTCTATCACCAGATTCTTCGCAATTTACAGTTAAGTTATGTTCTGGCTTTTTTTTTTTTAATGATTTATCTACTAACTGGTTTTTGGTCATATTCTTCTTAAAGTTTTTGATTTTTCTGGTATTTTATTATACAGGGAGGCTGAAGTGACCTACAGATTAGGTGTAAATCACTTAATCTTTGAAATAAATACCTGGGAATAAGTGAAAGAAATGAAACTTGACTGAGGATAGACCACTGTTCTCCACACTTGTTCATAATAGACATCTTGCCTGGATCCCAGAAAATGAGTTGATGGGTTTGAAGCTCTCCCAGATTTCCTCAATCTCTTTTTAACTTTAACTCTTCTTACAAAATACCACTTGTTTTTATGATACTGAGATTTTCATTATTATTCTAGACCATCTCTTTTAAAACCTGACAAGTGAAGTATTGTTTAGTTAGTTTTTGTTATAAGTCATCATACCTTTTCTTTAATTTAGATTAGCTTTGTTCAGAAATAGATGATTCATACTTTTTATGGCCACACTTTAAAGCTCTAGGCAAGAATCACAAAAACACTGCCAAAAGTTATCAGTTAAACATGAGTGCTTGGACACAATACCCTTTTTATCTAACATATTTATTTACTTTGTCTTATTTAACATGTTTAATTTATTTAACATATATATATATATATATATATATATATATATATATATATATATATATATATATATATATATATATATATACACACACAGTAATATTTCTCATTTGGCCAGTTCCTAGGTCCATGATCTTGCCCTGTGGTTTACTATTAGCAGGTACAAGTATTGTTTAATAAGTTCCATAATGACTCTTGGAAGAGTCTAATGGGAAAAATAAATTTTTTCCTTGGAATTTTCAAGTAGCCTTTTTTACAATATCTCATGTTTTAAAAGTTAATCAAATACCAAAAACATAATAGTAAAAAAAGATAAAACTATTAAAATAGATTTTAACAATGAGCTATATAGTCACAAAAGGGAAAGCTTCAAAATTACTCAACATTAACAAATCAATTAGGAGTGTTTTCCCTGTCAGGCAGTGACTGGAAATTTCAAAACTCTTAGAGAGATTTTATTTTACATAGAATAAATTTAAATAATAATGTTTTATCAGAATTTGCTTCTTAGTTCTCTAGTCACAATATCTCTGGCCTTAAGAAAGTTCCAAGCTCGGAGAGAATTAAACATAAGATGTATTAGAAGATACACATACAAAAAACTCTGTGGATAGGGCATGCAGTGTTCCTTTCTCTTAAGATGGCTTGTCTCCCTCTTTTGCACAAAGATAATTGACACTGAAGACACACTACTGCAATTTTCCCCTTAACTTAGATTTTTTTTAAAAAGTCTCTTTTATTTGCTAGTAGATACATAACAAATTAGCAAGCATGAAAATATTTTTCTTACACAATTCAAGATAAAAAACTCAAGATCATACTATATATTTATTTTACTTCCCTTTTAAAATACTCTGATGGCTTTGGTCTGTCATGTTCTCCAACTGACATATTTCAATTCTGTTTTTTTCAACGGATACATTTTAATTGCATTTGCTAACAGATCAAGTAAACAAATATCAAAGGTCCAAAGATTCTCACTCATCTTGGTTTATGGAACTTTCAACACTCACTAAACACATATTCCTTCTCCAGCACACTGGCCAAACAAAATTTGGCTATTAATTTACTGATAGCTAGAACATAAAGGGAAACAATATTAGACATTTCTCATTAGAGAAAGAGAATCTCTGGGGAAACAAAATTTTAACAGGATTTGGTTGTGAATGAATTTTCTCATTGTCATTAGGTATATTTTATTATCTTGTTTATTGGTAATACCTTTGGAAATAATTTTATATCAATTCTAAGGGTGATTTCCTTACTTCCATTCCTTGTACTAATCAAAGAAAGTCAAGGTCTCACATTAGATATGATTGCCATAAAATGATTCTCTGAGGATCTGTGCTAGTGTTTCAGCGATGCACCTTAATAGAAGAATATGCCTTATAATAAGAAAGCAGGGGAGGACTCTTCACCAACTTTACACAGACTTCTCTAAATATAACTCCTTTCTAAGCTTTTGATAGGTCCTGGAGTGAAGGCAACTTGAGTTTATATTTTATGACAAGTATTATAAGTGTTTTTTTTAAATTCCTTTGGTAAGCTATGATAGAATTATATGCTCTGTAAAGAAGAGAAGTGTGTAGTAGATTTGACATTTTTATACAAAATCTAAAAAATTGTGGAGAGGTAGAAAAACAGGAGTTAAAAACCTCATACACAACTATGCAACATATGAAGGTGTTTTCATGGGTTCAGACTTTAGCAAGTAATCAGTAGCAGTTTTAGTTTCTTTCAAATTACAATTAAAATGTTTATAAGTACTGAGAAGAAATGTGGATAAAACTGCTATAGGATTGGCAGCTAAGACAGATATCAAGTAAGCATGACAAAAGGAAAGCAGAATTATAATTTTAACACCCATTGCAGTAGTATTTAAGGAAAAAAATGCTATATGGAAAAAGAATCATTTTATATTAATAAATGTAACAATCTTAAGTGAAAATATAGTGGTCATGGACTTTTATGCCCTGAAAAGCAGGGTAGTCATCATTGGCACACTACTATCCATCTTTGTCAGATCAAGTACATAAAAAAATTAGTTAAGCCTTGCTTTGAAAGATTCAGATAAAATTTTGAATGAAGAAAAGCAGATGAGGTATATACATTATTTTCAAATAGTTAAAGGGTGATATATGAGGTTTGAATTATCTTTGCATGGTTAGAGTACAGACAGAGATAAAGCTAGGGCTCCTCAATTGTTGAAAGGCCTTATTAGAGGCTTTAATTTGTGTACAGATATTTAGCAGGCAAACTGACATTTGAAGAACATTCACACTGAACTATATAGGGTGGGCAAGAGAGGACAGCGGCTGAAAGGAAAATCAGGATTCTATTACAATGGTGCTTTAATGAATGGTGTGTGCTGGTATAGGGTTAGAGAAGATCTGAAAAATATTGTAGAGGAATCAGTGGTAGATTGCCATGGACTAAATGAGACTAGTTGGCAAAATCTCATAAATCAATGGGAAATTTACATGTGATTTTGGTTTATAATGAGGAGTCTATGTTATTATAATCAGCTCCCACCAACATCAATTCTTATTCACCTGCAGATCTCTTTTCTCCCAGATGCTGAAACATCTATGTCTGATTGCTTTTTCCTATTAAAAATTATGCAAAGATAAGAAGTTGTTCTGGCCAATGAATTCTTCATGGCCCAGTTCATTTAGTTGCTAGAAAACCACATTATACAAGATGAAAATCATTTCATAAATCATAAATTGCCACAGGTGTTTTTCACCAATTTTCCTGAAGATATAGCCTAACAAGGATGCAGGTCCCTAGAAAAGAATTCATTAGTATATCAGAGGGAGCTAAAAGTAATTGTAAAACACATGATTGTATGGTAACTCTGTATTTAACTGTTTGAGAAACTGCCAGACTATTTTCCAACGTGGTTGCACTATTTTACATCCCACCAGCAGTGTATGAGTCTTCTGATTGATGCACTGACATTCTTGCTAATACAATTTATCATTTGACTTTTTGATTATAGTCATTCTAGTGGGTGTGAGGTGGTATCTTACTGTAGGTTTTGATTCGCATTTTTTTGATGACTGATGATGATAAATATCTTTTCATGCACTTAGTGACCATTTCTATATCTTTTTTGGAGAAATGTCTATTCGTATCCTTTGTCCATTTTAAAATTTGGTTATTTTTCCTTCTATCATTAAGTTATTTATATAATCTAGACACAGGTTCTTTATTAGACGTATGATTTGAAAATATTTTCCTACATTCTGTGAATCGTCTTTTCATTTTCTTGATTGTGGCTTTTGAAGCATTCTACTCCCAAGTATATATCCAAAATAAAACATCTTCCCACACAAAACTTGTACACAAATGTCTATAGCAGCATTATTCCTAACAGCCCAAAGTTGGGAACAACCCAAAATCCATCAGCTGATGAATGGATAAACAAAATGTGGTATGTCCATACAATGGAATATTATGAATAAAGTACTAATAGATGTTACAACATGACTGAACCATGAAAACAAAAGACTACATAGTATATGTTGCCATTTATATGAAATGTCCAGAATAGGAAAATTTATAGAGACAGATTAGAATAGTGGTTGCTTGGAGATGGGTGATGGGGGATAGGAGATAACTAAAGAGTATGGGGTTTCTTTTTGAGTCTAAGAAATCATTCTAAAATTGACTGTGGTAATGATTGTGCCTATCTGTGAATATGCTAAAAAACCATTGAATTGCACAGTTTAAATGGGTGAATTATATGTTATGTAAATTATATTTCAATAATACTGTTATTTAAAAAAATACATGATCAGATTGAGAGACTAGACTAGACTAGACTGAGGAGCTCTGACAATTATATTCAAGATTCTGATTCTCAGAGTAGGCAGCCAGGAGCACAGCCCACTTACAGCAAGAATTGTTAACCTTCTAGCCATAAAGAAAATATTTGAAAAACTATTGAATGTTTAGAGATCTCCAGAAAAATTATACTTAAGCACATTTTAAAACTATAATTTCCTTTATTACATTGGAAACTGATTTTTTTTTAACACAGGCACAGAAAAATATGGCCTTCACACTTGTCTGTTTTTTCTTGTAAAAGTAAGTTTCCACTGATTGATAAAAAAGACAATATTATACAAAAACACAAAAGCAAGTTTGGATTCAGCTAGAAAGTGATTTCAATTACATGAATCTTTGGTTTTGCTTTCATAATAATTAATAATGATTCATGATAATAATAAGAAGAATTAAAATAGAATCTCATACTATACATTTTTATTTAGGATAAATAAATATCTTCAGGACATTGACAAAAATTATTTTTTCACATGAGCAATTTTCAAATAGAAGAAGTAAATTGACATATAAATGTTTTGCTTTTTTGGCTCACGGAAACCTGAAGATCATCAGCAGACTTTCTATATTTAACAACTTTTTAAGAGAGAGTAAGCTCTGGCTTCTGGCCAAGGCATACATTTCTTAAATTCCAGAACCAGTGCTTCTTAAATGGGGCTTATCTGCTAGAATCTGCTAAGACCCATTTGAGAAGTAGCAGGTTTTTCTCTCTCTCAATGAATCTTCCCTCAGCCCCAAGAATAGCTTATCATTCTTTATTTCTCCTCAAATATTTTATTGATGCATTGCACATATAAATAATAATCAGTAATTATTCTGGTCTCTCCTTATATATTCTCTTATCATGTATAGGAAAAAAGCCATCTCCAATGCATGATAGAGAAATTAAGAAAATGAACTTAACGCCACAATCTTTCCACAAGCACCATGTCCCCTGAAACTACAAGTACATCTCGAATAAAAAAGGATTTTAAAAAAATTGTGTGGGTAGAAATATCTTACAGAATAAATTAAATGAAATAGTTTACATAAGAAGTAAAATATCTGTCAAGAGAAGAAAACAGGGGGTGATGTCATCATCATGGCAGCATGAGATACTCCCTTTTATTCTCCCCTTTAATCTACAACAAGTGAAACATCCACAATTCAACAAAATGTTCCTCTGCCTAACACACCAGGATGCCAGAGAGATCCACACATCAGTACATCCGAAGGTGGGTAGATTGGAACACATAGAGAAGGTTGAACTCCGGGAATAGCAGAGGCTATGCCTCTGATCGTGGCCCACCATCTGTGATGGTTGAGCCTGCAGGCCCAGAGAATCCAGCACCTGCAATAGCGGTTAGAGGTGACACACAGGACTCCACTTTCCTGTCTGCAGTGGCAGCCATCATGGGCACAAGGACCTGGGCAGCAGCAATGCTCCATAGAGCAGATCACATGGAAGAAAGACTTAATGAGCTCAAAGATAGAAGTCTACAAATAATTAGGTAGAAGAGCAGAGAGAACTAAGATTTTTTTTAAATGAAGAAATTCTACGAGGACTCTTCAGCTCCATTAGAAAAGGCAACATAAGGATAATGGGTAACCCAGAAGGGGGCAGAGAGTTTAGTTGAAGGAATAATAGCTGAAAATGCCCCAAACCTGGGGAAGGAACTGTATATATAAGTCCACAAAGCTAATAGAACACCCAGTTACATCAGTGCAAAATAACCTTCTCCAAGACACATTATATTAAAACAGGCAAAAGTCAATGATAAAAAAGAATTTTAAAGGCAGCCACAGAATAAAACACAGTAACCAACAAAAGAACCCCCATTAGGCTATCAGCAAATTTCTCAGCAGAAACTCTATAGGTCAGGAAGCAGTGGAATGACATACTCAAAATATTGAAAGATAAAAACTATCAGCCAAGAATATACAGCAAAATTATCCTTCAGATATGAGAGGGAAATAAAGGCTTTCCCAGACATACAGAAGCTGAGGGAATTCATCACCAATAGACCTGCCTTACAAGACATGTTGAAATGAAATGGCAAAACCATGCAAAACTTTGAGTAAGGTGATCAGTACATAGACAGAATAAGAATATTGCAACTCTATAGAAGAATAGATTGTTAAACACTTTATTATAGCATAAAAATTAAAGGGAAAAAAGCATCCAAAAAATAACTATAGCTATTTCAATTTGATAACAAACTCAAAATATAGAAAGGGATAATGTGGGACAACAAAAACATAAAAGGGGAAGAGGAAAAAGATAGAACTTGTATAGGCAAATGAAGCTATGATGCTATCAGGAGAAAAAGACTATTTTATTTATGAGACATTTAATAGAAACCCCATGATAACCACAAACAAAAATCTAGATCAGGGACACAAAACATAAAAAAAGGAAGCTGAGAAAACATCATAGAAAACCATCAAACTAAAATGGCAGACAGAAACACAAAGAAAAAGAAATAAAGGAGATATAGAACAATCAGAAAACAAAAGATAAAATGGCTACATTAAATCCTCATTTATCAAGAATCACCCTAAATGTAAATGGATTGAATTCAATCAATCAAAAGACAGAGAGTGGCTGGCTATATTAAAAAACAAGACTCAATTACATGCTGCCTCCAGGGGACTCATCTCAGCTCTAAAGATAAATACAGACTCAAAATGAAGGAATGAAAGATGATACTGCAAGCAAATGGCAGACAAAACAAAGCAGGCAAAGTATGTGTAGCCATACTCATATCAGACAAAATAGACTTCAAGCCAAAAAAGGTAAAAAAGACAAAGATAGACACTTTATACAATAAAGGGGAATATCCATCAAGAAGACATGAGTAATTAATATAAATGTACATAATATAGAAGCATTAAATATATATAAAAGTAATTATTAACAGACTTAAAGGTAGAAATTGATAGCAACACAATAATTGTAGGGGACTTTAACACCCCACTTACGCCAGATCATCCAGACAGAAAGTCAACAAGAAAACACTGGCCTTAAATGAAACATTAGATTAGATGAACTTGAGACATATACAGAATATTTCATCCAAAAACGGCAGAAGAAACATTCTTCTTTAGTGCACATGGAACATTCTCAAGGATAGAACGTATGTTGGGACGCAAAACAAGTCTCCATAAATTTAAGATTGAAATCATTCCTAGCATCTTTTCTGATTGCAATGGTATGAAACTAGAAATCAACTACAAGAAGAAAGCTGAAAAAAATCACAAATATGTAAATCTAAACAACATGCTACTGAACAACTATTGCCAACAACAACAACAACAACAAAAAATCAAAGAAGAAATAAAAAATACCTGAAGACAAATGAAAGTGAAAATACAACATACTGAAATCTATGGGATGCAGAAAACCACCACTAAGATGGAAGTTTATAGCAATACAGCCCTATCTCAAGAAACAAGAAAAATCTCAAATAAACAATCTAACCTTACACCTAAAGGAACTAGGAAAAGAAGACCAAGTGAAGCCCTAAATTAGGAGAGAAAAGGAAATAATAAAGATCACAGTGAAAATAAATGAAGCAGAGACTAAAAAGACTAGAAGATCAATGAAACTAAGAATCAGTTCTTTGAAAAGATAAACAAAATTGACAAAACTTTAGCTAAACACACTAAGGAGAAAAGAGAGAAGGCTCAAATAAAGAAAATCAGAAATGAAAGAGAAGTTTCAATGGATATCACAGAAATAACAAAGGAATATAAGAGACTACTATGAGCAGCTATACACCAACAAATTAGATAATCTAGAAGAAATGGATAAATTCTAGAATCAAACAATCTTCCAAGGCAAAATCATGAAGTAGAAAATCTGAATAAACTGATCACTAGTAAGAAGATAGAAGCAGTAATCAAAAACCTCCCAAAAAACAAAAATCCAGGACCAGATGGCTTAACTGGTGAATTCTACCAAATATTCAAAGAGATTTAATATATACATCTCAAACTCTTGTAAGAAATTGAAGAGGAGGAAATACTTCCTAACACGAAGCCAACATTATTCTGACACCAAAACCAGACAAGGACAACACACACAAAAAATTACAAGCCAATATCTTTGATAAACATACATCAAAAATTCTCAACAAAATATTAGAAAGCTGAATACAGCAATACCTTAAAAGGATCATACACCATGACCAAGTGGAATTTATTCCAGGATGCAAGCATGGTTCAACATTTGCAAATCAGTCAGTATGATACACAGCATTAATAAAATGAAGAACAAAAATCATATGATTATCTCAATAGATGCAGAAAAAACATTTGACAAGGTTCAACACCCATTTATGATGAAAACTCTCAATAAAACGGGTATAGAAGGAGTGTACCTTAACATAATAAAGGTCACATAAGACAAATCCACAGCTAACATTATATTTAATGGTGAAGAACCAAATGCTATCCCTCTAAGATCAGAAACATGACAAGGATGCCCATTCTTGTGACTTTATTCAACATATTATTGGAAGTCCTAGCCAGAGAAATTAGGTGAGTCAAAGAAACAAAAGGTATCCACATTAGAAAGGAAAAAACAAAACTGTCAATGTGTGCAGATGACATAATATTATATGTAGAAAATGCTAAAGACTCCACCAAAAAAACTCTTAGAAATAATAAAGTTTACAGGGCACAAAATCAATATACAAAAATCTATTTCATTTCTATACAATAACAATGAACTGGCAGAAAAAGAAATTAGGAAAAGAATCCATGTACAATTGCAACAAAAGAATAAAATACAAAGGAATAAATTTAACTAAGGAGGTGAAAGACCTGTACACTGAAAACTATAAGATGTTGTAGAAAGAAATTGAAGAAGACAAAAAGAAATGGAAAGCTACTTTGTGCTCATGGATTGGAAGAATGAATATTATCAAAATATCCATATTCATTCACAGATTCAATGCAATCCTTATCACAATACCAGTGACCTTTTTCACATGAACAGAACAAAAAATTCTGAAATTGATATGGAACCACAAAAGACCCCAAATAGCGAAAGCAATCCTGAGAAAAAAGAACAAAGCTAGAGGTATCACAGTCTCTGATTTCAAATTTTACTACAAAGTTCTAGTAATTAAAACAGTATGGTATTGGCAGAAAAGCAGACACACATATAAATGGAACAGAATTGAAAGCCCATAAATAAACTCACATATATATGAACAACTAAATTACAACAAAGGACCTGAGAACATATAATGGAGAAAGGAAAGTTTTCAATGAATAGTGTTGGGAAAACTGGACAGCCACATGCAAAAGAATGAAACTAGACCATTATTTTTTATCATACACAAAAATCAATTCAAAATGGATTACAGACTTGAATGGAAGATCTGAAACCACGAAATTCTTAGAATAAATCACAGGCAGTATACTCTTTGGCATCAGTCTTAGAAATATCTTTTTGGATATGTCTCCTCAGGCAAGAGAAATAAAAGCAAAAATAAACAAATGGGACTATATCCAACTAAAATGCTTCTTTACAGCAAAGGAAACCATCGACAAAACAAAAAGACAAACTACAAAATAGGAGACGATATTTGTCAGTAATATATTTGGTAAGGCGTTAACATCCAAAATATATAAAGAACACATACAACTCAAGAGCAAACAAACAAATAATTTGATTAAAAAATGGGCAGAGGATACGAATAGACATTTTTCCAAAGAAGACATAAAGATGGCCAACAAACATATAAGATATTCACAGATTCAATGCAATCCCTATCAAACTACCAATGGCATTTTTCACAGAATTAGAATAAAAGATTTTACAATTTGTATGGAAACACAAAAGACACCAGATAGTCAAAGCAATCTTGAGAAAGAAAAACGGAGCTGGAGGAATAAGGCTCCATGATTTCAGACTATACTACAAAGCTACAGTAATCAAGACAATATGGTACTGACACAAAAACAGAAATATAGATCAATGGTACAGGATAGGAAGCCCAGAGATAAACCCAGACACATATGGTCACCTTATCTTTGATAAAGGAGGCAAGAATATACAATGGAGAAAAAACAGCCTCTTCAATAAGTGGTGCTGGGAAAACTGGACAGCTACATGTAAAAGAATGAAATTAGAACACTCCCTAACACCGTATACAAAAATAAACTCAAAATGGATTAAAGACCTACATGTAAGACCAGACACTATAAAAGTCTTAGAGGGAAAGATAGGAAGAATACCCTTTGACATAAATCACAGCAAGATATTTTTTGACCCGCCTCCTAGAGTAATGAAAACAAAAACAAAATAAACAAATGGGACCTCTTTAAACTTATAAGCTTCTGCACAGCAAAGGAAACCATGAACAATACGAAAAGACAACCCTCAGAATGGGAGAAAGTATTTGCAAATGAAGCAACTGAAAAGGGGTTGATCTCCAAAATATACAAACAGCTCATGCAACTCAATATCAAAACAATAAACAACCCAATCAAAAAATGGGTGGAAGACCTAAATAGACATTTCTCCAAATAAGACATACAGATGGCCAACAAACACATGAAAAGATGTTCAACATCACTAATTATTAGAGAAATGCAAATCAAAACTACAATGAGGTATCACCTCACACTGGTCAGAATGGCCATCATCAAAAAATCTACAAACAATAAATACTAGAGAGGGAGTGGAGAAAAGGGAATCCTCTTGCACTGCTGGTGGGAATGTAAATTGATATAGCCGCTATAGAGAACAGTATGGAAGTTCCTTAAAAAACTATAAATAGAACTACCATATGACCCAGCCATCCCACTACTGGGCATACACCCTGAGAAAACCATAATGCAAAACGACACATGTACGCCAGTGTTCATTGCAGCACTATTTACAATAGCCAGGACATGGAAGCAACCTAAATGTCCATCAACAGATGAATGGATAAAGAAGATGTGGTACATATATACAATGGAATATTACTTAGCCACAAAAAGCAACGAAATTGGGTCATTTGTAGAGATGTGGATGGGCCTAGAGTCTGTCATACAGAGTGAAGTAAGTCAGAAAGAGAAAAACAGATATCGTATATTAACGCATACCTGTGGAATCTAGAAAAATGGTACAGAGGAACCTATTTGCAGGGCAGGAATAGTGACGCAGATGTAGAGAACGGACATGTGGACACAGGCGGGGAAGTGGAGGGTGGGATGAATTGGGAAATTGTGATTGACATATATACACTACCATGTGTAAAATAAATAGCTATTGGGAACTTGCTGTATAGCATAGGGAGCTCAGCTTGGTGCTCTGTGATGACCTATATGGGTAGGATGAGGGGGGTGGGGGAGAGGTCCAAGGGGGAGGGGATATATGTATACTTGTAGATGATTCACTTTGTTGTACAGCAGAAACTAACACAACATTGTAAAGCAATTATACTCCAATAAAAAATTTTTTAAAAGATGTTCAGCATCACTAATTATTAGGGAGATCAAAACCACAGTGAAATATCAGCTCACCCCTGTTAGAATGACTATTATCAAAAAGACACACAATAACAAGAGTTGGAGAGAACATGGAAAAAAGAGAACACTGATATACTGTTGATGGGAATATAAGTTGGTGCCGTCACTGGGGAAAACAATATGGCATTCCTCAAAAACTTAAGAATAGAACTACCATATGACACAGCTGTTCCACTACTGGGTGTTTTCTGAAGAATATGAATACACTAATTCATAAATATATACACACCCCTATGCTCATTGCAGCACCATTTACAGTAGCCAAAATATGGAAAAAACCTAAGTGCCCATTGACTGATCAATGGATAAAGATGTGGGGTATATATACAATGGAATATTACTCATCTATAAAATAGATGAAATCTTTCTGTATGCTACAACATCGTGGACCTTTTACGGGATTATGCTAAGTGAAATAAGTCAGACAGAGAAAGACAAATATCTTACTATTTTATTCATGTAGAATATAAAAAAATAAACTAGCAAACAAAATAAAAACAAGTGCATAGGTACAGAGAACAGATTGGTGTTTACCAAAGGGAAATAGAGATGGGGGAGGGCAAAAAGGGTAAAGGGGGTCAGTTGGATGGTGATGGATGGAACCTAAACTTTTGATGGTGAGCACAGTGTAGTGTATAGAGAAGTCAAATTCTAACATTGTATGCATGCACCCTATATAATGTTATAAACCAATGTTATCTCAATTTAAATAAAGAGGAAAGATGAATGGACTAAGGCCAGCATATAGAACAAAGCTAAAAAGAGGAGAAATGAATATGCCATGTGACTTGTCTCGGTGAGTGCTACTGCCTCATTCACTTTATTTTTCCATTTTGTGCAAAGAAATCATATTGTGAGTGAGAGACTGTAATAAGACTGGCTGAATATGACCCTAAATTATTCTATAATAACTGAAGAATTAAAGGATTAAAATACTTTTAAATGGAATTTAGTTAATAGGAAAACTCTAATCCTGTAATTAAAATGTTTAAAAATGTTAAATTGAGGAATCAACAAGCTATGCATGTTTTGGTATTTAATTTCTTTTTTCAAGATTCATCCCTACAAAAGTAATCCGAAATACAATTATACTCCAATAAAGATCTATTAAAAAAAATGAACTGAAATACAATTGGAGAGAGATTAGGTATATTAGAGGTTGACAGAAAAGGATCCGTTTGGGAAATAGAAGAGGTTTTGTTTTGTTAATTTACTTTATTTTACTTTGGTTTTCAGAGTTACTGAAATTGAACACTTACATATTCAGGACAAGCAACTTGTCAACCTCTTTGTAATTAAGTCTATGGATGACCCCCTAAAATAAACACACATGAACACAAATGACTATCTGATCTAGACAAAGCTATTGATCTAAAAATATGTTACTTGGTACCTATTCAACAAAGAAGCAAGTATTCGCATACTATGACACCAAAAACATGTTTGAAATATTAGGAAACCAAAAGACATTTTTTAAAAAGTTGCTTCTCAAACCAGGTTCAGTAATCTAACAACTGTTTTCACTTTTTAAAATTTCCCAACATTAATCATATGTAAATTCATTTTATATAATTGTAATTATGTGCATGTTTGCATAGGTTCTTTGATAGATTTTTTCAAAGAATATATTATTATATGAAGATTGTTATTCTAATTTCCTGTCTTCATAAAATGATCTTGAAAGAACACATTTATGTTACAATTTACTGTATAATTTCCCAATTGTTAAATACTGTGTTTATGTTTTTATGATAAAAAATTCTTTAAGAACATCTTCAAACACAAAGAATATGTTTTATTAATAGCTAAAATGTATTTACCTCTAAGCATGTTTCAGAGACTGTGCTAAGTTCTTTTCAGTTATTTACACGTTTATTCATCACAACAATCACATTGAACTGGTGCTATTATAATACTCGTTTTACAGATAAGAAGGCTGAGATCCAGAGGTACAGAGTAACTTGCTCACAGTGACACAGCAGTATAGGTGGAGCCAGAATTCAAACTATTTGTGACTCTTGAGTCTGTATATCTAAATAGTCAAGTTATAGTGTGTCTCCTTATTGTATACAAAAAGTAGAAATCTTATGATCTGACAAGCATTTACAGACTATCTTCCCCAAAATGGCACAGATTTGCAAAGCTTCTAGCAATATTTGAATACACTACATCTTGTGAGGTAGTACCAGAACACCCAAATAACATGTTATTCTTAATCAAAGAAAGGATTAAGACAGTTACGGATAAAAAATTGCCATACTTTGAGTTACTGGATACGTACAAAGGAATGACAGTTGTTATATGCAATTGATATTATCAGTTATGAAGCTGTTCCTTTAAGGAGCCCACAGGTGATTGGCAGATATTGTGACTTCTGAAAAGAACATTTTTAGGTGGCCCCAAGTTTGATGCAAAACTGAATTTTAAATATTAAAATGTCATAGTGGTATTAGAAGCTACAGCTGCGATTGTTTTATGTGATGTTACTGGTGGGAAAGAAAAACATGAGCAACCCAGAGAGACATCGCAGAGAAAAGAGAGCAATGTGGTTCCTGAACTCTCACCTGAATTTACATGAATTAAATTCTGTATTAGACATGTTTGGTTAAAAGTAATAGAACTCAACCAAAACTGATTTTTTTTTAAAGTGGTATTTAATTACTTCTCCTCTTGGAAGCAGGAGTTTAAACAATATATTTAGGACTAGTTTTTACTATCTTTTATTTGCAGTTCTTGTTTTCTCATAGTTGGCTCTGTTCTCAGGCAACATATAGCTCTGTTTTCATTGTCTCGTTCCATCCCTGGACCTTCAACTATAGCACAGACCCAGTGTCAAATGGTCAGTAAGCTGACTCTGGCCAAAACATAAGAACTGACAGTGGTGGGTAGGTAGTTCTCAGAAGTTAATTGCCAGACAAGAGATTAGATGTTGGAGAAGCAAAAACAGTGATTATATACCCTCTAGTCCTCCAAACATTCTGTTTTCTTTCCAGTACACTCCTCATACTCTTTCAAATGACAGTACTAATCATTGTATTTACTTCTTCAAAATCCTCCACTCTGGATCATTTTTCCTTACTCAACAGATCATTTCTTATTCAATAGATCATTTTTCATGCTTTTAGATGGGAACCTAACATCCTTCAGATTAAGACCTCTAGCAGGGGGCTTCCCTGGTGGCGCAGTGGTTGAGAATCTGCCTGCCAATGCAGGGGACAAGGGTTCGAGCCCTGGTCTGGGAAGATCCCAGATGCCGTGGAGCAGTTAGGCCCGTGAGCCACAACTACTGAGCCTGCGAGTCTGGAGCCTGTGCTCCGCAAGAAGAGAGGCTGCGATAGTGAGAGGCCCGCACACCGCAATGAAGAGTGGCCCCCGCTTGCCACAACTAGAGAAAGCCCTCGCACAGAAACGAAGACCCAACACAGCCAAAAATAAAAATAAATTAATTAATTAATTAAAAAAAAAAGACCTCTAGCAGTCTTTCCTGCATCGTTTTCAGCTGTTCCTTGCTCTAGAGTCTGCAATCAACACAACAGGAATCACTTGGATGCTGTAGGGCAGCTTTACCAGATCTGCTCTTTCCACCAACTACACCTTACTTATCTCTTAAGCTCCTCTAAAGTGAGGCATGCTTTCATATCACACATTCTGCATTCCGGGACAGAAGGACAGGTAAGCATTCGTGAAATCACTGATTCAGAGAACTCTCTCCTTCCTTTCTGTCATTACTGAATATATAACCATAAGGTAAAAAATAATTAGCTCTTCAAAGGATTCAGAGTAAACTATCTGCTGTCTATTAGAATCATTGTGGACTGATGGCTCCATTGCTTTAGTCTTCCAGCCTTCTTTTCTCACATCAGCTTTTGAACCTAGTCTGACCTCAGTCTTTCTATTTTTGCAATTACCTCTCTCTTATTTGAACATTTTTATTGCATTAGCCTGGCATCTGACTCAGGTCACACCATGAATCCTATCTCTGCTCTGTGAAATGAGTATGATTTCCCAAATTTTCAATTTATATTTTAATATGGTGGATGATAGCATTTCAATGCTTTGGCAAGTTTTTAAATCTCTGACTTAAAATATTTATTATATTAAAGAATATTCGGTTGTTTATTTAAAGTGAATTCTTTATCCTCAAGGTAATATATTCTTATCAACTCATGCTATATTATTGAAAAAAAAGAATAAACTGTAGACAAATGTCACAGCACCGGTTTATATGACATATGAATGAAATATGCCATTTCCAACAAGCTAAAATTACTTATTCTATATTTTCATTAATGAGTATATTTGTATTCATTTTCCACCTACAGCAATGAAAGTTTTTTTTTTTTTTTACAAATCATACATTACTGTGAAATTTTTGTAGTGATTTTTTTCTTACAATGATAGTTTATGTTCCTTTTAGGTTAGTTTTTATTGAACGTACTGCTACGTTAATAAAAAAAGTTTAAGCCTTTTTGGGAAAAAAGCTCTGTCAAAATCTATGACTATGTGAATAGTTTTGTCTTATTTGCTTGGGTTTGAATGTTTTTTCAATCATCATTTTTTATTTAAGTCTTAATTTTGAAATCAAAATAGTTAATGCAATTTTATAAATATTTTATAAATGATATACCATTATATTTATATAATAATCCTGTCAGATGTTTATTTCAATCACTGAAATCTGAATTTTAAAACCAATTCTAGTACACCTGAAACTAACACAACATTGTAAATCAACTGTACTCTGATATAAAATAAATTTTTTTAAAAATAAAAAAAAGGAAAAAAGATTCTAACTCCAGCATCCACATTCTCTTTACTATAAGTAGTATTTGACATCAAATCTTTATATGTATATGATGAAATTATATACATACCTATCACATATATGGCGCTACATGTATTATATTTATATGACACATATATAATCTACATATATATATATAATGTTGAAATCAGGGAGGTGAAGTTATTAATACAAAGTCATAAAACAAGTTGGTGTCTGGGTTTAAAATAGAGTTTTATCTCCAAATTCTTAGTCGAATCTCCCTTTCATACTTTATGTTGCTTTTCAATCATAAGGAATGACCAAAGAAATCTATGTTCTTTACTAGGTAGCCATTTTAAATACCACTTTTTATTCTCTATTATGCTTCATTGTATCTCTAAATATCAGTGGCTATGAATTGGATAAAATGTAAAACTATCTACTTGTAGCTGAAATGCAAGGTTTGGCATCATCTAAAACAAAATGAGTTTGAAATCCATAAGCACTCAAACCTTCACACAACTGCCTTTTGTTCTGTCACCCTTTTCTTTCTCTCAGACACAAACACACTCTTATTCACACATAACACATACACACACATACACACGATGAACACAAGAGCTAATCTTGCTACTGTATTTTAAAGGAATTCCTTAACATCCCTGAGTTCCCATTTAAAATATTTTTCCTGCTTTGATTACTTAATTAACCAACTGTCTGGCTTCATAACATTTCATTGATTATAATGACAATAATTATGGAGACTGGCAAGTATAATAAAAATAATGAAGATGACTCTGGAGGTGACTCTCATAAAGTAAAAGATAAGGGCCATTTTGGTTAGACCAAGATAATATATCAACTTGATTACTATATTAATTAACTCCCATCATATTAATAATCTTTACCTTTCCAGGTAAGATTGTTTAAAAGCAGTTGCATGCATTTCAATACAACATCCAGGTTGCCAAATTGCAGTTTTATTTAACTTTATATATGATTAGAGTGTAAAATATTTTAACATTGAAGAGTCAGATAATTAAAACCATTACTAGTTTTTAAAATATTTAATTATAAGAATACATTTTAATATTTTATGTTAGGAAAATGTGTTTATGTTGTATTTATTTGGTATATGAATATTAGGAAAACTAGGGAAAATTAAAGAAATAATGCAAATTAATAATCAGGAAAGAGGAAAAAAACTTGGTAAAATAGTAAGATTTTTATGTGATTTTTAGGTGATTGCCAAATGTAAGTAGAGTAGAAGTTACTGTGTTGTGATATGTTCACTGCAGAAATTCCCTCCAAAATTTTAAACCACTTAATTCCTCCTAGAAAATGTAAGTGAACTTTCATTAAAAATACATTCAGAACTTAAATGAAGACCAAAAAAGAAGAATACTGAAGAGATTTTATTGATAGAGTAGGTTATGGACATCACTATTAAGTCTTATTTTAATGAAAGGTAATCTCAGCAAAAAAGTAAAATGTTCAAAGAAGTGAATATACTGATAATGTAATGGAAAAGGAAGCTTTATCTGCATAATGATTAGCATCTATCTGCTGCCTTCACATAAAAGAGCAAAGCTCATCATTTAACCAGAATGAAGGACATTTCAAAGTTACCAATTTAGTCAGTATTTAAATTTCTTTTTCAGATAGCAAGTCTGTTTATCATAAACTACTATTTGTGAAGAAGATTTTGAAGATATAGTGACTTTTAAGATGCTAGATCAGTTGATGTATAAAAGTGGGAAATAAATGATACAGAAAATGATATTCAATAAACATCTCAAAAGAAAATGTACTTCATAGGTGTATGCATGTACTTCCATTCTCTGATATTTGTAACAGTAAGATATAGGAATCAAATGTTTATCAGTAGATGGCTGGTTGGTTTAATCACAAAATATCCACAGAAGGTAATTCTATGTTATTTTTTAAAATGAGGTATTTTCTACACATACTAACATGAAAAGAGATCCACAGTGGATTGTAAATGAGCACAGTAAGTTATAGAACTGAGTTCAGGGTATCTTTCCACTAAAATAAAAAGCTTCAGAAGGGGAAGTAGGTAGGTAGATGATAGACAGATGATAGATAGATAGATAGATAGATAGATAGATAGATAGATAGATAGATAGATGATATATAAAGTTAATATAGTATAGAACAAGATTTGAAGTGAGGAAGATACTGATTTTGATTATGCATAGAAGGGATGAGGGAACAGGAGTCACTAAAATATTACTAGTGGCTTCTATAGGGGAAGTGAAATTAAAGAGGGGTTGTATGAGCTTGGAGATTTATCTTTTTATATTATATATTTCAGAGCAGGTTTCTTTTTTCTATATAATATAGGCACATTTTATAATGTAAAAAACTGATGAAAATGAAATTAACTAGCTTTAACTGTTTATGAATGCTATTAAACCTATGATCATAGTTAATGCTGATTTAAGAAAATATATATTGTTTTCATGATCCATTTTATTCTGCATGCAAAATGCACAGAAATTTCACAGAAGTATAAATGGGAATAAATGGAATGGCAGACATTTTTTTTTTTCCCTCAAAATTAGGTTCCTAGAATAATAATATCAGAAACTTCTGGGATTTTTATTAAAATTTCAGACCCTGGACCTACCCCAAACCTAATGAAGCAAAATAAGGTTTCTGGATTCTTTAATATTTAAAAATATTTCTCAAGTGTTATTTGTGAGGAAAAAGCCTGAAGAAATAACTATAGAAAATACACAAATATAGAGATATATCATGAAAAAAGACCTACGTTTTAAGCAAGGATGTTAATGCTTGGATATTGCCGTGGTGCATTAGTAAATTTTTCTAGGATATATTGCATAACAAACAAAGCTTCACATCTTTGTAAGTTTCACTAATGAACATTAATTTCTCACTCAAGCTACATGTGGGTTGTGGGTCAGCTGTAGCTCTACTCCAAGCTGTGGTTTTGGCTACGCATTTCCTTTTTCTGTAGGACTAGGGTGAAGGAGAAGCCTATCTTTGAAAGTGTTCTTAGAGGGAGAGAGGGGAAATGCAGGAATCTAGCCAAACAACTCAAATGAACTTAAAACACTGTTTGGGAACGGCATTACTGTGGTGATATACATTCCATTAGCCAAAGAAGGTCATGTGGTCAGGGCCAGCAATGGGACAAGCAAATGTCATTGCAAGTCACATTCAAAGGAAAAGGACATGAAATTATCTTATAATGATAGAGCAGTAAGTTATGAACAATAACACACAATCTACTATACAGGGAATGGTTGAAGGAAGATAGTATAAAATTATTTTATAACCTTCCTACATAAAATTACCCATCAATAACATTACATCATGAGGTTTAGATTACATAGAATTTAAGTTATATGAAGCTTTATCTTTTTATTTTATTTCATTCTAAACTGTCTCCCTCCCTCCTTTCCTTCCTTTCTTCCTTCCTTCCTTGCTTCCTTGCTTCCTTGCTTCCTTCCTTTCATAATTCAAGATTCTATAGCTCTGTTGACTTAATTCAAATACATTGTCCTGTATGCGTCTATGAGAATTACCAATTTTGAATACCAAGTACATGCTAAGCATTAAATGTGTGTGTGTATGTGTTTATATTCTTCACAAACCTCGTCTAAAATAAGTGAAGGCAGCACTCCTGAATTCTTTTGTCCCACGATCCTCCCTGAAGCTCTTTGTGCCTATGTCTTTCTCTGTAAAGTAGGGATAATTATATACCTACTCAAAGGGTTGTCAGGGTTAAATGAGTTAACATAAGTGATTTGTTACAACAATGTCTGCCATATAGTAGGCAAAAAGTATGTTTAAGCTCTTATTGCTATCACACTATTTTTATAGGTGTAGAAACTTTCTTCAGTGAAGTCATATAACTACTTCTGAAAGATCTGGGTTTTGAATTAATATGTAACTCTGTAGCCTTTTTGTTTTTCTCTGTGCCATGCTCTGTTGCAGTTATTGGATACACCAATGTTTGATTGTTTTATTTAATAGAGAGTTGTTTTCATTAATATATTACAATCTGGAAATTATATATATATATAAAACTATTGAGAAACTGTGACACATGCTGTATTTTTCTGAACTCAGATGGTTTGAATGATTTTAGGGTCTGATCATTATTTTTATAGTTGACTTAAGCTTAAATGCACATTCAAATATAATTGGAGCAATATAGTATCATAATTTATAACATACATGTTATTAAAGAATAAAATATATAAAAAGTATATTTTAAATGTATCAGAGAATATAGCATTAAAGTATAAATAACAATGTTTTATTTATTTGTAAAACATGTTTATACTTTTTAATATAAGAACATTAAAAAATTCTTAAATTGAAAAATACTTTTTAATATAAGATAAATTAAAATTCATACTAGTTACATTTCCAAAGAAAATTCAATAACATAGTGAAGATTAATTCCTAAATCAATACAGTCTTAAGTATATAATAGTTTAAGTCTTTGGACTCTTATATATAAACTTTGGATAACTTTGAATTATTATATTTAATTTTTAGTCATTTACCTTTATCTCAGATGCTCTTTCATTTCTGAAATTCAAATGCACATCATTCCACTAATATTCATGCTCACAATAACATTCTTCCCTTACAGAAAGGTCATGTATGTAGAGGAGATTTTTATCCAATGTAACTTCACAACTATTCATTGGACAGCTGGTATTTGCTGACCTGCTATGTTTTAATTTCTACTGACACCTTCATCTCACAAAATACACACAATTTAGTAGCAAAAATCATGTGTGAATTTCACTATTTGCCTTTTGGAATTTTGATTTTCGTATTTCTTAACTGCTTTACATTTTTAAAAGTTTATACATGTGAATTAATCTTTCTCTTTCTCATATTTCTGCACCATCTTAACATCATAATGGCCAGATGTATTGTAGGATTTTCAACAGGCATGGAAATAAGAGAGTAATAACTTCATCCACTAAATTCAAAAATAGATCTCAAGTACCTGCATGTCATAATTGTTGAGCATATTGAGGTATAATTATATTGCCCCACTGCACCAAGTAGGATCCCACCACTCCACTTGATCCTGTATCATTCCATGTCAATTTTTGGAGTGTGGTCCCAATCCTGTAAGTGCACTTTCTAGAACTATAAAAACCTTCAATATATGTTCTCTGCGAACGAATCAACAGAAATATGTTTCCATGGCAACCTAGCTTCCAAAGCAAACCTTGTAAGTATTTATGTGGGAAATGTTTTTAGGTATGCACTACTATGTGTTTGTTTAAAATTGTTACCACACTGTCCATTTCATGATGTGAGGAGTGACAGAAAGTGTTTATTTGAGACTTAAATAAATTTGATACCTTTTCCAAATGGTGAGGTTTTCTTCATGGTTGGGTAGATGATTTGCAACTTTATTACAGACAGGTTTTGTCAAAAAAATTATGTAAGATACCATCTTAATCTGAATGAAAGATTGTTCAGGGGTCTGAGGGAATGGGTTTATGAAGAAGTCAAAAAAAGATTTCATGGGTAAGAAAACTGACCATAGTTTAATTTATTAATATTTCTACTTATTTGTTGGCCCCTGCTCTTCTTGGCACCTTTAATTTTGGTATGACAATGGTGGGGAAATATCTCAGAGTACCTCATTTTCTTTGTTTCAAAGCAAGGGTATGAGTTTTCTATATATACGTTCTTGTTCATATAGTAAAACCAGTATCCTTGGCATGGTAACATAATTTAATGTTTTCACTGGCACAATTTTTTTTGACTGGTTCTTTTTCTCTTAGATAAATTCTTAACATATTTGATCTTACTCTAACACTAATCTTCTTTTTTCTTTTTTTTATTGAAGTAGAGTTGATTTACAATGTTGTGCCAATCTCTGCTGTAGAGCAAAGTGACTCATTTACACACAACATATCCTTTTTTTAAATATTCTTTTCCATTATGGCTTATCCCAGGAGACTGGCTATAGTTCCCTGTGCTATACAGTAGGACCTTGTCGTTTATCCATTCTAAGTGTAATAGTTTGCATCTACCAACCCCAAACTCCCAGTCCGTCCCTCTCCCTTCCCTCTCCCTTCCCTCCTCCCCCTTGGCAACCACAAGTCTGATCTCTATGGCTGTGAGTCTATTTCCGTTTTGTAGGTAGGTTCATTTGTGCCATATTTTAGATTCCACATATAAGGGATATCCTATGGTATTTGTCTTTCTCTTTCTGACTTACTTCAATTAGTATGATAATCTCTAGTTGCATCCATGTTGCTGCAAATGGCATTATTTGGTTCTTTTTTTATGGCTGAGTAGTATTGCATTGTATATATGTACCACACCTTCTTTATCCATTCATCTGTTGATGGACATTTAGGTTGTTTCCATGTTTTCACTATTGTGAATAGTGCTGCAATGAACATAAGAGTGCATGTATCTTCTTGAATTATAGTTTTGTCCAGGTATGTACCCAGGAGTGGAATTGCTGGATCATATGGTAATTCCATTTTTAGTTTTCTGAGAAACTTCCATACTGTTTTCCATAGTGGCTGCACCAACTTACATTCCCACCAACAGTGTAGGAGGTTTCCCTTTTCTCCACACCCTCTCTAGCATTTGTTATTTGTAGACATTTTAATGATGGCCATTCTGACTGGTGTGAGGTGGTACCTCATTGTGGTTTTGATCTGCATTTCTCTAATAATTAGTAATGTCGAGCATCTTTTCATGTGCCTACTGGCCATCTGTGTGTCTTCTTTGGAGAAATGTCTATTAAAGTGTTTTGTCCATTTTTCGATTGGGTTGGTTTTATTTTGTTGTTGAGTTGTATTAGCTGTTTGTATATTTTCGAGATTAAGCCCCTGTCTGTTGCATCATTTACAAATATTTTTTTGCATTCCTTAGGTTGTCTTTTTGTTTTGTTTATGGTTTCCTTTGCTGTGGAAAATGTTGTAAGTTTGATTAGGTCCCATTTATTTATTTTTGTTTTTATTTCTATTGCCTTGGGAGACTGACCTAAGAAAACATTTGTACAGTTTACGTCAGAGAATGTTTTGCCTATGCTCTCTTCTAGGAGTTTTATGGTGTCATCTCTTATGTTTAAGTCTTTAAGCCATTTTGAGTTTATTTTTGTGGATGGCTTGAGGGTGTGTTCTAACTTCATTGATTTACATGCTGCTGCAATGGTCAATTAATCTTCACTAGCACAAAGTTTTGATCCAAGGATTTTCATTTCATATATTTGGTGCATGTCTCTTCAAAATACCCTACTTTACTGTTTCCATGGAGCATCCCCTTTCAATGTACCAAATAAATATCATTGAAGAATTTAAGAATATCTTTTGTATGCCATGTGAGACATTGCATTAATACTGTCTTCTTTCATGTTTTATGTATTTTGTATGAGGGGCTTAAGTGAAATATCTAATATCTACTGAATTCCTGGCTTAACATTTTATAAATGCAGAACTATGTGATATTTACTGAATTTTCTCATTCATAGTAGAGAATTCCAGTTTAGAAAGTTAGTGGCAGGCTTTACTGGCTATAAGTTATTGGTAATCCAATTAGTGACCACATGGAAACTAATATGAATGAGCATAGTGAGAAAGTGAAGTGTATAATTTTATCTTGTAATGAATTGTTAGCAGTCTTTATTCAAAATATGCACTTTGATTCAATTAAAGCCCCATTCAATTTATTTTATTTCCTGCACACTAATTTATTCATGTATGAGTATCCTCTATTTTTCTTCATTTTAAAAAAAATATGAAATCAGGGTGAGGGAAGTATCAGGTTGTGAGAGTGCATAATCACAGATGTGCTCTGATATCTCTAGTTATCACTGGGTTCCACATCCCTGGGTACCAAAGAATAATGATAAAGGCTAATGATGGATAAGCTGATGATATTCAATGTCTCCTTTTCTTTCAATAACTCTTCTTATTGCTAAGATCCAGAGTATAAGCTGTGCGTAAGCATTTTGCAATATTGTATGAGCCAGACACAAGCAGTGTATGTTCTAGTATTCCTATTACTTGCATCATAAAACACTTATAAAATATAAATTTGGGAAGCATTTTAATTGCTGCATTTTATGAAATAATGTAACTTTCTTAGAATGACAAAGAACCACATAGCCACATCTTTCTATGCACAAAAATGTATATGCTATATATAAGTAATGAATACTAAAGGAAAGACTGATGGTGACCAGCATTGTATTATGAAATGTCAATGAAATTCCTGTCTTAGTGACATTCTGTTTTCTAGAAAGCTTTAAAAAAATCCACTTGATCTCCTCATACTTAGAACACCAGTATATCAGTAAATTTAATTTTTCAGACTTAATTAAAAGCAAACTTTATTAGATATTATATTCATCTCTGAATGGGGATTCTATAGTTGTCTATCTAAAATAGCCCAAAACTGTAAGTCAATCTTAACCCTGCCTTGCATACCTTTGAGAAGATTTTCTGACAAACCCAGAACAAAGGAAACTATTTTCTACATTGTCTATTCTGATACTCAGGTGTGAAAATATAACTATACTTTACTAAGCTTGGTTTATTCATGGGAATAGCAATAAAATGTTTTTATGACTTTTATGGAACATCATGCTGAGCAAACAGTTGGAGTAACTTATTAATATCAGCTTCTGAATCAAAATTAATGGCACTGACTTTTAAATGATATTGTGCATTTTAGAGAATTTAAGCAATTTTTTACAGTATATTATTGTTTTTCTACAGGAGTATAATATTTTTCTAGATCATTTTCTCTTTTTTTCCACCTCAAATTTTTTTAAAGTATGGTTAAATATTCTTATTATTTTGTTAAATTATCATTGGCTCAATCATCTCAGGTAGCACAGAATAGAACTTTCACACACTGTGACAGATTGTTCAGAATACATTTCCACATAGGAAAATGTACACTGGTTTCAAATAGTAGTTTTCTTATATAGATGAAGTTCCATATATTGAGAAATATTTGTCTCTTTTGCCAGTTGTCTGATTATTTCCTTTGCCTATTTTTCAAATTGGATTCCAGATTCATTCTTGAAAAAGCTATACTTGTAACACATAAGTACAATACAATAGTCCCTCAGCATCTGCAGGGTATTGGTTCCAGGACGCCCCACAGAGATCAGAATCCACGGTTGCTCAAGTCCCTTATTTAAAATGGTGTAATACAGTCAGATATACTTATCTGTGGGTTGGTTGAATGCACGGATATGGAACTGTGGATACAGAACACTGTCTGTAATCAGTTTCATTCTTTCAGTTGAGCAAGAAATTAGTCACTTGCAAAAACAATGAATGCATATTTTTGCTAAAAAAATTTGTTCTATTAGAAAAAAAATTTCACATATATACAAAAGAAGAGGAAGAACCAGTATAACTAAATCTACCTACCCCTCATCTAGCTTCAACACATATTAATGTTTTGCCAATCATGTTTCTTGTCTTATCAATCTCCAGAAAAACACACATTGCAACCCTCATTCACATCCCCTGGAGTTTTGTGTGTGTCTGTTGTTGTTGTTGTGTGTTTTTTTAAGTATAATCTGGGCATCATGATTACATATGTGATTACATGAAATAAATTAGTATGCCTAATAAAGATATGATTAAATAAACCAGCAAGCCATTAACATAATTCTTTAATGCAATAAATATACATATCTAAATTTTCTCAATTGCTTCAAAGATGTCTTTTTACTACTGAGTTTTTCAAATCAGAATTCATAAATTATACCCATTATATATTCTTGATATGACACTTAATCTCTTTTATTCTCTAGCAATGCTCCCCACCCTTTATTTTTTATGATATTGAATTTTTGGAGTAAACAAACACAGAATGCCCTATAATTGGGATTTGGTTGATTAGTTCTTACTACAATAATTGGAGGATCTACTAAATACCACATTAATCCTTTCAGCAGTCTTCACATAGGAATATATCATTCTTTGGTTTGTTCTTATTTGTTTAGAAGTCTAAAAAAGACATTCTTCAGTAATGACAAATTCGTAGCTAAAATGCTGATTGCCAAAAGGAAAACAAAACCCAAAACTATTAAATATAAATTTAACAGAAGTAAACACAGCCTTATGAAGAAAATTAATATGGAAGTTTGAAAAAGAATAAAAATGAAGAGCTACACTAATTTTATGAATGGAAATACCCAATATTATAAAAATCAAGATGCAGTGACTTATGGTAACTTATTAGTGGCAGAGAGTGTTCATTTCATTTAACTTCCCGATTATGCAAGGTAAATTTTTATTTATTTTTTAATAATTAACAGCAATACATTATGCAGATAACTACAGGAAATATTCTACAAAGATAGCTGCCTATCTTACATTATTACATAATTCTTCTTTCTGGTAAAAATTCTATTTAGATTATTTTCCCACACAGTACTTGGATCCTGAAATTTATATGAAAGAATAAAGAACAACTAATAGGCAAGATGATTTTGAAGAAGAGGAAAAGGAGAGAAGAAAAAAGGTTTGTTTTAACAGATAGTGCAAATATTATAAAGCTATAATAATTTAAAATGTGACATTTGATAAATGGATAAATGTATAATTATATAAACCTGAGCCATGGACATTCACATGTATGGAAAAATGGGAAAATAATAAATGATTTTGGATAATTCGCATTTATTATGAAAATATAAAAATTAGAACCTGGAAATTTATAAACAGAATTTATACTTAAATAAAAAAGAATGTACAAAAAGTACAAAAATAATGTTAAAATTTGTTTATAAAGGGCATGAAGTATTATCTTTTCATATTGGCATATATTTGCAAAGAAATCTCTGGAAGGTAAGCAAAAAGCTCACAGCTTTTCTACTCCTTGCAAGGTATATGGTATTTTAGTAAGTGGAGGACAAGTGTGGGAAGACTGTCATTGTGTATACAGTTTTTATTTTTGACATTTTAAAATCTAGCTAATAAATATTCATCAAATGAATATAAAATATTAGGAAATACAAGAGGGATATCTTAATGCTATTGGAGAGAAAGGTTTATTAATCAAAATATATAAAGCTGAAACCAGAAAAGTATGTGTTTAAAGGAAAGTATTCTTAAGGATAAATGTGGAATTTATCTTAGTGATGGTTATGATTTTGATAACTGGCAGTCAGTGGGCTTAATAAAATTATTCACATATATCTCCTTAATTAATAATTCTGGGAAACATCCACTCAGCTTCTTACTTTCACTGTCTCTTTCAAGCACTACCCCAAAGTTTGGTTGATTTCTATAATTTTTTCCTTTATGTTAAAATGAGGATTTGCAAAAAAGAACCACACATAAAGTGCATCAGGTTCTCACAGGATTTGTCCTGCAGCTGAGTAATGCAGACCTGCTTCATGAAACATGCATTGCCATGTTTTTTTTTAATTTAACAAATTATGCTTCATAGAGCAAATTGCTTCAAAATTAAGAATGAATTTTTCTAAGATTATGAGAATAGATTTTACGCGCAACAGACCAGAACACTTCATAATCTGCCAACAGTGCTAATTATACGATCAGGGAACCTGTAATTGTTATTAGCTATACAAACCCCTGAGTAGTATTTCAGGTAATGAAGAACAACCATAGGACATCAGAAAAATGGGGATCATTTTTCAGTGGAGCAGTGAAGTATGCAGCATGCGTATTATAGATTCTTAGAGGCTGTAAATAGTGGACACGACTGTATCAACAATCATCTATCTTATGAGTGACAGTGATTGAAGTAGCTGGGAGCTCCTTAATACTTTCCAGAATTTGATAAATGTCTGAGTTTACAATATCCATTCTCTTTGTAATTGTAAGTACTTCAAAAATATCCCTCATCAATATTTAGAATATCATACTAAACCTTCTTGGCCTGTTCTTCTATTTATTCCCTCCCATTTTCCCCTTCATTCCTTATGTTTAGTAGCCTGTCAATGACCTTGATAGTTTTACCATAGGACTTTTTAACTGACACATGATTCTAGTGTAAGGGCCAACTAGATTTTTTCCAAGAGCAGTAGAATCTTAGACTTTCAGAAAGAATAACAACACCAAAAACCCTTCAAAGATGATGTGATCCAGGTCTTTTCAAATTACTTTTCTTAGGTAACTAGGGTTTTCCAAAAACACAATGGAGAGACATCTTTGAAGAAGCAGGAAGGGAAATAAATTAAGTAGGCAAGGCTTTACCCCTCTCCTACTACCCAAACCTGTACACATGCTTGCTTTATCAGGAGATTCTCTATATTTCTGTTTTTGATAATATTCTGTAGATAAGACCATTTCCTTCATCCAACAATTCCTACACTTCTGTATTATTATTAATAATCTGAATAACAGTGAGCCTTAGCTCAGTCTCAGCACTGTATTTAAGGTCTTTACATCTGTTATTTCATTTGGCCTCACAAGAACCCTGCGAAGTAGGTTATTATCCTCAGTTTTAAAAATGGTAAAATCAAGACCCAGTGATATACAGTGACTTATTAGTGGCAGAAAGTTTTTGTTTTATTGAACTTCTTGAATATGCAAGGTAAATTTTTATTTTTTTCATTATTAACAGTAATACATTATGCAGATAACTGCAGGAGTCTACAAAGATAAATGCCTATCTTACATTATTACTGATGTTCAGATCTCATCATGCATGATATTATAAAATTAAAGGTAAATGAAACTCCTTAAACAAAGTTAATGATGTTTAAAATGGCTATATAGTTTAATTTGTCAAAAATTGATTGCCTGGTTAAGCGGAGAATCAGGAGAGGTGGAGGAGGGGAAGACTGGTGCATTCTTGGCAAAAGGATGAAGAATTGACCTTATACACTGCTATAACTAGTGAGAGCCTGCTGTATAGCGTAGGGAACTCTACTCGATTCTCTGTGACCTGGAAGGTAGGGAAATCCAGAAGGGAGGGGATATGTGTATACATATGGCTGATTCACCTCGCTGTACAGCAGAAACTAGCACAGCGTTGTGAAGCAACTATACCCCAATTAAAAAAAAATATCTAGGTCCAGGATCTGAAGGATTACAGTCACTTTTACCAGCAGAGGTCTCCTCGACTCTTGGTTGCTAGCATTAGAAAATCAGCAGGAAAGGGCTCCATGCTAGGATGGTTTAGACAGAAGCATATTTATCTAAAGCAATATGAGATTGTGGAAGAGAGACTGACCAATTCTGAAACACGAGAACAAAGTTGGTTCTTCCCTTGCCTTTCATTTATTCATTCAACAGATATTTTGAGAGCTATGAGGTGAACAGAACACATATACCCTTATGGAAAATATATCATATTACTACAGTAGTAACTGGTAGTTTTTTGTGCCCGTTTGAGACATCAAATGTGTTGTGTCGCTTAATGTTAACTACTTCTTTTCATGTGCTCTTGAATTCTAGATAAGCATTGTGTTATCATGGGTACCTGAGAAAGCAGTAGGTATCATTAAAAGTAGGTTTTTTTTTCTTTATTTGACATATTGCTACAAACCTGCACTGTCTAATACACGAGCCACTAGCCACATGTGGCTAAAAAACACATAATATGGCTAGTCCAAACTGAGATGTGCTGTAAAAATATACCAGGTTTCAAAGACTTAGTATGAAACAAAATATATCTCATTCATATATTTTATATGATTTTTAAAATAAAATCTTGAATATAAATATTGTTATGTAAATATATCATTAAAATATTTTCATCTGTTTCTCTTACCTCTTTTTTAACATAGTTACTAAAAAATTTTAAATGACTTATTTGACTCACATTATACTCTCTTGCACATCACTGCTCTAACCAAAGTTTATATTACCTTTTCTGGTTTGCACCTCTTAGAGAGATCCCTGTAGTAAAACATTACTCTCAATTCTATATCTATGCATGGAAAAATTGCCTTTGCGTAGATAATTGCCAAGGAAATGTTAAGGTCTGAGCATTTCCACATTTATTTATGTCCTTAAATGTTACTGGTAAATTAGAAAAGTATGATTTCCTTTATAGAAGCAGTTTTGCAATTCTTCAAGTAGGAAGTTTACTGAAGTGGAAAGGAAATTACTAAATCTTATTATGCATTCTACAGGCTGTCATTTGAAGACATTATGCATACTGGTCTATAGTTCCCCAGGGCATATTTCAGTCTTTCATTTAAAATGATTCAATTGAGTCTAGACCTATCTAATACATATTGGCTCCAGTTTTCAGTGGCAACTTGCCAGACCCTGCTCAAATGGGTTTCTCTGCAGCTTATTATCAATCAAGAACAAATGGTGCAAAGGGTACATAGGGATAAGAATTTAAGTGAATAGAAATAGTTCCCTGGCATCTCCCTAGGTCCTACAGGAGGCAGAGTGGAAGCCAGCCAAGTAATAAGGGCCATATCAGTATTCAAAGGTCTCAGAGGTCTCCCTCAAGATATGTGAGGCAACCCTATAATAATTTACTTACAAATCCTATTTCTAGGATAGTATAGTATTTCCACAATTTAGAAAAATGCTCATATGTTCATGGTGAATCTAAAACCCTCTTTTATAGCAATGTGGTAGAGTAAAAATTGCAGTTACAGGATTCACAAAAATATAGGTTCAGTTGCAAAATTAGCCACATTTGTTCACTGTAATCCTAGATTAGATTTCCTTAGGGCACAGTAGCTTTTTCAGATTGTCTGTTTTCACTAAGTGATATGCAGTAAAGATTCCTCCATGTCTTTTTATGGATTGATAGCTCATTTCTTTTTATCACTGAATAATATTCATTTAATGGATATACCACAGTTTATCCATTCACTTATCAAGGGATATCTTGTTTATTTCCTGTTTGGGGAAATTATCACTACAACTGCTATAAATATTCACAAGTAGGCTTTTTCGTAGACACAGATTTTCAACTCATTTGGGTAAATGTTTAGGAGAGCAATTTTTAAATCATATGCTTAAAATATGTTTAGGTTTGTAAGAAAGTGCCAAATTTTCTGCCAAAGTGGCTGTATCATTTTGCATTCCCACCAGTAATGAGTGAGAGTTCCTTTTGTTCCACATCCTTATCAGCATGTTGAACCTATTTACATATGCTCATCTACCATCTGTGTACCATAATTAGTGAGGTGTGTCCTCAGATATTTTGCCCACTTTTTCCTATTTTCAATTTCATTGATTTCTTATTTTCAATTTAGTTAATTTTGGCTCTAATTTTTATTATTTCTTCTGTTTGCTTTTGGCTTAAATTGGACTCATTTCTTCAGTTTCCTAAGGTAAAAGCTTAAAATTATTGATTTAGATTTTTATTCTTTTCTAATATACGCATTCAATGCTATAAATTTCCCTTTAAGCACTAATTTTTGCTGATTCTATCATTTGACTTGTAGTTTCACTTTCATTTGTTCAAAATATTTTTTAAAATTTCTCTTAAGATTTCTTCTTTATTCCATATGTGACTAAGAAGTATGTTGTTTACTTCCCAGAATATTTTGGGATTTTTTTCAGCTATGTTTTCATTATTGATTTCTAGTTTAATTCCATTGAGGTCTCAGAGCATACTTTGTATGATCTATTGTTTTTAAATTTTTAGTGTATTTTATGACTCAGACATAGTCTATCTAGGTAAATGTTCCATGTGAACTTGAGAATATGTATTATGCTGTTGTTGAACGAAATATTCTATAAATGTCAGTTTGATCCAGTTGATTTGGTGATGCTTTTCAGGTCAACGATAGCCTTACTAATTTTTGGCATGATTTATCCATCAGTTACTGAAAGAGAGATGTTGAAGTCTCCAAGTATAATAGTATAATTTTTCTATTTCTCTTTGTTGTTCTGTCAGGTGTTGCCTCACATATTTTGATGTTCTGTTTAGATTTATACATATTAAGGATTGTCATGCCTTCTTGTAGAATTGATTCTTTTGTCTTCATGTGATGTTCCTCTTTATCTTTGATAAGGTCCCTTGTTCTAAAATCTGCCTAAATGGAAATTAATGAAGCTATTTGAGTTTTATTTTGATTAGTGTTAGCAATCTAACATAACATACATAACACTGTATGTCTTTCTCCAACCCTTTACTTTTAACTGATATGTGTCTTTATAGTCAAAGTGGGTTTCTTGAAAACTACATAGTTCAATTTTTTAAACTACTCTGACAGTCTATCTTTTAATGGGTGTACTTAGACCATTCACATTTAAAGTTATTATTGATATGGTTAAATTAATATTTTCAGTATTTGTAACTGTTCTATTCTACACACTTGTAGTTTGTTTCTTTTACTTTATTTCCTACTTTTTCTGTCTTCTCTGATTACTTGAGCATTTTACCTTTTTCCATTTTCTCTCTTCTTTTAGGATGTGAATTATACTTCTTTTAAAAAGCTTTTTAGTGATTGCCCTAGAGTTTTCAATAAACACTTAGGCTAATCTAAGTCCACTTTCAAATAACACTATACAGCTTCATGAATAATGCAAATACTATATAACAGATTAATTTCAATTTTCCCCTCCTGTCCCTTGTGAAATTGGTGTCTTTCATTTCACTTACTTATATCCTATAATCACTCAATATATGGTTACTATTATGACTACAGAAAGTTATCATATTATTTTTAAAAAGAAGATTTTATTTTACTTTCATTTATCCTTTCTCTAGTGTTCTTCCTTTCTTTGCCTAGATTTATTTACCAAGTTTGTATTTTCTTTTTTTCTGAAGAACTTTTAAAATTTCTTGCTGCTAGGTGCATCTACTGGTGGCTACTTCATTATTTGTCTGAGAAATTCTTTATTTCTCCTTCACTTTTTGAAGAATAATATCACTGAGTATAGAAAATTGTTTGGTAGTTTTTGTTTTTGTTTTTCAATACTTTAAGCATTTTACTCTACTCTTTTCTTGCTCTCGTGGTTTCGGATGAGAAATTCACTATAATTCATATGGTTGTTCCCTCATAGGTAAGGTGCATTTTTCTTCTGGCTTCTTTTAGTACTTTCTCTTTTCTTTTTCTCCAGTTTGAGTATGATGTGCCTAGGTATAGAGTTTTCGGTATTTATTCCATTTGGTGTCCTCTGAACTTCCTGGAACTGCGCTGTGTTGTCTGTTGTTAATTTGGGAACATTCTCAGATATTATTGTGTCAAATATTTCTTTTCCATTCTCTCTCTGTTCTCCTCTTCTATTGCAATTGCATGTTTGTTGCCTCTTTCAAAGTTGTAACAGTTTTTTGATATTCTGTTTCATTTTGATTAATTTTATTATTACCAAACTTCAGTTTGGGAAGTTTATATTTACATATTTTCATATTCTCTGATTTCTTCCTCAGTTATATACAGTCTTCTAATTAGCCTAACAAAGACATTTTTAATATCTGTTACAGTGTTTTTGACTTCTAGCATTTTCTTGGAGTTTCCATCTCTTTGTTTAGAGTACCCACCTATTCTTGTACACTGTCTACTCTTTTGCTTAGTGCTCTAAACATATTAATTATATTTATTTTAAATTTTCTGGCAATTCCAAACTCTGTGTCATATCCAAGTCTGTTTTGTGTCTTCAGACTGTGTTTTTTCTACATTTTTATCATGCCTTGATATTTTTTTTCTGTTAAAAGCTACAATAGCTGGTGTCAATACTTGCAAATTATGATGAATATCATCATAACATGAGTTGAAGGAAATAAAACATTTATTTAGCATTTACTGTGTAGCAAGCACATTGAATGTCTTATTCAATATTCAAAGCAAATTATTATCTTCCTTCTACACATAAGGAAAATACAGTTCTAAGAAACCAAATACCAATGATCATACAACTAGTGAACAATGGAATCTAGATTGAACTATTTTATATGGCTATATGGCACTTAGTTCTGAAATATATTTCATAGATAATCAATGTAGTTAATCTCAGTTTTAGGGAAAAAACAAATACATATATTTCTGTAAGGCAGGAAATAAATAATACTAGGCTTTCAAAGACTAGATTTATAAAGGTGATGACATTAAATATATCAGAATTATTTCCTAAAATAAAATATCAATACAATTATGGATTTGCCAAGTCAAATCTATTACAAATAAAGCTTCAAAGAAAATCTAAACTTAAAATATAATTATAAAAAATATAATAAATGCTTGTGTATTTATTATTTTTACAAATCCTAAAATTAAATTTTCACATTCTGGAAAATGTTGAATTACCAAGCTGTGAAAGGTACAAGGAAAAAAAAAAACATTATTCTGAAGTTTCATGGAAATATTTATTATATCTAGTCTCAACACCTCTTTATCCATTTTTTTTTTTTGAAATTTTAAAGTATTTTTAACATTTGCGTGACCCAAAGACCACAAAGCCTGGGCATTTTTTAGTTTCTTTTCCTACAATTATCAGATAGCTTTATTTCCAAAAAATGGGAGTACACTGGAGTTGAAAAAAATGTTGGTTTATTAAATGTTAATTAATGCCTGAATTAAATGTTAATTAATGCCTGAATTAGTGGGAGAATTTTGTGTTACCTCAATGGAAATCTGGAATTCAGATAAATTCCTATCCAGAATAGCAAGCAACTCTTTCTATCAGAATTAGGTGTGTGTGAGTGTGTATATTTCCTCACAGTATTGCCAAGTAAAATAGATGTTAATATAGGAAAAATTTGATACCATATTCATTCATTATTTACTTATTGAGCACATAAGTAAAAAGAAGCTGTTTAGTAACAAGACCTAGTCCCAGACTTAAATATTTAACTTCTATAGCTTTTCATTATTACTTCATTTTTTTATTTGATTTTCCAAATGACACATACTTCCCAAATGGCAGAGATAAATACTGTAGTAGTTCACTTGGGTGAACAGTGTAGATTAGAATGGGCATATAAATCTATCTTTCTTTGAGTGACATATTAAAGAAATTGGAAAGCATCCTGTATAATGTGAGATCCTTTACTATTCTTGTCAGGAGGATGACATATAAACATGAAAACATGATGTTATATAAATACTAACATAACATCGACAGTTCAAGATGGATTGGAGGCAGCCAGAATTTAACTAAGAGGACAAGCCAGAGAGCAATGTGATCCAGGCTTCCACTGATAGACTCAAACTAGGTTAGCAGAAATAGGCAGAGATAAAATTGGGGTGTATAAAGAGAAGTGTGCAGACCTGGTAACTGGTTTTGGATGAAAGTTAGAAAGAAGAGATATTTACAAGCCTGAATTAGTGGGAGAATTAGTGGGAGAATTTCCTCAGTGGAAATCTGGAACTCAGATACATTCCTATCCAGAATAGCAAGCAACTCTTTCTATCAGAATAAGGTGTATATGAGTATATGTATCTCCTCACAATAAAATTCAAACCTAGTAGAAATATTTATTTTTTAGTTTGCTTTATTTTTTACTTTATTAAGAATGAGTTGGAGGACAAAATATATATAAATAGGTGTTTTTCATGACCTGATAGACCTATCAACATGATAGCCAGGGAAATTTGGGTGAGCAGTAATCAAAATAGAGTAAAAGATGTTGAAAGGGTTTAAAAAGAACTCTAAGAAACCAAAACTGTAGCTTAAAGAAACATCACTGAACTTGTCCAAAGCATAAATTTTAATTAAATAGAAAGTAGAAAAATAGGCCCAAATTTAATCAGAAGAGATTATGCCCTCTGAGCTTCTCTTTCCATTATTCCAGAGAAGAACCTATTTATCAGAATTTAAGTTTTAAGCCAATACTATGCTGAATGGACATACTTACTTACTTATAGGGAAAAAAAGAACTTTATCAGTGATTAATATGGAAAATTAATCATCTAAATTAGCAACAACTCATATTTTCTGTGGCACTGCTCCTTTGCAATGTGTTTCAGAAAGCCATTACAAAAAATTATTTTGAATCCCTGGTAAAGAGGCTAAGATAGAAGTATAAGACTTAGGTGCTAGAAATTGACTTTCAGTTGAAAGTCTTTAATAAGACTTATAATTCTTTCTGCCACAGTAACTGTGACATATATCCATTTATATTTTATATATTAAGGGTTTTACATGAAAAAAAGTATATGCAGTTTTATTTTAGTAAATAACTCAAAAAGTTCTTAAGAACTTTCTCATAATTCAGTGTTCTTAAGAAGACTTAAAATATGATTAAGTGGATTTTGTCAATAGCTTGTTTAACCTACAGTGTGATTTTTCTTTCTTTATATTCAAATTTAACCCTACTAACTAATCACTTCACAGTCTTAAAAGTTGTGAATATACTCAGAATTTGGTCCAACTGAGTAGTTTTTTTTTTTTATTTGTATGAAATACACAACTAAACCACAAGAATTTAGAATACATTCTATACACTGGTCAGGGAACTTTTTATACCTCCACATAATTTAATCAAATATTTGCTCCATTATTCACTGGGTGTTGAATCAGTTACATAGCAAAACTGAGATTAAAAAAAGCAATAAAACAACAAAAATTGCTCGAGAAATTTCTAACTCCTCTGGCTACTTTAATTCATGATTTACTTAACTATCCATCAATATAGACAATTTTAGCCTATTGATTATTCTAATTATAGCTTATAGAAGCTAATGTAAATATTTAACTATTGATAGCCTAACATTCTGAGAGGTATATTTGAATAAATGTTATTTTCAAGCCTTGATGGGACACACCTGGCATAGATTTATGGAAGAGGAAGAAATGGGAAGTTCTAAATTTCGTTCTACATTTTTGTCTCCCATAGAACCCTTGCAAATGTCTGTATGCACTCTAAAAAAAATATCTTTAGGTGCCCAGATATAGATATATCTATATCTATATCTATATCTATATCTTTATCTTTAGCTGCTTAACTCTTATTCATCCTAGGAGACTCAGCGAGACGGACTTTTAGATACCACATAAAGGCATTGTCATATATCCTAGAAACCTTCATGGTCTGCCCTTCTGAGTCTCACACCCATCTCACCACTCCAACCTGATTTTTGGTATATCTCTATCATAATTTTATCATACATTTAAAATATTCTCTTATAATTGCCTGTGTTTTTTCCTCTCCTGCACCAGAGCAAAGGCTTCTTAATGACATAAATTTCCTTTTATTCATCCCCAATATTTAAAAAGGACTGATACCAAATAAGTACTCAATTTTTTTGAAACTTACCACTGTTTCTAGATCATTTATAAAAACTTCTTTGATAACTTCAGCCCTCGTGTTTCTCTCTACACTGAATCACCTGTTAAGTGTACCATTTATTTTGGTACTTCCTCATATGTAGCATTGTATTGTTGCCTAAATATTTTATGTTTTAGCTTTTTTATAACAAGAATATAAGCTCTTGAGGTCCGGAGTTCAACTCCTTTATTCCATTCTTACCCTAACATAAGCAGTACAGTCCATACAGATATTCAATAAATAAATATTAATAGAAAAACTTTCAATTATGTATTTATATAGATTTGTTTTAAATTAAAAATAAAACTATTACATGTTAAGAAGGGAAGTGAGTAATCCATTACATGAACTAAATGAACACAAAAAATTAAATATTTTTCCATGGCTAAGAAACATCTTAAGAGTTGGGAATAGCCTCCCAAATTTTCATTCCGATATTTTTATATTGTAATGCATATGGCATTCACAATGTCTATTTGAATACATCACAAAGACACATCCTCTGAGAATAATTAGGTGGATGAAATCTATGAAAATAGATGGAGAGTTATGATTTAAATCACAAATACATTTACAAAATATCTAAAATTATCTTAAAAAGGGTAATGATAAAATAAATGATTATCAAAATACCTACACTGTTTAAATGAGGAGTCACTTAAAGTAATATAACTAAAGGAGTTAAAGGATTTTTATTTGATTCGATTTTATTTCTTTGTTCTAAATCCCATGGAATAGTTGTCTCTTTAGATGACTAGAGACAATTATGAATGGAACATATTGGTAAAAGGAGTTAACCTGATGTGATAGATTAGACTATTATTCTTCTCTTCCTCCTTGTTGTAGATTTATGTATCCACACTCTAGCAATGTGACTTTGCAGCACTTTCCATAAAAGTGGGCAGGACATATTTCTCCACCTCACTGATATTGGGCTTACACCTATCTAAAGCCAGTTCCTCAGCTTGAGTCATGGAGATTTCATCCTTCATTGAAAATTAGAACACATCACATTAATTCACCTGTTGCCGTCTCAAAGGCATTGCTTCAAGATTTTTCCCTCCTCTCCTACATCGCATGTGCGTGTGCTTTGCTTTGCACTTGATCATTCCAAGCAATATACAAGCATGAGATTATTCCTTCCAACTTAAAAAGAATTACAGACTTTCTCTTGACCATGTTATCCTGACCAGCTATGCTTTGCACCGAAATCCCTCAAACGGGTGATGCATATTTAATGTCTACAAGTCTTCATTTCCTGTTCATTCTTCAGCGCATTATAAGAAGATCTTGTCAAGGTCACCAAAGAAGTCCATTGTTGATAAACCCAATTGTCAATTCTCATATCTTATCTTACTTGATTTCCACAGTTTTTGACAAATTATCACTCCTGGTTACCATCTTTTCACTTGACCTGATGCCACACATATTCTTGGTTTTCTTTCTATCTCACTGGTTTCTTCTTCTCAGTCTCCACTGCTGGTTCCTTTCTTCTCTCTCACATAGAACATCTCAATATCAGAGTATCTCAGGAATCAGTAGTACTTGTGCCACTTTTCTTCTCTATGTACACCTGTTTCCTTGGTAATCTCACAACCATGCACTAATTACCTCCAAATTTGTATCTTTAGCCCATGCTTCTCTCCTGAATTCCAGACTCAATATTTCTACTGCAATTTTTCATAGAAAATTCAAACGTAGTATCCCTACAAATTATGTCCTGATTTTTCCTTCCAAATTGTTCTATAGTCAACCATTTCCATCTCAGTTAATTGAAACTCTAAGGCCTGCCTAATCATCAATGTTCCTTTCATTAAAGTTAAAATCCAGTTCAACAAACACTTATTGAGCAGCAAACATTTCAATATACTAGAGTATAAGAACTCTGTAATCCAACCCACCAGAACCCCACCCATAGAATCTCATTGGGGAACCCCAACCCATGGAACGTCACTTGTGGAATCTTACCCTGGGTCCTGAATACAGTCTAATAGTTGTACAGTTTATATTATTGGACACTGTATAAACACAAATAAATGAGAGGCTCCTATCCCAAGCTAAGACTGAGGGCAGAGAGCAGTGATGGTCATCAGGAGTTGAGCCTAAAAGTTGGACATAGAGTTTATAAGTGAACCTTTGTGTGCATGTTACATTTAATTGAGCTTTTGCAAGTTGAATTCAGTAAACATATACTGAAAACCTATTATGGGTAAAGTCTTGGGTTAGGTGTTTTAAAAATAAGTTATCTTAAAAATATATACAGTGTGATCTTTAACCACAAGGAGAGAAGAAATAGATTCATCTTTATATTGAATGAAACTAAAAATGGAGAAAGTTGAGACTCAAGAAAAGAAATCTGATAAACTCTAAAATACATTTGAGCCAAGTACAAAAAAGAGTGACCAAAGAATGAATAAACATGATCAAAAGCCAGAAGTCAAGAAATATTAGACAGAACACAATCATGAACATCAAGAAAAGAGAAAAGGGCACCAGCGAACAAGTTTTAATTTCTTCAGCCTTCCATTTGGAAGCTTGACTAAGTTTATTGGTCTCTGTCATACCTTCCACCCATAGGAGGAGTTCTGTATCTGATTAATGTTTGTGGAAGGCACATACAGCCTTTCCTGGGCTATCTCTCTACTTTTCAAGGTGAAACTGTCCTCAGAACACACATATTTACTGCTCTATCATGGGGTAGACTCTTCACAGGTAAGGAGAGTTGCAGTTGTCAATCACTGACAGTGACTAAGATAAGGGTGTACTTTATCAAGGAGCATAATATTATACAGTTGATTGTGACCCTATACTTAAAGTCTCCTTCACCATCAGCTTTATTAGTAATAAAGTCTGATGCCCATTTGTCTATATTCTGCATCTCTCAATTCATTCTCCATTCTGAAGAGGATAATGGAGCAGTATTGAACCCTAAACCCAATGGAGATATCGTTTAAAAGTGGCCATCACTGCACTAAGACCAGGAAGAGTAAAAAAGATATGTTTTTAAAACTAGTTAGTTTAAACAAAAGAGTTTAATTAGTATGGGGTTGGGGAGCAGAAGCCAGATCACAAGAGTAAAAGAAGTAAATAAGTGATTAAGAAACAAAATGAAGATATTTAAGTATTTTGAGTGCTTTATTAATTGAAGAAACAAAAATTGAATACTAGCTCAGGAATAATAGGAAATAAAAACATATTTTCTTTATTTCATTCTTATTACTTTTAGAATTTTGGCATTTAGCAGAAAGGCAATAGATTATGGAAAGAAAGAGCCAATAGAGATAGAGATAACTCATTAAAATATATATATATATATATATATACAACAGCATGAAATCAAGGCATGATAAAAGGATTAATTTCAGATCAGAAGAAGACACTTTTTTAAAAGAAAAAAGTAGTGAAATTATATTAAAAAGACAGATATTTTGAGGAAAACAAGAGAGAATTTCAGGAAGTATACTTCAAATAATCTCTATGTTCTCAGTCATAGTCAAGGTAGACTCTTCAGCAAAGAATCTGGTAGGTAGAACACTTATACACATTTTTGAAACTGCTTCAGTAACGTGTCACTGAGAAATTTTAAAAGCAGATTCTAGCTACAAAGCTACAAAGCAACACAAGAACTATGGTAAAATAACATATTTTAGTAGATTTAATTTTTCTAATGTTTTCTGAGGCCAAGTGTAATGGGAAATGTCTTTCTCTGTTTTGTGCAATGATCTATTCTTATTTTAATTTCTACATAGTTACTTGGCTAAGAATAACAGAATTTTGGTGCTGGAAATATAAATATATATATATAAATATATATAAATATATATATATATATATATATATATATATATATACAGTATTAAAAATGCTAGTACCTATTTCCCCAATTATTGCCCTTATTTTCAAGGAATTAAACACCTAACAAGATATACTAAATTATGTACAAATATGTAGCTATTTTCTAAAATGGACAAATATTAAATAACACCAGGGTGATTTTTTCTGCATGAAAGGGAAGTATCAGGAAATCTTCATATAGTAAACAGGAGAAAGCTCACACTTGAAATCATTCCTTTTCCCATGAATAAAACTCAATTCAATGTCAAGTTCATTTTATGTGATCATTATAATCCAAGGATAACCTGATTACTGACACTAATAAATTTCTCAAAGAGTTTGGATATATAATATTTATTTGATGTTTTTGGTTTGTTTCATAATAATATGAATTAATTTCTTTTGTAAATTCAATAAGCAGAATATGGGCTTTCTTCCTAAATATTTGGGAGGAATATAATCATTAATTTTATAATTATAATGAATTATATTCTTATTACTGTAACCAAAAATGCAATTCTTTGCAAGGAACAAAATAAGATATTTTGTAAATAAAAGAGAATGAACAAGATGGTCAGTAACAAAAAATATTCTCCAGCATAGATAAGAGAGGAAAAACACATCTTTAGTATTTGTCTCAGAAAAAATATATATAAACGAAGTTTAGTAAAAACCCATAGAGCTGGTGTCACCAAGTCCTATTTATTTTCATTCTGTAATATTTCTTTTAAAAATATTATTTAATCTTAAAATTATCCCAAACCCTTGAGTGTTTCCTTACTGTTTTCTATAGGTTTAGTTTGGAATACTATTAGGTAAACAATCCAGTAAATGCTGAAGAAATAGCTAGTTTTGCTTCCCAGAATTTTTTCAGCTTCTAACATAAGGGAAATCTGGAAATTTGTTAAAGAAAATAGACATAATCTTGCAAAATCTGAGAGTGATTTCAAAATCTCAGTGATTTATTTGAGTGATTTCAAATAAGACATAGCATCAAAATTTAAATAATTTTTTATTTCTTGTTTTCAGAATACAAAATAAAGCAGGTTAATATTTTTCAAAGTAATATAAAATATGTAATTAGATATGTAGTTGGTAACATGGAATGTCTTAGAGCAAAAGTGCTTTGAATCTCATTTGACATAATGGGAATGAGGATACCATATTTATTATTTACCCTTTTGTGTACTAGTTGTGCATTCTTTTATGCATTTGTCATTATCATAGTACAGAAGAAAATAATCACTTTAAGCACCCACTGTGTCAGACAGACACCATGTTCATTGGTTGGAGATTGAAAGATGACTATGCCATAGACTGCCTTATCAAGAGCTCAGATGCTTCTATTCTGTGCATTCTTCCTCAATGCCTGTACTTACAAAACCTCTCTAGTTGTGCTTTTGCTGTCTGACAACCAAAATTTAATGTAAAAGAGATCTATCATTTATACTTTATAGGATATGTAAAAATGCAGAGCTAAAGTGATTGATAGAATCACTACTGCATTTCTATCTAGTACTAGTTAGCCATCCCCTACCATGCTTCCTTTTTTTTTTTTTTTTAGTTCAGCTTCCATAAGTATGGATGTATGTTGAGTGCAATGTCCCATGAAGAGGAAAGATTGACCATTTATAAATGTACATATGCCTTCCTCAGCATCATGTTGACACCCAATTCATGGCATAAAAAGGAATAATCTGGCTTATTGACTGTTTGTCCGTCTCATAGTTTATATCTTATATGTTTGTTCTTTTATTTCTAAGGAATAAACTAGATTCCAACAGTCAGAAATGGACGTAAATAACCATTGTTTCAAGAAATACCCAGTGAACTTTCAGGCAGTGTCAATGACACAAAAAGAAAATCAACTTTGGGGTTATTTTCTCTTAGAAATTTGAGCTTTGATCCATGATTAACTTCAAAGAAATGACAGAAGTGATGAGATCTTTGTACAAAAGAATGTGTTATAAATTATTTGTGGTGCTCCAGCCTTGACGAAGATGTTTGAAAACTCCCAAGTAAATTTCTTCAGACATTACGTTAGCAAATCAAAGATAAATTTAGAAGGTGGTGGAGTAGGAGGACCCTGAACTCACCTTCTTCCATGGGCACACAAAAATTACAACTATTTACGGAGCAACTATCAATGAGAATGACCTGAAGACTAGCAGAAAAGATGTTCTAAAATTAAAGCTATAAAGAAGAAACTACAATAAAATGGGTAGGAGAGGCAGAGAGGCAATATAATTAAGACCCACACCCCCAGGTAGGTGATGCACAAATGGGAGGATAATGACATTTGCAGAGGTTCTCCCCAAGGAGCAAGGGGTCTGTGCCTTACTTTGGGCGCCCCCAGCCTGGGGGTCCTGCACAGGAAGGACAAGCCCCTAAAACATCTGGCCTTGAAGGCCAGTGGGACTTGAGTAGAGGAGAGCTGGAGGGCTGTAAAGATAGAGATTTCACTCTTAAAGGGCATGCACAGAATCTCACAAACTCCAAGTTCCAGCATAGAGGCAGTCATTTGAAAGGACCCTGATGGAGACCCACTTTCTGATTTTTGGAGAACTTCCCAGAGGCAGGAGGCAACTAGGCCTCCTCCTGGGGACATAGATGCTAGCAAGCACCATTTTGGAGTCACCCCTCTGGCCTATGATTGCCAGAAACTTATCTGCTCCCCAGGATCTGGCACCAACCTGCGCTCCCTGGGTCCTGCAGCCATGTGCTGGGGCCTGGCCATCCTCACCAGCAGGTCAGCACCAGTCCCAGGACCAACTGGGCCACACAGGTGTACCTGTGTGGAGACCCAGCTTTGCCCACCAGCAGACTTGCTGGCACCACATAAAGCAGGACCTGGCAGCCAACCAGTGCAGCCACAGTAGTCAGTCCCCCCATGACAGAAAGGCCCATGCAGCCCACATAAAAGGCATACCTAAAGCATATAGCTCTGGTGACTGGGAGGGGTGGGTGTGATGTTTAGCCCCATAATATGCCTCCTAAATAAGGTTATTTATCCAAGAAAACATAGCTGACCTATTTAACACATAGAAATAAACACAAAGTATTAGGCAAAATGAGGAGACAGAGGAATATGTTCTGAACAAATAAGACAAAACCTCATAAAAAGAAGTATACAAAGTGGATATAAGTGATCCATTGAATAAAGCGTTCAAGATATGATTATAAAGATGCTCAACAAACTCAGGAGAAGAATGGATGAACACAGTGCGAATATTAATAAAGAGTTAGAAAATATAAAGAAGATCCCAACAGAGCTGAAGAATACAATAATTGAAATAAAAAATACACCTAGAAGGAAATAACAGTAGGTTAGATGATACAGAGGAACAGATGAGTGAACTGGAAGACTAAATAGTGGAAATTACCCAGGCTAAATAAAAAGGAAAAAAAAAGAATTTTAAAAAATTAGGACAATTTAGGAGACCTCTGGGACAACATCAAGCATGCTAACATTCACATTATAGGGGTCTCAGGAAGAGAAGAGAGTGAGAAAGGGGCAGAGAACTTATTTGAAGAAATAATAGCTGAAAACTTCACTAACCTGGGGAAGGAAACAGATATCCAGTTCCAGGAAGCACAGAGGGTCCACAACAAGATGAACTCAAAGAGGCTCACACCAAGACACATTATAATTAAAATGGCAAAAATAAAAGACAAAGAGAAAAACTTAAAAGCAAGAGAAAAACAACTGGTTACATAGAAGGTAACTCCCATGAAACTATCAGCTGATTTTTCAGCAGAAACTTTGTAGGCCAGAAGGGCGTGGAATGATATATTCAAAGTGATGGAAGGATAATACTACAACCAAGACCACTCTACCCAGCAAGTCTATCATTTATATTTCAAGGATGGATAAAAGTTTTACAGACAAGCAAAAGCCAAGAGTTTGGCACCACGAAAATGGCTTTACAAGAAATGTTAAGGGGACTTCTGTAAGTGAAAAGACCAAAACAAGAAACATAAAAATTACAAAGGAAAAAATCTCATTGGTAAAGGAAAACATACATTAAAGCTAGTAGATCAGCACTTATAAAGTTATTAGGAAGGTTAAAAGACAAAAGTAGTAAAATCATCTATACACACAGTAAATAGCTAAAGAATACACAAAACAAAAATTTGTATATTGTCAAAAAGATTAAACATGATAGGGGTGAATGTGGGGTTGTTAGAATGTATTTGAAGTCAAGAGATCATCAACTTAAAATAATCACATATATATAGGTTGTTATATATGAACCTCTTGGTAACCACAAGCCAAAAACCTATAATAGATACTCACACAAAGAGGAGAAAGGAATCCAAACATAGCACTAAGATATTCATCAAATCACAAGAGAAGAGAGAAAAAGAAGATGAAAAGAACTACAAAAAGAACCAGAAAACAGTTAACAAAATAGCAATAAATACATAACTATCAGTAATTACTTTAAATGTAAATAAACTAAATCCTCCAATCAAAAGACATAGGGTAGCTATGGACAAAATAAAAACAAGACCTGTACATATGCTGCCTAAAAGAGGCTCACTTCAGATCTAAAGACACACACAGACTGAAAGGGAATGGGAAAAGGTATTCTATGCAAATGACAACAAAAAAAGCTGGGGCTTTCTCTTACTTATATCAGACAAAATAGACTTTTAAAAACAAATTATTTATTTATTTATCTATGGCTGCATTGGGTCTTCATTGCTGCATGCAGACTTTCTCTAGTTGCATTGAGCGGGGGCCACTCTTCGTTGCAGTGTGTGGGCTTCTTATTGTGGTGGCTTCTCTTGCTGCGGAGCATGGGCTCTAGGGTGGCAAGCTTCAGTAGTTGTGGCATGTGGACTCAGTAGTTGTGGCTCGTGGCTTCTAGAGCACAGGCTCAGTAGTTGTGGCACACGGGCTTAGTTGCTCTGCAGCATGTGGGATCTTCCTAGACCAGGGATCGAACCTGTGTCCCTTTCATTGGCAGGTGGATTCTTAACCACTGAGTCACCAGGGAAATCCTAGACTTTAAATCAAAGACTGAACAAGAGACAAAGAATGACATTATATAATGACAAGGGGATCAATCCAACAAGAAGATATAACACCTGTAAATGTGCATGCACCCAAAATAGGAGCACCTAAATACATGAAGCAAAAATTAATATATATAAAGGGAGAGATTGTCAGTAACACAATAATAGCAGGAGACTTGAATACCCCACTTACATCAATGGACAAATCATCCAACAGAAAATCAACAAGGAAACACTGGCCTTAAATGACACATTACATCAGAGGAACTTAATAGATATATACAGAACCTTCCATCCAAAAGCAGCAGAAGACGCATTATTTTCAAGGGCACATGGAACATTCTCCAGGACAGATCATATGCTAGGCCACAAAACAAGTCTCAATAAATTTAAGAAGATTGAAATCATATCAAGAAACTTTTGTGATCACAATGCTATAAGGCTAGAAATCAAAAAAAAACAAAAAACAAAACCCTGCAAAACAAAAAAACAAACACATGGAGGCTAAACAATATGCTAACAAACAACCAGTGAGTCATCGAAGAAATCAAAGACTAAATAAAAAAATACCTTGAGACAAATGAAAATGGAAACATAACAAAATTTATGGGATGCAGCCAAAGCAGTTCTAAGAGCTAAGTTTATTGCAATAGAGACCTACCTCAGGAAACAAGAAAACTCTCAAATAACCTAACCTTACACCTTAAAGAACTAGAAAAAGAAGACAGTTAGCAGGAGGAAACAAATAATATAGATCAGAGCAGAAATCAATGATATAAAGACCAAAACAATAGAAAAGATCAGTGAAACTGCTAGAGTAGTGCTATACAAGCTAAAATAAATTTCTAGTAGGAAAGTATTTAAAGATACAGATAAATATATTTTTTCTTAGGAAACTAATATTTCACAGGTGTTATTAGTAGGAAATATGCTAATAGACCTGGAATACTCAAAAGAACCAACCGCCATACTACTGAAGTCAACAATGGATTTCAACAATGTGAACAAGAAGGCCAATTATAAGATGAAAATTAAACATCAATATCTTTTCTGTATACAAGCAGTAGTCAAATAGAAAATAGAAATAGAAAAAACAGATTCTCACAACATAAAAACCAAAATAATTAAGTACCTATGAATAATTCTAACTGGAGATGTACAAAACATTTATGCAATGTCTACAAGATGTTGCATGTAACAGACTAAGTGGAGCAGGTAGAAATTTGGTTAAGAAAGACCCAACCAGTTGGAGCTAAATGTTGTAACTTTTATTACGGGGTAAAATATTTGATCAACATATGACATGCTGCAGCCTTGACTCCAAGCCATGTACAGAACAGTGTTCTGTAATCAGTGAAAATCATAGAAAAAATAGAATATTAGAGTGCCTTGGTTATTTCTTGTCATTTCCAGCCAAGAGGAGTGGTTAGTCTGAAAGCAAAGATGACACAGAATATAGTTTTAATAAAGAAAAACTCTCTGTCTTCAGCAATCTAAATTGAGTAAGAGTTCCATAATTTTGGGTTTAAAGTCTCAAAATTCAGCTTATTCTGTAACTCAAGGGGAAGCAGAAGATCAGAGGAATTAGAGGATCACCCTTATCAGGAGTTCAGATAAGACACAAGGCTTTGCATATTGTTTTTGCCAAAGTGAGGGAAAGATTTTTGGTAAAAATTCACTTAAAAATCCAGTGTTCTCTATATTTTTATATTAGGTGGCCTGGACAAATAAACTGTTTTAGTTTTCAGACTGCTAAACACTGATTCTGGACTTCAAGTTTGATGAAGTAACTTGATGGTATCTAGGCAAAAGTTTTGGATGCAATGGATATATGTGGGAAGAGATTATGTTTTGAGGTTAAGAATACAAAGGGTGGGCTATGGCACACATTGTAGGATTGTTGACACAGTCCATCCTATTCCCAACTTTTCCTCTCTTTCCTGGCCTCAATTATTAAGGATGGGAAAGCTAAGCATTTGCTCTTTTGCAATTAGAGGTAGCCACATAATACAATTCTTGGTAAGGGTATGTAAGAGGAATTCTGTGGAGGGAAGCATTTGTCTTCTTGATTAAAAATTAATAATAGTAAAATAAAAAGATAGCAATAACAGGAGTAGTTCTTATGCTTTCTCCAGACATCATCTTTGAACTCAAACATAAATGCCTGGTGCTGCAAGAGTCATCCAGCAACCATGAGTCAGTAATCATAGGGCAAGGCCAGTAGTATTATAAAGCTGATAGCCCCAACATGTTAAATCCTCTAGATTTCCTGGTATGTGAGAAAAACATTTTGTAAGTCAGTGTAATTCAATCTCTGTTATTTACAAGTGAAACACCACCCTTCTGATCCACTAGATAGTCCAGGTTCTTTTTTCCATCCACTTCCCCCAGTCTCCTCCAATGAATTTCAAGTTGCTTGGCCCTTTATTTTCCTTCTCTACTTCCTCCCTAAGCTTTTACACCCAGACCTATCACTTAGAATTCATGTTTTAGGGTTATCTAGGCCCTTACCATTTACAAGATATTGCACGTGTGTATGTGTGTGTGTGTGTGTGTGTGTGAATATGTGTATACATATATATTAGATTTAGAGAAATTAAATTTATTTACAAAGATAATAGAGGCTGCTTCTTTTCTATTTCCATCAGTGACATCATCATTTAACCACAATTCCACAAATATAAGCTCCATTTGAAACTTGATATTTTTAGTCTACCTACCCGTCCAATAATTAATTCCTGTCTATTCTAACTCCAAAATATATCTTAAATAAGTCATCTTTTTCCCCACAGTCACCATAGTGGTTCAAACATCACTTTTCACAATGAAAACTTCTGCAACTTCCTAACTGGTCTCTCTGTATTTACTCTCTTGTCCTCTTCTAATCTATTATCTATTCACCAGCTGGAGTGATATTATGAAATTCCAATGTGACTGTGTCATTACTCTACTTAAGACTTGTCAATCACTCTCTGTTGCTTTTATCATAACTTTTCAACAAGGTTTCCAAAACACAGTCTGTTCATGCTTACTTCTTTAGTCTCATTTTTTGCCTCTCTTTAACTCCCTAATTCATAGGCATATTAGTCATCTTTCAGTTTCTCAAAGATACCGTATTACCTTCCACTTCTATATTCACCTTAGATTGGGTACTCTGGTGACAGATACTGAGATGGAGAGTTGCATTCCAATGATTACTGGGGAGTGTTCTAGGAGGATATACTTGTGAGATGAGGCCAATAAAATTTGGGAAGAGAGATAAACTGACCAACAGTGCAGTGGCAGCTGAGGTCTCAGCCAATCATATGGAAAGCTTTGGAGCCAGGATGTCTCTTTAGATTCCCTCAAACTGGAGCAAGGAGTTTGAACATGTACGTCACCACATCAATCCATAATTGACTACGTGCAGTTCCTTGGGAGGTAACATAGCCTTAAGCAAAGCAGATCTGAGTGAGAGATAGAAATTCCCAGCAAGGGATGCAGATTTGAGACTTCAACTGTAGATAGTTCTCAGCATGAGCGAGATGGATGTGTTAGTCCTGACAAGGATATTGGAGGGATATATGACAGTATCTAGTTCTATATTTTTGTATATCCTGTTTCCTTTGAGTCAAACACTCCCTCCCATCCCTCACAATTTCTTGATCAGGCTAACCTCTATTCATTCTCTCTGATCCCAGTTCTTGGTGGGCTCCCTTTCCCATGCTTCAACAGTATAACACAAAATCTCCAATCCTAGATATTGAACTGTGTAAAGATTGTCTATTTATTAAGGCTCTGTGGAAACAGAAATTGCCTTTTTTCACCTTAGTGTTCCCAGAGCCCCAAATAGTGTCTGACAATACTTGATGCAAAATGAATATATATTTCAGAGTGAATAAATTTCACATTTATTTTCATATTTTATTGAGTTCTAGATCTTTCTGAGAAAGAACCATCCAAAATCAGGAAAGTAAGTGAGAGATAACAAGAGAGTAGTAGAAATCTTAGCTGAGTACACTTTCCAAAAGCTTTCAGTTAATCTCCATTTCTAAATATTCCTGGTGAAGAATTTCAAATTTCTCCCTGTACTAGATTCTGGGCCTTCTATCAGCAATTTCTTAGTTAATGCATATTTTATTTAACTATATGTAGATGATTTTGACTGTATCACTTCCATCATATAATTTATTCAGTTGAGAAGAAAAAGTCATGAATCAATGCTTTGCTTGTTTTTTCATGTGTCCATTATGAATATTAGCCAGTTACTTAAGTTACTGTTTCCTTAATTATATAGAGTAATATACAAAAGTACCTTGGTTGTCTGAGGCCCATGGCAAACTCATACATTCTTATGAAGTCCAAGACATATTTTTTATACATAGATGGTACTGTAGATGTTGAAGGCAAGGTTAAAAATGACTTAGGGACAAAAATAAAAATAAATAGCATAAATAAAACAAATAGCAAATAAAAATGGTATCCTGTACTTAGGATAATAGTATGTGTTCATTTTCTGTGAAGTATGACTAGATAGATGTATATGCACGTATAGCCAAAACTAGGATAAATATTATGAACTGCATATGTTAATCTCTTATTAATTTTCTGAAGAGTTAACACCATGTTTAATGCCTACTCATGCCAATAATACATATCAGCGCACCTATGCACTCATTAACTGCTTGTTGCTTGAATTTTAGGGATAAAAAGTTATCAACTTAAGTGGTAATCAGTGATTTCCTGCAAATTACAATTATGTTTGAATTTGTACATAGTCATCTAAATCCTAACATTGTCTTGAATTTCCAATAATAGTGAACATATTCTAGTTTAGAAGACTTAATCCAAAAAAGCAATTTTTTTGACCAACAATGAAATTGCAAACAGTATAACAAATTCCCAAGTATCAGCAGTATCAGGTGATAAACTCTGCAGATGCTATGTTTCCCAACATATCCTCAGAGATCACTATATACAACTATATGCAGGCATTTGCTGTCGGCTTGGAACACTTCTAAGAAATAACATTCCAAGCAGGTGGCTATTTTAAATTGTTCCTTGATTCTTCACTTGTAAACATAATTTTCTAATTCCCTTGACCCAGTTCTAACATTGATGATCAGGGTGCCTTAGTAATCTAGAATTCAATGCATATTAATTACTAACATAAAAATGACTTTACTCTCTTACCTTGCCCTGAGGTAACCTCATTATAAAATTTTCACTTTCCCACTGTCCTTGAATAATATCATTAGTATCTATAACTACCTAGTCTGCTGTCCAAAAGAACAGAGTATGAGTAATTTGGTAAGTCTATAAGGCATTGTATAAATGGGACATTATTCAAATGCAAATTTAGACATGACAGCATTAGTGAAATATAGAAGCATTTCAAGGTTTTATTAAACCTTTAAAGATCATATTTTCTGGAAGTTCATGTTCAGCAAAAATTAATCTACTATTGTAGTACTCATTTCATCATTTTGTATGGTTTATATTGAATATTATTTATGTGAAGTCTAGAAGTTATATATATGCTTCTGTATTTGCCTGTAGACTACTTAGAAATATATATATGGTCATGCATAGAAAAATTATATAACTTATAGAAACTCTATGGGAAGATAAAGCCTAATAATAGTAATTAAAATACAATAAAATCTCTATTCATAACAATCAATTAGCCAGATTTCTTTCTGAACTAGCATTTCCTGACTTACATTACAAATTAATGATTGAATTCCTGTCAATTGTCAATGGCAATTAATGACTTCTTTCCTTTAGATAAGATGAAATAATGAAATAATTTCTGGAGCAAAGAAATGTTATCTTCATGAGTCAGAAAGAGAAAAACAAATACTGTATGCTAACACATATATATGGAATCTAAAAAAAAAAAAAAATGGTTCTGAAGAACCTAGGGGCAGGACAGGAATAAAGACGAAGACGTAGAGAAAGGACTTGAGGGCATGGGGAGGGGGAAGGGTAAGCTGGGACGAAGTGAGAGAGTGGCATGGACATATATACACTACCAAATGTAAAACAGATAGCTAGTGGGAAGCAGCCACATAGCACAGGGAGATCAGTTCGGTGCTTTGTGACCACCTAGAGGGGTGGGATAGGGAGGGTGGGAGGGAGACGCAAGAGGGAGGAGATATGGGGATATATGTATATGTATAGCTGGTTCACTTTGTTATAAAGCAGAAACTAACACACCATTGTAAAGCAATTATACTCCAATAAAGACGTTAAAAAAAAAAAAGAAGTGTTACCTTCAGAAGAGATCTTGTTTTATGAGCATTTTGTTATATTCTAGTTCTTGAAAACTTCAACCTCTGTGTCTGATAGATAGGAAAACTTGTGGATGCTGTACACACCAGTTTATAACCATTTGGGATTATACTTTACTATTTTGTGAATTGGCTCTTGATTTTAGTGATATTTATGCAGCAAGTATATTTTATTTATTTCTTTATTATATACTAAATAAGTATGATAATATTTTCATAAATGTCTTCAAACCAAAGAAAAACTAGGTAGGTCAAAAAAAAGTGTCATACTAAACTTCTTATTTCTTGAGTGTGCTATCAATTTCTTTTCGTGAAGCTGTCTTTTTTTAAAATTTTTATTTTATATTGGAGTATAGTTGATTTATAATATTGTGTTAGTTTCAAGTGTACAGCAAAATGATTCAGTTATACATATACATATATCTATTCTTTTTCAGATTATTTTCCCATATAGGTTATTACAGAATATATAGTAAAGTTCCCTGTGCTATACAGTAGGTCCTTGTTGATTATCTATTTTATATGTAATAGTGGGTATATGTCTTGAAGCTGTCTTAAAGCTAATTTGGGAGGCTTTTGTTCCAGGTCATGTGCTTGGCATTTTCCCTTATCTCTTTCAATACTCAAGACAGTCCTCTGAAGGGCATCTATTTTTTCTGTTTATTAATAGAGAACTAAAATTTAGAGGGTATATTTGATTTTCCAAACGTCGCACACACAGAATTGGCTGGTTGCAGGAGTTGAATCAAAGTGCATCATACTTACAGATCTGTGCTGTTCACTAATATGTAATACTATTTAAACTCATTAAATGAACAGTTCAATTTTATTTAATTCTATTCCATTGAAATTTCAGTGATCTAAAATTTTATCTAAAGTTATGTTTTTGCACACACTTAGAGGTAATAGTTAATATGTTTTGGAGCGTAATAAAATCGAATGCTTTCTAAGCAAATCACATTTAAAATCGAGTCTTATTTTTTTCTACCATTCCTTATGCCAGTTCCTGGTGAAACATTAAAAGTTTAGTAACTGTATAATAAACTTGTTTTCCTTGACCAGTAATAACTATAGAGTTTTACCCTTATAATAGGAAAAGGAAATAAAGGCTTCTAAAAGTACAAACAACCAATCATAAATTTTGACTACACTGAATAAAAATCCCTGTATATTAAATAAGACTGAATTTTTCTATGGATTACATGTTTTATCTGATATAAAAGTTATTTCTTTGTGTATCTATTACAGTTCTTCCTTTATGATTCTTATCAATATAGAATGAGTTAAAGTCTGTTACTGTTTTTTCCTATTCAGTCTTTTCATGGAACATTTTATTCTTGTAGCAAGAGTTAAATATTTTTTTTATTGAGGGATTATTAATGCTACTGTGAAAATTTTGCATACTATAAAAATTAAGATATTGATATTATTTATTATGCTAAATACATAAATGTAGTGTGAATTCTGTCCAATGGACAGGAATACCTAATTTTTAAGAAAACCATGGTAAGAAAAATTGGGGGATTATAATTAAATTGAATCATGCATCTCAAAATTAAACACTCTATTTACTTGACAAATATTCTTTTTTTTAGCCTTTCATGAGTTAGGCATATTTGTTGGCAAGTCAAATGATGAATAAAATTTTACACAAATTATAATTAAAACGTTGATGCCCTGTGAAGAACTATGATGTGTTATGAGAAAGAATAGAAGTAGGACATGACTTAGGGACATTAGAGAAGGCTTCCCTTAGAAAGTGACATTTTAGTTGATTTTTAAATAATGACAGGCTTGTTCAGGGGACAAGAGTGTCAACATTAAGGAGTGGTATGTACAGCCCCCAGATCTATAAAAGGACCTTATTCCCACATGGGCCTTTAGTGGATACCTCAAGCTATAAGCTTAGCATATTCGGTGCCTTGATTCAGTCCTGTGCCTGCAAGACCTATGTTACCCATCAAGCTCACACAGCAACATGGAATTGAGCCTGTGTGTTGTGGGAAGGGGTTTCTCAGAAAGCCTGTTTGGAGGAGGTTGAAGAATGACTAATAAGAGAATCGGTGATAAGAAGTAAAGGTTACTCTCGTACTACTTTTAATCAGTCTAGAGGTAACAAAACCATTGAGCACAGAGACTTTGTAAGAAAACTACATTTTATTCATATAAGAATTTATATGGCCTATAATTTCTATAAACACATTTCCTTTATCATATAATTGCATGCAGTGTCATAGAACACAATTAATTGCATGAAGAAAAAACAATTTAAAACAATAAATATATTTTAAAATATAAACATATAATCATTAACACCAATCAGCTTAAAAACTTTACCAACTAAAGGTGAGTATATTTTCTTCTTTTTTTAAAAATAAATATAGGAGTTTTTAAATGGTGACATTAAAATTGATAATATTTACTTATAAAATTTAGATGAATTAATATTAATAAGATGAATTAATATTAATTTAAATGTCAACAAAGAGACAAATATACAAAAGATATGAACATTTATAACAACAAATAAAAAAGGCAAAAAGAAAGTTCATTGTATTGTTAACCAAATAAGAGCAAATTATAACAAGAAAGGAATAGCCCTTTAGATTATTTATTGGAAAACATTCAATACTGTATATCCAATATTGACAAAATGCAAAGGAATTGAGCATTATAGATATAACTGCTGGAGGGATTCTAATGAATAATGGTAAGCACTTGGAAAATAAAATCTTAGCACTAATCATATTTGAGCATGTAATTTTACTTTTAGATATAAACCCCCAAAATAATTGAATGAGTACACAAAAAATAAAAAATAATTTCTAACATAATAGCATTATATAATAATAAGCAAACATTTATAACCATTTTATGTTTCTGATACAGAAAAAAATGCATCCTCAGTTTTACAAAAATAAACAAAAAAATGTATTTGTTAAAAAAATGCGTAAACGGAGAGGGGAAGTAAGAAAGAGAAGGGAAGGCAATTGGAGGTTAATCCTTTCAAGAAATTCAGTCAGTGTGAAACACATGCCTAAGAATTTTCCTTGAGGGGCAAGGGAGCAGGGGTATTTATACACCAACTCCAGTCAGTAATTTGTTGAAAGCTTTCCTGGGGTGGGGGCTGCGGTAATATCGCAACACTCTGAGCCTGCTTCAGGTGCTCCAGGAGGGCAAAGAGGACTCAGTAAGAAGAGATAAGGTCCTCAGGTGCCTGGCTGACTGCAGTCTCACTAAGGGTATTACCCAGTAACTGAACAGGAGTCCAAGTCTCCTATATTCTAGCAGTGCTTCACCTGCACCAATTAAGCACTTTTAACTTCTCAGTATTATCCATTGCCTTTTAAATTTTTATTTGACCTCCTTCTACATATGAAATAACATTTCAGAGAGGAAACTGAATCATATATTCATGAGTTTTTGGAGGAATCACACAGCTAGTGGCAGTTTGACTTAATATCCAGGACTCCTAACTTTCAAGTCAGTTCTCTTTACACCTGTGAACCTTCTTGGTCCTTCCTAGACATTCCATTTTAAAAATTATCAATGCTAACATCAATATATTGCTCTTGCCTTGAATATGGTGATACTGATTTTCTTGTCAAACTGATGTTCATTTGATGATATCTCTACTGAAACAATACACCAGTACAATCTGAAACATGTGAGGATGAACCTGAGATCCACATGCTTAGATGAGTTGTGTCCTAAGTGTCTTCAGAACATGCATTACCAAAAAGATCCACTACATTTTCAGAGTGGGGTGAGAGGCCTCTTTGGCAATATAAAGAGTAATAAGCTCTTTTTATTTTCTATGTTTTCAGATAACCCTATGGTGGAAAGAAATACTGTTGTGAAACAGGTCAAGAAACACTGTCTGTATTAAGGGCTGCACAACAAGAGTGAGTGCATTAGGTGGGCTTTCTTCCAATCAGGCATATTTCTATATCCCTGAAAAGGAATATTCAGGGATGTGGTAAATGGAGAAAAAGCCTATATAATGTGACCCTGTTATAGTAAGTAAAATTTTCCCTTGAGTATTAGCTTTCCCTTGCAAAGAGCCAGCATAGAGGTTTTGAATAAATGGTTACGCCAATTGATATTCCCCACCCCCCAAAAAAACCCAAAAAATGCATAGAGAAAAGACATGAAGTAATCATGCCAAGAATTAGAAAAAATGACAGGATCACAATTGATTCACTTTTATTTTCTGTTAAACGTTTAGAAAATTATCAAATATTTACCAATGAGTTTTTTCTTTTTTAATATACAAATTAGGCAGAGCAGAAGTCAAGCTCTTTAGAGTAAAAAAGAATTTGAAATATGTTGAAAATTCTAAGCATTGTAGTAGCTTAGATTCCTGATGAAAAACAAAGGGTTTATTTCTAAAGCCTGCATTGTTATATTCATTTGTGCTTTTCACAAGTGTTGGAGAAGAAATACCTATATTCTTCACAGCCAGATTCTCTAAATGCAGTGATAAAAAGCCCTGAGTAAGGAGGAAGGCCAGCACTTTGCTTGCAAACCCAGTGGTAGTTCCCAGGTTGTGTAAACTTCTGCAAGGCACTTAAGCCTCATGGGACCTTAATTTTCTGATCAGGAAAACTACATAACCAATTAGCCTCATTGTTGTGTCACATGAAAGTCATGTAATTCTATGCATATATTTAAGGCATTATGAAAATATAGAAATCTGTTATCATCATCTCTGAAAATGTACTGAACAAGTTATCTGGTAGTTTTGTTGACACAGGCAACTGTGTGCCCTCTCAGTTGTCTTCAAACCTTCTCTGAAGTTGAATCTTTGCTGGTGAGAAGTTTATTATCTAAAACTACAAAGGATGCTATTTTTTTTCTGTGCAAACAGCAACTTGAAATACAGAAAACTAAGAAAGAAAGGAAGTATGGTGGGCTAAATAAACCCAGAAAGCCTAGGAAAGCTCTTCTCCCCTAGAGCCTGCAGAAGGAACCAGCCCTGCCCTCACATTGACTTTAGACCAGTGAAACTGTTTTAGGACTTCTGTCCTCTAGACCATAGGAGAAATAATTTGTTCTGTTTTAAGCCCCCAAGTTTGTAGTAATTTATTACAGCAGCTCTCGGAAGCTAATACAAGGAAGGAGGGACAGAAGGAAGGAGGGAGGAAAGAAAGAAAGAGAAAAGGAACATAGTCACAGCAGCCTCTAATCTGAGAATTATACAGCCAAACCATCAGAGAACAATTTCATGAACTTTTCTGGGTGATGACCACAGGGCTTACCTTGTAAACATCCACTTACATTTAAAATTGTTGTGTATGCTATTTTAGGTTGTTTATACCTCTATAGGAAGAGAGATTGCCAAGCCCATTTTATGTTTAAAAAAAAGTTCAAGCTATAGCTTGATGGAGTGGTTTCTATGGAAACAGACTTCAAAACCTAATATAAGGGAAAAAAATATTTTCAGACAGCAAAACGCTAATGCTAGTCTTTGGCTGTGTTATCCTCTTTTCTTTTTTTCTTTCTTTTTTGTTTTGTTATTAGTACTCACTCAAAGTGCATCTTGATTTTTGCAAGTTTGCTCTGCGAGTATATAAAAGCTTTATTAATACAATGAATTGTTGGCTAAAAGGTAGAACTCTCTTTGTAGCATAAAAACCTCTTCTTTTTGTTAATTTTAAAATGTTTGAAAGTATTTTTTCTTATTCTTTCCCTCAAGACATCCTCCTACCCAAACACATGATCCACCCTCAAAATTTCTGTAATTTTGATATCATTGAGGCAAGGACTATTTTAACACATATCCTTTTAAAGCAATAGATTTACTGGCATCATTGTAGAATAGGTAAAGGTGGTATAGCTTGGCATTAAATGGAAATGGTCCTTAGCTCTTAGGTAAAGGTAAAATGTCTGCAACTTAGTGCACTGTTCCCATAATTGGAACAACTTAATTAAAAGCTTGCTGAGCTCCTTATCTCTGATAACCTATGGAGCATTATTCAATATCTTTTCTTTTTTAGAATGGGAAATGAAACTGTGGTTTAAAATCAGTCTAAAATGATTTTATCTTAATCTTTTTTTTAGAAATTTATTTTTCCTAATTTAATCCTTCACACAGGTATTAATGCCAACATTTCACGACCCTTGATTTACTAGGGGGTCTTCTGTCTGTGCATAGATCATTATCATCATCACTACAGGTATCTTTCATTGCATTTAATTATTACATGCCAAACATGGTGCCCCAGGCTTTATATGCAACTTACCAATAGGTAAGTTTAGTTTTTTAATCTTTATTTTACAATTGAGAAGATGGAGCAGATTGGAGAAGATTTGTTAGCATGCCCAATGTTATGTAGCTAATAAGTAAGAGACAGTCTGTCTGATGAGAGTAACTTTTCTTCAGCTGCCACTCTGAGCCCTGCAGTTTCTACTGTGACCTGGTACAGGCAGAGGCAAAGGAAGTGTGATGCCAGAAAGAGATACCATGGAGAAAGGTAAAGAGCAGCATAGATTAAGAGGTAGCACTTTAACAACATTCTCTGAGTGAGCAAAAGTGGGGTTTCCAGGGAAGCAAGGGAGCAGCAGGGCACCATGTCTATTTCTTTAAATTTTGTTCTTAAACCTTAAACCTAAAGTACCCAAATGCTACAGTAGTAAAAAAAAAAAAAAAAAAAATCATCTCCTTTTTTTTAAGGCTTCTATTTAGGGCTTCTTAATATGTTCACTAGCAGCTCAGAAACAATGATTATTTGGAAGGAGAATCACACTAAGTTTTGTAAAATGACTCAAGAGGAGAGATGTGGAAGTGGTCTGTGTTATTTTGAGCTACCTCATGTTCTAATAGTAGGTCTGTTGTTTGGGAAATAGAATTTGTTTTTTCTCAAATGGATTGTGTATGTACGTCATTGAATATACATTTTTAACAAGTATTCTGTAACTCTCATAGCTGTTTTTAAATGTTAAATTGATTTGATCTGGTCATTTATGTTATGATCTTTTCACTATAATAATCATCCAAGGATAAAAGCAATAGCTTCAAAAACACACACACCCCTCTCTTGCCTCAATTATAAAAGCTATGTTAAGAAGATTATTTATACAACACAAATAATACAATTCCCCTATTTTTATAATACAAACATAAAGACTGTGATATGTACAGAACATTTTACTATGTAAGCATGTTGAGATGAATAAATCATTTCATTGTCTCCAAAACATTACACTGCAGACAGGACAGAAAGGAATATTTCCCGATAATCATCCAGTGCTAAATGTGACAAAGGCTATAAGTAAAAATATATATAAACAAAATCTGCAGTGGCATCAAGAGCCATTCATATAAACCAAAAACTTCAATACAAAGCAGGGTTAAATATATCAAAATATACAAAACTCAGATTCAGTCTTCCTGATTTCTAAAACTGTTAATTTTATGATTAGACCCCAGATTCTCCTGAGTATTGAAAAAATATATAAGCTTTACTGCATCCTTCCCTACAAACAACCAAAAGCCATAATCATTTATCTCAAACCTCCCGCAAATGTAGCCCAAGATCTAGCTTCCTATTCCCATGGCTCTGGGCAGTGGCCATGTTGTAATTACAGGGGATCCAGCATAGCAGGGACCTGTGTGGCCCCTGAAACTTTTTTAAACCACTACTGGGGACCCACAGACACTGTGTTACCGTTTCAGATCCCTTGAAAGGAAGGCACTCTGCCTCCTCAAAAGGATCCATTCAGGTAACTAAACACTCTAATAAACCTCTGAGCCAGTGAGTAAATGAGATACATCTTAAAGATACCAGTTCATTTCATGATATATCTTGAATCTTATTTGAAATGAAAGGATTAGCCAGCTGTTACCATGTTGCTACTTAGGAAAAATATTTTAGTGGCTTATAAATATTACTAATAAAAATGTAATGTTTCTTATAAACTATAAAGTCCATTTTTCTTAAGTTGATCCATAATTAGAAAAAACGTTCATTGCTGTTGGTTTAGGATAGTGTGCTCTCCAAATATCTGGACCATCTTTCATTTTAAAGAAAACTTGAGCCAGGGAAGTAAAAGATAAATCATATCATTCAGTTTTACCTTTTTTTAAAAATAAAAGATAACATTAAGAGCATTCAGAATGAAAATTTACTTGATTTTTAAATTATCATTTTGTTTTCAACCATAATTACTGCTGCATTGTTAGAATTTTTTTAAATTAAACTTATAGTAAGTTTGGATTTTAAAAATATATATTGAATATAATATAAACACACATTAAAATATTTTACGTAAACAAAACAAGTTCTTACCAGCAGAAATGTGTTTCTAAACTGCATTGGTACATGCTCAGAATAATTCTGAATTCATTTTAATTAGAGCAAACTGCTTACTCTCAAGATGTTGACAGGCTTTAAAGATTTCCACTTTAGTGGTTTAATGTGGCATCAATGTTACATTATATCTTGTGCAAAAATTTCCTTAGCAACAGGAAGCAAACTGTTCATTTCAAGAAACCCAATAGAAATAAAAGAAATTGTATAATGTTAAACACTACAGCTTAATATGTATAATTATACCCAAAAAGAATATAGTGTAAATTAAAAAGATTTTAAACCTCCATAAACAAAATGTGAACTACTATACTGTATCAATAAAAAAAATTCAAAATTTTATTTTAGGGGTACAAAAGAAAATGTGTCCCCATACCTAAAGAATTTGAAACAACAGGTATATTATTAATGAAACTGACACTGTGCATCCTTGAACAAGAAAGTTATTTTACCATTTTTAAACTGTATTTCTACCTTTGTGAAACAGATGACATTGACTAGATTAGATCTAATGTTCTCATAGTTCTAACAATCTATGATTTTATGATTTACATCTCTCAAGTTGATTGGTAAAGATTTGACCAGACCTGATTTCTATAGATGATGTAGTATATCCCACTAGACCGTAAAACAAATAAGGTCATAATAGATACATGCTGCTGACATGGAAAGGCAGAGTTAGTATCTACTCTGACTTATACTTAGATATTTTCTAGAGTTTTATTGGTAATGACCAGAGTTGGGGATTGGTGAAAGAAGACATGAACTAGTACATCTTAGAAAGTGTTGACATGCACAATCTGAACCAGACATCAAATCAGATAAACTTTCAAGTTCCCAGAGAGGATCCTAGGCATTTGGTATTGTTATGGGTAGATGGAAAATCTTGGGAGTTCATAAGAGCTCCCTTCCCCTTGCATTGTATCCTGAGATAGAAAAGAAATGGGCTCACGTGCCTTTGCATTTCTCACATTGATTGTGTTCTTTTGCTTCTTTCAATCTTTGGTTAATGTTTATCCTTTTTCATATTTCCATAAAAAATATAGCTGGGACTGCCTTGTAGTCGTGATGGGCTGCTCCCTTTTCTAGACAGCAGCCACTCTTTTAGCACTTGGCCTCTTCAATAGCAATAAACAGTCATCCCCACCCCACCCCATCCAACCCAAAACTAAGACGGTGACAAAAGAAAAATTAAGCTGGCATGCAATGCAAAACAAGTGTCATTTTGTACACATTCAAACTAGGTATAGAAAAACCTAGACATCAAGAATAGAAGTTGAAAATACAGTTTGGGGAGCGAAGTCTGGTAAAAATAATGTAAATTTGTGCTGCCTTTCTATAAGTGTGTGTTCTACCTCAAATAAACAGCAGAAAAGCTTCTGAGATTCATAAGGCTATGATAAGCATCAAATCCAATAATAGCTAATTGACATAATGCCTAGCACTCCCTCAATTCATGTAAGCTATCAGTGTTTTTGTTATAATCATATTAATTCAGTAATAATCATCATGATTGTAAAGCACTAACCTAAACAAATATGCTTTAACTTTGTGAATTGGCAGATGGTGGATTTGAAAGGCACCAGGGAATCCTCAGTCTCAAAATATCTACTCCAATACACATCTAGCGGAATGATTGGTATTCTAGATTTGATACTGAAGCCATTGGTCCTTGGGACATTTATCCATTTACTTTATTTCTGGAGTGTCTACTATATGTAAGCTACCATTTTTGAACACTATCTTGGCAGTACTTACCCCATATTAATGAGTTAAAAAATACATATATATATATGTATATATATATATATATATATATGGCTTACCTTATGCAACAAGATATTTAACAGGCTGTCAAAGACGATGAAGTTGAATGTCCTGAAACAAGAACACAAAGAGGTTATATAGAGGGAAAAATCATTCATTTCCTACAGCTCTAAGATACAGTGACCACAGAGAAAATAAAATCATCATCCAGAAAGAATTACGTTAAGCTAGGGACAGCTACATGGACAAATACACATTTTTCCTTCACTTTCGAAAGGTCTTTCTTTTAGACGAAATGAATCACTAAGTAGGGAGTATATTTTCCACTTCAGAGAAATACCTTCAGGTTTTGAGTCAGGCACCCTCCCATCTAAAATCTCCCAAATGTGGCCTGAGGCAGTCATACGCATCAGCTGATTCTACAGATACCCTTTAGGAATAACATAATACCAACAATAGCAACATTCAAAGGTCCAGACATCTGGCAAGGGAAGAGAATCTACAAGTAAAAAGAGCTCTAAACTTATTCACTAACAAGAATTTCTATTATTGAGCACTATTAGGATATTACCTTCCTGAAGTTAGGGATCTAAGCCAGACAGTGACTTGAAATCTCTCCAAGATCTAAAATATGCAAGTCAATGTTGACAGTCACTGTAAAATGTAAAGAAAAATAAATGTACTGAAACTTGCAGTATTAGAAAGTAAAATTGAACAATCTGCTAGAAATATAGATGTGATCCAATACAGTTTGGCCAGCCAAACCACTTGGATTAAATCATATATTAACGAGAGTAGAAGCATGATGTTTATTGGTTTTGTTTTAATTAAGCCAGGTAGAGTGACTGTGAAAGTAAAAAAAAAAAAAAAAAAAAATCTATTCTTTGATTAAATGGAATTTCATAACTGAGGTTACATTCCCCTTGAAGTAGCCTAGGATTTGGATTACATTGAGTTTTAGTTTGGGATTACATGGGATAAGGGTGGCTGAAAGAATTTGCCTAAAATTTGAGCTGGGAAAAATTCCAATATGCAGTCAAAGCTCAGGGGTATTAAATTCAGCAGACAGAGAAGAAGTAGCAGAGCCTATTAACATCTCACGTTGGAGGTTAGGCATGGCACATATCAATCATACTGCTGCCTGCCGAAGCTTCTCTACAACCGTATTAAACAGCTAGTGCCTTTAAATCTCATTTATTTCCAGTTCAAAAAATATATGGCCATTTTGGTAGCAATCATAGTGAAAAATCTTTGCCCAAGCTTAAAAATTTTCTCATAGATATGAAATTACCAAATGTAAATCTCATAAATAGAAAATCTTTTGCAATCAGTCCATTCAGAACCAGACTTCAGCCAGCAGCAGGAAGTGGGATATACCAACTCTAGAACCACTTACCCTGGGTGGCTTGGCAACAAACTTTTACAAATCTCTGACTCTAGTGACTGGACCAAATGCAAAACATAGGTGAAATTAGCTTTTGATATGGTTCTAGTTCTCAGGACTTAGACTGTGAGTAAAAGGCACCAGAAAGTACGTGGCATTTTCTCTCCTAACACCAGAAAGACAAAAGTGTTAGCTACAAAGGGACATAGATTACATACCATAGATGCAGGGAAACTGATTCAGTGCAGCCTTCTGATGGCTTGAGAGGATCATTATTATGGATTTTCAAATAAAGAATAATGTAGTTCTCATTTTTGAAAATAAAAGACATTGCTACAAAAAACATATTAAGAAGTTCCAAGTTTCAAAAAAATTTCTGTGTTAGTCTGAACCATAAAAATAGACGAAATCCTCTAAAAGTAATGCTGTAGAGATTTTAAAGCCTATCTAGAAGCCAGTGCATACAGGTCTACATTGAATTGTATGAATGGATATACAAACTTATATATATATATGGATATATGTGAACTTATATACATATATATATATGAGCTTATATATACAAGATTTTCATAATCTAAAATAATCATTATTCTAATAAATTTTTATGAAAAAAGCCTATTGGCATTCCAAAGACATTTAAGAAGCTTCCCAAATTATACCATCATATTTAAATTTAATTTGAAACAATTGATTAAAAGATAGGTAATTTGACAAACAGACAAATTGTTACAGTGTACTTATGAAAATCCTTCTAGAAAAGCTGGTACCCAATATTAGTCTTAGGTAGTAATCAAATAAAAATGTGGCTTTAGGTTGCAAAATGAAAGAGTGTAAAGTATCATTATAATATTACAGATATAACTAAATGTAAGAGAGTAATAACATTAATGTCATAGATTTTAAATCTTCTCCAAACAAAATTCAGCAATATGTAGAAAGAATTGTACATCATGACTAAGTGGGTCTTATTCCAAGGATGCAAAGCAGGTTTAATTTTTTAAGGTAAAATTGACAAGTAAAGTTATATTAGTTTCAGGTGTACAACATAATGATTCGCTATTTGTATATATTGCAAAATGATCACCACAATAAATCTAGTTAACATTCGTCACCATACATAATTATACATGTTTTATGTGGTCTGATGAGAACTTTAAGATCTACTCTCTTAGCAACTTTCAAATATGCAACTCAGTATTTTAATTATAGTCACCATGCTACACTAGGCAGTTTCAACATGGATCATGGTGGGGTTCCCAGAGGTAAAACCCAAGAAACTGCAGCCTGGAGTAATTTCTCTAGATAATTCATACTCATCCTCTAGCAATTCATCAAAAGTACCATTTATGTGTTACTACAAGTTTATGGCTCTAGTAGCTTCTATCCTAGATATGTAAATCTTGGTGTGACACTATGGATTTGCCTTTCTCTATATATTTTAAGGTTGTGGTTCTTCTGAATCCTCACACCTCTAAGAAGTCTAAGAAAAGTCATTGATTTTCAGTATGTTCAGTTAGTTTGTTTGTTTGGCCATAAGGGCAGAGTGACGACTTCCAAGCTCTTACCATGTCTGAGCTGAAACCAGAAGTCCTACCCAATTGACTTTGGACAAAAATAAAAAGCAACTCAGTAGAGAAAGGATAATTTCAACAAATGGTACTGGAACAAGTGGACATTTATATGCAAAATATTGACTTCATTCTCACATCTTACACAAAAATTGACTCAAAGTGCATTATGGACTTAAATGGAAAAGTAAAACCTATGAAACTCTTGGAAAAAATAGGAGAAAATATTTGTTATCTAGAGCTAGACAAAAACGTCTTGGCACCTAAAGTGTGATCTATAAAAAGAAAAACTGTAAATTGGTCTCCAGTAAGTTATAAACTTTAGCTCTTAAGAGGATGAAAAGATAAGCTGAATACTAGAATTTGCAAGCCACATATTCATCAAATGACTAAGGTCTAGAGTATATAGAGAACTTTCAAAACACGACAGTTGATAAGAACCAACAATCCAATTAGAAAATGGGCAAAAGTCATGAAAATATATTTTGCTGAATAAAATATACATATGTCAATTAAGCATGTGAAAAGACATTCAACATCATTAGTCATATGAGAAATGCAAGTCAAAACCACAATAAGATGTCACTGCATGTCTATGAGAGTAGCTAAAATAAAATGGTGACAACAACAAAAGTTTGTGAGGAGCTAAGGAAACTAGATCACTCATGCATTGCTGGTGGGAATGTAAAATGGTACAGCTGTTCTTGAAAATATCTTGGAAGTTTCTTTAAAAAGCAAAGCATGCAATTTTCATAGAACCCATCAATTGTATTCCTGTACTCTTATTCCATAGAAATGAAAATTATGTTAACATACACACACAAACATGTACACAAATGTTTATGTCAGATGTATTTATAAGAGCCTCAAACTAGATGTCCTTCAACAGGTGAATGGCTAAACAAACTGTGGTATATCCACACCATGGAATACTACCTAGCAATAACAAGGAATAAACTATTGATACACACACAACTTAGATGAATCTCCAGAAAATTTTGCTGAATGAAAAAAAAAGCCAATACCAAAAGGTTACATACTGTATTATTCAATTGATAGAACATTAGTGAAATGGCAAACTTATAGAAAACAGATTAGAACTGGAGGACAGATGACAGGGATTAAGGATGGGGTAGCAGGTGAAGGGGACTGGTGTAGCTATAGAATGACAACTTGGGGGTTTTGTGGTGATGGAAATTTTCTGTATCTTGACTGTATCAATGCCAATATTCTGTTTGTAATATTTTATTATCTTTTTACAAGATGTTATTATTGGGGGGAATAGGTAAAAGGTCCATAGACTCTTTCTATTATTTCTTAAAGCTTCGGATGATTCAACAATTATCTCAAAATGAAAATGCTTGACTAAATTTTTTCTAATAAAATTATTTTTCACTATCACTTTATTTTTATTTCTGTAAATTATTTGGAAAAAAAAAAGATTCACTGGATCCAGAGGGTAAATGGCAATGACTACTTTTCCTGATATACTGTGTGATATAAAATGAAATATCCAATGTGAAACAGCCGATAGTGATTTTATTCCACAGCCTGTGTCATTAAGAACTTACAATGGTATTTACAGAAATAGTTTTTTCTTTGATGTCATTGATTGAAGCTGCTATATTTATATAGACATTTCTTTACAGATGTTGTGAGATATTATCACTTCTTAGGACTACAACTGAAGCCTGTAGAATGAAATATTTTTCTAAATCATAATCATAATCATAAAGAAGAGAGTATACACATTATCATTTATGAATAGTGATTCCCATGTCAATGACTGACAAGAGTGTTATTTGAATGTCGCTTTCTGGAATGTTCAATTATTTATTGTCATGTATTTACTACCCAGAGGCACAAAGGAATCAGAATTCCTTTACATGAGTTAAGTAATGCAAATACTCTTTAGAGTACATGAACTATTATATTTCTCAGTCGTAAAATTGCCTTCAGGCTCTAGGTCAATCATCTTGCATGGAAAATTTTCTTGCGATATGCAGGAGGCATCACATCTGTTTCTTTGCCTAAAACACAAGAGGTAGTTGCTATATTAAATAAAATACCTTTAAATTATTGAAAGCCTGAAAATTTCCTAGTGTAATACTTCCCATATTCTGAGACCACTTCCCATTTTTTATTTAAATGTAAATTATACAAAGTTAACCTGAATGCAGAATCATATGAGCCTGTTACTTTGTCACTTCTGGACACAATGAATCATAGAATTTTGATACTGTAAATATCAACTCACAGATAATAATTTAGTCCAAAACCCATATTTGATCGAGAGGGAAGCTGAGTGTGAGGGCTTATGTAACTTGCCCAGAGCCCCAGAATAGGCAGAGTAAGAAGAGAACTAGATCATAAAGAAAGGGTACAGTTTAGATTATTAATATGGTGCATTGCAGAAATTTTCACACCTCTTTATGCCATGAAACTAAATAGTAAAAGGGAATCTTATTGCTCACAGTAATTTCACTATCAATTTAGATTTCATTTCATTTAAAACGATTTCCTAGAACCTCATACGGTTATAATATATTCCCTTTAAATGTGCTTCTGTGGTCCTCTTATTTGGAAATCCAGCATGTAAAACAGATTTTTTTTAAGAGCTGCTTTGCTCACTTTCGTAATCTTCATCAGACAAGTCCTTGAGGGAGAGTCCATGAAATCCTTGGTTCTCCTCTTAGCCCAATTTGAAAACTACTGATCTGTATTATTAAGCAATAAAAGGGCATATTAAAATTCAGCCTTAATAAAGGCAATGAACTTGCATGCTATGAAGATGTAGCTTAAAATAGTATAGATTAACATAGACTTTGTTGACTGGAAATTCAGAGCATGGTTCATTTATTTCTAGTGGCCTGTCCAAGGACTAGGGTAGGACTCAGAGACAGGTCACAAATGCTCATACCAGTTACAGAGCCCTCTTCTTTCCTGTGTATAAGGCCTGCAAGAAGATATAGAAGAGGACATAATGGTTCCAGATGAGTGGGTCATGTAGAAGGTGCTCCACCTTTCAAAAAGATTCCTCCACATGTAGTTAAAACTGAAAGTCACTTGTGTCATTAATCTTCTCTTTTAATTTAAACACCATTCTGTGCGATAAGAGAATTAATTGTATTATGTTTATTAGTTGAAAAATGGTTTTCCCTCATACTTGAGAATTATTTAAAGCCAAAGAATTATGTAAGTTGACTTTGTATCCATAGCACATGGACTAAAATATGCAAAGAAAGAAAATCAATTAATGAAAGAAAAAATTGAGCAGTAAAACAAATAAAAATGTCAGGGTTTATTATTCAGATAATATACATATAAGGTTTTATAGACATTGAATCATTTGTACTCAGCAGTCAGCATGTAGTATATCTGTGACTTCCTTCCCCAATCTAGGACAAACCTCATTGATTTTCCATGAACCTGTTAACGTAAATCACAACTTTTAGAAGACTTTGCTTTTGACATAAATATGAAAGTCTCTGTTGGCTAATAAATATGCTAGAGTTGAACATCTAGCTTAATGGGTTCAAGTAAAATCTGACTTGAAGTGATCACTGATATCTTTCTTTTAAATAAATGTTTAATGAAGTAATGTTAATCTGTGTATTTAAGCATGTGTGTCAATATGTGGAGCTGCTGCATTTAAAAATCATCACCCAGGAGGAGGCAAGCAGGAATGCTAATTCTATGCTACTCTAAAATCTGTCATGTCTCTGTATATTATCTTAGCTACAGAAAAACGGGGAAATCTTCATTCCCAATTCCTGAATGACATATTTTGTGAATACCTATTATGTGACAGACTTCATGCTGAATGCTGAGAAAAAAAAACAAAAACAAAATAAAACTGGCTCAGAGAGGAAGGTCCATGTTATTTGCTAAATAAATAAACAAATATTTAAAGAGGCTGAAAATGATTAAGGCTTTCATAGCTTAAAGGGAATAAGTTTTATTCAGTTAATATTTTGTTGAATAAGTAATACATAATATGATAATGCTTTGCTAATATAATAGGTTCTTGTATCAATATTCAATTAAGAAAAGAGTAACATCAAAGGCTGGGACAAGCTTGTCTTAAATATTTGAGAAACATGCTTGCACTAGTAGCGGAGAACATGAGGACAAAGGAAAGGATGAAAAAGATGAGATAATTATTAAACTTTGTTTCAAAGGGTAGCCCCACACTTGTAGTGAATACCACCAGAAAAGCCAAATGTTGATGGTATCTGGCCAAGCCTTGCCTCAAGCGTCTTTTTAACTAGTTAAGGAAACAGAAGGCATATATATATTATAATATATATATAATATTATACATATAATATAATATATGTATATTATACATATAATATAATATATGTATAATATACATATAATATATATATTTCTGCATAACAATGCAACTTATAGAATGTTAAGTACTCTAACATAGCAATGTGACGTGTAGAGTGTTAAACACTAGTAGTGAGGTTGAAAACATCTATGCTTCAGAGAATTACAGGCTGAGAGGGTACGGTCCAAACATTTAGACAAATTTCACTGGGTCATTCCTTCATTAATTCACCATTTAGTAAGCACATACTTTTGTGCCAAATATAGAATCTAAATAATAATGCATTTACACATTTCTTATCTTATGTAAACTCAGAGTTTGTGGGGATGAATGTTTGGAAAAATAACAGATTAATGCAGTGCAGTAATGTAAGCACCATGAAAAGGGGAAAAATAGGTTGCTAGAGGAAAAAATAAAGTAGTCATGCAACTGAGGATTTGGGAAGCATGGAAAGTTTTTCCATGGGAAGGGACATCTACATTGGAACCTAATTTAAGGGTAAAAGTAGGAGATGATATGGTGCAGAGACTGTTGTAAATGTAACTAATTCTGTAAATAAAGGCCCAGATTATAAGGAGAAAGCTTAGGTCATTTGAAGAACTGTAAGAAATTCAGTATAATTTTTTTTTAATTAATTAATTTATTTATTTATTTTTGGCTGTGTTGGGTCTTCGTTTCTGTGCGAGGGCTTTCTCTAGTCGCGGCGAGCGGGGGCTACTCTTCATCGCGGTGCGCGGGCCTCTCTCTGTCGCGGCCTCTCTCGTTGCGGAGCACAGGCTCCAGACGTGCAGGTTCAGTAGTTGTGGCTCACAGGCCTAGTTGCTCCGCGGCATGTGGGATCTTCCCAGACCAGGGCTCGAACCCGTGTCCCCTGCATTGGCAGGCAGATTCTCAACCACTGCGCCACCAGGGAAGCCCTTCAGTATAATTTATATGGGTTGTCTCACTTATTTTTTAACCACAAATATATTAGAAATAAAAGACAGAGAGATGATAGATGATCAACTGATAGATATTATCCACATTTTGCAGATGAGGAAAATGAGGTTTAGGGAAAATTTTAAAAAGTTCTCTAAGTCATAATAGAAAGCATCAGAGGTAGGATTTGAACCCTGGTCATCTAGTTTAGAAAACCTGAGCTCCTAACAATGCCAGTGCTTTTCAAACACAGATAGAAACCTTCATTTTACAATTATTCCAAAAATCCAAACTTAGATGACAATATACCAATTTTTACGTCAGCTGTATATGTTACCCTATGAAGAGTCTGCAAATTTTCATAAGGACAGTGGCAAAATATTTAATGATTCTAAAGTAGGAAATGTTTTGCAATTCAAAAAGATCTCAAGGATATAATTTGAAGAAACTTACTTAGCAGGGGAAAATGGGAAACCAAAAAAATGTATTAGAAAGTTGTTTTAGAAATCCAGGAAAGAGAAAAAGGGGCAGGTAATTGAAAACGGGGAGAAAGACATACAAAATCACAAAACTTAAAGTTTATATATTTGGAAAAGAAAAATGTGATTGTTTTTTATATGCAAGAAAGTGATATAAAGTTGAGAAAAATAAAGAGGACTCATTAAGAAGACACTATTATGTTAGTCAAAAAGTTTGAAATTCAGCATTTATGTAAGAAGATCCACAAATTGTTGTTGAGCAAAGAAACAATTGTGCAAATGTGTTTCAGAAAAGTTAACTTCTGAGTTGCAATTTGGATTGGAAAGAGGACCACTGGACTCCATTTCTGGTTGAATATAGTATTGGACCATATAAAAACCTTTCCCAGCACACCATAATAAAATATTAGGTAACTAAAAATTACATTTTTATTAAATGACTGAGCACTTAGAGAAAAAGTGCAGGAATTTCTCAGGGGAGAGAAATATTAAAACATACATACAGAAAAGTGATGGCCTTTCTTTAAGACAGGTATTGGCTATATGTGAAGTCTCCGTATCTTCCCCCTCAATTTTGCTGTGAACCTAAAACTGCTTTAAAAATTAAAATCTTTAAAAAATAATATAACAAATAAGTAAATATGGAACAATATCCTTAATATTATAAATCAGTAGGGATTATAAATTGTTAAAACCACTTTGGAAAATGGCCATGAATAAAACTAATAAATGTGATCAAACTAAACATCAGTAACAAAATCAGAAATAAAATCAGCCTATCCAAGAGACATGAACAAACAGCAATCTGAACAAAGTAAATACAAATTGATATCGCCAAATTTCTAGAAGTCAAAAATAAGATTAAAAAATCATGTCTGAATTTGTTGGATAAGGCTAAAAAAGGGTTCACATGAAAAGTCATAGTTTCAAATACCTACCAATAAGAATTAATAAAGATCATCTGTATGCTGATGATTTCCAAGTTTAAATCTCTAGCCGAAACCCTTTGCTTGACCTTTCAGACATGCACTATTCAATACATGGCATCTTCATGTTGATTACTGAGTCTCTCATTCTGAACACTGCTATAATCGAGATCATCATAACCCTCCCTCCCAACACAAGCTCCTCCTTCAGGCTTTCCCATCTCAGGCAGTATACTGAAACACCATTTCTTCCAGTCACTCAGGCCTTGAATCCTTTTTCTCTGTATCCATCAGCAAATTCTGTTGCCTCTGCTTTCAGAACATATCCACAGTTTGACCACTTCTCAGTACCAGTGCTGTCATCCTCCTGATCAAAATTGACATCATTTCTTGTCTGGATTTTCTCATAACCTTCTAACTGATCTTCCTGCTTCTGCCTTGGCCTAAGCCCCTCTAGACCATCCTCAGCAGAAGAGAGGAGTGATCCTTTCATAATGTAGAATTGCTTATATCTCTCCTCTGCTCTAAGTTCTCCAAAGGTTTCAAAGTATAGGCCAAAGTTCTTACTAAACCCCACATGATTTGGCTACTTCTTTGATCCCAAACCCCGTCACACTCTCTCTACCTTGCTTGGTCGGCTTCTGACATGTGCCTCTCCTGCTGTCTTCTGGTCAGAGCAGATAAACACTCACGTCAGGGCCTTTGTATTTCCTATGTTCTATTTCTCTGTATCTACATGGCTAATTAACTCACTTCTTTCAGGTCTTTAGCCAAAAATCACTTTTTCAGTGAGGCCCTTCCCTGACCACCTTAAATAGATGTATTAAACAGTCTATTATTTCATGTTGTGTTTCTCTGCTGCTTTTTCTCCCTAGCATTTATCATTAAGTATTCTTGATATATTTGACTTATTTTCTTTGCTCTTTGATCATCTCTATCACTATAATGTAAATTCCTTGAGGTCAGGAGATTTTTTTTTTTTTTTTGGCCATGCCTTGAGGCTTGTGGGATCTTAGTTCCCCGACCAGGGATCGAACTTGGGCCCAGCATCGAAAGCACTGAGTCCTAACCACTGGACCAACAGGGAATTCCCAAGGTCAGGATATATTTGTCTCACTTTCTTCACTACTGTATCTCTAGCACTTAGAACTGTGCTGGCGTATGATAGGTATTGAATGAATATTTGTTGAATGAGTAAATGAATGAATTCCATGTATATATAAATTTCAAAAACAAATGAAAGTAAACTATTTACTGTTTAGAGATAACCATGAATATGACCTAAATACAAAAAATACAGTAAATAATGAACAAGTATCATGGCAGTAGCTACCTCTGGGGATGGGATAAGTGAATGTAATCAGAACATCCACAGGTCCTTCAAAGATATTAGTAATGGCCTTTCCTTAAGATGGGTAGTGGGTCCATGCTGTTCATTATTGTTATTATTTGTACTGTACATATATATTATATAAATACTTTGATTTTAATTTTTTAATAAAAGAATAAAAGGAGGGAATAAGGCAGGAAAGGAATTCCAATAAAAGCTCATTTTAATATCAGCACTCCTTCCCATATGCATGGGGCAATGAAATCTCAACATTGCAAGTCAATTCTTGGTAATATCTGGGCAAAGGTAATCTAAAAGGAAAAATGCATTCACGTGGCTTAAAAATGAAGTCAGATATAGATTTGTATAAATAATATTCAGTACTCAAATACAAACAAATATATAGATAGGCATCTCTGTTTCTATATATTTTTAAAATATCCACACAGATCTTCTCTCCAGAAGCCAAACATTTCTGAAGAGCAAGTCACATACAATGAAGTAAGAAAAAGATTTATCGCATAAACAAATATGTGGATCACAGTCTAAGAAGCAACATGGAATGTGTTTTAATGCATTAATATAAATCCACTTAGTTATTTGGTAAATAGCACTTCATAAACCGATTTTCTCAGAAAATCACTGAAAGCAAGATAATTTAGACATAATATTTCCAAAAGAAATAATTTTAAATTGTACAATGTTAAAATATTAAATGTAATTAAGTAATGACACATTTACAAATGTTCCATAATAATACAATGAGTTTCAGAGGCCTGGCTTGTGTTAATATATTTGACTGCTTATTCTATATACAAATCACAACTAAATAGATTTCAAGAGAACCATTCGATGGTGTGATTTATGCAAATTACCTGATTCAGTTTCAATTAAGTTGCTTCAGCAATTTAAGGGACTAATTTGATTAGCTGAAAATGTTTCCCTTTACTAGGATTTATGAAAGCTTTAAATCAGTTCCCTATTGTAAAATGACTAAAATGATTGGTAGAACACCATGAAACATTTCTTCAATTTTAACACCATTCTTTTTTTTGTGTGTGCTTTAAACTCATCATGTATTATGTAATTGTATCTCTTGACATTCTATATATGCATTACATAGTTTATAAATCACATAGTATGATAGAGATTATAGCAATAGAATCATGATGCATGACATAAAGGCTTTTGCCTTTGGTTGAAAAATCTAATTTAATGTATTATGTCTGAAATAAAGGGAAAAGAAAACTTTTTATTCATAAGTAATGGATCACATTTGTACTTATGCAACATTTTTGGTGACTATTGGTGTCTTCTAAAAAAGAAAAATGGATAACAGAAGAACTCCAACCTGGCCTTTCTTTTTCTCTAATGTGTTGAATATCTAAGATAAAAATCCAGCAAACATATAAAAATGTTTCATTTTCCTAGGACAATGGGATGCTAATAACTTTTATTGGAAAGTGTGATTGGCATCAGCAAGATTTTGATCAGCAGTTCCCAATCCACAGACTGTCAATTCTGTACTGCAGACGTGTGTGATAAAGGCTGTGGGAAAATAGGAGAAGACTCCAGTGAGCTTTATGAGTAACTATGTACCTCCTCCCTGAAAGTTATTCTTAAGTAAGATCAAAGCCATTTTTTGGAAAGGCATTTTATCAATTGCTCTAATGTAATAACATCATTTTCACTTTTTCTCTTATGTTCCATGTGCATTTCATAATTTCTTTTCTTCATTATTTTGTTTTAAAGGGGAGGAGCAGTGTCATAACTTTCTCGCCATCAGACTCATCATGAGTTTATTCCCAGTCTTGTAAATTCTCTGAAATGTGCCATATCTGAAAACTTTAAAAAGGTTTAAACCTTTAAAAAGGTATATTTGAAGCCTGTAAAAAGAGACCTTTATACGGCTTCAAATACAGTGTATTTTATATTTTAAAAAACAGCAAGGGGCTTCCCTGGTGGCGCAGTGGTTGAGAATCTGCCTGCCAATGCAGGGGACACGGGTTCGAGCCCTGGTCTGGGAAGATCCCACATGCCGCAGAGCGACTAGGCCCGTGAGCCACAATTGCTGAGCCTGCGCGTCTGGAGCCTGTGCTCCGCAACAAGAGAGGGCGCGATAGTGAGAGGCCCGCGCACTGCGATGAAGAGTGGCCCCTACTTGCCGCAACTAGAGAAAGCCCTCGCACAGAAACGAAGACCCAACACAGCCATAAATAAATAAATAAATAAAATTTAAAAAAAACCCAGCAAGAATATAACACAATGACAAGCACAGAGCATAGCAAACATATCAAATAAACACTTCCTATTAGTGGTAACAAATAGACAACAAAATGTGCCAGTGTTTAATGAGTTTCTCTCATAATTTTTCTTATCTTTCTTCCATGACTTTTTTTTTAAATTTATTATCAGATATTTTAAAGTTTGTCAATCAGAAGGCATCTAAGTAACTGTGTTGCTCTCTAAGGTTCTGAAAATCAAGTGTGTTCCCTATACTTAAATCAGTAATAAATTAATGACAAAAAGGTGATGCAAAAAAACCACAAATGCATTAAATAGACAAGTATTTCTAAATACAGATCCCATACTTCTGTTGGCATAGAAATCTAAGAATCATTTAGATCATGTAATCACCTCCAACTGCAAACTCTAATCCTTGTTTTCCTTATTACTAGGCTATACAAAGATCATTTGTGCCTTAGCCTAAAAGATGACATTATCTTTAAATAGATAGATAAGTAAGTAGATAGAATTTCATTCCAAGAAATACAACAGAACTTCTCATACATCTTTAATATTCTAGAAGAGTTTTCTAATAGTGAACATTGAGGTTTTGCTAGCAGCAGTAATATTGAAGAGTAAGGGTTCTGAAAAATATGGTATACTACCTGACCTCTAATTTAGTATCATAGTTATACCCAAATTATTAAAATTACACACTTTTAACTCAAACCTAGGTCATTTTTATTGATATAGTACAAATAATAATTTTGAAGTGTGTGAATTTTAACTGACTAAAATTGCATTTAAAATACATAAAATAAGACCCTGGACTTCCCTAGTGGCGCAGTGGTTAAGAATCCGCCTGCCAATGCCAGGGACACAGGTTCGAGCCCTGGTCCAGGAAGATCCCTCATGCCGCGGAGCAACTAAGCCCGTATGCTACAACTACTGAGCCTGTACTCTAGAGCCCACGAGCCACAACAACTGAGCCCACGTGCTGCAACTACTGAAGCCTGCACGCCTAGAGCCTGCACTCCGCAACAAGAGAAGCCACAGCAATAAAAAGCCTGCACACCACACAAAGAGTAGCCCCTGCTCGCTGCAACTAGAGAAAGCCTGTGCACAGCAACAAAGACCCAACGCAACCAAAATAAATAAATAAATAAAAATTTTAAATGGGTTAAAAAAAAAAGACCCCGACAATTTTTGCTTTATGCCCTCAGATATGTTTATATGATGGACTATATCAGAATAAACATACGAACAAACTCCTAGAAAATTCCCTATATTAGCCATCAGAGTAAGATTCTTCACACTTGACGCAATACAGATGTAGAGGATTTTTAAAGAGAATGCCTCATTCTCTTCAAATATCAGTATAAATGTTATTCCTTTGGGAAGTCATTTAGAGATAAAATGTGACATACAAGATGAATAAAATAAGAGAATAGAGTAGTCATGAGAAGACAGAATTTCCTTAGATTTCATTTGACTTTGGATTAGTATCAGTAATTGAATTTACCAAGCATTCTAAAATTTGCAAGAAAGGGATAGATGGGAATAAATACCGTATTAGGAATGCTATTCAATGCCTGTGAAAACTCTAAAAATTGAATTTTAACTTTGAAGCTCATTGTATGCAAACATGAGGAATGATTTGTAAGAGATTTTTGAAATAAATATGCTGATAGTGTTATTGATTCCATTGCTTCATGTAACTATTAAAGACAAGAATGTTTCCTGCCATGTAACTCTCCTCAAGTATTTTGTTGAGTTACTTGCAATTTATCAGTGGAAGAAGAAATATTTTATTTTACCTCTTTTTTCCAGGAAGAAGTGGGAAGCGTCTTAAGTTTCATTTCTTCTTATGGGATAGAGAGAGCGGAAAATTAAAACTATAATACTGCAACATTCTTTACTTAGTCATGTCCCTTCCTTCTCTGTGTTATGTATAAATAACACTGTTTCCTGGATCAGAGTGTCTGTATTTTGTATTTTTATCTTTGATTTCTAGTATAGATATAGGTTTCCCTAGCATTCTCCTGCAGGTTCTATCCTGTAATTTTTCTTCCTAATGAGAGAAATGAAGTCAATCATTTCTTGATCTGTCAAAGCATCTATTATTTTAAACAAAGCTAACCATTTCCACCATTTTGAGTATGATAATTCCAACCTTAAGCCATTTTTCTATATGTCCAACATCACACACAGACCCATGGGCTAGTACAATTTCTATTTATTTCTTGTCTTTTGTGGTTTTCCTGAGACCCTAACCTCATAAATTTCCTTTATATTACAGGGTATGAATTATTTTCCCACTGAAAAAAATAGTATTATTTAGTTATTTTCATGATCTTGCCATGCCAAACATGTCTAAAATTTATGTAGCCACCTATTATAGTCAGAACATTAAAAGGAACTTCCACAATTGCCTTTATTAATTACTTCGTATTACTGCTGGAAAGAAAATCTCCCAGTGTTTCTTGTGGTTTGGTTTATGCCTTGCTTCTTACCTTCTGCTAGTTCTCTCTTGCTCCAGTCATTCTTTTTGACCCAGTGGCAATTAAAATCTATTCTCTGCTTTTTCTGTTGGTTTTATATTTCAAAGCAGGGTCAAAAACCTTTTTCCATAAAGGGTCAGATAATAAATATTTCAGGCTTTGGAGACAGTGTGATCTCTGTCACCATTACTTAACTCTGCTGCTGTAGCATGCATGCCGCCATAGACATAATGAAACAAATGAGCATGGCTATGATTCAAGAAAACTAAAAAAAAAAAAAAAAAAGGCAGAGAGGCTGATTTTGGGCTATGGGTTGTAATTTACTGTTTTAAAGAATTTAAATGTAACCTGGCATCTAAAATCTCAACCCTTCAGTGTCATTTTTGGGATGTGTTCAGCTATAAGTAAGGAACTGTCCACACCATCTCTCAGAAAGAGATCTTTCCATCTCTCAAAATTTCTAAATTAACAAAACATTTTTCTTCATGTAAGGTGCTGATCAGTACTGCTACATAAGCTCAAAATTTCATTGTATATGCAAATCTCTTGATCTGCTTTGTAGATCGTAGCACTGGTATTTGGCCCTTGGGATCACAAGATGGATCCTATAGCTCAAGGCATCTTATCTATGTAGGAAGAAGGTGGAAAGGCCAAGGACATAGGAAAAAATGCTTCTCTAGCTGAATTTGCCCACTTTTTAAAGTGCTTATCAGAATCTGTAATCGACAATTTCTGTTTACATCTCGTAGGCAAGAACTGAATCATACAGCACATGTGATAACCAAAAAAAAAAAAAAAAAGAAAGAAAAGAAATAGCTTACGAAATTGCACTGTTTTTTTGTTTGTTTGTTTTGTTTTGTTTTTTCTTAAACACAAACACTCACTTTGGCTCTTTATTAATTCATGAAGAGTTTCCTTACTTTTTAAATAGTACATTGTGTGGTCTATATGATTTATTTAACTAGTCTCATAGATTATTATTTAGGGTATTTCCAAACTTTGTGGTAACTAAAAACATATTTATTAACATATGATTCCATGCAGAAGTAAATGTATTTTCAGGATAAGTTTCTAGAAATGGAATTGCCAGGTAAAAGAAATTTTCATTTGCAAGTTTAATAGATCCTACCAGAGTTTTTTTTTTACCATAGAGACTGTACCAGTTTGTTCTCTTAACTACAATAGCTATACTTGTTTCTCACTTACAGGGGCAGAAGCTCCGAGGCCTCCTCCAAGCTGCTTCTGCATGTGATTTGACCATGGTGGGGGGCGGTGGCAGTGGGCAGTGAGGACACTAGTCTTTTCAATCTTAGATGAGGTAGGAAACTGTATGAGTGTCATTTGCAGTTTCAGGCACTAAAAAGAGTCAGTTTATTCAAAAAGGCCAGATTCTCATTCAATATCCACATAGAAAATGGCTAGAAGTTGGAATTTTTATGAGCCCTGAATTTTAGTAGACATTAACTCAGCTGAGAAGCAGGCATAGATGAATGTCATGTTCTGACAACTAAGATTCACAATTCTCTGAGGGCTAGAGCAAGTAAAGTGGTAGAGGGGTTACAGGAAATAGTGTACCTTTCAATATTCATTAAAATAGGGAGAGCAGACAAAAAAATCCTCTTTCCCTATAGACTAAATATTTACATGAGAGAATGCTGTGTTAGCAGGCATGAAAACAACATTAGTCTCGTTGTACATCTCCATCAGAGCTCTTGGATAATCAGGTACCTTGTCAATGAGCAGTCATATTCTGAAAGGAATATTTTGCTCTGAGTGGTAGGTCTTATCAGTGGGCTTAAAATATTCAGCAAACCATGTTGTAAGCAGATGTGCTGCCATCTAGGCTTTGTTGTTGCATTTACAGTATTGAGCACAGACAGAGCAGACTGAGCATAATTCTTAAGGGCCCTAGGATTTTTGGAATGGTAAATGAGCATTGGCTTCAATTTAAAGTCACCAGCTGCATTAGCCCCTAACAAGAGAGTTAGCATGTCCTTAGAAACTTTGAAGCCAGGCATTGACTTCTCCTCTCCAGTTATGAAAGTGCTAGACAACACCTTCTTCCAATAAAAGCCTGTTTTGTCTACACTGAAAACTATTGTTTAGTGTAGCCACCTTCATTAGCATCTCAGCCATATCTTCTGAATAACTTGCTGCAGCTTCTACATCAGCACTTGCTGCTTCACCTTGCACTTTTATGTTACAGAAACGGCTTCTTTCCTTAAACCACGTGAGCCAACCTCTGCTAGCTTAACACTTTTCTTCTGCAACTTCCTCACCTCTCTCACCCTTCATAGAATTGAAGAGAGTTAGGGCCTTGCTTTGGATTATGCTTTGACTTAAGGGAATGTTATGACTGGTTTGATCTTCTATCCAGACCACTACAACTTTCTCCATATCGGCAAAATGCTGTTTTGCTTTCTTATCATTTGTGTGTCACTAGAGTAGCACTTTTAATTTCCTTCAAGAACTTTTCCTTTGCATCCACAACTTGACTGTTTGGAGCAAGAGGCCTACTTATTGGTCTATCTTGACTTTCAGCATGCCTTCCTCACTAAGCTTAATCATTTCTAGCTTTCGATTTAAAGTGAGAGACAAGCAAACCTTCCTTTCACTTGAACACTTAGAGGCCATTGTAGGGTTATTCACTGGCCTACTTTCAATACTGTTGTGTCTCAGGAAATGGGGAGGCCCAGGGAGAGGGAGAGAGATGGGGAAACAGCTGGTTGGCGGAGCAATCAACACACATATAACATTTATCAAGTTCACGGTCTAATATGGGCATGGTTCATGGTGCCCCAAAATAATTACAAGAATAACATCAAAGGTCACTGATCACAGATCACCACAACAAGTATAATAATGATGAAAAGTTTGAAATATTTCGAGAATTACCAAAATGTAACACAGAGACAGTAAATGAGCAAATGATGTTGGAAAAATGGTGCTGATGGACTTGCTCGATGGAGGGTTGCCAAAATCCTTCCATGTGTAAGAAACCCAGAATACCTATGAAGAGCAATGAAGCAAAGCACATTAAGATAAGGTGAGCCCATAATGACAGTGCTTGCCTTTTGGCACAGGAATTGACTGGAAGTAGGCATGGGGAGTTTTTTGAGGTGATAGCTACGTTCTCTATCCTATTTTAAGTATTAATTACACAAATATATATGTCAAAACTCATTTGTACAATATCTGTGCTTTTCATCATATGAGGTAAAGGGAGGGCCAGAGAGAGAGAAAGAGAGAACAAGAGAGGCAGAGACAGACGAGAGGGAGAGAGAGACCCTTCTGCCTCTCCCCATAGTTTTATTGGTTTGTGAGTTATATGTTATCTGGAGCTGTAGCACTATATCACTACCATGAAAGAAGTGACCTTATACTCTGAGGAGAGCTAGAAAACCTAAATACATAAAAAATGAAAGGAACGTGGACCTTTGCTGACATTATTTTGTTGCTTAACCAATCTTGAAACTGAAGAATTGTATAACTCTTTAATTATATGAAATTCCTTCATTATATGAGTCATTTTGAGTTGGGTTTTCACCTCTTAAACCTGCATGTATATTAACTGATGCAAGTCTAAAAATATAATGGGATATATATGTGTATTTAATAAAAACATATCTATCCACTGCTGACATAAACATAAAATGAACCACATACAAATGAAAATATTTCAGTTTTAATTTATGGACTTGAATTCAGTTATGACTTAAGATTCAAGAACCGTACTTTAAAAAAAAGTTTTTTTGCTTCTATACCCAAAATTCAACTGTCAAACATAATTACTCTGATGCCTATAACTATTTATAATGAATATATGGGTAACTATTGTCATGTACATTAATACCTCTGAACCATCCTTCTGATGTAGGATATTTAAGGAACTAGAAGCTCAGAGTGGAACATTATAAAAACTCTCCAAAATAGATGCTTTAGATAGATATAGAGCACACTAGATAGTGTCTCCTGATAGCTCTGACGTGGTTTGAAAAGCTAGGGTATTATAAAGAGGGCACCATCTGTTTTCTCTTTTTGGTTTCTAAGCATATTTGAAAAATGTTTGGTGACAAAATGTGCTTTTTGTCAATAAATAAGAAAACATAATGCCTTTAGACAAAATATAAGAGGAAATCTTTCCCTCAAAATAGTGCCAAGAGCAAAGGATTTGGTATCAGGGTATGGAGGCTTGTGTTGTCACTCTTCCACTTGGTAGGTGGGGAGACAATGGTAAGCCAGTTAAAATAAACAAACCTGATTTCCTATACTGCAAATGCATAAAACATTTTAGAATAATAATGTCCTGAACCAATGCTAAATGTTAATGTAAGCAGAATTTCAAATGCTGTTTTACATTATATTCCATATACCTTAATTCAAAATATTGTGACTTTTTGATATAAACAAAAATGTTTAAATAGGCTAAGTCAAGAGAAAGCAGGTGGTACGATGTGGCAGATTGGCTCATCGTTGTTCTAAAATTCATAAAGTGTATTTGTGTTTTCTATGAATACTGATACCCCTTATGACTTTACCTGTGTAATTTTAGCATAGGAATATGGAATAGAATATAAGAAGAAAATGCTCATGTTCATAGCTATGGGCCAAACTTAAGACATTGTTTTTACTCTTCACAATCCCATGCATACCAGCAATGCCAGGTATGTTCTCACCTTATGGACTTTACATTGGATGTTCCTACTTACCACCAATGAAAATTACAACCCCACTTCCCAACCAGACCAGTTACCCTCCGTAACCTGCTTCAGTCTTATTTTTCTTCTTTTTACCTTCTAACATTCTACATAATTTAGAATCCTTTAATGTTTATTATTAACAATATTTCCCATACTGTAATTCAAGCTCTACAAAGGCAGAGAACTTTGTCTGTTTTGTTCCCTGAATTATCCCAAATACCTCGAACAGTACCTGATACATACTGCTCCTTAATAAATACTTGCCAAATGTTAAATAAATGAAAAACTGTATTGTCAAGCAGTTATATTGCTAAAATATATTTTTACACGTGTGTAAATGACACACTATATCCAGGGGAAAAGTTAATAATGGTGAATTTATAGTAACATAGATATTAAGTAGTAAAAGATTGTGTTCAAAATTAGGATATTGTGCCATGGAATGCTGCACCTCCTGGTTTGCATGTTTATGCGTACATGCAGAGGTGTATCTTTAAGAAACATGAGTGTTCACGATGTGGTGGGTTAGCTTGACACAGATAAGGAAGGCACCTGGGGCTGGAGAAGTAAGGTCAAGATTTGGACCTCAGCTTCAGTACTGATGACTATCCCCATGACTTAAACATATCCCTTCACCAATCTGGGCCTCCTAGCATTTAGCAGTGTCCAGCATAAGATGTGCTCTTTGAGTGAGTGATTTAATACATAAATGTTTCTTCTTCCAAAAATTCATACACGAAATATAGATGATCCTGATGTCCTTTTCAGCTTTGAGGATTATGCTTTTCCGAAAACTACTTTTTTCTATTATGTAAACATCTTACATTAATGTAATGATGTGAAATATTATTACATTGAGGATAGTGTATGATTACATTCCCACAGTAAACTAGTTCTAAGTTTTGCTCAAATTCTGCCCATTCAGAAAGGCCGGGTTCTGTGGAGAGTAGAATAAAGCTTTGGAATTAGATAGATTTTGGTTAAAAACCCACCTTTATTATTGACCAACTATATCACCACCCTGAATCTCAATTTCCTCATTTGTAAATGACCTAATTAAGATCCACTCCAAATGGTTACTGTGAAAATTAAATGAAACTAACACACCATTGTAAAGCAATTATACTCCAATAAAGATGTTAAAAAAAAAAAAAAAGAAACTCAGAAGAAAAGATACAATGTCAAGAGTGGGAAAAATACAAAAATACATTTAACATTCTAGTGGATATTAAAAGATGCTGTATCCATGAAATAAGAAGGAATGATGTTATAGAGAGAGAAATTTAAGAAAAACTTCTTTGAAATTAAAAATATGATAGAAGAAAAATTCACTAGAAGGGTTATAGGATAAATTTAGAAAAAACCTCCAGAAGATAGAATGGAAAGACAAATAGGTCAAAAATTGCTGAGAAATTATATGAAAATCAGAGATTTAGTCCAGGAGGTCTAAAATCCAAATAACAGTAATTCCAGAAAAGGGGAACAGAGAAAATGGATGAGGATAATATTAAAGAGATTATTCAGATGTCTCACAATTAAAGGAAATGTGTCCATATTCCATACTGAGAGGATCTAGCAGTGTCCAGAAAAGATAATTGAAAAAGAACCACACCAAAGGCACATCACTGTGAAATGATAGAAGAGCAGAGAGTGGGAAAAAAACAAGGCAACGAATCTCATTAAAATCATCAGAACTGAAAATGGCATCAGCCTACTTACCAGCAGCATTGGAAACTATAAATGGATGGATAGGAGCCTTCAATATCTGAAGGAAAAATGATTTTCTTTTAAATATAATTAGAACTGGTTAAGACATATCACAATATATGAAAATTAATACAATGGACAACTTAATAGCTTCCAACTTAATAAATAAAACATTACCAAGACAGTTGAAACCCACGGAAAATCCTTTCCATTTCACATTTATCTCCCTACCTTGCAGATGAAAAGACCGTCATCACTGTCACCATAGGTAGCATCTGATGATTCAAATTTATTTTTACCTGTTACATAGGCATGTATCCCTAAAGAATATAATTATTTCTCATGTTAAAAATGTAGATGGAATTATACATGTGTATAATGTATGTAAAATTATCATAATATATATTATTTTTCCCTTGGGGGGAAAAAATTAAATGAGATAATGCATGTAAAGTACTCAGTACAAAGTTTGGCACACAGATAGTGCTAAATATATGTTATATATGTCTATTATGTAAGGGAAGACTATCTCTTCCCTTTTCCATATCTCTCCTTTTTCAGTTTTATTGAAATATCTTTGACATACAGCATTGTATTAGTTTAAGGTGTACAACATAATGACTTGGCTTACATATACTGTGAAATGATCACCACAATAAGTCTAGTGAACATCCATCATCTTATACAGATACAAAAAAAAAGAAAAGAAAAAAAGTGTTTTTTCCCTGTGATGAGAACTTTCAGAAACAACTCCCTTAACAGCTTTCAGATATACCATACAGCAGTGTTAACTACAGTCATCGCGTACATTACATCCCTAGTACATATTTATCTTATAAATTGAAGTTCGTGCTTTTTGACCACCTTCATCCAATTCATCCTAATTCATTTTTGTAAAATTATTTATATTTTAGAACAATTGATGTTTAATGAATCTCACTGAAAATGAGCTATCTCTATTGAAAACTTGAAACATGTCCCTAAATTACCAGAAGCATATTCGTGATAATTAATTGTAATAAAACAGGATTTAATCAGTTCTAATAATTATATCCTGCGCTATGAAACACTGAATTGTTAGATGCCTTTTTACATAATTGTTCTATTTGTTTCAACTAACACATTCAGATAAAAAGACATGTCACCTCATATATTGACTCAATCTAATTTATTTCTGTTGTACAACAAATTGGAATTAACAATAGCCCTTTTTCTTAAGTGTTAACAGTATACTACCTAACTCATGGACATCATTTGCTGATTTTGTTATTATATTTAGACTGATAAAACTAACTGCCAATATTATTTTACGCAGTTGGGAAGCTCCTTGCATGTTCATTGACAGCTTTCTGAATTCCAGTATAATTCTATTTGTCTTTTTCTTTTTCGGGGGCTTCTTATGCTAAGTGGTTATTGATGTTTGCAACTATTGCCCCAAATTTGGCAATTAATATGTCTTCAACATTCTAAGTACATTTAAAATCACCACCCTACAATTTATGTCTGAGTACACTAAAATACCTATAAAAAGAATGAGAGAATTTAACATATATTCTTTTATAAGAACATACTAAGGTTGGATGATTGTAAGTTAATAATTTGATGCTTTCTTATACTCTTTAATATTGACAAGAGTGAGCACATGATTAAGAATGTGTAGTTTACCAACCACTTGCCTGTCTATTTATTTATATGATTTACACCTCACCCCTGAGGTACACATCATTATCCCATTTCACAGGTAAAGAAAACTGACTCAGAGAAATTAAGTGACAACTGAGATTATGTGTTTTATAAATAAAAAAGTTAGGACCAGAGCTCTTGTCTTCAACTCCACATATTATCATTTTTAAGTCACTCAGTATTCTCTCTACTCTGTTCACCTCAGGTGAGTTGAAATAAATACACTATATTAACTTGCATCACTAGCTTTCTTTCATTGAAAAAAAAAAAAAATCAAAAGAGACTGTCAAAACTAAGACAGTCTCTTAGCTGTTAAGACAAGAAAAATGTGTAAACCACAGTAATACTGTCCCAAATGAGGAGTAAAACCATGTAATAGAAAACTCCATTTAACTAATAAAGCAAAATGCAGAGTCTTATATTTTGACATTACCTTTCTACTGCTCACCATTCCAGTACAACTGCTTGCTTTAACTCACTTCAAAATGCTAATCCTTAGGAATATATTGCCTATTATATACCTTGATTAAAATGAAATTCAGGGTAGAGGTTGAATTTGAGTTCTGCAGACAGACATACTTGTGTTCCTGGCTCTAGTACTTACTAGTGAAATGATCTTAGGCAATTTACTTGAGCTCTCTAAGCCTCACTTTCATCTTCTGTAAAAAAAAAAGCAATAATAAGTGTATCTTTAAGGTTTATCTTAAAAACAAAAGAAAACCTCTAGCTAGTTTAAGCGGACAGGTTTTAAGTGTTTAAAAAAATCCACGGGATGAACAAAAGAACTACCTAGTTCCTTTGAACAAGTTGAAGTTCAGGAACAAATCAGGTCCCAGAATCCCACTGTTTCTCCCATTATGCGGAAAACTGGCATAGAGTTAAAGAAAGCCGTGAAATCAGGAAGCATTTGACCATAGTACCATGAGATAATGTACACCACCAAAATAAGTGCTTGTAGCTTGTCCTTTACCCCCTTTAATATAGTTCAACGTTCTAGTCATGTGCAAGTACATCAGATTGGCAAACTCAACAAAATCCAGAAAGCTGGTTTCAAGGGAGAGCATCAAGAAGGTAAGATTTTAGCTTCCCAAAGAAAGCATACAGAAGGAAATTAGAACAAATGTTGAGCCAGCCAATCAATTATCTACCACAATAATAACACATACCTTGGATTTCTGTTGGCTTATTACATCAGATAATGAATATGATGTTCTTGGGCCATTATTTTTTATAAAGTCTCAATAATTGCTAGTTCGTATGATTATAATGATAATATTGTTCTTGGCCAACTATCCATACATGTCCTCTCCTTGGTTTTTCTTTGTAAAGCTGAAAGTACACACACACACACACACACACACACAAACACACACACAAAGTCTGTACTAAACCATAAGGGAATAATAAAGAAGAAATGGCTACAGAGACTAACAAAAACACAGACCAAAAGCAGAGTTTGATCTTTTTTTTAAGAACATAAACATTTTTCCAAAATATATAAGGAACTCGTAAAACTCATTAGCAAAAAAAAAAACAAAAAACAAAAAACAATCAAACTTAAAAAATGGGCAAAGGACTTGAATATACATTCCTTCAAAGAAGACATACAAATGGCCAGCAGGTATATGAAAAGATTCTCAACATCAAATCATCAAATCATCAGGAAAATGCAGATCAAAACCACAATGAGATATTACTTCACATCTGTTAGGATAGCTATTAACAAAAACAAAAACCCCAAAAGGTAACAAATGTTGGTGAAGATGTGAAGAAATCGGAATATTTGTACACTTTTGGTGAGAATGTAAAATGGTACAGCCAATATAGAAAATGATAGGGAGGTTCCTAAGATATTAAAAATAGAACTATCATATGATGCAGCAATCCCAGTCCTGGATATGTTTCAAAAGAAATTGAAATTAGGATCTTGAAGAGATATCTGCAACCTCATGTCCATTGCTGCATCATTCATAATAGCCAAGATACAGAAAGAATCCAAATGTCCTTTGAAAGATAAATGAATAAAGAAAATGTGGCATATATAAAATGGAATATTGTTCAGTCTTTTAAAAAAGGAAGGAAATAACTACCGTTTGTAGCAATATGGATGGACCTGGAATACATTACTATAAGTGAAATAAGTTGGTCACAGAATGACAAATACTGCATGATTCCACTTATATGAGGTATTTGAAATAGTAAAACTTATAGAGGCGGAAAATAGACTGCTAGTTGCCAGGAGATGTGGGAAGAGGAAATGGGGAGTTGGTATAAAGTTGTAGCTGTGCACAACTTAATGCCTATAATTAACAATATGGTGTTGTGCACTTAAAAATTTGTTAACAGGGCAGATCTCATACTATTATACAATAGTATGAGATCTCATACTATCAATAAGTAACCTCACTATTAAAAACACACACACACATAAATGGACACCCAGGCAACTTTGGAGATGGATATGTTCATTACCTTGATTGTGGTGATGGTATTATATATGTATGCATATGTCTAAACTGATCAAATTGTATACATTAAATATGTGCCGTTTTTGTATATCAATTATACCTCAACAAAGCTGTAAAAGATAAAATTTTAAAAAGCAAACAAAACTCATAACATCTGCCCTTTGACTCCACAGCTTCATAAGCACCATGGCTGATTTCCATTTTTGTCCTAGCACCTAGCTTTCCTCTACTATAGACAAGTCAGAATAACTGTAGCTCAAATAGTTTCTCTGACAAACTAAGAATAAGTAAATTCAGACAAGTTATTAACTTATTTGAGCCATTCTTCCTTCAGTTTTCAATACAGATATCAACACCCATCCCAACTGTTATCAGAATCAATGAAAGTAGCATATATTGAGTATCAGTTTGCACTGCCAATAAAATAAGTTTTTGTTTTTTCCTCTTCACCTTCTTATGTCACAAAATCAAGACTTCTCACCAAACATGTTAAATTTTATTTGCCAAAGACAAGAGGACCTTACTTCAACTCTGAAGCTTACCTGGAGCTTTACCTTTCCATTCTATCAGCCCTTTAAAAAGTATGATTTTTTCAAAGTTGCCTGGCAGCACAAAATTTCACTCTTCAGGTAAAACCCTGAAAGCCTTAAACACAGAGCTATGGCTTTACTTTAATATGTCTAACAGGATAACTGTATTAGCCATAATACAACTCTTAGCATTCACTTAATAGTGATAATAGCAATAATAACAGGACTATTAATAGCTATTATTGAGCGCTAAATACTACCTGGCACTTGTTCGTAGTATTTTTCGTGGATTACCTAATTCAATCCATCCAAAAATTCTATGAGGTTGCACTATTTTTACCCATTGAAGAAATTTACCAGAGTCATCGATTACATAAGTGGTAGTGCCATGATTTGAAACCAGGTTTGGAACCAAAGACCATGTTCTTAACCAGAGAGTTACATGATATTCCGTATAAAAAAAGTCACAGACATATGATAAAAACGCCTCATTATTTCACACTTCGCTGTAATAAACTCCATTCTGATATGCTCCAGAGGTCAATGGCTTCTAACTTATCACCTGGATCTTTGGTAAATGTTCACTGAATAGATTCCTAGATATCATAACTGACCAACTGAATCAGAATCTCCAGATTTAGAACCTGGAAATCTGTATCCTAGAAATTCTTATCATCAGAAAAATCTGTGAAACACTAAGTTTGAAAGTCTAGAGAAGTATTATGTTTTCCTTTGGCTCAAAAGCCTCAGCTCTCTACTTTGAAGCAATGCTACTCCTACAAGTAGAGAAAGCACATGAAATGTCTATGAGCAGTAGAGAGAATTTTGACAAGGCACCATAAAATGGCAAGCTGGAAGAGAGCAGTGACATCTTCCTTGTGTAAATGTTTTCTAAGCTTGGGACCTGAAGGCAGATGTAGGCAGCATATATACTGCTGGGGCCTGTGCTTCTAAAATTAATTTATGAATAAGGGTGAAAGTTGATTTTTAAAACCTTTTAAATCTTTGTTTCTAGGTAGAGAAACAAAGATGTTTACATGCAAAAGAACAAAAACACTCGAGTGCATATATCATGGGAATCAAAATCCCTGCATTACACTAAAAAATTCTCTCCTTTTAGAGAGAATATTTGAATATTGTTAGTCAATAATATGCTCATGATTTTTCTATGTTTTTTCATTTTTCCTTCAGTATCTTCCTTGAAAACAGAATATAATTGATTTGCCCTGCCAAAGTGTGCCTCAGAGCATGCTGGAAGAGAATCAGACCTGGACCTAAAGGAACAGGTTAGATTTGTAGCAGTTTTGAAGTTTTTCTTTGCTGTGATATTGTTATTGTTGGAAACCCTCATGACATGGTGACAATTAAGTCGTCTCATCTATAATGTTATAAATTAAACCAAAGTTCAGATTTATCATGGGTAGAAGGGAGAGGGTGAGGGAAGTTTAAGGCCCAGGAAATCTCACAAGGGGATATGGGCTGCTTATCATTTTAGAATTATAGAGTGGAAAGAGTGACACTGTCCAGCAGATTTGGGATCATTTCAGGAATTCTGTCTCCAACAAAGGGAAGATAGACAGTGCCTAGCATCTCCTCCAAAATACAGACTAGACAAAGTGAAGATGTGAATGGACTTTCAGTTTGGTAGAACATGAGACAGGACTCTGTCTCCTTCTCTCTATTGTAGAGTTTATATTTCTGGGCTGCAAAGTTCAGTAAAGAGATGGATTTTCCTTCAATGAGCTCTCCTCTGTCAAGGTAAATGGCTGGATGGAGAATTCTCTAGAGTACTGGGTCTGTATTACAAAGAGCTGCAGTGATACAAGGAATAAACAAACCCTGTTCTTCCTCACACAGAACACTTCTCTTTAAGGTACTGTAACTACTCACTACTTCTTCCCTGTCACAATTATTCACAAGTATTCTCTCACAATTATGTCAGAGTTTACAATTACCCCTCCACATATATTCACTGAATGAGCTACAACAGGCATACCGTAATTGGTAAACATAGGATACCTCTGGGGGAGTGGCTCCTTTGGTAGCTGAGATTCCCTCTAATGTACCCACTGGAGTTGCAGGCCTACCATTCCAAGCCCTACCTATCCTGCCTCTGACCCTTTGTGACTGCTTGACTCACTCATTCATTCATTCAATGCATTTTTATTCAGTGACACCAAACTGTAAACTTGATTTAGGCCTTAAGGATACAAAAGTGAATGGAACAGACAAAAATCCCACATGGACCTCACATTCTAGAAGTGAAGACTGCTATAAACAATGTAAATAGGCAAAACATATATGGTATTTAGTGATAAGTACTAAGGAGGAAAAAATGAACCAATAAAAGAAGATATGCAGTACGGGGGGTGGGGGGTGATTGGTGAAAGTTTTGAGAGAATGACCAGGGTTAAGCCTTTCTGATAAGCTGACTTTTGACTAAAGATCTAAAGAATTATCAAGGATTAAGATATGTAGACATCTGAGTAAATAGCATTATATAGACAGAGGAAACAGCAGATGTTAAGTGCTTGAGGTGGGATCAAGCCTGGAGTATCCAAAAAAGCAGCAAGGGAGTCAGTGGTTGGAGTGGAGAGTGAAAGGGAGAGTAGTAGCAGATGGACTGGTGACAGATGGCAGTGGAGGGCTCTGTAGGTCATGTAAGGGCTTTCGCTTTACTGTGGGTGAGATGGAAACCGGCCACTGCTCAGTGAGCACCAGCCTAGGCATCACTCAGGAAACCTTCGACATGTCCCTGCCAATCTGTTACGTAGAATGTGTTACTTCCCACTTCTGCAATTTCAATTAAGTGTACCCTCTAGTTCTGATTCTGGCTTTTTGTACGTGTCTCCTAGTGTTTGGACTTTCCCTTAAAATCTTTAGTTTGGTTTATCTCTCTGGTCTTTGAAATCCTCCTTGCTTGGAATATGTATGCCTTGTCTTAACCTGTGCCCATAGTAAATAAATCCTACAAATGGCTGCACAGAAACTTTTGGGCCAGGCTCCTCTACCTTCTTCCAGGTAAGCAGTTGGGCTGATATATAGAAAGACAATTACTGCATTTCCCAGTTAGACATTGTGTGTGTAGCTGGATACACGTCAGATATGATGTATCGTGTGGTCTCTATTCAGAAAGAAAGTAGGGGGTTTTTGAAAATGTTTATATGATAATAATGGTGTTTATGGATGCTGGTTAATCACAGAGGGGGTCTGTGGTGGAAATTTGTTGATTATACAGCCATAATTCATGCCCACCTTCCCTTATCTAAGTATACCCAGCTATTCAGTGAGTATCCACTAGTATGTCCAAATACCAGGGGTTAAAATCTGGTTGAGTAGGCATAATGTCTCTGAGGTTCATCCGTGTTGTCACAAATGACAAGATTTCTTTCTTTTTTAAGGCTGAATAATATTCCATTGTATGTGTATTCAATATTTTCTTTATCCAAAATCCATCAATGTAGTTTGTTTTCATATCTTGGCTATTGTGAATATGTGAAATAAGCCGGTCACAGAAAGACAAATACTGCATGATTCCACATATATGCAGTGTATAAAATAGTCAAACTTATAGAAACACAGGGTAGATTGTCAGTTGCCAGAGGCTGGGGGAAGGGGAAATAGGGAGTTGTTCAATAGGTATAAAGTTTTAGTTATACAAGACCAATAATTTCTTGAAATTGGCTGTACAATATACTGTCTATAGTTAACCTTATTGTGTCATGAACTTAATATTTGTTCAGAGGATAAGTCTCATATAAAGTGTTCTTATCACCAAACAAGCAAACAAAACCACAGCAGGACATAAGAAAATTTTAGAGGAGATAGATATATCTATTACTTTGATTTCAGTGATGATTTCGTGCTGTATGTGTACGTCCAAACTCATTAGATTGTGTACATTAAATACATACAGTTTTGTGTATATCAATTATACCTTAACAAAGCTTTAAAAAAAAAAAAGATCTGGTTGATTTAAATCAGTCAGTGCATTTCATTTTTCTGGTCATAGTTAAGAATGGCTCAGAGATGGATTAAGCTAGTTCAAACTACATGTTAGGAGTCTTCCTCGAGATACTGAGACAGAAGTACTCTTTCTTTTCCAGTTATATCCTCTGTTAAAAGCCCATTTTCCAATTCTGTGTATACAGTATTTAGTATGAGGGAGAAAAAAATTTTCAATTCAAGCAGGATCAAAATTGTCGTATTATCTATTAACTAATATTACAGAATATAGTAAAAAAAAAAAAAAAAAAGGCCTTAGGCCTTTCTTAGCAAAGCAGTATTTCTTTTTTTCCCCTCTCTATGAGTAGTTCACCTTTGGCCTGAACTTTCTCTGCTTATAGGAACTCACTGAAGGCCAGGAGAAGGAACTAGTACACTCCAACCCCATGAATTTTCTTCACAATCTCTTAATGCTAGGCCCTTAAAAGGCATGGTTTGCATCCTAACATACAAAGGCAACAATCTACCAATTACACAAACACCTAAGGAGGGTCATCAACTTTCCAGCCTGAGATAAATTTGGACAGCTCTCCACACTGTATTTCTGTTAACCCCTCACATTCTGATGCCAAATTCTACATCAGTTAGTCCCCTTATGTTTGCATATAATATGGGTCTTTCTCAAATTAACATAAACAGTAAAGGGATTTTTTGGCCTAACTGGATATTATAACTAGAGATCCAATTAAGGTACACCTCAGAGTTCACGGTTCCATAAGCCCAATTATGGTATCAAATGTCTAGTCCCTTTCTCTCTTTCTTGCCTGAAAACCAAAATAACAGCTTTTATTCTAAAATGAGCTGATCTATGTATAGGCAATGACTATCCACTATGATTAGAGCTATATATTCACTCATTCATGTCCAGCAAAGGAAGAAGGCGTTTATCAAAGGGCTTATCAAACAATATTTCAAGGAGTTCAAACTGGGAGTACTAGCTCAAATCATTTTCCCCCTCAAACCACCCTTAAACATAGGCAAGGTGATGACCTGTATAGACTGGGCTAAAATAATCAGAGCCTATAACTGTACTTGAAAGTGGGGTCAGCTTTGAAAGATATATAGGCTATGCAAAAAGCAGCGGCTACAAGACAAGCATTTGGCTACACTTTGGAAAGAGAAACGGGAATAGAGATTGAGTAAGAAACAGACAAATGTCCATTTTAGAGGAATAATTCTAGTATTGCTTAGTGAGAATTGGGAATCCACTGAAAGAGACCATGAGATGAGAAATGGAGATTATATATTTGCTAGCCAATAAATGAGAGTCAAGATTCAGAGAGGATAGACAAGATGCTAGAAGACATGGCTTAAGAGGCCAGGAGCTGTGTGATTCAACATAATTCTGTTGGTTGGTATTTCTGGACCAGAGAAATTTTTCACAGAATAAATACCATCAAGAAAAAATATATGCCATTGGCTACTTGGGCAATGATTGAAAATCCACGTGTTTGTACAGACCCAAATCCACTAGTCAGGGACTATATGCCTTTGAAGAAGACAGTTTCATCAGTATAATGCATTGGTTATAAGTAAAACTCAGGGGTCAGACTGATGAGGTTCTCATTTCAGGTCATCACTTACTAATTTTTTGATATTACAAAACTATTTAATCTCTGAGAGCCTCACTGCCTTCGATCATAAAATGGAGACAATCGTACCAATATTGCCAGCTTAATTTTGTACTTATATAAGGTAAAGAATGTAAGGCACTTATTCGGAAAGAGTCCCTTTCTCACAGTAAATGCTCAATAAATGGTAGATATTAGTATTATTCTTTAATGCAAAGGAGTTTTTTTCTGAATAATAATTGCATGTACTAAATAGCCTTACCCTGAAGCTGGTAACTCCTTCTTGAGCTAATAGGCCCAAGAGCAGATTCAAGATACTGACATAAAACTGTTGTGTGGGGTACTGGTGAGAGTTCTCCTATTGCCTTCTTCAGTCTACAGCTGTAGAGGGCTTAGTGCTTCAGTACTCTGACTTTGTAAGAGCTCCCTGGAAGTGTCCCTGGGATCTATTTGCATATCCATTATCACTGGTAATACCTTTTAGGGCTTTCTCAGGCTATTTAAGTTGTTTATGTGTGTATGTGATTAATATCCTATGGGGGGGCCCTCCACTTGTATATATTTAAGGGTGTGGTAGCATACCTACAAGGCATTTAACAGTTAATGCTATGAGACCAATAAGCCCAGACCAATAAGCCCTGAGAAGCGAGCCAAATGAGCAAATCCCCAAACAGCAGGAAAAGTGGCTTCTGAGCTGTCTAAATACAACTGATGCCTTGCTTGTTTGGAATGTGAGCCTCCTTCTTCCAACAACACTGCTGACAGAGGCACTTGGGAGCAAGGTTTTCTGATGATTATATTTAACTGTGTCTTGGAGAACCAACGTACCACTTTTCCTACACATCTGGAGAAACAGAGCATGGGGTTCTCTGTTCTACTCACTAAAACAAATTTATCCTGAGAACTTTAAACTATGGCTTAGAACATTGAAGGAAACATATGACTCAAGGGAAATTTGTAAAGCATTTAATGAAATTATTTACTGGTCTGTAATCTTATCTCTCAGCAAGGATTTTCTGGAACAAATAGTATAGTCATGTTGATGAAGACTGCCTTAATTCTTATTCCTGATAGTAAGCTATATGGATGTAGGAGTACCTATTTTCAAGTATTACTACTCTTTTTCAGTACACAATGCACACTGATAAAAAATGAACATAATAAAATGTGAAGGTTCTGACCCTCATCAAACCCAAGACTATCCAGAATTTATCATATCACTTTATTCTTCTTTGGGGGCAAGCTGTCCTTACGTAGCAATTTCTGGGATGAGCCATGTTGTCACAACACTGGGGTAAGCCTATGCCCTGTGACTTAAGAACCCATGAGTTTTAACATATGAGTTTTAGACACCTGGAGATTCATGCTTACATGCAATAGACAAACAAATCCTCTTCTTAAAATTCCAGCAAGTTAACAAACGATCATTTAACCCCATATTAGCATAATTTCCTGTTCACATCTAGGATATCAATTTCAAGGCTATAAACACAAGAAATGAAGAGATTCATATTCTCCGGACATAACAACTCAGTTATCTAGACCTAAAGTAATGTAAATGAAGCTGTTGAGTTTGTCATTTGGTGGAGCAGAAACACCAGTGTGTTCACTCTTTTTGCATTGTGTGATATCTGAGCTCTACATTTATGATGCAAATGCTAGCAGGCAAAGTGCAACTGAAATCAATAGGGTTTTGCTTAGTATTCATGCAACAGATGCCATCTGTACAAAATTCTTCGGGATGATGTTTAACAGAACTATGGTAATGACTGTTCAAATATAAATGACACTTTTGATTTCAAGTGAAAAGCAATCCTAAACACCAAAGAAGTACCACTAATACCAGTTCTGAAGAAAGTCATCATCATTTAAAGCATCAAAAGTGTGAAGATACTCATTGACCTATGTAAGATTATAAGAAAAATGACTAACCATTATTGTATCGTAAAGAACTATCCATTTCAGGGATCTCCATTACACTGCAGAAGGAACTGACAGTCGGTAAGAAAATATTTTATATTATTTTCTAGTTGAACCACCAAGCCACTCTTATTTCTTTTTTTATTGGGGTATAGTTGCTTTACAATGTTGTGCTAGCTTCTGCTGTACAAAGAAGTGAATCCACTATATGTATACATATATCCCCTCCCTCTTGGACCTCCCTCCCATGCCCACCCCCATCCCACCCATCTAGGTCACCACAGAGCACCTAGCTGAGCTCATGTCCAGTTTCCCTGCCACTAAGGATATACTAAGATTTCTCATTTATGCATAAAAAAGGAAAAACAAACAAAGAACAACAATAAAAGCAGCCACCAAGTCATTAGCTGCCCAGAACAACAACTCTGCTACTATTTTAGGGGTTTTTTTTGTTTTGTTTTTTTTGATGTGGACCATTTTTAAAGACTTCATTGAATTTATTACAATATTGCTTCTGTTTTATGTTTTGGATTTTTGGCACGAGTCATGTGCGATCTTAGCTCCCCAACAGATTGAACCCGCACCCCCTGCATTGGAAAACGAAGTCTTAACCACTGGACTGCCAGGGAAGTCCCTATTTTACGTTTATTTCATGAAATGATAGAAAAGCACAACTTTAGGTCTAGACCTTAAGTTCAATATTATAATCACACATGTTCTTTATACAGAGTTTCTACTGACATAGAAGGGTAAAAGAGATCAGCTGATCTGAGAAAATATTATCCAGGACAACAGTGGGTCTCTAACAAGATTGCTTTTTAGAGGGGTTCAGCAGATAGCATAAATAACCCAGCCCTAGTACCCCAAACACGCTCAATCATTGGCTGGGAGCATTAACAAGAAATCCCTAGATGCAGCAACTGCAGACTGTCAGCCAACAAACTCTTTGCAATAGGTTTTCTCAAAGAGACGACTAAGCGTTATATTCTCATGGCCACCATAATTATATGTGATTTCTCATATCAACCTATTAATTTAGTTATTTACTAGCTATTCAGTACTTTTATGTTGTATAGAAATTCCCTTTACTTACTGATTTTCTAGGACAGAAATAATTGAGCATGTAATTGTTTATATTCAAAATGAGTTACGAACACCATCAGTGACCTATACAGTTTCCCTAGTCAAACTGGACTAGTCTTTTGTCCTTTTCATCCTCCCTTCCTACCATACTGTATAAAACAATTACACAAGTGATACACAAGATCCAATTAAATGATTCCTAAAATTTGTACAGTGATGAACACTGACAAAAATCATTTTCCCATGGTTTTATTTTAAAATTTAGTTAGGAAAGATAGGAAATGAAATCTGGAACTTAGAAGCCTGTAAGGGAAAAAATCCGTATTTACTTTTCAGGAGCTTAAGGTCTCAAGTAAATCTTAAAATCTTCCCATACTTGATTGAATAGCAAAAAATGTATTTCCACAGGTCTACAACTTGCTGAAGCTCCTGGTTTTTTAATAGCAAGGATGTCAAAGGGAAAGTTTAAAGATTCTGGCAAGTATATTAGTTAAAAGCCAGTGTTTAGCTTTGCATTATAACCAAGATAGACATGCTGGAGATAAAAGGAGTTGACACATTAAAGAGCTTTGCTATTTCCAGCCCTGTAACTAATATAAAATGTTATGAGTTCAGAGTTCACTGGGTTTGGAGTGTGAACTTACTTAAAAACCACAGCCCATCTCCTGAGCTACCTTATATTTGTGCACTGCTATCAGGCTAGGAATTGCTTCTCTGTGTTCATGGAAACTTGAGTTCCATTTTGCCATTTAAAACCTAGTTGTTCTCTAAAAGTGTCTCAATTCAGTGAGTACAAGTGAACTACTTCAATTGCTTTAACTTTCTAATGCATTTATATTTACCCTTTAGCCCAAAGAATTAGAAAGAATTTTACATCTCTTTGAATACGTCTTTCAGTGAGCGTTGCGTTCAGTGGTCAAGGCACTTGGTCTTAGCACATGTGTAAGCCTAACAGAGAGCAGTCATTAAAGAATCACAAGTTGGACAGTTCATTCACCTATCATTGGTTTCTTTTTTATGTATACAGAGTGGAACATGTTTTATTTCATGTTTTATCCATTGGTTATTATTAATATGCTTGGAATTTAGCACCTTTAAACTAAAAAAAAAAAAAAAAACAAACCGCTAATATGGTTACAATTTTCCCCTTAAAAAGACAAATAGTTTTGCTTCTCAAAATTATGAGAATGAATGAAATGAATGAGAATGAATTTCAGTATAGAATGAAATTCCATAAGTATACAAAATAGATTATTTTAAATGCTAACACTTTAAGTGTCTATTAGGAGCCTAGTGTTTTTACATGCATTGTTTCAATCTCTCCTTCTTACCTTCCCTCCTTCCTTTCTTCTTTCTTTCCTTATCGATTATCTATACACACTTGGAACTGGGATTATGATGACACCTTCCTTCACTCAACCTCCACACCATTCATTAATGCTTTGAATATAAAATATAAGAATAACTGTTTTTAAAAGTAATTTCTAACTTGTACACCTAAAGGAATTGCTACATTTATAGCAGAGAAGCAGATATCAAGACCTGGAATTATTTTGCGTGTTCCTCTTCTATCAGCTTACCCATCTATAACCTAGAGTCTCCTCCTTGAAATCTTTTTAAGGCTCTGAGTAACTCCTTTTAAAAACCATCAAGTTAAAGCATTTAGAGTTATTGTATATGTATATTAACCATCCATGTATATTAACTAGGAAGAATAGAATACTGAACAATTAACATAGTGTCAATTCATGAATCAGATTAGCTTTGGAAAAACAGACAGTTTAGGTTTAATGTGAAAGGAAAGATCTATAACCTGGTGCATTAGTTTTCCATGGCTACAAAACAGATTTCCACAAACTTTATGATTTAAAACAACAGACATTTATTACTTCATATTTTCTTGGATCAGGAATCTGAACATGGTTTAAGGGGATCCTCCGCTTAGGGTTCTGCAGGCTACAATTAAAATATTGGCCACTGCTGTGGTTTCATCTGAGGTTCTGGACCTTGTTCCAAGAACATGTGCTTGTTGGCAGAATTCAGTTGCTTTTGGTTGCAGGACTGAGGCCATCATCTCCTGAGGTCCCCAGCAATCTTGCCACTTGATAGTCTTGATAGGCATTTCATAACATGGCAACTTGCTTCTTCAAAGCCACTAGCATAGAGGGAGTTTTGTATAACATAATGAGATCAAGGGAATGCAGTCCTGTCACCATCACCCTTTTCATATAATGTGGCTTTGTTCACAGAATTACATCCCATTCCCTTTGTTATATTCTATTGGCTAGAAGCAAGACACTTACCAAAGGGCAGAGATCACGGAGGTCATCTTAGAATTATATTTACCATAGCTGGTCTACAACTATAGATATTTTAGACTACCAGGGAGTGTTTGGGCTATCTACAATGAAATCCGAGGACCAGAACAAAAACTTACTTCCTTTATACTTTTGTCTAAGGTTTATTCTGAGATTTTTCATTCTCACTTTCATAGTGCTTTCCCATTTAAAAAGTAATTTCCATATCTTTTCGAATCTGGTTGTTCTTATCATTCCTATGGTGAAATAAGGACATCGTGATTCCTGTTTTCACAAGTGAAGAGACTGAGCTTCAGAGAGTATAATCACTAGCTCAAGTTCTCATAGATAATATGAGGTAGAACTAGAAACTGATTCAGATTTTCTGACTTCTGTTCTTAATTTGATATCACATATCACAAGCATAATGTCTCTGTAAAGATTGTTTTAATAGGTACCTTACAAGGTCTATAAGGATTACCTTCACACCCCTTATATAGGACTACATTACCATGTGGTAACCACAGCAGGCAAATTGGGCTAGATGTTCTCAAATACACAGAGATGCAAAAATATTTTAACTGATATTTACTGACTACAGGGATATTTTAGAGTCACTCTCATATTCCCTTCCATCTCATAAGCTTATATAGAGATTTCCCTGGGGTGGCATATTTGAGATACCAATCAAGATACTGATGTACTAAAAGAATTTCTAATAAGATCTCTGTTCTTAGTGTTCATTTTCAGGATTTATTCACCAGAGTCATGATACAAATCTCAGAAAATATCACTGAGTTTCACATTTCCCTTAATAAAATATACTGAGAGTTTTATCATAGTATATCCCTCATTATTGCTCTGAGTCAACATGCCCCTTATGAATAAGTACAAGAGTGCTGGAAAAAGTTGGTTGAAAAATAAAGATGTCTTAAAGTAAGATCCAGACTGCAGCTAAATGTCAAAGCTGACCAGGCCAAGTATTAGAAAGCAAAGTGAGTTCTGGTGATGTGAAGATGGCCAGAGAGATAAGGAATGTCTGAAATCCTTCTTGGCCAAAAATTCTATAAGGAGATTGATGAATAAGAGGCAATGTCAAAGGAAAGCAAATTAGCATTATTTTTAGCTGGATCTCTGTCCTCCTATCACCAATCCTACTCCCATCACAAGCAGAAGAGTTCTCTGGTATGCCTACCTTCACTGAAGCCCAGATTAAAGGATCATGAAACCTCCTTAAACCATAAGCCCCAATCCTAACTCAGTACTTTACACAGCTCAAGAGAAAAATGAGGGTCAACAAGAGTATGGGTAAAAGAAGAAAGAGAAAGAACCTTCTATGCCTCTGACTTTTAATTTCTGAGTGACCCTGGTCTCCAGTAAGAGAACCATGTAGTCATCATTGAATATTACCAACTGCATTAACTCTTTTGAAGAAGCAAAATTTGGGAGTAGGACATGACTTGAAGAAGGATTGGACAGAGTTTTTCCTCTTTCCAACATCAAAAAATGTTTCTGTAACATCATTATATCAAATATATCAAAACCTGTAGAACATTAAAATCAATAGATACATTGAAAGAAAAATTTGTAAGAAAGCACTATGTTCTTAAATCAGTCTAGAAATGCAGATTGAAACAACATTAAACAAGTGTAATCGCCACAGAAATTCTATATTTTTCATGCATATTTGTGCATATCTATGTGAAATCAACTTGTTTGGCCATGGAACTATTTATTCAAGAACCATATTAATATCTCATCAAACATCAGTGTTTTCAGGTAGTCGGAGTAGACGTTGAGCCACAGTTAGCATTACAAGAGTTATATTGGACATGTAATGTTTATGAGTGGGGAAAATGTAGAAGTAGTAAGATTGGACAGAAAGAACAACAAACTGTGATGAAGATGTTAGTCTTCACCAAACCACAGGCAGCTCGGGAGCAAAAATTCCTTACTGTAAGGGTCCCATATTGGAGGAAAATGACATTGTCTTAGTGACTCCACCATGCTCAGTAATTGTCTGGGGACTAACCAAGAAGGATGTGGCTGCATCTTGAAAGCTGAGGTGATCCTGAAGGTGTTAATAACTGGAGGCTGTCAGCAAACTTTATTCCTTACCACTGAACACAAACCTTTCTTCATGATAGGAGATCCGAGTGGTACATCTCCATGGCTGCCAGAACTGGTAATTTTAGGAAGTCGGATTAGAAAATTCTGACAATGACATGTTCACATCAGTAGTCCCAATCAATCATGTAAGCAGACTTAATTGTGTGTATGGGTATGTGCGTGTGTGTGTGTGTGTGTGTGTGTGTGTGTATGTATGTGTTTTTTTCCCTTATTAGGGCAGCAGCAAGACCTCCCAGATAGAATTCCAGAGACTTAACGGGATATGGAATTTCCTAATTTTTATATTCTATTCTGCAGAGTGAAAATAAAATGATGACTGGCTTAGTTTTCTTTTTTTCTTTTGTTTTTTGCTTGTTTATTGAAAGTATTCTCCCTTTATTTTTTATTTTTTTTAACATCTTTATTGGAGCATAATTGCTTTACAATGGTGTGTTAGTTTCTGCTTTATAACAAAATGATTCAGCTATACATATACATATATCCCCATATCTCTTCCCTCTTGCGTCTCCCTCCCTCCCACCCTCCCTATCCCACCCCTCTAGATGGTCACAAAGCACTGAGCTGATCTCCCTGTGCTATGCGGCTGCTTCCCACTATGGCCATCATCTAAAAATCTACAAACAATAAATGCTGGAGAGGGTGTGGAGAAAAGGGAATCCTCTTACACTGTTGGTGGGAATGTAAACTGATACAGCCACTATGGAGAACAGTATGGAGGTTCCTTAAAAAACTAAAAATAGAACAACCATACGACCCAGCAATCCCACTACTGGGCATATACCCTGAGAAAACCATAATTCAAAAAGAGTCATGTACCACAATGTTCATTGCAGCTCTATTTACAATAGCCAGGACATGGCTTAATTTTCAATGAATGCCTCCCATATTCCTGCCAGATCTGAAAATGATCTCAAGATATTATATTGCCTAGCTTCTTGCTTTCATGAAAATGAGGCATAATGATCCCTCTTACATGGAACAGCAGGTGAACTAGAAATGAAGTAGAGGCTTAAAGGAATACATGATACCTGGACTAGCACATATTGTATCAAAAATGCCATCTAGGAAGGAATCTTTCTGGAAATCTACTTACACTTCTATAGACTTTTAAGTTTTGCTATGATTACAAACAAGAGATTTGTTACACTCTAGGTTTAGCTCAGGACAAATATATACCATATTGGTTTCTGGACTGAAGAAGATGGATGAGGTTTTTATTTCATCCTACCCTTAGTTTTTAGAGTTTTATTTGTAGTGCCCCTTGAGTCACTCCTGGCTTGGTCCAGAGGTCAAATGGAAATGCCACCTGTAAAATGCAATTATTTAAGAGAACTAGGCCACATTTTATGATAGTTTCATAAGAATTTGGCTTTGATTTTTAACACGAATCACACTTAACCAGGGAAAATAAATCAAGCAGTGTTCTTTGTGTTTACTAAGCTTTGTACTCTGTATGTTTTATGAATATAACAAAGCCCAAATGTCCGCTGTTATCTATATTGAAATAGATAGAAACATGGATTGGTAAGATTTTTTTAACTGTTTGGGACAAGAAAGATGTGATCATTTGTTGATTTTCCAAATAACCTGCAAATTCCAAAAAAAAAAAAAAAAAGAAAAGAACTTTCTTTATAAAAACAGATAGTGGGCCAAATTTGACCTGCAGGTCATGTTTGCTGACCCTTGCTGGAGAGCAACTTTCTAGATGTTTGGAAACACAGAAACCATGCATCTAAACTTCCCTGGCTTCTGAAAGCTGACCCTGACATGTACTCATCCCCTCAAGTTTCCCAGAAGATAACATGACTATGATCTGACAATGTTTAGAGATCACTTTTCAGCTACCGAAACAAAATCTCTTTTTTTATAATTACAGTTGATTCACAATATATATATATATATTTTTTCAGATTATTTTCCATTATACTGAATATATCTGAACTATGTTCCAAGATACAGAATATAGTTCTCTGTACTATACAGTAAACCCTTGTTGCTTATCTGTTTTATTCACAGTAGCTTGAATCTGTTAATCACACACTCCTAGTTTATGCCTCTCCCCATCCCTTTCCCCTTTTGTAACCATAAGTTTGTTTTCTGTATCTATGAGTCTGTTTCTGTTTTGTATAGAGATTCGTTTTGATTGTAAAATATACAGATCAGACGTTCCAGGGGTGGTCAATAGGGGGCATCCACTTTTTGCTTTGATTCATCTTTCGCTGGGCTGCTACTCCCACCCCAGCAGAGGACAGGAATTCTGTGATACTTAAGCACATATCCTTGTCTTACACCAAGGCAGAGAGGAATGGACATTCATAGATGGCTGGGCCATTTAATTGAAATCACTGAGGCATAAAAATAAGTTTTGCTTTATAGCCTGTAACTCTAAAAACTGAGGGACACCCTGCCTTAAAATGTGCATGTATAAAATCTGAGAATAATAATGAATCTTTAAGGATAATGGCGACTTAGGACAAATCTAGCACACCTGTGTCTTCACTGCCTAAAAATGCAGGAAAGTATGTATCACTCTGTGTAAATTTACTAACATTGGTGAGCAGAAATTAGGGCTTAATATCTGTGTTTCTACTATGGGAAATTTTATCATTTTCCTACACAAGGATTTCTGGCTTTAAATCATTGACAGCATAGTGCCATTTCCTTATTGCATAATTCATCAGCTTCATTTAATTAAACTCAAATCATATAAAGGCAGACTTCAGCCAAGTATTTCTGTCCCTGAACCACCATTCTTCCCTTGAAGCCCCTGACCTGACAAGAGGTCAAACATCTCTTCAGGTTTACAGTTACTTCTTTTTCTTGGAAAAAAATTCCGAGTCCTTATATACAATTCACATTACAGAAATCTAAAAGCAATTCTAAAGGATGCTATTCACTAAGATTTAAAATACCCCTGTCAAAAGTGTCCAGAACAAAAAATTATTGCTGTCACAGAACTCTCAATGTATTGATTCTGCCTGACTTCTATTAATTTTTTTTCATTGCTGAGAATAAATAAAAAAACCCATTAGTACCATATCTTTGTCTGACATGGAACTTACCTGATTCATGTGTGTTTCCAAAATGGGTACAAATTTTGTGCATGATGAAAAGAGATACTTTTGTTCAGGAGTAAAAGTTTAGGTTACTGTGAGTTGGTAAGGTTTATTTATTTCTGACTTACATAGTAATTATAATAATTTTAGTAGCTATTATGTATTGAGTAACTTCTATATGAGAGATATAGTGTTTGATGTTTACCTCCAGTCTTTAAATAAACCATATGAGAGAACACTATCCTGATTTTATAAAGATATAATACATTTAGTTGACTTGTGTAAAGCCATACAGCTAAATGTCAAAGTATTATCTTAATCCCAGATCTGTTTTGTTTCAAAGGCCTTCATTTGTTATTTTTATTCCCTTCCATGACATTCTTGTTTTCCCAAACATGGAAGAAAAAGGATTGCTCCCAGGTTCAACTTTTTCAATCAGCCAACCTGGATTAGGAAAAGAAAGGAAAACTGTGCTCATTTATCTCTATCTTCTCAAAATCCCCATGTTCCTTGGGCTGTGTACTAAATAATCAACCGTTTAATTACATATTGTCTTAAAGAGATCTCTGGTTTTTGAAAACTCCCTCATCAAGTCCTTATTAGTGGATGAAAATGCTGCATTTATTTGTGTGTGCTTGAGCAAGTGATATATATATATCACTTGCTCAAGCAAGTGATATATATATGTATATACATATATATCACTATATATATAAAAAATATATATATATATCACTATATATATATAAAAAAGTGATATATATATATCACTATATATATATAAAACTATATATATATAGTTTTAAAAACCCACAGATGGAGTGTACAGAAATAAGCACAAAGTAATAAAGGAAAGGTGAAAGAAAAAATATATATTCAAGCTAAAAAGGATTGCATTTCAAAAAATGGCAGCATTGTAGAACTGCAGAAATGTGATTGTGATATATGAATGTGACAAAGAATTTAGGAATGAATACTGGTCACACTTATTTTTCCCTATAATGTTTTGGAGCAATGTTTAATACATATATTCATACTGACTTCAGAATTATGTCCCTAGCTCTGACAAACATTCTTCCTCATATAGGGAGATTTTCTGAGGCCTCATTCATCACAATGTCCCACAATATCCCACAGGGCATCTGGAGACTCATGAGTTGATGGAATGATATTACTTGTACAGCATACATGAATATAACGAGTATTTTTATATGAACAGTACAGTCCTGTTGTTTTTCCTCTCCATAGTTCAGTCTGAACTGAACTGAGAGAGCAGCAGAATGGATTTCAAATTTGCTTAACCAATATTTTCAGACAGTTGGTTTTTAAGTATTAGAATGAGTTATTTGGGGGTGCTATGAAATCCATTTCCTCTTGAGAAATCTAAGAGCCAGGCATTCCTGTCCAGAATATATTTGAGAAAAATCTACCAAAAGACAAAATGTTGGATTAGGTTTATTTCTTCATTTTTGACTCAGAGTATTTCCCCCTAACAATTAATTAGATAAATGCAGCATATCTAAATAGCCATGTAACAATCTTGTTTCAATTTTTGTATTCAATTTTATATATCACCTTTGTACTCAAGCCTGGAAAACAATATTGTATATTCATGCATTTCACTGCAAAGGAGTTAAGTCATCTGCAGAGCCTTCTTAAATCTGCTTTGAAAAAGGTAGAATATAAGTAAATACATTAATTAAAAAGTAGAGAAAATCTTCCTTTGGTCAATTTGTTTCATTTTAACTGGTGTTAGGAATGTATCTACATGGAGAGCTTTGAAATAAATGAATATTGGGCTTTGAAAGAAACTTTAAAATACATCGTATTTATCAATTTGTAACTATTTTTAAACTGTGATTGCATTGTCCATATTCAGTGGCATTACAGAGTACATTAAACTGGGCAAAATTTCCTTTTCTATAACTCCTGCAGGAAGTCTAGTTTACTGACTCAATTATCATAATCCTTTAACTAGTAAGCAACCAGTGAAGCAAAGAAGGAAGAAAGGATGAAGTGATAAGAAAATTCAGAATTTAATCTCTTAACTTCAGAAAACTTTGCTTTTGCAATTTATGAGAGCTGATTTAATCTTTTCTGTTAATCATTTGAATTTGAGAAGCTAGCCAAACATAATTAATAGAAATGGGAGCCACGAGATCTGGAGAAAGATATCCAGAGGGGATACTTTGAACAAAAATCACACTGATATTCAAGACAGACTTACATACGGAAACTCTATCTTGTCACAGTGCATTATGTAAGCTACAAGAGCCAAAAGGAATTTTTTTGGGCAGGCCTTTTCCTTTTACCCACAGTAGAACCTTGACAGTTAGACAAGAAGATCTTAGAAAAAGTAAAGCGTAGTAAAGCCAACCTCCCAAAAGGGAAAGTTGGCCCCCAAATTAATGTATTTATCCTACTCCTGATAAAGCACTACCTGGTAGAAAGATGGCCTATATGAGTCCTAGGTTCTCTCCTCTTCAAGGAGTGAAGAGAGGGGAGAAGTTTTCTTGAGTTTCTCTACAGGTAGGAAACCAGTAATCTCTGTTAATCTCGATGTCAACTAGGGCCGTTGATAGTCTCTTCAGGATATAACAAGGCTTTATACTTGAGGACCCCTTCTTCAGCCTTTTACTCTTCTTAGTGATCTCTGTGTTTTCACCGTGGAATAATGAAATATATAATCCAGATCCTCAAGACTTTATGAATGTCTACTTGACTTTTCCCCCAAACCAAAAACACTAACAAAGACAAGTCCTATAGCAACCAATAACACCTCTTAAATGGGTCAGTGCATTGCTTAAATTAATTTTACCTCATAGGCCAAAAAATCATCTTAGAAACAATACCCTCACCCATTCTCTATCATCAGTAGCTAAGCTAAGTTGTTAAAAGGTCCAATCGAACACTGAACAGAGATGCATAATGTGTTACAGAAAGCAAAACAAAGAGATGATAATAAAAACGGTCCAAACATGACTCTCCTCTGACCATTCTAGCAATTCAAACTTCCTTCATTATGAGCCAGTGCTCTAATGTTTATGCCTTATGCTGATAGACATAGATATAAAAATAACAATAGCTTTCCATTTCTTAAGCTTTAACTCTGAACAAGGCATTGCTTTAATGTGTAATATAAATGTGAGGGAAAAAAAATCCAACAAAATGTGCACTAAGTAAAGGCGTTTTCCAAACTCATGTTTGTTTATATTCAACCCCCTCTACTTCACCTCCTAATATAGAGACTTGATTATATCCTTATATTTGACCATGTAATCTCTTTCTCTCCTAAAGCAAGGGAGTGAGAGAATGAGGCAGGGGAGACAAATTGTGGTCTCTGGGTCAAATCTAGCCCAGGGTCTCTTTGTGTATAGTCCACAGAGCCAAGAATGGTTTTTACATTTAAAGGGTTATAAAAATAGAGCAAAGCATAATATGCGACAGTGACCTTATGTGACCCATAAAACCTAAAATATTTATCTGGCACTTAACAGAAAACATTTGCCAACCTCCGGATAACACATTGTATCGTTTCCTAGGGCTGTTGTAATAAGTTATGACAAACTGGGTAGTTTAAAATAGCATACATGTATTCTCTCACAGTTCTAAAGTTCAGGAGGCTGAAATCAAGGTGTCAAGAGGGCTGGTTCCTTCTGGAGTGAGTGAGGGACAAACTGTTCCATGCCTCTTTCCTAGCTTCTTGGGTTGCTAGCATCCTTGGTGTTCCCTAGCTTTTAGACACATCACTCCATTCTCATCATAGGGCATTCTCCCCCTGTCTCTTGGTCTCTGTTTTTTCTTCTGGTAGGGACACCAGTCAGTGGATTAGGACCCACTCTAATCTATGTTGACTAATTACTGAAGACTCTATTTCCACATTAGGTCACATTTTCTTTTTTAAGTCTTTATTGAATTTGTTACAATTATTATTTTTTTGGAATTTTTGAATTTTATTATTTTTTTTATACAGCAGGTTCTTATTAGTCATCCATTTTATACACATCAGTGTATACATGTCAATCCCAATCGCCCAATTCATCCCACCACCACCACCACCCCCCGCCACTTCCCCCCCCTTGGTGTCCATACGTTTGTTCTCTACATCTGTGTCTCTGTTTCTGCCCTGCAAACCAGTTCATCTGTACCATTTTTCTGGGTTCCACATATATGTATTAATATACGATATTTGTTTTGAGTTTTCAGGTGGACATGAATTTTGGGAGGGCGCTATTCTATCCAGTACAGGCATTTCGAATTTCTTCTAGGTTCCACAAATATGCGTTAATGTACGGTATTGGTTTTGAGTTTTCAGGTGGACATGAATTTGGGGAGGGCACTATTCTATCCAGCACAGACATTTCGAATTTCTTCGAGGTCTGAGAATGTAGCAAACATTCCCCACCATCAGCCTAAGAGAATCAGGATAGTACTCATCACCCTGACTTTTCCACTGGTAACCTCACCTTCAATGTCCACTCCCACACAGAGGTATTCCTGATCATGGAGTGTAAAGTAGCTACACACTCACTCTATTGTCAAGCCAAATTTCAGATCTACTAGTTGTCATTTTGCTGAAGTGATTATTTGAATCCTACTTTTTTGCATGAAAAACATGTTTATAGAATTGTCTCTTAACTAATGGAGGAGAGCCTTGCCAAACTCCCAATATTCAAGCTTAATGCAGTTTTGTTTTTTATTCATTTAGCCATTGAGAGAAATCTCATGAAGTCATTAAAATAAACAAACAACAAAAAAAAAGTCCTCCTAAAATTGCTAGTTCTCATGGGGTAATTGTGAACTTCAAAACAAATAAAAATTGTTTGAAAAAAAGGGGAAATGTCATTTTTTATATTAAGCAATGAAAATTAGTTAACATATCAATAAATTGAAATTATAGGTATCCTATAAAAAGAAGTTAACAACATAACTTGAGAGGGCATCATTTTCACTAGTGACTCACTTAGACACTGGATGAAATAAATATTACTGTTTTGAAAGGTCAGGGATTGGACAGACTGAAAATGATAAGCATTTTAAAATAATAACACCACATAAATATAGTATTGTTTTGTATAGTAATTTTTAAAATATAATTTTAAGTAAATTCCAAGGACTTGTCTACTAATATCTTTTAAACGTAAAACTAATATCACTTTCCAATTATAAAATCTAAAGCATCAAATATGTTCTTTTAAAAATTCAGATAGCTTCTAGTATTCCTGATTCCCATAGAATCACTATGTGGGTCTTCTTTCATAAATTGATTCACTGTTTTCAGTACCAGAAGCAGTCACAGACAGTAGTGTAAAGGCAAATAAAAATTAAAAATAAGAGGTTTAATTCTCCCTGATAAAAATAAGGAAATAGACTCCTTCCCCTTCCTCACCCTTTCCTTAGAGCATTTACTTTAGAAAACTTGTAATTGTAAGTTATTTCTTTCTCTCTTTGAAATGTAAGCAGATCTTTTTAAAAGTTAAATAAGCCTCTTGTCAACTTTAAGACCCAGGAATGTCTTTCTCCAGGACCTGGGAAACATCCCTTTAAAATGTAATCATCAAGGAAGATGGTGTCCTTACCTACCTGTTTCTGTGGGATAATAGAAGCCTAACTGAAGCAGGTGCCTAACTCTAAAATTACCTCTTGTCAGAAAAATATGAGAAGTTTATTTTCCTCTGGATAAAATCAATTAGGCAACACAGATAATCACCTCAACTGCCAAGTCAATTTAGGATGAACTATGTGTGACAAATGGTTTTGTCAAGTCTTCTTGAGGACCAGTCATTGTTTAAATTGAGAACATGTATGTAACGGGTGAATCTGCTCGGCTGTATAAAAGAGCGAGAGTTCTTTCTGTCTTTGCAGTCTCTCAGAAGATTGCCTGTGATGCACATCCCATTCTGGTTTAATGCTTATTCAATAGCAAAACTGTTTACTTTCTCTTTTACCTTTGGGGAGAGGTTTTCTGGGTTGAGAGGAAATTTTGTTTTTAATTGTATTTCCTCCAAATAGACCATAGTAAGTAATCCACGTACTCTCTGAGTTAGCAGCTCATTGAAAATAGTATATATTTTATGCTTTCAGATATCATCTATATTAACAGATTGTCTCTTCAAGTAGGTTTTTCAAAAATGTAGGAGTGTAATTATCTTTTTTAAAAGTTTGATTATATCATTCTATAAAAATAAAACTTCAAATTGACAATACAAACTTACCCTAGGATTTTATGTTTAATACTTGAAAAAATATTTAAACGGCATTTTTTGTTTCAAATTATATTTGAGGTAATTTCTTATTTTTTCCTCGATTTTGGAGTTGCCTACTTGATATATAATTTGAAAAGTGTTCTTAGTATTGCATGGCTTTGCTTATTAACTCTTTATTAAATACTTTTTCCTTTAGTAGTGTTCACCATGATCAGCAAACACTAAGTTAACACGTAAACAAGTGGTCAGATCCTAATATCACAGTAACTAAAAGCATGTCAAATCACTAATGGCAAGAGAAAATGTGATGCTGTGATGCTTCAAAACAATTACAGAAATATTGCCCTGTCTACTATTCAGATGATGATATTCCTCCATTGTTTATAGAGAAAAGAGGTAGCATTAACTTTGGCTTGCGTCAGAGAATTGCCAGCTCTTGCTTCTGTGTCTCAGCAAAGTCACTGCCAAGGCAAGGCTCCTGTTCCCTTGAACAATAACTGGCAAGGCAAGTGACAGTGTGTTGGTACAAGTGTCAGGTCTTCTTACCCCCATGGATTTTTATTAAATTACCCATTCGACTAATTCTGAAAATGGTAGATTGGTTAGAAAGCATGTTGTAGATTTACCTTAAAGATGCCTAGACTTGGTACACAGTTAAATATATAGAGTCAATGAAACACAGATCAAATCCCAGCTCTGACATTGACTAGCTATGTTAACTAGAAAAAATATCTCCACTTGTTCTTTCATCTGCTTCCTCATCAATAAAAGAGGAAGAATAATAGCTGTTTCAAAAGGCTGCAATGAGGATATAATAAGACAATTCATTTCAAAATCTAATAGAGTAGATTTAGGTTTCTTGCTAATGGTATGTGTTGTTTGTTGTCATTTCATATTGGGTGGAAAGCCTTCATGGGCCACACACCAGTGACTGTTGATTACTTTAAATGAAACACCTACAAGGGAATACTTTGGTAATACATCAGAGTGCAAATGATTATATTGGATATTGTTGTTATCAACAAAGAAGATTTAAATCTTCTTCTGAGTAGAAAGTTAAAATAAACTTTCTACTCAGTTTATTTTAATAACTAGTTAAAACCTACTTATGCCACAGAGAATTCTATACTTACTGATATATTTTTTGGGAAATAATCAGTAGGAAATTTCCCCTTCCCTCCATCTAATTGCAAATCATTATTGTTAATCCTATTATAAAACAGGTGTTGTAATTAGTGTCCAAAATGGCTTCCCAATGGATCAATGGACAATGCCCCTGATTCACATTGTTGTATGCCCCTCCCCACCCCAGCCCCTGGGTTGTATTTGGGCTGGCCTATGTCATAAATAAGATGTGGTGAAAGCGACTTCTGAGGCAAGGTCGTAGAAGTTTTGCAGTTTCTGTCTGAGTGTCTTGGAAAGCTTATTGGGTAAAGCTGGTGGTCTTACCTGATGTTTAACTATTCTGAGCTGCCTTTCTATGAGGAAGCCCAAACTAGTCATGTGGAGAGGCAATATGGAAAGAAAGAGATGCCAGTCAGTCTCCAGCTATTCCACCCATCCCTGCTTAAGTGCCAGGCATATGAATGAAGAGCCATCTGAACCCCAGCCCAGTTATGCCTTCAGATGACTGCAGCACAAGCCTGTGGTTTCTGACTAAAACCACTTGGGAACCCTGAATGAGAACTACCCAGATAGGTCCAATCAACCCATAGAACGATAAAAAGTAGTAATTTATTTTTTTCAGGTAGTCTCTTACATAGCAATACAAATAGAAATCATTTTCTACGCTTAATTTGAAAAAAATGGAAAAGAATATACGCTTTATTGGTTATAATATGTAATTGTAAAATTTATACATATTTTAGCCTGAATTGTCCAAAAACATTTAAGAATGTGACCAAATCTGGCACAAGCTAAAAAAATAAATCCATACATAGGTCAAAAATCCTACCCAGGACTTTGGGTCTTATAACTGAATATTATGCACTGAAATATGCCCTCCCCTCCCCCAGTTTGTATGTTGAAGCCCTCAGTACCCTAGAATGTAAGGGCCTTTAAAGAGGTGATTAAGTTAAAATGAGGAAGTTAGGGTGGGTCCAAATTCAATCTGACTAGTGTCCTTATAATAAGAGGAAATTTAGACAAACTGAAAGACACTAGAGGTGCACACACACAAAAGAGAGAATGAAGATAACGGGAGGAGACCTCAATAAAAAACCAACCCTGTCAACACCTTGATCTTGGACTTCCAGCTTTCATAACTGTGAGAAATAAATTTCTGTTGTTTAAAGCCACCAAATCTGTGGTACTGTGTTATGGCAGCCCTAGCTGACTAATACAAACATGAAATAAGAGTTAAGAGTCAGAGTATTTCCACTGCTGATCAAAGCAGTGTACCTGGCTGAAGTCTCCAGGGTTTGCTAGACCTATACCTGTATAGGACTCCTGACCTATATCAACCAGCACATCCCAGACCAGTAGTGGAATCCGGATTCTGCCTTGTCTGTAGCTGTTCTGGCTTAGGACGTTCCATCAGTTCTATAAACTCTCTGAATGAATCCCTTGTTCTGTTTAAGTTAATATGATTTGGTTTCTGTAGTTTGTAACCAAGAACACTAACTATGAACGATCTCTCCTTCAATATGGTTGTTTAGATGAGTCACAGTAAACCATATAGGATAAGGAGTTCCCTACAAAATGCCTGCATGTGCTCTTACAGCAGGAGGGGCACACAGTTACAAAAACTCACTGGTGGAAGAATTCAGTAACAATATAGGAGGGTGGAAATTTGGCTTAGTGAGACATTTAGATAGTGCTACAAAATAATAACAATCATACTAGTAATAACTACCATTATAGTGTTAAACAAGAAGGGTCTGTCAAATGTTTATGAATGGCTCTTTGAATAATGAACTGTATTAGAGATCTTAACAATTTCATTGCTTTAGGATTAAACTAGTAAATTATGACATTCATAAGGGTTGCTTGTAGAGAGAAGCAAATCTGTTTTTGAGTTCTGATTACATTATCTAATAGATGTGGCCTTCAGTAAGTTATTTCCCTCATCTCCAAAATAAGGATGTCTCTTATATAGAATTATTCTAAAGGTTTAAGGAGAATATATATGCCAAATATTAATCATGGGATACAACAAAGTCCATGTTTTCTTATTATCAAGTCCACATCCCTTTCAGAGGTGAGGGGAGGATGTTTTTAACTTGCCAAGAAAACTAAATTTAGTCTCTTCTCAAAGTAAACAATCTATTTCAATATAAAACAATCTCTTTGGGACAAATATTCAGTCAATTCAAAGTTATCTACCTAACAAGGATAATTCTGTCTTCTCAAGTGATGGCCTTTCTTCTATCCGCTTATCTAAGAAGATTCCTGGATGTTAGCAAGCAAACAGGTGACCTCCTGACAGCAAGGATGGGGCAATTTGTTCTTGTACTGGTGCTTACGTTAGCGGGTCTGAAGTTCTGGAATCCTGATTCCCCAAGAAATGTATCATCTCCTATGTTATTGTGCACATTCACTTCTGCTGATCTTTGCTGATAGTTTCCCCGTGGTGGAACTTCAGAAAACAGTTCTCTGTGAATTGTAAGAGGCTGTTGTCTGCCCTCCCCATCACTGATTGTAGTCCCAGCATAGCAGTCACTGGCACTGCATTGTGTCCTCTATCCCATTCCTAGCTATGCTGTCATCCTCACGGTGTCACCATCCCCTCATCACAACAACCCTACAGCAGGCAGTCTGGTGCCAGCCTACTTTTCTGTTTTCTCTGCTAAGACAATGAGAGGCACCTCTGTACTTTGCATGCCACAAGGACCCAAGAGTAAGCAGTGGAGGCCAAGAGATGGTAGAGGGCTAATGCAGACCCTCTCTGTGATTGGACACAGCATGCTTCCTTTCCATCATCTTAACAGCCATGGTGGAGTGGTCGACACACCCTGAGTTCAAAATAAACAAACAAAAAATTTAAAACATTTCTGCTTTCAGCTCTCTTCCACTCTCAAGTTATCTGCATTCTTTCTGTTGTTCCTCTGGAAGTTCAACTCCAAAGTGAAGAGAAGAAAAATCAAGGACTTTCTGTCATCTGACTCCTTGCCCTCTCCTCTATCTTGCTTTCTTCTCTCAATGTCTCAAAAGCGCTCTTTGTTTTCTCCTTCAATGGGTAAGAATTCTCTTCTGTCTCATCTTGAGTCCTCTCTTCATTGAGGCTTATATAGTCTTTAGAGACCTGGCTTTTGACATAAAAATGAAAATGCCTTTGCAATCTGAAAATCCTTTGTTTCTCTACAAAAGCCCATCATTCAAGGTTTTATCTCACTTTACACCCACACACCCACACACTATATTTCTTACAAGTTAATAGCTGTTCACCATTTTTCTCCGCTTCTGTGCATTCCTACTAAGGCAATTCTAGTTGCCCTTCAGACAATGGGGGTACTCTGGTGAAACAGAAGCAAGATCTTTATGTGGAAAATAGAAGAGGAAAAGCATATTAACACAATTTTAAAATGTCATTCTATCTAATGAATAGAGGAAATACTTGTAATTAAAACTATAACTTTAATTTATACTTCCATTCACTCAGTGAAAAAGTATCTATTGAGCTCCTACTATGTGCAATCAGTATATTAGAAATTGGAGAATATAACACAGAACAAAATGGAAATAGTCTCTGGCCTCCTGGGTAAGACAATCATAGAACAAGTAGTTACAAGTGCGATAAGGATCACAGAAGGAGAGTTCTGTACAACATCTTACAGGAGGGAGCTCAATATTTTTTTCGCCTAAGTGACTTTTTTCGTTCTAAAATTCAGGTAGACCTACCTAAAAAGTAAGTTTATGAGTATAAATTAATTTTGAAATAATTGAACAGTTCTTTTAGGATTCTGTTGAAATCTAGACATTTTAATTTATTTATTATATTAGCAAAGTGAATTATAAAAATGATGACATGTAATAACTGTTCCCCTGAACTAGCAAGCTTTTCTATTAATGAAAAATATTTTATTACCTGAAGAAAACTTTAAAATAAAATATAATTTTCTTAATTTAGATGAATAGAAATAAAGGACAAATACTAGTCAAGGAATGATTTTCCTGGATTGAACAAGATACATTAATATGAATTGAACAAGTTGGTTGTGGAGAATGTCTATATTTGCATTTTTATTAACACTGTCAGAGTGGTGATAATTAGCCTCTACCAATCAAGAAAAACCTGATTTACAGATATATAGTCCATCAACTCTGCGATTTCTGATGTTTAGACAAAAAACTCTGATTGCATGGCAAAAGTGTTCTCCAAGGACAAAAAGAAACTGAGATATGAGAGGGCCAACTAATCTTTCATAATTGGGAACATAAAAGCACTTGTGTTCTAAGCTGTCCTTTGCCTAACACCATGCAAATAGACCAAACATGTGATGATGAAATAGATTATAAGATCATAGTCTAGCATGTCCCATCACCTCTACTTGACTGAGAATGCAGCTGTATGATAAATAATATCAAAACACAGAAATAATTTTATGTGTCATTGATTTGATTATAGGATTCTGAGTCCCAAAAGTGCCCTTGCTCTTCAACGCACAGAGGATTTCTAGTTTAACTTTGATGTAATATTTAAAATATATGGAGCTTAGAGATATTAAAAATCATTTCTATCAAGTTGGAATATATACACATTTCTCCAGAAGAAGGATAATTCCAGCTACCATTTCCTGAGGTGCTCAAGTTATGCCAGGCTTTAGGCTAAACATATTCCATACGTTATTTCATGGAAACACCACAAAACCCTATGAGGAATTATTATTACTCTTTTCTAATGAAGGCAGTGAGTTTTGAAAGGTTAAATAAATTGCTGAATGTCACAAATAAGTTAATAGGTAGCAGCTGGACAAACTCTGGTCTTCTAGTTCAAAATTTAGTGCTCTGCATTTCTTTATTTGTTTTTGTTTTTTCTGCTTTGTTTTGTTACTTTGCATGACACATGCCCTCTTGGGTTGGAAAAGAGAACTTCCTCAGTCTAAAGGTAGTCCCTGAGGCACAGTTCCACATTTTGAGCCAGGAGATGGGTTTTCATGCTCTTTGAACAAATTCAAAGAGTAATAAGCATTCCACATGTAAGTGAGAGGAAAATTCATTTTTTAACGTCCATGCTCCCTATCTGAACATCTACACTGCTTTTCCCAAAACTATAATCCAGTTTCCTGGTACATCATCCAGATTTTCTCAAATCAATGTGATGTCAACATTACCAACGGCTTAAATCTTTAACATTTTTATAGGTGAGAATGCCACATGTTTCTCTCTTTCCTTCTTTTTGGTAGGCTAGTCATATTAATTACTCCAAACATTTTAATCTCTTACAAATACACTAGAAATAAAGAAGCATTTAAAAAAAATTATAAAAGGTAAAACATCGTCTTAGAGACTTCTCTAAAGAGAAGCTTTTTCCTCAGCCTGAGGGAGCCTTTGCTGGGACTTTCTCTCTCTATGTAGAATCAGGGTGACCTGGTCACCTTAATCTAAATAAAAAGAGTCTTTGAGTGGGTGGTGACACTGACAGCAGCTTTCAGCAATTACCCAGGACTTTCTGATCCAACACTACACACCCAGTTCTAGCACGGTTTCTGGCACAAAGTCGGAGTTAGAGTGACAAATAGCAAAATTGGTAACAGTGCTGCCCCCAGGCTGAAGAATAAACTTGAGTGAGTTCAGTGCGCTGTAAGATGGCCAGACACAGCAGCTTCATATTCATGGTGATCACCCAAGAGGTATTATTTACTCAGTGGGGTTGACTGAGCATGTAACCCCACCCACCAACCCCATCATCCCAGTCCTTCCTGGTCACATCCCGGGGAGGAACTTTTTGGAAAACTAACTGGAATAGGAAAAGAAATGGCAGGAGAAGATGCTCCTGACTCAGGGAAAACACTCTTATTTTTTACCTGGAGGTGTTTATTGGAATAGTTAGTTATGAGGAGGCAGATGGTTTAAGAATCTTTCCCCACTTAATACTGACTGAACCTGTCTTGGGCCTCACCTTTTCTGGAAGGAGTAGTAGTAGTGAGCAGCTTCAACCAAATTTGGATGGGTGGAGAGCCTATACTGAACAAATATTAGGATAAGCAAATATGCAGACATTGCACACAAGTTATAAGAGTTAATGAAGAACTGAAGAGGACTTTAGTAGGGGCTGGTAAATCATTGATAGTTAAAAGAGGTTTCAAGGACACAGTAAATATCTATTATTTTTACTCTGGAAGGAGTAAGCTAGCCATTCACCTTAGCAGATTGATGATGAGGATGATGATGAGGATATTGATGATAAAAGAAAAACAAGTAAAATCCTCCGACTATTAATCTTATTATTATTTTTTTGTTCTTCCATTTCTAGATATATATATGAAAATTGCAACTGCCTGTGAATAATCAATGCTATAAGCAATCACAGTGCCATATTTTGATTTTGCCCTGATTATATATATAACTTTATTTTGGTTGGATGAACATAAAAATGTGTCTTTATTGAGTTTTAATTATTAATTTAAAACTATTTAGACATAATAAAAGTAAATGAATAAAATATTAAAATGTATTAAATTGGCTACTGACTTTGTTTATGAAGTACTAATAGTCACTTTTGGTGAATTTTTAAACTATAAATACATATTTTATTTAAAAATTTGAAACAAAAAATAAGTAAAAGGTGATATAACTTAACTAAAAAGAGTTTTCATTTATATTGGAATGGTTCTATATACATGAAGCACCCTGAAAAAATAAAACTGAAATTTTGTAGTCTTAACAATTGGCTCAAAAAAACCCAAAACCTTGACTAAAATATTTTGATTTTGACCTATATAATTTTTTGAAACTATATTAGTTATAAGAATAAAAACTGATTCAATTATACCCAAACTTAATATTCAAATCATGTATTCACAACTGATTTAATTTTAAATTATGTGGTAAATCTACTGATTCCATTTATATTATTCAAGTCACCAAGATGCCATAGCCTTTAATGTAGTTAATGGAGCTTTTTTGTGTGTTTATTTTATAAAAAATTTATTAGAAATTAAAGTTGTCTCCTTTCTTTAAATGGGCTTATATAATATTTTTTAAAAATTCTTGTTAGTGTTCTGGTTGTGATTGCATACACATACACATGCAATAAATATTTAAATTGGCATTTAACACACTTTTAAGTCTATAAAACAGATATATTTAATTGGAAAAAAGACACTCAATGAATGTAGTAAAATTTGGCTGTACAGTATGTAAGTTTTAAAGTCCTAACAATATTACTTTATTGATATTATAATCCAGAGGCCATCAAGAGGTAAACTTTTATTTGTGAATAAATATTTTAAATAATCATTCTCTTTTTCTCTAGTAAGAGGGGCCTAAGCTAGCATGAATGCTGGAAATTGATGAGAATTAGATGTAGATATATATGAACAGAATCATCTACTTCTAAAGAGGAAAGGAGTGTCCTTTACTATCTTGACTGCAAATCAGTGCTTTTAAGAAAATGACTGAGCCAGATTGTTTGGGTTCTAATCCTGGCTTTTCTACTGATTTTTTTTTTTTTTAAGAATATACTTAACCTTTCTATGCCCATTTTCTTAAGCGTAAAACAGCAGTACTTAACTCCTATGATTGTTATGAGAACTAAATAAATTAATAATTATCAAACTCCTGGATCAATGAAAAGCATTTGTTAGGTTAGGTTAAACCATTAGAAATTGTCATTTTTATAATTGAAAAATGATTGTGTAATAGCAATTTTGTACATCCCAACATAATATTCCTACTATTACCTGCCTGGCTAACTACTACTCATTATTTAAGATTCAGAGCAGCGATCACTTGCTCCCAGAGCCTTCTCTAACCCCTTACCCTCTCCTTTTTGTGACTAAATTCTGTTCCACATCTCTCTTTCTTGCTACCACAGTACAGAATATCTATCTTTATTAAACCTTGATCATGCATATTCTCTGTTTATTTCTAGTCTTGAAACACCTTTTTCATGATCATGCTTTTTATTTCTGTAATTCTAGCATGTATAACATATTTCATTATGCTAACATATCAAAATTATATTAGAAGTGTCAGTAGCAATACCAGCACAGAAATTTTCTTCTCTCATTGCCATATGTTTCACACCCGCCCTGGGAGCCTACCCAGGAACAGTCCCCCAGCTCAGTTTGTAGGCTTCTCACTCCATGTCGAGGGACTGCCTATCAAGCCACTTGGGATGCTGGGACACAGCAAAGAGCAGCACAGGCACCTGTACTAAATGAAGTGAAAGGAACAATGAAAACGAGATTGATCCCGCCCTTAGAACTGTCTGCAAAACAATCCTCCAGAATGAACTTGCTATTTTCAAAAAAGTAATTTTCCAGATATAAAATTATGTCTACAGGAGTAATAGGAGATTTGATGCAAGTAGAGGAAGCTCATGATTTCTCATGCAGATCTATTGCCAAATAGTGTGAGACAAATGCAGCAATCCTCAGATTTCTAATCTTGAGTAAGGCACGCATGCATTTCATTCTTAAAAGAAGAAAAAGTGAAAGAAAGAACACAAGAAAACAAGAAAGGAAAGAAGAAAAGTAAGGAAGAAGGAAGGAAAGAAAGAAGAAAGAAAGGAAGGAGGAGGGAGGAAGAAAACCAGAAAGAAAGGGAAAGAGGAAAAAATACATTTAAGATGAATAAAATTTAAAAAGGACTTTTAATATCCTGTGTGCATTTATCTCACCATGAACACAAATATAGTATCATGTCAGAGGCCAGGCTCTTAAATCATTAAAAACTTGGTTTGAATCTTGTCTTGGACATTTATCGTCTGTGTGATTTTTAGCAAGTTATCTTCCTCTCTATATCTCAGTTTCTTCACCTATAAAATGGGGATTGTAATTATAGTATCTATAGAGTTGTGAAAAGTAAATAAAGTAATGCACATAAATAGTACAATTCGTGGAATGTAGTAACAGTTCAATAAAAGTTCATTACTATGTAAAAGATGGTATGCAAGTTCAGAATTAGGTATGTTATGTGTATTTATTTTAAAAATACACAATCTTGGATGAGAATATCTTCAGAGACCATTATTCAAAGGAGATTTCAAAATAGTGGTGTTTAACAATCCTAGCAATTATGATTTTGTTATTTTATTGTGACCAATTATAATTCTTATTTTAGAAAATATAAACATTAAAGAATTTAAATTCAAATTTGGTAAATGACTCTTTGGATACTGTGAAACTTCATATATAAGGCCATAACTTCAGAAGTTTAAACAAGAAAGATGTTTATTTCTCTCTTACCTAACTCTTTAAGAGGTCCAAAACTGATATGAAAGCTCCACAGTGCTGGAGACCCAGGTTCTCTCAGCTCTGTGTTCTGCCTTTCATAAAATGTTGCCTCTGTCCATTCATTAGTTAGGACAAGCTATTATGCATTAACAAGTTAACCCTTAAATCCCAGAAGCTTAAAGTAAGAACGGTTATTGTCTACTTCCTCTGTAGCGTATCATCAGCAAAGAGCTCTGTTCCACAAAGTCACTCAGGGACGTGGGATGATGGGGACTCTATGATCTGATAGCACCAACAAATGGAATATGACGCTTCACTGGTCACCGTTGCAGAGGAAGAGAGATACTGCAGATTAGCACCTGGTGTTTTCCCTACCTAAGCCAGGAAGTGTTAGAGGTCACTTCCTCTCACAGTTCACTGAACAGAAGTAGGCATCTGGCCTTCCCTAAATACATGGGTTTGGGATATATTGAAAATACATAGAATGTCTGGTGAGCATTAATATCTCTGTCACAACTTACATTTTCTGCATTCACCACCATAGCTTCTTTCAGCCAGAAGGAAGAGATAAAAAGGGAAGTGGAGTGTATTCTCCTCTCCCTCAAGCCAAGATCTAAAAGGTGTTCTCTCACTTCTATTCACAAGACATGGACCAAATTTAATGAGGTGGCTATAACTCCCTGCAAGGAAGACTAGGGGATATGGTCTTTATTCTGATAATCATGTACCTTGCTAACATTTAAGAGTTCTATTACCAAAAAAAAAAAAAAAAAAAAAAAAAAGGAAGGGAAAATTAGAATTGAAAGAAAAACTGCAGCCTCAACCACAACATTTGTGGACAAAATTATATAATATCAGTTAAGGTAATTTAATATTTAGAAAAAATGTTTGAATTTCTGGATTCTGATATAAATAAAAATTCTGATTCAAAGTAATCTTGAAGTACTTCCTGTGTATCACCAGAATATATATTTTTAATTAATAAACAGTCTACCAATCGATTGAATTATCATCTATCCTCCTACCCACAGGGAATTTTTTCTGAATTACCACCTTGCAGGCTCCTAATGATGACAAACCTTATAGGATATTGGTGAAATAAGGTTGAGTACAAATTAAAGAGGGAAGAAATACAGATTTATAGTTCATGGTTTATCTTTCTGTGCAGTTTCATGAGGAGAAACAAGTCATCCATTAAGATTGTTCAGCAAAGTTTGTTGTTTTTTTAAAGTAATTTTATTTATCTATTTATTTTTGGCTCCGTTGGGCCTTCATTGCTGTGCGCGGGCTTTCTCTAGTTGCGGCGAGCGGGGGCCACTCTTCATTGCGGTGCACAGGCTTGTCATCGCGGTGGCTTCTCTTGTTGTGGAGCATGGGCTCTAGGTGCGCAGGCTTCAATAGTTGTGGCACACGGGCTCAGTAGTTGTGGCTCACAGGCTCTAGAGCGCAGGCTCAGTAGTTGTGGCACACAGGCTTAGTTGCTCCTCAGCATGTGGCATCTTCCCAGACCAGGGCTTGAACCCGTGTCCCCTGAATTGGCAGGCGGATTCTTAACCACTGCACCAGCAGGGAAATCCCTGTTCAGCAAAGTGTTGGTTTCTCTTCTCTTTCAAGAAAGGCTCAATTCTTTGAAAGAGTTGGACATTTCCAAGAACTAATGTTCCGGTCTTGTACTTATATCAAAAACAATTTAAGAGAGACTGTTGCTAGTTGTGTTTTTCTTTTGACATTATTTTTAAAACACAAAAACAACTATTGCCAAAAGGCCTGTGGCCAGTTGAAATTGATCCTTAGATATCATTTAAAAATAATCTTTACCATTGGCTACCTAAGAGTTGCATAAAAGCTAATTGGTGGAAATTATATTATTATGCTGACCTTTACAACCTGAAATAATATTTCAGGCAATGAATGTTTTCTGCAATAAATCCACCTGGCTATTAAAGAGAGCTATTATTTCCTCTTATAAATAACTTCCTTGCAGACCGATTTACAGTGGACTGGCTTCCTTCAGAATGCCATCTATCTTCAGAGAATGAATAGATTAGAAATGCATGCTGGTTAACAAAAATATTATTATAAAATAATTCTAAAGCAGAGTACAGAAATGGAGAATTATTATACCCAGGTGTTGGACGCAGTTTAGGTAACTCTCCAGGTTTGCTCACATCTCCCTTTCTGCACTATGTTTGTAATGAACTTCCAGAAAGATCACTTGGAATTATCTTCCTTCTGGTAGGTTTAATCTTCTGGAGAGGAAGTCCCACTGAGCTCTGATGCCATGTCGTGGTGTTCATGGTAATCTACCTGCTTGGGCAGCAGACCTTCAGGCTGGGGCTCCTGGTCTGCCATGTTGTTCATTGACATAGATAGGCAGCACTTCACCTCACACCTTTACCTACACCAGTTGCCTTCTGCCACGGGTTCTCCTGTTGCTTCTGAGACACAAGGCACCACTAGATCTTTTGGAGGCTTCCTCTGCTACTTTGAGATTGGCTTCCCTAGAAGATGCCCAGTAAGACTGAACTGAAAAACTTGCAAGTCTGGGTATAAGAGCCCTATGGAGGAATTTGGTCAGTGGGAGATAAGAAACAGAAAAGCTTTCTGCAGCACAGTGGTTCTCTCAGATGCCCCTCACACTGGGAAGTTGTCTATGTTTGTTACCTGGCTACAGCCAGCTCAGAAATGCACCCTCTTATGTGGGGGCTTCTTCTATCCTCGGCTCATTTGCCCTCACTCCATTTTTCCTGAGATTTCAATTTTCCTCACCCATAAAATGTTAGCATATAAGTTTTCATTTCAGGATCTGAATTTTAGAGAATCTGGGCTAAGACATCCATAAGTTAAATATTCTTAAGGTGTCAAGAGCAATTATATTTATCTTCCATTCTTCCTACATCCCTTCTTTCCTCCTAATTTTTTCCTATCTCTTTTTTTCATTTCTTGTTAAGATTTTATAACTAATTTTTAGGCTATTCTATGAATTAGCAAGAGCCAAAATAAATGTACGTATATTTGGAGGAAAGACAAGCTATGCTGTTTTTTTCCTTTAAATGGAACTAATACCTTAAATGACCTCCAAATTAATATATATATTTTTACTCTCAATAGAGAAAAGCATCTGAAGATTACTTAGGAAATTTGCTGTCAAATTGTAGGGTATGGGAAAACTTTGGTTATGTGGTCTTGACAGATATGAGAAGTTATAATTAATATATTTCACACATTAATCTGTATTGGGACTTTTAAAATTTGATTTTAACTATAGGAATTAACTGTAAACACATAAAATGTAATTTTAGAGACAGAAAAAGCTTCAGCCTTCACCTAATCCTAACTTTAATTATTATATAGGCAGATAAGTCTCAGAGAGATGAAGTGACTTTGGAAACACCTAATCTCCCAAGTTCAGAGACTCAACTAAGACCTAGATCTTCTGAATCAAAGACCAAATTTTTTAAGTCACTTGTAGGCAGTTTGCTATATGTCTTGCCTAATGTTCTCTCTACTTTGACTTTTTGAAACTAGAACTAGAAAGGGGAAATTAAAAAATAAACAATAAAAAAAAATCTAAGGAACTGAATGCTAGACTTTAAAAAATGTTGTTAAAGGGACAGATTTTATTTATATCTCCCTTTACAGAAATGACCCCAAAACTCAGTTTCTTAACTATGTGCTACAAAAGAGAAGGCTGTGGATTCCAAATTATTTAAGTCCATGACTTGCTAAAGGGAATGGCTTTAACCCATAGAGAATGAAGCTATTGGCAGTACTTGAGATTTTCTGACTCAGGCTCCTCTGGAATATTTTGGGAAAGTATTTCTTTTTAACCCATACTTTGAGTGATAGATGATTTTCAGCAAAACTGCCATGTGTAGATAATGAATCAAGAAATTAGGGAAACAACAAATTTCTACTTATGTGTGTTCTCTAACTATGATGAGCATGTGCAACATTAGCCATATTTTAATTTTATTTTATTTTGCTTATTTTTCTTTTTAAAACTAATTTTTTAAATTTGAAAAGTAAATCATAGAAATGATATGAAAAATAGACAATATAATTAAGTAAAAAGATGAAAATAATATTAGTATCTCACAACCCAGAATTGAACAGTATTAAAATTTTAGAGTTTATCTTTCAAGAAATTTTTATTCACATATATTTATGAATTTTTACAAATAAGAGGCCTCACTAAAAATACAACTTTTAACCTGATTCTTTTCTTTAAAATATCTAGGGTACATAACTCCAAGTCTGAATAGTCCTTGATAAATTCATGCTAAATTTTTCAAAAATATCCCATTGTATACAAAATATCTAAATAGTAGTAGAAAGGAAAAAATAAAATATAAATAATTTGACCACTGTGCTTATGGCACTGAGAACCTCTCCATAGATATGGGATGCCATCAAATATTTTACTTTTAGCTATGTAAGCTTTTTATTTACTAAGTTAAAGAGATTTTTTTGTGAAAAAGTATTTCTTTTGAAACCAGTGTATGTGACAAATGTGAATAAACGATTTCCCCATTGAAAACAATAACAATTGCTAATTTTAAATTTTTACTATAAATATATGGCCAACATTGTGCTAAGTATTTGAACTGAATTATCTTACTTATTCCTCAGACAACTTAATTATATAAATACCATCATAATTCTCACTTTACAGATAAGGCTATTCAGTCTCAGAAAAGCTATTTTTTTCCAAAAATCAAACAGCTAGATAGCTAGAATCTGTCAGAATTTGCATACAGTTCCAGAACCCATATCGGTGTAGAATCCATACTCTTAGTTATACACTGCTTTTAATTAATAATAATAATAGTAATAATAATAACAACATAATCTCTTTTCAGTGAGGATGTGCTATCTTTGGAATTATTTATACCACCCTTTCCTCTCTCAACTTTCATAAACAGTAATCGATAGTATAATACTTAAAGTGTATATGTTGCATGTAGAGTATGTAAATCCTCGGGTTAATTTAGTGAAAAATTACTAAGATAATTTTAATGTGCTGTTTACAATCTGGTTTTACTGTCAAAGATGGAATTCTTATTAGCACAAAAATGATATTTCAGGGAGACCCTTTTGCTGGAAAATACTTATAAAAACAGTTTAAAAAAGCAGTGGCCTGTTCTCTATCTTTAAATACATAATCCTAAAATTTGAGCATATTGAATGATTTCAAGTAGTTTTTCATTGTTGACCAAAAAATGGACTCAACACTCCTTACATTACATCAATTGAAAAATGTATCTCATTTTCCTCTACTAATAAGGAAATAGTTTGTTATTCTTCAGAGAACTTCAGCCAATCTGGCATGAGCAAAAAGGGGAATTTTTTTGGCTCAAGTATCTGAGAAGTCCAGAGGTAGGGCTGCCTTCAGGCAAAGCTTGATGTACTGGCGTAAATGAGATCCTTGGCATTTGTTTTTTCCCCACCAGTTGGCTCAACTTGACTCAATGTTTTGGCTCCACTCTCCAACAGGCTCAGAAAAACTAGCTGCAGAAGGTGAAAACTTTACATTCTCTTAGCTCCAATTTCCTTAAGAAGGGACAGTGTTCTCTCCCATAGGATTCCCGGGATCTTATTCTCTCTCACTGGTTTAAATTGTATATCAACTCTAAACATAAACCTACGGCAGGAGAATATGAGTCACCAATTGGTGTAAGGTCAGGTCACATGATACACTCTGTGTTAGGTCAGGTTCCTCAGGTTCCTTTGTAGGTGAGTAAGGCAGTATTCCTAGAAGAAACCAGAAAGGAAGACAGGGATGGGAAGGAAAACAAGCAAGGATGTAATTTTAGGCAGAGTCCAGAAAAGGGGTATGTTTCAGGAACTGTCCAGAAAGGGATGTCTTCTACCTTTTCCCACATGGAAAGCTGGTGTGTAATTTATTCCTACCCTTTTCAATGACTGGGCTTGGATAAACATGATCTCCAGATCTCCTGTGCATGAGGGTACAGTGGATCCAGGGTCCTGAGGGCAGTCTCCTGAAGAGGAGTCTTGAATGCAGACCACTGGAAGCAAATGCACATGGAAGCCGGGTGAGGGCTCACAGGAATTCAAAACGATTGGAGTAACAGTGTTCCCTACAAACCCTAAGGTCAAGTGGTAGCTAGGGATCTAACTCTCATGAAAATCAGGGTGTGGTTACCAGAATATGGGTGAAATGAATGCTGAGTAACACAAAACAAGAGATTCTCCAAATTAGATTTTGGAAATGAACCAGAAAACTTTTTAGTAAAATATTGGTAAATTGGTTAGTATTAGAAATCTTGATTTTATATATATTTTTTATTTTAATTATTTTATTAAAATTAATAAGTGGATTAATTATCTGAATTTATTACTTAAATTTTTTTGTGAGGGTTCTTTTTTTGGTAGTTGCTTTACAATGTTGTGTTAGTTTCTGCTGTACATGAAGTGAAGCAGCTATATGTATACCTATATCCCCTCCCTCTTGGACTTCCCTCCCCCCCATTCCACCCATCTAAGTCATCACAGAGCTGAGCTTCCTGTACTCTACAGCAGGTTCCCACTAGCTATTTTACATATGGTAGTGTATTTATGTCAAAGCTAATCTCCCAGTTTATCCCACCCTCTCCTTCCGCCTGTGTCCACATGTCCATTCTCTACATCTGCATCTCTATTCCTGCCCTGCAAACCGGTTCATCTGTACCATTTTTCTAGATTCCACATATATGCGTTAATATACGATATTTGTTTTTCTCTTTCTGACTTAACTTCACTCTATTTTAAAGGCAGTATTAGTAAATTAAGCAGCTATTGTGGAGTGGAATGAGCACAACATTTAGTAAGAAGTTCTAGTTTCAGCCTCTCATTTAGAATGTAAATTAGACAAATTAATTAACCTTTTTGAGCCCCAATTTCCCTACCTGCAAAGTGAGAATTAAAATAAGACATACATCACTAGTTGTAATGAAGACCAAATGAGGTAGTAAATGCAAAAGAGGTTTTGTAACTGTGACAGGGCTTGGAATGTTAATGGTTCCACCTTACCCATTAGCGTGTAAATTTCTGAAGGCCAAGACCTTACCTCCTCAACTATTCTCAGTGTTTAGCCTAATACCTACACTTAATTTACACTACTTGGAGATTTAATAAGAAAACGTATTTGGCAGGCAAGATTTTTGCTTTGGTAGCTATATGCTTGTGGGCATTATTGTCTTATACAAATAAATTTTGTTTTGATAGAAATATAATAAACTATTTCAGCTTTTTAGAGGCCATGCTACATACTTTATAATGAGAAATAACAAAGACTATGAGGCAAGCTCTTTTTCTCTTTTGTATCCCCTGTCTTAATGCTTTATAAGTTTTTGTTTTATTAAGCAGGAATTAACTAAGCATAAATTCCAAACATTCAAAATAACTAGCAGCCATTTGCTGTCAGAGTAGTCTTGTTCCTTCAGAAAATTGTCTGGAAGGAAACTATTAGTGCTTTTCAGAATTAAACTTGTCATCAAAATTTTCTTAACGAGAAGTGGAAGATATGAGGAGGTGTGTGTACGAGGGAGAGAGAGAGAGACAGAGAGAGAGAGAGAGAGAGAAAATTTTATGCAGAACAGATTCCAGGTTATAAGTGTAGCTAATTATCTAGACTTCAGAACCACGCTACCTTGAGTTATTTCAGTTCCGTTTGTCAATTTCTTCATCTAAAAATGAGGATAATAGTATTGCTCTCATAGTTTGTGGTGAGTACTAATTGTTTTAATACATATAAACTATTTTATCAAGGCATATGCCTTGTTTTGTTTATTTTGTTAACAAACCCTGCTATGTTTACTGTTACCCTAAAATTACCAGTGGATAAAAGACACTCAGGACATTGTAGAAAATCCATGGATATTAACTGCAGAATACATTAGCATCTGTAAGGGCAAATACAAATTAAAAACAGGAGGCTTAATTCTCTATGTTAAAAATAAGGGAAAGGAATTCCCTCTCCTCCCTTTTCTTAGACCATTTGCTTTAGAAAATTTCTAAGTGTAAGTTCTTTCTCTGTCTCTTTGAAATGTATGTAAAACATTTTATTTTATTTTTATTTATTTATTTTTTAACATCTTTATTGGAGTATAACTGCTTTACAATGGTGTGTTAGTTTCTGCTTTATAACAAAGTGAATCAGCTATACATATACATATATCCCCATATCTCTTCCCTCTTGCGTCTCCCTCCCACCCTCCCTATCCCACCCCTCTAGGTGGTCACAAAGCACCGAGCTGATCTCCCTGTGCTATGCAGCTGCTTCCCACTAGCTGTCAGTTTTACATTTGGTAAAAGCTAAAGAAGGTTTTTGTTGGCTATCTGAATACCCAGGAATGGCTTTCTCAAGGACCTGGAAACCATCTCATTGTAATGTAAACATCCAAGGAAGATAGGGTCCCTATCTCCGAGTTTCTGTGGGAGAATAGGAGCCTAACTTCAACTGGCTGCAAGTTACAAAACTGCTTCCTGTCATAGAGATATGAAAAGATTATTTTTCCTTTGAATTTAGCTAAGTAACTAACAAAAATGGTAATCCCAATTACCAGGGTATTGTAGGCGATCACACTACGTGTGGTCAATGGTGCTGTCATGTCCCCCTACTCGAGGACTAGTTATTGTTTATCTTGAGAATATATATGCAATGGGTTGTATCTGCTTGGTTATAAAAAGGTTGAGATTTCTTTCTGTCTTGGAAACCTAAACCTCTTAGCAGATTACCTGTGATGCATATCACATTCTGATAATGCTTACTCAATAATAAACTGTTTTCTTTCTCTACATTTTGGAGAAATTTTCTGAATTGACAGATTTTGTTTTCAATTGTATTTTGCCAAAACACCTTCTCTTTATATGTGGACCAAGAGATACATGAGCATTTATATCTATAGAGAAAGGAAGAGTGACAACTGGCAAAGAAGTTCTGGATTTCTTCCTTATTCACACTTTTTTTTTTTTTAAGGGATTTTTTCTTTTTTCTTTTTTTTTTTTTTATTGGTAGTAGGGTTTTATTTATTTATTTTTGGCTGTGCTGGGTCTTTGGTTCGTGCGAGGGCTTTCTCTAGTTGCGGCAAGTGGGGGCCACTCTTCATCGCGGTGCGGGGACCGCTCTTCATCGCGGTGCGCGGGCCTTTCACTATCGCGGCCCCTCCCGTTGCGGGGCACAGGCTCCAGACGCGCAGGCTCAGTAGTTGTGGCTCACGGGCCCAGTTGCTCCGCGGCATGTGGGATCTTCCCAGACCAGGGCTCGAACCCGTGTCCCCTGCATTGGCAGGCAGATTCTCAACCACTGCGCCACCAGGGAAGCCCCTTATTCACACTTTGATAATTCTTTTTCATCTCTGCACATAGAGCAGTAGTCACAAAATTTGACAAATGTAGGATTTAGATAGACAGTCTTTCTTGAAGTGCTGGCAAAGAACTAAATCCATCAGAATCACTTGTTCTGCTGATAGAAATGAAGATTTGAGGCCCACTGCATCTTTCTTTACTCAAGTACTTTTGACCTTCAATTATCAATCCTATGTATAAGTAACTTAATTGTCGTGAGTTTCAGTTTAATCATCATTAAAATGGGGATAACAACACCTACTTCACTGGGTTGTTATGCTTATTTAACTTTCTGATGTAATGTGTTAGTCTTTTTTCACTAACATTCTATTGTGGATTTTCTGACATTGTCGTTATTCTTTTTGTTTCAGTCACCATAATCTGTGAGTATCACCAAATTTCTTGGTTCCATTAAGAATACCTGCTTGCAGTTTATGATTGTGACTCGTCTAGGTAACACTGAAACTGTTGATTAAAAAAAAAAATCAAAAAGAATTAAAAATTTTTAAAAAGACTTCTACATTAATATAAAAAATGTCCAAGAAACTACTTCAAATAAAATAAGTAAACACATTAGAAAAATGGACAAAGAATATGAACAATTAAGTTATAGAAAAAATGGCTAAAACTATGTAAAAAGACAATTAACTCTGCTAGTAAATAGAAATGGCAAATTAAAACCACAGTGATATACCCTCAATCAGACTGGCAAACATAGATAAATATCAAGGGTTGTGTATTATGTGAAAAAATAGTAACCTGCATGCATTCCTCTTGGAATGAAAATCGGTACAGCTATTTTGGAGAGTACTTTAACATGGCGTGTTAAAATGTAATGTAAATGTATAGCATGACCCAGCAATTCCACTCCACATCCAAACAAAAATGGGCTCAAAAGGGAAATTCGCAGAATGTTTACTGCAGTATTTTTTGTAGAAGCAGAGAGCTGGAAATAATCTGGGTGTCTCCAACAAAGAGAACAGTTAAATAAAATATAGTTTCCTTGTACTATAGAACAGGCTGCAGCAGTAGCAGTTCAAAACGATGAATGATATTTATACGCTAATGTGGACTGAAAATTGTAGTATCAAGTGGAAAATTAAGATATGGAAAATAGATCTACAACACAATGTGGCATACATAGAGGCAAAATACATAAAGATGGGTTAAAACTTCCAGTTTCTGGAGCCAGATAATCTGGGTATGACTTCTTGTTAGGTGTGTAACCTAGGGCAAATCACATAACCTCTCTGTACCTCTGTTTCTCATCTGTAAATGGAGAAAATAATAGTACCTACACCATAAAATTGTTGTAAGAATTAAATGAGTCAATATATGAAAAACACTTGGAAGAGTGCTTCACACATATTAAGACCTGAACAATTCTTAAAACTGTTTATTATTTATTTTAAGATGTATTTAAAATATATACATACACCCACCAGTACTATATATTTTTGAAAAGATCTATCTCTGTATTTCCCTGATAATATATGAAAGTGAGAATGTAGTTAAGGGCAGGATGGGTATAAAATGTAGGAAATAAATAAAATAAAATATAAAATATGAGAGAGGACTTGTAAAGATTGATGATCATAGAGTCCCATGAATGGAAGAGTATGATGAACTAAACTATCCTCGGTTGAAATCTAAAGAAAACAAATCTGCTATTTTTTTTCAAAATTTGCATTTTAAGTATTTTGTTTTATTTATTTATTTTTGGCTGTGTTGGGTCTTCGTTTCTGTGCGAGGGCTTTCTCTAGGTGTGGCAAGCGGGGGCCACTCTTCATCGCGGTGCGCGGGCCTCTCACTATCGCGGCCTCTCTTGTTGCGGACCACAGGCTCCAGACGCGCAGGCTCGGTAGCGGTGGCTCACGGGCCCAGTTGCTTCGCGTCATGTGGGATCTTCCCAGACCAGGGCTCGAACCCATGTCCCCTGCATCGGCAGGCAGACTCTCAACCACTGCACCACCAGGGAAGCCCCGAAATCTGCTATTTTAACTTCAACTGTATTCAGGCTTTTCCAGAACAACTTGTCACAGTTAGTTGGAATAAAATTTTTGCAAAAATCCTTAACAGCAAAATTCACATTTAATTATGTATCTAGGGAGTGATATCCTAAAACCTTACAGGAAATAATATAAAGACACTCTATCAAAATTCAAAGTTCCTCAATCTCACCACAACAGTATATACATAGGAACTTCTGATGGTAAAATAAATTATTTTCCGGTTTGTAGAAAGGGAAAGGAAAATTGAGTTTGCCCTTTAGAGTATAAGCATCTACTACTTTTTAATATCTTTAACCCTAGCAACTATACACAAGCCTGACACTTAGTAGGCTCTCAATTATTATCTGCTGAGTTAATGAACAGATATTATAATCAGAGATATTTACCCCTCTCTAACTGGTGGATTTTGCTTGCATATTTAAGAGCTCATTCTCTCCTAGGGATCCAATTGTCATTACTTCACGAATAAGAAACAGAATCATAATGCTTTATGATCTGTCTCCATGCCTGTGCTGAGTTGCCCAATTAATGAAGACTGACAGATGCAGATACAGTTCCCTTCTGTCCCCAGGCCAATGACAATGACCCTGGTAGCATATTAGAAGCCGTTGATGCAATGTATAGAGTCAGCACTTTGTTTTCTGTTTTAAGCCCGTTATCTAAAATGGATAAAGTGAGGCTTCAGGCCTGAACTTAACTGCTCCCCATTTCCTCCTCTCTGCCAAGTCAGAGTGATGAGATTTCTGCAACATCATTGAGATTATGCCCTCATTTCATCCTGAATTTGTTGCGAACTATAACAACTAATTATATTCTCATAAGTGTCTTCTCCGTGGTTGACAACACTCTACTTACTCACTATGGCCTCAAAGGGATTTAATTTCCCCCGCAGCCCCATTTGTGCTTAGAGTCTGCTGTGGTGGGTACTAGCTCCCAGACCAGTGCCCTTAGATATTTAGTCAGTGTGAATCAGAACAAAGCTTTTTTATTCCACATCTGTGGGTGCAAAGTTCTGGTCCTGGAACTGTCAGTTCAAATCTTGGTCATGTCAACTCCCAAGTCACTCCCCTCTTCCTGCCTGCCTGATTCCCATACTGACTTGTGATTGGGTCTGCATGTAACATGATAAATTGTCTCTGTAAATGTGTCTGCTAAAGTTTTCTTTTCAATTATCAAAGATAAGCAACCCCAGCAGAACTCTGACTGCTAATTAAAACAGAACATATGCCAATGAATACGTTTGTCTTGATATGTAACTATAATAAGTTGCATTTTTTCCCTAGTGAGAATAATCATTGTCCCCAGTATTTGAAGGAGATAAAACTTCAGAGAGTCTTCCCATTAAAAGTCACTTCAATAATACATAATGATAAAATGTTTTGTACTGTATATAACGTCAACATTAACAATCTTTTTATCTCATCTTACTCTTCCTGTGCATTTATTAAAACTGTTAAAAATGGTTTTGAAATTTCTTTACTGCATAAATCTGACTCAGTAATTAAATTTACCACATATGCTTTCAATATGCATATCAGTTACTAATCGCGGAATGATAGCAATGATGAAAGTACCGTAATAGTAATAGCTTTTGATGTTGAAATATCGTATCTTAGGATCAACAGAAAGTGTTAAAAGCATATCTTAATTTCTTTCGCAGTAGATAGTGACACCACCTACCACTAAAGATTGCTATGAGAGTTAAATTTGACATGGATTAAGTGCTTAATGCATGTTATATATGATTATCAGTACATACTACAGTGCTATACAATGTGTAAGAGAAAATATTCAGCACAACTTCATATTAAAATATGAAAGCAAAAAAAGTGTAATGTGATGTTAACTGTATTCATTCAGGAGTTATGTATTTGATAGTAGTAGGGGAGAATATTTTCACCTTCCTGTGGGTTTTCATTGAAGCTGGCTGGTCTAAGCACTCTATCTGTGAACACACTATTCAGGGCTTTAGAGCTGACATTTCACAACAAGATTTCTTTCTGACATCTCCTGTGGTGGACATTACCAGTGGTCATAAGACACCATACCCATCACATCATGCTATGGAAGAGAATAACATGACACATTGCTTCCCGTGTTGGAGTGTTTAATGCAGTTTGCCCCTTCTTTTAAAACTGAGGACAGCATTTACAGTAATCAGGATGGATTTTGCTTTGGTGTTTTTTTTTTTTTTTTTCTTCTTTTCTGTTAAGAGGTGTAAGTTGTATCTTTTATATTGATATTTGTTACATAGGCTTTGTCTCCTCTACAAGAATTCAAGCTGGAAGGTTTATTTTATGCACTGGCTTGTTTATTTTTTTTATTTTCACTTTTTTTAAACATCTTCATTGGAGTATAATTGCTTTACAGTGGCGTGTTAGTTTCTGCTTTATAACAAAGTGAATCAGCTATACATATACATATATCCCCATATCTCTTCCCTATTGCATCTCCCTCCCTCTCACCCTCCCTATCTCACCCCTCTAGGTGGTCACAAAGCACAGAGCTGATCTCCCTGTGCTATGCAGCTGCTTCCCACTAGCTATCTATTTTACATTCGGTAGTGTATATATGTCCATGCCACTCTCTCACTTTGTCCCAGTTTACCCTTCCCCCTCCCTGTATCCTCAAGTCCGTTCCCTAGTAGGTCTGCGTCTTTATTCCCATCTTGCCCCTAGGTTCTTCATGACCATTTTCTTTTTTTTTTCTTTTTCTTTTTACATTCCATATACATGTGTTAGCATACGGTATTTGTTTTTCTCTTTCTGACTTACTGCACTCTGTATGACAGTCTCTAGGTCCATCGACCTCACTACAAATAACTCAGTTTCATTCCTTCTATGGGTGAGTAATATTCCATTGTATATATGTGCCACATCTTCTTTATCCATTCATCTGTCGATGGACACTTAGGTTGCTTCCATGTCCTGGTAAATAGAGCTGTAACGAACATTTTGGTACATGACTCTTTTCGAATTATGGTTTTCTCAGGGTGTATGCCCAGTAGTGGGATTGCTGGGTCGTATGGTAGTTCTATTTTTAGTTTTTTAAGGAACCTCCATACTGTTCTCCATAGTGGCTGTATCAATTTACATTCCCACCAACAGTGCAAGAGAGTTCCCTTTTCACCACACCCTCTCCAGCATTTATTGTTTGTAGATTTTTTGATGATGGTCATTCTGACCGGTGTGAGATGATATCTCATTGTAGTTTTGATTTGCATTTCTCTAATGATTAATGATGTTGAGCATTCTTTCATGTGTCTGTTGGCAATCTGTATATCTTCTTTGGAGAAATGTCTATTTAGGTCTTCTGCCCATTTTTGGATTGGGTTGTTTGTTTTTTTAATGTTGAGCTGCATGAGCTGCTTGTATGTTTTGGAGATTAATCCTTTGTCAGTTGCTTCATTTGCAAATATTTTCTCCCATTCTGAGGGTTGTCTTTTCGTCATGTTTATGGTTTCCTTTGATGTGCAAAAGCTTTTAAGTTTCATTAAGTCCTGTTTGTTTTTATTTCCATTTCTCTAGGAGTTGGGTCAAAAAGGATCTTGCTGTTATTTATGTCATAGAGTGTTTTGCCTATGTTTTCCTCTAAGAGTTTGATGGTGTCTGGCCTTACATTTAGGTCTTTAATCCATTTTGAGTTTATTTTTGTGTATGGTGTTAGGGAGTGTTCTAATTTCATTCTTTTACATGTAGCTGTCTAGTTTTCCCAGCACCACTTATTGAAGAGTCTATCTTTTCTCCACTGTATATTCCTGCCTCCTTTATCTAAGATAAGGTGACCATATGTGCATGGGTTTATCTCTGGGCTTTCTACCCTGTTCCATTGATCTATATTTCTGTTTCTGTGCCAGTACCATACTGTCTTGATTACTGTAGCTTTGTGGTATAGTCTGAAGTCAGGGAGCCTGATTTCTCCAGCTCCGTCTTTCTTTCTCAAGATTGCTTTGGCTATTTGGAGTCTTTTGTGTTTCCATACAAATTGTGAAATTTTTTGTTCTAGTTCTGTGAAAAATGCCAGTGGTAATTTGATACAGATTGCATTGAATCTGCAGATTGCTTTGGGTAGTAGAGTCATTTTCACAATATTGATTCTTCCAATCCAAGAACATGCTATATCTCTCCATCTATTTGTATCATCTTTAATTTCTTTCATCAGTGTCTTATAATTTTCTGCATACAGGTCTTTTCTCTCCTTAGGTAGGTGTATTCCTAGATATTTTATTCTTTTTGTTGCAATGGTAAATGGGAGTGTTTTCTTAATTTCACTTTCAGATTTTTCATCATTAGTGTATAGGAATGCAAGAATTTCTGTGCATTAATTTTGTATCCTGCTACTTTACCAAATTCATTGATGAGCTTTAGTAGTTTTCTGGTAGCATCTTTAGAATTCTCTATGTATAGTATCATGTCATCTGCAAACAGTGACAGCTTTACTTCTTCTTTTCCAATTTGGATTCCTTTTATTTCTTTTTCTTCTCTGATTCTGTGGCTAAAACTTCCAAAACTATGTTGAATAATAGTGGTGAGAGTGGGCAACCTTGTCTTGTTCCTGATCTTAGTGGAAATGGTTTCAGTTTTTCACCATTGAGGATGATGCTGGCTGTGGGTTTGTCATATATGGCCTGTATTATGTTGAGGAAAGTTCCCTCTATGCCTACTTTCTGGAGGGTTTTTATCATAAATCGGTGTTGAATTTTGTCGAAAGCTTTCTCTGCACCTATTGAGATGATCATATGGTTTTTCTCCTTCAATTTGTTAATATGGTGTATTACATTGATTGATTTGCGTATATTGAAGAATCCTTGCATTCCTGGGATAAACCCCACTTGATCATAGTGTATGATCCTTTTAATGTGCTGTTGGATTCTGTTTGCTAGTATTTTGTTGAGGATTTTTGCATCTATATTCATCAATGATATTGGCCTGTAGTTTTCTTTCTTTGTGACATCTTTGTCTGCTTTTGATATCAGGGTGATGGTGGCCTCATAGAATGAATTGGGGAGTACTCCTCCCTCTGATACATTTTGAAAGAGTTTGAGAAGGATAGGTGTTAGCTCTTCTCTAAATGTTTGATAGAATTCACCTGTGAAGCCATCTGGTCCTGGGCTTTTGTTTGTTGGAAGATTTTTAATCACAGTTTCAATATCAGTGCTTGTGATTGGTCTGTTCGTATTTTCTATTTCTTCCTGGTTTAGTCTCGGAAAGTTGTACATTTCTAAGAATTTGTCCATTTCTTCCAGGTTGTCCATTTTATTGGCATATACTTGCTTGTAGTCATCTCTCATGATTCTTTTTATTTCTGCAGTGTCAGTTGTTACTTCTCCTTTTTCATTTCTAATTCTATTGATTTGGGTCTTCTCCCTTTTTTTCTTGATAAGTCTTGCTAATGGTTTATCAATTTTGTTTATCTTCTCAAAGAACCAGCTTTTAGTTTTATTGATCTTTGCTATCATTTCCTTCATTTCTTTTTCATTTATTTCTGATCTGATCTTTATGATTTCTTCCCTTCTGCTACCTTTGGGTTTTTTTTTGTTCTTCTTTCTCTAATTGCTTTAGGTGTAAGGTTAGATTGTTTATTTGAGATGTTTCTTGTTTCTTAAGGTAGGATTGTATAGCTATAAACTTCCCTCTTAGAACTGCTTTTGCTGCATCCCATAAGTTTAGGGTCGCTGTGTTTTCATTGTCATTTGTTTCTAAGTATTTTTTGATTTCCTCTTTGATTTCTTCAGTGATCTCTTGGTTACTAAGCAGTGTGTTGTTTAACCTCCATGTGTTTGTATTTCTTACAGAGTTTTTCCTGTAATTGATATCTAGTCTCATAGCATTGTGGTCGGAAAAGATACCTGATACAATTTCAATTTTCTTAAATTTATGAAGGCTTGATTTGTGACCCAAGGTATGATCTATCCTGGAGAATGTTCCATGAGCACTTGAGAAGAATGTGTATTCTGTTGTTTTTGGATGGAATGTCCTATAAATATCAATTAAGTCCATCTTGTTTAATTTATCATTTAAGGCTTGTGTTTTCTTATTTATTTTCATTTTTGATGATCTGTCCATTGGTGAAAGTGGGTGTTAAAGTCCCCTACTATGATTGTGTTACTGTTGATTTCCCCTTTTATGGCTGTTAGCATTTGCCTTATGTATTGAGGTGCTCCTTTGTTGGGTACATTGGCTTGTTTATTTAATGTGCATTGTAAATTATTCTGTCACCATATTATCTAATAAATCATATTGCTTGATGTTCACAAGGTTCTTGCTACTCAAGACTGCAAACAGATAATTCATGGGAAATCAGAGAATCTCTGTGAAATAGTACACGCAATGTTTATCAATAATGTCATTTCAAAAAAATAGATAGTTGATATTTTTTAATTCCATTTCTGAGAGAGTATAAGTCAAATGAGATTTCAGCAGGTCATTTTGAACAGGTATAATTTTATTTTACCAAAGCCAGATCTATATATAAATTTGGAGTGCATGGTGAATTTAGATGAGGTTCTTTTGTTCATATTCCCTATATCTGCTGAAAGATTCTCGCTTTTCTATAGTAATTTAAACTATTGCAGACATCTGAATTCTTAGAAATTGCGTACAGCATCTGGGACTAATGAAAGAGCTCAGAATTGGGAACCTAAATACATTTTACCTTATATAGTAATGTATAACGATCTCAATTGGTGGAACCACATAGTTTATTTATTTAAAAAAGAGTTAATGGTTTCCTGAATCACATCAAGAATGGTAAGAAATTGTAAAACAAATAAATCCTTTTTTTTCAAGTAATCACATTTTATGGTTTATTTAATTCTTGAGACAGCATGACATACTGCCAAATAGCATAGGTGCTAGTGCCACAACATCGAGTGATAATTCTAACTTGCTACTGCAGATTATTTAACTTCCTATATATTAAATTCCTTATGCCTAAAGTAAGGATAATAACAGTACTCAATGGATGGGCTGCTGTGAGAATTAAGTGTGTTAATACAGGTAAACCACATGGAAGAGTGATAACATGCAATAAGCACCCAATATAACTCAAAAGCCAATATGAAGAACAAAGTAGGATAAATATTTGCAATAATATGACAATATTTTTTCCAATAAACCTATTAGAAATACTTAAAATAGATCAATGAATAAAAGACATAAATAGATAATTAAAAAAGGAGGACATATATTGTTTAGGGGAAAAGTAAACTTCATTGGTAAAGAAGTACATATGAAAAAATAAAAAATAATTTTTATTTTTTAAAGTAGCATAGATATGGGAAAATACAAGAATGTACTATGCAAGAAGTTTACACTTTTACATTTAACGTTCTTGCATAATGCTAGTGGGAGTGTAAATTTGTATAATCATTTTGGAAATCAATCTAACAATATTTATAATGAAAGGTAAAGTCTTTTATTATTTGACCTAAAAATAATATTTTGTAATTTTGCTTTAGGTTAAAAAACTTTAGGCAAAATGATAGTTAGTACAACATAATTTGTAACTGTAAATTTTTGAAACAATATAAAAGTACAAAAGTAATTGTTAGTATATTATTTTAATTTCAATTATTAAAATGTATTTAGTGAAAAATAACATGAATTCTGCTTATATGATGATTGAGTAATTTAAAAAAGAAGAATACAATGTAGACTATGTGATAAGGAACACAGTTATGTGAAACAAGGAAATAAAATTACACATAGATACAAGGCTGAGAGAAATGCAACAAAATATAATTAAAGGCTATTTATAGATACAAATAAAAAATGATTTGTTAACTATTTACATCTTCGTAAATGTTTTGTATTTTATATACTGAGCATGTACAATTTATAAAATAAAATAGCAAACTTTAGGAAGAAAAATAATATTTCATAAACATTTAAATCACTTTTAATTAATCATTCATAATTATTTAAATTACCAAAAAGAAATTTTGATATAAAATTAATTCAATGCTGTGGGAAAGATTCAGATCTCATTTTTAATCTGTATATTTCTAGTAGTAAAAGATAACATCAGAATATCATGTCACTGATTAAAAAACACTGCATTCATTTTCATAATAGTCACTATGGATTTCATGTAGATATCTTAATTTTAGACTTTATTTATTTATTCAATTATTTATTTTCAACTTATTTTATTGATCAGGAAGTTGAAGTTCAGAATGGTAAAAGGAGTGACCTCAGGTAACTCAGCTCATCAATGGTAAAACTGGAACCCAGGGGTATTCTGACATGAAATGAATGTGTCTTGCTTTATCATATGTAAGGTGCCACTTGTCTCTTATTTGCAGGAATTAAAGAGAAAAAGAACGGGGAAAAATATCATACCAGTTTTGTTATTTATTCAAGAGGCATTTATTGAGCTTAACATGCATTAGGTTATGTGATAAATACTGACATTGAAAAGTGAGTAAATCATAATCCCTAAATCCATGAATCTTGAAGTTATTAGGGTGACAAACATATAAACAAATATAAAAAATGTCATCCTGGAAGTATGTGCCAAATATGTGTAGGAAAAGTCCTTTTGAAAATGTGTGCCAGTGTAATGAAAGTACAGTGGAGACACAAGGGTGTCAACCTGGGGAATCTTGGAAGGCTTCCTAGAGGTGGTGATCTATGAACAGGATTTCACAAGACTGAGGACGAAGTAGAGGAAGAAAGATACAAATGAGGTGGCACTTTAGAGGAGCAGCAGGTAATTCTATAAACTGGAACCACAGCGTGCTGAAGGGTAGTAAATAAGGCTGGTGACATGAATAAACACAGACTGTCATTGTGGATTTATAGGTGATTCAAGTGAGATTAAAATATATAGAGTAGAGGAAAGAATAGTAGACTAAAAAGCAGGAAAATTTGTTTCCAGTTTTGACTTTGTTTTATAAGCAGATATCTTGAGTCCTTCGTATGCTGGGCACTATGCTAATTGCATAACTTACAGCAATTAGCAAGAACAAATAAAAACCCTGCTTCGGGCTTCCCTGGTGGCGCAGTGGTTGAGAATCTGCCTGCCAATGCAGGGGACACGGGTTCGGGCCCTGGTCTGGGAAGATCCCACATGCCGCGGAGCAACTAGGCCCGTGCGCCACAACTACTGAGCCTGCGCGTCTGGAGCCTGTGCTCTGCAACAAGAGAGGCCGCGATAGTGAGAGGCCCGCGCACCGCGATGAAGAGTGGCCCCCGCTTGCCACAACTAGAGAAAGCCCTCGCACAGAAACGAAGACCCAACACAGCCAAAAAATAAATAAACAAATAAATTTAAAAAAAACCCTGCTTCGATGGAGCTCATAGTCTAGTGAATAAACATACAGTCAAAAATATTTACAACACATATTATAGTTGCTAAGTGGTATTTGGGAGGGAGGGAGGTGTGCAAGGAACTAAGGCAGTGTGCAGGAGGTATTAGTGATATTTGAGTTCAAATCTATAACCTGTAGGAGTTAGATTTAAGGATAAGGTGGAAGTTTCTATAGAGCAAGAGATCAGCATTTATCAATACAAAACCCAGGGGCACGCAAGAACATGCTGAGGTCAATAAGGTAGAGGACAGCACTTGAGAAGGAGAGGTGAGAAGAGTTCAAGCTGGAAATCAGAAGTGGTCAGATCAGTCACAGACTTGGAATGGAAATTACGGGGCTACCTAAGGCAGTGGGAAGCCTTAGAGATTTTATGGCATGAAGAGTGCATTTTTGAATGAGTTCTCATTTGTTAATGTGGAGAATGGATTGCAAAAGGCAAATCTAAAGAGAATGATACACTTAGGTAGGTGTGTAGCAAACGAAGGAAGAGATAGCAACAGCCTTGAGTCACTAGGGTCATAAGAGTAAGGAAGTCAATTTTACTTAACCTCTCCGAGCCTCAGGTTGATCTGCTAGCAAATAAAGATGTTGGGCTAGATGGACTCAAGTTAGCTTTCTGATGGAAAAATGTGCCCCAGAGTTTTTAGCTCATGTACTACAACGAAAGAAGCATCTCATCCCCACATGGACATTCACAGAGCAATGCAATAACATTTTGACCTAACACATAGCTCTGAGGGACTAGGCTGTGTGAGTTTGAAAGAGAAAGATAAAAATAAGCCACAAGAGAAAGAAGGAAAGCAAATAAAATGAAATATCTGCTGGGAACTTTCACACAGGCTTATCTGTGAAGATTCCTAGGGGAAACAAATCAGAACACTGAAATTTTCATCAGAAAACCCCAAACCCCATGAAAACTACCTCCTTCCAGGTTTATGCACAAATTTCAGACCAAAGAGATTTCATTCAGATTTGTGGAATGTTTTCCCCTGAGCCCAGGAACATTTCATCAAAGCAAAAAGAGAAACCTGTAATCTGGTCTAGAGAGGGTGCTTTCTCCATGTTGACTGTTCAGCTCCTTGCTCTGTGTGCTTGCAGTTCAACAAGGAGTGGGGGTATAAGTGTAGGTGTTTGGCTTTCCTGTGCTATTGCATGGAAAATCAGAGTAAGGATAGGATTTTTTTAGTATCTGATGTAATATCCAGGTTCTTGCCATTTTTTAGTGATGATGGAGAAAGGACTGGAAAGGAGTCCTCACCTGGCCTTTTCATTCTTATGCACCTCTCCCCAACTCTGTCCGCCCCCCATAATTTCTGTCCTTTGCCTACAGGGGCCAATACACCTTAGTTTCCACTTGGTTGTCAGAATTTATTCAGTCCTGCGATCTACTGGGCCCAGCTCCTGCTGCTTCTTGCCTCTTCTGCATTCTGCCCTCTTCATACTTAATGGAATTAGGATTAGATATATAAAGTCTTAAGCTTCAAGGGCCCTTTAAGAATCATATAACCCAACATCTTTATCTTACTTCTAAAGCAACTGAGTTTTAAGTCTATGGCATTCTTTGCCTTCTCAACCCTCTCCTGAACCAGGACTGAATAAATAGAAAAAGGATGCTACATGCCAAGTCTCTCAATGAATACAGCTCCTTCCAGAGCATTGGTCCTTCTATTACCACAGAGGCCTTACCTTTGCCACTATTCTGAATTTAATGTAAGGAAATACAGTGGTATTTCTGTTCGTGAAATTTTATAATTCACGTATTAGTGTTTTTCCTGAATTTTAGAATACAATGTACCATGTCTTCACAGGATTTTAGCTGGTGGTTAAGGTGAAATTGTTGAAAATTAATTCAGAAAAGCATCAGTTTTTACAAACATTATAGGTATTACCAATCTCTTCATTTGCTGTGCTCCATAATGCTTCATTTATTATATTTTTATGGTTCCTCTGACACTCTCCACTCATATATCTCATTTCATGCCTGCCTTCTTTTTATACTACAAGCATCTATACTATAAGCAGGGCGCATGTATTCTTCACTTTTTGTGTTCTAAACCTCTAAGATTATATCTAGCAAATAGAAAGGGCTGAGTGAATAGTTGCAGAGCAAACACTTTTATTTTTTAAACTGAAGATACAGTGCCACCTATATTAAATAAAGCAGTATAAAAATCATGAAAAAGCACATATATCAATGAATTTCTTCAAGATATCTTAATTTTAGAGCTTTCGTGCATATTGAGAACTGAGAGAAATTTGAAGAAATGACTTAGACAACTTTTAATATGTTCCTAACTTCTTTATATAAAACCAGGAGAGAAACAAAATAGTAAAAGAAGCAGGATCACTTAAATTGTGTATTCTCTCATTTATTAAAGATATTATGCAGTTTTAAGAAATACTGGCTTGAACTGGTTTATCCATCTAACAAAAGAAATTGTATGTCTATCTAGGATATGCAAAGAATTTCTGTGAGTTTTAATTTGTGTAAGACAATAATGAGGGACTTCCCTGGTGGTCCAGTGGCCAAGACTCTGCACTCCCAATGCAGGGGGCCTGGGTTCCATCCCTGGTCAGGGAACCATATCCCACATGCTACAACTGAAGATCCAGCATGCCACAACTAAAAGATTCCACATGACACAACGAAGATTCTACCCATGGTAATGAAAGTCCCACGTGCCACAAGTAAGACCTGGAGCAGCCAAATAAATAAATAAATAATTTTTAAAAAGACAATAATGAGTATAGTCTTTAGCAATAATTATATTACATATACCTACTTCAATTTCTACGTTTCCAACTACTCTTTATCTATACAAGGATGAAACCAATTTCTCAACAACAGATGTGTAGTGAACACGGCTCTTAGACATATAGTAATATTTGTCATATTGTAATTCCAAGTCTTCCTACACTGAAATCGTTGCAGTTAAATAAGGAAAGACAATTGTTTTTAAGACTGAGGAAGCAGCAATTTATTTGTCTCCTGGATTTGGTATTAAAAAGAGGCTTTGGATAAGGCTTTTGGATTATTAAATTACTGACTAGTACTGTAAACACATATTATTTTTTAAATTGGGGTATAGTTGCATTACAATGTTGTATTAGTTTCTGCTGTACAACGAAGTGTATCAGCTATACGTATACATATATCCCCTCCCTCCTGGGTCTCCCTCCCACCCCCACCCCCATCCCATCCATCTAGGTCACCACAGAGCACTGAGCTGAGGTCCCTGCACTATACAGCAGGTTCCAACTAGCTATCTGTTTCACACATGGTAGTGTATATATGTCAATTCCAATCTCCCAGTTCATCCTACTCCCCCTCCCCCATCCACATATTTGTTCTATACATCTGCGTCTCTATTCCTGCCCTGCAAATAGGTGCATCTGTACCATTTTTCTAGATTCCACATATATGCATTAATATATGATATCTGTTTTTCTCTTTCTGACTTACTTCACTTTGTATGACAGATTCTAGGTCCATCCATGTCTCTGCAAATGACCCAATTTCGTCCCTTTTTATGGCTGAGTAATATTCCATGGTATATATGTGCCACATCTTCTTTATCCATTCATATGTTGATGGACACTTAGGTTGCTTCCATGTCCTGGCTATTGTAAATAGTGCTGCAATGAACATTGGGGTGCATGTGTCTTTTTGAATTATGGTTTTCTCAGTGTATATGCCCAGTAGTGGGATTGCTGGGTTGTATGGTAGTTCTATTTTTAGTTCTTTAAGGAACCTCCATACTGTTCTCCATAGTGGCTGTATCAATGTACATTCCCACCAACAGTGCAGGAGGGTTTCCCTTATTGAATCATCACCTATAAGCTGTAAACTGGAGGCAGTGAAGAGTCCCATCAGCAGACTCTGGCTGAAATTTCCTTTGGATCTTGCCAGAAAAATTTATCCTTGGATTTCTCCTTTTTTAAGGCAGCAAATAATCCTTGTGTACAGTTTGCACATGTGAAAATAATGTGTTCCCTCTAGTTTTGCTCCCTTTTAAGGAGGCCACATTGACAAACTCAAGAACATATTTCTGTAGAAGTGATATAGAAGAACATTTCTTAAAATGTATTCTGTGTAATACCAGTTTGATTAGATTTTCCTTTTTCTAAATGGGAAAAGGATTCTGTGATTAAATAGTTTAAGGAAAGTGGTTATATAGACTCTTTTAATGCTAGACTTCTTAGGAGCTTTAAAATGCTACTGTGTTATCATCTATCACCAGAAAGGAAATAGAGAATACAGTATTTTCCAAACTTAATGACTACAAAATCTTTATTCAACCCTAAAGCATCTTGTAAGAATAGTGTTCTGTTAAAAACAATTGTAAAATTTTCATTCATGTTAATGGGAACAGAAGTGGAAAGTCTATTAATTGAGAAAACTGGGATGAGTTCAAAAGTTAAAGGTTTCTTTACATAAAAATAAATACAAATGACAAAAATTTATCATTTTATGCTGATATATCTAATGCCAACTAAATACAATAAGATTTTTTCTTTCCCCATTCTATATTTATTTGTCTTTTCTCCCATAGTGAGAACTCTGGCTCCCAGAAATATCCCTGTGTTTACAAATTTGCTCAGCCCTACAATACATAATTCCTGCTTCTGTACTCTGAAAGGATAGAAGCAATGAAAGTACAGCCACAGTGAGCACACCTTACCACTGTATCTTGTTTTCTAAATACTGTTCCCTATTAAATGTAAAATAGGAGTACTTAGAGAAATGGCCAATTCCAGGGAAAGTAGAAGATGATTCTGGAATATCTTATTGTGTCAGAAAGTATGCAAACACTCAAAAATGAGGGGTCCTGTCCAAATGACACAAGAACCAGTTTTGAAAAATTTCCCACTGTTGGCCAAATTTGGGAAAGTATATCTTCAAAAAAAAATAATGACAGTTATGGATTAAAACACAATGGGTATTTAGAAAAATTATTGTGGATACCAGAGATGTGCAGCAGGGCAATACAGATATATAGCAGTTTTCACTATCAAGTTAACACTGGGAATATTTTCTTGTAAAATTAAAAATAATTGGGAAGAATTATATTTGTTACTTATATACAGTATACTAAATATTTTAAAAGAGTAAGTGACTCACTTCATTACAGTTTTCTAAATGATTTTGTTGCTACCCAAGGATGCTGTGAAAATAAATGAAAAGAGATCTGGTCAATGAAAAAAAATCACAACAAACATAAAAGAATTCATGATTTACATAGTAACAGTAAAAACCAAGCAAACAAATAAATTCAGGGAGAAGGGAAGACTCTTACAGTAGAATGCCAACTGATCATTGTCAAAGAATGATAGAGTTGGAAAAATCACCATTCTTCAACTTATATAGTAAGAATAAATTCAGGCAAGAATGATCTTTTATAGAGTGTCTTTTCTACATTACCTGTGGCTTAACTCTTTGTAAGTGAAATTATGAGCAATAATTATAATGTGTAGACTACATAAATATAAAAGAATAAGGTTTATAGAAAAGCTCTATTAAAAGTCTGCATGCAGTGCTGATGGTTTTCTTTTTTCACAAAACTATCCCAAATTTAATGATGTGATTTAGAATTCTTAGCAGCATTTTGACCAGTTATCTAAATTGGGTAGCTTAGACTTCTGTCTCTAATCTTCAGTCATTAACGTTTTTCTTGATGAGTTCTGATGTACCATATGTTCTTTTCCAATTTTCCTTTTTGTATCATTTTGTCTAAACGAAGCTAACATCAAAGTATAAAATTGACTATTTTACCTACACACTCCTTTTTTTGTCTTTTATATAGTTATTTTGATTAGATATTTCATTGCTAACCACCTAATGTGCAGTACTTTACATCTACTTTAAAATTTTAAAAACAGTTGGTTATATTTGATATGTTGGTGAAAATTAAGGAAACAATAAGGAAACTTATAAAAAATAATCTTATAAGAAAAATTCTTAGCAGCTTTCTAAATTTATCAGTTACTTTTTCTAAGTTAAACACATTTTTATAATACTGACTAAAAAAATCATATAATTTTCACATTCTAAAGTAATTAGTGATATTTTAGGTGACTGTCAAAATAACTAACAAAATTGTATGTTTCTACAATTAATGGAACTTGTTTCGTTCTTTTTTATATCTCTTCTTTCTTAGTTTCTGGGAAAGTACAAGTAGGCATCATGAGTCTAGGAGATAATTTTGACTTGAGATTAAAAGCCACAAGTTAGTTATAGAAATAGAAAGTCATTTGGCAATTTTTTGAAATTTATATATATATATCAATATATTCAATTTTGATGTGATTCAAACCATAGTGTAGTCAAGTTATCTTGTCATAATTAATATCCATTTCATCACTACTTAAAATCTAATTTGAGATATCTTTCGATGATACAGATATAAACTGACAAGTTAAAAAAATAAATTAAACAAACTTATTTCAGTATGGATGGTTATTAAAATTGCTTGATCATTCCTTGATTTGCCAAATTTCCTGTCTTCTCTAAAGTAGGGGAATCAGCTGTCAAGGCACTTGAAAATATATTCTCTATAACTAGAACATATGTTATATAAAATACCTAACCTACCTAACATAACTTTATGTTCTTGTACATTAAAATACCTAATATAGTGATCTAGTTGTTAGGACTTATCACTGCTTTAAAGAAATTCTCCATGGTAGAAGAATAGAAAATCTAATCAGTGAAGAAAATGCACACATTTTCTGTTATTAGTATATGTACATGCAAAGTCAACTGGATATGAATTTAGTCCTCCTTAAAAAAAATAGTGCAAGTAGTTCTGTTCTTCATGATTTAATAATTACAGCAAATATTGTGTAAGTTTAGGTTCTTGAAATATGAATGTATCCTTCTTGCAAAAGATATAGGTAGAAGAAAATTATGTCCACTAGCTTGGCAAGATATTGCAAGAACAAATTAGTCTTCTTCTAAATGGCCTCAAAGCAGTTTCTTGCAAGGGAAAAACATAAAGGATAATATCCAACTTCACTGTGTGGAATTAGGAAACATCATCTGAATTGCTGAAAAATCAGAATCATTAGAAAATCACTTAAAGACAATCAGCTCCTGCAAAAAACATAACATATAAGGTCATTTTAAATACTGCTGCTAATAAGGATAGTTTATCTGGGCCTGCTTTATTGATTAGATCACAATTATGATTAGATTTAGACATCAAGTTCTGGTAAAGGTAAGGACAAGGGCTACGCTTTATTTAACTTTGCATATGGGATGGCTAACTTAGAACCTTATATATAAAATGAACATAATGAAAATATTCTGCATATAAATGGTTGAATGAATAGCTGAATGAGTAAAATGTTTGAGGAGTTTGTTTCAGCTGAACAAAATATCTCATAAATTAGTTTTTTCCCTATAATAATTATATTTTACTTAAAGGTAAACTTTAGTTCCATATATTGACCACTAAGAAAATTAGAAATGGCTTCATCTTAGTTAAAATGTATACTGGAAGAACATAAACTCAAAGGAATTTGTTGAACACTAGTTCTGATTTTTAACACAACCATTTTGTTCATTAGAAATCCTATGTAAAAAATACTTAACTATAGTAACATTTTAATGGAAAATTTAGAAAAAGAATCTGGGATTAATTATTTGATTAATATTGTCACCAAAACCCATGGAGAAAACTTAAGTAGAGTAAGGGGTTATCAATTGCAGTGAAAGGGAAAAAAGATGTTGCTATTTCAGTAGGTTAAGGGAAGGCCTCTTTGATAAGGTGATATTAGAACAGGGACCTGAAGAAAGAGAAGAGGCTAATCATGAAGATATCAGAAGGAGGCTTTTTCAGGCAGAAGGGAGAGCAAGTACAAAGTGTGGCCTGGAGTGTGAGTGGCGTACTTGAGCAAATTGCAAGGAAATGAGAATGGCCAAGGTGGGAATAATGGGGAACGGAGTGGAAGTAGATAAAGTCTGGAGGGTAGTACCAGGTCAGTTCATGTAGCCTTGTAGGCCATTTTAGGGATTTGGGATTTTTACTTGAAAGAGATGGGAAGTCATTAAAATGTTTTGAGCAGAGGATTGGGATGATCTTATTTGCATACATTTCAAAAGGATCACTCTGGCTCAGAGAAAAGAAGAGGAAAATGAAGAGTCTATTCGGTACAGGCAGGATATGATGGTGAATTGTTACTGTGAACAGAACTTTGGAAGTGCTAGGAAGTACCCATAAACTTAGTAGAATTTTAGGAAAAGCCAACAAGATTTGCACTTGAATTAAATGTTTGGTCAGGGATACACCCAAGGTGTTTAGCCTGAGCTGCAAACCTGAAGGATGATGTTACATTTTATTAAAATGGAGAAGACTAAAGAGGGAGTATGTTTGAGAAGACAGAAATCAAGAGCTTGGGGCAAGATTATGATGTCCTCTGGAGAACCAAGTCAACATGTTTTAAGTTGGTGGCTGGGGACAGAGTTCATGGAAGAGATGGGGACTGCGGAGTCATTAGCATTTAGATAGTGTTTACTAGATGAAATCACCCTGGAAGTGAGCGAATTAGTAAAGTAAAATTCCTATGCCTTAAAAATATAATAGAAAACTTTTAAGTTCCTTTATCAGACCTATCAAGTCCCATACTTTCAATCACTGAAAATAAAGATGTATCTTGAAAATAAAGGAATAGTTGGTTGTTTGTATTCATTATGAAGTATCTTTCACTTTACTTTTTAGAATAAAAAGAAATGGAATATATTTTGGCTCCACAGCAAGAGTACTATGTATGAGGAGTCTGGCTTCTGTTTACAAACTTATGTATGATTTTTCAGGCCCAACCATAGGCAATTACAAAGGCTTTACCTGGCAGTCCTCACGGGGAAAGCTGCCTTCCCCACACCAGAATCGGGGCACAGCCAGTGCACTGCAGGCTCTGAGGGGAGTTGCAGGCAAGGGTTCAGAGCCCCTTACCTGGTGTGGTCTTCTCATATTTTCATTCCTAGCCCAGGCATCTTCTTTCCCACGTCTTCATGTGGGGCCTTGGGTAGAGGTACCTCTGCTGTGACCTCCTTAGGAAGTAAGAGGCAGAAAACTTGAAGGCAATTTTACCCAGTCTGACCCAGTACTTGTTCACTCCTAGTCCTTTATCTTTGCTCTCCTCCCAACCCAGGGTCCGTGAAACTGCCAGGGCCTTTTGTTAAGGGCTTCCTCAAACCCTGAGTGACCCAACCCTCGCTTCTGTGTTAATCCACTTGACACCAGACTGATGTGCCATTTTGGAGAAGTGAAAGGGGGAGTTGGAGCTTTTTCCTATTTCAGACTCTAGCTTATATCATAGCAGTAAGTAGTTAAAGGTTTAACTCTTTCATTTTGGGTTTGTTGTTTAATGCACTACTCGGACACTTCATGGCTCAGCTCTCTCTCTCAGTTCAGCTCCTGACAATGTAAATTATCCTTGTATATATTTTTATCAAAACAAATTCAATATATTTTACCAACATTGTGTAGCTTAAATTTATATTGAGGTATTGTCCTACACTTGACATGTATTATGATTTTAACATTTCCTGATATTCAGGTAGTTATTACAAAAATTCTATAGGCACTTTTTTTTGATAGACAAATACTGCTGTGGCCTTATGTTAATGCTTTCGTATTCCCACTAATGTCTTGAAAAATAAATAAACAAATCATATTTCATTCACTAGGCTCTTTCTCCTGCTAATTCTTCTATCAACATTGTTAAATAATTATACCCCCAATGAATTAATGGTAAGCTGCAATCTTGGTGTTGTAACTACAAATTACTTTAGCATAACTACAATTACTCAATTTTTAAAACCTTATTTTTATTGCTTGTTTGGTATAAAAGTTGATAAAGTTTAACCTACATTAAAATCTGTCATTATTTAATATATGACATTCTAAGTTTTTCTTGAGAAGATAAAATACTGAAATTCAAAGAAAATGCCATTTTGAGCCTAGATTTACAGGAAAAAAGTTAACTATGAACCATCATGAAAAGTGAAATATGTCTATTAAGAAGATTGCTTAACTTTTACCTAGTACCTTATGTTTCATAAGAATTTTGATATTCAAATATTATTCTTATTTTTATTTTTAATGTTGTGAATAGGATTCAAAGGACCAGAATGTCTTAGGCACAACAAATACAGTTCACTGAGATTTATGTAGAGGAAATGAAATAGAAATAGGTGTCAAAAGCTGGTTCTATTTTCAGCTCTGGCTTGCTAGCTGATGACTTCTATCAAAATCACTAAACCTCACTGAGTCCCAATTTCCTCAATCTCTAAAATTAATTTAGTCAGAACATTATTACAGTAATCAAATTAGTTGGTAGAGTTAAAAATGACATATATTGTGCTGTATACTACTCAATCCTGCAGTACTTTACTATGATGTTAAATTTGTGTAATGTCTTGGTGAAATGTATTGGATCTTCCACGTGGCAACAGGTAGACCACATCTAGGGAGTCTGGAGCCTTCCCTTTCTACCTCTCAATACCTTCAGTTCTTTGCCCCTTTGTTTCCTTACTGCCCACCAGGCCAAATGACCTCAGATATTCCTTTATTCAAAGGACATTTGTTCTTGTAGGATCAATCCCTTCTCTCAGCAAGAACCCTCTCTCCTTCCTCACATCCCACAGGGCTAGATTGTCTGGGCTGGTCAAAGTGAAGGAACACCAGTCAGAAAGGAATGGCCTTGTGTTAGAAAGAGCTCTGGAATTAGCCTTGAAAAGGCTCATATCTTTGGCCTTAATTGAGTACTTCTTTAACTTTCAGAAAATAACTAATTCTTGTTTTCTTAACTGTGCAATGGGACTAGTGGTACTCTTTAGCTACTTCTTGACATTGTGAAGATCAAATGAAATAAGGTCCCCTAATGCCTTATAAATGGTAAAACATACAAAAATAAGTGGATATTACAGTTCAGAAAAACTCATCCGTTCTAGCAGAAGGAAGGCAGTGAAGACTCCCTGGAACCTCCCATCATTATGAAAAGGTGTTTGAGTGTTTAACAAAGGTCTTCCAGAGACAGTATCTCTCCTCTATTGCTTAACTGGAAGCATCAGTATAGAAGACAGACTGGGGAAGATGTATTTAGTCAAGGAGTTATTATTATCACTTCCTGAAAAACTGATCATCTAAGTGTAGAAATATATGATTTACCTACATTATCTCCAAATTTTATTTCAGAAAATCATGCAAGGTAAAGCTGGTAATGGTAATTCATCTGGAATTACCCCCAGTAAAGCTCTTACATATCTAATCCCGTGTTGACTTTCTTCTTGGAGAACCCAGGTATCCCATTGCACATTTACATATGTCACCCACCACTGCACATGCACCAAGGAAGGAATTCCTTTAGAGAATGAGCTCTAGTATTTACTTCAAAAAGGTCACATTGAAAGAATGGATAAAATATTCCTATAGTTTGGAAACCAGTAATAGAAATGAAAAATATTGACTCTGGTGAGATGAGGTAATCTTATTACTCTCCGTAACATCAACTATATTTGAAATTTCTTGATGATTCTTAATTCCAAAAATTGGGTCTTATCACTTCAAATGTTTCTACAGTAATTCTTAAGACTAGTATATAATATTATGCTGTGTCTAGAAGAAGACCTTGAAATAGAAATGAGTAACAGATGGTTTTTCATATACTGGAACGACTTTTGACTTAGATATTCAAGATGAGATTCAGAATACTTGGACAATATTCAGTTGTTCAGGAACTGATGAATGGAAAACTCAGGTGATTTATTTAATGAGATTGGATATAGTAGATGGATAGTGTTTGACTCTAAACCACTTTTCTTTTGTTTGTTTCTATAAAAAGACCAGGTATAACATATGTCAAATGATTACCATTAGTATAGTCAGAATTTCATGAAACAAACAAACAGAACAGAAAACATTTTAAAACCTGAAAGTTGTTAATATATCCTTGGGTAAATATCCATCAAAACTCTGTGGTGAAAACTTAGTGAAGATTTTTTTATATTTAGAAGAAAGTTAGAAATATTCAGTAGAAAAGGTGATGATGGCAATAAGAGAAAAGCTGAGTCCAAGGTTTTTGTTTGTTTGTCTTGTGACTATTAAAAGCTGTTACCAAAGAAATAATATTTATACTCCAATCTATTTGAATAGGAATTAAAACAATAGTAAGATTCCTCAAGCACTTTGTGATTGTGATTATCACAAATAGGTTGATTATTTCCATTTTTCACAGTTTACTAGAAAATGTTTAAATCTGTTGTTACTTGTTATTTTTATGATTTTTGAAAGTCCTATTTCATTAATAGCTGCTCTCATCTATCCTGAGGGCAATTTGGCTTCACTTTGTTACTTTGTTAATGTATTTTCAAAATGATAGTATGTTTGTGGTGGTATTTCAGCAATTTGGAAATAAAATATTGTTCTAAAACAATATCATTTAGAAAAATAATTCATGATGTTTATAAGAATATTTCACATTGAGAGCCACCATTTTTTTAACATCTTTATTGGAGTATAATTGCTTTATGATGTTGTGTTAGTTTCTGCTGTATAAAAAAGTGAATCAGCTATATGTTTAAATATATACCCATAACCCCTCCCCTTGCATCTCCCTCCCAACCTCCCTATCCCACCCCTCTAGGTGGTCACAAAGCATCAAGCTGATCTTCCTGTGCTATGCAGCTGCTTCCCACTAGCTATCTATTTTACAATTGGTAGTGTATATATGTCAATGCTACTCTCTCACTTCATCCCAGTTTACCCTTCCCGCTCCCTGTGTCCTCAAGTCTGTTCTCTACGTCTGTGTCTTTATTCCTGTCCTGCCCCTAGGTTCATCAGAACCATTTTTTTTTTTTTTAGGTTCCATATATATGTGTTAGCATATGGTATTTGTTTTTCTCTTTCTGACTTACTTCACTCTGTATCACAGACTATAGGTCCATCCACCTCACTACAAATAACACAATTTCATTTCTTTTTATGGCTGAGTAATATTCCATTGTATATATGTGCCACATCTTCTTTATCCATTCATCTATCGATGGACACTTAGGTTGCTTCCATGTTCTGGCTATTGTAAATAGTGTTGCAATGAACATTGTGGTACATGTCTCTTTTTGAATTATGGTTTTCTCAGGGTATATGCCCAGTAGTGGGAATGCTGGGTCATATGGTAGTTCTATTTTTAGTTTTTTAAGGAACCTCCATACTGTTCTCCATAGTGGCTGTATCAGTTTACATGCCCACCAACAGTGCAATAGGGTTCCCTTTTTTCCACACTCTCTCCAGCATTTATTGTTTGTAGATTTTTGAGGATGGCCATTCTGACCTGTGGGACGTGATATCTCATTGTAGTTTTGATTTGCATTTCTCTAATGATTAGTGATGTTGAGCATCCTTTCCTGTGTTTGTTGGCAACCTGTATATATTCTTTGGAGAAATGTCTTTTTAGGTCTTCTGCCCATTTTTGGATTGGGTTTTTTTTTTTTTTTTGGTATTGAGCTGCATGAGCTGCTTGTAAATGTTGGAGATTAATCCTTTGTCAGTTGCTTCATTTGCAAATATTTTCTCCCATTCTGAGGATTGTCTTTTTGTCTTGTTTATGGTTTTCTTTGCTGGAGAGCTACCATACTTAATGTTTCTGTGACTTGTGGTTAATTTATTTTGCTTTTAATAGAGTTAACCCATTTCTTTTATCCTTCTCCATATCAAACCATGAAAGATGGAAACACACCACACACACACACACACACACACACACACACACACACACACACACACACACACACACACTGTATTTAGTCAGGTTAATCTAAGTTCAAGTCTCACTCTGCTATTTACCAACAGCATGACCTGCACAGATAACTCTAGTACCAAAACCTTCAGTACCTAATTTAAAATAAAATAACTACCTCATAGGGAGACTGCAGGAATTAAATGAAATAATGCATCAAGCATTGCCACTATTTAAGCACATGTTGACAATGAATTTCCTTCCCTGACATGGATCCATTTCCTACCTTCATAGCCAGGAGTTTTTCAGATAGTAGAATTAAGGCATCCATAAAATCATTAAATAAGCTTTTCAAGATGACTGTGAATAAAATGTACTCCATAAAATTTTCTTGTGGTAGAGAAAAATTGAAGATTGAATAAGCGTAGAATATTCAACTTGGAATTAATCTTTATGAATTCAAAAATACTATTTTTGAAAACCCCTTATTACGTGTATGTTCCTTCATTACTTAACTTGGTTTGAAATAACTTCAGTAATGGTAAAATTGCCTGAAATAAATAATGTATAAGTCATTTTTTTCCAATTGTTATTTTCCTTGAAATATTAAAAGTATATTTGTGCATGTGCACATTTATTGCTTAAGTTATTGAGCTAAAAATATTGTTTTAAATTGTCATATGTATGAGATATCATATCAAATAGCCTGTGGAAATGGAAATTTAGCTTCGGGAAAACCCTCTGGGAAGATACATCTCACAACCTTCTTGAGTTAATTATCATTCAGAAGATCTTGGCCATATGTAGCAAGTAATATTCTCTGTCAGGTATGGAACAATTAATGCTGAATTTTATTTGCTAGAATTTTATATAAAATATATGTAATATATTTTATGCAATAGGCCTATAGTTTTATTTGTTTTTTCTTTTCAGATTTTAAAATATATTTTCTGGAAAAGTCAAATTGAGAGGTTTTTAAAACTTATTTCTAGTCTATTCCTTGAAATGTAAAATAATCCCTTGTTATATGTCTCTGACTCCAGTGCCTTTTCCCCTTGATTCACATTGTTGTTGGCATACCTAATACTTTTATGTCAATCGTGCCTATTTCATGTTGCCTTGTTACTATTGTGTAATTGCACAAAAGTACAAAAGTATTCTAAAATGTCTCAATTATTTCTCTAGTTGATGTTTTATCTTCCTTAGATTTACAACTTTGGTTACATGAGTTATCTTTTTTATTCTCTCTTGTTTTATAAGTGATTTTTCTCTTTTATTCTTTAATTGCTTGCCTGTGTTTATCAATTCATGTCATGTTTATCAATCTTTAATTTTTTCTTTACTATTCTTTATTTTCTGGTTTTCCTGCATTTGTTGTATTGTTTAATTGAATTTTTATTCGATCCATTTCCTTTTTTTTCTAACTGATGGTAACATTAAATACTGCCCAGTTACCTGATTATATATATATATATATATTGCATTCCATACTTTTTAAAAGAAAAATTTTGTACATTTGTTGTATTGTAACAAGGTATAATTATGAGTCTTCTCTTTTGAATCATTATTTCAATGATTCTTTCAAATAATAGTTATTAATTTTGTCTTATGTGGTAGCTATTTTGGCCCCTGACTATCTGAAGCTACAACTTAGAGGATGATCTATTAATCAATTAATAAATATGTGTGTATATACTTATAAAAGTTACTGCTTATAATAAGTGCTACATAGTGAATAATGGGCCTCAGATCAATCATATATAGAGAACAGAGAATAATGAAGGGGGTCCCACATTTACAGAGTAGTCAGAGGATTCCTCTTTCAGATTACACTTAAGCTTAGATCTACAATATAAGAATGGGCCAACAAAGCAAACTGTAGGGAAAAGAATAATCTAAGCCAAAATAAAAAATTATGCCAAGGTTCTTTGTTGTGAACACCCAGGGTCTTTGAAATGGCACTAGATAAACTTGTAGATGTTGGCAAGGCCAGATACCGTAGGAATTTCTAGGAAATAAGTAACTGAATTAAGTCCTACCTTTTAATTGGGGAAAAGTCAAAAATCACATTATAAAACAAACAAACAAATCATGTATGCTGGGAAGTGTTGTTGCAACCTTTTCTTGAAAACACAGTCTACAGTGGAATTGGTTCAGTAAATAATGGAACTCTAGAAATATGATTTGATTCATATGCTTTCAAAGAGCCAGTCACATCTTTACTTCATTGAATGTATCGTTTTAGATTAAATGCTACTTTAATTTTCATCTTGATAGTTTAAGGAAAGCAAGTCATGGTTGAAAACTACACTATTATAAAGCCCATTAAGAAACATACATTTTCCATAATAGTAGAAAGAGCATTTCAACTTATTAGCTTTCTCTATGATGAATCACAAAATGAATCAGCTTTACACTAGGAAGTCAGCTCAGCTCAATAAACTAATCAATGAACTAAGGCTTGAGCATATGGTGTACACACTCTACTCCCCCCAAGATATTTTAAGCTCATCAAAATAGTCCAAACCAGATGCAGATCCAATTTTTTTTTTAATGCAACAGTAAAATCTATCCCAGAAATGATTTTTTTACACACTCTTTGGAAGATTTTACAATATATTCTCAGGCATTCTTGAATGTCTATTTTCCTCACTGTTCAACCAATCAATCAGAATATAATGGAAAGTAACTCTGTAAAAATTGAGGAAGCCTGTAATACAATTGGCTTTTCATAATTATGTATTTATTGGCAAAGGTTAGGAAAGTGATAAAAACATTCAAATATGACTTACGTATAGATTGACACCAATGCATTCTTCTTGTAGCATATGCTCAGCATCATAGAATATGAAATAGAGGGGTTGTGAGATCCACATTCATCTAGGCATACATGCCTGTCAATAATAATTTGCTGCAGGCAAGTCACCATGCTAAGTGTTTTCCTCCCTTTGCTTCCTTTAATGCTTGCGATAAGCTTGTACGGTGTCTAAAAGAATAGAGGGTTTTTGGTTTTTTTTAATCCATAATGACAAGAAATTCTGGGATAAGCAGTCTAAGGCTTATGTGGCAACTCATCAGTGGTATAACGATCTTTATTTTTTTCTATATATCAACTTTTGCACCTCCAGGTCTTCTGTTTGAATTCTAAGAGGAAAAAGGGGAAGGCCAAAAGCTGACAGGCCTAAGGGCTGATTGCAGACACTAGTCTATTTCTTAAGAAGAAAAAGAAAATCTTGCTAGAAGGAATACCCAGGCACTTTCTTACATATAATTGAGAACTGGATCACAGGTCACCCTTAAATTATAGGAAAGTATGGGAAAACACATATTTATTTTCTTTATTTTCCTCTATAGTAGAGAAAGCCTAAGGGAAAGATAGGGTTTTGGAATATTTTTTTATTGAAGTATAGTTGATTTACAGTGCTGTGTTAGTTACAGGTGTACAGGAGATTCAATTATATATATACATATATATATTCTTTTTCAGATCCTTTTCCAATGTAGATTATTACAAGATATTGAATATAGTTCCCTGGGCTATACAGTAGGTAGGTCCTTGTTGTTTATCTATTTCATATATACTAGTGTGTATATGTTAATCCCAAACTATGACTTACATGCAGATTGATACCAATGCATTCTTCTTCTAGGATATGCTCAGCATCATAACTTCTGTATATCTATCTATTTATCCCTCCCCCCTTCCCCTTTGGTAACCATAAATTTGTTTTCTACATCTGTGAGTCTATTTCTGTTTTGTAAATGAATTCATTTGTATCATTTTTGATATTCCACATATAAGTAATATCCTATATTTGTCTTTCTCTGGAATATATTTTTTTGGCACTCACTTTATAGTGTCTGCTACACATTCTATAGAGTCAGTACATTTATTATCATCCATGTTTTACGGTTGAGATGAGTGTGGCTCAACCCTTGAAGGGGTTAAGCAGTTTTCCTAGTGCCATGTGGTTGGTCAGTAACTAGTAGATCTAGGCTACAAACTGTGCATCTGAATTCAGAGTCACATTTTCAACTGCTATATAAAGTTGTTTCCTATTACAGTCCTGGATCAAAAAGTCATTATTTCAAGAAATCTCCCTTTCATAAGCCTTTCCCCTCACGTAAACATCAAGGGCAGATATTAACAATTCTGGAGCATCTGCAAGACACCAAGTGTTTCCATAAATGTTATCTTTATGAATCCTTTGAATTATATGTTACCTCCAATTTTTAGATTAAAAAAAACCGCCAAAGCTTATGAATTTAAGTAATTTGTCCATGGCCACACAGAAGTAAGGGAGGGCTAGGATTTGATTACAATTCTGCATAATTTCAAAGCTGTTTCTCTTTTTTACTACACAATAAGGTTTTAATTTTCCTAAATATAAATGACTATTGCTGATACTACTCATCTATATCTAGTCTGCAAAGAAGATTGTGGAAGTAATTTAACTTCTGTATATCTATCTATCTTCTATAGATAGATATATAGACATATTTAATTGTGGTTAAAAACAATTTATTATCTTAATCTGTACAGTTCAGTTGTGTTAGCTATATATACATTGTTGTGCAGCAGCTGTCTAGAAGTTTTTCATCTAGCAAAACTGAAACTCGGGACTTCCCTGGCGGTCCAGTGGTTAAGACTTTGCCTTCCAATGCAGGGGTGCAGGTTTGCTCCCTGGTCAGGGAGCTAAGATCCCACATGCCTCGCTGCCAAAAAACCAAAAAACATAACACAGAAGGAATATTGTAACAAATTCAATAAAAACTTTCAAAAAATGGTCCACATCAAAAAAAAAAAATCTTAAAAAACCCCCAAAACTGAATCTCTATATCCATTGAACATCTCCCAATTTCTCCCTTCCCCAAGCCCTTCACAAGTACCATTCGACTTTCTATTTCTATGAATTTCACTGCTTTAGATACCTCATAAAGGGGAATCTGCAGTACAGGTGCACCCCACTTTTCAAAAGTTCACTTTATGCCACTTCAGTCTTATGGAAAGACCTACATTGGTACCTGATTTTGCTAACTGAAATAAATCCTAAGAGGATTTTTGCTTTTACCAAAAACAAAAAAACAAAAAAACAAAGTGAAAAGTTAAAATAGTGTTCAGCATTTGTTTTTTGATAAGCTTTTATAGAGGCAGTGCACAGCCTGAGCAGCAAGAATGGCACCACCAAGCTCCTTCTCCAGGAACTACACAACATCTCAGCATCAATCTGCCATAGCTTTTAACTTTGTGAGCATATGTACTTTATTTCTATTTATTGTGGGCATCTGTTAGCAAGATGTGTCCTAAGGTAATCACTTCTTCGCTTTACATGGTTTAGGCTTAGAAAAGGTTTCATAAGAATGCACTTATTTCATTTAGTGTATTGTCCCAAGTTTTATCCATGTTGCAGCATGTGGCAGAATTTTCTTCTTTTTAAAAGCTGAATAATATTCCATTGTATGTATATACCACATTTTCTTTATCCACTCATTTGTTGATAGCTATTGGGTTGCTTCTACCTTTTGGCTATTGCTGCAATGAACATGGGTGTGCAACTATCCCTTCAAGATCCTGCTTTCAATTCTTTGGGATATATAGGATTGCTGAATCATTGTAGAAGTAATTTTAATTAATAAAAGGATTTAAAATATGAAATCTGTATATTCCATTTGGAGAGTGCCCTTTTTTTCCTTCACCCTTTATCCCTGCAGTCTCATGCTAGGACAATTAACATTTGGCCTTTGACTTCTCAGTTATATATTAATATAAATAATCTTGTTTCTCCAGTTCATCAGTATGTGGATCCTGTATGCATAGAGAGGCAATTTGTAGAGTGATGTAGAGAACAGGTCTCAGGCTGGCATGCCAGGGTTTAATCCCAGGTATGCTACTCACTTTCTCTGTGTCCTTGAGCAAGTATATCAGACACTCTGTGCCTCAGCTTCGCTGTGTAAATTACAAATAAAATAGTAACTACTTCTTAGGGATGTTGTAAGAATTAAGCTAGTTATTATGAATAAAGTTCTTAGGATAATGCCAAGTATATATTATGTACTGGCTAAAGTTACTTTTTCTTATTTTTATTTATATTTTACCTCCCACTCTTTTTTTTTTTTTATTCTCAGAAGCCATTCCCTCTCACAATTCCTCATAGAAAAACATGGCTCATTCTCACTATACTTAGTTCAGTGTGTCACCTGCAATTTCCTGTATTACAGTTTTTTGTCAAAGGTGGTTAAATCAGAATTGAACTATGGTGTGCTTGTGTATCACAGATGTTCAATTGCAGACCAGTCAATACCATCAATACATTTGAAAGTTTCACCCTCATGTGCAATTGAATTTTTGAAAATAGTTCTAGGTACATAGTGAAAGCTCAGCATGTACTATTACACTTTAGTTTATAATAATTATTGAAGTCAGAAACTATGTCATATTCATTGTTGTAATCCTAGCAAAAAAGAAAGAGCTAGAAAGACCTGGATCTTGTCTTTCCTGGTCCTGCTTCTCTTCTTCCATTCAAATTATCAAGAAAAAGAGGTGTGTAATAGAGACAAAGGAAAAGAAAAACACTCTAACTGGAATTTTGGTAACAAATGTCAATTAAAAAAAAAAATCTGTAAAGTAGCCCTTTGCTCTTAGAACGAACATATACGTAAAAATTTACTGCACTAATGTGCACCAAATAATACCTGCCTATATCAGAGAAAATAGAGCTGGAGAGATAGAGAAGCTTTTCTGATGCATAGGTCAACTTTGCCAAGGCATCCTGATGCAGCCATGGCTGGTGACTGCGCAGTGAGAGGCACAGAGCTCCGAGTTGCCAGCGGATGCCTCTAGCTCTGTTTTTCCAGGCAGAGAGAAAGTAATTATGTGACCATAAAGGTCGTTAACTGTAATCAGTTCTAAATCTCTCAGTAGTGCCCTCAAACATTGTTCTGGGTGTTTACCATTTTCCCCTCCAAATGTCGCCAGTCTTCTGCCCTCTGCTCTGTGTCCCAGAAAACTGACCTGTAGGGATCAAATCAAATGCCCCTTGCTCTCGGCTTCCAGTTAAGTTTTGCCACTGAGGAGCACTAGCAGAAGATTGTAGGGAAGAAGGGAAATGATGTCACTGAGGTATTTATTCCACAGGATCCTCCAACAAGGTTGCCACAAGTTGCCAGGGTTGCCACAAGTTGACAGCATCTGTCAGATGTCCTTTTGCCCACAGTTATTTCTTTCTTGCTCCCTGCAACTACTCCCTCCCCTCTGATCCTTTGGCACCAGCTCTTCCTTCTGGAATTAGTTTCAGGATTCTGGAAGATGCTTGGAGGCTTTCCTAAGTCTTTCCCATACTTTTGTAAAGTGTCCTTTTGTTAAACCCTCCTCAAGTTACACAATTCAACTATCCCATCATTCTCCTTCTGGGACCATGACTGAAAGACACATCAAAACACTCTGAGTTAAGAGTACATGTTCTTACCTTTCTTACTCATCCTTGAGAAGACAAAGTCAGGAAAGATGGGAGGGATTATGCACGCAGTACAAATGGCTCTAGTTCTTTTATAATATGTCTTAAAATCCAGAGTTTATAAATACAGAATTTATAAGCAAACGACTGAACTTGATGTGTGTCATGTTGTCTGGGTCACCCAAGCTCACGGTTTCTAGTTTGCCAAACGGAATGTTTACTATTGGTCCCTCATATGGCACAGGCTTTGCTACTCATCAGCTGAGATCATTAATTTTAAAATGTGTGGTAAAACAATATGCTAATATTAATTATTAATATCAATGCAAAGTGAGGTTTTCACAATTTTGAAATTTTATTATAAGAGTAATCTTTTAAAAAGATAAGCCAGGGGCTTCCCTGGTGGCGCAGTGGTTGAGAATCTGCCTGCCAATGCAGGGGGCACGGGTTCGAGCCCTGGTGTGGGAAGATCCCACGTGCCGCGGAGCAACTAGGCCCGTGAGCCACAACTACTGAGCCTGCGCGTCTGGAGCCTGTGCTCCACAACTCTTAAGAGAGGCCGCGATAGTGAGAGGCCCGCGCACCGCAATGAAGAGTGGCCCCCGCACAGAAACGAAGACCCAACACAGCCAAAAATAAAAAAAAAAAATAAATTAATTAATTAAAAAAAAAAACAGAAGTAATATTGTAAAAAAAAAAAAAAGTAAAAAAAAAAAAAAGATAAGCCATAATGAAGAATTGAAATTTTAGCACAATAATTTAAAACGTTTAAAGCTAAAAAAGTGAAAAAAGTAAAAATTTAAATCTTAGTATGAACATAAACAATTTTTAGTAGTGTACTTGAATCAATATTCAGAAATTTGATTTATGGTAAATGTTGAATGTATCATTACTAAAGTTACCTATTATATAGTATTATCTTAAAGATGTTTTCCTATTTTATTGAGCATAAAAATTTTAACAAACTAATTTTTTGTGACTATTTGAATTGTAAATTTTAATTATTGAAGTGCACACCCTGAAATGCAGAGAGAAAGCTCATGAGTACTGTGTAAAGTGAACTAAATATTTATTCCAATAAAATTATTCAGAAAAAGCTGTTTGGATTTTAATACTGTGAAAAATGTTAAAAGCAAGATAGTATACTGACACAAACAATTTTAATGAGAAAACACACTTTATGCTGTCTCAAGGGGGAAAATATTAAAATTACTTTAGCAGTTGCATTTATCACTTTTCTTTTACTTAAAGCATTCTTGTGTCAATTTTAGTAGTAACAGCAATCTTCTCTCAAGATTAGTCTACTTTATCTACTTCAGAAAACACTGACATAATTATGAAACATGCATTTTCATTAATAAAACAGATTCACAACAGTTTTTTTAGCAGATTTTAAAAAAGAGAACATAGCTTTGATTAATGTTTCTGTGAGAGGAGTTGAGACTATAAAGTACAGTGGAGAGCAATTAACTGTATTATTTTTTTAAAATTAAGAAAATGCATTTTAAAAAATGTGGTGCCTTTTTAAATAGCACAATAAAGTTATTCCAAAACAGGGGTTGGCAAACTTTTTCTGTAAAGTGCCAGAGGGTAAATATTTAGGCTTTAAGGACCACTCGATTTTTGTTGTACCTACTCAACTGTGCCGGTACAGTGCAAAAGCAGCCGCAGACAATATGTAAATGAAGGGGTATGGCTGTGAGCCAGTTACTATTGCTGTGACCATAGTGTGCCACTCCCTTTTATAAAAAGTAAATACAGGCATAGCTCATTGTACTTTGTGCATTGCTCATTGTATATTGTACATTGTGCTTTGCTTTATTGTGCTTTGCAGATATTGCATTTTTTACAAATTAAAAGTTCGTGGCAGCCCTGGATCGAACAAGTCTGTTGGCGCCATTTTTTCCAACAGCATTTGCTCAATTCCTGTTTCTGTATCACATTTTGTTAATTCTCTCAATATTTTGAAACTTTTCGTTATTTTTATATTTGTTATGGTAATCTGTGATCAGTGATCTTTGATGTTACTGTTACAATTTTTTGGGTGTGCCACAAATCATGTCCATATAAGACAGCAAACTTGATTGGTGAAATGACACAAAGAATTGAGGATATTACATAAACTTCGTTGACAGAGCAGAGACAGGGTTTGAGAGGATTAACTCCAATTTTGAAAGACGGTCTACTGTGGGTAAAATGCTATCAAACAGCATTCCCTATTACAGAGATATAATTCTTGAAAAGAAGAGTCAATCAATGAGGAGAACTCCGTTTTTTGTCTTACTTTAAGAAATTGCCACAGACACCCAACCTTTAGCAAACACCCCCCAGATCAGTCAGCAGCCATCAATATCTAGGCAAGACTCTCCACCAGTAAAAAGATTATGACTTGCTGAAGGCTCAGATGATGGTTAGCATATTTCAGCAATATTTTAAAATTAAGGTATGTACGTTTTTTAGAAATAAAACTATTGTACACTTAATAGACTACAGTATAGTGTAAACACTATAATAACTTCAGTATTGGGAAACCAAAAAATTTGTGTGGCTCGCTTTATTGCGATATTCACTTTATTGCAGTGGCGTAGAACTGAACCGCAATATCTCTGAGGCATGCCTGGTAGTCTGTATTATATTTGATTGGATATCAGGAGTAATTTTTCAGAACTCTTATAGTACCTGTTTAAAATATATCAGCTGACATTGAGTCCACGCTGGAAATAACAAGTAAGGAGATAACAAAGATTACGCTCTTACTGAATAATATAGGGTTTCTGTGCTTTGAACAGAATTGAGTAGGTTGCTTTTTAAGTCTAAACACCTCTTCTGTGAAGGAAACTTGTTTTAGTTTTGGAATATGAACAATCACATTGTCATCAGAATAGTTCCTTGCAACTGAAAGAGAAGTGTATGTATAACTAGAGGTACCTGTATTTAATTTCAGGTTACAGGTATATGAGCTTGGAGCATGTATCTAATATACTGAGCCTCAGTTTTTCCATCTGTTACATAGAGGTCATTCGTTTGAAGTCTAAGTTATTAATATATAATGCACTTAAAGTTCCAGACACATGGCAAGTGCTCAAGAAACACTAAAACCTCCTTCATCTTATTCAGGTTTTTTTTTTTTTTAATGAAAACAGCATTGGACCTGAAGGAAGAGTCACAAACTTTCCTTTTTTTTTAAGTACTGTATTTTAGTGGCAGACAATTTTCCTTCACTAACTGCTTCCTCAAATGAAATAATACATTTTCATAACGCGAGGTATTTGGAATGGCCTGAGTATTAATCCTCGCTAATATGTATTTTTCTCATTGATTCACCTGGGGAATACTATCTGGCAGTTCTGATTAGGATGAAATCACAAGTTGTTAGAATAATCCAGATTCATTGTCTTGGTAGTGAAAATCATGCATAAATATTAACTATCTTTGCTTAACCTTTTAATTCATTTAGTTTAATTCATTTTCAGAACTCTGTGTCAAAGAGAACTCTTAAATTTATTTTCTTAATTGGAAAAAATGTGAAATAACATTGATCATAAATTAACTTCAATGCTAAAATCATGATTACATACTCTAAAACTAAAAAGGGACATATCTGTATGAAAACTATAAAAAAGACACATTTTAAGAGAATGTAACTATTTCATAACGTTACTGAATTTATTTTGCACTTAGAATCATTTAAGGACATAATACTTTGATAAATTGAGTAACTTTGCCACACACAAAATGCTCCCCAAAATGATGAAGCAGAAGCCACTACAAGCACAAGCCATAAAACTTTATTATACGATGTGACTACATACACCTTATGGACACAAATAACTCTTATTACAGTGGTTTATCGAGATCCAAACTATTTCTATTGAGGTCAACTATATCTTAAAAGTCCTTTAATTAGCTCTTTCCAGCTTAACTGCATTACAGGCTCATCTTAACTATTCCCAGACTCAAAGCTTCCAGGTACATATTTCATTGTCCAACAATAAATTAATTTATTTTGAGGCAAATATTTCAGAAATTGGTTGAGAATCAGAATCAACTTCCTGGATTTGTCTGGTCACACAGCAGCCTATTTCTATTCACAGTTCTCCCTTCCTCTCTTTGTCCAAATATATTATTTTTTTTCTTAGTTAGAAAGAAGGAAGAGAAAGTTATTTGAAGAGAAAGCCCTTTTCGTGAGGAACAGATTCTCACAAAATAATAATAATCTGGACAGATTATACTTCAGGAGATTATTCTTTTTTTCATGCCTAATGTGGGAAACATAGATCAGTAGGAAAAATAAACATTTGATTAAAATGTTAAAAGTAACAGCAAACAAGATTGTAATACATCCAGAATTTCCTTGCAGTGTTTTAGTGTTCATTTACACCCAAATACCTACTATGCAATACAGGATCCCCTCTCTTCTTACACACAACATGTCACTCAGTTGCCTGTTAATCACAGCTTCATGTTTGCCATTTTTCCTTTTTTTATTCAGGATCTGTCTTTCCCCCTTCCCTATTGAACTTCAGTCACCAGCGTACTGACCTTCATTCTTTCTCACCTCGTGTATTATAGTAGCTTCCTAACTGGCTTTCCTTACTCCAAACATCACACACCAATAAATGAAACTCTTGCAATATTAATAACGGTGCTTCTGTACTCATGTATCTTTGTGAACGCTTCAAGAATTTATATCACTCAGCCCTCTGAAGTTCAAATTCTTGCCTCTCTACCATAGGGCTAGACTTATCTTTCTAGCCTCATCTTTGCTTCCCTATATGAATCTTAACCTTCGATTGAAATGGAACTTTTATTTGTGCCCATGCTTCTGTTTCTTTATTCAAGCTGTTTACTCAACTGGAAAATGTATTCTCTGTTAACCTCGCCTATTGACATACTGAATTCTCAAGCTCCCACCTCTAAGCCTATATTCTCCAAGAAACTTTCCCAGAGTTATCCTCCATTCCTTAAATTGTATAACTAGTCTTCTGATTATATTATAATCTCCTCCAGAGTTCATTTTTATATTCCCTATTGTATCTAAGTCAGTACTTTATATATAAGAAGTGCTGTGTAAATATTTGAATTAGGTTATGTCATTTCCAAAATGCACAAGCAAAAAAAGACAGAACTGACCTTACATTGACTACAGCAGTGTGGTCAACAGTGTCTGGAAACTCCATTTGGAATGTTTTGATAGAGGGTTGGTAATGGTTTCTGTGACTTTATAGTGCTCTGTCAAGGGCTCGCTAGCAGTAAAAAACAATGACCAACAGAAACATAATACCAAGTATGTCTAGACTTCATTTGGTGTGACATTGAGGAGTTAAATAAATTTGATGATATAAAGAAAAATAGCTTGGTCAGAAATTATTTTCAAAATGTTTTTGGTGGGACATATGCTAAATTATTGAATGTCTAAGCGATCACTTAAACTCCAGCACTAAGATCAATGAAATAATTGTGAATGGTATCTTGCTGAATTTTGCAAGAGTGAAAATAGACACTGGTATAAAACTGATAATTTTGTACATGTATTTATTCATTTATTATATATCTAATCAATTTTTGGTTATTAATTTAAATTTTAAACTCAAACAAATCATCCTATCTAAATCTCTTGTGTAATCAAAGTACGAGATGCGTTTCTTCATAACACCTTGACTTGGAATACAATTTCACATCTTACAATTATGGGCCCTTGATGTGAGAGTACTGTCGATCATTCTTTTTGATGCTGAATCATTGGAAAGAATGCAGCTCTCAATATTGATCTTGTTCTTAAACTGAAATATAAGATATTTTATGATTAAATTTGATGTCAGAATATGGGAACACACTAAAGGGGAAAAAAACCCCTGGTGATTATTTGTATATTTACCCACATTTATTGTACTTTAACCTAAAGTTAATGTTTTTAAAACTCCTTAATGAAATCTATATCTTTAAAATAAAATGTAGCCAATGAATTATCTAATTTCTGCTTACATTAACACTTTATATTTAGTTAGATTTATTCTTTAATTTTGCCCTTTCCCTACTGAATTCTTAGGAAATCTAAGTTCTTTTTTTTTTTTTTTTTTTCCCAGAAACTACTTGGCCTTTTAGGAATTGATTTCAATTGAGTCTATCTATGCAATTCAAGAATAGATAAAATATTATCATGCAATTGTAAACCCAAGAGAATAAAATCATGCTAGTCACAATTTCCCTTCTTGATACTTCTAGATCCTGGTCACATATTTAGAGGATAGCTTGATGTGAATTAACACTTTTCCAAATTATTCTAAGTCCCTCTGCTCTAATTATCTCTCCCCTCATCTATATCCACTTTTTTGGTCTATATTAGTGTTAAAAACATTTAAATCAGTCAGGAAACACACGTACCAGTGAATCCAATAAAATTAAGATATAACTCACCTGGAAAAAGAGGAGGATTTTTTAAAAATTATTTCTCAAGATGATAAAACTAATACTTGAAAGAAGAGAGAAACAGGGATTAGACTGCATACCCTTTGAAAGTAAGCTCTACTTGATTTCTTATAAAAATAATCTAACTGCATTTTCACCTTTTCATTCTCATTTTTAGAAATAATAAGATTTTTACACACTTCCCTTTCTGATCTGCTTGTTTAAACAGAACTGCTCAAAATGCCACTGGCTTTGAAAACAAAGCACTAGTTTTGATGATATATACAATGAATGTATATAGAAAAGCATCTGTCATATTTTTATCATCTTATCATATTTTATTTCCAGTTGTAAATACTGTCAACATTTAAAGCCAAGTTAATGGAACACCAGTGAGAAAATCAAAACTATTAATATCAAGCATTTTTAAGAATTTTTAAATAAGGTCATGCTGATAGACTTGAAAGAATCCCAGAATTAAAATTGCCCCCATGATAATGAGCAGGCTATAGCTTAAAACATGGAAATAGCCATGATACATTTTAGTGAAATGATTTATTCTTCATTGGTACTTCATTTTTCATTTATCTTTAAATGAATGTTTACGTTAAGAATATCCATCAATACTCAATGTTATAACAATGAATGCATGAGCACTTTGTAAGTGAATATATACATAGCCAAAGTTTAATTTGGCTCTCCATTCAGAAAAAAACAGTGTCGGTGGATATTTGGGCAATATCATTTAACTCATGCTTATGTTTTTCCAAGATTTATAAGCAAAGTGAAAAAGTTCAAATGTAGGTGGTGGATACACAATGAAACATATTTAGATTTAAAAAAAAAAACCCACTATATATTCTAAAAACATAAGTATAACCATGCCAGAGCATACACATGTATTCACTATCCACGTGGTGTCAGGAGCACAGGTGATAGCTTCCTCCACATACCATAAGATAGGCCTTGATCACAAAATTATTCACCCTGATAGTTGCTCTTGACAATGGAAACAATTTTTAAAGGCTATCTTCAAGATCATTCTGGTGATTTTACAGATAATTAGGTAATGGTGAATGAATAGGGAGTTCTTATAAATAGTTGATATGCCCAACTAATTACAGGAATAGATTAATTAAAGCCTAAATTTATCTCGCCTCTTAACAAAACAGACATTTTGGAAACTATTAAGCAACAGGCTGTAAACTATAGTAAGACTATTTTTGTTCCTCTCAGAATTGAGAGAGCCCCACACACTCATGTTCATTAGAGGTGCCTCTAACAGAACTCCACCTTTAACATGATTTTTGTGCCTGCTCACCTCTTCTAAAAAAAGAGAATATCATTAAAATTGATAACAAAGTCGTAAAGCTGACCAAGTCCAAATTTAGGAACTGGGAAAGGCGATATAGAACACAAGCCTAAGACTGTGTTTCCAGAACATTTCTGGTCTGAAAAATGTTAATAGTACATAATTAAGACCATATCCTCAATATGCAATTCAAATCAATTTGCTAGATAATAATTCTTTAGCCACAATGAGCAAATACAAGCCCTGTTCCTCAATGTTTTTGGTTAATTTAAGGAATGTAACATTTTTGTAGAGGGTTAAGAAAAAGTCAGTTCTTTCTGTATTTAATTTCAGGGTTGGTAGATCTAAACACTTCAGTGTTAATCTCTTCATTCTTCATAAATGCTATGCGGCAGAGAATAAAATGGTTAAATGTAATATTCTTCATTTTTTTTCACCTTGTATTTAAATTACTTTGATGGTTTCCATCTTAGTTTGTAAATCACCAAACCTAAATATAACTGGAGTTTTATTTAATGTTTCATCAGGAAATGAACTGGATCAAAGATAAGGTAAAATGGCCTTTTCTTTTTTAAATAATAAAAAAATTAAAAATAAATTAATTTCTTTTGGGGAGTAAAGTTTCCTGGAAGTCAATTCAATGAAATCATTGTTTTCATATGTTTCATATGTTTTCAACTAGCTCTATTCCAAACAGAGCATAAAAATAAAAAGCAAAAAAAAAAAAATCAAATTAACAATATTTTCTAGGCAAAAACATATTACATAAATATTAAGCATTAGATTAAGCTACCATTACAAATGATAGGCTATGTTTAAATAAAATATATATTAAAATTATTCCATCTTTGAAATATGAATCACAGAACTTATAAATTCAAAATCATAATAGGATATATGTAAAAATTAAGAAAATTAAAATACAAATATATAATACTATTTAGTATACTGAATTTTGCAACTAATCTGTTTTACATAAATTTATGTATATTAATCTGAAAGCTGCTATTTTATTTACCTAAGAAAGCTGTAAAATAGTTAAAATAACTATTCACATTTTAACCATTGGTTTCTCTGCATTTTAAATTTAAACTTCATGTTATTGAAGGACAGTCGATTATGTTGGGTTTAGTCAGACTTCTTATGAGTTTTGCCTAGTAAGTAGAATTTATAAGTAAAGATAGCCAACCCAGTAAACCAGATTGAACAGGGCAAAAGCTGTTGGGAAAAATATTCGAGAATAGGAATCAATTTTGGCAACGCGTATATGTATCCTCCCTTCCCTCCATGATCCTGTTCTGCAGTCTTCAAAGCAACAGAAGAAGCTGGCACAATCTTTGCCCTCCAAACACTGGTACCCATAATCATCTTCTCCTTGTGGCAGAGAAAGGCTATTCATTGGAATGAGAGTAGATCCTGGATGGACTCCAGAGGACATCTGAGTAAAATAATAAATGAGTTTTGAGGAAAAAAATCATAAAAAAGATCAATTTCTCCCCTCAAGGCAAACTCTGAGAGACTGACACGCAGTAAAAATAATCTTATTTTCCAAAAATCAAATGAATACCCAATTCTAACATGTTTTTAGATTATAATTTACCTTGTAGCACATAAAAATATTATTTTACATTCCAAAGATTTTGCAGGGAAAAAAACACTCAAAATTAAATATATTTTATACCTTTAGAAAGTTGTTCTACTGAATTATTGTTAACCATGAATCTAATTCTAAAATGAGAATAAACTATATTTTTCTATGATATTTTAAAGTAAATCATTTACAATGCTATAAACATGTGTTGGTTTGCTATGGTTATATTCTGTACTTTATTTTAGTAATAATGAGAACAAATAGTAAAGATGACATTCTGATAAAGCAGAAAACTTTGAGGAGCTGTGAATGAATAAAAAAGATATGAGGTCTGGAGTTGTGGATAGGCACAAAGCATCATATTTGGGAGATAGAATGTGCAGGAGGTAAAAATTCAGGTTGGGGAACAACTGGTATTCAAAATTCTGCTAATTCTACCAAAATTCTGCTCATTCCAGCTATCCAGCTGAAATTATATTACCACCTAATTTTTGTGATGGTTGTGATGAATAAACTTCATAACATGTAAAATGATCCGTGCTTCGTCTTGCCCAGTAGTAATAGTTACTATTTTTACCAAGATTTTTTGGGACACATACCAAACTCTTGATGATACCATGTTCTGAATAATACTTAAATTAGAAGAAGAATTTTTTAAAATATAAAAAATCGAGCATGGCCAGGATACTGTGGAATATTAAAGCCAACACCTTGGAAGAATGACTTTGGAGCAATCACTTTCGAGTCAGGATACTGTGGAATATTAAAGCAATCTCTTAGGCTGAAATTCCAGCTCTGCCCAGTAGAGTCCTGTAACTTTGAACAGGAAATGTCACTGCTCTTTTGTGTCTGTGTCTTTTGCCATACCAAAGCCACAATAACAATACATAGATCTGTTTGATGATTAAATTAGATGATATACATAAAACACCAAACAAAATATTTGAAACATAGCAAGTATTCCCTTGCCAATTGATAATAGTGTTGTAATTGTCATTGCTACTGTTGATTCCTGGAGAGGATATACCATAATTGACTACAAAGTATGTGCTAAAACAAGCAATAATAACAATAATAACAACAACAAAAACTTGGACCTCATCAAAAATGTTCCTGGAAAGAAATACATTAATGAACGCTTGAATAAAATGGCAAGTAAAATATGAGTGAAGATTGCCGTTTTAGTAACTCTTCATCTCTCAGGACTTCCACGTATTACAGGGATTATTTTAAAATGTGAACCTCACAATTTATTATAATCAGTGGTGTCATTATGTAAACACTGAATACAATGCTGAGATTATAACAATTGTTTTATCCTGATTTTAAATTCTAATGAAAATATATATAAAATTTTTTTCATCCTAAATTTTGAAATAAATAAATCTCAAAGCCATGAAAATTAAACATTGTATGAGAAAGATTTAAAAAATTAAACACAAAAAATGATAATTTTTAAAAATTTGGACCTATATTCAAACCCATTTCATTCCTAAAAAGAAACATAGAATCTGACCCACTACATATTAAACATTCAGTATATGCAAAGAGAAGCAAATAATCACATTTAGTGATATTTTTAAAAAATAAAACCATCACACAAGTTGTAACATCCATATTAGGAAGAAAATGTGCAGCCTGAAGATAAGAAGCAATGCCCTAAACACAAATGCATGACTTCACTTGCCTAGATATATCATGAAAAACAGAGGCAGTATATTATTAAATGTTAATGACAGATCTTTTGAGATTGACACTTGGAGATACTCGACTACACTCCTAAATTTTAGTGGAGCACTAAACTTATGTATAAAAATGAGGCAAATTGGTATTCATTTTCTTGTTACTTAAATAACATATGTTCCAATGTTAACCAGAGTGAAAAGTGGTTAAAATGCAAGTTTGTTAGTCCGCAATTTCAAGGTTATATGGCATAAAACACGTTCCATATATCATTCAGAACTGCCATAAATGGGAAGATGGTGTGTTTGTTAGAAGATATCAATTGTGCATGAGAGGTATGATTAAACATTAAAGTGCACAAAAATGGAGAAAAACTGCAAATGGTTCATTTAAAACATGGACCAATCCCTGGTGGTCAAAATCATGCAGAGCTTCTTATTGCAGTGACAATTTAGATTGACAATTTTCTAGTTTCCTGCTGCCTCCTCCAAAATGCCACTAATTCATAAATTGAAAGAAACTACACTTTATTGAATGATGAATGTGACTAGGAATGAATTTTATATGTATTGAGAAAAATAGCCAAAGAGCTGACACAGTATCAGTAAAATAAAATACTTTCGACACATAGATTTGTGACCTTGGAAACCACTGAAAAATTAATTGGAAGAATATAAACATTATATGCCTTATTTATCTGAAGTACAACAGCAAAACCCACCTTACAATTTCTCAAATAAAAATCCTGCTGCCCCCCAAATAGCAAACATTGAAAAAATAAAATAGATCCATTTAAATGACATTAAAAGAAACAACACAATTGAATAGAATTTCCTTTTACTTCAAATGATGTAGTTTTGAGAATATGCCATTTTTTTTGTTATTTAAAAAAGTCACTAAGAATAGCTGAACTTAACATTTTGAGAAATCCATCCCATTTTCACTATTAAAGATACATATGTGTCTGGTTATATATTAAATACTCTTACTTATAGATTAATCGTATAGTTAAATATACAAAATATATTTTAAGCACCAAGACCAATAATATAATAACTATTTAGATCATATACTAATACAATTAATAATATTAAGTATTAGCAATATGATTAGCAAACATTATTAGGTCATGTTATTGATACTATGAAATATTGACTAATATCACTATTCATTTCTCATTCAAAAAGTGGCACATGAGAATGCCAAACTAAGCACAGATTTTCTCCAATCAACTTTCACAAAATCCCAGTTATTTATCAGTCAGAATTTCAAAAATTACAAATCTACATCAATGTTTAAAAATAGACATGAGGTGGATTTTGGTGATTCTGAGTTGTCAATTTTGCCACTCCAAGAATTAGAAGTTAATGGAAATAATTATCAGAGGAAAGTAAAAAATAGAAAGTCAAAAAAAAAAAAAAATCTGAGGGTTGGGACCAAGGCTGTGAAGCAGAGAATTGTATTCTCACTTGTACATTTAGATACTGTTTGATTTGTTCATTTGTTTCAACCATGCACAAGTAAACTTCTTACTGTATTTCACATTTCACCAATATCAAATAATCCTTCCTAGGAGCTTTGCCAATTACCATTACAGGAATGAAGGTTTATAATTTGTGAAACTGTGTATTGATTCATCTTTTCATTATTTTTGTGCTCTGAAAGGTAGAAGAATGTTTATTCATATAGATATGCACTGGCTGAAAATACGATATTTTTTTTGTGTGTGAAGAAAAGGTTATGGTTGGGTATTGTGGGCAAAAACAAACAAATAAACAAGAAACAAAAAACAAAACCTTCCACACATTATTTCCACTCCAATACCCTAGTTCCACTCTCAGTAATATATGACATATTGAACTACTGCAATAGTCTTTATCTCCTTGCTTCTTTTGCCATTCAAGTATATACTCCATGCTACTTATAATTATCTTTCAAAAACATAGAAGCAAATATGCCATCTTGCCTAAAAACATGCATGACTTATCAGTGCTGACAGTGCAAAGTGGAAATTTCTTAACATGGTACTGGAGACTTTCCACGTCTCGGCAATAAACCACTTTTCTATCCTCAACTTGGGTATTTTCTTTCCTAAGATGCCTATTTTCTATAGTACTGTCCAATAGAAGTTTTTGCAATGTTTGAAGTGTTCTGTATCAGTATTGTTCAATATGGTAGCCACTAGTTACATGTAGCTATTAAGCACTTGAAATGTGACTAATGCTATTAAGATACTAAATTTTAAATTTTGGTTGATTTTAATTAATTTAAATCAACCTAGCATATGGCTAGTGGCTATTGTATTAGACGAAAAGCCTGAGAAATACACAAATCTACTTTTTATTCTTATATGTATGCCTCAACTTGGTTTACATGGTTCCTTCTCTCTTAAATATTCTTGATAATTTGTTTTCCTGAAAACTGCAACTTATTCTTTAAAGAACTACTTCACTGATGCCATGCTTTCTTTGTAATTTTCTCTATCAAATTCCCTTTGGAAGAGTTAGTTTACGTACATTTTGAATAAATTATTTACAATGAAATGAAAAAGGCCACCCACTGCACTGTTGGCTCACAATGACATAGCCTCTTCTCAACACTATGTACTTGTTAGTGCTTCACAGACCATATTACATGATGTCTCAAGATTTCCTCTGTGCATAGGACAGGCCACTTAGTTCAGACTTTGTGGTACCTATCTCTATTTCAATAAGAACGTCTTTAAATATTCTTAACTTATATCTATCATAGAAAATATTTTGCTGCCGAAAAGGTATTTGAAACCAGTCACCTAACTGCTACTTCCTTATAGTGTCTTTGTCTACTTTTGATTTTTATATTGGACTGTTATTTGTACTGTACTTTATTATCTTACATTTACACTTCTAATGTATTTTTCCACAACTAGATTCAAAGATCCCTGAAAGCAGAGAACACATTCTGTCGTCATTCTCTTCATAGTGCCTTGTTCGTGGCTGGTGAAATAAACTTCCTTCATTTAACATTTTAACCAATTGAGAGATTCAAATAAGTTCTACCTCAAATGGGTAGATCAGGCTCCTGATGTAGGTATAACATGGTTTTCTGAGATTTTCTTTATCATCAATGGGCTACTTGAGTTTCAACAAGAACTACTCTTTAGTTAGCTGGTTTACTACCATTGCTTTTCTGAGATCTTTACATGTTTCTTAAGGATCTTGATTCTATACTTCAACATAGTTAACTTACTAGATTCTCTTGAAAATAGGTATTGATAGAAACACACCTGAATCATATTCTTAATGAGTAGAAATAAAAACCCAATAAAATATATTGGATGGTAATATGGACCAAGTCAAAATGTCACTGACATTCACAATAAAAAATAAAGGAGAAAGAAATAAAGAAATATGGACATAAGTAAAGGACAGAAGGAAGAAAGGGATAATGGAAAGAAGGAAGGAAGGAAGGAGGGAGGGAGAGACGAAGGGAGGGAGGAAGGGAGGTGGAGAGAGAGAGCAAGAAAGAGTAAGAAAGAAAAGGTCCAATATATCATGTGGAGAGTAAGGTAGAAAGCATCTTTATTAATTTATATTTTTCTTAGAGGGGTCATTGAAGCTAAAAATCTATTGTGTTCAAATATCATCTCTTCCTGAGTAAAATAAATTGGAGTTTTCTGGGATTCTCAGCTAAGCAGTCAAAGAGATGTCAAGAAGGGGATTTTAGTTTCTTTTAAAAACAGACATGTTGACTTTTCAGTGACTCTAGGCAAGATCTTTGGTCCTGGCCTATTGCCATAAATAATTTGGTGAAGAAAAGGGAAATGCTGGATTTTAAACAACTCAGAATTTTGAGCCTATAAAATAAAGTGGGCAGATGGAAGGACAGAGAGAGAGAGAGAGAGAACGAAGATAAACTCACAAACAATTAAAACAGGTGTAAAGGCAAGATGCTGCAAGATTTCTGGGTCTAGGCTCGCATTTGATCCTCCTGGCTGGAACAGAAGAAAAACACAGATTCCACAAAGCCCTTAAATAGAATATTTTGAGACAACAGCAAGCTGAGCTACCTATTCTTCATAAAAGTGTGCTCTGATTTACCTGATTGGCAAGACAATATGGCTAAACACTGAACTAGGCAGGGAGTCAGATTTGATTACTGATCCAATTTTTCACTTAAAGTGTCATTTTGTATTGGAAAAGCTCATGAAACACATAACTGAACAGAAAGAAACTACTATAGAATTTTATTTTGGATGGCTCTAAAAATATTTTTCTTACCTAGGTAGTCAATTACATATCAATTTAACTTTTGATATTTGCAATTTAATGCTTCAAATCTCTCATTTATTTTTTATTCCTTAATTTTTCATCTTTAATATTTTGCTTCTTGGGTTTGGTGCTAAGTTTTAAATACTCAACATACAGACATTTTTTCCCTAAATAACTATTCTAGAACAGTGCCTAGAACATGGGTGTCGTTAATTAATATTTGATGAATGAATGATTAAATGAACATCATAATTTTAAAGCTTGTACTCCAATGTTTCAGCTTCCTGAGAGAATGAGACATGTGGTAATGTGGTTGAGAGCACATGATCTGGAGTCAAACTGATTATCTGTATTCCTACAGTAGCCACTTATTGGTTGAGTAGCATTAGATAATATTAGTACCTATATTACATATTCTTAGAATGAAATTCTAGAATCCATGTGAGATTGTACATTGTCTGGCTTATAATGTTAATTATTTTTATTCTAAACATTTTCATTCACAATTTCCAAAAATAAAATTGTCAAGGTAGTAATCAAGCATAGCTGTGGATGAGTAAATGATGAAATGGAAAATCCAGAGAGGATGTTTGGCTTGGATTAAAGACAGATAGTAGAAAACCTGTGTTTTTCTTTACCTAAAAAATTAGCAAATGGATTTTAAAGTTGAAATTATTGCCCCCTGATGCTTTGTCCACTCAGAGGCCATAATAAATCCTATGGATAAGCTAAAATCATGTCAAGTTGAGAGAGTCACATGTTAATTCTACCATGTAAGTTCTGAAATGTGTACCACCAACAATGTGCTCTCCTTCCTCGGGATATTGTGGGAATCTGGAACCAAATACACAAGGCTTTGGTCCTTGGAGTATAACATAAAAAGTAAAATATAATTTAAAAGTATGGTAAAGTTTTATAAGGAAACTAATGAAAAATGGGAGTAGGGAGAAAAAGCATTGAATCCTAGAACTTATAAATTTAGGACATAACATGAAAAATCCCATGCCTCATTATGTACGTGCTATGGTAGGTTTACAAGCTTACCACTCATGCATAACTGTTTTATATAGTTCTCAAGTATATTGGTATTTTGGAAGAAATCTGCTTTAAAAACATTTATTGGAATTAGCAATGAAATGTCTTTTTTGTTAATATTGGAGAAAAAGATGTTTACTTTTCTGAGTCCTATGAAAACAGGCAACATAAAGGAAGGATTACAAGCTTGACCTCTGTCACCGTAAAAGACCTGGGTTTGAGTCTTGGATCCTTCACTTCCTAAGTTTGTCCTTGTGCAAATTACTGAACTTGTATATATAAGGTGCCTATGAGCATAAATGAAATTATGCATATAAAGGAGTTCCTGGAATACTCAGTGTTACATATTACTTTAAGGTTGTTATAATTGCCATTATAAAAAGAAATTATAGTTAATCATCCAATACTTAAGTATTTTAGAATCAGTAGAGTTAATTCTAATTTATCAACTTGATGTGATATAAATTAAGGTAGATATATGCTTAGGAAGGGGGAGTAAGTGAGTACAAATATACAAAAGCCAAACAGATATCTTTTCTATGACATAGAAAGCTATGTCTTTCAAACACAGCTGAATACTAACATTAAAGAGAGATCTTTATCTCTAAAAATTAAGTTAATTTTGTGGGGTACCAATGTAAGAAGTCTAAATCCTATCACAAAAATAGATTCAAAGAGAGAGTTTAAATAATTTTTAGGTACAAAGAATTTACTACTTGTGGAAAATTTCACAGCATAATAACCACTCTTGACAAAGGTGATCTAAAAGTCTTTTCTAGGGAAAAATATAAGAATACTTTTGCTGGTGGGCAATGTTAGGTACTCCAGTTTCACCTAATATTTTTTTTAATCTTTTGTCAAGGTACCACTAGCAACCATATCAGTCTAAGAAAGTATAACATGAGAACCCAAAAGAGTATCTCTAACAGTAAACTGTTGCTTATAAAATAGAGATTTTTTTTTTAACATACCGAGGCCTTATTTTTTAGCTTTCTTTCTCTAGTAGTCTTAACTTTCTTGTTGCTGGTAAAATAATGCAAGGTACCATACTCCATCAAAGCTGCAAAAACAAAAATGAAACAAACAGAAACAAAGAGATCCATCGCAGTCACATAAGAAACCTTAGGTAAGGACTTCCTGGCAATTGTACTCAAAGTTGTCATAGTCAGAACTGTAGTGATACCTGCGGAGGGAGGGAAGAAAAATAAATGATGAAAAATAACTTAGACCATTTTTATTCTTCCATCCGATTTGGCAATACTGTGAGCAGAAATAAACAATGGGAAAAAAGTATATAATTACTTGTGATTTACAGAAAAAAAAAAATTGTGGTAACCATAGCTACATTGTGTTCAACGTGTTCCTTGTGTCTCTGTGAGTTCTAATCATCTAAATTCTCCAGACCGCAGGTAGTTGACTCCCCATACGTATTCTTCCCTTCCTCCATAACAATAGACTATCCAATTTTTAGCTAGTCTGCGCCTGCCTGAAAGTACAAATTTATTTGCCAGCTTTTTTAAGCTATGTGTGGCCACAGGCTGAAATCTAGCCAAGAAGAATTAAGTCAAGGGTGTAAACAACTACCTGAAGATGTCATTAGAAAGATAGGAAATGCCCTTCTTTCCCTCTTCCTAATTGCATTTTGCTGGAATACAATAGCCAGAGCACCAGAAGCCATTTTAAACCTCTATGCAATTTAATCTACAGTGATTTGAAGTTTCCTGCCACACACAGTTAAAAGTAATCCAAACTGCTCTAGAATTTTTTTTTTTATAACTTGAATTAGACCTATTTTTTTCATCTCAGTAAAGAATACAGGCAAAATGATATCAAGGGAATACTTGAAAAGGACAGAGTAAATCTTCATGTTTTGAAGAAGTCAACATATAAAATTGGGATACCCGCCTGGGCCCCAGCCCTGTGTATGGATCTTTGAGGGTATCTGTTTCTCTTTATCCATGGTCTTCTTGTGGTTCTTACCACTGCTAATTTTAGGCCCCCTAACTCACAGCTGCACATGTTATATCTCTTCTGATCTAAACTGCCTTAATTCTCATTCTTTGCCTCATGAAAGAAGGCACCATTAGTGGGATTGTTTTCGCTCCAAAAAGTCCTAAATATAATGCCAAATGAATCTTAATTTGGCCAATTATTTATAAAGTGGCAACATCTGGGTTGAAAAAAATAGAAAGCGCCTCTTTGGTATGGTGAAGGCAACAGCCACCTCTTTCCCTCATGTCTACACTGAAACATGGCTTAATAATAATTCCTTTCACATGCCCATCTTTTTATTTTTATCGCTTAGGATTGAAAAAATTAAAGATGATACACCTAAAATGAATTGGAAGTCATGGAGGCAAATTAGGTTCAAATTCTGATGTTCCCACTCTTAACTCTGTGACCTCAGGGAAGTTTCTTAACTCCTCTGTGCCTCTCATCTAAAAAACAGGCACAGTAATGTAATAAATTTTGTATAATATATTTACATAAAAGGTATTTACTTATTTTTTAAAGTAGATGTAAAATCTTTCTTCCTTTCTAATACTAGTGTTTAAAATTTCCCTTCTAAGCAATGCTTTAGCTGCATCTTACAAATATTTATATGTTAAATTCTTATTAAAATTAAGTTTGAAATATTTTCTAATTTCCTTTTGACTTTTCTTTAACCCAAGAGTTATCTAAAGGTCATTTAAAATTTTTCCAAATGAATGAGGCCATTATTAATCTGTGTTATTTTTATTCATTTTTAATTTACTTTCATTTTGGTTAGAAAATATCCTCTGGAAAGTTTTAGTCTTTTGAATGTTATTGAGATCTTGGTTGATGTTCCGTATGCATTTGAACATATTGTGTATTCTGTAGTTAGGTGCAGTGTTTTATAAATATCAATCAGGTTAAATTTGATAATTTCATTCAAATTTTCTACATCTTAATTGATTTTTCCATGTAGTTATTCTATCAATGAAAGAGAAAGAGTATTATAATGTTCAATTATTATTGCAGATTTGTGTATTTCTCCCATTATTCCTGACAGTTTTTGCTTCAATTATTTTTAAGCCAAAATTATATTTAAAGGCTTTTCATATGGTAAGTGCGAAATAATTTCAGTGACTACCAGTCTTCTCTCTTCCTTGATTTGTGCACTATTTTTTTTATAACTTATTAAATCATAACATTCCCATAGTCAGACGAAGGTAGCTTTCCCAAGGTACTCCTGGCTTCCATAAAAATGTCCCATCTCAAGTAGAAAAAAAATCTTAAGGCCAATGTGTTCTTTGATTTCATTATCAATGATGGAATTAAATTTCACTTTACTAAAATACTATTACATTTCTATTGCATAAATTAAGGAAAACGATAGTAGAACTTAGCTTCTACACATTTATTTCTTTAATTTAGTAATTATTATCACAGAGTTTAGCTTAAAAATAATATGGTGGATTTCCTATTAAAATATCTCTGAGTTCATGAAATTAAGAAAACGTTTAAAATACGTAGCAGATTCATTGGTATTTCCCCGGTGGCTTCCCCTGCTCAAAATCTTACAATAGTCTCCCATTACATTTGGAATAAAACCCAATGCCCTTAAAATGACCTACTAAAACATATGATCTAACTACCGGCTGCCTCTCCAATCTTGTTTTCTACCACTACTCAGTCACCTCTAGACTCAGTTGTCTTCTTTCTGAACCTCAAGCATGGATGGCAAGGAAGATTCCACTTCAGAAGCTTGTGGTTCTCCCTGTCTGGACTATCTTTCTACCAGATATCCACCAGGCTAGCTCCCACACTTCATTAGGTCTCTGCCACCTCCTCAAATAGGTCTAGTCTGACTCCACAAGATAACATAACAAACAGTATATTCACCCACATCCCCTGCCATTCTCTAGCCATTTATTTTACTTTTTCTTCATACCCTTTAATACTCACTGACATTTTATTGTATGCTTTTTATATGTGTACATTACCTGTACACCCACTAAAACATAAATGTTTTATGTTTTAACATGAACATGAGCATATCACAGTTTGTTCACTGTTAACACTGCAGCACCTAGAATGCTGCCTATTTTCACATAAAGCTTTTGATAAATGTTTGTTAAAATACAGTCTTGAATAAATGAGCTCAGGAAATTGTCCTTCAATGATGTATGTATGGATGTATGTATGTACACTTTAAAAAAAATCCTTGATCCTCCAACTACATAGGGTCCACAGTTGTAAGAGATACTCTTTAAGTTAGATCTGGCTATGGCTTATCTTTATAGTTGATGTGGTAATATTAAAAATATGAATTCATGTAAAAACACAATTCCACTATTGACTATTCTCTTTCATGACACTATGGCATAGGCTTTTGGCTTCATATAACCATAATGGTAGAAATAATCCATCCAAATTTTCTTTGGGAAAAAATATAAGAATAATATTTAAGAACAAATATAATATTTGTTATACTCAGAGAAGCATACAAAAAAACGAAAGTAATTTGATTACCTTGGAACATAAAATAATTTGAAATAATTGTAGGAAACAAAACTCAGATATGAGTGCATTTTGTCCCCTAGCTATATCTACACCTCTATTTAGATTCCCAAGGAGTTGCATTTCCAAGTATAGAACTAGGTACTTCAGGTTTTATCTTGCTGCTTTTATGTAATTTGCATTTTACTATATTTACTAAATGGAGTTAGTCACCACCTACCATAGAAACCACATGGAAACCTCTTTATTGTTGAAACTAGAAACTGTCCCAACTTTCTTTATGTCTTTAGGACACAATTATCAGTAGTGAGATTCATATCTTATACTGATGTTGGGAATTAATCAATTAATCAATAATTCATCTTTGTCTATCAATGCATAAATTTAGGTTATCATTTTCTTTTAAAAAATGTATAATAATTAGACACATTTTCTTATGACTTTATTGCAACACATTGCTAAAGAAAAAATGAAAAGTCTATTTTATCAAGTATGAGTTACAAATTACCCTTTTAATCAGTGTTATTGTACAGGCAACTCTCAAAAATATTCACAGACTAATTACACATTTTATAGATCACAGAAGCCTGGAAACTTCTTGTTCCTTTCAGCACCTGCCCTTTGGAACTGTTGACTGTTCATTAGCACCATTGTAAGAGAAGGGGATTTCAAAACTTTCTAAACACACACCAGTCAATAAATACTGGCTATTAGTGATTTGGCTAAAAAATAAAATCTTGATAAAAAGTGATTGAAAATATTGATCACATTTAAGATTCAGGGATTATGTATGATTTTCATGCATTAATTCTTACTTAGTTTTTATTCTTCCCTTGACCTCTAGTAAAAACATTTCTGAGATTTCAAGCTCTTTACAATTCTATTTCCTACTTGTTTCATATATTCATTTCAACATTATATTGCACTAGAGTATCTGTCCATTTTTGTCAGACTGCAGTTAGAGGAATATTTCTAACATATTAAACTGTAAACTTTTATCACATAAAAATGTTGCTAAAAGTCCTATGATACCATAGCATATATTACATGTCATACCCAGTGATGTTCTTGCAGGTACTGCATCTTTATTGATCCAAAAAGACACCCAAGAAAGAACAACTGTCAGAATACATGGAATGTAGGTCTGAATAGTAAAATATCCCATTCGTCTGCTCAGGTCAAAAAAAATTGTCATGATAATATAGTCCCCTGGAAGAAAAAAATATGTTTTATTTTGGCTATAAAATACATATAAGTATAGGATTCCAAACCACAGATTTAAGTACAAATGCCACTGATGCTAGCATTAATCACTGATTTGTATTTCCTTCTTACCAGAGATTGTGTGAGAGATTTCAGTTGTGTTCCGTAACCCTACAAATGCAAATTGATATAATCTCCAGTATTTAGGATCAGCCACTTCTACAGAAGGCTTTTTCCACTTATACTCAATTTCATTTTTAGGGTATCCATCTAGGTAAAAATTAAAATTAAAAATATATACATTAGCAGATCCAAATCTGTTAGTGTTGCAATACCAACATCCAAAGACAAATTCTTTTGAAATTCTTTCTCATTTTTATTATATGTCAAATATAGAAAAAATACTGCATAAAATTTAAGAGTATAGTTTAAGGAATAATCATAATGATTAAATAATGATAATCCATGTTGACTCCAATTAAATCAAGAAATAAAATCTTGCTAGCCTTGGGAAAAACCATGTGTCCACTCCAATATAGTATTTCCCCTCCCAACCACAGGTAACCACTAACCTGATTTCTGTGATAATCCTTCCCTTGTTTTTTTGGTTATAGATTTTTTGATAGGCAATTCTGAAATATATAGCTTAGTCTAGTTTCTTTTTGAACTCTGCTTGATTGTTAACATACTGGATGCATTATTTTATATCTTACTTCTTTTAATATCATATTTAGTCATCCATGCTGTTTTATGTAGTAGTAGTAAATTTGTTCTATTGTAAAGATGTACTAGAATTTATTTATCAATTTTACTGTGTCGACACTTGTAATCTTTTCTGTTGGCTATTACTAACACTGCTGTTAGTTATGTTATTGTACATGTCTCACAAAACATGTATATGCACAAGTTTCTCTGGTATATATACCTAGGTATGGAGTAGCTGGGTCGTGGTTTACATATATTTGCCACTTTATGAAACAACGTCAATCTTTTTTTCCATAGAGAGTATACTATACTCATCTCTCACCAACCAGAGTATGAAAATACATGTGGATCTATATTCTCATTAAAGTTTATTTGGACAGTCTTCTTTATTTTCACTGTAGAGTGTACTTTATTTCACTTTTTTCCTGATTATGAATAAAACCTAGAAAAATTTTCATGTGTTTATTAGATTCTTCGGTTTCTTCTTTGGATAACTGCTTGTCAATTGCCCATTATTTTATTGGGTTTTCCTTTTTATCTTTCTTTTATCTGAATTCTTATGTATATTCTGGATACTAGACCTTTGTTATTTATGTTGAAAATGCCTTTGCCTTCTCTGCAGCTGTCTAGAATGGAAGTGTATTCTTTTAAAAAGGATATGATTTTGTTTCTGCTACACTTCCTGGAAATCCACAAGGGTTTTTTGGACCAACCGAAGGAAATTTGGGAAAATCCATGTGGGGCTGGGCTTGTGGTTAAATCCTCTCAAGGAGTTAATTCACCCTGGTATGCTGATTGAAGAGACAACTTTCCTTTTAGACCTTAGTGTTTGTATGTGCATGTGTGTGTGTATGGGGGAGGGGGCGCTCCTTCTTGTTACTTTAAGTGTCCAGCCTTTTGTAACTCAGATGTATGTAACGATCATGTTTTACTACATTTCCAATCCACAAGGCTGTCAAAATCGAAGCTCAATTTTATCTTTTTTTGGCAAATGTCCTCAGGCTACAAACCTTCTTGCCTTTCCGGTTTCAACTTGTAATGTGAAATTTTGTGGCTGAAAATTCTTTCCTAGTGATCACTTAAAGGTTTTTGAGACGATTTTAATAATAAAATGTTTTAAATTGTTTTAGACACAAAGGTTAATCTACCATATTACCGGAATGAAATTCACTATCAACTTTTAAAAAGTTCCAAAACAGAGTATCATTTCCCACCAGGATCCCCTAATCAGCCATGCAATGAAATTGCTCTCATCTTTGTTGGCCTGTGTAAGGATGTGTTTCCTCTTTCTTTTCTCCATCTTCTCTCTCTTGTTCTAAAGGTATAGCATCTTGTTTTTCCATATTTCCCATTCTTTTTCATTGGAATTGTAGAAGTAATAGAGTATAATCATAATATATAGGAATGTGGGCACAAATAGAAACAGGGAGCTAGTTACTTAACCACTCTAAATCTCATGATGTTGACTTGTAAAATGGGAGCCATAATGAAATCTTCCAAATATATTTGTTGTGAAATATTAGATGGAGAAGGCTGTATCCTCTACTGGACCCCTATAGAGTGCCTGAAAAAAGATAGCTATGATTATTATATTTATGTCAGTAACACCCAATTGCACTAACAGGGATAGGATATTCCCAATAATGACAATCAAAGCTAAAGAGATATCACACCAAGAATTCAGGCATGATATCTAGAGGAGAATACAGTAATTGCTACATCTTTAAATATTTGCATATCAACTAGTCCTTGAATGTTCCTTTTAATCAAGTCTTTGCTGTTATTTGGCTGTTTTATTCATTGAGAAGTCAATGTTAGAAAATCAGAGCAGTGAGAGATGAGACTATGAATTAAAAAGGACATTTTAGAGATTAAAATTATTAAGAAAGTCAAGAAAATCCTTAATAAATGACAGCAAGAGATGTATGGGAATTTTTAAAGTGAAGAAGCAGGATAATACTTATAAATACTTATAATCTACTGTGAATAAATTCTAGAATGTGATATCTGAAAAAAATTGAATTTTAAAAAAGGAAAAAGCATTATACAATTCATAGACATAAGCAATATTTTTAAAGTCATTTTATGGGTTTTCAAGATGCTCAATTATATATTATGTAGAAAAACATGTTTATAAAGATATATGTGAGGATAAATATGTTAGTAAATATAAAACAAAACTGATATTGGTATAGAAAGATTATAACTATTTCTTTGCAACAAAATACTAAGTGTTTGTATCTAAATTATTTCTCTCTAATCATTTCTGTGTTTCATTCATTCTTTTGAATAAATTTATTTATACCTTGGTTTTTCCAACTCATTAAAGTTTTCTCAAATATTTGCTACCATATAGTAAATGTTCTTCACCAGACCAATTAAATATATTTTAAAGTACAATGTAATAAAGTTAAATCTGGCCTCTAGAAAGATGAATAAAATTCGAATCAACTTTTTATTCATGGCAGTGTAAAAACATCTGAATACAAATCTATCTTCAGTAGTCCCTTATTTAATCAAAATAAGAAAAGGACATGGATATAACTAAGATTTGTAAAGAATGATAAAATATATATATTTACTATGGATTTATTGCCACTTTTTAATTTAAAGCCAAAAACAAATATGTCATTTGTAATTTTATCTAAGACAGTTAAACATAGTCCACACTTCTGAAAATTGTATAAATTGCAGTTTATCTCATTTGTTTTACATTTTTAAATAAACAGGATCAGAGGCTATAAAATTCTATGAAAAATCAAGTATTTTATCACTTACAACTTGAAAATTCCAATGGACATGAATGTTCATCCATAGGAAAGTTATGAAGCTGAAGGTAACATTCTGCATTAATTGTCAATCTATTTAGATGGAAAAATAAATATTAAATAATGAGAAATAATTTCAGGCATTAAAAATCTTTTGTCTAATTTTTAAATGTGATTTTGGCCTACAATAATGGACTGTGATATAGAAAATAATAATAATTCTGAAGTCTCAAAGTCTTAAGTAGTAATATAATAACATTCATAAATGAATAAGAAAATTTTGACATTTTTCTCTCCAGCCAACTAAGATGCCTCATAATTAGCCCAAGTATGATCTCTGTGTTTACAGTTAAAAATTCATACTTCAGGATCTCAACAAACACATATACGTGCACACACATGCAGATTAACAGAGTGTACCTGGTTAAGTATGGTGAATTTTTTTCTTTTGACCATAAACATCTTTCCGTTAAAGGGATGATTCTTAATGAGTCGACATGTTCAAGACAATGAATTAAATAAACTTGAATCTTATACATCGACCCTCATTTAATCTTATGTTAGGGATGTTTTACTACACCACTGAAAATCAGAGTATTTTAAAATGTTATAGCAGGATGAACTCCTAGAGAAAAATCTCTGTCAATCACTTGCCCTATAGATTAAAAAAAACATAATGTTTGTACCACAATCTATTCTGCTTCAAAGAGGGGAAATCGAAGAGTTTTTCCTCTTTGCTTTCAGTCCTTTTCACATACTAGTAACTCCGAGCTTAAACAAGTGTTTCCATAATAGTTCACCATTTTAGATTTTTGTGTATAAAAGAAACTTCATATTTCTTACTTTGCAAGTTTGAAAAATGGAAATTTATGAGTTGATCAAATATTAGTATGGAAAATAAATTAGAGCAACTACAAGTTTTTTTAAACAGTAGTACCTTAGAGTATATAGAACTCGTCCATCATTCCAAATTCGAAGAAGACGATTAGGAGTTGTTATCCAATGAGCATCAGATTTTCTTGAGTTTCTGAAGAAAGTGTCAGGAATCCAAATTTTTCCAACCATATTACTGTTAAGCATAAGCACTTTCATGGTACTATTGAATTTTAGACGACTATCAAACCAGGTTTGGGCAAAAATTATATCTATTGTATATTCCTAAAAGATAAAAAGAAGAGTAATGACTTATAATAGTTAAGCCACTATTTTAGATATTTTCTTCAGGTTGAATTTTTATAAAGTTTCTGTAAGTAAATAGCACTTAAACTCAGTCTTTTTTGTAGAAAAAAAGTATGCCATTATGTTAACCTTTTTTTTTTCATTGTTTACATGAGTCATGTAAACTAAAATCCAAGATTCCTCGTAATTACTGCTGTCCAGTGTGGCTTTACATATTTTTTTGTAAATTGTATTCAAGATTTTATAATAGGTAGGATATAGTTATTAAACATAAAGGCCAATCATTTTCATGTTAACAATTATATTAAATTTTGTGGTATTTACAAATGCTTAAGTCACACAAAAAGTCACAAGCTACAAAATCAAAATGCAAACACTCACCAAATTATCTAAAAACCCTTATCTTGTCTTTGTCCAAAAAATTAATTTCAATTATTTAGATCCACAGTTTTCAAATATTTTAAAGCAATCATACACACACACATACACAGACACACACACAGACACACACACACACACACCATATTAAGCACTTATAATATGCCAAGTATTCTGTTGAGTTTTGCAAGTGTCATGTCATTAAATCCTTACTACAGCCCTGTGAATAATTACTACTATAATCTTTATTTTTAAGGAACATTTATTAATAGAGAAATAAAATAATTCTCCCCACATCAAAGAGCAGATGATATGAAAACTGAGACACTGTAGGTTGAATCCCAAATCCACATACCTAACAACCACATATAATGGTGGTCACAGTGAGGCCTGATGATGCCATAATTAGAGCAAAGGCTCTGCCCATAATCATCAAGTGACTGTAAGTAGGAAATTGCATGGTTATGAGAGAATTCTTAGGAGTAGGTGATTAGGTATAATCTACCTTTATATCCTGACAGAATATCTACCATAGTATAAGTATTAAAATTTATTTGATAAAATTAATGAATAAGAATGCATATTCGATGCTACTGAGAAAAGAAAGTGATTATATGTATGTGTGTGTAACTTTGATATTAAAAGAGGAGGAAGAGAGTAAATTGAAAGATACGAAGTTTTACATGAGTCACTTGAGATGGGAGAGATTGGTTACTCACTCTTGATGTAATACTAGCTCTTGTCCAATTTACCTGGAGAGAAATATTTATAATAAATGGAATTATAATTGGGAGCTTGACTAATGAATGAAAAAAATGTTTAAATGGTAGAGAGAATAATAAGTAAACAGATTAGGAGTCAACTTGTCAATAGAGAAGTTGGATCAAATCCTAATTTCCAGGCAGGATATTTATAATTACAATTTACTTGACTAGAATACAGAGAGTAAAGTGAGTGGAAAACCTCCTTTTATCTATTTTGGTGGGTTTTTTTAATTGAATAAATTTGACATGTAACTTTGTGTAAGTTTAAGGTTACTTTAGTACATTTATATATTGTTATATGATTACCATTATAGTAATATTTATCACAGTATCTAATTATAGTACAATATTATTATCTATATTCATTATACTGTACATTAGATTTCTATGGATTAGTTAATACTCCTTATAAGTTTATACCTTTAAACACCATTATTTTATCTATTTCGTATGAACACTATTGCAATTTGGGAAAGCCACATACATATTAATAATTATTTAAAATCCAACACAGGCCTAGACATTATGTAATTGAGTATGAAATGTATGTTTTATAAAGGGACTAATATGCATAGATAAAGTATTATGGATAATTTGTCCCATATAATAATGTAATTAGTGATCATTCGTATATTTAACATCTACAGTGTGTTGTTCATTGTTTTGCATAGATGTGAAGACATGAGGTCCCTGTACACAAAAACATTGCATCATGACCCCCTCTTCACATAGTCTTGGTTGCCATTTAAACAACATTCTACACCAGAATTACACTGTACTTTTGTATGGGATTGAACAGCAGAAACTGCTTAAGATAAAGGAAGAAGCTAACATACCCACCAGGTTTATGGCTTGGCAAAGATCCAACATTGGTTGGTAGAGGAAACCTCAAGCTACTTAGTAGGTATACTTGGCTTCAGTATTCCTGACTAACAAGGCATTAAAGATTGCACTTGAGAACTAACATATAGGGCTGGGATATAGCAAGCATCTGAATCCTGCTTAGCAGCTGGCAGGATCTTCTTTAGCGCACCTGTTTATAAATGTGCTAATCACTGTTGGAAGAGTTATAACTTCCAAAGGGCCAAATTCTTCCAAGCAGAGATATTTGGGAAAATGTGAAGTTTTTTTCTGCTCACAAGTCCCTCAATCTATGTTCAAGAAGAGAAAGATACAGAGCCTGTCTTGATTATCCACCCTTCCTAAACTTTTTGCAAAGGCTAATACTTCCAAGCTCTTTTAAATTACTAATCCTTAATAAATGCCTCATTGAGATGAAAAGTTATTAAAGTCTGTGCCATTTTATACATAATTGAAAGATCCTATTTTGTTTGCTCATTTGTATTAGTGTAATTTCGAGAAAATAATCAAACTGTGTTCTTGTACTTCATGTTCCTATTTAGAGGTTATAATTACCTGCATAATAAATAAGCAAAAGAAACATGAAAGGGAACTTCCATTCACTGAGAACAAGTAGAATAGCTTCTAGGATAAACATTTTGAGATGAGGACCAGTGCATTTAACATTTGAGATCCAACGTACACTATGAAACTTTGCCTCCTTGCAAGTTAGCCCAGAAAATAGCATTAGTGAATAAAGGTGAAGAAGTGAGCCATCTTGATTTCTAACTCAATCAGTCAAACCATAACTGATGAAAGTTCATGTAGTGCATTCTTCTACTTCACTGTCAGATTTGCAATTATGTACTGTGTCTAACATTTAAAAGCACTGGTTAATTTAATACTTTTTTTTTAGTAATGGAATTAGCATCACTCAAAATACAGACCTAAATAATTAATTTAGGTGCATAATTATATCATGAAGTTGGGTTGATCCTGATCTGATCTTAGCACCTTGGCATTAATCTCTCCCTAAAGTATCTATTCACACGGCCAAAATATGATGGGCCAATGGTTAGCAATAAACCAGATACTAAGGCTATAAACATGTAGAGAAAAGGTACAAGTGTAGTTAATCCCCAGCACAAATAGCTTTAGTGATAAAACTTCATAGGATTCTGCCCCACTTTGCTCAATTATTGTAAAAGTACCAACTTCTTGATACTATCACAAGATAAGTAAAATAACTTGATGTTATTCTATTTTTTCAAATGAAAAAGAAATAAGGAAGGAGGTTATGTCAGGTACTTAAATCATTGAAATCAGTCAGCAGTACATTGAGAGATATTACAAAAGCAGACATAAATCCTGAGTTCAGTTATCAACCCTTTGGGTTCTATTTTTATGTCTCTAAATTTAGATTTCCAAAGGTACATAACACCATGTGCATTCATCACTTAACTTTTTAACAAATATTTTTCAGTGTTCGAGTTACTTCTGTATTGTTCTCAGTTTACAAAGATGAACATGAAGACTTCCTGTTATGAATATATAAATAATAAAATTGGAAATTAATAATGCTTAGGGGAGATAGAGTTAAACAGAAATAGAAACAATAGAGATCATTTTCAGCTATGGGAAATTAAGAAAGACTTCATGACAGAAGTTGTATTTAACCTGAACTGACTTTCAAACACAGCTGAATACTAAAATTAAAGAGAGATCTTTATCTCTAAAATGTAAGTTAATTTTGTGATCCACTCTTTGTTACAAGTTCAAATCCTAACACAAAAATAGAATCAGAGGATTTTCTGACATATCAGTATGCCACTAGGATGGCATTTTTCACACTATTATTGGAAGTGCTGGCTTCCGACGTTTACTTCGGTAGGTTAGATCAAGTTGTGCATATCACAAAGCTGAGTGCTCTACCCAGATAAGCCAAAGCCTGTGGCAGGATTTGCACAATTTCCATTATAGAGATTTGTCATGATTTCCATTATAGCAAGATGTTAAAAGTGGAGACATTTAACAAGTTTTCTCTACTTCAGATTTTAATTAAACTGCAGGGTAACTGATGTGAGTTCAAATTCATTGCCAATCTAAAACCTAAAACTTTAGTACATTATTTAAAGCCTTTGGGCTGAAACAAATATAAAAATAACACAACTGAGTAGGAGGTAGGGCATTGTCTTTAATTGTATACATAATTGTAAATACTTTTCAGGTAAACAATGACTAATACTTATACATCAAAAGTGTGTTGTAGTTAGTGTGTGTAGTGAGACGTTATGATGTAATCTAAAGAATTACTGGTTGGGTGGAGTCAGGAAATCATGTCAGAGTCCCAGTTATGTGACTTCTTAGAGTAGGGTGCTGACCAAGTCCTTTACTCTCTCTCACTGGAAAAATCAGGGCACTATGTGAAATTATCATTCTGATCTTTCCCATCTCTAAGGTTTGGTGATCTTGTTCTAAACATAAACAAGAATAAAGGCTACAATGGACATGGTGTTGTCCAGTGACCCATTCTCATAAAAATACTTCTGATCTATAGGCATCTTTGTTATTTTAATTTAATCCCACCTAATTCCTGCTAAATTTGTAGTTGAAAATGGCTCAAGCCAGTGGCTGCCAAAACTGGTTGACCAGAAGTCCCCAAAGAGCATTTTCAAAATTCTGATTCTAGGTTCCCATCCCAGATTACTGAATCAGAATCTCACAAAGCAATACTGAAAAACTGCATTTTTCTTAAATGCAGTTTGGGTTTCTAAAAGTTTGGAAAATTTCAACTTAAAATTCTATCACTTCCTCAAGGCATTTATATCCAATAACTAGGTTTCTGACCAAATAAAGGTAAAAGTAAAAGAAATAAAGAGAGTTAGAGAGAGAGAGAGAGAAATCCACAGATGAGATTTGTACAGAATTCCTCAAACTGTACAGTATAACCTGTCATCTCTTTAAATATAATTTCTATATATAAACACTGTATGAGAACATGTGTTTATGTGTGTGTGTATTTAAGAAAACTTTAACATTCAACTAATAAATGTACCGCAACAGAATTTTAAATGTAATCTTCAAAAATGGTGAAATATTATCCCTCTGAAGTTATCTTAGGCCATGTTAATTATCACCATATGTGCTAAACTGCTTTTACTTAGATATTCATTGTTTTTCTTTTTTTTTTTAAAGAGTATTATTAGCAATGTATTAACGTTTGTCATTCTCCTCGTGTAAATAAATTTTCTATTAAGAAGTGAAGCAATCAAAGCGGTTGCCTAATAACTTTGAGTTTATCATTGAAAGCCATTGGTAGGTACCATATAACTCATATAATTTGATTTTAAACAAAGAGGTGAAAAATGTATACTCATAAGATGTAGTTATATCATCTATAACATTTGACAAATGAAATAGTGCCTTGAATCAGCTAGGCAGGAAGCAAGGCTACCTACCTTTTAATCACATGTATGATTAGGTCCTTATTCTGGCAGAACTTTCTCCCTAATCCTAGCCTGAGGCCAGAACTACCAAGCAGTACAGACCCATTCTACAACATTCTCTATTTACCAATTCATGAAGGACTCAAAATTGTAACTAACCCGGGAGGCAGATCATTAAAGAAGAATTCAATATAGACTCCTCCAAAATCTGACCAAGATGTTAGATAATGGATTATTAGATAGATTATGGTACAAATACATCCCCTAATATCATGCAACATTTAATGATATTTTTAAAAAGTAATTAAGTGGAATAACAGTCATGATATAATAAGTAGAAAGACAATGTTATAAAAATATGTATAATATTAATAGTATAACATTTGGGAAAACTATGTACATGAAGTTATTAAAATGGTAGTTAACAATAGTGACCACTGGATAATCATAATCTAGAATATTAATTTTTTCTTTTGCCTAAATGGAATTTCTAATTTTCCAATATTTGTCATGTATTTCTTTTAAAATAAGGAAAAAATCCTATTTTAATGAAAGATTTTTAGAAAAAAAATAGCATAGGGTCACCATTTGCAACTTAAAATATGTATGGGTTCATACACAGAATTTTTCTGGCCCTTCCTCTTCTGTATCGAGCTAACTTGTTATTTTTTAGACGTCTTCCCCACTAGGTTTTATACTTCTCCAAAGGAAAGAGGCCATATATATTCTAACTAGTAGCCAATGTACCAACTTTCACAATACAAGTCTTACATAAATAAAAGACAAATAAGACCATAAAATAAAAATTTAAATGTGTTTTTTTCAACTCAAGAAATAGTAAAATTATTTTAATAATTTTTGGACGTTCAGAGGTTATTTTAATTTCTTTATTCTAAGAGCTTTAACTTCCTATTCATGGGGCAAGTGAGCATTCTGGATCAAAGAAGCACAGAGTTGAAAATAACATTTATTTATAATTGTTAATTTTATCTCTGCTAGTGTTGAATCAAAACTTACCTAAATTCTATTTTATTTTAAAATAAAGCCTGTGAAAAGAAAGAGGTTTTAGAGTATTTAATGAAAACAATAAATCTTAACATAATATGCAAAAGAAAAGAAATTAAAACTATGGCAACAAACTTTAAAATATTGTACAAACCAAACAAATAAACTTAATGTGTTTGCTGTTTCATAATTCCTAAAAATAATATAGCTGGCAAGGAATGAATGTTTCCTGTTAATATAGTAAGAGGAAAAAACACGGTTAATTTGATATGTAGAAGCTATGCTTGAGGCTTTATTTCCTTAAATCTGGAAGCAGCAGAAACAAAAAAGAGAGAAAAGGAAGGAGAGGAATGAGAGGGAAGAGAGAGAGAGAGAGAGAAAGGCAGAGACAGAGACAAAGAGAGATGGAAAGATGAACCTATGAACATTAGCACCGATTGTATGAACCATGCTGAAGAAATGTGCTCCTTGCAAGAAATTCATGGAGAAAAAAGTTCTCTCTGAGCACCAGCTTTCTCAATATATCTAGAAAGTTTAAATCCAAGTTATATGTCTAGGGAGTTTATTATCAAAAACAAGTCTGATAAAATAAGGGAAAATAAAAAAATATTAAACTGCAGTTCTCACCATTCTCAAATAGATTATTTAACTATACCTCACCCCCTATACACACATTTGATGCTTGGCCATTCCATTTGAATGATGGAACAAAATTTGGTTTCTGGGAAAATCTCTCATATCCCATACTGTATTTCCATACAATAACGATTAGTGTTATAGCTTTCGTAGTTCCATCTACGCTTTTAAAGAATATTTTTTCTTTTATAGGGAGCAGTTGGTTTTTCCTTTTCTGGTAAAAGGAGTCTGAAAAGGGGCATTATTGTTAAATATTTCTATACTGGACAGAAAGAAAACAACTTGTCTTTTGCTAAATTAATTTAATCCTATTTGTGTACTGCTCTCCCCAGCATTGTCATCTCCAGCAGGTAGTTACTTTGGAGCCTAGCCCAGCTTGTGCCCTGGCTCCTTTCTAAGTTGCCTTCCTCATAACCTGTGTTTTCATTCTTCAGCCCTGTCTCCATTACCAAAACCAATCGCAATTTCACGCTGGAAGAATCTATTCAGCTTCGGAAGCATATTCTAAGACCATGTGACCTCTGACCCTGGCAGTTAGGATGATATAAACTTAAGTCCTACAGACATGAAATGGAATCTTGTTCTTGAACAGTTTTTTATAGCTGTTTTTCTCTCTGGTCTGACACTTTCAAAATGTGTATATTGATAATCTCTTAAATATTGGACTATATAACGGTGTACCAGTTCCTATGAGTAAACCCATGTCCAAATTATACCTGGAATTTTCAATTATAACTGTTTTCTACTTACTACCCTTGTGTTATATACCTATAATACCATCTTGGATTCTCTGGAGCTTTCATTGATTTTGACTTGATTCAGAGAATCACTATAACCCTTGAATGTTGTATTTGCTACCAGAGGATAAGTGCAATTGTTTAATTATCCTGAGACATCTACTTGAAAGAGTGAAAATACATAATCTCCTCAAAACCTGAAAAATTAAGAGGTTAAAATACTTTAATTCCAGTCTAATAACCTCTATTAACATTTTTTGCCTTCAGTTTTGATTGTATGTTTCTGTTCTGTTTACATTTAGATAGTTTTATTTAGAGATGCATAGTTGAACAGCCTCTTTCCAAGTTAGTTTTTCAATCTTCATTAGTGCATCTGTTATTCACTTTGCACTTAAATTCTCAAAATAGAAACTATAGGAACGATCTATTTATTGACTGATTTATTCATTCTTTCAACATGCAATTATTAAATATCTAATTTTTGACAGTGATACCAGGATTGAAGCCATTCATCTAACCCTGGATTTAAAAAGAAAAGAAAAGAAAGACATATCCTAGTGTAGAATGATATTGCTTTAAGTCTTATCAGTAATCTACAGATACTATTCTATGTAGCCAAGCTTAAAATGAAACAACCATTTTGCACCAAACAAAATTTTGCCTCATTTGAAAAAATAAAAACATTAAACCTATGTATTAATTTTGTTCCTTATCAGTAACTTAAGTTGTATGTGTAAAGAGGGAAAAAACACTTGCTTGCTTAATTACACTCAAGTCTGCTTGCTTTATTACACTCACAGTCAAAGCAATTTTGTTCATTTTATAATAACTGAATTCTAATTTTCCTGCATTGTTTAGTTAAAATAGTCATCTCTGTAAACTGTTCCTTAATCCCTAGTATGACAATGCTTCTCTTTTAATAAACACTATCAAATATTCCACAGTTTTTTTTCTTATATGTGCTTTAGTATCACCAATTTTAATAGTAATTTCACTTAATTAGCTTTTTAAAAAACTATCACTGTCCAAGGTTACAAGTGTGTAATTTGCCCCACTGGGAAAACTAAATATTTAATACCATGAAACTTTTATATAGGAAGATCATCATAGAAGCCTCTTGATAGCCATTCTTGTCAAAATATTTCTGGAATACTAATTCAGTCTTGAATTCTACTTCTTCTTTAATGACCACATTTTTCTTTAATTAATTCATTCAAATTGAAAACAAAAGCCCCAAATAAAACATATACAATGCAGGAAAATTTAGACTTCCACATGCCCAAATGGGCTTATCTAAGTATTGGTTAATTAGAGACTGAATATTTTATGATTTTTTTAAAGAGAAAATTAACATTTTAGTAAGGCATTACTTTATGAAATCTTATATTTGCATAATGTTAAATCAATACACACAGGTATATAGAATGTTTTATCTTTACAAAAACCAAGAGGTTGTATACAAATTTGTTTGGGGTAGAAGTAATACTAAAACACTCTTTGAAACTTTCTCTTCCCTTGCTTTATCTTCATTTTCTTGCCAACTATCCTGTTTAATTTACTACCTCAATTTCATCTTTCAGGTCCTTAAATATATTGGGTTGGCCAAAAAGTGCCTTTGGTTTTTTAAGTAAAAATAAAAGGCACATTTTTCATTTTCACCAAGAACTTTATTGAACAACGTATTTGCCCTTTTGTTCCACTACCTTCTGCCATTTTTCAGGCAACTTCATAATTCCATCTTCCCAAAACTTTTAATCTTTTTGAGCAAAGAACTGTTCCAGGTGCCTTTTACAGTCTTACAGGGAATTGAAATTTTTTCCAGAATTTTGTAAAGACCGAAATAAATGGAAATCTGAAGGTGCAGTCTCTGGTGAATACAGCAGAAGAATCAGAACTTCCCAGCCAAGCTGTAACAGTTTTTGCCTGGTCATCAAAGAAACATGTGGTCTTGTGTGATCCTGATGGAAGATTATGCATTTTCTGTTGACTAATTCTGGATGCTTTTCATCAAGTGCTGCTTTCAGTTGATCTAATTGGGAGCAGTACTTGTTGGAATTAATTGTTTGGTTTTCCAGAAGGAGCTCATACTAGAGGACTCCCTTCCAATCCCACCATATACACATCACCTTCTTTGGATGAAGACCGGCCTTTGGTGTGGTTGGTGGTGGTTCATTTCGCTTGCCCCACGATCTCTTCCGTCCCACATTATTGTACAGTATCCACTTTTCATCGCCCGAAACAATTTGTTTTTAAAACGGAATGTTTTCATTACGTTTCAGTAGAGAATCACACGCGGAAATACGGTCAAGAAGGTTTTTTTACTTATGTGGAACCCAAACATCAAAGTGATTAACATAACCAAGCTGGTGCAAATGATTTTCAGTGCTTGATTTGGATATTTTGAGTATGTCAGCTATCTCTCACGTGGTACAACGTTGATTGTTCTCAATGAATGTCTTGATTTGATCCCTATCAACTTCAACTGGTCTACCCGACCGTGGGGCATTGTCCAGAGAGAAATCTCCAGCATGAAACTTCGCAAACCACTTCTGACAGGTTTGATCAGTCACAGCACCTTCTCCATACACTGCACAAATCTTTTTTTGCGTTTCAGTTGCGTTTTTACCTTTCTTGAAATAATAAAGCGTAATATGCTGAAAATGTTGCTTTTTTTCTTCCATCTTCAGTATTAAAATGGCTACACAAAAATTCCTCAGTTTGGTAAGTTTTTTTTTTTTTAATGCATGCTGATATGACAGTTGTCACAATACAACCTAACAAAATTGTTTCAAATTAAGTTAAAGACAACTAAGAGCTACTAGAGCCATCTTACAGGAAAAAACGAATGAACATTTTGGCCAACCCAATATATGTTCCTCAAGGTCTGATATTTGTTTCTTTTTCCTTCTTTCTTTAACACTGTTTTTCCAATTCCTCAGAGGTTTAGCTAATCCCTGATAAATATTTGCTCCAGCCCTTCCTCCTGGAGCAGTTGGCTCCTATTTTCAGACTCTCAAATTCAACTTATCCCAAGCCAGTTCATATTCATTTGCACTAAGGCAACAAAGATGTCCATTATGGTGTGGCCAAAATGCTGTCAGTACGGTAATCAATATAGGCAGCTGTGAAAGTTAATGACAATCATGTGAACATCATATTGAGTAAGAGAAAAACTGAGCATGACTGTAATACTATAAGAATAAGCAGACACAGACAAGTATATAATAATGGTTATTCAGGCATAAAGTGGTTAAGATCAGTAATAAAGAGACAATTTGTTGTAATAATGAATAAATGAAGTTAGGGAGAAAAATCATCAAAGTGTTAGAGAATTATCTTTGCATGATGTTATGGGCTAAATGGTGTCCTCCCAAAATTCATATGTTGAAGCCCTAACCCCCAGTACCTCAGAATGTGACTGTATTTGAAGATAAGGCCTTTAAATAGATGATTAAGTTAAAATGATGATTGAGTTAAAATAGATGATTTAGATGATTAAAGTTAAATAGATGATTAAGTTAAAATGAGATCTTTAGGGTGGACCCAAATCCAATCTGACTGCTGTCTTTATAGAAGGGAAAATTTGGTTACACAAAAAGCACCAGGGAAACACATGCACTGAAGAAAGCCCATGTGATGATACAGTGAGAAGGTGGCCATCTGCAAACCAAGGAGAAAGGCCTGAGAAGAAAGCAAAGTTGCTGACACCTTGATTTGGACTTCTGTCCTTAAAAACTGGAGACATAAATGTCTGAAATTTCTGTTGTCTGAGCCAGCAGTCTCTGGCACTTTGTTATGGCAGCCTGAGAGAGTAACACAGGTGGCCAAATCAAAGGAGATGAACATAACACATGATTGAGCTCATTTAATGGGACCAAGTAGTTTGACTCACAGAAATGGGATCATTAGGGTTTGGAACAGCACATTTTCATCCTATTTTAAATAATGTCTGTGGGTTATATTGGAGTTATTAATTATGTGTTTCAAATGGTAATGAAAACTATTCTGTGTATAAGAGGTAAAGCATAGTTACAAACTTTTCCATTTTCCATCCTAAATGACCTTTCCTTGACATTTTCTCATATTCTCTCTTGCTCATATTTCTCTTTTACTCTCTTTCTTCCCTCTCTACCACCAAACTCTTATCTCATTCTCTTCTAAGTCAAATTTCTCAAAATAGTAGTTCATAAAATTAACCTGCATTCCCACTTACTCACCATCACCTTGAAATCCACACATGATTGCATGTCTATCACTGCAGAACCCTTATTTCTAGCTCTGTGACAAGAAGTTGGATAGGAGACCGATTTTGAGGATGGAGGAGAGACATACGATTCAGCTGTTATTATTTTCTTTCTTTCACTTTTCCACTGAATTTCATCTAGCAGAGATAACCAGTACCATATAACCAACACCAGTGGGCCCAATTTATTCCATTTATCACTGGATTCTCATGTATGTTGACAACTGATTATTAGTTCCTTCTTTTCCATTCTCTTTTCTTCCTCAGATTATACAATATCATCTTCTCCCTGGTTCTTCTCCTGCCCTCTGACTTTTCTGAGTATGTCCCTTTTCTGCATTTCTCTTTCTTCCACCTGTATTTTACATGCATTGACCTCATTATAAATACCATCTGATTCTCAGATCTGTGTTCCTCTTAATCTGCATCTTCCTTGGATCATTTCTTGAGGCTTTAAGCTATATTTTATGCGGCTTGTCCCTCTTCCCTCCCCAATTTACATCTATTTCCAGTCCTAACTTCTTCCTGGAAATTAAAATCCAAATCATTACTGGACAGTTCCTCCTGAATGTGCCTTCAGCATCTGAGGGCACATATGGCTATATTCCCTATTTCAAAAAATAACTCTACCATCTGCAAAGTCATCTCTATATCTTGGAGTCAGCCTATGCACAACCAACGAATCATTAATTGCACCTGTTGCCCTGAACTCATTCAGAATTAGTTATCAGAAATTATTCACGTATTCTTTCTATATTATTGTGGTATATATATACTCCAGAACTCTATGCCAGATAACTATTTTTAATATTCATTACTCACCATATTTATGGGATCAACTGGTCCAATGCTGTTTACATAAACATCAGTTTGAATTACTGTGGGCCTCACTGCAAAATACCAATATAAAGAATGGTCAACTGAAAATAGAACTACCATACGACCCAGCAATCCCACTACTGGGCATATACCCTGAGAAAACCATAACATAAAGATGTTAAAAAAAAGAAAAAGAATGGTCAAAGATATAATCATAGGTTGTCTTAAATAAATCTTATTTAAATAAATCTTAATAACTATTACTATTTTACACTTTCAATAATAAAACATTCTCATTATTAAATGAGGAAGCATGGCCCATTATATAAACACAAAAACCTTTTCATTTTACAAATAAATTGTGTAACTAAGAATTACCATTTTTGACTAAAAACCTCCCAGCGTACAGCCTAAAACTGTCTAAGTCATCCATTAAAACTAAGGAAGTTTATTCAGTTAAAAATGCTAGGTAATTTGCGCTGCAATAGTCATAGAATTTTAGGATTAGATGGATTTTAGAGCCTAAACATTGTTGTGTTATCCTACTTAGTGCATATCATGATGTGCTAGCAAATATTAACAAACTTGCTCTTGGACTGGGAGAAAAAAAGCCCCAATTTGTACCTTTTGCTGATTTCAATGTTGTAAATACTCCCACAATGAATGATTTAAAGATACCAGTGTGAAGTCACTGAATACAGAGTCGGGACAATATATAATGTGTCGTTATTGTGAGCCAGTACAAGCTAGTTCCGGCACACACTAGAGCTTGAAGCATAGTTATGATGATTAAAGGAGGTGATAGATCTGAAGCGTCTACATCCAGGTCTGATTCTTGTGAGGAGCTTCATTAAATTTGTTCACACCTCCTTCCTCTCTTGTTAACAAAATTCCTTTGGGTTGTTTATAGCTGGTTCCAGTGAAAGGTGTATTTTCATCTAATTCTCAGAGTATATTGTACAGCCATCCCTGTGGACTTCATCTGTTGTGTTTTGTACATAACCATTTGTGTTTTCCAAGTTAGTGTTTAAATGGTATATGCTGTATTCTTATATTCTATCAAAATGTGCAGCACAGGTCAGCCTTTTAAATGTTAATCGAATGATATGATTAACTAATATCTGCAATAGTGCATATTTGTGATTTGGGCTTTGAACCTTTGTCAGGTATTTTTGGCATGCTATAATGAGATTTACCATAATGATGATAACTTATAGTCATGAGATTTTTTTGTTCACTATGAAAAACATTTTCACATAGTTTCTTTTTACTCCCTACCCCCCTGCCATATAAAGCGTAAAGGGTTCATTTATTGATTCAGCAAATACTTGTTGAGGAATGCATATAAAGGTTTCATAAAGTAGACAAGAAGGGAAAAAGACATTGTGAGAAGAAAATCTGTCATAGATCTCATGGAGATTTACATAGAGATAATGCAAATAAAATAAAGCAGAAAAACCACCTTGTACACTGAAAGTTTCTATGCTAAAGTAAGCATGTTTCCAGTACTGTATACTCAGTTATCCTTTCTGGCTAAGTTTATGTGATTTCCCTTTCTGACCCAGTACTTACCACTCTTACAATGCAGGCGCTATATTAGACCTCGCAGGATGAACCCCCTCCTCTAGTACATAGCTGAATCTGCCTTTCTGAGTCCCTATCCTGTCTCAAGTCTCCCTATCTTAGTAACTTAGTCTGTCAGAGCTTCCAGGCTGGTAAGCTTCCATGGAAAACTTGAGGCATTTTGGAAGACAGTGCCTGTATTATTTTAAAACCATATTTATTTTTAATCTTTGAAATTATAAAAAGCCCTACACTTAGAAAAACATACAGTATTTATTTAGTTTGTTTTCCCTCAAGCAAATATTTTATTACATGACATACATATTTTCTTAGCTAGAAAAATAAATGGGATTTGTTAGAAATAGTTTTAGTATGCAAAACTATAGGTTTCTAAATTTACATGATACATGACAATGTAATTCGATCTAGTAGCCAACAATTAGATTTCTTAAATAAAAGTAGCTTCTATGACTTATAGAAGGTTATATAGCTTAACCTAAGCTGATGACTTCTGAGATGAGTTGCTTTAATCATTTTCCATTTATGTTTGACTAGCTATGAATTGTAACCAATAAATATCATATAATTAAGCTAATTATAACTAGATTTACAGAGTGGTTTTTATGAAAGTCAATTAATAACAATAGGTTTATTAGTATCATTTAGTATATTTATTACCGGTTATAAGCAATTAAGTGCAATGTACCAGTCTTATCTGATTAGATTTTTTCAGTTCATCTGATAAATCAACAAAAACTGAGTGCCTGCTCTCTATTGCAGGATACTTGGGGCTGAACACTGCTTATGCCAAGAACTAAATGATTTTTTTTAAACATCTTTATTGGAGTATAATTGCTTCACAATGATGTGTTAGTTTCTGCTTTATAACAAAGCGAATCAGCTATACATATACTTATATCCCCATATCTCCTCCCTCTTGCGTCTCCCTCCAACCCTCCCTATCCCACCCCTCTAGGTGGTCACAAAGCACCGAGCTGATCTCCCTGTGCTATGCGGCTGCTTCCCACTAGCTATCTATTTTACATTTGGTAGTATATATAAGTCCATGCCACTCTCTCACTTCGTCCCCGCTTACCTTTCCCCCTCCCCGTGTCCTCAAGTCCATTGTCTACGTCTGCGTCTTTATTCCTGTCCTGCCCCTAGGTTCTTCAGAACCATTTGTTTTTGTTTTTGTTTTTTTTTTTAGATTCCATATATATGTGTTAGCATATGGTATTTGATTTTCTCTTTCTGACTTACTTCACTCTGTATGACAGACTCTAAGTCCATCCACCTCACTACAAATAACTCAATTTCGTTTCTTTTTATGGCTGAGTAATATTCTTGAGGACATTTTTATTTACAGGACATACTTTTCACATTTTACAGTAGAGAAAGCTGTAGATATGAGTGATCTGTCCTGGTTTCTTGATATCAACATTTCCTTAGCTAACTATAAGGCAAATATATGTATGTTACAAAAATATTAACTCTGGCATTAGGGCTTGAGCCACACTGAGATATTTCATGATGCACATACATCAAGTCCTTCTGAGATGGGACAAAAGATATATTACATCAGTAAGTCCAACGTAGAACATTGCTATTCACAGAGAAGATATTCAATAAATTACACAATGAATATACATTTGCAAACTATGAGCATTTTTTGAGTTATCATGTATATCATTTTATAACTTTGAGATGCTATCATTTGATCCAATCCTTTAAACTTCATCCCCAAAACACGAAGTAGAATAAACCTGAAAGTGAATTAAAATATTTCAGATTAATTTTGAAACTATAGCTAGTGCTTATATGCTTCAAAATATAAAAAGGAAAACAACAGAAATCTGTAATTGTTCCTTAATAATGACTTATTACTGCTTTCATTGATTTATGCTATGAACAATACTTTTGGGTGAAATCACTTAAAATACAGGATTCTTAATAATTGAGTAAGTACTTTCTTGGCTTTTCTCAGTAGAAGGTTTGTCCAATTGCAGAATTTCAGTGATATTTAAAAGGAAAACACCATACTTCAATTCAAAAGTAGAAAAATGAAACTAAAAGAAAATTGCTATTCCAAGCTTATTAAATGATATTTAGAAAGTGGGCACACTATGTTTAATTCATCAATACACACAGAGAACAAAGATCTGTTTTTTGTGATAGTACAACAATGACTGAGAAAAGCATGTACTGCCACAGCAAATTACATTTTTGATAGATAAAGGGAAGACAGGTAAAGATGACACTGAATTATTTTTGCAAGGCCTCTTTCTGTGCTGTGACTTCTAATTACTTTGCTTTAAGTATCTCACCAGAATATAAGTAGACTCCTAGTGGAAGTGAGTATATAGAAATAGACATTCCAGGCAACTTAGTAATCCAGCAAATACAAAGAGGAAGGAAAAGAGAAAGAAAGAAAAAAACAGGGAGCTCAACATCGAGTTTCCAGGTAGTTAAGGCAAAACTGAAGAGAGCCCACTCTGGGTGGGTAATCGGTTATCAATCAGAAGATATAAACTAAAATGAATTTTAAAAATATTTTCTTCATACTTATTTTTAACCATGCTGTATTCCAATTGTCTAAGATATCTTTAGCATAATATGTAGCTTTTTGGTCACTTTGGATATTAAAATTAATTTAAGTCAGTCAAAAACTCTAATCCTGGAAAATAAGATTAATGGTCTTTTCTTATTGCCCCTAAATGGTATTAAAAAAGAAATAGTCCCACTGATCTGGATATTGCAGTTATAATATACAGATTTTGAAAGAACTATGACTAATATGTCTTATTGCCCTAGAACAGACAGCAGGGGTTCTCAACACAAAGATGTTATATTTGGGTCCAGATACTTTTTCCCAGGCCTTACTAACAAGGAATGTCAACTAACATTTGCCATCTCCTTCCCCAGGTTACATATGGACAAATAGACACTTGGATACACATGGAAGAAAAGGTAGATATGGATAAATAGATACTTAAGACTGTGCTGTCTAATACCTTAGCTAGTAGATACTAACACAGACACCTAGAAAAGATACTAACATAAATTTTGGACAGAAAAGAATGCCTAAAAAGATCACTTTAATAATTATTCATATTTGTTTTCAAATTTTTTATTGAAGTATATTTGATTTAGTATAAATCATACTATAAATCACAATAGTATTTGTGTTAGTTTCAGGTGTTCAGCATAGTGATTCAGTTATTTTTTTCTGATTATATTCCATTACAGATTATTACAAGATATTGATTACAATTCCCTGTGCTATATAGTAAATCCTTGTTGCTTAACTATTTTATGCATTTTATATATAGTACTTTGTATCTGTTAATCCCATACTCCTAATTTGTCCCTCCTCCCCTCTCTCTCCCCTTTGGTAACCATAAGTTTGTTTTCTATGCCTGTGAGTCTTTTTCTGTTTTGTATATAGAGTCTTTGTATTATTTTTTAGATTCCACATATAAGTGATATCACATAGTATTTGTCTTTCTCTGTCTTACATACTTCACTAAGTATAATATTCTCTAGGTCCATCCATGTTGCTGCAAATGGCAATATTTTGTTCCTTTTTATGGCTGAGTAATATTCCTTTATATATATTTATATATATATATATATATATATATATACATATATGTATATATATCATATATATATCTTATCTTCTTTAACCGATCTGTTGATGGGCGCTTGGGTTGTGTCTATGTCTTGGCTATTATAAATAGTGCTGCTGTGAACACTGGGGCACATGTATCTTTTTGAATTAGGTTTTTGTTTTTTCTGGGTATGTACCAGGGAGTGGGATTGCTGGATCATATGGTAGCTCTATTTTTATTTTTTTAAGGAAACTCCATACTATTTTCCATAGTGGAGGCACCAATTTGCATTCCCAACAACAGTGTACAAGAGATCCCTTTTCTCCACACCTTCTCCAGCATTTATTATTTGTAGACTTTTTTTTTTTTTTTTTTTTTGTAGACTTTTTGATAATAACCATTCTGACCAGTGTGAGGTGATACCTCATTGTAGTTTTGATTTGCATTTCTCTAATAATTAGTGATATGAGCATCTTTTCATCTGCCTCTAGGCCATCTGTATGTCTTCTTTGGAAAAATGTCTATATAGGTCTTCTGCCCATTTTGATTGGGTTGTTTGTTTTTTCGATACTGAGTTGTATGTGCCGTTTGTATATTTTGGATATTAACTCCTTGTTGGTCGCATCGTTTGCAAATATTTTCTCCCATCCCATAAGCTGTCTTTTCGTTTTGTTGATGATTTCCTTTGCTGTGCGAAAGCTTTTGAGTTTAATTAGGTCCCATTTGTTTATTTTTGCTTTTATTTATTTTTCCTCGGGACACTGATCTAAGAAAATATTGCTACAATTTATGTCAGAGAATGTTTTGTCTATGTTCTCTTCTAAGAGTTTTATGTTGTCATGTCTTATATTTAGGTCTTTAAGCCATTTTGAGTTTATTTTTGTATATGGTATGAGGGAGTGTTCAAATTTCATTGACTTACATGTAGCTGTCCAGCTTTCCCAACATCACTTTTTGAAGAGACTTAAGTCATTTATTATGTATACTCTGAGATGAACAGATAAAATGCTACTCTGCACAGTACATATTACTACTTATATTTAAATAGAAATTAATTAAATTTAATTGAAATTTAGCCATACTAACCACATTTCAAGTACTCAATAGTCAATAACCAATTTCAAGTATTCAATACTCACAAATGTATGACTGCTTTTAATATATATAACATATATTAAATATATGTAAATTTAATTATTTAGAATTTCTTCTTAGGAGAATGAAAGACTGATCTCTTATTCTGTAGTTTAATGTCTCTTTAGACAGCAGACTTAGCAACCTGCTCCTGCTCCTACACCTGATCAGGGGAAAAGAAAGTTGGAGAGGAGATTTAAAGAAAGAGAAGCAATGGAGTATCTGCACACTCACTCTTTGGAATGTCTAGGATATTTTATTTTCTTGTGGGTACAATTCACATCAAAAGAAAATAACTGGACCAGAGGCATCTTACCAGTTTTTTGGCCACCAGCAGCACGTATCTCCAGACTAGATTGTTGATGAAAGGAGCTAAGGCAGGTGGAAGATATAGAGAAGCCTCTAGATTCCCCAGGTCAAGGAAGTGAGCAGTATAAAATGCCTATGAACAACAACATAAAGCATTTCTACTCTATTCCTACCCTCCTACCCTCACTATTTATATGTTTGCCTCTCAAAGTGTACTAAGGGCCATTTGGTGTTAACCCAAAAAGAAATAAAAACTAAGAAGACAAAAGTTTCAAACTGCACCTAGTTAACTCCTCATATCTCCTGCATGTTACCATCACTAGAAACTTAGAAGAATTAAACAGATGGAATAAAAAAGCAGATCCTCCCCTTCTCACCCCAAGTCCCTGTCTAATGGTACATGTCTATCATCTATTCTGGGAGAGGGATAGCTTTAAATCTATTGGGATAGTAATTTTTTAGATTAAATCAAACTATTTAAATCACTGAAATTGTTTGAAAAGCTGTAGACTCTACCGGAAAAGTTGTTAAGAAATAAAAAATAAAATTCAACATAAAGTAATTAAAGTTTTACTAGAATTACAAAGCCTTTTAATATTAATTCCTTATTAATTTCAGAAGTCCTCAGTAAATTCATTAAATTTATTTTCATAATTAATGAAGAAGAAAGATGTTAACACAAATTTTGGACAGAAAGGAATGCCTACAAATCATGTGAACAATTAAATAATTCATTTTGTATAATCTGAGATGCACAGATACAAATGCTGCTATGCACGGTATAATTATCAAGGTACTTAGGACATGTTTTGTCTAATCTATTAAACGATGTGATGTCACAGATGTATATAGCATTTGAAAGTCCAAATCTTGATCTGAAATAATTTAGGTAAAATGCTAAATTCATGAAGTAGGACAACTGTCAAAATACTTACACATGAAATTAAAAGATTATACACGCTAGATTCTATTCAGAAAAGTTCACTCAGTAAGTATTAAATGAACATAATTTATGTTTCAGACATTGTTTTACCAACGAGGGATAGGGTGCTTTCTACCTTCAGGGAACTGACATTAATTGAAAGAAAAGAGAGTGTCAAATAATAATAGTGAAATATGACGAGTAAAATGGAAGTACAGATTTCTGTTTCTTGTGGTAAGTAATTGGCATCAATTTAACCATCTCAATAAAAACAACTTTTTAATGTTTAAAGCCTTGAGAGTCATTATGAAGATATAACACAAAATATTTATACACCAAATAACAATGCATTTACCTTTATGAGGCAAAATCTACAGGAGAAAAAGGGAAATACAGAGAGTAACACACCAAAAATTGAAGAGGGAAAAGAAATCATTAAATTTCCAACTCAAAAAAAAAAAGCAAAACAAAATAAAATATAATGAAGGTTATAATAAAGACAAAGTAGAAATTACAGGGTAGTTAATAGAAAAACAGTAGAGCTCATTCGTTAATAATGGAAATTCTGAAAAAATCCACTTCTCTTAATTTTCTTGATCAGAAAAAAGGGGGTAATAATACAAAATATAAAATAGGAAATAACAAATGGGAACTAAACATTGAAACAGAAAAAGTTTGGTTTTTTTAATCCTAAGAAATTACTTTGAAGACTTCTTTGCAAGTAAACTTGAAAACCTAAATAAAAGAGATAGTTTTCCTAGGCAAATACAGATTACCAAAAATGAGTAGAAAGCACAAACAGACCAATTTTCATAGGAAAAAAAAGTGATCAAAGTGACTAACTATTTCCAAAAAGTACAAGACCTGGATGAATTTATAATGGAATTCCATCAAACCTCCAAAAGTCAGATGATGCTAACACCTGGATAAAGTGCTAGACCTTTGAGAATGAAGGAAAATACCTTTTCATGAAACAAATGTAAAAGGATGGCTAAAACAAATGAAGACAGTACTCAAAAATAAAATAGAAGATGAATATCACTTATAAATACCAATACAAAATACTAAATAATATATTAGCAAGCAGAATCCAATACCTCATTAAGTTTATAATATATCATGACCAAGAGAGCTTTAGTTCAGAATGCAAATTGTTTCAATTAATACTATACACCATACTAATAGATTTAAAGAGGATAAAACTCAAAATTATTTCCGGAAATGTTGGAAAAGGCTTTGAAAAATTTCAATACCAATTCCTGATTTTAAAACTAAATCAAGCAAATCAAGGGATAAGTTCTTAATGTGAATATTCATATGAAGAAACACTAGAGTCATTTCCATGAGAACTAAAATGAGGCAAAATTACCCATTATCTCCACTACTATTCATTATTATGTTAGACATATTAGACAATGAAACATCATAACGCTTTTAGACAAGAAAATTCGATTAGTTGCATATGAGTTGGTAAATAAAATAAATAACTTTTTGTATATGGTATGATAGCATATTTTGAAAACAAATGATGCTTAAACTAACCAAAAAATCAGAAGGCAGCAGGAAGGTAGTAAGATATAAAATGAACATTCATAAATCAATGACATTGATATACAAAACCAGAAATCAGGTTTTGACATTACAGTTGAGGAAATATTTACAGGAGAAAAAATTAAATACTTAGGATTCAATTTAAGAAATGTGAAAAATCTATGAGTAAATCTTAAAACATTCCAGAGAGATACAAAATTAACATGAAGATTTAGAAAGGCAGCCCATGTTCCCATATTAGATGATACAATGTTATAAAGATGTTAGTTTTCCCAAAGTTAATTTACAAATTTAATGCAATCCCAATAAAAATACCAATAGTTCTTTTTTAAATGTAACTAAACTTGTTGATAATAAAGCTCCTTTTTTTTTTTTAAATGACACGCAATAGCCAGGAAAACTGAAAAGGAAAACCAAAAGAAAATGAAAATATAAGGTGGGGCCAGCTCTATAAGATATTAATACTAAATGTTTTAGTCTCAAAATACTGTTGAATCTCTACTGTTAATATAGTGTGGTGGCAAATAAATAGAAAAACAAATAAAAGAATGGGATAGAAAGGACAGAAATCACAAAAGTAGATAAGAAAATGTAATATATGATGAAGTTGACATCTCAAATAATGAAAGCAAAGATTGACTTTTTAAAAACTCATGCTGAGTCAACAGAAAAGCCATTTGAAAAAGATAAAAATTAGATTCATACTTTACACCATACACAGGAATAAAATTCAAATGCATCAGGGAATTAAATAAAAGAAATAAAATCATACAAATGCTAAAAGTAAACATAGATGAATTCCATTCAAAGTGGAATATAACCAGTAACATGGAAATGAAACTGTCAAAAAATGGTTAACATAACCACATTGAATGGGGATAGGGAAGAAAAAACTAACCTAAGTTACTTTGAGGAACAGTATTTTGATTACATACTGCAAAGATAAAGGCAAAAAAAATTGTATATGAATATTTTATTCTAGTTAATTTTTATAGATGTGTTAAAGTTATAGAATTACTTTATGTATTTACTGGAATTGAACAAATAATAACATATACTATGGGTAAATGAGAGCCGGGTGTCTCCCTGATGGAAAAATAAATTACAGATAAGGAAAAGGGAAAGGTTAGAATGAACCCTATGGTCTTTGGACTGGAATCAGGGTTGTCAGTATCGACTTCTGGTTTATAATACGTATACACAGGGATAGACATAGAAATATAGATGCCTGTGAATGTATGTGTAGAACATATATTTTCTCCTTCTGCGCAATGAGAAGGTCAAGAAGCAATGACACCCAATATTAAGAAATACACCTGGTGCTCACATCTTGGTTTCTAAATACCATTCTACAAAAAGAGGAACCAGGGTTCTTGGAGAAATGATGAATTCCATTGCTGGATCAAGAGGACTCTGGAAAATTTTATGTGCTAGAAAGTAAGGATATGCTCAGAAAATGATAGAAACATAAAAGAACAGAGAAATAAAATTATAGGACGTACCAGTTGTCAAATTTTCATTTTGAGCAATAAAATAAATAATGATGGTAAAGGATAATAAACTATAAGATAAGACATATATCTAGAGGTCTACACTGAGTAAATAAATAAGTGAATAGATAAACAATTGGACAAGTAATAGATCCTCCTTACTGCAGAATTACAATTAATTTGTGTAGAAGGAATGATGATAATATTGACTTACCACTTGACAAACATCACAGTAATACTCTTGCAGGTAAGAATCATTGATAGAGACCAGAGGAATGGACAAAAGTGTGCTGAGAAATATCTGCATATTTCTCCCCAGTGCAGTATCTCCTCACAACATATTTATTCATCAAAAAGAAAGATAAGGGGCTTCCCTGGTGGCGCAGTGGTTGGGAGTCCGCCTGCCAATGAAGGGGACACGGGTTCACGCCCTGGTCCGGGAAGATCCCACATGCCGCGCAGCGGCTGGGCCCGTGAGCCACAACTACTGAGCCTGCGCGCCTGGAGCCTGTGCTCTGCAACGGGAGAGGCCGCGACGGTGAGAGGCCTGCGCACAGCGATGAAGAGTGGCCCCCGCTTGCCGCAACTGGAGAGGGCCCTCGCACGGAGGCGAAGACCCAACACAGCCAAAAAACAAAAAACAAAAAAAAACAAAAAACAAAAAACTGCCCGGTAGTGTGAAATAATTCTGTTTGAGGTAAAAAGAAGAGAAGGAAAACTGAGTTGCTAAATCAGACTTTTCACAGTTTGGGGCTAGAAGTTAAAAAAAAAAAAAAAAAAAAGATAATAACTTCACAGTGAAGAAACGTAGAAGAAACCACACTTAACGAAAGTGTGGTTTACATCACCAGTAATAAGATATATAAACATCACATACCTCCTAACAATACACTGAAAGCACAAAATATCACTTTTGCGGTGTTCTTGGCAAAAATGCATAAACACAGCCCAATAATGAAAATATCAGACAAATTGAGGGGCGTTCCACTGACCAGTATACTTTAAAATTATCATGTTCATGAAACAAACAGAAAAACTGAGAAACTATACGAGGTTGGAGGAGAGTATGGAGGCATGAGAACAAAATGCAATGTGTGATCTTGGTTGGGATTCTGAACAGAAGAAAAGGACATCAGTGAGGTATCTGCCATAATTTGAATAAGGTCTGTAGATTAGTTAATAGTAGTGTATCAATATTAATTTATTGATTTAGGTAATGATTCTGTGATTATGTAAATATTAACATTATGGCTGAAAGATTTCTGGGAATTTCATGGATAGATAATATTTTATTAAGTCTAAATTTTATTTTGAAAAAATAATTAAAATAATCTAGGAAAACAGAAAACTAAATCATGGAAAATAGATTAACAATAAACAAAATAGTGTAAAATAATAAAATTTAAGAAAATTTTCAACAAAGAAATTTGACAAAGCTAAAATTTGATTTTATGACAAACTAATAAAAATTTTAAAGCCCTTCAAGATTTATTCATAAATGAAAGAATAGATTACTAATATCAGGAATGGCGGAGGAGAAAAGCCCTCAGATCTGAAAAAAAATTAAAAATATCATAAAAGATGTTATGAAACAATCTAACTCAAGTAAATTTTAAAATTTAAATTCCTTGAAAACTAACCAAAACTAATAAAGTAATTGAACTGCTAAAATTTTTTCCCAAAATACAAACTCTAGGCCAACATGACTTCACCAAGTAATTCTTCCAAATATTTAAGGGAAAAATAGTATCCACTTTAGATAACTCTTTCAGAGATGAAAAGAGAGGGAAATATAGCTCATTTGTAGATGCTAGCATAATATTGACGCCAAAACTGAAAAAGACATTACAGAAAGTAAAATAACAGGCTAATGCCCTTTATGAACAAACATAGATATAAAATTCCAAAACTAAATATTATCAAACTGAATCTAGTGATATTTTAAAAATATTACCATGTCACAACTAAGTAACATTTATTACAGACACGCAAATTTTGTTTAAGTTTTAAAAATCAGCCAAAGTTAGTTACAGAAAAAATGTTAGTAGAATAAAGGGCAAAATATGATCAATATGATTGTTTCAATAGGTGCACAGAAGTCATTTGAACCAGTAGGGAGGTAAAAAGAACCCTAGCAAAATAAGAAGGTAAAGGAACTACAAAGAGCATCTTAAAAAAAAAGAAGCTTACATCAAACATCATAATTAATAGTGAAATATAGACTGTTTTCCCTGATATCAGGAACAAACCAGGACTATTCAACACTGATCTCTAGTCTTAGTGCAATATGTCATGAAAAAAGTATAATTTTGAAAATTAATTAGAATGTTCATTATTTGCAAAATAAACTCTATTGGCAAAGTAGTCATTATGGGTAATAGTCATTACTCTCTGTGTTTATAGAAAATCTACATTAATGTAACAATAAATAAAGTTGATAAATTTAGCAAGGCTGCTGAGGACAGAGTAAATTAACAAAATATCTATTGTATTTCTATACACTGCTAATAAAAACTTAGAAAGTAAAACTAAAAAATCTATTTATACTTACATTAAAACTTCAAATATAGAAAATTAAATCTAGTAAAATATATTCAGCACTTCTTTACAGAAGACATTAATAAAAAATTGAACATATGTGGAAGAATATATGATGATCATGAATTTGGTACAGTAAAAATTCACTATGGTAAACATTTCAATTTCCCTATATTGATTATAGATTTAATGCAATCCCAATAAAAATCTGGCTGACATATTTTGTTTGTTTTAAAGTGTTGCAGTGGGAAACTTTGAGGTTATTTATGTTATAAAATGTATACATAAATGCTCAGAACTGAGAATAACAATTTTGACAAAGAAGAACAATGTTGGATTGTCTACACTAAATATACTCTCAAGGCTTATAATTCTACATTAACTAAAACAGTGCAGCACTGCACAAAATTGGAACGCCTACATACCTTTCAAATATTCCCTTTTATGAAATATCTCTTAGTTTTTCAGGCAGTTTTATCAAAAATTGCTCTGTTGTAGCAATTGTAAAATAATTACATCGAAAATGTTTAGATGTCTTTCTTCCCAAGTCAAACTGTGAAGCTTTCAAAACAGTACCATTCCAAATAATAATTGCCAAACCCGCAGTCTCTAACACGCATCGGACACTCAAGGAATATGAAATATGATAAAATAACATCAGCAAATGTGGCTTTCACAGTCACCAAAATCCCAGAATGATTACTCGAACTTACCTCCTATGTCTGGGCGAAGTTTATTGTCATAGCCTTGAAGCAAGGAGTTGAGAATTTGTGTTATATCTCCTTCATGAATCTTTGGTGCCAAGACCCAAGTTTTGTTCACTGTTAAATCCTCATCATCTTCATCATCTGCTTTATCAACACTAAAGAATTCAAAAACGAAAATTGTATGATAGAAAGTTCAACCAAGTAGTGTATTTTTAAAAATAGTTTAAGATTATTCTAATTGTGTAAGAGAATAATAATGGGGGAAAAAAGCATTAGAAATATTTTACATTCGGTTAGACTAACGCCTACATCATATGAACTGTCCTGTTTTAATAATACTCAAAAATGAAGAATCCAGTGCAAGGAAATATCGTATAATACTAATGTAATAAAGTTTTGCCACTCCCACAACTGTCATTTAAGGCCATAGAGATTATGCACTGATAATGTGAGGAGTGGCCCTAGATTTGTGCGGTACACAATCTGCACAACCATACGTAAGTGACTCTATACCACCACACCCTAAACTAAAAATTAAGAAGTAAATAAGTGCAGGAAAAGTTGTAATCATTAGTCTGGTAAAATGTATTTTAAAATGCATGTGTAGAAAAGAAGACTTAATGAAAGATGAGTGAGGAAGTGTTCAAAGAAAAAAGGAAAAGGTATTGAACACACCTATGCTTCTTCCTTTTAAGTCAGAAGAACCGAGACCCCAGACATCTGTTCCAAGAAGTCTGTCAAAGATTGTCTTACCAAATCATGAGTGGATGACTCACTCTTCATATATATACATATATATATAATCATGTATACATATATATACATATTATATATACATACACATATGTATGTATATATATATACATGTCTATATATATACATATATATATATAAAATCATGCTTTCCATATATATATGTGTGTATATATATATGGAAAGCATGATTATCACATTTTAGGACTAGAAGTTAGACTTTAGGGATCAAATAACCCACTGCCTTTATTTTGTAAATGAGGAAACAAGTCAGTAGGGAATCAACCAAAGCACAAACTCATTTATTTTCAAAACTGAGACTCAAACCCTGGTCCTATAGCTAATGCTTCCTGCTACGCCTGTGTGTTTAACAAGCATAAAGTTTCAGCTTACTTATGAATTGTGGTAGAAACATATATAGATATTCATCTATAATTCACCAAAAGTAACAAACTACTTTATTACCCGTAAGTAACCCCCCTTCATTTGAGTGAGATCAACCTAGACTTACACCCAACTTTAGTAAATATTAGTCCTCCACTGAAAAAGTATATATAAACTTTTATACTGGTAAAATCAGGTAAATCTATAATATATTATTTATTTACATATATTTATTTGAGAGATGAGCTTCCCTCCCACAGTAGATATTCAAGTTTATCTTAACAGCCTTAGTTGATATTTCTACACTATTCATTCAAATCTCTTTTGCTGTGAACCTAAACATCTTAGCTAATGCAGCCTTTACCCACTTTATCCTTTCAAATTATTTTTCAGTTTTATTGAGATATAATTGACATATAACATTGTACATGTTTAAGGTGTACAACGTAATGATTTGGTCTATGTATATATAGTGAAATGATTGCCACAATAAGTTTAGTTAACATCCACTCTCTTTATCCTTTTAAAGAGTATAAATTAACATTGTAAATTAAAACTTAACCTTTAAGTATTTGTACCTCATTTTATCTTTACAATAATTGTATTGATAGTTATTAACGGAGAGTTCACGGATAATGGAGTACATTATTCTTCTCAATATTTTTCCTCTTCTTCCTGTCAGAGAACTATTCTTTTCACTCCACTGACTTCTAACTTGGTCATGTGACCTGAAATACTCCTTTCTGCAATGCATCCCTGTCCCATTAAACTCAGGTTTGGCCCTGCAATTTACTTTGGTTAATGGAATACATGTAACATAGATCACTACCAAGCAGAAGATTTATTGTCAGTGCATGGTTCACCATATCTCTCTGTCCTTCTGCCAGAAGACCAGCCATACTCAGACAGAGGCTACTACTCCATGACTTCACTTTCAGGGTGAAGGCAACATGAACATAGCCACAGTTGACCTACAATGGACATGTAGCCTGAGAGAGAAATAAACATTTAGTATTGTAAGCCACTGAGATTTGTGGGTAGTTTATTACCACAGTATACAAATTTTATCCATATGTGAACTCCTGGAGTACATTTATTTAACAGATTTTTAATGAAGTGCTCATTTATATTAACTGTTTTGCTGTATTTAACTTCAAAAATATATACTACTGAAATACAGTTGTATGATTTCCTTTAAATAATTTCTTATTTTCTCTCAGTAATATATATACATATGTACATACATACATTCGTTTATAAACTAAAGCATTAAAAGTACTGAAATATTAAGAATCCTGCTCATGTGTCTTCCAGGAAAATTTTATCTAATTAGAACTGCTGAGATATTGTCAACAACCAAAATTTAGGGCATCCGTCTAGCTTTGAAATACAACTGTAGTCAAATGGAAGTTCCCAGAAAAAATAGGAAGCACATGCTTATATTGACTTATATCCCCCTTTTCCCAGCTATCTCAGACGTAATATAAAAATTGACCTCAATGACATCACAAACTAACTTTCCTCATTTTTGGCAATAACAGAAAGGAAATTTCATTATAGTTAATTTCTTCATTTTCCTCCACACTTTCTGAATTACCTTCAGAATATTCATTAACTACCTTAATTTCATATTGGTATTATTTTGGTGATTAAAAAACACTTATAATCTTAAAGATAGTTCATATAGCATATCTGATGTTTCACTATCATTCATAGACTGGAAGTTTTGTAACATTTACCTATGTTGAGTGAACATTCATTTGGAGGAAACAAGTATTATTTTCTTAGGCAATATTCTGGGAATTTGTAGACATTTGCAAGCGCTTCTCTTAAATAATTTGAATGAGTATAATTTTATCATTATTGGAAATAAATATACTCCTTAGTATATAATTTTACTAAATGTTTATTTTGATGATTGATGTTTTTATTGTTCTTATCAGCTGTTGAGTAATTTCCTACCATGTTTCATGAACTGAGTGCTAGGTTTCTTCCATATTAAGGTATGTCATTTAATCCAGAGTAATCCCATGAAATAAACATTACTATTCCTGTTTTACAAATTAGAGAAAAATAGATTTATAGAATTTGCAGGACCCACACTATTAAATAATAGAGCCAGGATTTGAAACAAGATTGATTTAGCTTGAAGACTCCTTTTCTCTTTGAAGTTTCCATGGTATCTTACTTTATCTTTGTTAAACAATCCGGGGTAGTTAGATTTTGAGTTTTCTAATTTATAAGAACATAACAACATTTTGGTAAGTAGTTAGCAAGTGCATTTGGGTTGTGCATGGGTAGAATGCTTAGTCTCTGCCTTTGAGTTCTGAGAAGTTAGAATAATAATTTCAAGGAATCACACACACACTCTCTCTGATAAAAAAGACTTTCTAAAGTGTGTGCTCAATCTTCAGTCCAATGCTTTAATTCATTTATAGAGGAAATACCATGTATTACAAATATGCTAATTGCTGAAAACAAAAAGCTAAGTAAAATTGTATGCCTGATCTATTTGATCTTATTTTCTAATGAAGGAGAAAACTATTCAAATGATACAAAAAACCATCATGTACAAAGATGCTTATCACAGCGTTTTCTATAGTAGCACAAATTTTAAACAAAAGAGCACGTTTAAGTAAAGTATTATATGTCCATATGGTGTGATTGATGCATCCATTCAATTGGTGATTATGAAAAGTCTGTAAAAATATTAAATTATTTTCATAATTTAATGTTGTATGCAAAGTAACATATAATAATTTGCCTTGATCAAAACCTAGGTATAAATGGCTAAAGATTTAACCGGAAAGCAGTATAATGAATACACTAAGTATTCTATGCTAGTGGAGCTACAGAAAATTTAATTTTTTTCTGTATATTAATAGTATACTACAATTTTTCTGCATAATTTTGTAACATAACTACATGAAAAGGAGTTAATTTGACATTAATGCCTACCTAAAAATGAACTGCCTCTTCCTATACACCAGATAGTGCCCTGAAATAAATTTCTAATCATAAAAAATAAGTAATTAAGTAGAGGTTTTTATAGAGACAAGTAGAGCTTTACACTCTGCCAAGAAAATGAAATTGGCAGTCTTAAAAAGTTGGCACTCGATTCTCCTTGGGTAGGAACATGGTTGACTGACAGCCCAGGCGCCAGCCCTCTGGACCAGCACTGCATCTGTACCAGATCCAAGCTTCCCCAGGCTGCTTTCAGGCAATAAATGAACATTGTGGCAATGGTAGTACAGACCCATTCCTGCAAGACTAGGGCCTCCTCTAAAGGGCAACTTGTGTTGGATGAATCCTGCTGGCCTAGCCAAAGCCTGTTTAGTAGGGCTCTCTAGTCTGAGACTCTTTTAACCCAAACGTCCTCTTTGCTTATACTTGCACAGGGATCAGACCTCCATTATTATCTGAAGGCTCTCTCTGCTTACTTCCACTTCCTCTCGTTTACCCTGCACAGGCATTTCTCTCGAAAATCTCTTACATGTCCAATCCCAACTTGGCATCTGTTTCTCTGAGGCTTTTGCTTCTCATATTCTTTAATTGACACTTGTAACTTGTTACTAAAGAAAATTTCTGAGTCACCTGTATCAGTGTTGGTTTTTTTTTTTTTTTTTTTGTCTTACTAACTTATTTTAATACCTTGACAAATCCATCTGATTACATAGTAAATTATTGTATGTAAAAGAGTACTTTAAAGATTGTATTACTCTTCTGAATATAACAAGCAAAAGTTTTAAACTAATGGTAACTAAGAGATAGGTTAAGTGAAGACAAGGCATGCTAAGCCATATAATCATGAGAATTCATCTTTACAGCTAGAAAATATATATATATGTCTATAGCAAGTCAATCAATCAATATAAACTATTTTTCATACATAGGGTAAATATTCATCAAGATTTTCCCAGGACAATCTTGATTTACACCTGTTGTCCTAGAATAATTACAATATTAATAGTAACCTCTTTCACTCACAAAATGGCCTAATTTGGATGATAAATTGTAAAGTCACTGGATATAGTTCATATAAAGTTTACTGCAATGAAAATGCCCTTGTTCTGACACCTAGGGAAGACTCTTCCATCAATCTATTAAGGCAGTGCAGATGACAGCAAAGGAAACCATAAACAAGACGAAAAGACAACCCTCAGAATGGGAGAAAATATTTGCAAATGAAGCAACTGACAAAGGATTAATCTCCAAAATATACAAGCAGCTCATGCAGCTCAATATCAAAAAAACAAATAACCCAATCCAAAAATGGGCAGAAGACCTAAATAGACATTTCTCCAAAGAAGATATCCAGATTGCCAGCAAACACATGAAAGGATGCTCAACATCACTAATCATTAGAGAAATGCAAATCAAAACTACAATGAGGTATCACCTCACACTGGTCAATAAGAATGGCCATCATCAAAAAGTCTATAAACAATAAATGCTGGAGAGGGTGTGGAGAAAAGGGAACCCTCTTGCACTGTTGGTGGGAATGTAAATTGATACAGCTACTATGGAAAAAAGTATGGAGATTCCTTAAAAAACTAAAAATAGAACTACCATATGACCCAGCAATCCCACTACTGGGCATATACACTGAGAAAACCATAATTCAAAGAGTCATGTACCACAATGTTCATTACAGCACTATTTACAATAGCCAGGACATGGAAGCAACCTAGGTGTCCATCGACAGATAAATGGATAAAGAAGATGTGGTGTATATATATATATATATATACACATATATAAAATGGAATATTACTCAGCCATAAAAAGAAACGAAATTGAGTTATTTGTAGTGAGGTGGATAGACCTAGAGTCTGTCATACTGAGTGAAGTAAGTCAGAAAGAGAAAAACCAATACAGTATGCTAACACATATATATGGAATCTAAGGGGAAAAAAAAAAAGGTCATGAAGAACCTAGTGGCAAGACGGGAATAAAGACTCAGACCTACTAGAGAATGGACTTGAGGATATGGGGAGGGGGAGGGGTAAGCTGGGACAAAGTCAGAGAGTGGCATGGACATATATACACTACCAAACGTAAAATAGATAGCTAGTGGGAAGCAACCGCATAGCACAGGGAGATCAGCTCGGTGCTTTGCGACCACCTGGAGGGGTGGGATGGGGAGGGTGGGAGGGAGGGAGATGCAAGAGGGAAGAGATATGGGAACATATGTATATGTATAACTGATTCACTTTGTTACAAAGCAGAAACTAACACACCATTGTAAAGCAATTATACTCCAATAAAGATGTTAAAAAAAAAAAAAGAAAAACAAATACCGTATCCTAACACATGTATATGGAATCTAAAAAAAAAAAAAAAGGTTCTGAAGAACCTAGGGGCAGGGCAGGAATAAAGATGCAGACGTAGAAAATGGACTTGAGGACACCAGGAAGGGGAAGGGTAAGCTGGGACAACGTGAGAGAGTGGCATGGACATATATACACTACCAAATGTAAAACCGATAGCTAGTGGGAAGCAGCTACATAGCACAGGGAGATCAGCTCGGTGCTTTGTGACCACATAGAGGGGTGGGATAGGGAGCATGGGAGGGAGAAGCAAAAGGGAGGGGATATGGGGATATATGTATAGCTGATTCACTTTGTTATACAGCAGAAACTAACACAACATTGTAAACCAATTATACTCCAATAAAGATGTAAAAAAAAATACAATACATATTGCTGATGCTATGATTACAAAATTGAATTTCAAGCTGTTTAGGACAAGGCAATAACTAATATTAAATCATATAGCAAAACTTAAAAAAAAAAGACTCATCTCTAAGATTGTAACAAACTCCCATAAATTATTTAGAAAAAGATGGATGATCCATCAGAAAAAAAAAAATGGGCAGAGATTTGATTAGGCATTTCACAAAGATAACCAAATGAGAATGAGTACATGAACAGACACTCCACATCATTACTCATGAGGAAAACATAAATTAAAAACATGAGATACCACTATACATAAACCACAATGGTTAAAATAAAAAACCTTGACAACACCAAGTGTTGATGAGGTTGTGGAGCAACTGGAACTCTTGTACAGGACTGTGAGGGCAAACTGTTAAAACCACTTAGAAAACTCCTTGGTGTTATCTCCTAAAGATGGACGTGCACACACTCTATGACCCAGTAATTGCACCCCCAGGTGCATACTCAACACAGTTGCATAGTATGTTCACCAAAACGCTTGTTCCACAATGTTCAGAGAAGCATTAGTGGATGTACCATCAATTCAGAAAAAAAATCCAAATATGCATCAGTAGTGGAATGGATAAATAAAATGGGTTATTTAAAAAAAAAAGTGCAGCTGAAGCTCCAAACAAGGCCTCATCTGTGATCTGTTGCTCATGACAAATTAGTGTTTGTTTATGAACATCAGATACATTTCTATAAGTCAAATGACAAGTTCCAGGGAAGAAACATACCTGTTCTAATGTTTCTGAGTAGACTATATTTTAATGTCAAAGCCTACAGGAGCTAACTTTTAAAGAGTATGTATAGGCACTGAATTTAGATCTGAAAGTCAAAGAAAATAAAATTAAAATTAAAAAACTTTCTTATTTTCTTTTTGCCTTTATATTCTACTTGCTTAATTCTTTTGTACAAAGCTCTTTTTAGGGTAGTAATGCTGAATCATTTTTATTGCTCATAAAAGTTGGTAGGGAAGCGAAACAAGTAAAAGATGATAGATAATAGAGTTACAGATTTGAACTTCCAGAGTTTTAGAGAGGTGAAGTGATAGTCCACTCAATTCTGTGATTATCCTCTTAACACAAAAGAATTTGGGACCCATCACGTGAGGCACAGAGAGGAATGCTTTGAAAATTTGAGGAGGGGGAAGGGAAGCATGCCTAGAATATTAAATAAGTGTGTTCCAGTCTGTCCAGTGCTTAACTTTACCATAAAATTGATCACACTGCATCTTAATTAGCTATTTACTTTATTTATTTATGACCCTCTGTAAGCTCCTTGAAAGCCAGGGTTAAGGTTTTCAATGTGATACCATTGGCACTTAGCCTGACATATAGTAGGTATAAAATAAAAAAAAAATTCACTAAGTAAATGAATAAATGGACCGAATATTAGAAATCATCTTGCTGTTTACAGGTAAAATTACAGTGAATAAAGAAAATAAACAACTAAAAACTGTAATTATTGGTCTTAATCAGAGAATTGATTGTAGTTAACCTAATATAAATTTTAAAACATAGTAGCAGTAGCTTTCTGATTCTAGTACTCATCCATCATAAACTTAAAAAAAAAAACTGATTTCTTTCACAATGACAATACAATCTATAAAACAATTACAAAAAATATAGCAGGGAAGATCTGTCTTATGTGAAGAAACTAAAACACCAATTAAAGAATATAAGAATAGAACAAAATAAAGGCAAATAAATATTTTGGCTATAAAACAATATTATTAATACATAATTCTCAAATTAGTTTCTAAATTTAATAAAGTTTTAATTAAAATCCACAGTTCCTATGTAACAGATTAAAATCATTATACTGTAATTAAGTAGAAGAATCAATATAATAATTACAAGAAATTATTGAAAAATAGATTGTTAGATGAAATTTGCCCTGCCAGAATAAAAAGAAAACAAAATAAAGTCACTGTAATCAAAACCATATTGTGATAACACATAAAGAAATCAGTGAAAACAAAATCAAACCTTCAAATTCAGATCCCAAGTGTCTAGAAATTCAGTATACAACAAACGTGACTAGTCAGTTTAGAAATGAAAGGATGAATTATTCAGTAAATTAGATTGAAAGGTTTATCAAGCCATTTAGAAAAAATAAATTAGATTACTACTTAGACAATAAATTGCAGATATATTAAAGTTCAAAATATAATAAAGTATAAAACTATTAAAGAAAATATTGAAAACGTTTTTTAACTTTTGAGATGAGGAGGTCTTTCTATGCAACACGTAACCAAACCAGGAAAGGAAAAAAAAAAAAATGACAAAAAAAAGGAAAAATAACTCATGGAGGACATAAGACAGTTTAGACAAAGACTGGAGACAAAGGATAGATTGAGACAAAGATATTTACAATGTAACTGGTATACAGAAATTTCAGAGGGAAAAAAAGACTAATAAAAATAACAAACCGTGCTAACATTTACTGGTAGCAAGGGAAAATAACTTTAAAATGTGACAAATTTTAGCCATCACATTGGCAAAATATTAAAAGATTCATTACATTCAGTACTATTGATAATATAGATAAATGACATTTTTATAACCATTAATAGAATAAATTGCTCTAATAGAATAAATTGAGTAATTTGGCAACATTGATGAAATATTGAAATTAAAAGCATGTACATATGTATATATATACATAGTAACAATATTCATAATAAACAAAAAAAGACAGAGAATCTGTAATAGAATAATTTAATAAATTATAATACTTCCTTAATATAGAATGCCATATCATCATTAAAAAGGAGGTACAACTAAGTATGTGTACAAATCTAGAAAAATATCTTTGATATTAGCTGTGTGACAAAAACAAGTGTTAGATTTCATTTGTATAAAAAATGTACACACAAATGTGTATATACATATTTGTTTAAACTTATGGAAAAATCTGGAAGTATAAGCTCCAAATTGCTAAGTAATTTTGAGGAGTAGAATGGACTAAGTATTACTCCATTATTATTTACATTATATGATCAAAACGATTATGACATTAGGGGAAAAAGTTTTGTTTTTCCCATATATTTCAACAACATATATATGTATATCACTTAGAGATTACTTAAATTGTTTGTTTAAGAAAACAAGTAAAGAAAAATAAGGTCTAAACTATTTGTGGTAAAAAACTTAAAATTTAAAATATTTTATGTCCACAGAATAGAACAGAAATTGGATTATATATTGATTCTACAGTTTGAGATGTGGAATATTAGTCTCAGAGAAAAAATAAAATGTGACATCTTCATCCACTGTGATTTTTATGTAGCTTCCTTGGTAAGGTAGAATACATAGCATCTTTAAAATTACACTAATGTTAGGAAATTAATGGCAATAGAGATTACTTTGGGCACAGAGATCTTCACTGTTAGTTTCAAAAGGGGTATGGCCAATTCCTAAATCTAGTAGAACATAGTTTGATCTGGTTAGATAGGATATAGGAGTGTAGTGTAGTTAATGAGAAAAGGGACAGATTGATATCAGAATCGATTTTTAAAAATTAGTATAGTGACATATTTTTAGAAAGAAAACAAAAACAGAAAAATATAAAATATAGCAGATTATTTTTTTGTAACATCTTTGCTCATAGCTTAGTGATTGATCCTTAAAATAACAACTAGTACTAATAATAAAACAATATATTTTGCCAGTTTTTGGAGTTTTTTATTTGCTTTTTTGGCAGGCCAGCGTTATTTTGTTAAAACAGAGTTTAGAAAATTGGGAACCGTGCTTCCAAAGAATAGTCTTTAGGGGGATGATGAATACACAGAGATTATAAATGTTCTTTTGAGACTGTTTCCATGTGAATATTTTTTGGAGGAAGGGAAAGAAACCATAATTTTCTTCACAGTCCATTAAAAAATTACCGCTGGATTGAAAGTATATTAAAATGAACACCAAATTTTCCATTGTTCCACTTTATATTCATAGAACATAACGGAACATAAATTAGACTTAGAAACATATAACACTTCATGACATTCACATTCTCTAAGCCTTTGATGCACTTATGCATCAGATAAATTCTATCAGGCTGCTAAAATTTTTGCAGAATTAAGGCAAATATTGAGACTTATTAAATTATAAACGATATGAAAAGATCTTAAAATTAAATGGAAGAAAGAAATGGGAGTCTGTTCTTTTGCATGCAAAAAGATATACCTTTTCCCTAAGTCTTGGGACCATAAAGTGAGAGGTAAAATAGTTTCATTGACATAAGTATCCTCTCAGAACTTTCACTTCAAAAGGGAGAGAATACAAATGAGTAGAACAGAAACAACAAAACACTCTTTCTAGTCAACTCCAGTTATGATAATTTGCAGGTTTTTCAGAAAGAATTGTTACTAAGGAAATGACAGAAACAAATATACACTCATAAGACACCTGCACAGAGTAACAAATTAGTTTATAGAACACAGATGTCTGATTAAAACTTAAATTTAATCCAACCAATAGGGCTACGTTGTTCTAGTCAATGTGGCTATTTAGTAGAAAAGTAATCCCTGCTCAAAACACTCTACTGCATGTGTTGGAAAATTATTCTAATAGTGGTACACATCTAGGCCGACTGAGAGGTAAATGACCTGCCTATATTGAAATGGATCACAAATTCTGCAACCACAAGTCATGGTCCTAGCAATCTACCCAAAGATTAACTTGTTTTCCAGAACCCTTGATTCTAGCAGCCCTACAGCTATGTGGAGAACCACATCACACCCCGATCACAACAATATTAAAATTTTCATATTTAACCCACTATACTCTAGTCATAGATCTTCTGATATGCTCATCTACCTACAGGTTGGAGTGCAGGGTCTATGTTAACTTCCTTTCTATATCCCTAATATTTAGCACAGTCTCTACCACTGTGTTACTCAAAATATTTGTCACTCAATATATTTGTCTAAAAATAGGGAGAAATGTTAAATCTCTAAATGAATTGTATTTGTAAGGAAAGAATTCCTACAGTTCAAAAATTTACTACTAAACTAAGTTATATAGGTTTTAATAGGACGTTGCTATCTTAATGTCATATGTTAGATGACCAAAGTAAAGGATATCCTAGGAATATAGTTTTCAAAAGGGCCACCAAACCATGAGACCATACCTCTGGCCACAGAATAGTAGTGTTATCTTCCTATGTATATTTTTCACTAACACTGACCTGAACTTATGCCTATGACAGCTAAGAGCATTCAGTCTTTTCCCAGAGTTACAATTGATGCCAGTCTCCTTAGTGTCCCCACTATAGCTCATCTAGAATTGCAAGTAGCTGTTATACCATCTTATTGTCTTTACTTGTTTATATTGATAGACCGTCTCAACATTAACTACTAGAGTTTAAGTTCACTGGGGTCAGGGGCTCTGCCTTCTTTGTCCAGCACGTATACTATCACATATATGTCCTGTATACACTATACAAACACTAGTAGGGCAAAGATTATGTCTTGCTTACCACTGTATCTCCAGTTCCCAGACCTCTGCTTAATACATGGTAGGCACTGAGTAAATATTTGTTGAATGAATGCTAATGCTTAATAACTGTTTATTGAATGAATTAATAGCTAAGACTATTTCCTGAAACATGGGGCTTCAGTTGGTTAAACCATTTTAGTACAGATAGAATTAGATTCTGAGATATTTAAAAGTAGAAAAAAACATAAATTTCATCTGGCTCTCACAGAGTACAAGAAATCTAACAAGCTTCTGCTTGAAGTTTAGTGACAAGACATTCATTATTTTGTTAGAGTGCTTTTGTATTGATGAAAATCTGGCTTCACATAGCTTTCACTACTTGTTTATGGTTTGTCTGTAACATCTATACATAATGAATTCAACAATGATTTCCTCTAGCATCCTTAAGAATATACGATTTCTCAACAAAATTTACCTGAATTCAAAATTCTTGCTTTTAACTCTCTATCCAGTGGTGTTTTTTCTAGATCAAGAACTCCAGTTCGTTTAAGTTTTTCCTAAAATAATTAATCCAGCACTACACATAATATTCTAGATTATGTGATAAATACACAGCGGACTGTAACTTACTGTGCTTCTGTCAATTTTACTGTCTCTCCTCTCCTCTCCTCTCCTCCTTTCCCCTTTCCTTTCCTTTCCTTTCTTTCCTTTCCTTTCTTCCTTTTATCCCTCCCTCCCTTACTTTCCAACCCCCTCATCCACAGTTATGTTAATTGCTTTGATTTATATGGCATTTGTAATCTTAGAGGAAAGGTGATTAAAAATGCAGGCTCTGGGCATAGAGCACATGGGATCTGAGTCTTGGATTCAGCATTATCAGTAAGATGATCTTTAGTGAGTTAGTAAAAATTGCTGTGCCCTGGTTTTTCCATCTGTGAAATGGGGAGAATAACAGTATCTAGGCTTTATTTTCCCTTCATTTTTGATTGGTAGTTCGGCTAAGTATAACCTTGAGGTTGAACATTTATCTTTAGAATTTTGGAGACATTTCCTCCATGGTTTTCTGGTATTGTAGATGAGTAATCTCATGGTGTTCTAATTCTCTTTCCCTGATTGTGATCTTTTCTATCAGTACCCACTAACCTTAAAAATTTAGACTCCTCTGTTTATCTTTGGAGTTGTGAAGGTATATTTCCTTATTTTGACTACAAGATGTTTTCCTTTGGTTAATACCATAAACCTCAGCCTTAGCAGTGTGCATAATGGTAGTACTCATGTAGAACACTAGACACAAGTACTATCCATATGGTTAGTTCTCATGTCTAGTTTATTCACCACTGTAAACCCAGCAAGTTGCACTGTGTAGAGCACATAGCAGGCATTCAATAAATGTTCGTTGAATGATCTCTCCCATAATCCAAAAGATATTTAATAATGCACAAACGATTCAAGGAGTTTACTGCACTTAAATTTTACTAGAATAAAAAATTCTAGAATAACTGTGATTCCAAGAATATCTGTTGTTATGACTTTTCAGTTAAAACTTTAACTGCCATGTACTTTGCAAAAATTTTCTCTCTTGGTCTTGAAACAAGCTGGAAAGGTAGATGTCAGTTCTACTTTTCACAAATGAGGACTCTCTGCCTCAAAGATTTGCCTGAAATCAGCCTAGTGGGAAGTGCTGGAGCTGAAACTAGCATTTACATCTAATGGTCAAGTCCAGGATTCTCAATTGGTAGCATGCACATATGTGAATTATTCTCCTGAGGCCTGTGGCAGTCATTTCATCATATTTTGACAATATCTCAAGAGCCCTTTTTTTCAGTTTTTCACCCTGCCTGTCTCCTCTTCTTTGGGACCCCACCTTCATTATTATTTTCTTAGACAAATTTTAATCACCTTTATATAAATATATAAATATAAAATACTAGATTTGTCTCTTTCATTTTTAAGATGAAGAAATCAAGCATTTCCTTTTGTTGATAAGCCAAAAATGTGACTCATAGTATATAATGGGATAAAAAGGAAGAAAAGTATACCAAAACGACTCTATACACAGGGGATTTATCAATTATAGCATTTGCATTTTAACTTCAAAATCATTTTGTCTCTCAGTTCTTCTTTGAATATTTAATTATCATGGAGCTTCATTAGTCATTTTGTACTCGTTTACATCTATATTTTATTAGAAAATGAAGCCAAAGCTCTGAATGCCTAAAGAAAAATCATGCATTACCATCTCCACAAAATATATTACTGAAATTATTTTAAAATAATATATTTTATAATGTAATTATACTTGAATATTGTCATTTGGGCAACTGACTGCTAAATTGTATGATTATTGACTCGAGATTGTTTTTAGAAATAAAAATGAGTTATCTTCCTTTAGCTCTCTCAACGTACAACTTCTTAGTCAAAGCTTACCGTAAATTACATTTTAGACTATGTAAAATCTCAAAGCATTTTTTCAATTCTTTTCAAAAGTCTGATTATAATTATATTTCTTTCAACATTAAATTCAAAACATTATTTTTCAAATAAGTCAAATCAAGCTTGAGAGATCTTAACCAACTTGCCAAGATGCCATAGAGCCTCACAGAGAATGAAACATAGGAACCATGACTACAGCTTTTAGTTACAACAACAGGATTGGTTTTCATAGTTCAGCAATGTAAAAATCAATAAAGTGTCTCTCCTTTATGCTCTTGATGAAAACTAATGAGTAAACAAGCTACTGTCTTTGATTAGATACAAAAAATAATAGCTTCCAATTCGGTAAATCCCAAAATAGGTGACTTTGAAAATTTAATTTAGAAACTGGCATCAGACATCAAAATTCTTACAAATAGAACCATCTGTGATTAGTTTTAGAAAGGTCCCTCAAAAGGAGAAGAAAGGAAGAAGAAATTTTGAATGTAAATGGTTTATACATGTTGACATCAATTATCTTCAACTAAATATTAAAAGGATAAAAAGTTCATCACAACTGTAGCTACTTTGAAAAGTGAAGACATACACTCTCATAACTGAGGCCCTAAGAGTTAATTACAACAGCAACATACAGCTTTATTTTTTAATATGTATTTTTTCACTGGCCAGAATAATCCATATTCTCTATAGTACTATGATAAAATGATTTATTTATTTTAGCTGAATAACACATCTCTCTCTCTCTCACTCATACATATGACAAAAAAAAGTACACGGCATTTCCAATTAGAATTTCTCTCTTGAAAACTGCTATGAAAAGCCAGTGACACAGCTATTGAGTTATTTTATGTTTCCGTTCAAATCTTAGAAATATTGAATATGAAAACTGGAAGAAATCATAAATGATCTACTACTGCCCTTCATTTCCTAGATGAAGGAACTGTGTTCAGAGTGGTTAAGGACCCTTGACACATAGAATCATGTCTCCAGACTGCCAGAGCCCATCTCTGTCCACTACACCACACAACTTGTTAATTCTGAGCAGCTTGAAGAGAGTCTGAGACCCATCATGATTCTCATAATGTAAATATCCTCAAGAAGAAAATGTATTATTTAAAACCAAACATTTCTTTAAGTAGACAGTATGCCCTTTAGTAAGCAGCTTGTCTATTAGATTGCAAGAGAAACTTGCACTTACAGTGATAAATCAGCTTACAGGTTGTTATTTCAGAAAATCACTGGGTTAGTCTGTTTTTACTTATGAGAACACAGATTCATTTGCGATATTATGAAGATGCATGAGAGCACTAATACATGGCCTACCAAAATATCTTCCATAATTTTATAATATATTCAAAGAAATAAACCATTACGATGTGCTTAAATATAAGAAATAATTAATCAAGTAGAATGTTTGTGCTCATGCAGAACATTTACGTTTCTAAGGGAAAAGGGTAAATAAACTAAAACTGTAATACTTAAAAAACATTGGGTGTCAAACATATTCTGGCAAGTCTAATATTACTTAGCATACTTTATTCTCTATTTTTGGAAAGAAAATACAGTTGTTCTATCTGTTAGTAATGGCAAAAATCCACTCTAGCTATATGCTAAAAATAATCGTCATAATAATAAATTTTAGCAGTGATGCAAGTACTTAAAAAGGCATGTTTCCATCTCTATAGTGATTACATTTTACTCTTGAGTTCTAAGCACTCCCTCTCTCTCTCCCTCTCTGTCACACACACACACACACACACACACACACACACGGGACATTCACATCACCTTACAATATTTATTTACTTGTACACAGCCAAGTTAAAAAAAAAAAATTCAAAGCCGGCTCAGTAAAATATACATGGTTACTTCTAACTTAAATGTAACATAGTTTCAACCCTGATGGATTTTTAGCCATATTTATGATCTTTCTTGATGTAAAACTTTGATTTTTTTTTTTTAGAATAGCAAAAAGGTAAGGGAAAAGGCAATATTAGTGTATAAAAAGCATCATACATGCCATGTTCTGTAACAAGTTTCTAAAATAACTTTGTCTTTAAAATGCAGAATCATCCAGAAAGTTCATCAGTGGCATTCATTCACTAAATGTAGTAGCGAAAACATTTCTACTCCCCTCCCCACTTCCAGTAACTGAATCTTTACTAGTTTCTACTGTGCTTCAAGTCAAAAACAACTGAGCTAATCTCCATACTTCACACATAGGCTAATTTCATTCTATCAGAAAAAGAGTAGATCTAATCAAAAAATAAACTGATGGCAAAATGTTGCACATGTTCCCAGGGAAATGCAAATTATTTAACCTAGAATGATTTTTTAAAGAAAAGAGAAATGAGGGGGGAGTGAGTAGATACCAAAGAATAGTTTTGAGTCCTTGAATTTACTCACCAGTTTCCCAGGTGCAGGGTCAGTAACAGGAACATCAACCTCAACCCTTTCCTTTGACTCCACAGAAGAAAAGGGGAGAAGAGAAGAGTTTTCCAAGAACCCATTGGGATCTCTTTTTCCGCTCAGTTCTCCAAGCCAGGACTTTTTCTCCCACCTTAGCTGCAGCCTGGTGAGTACAGAAGGGAGAGTGTGGGAAGGCAGTACACCTCCCAACCAGGTAGGATGCGACTCCCAGGGGAACTGAGCAAGGGAGCCAATCATTCCGAGAGGATGCTGGCATAAATTATCTGAAAAGAAGTTGGGCCAATCAACGGCCCAAAAGGGCGGGGCTTCCCCTACTAGAAACCGAGCCCAGTAGGGAAAAGGGCTCCGTCTTTCTGAAAGAAAAACAAACCTCTTCTCCCTGGCAGCCTCAGAGAAACAGTTGAGTGGCCCTGACAGATTTCCCTCCCGAGGGAAAGACGGCTTCCCTCTTCCCTCTAGCCTTCCCTCCTGCCTGACTCTATTTCGGGGATCTGTTTCCTCTCCCGTGTTTGTATTCTGAATCTGTCTTCCAAGAGGGATCCGTGGGGAGCTTGCCGTGCCTAATTGGTTTTCCCCAGGCTCGCGAAGGTTCTGCTAATTTTTGTTAATTATTGTTAATTTTGTGTGTGGGGGGGGGGGAGGGAGCGGTGTCTCATTTCTCTTTGCAGACCCAGCACCTGGCACGATGCCCAGCACAAATATGTTCTCGGGAGATGCTGAAATATATAACTGAATGAATGAATGAGCGGGCTGGGTGCATTCCTGGTAATCACGTTTCCTACCCACCCCCCTTCCGCTGTCTTATAAGAGAGGATTTGCAGTCTCCTCTCTCTGGGCACCAGAAGATGATACTAATGAACAATACCAGACAAGAATAATCTCCTTTTACAAAAACATAAACAAAAATCCGATTTTAAAAAGGTTATTTTAGTCATAGGAGCTGGAGATCGATTACATGTGTAATCCTTGTTCTCCCCTTTGCGTTTGTTGAGCTCCAGTGTTTGGTACCTAACTTCAGAGGCTATGCTTTGAGTTTGCAGCAGAGCCCAACAGTTGCCATGGCAACTAGAAAGCCTCTGGCAGCTCGAACAAACTGTATAGGCTAAGACAGTGGTGGTGGTGGTGGAAACAGGCTTGCTCTGCCCAGCCATCTTCCGCCTCTATGCCCTCCTAAATCGCTGCTTCCCACCGAAGCCCTGGGGTTGGGGTCTTTGGCTGTCATTAATCATCTCACAACCACCTGGAATTGACCAGATTCAGGGGTGAACTGCAATTTACCACCGAGTTACCTTAGAGTACTTGTCTCCCAGGAAATAGTTCAAGGTAGAAGTAACAGTGTTTGTGCATGAGTAGTTGTTGCTACCCTGCCGTCTGAAATCACTTAAAGGAACTGGATGGAGGTAACAAGGTTACAGGTATTTTCTTGCCCAGAATAACAGATGGTGCAGTGCTGGGCTTTTCTCCCCTCTCTTTGATTCTGCATCTTTTTAGTCTTCTCTGAAAATAGGTATTGACTTCCTTGTTTTTCTTCTACTACCAGTTAATTAGGAAGCATTATTCTCTTCCACAAAGTATGTTAGTCAAGGTAGCTCATACCAAATAATTTGTATAACAATAAAGTTTCATTATGATAGATTTTGAAGTGAATAAATTTAAAGTTGATTTCAATATGAATCTGGATAGTTTTTTTTTTCTGGCCAATTAAGAATATGCTTTGCATAGCTATTTAACTGTTTCACTGGGTGCACACACTAAATCACCATTCTGATTAGCCAGTGAACTAGGAATGAATTCACTAGACGTATGTAGTGAATAACAAATACTCGTCTAGGTACTCTTTGCATTTTGCTAAGATTAGGTAAGTTTTCTGCATCTAATCAGTGGCAATACGATACTGCATATTTTTATACAACAGTAGTTTATAGTTCTCCCATCAAAAATTGTTAACAAGGTTTTACTCTTATTGTTCTCATACATAACTGAAAGATGCTGAGAACTGTTAAGAGAAATTAATGAAGAGAAAAGGTGAAGGATATATCCTTAGGCAGTTACACATTGTCTGTTTATTCTTGTAAAACTAAAGGACAGGAGTAATTTCCAAACTGGGAAAGTTTCTGTATTTTCTGAAATATATGTTTTTGCCAATTTGGGGCTGAAATTGTTCAAACTTATTTAAATTCTTTCTTTCAAGAAATTTTATCTGACAAATTATTTATGTGTCTCTTCCTTTGATTTATTTTTCCTTCTTATAATATTTGTCTTCTGGGAAACTGATCCTATTCTGCTGTCGTAGTTAACTATAATTCCCTGTAAACTATGTTAAAGGGATCTGAACCCTCTGGAACCTGAAGAAAGAATGATGATTTTGTATATCAGCCATGTATTGACGCTGACAGTCTGTCTCATTTGATTTACTAAATCAGTTGTGTGTGTGTGTGTGTGTATGGTGGGAGGGGGGATGACACATAGTGTGAGCTCTGAAAAAAAGCCAAGAAGGTACACTGTGCTCATCAAACAAGCCATAGTGTCTCACAGAGGAACACTTATGGAGAAACAGATCAGGTGTCTTATACTGTATACAAATCTAGATTAGAAGGCCAGAAGTTGCTGTAGGAAAGTGTCTGGAGACAGCTCTCTGTCTTCCACTATGGCAGTGGTTTCCAATTCTAGGCAATTTGACCTCATGAGACATTTTTCAATGTCTGGAGATATTTTCAGTTGTCACAACTTGGAGGATGGACGAGCTATTGGCATCTAGTAAGTAGAGTCCAGAGTTGCTGCTACACATTCTAAAATGCAAAAGAAAGCCATCCCACAACAAAGAATTATCGAGTCCAAACTCTCAGTAGTGCCCAAAATGAGAAGCCCTGCAATATGGATGAAAAGGATCAGTAGAATGATTCCATTGCAGCTGATGATTTCTTCATGTTGTCATTGAAGTCACCATACCCCTTCTCCTTCCTTTGACAGGCTGAGCCATAACCATTATTCATTAATTTCATACCTAGTTGTAATGATTATCAACTCATATTTCACAGCATTTTTTTCAAAATGTATCCAAGTATCACCTTAGAATAAAATGCTTGGAGTATCTATTAAAAATGCAAAGACATGGGCTTCTCCCCAGACCAAATGAATTAGAATCTTTAGCAAGAACCTCTGGAGGTTCTCATGCATCAAAACATTTGAAAACCATTGTCCTATAATTGTCCCACAAAATGACCAGTGAGACAGTGACCTGATTATGAATGTGCAACCCTGGCCTAGCAAAGCTAGATTTCAATATGATTCACTTGTCCATTATTAATGTATTCATTCAAATATTTATGAATAAATTATGATGTCAGACACTGTACCAGGCACTGAGAATACAATGGTGAACAAGACTTACCACTTTTTGCCTTGCTTTCATCTATAGAAAGGTTATAAGAATTTTTAGTTTACTGAGTTGTTTTAAAGATCAAATGGATGAAGACATGGGGATTGCTTTAAACAGTACATGGATAATAGAGATCACTCAAAAAATGTTATTTGTCATTGTTGTTTACTTGTTGAGAGTAGGTTTCAAATCTAATTCATTCACTCCAGTGCTTGGTTACAGAATCTGGCACAGAGTAGTAATTTCTAGAATGTACAGTCTAACAGGGAGAATGGAGAAGATTAGGAGACACTGATGTTCTCACCCCACCCTCAACATTGTCCTGAAACCCGGCTTCTCCAGAGGACATTTGGAGTCATTTTCTAGTTCTCCACAAACTCTATACTTCAGTCAAAATCCCAATTGTAGGTTCCTAAACTTATCACTCAATATCATACTTTTGTGTGTTTGTTTGTTTTGTCCTGTCATATGCTATTCCTTCAGTTTAGAAGGCCCTTCCCTCTTCTTCATCTGCCTCGTCTCTCTTCATTCTTTCTGATTAAGTTTAGGTGTCATTTTTTCCCCCAAGGAGCCTTTATTGCTTGTTCACTGCATGCTAGTCTGTGGTACAGTCTGTCCTATAATAATAGTTAATATTTATTGAGTTCTGACTATGTGTCACCAGGCATTATTCTTAATGGTTCTACATTATAGGTGCATGTAATACTCTCTCCACTTAAAGCAACCATTTCATATTTGTATCATAGAACATAACACATTTTTTAAAAGTATCTGTATTTCTACCCAAATTATCAGTTCTGTGTTTTAAAATTTTATATATTAAAAATTTATAGTACTTAGCAAACCGTGTATTGTTATGTATATATTTAATGTTATTATAGCTTATCTATATTTAATATTACGTGTACATTTGGTCAGTACCTTTCTGTCCCTATAATTTAGCTCTGTGAAGTCAAGGATTTCATTTGTTTTCATCCACTCACCCCTTTTGTCCAAAGCAATGGCTAGCAAGTAATAGGTACTAGATAAATATCTGTAGAATGAATAAGTATTCAGTGTATAATTAAATAAATAAACACATGCATAGCTTTATTCCTTTTATATACTTCTGGAGCCATTAAGGGATCTCTTTCAACAGCATAGATTCCAAGTGCCCATCTCTAATTAGACAAAATCCAGACCTTGTTGCTTGACTTATTCCTTCTTATCACACCATGGGAATTAACTATTTTTCCTATTTACATATTGCCATGATAAAAATTAACAAACCCAAGCACTTTAATTTATGCAATAAGATTATTATTTAAATCAAACAAAAGAGAGGTCCAGCTCAAAGAGATTTCACAAAGCTGAAGACACACACCCTTTCTTTGTTCAATCTCCTTAATCCTGTACCTGGCCTCTAGAGTACAGCAAAGAGAGGGAGTACTGATCATTGGTGGCAGGCAGCCATGGATCTAAAGCATCTAAGTCCATCCCATTTTTTGGTTTCTGTATAGTACTTTCTGAATCTGACCTTTTGCCACTGGTTATCTCTGTTCTTTCTTGTATCTTTCATGCTTTCTTTTCTAGCTGATTTCCTCTCCAACATACAAATATGTTCATGTATAACATTAAACCTTACACATATACTACATTAACCTTATTACCGCCTCTGTCTTTTATGCCTATTCCTTACTCCCACTAATAGCCATTCTTCTCTATTTCATCACCATCCATTCACTCACCAAACTTAGGGGTCTGGCCTCTGTGCCATGACACTGATGGCTCCAGGTTGCTAAATCCGGTAGATGTTTCCCATAATCACCTTGTATGATCTTTCATCTGTGTTGGATCCAGTTGACTCTCTTTATCAAAACACTCAATATCATGATACCATGCTTTCCTGGTTTTTCTTATGAACCTTTTGCTAACTCTTTTTAGACTTCTTTGCATGCTTGTTCTACCAGACCCTAACATTTTTAAGTTCCTCAAATATGAGTTCAACTTCTTTTCTTTTTGCACCACACTTTCACATTGGGTAATCTTGTCTATTTCCTAAGCTATATATACAATATATATATTGCATATACAGTTTGCAGAGTTGATGTAATAGTATTAGATAGATAAAACAAAAATGCCTAGCACATAATAGCCCTCAATATATGGAAAAGATTTGGAATCAGGTGGGTAAACTCTTGTAAACATCAGGAAGTATAAGATTAAATTATATTTGGAAAAGTAAGGAATGTAGAGTCAGCTAACATAAATTTCAATCCTGTCTACACTAATTATTTTTCTGACCTTTGGCAAACCACATCTCTCTGAACCTCAGATTTCTCAGTTACAAAATGGAGATGACAACCCCCATCAAAATAGTATGAAAATCAAATACAATAGCCTTATTATAACTCTTTGTAAATTATTAAACAACATAGAAATATTAGTTGTTGATATCACTGTTATTACTTTTTGATGATCAGTACAAAATTATAGTAATTAAAGAAGGTATGACAGGGAAATACAAAATATCAAGAACTAACCATTTTATAGTCCTCATAGTTTTCTAAACATTGGATATCTTAATTGATTTGGATATCTTAACTTATTAAAAGCCTGAAACAATTCTGTGAGACAGTTACTATTATAATTCCTTTATTTTATGGATGAGGAAATTGATCTAGTAGATTTAGTAACTTTCCCAGGTCACACAGCAAGTAAGTGGCAGAGCTGGGATTTGAATCTAGGGAGTCAGGGTTCAGAGCCCATGTTTGAGCTGCTACGTGATATTGTCTTTACGATGACAGATGAGTCATGATCTCTGCTTTAAAGAAGATAATTTATATTTCTGCCCAGGACACCTTTTCCCACCTCAGGTTAACCAACACTGTTATTTTAGTGACTACATACCAGGGCATCACTGTCATGAAAACCTTCCATATTTTACTTTAAAGGGCCATCCCATAAAAATGTCAAAGGTGGGAAAGAGTTTTTGAAGAATGACCCTTTAGCAGCCATGATTCAAAGGAATACAGTCCTGTTCAGAATATGAGACACTTACAGGAAAAGGTACAGCACTTGGAGATATATCAGAGCCTGACATTTAATGAAAACCTTAAAGATCTTGATGGAGCTTTATATCAATTACTCATTCACCTTGTATATGGACTAATATATTTTATTTTTAAAAAGTCTCACTAGCAGGACTGGCATTGAAATGCCCCAGCCCCAAGGGAGTCTTTGAATGGGTCCTATCTAGTACCTAACTCCCTACTCATCTAGTTAATAGCCTGCAATATGTCTATTTATATGGTTTTGACTAGCAGCTAAAGAATAATATAGTTTCCCATGGCCATTTAAGATCCACAGAGAGAGAACGTCCTTCTACTTGCATATTTCCTCCCTAATTTGTCTTACAATAGCTCTTGGTCCAACAAAGTATGCAGTGACAACATGTATGTACCAGAAAAGCATTTATAGTCCTCAAGTCTCCTTTTAGACCACAAGGAGGTGCCATGAACACCAAAAGAATTGTTCTTATTGACAGAAATCTGGGGAGCCTTTATGAAAATAAATTCTAAGTATATTGGATCAGGGTAGAAGGATTATAATGCTGGATGGGTCAAAATGCGTTGAAATGGGTACAGTCCACTAAGCGAAGATTCTGGATTCAATATGTTTAATCAAGAGTATTTCTAGCAGTTTGCTTTAATGGCTGACTGATCCTTTACCCAAAAGTAGCAAGTTATGAAGTTAAAACATCCATGATACTGAAAAGTAGGTATCCGAAGTTTTAAGAATAAATAGATGTTAGCATGGATTTGTCCTGCTCACCAACTCCAATCTATGCCCCTAAATTTGTCCAAGCACACTCCCTTAATGTATTCATCAGGGAACCTCTAGCAGCCTTGAAGAGCTCTTGGGTGGCTATTGTCTGTAGGCCAGAGATGATAGTGGGAAATGCTGCCATCAAACTGGATTCCCAAATCCAATGGAGATAATGGGATCTCAGGGATTCTCTGTATTCAATGGGCATGATAAAATCCTAGAATAATATCAGGGGTCAAGTGGTGGCACTTAATCACCAGAGTAACGATGGGCATGGGTACAGAAATGTACACCAGAGGTAGCACAGTAATCAGCATAGTCTGAGCTGCAGAGATCTTTGGTGTTTGTTAAATGATAATGGTGTCCTTGGAACTGAAGTAGATGATCAGCCTACAGAACCTTACTGATGTGTATAGTCAGAAAAGCATTAGGTCTGGTGAAGAAAGATGTGATTTGAATTATCACAAAAGAGTTCAAGCCCCTCAAACCAGTTTCTAGTCTTGAGTCTAGAGCCTCTTAATGAAGGGGAGATGGGTTTTGCTTAAGGAAGATTGTAGCTACACAGACAAAAATTTATTCCGTAAATTTATGTCCTATCCTTCCTCCAAGAAGTCCTGCCACCATTTATCAGAGTGACTGTAGAAGCTGAATAACCAGATTCTTTGAGATTATAAGGCCCTGGTTTTAATTTACAGCAATTCCTGGAGATCCAAAATACCACTGTGGTCCAGTGTAGCCATAGTAGACATCTATAGACATGAGATGATTTATGGTTTGGGGTGATTCTAAGGTAGGCCTACGTGCACCTGAACCCATCATGTGATTTTATCCCAGGTATACAATGCATAGTTGTGAGGGATATACTCAGCAACTTGTAGAATAACAAATTAATTCTTTGACCTGTGGGGAAAAAACCCAAGAAAAGCCCCAGGACTCTCTTTACGTACCAATATAATAAACAAAATGTAATGCTACATCTCTGCCACACCAAGGACATAAAAGATGAAGGAGTGGTACTTCTTACTAAAGATACATTTAGTTTGTCTCTTTGGCTTATACACAATGCAGATGGGTATAAGAGAATAAGAGTAGATTATCAAAAATTTAATTAGGTAATGATTCCAATTGCAGCTGTTATCCCAGATGTGTTTTTATTACTGCAGTTCCCAGAGTCTCTTGATACCTGATGTGTAGCAAACATTTCAGTGGTGAAACTCATTAGACATTTACTTTCAGAGGAGAGGATCAGGATACACTGTTGCTGACTTACCTCAGGGCTAAATCAAACATCCAGCCAGTGACATAGTCTAGTCTAAATGGACCTTGACTGTCTTTTTATTTTATAAGACATCATGCTCTTCCATTAAGTTGACGACACCGTTCTGATTGGATCTGGCGGACAGGAAGAAGAAACTACTCTAGACACCTTGGTAAGACACACGTTTACCAAAATGTGGGAAAAGAACTCCACAAAAATTCAGGGCCTTGTTTACACATTGATGAAATTACTAGGGGTTCAGTGACCTGGGCGTGGAGATATTCCTGTGAAGGTGAAGGAAAATTTGATGCATCGGGTCCTTCCTATCATTAAAGAAGGAGCATTATGTCTCTTTGGATTGTAGAAACAACATACCCCTTATTTAGGTTTATTACTCCAACCCATTTACTGAGTAACCTTAAAGTCTGTTTTTTATTAGGGCTTTTATTATTTTTATTAGGACTCAGAAAAAGAAAAAACCTCTGCAATAGGTTTAGACTACTGCATAAGAGCCTCTACCACTTGGACCAAAAGAGAATACTAATCCAATTATGTTTGAAATGATTGTAGCATATAGGGATGCTGTGTGGCACTTATGAACAGACTCCTGTTAATGAATCACAAAGAAGACTTTTAAAATTTTAGAGCAAAGCTGTGCCATCCTCTTCAGATTATTATTCTCCTTTTAAGAAATAGATTCTGGCTTGCTACAGGTCTCTAGTAGAGACTGAACACTTCACATGAGCCACCAAGTTACCATACAACCTGAGTTACCTTTCATGAACTGGTATTGTTGGCATGGGCAGAAGTCCATAGTCAAATGATAGCAGCACATAAGCGATCAGGCTTGAGTGAGGCATAGACTGAGACACACAAGCAAATAGCTAAAATGCCTATGGCCCTTACTCCAGCTCCTTTGCCCATGTCTCTCAATCTTCACCTAGAGTCTCATTAGGAATTTCCTATGAGTAGTTAACAAGATGAAAAAAAAAAAATGAGGCCTTATTTACAAATGATTCTGTAGACAAAAGTAGACAACTTCAGCTTACTCCAGGACCTCCAGAATAAAGTGAAGAAAACTCCCATTAGGCAGAACTCTGAGTAGTATAACTGTTTTGTTGAATTCTTTTTTTTTTAATGAGAGATTGTCAGAAGTAGAATCTTCATTGATTTATAGTTCGTGTCTAAAGGTCAGAGACTTGGAAGAGACACACTTGGAAAATTGGTGGCAAGAGAATGGAGAAGAGATATTTGAATAGACCTCTCTGAAGAAACACAGAATGTCGACATATTTTTCATTCCATCTATGATTCTCACCAAAGATAGCCTCACCACAACAAGACCTTTGTATTCAAGTGAACAAGATGATGTGCTGTGTGACTATCAGTTACCCTCTTTCTCCAGCCACCCATGTCCTTATAGACTGTCCTTTTACACCAAGTGATGAATGTTATACATAGAGTCAGTAATATAGATTCACCAAGTATGGTCTGACTTGGCAAATTTCCAACCAGTCAATAACAGATACTAACACCTAGCTCCAAATATGATACCATTGCACAAGGGCATTAATTAGCCACCTGGTAGCAGGTGGATTGAATTGGACCCTTCCATGGATGCCATTTTCTTCTGCAAATTACCTGAGTTGTCAAGATTGGAGGTTGTGAGAAACACCCCAGTTTCTAGTTTTTCCTTGCTCTCTATCCCTTCACAGCCATCTTTCTTCCACAACTGCTACCCCTGCTGACCTATAGCCATTTATCACCAACCACCACCCATGAAACTCTATAGAAGTCTGACTCATTTTGAACAAAAGGGTGGTCTGAGAGAAGTCCAAATTACAAAGTCTCCAAGAATATTAGTGTCTAAATTTGGGGGAATAAATATGGCCTAATGTGTTGATTCACAATGTAAAATATATTTTTACATTAAATCTTTTTGGACAGATTCTACATATACACAATCATCATCAGATATGGACATCTATTTTTCTGTATTTCTACACTGTATATGTGTTCCATTTATAGCAGTAAGTATTTTATATTATGGTGTTTGTCATAACACCATATGGCACACTCTCTGTAGCTGGGACTCTCTCTTTTGTCTTTGTGTCCCTAATAATACCTAGCTATAGTAGGTACACTGTAATTGTTGGATGAAAAAGAGTGAATTTGTGAATTATCTGTCACTCAGTCTGTCTATCTATTTAGATAACCTGCTGTAGAAATAAGACCAGCATTTAAGTCATGAAAACATAATCAAGAATTGAAGACTTGTCACAAATTTGGGTACACAGGATGGGATGTCAGGGTTAATATGGGGAGAGGTTTCTCATCAGAAATTGAGATGATGCAAGGATCTGGTGCAAGTTAATTTTTGCTGATCAAAACAAGACTTAAAAAGTTAATCAGGTAAATTATGTCATATCTCATAGGTAAAAGAGAGGAATATATTTGTCCAGATATCCAGGGTAGAACAGGAGTATGGACAATTAATCTCTGAAACAAATTATGAGGCAGAGAAGTGAGGAATATAAAACAACATCAAATTCATATTAAAATATTTTACAAGTGGAATAGATGGAGAGGAGAAAGCATCTACAAATTTACACAACACATATGCGTAATATTGTATTTCCCCAATATTAAGTATTTGATTAGTAGAGCTGATTCTTAAAAGTCTTTACAATATTAATTTCTGTCATATTTTCCCATCAGAAGAATTATGAACATCAGTGTGCTATTCTCTGAAAACTGGATTTTATTTTAGTATTACAGTATTATTTCTTCAGTCAGTAGTTCACTTCGTAATGGTTCCTTCATTATTGCTAAAAACACCCATAAATTATTCTGCCCAGAACAAATGTTTGAAATGGTTATGAAGGCGTGGAATTAACTGCTATGGTCTTTAGGAATACATTTATCATCACTAATTTGTTTTCATTGAGAAGAAGTTTAACTTAAAGAGCATGTTAGATAATTTCATGTCTCTATAAACATTGAAAAGTAGCCCAGGACTTAGTAAATTTTGAACCATATTTCCAAACCAGGCTATTGAACAGAAAGGCCTAGTGGAGCCTTTAAAAATAGAAATTCTACCACCCTGTACAACCTGATTCAGAGTTTCAGTAGGTAAAATCCTGAAATTTGTATTTTTAACAAGCTTCTCAGGAGATGCTTAAACAAATGATATATAGACTTCCATTGAAACCGCTGATACCATATACAATGGCAAAATGCAGTCAATACATATTTGCTCACTGAATATATGTGACCAGCTTTGCAGCTTTGCTAAATATATCACATTCCAAGGAATGTTAAAATACTTCCAAGAACTTAACAAGTATTTATAAGACAACATAATGGTGATGCTTCTCTTAGGGTTTGATGACCTCTTAATGAAAAGACGATTGGGATTCATAGTCTTTGAACTCCATTTTACATGAATAATATACATTTTTCTTTTCTGAGAAGAAGCTTCATCTCATTCTCATTGGTTCAGCAAATATTTGACTATCTATAAGGGATTCTTTCTTCTCTCCCCCAAAGGTTAAGAACTATTGCCCTAAATTACTCATATTGCCGTTGATTTGCATGCACGCTGATCTTTCCTCCAGGCTCACAACCAACATCATTTAAATTTTAAGCAAAGTGCAATTATCAAGAATCTATATACACTTAGAATAAAAAGGAAGACGTGATCAGAAAAAAAAAGGCAAATAATATCATTTTTCCACATTAATTTACATGTGGAATAGCCTCAGAGGTTTAATTTTTTCATCTTGGAATTCAAGACAGAGATTGTTCCTTTGAGATAACTTCATCAACCCTCTCAGTTGACTGCATTGCAGGAACTTGCTGCCAACAGACATGGTGGAGGGTCATAGCTTTGAAGTTCTTGGGGTCCATGTTGTTTCAATCTGTTTAGTAGCTGTAGTCTGTGTGGATTTAAAGTTGGTTAGTCAACCAAACAAGAACAGAATAGACTTAGTTGATCAATGTCACCTTGAAAGAAAATTAAAAGGCATTTTTTGCAAGACTGAAAAATAGGAAGCTAGAAGAGAAAGCTTACTTATATGCTGGATGACGGAATTTAGCTTTGGGAAATCTTGATGCAGATAAAACCTAACAGAAATGAGTGTAAAGAACATTGCTTATATCTCATGATTATTGAGATATAATTTACAATTGGTAAAATTTACCCTGTTTAGGAATACTATTCCATAGGTTTTGACACTTGTCACTATGAAGATATAGAATATTTCTACTATCCGAAAATTTTCAACATACTCCTTTGTAGTCATTCCATCTCATACTCAGTCCTGGCAATCACTGTCTTGATATCTATCTCTATTCTTTGCCTTTTCCAGAACGTGATATAAACAGAATCATAAAGTATGCAATTTTGTGTTCTTGTGTCTTTCATTTAGCATAATAAATTTAAGATTCTACTCTATTAGATGTTATCAATATTATGTTCCTTTTATTGGGGAACAATATTTAATTGTACGGATGTACCAAGATTTATTTATTTATTTATTTATTTAGACGTATCTTTTTCTTGCTTCCAGTTGCTGCTATAAACCTTTGTATACAGTTTTTTGTGGACATATGTCTTCATTCTCTTGGTTAGATGCCTGGGGTGGGGATTACTGGGTTGCATATTATATTAAAATATACTATATTATATATTATATTATATTCATAGATGCATCTTATATATTATATATGAACTGCTAAACTGTTCTCCAAAGAGGCTGCACCACTTTCTTTCCTGGAGGCAGTGTATGACAGTTGCTCTGCATTCATGTCAACACTAGGCATTGCCTATTTTTAGCCATGTTAATATGTGTGTAATGAAATCTCATTTTGGTCTTTATTTGCATTTTCCAAATAAATAAGGATGTTGAACCTCTTGGATGTGCTTGTTTGCCATCCATATCTCTTTCATGGTGAAGAATTTGTTCAAAACTTTTTTTTCCCATTTTTAATGGTTTATTTTTGTTACTATTATTATTATTGAATTGTTTTAAATGGATATATGAGTTGCAAATACTTTCTCCAAGTCTGTAGTTTGTCTTTTAATTTTCTTCAGTGTCTTTTAAAGACCAAAAGTTTTTAATTTTGATGAAGTACAGGTATCAATTTGGTTTCTTTCATGGTTTGTGCTTGGGATGATCTAAAAGCATTTTTCCTAATCCAAGCTCGGAAAGATTTTCTCTTATGACTTATTCTAAAGTTTTGTAGTTGTATGTGTTGTGTTTAATTTTATGATCCAATTAGTGTTGATTTCTATGTATTGTGCAAAGTATGCATCAAAGTCTCCTTTTGTTCATGTAGATATCCAAATGGTGCATGACCATTTGTTGAGAAGACTATTCTTTCTCCATTGTATTACCTTGTCAACTTTTGTTGAAAATTAGTTACTGTTATATATGTAAGCCTATTTTTGGACTCTTCTGGTCCAATGATCCTTACACCAATATCACACTATCTGGATTAGTATAGATTTGTTGTAAGTCTTGAAATCAGAAATTGGGAGTTCTCATACTTTATTCTTTGTTTTCAAAATTGTTTTGACTACTTTAGCTTCTTTACATGTCCATAAATATTTTCAAATAAACTTATTAATCTATAACAAAACAAAAAGCAAAAAAAAACTGCTGGGATTGTGTCTGAAATTGCTTTGGATGCACAAATCAATTTGGGAATAATTGATATTTTAATAATATTGAGTCTTCCAAATAAAGTTTTCATTTAGTTAAATTTTCTTTGATTTCTCTCATTGATGTGTTAGTTTTCATCATATTCATTTTATAAAGACTTTGTTAGATTTTTCCCTAAGTGCTTCACATGTTTTGATCCTATTATAAGTAAAATTTTTAAAATTTTGATTTTCAGTTGTTTACTGCAAGTATAATTTTTATTTCCCCATTTATTTAGTTTTTATTTTTTAAATCAAATATATTTTGTTAAAATTATTCCTATAGATGTCATTTTTCATACCGTATTAAATAGTCTCTTAAAATTTAAATTAAAAGATTTTTTATCACTGGTATATATAAAAAATGATTTTAGTATGCCTTGTATCCTGCAACCCTACTAAATACATTCATTGGTACTAGAGAAAATTTGTAAATTCTTTGGGATTTTTCTATGTAGACAATTATATCAAAGTATGAATAGAATAAATTTTAGTTATTTCTTTCTCATCTCTATACTTTTAGTGTTTTGGGGTTTTTTTTTTTTTGCCTTATTTTACTGGTTAAGACTTTTATTATGATATTGAGTAATAATGGTTAGAGAGGACATCACTGCCTTACTCTCCATCTTAGCAAGAATGCATTTGTCAATATTACTGTACACATATGTATATATATATATGATACTAGCTGCTTTTTTTTGGTAAATGCCTTTAACCAGGTTGAGAATGTTCCCTTTTATTCCTCCTTTGCTGACAGTTTTTATCATAAAGGTCAAATTATTTTTGGAAAAGGCAAGGAATGAAGTGTTCCTAAAAGCCTCTGGAGAGGGTGCAGCTTTGCCAACTCATGATTTACACCCACTTATACTGATTTCAGGTTTTTGGTCTCCAGAAATGTGAGAGAATAAATTTCTTTTGTTTTAATCCACCAGATTTGTAGTAATTTGTTATAGCAACCAGAAGAAACTAATACAATATTCTTGAGGGATATTTAGTAGGATTTTTCTTCCTCCTCATAAAATGAGTTGGAAATTCTCAACTTTCTTCTATTTCCTGGAAGAATTTGTGTATAACTGGTACATTCTTCCTTTAATGTTTGTTAGTATTTGCCAGTGAAGTTATCTGGGCATGGAGTTCTCTTTGTTGGGAGGTTTTTAACTAGAAACTCAATTCCTTTAATAGACATGTAATCAGCCCTGTTATCTATTTCTTCCTGAGTGAACATTGGAAGTTTCTATATTTTGAGGAAATTGTACATTTTATGTAAATTACTAATTTAGTGACTTAAAATTGTTCATAATTTTGCCTTAATGTCCTTTTAACTGGGGTTTGGCAAACTATAGCCTGAGAGCCAAATCTGGCCCTGTTTTTATACACCCCACGAAGTGAACATGTTTTTTACATTTTTAAATTGTCGCAAAAAGAGTCAAACAACAAGAATATGCTACAGAGGCTGTATTGTGGCATGGAAATTCTGAAGTATTTATTATTGGTCCATATAAAGAAAAAAAATTACCAATAATTGCTATGATGTCTGTAGGATCTAGAGATGTCACTTCTTTCGTTCCTGATTTTGGTAATTTGTGTTTTTTTTTTTTAAATCGATTTTGTGATCAATCAGGCTGAGGATTATTAATAGTATTGATCTGCTCAAAGAACCACCTTTTTTGCTTCATTAGTGTCTGTCTGTTTTTAATTTAAATGATTTCTGTTCTTATCTTTATGTTTTTATTTCTTCTTTCCTTCTTTTTTTACTTTTAATCTATATATACCTTTATAAATAAAGTAGTTTCTTTATAGGTCATATGTAGCTCAGTCTTGTTTTTTATTCAATCTGATAAGTGCATCATTTTATCTGGGGTGTTTAGACCATTTCAGTTTAACTTGATCTGGGATATGATTAGTCTTAATCTATTATACTAATCCTTATTTTCTGTTTGTTCCATCTATTCTTTGTTCTTTTTCATCCTTTTTCATGTCTTTTTGTATTAATTATTTTCATGATTTCATTTATTTTCACTACTACTTATATCTCTTTTTGAAGTTTATTTAGTAAATATTTAGTTTGAAATAATTTCAGACTTACAGAAAATAGTAATAAAAAGAAATATAGGGACACCCTTCTGTGATAGTCCCAACTGTAAAAATTTCCCCACACCTTTGATTATTTTTTCCGTATATACATATTCTTCTTCATAATATTGTTACTAATCATTATCATTATTATTGAACCATTTGAGGGTAAGTTGTAGACATGATATCTCTCAACTCTAAATACTTCTGTGTGTATTTCCTAGGAACAATGATCCAAATTAGGAATTTAAGATTTTTACAATACTACTATATAATTTATAGACATTATTCATACTTTGACATTTGTTCCAATGATGTTGTTTATAGTGAATCTATCTTTGTCTATTTTACCCTTGATATTTTTTAAGAGAGTAGACAAGTTATTTTGTAGAATGTTCCTCTGTCTGGAGTTTTCTGACATTTCCTTCTGACTAGATTTAGGTTACATGATTTTGGCAAGAACACAAACGAAAACATTTTTTGTCCTTCTCCAAGCATCATACCGGGAGGCACAGGTCATTTTTTTCCCACCCATTTCTCCCACAACGCCATTCCTCACCTCTAGCAACCACCAGGATGTTCCCTGTATCTATGAGCTTGGTTTTGCTTTTTGTTGTCTTTTTTTTTAGATTCCGCATAAAAGAGAGATCATACAGCATTTGTCTTTCTCTGACTTATTTCACTTAGCATAATACTGTCTAGGTCCATCCATGTTGTCACAAATGGTAGGATTTTATTCTTTTTTGTGCCTGGGTAATATACTCACAATTCATATCACAATTTCTTTATCCATTCATCCATCGATGAACACTTAAATCGTTTTCATATCTTGGCTATTGTAAACAATGCTGCAATGAACATGTAGTTGTATATCTTTTTGCGTTAGTATTTTCATTTCTTTGCATAAGTGGATTTGCTGGATCATATGCTAGTTTCATTTTTAACTTTTTTAGGAACTTCCATACTGTTTTCCAGAGTGACTGCACCAATTCACATTTCCATCAACAATGTACTCGAGTTCCCTTTTCTCACATCCTCACCAACACTTATTTGTTGTTGTTTTTTTGTAACACCCATTCTAACAGGTGTGGGGTGGTATCTCATTGAGGTTTTGATTTGTATTTACTGGAAAATTAATGATGTAGAGCATCTTTTCATGTAAATGTTGGACATCTGTATGTCTTCTTTGGAAAAATGTCTACTCAGATCTTCTGCCCATTTTTTAATCTGATTGTTTGTTTTGTTACTGAGTTATATGTGTTCTTTATATATTTGGGATATTAGCTTCTTATCAAATATATGATTTGCCAATATTTTCTCCCATTCATTGGGTTGCCTTTTCATTTTGTTGATGGTTCCCTTTGCTATTCAGAAGTTTTTAGTTTGATGTAGTTCTACTTGTTTATTTTTGCTTTTGTTGCTCTTGCTTTTGGTGTCAGATTATAAAAGTCGTTGCCAAGACTTATGTCAAGATGATTACTGCTTATATTTTATTGTAGGAGTTTTATGATTTTAGGTCTTATGTTCAAGGCTTTAATCCAATTTGCGTGTATGTTACTCATATTTCTTTTTCTTAGTAGTAGCCATAGGGCTTACAATATTCTTCTTTAACTTATCACATTTCACATGCAAATAACATTATACCAATTCACAAAGAGTTTAAGAAAATTATAACAATATAATTCCAATTATGCACTCCCATCCATTCTACTACTGTTCTCATAATTTTACTTTTATATATGCTGTAAGGTCCACATTATATTTTCACATTTTTGCTTTAGAGAATCAAATATGTTTTAAAGTATTAAAAATAAGAAAGTATGTAATTTCTATTTGCATCTTTTTTGTGTGTATTATTTCCCACATTCTTTTTTCTTTTCCTAGATTCAAGTTTCTATCTGGTATCATATTACTTAACATGGTCTGAAAAATTTCTTAACATGGCATGCTGTCAGTGAAAAATGTTCTTTATTTCATCTTAGTTTTTTGTAAGATATATTCTTTGGATGTACAATTCCACTTTGAGTGTTTTTATTTTTTGCCCAGTGCTTTGAAGATGTAAAACTCTTGTATTCTGGCTTGCATAATTTCTGATCAATAAGATTATTTTTATTTTTTCTTGGTGTGTAATGTTTTCTTTTCTTCCCTGATTGCATTCAAAATTTTGAAAATCTTTTTTCCCCCCACACATTTTGACTATGATGTATCTAAGTGGGTAGTTTTTTTATGTTTGTTTCTCTTTGTATATATACTGATTAAGATTCAATGGGCATTTTGATCATTATCTCTTCAAATTTTTCTTCTGCACCCAAATTTTCTCTTCTCCTTCTGGGACCCCAATTATACATATACTTGACTGTTCCATGTTTTTTCTCTGCTCTTGGATTCTCTCTTTTTTCTTCTTTCTCTCTTTTATGTCCATCTACTAATAAATCCATTAAAGGAATTCTTTATATCTGGTAGCATTTTTAGAATTCTAGTATTCTTTTTTTTTTAAAGTTAAAAATTCCTTAATTTTTTATTCCTGGTACCACTACCACAATTTACAGGGCAATATACCTGATGTAATGAAAAGAAAAAGAAAAAGACAAAGCTACAACAGATAAAAGACCTCAGGAATGTACATCTAATTGACACTACATTGTATTAATCAATAGCTGCACTTTTTGCAAACTGGCTATGACGGTCCTGAACAAGAAGGATTTCCTGTTTAAGCTGCAGTAACTTTTCTGACTATGGATCATCGTTCCTTCTGTGGCAGATTTTTACAGTTCCTCTAATGCATTTGGGACGACTGTCTCAAAGTAACCTGCAGCTTTCCTGACAACTCCTCGCTCTCTCTCCTGCTAAGAACTGTAGCCCTTTTCTTCTGAGTTTTTAGAACCTTCTGCTACCATATCCACCACTTCCACCACCAGATCCATAACCACCACCATAGGGACTTCCCGAGCTTCTTCCACCAAAACTGCCCCCCTTCATGGGTCCATAATTTGATTGCTGTTGTCCACTATAATTTCCAAAATCATTATAGCTCCCACCACGACCATAGTTACCTCCAAAATTTCCTCCTTCATTGTAACCATCATATCCTCCACCACCACCACCATATCCACCACCTTGGTTTCCATATCCTGGTCCACCACCACCATAGCCTCCTCTACTACTGTAACCAGGACCACCGCCATAGTTACCACCATCGCCTCCAAATCCATTATATCCACCATCACCTCCTCCATAACTACCTCTGCTGCCACCACCTCCACCACCATAGCCTCCTCTTCCACCAAAGTTTCCACCACAGCCAAAGTTACCTCCACCACCTCCAAAGTTTCCTCCACGACCCATAAAATTGCCAGATCCACCTCCACGACCTCTTTGTGATCCAGCAGATTGCATTTCTTGTTTAGAAAGGGCCTTTTTCACTTCACAATTATGCCCATTAATAGTGTGGTATTTCTGAACAACAATTTTATCAACTGTATCATGATCATCAAAAGTTACAAAAGCAAATCCTCTCTTTTTTCCACTCTGCCTGTCTTCCATAACTTCTATGGTTTCAATCTTGCCATACTTTTCAAAGTAGTCTCTCAAATTATATTCTTCTGTATTTCTTTAATACCACCAACAAAAATTTTCTTCACTGTTAGATGGGCACCAGGCTTTACAGAATCCTCTCTAGAAACAGCTCTCTTTGGTTCCACTACACGCCCATGAACCTTGTGTGGTCGAGCACACATTGCTGCATCCACCTCTTCAACACAAGAGTAAGTCACAAAACCAAAGCCCCTGGAACATTTTGTTTGGGGGTCTCTCATCACCACACAATCTGTAAGTGTGCCCCATTTCTCAAAATGTTCTCTTAAGCTATCATCTGTAGTTTCAAAGCTCAGACCACCAATAAACAGTTTTCTCAACTGTTCTGGTTCCTTTGGATCATGGCCCTCCATTTTGAGACCGGACTCGCCTCTTCCAACTCAAGTTCAATATCTAGAATTCTAGTATTATTATTTTACCTTATTATGTTATCTATCTTTTTACTAAACTTTCCTCACACATGTATGTTGTCTACTTTTTCCAGTAGATCCTCTAACATATTAATTTTAGTTATGTAAATGTCCCTATCTCATAATCCAAGACCAGGGCCATCTCTGGGTCTGATTTTGTTGATTGCTTTATCTCTTGACAATAATTTTAATTTTTTGTCTTACATTTTTCAATGTCTCATAATTTTCTTGAGTATCAGGAATTGTATGTAAAATAATACAGACTGAAGTAAATAGTGTTTATGCTTGTAAATGGTCATGTCTCTTTTGTTATGCTGTTAGTGTAGGGGGATGAGCTAATTTAGTTTGTAGTTGAACTCTATTTGGGTTTTGTTATTGCTATTATTATCTTCAGGGATACTATGATGGTTAATTTTCTGTGTCATCTTAACTAGGCTAAGGGATACCAAGATAGCTGGTAAAAATAGCTTGCTTGTCTGTGAGGGTATTTCCAGAAGAGATTAGCATTTGAATTAGTAGATTCAGTAAAGAAGATTGCCCTCACCAATTCATCATTCAATCTGTTGAGGGCCTGATTAGAAGAAAGAGGCAGAGGAAGGGCAAATCTACTTGCTCTTCTTGAATGGTGATATCCATATTCTCCTGCCCTAGGACAGCAGGGCTTCTGTTTCCTGGGTTTTTGGACTCAGACTGGAACTCATATCTCTGGCCTCCTGGTTCTCAGTCATCTGGGTTTGGACAGGAACTACACCAGCTTTCCTGGGCCTCCAGTTAGAGATGGCTGATCATGGGACTTCTCAGCCTCCCTAATAAGATGAGACAATCCCTTATAATAAATCTTTTTCTACATGTTTGTACGTATATATCCTATTGGTTTTATTTCTCTAAAGAACCTGACTCATACTGATACATAGTCTTCAAATTCTTCTAGTAATGGGCTGTTGTTTCCTTGTGTAGAAAGTAGGGAGTAGAGAAACAGACTTTTTTTTAATGGCCCTCCTCCTCTTTCAACTTTAGTCATTTCTGCACACCTGCAACCACAGATAGGCTCTTTCTACGTGACCTCACCCTTCCTAATGCCAGGCTATTGCTGCTTGTTACTGTTGCTTGAACTAAGTGGGATGTGGAGATAGTGGTTTGCTATTGCCCTGGTCCAGCCTCAGTCAGAGACTAACCTGGTGTTATCAGACTTGGGAATAGGACTTTCTCTGCATTTATTCTCTTCCTCCTCATGGCAGCCAAGCTCTTCTTTATGACTTCAGTTGGTCTTGGGTGAAAGCTTCTACAATATTCTAAATAAAAATCAGTTCAAATTAAGTATATTATTCTAAAATATTTGCATATGCAAAGTAAGCTGTTAAAATTGAGAAATACATCAGCATATAAAATTGGTAATAGCTGCCATTAAATGAATAATTACTTTTTATTGGGATCTGTGTTGTGTTTTTGCATATATTTAGTATTTCATTTAATCCCTGGAAGAAATCTTCCACTTTATAGTATTATACTTACTTTATAGATAGAGTAATGAAAACTCAGAGAAGTTAAATAACTTGCCCAGGGTTACACAGCTACTAAATGGCAGAGCTGGTATTTAAATCCCAGATCTTCCTAACTCCAAAACCCTGCTGCTTTCCACTATACTTCAAAAGAATTTAAGTAGCTACTTAAAGCTAAGAGCATAATTGCTTCATTTAACTAACATGATGCTAGCAAAACATCAAAGAAGGAAATTGCAAATTGGATACCAATGGTAAAAAAGCATTGATTTCTTTAATCATAAAAGAAACTTGGGACTTGAATATCCAAAATAACTAAAGTGACTTTTTCCACCTAAATTTAAACATATCTTGTCAAAGTTTTTCTTTTCATCTTAATTTAGTAGATGCATGGGTTTATTGACGGTGATTTATGATTATAACTTAAACTCAGGGTATCAGAATCTATTGATGAAATCAGTCTCAGAAGCCTCAGCTCAAGTGTCTTTGTTATAGCCTCTCATTAAAGAGATCATAAGCTTACTCAAAGACAAGATTAAATAATCATGATATTATAGAAGTGAACATAATTTATCAGATATAAAAGTACAAGCAGTAAAGGTGACTACAGAGAAATACTAGAAAGTAAAAATCATTCATATAAGCAATATGACCCATGATCTCTGAAGTTTAAAGTTACTCTCTGGTAATAAAATAGATGTTTGTTAGTATCCCAAATATATTTAAAGTTAGCATTATGTATAACACAAAGCAGAGAAGAGTTCTGTCAACTTATGATATCATTTCTTGGTAAGACATTGTTTACAGTGAAGTCTGCAGCAAAGTCTGATAATTTAAGCTTCATGATTGAGCTTCATCTCATGCATGACCATGTGATATTGACAAGTAAATAAGTAAAGTGTTAGGTCCTGAGCTATTGTTGATGATGATTCACTGTATGTGTCATCAGTGCAAATGGAGGCTTTGTTTTAAGTTGAACAGAGGAAGTCTTGTAGCCAAAGAAATTTAAAATACAGCCTGTCTCTAGTTACCAGGCAGAAGACCATTGATACTTTGGGAACACATGAATTCAATGGAGACTCCAGAGACACCATTATTCAGACTGGAGATGGAGGTGGGTCGTTGCAGTTGGGGGTGGGGGAGGGGAGGTGGAGAAAAAACTTTAGTAACCAGAGGAAAAAAAACTTCAGTTTATATTTCACTGAAGTGAAATATAAACATCCCAGAATTGACCAGAAGATGTGGAAAAGGACAATATGGTGAATCCCAGGAAAAAACACAAATTGGATCACAGCTTCTCTTTTATAAAAAGGTTAAATATTATTACCTGTTACTTAATGAAGAGAAACTAAAAATTAATAATAAAAGCCACTCTCCTTTGGAATTCATTGTGTATAAGTATAGTTTAGGAAATTCTACATAGTTTTCATAAATGAGTGTAGATTTACTTATGCTCAATAAGTCCTTTTGTCAACTTCAAAAATTTCTGAGTTAAATGAAAACACTTTAATATTGTTTCATACTGATAATATGAAACGTGAATATTTTCTGAATATTAGAATTAAGATTTTGGTACCCAGAATGAACAAAATCAGGAATAAAAGCCCATTCTCAAACAATCCTGCATTAATGAGCCTTAATTTTATTTGGGTATGATACACCTCGTAGTAGCATTTACTCCTGTATTCTGAAATCTGTATGTACTGTTTGTCTCCTAAGTAAACTGAGATTTTGGAGGAAAGGAAATCATGAATTATCCATCTTCATGTCTCCAGTGCCTAATATATGCATGGCATACAGGAGGGGCATAATATGTTTATTGAAATAAACTGAATTAAGTAGAATGAATAAAGACTAGGATAAGAGAAGCAATGTGTCGTTGCCTAAAGAGGACTGGCACGTGGATTAGGAAGTGGTCTTAAATGGTGACTTTGGCATTAATCAAAGGATGTTTAAAGGATTGAGTTCCTTCATCTAACAATGCAAACTTTGAACTAGATCACTTGTTTTTAAACATTTGGGTTTTGTTTTGTTTTGGTTTTGATTTTATTTATAGTCCTGTTCTCAGATTAAAAACTTACCACAAATCCCAATATACAAAAAAACTAAAAAAAGACGTGAACTGGATAAATCAGGGGCACAGGTTATAGAGCCCCGCTTGCTCCTTCCACTGCTGTTTGCTCTTATCTCATACCATCCAACGACAGCAGTCCTTAATCAGTCTCCTCAGTAAGAGTTGGAAAGAGTAGAGTTTGAAAACCAGCATTCTACTATGTGATCTTTAAGCAATGAGTAGGTATAAAAAGCACTATATATATAAAATGTGTGTATGTGTAAATAATAAAATATATAAGTATACATAATATATAAATAAAATATATAACAGAATAAAATAGAAGTATAAATAAATAAAATAGAAATATATAAATATAAATAAAATAAAAATATAAAAATAAAATATAATATATAAAAATAATAAAATAGTGTTTTACAGTTAAGATAACATGCTATCACCATACCCTGCTCTTGCCATGCCTGCCTTGCTATGATTGAGTCAAGGCTTTCCTATATAAACAATTAAAATGATCATTTGTGCTTGTTCTTACAATTCTGTATGACTCCTTTTAATATATCTTCTTTTTAATATCTAATCTAGCTGTAATTGCTAAAGAAGTATATAAAACAAGAAAGGTGATTCAGTATTAAGGAGTCTTCCTCAAGTGTGATTCATTTTGAATTCCATATTTTACTCCTCAGCTGTTTTGTAAAAATAATTTCCTTAATCTAAATTATTGCCATACTCATGAATTTAATGAGTACAAAATTATATAGTAAATATTTTCTATTAATTACATGTTTGAAATATAAATGAAAACTTATTTTTAAATTGCTATAACAGGTTTATCATAATTTAAAATGGTATAGGTTGTGTTTTACTTTGTAAATATCAAAGTAATTTGATAATTACTTTGTAATCTTGCCTTGATGTGATCATACATAGTTCGCTTGTCTCCATCAGTGCCCTTTATACTAATAGTATGTCCTGATTAATATATTTTAAAATATTGTCTAACTTTTATGAAAATGCAAGATAAAAATTCTTCCAAAGTTATTCACTGCCAAGGAAATAGAATAAAATCTCTGTTGTATGCTTCAAACCTACAATTTAAACCCAACATAGGTTTTATAATTTACACTTGTAGATAAAAACAATTATTTTGACTAGGATTCATATATTCCTTTTGTGCTTATGTATTCTGCAAGAGAACATTTGTGTAGAAGATCAAGCCAAACACAAGCCCTTGCTTTTATGAAGGCTATGTATATAGTAACCAAAAACCAAAAATTCCATTAATAATAATACCCTAAGTTTCTTGAGTGTTTAACTTATGTCAGTCTCTGTTCTAATATCTTTAAAGATGTTAAACAGAAAAGAATTTAGGAACAGACTCATGGCTAAGCCCCTTGGAAATGACTCCCTGAACCTGTCACATCAGGAAATTGAAGGATCAGAAAGCTGCCTCTGTAATTTTTAGCTACAAGAGCACATTGGCTTGCAGTTATAATCAGGAACTAGGAATTCCCCCTCCAGAGTGTTGGATTCAGAGTCATATCACTAATCCCTCAGCAGAAGGAAATAATAATAATTTGAACACTTCTCACTCCACTTAATTCATTTCCAAATTCAAATCTTATACTAATTTATTAACTCTAAGATCCTAGCTCCTAAGAAGTCTGGGAAACAGATTCAGCATGCTAGAAGGCGATTGGAATAGGGGTTCAAGTGGGCCAATCTACTAAATCCAACAACCACAAATACTACTTTTGTGTGCTAAGATTGTGAATTATTTTACAGATTGAGATTGGTTATTTTTAAAATTGGATCATGACAGAGGATCAAGAAAACCTATTTCTCTCCTCCAAACCTATCCATCATGATTTGGCATAAATGCTATTTTTGTTAAAGGAAAACCATTAATAGCCCTGGAAACCAAAACTGTACCATAAATAGGCCGTGTATTTTGAAAAACTTCTAGGAGATAGACTAGAATTACAATGATGAAGAAAGAAGATTGAAGAAAGCCCATCACAATGTAAAATACATATAAGAGCAAATCACTGAAAGGTTATTGTAATTCCATGATATTCCAAAATTAGCGTCAAGAAATAAGTAATCAAGAGGGACTCCTTAGTCAATTCTCAGAGTTAATATTTAATTAATAATGCACCTTCCCTTGAAGTTAAATTTATTACAATAGCACAACTGTCTAAATAGGTTTATAATAGTATGTGTGGGGGGATGCTAAACTAGGTACCTATATAAATAAATCTGCATTTTCATTCGGTAATACAATGAATTTTCTGTAATTGGGGGGGATAAGTAATAGACCTAAGGAAAAGGACCAAAGTGAGTGACCAAAATAACTGAACCCAAAAGAAACAGAATGAGTCAAAGAAAATTCCGAGACTGTCATACAGAGTGAAGTAAGTCAGGAAGAGAAAAACAAATATTTGTGGAACCTAGAAGATTGGTACAGATGAACTTATTTGCAAAGCAGAAATAGAAACACAGATGTAGAGAACAAACTTACGGATACCAAGGGGGGAAGGGGGAATGGGATGAATTGGGAGATTGGGATTGACATATATACACTACTATGTATAAAATAGATAACTAATGAGAACCTACTGTATAGCACAGGGAACTCTACTCAGTGCTCTGCGGTGACCTAAATTGGAAGGAAATCTAAAAAAGAGGAGATATATGTATACATATAACTGATTCACTTTGCTGTACAGCAGAAATTAACACAACATTGTAAAGCAACTATACTCCAATAAATATTAATTAAAAAAAAAAAAGAAAATTCTGAGTACTAGAAATGCTAAGAGCAGTTTTTGGGAAAAATAATCCCAGAAAAAAAGCCTGTTGTGAAAGAGGAAAAAATACTAAACAGCACAACACACTTGTAATTTTTAAATATAAGCTAAGTAAGTTTGAATTTGGCTAAAAATAAAATTCATTGTCTGAAAGGGAGAATCAGAGAAATCTTCCAGTACCAAGAGGATCAGTCTAAAGGAGATATTTAGAAGTCTGTCTAATGAGTTTTCCTTAAGATGAGAACAAAGAAAATGGGATAGGAGAAATGTTTGTTGCTTTTTTTTTTTTGCTTTTGCTTGTTGTCCTTGTTAGGATTTTTAAGAGGATAATTTGTCTAAAACTAGTCCTTAGATTGCATCTGTCAAATGCTGAGAAACAGTTCATTCTTTCCTTAACTATGACCTATTAATAAACTAGTAAAATTATACAAATCTTAAGATAAAATAAAATTTAAAAGCTTCAAGAGGGAAAGAAAATAGTAACTTTAAAGGAATAATAAAATTTGCATTAAATTTCTCCTTTTCAATATTGGACACTAGAAACATAATAATTTCTTTAAATTTCTGAATGAAATTTATTTTCAACTCAGAGTTATATTCCCAGTAATAAATAAAATCTGGAAAATGAAACAGATATATTTTTAGTCAAAAATTACTCACCAAATAATAATTGGTACTTGGTCAGTTTGTCATTTGGAGAGTTTTGAAAGAATTTTATAAGAATGTAAGGCAGAATGTTTTTACAAATGTATTTAAATAAAGAGATAGATATAGAATACAGTAAACATTAGCTACAAAACAAAATGGTTAAAGTGATATTTAAAATCTAAATTATTTTTTATGCATAGTGAAAGACATTAAGTTATGGATCACAGTTTGTATTTTTAAAAAGTTGAGAGGAGCTTCAAGATGGCGGAAGAGTAAGACGCAGAGATCACCTTCCTCCCCACAAATACATCAGAAATACATCTACATGTGGAACAACTCCTACAGAACAACTACTGAACGCTGGCAGAAGACCTCAGACCTCCCAAAAAGGCAAGAAACTCCCCACATACCTGGGTAGGGACGGACCTGCACCAGAGGGAGGGAGCTGTGAGGGAGGAAAGGTTTCCACACACTAGGAAGCCCCTTCGCGGGCGGAGACTGTGGGTGGCGGAGGGGGGAAGCTTCGGAGCCACGGAGGAGAGCGCAGCCACAGGGGTGCGGAGGGCAAAGTGGAGAGATTCCTGCACAGAGGAGCGGTGCCGACCAGGACTCACCAGGCTGAGAGGCTTGTCTGCTCCCCCGCCGGGGCGGGCAGGGGCTGGGAGCTGAGGCTCGGGCTTCGGTCGGATCCCAGGGAGAGGACTGGGGTTGGCTGCGTGAACACAGCCTGAAGGGGCTAGTGCACCACGGCTAGCCGGGAGGGAGTCCGGGAAAAAGTCTGCAGCTGCCGAAGAGGCAAGAGACTTTCTCTTGCCTCTTTGTTTCCTGGTGCGCGAGGAGAGGGGATTAAGGGCGCTGCTTAAAGGAGCTCCAGAGACGGGCGCGAGCCGTGACTATCAGCTCAACCCAGAGACGGGCATGGGACGCTAAGGCTGCTGCTGCGCCACCAAGAAGCCTGTGTGCGAGCACAGGTCACTCTCCACAGCACCCCTCCCAGGAGCCTGTGCAGCCCGCCACTGCCGGGGTCCCGTGATCCAGGGACAACTTCCCCGGGAGAACGCACGGCGCGCCTCAGGTTGCTGCAATGTCATGCTGGCCTCTGCCGCCGCAGGCTCGCCCCGCCTCCTCCGTACCCCTCCCTCCCCGCGGCCTGGGTGAGCCAGAGCCCCCGAAGCAGCTGCTCCTTTAACCCCGTCCTGTCTGGGCGGGGAATAGACGCCCTCAGGCGACCTCCACGCAGAGGTGGGTCCAAATCCAAAGCTGAACACCACCGGGAGCTGTGCGAACAAAGAAGAGGAAGGGAAATCTCTCCCAGCAGCCTCAGGAGCAGCAGATTAAATCTCCACAATCAACTTGATGTACCCCGCATCTATGGAACACCTGAATAGACAATGAATCATCCCAAATTGAGGAGGTGGACTTTGGGAGCAATGATATATATATATTTTTTTCCCTTTTTCTCTTTTTCTGAGTGTGTATGTGTATGCTTCTATGTGCAATTTTGTCTGTATAGCTTTGCTTTTACCATTTGTTAGGGTTCTGTCTGTCTGTCTTTTTCTTTATTACTTAAAAATTTTTTTTCTTACTAATTATTTTTTATTTTAATAACTTTATATTATTTTATTTTACTATTTTATTTTATTTTATCTTCTTCTTTCTTTCTTTTTTTTCTCCCTTTTATTCTGAGCCATGTGCAAGACAGGCTCTTGGTTCTCCAGCCAGGCATCAGGGCTGTGCCTCTAAGGCGGGAGAGCCAAGTTCAGGACACTGGTCCACAAGAGACCTCCCAGCTCCACATAATATCAAATGGCAAAAATCTCCCAGAGATCTCCATCTCAATGTCAAGACCCAGCTCCACTCAATGACCAGCAAGCTACAGTGCAGGACACCCTATGCCAAACAACTAGCAAGACAGGAACACAGCCCCATCCATTAGCACAGAGGCTGCCTAAAATCATAATAAGGCCACAGACACCCCAAAACACACCACCAGACGGGGACCTTCCCACCAGAAAGACAAGATCCAGCCTCATCCACCAGAACACAGGTGCTAGTCCCCTCCACCAGGAAGCCTACACAACCCATTGAACCAAGCTTAGCCACTGGGGACAGACACCAAAAACAACAGAAACTACAAACTTTCAGCCTGCGAAAAGGAGACCCCAAACACAGTAAGTTAAGCAAAATGAGAAGACAGAGAAAGACAAAGCAGATGAAGGAGCAAGGCAAAAACCCACCAGACCTAACAAATGAAGAGGAAATAGGCAGTCTACCTGAAAAAGAATTCAGAATAATGAGAGTAAAGATGATCCAAAATCTTGGAAATAGAATGGAGAAAATACAAGAAATGTTTAACAAGGACCTAGAAGAACTAAAGAGCAAACAAACAATGATGAACAACACAATAAATGAAATTAAAAATTCTCTAGAAGGGATCAATAGCAGAATAACTGAGGCAGAAGAATGGATAAGTGACCTGGAAGATAAAATAGTGGAAATAACTACTGCAGAGCAGAATAAAGAAAAAAGATGAAAAGAATTGAGGACAGTCTCAGAGACCTATGGGACAACATTAAACATACCAACATTCGAATTATAGGGGTGCCAGAAGAAGAAGAGAAAAAGAAAGGGACTGAGAATATATTTGAAGAGATTATAGTTGAAAACTTCCCTAATATGGGAAAGGAAACAGTTAATCAAGTCCAGGAAGCACAGAGAGTCCCATACAGGATAAATCCAAGGAGAAACATGCCAAGACACATATTAATCAAACTATCTAAAATTAAATGCAAAGAACAAATATTAAAAGCAGCAAGGGAAAAACAACAAATAACACATAAGGGAATCCCTGAAAGATGAACAGCTGATCTTTCAGCAAAAACTCTGCAAGCCAGAAGGGAGTGGCAGGACATATTTAAAGTGAGGAAGGAGAAAAACCTAAAACCAAGATTTCTCTACCCAGCAAGCATTTCATTCAGATTTGAAGGAGAAATTAAAAGCTTTACAGACAAGCAAAAGCTAAGAGAATTCAGCACCACCAAACCAGCTTTACAACAAATGTTAAAGGAACTTCTCTAGGCAGGAAACACAAGAGAAGGAAAAGACCTACAATAATAAACCCAAAACAATTAAGAAAATGGTAATAGGAACATACATATCAATAATTACCTTGAATGTAAATGGATTAAATGCTCCAACCAAAAGACATAGACTGGCTGAATGGATACAAAAACAAGACCCGTATATATGCTGTCTACAAGAGACCCACTTCAGACCTAGGGACAAATAAAGACTGAAAGTGAAGGGATGGAAAAAGATATTCCATGCAAATGGAAATCAAAAGAAAGCTGGAGTAGCAATTCTCATATCAGACAAAATAGACTTTAAAATAAAGACTATTAAAAGAGACAAAGAAGGACACTACATAATGATCAAGGGATCAATCCAAAAAGAAGATATAACAATTGTAAATATTTATGCACCCAACATAGGAGCAACTCAATACATAAGGCAAATACAAACAGCCATAAAAGGGGAAATCGACAGTAACACAATCATAGTAGGGGACTTTAACACCCCACTTTCACCAATGGACAGATATTCTAAAATGAAAATAAATAAGGAAACACAAGCTTTAAATGCTACATTAAACAAGATGGACTTAATTGGTATTTACAGGACATTACATCCAAAAACAACAGAATACACATTCTTCTCAAGTGCTCATGGAACATTCTCCAGGATAGATCATATCTTGGGTCACAAATCAAGCCTTGGTAAATTTAAGAAAATTGAAATCGTATCAAGTATCTTTTCTGACCACAACCCTATGACACTAGATATCAATTACAGGAAAAGATCTGTAAAAAATACAAACACATGGAGGCTAAACAACACAGTACTTAATAACCAAGAGATCACTGAAGAAATCAAAGAGGAAATCAAAAAATACCTAGAAACAAATGACAATGAAAACACAACGACCCAAAACCTATGGGATGCAGCAAAAACAGTTCTAAGAGGGAAGTTTATAGCACTACAATCCTACCTAAGAAAAAAAAACATCTCAGGTAAACAACCTAACATTACACCTAAAACAATTAGAGAAAGAAGAACAAAAAAACCCCAAAGTTAGCAGAAGGAAAGAAATCATAAAGATCAGATCAGAAATAAATGAAAAAGAAATGAAGGAAACGTTAGCAAAGATCAATAAAACTAAAAGCTGGTTCTTTGAGAAGATAAACCAAATTGATAAACCATTAGCCAGATGTATCAAGAAAAAAATGGAGAAGACCCAAATCAATAGAATTAGAAATGAAAAAGGAGAAGTAACAACTGACACTGCAGAAATAAAAAGGATCATGAGAGATTACTACAAACAACTCTATGCCAATAAAATGGACAACCTGGAAGAAATGGACACATTCTTAGAAATGCACAACCTTCCAAGACTGAACCAAGAAGAAATAGAAAATATGAACAGACCAATCACAAGCACTGAAATTGAAACTGTGATTTAAAATCTTCCAACAAACAAAAGCCCAGGACCAGATGGCTTCACAGGAGAATTCTATCAAACATTTAGAGAAGAGCTAACACCTATCCTTCTCAAACTCTTCCAAAATATAGCAGAGGGAGGAACACTCCCAAACTCATTCTATGAGGCCACCATCACTCTGATACCAAAACCAGACAAAGATGTCACAAAGAAAGAAAACTACAGGCCAATATCCCTGAGGAACATAAATGCAAAAATCCTCAACAAAATACTAGCAAACAGAACCCAACAGCACATTAAAAGAATCATACACTATGATCAAGTGGGGTTTCTCCCAGGAATGCAAGGATTCTTCAATATACGCAAATCAATCAACGTGATACATCATATTAACAAATTGAAGGAGAAAACCCATATGATCATATCAATAGTTTCAGAGAAAGCTTTTGACAAAATTCAACACCCATTTACGATAAAAACCCTCCAGAAAGTAGGCATAGAGGGAACTTTCCTCAACATAATACAGGCCATATATGACAAACCCACAGCCAGCATCATCCTCAATGGTGAAAAACTGAAACCATTTCCACTAAGATCAGGAACAAGACAAGGTTGCCCACTCTCACCACTATTATTCAACATAGTTTTGGAAGTTTTAGCCACAGCAATCACAGAATAAAAAGAAATAAAAGAAATCCAAATTGGAAAAGAAGAAGTAAAGCTGTCACTGTTTGCAGATGACATGATACTATACATAGAGAATTCTAAAGATGCTACCAGAAAACTACTAGAGCTAATCAATGAATTTGGTAAAGTAGCAGGATACAAAATTAATGCACAGAAATCTCTTGCATTCCTATACACTAATGATGAAAAATCTGAAAGTGAAATTAAGAAAACACTCCCATTTACCATTGCAACAAAAATAATAAAATATCTAGGAATAAACCTACCTAAGGAGACAAAAGACCTGTATGCAGAAAATTATAAGACACTAATGAAAGAAATTAAAGATGATACAAATAGATGGAGAGATATACCATGTTCTTGGATTGGAAGAATCAACACTGTGAAAATGACTCTACTACCCAAAGCAATCTACAGATTCAATGCAATCCCTATCAAACTACCACTGGCATTTTTCACAGAACTAGAACAAAAAATTGCACAATTTGTATGGAAACACGAAAGACCCCAAATAGCCAAAGCAATCTTGAGGGAAAAAAAATGGAGCTGGAGGAATCAGACTCCCTGACTTCAGACTATAGTACAAAGCTACAGTAATCAAGACAGTATGGTACTGGCACAAAAACAGAAATATAGATCAATGGAAGAGTATAGAAAGCCCAGAGATAAACCCACGCACATATGGTCACCTTATCTTTGATAAAGGAGGCAAGAATATACAGTGGAGAAAAGACAGCTTCTTCAATAAGTGGTGCTTGGAAAACTGGACAGCTACATGTAAAAGAATGAAATTAGAACACTCCCTAACACCATACACAAAAATAAACTCAAAATGGATTAAAGACCTAAATGTAAGGCCAGACACCATCAAACTCTTAGAGGAAAACATAGGTAGAACACTCTATGACATAAATCACAGCAAGGTCCTTTTTGACCCACCTCCTAGAGAAATGGAAATAAAAACAAAAATAAACAAATGGGACCTAATGAAGCTGAAAAGCTTTTGCACAGCAAAGGAAACCATAAACAAGACCAAAAAACAACCCTCAGAATGGGAGAAAATATTTGCAAATGAAGCAACTGACAAAGGATTAATCTCCAAAACATACAAGCAACTCATGCAGCTCAATATCAAAAAAAACAAACAACCCAATCTAAAAATGGGCAGAAGACCTAAATAGACATTTCTCCAAAGAAGATATACAGATTGCCAACAAACACATGAACGAATGCTCAACATCATTAATCATTAGAGAAATACAAATCAAAACTACAATGAGATATCATCTCACACTGGTCAGAATGGCCATCATCAAAAAGTCTGCACACAATGAATGCTGGAGAGGGTGTGGAGAAAAGGGAACCCTCTTGCACTGTTGGTGGGAATGTAAATTGATACAGCCACTGTGGAGAACAGTATGGAGGTTCCTTAAAAAACTAAAAATAGAACTACCATATGACCCTACAATCCCAGTACTGGGCATATACCCAGAGAAAACCATAATTCAGAAAGAATCATGTACCAAAATGTTCATTGTAGCTCTATTTACAATAGCCAGGACATGGAAGCAACCTAAGTGTCCATGAACAGATGAATGGATAAAGAAGATGTGGCACATATATACAATGGAATATTACTCAGCCATAAAAGGAAAAGAAACTGAGTTATTTGTAGTGAGGTGGATAGACCTAGAGACTTTCATACAGAGTGAAGTAAGTCAGAAAGAGAAAAACCAATGCCGTATGCTAACACATATATATGGAATCTAAAAAAAAAAAAAGAAAAAGAAAAAAAATGTTCAGAAGAACCTAGGGGCAAGATGGGAATAAAGATGCAGACCTACTAGAGAATGGACTTGAGGATAAGGGGAGGTGGAATGGTAAGCGGGAACAAAGTGAGAGAGTGGCATGGACATATATACACTACCAAACGTAAAATAGATAGCTAGTAGGAAGCAGCCGCATAGCACAGGGAGATCAGCTCAGTGCTTTGTGACCACCTAGAGGGGTGGCATAGAGAGTGTGGGAGGGAGGGAGATGCAAGAGGGAAGAGATATGGGGACATATGTATATGTATAACTGATTCACTTTGTTATAAAGCAGAAACTAGCACACCAGTGTAAAGCAATTATATTCCAATAAAGATGTTAAAAAATAAAAAAATTTAAAAAACATCACATGTATTATCTCATCTAATTCTTAAAAAAATAGTTAATAATTATAACATAAGGGCTAGAACTGATTAAAGTGATAATATACTATGACAATATGATTAATTACATGAACAAATTGCAGGATCAATTACCCTTATTGAATAAGGTGAAAAATCCCACCATAATCTTGATTGATAATGAAAAAGCATTCAAGAAAATTTAACATGCATTTGTGATTACGAAGAAAGAATAACAAATTTATATTATACAATAAATTTTTAGTTAATATATATCTATCAGATATCTATCAAAAACTTCAAAGTTAATGGTGAAAGATTAGATACATTTTCTATTATGGTCGAGGACTGGACAAGAATGATGTTATTACTCAGTACTGTACTAGTCATTTTTTTATTGACTTTATTTTTTTAGAGTAATTTAAGTTTCACACTAAATTGAGGGGAAACTGGAAGTATTTTGATAAACACTCACACATTGTATCTTTTAAAAAGGAAGAGTTGTAACTGTCATTAAATGCATCATATAAGCTGGATATGTAAACTCCATAAAAGCAAGGACTGTTTTGTCCTCAGAGGCTAGAAATTGCGTTGCATATAGTGGGTACTTAATGCATAAGTATTAAAGTAGCCAGACAAAATAATGATGTATAAATGTTGATAACCTTCTTATACAACATAGAGAAAATTAAACCAAAAAAAAAAGCAACAAACTTATAGAAAATCTAGGAATAAAACTTATAAATGTGTCGAATCCATATAAAGTTATGCTGACACTTTAATTAAGGATATAAAAGACAACTAGAATAAATTCAGAGTATTTCATATTGTGGAATGGAAAATCTTTGTAATATAAAGGTGTGAATACTTGTAAACTTAATGTTAAACTTAAAAAAAATGACAGACTATAAGAAAATAATTGAATATATGGAATGCATTAGTAGCAGAATGTATAAGGAGTTAAAGAATTTTTTTTAAATAAGTCATTGCAAATATGAAAGTTGCTAAGAAGGTAACTCTTCAAAGTTCTCATCACAAGAACAAGTTGTAGTTTTGTATGGTGACAGATGGTAACTAGGCTTATCGTGGGGATAACTTTGCAATGTATACTAATGTCAAATCATTATGTTGTACACCTGAAACTAAGTTGGGCCTTTAGCTGATCATCGCCAAGATTCACCAGAGGTGAATCCTCTCCTTGGTTAAAGCCAGCAGAAAGGGAGATGATAGAATTGCCTTATAATCCCTCTCGGAAAGCATTTACTATGTGTTAGATTTAGTTCTAAGCTTTTCTTTTTTTTTTTAAGAAACTAAATTTGTTTGTGTTATCTCTCCAAAAGTCTCAAAATTAGGTCTATCTTCCTGGTACCAAACATTCACAAATATTAATCTGAAATGATTCTTTCTTTCTTCCTTTCTTTTTAAAATTTTCTTGGAGTACAGTTGATTTACAGTGTTGTATTAGTTTCATGTGTGCAACAAAGTGATTCAGTTATACATATACATATATTCATTCTTTTTCAGATTCTTTTCTCAAATAGGTTATCACAGAATATTGAGTAGAGTTTCCTGTGCTATACAGTAGGTCCTTGCTGGTTATCTACCTTATATGTAGTAGTGTGTGTATGTTCATCCCAAGCTCCTGATTTATCTCTCCCCGCAACATTTCCCCTTTGGTAACCGTAAGTTTGTTTTCCATATCCGTAAGTCTGTTTCTGTTTTGTAAATAAGTTCATTTGTATCATTTTTTAAATTAGATTCCACATATGAGTGATATCATATGATATTTGTCTTTCTCTGTCTGACTTACTTCACTTAGTATGATAATCTCTAGGTCCATCCAAGTTGCTGCAAATGGCATTATTTTATTCTTTTTAATGGCTAATATTCCATTGTATATATGTACCACATCTTCTTTATCCATTCCTCTGTCGATGGACATTTAGGTTGCTTCCACGTCTTGGCTATTATAAATAGTGCTGCAATGAACATTGGAGTGCATGTATCTTTGGATTATAGTTTTCTCCAAATATATGTCCAGGAGTGGGATTGCTGGATCATATGGTAGTTCTATGTTTAGCTTTTTAAGGAACTTCCATACTGTTCTCCACAGTGGTTGTACCAGTTTACATTCCCACCAACAGTGTAGGAGGGTTCCATTTTCTTCACAAAAAGTCACCAAAAAGTCTGAAATGATTATTTCTTAAAGGTGATCTGGAAGAAAGAAAGGAGCGATGAGGCCATTTGTAGGATTCACCTTTTAATCTCTAGTACTGAAGCAAGATAATTATCTTTCTTCTTTCCACTGGTCTCCCAGATTCTTAGAGAAGTGAAGAAACTGACTTTCTGCTCATAAAACATTTTGGACTTTATAATTCTTAACTCTGCTGTTTTCTGTTCCCAGCGCTCTATAACCCATTGTGTGATTTTTAACTCCCCACACACTGGCAAAAATTTGGCTTGAAATTCTGTTTATGTTCCTTGAATTTTATGAATTCCCCTTGTCTTTTTCAATATTTATTTTTGTGTCTAAGTTTACAACTACATCTCTCAATGTTTCATTAACATGAAAGTTCCATTTGCTCACTGACAAATGCAACCTTTCACCACTTTATCTTTTGTTTGCTCTGAGAAAAGCAAACATTCTTCTTTTTTTTTTTTTCTTACCACATTTCTCTTCTAAAAGACATTTTTGATATCTTTTACAATTTTTTTTTCCATCTTGGGATGATATTGTCATACTAAAATGGAAGTCACCTTGCTCCGATGATGATTTATAAATGTCAAAAACTGAAGGCTGGGCATTGGAGAGGAAAGACCAATTAATTCTCTTATTTAACTAGTTTTTCCAAAAGGGGATCTTGAAGACTACTAAAAGTTTCTGCATATTAGGAAATATTTGGTTTCTTTTTTAAATCTCAGAATTTTTTTTTTAGTAATCTTGTTTCTCATTTTTGAGGTTAATTCTCATATAAATCCTTACTAAGGTGACAATTTTCAATGCTCTTTTTAAAAAAAGTAAATTAAGTGTAAAAATTTTTAGAATCAAACTGATAAATATCCATTAAATGTCATAGATATTTTGGGAGAAAACAAAACATGAGTATTCTCCACGAATTTAAAATTTAATTACAGAAATAACATGTGGACATAATACAAAGGAATTTACAATACTATGAAATGAATAATAAATACCAAATGAGGTTTACAGGATAAAAGTTAAGAGTGCTGACTCCTGGTATTATTATGATTGTTTTGTTTTATTTGTACAGAGTAGAGACAGGAGGCTTACTCTAGTGATTTAATGCAGAATTAACAGAAGGAAGGAGGACTAGATGCAATAAGCCAGTTAAAAGTTGTTGTGGTCATTTCTGCGAAATGATAAAGGGCAAAATTAAAACGGTGGCTGGAGGAAATGTGGTAACAATTTGTCAGACTTTGGGTATTTCCTGGGTATAAATGGCCACTTTCACCACAGGAAAATTTATACTATGCAAATGTTAAACCCAATCAGGTTCAGTTGCTTCTTTCTGCCATTTCTATGTGTCAGACCCTATTTTGAACATTAAAGTATACAAAAGTTTTAATGAAACCTCTTTTACAAATTTAGAAAATCAGAATGTAGAGGGAAAAAAACGGGCATTTCCAGAAGAGTAACAACTCTATCTGATCACAATATGTGGTACTTTATTAGGCACTCAGTGAATACATGTTAAACATCATATGTATAAGCATGTAAATATTGGGAAACATGGCCTATATCACATATCAACACTGTCATACCAACATTTTATGGCACATATACACATATGTTTCAGGATTTATATTAAGTGACTGACCAATACATACAAACCCATTTAGTATGATTATTTTATAGTAGAGAAAGTAGATCACTGATTATTTGGGGCTTTATTTTATTGCTTTGGTTAAAAACTATAACCCTTTGAGAGCAAGGGCTGAATTTTTATTAATGCAGTAATCTGGGAATTCAAAATTTCAAGTTTGCATGACTAATACTGATTTTAGTCAAATTCTAAATTCTTGTTTAAAATAAACTAGTTAATAGCCTTACCAGTTAAAAGCCAAAGAAAAAAGAAAACTATCTATAGAGTGCCTACTATGCCCCTATACTGTACTAGATGTATAATTATTGTCAGGTTGAATTCTTTCAGTGACTGTGAACTGGATTTTAATTAACATAGTCATAATTCACAACGAGTAATTATTTATTCCTAGGTACTATAGCACAATGCAACATATGTGTCTAGCTTTTTTTTTAGATAAAACTATTTTATTATTTTAATGTGTGACTTTCTCTATGGTTTCAAATATGCATGCAAACCATTTGTATACGTTAACAATATTATTCCAAATAATAAAGTATCAGTCATAAGAGGCTAAATTATATTGCAGAAACAAACAAAAACAGAACTGGATAACAGGTACATTTATCAGGTGTGTTTCAAGTGCAATAAAGATCAGCAGAGGAGCTCTGCTCATTTTAGTCAGAGACCTGGGCTGACAAAGACTCCACCTAGACTCGTTCTCAAGGTTACTGTAGCAGGAGGAATAAAATATGTGGAACCACACACTGGATTTTAAAGTTTCCTGTCAGAAAAAACACATCCTATTAGCCAAATCGATGCACACAGCCACCTCAAACTTGGAAGGAGATTTACATTTATTTATTCACATTTATTTACATAAAAACTTAAATTTCTATGTTTTCTAGCTAGCAATGTAATAGTAAATTGTTTGTAATCAGGCTGAGAAGCATTCTTTATCTAATGGATTCGTCTCTCTTCTGAAAGATCTGTAATATTTTCATTATTGAAAAACTAAAGATGAATTAGTTTTCACTGTTGGCCCAGTATTTAGCCAAAAAAAAAAGACCTACAATCTATTTCAGATGAACATGAATCACAATGAAGTATTTGAATTATTTATAAAGAATGAGTTCTGAAAATGATACATTGAGATATTTCCATATGCCTTACTAAGTAATGGACAATGTTAAGATGCCTAAATTTTAGAAGAACATCTTCTATATGACTTGATAAATACTTCCTCCAAGTACCCCTGAATTTCAAGTCATCATTTTTATGGATTTGTTTAACTACCATTTACGTATTGACCTCATTTTCTTAACAACCTAAAACCTCTGAACACCCTTTCCTTTCCAAAAGTAATTTTATTCAAAGTCTGTGGGGAAAGGTTAGCACAATCAAAATGAATACATTACTTTAAATTTTGTATCTCCTTAGCTCTCTGATTCACTGTATCTGTCTTTTAAGCGCTTGGCCTTTTGACATCCCTAGACACAAATTCAAATAATGTGGAAAATATATTACATTGTAATTTGTGTGAAATACAGAGCAATGCCAGGTTTTTCATGGAAATGAATAAAGTTCTGAACAAGTGAGATGGCTATAATTTTTGACACAAAAGTCTTTTTCTAAGTCATTGGGAAGAAAGCTAGACAAATCAATTATATAAATGAGAGAAAAAGAGAGAGAGAGAGAGAGAATACAGAGAAAGTTGTGCTTTTTAACTCACCTTATGAATTTATAGTATTATGCAAAGCTAAATATTAGTTCATTCCAAGATTTTATTTAATCTGCATGTTAAATATAAGACCCTTAATAGGAGGAAAAGGAGATTAACATCTAATGAGCTTCCACTCTCTTCTAGACACGATGAGAGGCATGTGGCCAAGTAGGTAAGAAATAAGACAGATGATAGATATATGTGTGTGCACACACGTTTCATGTATATATATATATATATATATATTATATACACATATATAATTTGAATATATGTATATAAATACATACGTACTTTGGGTGAGATATTTTCTAGCTATGCTTTCATTTTCTCATTTATAAAATGAAGATACTAATACCTACCTTCCTGACTTACTGAGAGGATTAAATAAGGTAATTACTAAAAGCATATAAGTACTCTCTTCCTTCAATAAATGTCTCATTTTATGGCCACTATTAATTCATTCATTCCACATTGCATTTTTTTTTTTAAGCACATGCCAGTTTTCAGGTACTGTGCAGGTTCTGGGAATTGCTTGTGCAATAACACACATACAAGATAACTGCTCTTGTGGAACTTGTATTCAACTGACTCCATATCACTTAAAAAGAAAGAAAACTTGCTTGGGAAACTTTTGATTTTATGGTTTTCACCCCACACTTTTGATACTAATTTTTGAAGGTAATGTCCAAATAAATAACCCTTCCTCTGTTGTTCAATGAAGTAAGTACCATATTATCTTCAGCCTTTCAGAATTTTATAGATATAACTTCATTTTAATCTTGAATAATCAAGCATCCAATGGAGTTATGGTTAAAAAAATATAGACAAGAAAAGTTTCTGTTTTTGTTTATAGTTTTATCTTCTTATGGCTCAAGACAACCAGTTTTCTGTTGGTCATTATTGCTATCACTGGGACACGGCCTCTGACTTGCTGTGATTCTTTAAATCCTAAAAGCCAGCATTGTGCCTAGAAGTCAAATAGCAAAACACAATTCACTGTGGTCTTTACAAGAAGAATAAGTTTCCAAACATTCAAGAAAAAATAATTCATACTTTCATACTCAAGAAAAAAAATATTGGGTTGGCCAAAAATTTCGTTCGGGTGTTTCCAGAAGATGGCATGGCAAACCCGAACGAACTTTTTGGCCAACCCAATAATTCATATTTTCAATGCACAATTTGAAGTAATGAGCCACAGGTCTATTATTTTAGAATAGAAATCTGAGGCCAGAAGATACAATAGGGTCCAATTTGCAGCCCCTGTATTTGTCACTTCTTTCCTCTACTTTAGCTCAATAGCTCATATTATCAATATTGTGAAAATAGCTATATATAATTTTTAATTTTTGGTTTCATTTTTTTCCTGTTTTATAGAGAAATAATTGACACTGTAAAAGTGTAAGGTCTATAGGATAATGATTTGACTTACATACATCAAGAAATGATTACTACAGTAAGTTTAGTGAACATCCATCACCCTATATATATATATATATATATATATATATATATATATATATATATAAAGAAAAATACTATCACAAAATACTTGTGATAACTATCAGGATTTACTCTTTTAACAACTTTCAAATATAACATCCAGCAGTGTTCATTATAATTATCATGATGATTATATTTATATTATATTTATCATGATTTAGTACTTATTTATCTTATAACCGGAAATTTTTACATTTTGACTACCTTTATGCAATATCCCCTCCCACTACTCCCTGCCCATGACAACCACAAATCTCTTTCTATGAGTTTGTTTTTGAAATATAATTGACCTATAATATTATGTTAATTACTGGTACACAACATAGCTATATTTTAAATAGAATAAGGTTGAACAGTATATACAGAGTTTGTAAAAGGCAACAACATAGAGAATTTCTCCAGAGATCTAGATGTGATCATGTTTTCCTCTTTCATACTGCAATAAAGGTTACTAATCCAGCTGTTCATATTGAAGGTTGTCTAGTAAATCCTAATCTTAACCTTTCTCAGGGCAGTATTTTGAATTCTTTTAATACTCTTTCAAAATATTGCTAACGAAATTATTGCAAAGCATGATGTTCTGATCTTCAGTCGTCTTGATAATGACTTAGACATTTATTGTACCCTGGAATTTTTATAGTCACCTATTGAGACAAAAATAATTTTGTACTTCCTCCCTCATCCTTGTAAGAGGCAGAAATTGAGCAGTAGAATTTTCAGATGAGGAAACCAGAGTTTATAGAACCCAATCATCAATTAACTATGGTTAGTTAAATGTTAAATTTAAAGAAAATCTCAGGTTATGGGGCAATCCGTTGGAAGAGTCAGTCAATTAATATGGATGAAGAGTTTATTCCTCTCAAGCACAGTTTCCCTTGCTCTTTGGAGTTCTCATTTACAAATGAAAAACTATGATTATTAATTAATCTCCAGGAGATACATCAATTGACTCTGACTCTTATTAATCTCCTCTCCTACCCATGCTTGTCACCAGGTGATCATACTGCTTCTGATTCCTCACACTCATCTAGCAGTTTCCGGCTTTCATGCCTTTGCTCATTAGCTCTGTCTTCTCAGTGTTCTCTCTTTGTAGAGCTAACAGCTTCTCCTCCTTCAACCCTCAGCTCAAATGTCTTTTTTTTTTTTCTAGGAAGTGTTGCCAGAATCTCAAAGGTGCTTCCTCAAAGCACTATTAACACCCTGTGGATTTTTCACTATCAGAGCATAAATCTCTTTAAAGTGGATCCATGTCAATATTCTTGTTTTAACCACCGTGTTACAACTGATTCGAAGTCAGACTCTGTGTCTCATTCATTGTTGCATCAATGAATTTATGCAACAAATTTAATGCTCAGCAAGGCATTAAATAAATGTTAATGTGGCTGTTTATTTTGGTGTAGGGATGTTCTATCCAATACATTCATTCAGAGAAGCTGTAATAAATACCTGCTGAATACCTACCAGGTGCCAGGTACTATGTTGAATAAAAGAGCACACGTTTTACAGGCAAATAAAATAGTTCAAAAGTATTATGATGGGGTAAATGTAAGGCACAACTGCAGCACACAAGAGATATTTCTAATCAGTTTTGGAATACAGGGAAGGCTTTGACAAGAGGGTAATATTGAAGCTAAGGCCTAAACTGTAGTACAGTTCATGATCCCTTTTCTGAAATCCTGTAGCCAGATGCATTTCTGACTTCAGAATTTTTCACATTTTAGAAAGATAAGATGGTGCATACTGAATATATTATGTAACATCTCTAGTGAGATTTGGGATAGCACACCAGTATTCAAAACATTTATATTTCAGCAGAGAAATGAAAATATACACTTTAATTTTGTAAACAACATAATAGTATCACTTTAGTTCAAGTCATATCTTGTATCCAGATAAGCACAGGGTTAGGGTTGATTTTCTTGCCAAATAAATTCCAAAACTCTTTGTTTCCAGAGCTTTTTGTATGTTGTAATAAGAAATAGATAATTTTGGACCAAAAATAAGAGCAAACATTTATCGGGTTCTTACTTTTTGCCAGGCACCATTGCTTTATATGTTTATGACTGAATCATTGTTACAGTCTTATAATGGATGTACCTGTACTAGTTTATGAGGCAGAGAGGTTAAGTTCACAGAGAGACTCAAAATCACACTGCCAAATGACTGAATCAGATTTGAAAGAAGGCAGTCTTGTGCCAAAGTCCTCCATACCTTTAACCATACACTGAAATGTTTTCTGTAAGTTATGTAAATGAAGGGAGTTGACAATGGAGAAGCAGGAACGGGAAAATGAATGAGGAGAGAAAGTAGGGCAGAGCACAGTCCGTATCAATATGCCCCAGGTACGGCACAAAATGTTTTCTTTATAAGGCAGGTAACAGAGCTAGTATCCTGTAATTTATTTGGCAATGAATAGGCAAAAGGGCAGAGGAGTGTTAGGAGATAGAGTGTGGAAGAATTAACTCTATTCTGAACATTGTGCATTATTCTAAGGGATGTGTTCCTACACAGTTGGATAAGTGTGTAGCTTGGCAAGGGGTTGTACGGTGGATTTGTAGATATGAAGCTATTAACAAAAGGATAGAAATTAAGCCGTGTGGTTGAGTAATACCTAGGGAAAATATACTAAGAGAGAGGCAGAGAGAGAGAGAAAGAATGAAAATAGGAAAAATAATAAATTCATCAGGAAACAATTATGTAAAAGAAGATCAGAGGAGCCTAAGAATAATGCAAAGAAAGGAAAATGATAAACTAGAAGACTGTGATGTTCTGGAAGCCTGAGAAATACAACACAATACAGTAAAAATAGAAGTTAATCTAGTAAATATTAAATAAATCTAAAGTACATAACATGAAGGTGTTAGATATATCTTCTTTCTTAATTTAAAAAAAGAAAAACTTTGGTCAAAATAAAATCCCTAAAACTGCAGAATAACTAGAAAGTACTAACAATTAAAACATTAAGAAGCAAAATTGTATGATAAGGCTACAGGTACAGTGGAAAATCTGTAAAAAAAAAAACTCCTATTTTTTATCGAAAAGTAATATTATATTGGAATTTTGAAATATTCTAAAACTGATTTATGGTGATGAATGCACAATGTTGTAAAATCAATAATTGTTGAATTTTTACACTTGAAATTGTGAATTTTATATGTAAAGTATATCTTAATAAAATTATAAAACAGTAATACTATGATGAAGTAATAATGTAATTATTATGAATTAATATTATATGAGCTAAACATCTAACTCAAGATATTGGAAAATAAAAAACCCATAAAACCAGGAAAATATTAAATATGAGCATAAATTAAGCAATTAGATATATAAAATCAGTAGGCAGAAGTTAATCTCAAGGGATATTTCTTTTAAAAGACTAACACAGATGAACATAAAACTGAGCTTTAATTCATAATATTACAGAAGAAAAGTAAACAAATCCCTAGAGATGGAACATATTTTATTAGAATAATGAGTCTGCTCAACTTTTTCCTCATAGATTTTAAAACCTGGTATGAAAGAAACAAATTAGAAAAATACAATTTCTAAACTTAACTCTAAAAAAGGAAAACAAAAAATTTTCACAGACCAATTGTCATCAAAGTAACAGAGAAAATTTAACCTTGAAAAAACTCTAGAACTTGCCAAAGTGTGTTTCCAGGACCAGCTGCATCAGCATTATGTGGGAGCTTGTTAGAGATGTAGAATCATGGGTCCAATCCCACACTTATGAAATCTGTCTGCATTCTAACAAAATCGTCAGTGATTCTGGGGGAATTCCCTGGTGGTCCAGTGGTTAGGACTCCGCCCTTCCACTTGCAGGGGCAGGGGTTCAATCCCTGGTCCAGGAACTAAGATTCCACATGCAGTGCGGTCAAAAAAAAAAAAAAAAAATCAGTGATTCATATTCACTATGAGGTTCAATACACATTGTTCTAGAGTTGAGAAAAATTCAGAAGTGAATTTTATTAAATGTTCCAGGAACAGATCATTCTAGTGTCATTAAAGTGTTTTAAAGTATAAGGAGATGAGAAAAGCTTCCAGATTATGGAATTCTATGGAAAGTTATTTTAAAAAACAGCATAACTTTTAGATGAAAATATGGAAAAAATGTGACAAAAAATATCCTGATCTCACCTATATATCCTGATACAAAAATTCAATATGTAATTATTAGACTACAGCAGCACTTTAAAAATAATACACCATGAACAAAGGAAGTTTAATAATATTAGAAAATATTCACTATAATAATATGCTAGAATAAACATATAATCAACTTTATAGAATTTTAAAATATAACTGGTAAAGCACAATATCAAATTCTGCTTTAAGAAAGTGCTTCTTAAAATAGGTCAGGTGGTATTTATTTGGTTTCATAATATATAAATTCTAATTTCTAACTCAATGCTTTATTTTTTTAATTTTATTTATTTATTTATTTATTTATTTTTGGCTGTGTTGGGTCTTCATTGCTGCGCTCAGGCTTTCTCTAGCTGTGGTGAGCGGGGGCTACTCTTCATTGTGGTGTGCGTGCTTCTCATTGTGGTGGCTTTTCTTGTTGTGGAGCACGGGCTCTAGGCACGCAGGCTTCAGTAGTTGTGGCACGTGGGCTCAGTAGTTGTGGCTTACAGACTCTAGAGTGCAGGCTCAGTAGTTGTGGCCACGGCCTTAGTTGCTCCACGGCATGTGGGATCTTCCTGGACCAGGGCTCGAACCCCTGTCCCCTGCATTGGCAGGAGGATTCTTAACCACTGCACCACGAGGGAAGTCCCAATGCTTTATTTTTGACAAATAGCACCCCTAGTAAAATAATCTGTCAAGAATACTCGCTATTATTATCATTATTTACTGTTTCTGGTGGCACTTTTCAATGTCATTAGTCAAGAGCAAATAAAGAAGGAATAAAACTGAACAAGAAAGAGGCAAAAATATCAATATCTCCAATTGGTTTGATTATATACTTGGAAAATTCAAAATAATTAATCAAAACTATTAAAAATAAAATATTTAAATAATGATTTTTCTTTTAGATTTTTAATATTTATTTATTTATTTATTTATTTTTGGCTGCGTTGGGTCTTCGTTGCTGTGCACGGACTTTCTCTAGTTGCAGCGAGTGGGGGCTACTCTTCATTGAGATGCACGGGCTTCTCATTGTGGTCTCTTGTTGCAGAGCACAGACTCTAAGGCACTCAGTCTTCAGCAGTTGTGGCATGTGGGCTCAGTAGTTGTGGCTTGCCGTCTCTAGAGCTCAGGCTCAGTTGTGGCACACGGGCTTAGTTGCTCCGCGGCATGTGGGATCTTCTGGCACGGGGCTCGAACCTGTATCCCCTTAATTGGCAGGTGGATTCTTAACTGCTGTGCCACCAGGGAAGTCCCTTAAATAATGATTCTTGACACAAAGTCATTTTGCAGAAGTCAGTGGAAATAAACAGCTAATAAGTATTAGAAAAGAAAATATTTAATTTATAAAATCAAAGATGAAAGTAAAGTTTCAGACACCTGCTGCACCAAATATATAAAGATCTCTAAAATCAAAACTACTAAAGGACATAAAAAAAGAGTTAACTAAAGGAAATACATTATTCATCAGTAAAATATGAAATGTTGTTATGGTGTAAATTATTCCTAAATTAATGTCATAATCCTATTAAAATTACCAATATTATTTTGATTTAGGAAAACTGTTTCTGAAATATATATGAAAAATAAACATTTGGAAATATCCAAGAAAGTTCTGAATAATGTAAAAGAAACAAATGGACAGCATTCCTCCACGGAGTAGATACATGTATAAGAACGCAGAATTAAAAAGTATTTTGTTTTGGTGCAGAAAAAGAAAATTGACCCAATTAAACAGAATTAAGATTTTAGCAAGAGAATGAACTGTTCATAGTTTTTGTTATGTGATAAAGGTAGCATTTACAATCAGTGGGTCAAAAATGGATTACTCCATAAATAGCACTAGGAGAACTAGCAAAATCTCTAACAGAACAAAACATAAAAAAACAAGAAAAATTTAGAAGTGTCAAAGAATTAATCCACAAAAGGCAAAAAGAAAAAAAAATACAGGAAATAAAGCTGTAAAAGCACTTGAAAAAAAATACACTAACCATATATATTGTTCTCATATTATTAGAATCGGGAAAGCTTTATTAAACAAGGCACAAATCCAAAAGATAGAAAGAAAAAGATTGATGAAATTGAGTTTACCTAAAATATTAGTATATCTTTAGAAAAACCTTCGTGAACAGACTCAAATGCAAACATTACACTGAGGAATCCTGGGTAAACAGAATTCTAAGATGTCTCCCACGATTCCCTGCTCCTGATAACCACACAGTTGTATAATTCCCACCCCTTAAGTGTGAGTGGAATTTGTGACTTGCTTTTAACCAGTAGAATGTGGCCAAGGTAAATTAATGTTACAGGTGTAATTAAGGTCCTAGATGGCTGACTTTCATTAATCAAAAGGGAAATGAGCCTGTCCTGATTTTAAAGGTGAGCTCTTTTAAAAAAGATACAGACTTTCCCTGAAAAAAAGAGACACACAGGGCTTCCCTGGTGGCGCAGTGGTTGAGAGTCTGCCTGCCAATGCAGGGGACACGGGTTCGAGCCCTGGTCTGGGAAGATCCCACATGCCGCGGAGCAGCTGGGCCCGTGAGCCACAACTACTGAGCGTGCGCGTCTGGAGCCTGTGCTCCGCAACAAGAGAGGCCGTGACAGTGAGAGGCCTGCGCACCGTGATGAAGAGTGGCCCCCACTTGCCGCAACTAGAGAAAGCCCTCGCACAGAAACGAAGACCCAACACAGCCAAAAATAAATAAATAAATTTAAAAAAAAAAAAAAAAAAAAAAAAAAGAGACACACAGCAGCAAAAATTCTCCTTCTCACCTTGAAGAATTAAGGTCTCAGGTTGTGAGAGGACCTGGGAGAGAGCCATGTGGCAGGGACAATGGGCAGCCTCTAGGACCTGAGACTGAAAATTTTACTTTGGGAAATGGGACTTAGACTCTGAGCTATACTTGAAAATTTTTTAACCTGTTTGAAATGTTTATCATTGCATATATTACTTTCATTATGGATTTTAAGAAAACATACTTGAAGAGGAAAGTAACTGGAGTCAGTGCCTATGGACAACAGTGTGAGGAGACTGTGAAAAGAAGATACTAGATAAGGCAATAAGGCAATAATAAGATAGAAATGAAAAATTGAGGGTTATCTTTATGAGATATTTAATGCTGTTAGAAAAGATACAGAAATTTAAAAAGAAGAGTTTGAACATAAAAGAAAGTAGGAAATGATATAATGAGAGCTCCAAGAATGAAGAAAGTAGTGGGTATGAAAATACAGTTGACCCTTGAACAACTTGAGGTTTAAGGATGTTAACCCTTTGCACAGTCAGAAATCCCCTTCTGGGACTTCCCTGGTGGTCCAGTGGTTAAGAAGCCACCTTCCAATGCAGGGGATGTTGGTTCTGTCCCTGGTCGGGGAACTAAGATCCCACATGCCTTGAGGCAACTAAGCCTGTGCGCTCTAGAGATCACGCGCCACAGCTAGAGGAAGCCCTTGCACCACGACGGAGAGCTCACGTGCCACAACGAAAGATCCCGCATGCCGCGACTAAGATCCGACGCAGCCAAGTAAATAAATAAATATTTTTTAAAAACCTCATCTGGTTTAAAAAAAAAAATCCACTTGTAACTTTTGATTCCCCCAAAACTTAACTACTAATAGCTTACCATTGGCCAGAAGCCTTACCAATAACATGAACAGTGATTAACCCATATTTTGTATGTTATATTTACATATAATTAACTGTATTCTTACAGTAATATAAGCTAGAGAAAAAGTATTAAGAAAATAATAAGAAAGAGAAAATACATTTACAGTACTGTACTGTCTTTATCCATACAGTAAGTTTATGTCATCTGTTTACAAGATGAATCACTTGTCAATACCTACATCAATATTGTCTTATATGATACAAAACACTGTAGATGTTATGCATATTACTAACACTAGACATTAAAAATTAAAAGACAATGTGAAAAATAAATTAATATTCATTTACAAGTGTAACAATTCATGCATTTACAATATAATGAGGCAGCAATATGATTACTTCATGGCTGCCTAGTATAATTGGTGTGATTGCTTCACTGTAGCCTAGCCTATACACTAATAAATAGGTCATTATAAAATTTTTATGGCATACAGTAAGTATCACAGTCACATTCATAATAGAATATTAGAAACATTACATTTTTTAAAAATACTTATTTTGATGATAGACTGATATGCATTTTCTCTAATTACAAGACAGAGACACATACTGTACAGTAATGTAATTCTTTGAAAGCAAAGTTATAAAACAGTAAGAAAACTTACACTTTATTAATTTTATATTAAATATCACTTACCTTATGCCTATGTAAGGATAGGCTCTCCACTTCAACACAAGTCTTGCACATGATGGTCTACATGGTAAATACTTTGATGATAATGATGATGATGACACCAAAACGTCTCATACAGTTCTTGCTGTACAGTTATTAGATTTTCACACAAAAACACACACGACACAATAGATACGTTTATTAACTGTATAGCATGATGACAATTTACTCTTCACTGAACTGAAAGTGGATCATCATAAAAGTCTTCATCCTTGTCGTCATCTTCACATTGAGTAGGCTAAGGAGGAGGGGAAAGAGGAGGGGTTGGTCTTGCTGTGTCAGGGGTGGAAGAGGTGGAGGAGGTGGAAGAGATTGAAGGGCAGGCAGAAGAGGCAGGCACACTCAGTGTAACGTTACTGAAATACATCATAATTTCTGTCTGGATTTTTTCACTTTTTTATTTCTCTAAAAATGTTCCTGTATGTTATCAGTCCCTCATCTAGAAGCAGAATTAGAGACACTGTGATTGGGGGCAAGTAGATCAGTTCAGTGGCTACAGGGTTGAATGCATGGGGTTCTGGGTGGCCAGGGGTGTTGTCCAATACCAAAAGAACTTCAAAAGGCAGTCCCTTACTGACAAAGTACTTCCTGACTTCAGGGGCAAAGCATCAATGGAAGCAATGCAGAAAAAGGGTTCTGGTTGTCCAAGCCTTCTTGTTGTACAACCAAAAGACAAGTAACTGGTGTTTATCTTTTCCCTTCAAAGCTCGGGGCTTAGCAGCTTTATAGATAAGGGCAGTCCTGACCATGAACCTGACTGCATTTGCACAAAACAGTAGAGTTAGCCTATCCCTTCCTGCCTCACATCCTGATGGTTGCTTCTCTTCCTTTCTAATAAGTGTCCTTTGTGGCATTTTTTTCTAAAGTAGAGAACTTTTGTCTGCATTAAAAAACCTGTTCAAACAGATATCCTTTCTCTTCAATGATTTTCTTAATGACATCTGGGAACTTGCCTGCTGTCTCTTGGTCTGGAGAAGCTGCTTTTCCTGTTAGGCTGACATTTTTTAAGCCAAATTTCTTTCTGAAATTATCAAACCATCCTTTGCTGACATTAAATTCTCCAGCTTTAGATCCTTAACCTTCTTTTTGTTTTAAGTTGTCTTATAATGACTTTGCTTTTTCTCAAATAATATTAGAGTCTATAGGTATGCCTTTGTTATAGCAATCGTGCACCCATATAAAAGCTTCATTTTCATTGTGAGATAAAAAGGTATTTGAAAAAAATGTGCAAGCTTATTGCACCTGCTGGCATAGCTGCAGTGATGGATTCTTGAATTTCCTTTTCTTTTTTTACAATGGTCCTTACACTGGATTCATTGATCTCGAAACAGCGGATAACCACAGCTACAGACCTGAATTTACGGTACATGTCGAGCAACTCGACTTCTTCTTGTAATGTTGTGACTTTTCTCTGCTTCTTGGGAGCACTTCCAGCATCACCAGTGGCACTTCGTGTGGGTCCCCTGGTGTCATTCAGATTTACAAAGTTGCACTAAACATGGTGAAAAACATGGGAAAACCTCGAGAGATGTTTTACCTTGATATGCGATTTACTAGAGAGAAACTGCTCAGGCAGAGATGATTACATGACGTCTTAAGCAGATACACACAGCACTTGTGTTCACCACAATAGCAACAGGAGGTGGCTACAAAACTATCACAGTAATACAGTATATACTACAGTTAATTTTATGTAATTATGATTTAATACTGCATCTTTATGTTTGTTTACCTTTCTCTCAACTGTGACATGTATGGTCTGTGTTTGTGTAAGTTTTGATAAATTCAATTTTTTATAGTAGATTTGTGTGTATTTTATAGTAATCAATGATAAGATAGACTAGTATCTACATATATTTTATGCATTCATGGCATAACCAACTTTTTCTTAATTTTTCTATATCTCTAGGCTACTTGGTTCATCTGTAAGTTTTTTCAAATTGTTACAAATCTCCAAAAATTTTTCCAATATTTTTATTAAACAAAATCCACATATAAGTGGACCCATGCTGTTGAAACTTGTGTTGTTCAAAGGTCAACTGTAATTCAGTGCTTCATCATTTGGCAATCAATCTTACTACTCAGGGGAAATTCACAAGACTTGGAGAGATTAGACCAATGGCACAGTAAAGCATCAGAAGACAATATCTTTAAACTATTTTCCAGCATTTTCCTGTATGCCTTTTTTCCCCTAACAACAATGTCATTAATTTCTTCCCAGAAATCATAGCACCGAATCAGAAAGTAGCCTAGAGAGTATGTAGTCCTGCGATTTCCATGCTGTGTTGAAGAAGGAGACAAAGAGACACAGTGATTCTCAAGTGAGAAGAAAGGTCAGAGGGCAGAGTAACAGAATATAGTTGTGGGGAAGTGCTCAGCAAGAGAGAAGATATTTCAAAGAGCTTTCACATTTATAATCTAATTTTATCCTTAAACGTCCCTGAGGCAAGTAAGCTAGGGCTTATTATTTTTATATTTCAAAGGAGGATTTGAGGTGCCAAAAGGTTAAGTGACCTTGCTATATGTCGTTTTCTACACATATTTTGGTGATTTCTATCTATAACACCACGTGAAAACGAAGGGGCTTCAATGGTTTTTCTGATGATAAAAACACCTTTTGATTGTTTTTGAGAGCTTAAAGTGTTCTATACTCTCTAAACTTTCTTCTCTCTTACCATTAAGTGCAATTTTGTTTTGTGATCCAAAGATTTCTTGACAGTAGTTATCTCAGAAAAGAAGGGATTATAAATGATTTTTTATTTTTCTCGTCTTCATTTTACTACAATAAGCATGTATGAGATTTATAATCCCTAAATTATAATTGTTATACACTTTGAAAATTTATTTTAATGCATTTAAGAGACTTCCTGACTAGACAACCATGTTTAATTTATCCTTAAAAATATATAATGCAAAAAAAAAATATATATATATATATATAATGCAACATGAAATAACTTTTTAAAAGAGGGATATATTTCTATTGAGGACTAGAGTAAACTTTAAAACCAGAGAGGAAGTCGCTTAGAGTATGGGTTATAAGCACGGTCTCTGAAACCAGACTCTTTGGGCTCCTATTCAAGCTCTGTGTAACGTAACAAAACTCAGTAAACATTTGCTGCTGATGACAATTAGGTGAAATGGTTAAGGTGCACAAACTTCAGCATCAGTAAAATTTGTAGTGAAAAACTGGCCTCATCATTCTTGAATTTATGACCTTCTACAGAGTACTGAAGCTCAGTGTTATTATGTGTAGAAGAGGAAATATAGCACTTTGTTTACAAAGTTCATTGAACCAATAATGATTGCTATTCATTATTAATTAGATTGTCGATAACTATAAATTATTATTATTGCTATCTTTAATAACTGCAAAGCCTAATTATTTTATGTAACATAATGATATTTATATAGAATAATTTTGCACATTATGCTGACTAGGTGATTCTCTGAACCAGCATAATCAAAATTGTTAGAGATGCCAGGGATATAAACATAATTCTACCAGGATCAATTAGATATTAGAAAGAGAGCAGTTTCCTTGGTGAGCCACGTAGGTGCCTTACATATTTTTTTAGCTTTGATGAGAAGATCCACAGTCTTCCATCCAAAGGGTATTTCAGGGGAAATGTGGAGTTCATTGATCAATTTCAGAACTAGCCTACATACTAAGAAGGACAAATATCAGCTTCTCTCACCCACATATCATTACCCACTGTCTTTTTCATTCAACATATATTGACTGTATACTTACCATATTCCAATCATTGTTGTTGGGTCTGGAAACACATCAATAAATGAGCAAGACAGACAAGCTCACTTTCCTTGTCAAGCATAGAAATCAGGGAGGAGAAAAAACAAATATGTAAATAAGATCATTTCAGATAGTTTAAGTACCATGAAGGGAAAAAACCCAAACAAATAAATTAATAAACCATAATTTGATAGAGAGTGACTTGGGCAGGGATGAAAAGCAAAATATTACATAGGATGGTCAGGAAAGACCTCTCTAATGCAATGACATTGGAGATGAGATCCGTATGACAGAAAGGAAAAATGCATGAACAGATCAGGGACAAAGAACCTTGCAAGCAGAAGGAAATACCATAAGCAGTGTAGTGAATGAGACTGAGAATGGTACACAGTGAGATTGTAGCAGTAAACAATGCCCAGATTCTGCACAGCCTTATGGAATTGGTCAGGCCTACAGGTAACATTTTCCTTTGTTTCTGAGCAGCTTTGGGAAGAGTTTGCCTGTCAGTGGTGGTAACTAGCAGCTGGGGAATTCCACACTGGCTCTGGTCAGCAGTGCTGTAGGGACAGGACTCAAATCAATTGCAACCACATGCATTTGTTTGAATCTCAGACTTTGCTTTTTAACTGCTGCTATAACTAGTTTAAAGATGTCAGATATTTTGCACTGCTTACACTTTATTCTAAGCAAAGTGTATTATTTTAAAATTCAATAAATAAGTAGCTAATGATCCCTCTTAAACTAATTTTGTAGGTTAATGGCTTGAGTCTAAAAGAAGAAATTTTATTGTTTTTCTAAGAATCCCATGATCACCTATACTCCAATATAAAATAAAAATGAAATTAATTTTAAAAAAAGAACCCCATATTTGTACAATAAATATAATATTTAAAAATAATATATTATACTGTCTCCTCCTATGCTAGGGATTTAAAATGTTTCCTTTAACAAGTACCAAATCTTAAATTTAACTCTTTAAGAAAAATACATTTATCTGGAATGCCCCAGGAAAAAACAGAAGAATATGGGTATAGAATACCATCTCTTATTCTCTATTTTATGATCCATTCAGATGTGTCATTCAACATAAACACTAAGTATCATAGCACTAAGACAAGGGACTATTCATTGAAATGTTGGGGGAAAAGAAGGCAATAGCAGACTGATTCTTCCCTTCCCCACAGTTTCCCCAATCTCCCAAGGCAAGAGCCTCTTGAGGAAAGAACATCATCCCCTACAATGGTTTTTGCTAACAGTAGATGCTGGGCTCTAACTCATTTGAACCACATTTTTTTTTTTTTAAACATCTTTATTGAAGTATAATTGCTTCACAATGGTGTGTTAGTTTCTGCTTTATAACAAAGTGAATCAGCTACAGATATACACATGTTCCCATATCTCCTCCCTCCCGCATCTCCCTCCCTCCCACCCTCCCCATCCCACCCCCCCCAGGCGGTCACAAAGCACCGTGCTGATCTCCCTGTGCTATGCGGCTGCTTCCCACTAGCTATCTATTTTACATTTGGTAGTGTATATATGTCCATGACACTCTCTCATCCTGTCACATCTCACCCCTCCCCCTCCCCATATCCTCAAGTCCATCTTTAGTAGGTCTGTGTCTTTATTCCCATCTTGCCACTAGGTTCTTCATGGCCTTTTTTTTTTTTTTCCTTAGATTCCATATATATGTGTTAGCATACTGTATTTGTTTTTCTCTTTCTGACTTACTTCACTCTGTATGACAGACTCTAACTCCATCCACCTCATTACAAATACCTCCATTTCATTTCTATTTATGGCTGAGTAATATTCCATTGTATATATGTGCCACATCTTCTTTATCCATTCATCTGATGATGGACACTTAGGTTGCTTCCATGTCCTGGCTATTGTAAATAGAGCTGCAATGAACATTTTGGTACATGACTCTTTTTGAACTATGGTTTTCTCAGGGTATATGCCCCGTAGTGGGATTGCTGGGTCGTATGGTAGTTCTATTTGTAGTTTTTTAAGGAACCTCCATACTGTTCTCCATAGTGGCTGTATCAATTTACATTCCCACCAACAGTGCAAGAGTGTTCCCTTTTCTCCACACCCTCTCCAGCATTTATTGTTTGTAGATTTTTTGATGATGGCCATTCTGACCGGTGTGAGATGATATCTCATTGTAGTTTTGATTTGCATTTCTCTAATGATTAATGATGTTGAGCATTCTTTCATGTGTCTGTTGGCCATCTGTATATCTTCTTTGGAGAAATGTCTATTTAGGTCTTCTGCCCATTTTTGGATTGGGTTGTTTGTTTTTTTGTTATTGAGCTGCATGAGCTGCTTGTAAATCTTGGAGATTAATCCTTTGTCAGTTGCTTCATTTGCAAATATTTTCTCCCATTCTGAGGGTTGTCTTTTGGTCTTGTTTATGGTTTCCTTTGCTGTGCAAAAGCTTTGAAGTTTCATTAGGTCCCATTTGTTTATTTGTGTTCTTATTTCCATTTCTCTAGGAGCTGGGTCAAAAAGGATCTTGCTGTGATTTATGTCATAGAGTGTTCTGCCTATGTTTTCCTCTAAGAGTTTGATAGTGTCTGGCCTTACACTTAGGTCTTTAATCCATTTTGAGTTTATTTTTGTGTATGGTGTCAGGGAGTGTTTTAATTTCATACTTTTACATGTACCTGTCCAATTTTCCCAGTACCACTTATTAAAGAGGCTGTCTTTTCTCCACTGTATATGCTTGCCTCCTTTATCAAAGATGAGGTGACCATATGTGCATGGGTTTATCTCTGGGCTTTCTATACTCTTCTATTGATCTATATTTCTGTTTTTGTGCCAGTACCATACTGTCTTGATTACTGTAGCTTTGTAATATAGTCTGAAGTCAGGGAGCCTGATTCCTCCAGCTCCATTTTTCGTTCTCAAGATTGCTTTGGCTATTCGGGGTCTTTTGTGTCTCCATACAAGTTGTGAAATTTTTTGTTCTAGTTCTGTGAAAAATGCCAGTGGTAGTTTGATAGGGATTGCATTGAATCTGTAGATTGCTTTGGGTAGTAGAGTCATTTTCACAGTGTTGATTCTTCCAATCCAAGAACATGGTATATCTCTCCATCTATTTGTATCATCTTTAATTTCTTTCATCAGTGTCCTATAATTTTCTGCATACAGGTCTTTTGTCTCCTTAGGTAGGTTTATTCCTAGATATTTTATTCTTTTTGTTGCAATGGTAAACGGGAGTGTTCTCTTAATTTCACTTTCAGATTTTTCATCATTAGTATATAGGAATGCAAGAGATTTCTGTGCATTAATTTTGTATCCTGCTACTTTACCAAATTCATTGATTAGCTCTAGTAGTTTTCTGGTGCCAGTTTTAGAATTCTCTATGTATAGTATCATGTCATCTGCAAACAGTGACAGCTTTACTTCTTCTTTTCCGATTTAGATTCCTTTTATTTCTTTTTCTTCTCTGATTGCTGTGGCTAACACTTCCAAAACTATGTTGAATAATAGTGGTGAGAGTGGGCAACCTTGTCTTGTTCCTGATCTTAGTGGAAATGGTTTCAGTTTTTCACCATTGAGGACAATGTTGGCTGTGGGTTTGTCATATATGGCCTTTATTATGTTGAGGAAAGTTCCCTCTATGCCTACTTTCTGTAGGGCTTTTATCGTAAATGGGTGTTGAATTTTGTCGAAAGCTTTCTCTGCATCTATTGAGATGATCATATGGTTTTTCTCCTTCAATTTGTTAATATGATGTATCACGTTGATTGATTTGCGTATATTGAAGAATCCTTGCATTCCTGGGATAAACCCCACTTGATCATGGTGTATAATCCTTTTAATGTGCTGTTGGATTCTGTTTGCTAGTATTTTGTTGAGGATTTTTGCATCTATGTTCATCAGTGATATTGGCCTGTAGTTTTCTTTCTTTGTGACATCTTTGTCTGGTTTTGGTATCAGGGTGATGGTGGCCTCGTAGAATGAGTTGGGGAGTGTTCCTCCCTCTGCAATATTTTGGAAGAGTTTGAGAAGGATAGGTCTTAGCTCTTCTCTAAATGTTTGATAGAATTCTCCTGTGAAGCCATCTGGTCCTGGGCTTTTGTTTGTTGGCAGATTTTTAATCACAGTTTCAATTTCAGTGCTTGTGATTGGTCTGTTCATATTTTCTATTTCTTCCTGGTTCAGTCTCGGTAGGTTGTGCATTTCTAAGAATCTGTCCATTTCTTCCAGGTTGTCCATTTTATTGACATAGAGTTGCTTGTAGTAATCTCTCATGATCGTTTGTATTTCTGCAGTGTCAGTGGTTACTTCTCCTTTTTCATTTCTAATTCTATTGATTTGAGTCTTCTCCCTTTTTCTCTTGATGAGTCTGGCTAATGGTTTATCAATTTTGTTTATCTTCTCAAAGAACCAGCTTTTAGTTTCATAGATTTTTGCTATTGTTTCCTTCATTTCTTTTTCATTTTTTTCTGATCTGATCTTTATGATTTCTTTCCTTCTGCTAGCTTTGGGGTTTTTTTGCTCTTCTTTATCTAATTGCTTTAGGTGCAAGGTTAGGTTGTTTATTCGAGATGTTTCCTGTTTCTTGATGTAGGCTTGTATTGCTATAAACTTCCCTCTTAGCACTGCTTTTGCTGCGTCCCATAGGTTTTGGGTCGTCGTGTCTCCATTGTCATTTGTTTCTAGGTATTTTTTGATTTCCCCTTTGATTTCTTCAGTGATCACTTCATTATTAAGTAGTGTATTGTGTAGCCTCCATGTGTTTGTATTTTTTACAGATCTTTTCCTGTAATTGATATCTAGTCTCATAGCGTTGTGGTCAGAAAAGAAACTTGATACGATTTCAATTTTCTTAAATTTACCAAGGCTTGATTTGTGACCCAAGATATGATCTATCCTGGAGAATGTTCCATGAGCACTTGAGAAAAATGTGTATTCTGTTGTTTTTGGGTGGAATGTCCTATAAATACCAATTAAGTCCATCTTGTTTAATGTATCATTTAAAGCTTGTGTTTCCTTATTTATTTTCATTTTGGATGATCTGTCCATTGGTGAAAGTGGGGTGTTAAAGTCCCCTACTATGATTGTGTTACTGTCGATTTCCCCTTTTATGGCTGTTAGTATTTGCCTTATGTACTGAGGTGCTCCTATGTTGGGTGCATAAATATTTACAATTGTTATATCTTCTTCTTGGATCGATCCCTTGATCATTATATAGTGTCCTTCTTTGTCTCTTGTAATAGTCTTTATTTTAAAGTCTATTTTGTCTGATATGAGAATTGCTACTCCAGCTTTCTTTTGATTTCCATTTGCATGGAATATCTTTTTCCATCCCCTCACTGTCAGTCTGTATGTGTCTCTAGGTCTGAAGTGGGTCTCTTGTAGACAGCATATATATGGGTCTTGCTTTTGTATCCATTCAGCCAGTCTATGTCTTTCGGTGGGAGCATTTAATCCATTTACATTTAAGGTAATTATCGATATGTATGTTCCTATTCCCATTTTCTTAAATAGTTTATGTTTGTTATTGTAGGTGTTTTCCTTCTCTTGTGTTTCTTGCCTAGAGAAGTTCCTTTAGCATTTGTTGTAAAGCTGGTTTGGTGGTGCTGAACTCTCTCAGCTTTTGCTTGTCTATAAAGGTTTTAATTTCTCCATCAAATCTGAATGAGATCCTTGCTGGGTAGAGTAACCTTGGTTGTAGGTTTTTCTCCTTCATGACTTTAAGTATATCCTGCCACTCCCTTCTGGCTTGCAGAGTTTCTGCTGAAAGATCAGCTGTTAACCTTATGGGGATTCCCTTGTGTTTTATTTGTTGTTTTTCCCTTGCTGATTTTAATATATTCTCTTTACATTTAATTTTTGATAGTTTGATTAATATGTGTCTTGGCGTGTTTCTCCTTGGATTTTCCTGTATGGGACTCTTTGTGCTTCCAGGACTTGATTAACTATTTCCTTTCCCATATTAGGGAAGTTTTCAACTATAATCTCTTCAAATATTTTCTCAGTCCCTTTCTTTTTCTCTTCTTCTTCTGGGACCCCTATAATTCGAATGTTGGTGCGTTTAATGTTGTCCCAGAGGTCTCTGAGACTGTCCTCAGTTCTTTTCATTCTTTTTTCTTTATTCTGCTCTGCAGTAGTTATTTCCACTATTTTATCTTCCAGGTCACTTATCCATTCTTCTGCCTCAGTTATTCTGCTATTGATCCCATCTAGAGTATTTTTAATTTCATTTATTGTGTTTTTCATCGTTGCTTGGTTCCTCTTTAGTTCTTCTACATCCTTGTTAAATGTTTCTTGCATTTTGTCTATTCTATTTCCAAGATTTTGGATCATCTTTACTATCATTATTCTGAATTCTTTTTCAGGTAGACTGCCTATTTCCTCTTCATTTGTTAGGTCTGGTGTGTTTTGACCCTGCTCCTTCACCTGCTGTGTGGTTTTTTGTCTTCTCACTTTGCTTATCTTACTGTGTTTGGGGTCTCCTTTTCACAGGCTGCAGGTTCGTAGTTCCCGTTGTTTTTGGTATCTGTCCCCAGTGGCTAAGGTTGGTTCAGTGGGTTGTGTAGGCTTCCTGGTGGAGGGGACTAGTGCCTGTGTTCTGGTGGATGAGGTTGGATCTTGTCTTTCTGGTGGGCACGTCCACGTCTGGTGGTGTGTTTTGGGGTGTCTGTGGCCTTATTATGATTTTAGGCAGCTTCTCTGCTAATGGATGGGGCTGTATTCCTGTCTTGCTAGTTGTTTGGCATAGGGTGTCCAGCACTGTAGCTTGCTGGTCGTTGAGTGAAGCTGGGTATTGATGTTGAGATGGAGATCTCTGAGAGATTTTCACTGTTTGGTGTTACATGGAGCTGGGAGGTCTCTTGTGGACCAGTGTCCTGAAGTTGGCTCTCCCACCTCAGAGGCACAGCCCTGATGCCTGGCTGGAGCACTAAGAGCCTTTCGTCCAAACGGCTCAGAATAAAAGGGAGAAAAAAATAGAAAGAAAGAAAGAGGATAAAATAAAATAAAATAAAGCTATTATAATAAAAAATAAGAAAAAAATTATTAAGAATAAATGTATTCAGAAAAACTTTTTTTTAATTTTGAAAAATAGATTTATTAATTTTTTGTAGTAAAAAATAAGAAAAAAATTATTAAGAAAATAATTTATTACGAAAAAATGTTTAATTTTTTAAAATAAAAAATATAAAAAAACTTATTAAAAAATTTTTTTTAATTTCTAAACATAGAAAATAAGGAAAAAATTATTAAGAAAACATTTATTAGGAAAAAACATTTTTTTGAGTAAAAAAAAAAAAAAAAAAAAAAAAAAACACGGACGGACCTAACCCTAGGACTAATGGTGAAAGCAAAGCTATACAGACAAAATCTCACCCAGAAGCATACACATATACACTCACAAAAAATGGAAAAGGGGAAAAATTAATATATCCTGCTCCCAAATTCCACCTCTTGAATTTGGGATGATTCGTTGTCTATTCAGGTATTCAACAGATGCAGGCACATCAAGTTGTTTGTGGAACTTTAATCCGCTGGTTCTGAGGCTGCTGGGAGAGATTTCCCCTCCTCGTCTCTGTTCGCACAGCTCCTGGGGATCAGCTTTGGATTTGGACCCGCCTCTGCGTGTAGGTCGCCTGAGGGCGTCTGTTCCCCGCCCAGACAGAACGGGGTTAAAGGAGCAGCTGCTTCGGGGGCTCTGGCTCACCCAGGCCGCGGGGGAGGGAGCGGTACGGAGGAGGCGGGGCGAGCCTGCGGCGGCAGAGGCCGGCGTGACGTTTCAGCGGCCTGAGGCGTGCCGTGCGTTCTCCCAGGGAAGTTGTCCCCGGATCACGGGAGCCTGGCAGTGGCGGGCTGCACTGGCTCCCAGGAGGGGCGGTGTGGAGAGTGACCTGTGCTCGCTCACAGGCTTCTTGGTGGCGGCAGCAGCAGCCTTAGCGTCTCCTGCCCATCTCTGGGGTCCGCGCTGATCGCTGCGGCTTGCGCCCATCTCTGGAGCTCGTTTAGTCGGCGCTCTGAATCCCCTCTCCTTGCGCGCCACGAAACAAAGAGGCAAGAAAAAGTCTCTTGCCTCTTCGGCAACTGCAGACTTTTTCCCGGACTCCCTCCCGGCTAGCACCGAAGCCCGAGCCTCAGCTCCCAGCCCCCGCCCGCCCCGGCGGCTGAGCAGACAAGCCTCTCGGGCTGGTGAGTGCCACTCAGCACCGATCCTCTGTGTGGAAATCTCTCCACTTTGCCCTCCGCACCCCTGTGGCTGCGCTGTCCTCCGTGGCTCCGAAGCTTCCCCCCTCTGCCACCCGCAGTCTCCGCCCGCGACGGGGCTTCCTAGTGTGTGGAAACCTTTCCTGCTTCACGGCTCCCTCCCACTGGTGCAGGTCCCGTCCCTATTCTTTTGTCTCTGTTTTTCCTTTTTTCTTTTGCCCTACCCAAGTACGTGGGGAGTCTCTTGCCTTTTGGGAGGTCTGACGTCTTCTGCCAGCGTTCAGTGGGTGTTCTGTAGGAGCAGTTCCACGTGTAGATGTATTTCTACTGTATCTGTGGGAAGGAAGGTGATCTCCGTGTCTTTTCCGCCATCTTGCCCCTCTCCCCTGAACCACATTTTGACTGCTGCTAATCTCTCATTAGTGAAATGAGGCTTGCAGTATGTGGATAAGTTTTCTTCCTCTAGTTATAGTAGGAAAGCATGGACTAATCCTATTCTAATTCTTTGCCCTTGGCAGTTTACACTATAATTTGAGTTCAAGATGATTGGCAGTCTTTTACTTCTCTTTCCATGCATACTTGTAGACTATCTTTTCTAGTTTACCTTGCAGATAGAGTTGTCAGTTTCACATATTGGTAGTCATTGGATGTAAGCAAAAGTGGTATCTATCACTTTCTGAACTGACCTATAAACGTCTCCTATGTGCAGCTGGCCACACTGTTGCAAATGTCAGATTGATGAAGACAAGCACTGCAAACCTGAAAGCCATGTATTGAAGACGGTGCAGCCACAGGTGAAAAAGCCTCGATCCCAAATCATCTCATGGAGAGCCATTATTGGTCTGGAGCTTCATGTGAGTCAGAAACATGTTTCTCTTGTGTCTGAGCTATTTTTTGATACATTGGTCTTGGCAGTTATTGTTACCTTAGGGAAAAAACAAGTATTTTGATTCAGAAAAAGAAGATATGGAGAAGTTAACTCTTTTCTGCAGCATCAAATGAAGTGGTGTAAACAAAATCAGAAAGTATTTCTAAGAGGATTTGAAACATCTAAGATATCAGACACATAATCTTTCAATGAAAGCCTTCCTTTAGGAATAACAAATCTTCCACACTTGCTGGGAAGCCATCTTATAATTATCAGGCCATTGATTGTTGAGAGATTTAACAAGAACAGATGAAATTGGGTTATCAGAAAAGAAAAAGTAAAATAAAATTATTAATAACGTTTGTTTGACTAAATAAGAGAAATATGTTCACATTAACTAAAAAAATATATATGTTTTGCTTTTAACCTATGTCTAAATTCATGGAACCATGATTTTACATTTTGGGATAATAAGAGGCGTTTAAGTCACGTTTATCTCTAATTATATTGAATAAAAATATTGCATGTGATATTATAGGCTTTGCAAGGGGTGTTTGCGATATTCAGTGGAGCGCATTATACAAATGCTTACTTATTTGGCCTCTGAATTGAAATTTAGTCTTAATTTACAGCCACACACACTTCTATCTAAAAGCTGATATCTTATATAAAGGCAATGGAATAACATAAGAAATCAATAAAAAGAATGAGGGTTACCAGGGGATTAGAACCATAGACTCCAAATCAGGCTTTCTGGCAAATATACAGACGTAATATGGTTCTTCTTTTCTGACTAGCATGTCACAATTTCAAAAAGTAGAAAAGTAAATTAAACAGTCATTCCACTACATCAACTCTATTCGCACCACAAAGAGCATCATCGATTGACACAAGATTGTATTATTTTGTTTGGGAGAAGGATTGGTGAGGTAACATAGCATAGCATAGTTATTAACAAAGTTTTGAAATTTGAATGATCTAGATGTATTCTGTCCTTTAACAATTTATTTCACATCTTTGGATTTTACTAACCTCATATGTGATATTGACTAGAAATGATACATATCTCATAATACCTGTGAGATTTAAAAGATAAAATGCCTGCATGATACATCACACAATGTTTGGCACGTTGCAAGCTCTCAATAAATGTTAAACATATTTTCTAAATAATCTTTATTATTCTTTTTTTTTCTAATTACGAAGTAATACAGAAAACTTCATACAAGATGGGGAGTACATAAAAACACAATACAATAATAGCAATGAATCCTTGTTGAACATTTTCAAATTACCAGGTTCCTTTTAAAGAATTTCCCATGTTTAATTCATTTAATCTTTAAAAGGTATTCAATACAAATAGTATTCACTTTTCATCAATGAGAAAACTAAGGCTCAAGAAAGGTGAAGTACATTGACCAAAATCACAAAACTAGTATCCAAATAAATGTAAATAATTCTCAAGTGTAAGCTTTTAACCAACACACCACACAACTGTTCTCCATAATCCCAGTAACCAGAAAACTCACTGTCCACCTCTAAACCCTCTGACTAGAAATAAGCGCTAATATATTTGACATATGTCTTATTAGTATTTGTTTTGGTCAGATCGTTGATGATGATTTTTAACATACCCTTTGTATTAGTTTCCTAGGGCTGCTAGAACAAAGTACCGCAAACTGGATGTCTTAGAGCAATAGAAATGTTTTTCTCTCAAGGTTTTGGAGGGTAGAAATCTGAAATCAAGCTGTTTGGTGGGGCCGTGCTCCCTTGAAACCTCTTGGGGATGGGGGATCCTTTCTTGCCTCTTCTAGCTCCTGGTAGCCTTAGGCATTCATTGCCTTATAGCAGCATAACTCCAAACTGCCTCAGTCTTTACACGGCTGTCTTCCCTCTGTACCTGCTTCTTCATATGGTGATCTCTTTGTGTATGTCTTTCTTCTCTTCTTATGAGGACACTAGTCTATTGGATTAAGGGCCCACCTCAGTTCCTTATGACCTTATCTTAACTAATTACATCTGCAAAGACTCTTTCTCCAAATAAGATCACTCTCTGAAAAACTGAGAATTAGGACCTCACCATATCATTTTGAGGAGCACAAGTCAACCCATAACACCTATAATAATAACAGAAAGTAGACTAGTTTCTTAATTTACATACTTTTAAAGTGCTATCAATCATGTATCTGTTAGGAGAGTGAAAAAGAAGATTCTAACATTTAGGAGATTGTTTTAGACCAAAAATATGTTTTGTCCTAAAATATACCAGAGAACTGTAAACTGTATTAGTGTATGGATATTTTGATTTCCTATTTTCATGAGTTATCTGGATATATACTTTGTTTTCTCTTGGACTCTCCAGGCTACAGACTTTTGCTAATAGAATGGACTAGAAATGAAACCAAACCAAGGTTAATTTCTATCCCTTAGGGTATGAAATTAGATATTAATCAGATTAGAAAATAAGAATCCTAGACACCTTTCTTCAGCCAAACCAAAAGTTGCTGAGGAAAGAGAAAATAATTTGAAAGTATTTTTACATTTGTGGAAGTAAGAGAAACAGGTGATAAGGCTGTTCATTAAGTAAGAACTGGTGAGTCAGCATTTTCAGATCAGGCACACTTTCTGCTCTATATTTCCTTTGTAACTTCACTGAGATGCTTCCATATAATTGCTGTAGAACAGGAATATCACAGAAAGCATGGAACCTTGATTTTTATCAGGATATATATCTACAAACGAGGAAGGATCAAGAGTGTCCTTCCATTCACTGTCAATGATTCATTAAAACCTATTAAGCATAGAGCATTATACTAGGTACAGGAGGCGATTCCAAAATGAAGAAACTTTCCTAGATCTTAATAATCTCAGAAACAAACTGAGTAAAATTTCAGTCTTGTAACCATGTAATTTCATAACTCTGTAGATTTGTTTAGTTTTATACCAAAAAAAGGACTTATGGAACTCTTAAAATACATATTGTGTAGTAATATTGTTAAAAAATAGTCTTTGGAAAAATAGTCTAAAATGATAGAATTTGAATACATTTTAATGATCACAAATATTCACATGTTAAATATTTCACAGATATTTTTGTTACAGGCTCTAGAGCATAGATTATCATATGTCTTTCCACTAAAATATAGCCATGCATATTTTTTTCATTTCTAGATCAAATAATAGACCTGGAAGTGATTATGTTTTGAAAATTAACTAGTGCTTAGTATTAGAATATTTATTAAAATAAAGCAGCCTACCAGTGATTTTAGCTTTGGTGAGCATTCATTACTGACTAATGGGAAAGCATATTTCTCAAAACTCATCAATTTTATCATTTTACCTATCTTTAAAATAAGATCCATACATCCAAGATGTTGAATATGTATATGTATATTTCTTTAATGTAAATTTTTTTCTGAAGAAGAATATACATACAGAAAAGCACAAATCACAAATGTACAACTCAATAAATTTTCACAAGTTAAATACACCTATGTGACCAGTAGCTAAGCCACAGAGAAGACTATCAGATTCTTCATATCCTTTCTAATTTATAATCTCACAAGTGTAAATACTTTTAGCATAATGGGTTAGTTTAATCAGGTTTTAACTAATGAAATCGTATGTATTTATCCACAGTATAGGATGTAATTTTGTTATTCTCAATCTATATACTGCTATGTATATATTTTGTATATATTTGCTATATGTACAAAACATATACATTATAATACTACAATTATTTTATCCACTCATATTTGAGTATTGAACATATTAGACATAACTCTCACAGCTCTGATTTTTAAAATATTTTTTAAAAGTTAAAGATATATATTTAATGAATACTCTTAAAAACTATGAAAAACTTCATGTATGATTTAAAGTATACTCAGTAAATAAATCTATTGCAAATAGTGGAATGAATCTTGACAAATCAGTATTTTGACATGTGGAAATCAGAGTTCTGTTGTACAATCTTCTATTTCAAACTTTTAACAAATAATTGTAAAACTTCTCCAAGGTATTCAGCTTAGAAATTGCTTGACTGTTAAAGGGCTTGTTCTGACATCTTATTCAGAGATGCTGTATTATTCATGATATGTGTAGAATTAATTTTCTTTGCCCTGGGGGATTGTAAAGAGTCATGCATCATGATTGAAGAGAAATTGAACAGTTAAATCCTTAAATACATGTGACAAGAAGTAAGACTACTCCTCTACATTATCCAGACTATTTGGCTGGCTGCCAGTGATGTTCAACCAGATGGAGACCTCTGACAAGATGCACTGTCTCTGAATTAGAAGGTCTATATTATAGCTGATGATGAAAACACAAACGTCAGTTGAAATGACCCAAGTCTTCGAAACTGCTGACATTACTTTTCCTTTATAACTCAAATAAAATTAATATCTCTTCATCCACTCAGTTGGACATCCAAGACCCTTCTTTTATCTTCAGGATGCCTGGCTGCCTGCTGCAGACTGAGGGGAGGAACTATTTTTCTTCTCATCACCTGTGGCCCCAGTTGTCCCTCCTTTTAGGCCAAATGGGGTGCATCAAAGTATTTTGCTTAAACACAAGTACATTTAACTTAAAAGGAAAGAACACTTTGCATTTGTCCTGAAAACTGATTACGTCAGTTGTAGTTTTAAATTGCCATTTTTCTTTTTTGCTTCCTTTCTCCATTGCATTGCTTTTTTATAATCCTTTATATTAAATAAAAAATCTATAATATAGTTTAAATTCTGCCATAAATGTATTTATCACTTTCTTTTAAGGTTTGTTTAAGACCTATCTTCCAACCCCAGGATCGATTAACTCCTGTGGGGATTTACTTCTGTGCAAACTTCAAAGATCCAAGAACTCCTAGAATTGTTTCCAAAATACTGTAGTAAATGTATTATTTTTTTTAATTTTTATTTGAGTTTAGTTGATTTACAGTGTTGTGTTAGTTTCTGCTGTACAGCAAAATGTATCAGTTATACAAATACATATATCCACTCGTTTTTAGATTCTTTTCCTATTATAGGTCATTACAGAGCATTGAGAAGAGTTCCCCATGATATACAGTAGATCCTTATTAGTTATCTATTTTATATGTAGTAGTGTGTATATGCCAATCCCAATCTCCCAGTTTATCCCTCACCCCCTTCATTCCCCCCTGGTAACCATAAGTTCGTTTTCTACATCTGTGACTCTATTTTTGTTTTGTAAATAAGTTCCTTCGTACGATTTTTTTTAGATTCCACATATAAGCGATATCATATGATATTTGTCTTTGTCTGACTTACTTCACTCCGTATGACCATCTCTAGGTCCATCCATGTTGCTGCAAATGGCATTATTTTGTTGTAGTAAATGTATTATTAAAGAGGTCCATGATCCTGACATAACTTACTTGGATTGAATGTCAGTTTTGCTCTTTATTAGCTGATGACTTTTGACAGATTATTTAAACTTTCTTCCTTACCTAAGAAATGGAAATAATAATAGGATCTATTTGATAGGGCTGTTTTGAGTTGATTTATGTAAGGTACTTAGTGCTTGGCACATAATAAACACCGGTGTGTATTGATTATTATATTAATATTATAATTATTATTAAATGGTCCTGAAATTCCATATAAAAATATTAGCTGTGAAATTCCAGAGTAAAAAAATCAGAGTAATGTGGTCTTGGAACCAGGAAGGTTTTGAATCCTACCTCCTTTACACCTGTGAGACTTTAGGCTATAATATAAGCCTTTTGGGTTTCAATTTCCTAATTTGTAAAATGGGCACATTATTCGCACCTTAAAGTGTTGTTTCAGGGATCCAATGATATAATTAGAGGCATGTTCCAACACATACATACAAAACTCCCAATAAGTATGCTTCCTTTACTCATTCTGTTTGCTTTGATACCCGAGTGGGGCTTGTTTTTTATAGCCTACAGTCACTTGACAAGGGTAAAATAACCAACGTTCAAGGAGTTGGTAGATTACAGGTAGAGAGACAAAATGAATCATCCCACCCTAACATGTCACATTTTATTTCATACTCCTGCTCAACAAAGCAACAGAAAAGCACACAGTATGGGATCTTTAAAAGAATGAAATCTATTGCACAAATAAAACATGACACATTTTATTCCTGACAGTTTCTCTACCGCAGCAAGATTTATTTTTACATTCAACCAAAAAGATAGATGTAACTCAGGTTAAGATTTACAAGCACTGTGAGACTGGATTAAAATAAAATTTAAGCAATGACTTGTAATCACAAGGATTAAACTTATTTCATATTAGAAAAAGATAGTTGAAAATATCATTTGATCTTCCAATTATTTTCTTTACTGATAGTTGCAGTTGTTGTAAAAGATATGATTGGAGAGAGCCAAAGAATGGTAAGAATTCAAAGCATAGTATTTACTTGTTCTACAATAATATTTTTTAAACTAAAAAAAAATACATTTCTAGATATTTCAAAATTTTTATATATCTAATCATTTGTTGATTACTTACACTAATGGAAAAGAGGGAGAACTATACCAAATTTCATCTAAAACCTCATTTAAATATTCATTTTTTGCAAAAGAAATAAGAGGATAACCAAATATTCACAAATACACATTTTTGTTATATAACGGACAGATACAACTGAAAATCAGGCTTTGTTGTTTTTAAAAATTCAAATAAGTGAATGAATAAATGAATGAATAAATATAAGCTAAGAACCACAACACTACTTATCCCTTTAAATTTCTAAAACTATAGCTAATGTCATTTCTAAATGAGAGAAACAAAAGCAAGAATTAACTTTGGGGCTCTGAAGTTTCTGAAGATTTTGAATAATGAGAAATATTTACATATATGTAACATCTATACAATACATCATTTTTCCTTGAAGTATTTACCACCAAATGTAATTGTCGTTCAGATATCTTGAGATTGAAACTCATCTGAGGTTAAAATACAGAAATTTGACTGTCTTGATTCTAATGTAACAGGGCACCAAACCAATTTGTAATTTCAAACTAATGAGACTCTTGTGTTCTAAAATTGTCCTAGATCTGGGTTCTTTGGAGTTGAATCCAACATATAAATTCCATTTTCTGTATGTCTTCCTGAGACTAGCAAAATTAACATGTTTGAGTAGTATAATTCTAGAACCAATCCATCCACCTAGGGGGAAATGTCAACTCAAGAATGTTGGGGAAGTGTAATAACTTTACTATCTTAAGATTTTTCTATCAACAATACATTTGTAAAAGACTTAGTGACCACTCTCAGTCTGGTTTTTGTTGTTGTTGTTATTAGGAGGCATCTATATTTATGTCCCTTTTGTAAATAACAGTGTTCCCCCATGTTAGAACTTGAGAATTCACTTCTGTCTCTGACATATCTTCTCCTGATGTCATCCACCTCTACTGCTTCAGGGAACACCCATTTTATGATTATTTCCAAACCTCTATCTCTAACTAAGATCCTTCAGACCCTCACAGACCTCAAACTCAATAAGACCAAACTCATCATTATCTTTCCCTTCCAACCTATGCCCTACTCCAATGTCGTTGCCTCTAGGATGCCTTTCCTGAATATTGTTCTCCATCATCCACCCCAAAGTCAGTGGTACGAGAGCAGAGTGGGAGAGTTCAGTACACAATTTGCCTTAGAGGGCTATTACAAAGTGATTAAAATGACTGCCTAAATTTACTGTAAATTGAATATAGCTAAAGAACAGAAAAATCTTTCTGCAACTTGAATTCAGTTTTATCATAAAGTAAGATTTTGATAAAGAGGAGTCACCATTTTTTTCAACATACCAGGTAATAGAACCCTTATATGATTATTTAAAGTGAATCAAACATCATTAAGGCTGAATTACTTGAGGAGAAAAAAAAAAAAAAAAAAAATATATATATATATATATATATATATATAAAGGCAGAGATGTTAAGTTCTAGCTATTATTTGCCAGATTGGTTTAAATTCCAACTTCAATATTTACTAGTGCTATGAATGTAGGAAGTAACTTTTAATTCATTTGAATTTCAGTGTCCTTGCTTGACAAAAGTAATAAAAAGGTGATAAAAAAGGGATAAAAATTTTAAAATAAACCAGGGAAAAATATTTAGAACACAAGTAGCAGGCAAAAGATCAATTTTTAAATCATAAATGTGTCATTCAAATTAGTAAGAACAATATAGTTATGTAAAGAATGAATAAGTAATGCACCAGAAATATATTTAATATATAAAATAGCCAGCAAAAATTGAAATTTTTGGCATATGCTATGCTGGAGTACTGTGCGTTATGCTTTACACACATTACTTCATTTAATTCTTCCAATAATCCCATGAGGATAGATATCATTATTAACCCTATTTTGTAGAGGAGGGATCTGAGGAATAGAGAGGTTAATGAATTTGTTCAACATTAGACCACTTTAGCAGTATGCATAGATTCAAACCAAGAACTGTCTGAACAAAAGATCTAAATTACTATGGTAGATTGACGATTCCAAATTAGGGAAGTTTATAAAGGAAAAAAATACAGTTTTAAAGAATGTCCCTCTTTTCTGTCATTACTTTGACACACTTACTTGGGAATCCACAGCCTAGTTAAATCCAACCCTCCACCTGCTTTACTCCTTAGCTTGTGCAGCTGAACACATTCCTATCAGCGTATAAAATGATGAAACTTCTCCCATCATTTCCTATTAGTTGATGCCTCATTTATTGGTACTTTTTTTGAAACAAAACTCTGAAGATACTCCTTGTATCCAATTTCTTCTTTAATGTTTCTCTCTTAAATTTATTTATCCAGCTCTGACTTTTCCACTTTTCAGAAACTACTCTTATTCAGGTTGACCATGACCTTCACTTGTCTAAATTCAGTGGTAAAGTTCCAGTTGTCACCATATTAGACCAATCTGTAGCATTTAACACAGAAAGGTACTCCTTTTCTAGATGAATTTTCTATACACACTTGGCTTTCAGGGTACATCACACTCTTGATTTTTCTACTGCTTCCAACATTATTTCTTCTAATTCTCTTTTGTTGTTTGTTCTCCTTCTTATCAGTCACTTAATGGTTGAATGTCGCAGGGCTTAGTTTGGGAGCATCATCTTTTCTATCTAAATTCATCCCTTGGATATCGCATCTAGCCTCATCATTTATATGCTGACAACACCCAACTTAATATTTCCAGTCTAGACCTCTCCCCTGGATGCCAGATCATATAAAACTTCATTATCTTTACTGAGACATCTCATGGCTTTTCAAACTCAACATATCTACAACTCAAAAACAGTGATACCCTCCTTAATTTCCATATCAGGTGAGAGGAATTATATTCTTCAGTTGCTCAGATAAAAAAATCTCAGGGTCAGATTAATTCCATTCTTTTAAATTTTTTTTTTTTAATGTGACTTTATTTATTTATTTATTTATTTATGGCTGTGTTGGGTCTTCGTTTCTGTGCTAGGGCTTTCTTTAGTTGCGGCAAGTGGGGGCCACTCTTCATCGCGCTGCACGGGCCTCTCACTATCGCGGCCTCTCTCGTTGCGGAGCACAGGCTCCAGACGCGCAGGCTCAGCAATTGTGGCTCACGGGCCCAGTTGCTCCGCGGCATGTGGGATCCTTCCAGACCAGGGCTCGAACCTGTGTCCCCTGCATTGGCAGGCAGATTCTCAACCACTGCGCCACCAGGGAAGCCCTCTTTTAAATTTTTTTGGTATTTATTTTATTATGTTAAGAACACAACATAAGATTTACTCTGAGTGTATTTTTTCAGTGTATTTATTGTTGACTGTAGGTACAATGTTGTGCAGCAAATGTCTTGAGCTCATTGTGCTTAACTGAAACTTTATGCCTATTTATTAGTAACTTCCAATTTTCCTCTTCTCTCAGCCCCTAGAAACCTTCATTCTACACTTTGATTCTATAAATTTAACTATTTTTGATACTTCATTTAACTGGAATCATGCAGTATTTATTTTCTGTGACTAGCTTATTTCACTTAACAAAACATCCTCAAAATTCATCCGGATTGTCAGTAATTGCAGAATCTCCTTCTTTTTAAGGATGAATGTATACATTCCATTGTATGTAAATATCACATTTTCTTCATTCAGCTGTCAATGGACATTTAGGTTGTTTCCACATCTTGGATATTGTGAATAGTGCTGCAATGGCCATGGAAAAGTTAATATTTCTTTGAAATCTTGATTTTGATTCTTTTGGATGAAAACCCAGAAAGAAGTGGAATTGCTGGATCATATGGTCCTTAACTCCATTCCTCTCAAATCCCACAACCAACCTATCAGGAAATCCACTTTAGCTGTACCTTCAAAATATATCCTGAGATTTGGGACCTGTGAATTTACAATTTTCATCAAATTTGGAAAGTTTTCAGTCATTATGTCTTCAGGTTTTTTTTTCGGACCCTCTCTGTTTGAAGTTATTCCACAGCTCACTTCTGCTCTTTTAATTTTTAAATTCTTTTTCCTCTGTATGTTTTATTTTGCATAGTTTCTACTGCTATGTCTTTAATTTTGCTAAGCTTTTCTTCTGCCATGCCTACTTAATCCCTGTTATCCATTAATGCCCTTAATCCCATTCAGTGTATCTTTCATCTCAGTCATTGGAGTTTTTATATCTAGAAGTTTGATTTGGATTTTATTTATACCTTCTGTGTCCCTGTTTAACTATTTGACAGTATTTAGCATAGTTATAATGTCCCTTTCTGCTGATCTAAAATTCATTTCAGTTTTTATTGGTTGATTATTCTCCTCATTGTAGGCTGTGTTTTATTGCCTTGAGTAATATTTGATTGAATGCCAGACATTATGAAGTTGTTAATCAAAATTTCAGAATCAAAGACCTGATCAAAATAAAGAGGCATTTATTTGGGGTTTGTAAGGACTACAGCCTGGGAGACACGGATTCAAGAAACACTTGAATTATGTTCTGCTGGACTACAAAATGGAGAAAGCTTATAAAGGCAAAAACCCTAAGGTCACAGTTAGTTACTTGAGCTGTTTATAAAGAATTGTAATTGAAACTAGCAAGAAGTAAGAGTGCTTGTTAAGCAAGGATTGGTTGGGGCTTAAACGGTTGCATAGTTATAAGAGGCAACAACCTTGAGGCCACAAGGTCGAAGCTCGCAGATGTTCTTTTAAAAATGGTTGGTAGTGTCCTTGAGTTTGGTACAGTTCACAGAAAGTTCGAGTTCTCAGTGGTGCAGGGACATGTCCGAGACCAGATGCTCAACGGCCATCCAACTCCATTTTGTATGCCCGAACTATGATTACTCCATTATGATTTCAATCTGTCTAAATTTTACCTTGTAGAGTGCTGGATTTTTTTATATTCCTATAAATCTTAAGCTTTGTTCTGGGTTGTAGTTAATTTATTTGGAAACAGTTTAATCATTTCAGGTCTCGCTTCTATGATTTGTTAGGTAGGTCCTGAGCAGAGATCAGCCTATGGCTAATTATCCCCAAGTACTGAGGCAAGACCTACCTGAGTTCTCTATTCTTAAGTTCTGTGAATTATGAGTTTCCCTAGTCCAGCTCCTGAGAATAGACATTGAGATCATCCCTTTGTGAAAGCTGGGAAGTGTTCCCTCTGTCTATTTGAATGGTTCTGTCCCTAGACTTGAGTAGATTCCTCATACATTTACTCTGATGCATAATTCTCAGAATACACCAGACTACCCTCTGCAGATTTCCAGAGTTCTCTCCCTCTGTGCAGCTCTCTCATTTCTGGTAGTCTATCCGATGAACTATAGTTAGCTTGGTTTCTCTGGAATCTCAGCTCTTTCTCCTCAATTCACAGAATCCTCCAGGCTCAGCTTTAGTGGTGCCTCCTGTACCTGGTGCCTGTAAACTCTCTCAAAGCTATAGCGCTCACCTCATTTGCTTCCCGTTTCTCAGGGATTACCGTCCTCCATTGCCTAATGCCTAATGTGTTTTAAAAAATGTTGCTTTATGTATTTTGTCTGATTTTTTTGGACCTTTCAGATATGGGAGCAAATCACATCCCTGTTACTCCAGTTTCAACAGAAGCAGAAGTTACCTTGTGACTTTTGTAAAAAGAGAAAACAAAAAGAGGGATATAATATTTTCAAATATAGCCACATAGCACATATATGTGTTTCTTAATACAATACTGACTTCTTATACATTTTTAAACTATTTCATATAGCTTCATTTTCAAATTTATTCTTGCAATGTTTATATTATTTAAATTTTGCTGAACTATATCAAAAAAATTTACATTCCTTTGAGTAAGTTATAGTAAATTAGAAATAAAAACGATTACATTTTCTTACCTTTATTGGATAGACCAATTACACTTGCTCCTTAAGGATAGAAAGGAAATATGTTATCACTTGCAATCTGAGATATTTAGATAGAAATAGTTTTTGAGATAATTAAAATTAACCTTCATCAAGAAATGATTCTTGTCACCTAATCTAGATATCTAATATTGCATGGCATTTGGGCAATTTACCAAAATCATGCCCAATTTAAATTATTTCGTCAAATCCCAGTTGACACTGATATGGACAAATATGAAAAAGGATGATTAATTTTAAATCAGCAACAATACTCCAATGTCTTGCTTCATTTGCCATGTTATTGACTCAGAAAAAAATTAAAAATGACTTCAGATAATTTCCTCATTCTTATGTAAGACTGTCTGAAAAATTATAAAAGAACTAAACAATACAGGCAATACAAACAATACAAGAAAATGAAAGTTAATTACCTACTTTGATTGGTGTTGTTAAAACAAATTAATATTTTATGAACTAAAAATGAAGTGCTTTCTGGAGATTCAGTGGGAAGTCCACTTAACTTGGAAGAGAAATATAAATTTGGGCACAGCATGTTTTTGAGCTTTGGCAGATTACTTAAATATTCTGAGCAGAAGTATCCTTATCTATAAAATCACATTAACGTTTATACAAATTTGCTGTGAAGATTAAATGAGGTAATACATTTTGCAGAGCTTTACACATGCACATTGATATAATCATTTGTATTATTAAATATTTCAATATTCATATTGTAATATAAAACATTAATTAAACATACTATGAGTCTGAAAGTTTATCTTCTCAGTGAAAGATTCACTTTAAATTCAATTTCCCTAGTTAAAAACAATTCTTTATGATATGAAGATTCAAATGTCGTTCTCACTGTCAATGAGTATTAAAGTACACGTTGTTCCAGTATTAAACTGTCATTCATAATTTAATAAATAAGCAACCAATGTTCAATATTCTGCACTGTACACAGGAAGTTATTTATGTATATATACGATTTATACCACTATAGACTGTAATATATTTTAAGTTATTGTTGAATGTTTCTAGATGCTAAAACTACAAACTTTGCTCAAATAGAAATAAGGACTTTAAAAAAGAACTCATTCACAAAAGACAACCAATTCAATATAGGACAAAGTTGCCTGGGAATATGATAGGCTAGGAAATCTGAAGGGAATCTTAATATAACTAGATCTTACATAAAATATTTTTTTAATGTGTGCCTGGGCTCCCAAGAAGGAAGAAAATCCCTATGTAACAACATCTTCCCTACTTGAAAAGCAAACACAAACAAACAAAAACCAGTAAGCTAAAAGGTGAGGTAGCCTGGAAGAAATACTTATACAAACTCAGAGATTCAACTTGAATCTGAGTTAAACTGATGACATTGAACCTATGTATCCTCTATTTAGCCTCTTTAATAGGACCAAGGTTATCACAGGAAAGTAGTACACTTGGAGGCCTGCAGGACCAAATACAAATTTTCTCTGGAAAAAAGGATACCCAACATGGGTTCTCTGGATTTCCACAGATTAAAATGAATATTGTTGAACTCATAAACAAGATCACCAAACATATAAGAGAACATGGAACTATCAGGGTCAGAGAAACAAATTGAAGGAATATTCCTAATTAATTTATATCTTCTATAACACTTCAGATAACAGAATATAAAATAGGTAATAAAGTAATTATATAGAAAACATTTTAAAAATAAAAGATAAAAATCACACAAAAAAGTAGGAAACTAGTAAGTATAAAAAATTCCCAGAGAGATATAAAAATGAAATGAGAATTTGAAAAACATAACCCATAAATATGGATATAAAAATATTAATAGGTGAGTTAAACTGATACAGTTGAAGAAAGATGTAGTGAACTGAAAGATCTGAGGAAATTACCCAGAATGCAATGCAGAGAGGTTAAGAGAGGAAATTATGAAGGGAAAATAAAAGAATCAATATAAAGAATAGAGTGTGGTATTCTAATGTATATCTAATCAGCCTATTAGAAAGGAGATTAGAGAAAGTGGGAGAAATCTGATATTTAAAGAGAAGATAACTGAGTAAACTCTAGTGATGGTGAAGGGTAAGAATCCACAGACATAGCACAAGATATTCTAAACAGGGTGAAAAAAAAAACATAAAAAATCCTGTATAAACTATAGAACATTAAGTACAAAGTGTTGATCCTAGAGAAATAAGTAATACTGAAGTCAGACTTCTTACCAGAAAGAGTGTAAGCCAGAGAACATAGGAAAGATTATAAAGAGTTTGAGAAACTTCTTTTAAGGAAAAAAAATATACTATTAGAGTAAAGGTGATATAAGTATACTTTTGGGAAAGTTACTACCGACAGAAATATATGAAAAGACATTCTACAAAATGGAGAAAAAGAGGAAATGAATTTGGAGGAGAAGAAGGGAGATATATAGATAGAAAGGATAGATATCCACTAAAAGAATAAAAATAGAATGTGTAAGAAAATAAAAGGTATAACCTCTAAACAGAAAACAGAAAAAAAATATGAAAAAAGAAAACTTCAGTTATTGCCAAAAAAAAAGAGAAAAGGGCAGAAAAGAAAAAAAAGCACAAAAAGAGAAGGACAAATAGGAATCAAAAGAATTCACGTAGAAATAACTCCAAATATATTTTAAAAACTCTCAATAAACAAAAATGAATTAAGTTTAATATTTAAGAACAAATTGACAAAACAGATTAAAAATATCCAGCTACCTGCTGTTTAAAAGCAACTTATTTAAAACATAAGGATAGTTTAAAGTATAAAGTAAAAAGAAGAAAAAAGTTAAATCAGGAAAAATATTTACACAAAATTATATTAAATTCAGATAACATATTTAAAAATAATCTTTATTAGGGATAAATAGTATCATTACAAAGTTATCTGATGCTTATTTCACCAAGAAGATACAATAATTCTAAATCCATATGCCTCTAATAAAATAAATAAATAAAATCTCAATTACAGAGAGAAAAATTGATAAAACTAAAGGGAAAAATTATACTCAGTGATAATTTTCTCACTTATTCTTAGATCAGGCAGAGAAAATTTTTATAAATATTTATAAATTTTGAATAATACAAGTAACAGTTTTGTTTGAAAAGGTTGAACTCCCCACCCAGTATTTAAATAACAAACATTCTTCTTACACACTTAGTCATAAAGCAAGTATCAACAAATTAAAAAGAAATCTGTATTAAACATAATATATCTTTCCTCAACTTGTTAGAAACCATTCCCCATTATTTTGTAAATTTTTAAAAAGTATCCTTCTTAGTAATTATGAGTAAAGAAAGAAATCATCCTAAAGGAAATTTAAAATTAATTATAATGGAATAATAAAATTATTATACAGAAAATTTGTAGACTTCAGTAAAAGCGATATTTTGAAGGTAATATATGACCATCAATGTTTATATTAAAAGAGTGGAAAACCTTAAAATTAAAGAGTCCAATGATTAAATGAAGAAGATAGCAAAAGAACAAAAGAATAAAACCTGAGAATCACTGGAAAAAATAATGAAGATAATACAGAAATTAACAACAAAAAAAAAGAAATATAGTTGACCCTCCAGTTTCAGCAGATGTGGAACCCCAGATACGGAGGGACAACTGTAGGTATATGCATATAAAGAGATATCTTCTCCAAAGCCAGAAGGTATTTGTTCTTATAAAATATTAATAAAATTAGAAAACTCCCAGTTAGATTTCTATCGTATTAGAAACCTCATTACTGGCTCGGGACTTGGTTGCCTAGAATAACTGCTACATTTTTCAACATCTCTGGCAGCTAGTTTTGCCCATGTGATTAAGTTCTGAGCAATTAGACGAAAGTGGAATCTTCCTTATAAGGCACGAGCCACATCCTTTTTCTTTCTCCTTTTTGCCTTCCTTGGGCTGGATGGAAACTTGATGGCTGGGGGTGAAGGAGAATTCTTAGTCCGTGAAGTGCTTTTGGGAGTGGAGACGGAGGAAATAATGAGCTAGAAGGGGATGAATGCCTATAGACTTGGGGAGCAAAGCCCTTATATCTGTAGTGATCTACCTGCCTTCAGACCTAAACAAGTAAATTAATATATTTCTATCTCACTTGAGCCACCATTATTTTTAGTCATTGCTAATTTGCTGAAAAAGATAGAATTTTGCAGGAGGAAAAGACTCTCACATGAGATACCTTTTATTTTTTTTTCGATTAAAATAAGATGAATCATTAATTGAGAATTAATTGGGTTGGGGGGATGAAGTTGAAGTTGTGATCAGAGAGGATAAATAATCATTTCAGAAAGTAAGCATATCAGGAAACAAGTTAGTATTGTCACCCTGGTAGTGGTGACAGTGATTTAAAATTGTACCAATTTGCCAAGTAGTATAACTTTTCTCCAAGATGTTTCAAATGTTTGGGTTGAAGTACGGAGAAGGGTGATAGTTGGAAAGAACCAGGTATGGGTTTTACCAGGAGAGTATTAAGGCAAAAAGTTGAGAGTGTTTGACAGATATTTATTATAATAAATGGGGCACAGGACCTAGATCAGTCAAAAGAAAAAATAAGTAAAAAGTGAGGAAGTGATGGATCTTAATGCAGTTTAAGAATTTTGTAGATAACTCAGGAAGAGATATGGAAGTTTTGAAGTTCATTGTCTGAGAGTGAAATTATTTCATTCAAGATGTTCTAACTTCTCTCCAAGTGTTCAGTTCAAAGACGTTTTTTCTCCACTGTAACTGGTAAAAACAAGACTGGATGGAAGTTGGGAAAAATTGCCTTATGCAGTTACAGGTAAAGGCAATGTTGTTTAATGAGAAAATTTTAAGCATTTCAAAAAAAAAAAAGAAAGAAAGAAAATGGTCTTCAGAGAACCCCATTTCCAATGGCTATATATAAGATCTTCATGAGGTATAGAACCACTCGTGCCCAAAGAATTATCCTAGAAATTAATATGAACATACAAAATGCTAATAAAAATATAGGCATTCTCATTATCCAAACTCTCGTTAGGTGAACTCACAAACCCAATAAATTTCAATGTACTTTTTCAGATTCTTGTGGAGAAAACCATATCCCTTACTATCTAAATTCTTACTATTTGAACTCTCCTTGATATTTGAAACGGGGAACCAAATATATCCTCGTAGTAAGGGAATCCACTTAGGTATATATATTACATTTGTCTTTCAATCTTCAATCTAAATTTTGTATTCCAAATATTTTGTACTGTATTATTAATAAACTTTATAAAAGATTTTAACATTGTTCTCCACAGTTTTTTGTCACCGCTCCATTTCTTATACCTGATTAATTCAGTGATATTCTGCTGGCTTTTAAATTTTTATTTATTTATTTATTTTTGGCTGTGTTGGATCTTCGTTTCTGTGCGAGGGCCTCCTCCAGTTGCGGTGAGCGGGGGCCACTCCTCATCGCGGTGCGCAGGCCTCTCACTATCGTGGCCTCTCTTGTTGCGGAGCACAGGCTCCAGACGCATAGGCTCAGTAGTTGAGGCTCACGGGCCTAGTTGCTCCACAGCATGTGGGATCCTCCCAGACCAGGGTTCGAACCTGTGTCCCCTGCATTGGCAGGCAGACTCTCAACCACTGCGCCACCAGGGAAGCCCTCCACTACAGATAGAGGATAAAGTGCTTAAAGGAAAGAGCAAAGAAAAATAGTAAAAAAAAAAAAAAAAAAAAAAAAATTGGGTCTGTAATTTAGGATATGGTCATATTATGAAGGATCTTCTATGCTTTGAAGTTTTCTTTGAAATGGTTAGCTACTAAACAGTACCCTGATGTGATTAGATTTGGATTTTGGAAAGAAACCTCTGCTGAGGAGATGGAGTGTGAATAGGAATGGAGGGAGACAAGGCATGGAATTTGTTCAAGAGCCAAAGGAAGGAGAGGCCTAAGTGAAGGCAGCAGCATTAAGGGTGAAGGAAAGGGGAAGGTCCAAGGGGCACTTCAGCAAAAGAAGCAACAATTTTTTTCAACTGGACCCAGGGTATTTTTTGTTGACAAGAACTGATGAAGGTTTGAACACGAGGGTGGGGAATAAAACAGAAACAGCAGTGACTATAAGCATTCCCTTTTGACCAGTAGTGTGGGCATGGCCTCCCAGACTGTCAGTAGATCAGTACCTCAGATACCTTTCTGAGTGGATGGGTGGTACCACACAGGTATTTGTATGGTGGTGAGTATAAGAATTTTCATGGACGTGAAGGTGTTAATGCATATGTTTCCACAGAGGCTTTCAGATGACATTCTCTTTGAAATGGCTTCTTAACAGATAACAAAATGAAACAAAACAGAACAATAAAACTAATTGGAGAGAAATAGAGTGAATACAAAAATCACTTTATGTTCACTGGCAAACCCTGGCAATCAATCATATGTTGTTCAGGCAAATCTATTTTGTTAAATGGAGACATTGGCTATAAATATAGAGCACTTTAGGGGCTTCCCTGGTGGCGCAGTGGTTGAGAATCTGCCTGCCAATGCAGGGCACACGGGTTCGAGCCCTGGTCTGGGAGGATCCCACATGCCGCGGAGCGACTAGGCCCGTGAGCCACAATTGCTGAGCCTGCGCGTCTGGAGCCTGTGCTCCGCAACAAGAGAGGCCACGATAGTGAGAGGCCCGCGCACCGCGATGAGGAGTGGCCCCCGCTTGCCGCAACTGGAGAAAGCCCTCGCACAGAAACGAAGACCCAACACAGCCATAAATAAAATACATAAATAAAAAAAAAAAAATTAAAAAAAAAATATAGAGCACTTTAATATATATGATTTTCCCTCTAAACTCCACCACTATTACTTATTAACAAAAATATTTCTAAAACACTCACCTGGATATAAAATGTTGGGGATTGATCACATGAGTTATACAGACCACATCTTCCAGAGACTACTAAGGTGCATATACTTATGAAAGAACCAACAGCCTTCTGAAATGTTTATCCTCAGTGAGTTTGGCACTATTCACCTGGCATTTATTAGTGACCATGCTGGATATGGACATTTTTGGGTTGATTTGTAAATAAGGTACCTCATGTAATCCATATCAAAGTTTACTGATCTAAAATCAAGATGTCAGATCAATTATTACCACCATCTTCACAAAACCACAAATCAGCTCATTATTTTATGATCTTCACCCATTATGTGAACTCTGGAAATTACCAAAATGATAGTGCTACAGAGTAATGCAAATATCCCTTGAGAAGGAGATGTCTAATGGGTGAATCATACACCTCAAGGGAACCACAAATACCCTTAGCTTATTAGTCATTGCTTTAGAAGCAAATGTGTCTCTGTAACTTGAAAATGATTTTTATTGTGTACTGGAAATTTTTCTCTCTTTATACTATAAGATGATATTCATGAATATAAAACACAAAATTAGATCATCATATTTGCATTTGTTCCCAGGTTTCCTTAACCTCCATATATGTGTGCGAGTAAATCTTGAGAGTCTACTAAAATGCTTTTTCTAAGAGGAAAAGCATTTTAATAACATCACTATATTTTTAAAACAACTTCCAGTGTACAGCTAAATGAGTTAGTCCCATCGAACAGGAGCACTTTGTTAAATATTTATTAAAAAGGAAGACACAACAAAGATTATACATTAATCAGGAACTTAGGCAAATCAGTAAAAATCAGAATATTTTATATATTAAAATGATTCAGTAAAGAATTTAGTACAATATGTGGTTGTAAGAATCTAGTATATTAAGTTGTGATTGAGTTTTAACTTGAAGTATTTATCCTGGTGTTTTCCATACATCCTTCCTCTCAGGCATTTTCCCTTGTACCCTTTATATATTAGTAGAGTTTATATATTCACTTCATATGCAATCACAAAGATTGAAATCCATGTGTACAGAAATCCGTGTACAGAAAATCCAAGATTTTCCACCCTCAGAAAATAATCAGTCAGTGCTGCATGATGGTAGAGCTGGTGCTGAGGTCCCTTTCTTTACCTCTTCCTGGTCGTGTGACACTGGGAAGCTATTTAACTTCATTGTGCCTCAGGCTTCCTACTGGTAAAATGGGCATAATATTAGTACTTGCCTCATATTTTCTATGATAATTAAATGAGTACATTCATGGAAAATTCTTTGTGACTGCCAGAGTGAATCTAGCTCAATAAATGTTAGCTACTGTTGATAAGTATTGAACTATAGAGAAAGGAAGAGAAAATGAGATAGCCTAAAAAGCAAATAATGGAATGGATAACTTCCTGTTAGACCAGGAAGACCTCTCCATCAATACTACCTGAGAGCAGAATAGGAAGTCTACTCAGGGCCAGTTGCTTGAGGAACTCATTACCAAACCAGAGCCTGGAAATCAGATCCTGTGGATAGCCAATCATGTGATGTTGGAAGATACCCCCAAACACTTCTGATCAGTGCATGATCCTGGTAGAGGATCATGGTACATTGGATCAGCTTCATCCTGTGATCGAAGTAGGACTGGAGATGAGCAAATAGAGATTTAACTATGAGCATGAGCTAGGTCAGCAGTAGACGCCTCACTTCTGTTACACATGGTTGTGATTTGCAGGGTCTGACACGGTTCTCCACTCTTCAATTTGGATATCAACACATTTACACACAGTACAAAATAAATAAATAAGTAAATTTTATCACAATAGAAAAGGGTCTAACAATTAACCTACTGCTAGTCTTTAAAAGGCATTTTTGCTAATTGCAAGGATGATAGAACTTTATTTTATTTTATTTTATTTATTTTTTTTTTTTTAATTTATTTATTTATTTATTTATTTATTTTTGGCTGTGTTGGGTCTTCGTTGCTGTGCGTGGGCTTTCTCTAGTTGCGGTGAGCGGGGGCCACTCTTCGCTGCAGTGCACGGGCCTCTCACTGTCCTGCCCTCTCTTGTTGCGGAGCACGGGCTCCAGGCGCACAGGCTTCAGTAGTTGTGGCACATGGGCTCAGCAGCTGTGGCTCGCAGGCTCTAGAGCCCAGGCTCAGTAGTTGTGGCGCATGGGCTTAGTTGCTCCATGGCATGTGGGATCTTCCCGAGCCAGGGCTCGAACCCGTGTCCCTTGCATTGGCAGGCAGATTCCTAACCACTGCGCCACCAGGGAAGCCCTAGAACTTTATTTTAAAATAAAACATGGACCAGTTACACAAGTCTGCCTGCCACCTGAAAGCAAGACCATTCTTTCCTCTACCACTGATATCTCCTCTGACTTAGAGATAGAAAGTCTATACTAATATTATCTGTCTATAGAGGAACTCCCCAGAAAGTTGGTTGGAAACTGGGAAATGGAAATGACACTTGTACATTGCACCTTGAAAAACTTAATTCCCAAAACTTAAGTGTTGTGGATGAAGAGAAAAAGACCTGTTGTAACAGTCCCTTCTGGTGATTGGATTTAAAATAGTAACAATAACCATAACAATGCCAGTGAGGTGATTGGATTTAAAATAGTAACAATAACCATAACAATGCCAGTGATTTCTAACATTTATTGAGCAGTCAATATGTACTGGGCACTGTATGTTACCTAATTCAGGGAGTATATGGTAATGAATATAAACTGCATTAAAGGTACTGAGGAAGTATAAGGAAGAAGTAATGGTATTGTGGTTAATCTCAACCTGGGAGAAAATAAATGTGTGACTGTTCTCTTCCTGATACAGTGATATAGAGGTGGGGGAAGTCCAGTGGGCTTTCCTCCAGAAAGGACTCAGGATTTCCACATGCAAACTTCGTAATTTACCTGTATCCAATGTCTGATTCAGAAATAAGACATTTCAGCAAATCATTGGAAGTTCTCTTGGTGACAGACTCATAGTAATCTAAATGTGAAAGTGATTTATAAAATCAGAACAACCATGATGCTAATCTGTAACAATAACAACTATTTATAGAGGCAAGAACATTCCTAGTCCATACACCCAGCACATTGTCTCACTGTAGGCAGACCTAAATGAGAAGCCAAATACTGATGAAGAGTTAGCTCAGTGTGTAAGTGTGATATTGTGATGTATAAGAAAAATAGATGTTTGGTCTTCAGATGACCAAAATATATTTCTCACATATATTTGGTCTTTTCCCATGGTTCTTGACTCACAACCCAAAACCCTTAGAGTTTCCTTAGTGCTGTGACAAATGTGTCTTGTGTCATGTTAATGAGGTGACTTTGGACCCACACTTAAGGATGGGGGCTGGTTGCCAGGGGAGCCAACCCTGTGATTAGAGGGTTGGAACTTTCAGTCTTATCTCCCTGAGCTCCAGGGGGGGAAAGTGGGCCGGAGAGTGAATTGATTGCCAATGGCCAAAGCTGTAATCAGTAATGCCTATATAATGAAGCCTCCAAAAAAACCCCAAAGGAGACGGTTCAGAGAGCTTCAGGCTTGGTGAACACATGGAGATTTGGGGTGATGCCCTAGGAGAGAGCATGGAAGGTCCCTGCCCTTTCCTCATAACTTGCCTTGTGCATCTCTTACATCTGGATGTTCCTGAGCTATATTCTTTTATAATAAAACTGATAATCTAGTAAGTCAAATGTTTCTTTGAGCTGTTCTAGCAAATTAATGGACTATGTGGAGGAGGTCATGGGAACCTCTGGTTTATAGTCAGTTGATCAGAAGTACAGATAAAAAATGGACTTGGAACTGGCCTCTGAAGTCTAAGAAGGGGGTCATTGGAAACTCCAATCCATAGCTGGTCTGCCAGAAGTACAGGAGATAATCAGAGCTTGTGATTGGCATCTGAAATATGGGGACTGGGTGAGGGGGTAGTCTTGTAGGACTGAGCACTTAACCTGGGGAATCTGAAACTATCTCTGGATAAATAGTGTCAGAATTGAGTCAAATTATAGGACACTGGCTGGTGTACCAAGCATTGCTTGAGGGTGTGTGGTGAAACCACGCCACTGCTAGCACACAATTTGCAACTGGTACCAAAACACCCAATTTAATAAGTAATCAGAACAAAGGAATATGATAAATTGAATATTAACCTAAATTAGGCTTACTTTGCCTGATGCAACCATCTGACAGTAGGGATGATTTTGTCCATACTCAAGGACCAGGGTATTCTGATGTATTTGCTAAGTCTCTCTGTTTTGGGGCAGAACTAGGATGGGCACTGTAGGTGCTTGCTTCTAAGGATCTACTTTTGTTAGGCTTCTGTGGCCAACCAACAACACTCTGATTGACATTTGTTATTTTGAAATGTTAAAACTTGTAATCAAGTTATATTCTTGTCCATATGATCTGGAAGATATTTTGTCTGCTAAATATGAACTTGAAACTTCCTTTTTGGCTTTAGGGTTTAATTCTCAGAGAGAAAATTTAATTCTTTGATTTCTAGTATTTAAGAAGTTGGCATACATACCTAATTGAGTTTTTAAATTTTTGATGCAAAAAAATCTGGACCTAAAATAGAATATTAAGTCAATCATCTGATTAGTAATATGCCTTTCAACTGAGAAGTTTATTGTGCCATATGTGAGTTTACTATGCAGTTCTTAGAATAGCCTAAGAATAATAATTACGATCACATAAAAAGTGAAAACACATGCAGCTGTGATCTGCTTCCTTAGAAGCTTAGCAAGACAAATCCCATTTATCTTGACTTTCAGTCTACAATTGTTATACCATAAATAACTTCTCTTTCTTTGTACATTAGCTTTAAATATGCATACCCATTCATCCCATTATTCTTAACCTGCATGAACAGCTGGATTCATTACATGAACAGAACTTTCTCTTTCTTCCACCCAGAATGAGATGAGAGAATAATTTTAAACATTTACAGCAATATTTGAATGAAACAGCAAGTAGGCAAGATGTGGATGCCTTTCCGGCTTTCTGTTCCAGTAACTACTTGTTTTCCAGTCAGCAGAGTGCTGTGCTTTTCTTAATGAAACCCAAGTGTTCTGTATTGCTTGCCCTATAATTTTCTGGACTGAGTGAGCTGTTGTCTGTGCCAAGAGAGAACTACACACTTCATTATCTTTTCAACAGACCTGAAAATTATTTGTTTAAAAATATTTCCCACTGTCATTTTTAGAGGTGTTTGCAAGAGTGATTGTTATAGAGGTCCCAATAATTATAATTTAAGAGTTGCTTCATATTTATTCTCTCCTATATTTCAATAAGAAACAACTTGAGATTTAAATATCACCTGTCTTCCATGGCTTTGTTTCTTTTCCCAAGAGTTGTCCGTTCTTTATTCATCAATATTTTGATTCACAAACTACTCCCATCTCATGAATTCATTATTCCCTTTTCATTCTTATGAGAGCACTTCACAGTGCATCTTCTAAGGGACAGACTGTACCATGCCCTTGATTTCTGTCCTCACTACCCACAAAATCATCACATAACAGTGCTGGAAATTTATCTAGTATGTACAGCATTTCATTGCTGATGTCTTTTGAGCTTTTTTCCCCACATTTTCCCAGTGTACTTTTCTAAAGTACTTCATAACTCAGTTCTACAAACATGTCTACAATTTCAAGAGTTTTACAGAAATTCAACCATGGTCTGTGTATAGGCAATTTATATTTTTTAAAAAACCTCTAGCCCAGAGTTCCCAATCCCCTCTTTATTCTAGATCTACATAACTGCTAATGACAAAGCCAATTTGAAATACTATTGATTCCTGACATTGTCATATTTTAATATCCAGGACATTACTTTTTTTTCACCAAATAGATTCCACTTCCTGCTATTATCCTTTCTTTCCTAGTCTTTCCACACTGTGGCAGATAAAAGTTCTTGTCCCTGCCTTAAAGAATTGGCATACATCATCTCAAATCACTTTCTTTTTCATACCAGTTTACATTAAAGAGCTCAAAAGGCAGCGCCAAACTCACCCATCTGCATTAGGAGTAGCAGGAAGGCATCAGGAAATGAGTAGAGATGTAAGTGAAATCCTTTTTCTGCTGCTTACCAGCTTTTAATTTAAAAAAAATACCTATTTGCATGTAATTGTGATTTTTTTAATGTCTTGTTTTATTTGGAGCAGACTTTATACTATATTAAAAATTAATGCTTTATCCAGAATTTGCTGGAATGGTTCTCAACATCTACTCTACTATCTTCTGAGCATCTTCATTTTCAGACTCTCCTGCAGCTAGAGTTCTAGATTTGATTTAGATTCAGACAAGCAAACTCACACAAGAATTGAAAAGTGAAAACCAAAAGAATGAAAGGCATCTTCTGGCTCTGCTCTTTATTCCAGTGAAGCACAGTCTAGGAGATATGGAGTTTTCTACAGTAATATTAGCAGTAGTCCCACTCTTCCATCTCCACAGGACTTGAAAGCAGGGCACAGGTATTTTCCTGATAATGATAATGATAGTGATAATTAATGATAATGACAGTTACTTGGTTATGATGGTTGATTGTGGCAGTGGTGTTAGTTCTGGCACCTGTAACTCTCTGATTATAGAAGAGGTAACAACTCCCTTGATAGCTGTTCTGCAGCACATCTTTGAGAGAATTTCCTAACCTAGAGCTTCTTTCTGCAGTCTTCCAATGAGTCTCTAAACAGTTCATATGCTATAAGAAATCCATTCTTGTTTTCTTTGGTCTGCATCTTAATAATGATTGTTAAAATAACGGATGGCAAGATTGTTTGAAAGTAACAGATTCTTAAGGGAATGAAAAATTGGAGTTGATTAGGTGACCTGGTTTAGTTTAGTTTTTTTTTTTTTTTTTGGTTTAGTTTTAAGTTGGCAATGTTTCTACTAACATGAGATGGGCTATAGGTAGTCTATGACATGCAATGTTAAATGGGTTACTTGAATTATGAGAGATAGTATATGAGATTGGTTGAGGTCATAGACTTTAGAGATTTATGGCTTATGATTGAATTCAGGTTCTACCATACCATTAGCCATGTGGTCTTTGGCAAGTTATTTAATTTATCTGCATCAATTTCCTCATCTGTATGATAGTACTAACTTAAAACTTTGTATGAAGATTATATATATATATATATATATATATATCTATATATATATCTAACGTGCCTAGAAAGATGTCTGGAAGAGAGTGCTTTTTTGTTATTTGTAAGTATTATCATTACTATCATTTTTGGTAGTTGTTATTTGTCAAGAACTGTGAAGTCTAAGATTATACCCTACCCTATATTATACCCTATAACTTGTTAGCCAGCCAGGTTTTCTGAATACTGGCAGGAGACATGAGATTCCTGGGTCAGAGACAGTGTTTTTACTCAAAGCAATAGCAATAGCCAGCATATCATGATGTTTGCATATATTTCTTGAACCCCAATTCCTACAGAACAACAAAAAGAGTTTCAAAAAACACCTGCACGATGGGTTACATTATAAGAGAGGAACTTCAAGCTTAGAGAACCTGATTTTTTTATAATGACTTATGCCTCAGTGAAAGACATTATCATTACCATACTGGATTGTAAACAACTAGACTTTTCTACTGTCCTTATCTTCCAAGGCTGTTTGTTATACAAATGTATTTGAAAAGAGTCTGGGACAAAGGCAGCCAGTGCCTTTGCTGATGAGATGTACAGAAATTTGAGCGACTCATGGAGAATTGTTTCAAAAAGATCTACCTCTTATTTCTACACCATCTTGGCTTCTGGTGAATTTTTCCATGAGTATATGCCACTTTATTGATTCTTCTGATAAATCTGACTGATCGAAGCTTGGATTATATCTGTTCAGCTTGTCTCGTACATCATTTAACTAGGGCTATCATCAATTCCTACTCCAAGACGGAGGATGAAACAAACCTGCACTATTGACCATAACCATGGTCTCCGAGGTTCTCACACATATCCAGCTGAACAAATCCCATAAAACACCAAGGCCTAACTTAAGAAGCCAAGAATTTTTCTCTGTAAATCTTTGTACTAACGTTTCCCCTTGTCCTGAGCCATTAATCTATGTAAAACAGAGTGTATTAACAATCACACAGACAATGGCCTAGCCCTCAGGGAGGAAATCTAGGATGGTTCTATCATTCCTAACATCTCTGGCCAGTGAGTTGAAGATTATCTGAATGTCTTCATGGGTCAAGGTAGTGTCACTTACCATTTCAGATAAAGTCAGGAGAAAAATTTCCTACCACCTTTTCTAACTGTGTGACTCCCATTATAGGGATAAACTGTCCTCAGGATATCTATAAATAATGAGTCAGTTATCCCTCCAGGAAGTCCCCCTGAATAATCAAGGATAACCTTATTTTGGAAAGAGCTCTATAATCTGAGGGCTAAATGATCTACTGGCAATGGTTCCTTAAATACTTGAAAGTCTCTAAAGTGCAATTCACCATGTTTCAAGCAGGAAAGGAAGTTAGTGTCTGGTTTCCATGCAAGAATTATAGTCCTGAACCACATTTGTTCCCTTTGAAAAGAAAGTGTTATTTGCAATTATCAGGGCCCTCCAGCTGGGACTTATATAAATTGAGGGGCACAGGTTGCAATGTTTCCACTGTGGCTGAGAAGAGAAAAAACATGAAATTGTTAGAGGAGGAGAAAAGATATAATTATGAAACATAGCTTCATCATCAGTTGGAAAACAATGGACAGAAGTATTTACTCATCATTTCTCCCTTGCCCTATTATATATGGACTTTTTTGCTTTTTTTCTCTTCCTTTTGTCCATACTTCACATGCCTATGGTTGTAGGCATAGGCTTTATGTCATCATAGAATGTCAACACAGAATTGTGATTATACTAATGAATATTGAGACTGAACACCTCCCAGAGAAAGATTCTATGACTGCTAGAATTTGTTTTTGTTTTTTTTTCCTTTTGGAGAGTTGCTGAAAATATTTTTACTGTTCAGTGATGGTTTAATTATGTTTAATATTAGCTTATTATTATTTCTGTTGTGGGATTTTTTTTTTTTTTTGTAAATTTAAGTATGGAAAGAAGGGTACTTGTGGAAATAGAGTAGTCAAATGGGTAAACTGACAGTAGGGTGACTTCCTATATTTTGGAAGTTTGAAAGATAAATATTATATAATTCAGTTTCTGGCTGATTTATGTTTGACCAATCAGATGCTATTCTGTGAGATTTGGAAGACCGATGCAATCTGAAGACTGTGCTTCTGTTGTTTCAGCTGTTTCTGCTGGTAAGAAGAGTGGTAATGGCAGTTGATTTTACTTTGGCAGTGTTAGCAGACATTCCAGTCACTAACCTCATAGATGTTAAGAAGAAGGACACAGCATGAATCTTCCATTAAAGACTGTATGTGACACAATGTGGTTCTGGACCGAGGAACATCATACTAGCTTCCTGATTGGGGGGTCTTCTTTTTTTTTTTTTTAAACATCTTTATTGGAGTATAATTGCTTTAAAATGGTGTGTTAGTTTCTTCTTTATAACAAAGTGAATCAGCTATACATATACATATATCCTCATATCTCCTCCCTCTTTCCTCTCCCTCCCATCTGCCCTATCCCACCCCTCTAGGTGGTCACAAAGCACCGAGCTGATCTCCCTGTGTTATGCAGCTGCTTCCCACTAGCTATCTATTTTACATTTGGTAGTGTATATATGTCCATGTGATTGTGGTGTTACAGATCTTGGACCAGTCATTTCTTAATTATAGAAGAGAGAACAGCCTTGCTGGCCTGGTCCACAGTGAAGATATTTTCCTGTAAATTCATCCCATATTCTATTTTATTAAATAGAATAACAATTCTAACAACAATAACAATTTAATAACAATAACAATTCTGTAGGCTCTTTTTAAAACTCTGTAATAATTTCCTGCTTAACATGGGTATAGTGGGCTGTTTTCTGCAACTGAAATCTGATTGATATAGTACCGTAGGTTTACTCTATAAAAATAATTATTTTTTTAATGAAGTAGACAGCTTTAATGCCCTATAAATTATGAGCACAACTCATATAAGATAAATTCCTCATGTTCCTATATATTTTCTTCTAAAGTAATCTGTAGTCATTCTAATTCCTTCAGACCTAAAATCAAAATCAATCCATTTACATTTGACTGCTTTGAGTTACTGTATTATTCAGGCACTGGATTTTTTTAATAGTTTCTTATTTCAGAAGTGGGCACAATGTTTACAGAGACACTTGCAGTTTTTCCATGAGTAGTTAATTACAAATAATTTTTTTAATAGCAAATACTAATATGATGGCCACAGCTGCATCTTGATGTATGCAATCTTAAGATGTTTTCTAGGCACTTATCTCTTTAATAAGGTAATTCTGTTTTATTATTCAGTTGAATAATAGAAGATACAATTATCACGGACAATGATGGAAGATTGAATGTTTTCACCACATTATCAAGATGAAGTCATTCCTCTTTGAGCTTTCAAGTAAAATCTGGCTGAAATCAATTGCCAGATTTTCTTTTTAGAAACTCATTCAGTCAGGAAATCTGTTATACATGTATTGAACATTTAGTATATACAGAGAACTGAAGTCTGCAATAGAGCACAGGAAAAGCAATTACCAGAACATTATTTTGAAATGGTGACACTCACTTGCCGATGCTGTTTTATATGACTGAGACTACATGCAGAAAATTAATCAAACAAAACCTCAGGGGTAGGATCTGAAGGCATCTACTTGACTCAGATTCCTGGGGTTCCTTCCCTACTGCTCTGCCACAGAGCATGGAGTTTCATCCTGGAACTTCCCAGTGGATTAACACGTGATTTTTGTAAAGTCTTACTAAATATCTAAGTAATTTATACTCATATTAATTCCTTACAAGGCAAGATAATTATAAAATTTAATGAAAAGACTATGGAATTTGAAATTCAAAATATTATAAATGTGGTTTTAGGAAAGTTATTTAGCCTTAGCCCAAAAGAAATTATCCAGAATGCAGCACAGAGAGTTAAAGGCATGGAAAACATGAAAGGGAGGCTAAAGAACATGGAGGATAAAGTGGGAAAATCTAACATATGTCTAATGGACACTCCAGAACGAGAGGGGAAAGAGAATAGAAGAGAAAGAATGTTATTTAAAGAGAGAATGATTGAAAATTTTTCAGCACTGATAAAAGACACAATCCACAGATTTGACAAATCTCACTGAATTTCAGTCAAAGCTGTGAAAAAGATGGGCATAATCCCCATAAGTGAGAATATTATAGACTAAAGGGGAAAACAAATATTGAGTAATCCTGGGTCAATAGGAGCCCAGTGATGAGCGCAGGGCATGCAATCAGGCACAGGTTTTCCACAACGGTGACTCGGATTTTCATGCAGAGTCTAGGTCAGTGGGAAGGATGTGGAAATAGTACTAGCTTCACTAGATAAAGACTTGGGTATGAAACAGGACTTCTCTCCTCCAGTGCAATGCCTATTAGTGGGATAGCTGAGAAAGGCAAACAAGAAATTATGTGGAGCCTAATTTTGCTCAATATAGGTTTACAAAGTGTTATCAAAGTTTGTCTATGCTTTGCTCAAATCAAATAATAAATTATAAATTATTATCTAGTGTTTCAGTTCTATTGTTATTACGAAATTAGCTATAACTCCATCAAATTCAAAGTACTGAAGTTCAATATTATAGAAATTATAATAATGTATGTTCAATAACAAGTCATTAATAGTGACATCCTGTATAAATAGAACTTCATTCTTTTGTGCAGAAAGTGAAATTATAAAATCATTCTTTCAGAAATTAGTACTGTACTACCTTGAAATATGCTAATCAGATAAATTAAGCTTATATTAAACATGTAGGATGTGATCACTATTCCTGTATCAAAATTTCTTATATGGTATAAAAAGCACCCTAATTATAATCTTTGAATAAAGAAGCAGTAATATACCAAATACACATTTAGCTGTAAAATTTATATTAAGGGTAAATGGCAAGTCCTAGTTTGTGGAAACAGGGAAGACCAAGTCTTCAAATCTTGATTGCTACTTATCTCTTCTCAAATTCCAACTTTATTTCATTTTTGTCTATTATACCTATTACTACTGTTACCCAGCATGCATTATGAGCATAACGGGTAATGAAGATAGGAAGATATTCTAGTTCCATTCTTGGTCATCAACAGGGACTTGATTTCCATCATTTATAACACATGTTCCAATTCCACATCAGTTCTGCTCATCTCTTCACCCTTTTGTTTTGAATTTGTTCCTACAGTTTTGAATCTGTTGATTGTTTGTAATTGTCCTGGAATATTATTTGCCAGAATAATTTCTGTTTGACATTAATCCTCCTTCCAGTCCTGGATCATTTAAGATAGGAAACAGAGAAAGTAAAACTTCTAACTCCATAGAGCATCCTTTGAAACCTCAGTTCCTCCATTTCTGAATCTGTTAGAGCAAAGGTGACATGAAAATTGTCTTATATTTGGAATCTAAAAAAAATAAAATAAAAATTTAAAAGCTGAACTTATGGTAACAGAGAATAGAATGGGGGTTACCAGAGGCTGGGACATGGTGGAAAAGGGGAAGTAAGACAAATAAGAGTGATGGTTGCCAGGGGTGGGGGGGAGGGAGTCATGGGGAGTTATTGTTTAATGGATCCAGAGTTTCAGTTTTGCAAGATGAAAGGAGTTCTGGAGATGGATGGTGGTGACGACTGCACAACAGTGTGAATATACTTAATACCACTCAACTGTACACTTAAAAGTGGTTAAGGTAGTAAATTTTATGTTACATATATTTTACGACAAAAAACGAGGAAAAAACGGACACTTATGGAATATTCCTCTCCTACATCTTGTGATAAAGACATACTTTGTTTTCACTTTTCTAATAAGAAGCACTTTTTCTATCAGAATATAAATTCTAATAAATTCCTTTGGTGATAAAAAAAAAACATTTTGTCCTCTAGGAGGACCCAACTTGTCAGTCATGACGCATTTACCTGTGCCACCAATCAAATTACCTCCATACTTATTGAGACACTGTGCTGATGGGGCAATTGCGAATGTAGTAAAGTAGATGGCCTGTCAGCTCAGTGTAAACTAGACATGAGTAACTTTGATAATAAAGATGTATATAACAAAATATATGAAATACATGTGCTCTTTGTGCTGCTACATGTTAGTTTGTATTTTTATGTTATATACACTTTGCAGACCTATAAATAATAACAGTTCAATTATAAATTATATCATCCTTTAGTAGTTGAATTCTATCAATTGGAAAATACAGTCACTTACATGAGTATTGAGTGTGATAGTCTTTTTTCCCCTCTTTTTTATATATTTTTAAATGTTATTTTCATTTTTGGAGATTTTCAAAGTAAAAAAAAAAAATCTTGCTTAAATGTAATAGCCAATGTTTTGAGGTATATGCTGAAGCTTTGCCTCTCTTCAGTGGGCACAGCCTCTCTTCCTGCAGAGAGGTGGGCCCAGCAACTATGCTTATTATCTTTTTTACTCTAGATCATATAACTGATTGGATGAAACTGATCCTATCAAATTATTTTACTCAAGAATTTGAATTAAACTACATAGGCAGTGAGTCTTGTTACTCCAGCGCATTGGTAAAATCCAAAAGCCAGTCCTAACTTCCCTGAGTTCAGGGGCTTTATTGCTCACTATGGGAAATCTTATATCCTTTCCCTGAGTTCCTTTTGTGCTCAGACTAGTTGGAAGTTGCTCTTGTTCTTGGTCAAAGAAATTGTGGCTAAGATACTGACTGTCAGTAAGCAAGATACAATTTTCAGTAAAATACTCTAACTTAACTTTGAAACTACCAAAAGTTACCTAAAAAAAAGTTCAATATAATTACTGGATAGGATACCAGAAAATGAAAAAGGGAATGCAATGATCAGTATGAGGTAAAGTTTTTAAAAATTAGAGAATTATAAACAGTTTTCTCCTCTGGTACAGATTCAGTTGTCTGGAATGGATTGGACTTTGAGAGAAGCCTTAGGGTGACCCTATACACACTCACTGTGAAATCTTCCTGTAAGCTGGTTTAGGGGACAGGCATAATGACTTTAAAATATTGATAAACTCTTTCATTTTTCTATTTATCTGGCATTCCATGTGTATTCTAGTTAGAAAGTAAAACTAGCTTTCAAACAGTAAGTTCAAGAGCAATTCAAAACTGATATGCTTCAATTATTAGTTTACATTTTTTCATTATTCTGCATCTTAAGACATGATTTAGAAATTCTCCATAAGATTATTTTTATTGATTCATGGAAGAAATGTTATAACATTTCAAGCCACTTATGGAATAAGCTGTTCCACAGGAGTGAATTTTCCAGGTAAATGAACCCTAAGTAATTAAGCTCCAATTTTTAATTAAATTTTAAAAATACCCATTTCCCTGATTTCTTAAACCAGAACACTGGATATAATTCAACATTTTCTCAAGAGGCAATTGAGGGATTTAGTGCTATTTTTACTACTTGCATCTGGTTTCCCATTTTTCTAGTTTTCTATCTGTATCTGAGAACTTCCAAGAGTTAATAATGGCCCAAGAATATAAAACCTTTTCCACTTGGCAGTGCAACAGTCTTCAAGAATTACCGTTTTTGAGTCTTACTGCTTTCTCAGCAGTTTCCTTGGTTTTACAATTTAAAGATGAAGCAAAACTTCTAACGCCATAGAAAACCATTTGAAACCTACTTTCCTCCCTTTCTGAATTCTTCAGAGCAAAGATGACGTAAATGCTTCCATTTATAGCATGCTTTCATTTACATGAATTTGACAAAGGCTGGACTATAAATTGATATTGGGGAAACTAGCTGAATGGTGTTGAAGAATGTGGCTTTGTGGCTATAATTTAACTGAGATGTGAATTTGAAGTGATAAATACTCACCTCATTATTTAAGTGGAATATACTTCCCTACAGGCACATAGTTTAAAAAATGTTAGAATAAATAATTTTTTAAATATTTGATTAAAAAGCGTAGGCTGAAAATGACAATTAGAATGTACCTTTTTAATACATATACTCACATTGTTCATAATTAACTGTAGGTCTATAGGGTAAAAATTAAGAGTAAGGATAATTTTAATGAATTGATTAAATAGTAAAATTTCAAGAATGCATACTTTATTACATAAGTTTGATAGCTTCACTTAAATTCACTATATTTTGTAAAAAAACTAATTTGTTACATTCATTTAATTTTATGTTCGTTTCTTTTTTTCTTTACTAAGACTAAACTATAGACTAAACTAAGAGCTATAGGAAAAGCAAGCAGAAGTCTCCAAGAAAGAAACAGATTAGATAGAGTCCATGATAGGTTTATAAAATGAAAACATGTTGACACACAGCTGTAGAGTAGAATTATTTGGGGAGTTTAAAAAATTTCTCATAACCCCTCCTCTCTCAAGATTCTGACTAGGGTAGGACGAATGTTTTTGAAAAGTCCTCAGGTAATTATAAACTGTGGCTAGGGTTGAAAAATACTGTACGAGAACTTACCATGTTGATAAAAAATTGCCTTGTTATTATACCTTTTTGACATCCAAAAGCATTTAATTTCAGTGATATTAGCAATAATAGCAAAGGAACTCATGTCAACTATATTGCGTTAAATTAAGAGAATAGATCCAACAAGAAAACTGCAAGATTTCTGCTTAATAAATAGAATGATGAACTTTAGTCTATCTAAAAAAAAGAAAATCTTATTTATTTTATTTAGAAGTTTCATGTAAATGTGACACCTTTTATGATAGAAGGGAGCTAATTTTCTGGGTGAACTTCTATATTTTCCATAGCACCACTTTCTTAAAGTGTTAAAGAGATCAACATTAACAATTCGTGATACCCCCCTAAAATTTCAGGGTAGGTTTGGACTTTTCCTCTCACCCTATAACCTTTTTATTTTAAAAAGAAATTTAAGAAACCAATAAAATTTAAAATCACTATTTTACACTATTACAACATATTAGTGTTATATCCTAATATAAAAAAGTCACATTTACAATAAATTCAGTTCTTGTAAGCAAACATGTAACGAATGATTAGAGTATAAAAAACACAATTTTCAGATCAAATATATTTAAATTAATTTTAATAAGTACAAAAAGATAATGTTTAGCATTAATCTGCATGTGATTAATTAAGAATGTTTAAACAGCAAGCATACTGACATATTCAATAAAGGTCATGTTATCTTACATACATAAAAAATAATGACTTTTCCCAATTACAGCAAGGTCACAAATTACAAATATAATTAGCTTCAGAATGATTTTTTCAAACAAGAAAACTTACCATACAAGCGTACTGTCACCCTGAAAATTTAAAATTAATGAATTGTTTTGGAGCTTTATCATGCATTCTCTATGCATGTGATTGTATTATTAATGTGTAGCAAGAGGAAAACATTCCTTTCCTTTTTGTTTTTTACTTTTCTAATTTAGCGACAAGTATGAAGCTTTCTTAAGTTTCCATGCATGTGACCTCTAAAGGGAATATTTCATGAAAGGTCACATTCCTCTGTTTGGAGCACCCTAAAACCTGAATTTGTATCTGCTCAAGAGAATCTTGAAAACAATGAGATACCAATAAACCTGAAATCAATTATGGAGCAGACACCCAAGATCAACAATCAAGGACTTATCCATGGATGGTAATGTTTAATTCATGAAAACTGTAACTCAAAGATCAGTTTCATTCAGGCCTTTCCAATCATACATTAAACTTGTTCACATATTATGCTGGGTTTAAAACACAGCCAACTGCTTCAACTACTGTGTTGAATATTTAAAAATAAATAATTGGGAACAAATCTTTAAGCCATTATCCCTAAAGTAATTCTGTGTCTAACACCTTTGTTTTGCTTTCCTAATACCATTTGTTTTCATAAATCAATTTTGTTGGAGTTACACTTATCTATCCAATAATATAGGCTTGCATTTGGCAACTTGTTGTGGTAAAATAAGTCTTCTAAAACAAAGCATGAAAAACAAATTTTTATATCAACTGAGCTAATTTAACACTTACAGTGCCAATACTGGTATTTATATGATGTCAGATTAGACTTCTTTCTATCAACAGGAACTTGCAACAAACTAATGAAATCAATGCATAATCCTTGAAGTTCATGTTTTAAAAGTTATAAAACCAACAATATGGCAAATAAAAAAAAAACTCTCCAACCCCTAACACAAACTCTCAAAAATTTTTTTAAAAAAAGAAGAAAAATAAAGAGGGAAGTGCTTATTATTTTGTGTGCTTAATCAACTATAATCATTTTTTATACATTATTATACCTATGGACCAAAGAAGAAAAATGTAATATATTCCCAGAAAATAAATTGTAAACAATATTAGTGAATAGCTAGTTTTACAAAAAGGGATTCTTGGTTGTTGTACAATTCAAAAAGATATAAAATTAACCAGAGACAAATATAGTAGATGACTTGGTATTTGCAAATGATCAACAGGATATTAAATTTAATGGAGGCTTTAACAAACTTCCATTGAGAAACTTGGAATTCAAAGATTTTTCTATCTTACCTTACCAGCACAACTGTGATATCATTTTGAATTTAATGGCTCAAAAGAGCCCACCAGAAATACATCAGAAAAATGTTTACACCTTTGTAGGAAGGATATTTTTTAAGAATATATAGGGCTCAAGACTAAATTCCAATGAATAAGTTGGTTGGATCTATTGAAAAAAACTATTCTATTGACTAAATTAATCACTAGTTTAATAAGAGCTATGGTTGGAATTAGATCCATTATAAAATAAATTGTTTAGATTTCATAAATTTGTCTAAATTTCTCAAAATATTCTTTTATACCTGGAAAATACACACACATACACACACACACACACACACACACACACACACACACACACCTACTTCTAATCAAAGCTAAGACCTTATTAAAGGTTCTTTGAGAGTCTTACTTTAAACTGACACACAAACCTGTTCTTCGTTCTTCCCTACTGGCAATATTAACTGATGTTACGTATTAACTTCAACGTAAAGTGGTTTGAAGTGTGGTATATAATTACATGTATTAAAAAAAGTTCTTCATAAAAACAGGCAAAAATACAATATTTTACCTAAATAAGGTTGAAAACTGTGGTCTAAATATGTTGGATAATTAAGAATTTTTGAGAAAAACGATATAAAATTCTTATAAGAAATAGATTTTCATTACCTTTCCCAAATGCCTTTCACATGAACTTAATCTATCTTAGTATTTTAATCATGATGCTTACCTTGATAGAATCATGACTGTTAAATATCTCTGTATATACTTATATATGTATAATTTCTCACCTTTCTTAGAAATTAAAAAGGAGAAATGCCTCATTAGGTTTAACTAGCAACAGATATTTTTCAAGTGGGTTTTTCTCTTTGATTTTTTCCCCTGTTTTTGAGGTCTTGAATTTGTTTTTGAATTTGATGAAAATATGAGTGCATAAATATTAATGGAAAAGATTACTATCTTTCATATAAATGTTGATAACACAAGATTATGGATATTAAGAATTTTATTAAATGCTGAATTTCATTTCTTAAAGCATGAATTCAATAGAGAAAAATATCATAATTTGTCTTGTCCACACTGTTATGATTTTGATTCAATGTCTCTGGTTCCTAAGCATGCAAGTGTTAAAAATAATCACACCCCACCCCAGTTTTAATTTTATGCTTCTGGATACTTTGGATTAAGAAAAGGTAAGCCCAAGGTTCCCATAAGACCTCAATTAAAAAGAAAATAAGTGTACTACAGGGTAGCAATTAGTCAACTCATAATTCTCTTGAAATTCTGAATCTTTTTATAGGGAAAAAATCTGAGAATTACTTCAAACATACGCAGATGGATATAGGAAAGCCAGAAGACTAATAACAAGAACACCAGTATAATAAAGCTATTAATATGGTCCCAAATTTCAAAATAAGTCATAAAAATGTTGATGTTTCACAGGCATTGCCTGAGGGTAACAAGTATGAAGCATTTGAAAAAAAATTCTTAATAGATAATGAAGAACCGTGACTTTGCAGAAGGTGGACCTGAGCTACTTCCCTTATCCTTCCATTGGAATGATGACAGGCTGTGTCAAAGTACAATATCCATAGACTCCATAGAGCTTCTCTGCCCTTTTAGAACCTATGATATTATGGCAGAGTTGAGTTCCTTCAACCAGCAATATGAAAAGAGCCACATCATAAAAACTTTATATATATATATACATATATATATATGTATATATACCAAAAACTGTGAGTGAAGTAATAGCTTTTGTGCTCTTTTTAAACAAACTATGAACTATTCAAAAAAATTGGAAATGTGACTCAAGGGGATCATTTATCCAAACCTGAGATAAATTCGAAATAGAGAGATCCCTGAAAAGATTGCTAAACATGAAGATCGGCACTTTAAAAATCGCTGAAGTTTAAAAAAAATTATTAGATGGTTCTATATTAGTTCCATTTTATATTCAAACAAATAGAAACATAAATAGAAGAAAAGAGCAAAACAGTCACCATCTTAGCACACTCATGATCTCACAGCTCAATAAACAACTCTCAGTGCTAAATTAAGTTATATATTACATTTGGTCTTTTATTTAAAGTCTTTACAAGAATGAGATTCACTTTGATTTTCAACTGAATTCTGTGGATGTGTTGTGAGTGGTAGTGACACCATCCAGATGGCATGGCTAATAGTAGGAGGTAAAAAATATTTGTTGAACAAATACGAGCTTAATCAGAGCAGTAAGTATACAATAATGAGATTATATCTCTATATATGTACATGTATTTATCTACATTTTGTACATACCATAACTCTTTATGTCAATATACAGCTGCATAAAATAGTCATAATATTATGGGCCAAAGAGACCATTGTTAGTTTATTAAAAATGTTTCCCGAAAAATTAATCTTATTTTAATAAATCCATGTCACTTTTTTGTGTTTTTAAAATGATTTATAGAAGGGAGAATAATTGTAAAGACTCTGCTTCTATAATTTAAAATCCTTTTCCATGGACCATCCTCCCTCTCTCCAGCAAGACTAAAAGCTCCTTTAGATTTATCTAAACTTTAAAAGATTAAGAAGTGTGTAAGAAAAAATTCCACGAAAGTAAGAGAAATAATAGAAAATCCTGATCCACATTATTGGAATATCTCAACCGTCAGGATATCATTAGGCTCAAATTAGATTTTAACAGTTGAAAGTAAAAATAAAAATAACAATAATGATAACTTTTCTGGTCAATCTACCATAAATTTTAATAAAACAGGTACCATCAATGTAGGTGCAGCCTTTTGCCAAAAGTATAGATGAGTCTTTTCTGTTGTCCTACAGAAACTGCTATTCACAAATATTTTTACATATGTACATATTTATAAATTTATAATGTATAGTCACACATTAAGGGGGAAATGTAGAACTTATAAGAACAATATTTAAAGTGTCTAACAATACATACCATACAAATCACTTTTTATTGCTTGTCTTCAGGCATTGTGTACTGTCTTAGACTACCACACCCTTCCCTAAACATCCCAGAAGAGCTATGATATATTTAAATGTGTAAGAAAATAGGATATCTTCCATTCCAGTGTATGAATAAAGTGCACTTTAAAAAACAATTTAGATGACAAAGAAGATGCTATTGGAAGGGAATTAAAGAAATACATTTATTGGCTCATGTAACAAATTTATTTTATTAAGGATTATGGATTACTTTTCGTGAGGGAATTTTTAATGTCAAGGCTGTCTTCACCGCCAATTCTGTTAATAAGATGCATTTGTGACCTTGGTATTAATACAGTCATGCAAAGCACATAACAGAATCACACTGAAACAAAGAAAATGAAAAAAAATAAAATTTAAACGAGGCAAAGAAATAGCAGTTTTTGTTGTGATTTTGCTTATTTCCATAAGATACTCCTTTTATTGATTTTATGAACATACCTATTTATGCACTATACTGAAATACTGTACAAAACTGCAAGAAATGCCACTATTTGACTACTTACGTTTCTACAAAAACACCATCATATAGGTGTATCTATTAGTAAAAGTCAACTAATAACTGCTAATGTATATGTGAGTCAAAAGGATTTTAAGTTTGCCCAAAATGTTGAATCTAGGCATGAGACACAACTATTAATTTCTATTAACGTATTTCAGGGACATAAAGAGTATTTTTTAAATACTGAAAGGAAAATGAATTTTACTCATTAATAATTAGTAATTATATAAAATTGAAAATTCTGGTTTCTAATTTAGCTACATGTTTGTGTGTGTATCCTAATTGAGCTAATTGTGTGTGCGTGTGTGTTGTGTGTGTGTGTGTGTGTGTGTGATGTCTGTGCATGTGAACTAATCCGCAATCTGTTGGTGATGCTTTAAAGTTTCAGTTTAAAAATGTTCAACTCTTACCAAAACCTCTTCAGGTATACAAAGCTGCAAATTTGAGTCAGAGAAATTCAAAGTTGCAATTTACAAAAGCAGATTTACATTAATTCTTATCTGAAAGAGCTGCTTTCAAGACAGAAAAATGTGCCAATTAACTGCCCTTTCCTTTGTAATTAGTGGCTTCTGAGTCCTGATGAAAAGAAGCCTTAAGGCAGAATTTGCAGTAAACAGGAAAGGAGAGAATCGTATAAGTGCTTATACATATTCTGTGACACCTATGAACTCTCATTGATGGGAGTTTTTGGCACAGTTTTCTAATCCAGTATGAATGTTGCTCCACAGCAGCCAAACTGGATGTTTTTTCCAGTCTCCAGCACCAAGAAAATTTAGCTGATCAATTTCAGTACAACACATACTGGAAAGAGTAAGACCTATTTATTGTCTTTTTTTTTAATTTAAGGTAGTTTCCAATGATTAAAATAATCTGTAGGATTTCAATTATTACTTTCAAATAAACTCTGATGCTAAAAATGTGATGACCATGACATTCCAATGGTTATTAAATTCTAGGCATAATGAACATCCTGTCGGGGTGACTCATAATTATTTGAATTTGTCATGCTGTAATATGTACATGGCTATAGACACTATACAGAGTAATTAAAAGCTGATTTCAAATCTCTAGCTTTTCTTCTGATGTGTACTAAGCTTCCAATTATGCTAGCAGGGATTCTGAGCACTCGGGAAGGGAACTGATGTTGCAGATATGAGGTTCTGTTATTTAGAGGAATTCATCTTGGAACGACAATGTTACCTTACATTATAGTTAGGCAACAGTAGAAAATACTCCTATGTAAGACCTGTCCATAATATGTGGTGTAGGATCTCCATTTTCATCGCTGTTAGGAAAAGAGAAAATAAATCAGGTCATCTGAAATCCACTTTAAACCAGTTCCTAGGGTAAATCTTTTAAAAAGGCAATGGCTTTTTGGGCATGGGGTGCTTTCTGCCTGCAGTACCACAAGTTAGCAAATGCGTGTCTCTATTAGAGGTCTATAAGCTAGTTGCTATATACATACTGTACATGTTGGTTCACAAATTAGCAGTTATTAGTCAGACTGTACATGGCAAAACAAACCAAGTTTAATGTTGCTATACATCCCAAAGACAACCTATGTCTAGATTCAAGGACTGACCCCTAATACAGGTTCTCTGTTTAAGTATGTCGCCCAGTAAACTAAATTAAATGTACCAAACAAAACTGGGAAAACTATTCTAGACATTCTGTCAATTTTGCTAACACTGTTGAAGGTTTTCTTGGCTTCGGCTGGCTTGTTTTCCGGCTTCTTGTTGGGTTCTGGCGTGGTTGCACTCTTGGAGATGGTGGAGAGAACTGGGTCTTTTGAAAGATTCGGGGCATAATTGGCAACTGCCACTGCATAAGCATTGTTCTGTATCATGACAGAGGCTTTTTCTTTTTTCTATTGAAAAATACAAGAATTAACAGAATGTGGGTTGAGACTGCTTCTTAACATTTTCCAAACTCCAGTTCAAATTCTGAAGAAAAGTATCTTGATAAGCATCATTATCCATTAGAAAGAAGGAATTTAGGGAAATAAATGTAGTTTATTAAGTCCTAAAACCATTAGGGAGAGGAAACCCCCAGAGTAAATCAATGATATCATTTTCCTGGAGAACCATTTTCTTGTTGTTTACATGGAACACTGACAATCAAAAATACAACTTTAACAAATGACACATTTTTGACTCGTACAAGTCACTCAAATATTTGTTGAATGAATGTGTGAATGAATAAATGATATGAAGACATAATTTAACATGAGGAATGGTCATCTACAGTTAATTATCTCAAATTTTGAATTAATAATTTAATTTCTTTAACTTGATAACAGGATTTCTCCCCTTCATGTCAAAATCATACAGTAATGTTTTACTCAGATGGTAGGAAATTGTATCCATATACAGATGTTAGTGTAATAAATACTAAGAACATAGAAGGAAGATGAAATACAAACTTTTGGATTTCTGCCTAGCTCATCCACAACATGTTTCTCCTTATACTTCCCAGTTCAGTTCTCACCCACTTTAGTCTGGGTCACAGTTTTCTCCTGCCTGGACCAAGCAGCATTCCTTTGTACTCTTCCACTTGGCTTGACCTCATCCAATCATTAGTCAAACTACAACCCCCATGGGGACTTTTTAAAGACATAAATTGGATGGGGTCACCTGTCTGCTTAAATCTCTTAAATACCATCTCATGGAATTTAGAATAAAATCAACACTTCCTGCCATGGTGTCTTTTTTTGTTCATTATATACCAGTCTCACTGAAATAACTTGCATTTGGAGGACTTCTTTGTTTGATGCCTTTGGCTATGCTACTTCCGATAGGGCCAGAGTAAAGGGACAAAGTAGGTAATTAAATAGTTAATCCCACTAGGGGACTGTAAGTAAAGAAAAAAGTATGGGAGACTCCTGTAAGTTAATGAACACTCTAGAAAGCAGGTTTGCTTAGCCACAAAGCCAAGCAGGCTTCCTTAGCAACAAAACCATGAAACAGAAGCATGAGACATGCCCCAAAACTATAAAACAATGGTGGCGTGAGACCCACATCCTGCCCAGTGAGCTCAGTAAGTTACTGTTTCCTAGGACACATTCATATATGCGCACTAAAAACAAAAATATAAGGAAAGGTGACATACTAAAACCTGAGATGATTTCACATTTTTAGCATAAGTTACTGCCTTTTTGCTCATTTCCATTGAGGCATGACAGTCTCAGCTTGACCATGTAAGGACAAGAAAACTCCCCTGCCTTACATGGAGGAGGAATTGATGATGGAAGCATGACATCTACTCAAGAATGAGGAAGAAGGGTTTTTTTTCCCCCTCCCACTGTTCCTTTGATTATAAAACTGTAGCCCACTAAGTTCTCGGGGCACAGCACCCTCTGGCCTGCCTACTTGTAAGCCTCACAAGCATCCTATTCTAATACATCACTTCTTATCCATCTCTTTGTCTCTCACTTAATTCTTTCTGCACTGAGACATAAAGAACCGGAGCTCGGAGTCCCCTGAAATGCCACCTAGTGGTTTCACTTCCTCATCCTGGAATGGCTTCCCTCCATCCCATTTTCCACGTGATCAATACCCTCTCATATTGTGATCTTGGTTGAAGTGTCATTTCCTCAGAAAGTACTTCCTAACCACTCTAATGTCGTCCTGGCTCCCCATCTATACTCTTTTAGAGCACCCAGTTTACTTCCATCATGTCATTTTTCAAAATGAGTAAATTCTTTCTTTAGTTGTGTGATTATTTGACATCTTCCTTTCCTATTAGAATCTAAGTTCAATGAAGGCTGGTGCTATTTCTGTCTTGTTCACCATTATAACCTTAGCATGATTCCTTCCATGAGGTAGGCACATATTATGCAGCCAAATTAATGAAACCTGAAAACATTTACTCAACATTAAATAATAATATTTAATGAAACCTGGAAAACTATTTAACTGCACTTCTGTACTAATACACACTCATTGCTACTTATCTAAATGCAAACAAATTTGAGCCAGCAATGAATTATCCAAAATAGTGAATAGTGTAAATCAACAGATTTATAGGACCAATTGACCTAGGACAGATTTTCAAGTATCAGGATTTTGAATAAGAATTCTCAAAATGTCCAAGTAAAATAAGATAACAAAGGGCCTCTGAAAGCCCAGGAAGATCTGTAAACAGGCCCACATTTCCTGTCCTTCACTGGCACTGGGTCTCTCCCTCACCTCTTTCCCTTGCTGATAAGGCATTCTTCCAGACCTGGCTGGAGCATAAGAGGAAAAGGGGTGAGGGATTACCATTTGTAGCTTTATGAAAGCTATAAAACAGCTTTTCCCATGTTACACATGGAGGGTAATCCTCAAGCATATAACTGGTAGCAATGATAACTAACACCTTGTGAGCCCTAGGATGTGTCAGGTTGAGTGTTAAGCCTAAGGGTGTCGTTGGTGACAAAATTCACTACTGGATAAGAAGTAAGTTCTATGTTGTAACCCCAAGTTACAAAATCAGAAACGGAAGCTAAAGAGGTTTTGTGACATGACCAGGTCTCCTGTCTAAGTGGCTAAAAAAGCACACAAACTCAAATGTGTGTGGTTTCCAAACCTCTGCTTTAAACAGCATGCCTCATGACTTTACCTCTGAGGAAGCTTGTGAATATCTTTTTCTCAAGATTTTCCAATTGAAGTTTATATTACTAGGTCAACCTTCTAAAAGGACTTTTTAACCCATAAAGTTCTGACATACAGTGTTTATATTGTTATTATTTCAATTATACCTAAACATCTCTTAAACTGCAATATCGAATTGCAGAGATTGGGCAATGCAGAATTCCTAGCAAAGTTCCTGGCACAGGGCAGGCTCAAAAAATGTTTGCTTCATGATAAATGAATGACATCTACTAGAATGATTACTGTGATAATATACGTATATAGGTATATATAATGTATATAAGCATATAATGTATTTCATAGAATACAATAACCATTTATTAGATTAATAGAAATAGATTCTAATAGTGTATTCTGCAATTCTGTTATGTAATTATCCCGAAAGTCCTCAATTTCACCATCTATAGATGTAGGAGACTGAGAAATAATAAAATAAGCTCAACTGAAAAACAGTGCTGCGGAATTTCCACGTTTGTGGAAACTGTTTCACTTGTGATTGAGACATATAAGAGGGAAGTGGGAAAATATGACTATACACTAAAACAGCAAATGATTTATTTTTATACATTATCTGGGGAAAAAAAGTAAATTATGCTGCTTTAGAATCAGTGGATGCTGTTACTTAAGTGGAATGAAAAGCGATATAACCCATACTAATTAAACTTTCTGTTTTTTAAATGACATTTTATAAGAATCAGAATATTCTGAGGTTATTACTTTATTAGAGTGTCCAAATATATAATTAAAATTTTAAGTCTGGAAAATTCCTGATTACAGAAATCAAAACATCTTACACCATTGGGGCAAACCAGTTTTGGCTTTCTTGGAGTATTAGATAAAATGAAGTGCTAGTAAACTGAGCAAATGCTCTAGCTAAAATATAGACACCTAGTAGTGAAGTGACCTAGGATATAAATGAAAATAACAATTACATAGTTTCAGAGTTGGAAAGAATCTCAGAGACTGAATAAGGAAATGGAGCTTAGAATAAGGAAATGGAGCTCTCATAAATACAACACTAAATACAACAGTCTTTGGAGAAAACCCCAGGTTTACAAAGTGGCAAATTTATCCTCTTTCTACGTACCATGTTGCTTTTTTACAGTCATTGTGGCTACTAGAAAGCCCATTACTTGTAAAACAACAACATGCTCCCTTGTCAGATAATGCTATTGTTAACTGTCTGCTAACCATCCTGACTGAGAAAAGTGATACTTACAGAAGATTGTTTGAAGATTATACAGTCCATCCACTTCTCTAAGTACTCTAAAGTCTTTCCTTGGATTAAACTGGGCCATGAGAAAGCTATATACTTGGACCATATTAGCTTAGCTCCTTGAAGAATTGCCTTCACTGAGTTGTATATTAATGTAATGCCTTCAGCTTTTATTGAAGGGGACTACAAGAAACATCAATATGAAATTCATTACTGCTTTTATTGGGAAAATGTTGACATTACTTGCAATAGCACCCAACTTTCCCTAATATAAAACCCATATGATATTGTTTAAAAAAGAGATTTTTAGCATAGGACAATCGTTCTTTCTGAGGAAATTTATACATCCATTTTTTGGTTAAAGAAAGATAAGTTTCCCCCATGGTTTACTCTCATAGCCAAGAAGCTCAAGATTTGAATCTCAGCATACTCTAGCTATGAACTACAGTTAATGTTCTGGCCCAAATGGTGGACATATTTGCAGTCTATTTTCCTTCATCCTGATTTTCTATTTCTATTTATATCTTATTATAATAATTTAGGTACATGCATTCTTTTGGTAAACTGCCTGAAATGCTTTTGGAACAAGGCATGATGTTTAAAAATGCGTATAAATGAATAAAAACACTTGAAATACGATGTTTTCTATGAATTGCATGGAGTGAATCACAAAACAATGGCACATTTCATGTTAGTTTGGATATTATGGTGCTATGCCTATATTTCAAGTAATTTAATATATAGTGTATTTCCAGAGAATATGCTTTTCTTGGCCAGTGTAGAACCACTGACTCAGATTTAGAAATAAAAACAATCTCAAGAGACAAAATGTATTTTTAAAAATTTAATTCAAATAAACTATGTGCTAAATGCTATGTCAGGTATTGGCAGAGAAATAATGGATAAGACAAAACTATTATCCTCTTAGATCAGGTAACCTACTGTTAGAAACAGATTTGTTTATAATAAAAGTATAATTTAATGAGGTTACATAAAAGAAATTCATGCCAGGTACTGTAGAAAGATAGTGGGGGGATGGCAATTAGATACAATTGGAAAGATTTGAAGGAATAAGTAGTTCATCAGTTAGAAAAGAAAGGAGAGGGCATTTTAGCAAGAGGGATGAACACATCTAATGCCATGGAGATATGTAGGGGCATGGAATTGGGAGATGTTTTTAATGGCTAGAGGAAGCATATGAGCATGGACTTTAGATTTGTGTTCAGTCTTGGATTCACCACTTATTAGATGTGTGATCCTGAGCAAGTAACTTTACTTGACCAATCTTATATTTCCTCATTTCTAACATGGAGATATTCCCAGGCACATAGTAGTAAGTGCACAATAAATAACACACAAAAAAATTTCTTATTATTCATCATGTAAACAAATATATGAGAAGACTATATTTGGACCATATTAGCTGAGCTGCTTGAAGAATTGCTTTCAAAAATTCATTAAAGAGCTGAAAATTAAATGAACAGATTTCTGTTTTAGAAAGATAACTCTGGCACTACTGTAGAGGATGGATTAAAGGGAGACATGATTTAGAGATAATGAGGAATAAAGAGTCTCAAAATAATGAGAGATGGCAAGGGCATGGTCTATGACATATAGGTAGGGGAATGGACACCATTCAATGACTGATTAGGTCTTAAGGGTAACTTCCAAGTTGTTGGTTTCTGAGATTAGGTTTTGCCATGAACTGAGGTATATATGAAAAAAAAAAATAGGCATTTAGGAGATTTTTTGTTTGTTTGTTGTTTCTTTCACTTTTTAAAAGAGATATGTAAAGACTGAAATGTCATATTCATGTAGAAATGCCTAGGGAACAGGTTGGATATATGAGCTTGGAAGTTAAAAGAAAGGTATGGAGTATAGTTGTAGACAATAACCGTGGAAGGTAAGATAAAGGTGTTGGCTGTAGTTGTGATTTGGTTATACTTCATTAATTCATACCATATTTATTGAGCAACTAATATATACTAGGCCCTGTACGAAGGGACAAGGATAAATGATTTATTAAAATAAACATGGTCATTGTTAATCATGGTCAGTGAAGGAGGTCGATATAAGCGTGCAATTACAAACTGTGATAAAGAATTAAATGCAAAAGAGCAGGATACTATACACACTTATAAGGTGATCTAATTATTCAGGGGTGTGGGGAGCAAGTGTTCAGAAAGTTCCTGAGGATTGGTATATGTGCTGAAGATGAGTAGGTTTTACCTATTTGGATATAATAAATAATGAACAGTGTGCTTAGTGTTGCTGACATTCCTACAAGTATGGTCAGTAAAATCCTTAAAGTGAGAATCACTTATGAATAGTAAAAACAAAAACATAAAATAAATTTAAATGACTATCTTTGGGGATAAACAACAGCAGATGCTAAGGAGATTGGATCTACTCTGAACTCAGGCAAAGAATCTCAAAGAACAGAATGAATAGTGGTAGCTGTTTTAAAGGCCTAACAGAAGAGAAAAAGTTGTTTTAAAGGCCTAACAGGAGAGAAAAAGTTGCTGACTTGGGCCTGAAATGGAATCTTGGAGTATAACAGTATTCAATGGATTCAGTGGGGATCCCTTAAGAAAAATGGAAAATTATCTAATCTGAAAATGTAGAGGTTGTTGCTGTCCTTCAGTTACAGGACAATGAATGGAAAGAATTACAGTGAGCTGAGAATTAAACTAGAAGTGAGAACATACACATTATAAGCAATGTTTTCAAAAAGCTTGAATGGAGAAAAAGAGGGTGGAATCTGATAATGGGAGAATGGGTGACATACAATCTGGAGAGAGTTTTGGTTTTGCCTTTATGGTAAATTAAACATATTAAGCATCTTCAGGAATGTAAAGCAAGGAGACACTTGAAAAGGAGAAGATAGCTTTGAAGAAGTAAGAGAAGAAAATAATAACTGATGCTTCAAGATTGAAGAAGGAACAAGAAGAAAGGAATCAAGAGATGGGGTGGAAGAATTAGTCTTGAGGAAGTGGAAGAACACTGGGTGTAAGAGAAGGTTCCAGAAGAACTTGGGAGGTTGCATAAGTAGATATTTTCTTATATGGAAGGGCATAAATATTTGAAGTTGGGTTATTTGATCCACCACTACATTTTTAGAATGATAAAATTTTGTTGACTAATTTCACACCTGAGACTAAAGGTATAGTGTACAAACTTGTGCAAGATCACAGAGCAAGGTAGGCTTTGTCTTCTAATAGAGGGCTCAAATGTGTTTTGAATATGAAGTGAGTGGATTTATTTATTTATTTTCAAAAACTAACTTTAAAGATCAACAGAGCACAATCTACATGAAAACTGTATGTTAAATACATATCTCTTTCTTTCAAACATATAATATTAATATGAATCTCTGAGTGATTATTCTTATGAGACAAATTAATACGTGCCAGTTAACAAACCTTTAATAACTTTTTATATACTCTTTGGATTGACAGATAATTTAAGTGCATTTACTCATGTTTACTAACTTCAAAAAAGAGAACTTCCTCCAGTCTCGTTAAACTGAAAGGATGCCAATTTGGCCGATGGATAAAAACTTTGTATTTCAGGAAAATTATTGTTCTCCACTTAATTAAATCTAAGGATAACTAAAGCAGAGGTAAATTGCACTGAAATATTTTTTTTAGGCAGATGTGCTAGTCTGGGGCACTATACTAGATTTCCTTTTAGTTCTAAGGACCTGGTTATTTCCAAAGTAGGTTTAGGAAATACCTCCCCAGATTCACTTCAATCATGAAAATGGATTGAGTACCCATTGATAAATTCACCACTGTAAAGTTTTAAAAGACTTTCCATGAAGGCAAAGAAGTCTTCTCATTGGTATTACATTGCCAGATTTAATATCAGAAACTTATTTATTCTTTTATCCAATGAAACTTTCTGAAGTGCCTACTAAGTGACTGGCACTGTGCTTGGCACTCTAGCTGTGGAAAAGTGATTAAGAACAAGCAAGGTGCCTGATACAATGTTCCCCTTAACTTATCCACTGAACTTGAACCTCTTATTACTGAAATAATACAAATTTGTTAGTTGTTTTCCTGCAAATTAGGTTGGAACATAAATGATTTCAACCTAGATTTAGCTTCACTATGTGTGATCTGCTATGTGGGTAGAGTTAAATTCAGTATTCATCAGTAGTAGGTTATTGCTTTTAGAATGCATTATCAAGAATGTGTTTTTTGCATTTATAGGTACTTCTCTTTTCCAGGTTCAGGGGTTGAGAAGGCATATTATTTGATATGCCAAATCACAACATCAATTTGATTGACACCCTCATCGCATTAAAAATAATATATCAGTATATTTCTACATAGGGCATTTACACTACAAACCACTATTTTTCTTTTGTGACATATTTACAAAGCATCTTATCTTCAAAAAAAGTTAGTATGAAAGTGCATGTGTAACTAATATAAAAAGAAATAATTGCATAGATAGCATGGAAAAGCAGTATATTTTATGGGGAATGAAAACATCAATCAACAGTAAAATGCAATGGAAATGGTAAAATAACCTAGAAGGTAAGCATGGAAAATCAATCAGATTCCCTTTAATATTTACTCATTGGCTATTAGCATACAAAACATAGCTTATAAAATGAAATAAACCAGCACTCTTATGAGAACTTTTACAGTTTACAAAATTAGGGAAAAAGAGCAAGACTTTTAAACTATAACATCAACTGTTTGTACACTTTAACTGCAATATTGTCATAGAAATTTGAAAAAAAAATCTGTATTCAAATAACTGGAAAGGAAAATCAGCAAGTATATTATTCCAAATTTAATGGAAGGGTATTCAGGTAGATATTTTATAATAAAGGAGCCCTCCAAGTAGAATTTTTACTATTATTAAGACTACTTTCTATCTCATTGTGATATATACAAAGCCTCCTCATAAGACAAATGAATAATAATCTATAGACTAAGAAAGGAAACGGCTATTTATCAATGCACAAAACTCCCACTTCCTTCAGTACTTGAAACCTAAAAATAGACACCTGAAATAATTACCAAAGAAGTTAATCTTCAAAACAAATACTTTTTCTCTTATAGACTGCAGGAGCAACTTAAAATGTCTAGGCATTCCTACCTAGTTACTTATTCCATACCACATGGGAGAGATTACGATGCTGCCAGTCTTTTACATCCAAGCAACAGAGATGGGGGTAGGTGAAGAGTAACTCAGCCCACTTGACTGATAGGGCCTGAAATTCTATAACTGGTAAAGTTAATGCCCACTTTTCTTTTCCAAATCTTTTTCCTATAAACCAGCGTGGTTAAGAGCATGAATTTAATGGTCAGGCAGATCTGGGTTTAAGTATGCTTATTAATTTGTGTGAGCTTGAGCAAGTAAATAACTTCACTAAGCCATCCATAGCTTCTTCATCAGAAAAAAAGGAGAATTAAAAAGAAACCCTAGTTATAAAGTTGTAAAGATTACATGAGAGAACATATATAAAAAACTTAGCACAGTGCCTGACACACAGAGCTCAAAAGATGCTAGGAAGTGGTTTTAACAGAAGTAATACTACCAGCACTCCTAAAGGATTTCAGGCAAGAGTGTACTTTGAAAGAAATCTTTTATGTTTGAATGTTCTTAATGTCAGTTTTGAGGAACAGTGTCTGTTGCAAGCTAAATCTGTTGGGGGATTCTCTTAATCACGGTGAGAAGGAAGTTCTCACTTACCTTGTCATTTACTACACTCTTTCCATCCCAAGCCCATCCTCTTTTGGTGAAGTAATTAACAGTTGCAAATTCAATTAGGGCAGAGAACACAAATGCATAACAAACAGCAATAAACCAGTCCATGGCAGTTGCATAAGCCACTTTGGGGAGAGAATTCCGAGCACTGATGCTTAGAGTGGTCATTGTGAGAACAGTTGTTACTCCTGCAGAAAGATAGGAAGCAAAAACATCAACAAATACCAGCAGGACAGCATTGGAAATACTTTTTTTTTTTTTTCCCCAAAGGTACTTTCAGTGCCACCTCTAGCCACTAAAAAACCAAAGAAAAATCTTCAGAAAGAAAACAGTACAAAGTTAATTATCGTAAATGGTTATTATGCTTTTTGAAGTGATGACTCTGAAATGCTTTCATTTTTCATTTTTGTTTGTATGAATCTCCTTTTTCTCTTAAATACCATTGAGGTTAGAAAGACTGGTGAAACTGAAGTCTAATTTCCTATAAGGAAAGAAGGACTTGATATTGACCCATTGTCCATTAACATTAATTTTTAAAAAAATCTTTCACAAACCCTCACATTAATTTGTTCATTATTTATTTGAATCATTCTAAGCAGACGACCAATCATCCACACTAGTAGTCACAATAGAACTATGATTAAGAAGTTCTTCATTCTAAGTATAGCTACCTAAGTATGAAATTAATTCTGGATTGCCTAGCATTGTGAGGACATAATTTCTTTCCTAATGAAGCTTAGAATCTGCAGAAAATAAAACAAGCATCTAAATCCCAAACCTTATAAAATTTAAGTCACTAAAAAAGTATATTTTATACCTTTGTTGGTTTAAAAAATAATTTCGTTCCTTGCATTATAAAGCTTTTCTGCCTATAGTCAGGGAAGTCACAATGGTTAAGTAAAAAGAAAGCAATAACTCAGAAGCCAGTCACAGTATCAGCAGTCAAAATGTCTACAATTACCTGTTTTATCAGAGATTCAAGAGAGGATTAGTTATGTACATAGGGGATACATTAAATTAAAAGACAATTGAAATGTTAAAGAAATGTTCATTCATATACTGAAATTTTTTATATTTTATTTTTTACTTTCCCTTAGGATAAATAAAACAGTCTTTTTTCTCTCTTACCATAGAGTTAGCAGTTCAAAATAGCAATAATTCTATTTAATCATGAGTGAATGCATCTGGGAATATGATGGTAGTAGTAGGAATAAAAGGTAGAAAAATAAATTTAGCTCACCTGCTGCCGAGTCAATATTAAAAAACACATTTACAGAAATACATTGTGTTTGCATGCATCAAACTGTGAAAGGTTTTAGATGGTGTCTTCTTTCGAGAATTTGGTAGAGGAGAATAATTAAATAGAATACAAGCCAGATACACCCACACATACCCACGAACACAACCATATCCACCTGTACACACACACACACATATATATATACATGGCAATGCAAATGACGAATCAATATATGAAAATATATTTAACTTCACCAGCAGTTAAGGAAAAAAAAAAGCAATAATGAGATACCTTTTTAAAACAATATTATCAGCAAAATGTTAGCAAAACTTTAAAAGAGTGATACTATCCTGGCATTGAAGAGGATGTGGAGCAATTGACATCCTCTTTAATAGGGATTACAGATATCTAAGAGACTGTTGCCTAATCTGAGGTCATAAAGATTTAGGCCTATATTTTCTTTTGAGTTTTATAGTTTTAGTTCTTACATTTAGGTCTTTGGTCCTTTTTGAGGTGATTTTTGTGTATGGTAGATGTCCAAATTCATTCTTTCGCATGTGGATAGCCAGTGGGCCCAGCAACATTTGCTGAAAAGACTTTTCTTTCCCCATTAAATGATCTTAGCACTTTTGATGAAATCAATTGATCATAGATATATGGGTTTACTCTGGACTTTCAATTCTATTCCATTAATCTACATGTCTGTCCTTATGCAAATTTCACAGTTTTGATAACTTATAGCTTTAGAGTAAGTGCTGAAATTGGGAAGCAGTTCTCCAAATTTCTTATTCTTTTTTCAGATTGTTTTAGCTTTTCAGGGTCCCTTACACTTTCCTATGATTTTATGGTCAGTTGCTCATTTTTTCAAAAAATGGTCATTGGAGTTTTAATAGGTATTGCATTGAATCCCTTGTTTGGGGAAGTATTACCATCTTAACTACATTAAGTCTTCCAATTCCCAAATATAGGATACATATCTATCCATTTTAATCACATATACATATATCATCTCCATTTATTTAGAACTTTAATTTCTTTCAGCAACATTTTATAGTTCTCAGTATACAAGTTTTTCATCTTTAAACTTAAATTTATTTATAGGCATTTTATTCATTTGGCTGTTACATAAATAAAAATAGCTTCCTCTTAATTTCCTTTTCAGATTGTTCATTGCTAGTGTATACAAACAAAACTGATTTTTTTAATGTTGAGCTTGTACCCTGAAACTTTGCTGAATGTATTAGCTCTAATAGTTTTTATGTGGTTTAATAAAAGTTTTCTATGTATAAGAACATGTGATCATGTGATCTGCAAATAGAGTTTTACTTCTTCCTTTCCAAATTGGATGCCTTTTATTTGTTTTTCTTGCCTAACTGCCCTAACTAAAGCCTGAAGTATGATGTTGAATAGAATTAGTGAAAGCAGACATCCTTGTCTTGTTCCTGATGTTAGAGCAAAGACTTTTCATCTTTCACCTCTAAGTGTGATGTTAGCTGTGGGCTTTTCTTTGATCCTCTTTGTTGGGTTAAAAAAGTCCTTTTCTAGTGCCAGTTTGTTGACTGTTTTTATCATGAAAGATGTTTCATTTTGTTTTTCAGAATCTACTGAGATGATTTTGTGTTTTTTCATATTTCATAAATATGTTTGGTATTACATTGATTGCTTTTTGTGTGTTAAACCAACCTTACATTCCTGAGGTAAATTCTACTTGGTCACAGTGTGCAATCCTTTTTATATGTGGCTGGTTTCAGTTTGTTAGTTTCTTGTTGAGGACATTAACATCTATATTCATAAGGGATGTTGATCTGCAGGGTTTTTTATTTCCCTTGTGATTTCTTTGTCTGGTTTTGGTATCTTGGCAAAATGGCTCCATAGAATGAGTCAAGAAGTTCCCTCATCTATTTTTTCAAAGAGTTTGAGAAAGAATGGTGTTAATTCTTTCAATATTTGGTAGAATTAACCAGGAAAGCCATCGGCCTTAGGCTTTTATTGATTTTTTTGATTACCCACTTCATGGCTTTACTTGTTATAGATTTATTCAGACTCTTCAGTCAGCTTTGGTAACTTTCTGATTTGAGGAATCCGTCCAGGTTATATAATTTTTTGGCATACAGTTGTTCACAGATTCCCTTATAATTCTTTTTATTTCTACAAGGTCAGTTGTAATGTGCCCTCTTATTTCCTGATTTAAAAATTTTGAGTCTTCTCTCTTTTTTTTCTTGATCAGTCTAACTAAAGACTTGACAATTTTGTTGACATTTTTAAAAACCAACTTATGGTTCTATGTTGATTTTCTCTATTGTTATTTATATTCTCTATTCCATTTATCTCTGTTCTAATTTTTATTAATTCCCCCCTTCTTGCTTTGGGTTGCATATGCATTTTTTTTCTTTTAGTTTTTAAGGTGGAAAGTCAGGATATTAATTTGAGATCTAAAAAAAATAATGTAGATGTTTACAACCATAAAATTCTCTTTGAGAAATGCCTTTGTTGTATCCCACAAGTTATGGTATGTTGTATTTTCATTTCCATTCATTCTAAAGTATTTTATACTATCTCTTGTGATTTCTTCTTTGACCCAATGGTTATTTAGAAGTTTCTTATTTAATTTCTACATATTTGTAAATTTTCAAATTTTTATCTATTATTGATTTCTAATTTCATTCCATTGTGGCCAGAGAACATGCATTGTATGATTTCAATCTTTAAATTTATTGAGAGTTGTTTGTGGACTAATGCATTGTCTTCCTGAAGAATGTTCCATGTACATTTAAGAAGAATGTACATTCTGCTTTTTTTGGGTGGAGTATTCTATAGATGTCTGCTAGATATGGCTGGCTTATACTGACATTCAAGTCTTCTATCTTCTAGTTCTAGCCACTATTGAAAGTGGGGCATTGAACTCTTCAACTATTATTTTTGGACTGTTAATTTCTCCCTTCAATTTTGTCAATTTATAGTCATGTATTTTTAGGCTTTTTTGTTGGGTGCATATATATTTATAACTGTTATAACTTCTTGATTGACTCTTTTATCATTATTTTATATTCTTATTTGCCTCTGGGAAAGTTTATTGTTTCAAAATCCATTTTGTCTGTTATCAGTGCGGACAATCAAGCTCTTTTTTTTGGTTATATACTATTTCCATCCTTTTATTTTACCCTTATTTGTATCTTTGAATTTAAAGTTAGTTTCTTGTAGACAGCATATAGTAGGATCATGTTTTATTTTTTGTTTTTTATCCATTCAGCCAATTTCTGCATTTTAACTGATGGATTTAATCTATTCACATATAACAATTTCTGATAAGAGAAAAGTTACTTCTGCCATTTTCTATTTATTCTCTATAGGTATTTTATATATTTGTTCCTTTGAGAACAAAGGAACAAATATATAAAATCTTTGAGAATCTTTTTCTTTTGACACTTTGAATATGATATCCTACGGTCTCCCGGCCTCCATGCTTTCTGATGATTTGTTAGCTGTTAATCATATTGAGAGTTCTCTTTACATGAGGCATCCCTTTTCTCTAAATGGTTTCAAGATTCTCTTTTTTTCCAGTTTGATTCTGATGTATGTATTCGTGGGTCTCTTTAAATTTATTCTATTACTGGTTTACTGAGCTTCTTGAATGTGTTGATTTGTGTTTTTCATTAAATTTGAAAGTTTTTGGCCACTATTTCTTCGAATATTTTTAAAACCTTTATCTCTCTCCTTTCCTTCTGTGACTACCATTATACATATACTGACATGCTTGATAATATGCCTCAAGTGTCTTGGGCACTGATTATTTTTCCTCATTTTTTTTCCTTTCTGTTCCTCATACTTAAGAATCTTAATTGACCTATCTCTGAATTCATTGATTCCTTCTTCTGACTGCTTAAATCTAATGTTAAGCTCTTCTAGTAAATTTTTATTTTCAGTTATGGTACTTTTGAATTACAGAATTTCTACTTGTTTACTTTTTATAATTTCTATCTATTGATTTGATATTCTCTGGTGAGACATCATTATTATACTCTTCTTTCATTCTTTAGACATGGTTTCCTTTAGCTCTTCTATTTTAACTAATGTAGCTTATTTAAAGTCTTTGTCTACTTAGCCCAACATCTGGGCTTCCTTAGGTATAGTTTCCAATGAATCTTTTTTTTTTTGGTAAATGGGCTATACTTTTTTTTTTAATTTGCAGAACTTATATTTTTGTTGTAAACTGGACTTTTTGAATACTGCAATGTGGCAATTCTGGAAATCATATTCTTGCCCTCTCCAGGGTCTTTTGTCAATTACTGCTTGTTGTATTTATTGTCTTTGTTTGTTTAGTGACTTTTCTTAACTAATTCTGTAAAGTCTGTATTCTTTTCATTTGGGACCATTAAGTCTCTGTTTTCTTAGCTTAGTAGTCATCTAATGATTGCATAGAGTTTTTCTGAAACACTTGAAACCAAAAAAATCTCTCAGTCTTTGTCCAGTGATTCTGTGTGCAGGTTGGGATATGTCTTCATCATTCAACCAGGCAGTTTACAACTCTGCCTTCTCATCCACTTCCTGCTTGTGTAGAGGCTCAAGGTCAACAAGAGGGGAGAGCTTTGGGCTTTCTCAGTCTTTTTTTGTGTATTCACATAGCTCTATGTATGCATGTGGCCTTCTAGATTCCAGGAAATGTGTCAGTGCTTTTCAAATCACTTATGTACAATTCATTCACCAGCTTTTCCTCTCAAACCTTTTGGTTAGCCCACTGTTTGCCCCAGATGTTATCCACTGCCTCAGGCAGAAGCAGCTAAAGTATTTGCCTGGAAATGCTTTCAGTATGCATCCTTCAGGTGGTAGCTTTGGCACTGGGGGAATTCTGAGTCAAGTGAAATAAAAACAAGCTTTTTGAGAAGATCTTCCAGGGAGGCATCATACAGATGAAGTAATGATAATTCTTTTTGGATGAGCTCCATTTTCCTCCTTCTGGTACCAGGAATTCAGGCTTTATTTTCAAGACTACCACTTAGGTAGGGAGTGGGTATAGGACTAGTGTAAGTTGCAACACCATAAAGATTACTATTCTCTACCAAGATTCTACCATTTTTCTTGAATACATGTACTCAGGGTTGCAAGCTGTTGGCTAGTTTCCAAAGTTCTGAAAAAGCTGATTTTAACAGTTTTACCAGTTTCTTATTGCTTTTATGAAGATGTGGGATTTTAGTATTTCTTACTCCATAGTTTTTGGTAATGTCACTTCTAACATTTTGAGGGTCTACCCTGAGACCTAGGAGTTATCTTTCTAGATAAGCCAGGGCAGTATTAAATACTGGATAACAGTATAGATATTTCCTCAGAAGGCCTTATCATCAGATGGCTTGGGTTTGAATTCTGGCTCCATTACTTGCTGCCTGTGTGATTTTGAGCAAGTTTCTCAACTATTCTCATTATGTTCATCTTCAAAATAGAATTTTAGACTATATCTACTTCAGAAGAATGTTGTGAAGGTTAAGTATGCATTTACCACAAAGCCTGGAACATTGTAGGAATTTATTAAATGTTACTTATTTTACTTCTCTTTTTCATTGTTATTACTATTACGTCTATCAGAAATCTGCTTTACTTAAATGATAGCAGAAAAATATTTAAAGGTAAATGATACACAAGGCCCTTTACATGAACACTGCTTATAAAAGTAAGAAAGTGGCAAAAGTGGCACAGTCAGTATTTGGGAAATAGTTTAATAAATTGTTGAATACCTACATTAGTAATACCAATACAATATTGAAAAGAATAAAGTTGGGCTATACATTGATGGCAAAAAATCTACAATACATTTTGCTTAAAAATGTTTCATGATTCAAGATTCATGAAAATATACACAAATGAATTTGTGCATCAATATAGATATACTGCATGAACTTAGTAAAAAAAAAATCAGAAAAGACACTCATCTTAAGTTACCACTTTGGTAACTTTAGGGGAGAAGATAGCACATGGTTTGGAATGATGAAACAGAACTGGACTTGGGACTGATTTTTCAGTGTTTTACTTTTTTTGGTATTTTATCAGGTAAACATAAAAGGACAAAATCTCTAAGGATACAATCTAAGACAATAATATTAGTTACTTTGGGGAATTAACATTGAAGGAAAGTCATTTTTAAAAATTTTTCCTGGAGTGAAACTGCTTTGCTTCTGTGATAAGAAAAAATACAAAATTTTTGATTTAAACAAGAGATACTTAATGACTTTTAATCTTTTCTAATTCAAGTGTGAATTCTTGGGAACAACTGATAGATACATTAGTGTTGACTAACTTAAAGAAAATCTACAAAAAAATGCATGTTCAAGTTATGGCAAACTATAAATTTAACTATGATTCTAAGTCTATACTGCTAGCTTAAAATTAGATTTGAGTCTAGTCATTCAAGCCAATAAAACGTTATAGCAATTTCAATATGAATCTACTAGGAGGCTCTTTTTCACCATATTCAAATCTTCCCTATATCTAAACTTTATTTTCTTTCGTCTGATTGTGGAAACTTGACATTAAAATTGTTAACATGGACAATAAGCTCCTTTCTCCTTCCCTCCCATCCTTCCCTTTCTTCCTTTTACTGGAGGGCTAAGATTCTCATATGTCAGCTCTTCTGCCTGCTCATTGAGTCTAGCCTGGTCCCATTACACTGTAGATAGAAGAGCTAAGAATTAAAGAGCTGCACTTAGCTAGAAACCTCACAAACCTTCCACAAGCCCATCTCCCAACAATGGGCATTTTTCTATACCTAGTAGGGCCTCCATAAATGAATATTCCCACAACATTACTTTAACAGACTTGTGTCTTCCCTTATCACCACTGTGTGACCACTGAATCCCAATGCTTCTTTGGGAAGCCTAAGTTTCTTTTTCAGTAAAATAAAAGGCAGGTATTTTAAAGTGCTTTCAGCACTAAAATTCTATGCATATACGTGAAAAATATGCGACCATTCCCCATACACAGACAATATCTAATGTATAGCTATTTTATATTCTGATTTTATTCTATGTAATATTTATTTCAAGGTGTAGGTGCCAAAAACCTCAACTCATAGTAGCTGAGAAAATGGTGTCAAAGTAAAGAAATGCTTAGTATTGAGTGAAAATATACACTGAAAGGAGAAAATCAAATCAGGGGAAATGATTTCAGCACAGAGACTGAGACTGTGGGCTCCACGGCCCGATGCCTGAATTCTAATTTTGTGACCTTAGGGAAATTCCCTAGCCTCTTCGTTCCACAATTTCCTCATTTGTAAAGTGGGGATTAGGGATAGTGTTTTCCCATCCTGTTGCTATAGCAACCAAATGAGTTACTGCATGTAAAGCAATGCCTCTGTTATAAAAAAAGACACCTCAGTGTGTGTGCGGAAAAAAAAACATCACTCTGAAAGCAAAGTCAGGACATATTTAAATCAGAAAAATAAAATACTCCTTGAGACCTTTATCCCCATCAAATGCTTGTTTGTGGTTAGGGTGTGGGAAGTTAGGAAGAACTGTCAGAAACCAAACAGGCACAAAAACTGCAATAGAACAGAAATGTCAAATTGTTTGATACCACCTGCTGGCTACTGCTAGAAATGGCAGAAACAACAGACATCCTGGAAACAACATGGTGGATTTGGATTCCACACCCCACCCCTGCCTGCCCCTTCAGCCCCATGGACAAAGCAATAATCACCCCTTCCCCCCCAAAATGATAATAATAACATTTACAAATACAGTATAAGTGCACTATGAAAGGTTGCTATTTTAGTTTATTTTTAAGGTTGAAATTTTAACGCATAACTGTACTACATCTGAATAACAAAATAGTTGAAACTTCTGTGTGTTAGAGACAGAAATTAGAACTTGGATAGCATATCATTGTCCTAAAACCTAATTATCTCAAATTCCACTAATTTAAAATTTGTGAACTATTGATTATAATCTAGAAGAACATGACCGAAAGGTTAATTATAATGTAGACAACACTGTGAGGGATTACAAAGTTTTCTTTATGCTTACCTGAATACATCATGGATTTAATAAATCCAAAACTCATATCCCTTTCCCCAAACCCTTTGTATCTTGATGTCCCTTTCTCAATGAAAGGCCTCTGAGATCAGAATGAAGTCATTTTCATATTCTGTCAGTTTGGGCAACACATGGTTTCCTCTCCCTAGAATCTTTTCCTTGTCACACATCCTTCTTTTTTACCTAGCTAAATCCTATTTCTTCTCTTAAGTTATTGAGTACCTACTTACTGCAGGTACTTTTTGTAGGCACTGGGAACATACCAATGAACAAAATAGCAAAGATTCCTGCACCTAAGGAATGCACATTGGACTAATGCTGCAGTACACACAGCTCAACTTGTTCTTTCTGCAGGATTTCATCCATAAAGGAAAAAAAATAGGCACCTATGACCTGGTCCTATGCATACCTCCATAGGTCATATCTTTTTTAAATTTTCTGTTGTTTTACATGACTGTATATCCCCAATAAGCTATATGGATTAGAGTTTGTTTGTCTTCTTCTCCCCAAAATGTATAAGTGTGCATAACAGAGGGTAGGAGATCATTAAATAGTTTTTTAATTGAAACTACTCCCCCAATGATCTGTAATTGATAAGCCTTTATTTATTAGGATAATGGCAAGAAATCTCTTCCTTCTTTTATAAAGCAAGTAGGCATTGAGTTCCCATTCTGTGCTGGGCTCTGTGGAGCTGTGAATGGAATGCGAGCCAAACCAAATCAGTTCTCTACGAGACATTTTTTCAAATGAGCACAAAGTAACATAACATCACAAGTGGGCAGGGTCTATGATGAACTGTAATGGGGTGACCTACCTAGACGGGAATTTGGGTTAGACTTCCCCAGGAAATGAAGGGATAAGTTAAAATGGTCACCAGACAATGGAAGATAATACTAGACTGAGGAAAGAATATGCACAGGACCCAGCCCAGAGACATGGGTAAACATGGCATTGCGAGGCATGGAGAGAATCCTGCAAGGTGGGAAGGCAGAAGACAAGGGTTTCGTGAAGAGGAGGCGAGAGGGGGAGACAAGAGCCAGACTATCCAGGGCCTGTTTGATGGTGTTCAGGTGATATAAATTCTTTTCAAGAGCAATGGGAAAGCTTTACAGAGTCCATTTTAAACTGGTTAGTGACATGGTCAGTATTTCTTGTTTAAAAGATTACTCTGGATATTGTTCCTCTAGAGTTAAGGTGGTTGCTTTTTTCTTTATTTTTTTCCAGCATATTCTGTTTGCCTTTTGTTTACTGTAGTTTGAATACGATATGACTAGGTATGTTTACTGTTTGTTTTGATTTGTTTTGTATTTATCCTTCTTGGTGTTCTCTGAGCTTTTGGACCTATGGTTTGGCCATTAATATTTGGCAAGTTTCAGCCTGTTAATGTCAAATATTTCTTCTGTTCTTACTGTCTTCTTCTTCTGATATTCCAATTATGACTATGTTACACCCGTTAAAATGGTAGCAAAGTTCCTGAATGTTTTGTTGTTTTGTTTTTGTTGTTGTTTATTCAATTTTCTTTTCCTCTTTGAATTTCAGTCTGTGAGGTTTCTAATGATCTACAGACAAGCTCAGTGATTCATTCTTCAGCCTTATTGAGTTGATTGATGAGCCCACTAAAGGCATTTCTGTTATTGTGGTTGTTGTTTTTTTTAATTTCTATCATTCCTTTTGATTCTTAGAGTTTCCATCTCTCTGTTTATATAACTGATTTCTTCTTGGATGTTGTTTCCTTTTTCCATTAGAGACATTAACATATTAATCATAGTTATTTTAAATTCCTTGCCTAATAATTCCAACATCCCTGGCATGTCTGAGTCTGGCTCTGTTGTTTGCTTTTTCTCTTCCAACTGTGTTTTGTTTTTTATTTTTCCTTTTGGCATGCCTTCTAAATTTTTCCCCAAGTTTTATGAAGATATAATTGGCATGCATCACTGATAAATTTTTGTTGAAAGCTGATCATGTTGATTTGGGTAATAGGAACTGAGATAAATAGACCTTAAGGGTAGGATTTATGTTAACTTGGCTAGAGGTTGGCTGTGTTTAATGTTTGCTGTCATTATAGGTGCCGCAGGATTCAAGGTTTTTTTGTGTTCTTGCTGTGGCTTCACCTTTTGACTTTGGACTTCCCTAGCTACTCCGCCTCCCAGGGAGTCTGTGTCTTCAGCTCTTTCTGCTGTAAGCTGCTGCTATTCTACGGGCGTCACTTTGGCGTGGCGGTAAGGTGTACGGGAGGGAGACTGGTCTACAATCTTCTGATTAGATCTCAGGCTTTTAGGCAGCCCGTGTCTCAGACTGTAGCTTCACAAGTGTTTCTCCACTTGTACAGCTTTCTTCCCCATTCTGCTTACTCCTTGCAGCGGCTGTAGCATGCCCAATCTATTTCCTTGATGCTCTGATCTCTGTTGATAGTATTTCATTTCCTCAAACCTCCCTAGGTGAGAGAGTAAGACTAGAGGGCCTGGCGTGGGAGGTCTGGCCTTCTGTCAGCTGGGATGAGGCTCTGGCCAAGTCCCTTCCCCTGGACGCGGGCTTTGGCTCTGGAGAAGGCTCTGGGTATAATTCAAAAAAGCTTCTTCTCCCTTGCCCTTTCCTCTGCCATTGTCAAAAATGGATATTTCTCACATCTTTCCCTTGAGAATCTAGTGGGGTTCCGGGGAGGTAAAGCCCACGAATATGTGGGGATCCCCCATAAGACTGTGGCCTTAGGAGTTTCTTACATTCACATGAGTACACGCTCAGTTTCTAACAATTCATGACAATGACCATTCAAGTGCCTCTACCAGATGCTTAAGCAGCGTCTCTTTCAGCTAAAAAGAAAATCTTAGCTGTGTCTCTCAGTGCGTCTGCCTCTTCACAATTTGGGATGGCAGTTTGCCTGTCTCCTTGATTCTCGTACGAATGCAGTAAAAGCCCTTAATTTTCATTTGTTTAGCTTTTTCTTATTGTAAAGATGGGAGTGACAGCTTGCAAGCGCTTCACATGTCAGTGCTGAAACCTGAAGCTCAGCGCCTTGATTTTAATACATGATTTTTTATAACTTCCCATGTCATACGTATATTTTTTCTCTTCTGGGTTTCTGGTTGTGTCTGGGTAGTTGAGTTTGACAGTTAATCAGAAAAGCTAGGTAATATTTAGCAAGGTAATGAATCAATATAATATAGACAACCTTCTGGAAGTAAAGAATGAACTGATAATCAGCAGATGATGATAGTCAACAAGGCAAATTCATAAATCTCTGCATTTGGCCAGAGCAATTAAATTTGAAACAGATGCTCTAACAGTTCACTGTGTTCCTGCTACTGCATCTTAAAAGAAGAACTTTGAAGACATTTAAAAATGAATTAAAAGAATTATAATATATGTCAGAGTTTGTATATCACTATATCGACATCATTTAAAAATAACTTGTTAAAAACAGGAAAATTCAAGAAATCAACCAAGTTTTTAATCATATGTACCTGATTTATTCAATCAGCTTGCCTCATATTTGTTCCCCCACTAACTGGCTTGATTATATTTTTGGCAAAAATATTACTTGTAAAATCTGGCCAAATTATTTAATGCTTCACTACAAGCATAAGCAAAATCATATTTTAAGATTGAAAGTACGAAGAAAATTCATACAGTAATGTTACTGACCCTAATTTAACATCTGTGCACACTAGTTGTTAAATTAATAAGATATTAAGAACCTTCATGGATACAGACTGCAATTTATTTGCAATCAGTGTATGTGAAAGTACATATACATACATGCATATGAATATTCAGGAACTCTGGGGCATCAGTGGTGGAGCCTCAAGCTATGAGGAAGAATTAATATACCAAGTCTGTGTTGAGTGCCCCTTCCAGGTTATCAGAGCGCACCCTGAATATTCCCAGAACATAACATATCATAATATAAACCATTGTTTACCTTCCCTTCTCCTCAAACAGACTGTAACCTCTGTGAGTGTAGGAATAACATCTTTTTTGTTTACCTTGTGTTGTTAAGGTCTAGCAAAGTGTCTGGCACATATTTTCTAACTGAATGGATTAATAAATATAGTTTTGAAGCAAATGCACCTATTTGTGTGGATATAGACATATATTATAAATGAGTGGGTATGTTTGTGTATGTTTGGGGTTAAATACATAGATACACAAAAACAGTCTGATACTAGCTATTTTTTTCCCAGAATTCAATGACTAGGGAAGTGGATGCCTTGGAAGCTTTGGGATTAAGAGATGTCCGATCATTTAAACAGTTTTAAGTAAATATTTTATGTGCTCCATAAGTCTAATCAAAATATTATATATGTAACAATATATTATATATATAATACACACAAAATAGTGTGTACATAGTATATGGTGTACTATACACTATGGTGTACTATATACTAATATATAATGTGTATATATATATATATAACATATATAGTTATACATGTAATATATACATATATAAAATTACATAAATATACTAATGTTATGGTTAATTCTTAGAAAAGTTATTAAGCTAAGCACCAACTAAAGACTGTTCTCTGGTGTGAGCAATTAGGAAAGCAGACAAGATAAAATGAAAGTACCACCTCATCCTCTCTCTCATTTAACAATTGTGGTGGAAGACATCCAAGGGTATGATTGTTGTGGTGTCAGAGACCTAGGCTTCCTCTTTCTTGTTTCTCTGCCAGTTTTAAGGTAGTGCCCATGTCCTTGAGGTTGAAGAGGGCTTGCCAGCACTTGGCCTGCATTCCAGCAAACAAGAGGGGAGGGAGAAGGAGGGGCATATAAAATATTTAGGTTCTTAATATCTTATTAATTTAACAACTGGTGTGCATAGATGTTAAATTAGGGTCAGTAACATTACTGTATGAATTTTTTCTTCTTACTTTCAATCTTCAAATACGATTTTGCTTATACTTGTAGTGAAGCATTAAATAATTTGGCCAGATTTTACAAGTAATATTTTTGCCAAAAATACAATCAAGCCAGTTAGTGGGAGAACAAATATTAGGCAAGCTGATTGCATAAATCAGGTACATATGTCTTTGAGAACTTAGTCATATGGTGACATCTAGCAGTAAGGGAGGCAGGGAAATGAGTGGGTGTGTACATTAAGTCAGTGTAGTCTTCACTTGATGTACACAGCTAGAATTGAGACTTCTAATGTTCTATAAGTTATTAGGGAATAGCTAATCATCTCTGACAGATGGAGGCCTGTGATGCTCTAGGCACAGACTATATAAATTATCTGAAAAATTGGGAAAGGAAGAAAGGAGTGTTATATATTAACCCTCTAACATATCAAACTACCTACTAAAGCAAAACTCTACATACCTACATACACTGGCCTCCTGCAAGTCATTCCAATGGGCTTGCCTTTGCAATGCAGCTTTGAGACATCCCAAGGCCCACTTCCCAATAGTTTGGTCTATCAAAATAGAGATTCTAGACCTACTATTTTCCATGCACATTCTGTCTTTTGACCACTCTCTTCTTTAGTTCTCTCTGTAGGCTGTTCGTTACCACTCGTAGCTCGATTGTTCAGATTCCATGAGGAATTCCATAATTGCTCTTCTACTCCTCTTACTTTACTGTTCTCTCTGGGCAATATAATTCACTCTCATTTCCTAACCTGTTCCCACATGACAAATATCTTTAAGGATGTATCTTATGAACTCCAGTGCCAAATATCCCACTCTGGCCTCTTCTGGATATCTCTAATGGGCTCATAAAAGTTTTTAAGCTTCCTATATGACGTTAATTTTTTTTTAGATTTTTAAAAATTAATTAATTAATTAATTTTTATTTTTGGCTGCGATGGGTCTTCATTGCTGCGTGTGGGCTTTCTCTAGTTGCGGCAAGCAGGGGCTACTCTTTGTTGCGGTACACAGACTTCTCATTGTGGTGGCTTCTCCAGATCACAGGCTCTAGGCACACGGGCTTCAGTAGTTGTGGCATGCAGGCTCAGTAGTTGTGGCTCATGGGCTCTAGAGTGCAGGCTCAGCAGTTGTGGCACATGGGCTTAGTTGCTCCACGGCATGTGGGATCTTCCCGGACCAGGGCTCGAACCTGTGTCCCCTGCATTAGCAGGCGGATTCTTAACCACTGCGCCACCAGGGAAGCCCGATATTAGTTTTTTAATTAAAAATCTATCCAGTCTACTACACGTCTGCACTTTGTTATACATGAGTATACAAAAAATATGAATTATATGCTCAGGGAGAATATAATCTACTGGAAGATGCAGATAATCAATAGGCAAATTTCGCAGATGGTGTAATAAATAACAGAGAAAATATGGGGTGCTCTGAAACTGCCTAAAAAGTACCTGTCCAAGATTTTGGGATCAGAGAAGGCTTCCTACAGGAAGTGATATATAAAAGGAAATTTGAAGAGTCTGAGGAATATGTTCAATGAAGAAAAAACATGTTCCTGGGTCTAATGTAGGTCAGTGTAGCAAAAGGTGCCCTCACAACAGGTTAGGTTGGGGAGGCCCATGAAGGCTGCATAAACATGGTAAGTGTTTCAGTCAATGGCTGTAACGTACAGTCACGGAAAAGTTTCATGCAGGAGAGGGTTATGTGACTAGATTTGAGTTTTGAAGAAATGATCACTCTTGCCACACTGGTGTAGAATGGAATGAAGAATAGTAAGACTAAGGACAGAGAGATCAGAGAAACCTTTTATAATAATCCCACACGTTAAGTGCCATTAGAATCTCAAATTTTAAGCCTTCACAACTGAATTCTATAGTCTAAGGCCAAACCTCCCAACATCTGCCCATAATTCTCTATGTACGGGAATGATGTTTACATTATCTAGTCACTAAAGTAGAAATATAGGAGTATTCTGCAATGCCTAATTTCCTCTCCCCTTCGATTCACTATGTCCTGCATATTCTTTCCTCCCTAGCTTTCTCTAAGATCTATAACTCTTACTTATACCAGTATTCATTGTCCTATAAGGACTTAATTATTTCTCACCCCAGATAATATTCAACTGTCTCTTAACTAGTCACCCTCCACCACTAATCCATTTCAGTCTATTTATACAATATTCCCCATAATAGTCTTCCCACTAAACTCAAATGCCTCAGTTTACTCCCTCACTAAAATACCCTTCAAGCAGTTTCCATGGCTTTAGTGCGGAATGTAAGGCTGTACACGAACTGGCCTCTGTCTAACCATCCTTACAAACAAATGAATCCCATGCCTGAGATACACCGAGCAATAATCTGCTTCATATGCTCCATGTTGCTTTTGATAATTGAGCACCCTCTGCTTAGAATATGGCCTTTTCCATTATGCTAATTTGCAAGGCTTGACTCGATTCTTCTTCCCTTGGGGTTTCTCTGACTTCCTCAGATTTAACTGCTTCCTTCTTTTTGCTCTTACCTTATTTTGGAATATTTCTCTCCCAGCACCTATGATCCTCTATATCACTTATTTATTTACATGTCTCTCTCACTCCTCCATACTCTGAGCAGCCTATAGGCACGTGGAAATGCTACCACCTCATTCAGATTCTGGCAAGAGTAAATCCTTATTTTTTGTTGGTTCATCAAATGAAATAATTAATTTAAAAATCTGTGAACTGGGAGACCATATTCACAAATTCTATAAGAAGGAACATACAGGTTAAGAAGCTAATAAGCTTTAGAATGAAACAGAGGGCTTCCCTGGTGGCGCAGTGGTTGAGAATCTGCCTGCCAATGCAGGGGACACGGGTTCGAGCCCTGGTCTGGGAAGATCCCACATGCCACGGAGCAACTAGGCCCGCGAGCCACAACTACTGAGCCTGTGCTCCACAACAAAAGAGGCCGCGACAGTGAGAGGCCCGCGCACCACGATGAAGAGTGGCCCCCACCAGCCACAACTAGAGAAAACCCTCGCACAGAAACGAAGACCCAACACAGCCAAAAAAATAAATAAATTAATTAATTAATTTAAAAAAAAAAAGAATGAAACAGAGGTTTAATCACAACATTGTAGTATAAATGGAATATAAAAATAGTGTAAATTGATGCCTTTTCCACTTAAATCGCATATTCTTACATTACTCCAGATAGGATTAAAAGTATCATTTAGGAGCACCTACTATATGCCACATCTTATTATAAGACTTTTTATGTATTAATTTGTTTAATTCTCATAACAACCTTGTGAGTTCGGTATTATTATCAGCCTCATTTACAGTTGAGGAAACTGAGGCTAAGTGAGGCTGACTACCTTACTGAAGATCACACTGTTAGCAAGTAGTAGAGGTGGAATACAAACCCAGGCAGTCTGCCTCAAAAGTCCACACTCGTCGCTAAATTGTACTGCCTAGTCTATAAATGGTCTTCTCTTTCAAAGCCAATTATATGTCCATATAGTGTATTTTTCAAAATCATGACTCTAACACTTCAGCCCCTAAGCTCTTTATACATTTTAAAGTTATATCGTGTATTAAAGTGTTTCAGTTGCTTGAGAAGTGGCTATGCATAGAGACAACGTGCAGTAAAATCAGGCACGGATTTGGATTCTGCTTCTGCCACAGCAGCTATGTGACCTTGCTAAGCTTCATTTCCACCTGTAAAATGAAAATGATTTTTTTTGGTGGGAGGGGTATTGTTGAGAGGATAGAGTATGAGCATGTATGCCTGGTACGTAGAATTGTCCAACAAATGTTAAATTATCCTCCTTTCTCTCTCCCTCTCCCTGCCACCTTCTCTCTCTCAGCCTCAGTGACTTTATCTCTAAAATGGGAATTATGATATATTATAATATAGTATTTTACATACTTGAACATTAAATGATACATGCAAATGTCCCATTTGGAACCTGTCAAATAAAAAGTGCTATAGCTTCCCTGTTATTTCTGAGTTGTTTAGGCCCCCAATATGTAGATAAAGCAGCTAAGAATCCAAACCAAGGATGCAAGAGTCCCATCTAGTGGTGGTTTAAGAAAAAAATCAAGACACCTAAGGATTATACTGCTTAAATGGTTGCCTAGAAAGCCTTGGGCTATTTTGTTTTATTCATTTCCCACCTTGAGAAATAATCTAATGTGGCTCACAGGGAAAGAGAAAGGAAAGCCTTGAACTGGATTCATCTCTGTTCTTCCTTTGTTCCAAGAATGTCCAAAATCTTTTCAGAGTGGATCCACAGATTTCCGGTCTTGTTAAACTCATTATCTTCATTGCTGAACTACTCTATTCCTAGATTTCCAAAAGGATGTGATTCAGCTCCTCAGTTAGGCATGATTTGATAGCCTAATGCTATCAGATGGATTCAGCAGTGTCGTTATGACTTAAGACCAATCTCTCGCAAGAACACCCATCAGTCAAAATCTATTACATTTGAGAGGTGACTTCCAAGAAGTCTAGCATGGTTTACATCTAATCTCAAATGATATCAGGAATGAGGTGGAAGTTCTGGTTAAGGTAAGGCTAGATCTAAAAGTAGTTGAAAACAGCCTTTCTGGGATCCCTGCACCTCTGCTCCGTTACCCAGGAAAGTGCAATCCAGCGTAACTGCTAAATACCACAGTGATTGTTATGAGCTAACTGCATGTCTGTGTTCCCTCCAGATTCATAAGTTGAAATCTAATCCTTGATGTGATGGAGGTGGGGACTTTGATAGGTAATGTGGTCATGAAGTTGGGGCCCTCATTAGTGAGATGAATGCCCTGATAAGAAGAGGCCAGAGAGTTAGCTCACTCTCTTTCTGCCACGTGAGGACACAAAGCCAGCAGCCTATAATGAAGGAGAGGCCTCTCACCAGAACCCCACCGTGCAGGTATCCTGATATCCAACTTTCAGCCTCCAAAGCTGTGAGAAAGAAATTTCTGTTGTCTATTAACCACCGAATCTATGGTACTGTGTTTAAAGTAGCTTAAACTAAAACAGTAATATTCTGATTTCATGAGTTTAAAAGAAAATAATATATTCAGTATGATGACAATAAGGCAATACAAGAACAGACCACAGAAAACACCATCTTGTATAAACTCCCCACTGTTATCAATCTTTTATTATTTCAATCTTGTAATCGTATTGTCATAAAATGCAAGTGACTTCAAATATTAATTGTTTGGTGATTTCTTATAGCTCCCTGAGGTGATCTAACTAGGGAGATATTATGTATTTGTGATAAATAATGCATTATTAAATAATTTTTATCAGAAAAAAGTCACCCAAGTGGAAATCATTTCCTTGAAAGACTAGGAGGTATTTGAAAATAAACAATAGTTTTAATTTTTTTGAGAGTTTAAAAACTAAGAATAAATATGCACTCAAAATTTTGCTATAGTGAAAATAAATATTTAATGATCTAAACCTGTTTAAATAGTAAAATAATCAGAGTAGAAAAATCTATTATTTTCCACTTTGTTATTTCAAGGCGTAAGTGAAGAAAAAAAGAAAAACAACTAAAACAGAAACTAAAAAAAAAAATCAAAAGGAAACGACAGTAACAAAAAACCCTTCTCTTGAAACACCTAAAATCTCCCTTATATATTCTATAAGGTTATCAAGCTTTCACAGATGAGTTCCAAGACAAAGTACATTATAAGAAATGGTTTTACAGAATGCAGTCAAAAGCAGTCATAGAATTCTCCACCTCAGATTAAAATTAAACAGAAGTTTCTAATGACTAAGGTGAACCTATTATAAGTACCTATACTTTTAAAGACCTGGATTAACTAGGTTAATTTTGCTTAAAAATGCAGAATATGACACCAGGACAGGAGAGAATTTTGAAAAGTCATTTAATGCATTAGTTACTATACCATAATGTGATAGTATCAACTTCTGGCAGGAAATAGGGCAAGGAATCTGAAATACTTCAATAAGCAGCTGCTAATGCCAAAAGTTAACTATTGTTCAAGTCTGAACATTCACCTCTAGTTCTGATCTATGTTTAGTAAGCCTGACTCTCAAACAGAAATTACCTATGTTTGAAGCAATCACCCAGGAGATTTCTGATTTCAAGCTCTAAAAGAAAACAAAACAAAACAAAAAAAAAGGAAAAAGTAGTTTGATGGCATAAAGGTGCAGTAGAAAAAGTGAAAAGATTAGAGTCAGAGAGCGTAAGGTCAAATTCTTTCTTTGTTACTGACCTGCTGTCTGATAATGGAGTAGTGTCTTAATACTTTCGGGCTTCAAAATTCTTGTCTGAAAAGGGGGGATAATTACTTTCCTAACTGGGGATATATATTTTCTTCAGAATTAAATAATGATTAAATTTGAAGTTTCTAACACAGTATATAACCCATAGAGGTGCTCCGAAACGCGCTTTTAAATTTTTTTCTCATCACTATGACTGCATAGATTTCAGTGTAGGAAATGGGATTGGATAATCTGCCCTCATAACTTGAATGGTCATAAGTGTATTGAAGTGATATTTGCATGTCCTGAAAAAGAATCTAAAAAAAAAAAAAATTCACTGACAAAATAAGAGCATACACTTTTAATTCTCTTCCTATGCCCTTACTAATAATCCATTCTCCTCAATCAAGCTTAAGCAGGCCACCTATATTCCTGAAACAACTTCTAAACCTGTCCCTAGACTTGGACCAGCAAAGCTTTCTAATCTTCCTTGCCATGGCTTATTAGCGTATTTTGCTGCAGTCACTTTCCTAATTGGCAGTGGCTGACGGGGATGGGTCTAACAGCAGGAGGGAGGGAGGCTGGTGGGCTGGCAGCTTGCTGATTAGCATGTGCTGCCTTGTGCCAAAGTCAATTCTGGGATGCCAGGTGTGCAGCCTGTTAGCACTCTGCAGCCCATGCCTTGTGGAAGACAGGGATTTGGAACGAGGTTTGCAGAGACTGTCTTTGCCCTGCACAGGCTTTCTGTTCATTGGTTTCATATCCTGCTACCACCCAGACATTCTACTCCTGCTGGCACTTTCTCCAGACTTTCCAATTAAAACCGTCCGTGTCTCCTTCTAAGACTGCCCCAATTCTTTCGCCTAGATAGGCTGAAGCTGTATCCAGGGGATTTTCTGATTTTCTCTCTCTTTTTAAAGTTCTTTTCAGCTTGATTGAGGTATAATTGGCAAATACAATTGTAACATATTTAAAGTGTACAGTGTGATGAATTGATGTACATTATGAAAGGATCCCCACCATAGAGTTACTTAACCTCATCTCACATATTTACCTTTTTTCTTTCTTTTTGGTGAAGACACAAGCTCTATTCCCTTAGCAAATTTCAATTAGACAGTACAGCATTATCAACTATAGTTACCATGTTATACGTTAGATCCTCAGACCTTATCCATCTTATAACTGAAAATTTGAACCCTTTTATCAGCCTCTCCCTAATCCCACACACCCAGCCCCTGGCAACCGAGATTCTATTCTCTGTTTCTATGAGTTCAACTTTTCTCTTTGCTTGGATTTTTTGCTCAATTCTTATGCAATGCTCTTTCCTATCTCTGCATGCCTTCGTCCATAGACCACTTGGATTCACAGCACATTCTGCAATATCCTTGGTTCTCAGAAAATACTCAGACTTGCTATTTTTGAATATATAAAACAATAAAAGTATATGTTTACTTTAAGATTTAATAAAACCTGTACACATATTGTTTCAGGGATCCTCTCAGCATCCCAATGAGGTGGACAGCATAAGTTTTACATCTATTCATAGTGGAGAAAATCTAGACTTTACAGAGGTTGCATGCTTGCTTAATCTAGAAGTGGAATCAGAACCTGACAGAAGCTCTCTTCATTCTTGGTGCAATATTCTTTCAAACATGTAGTTAAGCACTCAACATTATTTGCTGTTTTATTTAATAATTTTATTTATTATTATTAGTTGTTTTATTATTATTATATTTATTACTTCAGATCTTGATTATCTCTTTATTAAACTACAATAACCTCATTATTAAAGGACTTTCTGCCCAGTAGGTGACTGGTTTCTCAAAAGTTGAAGTGGAATGTTCTTCTTATCTGCCATTTTTATGATCACCTATAGTATGTGTTTCATGTAATGGGTACACAGAGCCCACTTTCTATAGAGCTTTCCTGAACTAAATGAAGAAGCATGTTTTTCACTCACCAATTCCACTGTAAAAAAGATATTTCTAATATTAAATAACTTGTCGGACATGCTGGTGGAGGGGAGAAATGCTCCAGAGTAGGACTAATGTTGAGACCTATAGGGAATTAGACAATGATGAGGGCAACAGGATAAAGGGAAGGTAAGCATGAGGGAAGGGAGGAAGAAGACTAGTGACAATATTGAGAAAGGTATGAAGAAAGCAGATATATTGGTAACTCAAAATGATAGTCTAATAATTCAATATTTAATATTTGGTTTTATAATGTATACAGTTTACATAATATAGAATTTTAACCACACCCAAAGAGAGGTCAGGTCTTTGCTCTCAGCTTCTGGGATGCGATTTCTAGGCCTGGAACGTCACACTTGATAAGAGTGGCTTTGCCTGGGGGCTTTGGTGCAGCCCAATAGTGACAGTTGAATTTAGGGTGGGAGTTTGGGAACGTGCCATATCAGCTCTACCTCCTGAGGAGCTGGAAACTGAGATCAGCCACAAGACCAATCAACCATGCCCATGTGACAGAGCCCCAGTAAAGCCTCTGGACACCAAGGTGCGGGTGAGTTTCCTGCTTGGCAATATGTGCTGTCACATTATCAATGCCAGGAAAGTACTGCTGTCCCTGACTCCATGGGGAGAGGCCAATGAAAGCTCTGCATTTGGTACTTTGCCTGGACTCTACTCTATGTGCTCCTTTCTGTGGCTGACTTTAATCTGTATCTTTTCCCTGTAATAAACCATACCTGTGAGTGTAACAGCTCTCAATGTGTTCTGTGAGTTCTTCTAGTGAATTATCAACTCTGAAAGTGGTTTTGTGAACTCCCTGAACTTACAGTTAGTGTCAGAGTGATTACAGCCCTCTGCCCTGTGTTCCTTCTGAACTTCACAGTTGGCTAACCTATTGCAATGAATACGTTTTATTTGCTTATTTTTTTTCCCCTGTATCCATGCAACCTTCTTTTGGAAACAGCACTCTGATTCCCTAATTTTAAAAATTAGGAAAGTACCCCACTTGACACTTTTAGTCTCTATAATTTTGCTAACCTAACTCTCGTTGAACTCACAAATGTGTTTATCTATACTATCTATCTATCTATCTATCTATCTATCTATCTATCTATCTATCTATCTATCTATCATCTATCTAAAATCATTTTCCATTTACTTATTGCCTCAGTTTAACCTACTTAATTGACCATCAGCTTAAAAAGAGGTAAAAATAACTGCCCTCTTGAAATTTAAATTCTTGTCGGGGAGGCAAATTAAACAAAAATATATTTTTTTTCTATAAAATATTGGAAGATGATATGTGCAATGGAAAAAAAAAAAACATAGAATAGGACCAGCGAGAGCAGAAGATTCAGGATTGGGAAGCAGTTCACACTTTTAAGTTAGATTGTCAGGTAGGTCTCTTCAAGAAGATGACATTTTAGAAAAGCCTGAAGGAAATGAAGGAATTAGCCACACAGATATCTGGGAAAAGAGAAACCCAAGCAGAGGGAAAAGACAAACCTTAGAGGTGAATGGCTAGTATATTCATGAAATAAGAAAGAGGCCTGAGTGGATGCTAGGGGAAGGGAGGTCATAGGAGGGGTGTGAACCTGTCCATGATGATTGTATCAGGGATAAGAATGTGACCCATGTCTAACCAGTAAGACTCAATTATGGGACTTTGAGATGGGATGCACATCTAAGATGTTGTTTCTTATGGCTATCTGTACAAGCTCATGATTAATTAAGAATAAAGTTAACAAAGAGGCTTAAGTCCGCTGGACTTGAGCTTCATTTGACATAATAAAGGAGACTCGATTAAAAACTGAATACACACTGGCATATTTCACTTAAATACGGGAATATCAAAAATTCTGAAACTCCCTTCAAACAATTGAACACTGATGATATGAATATCAAAGAAGCTGGATAACTGCCCAGGTACCTCTTACCTAGAGGTTTATAGAGTTCGTAACTCCCAAAATATGCCATCTTGGGATATCCAACCTAAACTAAAACAAGATCTGACCACTCTTTACCTATTTATTTATAAGAAGGAGAGAATTAAGTATTAGATAATAAATAGTAATAATAATAGCAAACGATTACATAGAATTTACTATGTGCCAGAATTGTTCTAAGTGTTCCATGTGTCTATGAATGTATGTGTGTGTGTTGATTCCCTAAAATACCTCATGAGGTAGATATTATAATCCCAGTTTTACAGAGGGATGAAACTAAGGTACAAAGAGGTTAAAAAGACTTTCCATAGCTTACCTAATTTGATCATAGAAGAGCCAGATTTTTGAACCAAGATACAAACATACCTTGGAGATATTACAGGTTTGGTTCCAGACCACCACAATAAAGTGAATATCACAATAAAGCAAGTCACGTGGAATTTTTGGTTTCCCAGTGCATATAAAAGTTATGTTTACACTATGCTATAGTGTATTAAGTGAGAAATAGTATTGTCTTAATTAAAAAATACTTTATTGCTTAAAAAATGCTAAGCATCATCTGAGCCCTCAGTAAATTGTAATCTTTTTACAGTAGTAGCATCAAAGGTCACTAGTCACAGATCACCAAAACAAATATAATAATAATAAAAATGTTTGAAATATGGTGAGAATTACCAAAATATGACACAGAGACATGAAATGAGCAAATGCTGTTGGAAAAATGTCACCAATAGACTTGCTTGATGCAAGGTTGCCACAAACCTTCAATTTGTAAAAAATGCAACATCTGCAAAGTGCAATAAAGTACAGTAAAACAAGGTATGCCTGTGCTCTGATTCCAGAATATGTGCTCCTAATCATTTCATGACCTTCATAGCAAACTGCTATTTTTTCTTTTTTTTCTTCTTATTGTAGTAGAAACCACTAGCTGCCAATCCAATATTTAGTCAATCATAATATTGGAACACTGAATTTATTCAGGGTGGCAATTTCTCAGACTCTCCGGTTATGAGACCAAGTTAGGCTAATAATATATAAATAGAGATTGCTTGAAGGGACTTCTGGGAAAGCTCATTAATGGCAAACACAGAGCTGGAAGAGGTCTTTTGCCCTTTTTGCTTACTCCTTCCTGTTCCTGGATATGAATGTGATGCCTGGAGCACCAACAGCCTTTTTGGACAATGAAGCAAAAAACTCCATGCTAGGGATATAAAAGAAGAAAGATGAAAAGAGACAGACTGCCTGATGCCCATGATATTATCATATTAGTCTTGGAGGATTTTTTTCACATGAAAAAAAAGAAACACCTCATATAGTCAAGCCACTATCTTTTGTATTCCCTAACATAAGCAGTCAAACTGAATCATGGAAATCTGTGATCTAAGTAGAAAAATGAGCAATCCAAACATATCCCTTCTGGAGTTCTAATTACTCCAAAAATATAAGACAAGCAGGTAAGTCACTTGCAAAGGCAATGAACTTTGTATGTACAAACTTTGCAGTATAAGGCATCTGAACTCCCTGTACTCTTTTACCAGACAAACATACACCCTAACAGATGTTTGTTATTTGGTTTTAGTTCTTAATAGAAAAAACTCTCTATTCCATACTGAATATAATATTAAGACAGAAATACCAGTACATATTTCTTATATATAAACTTATTCATATACTCATATGTTCATATATTAATGTGTAGTAATATATTCATAGATAAACTTATCAATTTGAAAAATGATTTGGCTTCAAATATACAGACAATAATTAGCAAACTTGTTATCATTATTCTTATTTATAGGAAGTTCTGAAGGATGTTAAGCAACTAAAAAAACCATAAGCCACAATTTCACAAAATAAGCTATATGTTTATACAAACACAAAATGAGGTTTGTACATTGCAAATACATTGTTTAGTCACAGGAGGCTTGAAAGCACAAAACCTGAGGTTTAAGGTTAGAAGTTTCCCAAGTGCTTTCTTGTACCGTTGGCAACAGAGAACAACTACCTCATCATAAGGGTGTTTGGTTTTGTTCAAGGACATACCCCAAGCATCTAGAACCATGTGATAAGTAGGTGCTCAGTAAGTATTCGTTGGTGTTGAATGAACGGGGCGTAAGCACTCAGAGAAAGTCAAAGGAGGTTTTCCTCATCTATCATTGCAAGATATGTACGCAGCCCCTTTGAAGAAATATCTTTGAAAAATATCAAGCTGCCCCTACAACCACAAAATAAATGCAATATAAAAAAAAAACTGAATAGATAAAACCCAATACAATGGAACAAAGTTTCTAATATCAAAGGAGTGCACATTCTAATTTCAACTCCTCTGCCTGCTGTCTTATTTGCTCTGTTTTCTTATTCTATTGACAGCATGAAATCAGACCTCAAAAGCTGAGAAATTTGGCATCTGTGTCCCAGGGCATATTAATTTCTTAACTGTAATAGTTGTTGTTATTGTTGTTGTTTTAACTTGGGGGGTTACCCACCACAGAAAACCTCTGAGGCAGGAGGAGTGCAGATGATTTAATGATATCTTGTAGACCTGATTTAATGGTAATCAGCTTGTAGACCTGACTGTGGATTCAGGGAGATAAGTTTGGAGAGGATAGACACTTTGCTTAGGTAACTGCTGTGCATCGGTCAGAGAATGATGTTAAGGAGGCAGAAAACAGTGAAAGATAGAATGGGGGTGGAGAATAAAGAGGCTGGGCAGGTTTCAAATCTCATTGCACACGGGATGTAGGATTTTTAGCTTTTACTTTCACACACATATACACATACACTCACATGGAATTATATTTATTACAAATTTTACACAGACTAACTTGTAGAGATAATACTAAGAATGCCTTTACCACCTAACAGTTTATATTTACATGACAATATGACTTTTGGGTCCTTAAACCTGTATTGTAAATCATTCATACACAAATGAATTTACACATTCAAGTATAGCCTGGATTTTTAACTTTGTATGTGTTATTTTTATAATCAGTCTTTAGAAACTTTTGTACATTTGTTATAGTTGAACCTAGCAGCCTAGATACTAACACATTCTGTTGATTCACTGTTAAATATTTATCCATCTATTTATCTCTCCTTATACTTAGGTAGTCTTCTATTGGTTTTTTTTTAAACATATGCCTCTATATGATTTATGCTATAAAATCTCTGTCTTTATTTACCTCAATGCAATATTTTGTTTTCCTTACAACCTTTATTAAGCAAATACTTCATCATTTAATTTTATCTGGTATGCTGTATATTTATATATAAATTTAGATCTTTCTGGAATATCAACTCTGTCCTAATCATTTCCTTTCTGTTATTAATTATTATGTAATTTTCCCTGAAACTTTATTTTCTGTATTATTTATGTTATGAAAATCATGTAACCTTATTTTTCAAGTCATTTGAATGGAAGTTTTCTCATATTTTTAGCCATATCAGTTTTTTTTTGTCTTTGATTCAATAATTTGCAAATTTTGAAATAGATATCTAAGAAGATTCCTAAATCCTGGGAAATCCTTGGTGTGCTCATCAATGTTGTTTTTTTTAACTCGTGACTTAAAAATTATTTTACGGAGATGAAATTCACATAATATGCAATGAATTATTTTAAAGTGTACAATTCAGTGGTATTTATGCATTCACAGTGTTCTGCAACCATCATCTCTCTCTAGTTTCAAAACTTTTTTATCACCCTAAAACACCCTGTTCTTACTACAAAATCACTTCCCATTTTCCCCTGCATCCATCCACTGGCAACCACTAAACTGCTGCCTGTCTATGGATTTGCCTATTCTGGATAATTCATATGAAAGGAATCATACAATATGTGACCCTTTTCATCTGCCTTCTTTTACTTAGAATGACGTTTTCGAGATTCATACATGTTGTAGCATGTTATCAGTATTTAATCCTTTCTATAGATGAATAATATTCTACTGTAAGTATATACTACATTTTGGTTATCCATTCATCCACAGAAGGATATTTGGGTTGTTTCCATCTTTTGACTATTAGAAATGATGCTGCCGTAAATACCTGTGTACAAGTTTCCATGTAAACATATGTTTTCATTAATCTTAGGTAATACCTAGAGGTGGAATTGTTGGATGATATGGTAATTCTATGTTTAATCTTTTGAGGAACTGCTGAACTGTTGTCCACAGAAGCTGTACCATTTTATATTCCCCCAGCAATATGAATGTTTCTATTTCTCTGCATTCTCTCCAATATTTATGTCCTTTTGTTTTGTTAATTATTATGGCCATCCTAGTACGCATAAAATGTACTTTATTGTGGTTTTGATTTGTGTTGCCTTAATGTATAATGATATACATCATTTCTTGTGCTTGTTTGCTATTTGTATATTTTCTTCAGAAAAAAGTCCATTCAAGTTCTTTGCCCATTTTTTAAAATCAGGTTTTTGGTCTTTTTGTCTTTGAGTTGTAAGAGTTCTTTATTTATTCAGGATATTAAACCCTTATCAGGTATATAATTTGCAAATATATTCTCCCATACGTAAGTTGTCTTTTGACATTATTGATAATGTTATTTGAGATACAAAAGTTTTCAATTTTAGTGAAATCCAATTTATCTATTTTTTCTTTGTTACTCATGCTTTTGATGTCAAACCTAAGAATCCATGGCTAGATCCAAAGTCATAAAGATTTATCCTATATTTTCTTCTAATAGTTTTATACTTCTAGATTTTACATTAATGCTTTGTATCCATTTGAGTTAATTGTTGTATCTGGAGTGAGGTAGGGGTCCAGCTTCATTCCTTTGCACATGGTGGTCATCCAGCTGTCCCAGCACCATTTGGTGAAGAGACTACTATTTCCCCACAGAATGGTCTTGGCACCCTTGTTGAAAATCCATTGGCCATAGTTGTTTGTTTGTTTGTGGACTCTCAGTTTTATTCCATTGGTCTATATGTCCATTCTTATGCCACTACCACACTGTTTTGAATAATGTAGCTTTGTACTAGGTTTTGAAGCTGGGAAGTATGAGTCCAGCGAATTTTTTTTTTTCTTTTTCAATATTGTTTTGGCTATTTGGAGCCCCTTGCAATTTCATATGAATTTGAGGATTGGAATTTCTGCAAAAAAAAAACAACAGCCACTGGATTTTTTACAGGTATTGAATTCAATCTACAGATTGCTTTGGGGATAATTCCTATCTTAACAGTATTGTCTTCCTCTCAAAAAACATGAGATGTCTTTCCATTTAATTAGGTCTTCTTTAATTTCTTTCAACAAAGTTTTATAGATTTTAGTGGACAAGTCTTTTACCTATGTGGTCAAATTTGTTTCTAGGTATTTTATTATCTTGGATACCATTATAAATGAAATAATTTTTAAAATTTCCTTTTGAATTATTCTTTGCTAGTATTGAGAATAAAATTGATTTTTCTCCATTGATAATAAGAATAGCCAACAGTTATATAGCACATATTAAATGCCAGGCATTGTTCTAAGAGCTTACACATGTCTATAGTCTCAAAACACTATAGTCTATAAGATAAAGGTACACTATCTTAGCATGGCCTACAAGGACTTCCCATTAGGCCTCAAGCTATACTTCTATCTGTATGTATATCAACGGACACTGAAACAGCTCACTATCACTGAATACACTATGTTCTTTCATCCTTCAATGTCACTGCACACTTTATCCTTTTTTGGCTAAGATTCTTGTCCCATATCATCTGTCTGGGAAACTCCTACTTATCCTTCAAGAATTAGCTCGAATGTTGACTCAGCTACTTAATCAGTCCTTTTAGGGAGGATCCATGCTGCTGTCTTTTTTAATGGCTTGTATGTGCCTCTTTTATAATGATTTCATCTTGTGTTGCCATTATCTTTCCTGCTTATTCTGGTGCCCTCCACTGTACAGAGATAGTTGAATTTTATATGTTTTTGAACCTTTAGGGCCTGATGCCATATCCAACGTAGTAGATTCTCAATAAAGCTTTCCTAGATGAATGAGTGGACCAAATACACAAAGGTGATCTACTTTGTCACAAAATGTACTCATCCTAGTTCATATATCCAAAAAGCAGTAACCAAATTCCCCTGCATGGTTTAAATCAAGAAAATTAACTTTGTTATTAAACACACTACTGGTAGCAAATGAGGGAGTCTTTTTCTCCCTCTCTTTCCCTTCCTCCCTTATTCTCTCTCACTTAAAGTACTAAGGTCATTTTTGTTCATCTAAAAACCAAACAAAAAAAATGAAATGAAATAAAATAAAATAAAATAAAATAAACATAGCTTAGAAATATGGTACTGTTATACTTTACATTAAAACCTCTAAGAATATTCTCCTTATACTAACATGGAAAGAAACATTGATAAGCAAAATGATTTAACAGAAAGAAGACAATGTAATTCAGAAGATTTGAGAACTTCTTATATTCCTTTTTAAGAGTGTGACACTGACTCTGTATTGTACCTCTCTGAGCCTCAGTTTCCTTATCTATAAGGCAAAACGAATACTCCCTGCTCTGCACACCACAAACTACTGGGGTGAAGATCAAGAGAGATAATGCTTTTGAAAGAAAGCCATGAAACAAAATGTGCTGTACAGCAAAGTATGTAGTTATTCACTCACCAAACACAGTTCTTGCCGGCACAGATTCTCTGTTAAGCCAGAATGACACTTGGGAGAGAATAACAGTCATGATGCAAGGCAGATATGTCTGAATCACAAAATACCCAATTTTTCTTTTCAAGTGGAAATGAGCTGTCATTACGGTATATTCACCTAGAAGAAAAATTTAAGAAGCTTAAGAAACTGTAATAGTTAATAGTTGGAACATTTTGGAAATGGAAGGGATTAGGCAAAGAACAGTCCCTGATTTAAAAAAGGAAAGAATTTGCCCCATATATGACATGGAAAGTATATAACATTAAAATGCCCACTTAGCATAGCAAGATTATTTAAAAGAAAATTTTCATATGACCAAAAAATTTGAATGGCATATGTATCGTGTGGAATTTGTTTTTCTCTCTAGGTCATGCTTACTGACCAAGGGATAGAGGATTCATAAATGCTCTCTGACCATGGATTATCTTACTTGCTCAGGTTCTCATCCCCTTTGGTCCCAACCTCAAGCCTCTGTTTTGACTGTTTCCAGTCCAGTCCTCTCCGGCTCTTTAAAGTATTGATCTCTGACCACATCTCCAAGACTGATCTCCTGGCCCAGATTTTCTACTTTTAATCTTGTCACCAATTCTGAATTTATGTGTTAATGCCTGCTCTAATATAGTGGGGTCAGTTCTATCTGATACTCATAGCTACCTTCCTTTCTGCTCTCTGGGTTTACATCTGCCAGATGTGAGATCATTCGTTCATACAGCTGCTTTTTCTTAGAAAGGGCTTTAGCTTTCCCACACAGACCAATAGTAATTATCCATAATCAAGAGTTGAATAGTCATAGCTTATCCAGAATAGGGGGAAAAGAATTAGAAAGTGAGGGAAATTGTAACACTGTGTGAAGGTAAAATTGGCTTGTCTCAAAAGACACACATGTTTTGAATTGGGAGCATAAGTTAGACTAGTGTTTTTTAAACTTTAATGCACATCTTGGTATCTCCTTGAAATCTTGTTAAAGTGCAGATTCTGACTTAGTAAGGAGTCAGGCCTGAGATTCTGAATTTCTAAAAAGCTCCGAAGCACAGTCTGCTGCCTCTTCTTAGACCTCAGGCGCAAAAGGTTTTAAGCAAACTGACACATTTCCAACGAAGTTAACCCATTAATCTTCTTAGGAACTAGCTTTTCTTTAGACTCATTTTACTAACCTGTACTGGATTTAATTGTCTCCTTCCCAATTGATTGGCCCAGCAGATCATACTGATTTAACCTAGAGCCATCAGGAGCAACTTGTACAGAATCAGATGCATTGTATGTCCAAATGTAAGTGACCTCCGAGGTTGTATACGCATCTGTAGGAAATCAGGAAAAAAATCTTTTTAAGCATTTTAGTAAGAACTATCAATAACATCCAGCATCAAAGGTTGCATATTTCATAGAATTATTGTTTACTATAAAAATTGATATTTTTTAGGGCAAAAAAGTGTCTTTGAAATTTACAACTTCAATATGAAGGGTGTGAAGCAGACCAAGAGAGACAACCATGACCACAGGAGTATTTTCACTGTAACCACTTTGAGAGATGAAGAGCAAATTTCTCTTTAGATCCTGCAAAAATCACTGGGCCCTGAGATGGTTAACACATCCTCCATATTCCCAAGGTAGTAGATGACGGCATTGCAGTAAACAGGTTATGAATGCCCAAGGCCCATTTAACCAGTTTATTTAGAAATAATAATCACTCATGAAAAACTTATGTCCATGTGAGAATAATGATGGCAAGTATTGTGTTTATTTTAGGTATTATTTTTGTAGTTAGTTTTGTAGGTTTTTCTTCAAAACGTTCACCTAGTTAAGAATTAAATGACTTAACTATCATAATACAATGCATTTCATTAGAAGAATGAGAATTTTGCAGAATATGCAAAATAATTCAGAATGCTATAGTTTCGTAAGTTGAAAACACTTTTTTAAACCTGTTCATTTTAAAATTAATTAATGCACACAGATCTCACTGAACTATACTTGCATAGCATCCTAATTAAGCTATGGATTGGCAGGAGGAGACAAATCACATACAGACCAAGTATAATTTTCTGATTTATTTGGCCAAGGATACAGAACTAAGCAGAAGTGAGATGACTCTAACGCTGGAGGGCAGGCAGCCTATCTTGTCTCAGTACTTCTCTGGCCCTGGCATTTCCCTTGCGCCTGTAGGGGGAACAGCTGACCTCTCCATGCGGGCAGAGTCTCTCCACAGTTGAATAACCAGACAATTCCAGCTGTACTACTGACCTTTCAAAGAACTTCTATGCACTTTTGCTCAAGGGAATGTTTAGAAATATTAGTTACTCCTGGTCCTTGAGCAAAACTCAGCATCACAGTCACATTTTCAACTGAGGGAGAGAAAGAACCAGCTGTCTCCAGCAATATCTCTGCCTCTATCTCTCCAGGACACTGGAAAAGCTCATTTACCTGCCATCTAATAGGTTTTCTAGGTTAATACCATTGTTCTGGGGTGGTTCTGGTACTTACCTTGATCTAAAGTCTGTGATCACAAATCCATTCCCACTTAAGCTTTAGTTACAATAAAGTGAATGTTGTGTCTTATTCACTGTGTGGTCTTTTAATGACATACCACAGTGTTGTCTGGTTTTCAGAATGTTACTAGTAAATGTTAATATCAGTGAAATACATGTATACACCTACATCCACAAATAATTATATTATGTGAAACAATTTTTGAAACAGCATTCTAAAAAAGTATGTATGTATGTATATTATTATACATACTTCATATCATCATATGTATATATATATATGTATTTGTTTTAATAGCAGATCTATTCCTACAGCTTGCATATGAATGAATTCAGTTACCCTAAGGTCTAAATTTTTATTAGTTAATTTCAATTAGTTGATCATTGATGATTCTACTGTTATGTATAAATAAGTAACATTAGTAATGTGTATAACTAGCAATGCATTTGCAGATCATCAAGTGGCCTTCTCTTCAATAAAATTTCAAATGACACAGAATTTAATAAACCAAAAAGACATCACATGCTCCAGTTCATATCAGAAGGCCTCAGAGTACTCACTGGTTGTGGATCTTAATAAATTATGAGGTTTTATTTTAAGCAATTATAATAATTCCACTTTTGAATTTTGACGTTTACCTTTAAACATAAATAAGAGAAGATGAAACTCTACAAACATAGGTGACATTTTAAAGAAACTAGTAAGAGACTAATGGGAGGGACTCTATCTTACTCATATCTATACTTCTTGCACCTGGCACAATGCCTGTCACGAGGAAAATGTTCTCACTTCATTCTTGCTAGATTAATCAATAAACTCATAGTATTTTAATTCTGTTATTTACTGTTATGACAGATGGAAATCTGGATAGAAGCCTAAGTATATGTTAAAGAAAATGACTGATCCTGCCCATGTCTTTTATAAAAAAGCAATTATTTAATTTCATTTTTTAGGCAGGAATGTTTTTTAGATTGGGGGTCTGGTGAGAGAAGAGAGAGCAGAAAGTTATGCAATGCAGATTAGAGGCATTTCCTGGCCTGCCAACACACATATAAACTTGGAGACCATTGTGATTTTTCAGTGAAGTATAAAAGGAGAGAAAGACAAATTTCTTTATAAATTCCATATCTAGATTAGGTTTCCATTAAATAATTTTATTTAATTTTATGCAATAATCCATTTTGTCCTAATCTGCATTAAACATCAAATGCATACTGACCGATTCTTAATATGTGATAACCAAAACAATCCCCAAATCATTTTTATCCAAAAAGAAAATTTATAATTTCTTTTGGGATAATGTCCAGAATACTCTTAGATTTCCATTCAGGAAGTTTTAAATCAAATTAAACAGCAAGGAATTATATAAAGATGTGAGGCAACGGGAATAACGCAAAACGAAAATGAATTCAAAATTTTAAATTAGTAGAAAAGATGCTTCTTTTATTTGAGAACAATGATAAAAAGTTCCAGAAATTCTATCATTTGTGGGGACACAAGGGAGTTTTTTAAATAAGTGAGGAGTAAATGACTAGAAGAAAAAGTCATGGCTGCTTCTGCTAAAATTTGTTATGCCAGCATTTTAAGTTTTGGGTTGGCTTGTTAGTCTATACACCATGCTCGTGTCCATACTATTAACACTATGTCTCAAGTACCTACTATTGGCAAGGATAAATAAAAGAATATACAACTTTTTTACTCAATGTGTCAGAAAATAAATATAGAGAAAACTAAACAAAAACAATTGCTTCAATAAAAAATGCCTAACAGTAAGCTCTGTGTGTTACCTGCATCACTTCTAGATACAGAAAACCATATTCTCAAATGTACAATATTACACTACTCTGAAGATGCACTCTAAGGGATTTTAAAATTTCATTTAAAATATTTTCAGGTGTATTTATTTCAAATTCAGAATTGAGACATCATACGTCATTTATATTTGGTGTCTTAATGGCACTAACTTGTCCACTGAAAAATGCCTTTCCTTCTTAGACCATTACTGCATCTTGAATAAATCCTTTCCTTGGTATGAAGGCTTTTCAGTTTTCTATTTAATGCCATTTATGCAATGCAAATGAGTTTTTCTCTGCTGCATCTGCTGTAGTTTTTCCAGCATCATGTTTACTTTTATAGCATGATTGACTATCTTAAATAATCTTCGAAGAAGTGCCAGTACTGAAGTGATAGTTTCCGTGGAAAGAAAAAAGGCTTTATAGCTAAACAAAGAGGAGATTCTCAAAGAAAATAGAGAGCTGACACCTTTCGTAAGATTGAACAGAACAAACAAGATTGAACTTCTCATTCCACAAAACTATGGCCATCAATAAAATTAGAGGGTTTTGCGTTCATATTAGCCACCATTCTTCTCTTTTCTTTCACTTGATACAGTCTGTGGGGAGAAGGCACATTATTCAGTCATACATATTTGTATCAGGTGAGAGTACTGCATTTCTATGAAAGAGAATGAAAAGTCAAAACTGCCCAGAATGGACAAAGATGGAGGTGCCAGCAAGAGCAAAGGTTTCTGAAAAGGTCAGGCTATGGAACACACAAAAGAGAGAAGCTGCTTAGCTGTGTCCATGAATTTATCCTGAACCTGCCCTGAATGCCCTGTGGGCCTAGGGAGATGATTTGACCTTCCCTCTTTTCAATTATTCTGGGAGAGCTAATGCTTCTGCTTGACATATAAGATACAACCTCAGTGACCTAAAGAACAGCCAAACGCACAGAGCCTTTTCTGAAATATTTTATGTACACAGAAAGCGCCCACATGTAGCAATCGACTTACATCATCTCCTTCAAATTTATTTTAGAAAGAAACTTTCCTTCCATTATTAGAAAGTAGAAAGGTAATTAGAGATCCAGCTTTTTTTTTTCACCTTTTCTCTGTTGCCATTTGCAACAGGCTGATCACTACTTTAACAAACAATTGAATCTATCCTTAACATTTCATTCTTAGTTGAAAAAAAGCCATTTATTTTGCATTTTTAATGGGTTAGCACTTGAAAAAGAAGGTAAATGACATATTCCTGACCTTCAAGGAGCTCCCAGTCTACTTTTTCACATTGATAAAAACACAGGGTGTTCTTTATTAGCAGTAAAGCAAATGACAAACACAATGATTAAGATATGATATTTGAGAGTACAATAGGGCTAGCCAATTGATTACTCGAGGGAAATCAGTATGTTTTTTATTTCTGCATCTTATTGGGCAAGTACTAAGCATCCCATCATATGAGAAGAAAGTATACAATAAAGTTGTGCTGCTGACTATCCCTGATTTTATTGACCCAAACCATGTACCTTCATCCCCATACTTACAGCTGCCAAATTTCAGAGGACATGAGTGGGCATCCATTGGGAAATCCTCCAAGTGCATTGGACATTCAGCTTGAACTGTAAGCCTAAAAGTCAAAATTCCACTCTTTGTTTACGTAAATTGGCAAGTCAAGATAAATCACTACTTATTGTGGTCAACAGAATTAATGATGAGGTAGGACCCTCATTAGGGCATCTGATGAGGCTAATTCACATTTAAATACGCTTTTGTTCTTTCACATTTAGGCGATCCTTCAGAAGACATTTGCACCTACAAAATCTGAGCTCAAGTAACAATATTTATTTAAAAATATACTTTAAGCATTTTGTACTATATGGTTAGTTAAGAAGTTATGTACACATTTTTGAAAGTTATTTTCCCATTAACTTCAGTATTAACATTTGAAATCTTAAAGAAAATAATGAAAAAAAACCTCTGTCATAAAAACAATGCTATTTTCTCCCAACATTCCATCAATAACCATATAGCAAAATTGATATAGGAATTCAATATTGCCTCAGAGAAGCACCCTTCAAAATTATGTAAGTTGTAAATGAATATCATATACTGTATATAGATACATATATAGAAATATAAATATAGACATAGTTACATATATAGATATATCTCCTAGAAATATCTTGTTGAGACGACTATTCAAATTATGGGCACAGGTTATGAATGTTAAAGAAATATTTTTTTTGTATATACGTGATCACATTAAAGAGTAATCATAGCAAATTTGTTTTAAAGAAAATTATCAACTATTCCATTTCAGACAAAGGTAAATTAGATAAAATAGGGACTAAACTGAACTTATGGAAGAATCTCTGACAATGAGTAAAACAAATGTAACCAACAATTTAATTATAGCTTATATACTTCCAAGAGAGTATTTAAGTAGAACCCTACACAATATTTTTCCAAACCCCAAATTTCCAATCATTGTCTTAATTCACAGGACTAATTAACGTGTAAAATCAAGGGGGATATGGCATCTATATTGCAAGATTCAGAGAGAGAAGTAGAAAGAATAGCTAACTTGCATTTTAGGCAATGGTCATTTAGCAATGAGAACTTAAGAGTTTTTTTCTTTAAAGATCAGGACTGTATTATTGCCCCTTCTTAAATAACTTTCACAATTGAAATCCAACACTTAACATTTCATATGAAATAATACATCAAATGCTTGGAATACACATCTGTCTATATACGATGCTGATGAAAGTTATCTATGTTTTAAAGTCTTTATCAAACATTTACCTTTTAGATTATACACCATTTTATTAGATTTGTGATTGCTTTCTTTGTTACGTAATATAAGTAACTTATTTTAAAAAGATTAATTCATGAGAGGAGTTCAAATGGAACAGTGATTAGAGTCAACAACTGTATATCTCTTTCGATAATTTTTTAAGACTGAATCATCTGAACTTGATGTCACATGACATCTCTGAGGTTATAAAAGTATTTTTCTCCCTTCATAAGAAGGATTAAAATATTAAATTAAGTAAAACTTGCTTAAAAATCACTTAAAAATTTCATGGGATATTTCATGAGATATTAAAAATAAAATTATGTGCTTGTATAAAGAAAAATTTAAATCATACTATTAAAGTTGTACTTAACTAAAATGTAGTATGAAAAGTAAACTGCCAAAAAAAAATCAGTTCTTAACAGCTAAGGCAATTTTTAAGCTTTAACACACTAAGATGAGTGTCAAACTCATAACCTTTATTTTTTAAATATCAAAGCATTTATAAAGCATATTCTGGTTACCTCAATAATCTGTTATGAAAATGTTCAACTTGCTAATACTTGACAGCTAGGTTGGCTGGTTGGTTAATACACAGATTCCTCAGTATTTAAAGGCAACATATCAAACCTGAACACATACCTCATTGTGTATAGCAGAGTCCCATCATCCTGGATTCGAAGAAGCTTGTTTGGCATTGTCATATTATGTGCTACTGATTTTTTCCCGTTGTGGAAGAAGGTATCTGGCGTCCAGATTTTGCTGGCCATTAAATTGTTAAGTCGGAGGATGTTCATAGGACCTTTAAATTTTAACCGTTCATCTTTCCATTTTTGTCGAAAGAAAACATCTATTGTATATTCCTGAAATATAAAATAGAATTCTTTTGAAAATAATAAATGTTTTAGATACAAAGACACTATAAAATTTCAACAAAAACAATAATATAAATAGTTTAAGGAGAGAGAAAGCTATTTTGAGAAGTGAATTTTGAAAGATCATTCTTTTATCTTATCAATAAATGTTGCCATTTACAATGGGATAAAGCATGTGTATTTGCACAATCAGCTACATATTATTATGAAAAGAAAACAAGAAATTTACTTTCTCTGGTGTCTTTCAGTTGAACAAGGTCTTAGGCAAACTTCTTTACTACATTGTATAGTTTAGAACCACTCGGAAAGGGGACATGCTTGGGCAGGGTCTGGGTGGATTGTCCCAAATCATTTATCTCAAGAATGAATAAGGAGGCAAGCAGGCAGCCTGATTCTCAGTAGAAAAAAAAAAAAAAAGGAAAAGAAACAACTATTAAACACACACACTGTGGGATCTATATGACATCTCCTGTTGCCAAAGAAACTATAAAAAAAAAAATCTTATTGCTTTCTTAATCCTAAAAAAATGGTGAGATGTCATACTGTTAACAAGAATGTATTAGGGGAAGATGATTTCAATAAAGTTTATTTAATGAAATTGTAATAAAATACTTTGACAAGGTATTAGAATACTTAAAATATGAATATTTTGCAAACAAACACCCTCAGGTTAAAATGTACTTTTAAATATTCATACAGACCAGCTAGTGATCAATTCCCCTGTTATCATCCTCCGATAAGTTAAAAGTTGGTTTATGCAATCTCTCTCTCTCTCTCTCACCCCCTCTCTCTTTTCTTGTTCCCCACCTCCCCTCTTTTTTCATTCTCTCTCTGTCTTTCTTAGGATAAGAGAATGTACACATTTTAGATGAGATGTACAATTCACAATTATGATCGATACTGACAATTTTTGGATATTAAAAATCTTGGTCAGTGTATGTTTGTGCAGACACTTCCATGATAGATAACTAAAATGTTCATTTATGCACCTGAGATTGGAAATTCAGAAACTGTCCTTTGTGCATAAAGCCATAGCCATCACATGTTTGTTTGAAAATAAACACCTTAGCAACTGGCAATTTCACTCAACTAAAATTATGTGTTTAAAAAAGGACATTAAAAAGGCCACATACTTAAGACAATAACAAGTCATTTATACAAACCTTACTCAAGTAAATGAAAGTAAATGATTCCCAGCGATCCCTCAAAAGTTGAATGGATGAAGATAACAAGAAATGGCCCCAGGTAATGACATATGAACAGGAAGTAAATAGTGGCTCTGGGCTCCTAATCCTTAGAAGAAAATAGCATCATCTAATCCACCCTCACTCTCTGTGGTTTACTCTTTTTTTTTAAATTCAATTCTATATAAGTGCAACTAAATTTTTTTTAAAAAGCTGGATTAAGAGATGAGTTTTTGCTATCTGACAAATTTTTATGCAAATGTTTCTTCCAACTGTGGCTCTCCCAAATCCAAGCCTGATGTGAACACATTGGACATTTACTTGTTCAGGCAAACTGAATATATTTTACAACTTTATGTAAAACTTCAAATTCAATTTTTCCATTTCTATAAAATTATGGGATGTTTTATCTGTCATCATGTGACTCCAATGAAAGTTACATGGGTCTAATATCGGGGGGCAGGTTGGTTATAAGTTAGTAAGTATAACTGTAATCAACTGTATGGTACCTCAATTAAGTGAGGGCCCATGAGCAGAAGCAAGATTATCAGCTTAGAGCAGTAGCTAACAAATTGGGGTATGTACATCCATTCAGGTGTAGGAAGAAAATATTAGAATCTTTATGTTTATATAGAATTCTTAGCTAAATATAAGAAGTAAAATAAGCTTTGCTAATAATATATGGAATGATATTGGCACTCTCACTATGTCCATAAGTAGTAGATGATGGTCATGCATGAAAGGCATGCTATGGGAAGAGAAGAAGCCACAACAGGGAATGGTCAAGTGATGCTGAATTCATTTGCATTCAGTGTACTGTGATTTGTACTCAGGTGAATTTTCAAGTTATAATAACTAGTTTTGATTAAACTAACTCTAGTGAAAATAGGCAATTGACTTTAAAATTATTGCTAAATGATACCATGGATTGACGAAAACACTAATAATTACACAAGCACAAGTGAAAAATAAGAAAAGGGATATCACTTCTATGCCTAATATGAGTTCTTCATTAGCCACATAAAGAATGATGAACTAATCAACTCTACAAAGAAATATGCAAAAGCAAATTCATAATTTTCAATAAGGCTACTTAAAATATGGGTTTATACCCGCTACATTTAATGATGAGCTTCATCTGAAGCACATGTTGTACCATGAAATACTGGTTAATGATAGCATAAGGACATTGCAAATAGTAAGTTGTTTTGAAAACCAAATATCCAGAACATGAAGATGAACATCTAAACTTGGTGGATGGGCTTTTAAAAAATTGGCATGATGGTTCAGTAATCAGTAGCCAATGATACACTTCTTAAATTTGAATTTGCATATCTTTTTCATCTATGGCAATCTTTAAGACAAGTATTAAAATAATATAAATTTAGAATCATACTTTTGATTGCTATATTACAAAATATTAAAAAAAGATATTTAGAAATAATAAAGCACAATTTAAACATATTAAATGCTAAAATATTCTCAGGAATAGAAATTTTAAGTATGAGTAAAAATAAATCTATTTTAATAATGACACAATAATTATTCCTGAAAATAATATGTATTTTAACTTTATCTCATTCCAGTTTCTGCTTTTTTGCTTCTCAGAATACCTCAATATATTAGTACAAAAGCATATAGATACAGACATATAGATACATAAACAAATAAATACAGTTGATTCACTAGTTTTTGTGGTTTTGCTTTCAAGATTAAAATAGCAGGGAAAGGAGACATTTCAATCAAATAATATTCATTTCATATCCACTAAGTTACTACAGGATTTCCAGACGGATTATTTGCATGTGATTCTTTTAAATGCATATATAACACACATTCTCAGTACTTGAAAAGAATATTTTTGAAAGGTTTCTTAAAATAACACTCAAGTTTGTCATGAGTATATACTAATATAGTAATTACTTGATTTGTGTGTTACAAGAAAATTGCCAGAAAGTACAAAACAATGCAACTTCTTCATACAAATAAGACTTAGTCCCTTGAACCGAGGTTCTAAAAGAAATAAATAATACCAAGATCAACTACAAAATCACTCAGAGAATACACAAACAACTAAGGAGCACATTTAGAAAGAAACAAAAAAAATTCATAAGGACATATCAGCATGCAGCTATCCTCTGGCCTGTGTATAGGACACATGAGGCTGTTAACTGAGACTGAAAAGTTGAAGAATCCATACACTTCAAGATTTGAAAAACTCTTTATGGGAAATTTAATCCAACTTCTCCTTTTTATAGATGGGATTATAGATAAATGTAGTGACTGCCCTGTTTCCAAGCTTGTAAGGGGCAGAACCCAGACAAGGATGTGATTTCCAGCCTAATGTCTTTACTACCACTAAGTGTTATTTCCATAAAATGTATTGCTAACAAGGAAATCACTCTCTATTGCACAGTTTATTGAATAAACATGATTTCAAGGACACATTAATTTAGTGAAGACAGCATATTTTTTAGTGCCTGGCTGCATTAATTATAAGTCAGTGCTTGTAGCCAATTTCTGAAGAATTATATCTACTCACTAAAACATAACCAAATTGCAGGACTGCTCTTGGAGTGATTTCTCATTTACTTTGATTTACTGAGTGTATTTTTCTTAATTTTTAATTTAATTTAATTTTATTTTGGCTGTGCCGTGCGGCCTGTGGGATCTTAGTTCCCCGACCAGGGATTGAACCCGAGCCCTCAGCAGTGAAAGCGCAGAGTCCTCACCACTGGACCGCCAGGGAATTCCCTACTGAGTGTATTTTAAAGTACCAGAATTTATTTCATTATACCCTTTTGCTTTTAAAGGTTAGTCTCCTCTGAGTAAGTTCCTATCAGTGTGTTTCTTCAATAATGAAGAAAAATGTGGTTTATGAAGCATGTATGTAGCAACTGAAGAAATAACACCCTGAGACTATACAAGAATGGGTAAGAGCTAACACTTTCAGTTGGTACTCAAAGGGGTGTGAACCAGGAATTTAGCCCAGTATTAGCATTGCAAAAATTGCAAAACGTGAAAAGCTTAAGAACAGATCAGCAGTGTCAGTAAACCCAATTAGTGCAGTTCATAAAATCTTATTATGCAAAGACGCTCACACAAACAGACTGCAGAGCACCACAGCTACTGCATGTTCGGACTGTTGTGTAGGCACGATGCCTGGGCTTTCTCTTTGGAACTAGATGCCTGGCAGGTTTACAAACAAATTAGAAACTGATACTAAAGGTTCAGATTCTAACAGAATATTATTAAAATATATCTAATCAAAATACTTAAAATGATTCATAGAATATGTTAATTGCAATTCACTTTGATACAATTTATTATTTAAAATTCATAATAACCTTATTAAATATAGAGAACTATTCCCATTTCACATATTCATTAAAAAAAAAAGAGAGAAAGCCAAAATTTGAACTCAAACCTTATGTTTCCCAACATCATGTTCTTTCATTGTACCATATGTAAAAACAATCCTTGGAGGTGGGACATTAAAGGGAAATTTCCTTCTTTATAGACTAAAAAATAGACACTAGTCATGTATTATGGAAAGTTGCAGGCTGAGACTGAAGTTTTGGAATCTCTGTCAAAGTCTTCTTTCTACATTTAAAACTGACTCAAACACAAGATTGAAGGATAACAGCAATAATAATAAGTTGAGTAATGTGAAATAGATGTTAAGTGCATGCAATCTTAAGTCAGATAGGATAGGGTACTGGACCTTTAGCAGGTCACTTAATCTCTCTTTATTTCAGCTGACGTATCTGTAAAATGGTGATAATTATACAACTTACTTCCTTTAAGGATGAAGTGGTATAATACATGTAAAGTTCTTAGAAACAATTTGGACATCAAAGAAGGTAGCCTGGTATGAATCACCTTCAAAGCGTCCTTCTCCCCCCATTTTCCATACTCAAGAAAAAGGTGGCCTGGCAAGAGAGGGACACGCAGAAACAAAAGGGCACAAAGTAAAGTGCCAGGGGCAGGAGCTAAGTAGGATGCCACAAGAGGTCCATGAAAGAATAAGCCAGCTGTGCTTTTGGTGTTTTGGATAATAAAGAGGTCATTGAGAAGAAATCACAAGTGTGCCCCATGAGAGGTCCTGTATTTATCTACCGGCCATTCAAATGTCATTGATTGCCAAGAGAGAACCACCAACAGAATAAGCTAAGTAAAAAGGAATATCCCCCCCCCCTTTTTATAATCTCCCTTTTTCTTGCCTCAACTCTGGAAGACCCAGAAAGAGAAGAGGAAGAGTAGATCATGGCCTCTCACCCACTGTGCACCTCTTACCTGTGACCACGGCTAAGAAAAGGAGAGAAACTCTAAATGGCATATGAGATTGAAGTTAAAATTGGACTGGAGTGGGCCCTTTGATATTTGAAAGTGAACAGAAAGCTACAAGATGCACCCCAGATATTGTCATGATATGGCAAAAGAAGATCCAAAGAGTGAAATGCTGCTGAGTTTGATCAGTTGAATTTCTAAAGCCCTTGGGATGAAGCCCAAATGCTTTCTCACAGCCTCCAAAGCCCTGCAATGACCCCTCCCTCCCTTACCTCTCTAGTCTCATGCTTAGCAATTCTCCATATATGCTGCCTATAGCAATAGTGATACTGCAGGGCCTCTGACGTGTCATGCTTCACCTTACTACCCAAACTCATTGATCTCCCTTGCAGTCTCTCTTCCCTGTCAACCCCTACATTTGGCAACTTTTACTCCACATTGAGAACAAGTACAAAGACCACCTTCTTCAATGTATCAACAGTATCTAGCTGCCCAGAACATAGGCAAAAAGCAATAATTAGTCCATGAATAAATGAATGAGAGGAGCCACTGGAAATTAAATATAGTAACAAGGATTCTGGGCCATAACAGCTCAAATGGTGCACAAGGAGAAAGGCATCAGCAGAGGCAGCCGGTAGAAAGGCTCTCAGATATCTTATCTCAGTCCCCTGCATGCAATACCCTAATCCTTAAATTCACAAGTGTGAAGTGTATATGTTTATGTGTGTGTGTGTCTGTGTAACTATATTAAACTAATCACAGTAGGCTTTTCTTTTATATAATATTTATTTTTTAAAATATATTGACACATATAAAAAAGTCAGGCTATAATAAGATCTATGGTAACAGAAATCTACTATGTTTTAAGTTTTATTTGGAGATGCTTTTATGGTGTTTTGGGGCATTTGGCTATAAGGCCCTTCATGATCTGATTCTAAGTTATTTTCTAGCTTCATCTCCCCCAAAATCTCTAAGAGTATTCTAGGCTGCAGTCACATTGAACTTTTACATTTTACTAAATTCAACAAGCTCTTTCTCTTTGTGCTAAAACACTTTTCCCATTACATAGCTAGCCAGTCCTTGTTTGTCCTCCACTATCTTCTTTTCCTAGAAACCTTCTCAGATATAGATATTCTCTACCCACAACTCCTCTGCCACCATATTCATCCATAAATACTTCAATAAAAACATGACCACACTGTTTTAAAGTTGATTTTTTTTTTTTTCTTAGCTGTTCCCCCACTACACTGTGAACAACATGAGGGCAGCTCCCGACACTGTGACAGACACAGAGTATGTACTTAGCAAATCTGGTTGAAAAGAACAAACACAACGCATGCCTTCTAGTAGCTCAGATGGCGGTAAAGAAGAAAAGCATGTTCAGATTTTTATAATCTAGCGTGCAAAGTCATACAAACTTGTGAAAGCCACGTGGTGGAGCACGGAGACAAGAAGGACTGACTCTACTTGGAGTAGCCTAGAAAAGCATCAGGGAAGATGAAATGGAGCTTGGCTTTGAGTAAATGAAAGCTCTCCAGTTGGCCAAGGAGGAGGGTAGGCATAACAAGAACAGGGGAAAACACTTGCAAGGCCAGAGAGTTGTTAAAGATAATGGCAGGTTCCAAGAACAGTGAGAAGTTCAACGCAATCTTTAGAAATAAAAGCCTGTCTGATAGTTATTATGCCTTGCAGCTACTGCCCCCCGCCTTGCCTTCTCTCCTCGACCACGCTGCTTAAAAATGTTGCCGCCACTCTTTCTCCATTTCCTCACCTCCCACATACCTCAGCCCACTGCAATCTGGTTGCTTTTACCACGATCAACAAATATCTCCTTGTTCTTAATCTAATGACACATTTAAATCCTTTTCTTGGCTTTACCATAATATATGACACCGTTGTTTTCTCCCTACTTTTGTAATGCTCTCCTGCGTTGGCACTAAAACCACATTCTTCTGGTGTTGTAGTTAACTCTCGGGAAAATGCTCATCATGGGACCTGAGACCTCCTGTGTCTGACAATAATCTACACGTAATGGTGTCTCCTGGAGAATGTATGGGAGTAACACCAGTGGATGGTTTCTATTATTCCTCCTCAAGGCATACAAGCTCTGCATAGTTTTCCCCAAAAGACAGGTCCCACCCTTGTAACCTGGGGAAAGAACTTGCAACTCTTGCAATTTTTATTTTAAAAATCACTTCATGTTCAGAAATCCTAGCTGTGTGTTATTTAGTTTTTACAAAAGAATGGGCGAGTGGTAAGGAATGCCTTCCCCTGAGGCAGCCAAGTGAGCTATGACTAGATATATGTAATTCCTACAAGCCGCCATCCTACAGAAAGGTAATGGATTGAGTCAAACTAGTTAAACTACCTTTATCTGCACTCTTTTCTGGAACTATTACCCCACTCCGTAGGTGAGATTTCACTGTGGGCAAAACCTATGGGTTCATCCCATTACTAAATGAATCATACTTCCTTCAGGATACAGAATCCTACCTGGACAGAGGGCCATAAATTATACAGATACCTGACTACTGAACATTGTTGCATCTGATAAGGAGGGAAAGGCAGTGGTCTCTGATGTTTGTTCTTAAAGATCAGAGCACAGTCTAGTCACAGAAGGGAATGCACCTCCATTTGGACAGACATCCATGGTTGCTCCTTCTCAGATTCCTCTGCAATCTTTTTTATCCTCTTCTAGTCTAGAGGTTCCGTCAGGGTATGATTACCATCTCACCCTAAGCTCTTTCCTTGCACAAGTTCATGTATGCCTTCAACTACCATCAGATGGCTCCCAAGCCATCTGCATTCTAAGTTCTCTTGAGCTCCAAGTCTATTCCTGCTACCTAGACATCTCCAATTAAGTCTCTCACAAAGACCCCAACTCAATACATCCAAAACATAAATACTCATCCCCTAGACACCAAAACAAAAGCAAACAAGACTTTTCTTCCTGTGTTCCATATCCCAGTGAATGGTACCACCATCCACCCAATGCCCCCAAGCCTTCATAGTATACATCTCCTTCAACCTCTACTTCCAACAGATCACAAAGGCTTATCATTTCTATCACATCTTTTAAATCTTTTCAGTTCTTTCTTTCAGGGTAGTAGTACCTCTACCCTGACCCAGTCTACAATCATTTCTTGACTGGCATATATCAGCTTTCAAACAGTTTTTTCCTTTCCTTGTCCTCTAATATAAATTATTGGATTGCAGAAAATCTGACTCTTCACATTCCTTCTGTATTACCCCAATCGTCCACCAATCCTGTGATGGTTTTTGGCTGCCCTCAGCATAAAGTCAAATACCTCAACCCTGTTAAAAGGCAGACTGTCATGCCCCACAACAAGCAATTATGATTCCACAGATCGCAGAAGGAACCTAGGAAATCACTTTTTAAATAAATACTCCAACTGATCCCAACACAAGTGTCTATGATTCTCATTTTGAGGAACATTATTAAAAATTCTAGGAGGGTGCTGAAAAATATGGGCTGAATATTAGCTAAGTCTAATTCCTATCTTTCCAAAATATCAATAACTGTCCAGTTATCAACTTCTACATTCTGACTTGAAAGTGAGGAAACATTATTAGTTTATCTTTGATATATAGTATTTGCTGTGTTTGCAGCAGGTTTCTTTATCTAGATACATTTACAAATGGCAACTTCTGATAAGGGTTGACAGCTTAAACCCAGTGTTAATTTTCGGCCAAATATCAAGATCTAATAATTCTCTAAAGCTCCCTATGATGTTAACTACTGAACTATATAATATCCCAATAGCTTCTGGGGTTTCTAAGAGTTAATGCACTCTGTGTTTTCATAAGATAGACAAGTATTAACTAAGGGGATTGATATGATCAATAAACCAAGGTCACCACTTACCTGGCTGCCTGCTTCTTAATAGCCTAATGGTAAACTCTAGATCAGAAATCTTGAGATGACTTCAAAGTGTTCATCGTTCAAGATCTAACCCTAACACTTAGCAGTGCAAGAGATAACCATTTGGGCTGAGGTTCTTAGTCTAGGTTTCAGTGCAATAGTTGGTGGCTATACCACTTATGTCTGAAGAATATGCTCACCCAGCGAAAATGCTTACTAGAATGGGAAAATACCCCCTATATAGAACAAATAAAAAAGTAAAAAATACACACAGAAGAGCTATAAATTGCTTAAATGTGCAGTTAGCTACTACCAACTTTGTCAATTAGCTGTTAGTACATCCCCAAGTTTACCTTCCTACTCATGAATTTTTTTAAATGTTGAAACTTTAAAGAAAAAACTGTACTTAATTGCAAGCGCTGTAATTAGAATCTTTAATTATAATTTAGATCTGCAACTTTCTTTGGACAATTACACTAGTTAATGATTCTGAGACAGCCGTGTGTGTGTGTGTGTGTGTGTGTTTGCTCTTTTGCTTCTTAATTCTTTTTGCTAGGCTGCTTTTTCCTCTCAGGCTAATGTCATAGCAAATCTACATCACTGACCTGCAGAGGAGGACTTAGGAGTTTAAGTCTTGCTACTGAGTATGCACACTGCATAGAAATAAGGGTATTAGCTAAGCTACCAAAAGTGAAATCAAATTTATTCTTTACTGTTTTCCCATTAACAAATTGCTTCTGTAAGACATGAATTAGATATCTTCATATCCACTTTATGTATGGGTAATAATAATGTGGGTGTCTTGTACCTCTGCATCATACTAAATTTCTTTCTCTTTAGACCCGCACATATAAGTTTCATTTCTTGACCTGGCCATCCATACTAACATATATTCAAACTTTTCCTCATTATTTGTTTTGCTTTCCAACAAAAGTAGTATCAAGATTGGACATCACTCCATGTGAGCACCGTGAGGTCCAAGTCATTTCTCTTCACAAAATGTATGCATGTTTTTAAATTGAGCTCTGTCTTCCCTAATATATTTATAATATGAGTAAGTGTGTGTGTTCGTGTGTGTCTGTGTTACACGTGTATATAAATTACTCAGCTTTCATTTTCTTCTCTAGATTTGGACACATATCAAACAGCAGCTGCTGCATGGTCAAACTACCCCTTGACTCTCCCTCAAAATCCTCCTCATATCGCACATTATTATGTACACCTATTATTAGTGAATTGCCTCTCAGCTCCAAGTCCACCCTCCTTTCCCCTTCTTTGTGACACAGGAGAAGGGCTCTGTAAACAGTGCTCCTTCCCCAGCTCACACAATGTTAGGCTTGGCCATTAGAAGGTGCTGGAGGGATACTGCTATGTCACAGCAAGGGAAGAGGGCTTTTCTCTTTCCGGTTCTCCTTCTGGTTCAGGTGCACTGTCATTCTCTGACACAGCTTCAGAGGACTGCCGGGCTGTGAGTTGTCAGCCAGCAGGCAGGATATTCCTCTGACCAGCTTCAGCAGGTACCCTCATATGTTTCTTCACCAGCAGGAGGTGCATACTCCTCTAACCATAAAGTCCTCTCCAGTGAGCTCTAAGTCTTCGCCTTAGGGGAAGGACTCCTTTACAAGTCCTGAGTTCCTTCCTTGTTCATGATGCTTCACCCCACAAGCAGATGCTGCCCTCTGCGTCTGCTAAATCTATATTGCTTAGAGTCCTCTTTTACATTTTTATTTAGCCATCTTGTACTAATCTATAATTCATTCTATGAGGTTTTCCCTGTTCTAATTACCGTTATGGATCCTTTCCTCTAACTGGACTCTGATGATAGAGTAAGTAACCCAGTTAGTGGTCTTGCAATTAACTAGAGTCCCCCCAACCCAACTATTGGCAAGACTGTGTAAACAAGGTGCATAAAGATGGAAATAAAGTAGAAAATTTGACATGACCAAAGAGAATTCTATAGGACTATGTTAGGCTAGGTGATTCAAAGAAAATGCGTATTAGGAAAAAACGTCTAGGGCCTTCAAGCATCTCAAGAGCCTAAGAGATGTTAAATACGTATTTCATTTTAGAGAATTTCTCAATATACAAGTGCGTGTGCTCACATACATACACACACATAATCCAAAATACATAAAGAAAACTAAAAAAATAAAAATAAGTGATTTTTTAATATTTAAATGTTGCCAAACACAATTCTACTCAACTTAATTCAACCTATATGGTTTGGAATATGAGTGCATTTTCATATTTAATATAATGTGTGGTAGTGTCCCCCAAAATAAGAAAGCCTATCTTGAGCCTGTTAAACTTTCTTTAAATTCTTGGGCTAAAGTCACTGAAGACACCAACATTCTGAATTCAGTTCACAGATGAGTTTAAATTTGCTCTATTGCCAACGACTATACACCTAACATGAGCTCCCACCTTTTTATTTTTATATATTTATTTTTGCATATGGCTTATTAATATTTATTTCTAATTTATTTCCAAATGACAGCAGCAGACAGGACACACAACTGCTAGACGCATTATTGCCTGATCGTGACTGCTTCACTCAGACACAGTCCTGTCCCAGTTCTGGGACTTGTCCTTAACCTTGAGTTTTCAGCTTCACACAGCATTCCCTGCTCTGGGCTGCAACTTGACATCTGTGGATTCCTTATGCTAAGCTTTAATTCTTGCAGAATTATAATGCTTTTTCCCATTTTCTTATTTGATTTTCCCAGAATTTAGGATTTGTAAATATATATAAATTTCCCATCAAATGCCTGGATGAAATTCCTACATGGAAGCACTAACTAAATGATCACAGTTTCTTTTTATTTTCCTTTAAAAAAAAAAATTAGCTTTATTGAAGTATAATTGAAGAAAAAAATTTTAAGGTATTTGAAGCAATCATAGTGGTGATTTGATATACATAGTGAAAGGATTCCCTCTGTCTAGTTAATTAACATATCCATCGCCTCATATCTATTTATTTATTATTTGTTTGTTTTTGGCAAGAACATTTAAGTTCCACTCTCTTAGTGAATTTCAATTATACAATACAGTGTTATCAACTATAGTCACCATGCCTTACATTAGATCCTCAGACCTTATTCATCTTGTAGCTGAAAGTTTATACCTTTCACCGACCTTTCCCTATTTTCCCCACCCTTCAGCAGCTGGCAACCACTTATCTACCCTCTCTCTTTATGACTTTTTTATTCCACATGTCAGTGATACAATGCAATATTTGTCTGGTTTATTCACTTAACATAATACCCTTGAGGTCCATCCATGTTGTCAAAAATGCCAGGATTTCACTCTTTCTCATGTGATATATATGTCACATCATATTTCCATATCTTGGCATTGTGGAAAATGGTGAATAAAAAAAGGAGTGCAGGGAATTCCCTGGCGGTCCAGTGGTTAGGACTCGGTGCTTTCACTTCGGGGGGTCCAGGTTCAATCCCTTGTGTCGGGGAACTAAAGATCCCACAAGCTATGCAGCACGGCCAAAAAAAAAAAAAAAAAAAACCAGTAGTGTAGATTTCTCTTGGGGATCCTATTTTCATTTTGAATATATATACCAGAAGTGGATTACTGAATAATATGATAGTTCTATTTTTAATTTTTTGAGAAACCTCCATACTGTTTTCTATACTGATGACACCAATTTACATGGCTGCTAACTGCACAAAGGTCCCCTTTTCTCCACATCATTGACAACATTTATCTCTTGCCTTTTTTTAAAACTATTTTTATTGAGGTGTAGTTGATGTACGATATTATATGTTTCAGGTATACAACATAGTGATTCACAGTTTTAAAGGTATACTCCATTTATAGTTATTATAAAATATTGGCTATAATCCTGTGATGTGCTCTATAATATATCCTTGTAGCTTATTTATTTTACACATAGTAGTTTGTACTTCTTAATCTTGTGCCCCTATCTTGCCCCTCCTCCCTTCCCTCTCCCCACAAGTAACCACTAGTTTGTTTGCTCTATCTCTGAGTCTGTTTCTTTTTTGTTATATTCACTAGTTTATTTTATTTTCTAGATTTCACATATAAGTGGATAAGTGATATCATACAGAATATCTTGTCTTTTTGTTGATAGCCATTCTAACAGGTGTGAGGAGAGATCTCATTGTGGTTTTGATTTACTTTTCCATAATGATTATTGATGTTGAGTATATTTTCATGTACCTCTTGGTCATTTGTATGTTTTCTTTGAAGAAATGTCTATTCAGTTTTTATTCCTTATTTAAATTGGATTGTGGTTTTTGTTTTTGTTTTTGTTTTTACTATTGAGATGTACCAGTTCTTTATATATTTTGGATGCTACCCCCTTATCAGATACATAATTTGCAAATATTTTTTCCCATTCTGTAGATTGCCTTTTCATTTTATTGATGGTTTTTTTGCTGTGCAGAAGCTTTCAGTTTGATATAGTCAGTCCTACTGGTTTATTTTTGCTATTGCTGTCAAATTTTAAAAAATCATTGCCGAGACCAATGTCAAAGAGCTTATTCCCTATATTTTCTTCTATGAGTTTTATGGTTTCAGGTGTTACATTCAAGTCTTTAATCCATTTTGAGTTGAAGCTACCAGCTTTCTAAATTTTTCAGTTATCCCAAAGAATGGTCAGAACAAAGAAGAGGAGGATTAGTTTAATTCATTATCACCACTGGAAAAAAGTCTCTTCATATATTTTGCCAAAAATATGACTGTTTGTCTAAAACGCTCAAATAACAAACATTTGCATGTCTAGAAAAAGCATATATGAAGATATGTTTACTTTTGATTTTTTCAGGTAAAAGAATTCACTCTGCAAAATGAACAAACAAAAAAACTTTAGCATTGTAGCTGTTAGTATTAATATTCACTACACAAAATCTAAAACATTGAAAACTTTGATATTTTGGGGTCCTATATCATTTGCCTTTCTGTTTTGGCTGGTAATAAAACACCATAGCTAACCATATAAGAACCATAATCTATATAATATTCTGCTAATTTTTCAATGTAGTGCTTGACAGAATTCTGACTCTCTGCACTTGACTCCACATAGAGGTTAGGTGCTCATTCTCACTGTGTCTCTAAGATAGGGAGCATTTATTAAGACAAGCTTCACAGGAATATTATCTTTACTGCCAACCAATAATGTTTGGGATACACAGTCTTACTAAAAATATGTCTCTGTGATCTTTTCAAGTTTGTGTACACTGAAATTAACCTATGGAAAGGGGAGGATTAATATTTCAGGTCATGATATAGGATACTGCAAGGGAGGAGGAGAGTTACGTTGAAAAGTGGGATTTTTCCTGTTGTTGCAGAATTGTAGCTAATGTCTGAAGTTGGGGGAAAAAAGCACTTAAATCTTCACATTCTAATTTGAAAGAACTTCAAAGGTCAGCAGTGTTTGGTATCAACCACCTCCCCAAAATTGGGGGTCATCACCCCTCTTCCACTTTATATCTTCAGCCATCCAAGTTAATATAAAAAAAGAACTATGAGGTCAGAGAAATGGTTCTGGGTGGAAGAAAAACTGATTTTTTAGTGATAAAACCAGCATATCTGCTCCCTAAAGGAAAGGTAGGGAGGTCCCAAAAAAATGGATAATTATGGGAATGTAAATTAGTAGAGCCACTAATGAAAACAGCATGGAGGTTCTTCAAAAAACTAAAAATAGAGTTGCCATATGATACAGCCATCCCACTCCTGGGTGTATAACTGGAAAAAAACAAAAACTCTAATTTTAAAAGACACATGTGGGCTTCCCTGGTGGCACAGTGGCTGAGAATCTGCCTGCCAATGCAGGGGACACGGGTTCGAGCCCTGGTCTGGGAAGATCCCACATGCCGCAGAGCAACTAGGCCCATGAGCCACAACTACTGAGCCTGCACATCTGGAGCCTGTGCTCCACAACAAGAGAGGCCACGACAGTGACAGGCCCATGCACCGCAATGAAGAGTGGCCCCTGCTCGCCACAACTAGAGAAAGCCCTCACACAGAAACGAAGACCCAACACAGCCAAAAATAAATAAATAAATAAATTTATATTAAAAAAAAAAAAAAGACACATGCACTTCAGTGTTCATAGCAGCATTATTTAGAATAGCCAAGACATGGAAACAACCCAAGTGCCTGTCAATAGAAAATTGGCTTAAGAAGATGTGGTATATAAGTATACAATGGAATATTACTCAGCCATAAAAAAGAATGAAATATTGCCATTTACAGCAACATGGATGGACCTAGAGAATTTTATACTTAATGAAGTAACTGAGACAGAGAAAAACAAATAATGTATGATATTACTTACATATGGAATCTAAAAAATAATACAAATGAATCTATATACAAAACAGATATAGACTCACAGACATAGAAAACAAACTTAAGGTCACCAAAGGTGGGGGGGGCGGGGGAGGAGGGGTAAATTAGGAATATGGGATTAACAGATACAAACTACTATACATAAAATAGATAAGCTATAAAGATTTACTGTATAGCACAGGGAACCGTATTCAATATCTTGTAATAACCTATAATGGAAAATAATCTGAAAACAAAATAACTGAATCACTATGCTATATACCTGAAACTAACACAATATTGTAAGTCAACTATATTTCAATTTAAAAAATTGGCTAATATTGTTAATGAGCATCTGCAAAAAAGGCAAACCTTTAGTTTTTGTGTGTTTATCCAGGTGGAAAACCTGCACACTTATCCTTCCCCTTGGGGTATCAGATAAAGGGAAGAAATTGGGAAGAGATGACATGATGGAGAAAGGCCAGGCAAAGCAGGGACAAAGGCATCTCCTCTAATTCTCATTCCCTGACCATAATGAAGGTGGATGAAAAATAATTTCTACAAAAAAACTTCTATAATAGAGCACTGTAGATAGCAGTAGAAGTGGAAGACTGATTACTAAAATTCTTATGCTTAACCAAGGATTTATCGACGATGTATCTAGTCCACTGATTTCTAACCCAACAGACTAATTTCCCTCTTCTACTGATCTCATTTTAAAGAAAAATAAAGACCAGTTCCATAGAATTCAAGAATGTTAAGATTCTAGTTTTCTTTAGATTAATTTATATGTATGAGTGTATGTATTGTATTTATGTAGCTAGGATGGCAAGAAATCCACCTTACTCAATGTTAATAGAAGGTTTCCATTTGTAACACCGACCATAACCACAACCTGTAAGAAGCAGTTATCTATGAAACTGCCCCAGACGTACGGAAGTCAAGCAGGGGCCTTAATCCTTTTTTTTTTTTTTAAAGGTTTGCTTTTATTTACTTATTTATTTATTTATTTATTTATGGCTGTGTTGGGTCTTCATTTCTGTGCGAGGGCTTTCTCTAGTTGTGGTAAGCGGGGGCCACTCTTCATCGCGGTGCGCGGGCCTCTCACTACCGCGGCCTCTCTTGTTGCGGAGCACAGGCTCCAGACGCGCAGGCTCAGTAACTGTGGCTCACGGGCCCAGTTGCTCCGTGGCATGTGGGATCTTCCCAGACCAGGGCTCGAACCTGTGTGCCCTGCATTGGCAGGCAGACTCTCAACCACTGCGCCACCAGGGAAGCCCAGGGGCCTTAATCTTAAAAAATGGTTCTCAGTAATATAATTATTTTTATTTAAACAATTGTTTGCCACACTGCAGCTGGGTAGAAAATTTTGAAAATAATATAAAATATAAAGGGTTAATCTGAACACTCAAGTTAGAATGGTGCACACAGCTATAAGCAGATTAACAGCCTTAACTTTCCATGTATTGGGGCAGACTAAATAGGCATGAGACAGATCCAGAATCTATAACACTAAAAATACGTGTTTATTCTAAATTACCCCCCAGACTTCCCATTATATGAAGTAAAAATACTGTTTAATGAAAAACTCACCATATCTGTATCTGAGACGGGGCCAAAACTGGTCACATAGATGTTAGTGAAGACTTCAGTAATACTGTCTGGTGTAAGAAAAAGAGATTGAATATAGATATTATATAATGAGAACCACAGGAGAGAGAAGGGGTCAAGTATATGGCATGGTTAGAAAGTTCTGTGATATTTGGAAATATTTCTTTTTTGCTTTCTTTTCAACGTTCACAACCAACAAAAATAGCTGTATTACTTAATTACTTCATAGGGTCTTACAATCCTAAATGCTGAATGCTTAGAAGGATTATGACATTCTTATTTGGAAACTATACCTGACTAGAGCATTTTGTTTTCAGCACACAGCTCAGAATGAATAGTTTCTCAGAAACTATCTTAAATGTACCACCAGTACGGAAAATAAAGTACAGTTAGTATGGTTACTGTTTGATACAGTCCTGTAATTGACCATTAAACCAAATATTTCAAATGGTATTTCATGATGGTAGAGATTTAGTTTGTAGATTGTAAATTAGTGTATCTTCTCAATAAAGCACAAACACATCGTTAATCATTATAAATAAACATAATTCATATTTTATAAAAAGCTTTTTCGTTCAGTAACATAAAAATAAAAGCAAATAACATTCATTAATCACAAGGATTGCTTCCAAACAAGCTTGCCTTTACATGTATTTAAGAATGCCTAAACCGTGAAGATTAAATTGAATTAGACTTGAAAGTTATGTAACTTACAAAGTGTAGCACAATTAACTGGATTGCTTTATTAACCAGGTGATTTAGATCTTTGATTTTAAATAAGCCAAATGGCAATGGGGGGAAAGCTCAAAGGAAAAATTTAAAACTAAAACCCTTTCAGTGTTCTTATAAGAAAAAAGTACATCATTAATTTCTACCATCATGAACTTAACACCTTAACTACTAAGTGTCAAATGTGTAATTCTACACAAACAATATCATGAAATATTTTAATATTATACTGAACATTAATTCACAACCATGAAAGAGCAGTAAACTGAATCTGGAATACTGTATCCACTAAAGCAAAAATAAAAAGTAAAAGGATTTTGAAATAACAGAGTAGACTGAATGCTTACTCTTAAAAGGACTTGAAATGTAATAATCTACATGAGAAATCTATGAGATAGATTCTCTGTTATCATCCCAATATATGTGTACACTGATGTACGGAAAGTTAAGGAAATGTGCCCCATGACCCACACGCCGTTGAGTAGATAGAGCCAGCCGTTGAGTAGATAGAGCCAGGTTTTAGGACCCAAGCACTCTGGCTCCTGAGCCCTCAGGGTAAACAAAGCATTGTACCACAGTCAAGAATAAATTTAAAACTAAAAGTGTTTTCTTATCAGCTACATATTTCTATTCACCACAATACTCTGTGCCAAAAGTACACTTATGGTGTTCCAAATAAATATATTCATTCAACTTTGTTATTTTATATACTATTTTATTCCAAAAAATGGTATTTATGAAATTTTGTTATGAAACTCATTTATAAAGTTAATTCTCAGCTGCCACCTGCCCACAAACACCCGCACAGGGTCTACTTCATAGCTATACAATTCGTGCAGTCACATAGGTCCCTGTGCTCAGGAAAGTCCCATGCCTGGTCTAATGTTCTGTTTTTGCTTCCTTGAAATTCTTCATTATGTTTTGCATAAAGGGCCATGCATTTTCATCCTGGATTGGGTCTCACAAATTATGTAGCTGGTCCTGGATCTGAATTATATATGTTTTTTTCCTCTTACTCATACAAAACCAATCATGCTCTCACATTTATTGAATAAACAATTGAATAAAACTTTAGTCACTATAGATATTGATTTAAAATGTTCCAAGAGAGAGAAATTAAAATATTATGGTAGTCTTCACCCAAATAGAGGCAAATGGAATTTATTCTCCTTAATCTGGAGTTGTAAAGTTAGAAAAGAGAGATGATAAAAATACGTGAATATATTCATGCTAAGGACATGAAGAATATCCACTTACACACCAAATGGCAAGTAAAGAGTAAAGGAGAATATGATCATCCTAGTGGCTGCAATGAGGTGCCAACTAAGAATCTAAAGAGAGAAAAATAAAATTACCCTCAGAGCTCTAAACAGTAAGAGAAACACCTCAAGACAGAACAGAGATATGCAAAGTTACCTTAAAGAAAATAATTTCAAAGTTTATTGACTTCATAAACACAGTTAAAGAATGTATGCATTTCAAGGAATATTCTCCTGCTATGCATGTTCAGAAAAAGTAGAGGAAAATAAAGTGTCCCTAAAACTAGAGATTATAGTGTTACAAAGGCAGTTTACACCCCTGTGAAGAAGTGAGTTGCGTACAGTCACTGGTGCTGAGAGATCCAGTAATCTGAAGTCTGGAATATTTACTGAATTTAGAGACCTGGGAGCCATTAGTAAAATAATGTGTGCAGAGTCCAGCTTGAAGTGAGGGAAGTGGGAGAAGAGGAAGAGCCTAGAGTGATTTTAAACAAACTTTGAGAAGTTCGACTGTGAAGGGAAAGAGGACTCCAGCAACAAGGGAAGGTGGGGGAAAAGAGACAGTTTTTGTTTGCTTGTTTAAGGTGGAAGATAGTTAAGGATCTGGCAATGCAGATGGAAGGGACTAAGGGAGCCGCTGAATATTCAGGAGACAAGATCAGTGAAAGAGGAATATTCCTGAGTAAGCAGGTAGTGCATTCATTAAAATTGATTGACAATATATACATGGAGGGAAGAAGGAGGAGGGAATACCCTTAATTATGTCGGGGTGAGAAGACAGAATGTTGAAATAAATGGAAGTAGGTTTTTAGGTCTAGTGGCAGGAAAGTTCCTGGAGAGGAGAGAAATTCTGAGTTACGTGCAAAACATCTGTGCATTATTTTTATTATAATAGATGATGATTCCAAGTCAAAAATTTGATAGTATAATTATATTAAGAACAATTACAATAGTATACATCCATAGAAGACCAATGTAGCATCTGCTGCCAGTTCTTTGTCCATAGCCCCTTGACAATCATGATTCCTCTACATCAGGGGTCCCCAACCCCCGGGCCATGGACCAGTACCGGTCTGCAGCCTGTTAGGAACCGGGCCGCACAGCAGGAGTTGAACGGCGGGTGAGCGAGCGAAGCTTCATGCTGGCAATACCACCTGCACCACCCCCTCACCAGTCCATGGAAAAACTGTCTTCCATGAAACCGGTCCCTGGTGCCAAAAAGGTTGGGGACAGCTGCTCTACATGCTGGCATGTTCTGCTGCAAGCTCCTGTGATTCTCTGCCTGAGGGCTTTTCCTGGCTGTGCAGGGCAGAGTGTAATTGCAGAAAAGTCTGTGTTCCTGGGAACAGCCATCAACCAACGACGGATGAGAGCTGGAGGAACTATAACTCAGCTTTCTCGCCCTCTCAGTGGAGACAACTCGAAGGCATGCTCTACACCATTTCCCAGATGACTTCAGTGGGAGGAAACTGCAACTGTCCTCAGCAGTAACCTGCTCACCGTGGTACCCTGCTTTGGCTGTCCTCCCTTCCCTGTATCACTTTGACCTCCCTCAGCTAGTGCCGCCTGATATCCCTTCCCAGATGATCGTGTATCTTAGAGTCTGCTTCTGTGAGAAGCCAAAGCCAACTACAAACATCATTCACATACTCTAAGAAGAAAAAAATGATAATAATTGAGTCAGGAAAGATATTGATTGTATTAAAAGATATTAATTAGTTGCAGCTAACCATCCAAGCAATAAGCTATATTGTCTTCACCCCTGTAATTTAGATATAACACTAATACTAATAAGGGCACACACTCATAAGATGGAGAGTAAAATCAAACTGTAAATGACATCCCTTCAAGAAGATGAGGATGCTAATAATTTTGCTCACCATGTATCATAAATAGGATGTCATGCACATATTTTAAGACCAGTTAGCCATTGCTGTTTTGCTTTACTCTCTCAGCAGCAACAAAGACATTTTGCTTCCTGGGATGATTTCTGTTAACACCTACATGTGCCATTTGTCATCAGTCAGGTTCAGTAAAGTCAACAAATTCTTAACCGACTTTTGTGTCTATGGCACTTAGTGTTCCCTATTAAAAGCTGAAAACTTGGAATCTGATAATATAATTTGTCACCATTCTACCACAAAAGAATTGCTGCTCCTTATCCAATATCTTCCTCCCAGTAGACACTAAACACGTGTTTGATAAATATAGTGCCCATAAAATCAGGAAGAGTTAAGACCAATAATAAAACCAATATGAACTGTGTTTTCTTACAATCATTTTTCATGATAGTTCTAAGTTTTGGTCTTTGATTCTTTGCGATGATTTGGAAACATGAAATATAAACATATATTGAATACATGAAATTTCCTCTCAGTGTAAGACTCCTCGTGCTTTTAAATTTTTGAATCTTTATATATTCTGTTTGTTCTTGTAGTTTTGTTTATTTACTTTGATTTTTTTCCTACTAATGAAAATGCATTGATTTAAAAAGTATAGCACATTTGGGGATCCGAAACAAGAATCAAGATGGCTGTATGTTTATGGACAGGACACAAAGTCCTCAAAGGATAAACTAAACATACCCCATCATGACAGTCACCGATTATGGGTTACAAATGAATCTGACTTTGAAATCACTGGAGGGTCTATCTATCCCCCAATAAGGTTTGGGACTGTTCTGACCCTTAGAACCATCACCAGGTAGAAGATTTGTAGTGCCTTCTCTTTCTTTGAAATGTCTTTCTTCAGTACCTAGTGATTCAGCTTGCTCTGGTGAGGAAGCTGAAGACACACCTCTCTCCCCAAAGCACTAGTAAAAGAAATCAACTAGGAGAGGGAAGAGGAGACTGAATGCACATTGATTCCCATGGATTTAGTGGGACCGTTTGGTTCAATTAACAAATAGCTACCAAGAGTTTACTAAGTATTGTCCAGAGACATCACCTGCCTGACAGACAAGGGAGAGAATGTTTTCAAAGGGAAGCTGTTAGTGGTGCCAGAAGCAATTTATGTTCCTCAAGGTAATGTTTCATCAAGCCTTTGCTACATGCTCAGTGTGGGACTCTGACAGGGGAAAGAATGAAGATGTTCTCAAAGATCTCACTTTTACTATCACAGGTTAGATTCTCTTTTGAGGAGATTCTAGTGACGCCATCCCATTTCAAGTTGTTAAAGATGGCATCCAGAGCACACAGGATACCCTAGAACACTAAGAGTTCAAAGTTTAGTCTAAGCACAGGCTATTACACATCTAGTATCCCTGGGTTAGTTAGAAACTTGGAGCTTATTAATCACCAACCTGAAATCCTATGCTGTTCTCTAAGTACTGATAGAAACCAGCTTAACAACTAAGTTATGAGAATTTAAAAATAAAAACTATGCTGATATAAATTTACATTTTGCTCCCCAAATACATATTAATAAAAAATGATTCTCATGTCCAATATATATAATAAGGATAAGCTTTTACCTTTTTAAGATAATGAATTATTTTATAAATCAACATAAATTGAGCATTCTTAATGCACTAAGAACTACAATTCACATATATATGTGTGTGTGTGTATATATATTACTAATACAAAGGATTGAAAAAATTCTACTACATTAATTTTCTTTATTATAAAAAAGGTGCATAAGTTAAAGCTTGCTAATTGACTTTTTCTTTTATGACCTTTTCACCATCCTCACAAAATACTGCTGTGGACAGCAATGTTTCTGTTTACTCTGCAAAATAATTTTTCAGTTCTTTCTTTTCTATTTTGTAGAAGGAAAGCATTTAAATGTAATAGAAGTATAGACATTGAAAACACTAAATTTCAAAAGCTCATATAGGCCATATAGGCTTCAAATATTCAAAATTCTGCCTCCTCTGTTTCTAGTCTTGGTAAAAGCCACCATCATTTTGTCAGTTGTCAAACTTTTAGTCTCAGGCTGAACTTCTTACTCATATCCAGCATTTTAATTGTTGACTGGGTTCTGTTGATTATATTTTCTACATCGTTCTTGACTTTCCCTTCTCTCTCAATCCTCACTGGCAATGACCTCTGGAATGGCCTCTTTTAGTTTTCCTGCTTCTAGTCTCACCAACTCCTATATACCCTCCATGACACTGCTAATAATAAATCATGTGATGTCTCTTCTCTGATCAAATTTTTCTCAATGACTCTCCTTTGCCTAAAGATCAAGTTCGAAGATCACAGCATAGCACATCAGACCCTTCATGATCTTTGTCTCCTTTCCATCCTGATCCAGCGCTGTCCCACACTGTATACCTTAGCCATACTCAACTCCATGTTATTCTCCTTCATTCTTTTTCGGGCAGGGGGGGCGGTGCTTTCTCTTTCCTCTATGTAAAATGCCCTCTCATTGAATCCTTGTTCTTAAAAAATAAGTTCAAATAACACTTCCTCTTTGAAGTTGTCCTTGCCATCCCTGGGTATTTAATTAGTCTTTCTGTTGGTTCCAGAAATGTTTACTTCTTCAAATGAAATAATCAAATCATATTGTAACTTCTAATGCATGAGGAGTTGTGAAATGGTTGTGTGTTTCCCCACTCTACTCACCACTCAACAGCGCCCAGGACTTTGTTCTATGTGCATAATATGGAGCAACATAGATTATCACAGAATGATAATCACAGAAGATTATGGTCAAGGATAAGGCCATACCAATCCTGTCACACTCAAATATGAGATAAAGTATCATCTTTACACCTATGGATAAAGTATTATCTTTACACCTACGGATAACCTGCAATAAATTACATGTAGGAAAAGTATTATGATGGTAAAGTGCTAAATTATATTAAACATATATAGAAAAAATTTAAGGCACGGTTTTAGATTCAGATGCTAAAAGCATAAGATCATTTGCCTTTATTTCTAATAGAGTTCAGTTCTCATATTCAACAATCCAACATTTTTCATCTACAACATCCTAAAGGTAAATGCATGAAGAGCCTTGTTGGCAATATTACAAACCTTTGCTATCTTTCCCTGAATCTCTTGGATCAGCTTCAAAAAGAAATTCTGTACTTATAAAATGGAGCTAACTGATATTCTAATTTGATGATAGTATCAATTTCTTCTTAAAAATAAATTTGGCCCAAATTAGTGTAAAAGGAAAAAAGAAATCTCCTTAAGTAACTAACTTTATCACCCATCACTGGATGCTGTTTCCTGACAGTCTGTACATTGGAGAATGTTATGATTACTTTACACCTAACATGTAATTAGGAATTTTTAGAAACTTTACGTAGCAACCCTTAAATACTTGTCTTATCTGTTGAATTCCCATTGTGTGATAATAAAAGGAACTTATTACCTATTAAGCATTTACTATATGCATGGACTGGGTTAAATTTTTATATATAATTTCATGATCACCCTGTGAACTGTGCATAATTATATTCATTTTATCTCATCCAAATTCAACAGCTACTTAGACAGAGAGCTGTACTGAAACATTTTCTGTGACTTAAAAATCCCATGCTAATAACTTTCAATAATAAAATGTCATTCAAAAACACAACCATTGGAAAAATTTTTCATTTAGTTTAAGATTATTTGGTATCTTTAGTGCCAGTATAATCACATCATATAAATATTTATTACACACTTGCCATGCACCAGTCTCAAGTTATATATTTGAGGAGATAAAATAATGTAGAAATAATAATAAAGAAACCTACAGTTCAGTTAAATAGTCGGTGCTGGTTTTATAAAACATGATGTCATTTCAACTTTTCATTCCATCATATACATGATGTAATACGTATATGTTACATATTAGTATGCATTATATATACCTAAATATATATATATGTATGTGTGTATATGGTTTGTTTATATATGTATTATATATTGTTGTGTGTGTATACATATATATAATAATATGTGATTTACATGTATATATTTGTGTGTATATGTATACACATACCAATATATAAATTTTGGTGTTGAACTGTCCCATATTTAAATCAAAAGCCTTATATCACTCTATCTTAAATCTGGAACTTCTGAAGAGGGCTACATGTAGAAAGATAAATGGATGAATAAATTTTCTTTCTTTCCTCCTGTCTTTCCTCTTGTTTTTCTTCCTTCAAAAAAACGATAATTGATGGACTGATTGTTACACTACGTAATACACTTAGATAAAAGACAAATAAAGAATATAGTATGTAGCCATCATGGTCTTTGAGGGGAAAGAAGTAAATAGATGACTGTCTACAAAGCATGTGTAAATGGTAAAAATAATCAGTCATGCTAAGCGGTGATGTCAGGAGGTAGGAGGTGGCTGATGGTAAGAGGAGTGACTCGAATCAAAACTGGGGCGTCGGAGAAGGCTTCTCAAGCCATCCTTTTATTTATAACGCATGCTTCTTTTTAAATTTTTAAAAATTTTAAAAGTTGTTTTAGTTTGCTCTCAGAACCTTTCCCTTCTATCATTTCAACTCATTTGATTACATGGTCTCATAGTTGAAAGAAAGAAGGAAAGAAAGAAAGAAAGAGAGAGAGAGAAAGAGAGAAAGGGAGGGAGGGAGGGAGGGAGGGAGGAAGGGAGAAAGAGCTAGCTAGCCATTAACTGTAATGATTATTAATTCTTATGATAGGCCCCTTTGATGCAATTTTAGGAGACCTAGACTTCTAATTAGGGAGAAATCTTAAGAAAGTAGATTACAGCATAGGGTTTGGACCTCAAAGTGAGGGCAGAAACACAGCAGAAGGAACTTAACAGAAAAGATTCACTAGATGCAGGAGATAAATGAAAGGTTGAAAAAAAAAAGAAAAGATAACTGTGAAATTAAAGTGATAATAGAATTCTTTGGTGGTCTTTTAAAATTGTTTTGGACGCCACACCTAGATCTGGTCAGAAAATACTCAGTTTAATGCAAATTCCCAAACTCAGTCTTCTTTGTGATTCATAACATTATTTTACTTTGTTCTAGATCTGTCCCTGAATCCTAATTATGTCTATATATTTTTCAGAACATTAAAATATTTTTATTTTAGACATTTACTACTATATAAGAAGTAGAGATACGAGAAAAAATTTTTACAGTCAAAATTTTTAGTCAGAATATTTGAAAAGATATATATATATATATATATGGGTGTTAACATTCAAGACTCATGCATGAAAAACTGTCCTTTCAAGGACAGTGATTACAGACCGTATTTGAAATAAAAAATTAAATTTACTCTTTTTTTTAACACCTTTATTAGAGCATAATTGCTTTACAATGGTGTTAAATTTACTCTTTATTAATCTATAGTATACTTTTAATTTCTCAGCTCTGATCATATCTCTTCCATAAAATATTTCAATGCAAATAATCACGTTGCTTCATTCCTTTTTTGATTTGCATTTAAATTTTATCCTTTTTCCTTCTCTGCTCTAATATACTGTTATGAGCACTTGATTTTTCCCCACTGCCCTAAATTCAGTTTCCAGCACCACATCCTATAACAGTATTCGTTATATAAACTTGTAGGTTGATACATTTGGGGTTTTACCAGAAAATGTTTCCCACTTTGTCCACCCTTACTTGTTCCTGCCATTCCTGGTAGTCTTTTAAACTGCTGTTTCAGCTCTCCAGTCAGTTTTAAAAGGCAGCTGTTGGGCTTCCCTGGTGGCGCAGTGGTTGAGAGTCTGCCTGCCAATGCAGGGAACACGGGTTCGAGCCCTGGTCTGGGAAGATCCCGCGTGCCGCGGAGCGGCTGGGCCCGTGAGCCACAATTACTGAGCCTGCGCGTCTGGAGCCTGTGCTCCGCAACAAGAGAGGCCGCGATGGTGGGGGGCCCGCGCACCACGATGAAGAGTGGCCCCTACTTGCCGCAACTGGAGAAAGCCCTCGCACAGAAACGAAGACCCAACACAGCCATAAATAAATAAATAAACAAATACTTAAAAAAAAAAAAAAAGGCAGCTGTTGTACAACCCCAGCTAATAGATCAAAGAGATTCACCCCATGTTTGCCTTCACTGAGCTCAGAACGTGGAACTCTCAGCCTTTTGCTATAAGGGCGGAGAAACGTTGATAAATGAGCCTTTATACCTCATGCAAGAAAAACACATCCAGTTTATAGTCACAGGGACAGTTATAGCTAAATCAAGGTATTTCACTTGTGCCCAATACGCCTCACCCCCAGCTCTCCTGTTTGTAAGGAGCTGACACTATGTGTCTGAACTGTTGGGTCTCGGTAGTTTGCTTTTATTTGTGACTCACCGATTATGATGAAAAAACAGAAATAGTAAGTAAGCTACATAATTGATTTTTCCTTTGGTCCTCCCAGAAATAATAATGTTTGCTTCTTTTCTCAGTGTGAAAGTTTTTATGAATCCCATCTGTAAATGTTCACAAGAATATAAATCTAATACAGAAATGAAATACATCATTTCCAGAAAATATTGTGGCAGTTCTCTTTTGTTCCTAAGAATATATCACCACAGAAAGAGAAGAACTGAGATTGCCTTTTGCCCATGTAAGAAAAATTTTAGACAGACTTTTTAGACTTATTTAGTCAGGAAATTTCATCCATTGTCCATTTCCATTGACTGCACAGTACTTGTCTCTGTGTGGCCAGAGAACAACGAAGCCAGATCACTACTAAGGCTTCCTAACAAGGGAGACAATTTTCTGCAATCAAGAAGGCTGTGGGCATCCATGTTGATTTTGGAGAATGGCTGGAGCAGGGTGCCTGGATCAGACAATTTAATGGGGAATGCATAGGCAGAGCCAGACCTAGATCAAGCTGTAAAGTAAAAGAAGATTTCCTCTGAAAGGTCATATTATCTTTTCCTGCCTTACTATTTTCTTTGACTAGTAGAGTTGTCTCCATAGCCCTCAAAGGTTCAACAATCACTTATTCAGCACCAGCTGGGTGCATATCGTTTTCACAGTGCTGTGGAGGTTCCAAAGAAGTATAAGGGAGTTCACTGTTCTTTTTCAAGTGCATAAAACAAGAAGCCACAAATTGTAAAATAATAATACTCATTACATTTATTACAATGCTTGCTGATGCTTAGGCTAAAACCTTGTAATTATCTTTGTCTTTTCTCTTTCACACCCACATCCAATCCCTCAGGAAAACTGTTGGTTCTACAATGTATTCAAAATCCTGCTACCTGTCAAGATCTTTACTGCTACCACCTTGGTCTAAGCCGCCACCATCTCTCACCTGGATAACAATCGTCTCCCAGCTTCCACCTCTGCCCTCATACAGCCTATTTTCATTATATCACTGAGAGTGGGTCTTATAAAACATGAGAAAGTGGAATCATGCCATACCACCACTTGGAATTCTGAAAAAACTCCCTATTTCACTCAGAGTAAAACCAAAGCTCCTCTAATGGCCAACAAAGCCTTAAGTGATGTAAGCCATCCTCTCTATTATATATCTAACTTCATCTCTCTCTATCAACTTGGCCTCCTTGTTCTAGACATACTCCCACGTTAAAGCCATTGAACTGACTGCACCCCTCCCCATCCTAGAATGCTATTTTCCCAGCCATCCATATATGTGACTCCTTTAAATCCTCATAGAAATGTCAACATCTCATCTTGCCTTCAGTTTTCCCAATACTCACTTCCCTGCTCTACTTTTATTTATTTATTTTTATTTTCTCCATAGCATTCATCACTTACTGTCATACTACGTAATGTACTTCACTATGTGTATTTATTTCTGCTCTGTTCACAAAGATGTAAACTTAGGGGCAAGAATCTGTTTTGTACACTTATAATATTCCAACGGATTAGAACTATTGTTGACACATACTTGGCATTCAATGAATGCTTATTAAAAAGTAAATACATTTATGAAAGAATGAATACAAACAGCTTTTACCACGTGTATACTACATGCCAGGAGTTTGCTACATGTTTTGCATATATTATCTTATCCTCTCTCATAAAACACTGTGAGCTAGGTATTATTCCAAATGCAGAAGCTGACATTTGGAAAAAAATGTGTTACTTGTCCCAGGTTACAAAGCAGATAAGTGACAGAGCCCGGATAGAAACTCACATCCAACTAAAACTTGGAATATTAACCACCATGACATGTTTCAAGTAAACTCTTGTTTCACTACACAGTTCTGCATAATCCTAAATTCTGTTATGTGTAGGAAAGGATTTAAGCTTCCTAGATTGGGAAGCAGAAAGTAATTGTCAAGAGCTATGTTATTCCAGAGTCTAATCCTAATTTAGAAAAATTTTCAAAGATACTGGTTCATAATTATTTCTATAGAAAAAGGAAAGAAAAACCGAGGGAACATGTGTGAATTTTAATGTGTTCTTTTATTTCATTTCATCATATCCTGATTCTCAATTCTTCCTGGGAATTACTCCTAAGTTTCTCTAATGCTTGAACTCTCTTCTGGACCTTCGATTAACACAATACCCAAACCATCTGGTAAATTCAGCATTTTCAAATAAACTAGGTGACTTTTTAAAAATCATTCAAACTGCTTGCTTGGAATAATGCAAAGCAACCAACCAGTGGAACCACAGCTGCTCTCAGTGGTTCCTCTTGAATTCAGCTATGGTCTCAAGAATGAAGACACTTGGTCCCATCTTGGTGAAGCACGGTAACCCTTTAACTTCCCTCACTCATGGCACCAGTGTATACTCTTGTGCACATTATCTTATTTCAGATATGAATCTGTCCTCTAGTCTTGCCCCAAGTATATCAGTCTTGGCACCACCTGTACCTCAGATTCCAAAATTCTTTGGGATGAGGCCTGGATATAATTATACACACTAACTCATTTTATACACACCGTGCAGGCAGCCATGAACTGACTAGACTCCTAATATGCACATTCTGATAAAAATATCCTAGTCTACTCCCTTCCGAGGCACCCTCCACCCACACCAACACTTCACTTTCTCATTTGCCTGGTGAGTCATATCAGTGCTGGCAATTTATATTAAATGCTTCAATCCCAGTTTCTTATTTTGTTTTTTGTCAGTATTCTCTTAACCTGAATAGTCCTTATAAATGCAATTGTTCGTTTCTTACAGTATAAACATGGAGGAATGTGTAGTAATCAATAGAGTCCTAGCATTTCAATGTGCTGAACAATATTTTTTAGAATTAAACATCCATCATGCTTTAAAAATACTCCAACAGATTGTCTTTCTAAACGGTGCCTTAAACAGCGGTTGTCCCTGTCTTTGCAAGCTCAGTGAAGAGATAATATATCCTTTGGGGTCAGGCGATGCTCCATTTTCCCCCCAGTAGACCTTTTAACTGAAAATAACTTTTCTTAAATGGATTCTCAAATTTCTTATTATTAAATCAAAGAAAACAAGAGAAGAATTTTTATGTGCACAAAGCATTCACTTTAGCACTTCCTGCAGGAGAGCTCATTTAAATGTGTAGGATTCCTGATACTCTCATTGCCAAAGATCCCCCCAGGGTACAAGGACCTTCAAATAATCAGGACTATGTTAGGCACAGCACTACCAGAGCATGATTGGAAGAAAATACATTACAGTCTAATATGCTACACGTTTTCTGTCTTGTTTTTATTTATTTATATTTTTCTGCATTACTTTCAAATAGGACTACGTCAGTTAGAATGGAAGTTCAGTTGTAAGACTCTTTTAGGCTCTTTCTAAATATACACTTCATCAGCTTATTAGACCACTGGAGCTAAATGTGGTTACAATAGTTTTGTTTACATTCCTCATCCGTTATTCTCATAATGGTGATGTATTATTACCTGTTCCAAGAGTCAAGAGCCCTCATCTCTGTCTTCATTGAACCTGCTGAAATGTGACATCTCTTGCTTCACATCAGGGGCCAAGATCATATCCCTGTTAATTGTTAGTTGGATCACGGCACTCAGTGCTCCTGCCCACATCACACCTCATGAAAGAACACCATTTCCCTCAAATTCATCCTTTAAACTCCGAAAATCGCTTTCTTCAACCACCGCTCTACTGTGTGCCTCAGAAAACCTTAATAATTCTGGAGTTCTCAGAAAATCAAAATCAGCTTTCTACTGCTCTGCTTCTAATCTCTTCTCCCAAGACTTCTAATTTTATTCTCCTGTCCAGTCCCTCTCTATGGATTTGCCAAAGTCAATCTACTTGTTGATTTTTTGACTTTCTGGAAATCCCCCGTTCAAGAACCCACGTGCCTCCACCTCTTCACACCCTGGCCCAGGCACGAATCAGCGTGGCGATTACTTGGGAGGTGAGGCAAGCTCACTGAGCAGAAAGTGGCCACTGCTTTCCAGCTTCCCAAATCTATGGCACCTAACAGCGCCTCTCCTTGAAGTTTATCAGGCAGTTACAGGATTCATGGCTGCCACAAGTAAGTCAGTCTTTGAGGAATCTAGAGTCTGCATATCAAGATCACTTCTGAGACTCACGTAAGCCCTGGGTCTGCAGAGATTGTCACGGGACAATCAGCAACAAATTTAATGGTTTCAGAGTTAGCGTATTCTATTTTCCTAGGGAGGCAAAAGGAACTGCCGCCCTGTGGAGGTTTGATCTAGTGTTAGGGGGAACCCTTATTCCCCAGTCCTTACATTTGCCTGGGAACAGTATTGAAATAACACTTCCAGCCCCATTCCCTACTCATTCATGCCTCCCCTGAAAGAGAACTGTGGCAAGTGAGATTGGGAGAAGGAACTGAACACTTTGTTGGGTTAAGATCTACCTGCCCCAGGAGAGCCGTGTCCTGTGTTCTTGCTTCCTGTGATAAGCATGCAATATCAAGCATGAGCTTTTCATCCAGAGACAGAGCTGAAAGTGTCCCTTTCTGGCTACACTACTGGGGTTCCATACATATGAAACAGTGACTAGGAGTATGTGTGTCTATCTGCAGGCCCCAATATTCCTGGGGTGAAGTATTAGGAAGCCTGACCATGATCACACATGTAAGCCACATTCTCCAATCCAGCTTGGTCAGAAATAAAACTGATATTCTAATCTCTGTATGTCTGCTTCCTATGTCTACGTTTTCTGTGAGTTTAGGAGGGGAATAAAGGAGTCTTATTACTGGCCTCATAGACCTTCAACAGCTAAAGAGAAGGAATTACACGTCTTTCACCCAAAATGTTGTTTCAGTTGATTAGGATTGTGTGAAGTTTAAAGCCCTCAATTTGAATCTGAATTCTGCCATTTACTATCTTTATAATATGAGGCAAGTTATTTAATCTCTCAGTGCCTCAGTTTCCTCAGTTGTGGATTCAACTAAGATTTAATGAGCACATGGTCTGTGCCAGATACTGTTCTAGGATCTGAGGACACACAATGTGCTCACACACAAGCAGAATAAAATGCATTCATGGAGCTTTCATTCTGTAAAATTGAAAGAGTTCTACAACATAAGGTCAGTATAAGAATTAAATGAGTTGGTATATAAGATGTACTTACAGTGGTACCCAGAGCATAGTAAGCACTCATCAATTAGTAAGCACTCAATAAGTGATGGTGATGATGATGATGGTGATGATCTTTGCTGCATTTAGGGAAGCAAAGCCAACTCTAAATCTTGCTATTAATGCAGTTCTTTCTCTGTGATTGTCTCTGAGCTTCATTCAAGATGCCCCATGATGCACTGATGATTCTCACAAAAAAAAAAATGTCATAAATTCTGATTTCTAAACTCCACTCTCAAACCCTACACTTAGCTCCTTAGAGGATACTGTTATTTAATATGCTATGCTATGTCAGGAGGAATTGAATTTTTCTGACTTTGAAGGTACAGGGGTTTCATTTTTGTCTGTGTTTTGTTTTGCAACATTCAAGTAAAACATACTTTGCATATTGTACTTTCAACTTGATTGTGGTAGACAACATTGAAAACATTTTCTCATGGTCTTCAATGTGGCAGTAGGACACTGCTAAATAAATACATCTATGAAGTCGATGAGAATGTGGACAAAACAGAACTGCCATTTCTTTAAGAATATTCTAACGATTTCTCAGTTTCACACACTGGCTAATTAGGAATTCCAGGTGTGCATGTTTGCTGGGTTGGTTCTAGTATAGAAGTGGCTACACTAGCACACTCCTGCCCCTATGTCCATGCGTAACCACCTTCTGCAATGCAACTGATGTAGATTCAACTCAGAGGGAACTCTCAACACACTCTTCTAATATAATCCTTTCATCTGCATACCATGCCAGTTATGAGGATCTTATGTACTAGCTTGGTTACTTGTTAGATTTGTTCATTTTAATTCCTACCTAAAAATACGTGACAGATCCATTTATCTTAGCCACATTAATGTTCTCTACGTAAGGACTGATGATGAATTGTTTTCACAGGTAATGGATAACTCTCAAACACAGCTCCTTGTCTTAATACATTCATTCAACTATCAAAAAACATGTCTATTATTTACAAATGCTGTGATCTGCAATTCTGTCTTCATTTCGAAACAGGAAATGAAAGCCTGGAGAACTTAAATATTATAGTGTACATGGGGTCATTAAGATAATAATGAGTAAAGGCATTAACTAAAATATTTTCCTCCTGACAAAGTCTATCAAACTATAGACACTGGTTTGCAAAAGTTGACCAAAATTTGCCCATTTATGTTGTAAAGTCTAATAAAAGTCACTCACTGCAAATTTAAGGAGATATTCTGAAACGAAATCCTTATGGGATTTGACATTCTCAGGCATATTCTCTCTACTACTGTTGTAAAATCTAATGCAAATCACTCACTCCAAATTTAAAGAGATAATCTCAAAATAAATCTTAATTGGACTTAACATTCTCTGACAATTTAGGGCTCACCTTCAATTGTGGACACTCATGATATCCATGACAATCACTGTAGAAATGGCACTGTCAGCCCAGTCAATTATCAGATGATTGAAAGGTGTCATACCTTTCTTTACTCAGTAATGTGTTGCTAAAACAACACATCTACAATTGCCGGTTTCTAATATATTTTTAATGTACCAAGTAATATTTTTAAAAACTTTTGGTAAGTTCTCTAATTGTTTAGGACTCTATTTTTTTAAAAAAATAATTACTTTCAACAAGGAAGGACCCCTCATATAGTGATTTTTATTTTTATATTACAATTCAATGATAAATGAGAGCATGAAAGATCTATAAGAGCAGTGGGAGCTTCACTCACATCCCTGAAAAGAGAGGGGCAGAAAGAAGAACATCAACTGATGAAAAGAAGATTCCCTTCTCCTGTCCTACTAGCTCTGGGAGCAGTGAAACCAGGTAAAATGCCTTATGGTTCCTTGGGAATCTGATTTGTTCAGGAACTCCAAAAATAATAAAGACAACACTCCTTAAAGCTTGAAAAACGAAACTTCATTTAAAACAACACTGCTTTGCATGGTACAGTGTGCTGTACCCAATTCAATATTACTGAATGGGTACAATTCAATAATATTATTGAATAATATAATAATATATTGAATATTGAATAATATATTCAATATTATTGAATGGGTACAATTTGCTGTGCCCAATTCAATATTATTGCCACCGTAGTGATGGACACCAGTCTTGGCCAACATGGCATAATACTCTATTTCAGATTTCCTCAAGGCTGGGCAGTTGTTGGCGAGGATGACCAGTTTTGCTTTGCCGTGTCGGATCATTTTCAGAGTCTACTTGTACCCCAGCACGTACTTTAACTTACATTCCATCCAACAAGAAAAGCACAGTTTGGAAACAGAACTAGATTTTAAAATATGTAGGTGAAATCATTATAATAAACCATAAAAAGCTACTAAGTAAAAGATTTAGAATTGTCTCTAAAATTTTAATGATTGGTTGTAAGCGTCTGCCATATAGTTGCTGGTCATTATTAAGAGGAGAGAATTTAAGCCTTAGCAGACTTACATGCAGTAAAACAATGGTTTGCAAAAGGACAAAAGATGATAAAGTTAAATTGGTTTATTCAATTATTAAACATTTACTGAGTGATACTCTATGCAGGATGCTGTGTTAAGTGCTGTGCAGATTAAACAATCAAGATGACTTAGTTCCTATATTCAAGAAATTCATAATCTACTCAGGAAGCTAAGGCATGCACAGAAGTCACGGTAATTCAGATCATCCCTATCTAAGTAAAATTAAGCAGTTTGTACCCATTTGCCTAAGTCAAAAACCTTTGAGATATCCCTGATTTTCGTCTTCTCTCACCTCATCTGGTCTAACAAGTTTTATTTCCACTACCTGCAAGACATATCCAAAAACAGATGTTTTTGAAAAATGAATAAAGCTGCAATAGATAAGGCAGATGTTAAGGAATGGATAATAAATGTAGGGAATGAAGAGTAAAGTATTTCAACAAAACAGAGAGGAGATAAGTGGCAGGGGGAGTATTAAGAATTAGTGGATACACACTATTATATATAAAATAGATAAACAACAAGGACCTACTCTGTATAGCACAGGGAACTATACTCAATACCTTACAATAACCTATAATGGAAAAGAATCTGAAAAAGAATATATATATATATATATATATATATATATATATGTACTTATGTATAACTGAATCACTTTGCTGTACACTCGAAACTAATACAACATTGTAAATTAACTATACTTCACTTAAAAAAGAAGAATTAGTGGAGACAACTAATCAGTAAGCATTAATGGACAGAGCTAGGAGATGTTTACACCTGCAGAGGTAGAGCGAGCATGAGGTCTCTAAGAAAAGACTTTAGAAAAATACACACAAGGGCAGCTGAACTCCTGGGGAAAGATGAGACCGCCATCAGGAATGAAAATGTAAGCAAGAAATATTTCCATGTATTAAAGGAGAAAGAAAAGAGGTCATCAGAGAGAAAAGAGGCAGAAACACACTAATACTTTACTAAAAAATATGACAAGATAATGGCCTATTTGAGAATATATAATGACATAAAACTAATTTAAAGAACAATTTAGCAATGGAAGGCTTAAAGAAAAAATTAACTTTATTATATAGAATTTCTAATGTGTAATAGTTTAGCCTTTCAGCTATAAAGTTAGTATTCTGAGAATACTTCATAAGACATTTAATAAAGATATCAAGAACATTAACCACCCTAAAATGGTTTTAAAAGACATCTATTCAATATAGGCAAGGGTGATAAAAATAAAATTAAACGTTATGAAAGTATTAATAATGCACTTTAAAAGTCAGTCATTTTAGAATGTATAACTTTATTTATATTAATGACAATTTTGAGCCATAACTGACATCTAAAATGCATTGTTGGATATAATTCAACTTTTCCAGGACAACTGTAAGGGAAAAAAAATGCGTTCACATACAATGGTTTAAAACTACAATACCCATAGCTGGTAATCTTGTCACATAAAAACTAAAATGAAATTTCTTTATCCCTTGCTAAGGGTTCATAAATAAGATATTCTGTAGATCAAGCGTCACATCAATGTCATATCATCCTGTAGAAGGCATGTCATCACCTCCGTGAAATGTTCATTCCTACCCAACTAAGGGGCATGTAAGATGCCAAAACTTGGAATTAGAGAAATCTAAATTCAAATTTGAGTTATATGCCAATAATCTTGTGGCCCTGTGCACACGTCTTAAATTGTGCTGCAGCTTTCTTACAGATGGGGCTCAGAATGCTCATCTGACGATGTTCCTGTAAAATTAAATGAAATGATGTCTGTAAAGTGCACTGTGCTTGGCACAGGCTAAATAGTAAAAAAAAAAAAAAAGGGTATATTTTAAGTTGGTAATAGAAATTATATTAGTTTTATATTGTTTAACAAATTATTACAAACTTAACAGCTTGAAACAGCATTCATTTAGGAAGTCCAGTTTGGCATACGTGGGTTCTCTGCTCAGGGTCTGAGGCAGAAATCACGGTGTCAGCTGTGCTGTGTTCCCTTCTGCAGACTCTGGGGAAGGATCAGCTTCCAAGCGCATTCAAATTGTTGACCTTGCAGCTGTAAAACTAAGGTCCCCATTTCCTGCTGGCTGCCCTGTCTCATCTCCTTGAGGCTGTCAACATTTCTTGCTACATGGCCCTCTCCGGCAGTGGAGAATCTCCAGGTCAAATCCCTTTCCTGTTTCAAATCTCCCTGAATTCCCTATTTCTGACCATCTCCGACCTCCAGAACCAGATTTAAAGGGCTCATATAATTACGTCAGTCCCTCCTGGATAACTTCCTTTCCTTAAGGCAAAGTGCCATATAACAAAACCTAATCGTGGGATTGATGCATTCACAGTCCCAGGGATTACAAAGGACTTATAAAACATGCAGCAGGAATCATGGGAGATATCTTAGAATTCTATCTACCACAGCATTGTGGCAACAGTCTTAATAATTGTCTACTGTATAACACTTTAAATCATTTTAAAAACTTATCTTTTTTAAAGTTTGAAGAGATCATAAGTAATTATGATTACAAACCTCATAAAATCCCTTGTTATACCATTAATGTTTAACTATATTTACACACAGGAGATACAACATATTTATGGGAGTTTGAATTGCTAAAGAAAATCTAGAAGAAAGTAGATTATCATTTACTTGCCTACTCATGCTTTCTCAGAAACACCTTATTCCCCTGTTTTGCTCTGTACTTCAATAAACGTAACCTTGAAAGCCAGAAATTCCCTTTCATTTAATTCCAATGTGTGACAAAAAACACCATGCAATTCACAGATTGACAAACTTCTAAAGTTTGATTCTGCCACAAGCTTCTACTGGAAAGGCACCCACAAAAGGAAAAGTTTAATCATAGTTAACCCTAGGGTAAGTAGTTAAAAATCATCCAATTCCATGAATTCTCTTAGAAAAAATAACTTCTTATGTCCTGTTTTTAAAGGAACTCTCATTTAAACTCATTATTTCCTAAACTGTGAACAAATCTCCACATTATGACATATTAGCAAGAATCAAAGGGCAATCGGGAAGCTGGCTACTAATAAACACCTACCATATGCCAGGTACTTTTATGGTAACATTACACACATAATTTCATTTAATCTCTTTAACATTCTTAAGAATGTTGGTTATTTTATACCTATTTTACCTATGAAGAAACTGAGGCTCAGGGAAGGTAACTAATATGTGCAAAAACCATATAACTAGAACGTGTTAACGCCAGAATACAAACCTAGGTTTAACAGACTCCAAAGCCTGATCTCTTTCCTGGGTACACTATACTGCCTGGTAAGATTAACATGGGTCAAATGGGCACAAAGGAAAATGCATCTAGGAGACAGGGTTCTTGCATTTAATATTCCTTCATTTCTTTGGTTTTTATCGACTTATCCTTCTTTCATGTGCCATGTTCTTCAAATGTGATTTACAACAAGTCAATCAAAGCTGAAATTTATAAGACTGATTGCATCATTGCATTATTAATTCCACAAATAATCTAAGTACTAATAAAGCAATGCTGAAATGATCTACCTAAACGACATGGTCTTCTTGTGTCCTTCTCATTAGCTATTCTTGAGCATAATAATGGCAAAAGCTGTGAATCACATCAAGTAAGGGGTAAAACCAGCAGAGTGAGAGGCAAAGATTCTGGCTTTAATGCACCAATACCCTAAGAGATTGTACTACTAATCAATGTCCTTTCTGTCCCTTCATATCTGAACCCAGATCCAAGTCCAGGGTATATGTCAAAGTCAAGGCTGACCAGGAAATGTGATAAGGAGACCCTCTAATCAAATAAATGAATGGGATTGCAAACCATCCTTCACCTTCCAGAGGTACTTACCCAGAGGCCCCCAGAGCAGAGATATTCTCATTGTGATTCACTATCTCTGTTGCATTTGGGGGTTCTTAATTCCTGATTTAACAGATAAAAGCTCTGGAGAAACATGCATGGGTCAGAATGCGCATCCTATCACAACGTAATTATGTGATAAAGGGCAAATAAGTGGTCTCTTGCTCTCATTTTCTTAAAGAGAGAAAAATGTGGAGATCATCAAATTACTACCTTGTGGGACTAATAATGAGTATTAAATCATAGGTGAACTGCTTAGCATATTACCTGGCACTCAAAACATGTTGGATATTATTATTATTAATTTATTATGATCAGCATCATTTTATAATGTAGCCTCTGCAAGACAACTGCAAGGCCTCTGTAGACTTATAAGAGAGCCTCTGCAAGACAACTGAAAAATTTCAGTCATCCATATGAAACTAATAATTGTTCTGCATAATTTCAACACAGAAAAACATTTAGACTTATGCTACTCGGGCTTTTGAAATATATTTTTGTAGTTTTGTTTTTGTTTCTATCACATGCAACTAGTGGCTCTTCCAGTGCTTTTGTTTCAGAGTTAGAATGCGGTGCTGAATGTCCTACAGACAACAGAATCCGTGGGGCCTTTGGTTCACAGTCATCACTCATATGGTTCCCCCAGTGCAGCAACAGTGAAGGCCACTGAATTTGTTCTTTTACTATATTAAATCCAAGCACATCCTAATGGTTCTAATTCTATGTGCCATTGAATTTAAGGTCCAGCACAGCAACTGAACCTATATGTCAATCAACAGTGTTTCTAAGAAGAGTGACACATTGGAAGAAATGCTGGAAGTCAAAATCACTAATATTTAAAGATAAAAATCTAGATAGCCTCATCCACCAGAGGGCAGACAGCAAAAGCAAGAAGAACTATAATCCTGCAGCCTGTGGAACAAAAACCACATTCACAGAAAGATAGACAAGATGAAAAGGCAGAGGGCTATGTACCAGATGAAGGAACAAGATAAAACCCCAGAAAAAAAACTAAATGAAGTGGGGATAGGCAACCTTCCAGAAAAAGAATTCAGAATAATGATAGTGAAGATGATCCAGGACCTGGGAAAAAGAATGGAGGCAAAGATCGAGAAGATGCAATAAATGTTTAACAAAGATCTAGAAGAATTAAAGAACAAACAAACAGAGATGAACAATACAATAACTGAAATGAAAAATACACTAGAAGGAATCAATAGCAGAATTACTGAGGCAGAAGAACGGATAAGTGACCTGGAAAACAGAATGGTGGAATTCACTGCTGCAGAACAGAATAAAGAAAAAAGAATGAAAAGAAATGAAGACAGCCTAAGAGACCTCTGGGACAACATTAAATGCAACAACATTCGCATTATAAGGGTCCCAGAAGAAGAGAGAGAGAAAGGACCAGAGAAAATATTTGAAGAGATTATAGTTGAAAACTTCCCTAACATGGGAAAGGAAATAGCCACCCAAGTCCAGGAAGTGCAGTGAGTCCCATCCAGGATAAACCCAAGGAGAAACATGCCAAGATACGTAGTAATCAAATTGGCAAAAATTAAAGACAAAGAAAAATTATTGAGAGCAGCAAGGGAAAAACAACAAATAACATACAAGGGAACTCCCATAAGATTAACAGCTGATTTCTCAGCAGAAACTCTACAAGCGAGAAGGGAGTGGCATGATATACTTAAAGTGATGAAAGGGAAGAACCGACAACCAAGACTACTCTACCCAGCAAGGATCTCATTCTGATTCGATGGAGAAATCAAAAGGTTTACAGACAAGCAAAAGCTAAGAGAATTCAGCACCACCAAACCAGCTCTACAACAAATGCTAAAGGAAATTCTCTAAGTGGGAAACACAAAAGAAGAAAGGGAACTACAAAAACAAACCCAAAACAATTAAGAAAACGGTCACAGGAACATACATATTGATCATTACCTTAAACATGAATGGATTAAATGCTCCAACCAAAAGACACAGGCTTGGTGAATGGATACAAAAACAAGACCCATATATATGCTGTCTACAAGAGACCCACTTTAGACCTAGGGACACATACAGACTGAAAGTGAGGGGATGGAAAAACATATTCCATGCAAATGGAAATCAAAAGAAAGCTGGAGTAGCAATACTCATATCAGATAAAATAGACTTTAAAATAATGTTACAAGAGACAAGGAAGGACACTACATAATAATCAACGGATCAATCCAAGAAGATATAACAATTATCAATATATATGCACCCAACAAAGGAGCACCTCAATACATAAGGCAACTGCTAACAGCTATAAAAGAGGAAATTGACAGTAACACAATAATAGTGGGGGACTTTAACACCTCATTTACACCAATGGACAGATCATCCAAAATGAAAATAAATAAGGAAACAGAAGCTTTAAATGACACAATAGACCAGATAGATTTAATTGATATTTATAGGACATTCCATCCGAAAACAGCAGATTACACTTTCTTCTCAAGTGCACACGGAACATTCTCCAGGATAGATCATATCTTGGGTCACAAATCAAGCCTCAGTAAATTTAAGAAAATTGAAATCATATCAAGCATCTTTTCAGACCACAACGCTATGAGATTAGAAATCAATTACAGGGAAAAAAACGTAAAAAACACAAACACATGGAGGCTAAACCATACATTACTAAATAATCAAGAGATCACTGAAGAAATCAAAGAGGATACCAAAAACTACCTAGAGACAAAAGACAATGAAAATACGACAATCCAAAACCTATGGGATACAGCAAAATCTGTTCTAAGAGGGAAGTTTATAGCTATGCAAACCGACCTCAAGAAACAAGAAAAATCTCAAATAAACAATCTAACCTTACACCTAAAGGAACTAGAGAAAGAAGAACAAACAAAACCCAAAGTTAGCAGAAGGGAAGAAATCATAAAGATCAGAGCAGAAATAAATGAAATAGAAACAAAGAAAACAATAGCAAAGATCAATAAAACTAAAAGCTGGTTCTTTGAGAAGATAAACAAAATTGATAAACCATTAGCCAGACTCATCAAGAAAAAGAGGGAGAGGACTCAAATCAATAAAATTAGAAATGAAAAAGGAGAAGTTACAACAGACACCGCAGAAATACAAAGCATCCTAAGAGACTACTATAAGCAACTGTATGCCAATAAAATGGACAACCTGGAAGAAATGGACTAATTCTTAGCAAGGTATAACCTTCCAAGACTGAACCAGGAAGAAATAGAAAATATGAACAGACCAATCACGAGTAATGAAATTCAAACTGTGATTAAAAATCTTCCAACAAACAGAAGTCCAGGACCAGATGGCTTCACTGGTGAATTCTATCAAACATTTAAAGAAGAGCTAACACCCGTCCTTCTCAAACTCTTCCAAAAAATTGCAGACGAAGGAACATTCCCAAACTCATTCTATGAGACCACCATCACCCTGATACCAAATCAGACAAAGATACTACAAAAAAAGAAAATTACAGGCCAATATCACTGATGAATATAGATGCAAAAATCCTCAACAAAATACTAGCAAACAGAATCCAACAACACATTAAAAGAATCATACACTATGATCAAGTGGGATTTATCCCAGGGATGCAAGGATTCTTCAGTATACACAAATCAATCAATGTGATACACCATATTAACAAATTGAAGAATAAAAACCATATGATCATCTCAATAGATGCAGAAAAAGCTTTTGACAAAATTCAACACCCATTTATGATAAAAACTCTCCAGAAAGTGGGCATAGAGGGAACCTACCTCAACATAATAAAGGCCATATATGACAAACCCACAGCAAACATCATTCTCAATAGTGAAAAACATCATTCTCAATGGTGAAAAGCCTTTCCTCTAAGACCAGGAACAAGACAAGGATGTCCACTCTCACCACTATAATTCAACATAGTTTTGGAAGTCCTAGCCATGGCAATCAGAGAAGAAAAAGAAATAAAAGGAATACAAATTGGAAAAGAAGAAGTAAAACTGTCACTGTTTGCAGATGACATGATACTATACATAGAGAACCCTAAAGATGCCACCAGAAAACTACTAGAGCTAATCAATGAATTTGGTAAAGTTGCAGGATACAAAATTAATGCACGGAAATCTCTTGCATTCCTATACACTAATGATGAAAAATCTGAAAGAGAAATTAAGGAAGCACTCCTATTTACCATTGCAAGAAAAAGAATAAAATACCTAGGAATAAACCTACCGAGGGAGACAAAAGACCTGTATGCAGAAAACCATAAGACACTGATGAAAGAAATTAAAGATGATACCAACAGATGGAGAGATATACCATGTCCTTGGATTAGAAGAATCAACATTGTGAAAATGACTATACTACCCAAAGCAATCTACAGATTCAGTGCAATCCCTATCAAATTACGAATGGCATTTTTTACAGAACTAGAACAAAAAATCTTAAAATTTGTATGGAGACACAAAAGACCCCGAATAGCCAAAGCAGTCTTGAGGGAAAAAAATGGAGCTAGAGGAATCAGACTCCCTGACTTCAGACTATACTACAAAGCTACAGTAATCAAGACAATATGGTACTGGCACAAAAACAGAAATATAGATCAATGGAACAAGTTAGAAAGCCCAGAGGTAAACCCACACACCTATGGTCAACTAATCTATGACAAAGGAGGCAAGGATATACAATGGAGAAAAGACAGTCTCTTCAATAAGTGGTGCTGGGAAAACTGGACAGCTACATGTAAAAGAATGAAATTAGAATACTCCCTAACACCGTACACAAAAATAAACTCAAAATGGATTAGAGACCTAAATGTAAGATCAGACACTATAAAACTCTTAGAGGAAAACATAGGAAGAACACTCTTTGACATAAATCACAGCAAGATCTTTTTTGATCCACCTCCTAGAGTAATGGAAATAAAAACAAAAATAAACAAATGGGACCTAATGAAACTTCAAAACTTTTGCACAGCAAAGGAAACCATAAACAAGACAAAAAGACAACCCTCAGAATGGGAGAAAATATTTGCAAACGAATCAATGGACAAAGGATTAATCTCCAAAATATATAAACAGCTCATGTAGCTCAATATTAAAAAAACAAACAACCCAATCCAAAAATCAGCAGAAGACCTAAATAGACATTTCTCCAAAGAAGACATGCAGATGTCCAAGAAGCACATGAAAAGCTGCTCAACATCACTAATTATTAGAGAAATGCAAATCAAAACTACAATGAGGTATCACCTCACACCAGTTAGAATGGGCATCATCAGAAAATCTACAAACAACAAATGCTGGAGAGGGTGTGGAGAAAAGGGAATCCTCTTGCACTGTTTGAGGGAATGTAAATTGATACAGCCACTATGGAGAACAGCATGGAGGTTCCTTAAAAAACTAAAAATAGAATTACCATATGATCCAGCAATCCCACTACTGGGCATATACCCAGAGAAAACCATAATTCAGAAAGACACATGCACCCCAATGTTCATTGAATCACTATTTACAATAGCCAGGTCATGGAAGCAACCTAAATGCCCCTCGACAGATGAATGGATAAAGAAGATGTGGTACATATATACAATGGAATATTACTCAGCTATAAAAAGGAACGAAATTGGGTCATTTGTTGAGACATGGATGGATCTAGAGACTTTCATACAGAGTGAAGTAAGTCAGAAAGAGATAAACAAATATCGTATATTAACGCATGTATGTGGAACCTAGAATAATGGTACAGATGAACCGGTTTGCAGGGTAGAAATCGAGACACAGATGTAGAGAACAAATGTACGGACACCAAGGAGGGAAAGTGGTGGGGTGGTGGTGGTGGTGGTGTGATGAATTGGGAGATTGGGATTGACAATGTATACACTGATGTGTATAAAATTGATGACTAATAAGAACCTGTTGTATAAAAAAATAAATAAAATTAAATTAAAAAATTTAAAAAAATCTACCTCCAATCCCAATATTTAATATTAAGGCTAATTATCAATTATTTGAAATCTTTAAATTATTGATTAAAAAATAAAGGTAAAACTCATTGTTAAATGCCGAAAATGTATATGAGAACCCCAAATAAGGAGCTACCCAAAGTACCAACAAGTCTATGTATTTTTATGTATATGAGCATTGGATTCACATACATAGTCAATTGACAGAGAGTGAATTCTAGGTATTCTGCCAGGCACTGAGGACACAGTAGCAAACCAGAAAGACATGGCCTCTGCTCCCCATCCATTTAATTCCACTGTCCCTGGCAATTACTGTCACAGAGGTTTGAGATTGCAGGCTAACACTTCAGACTATCTCCTCTTAAATCCCTACAATTTGAGCTCTGGCTTCCCAGCCCAAATGGCAAAGCTCTTTATGCCTGGGAGTTGGGGAAGAAGGTTTTGAAGGTGTATCATATCAGTTTGTCAAAAAAGCATAACAATTAACTCGTAAACACACTAAGTATGTTACCCACACAACATAGTTCCTGAATTATATCTTGAAATAAGATATGACTGTATCACCAAGCAGTGCATATTATTTGTCACTACTGAAGATGAGTTACACCCTGAGAAATGGGTACTTCTTGCTAAGAATGGTAGTCATTAAGCTGCCAAATATCTCCAATTCTTCTACTCCTGAGTTAATGGTAGAGTTGTACTTCTCTGCCCCCTTGAAGTTAAGCATGTCTATATGCCTTCCTTTGAGCAAAGAATCTGAGCAGTGACATTGTGTCACATGTGGGCAGAACTTTAAGGGACAATTGCTCCTGATCACATGTCTTTTCCCTGACACGGTGACCAGCGATATTTTAGATGGTAGAGGTCCATCAGCCTGAAACCCTAAGGGGTGATGATGTGTAGGCGAGCCCAACCCTTACACACCTGTCGCACCTCAGGGGACAGTGTTGTGTCATGAACAAGATAAATAAGGGAGAAATAAAACATATTTTAAGCTGAGAGTTGTTACTGCGGCATAAGCCAGTTAATTCAGACTAATACCTTAGTAAAGAAAAGTAGGTCTCTGACCCTATAAAATTGACAGCCATCTCAGAAAAATGGTGCACAAAAGCTCCTCTTTGAAGTTATTGAGGAAAATGCTAGCCAGACTCATCTGGTGACAGACTGATCTTACTCTACACATTTATTTTTCCTTTTTAATTAAAAGGTTACAAATAAAGTCCTATGAGAGAAAAGAGGAAAACACCATCATTTTTAACCAGAAACTTAAAGATAGATAATTCAGTCCAGCACTGGGACTGCCTGTATCAGAATCAAGAACATTTGATGAAATGCAGATTTCTGGGCTCAAACCAAAACTGACTGAATTTTTGAGAATGTGTTAAATTTGCATTTAACAAATTCTCCAACTGATTCCTTCACACCCTTCATGAGAAATCTTGGTTTCCGACTCGGGCCTGCAAACTAATAATACTCAGGTGTGTGTTGTTTGCGTTACACAAGATTTTGTTTTGATTAGCATTAGAATTGGTTGGTCTTTAAAATTAAGAAACTTCCCATGAAAACTGATATTTCCAACAACTTGTGAAAAATAATTGGGGTATCTAGCAACTCTAATCTCAAACACTTATACAGCAATAATCAGATAAAACTTAACCCTCTTTAAACAAGGAATGTACCTGCTCCAGTTCTTCAGTTGTCATAATGTCAACCCATTTTTTACCTGACCTGCCCAAGAAAAGCATTAGGGTTTGGGTCCCCTTATTCTGGTTTCTGGAAGCTATGTTATACAGACTGGAGGTTATGCTCTGGAAAGTGGGAAAAAAAGAAAGCCATTGGAGAGTATTGAGCAAAAGAATTACACAACCAAATCTAGTTAAAAAGTAAAAATCTGGCAATATAGAGAACAGGGTAGGGCTAGATTTATATACACAAGTGTTTCGGGGGACAGCACGTTATTTACTTGCAAGGCAGGTAACTTAACTGAGTGACATGAGCTGAATGAGATCTCTGGCTAAATGTGGAGGACACACCTCCTGTAATAGGGAAAGCCATTACTTAGTTTCAATTGCTGTCATCAACTCAATTTCAATGTCAATTTCTGGCATCAGGAGTTTTGGCCTAGGATCACCAAATCTGCCATTTTTGAAAGAGAAAGAAATCCATGCTTTTATTGGAAATGTCCTGATTTTTAAATGTTTTAAGCTAATTATTTATTTAAAAACAAAAATAAGCGAAACTATCAGGTTAATATCTGTGTATTTGAGGATTGCAGAATTGGAGTCAGGAGACTGGAAAGGAGTAAAGAGAATTTGAAACTCATTCTCAGATGGATTTTTAGCTCTTCTGGCTTGACAAATGTACATTACCATTAACCATGCAAGAGAACCACAGGAAGAAAAGCAGTTTCAGGTAGCAAAATTATGAATTCAGTTTCTAGGAGTTTGAGAAATGTATATATGAAAGGACATAGCTCATCAGTAGTCTATTCATCTATTCAACAAATATTATGATTACTATCTACCTTCTAGAAGCATTACACATAGAACAGGGGCTAGAACAACAGACAAGGAGTCATAAATCTCTGACTTTAGGAGACCTTAGATGCCAATAGGTAAAATGGGAGTTACAAGAAAGTATGTTAATTTTATTCCAAGTATAGTAATGGGTGATTTGTTCAACAGAGATGTGTGTGTGAGGGGATGATAGTCATGTAAGGTTACTAGAAAGTATGACGTCTAAGCTGGAACCTAAAGAAAGGCAAATGTGTTCCCAGTAGACTCAACAGCCTGTGTAAAGGCCCACAGGCTAGAGAAAGCCAAATGCATTAAAAAATAAAAACTGAAACAAGGTCAGTGAAACTAAGCCACTTCATGCAAGATAGCGATAAATAGTGAGCAATGAGGCCAGAAAAGTGAACAGAGGCCAGAGACTGTAAAGTCCGCTACGTTAAATGCTCTGGACTTGATCCTGAAAGCAGTGGGTGGTCATAAAGAGAGTTCATCTGGGCATTAACGAGCAGATTTACATCAGAAAACAGCAGCAGGATGAGAGAGAATCTACATACAGGTTAATATTTGAGGCTATGGAATTGAATGAATTTCTTCTGGGAAAATCATGAAAGTGAAAAGCAATAAGAGTTAAAAGGACAGAATCTTGGAGAGCACCCATATTCAAGAAGAGAGAAAATAAAGAGGGACCAAGGGCTGAAACAGATGAAGAAGGGTGGAGACACCAAGAATCAGGAAGGAGGTGGTAGATCTATGTTATCAAACAGAGCAGAGAAGCCAAAGAGGGTGAGCTTCGAAGAGATGTATCCATGTACATCACAGAGAGAGAGAGTGTCCAGCAATGTCTGGAACATGGGCAATTATAATTTGGCATATTTATCACTACCTCACTTGTACAAACCACTTCCTAATCAACCTTGCTCGGCTTTAAGAGAAGCTCTTAATTGGCATTTTTGTGCACTAGGAGTACCTACTCCTGTACAAACTCCTAATTGCTAGGAGTTGGAAGACCAAACAGCCTTTATTCTCTTAGCTGGCCATACTTTATAGAGGCCTAGTAGCCTTACTCTGCTAGCTTGTATTCAGGCCCATACTCTGTCTATTTTTCTACAATGAAGAAAAAATTGGCTTCAGATTTCTGTTCCAAGAACCTTATTTTCTACTCTATTTGCCTTAAAACAAGTCACAAAAGGATGGGAGAAATTTTAGATGGGAAGGGCATTGCAAGTCATTGCTACAGTCTCCTTACCTTCCTGTTTTGGAAACTGAGGCACAGAGATAATAATTGGCCTTTCATAAAAAGAAAGGGGTTTTTCATAGATAAACTAGTGTTTTTTTTATGCTCTCGTGCACTGCTTCGCCCTCACAGCCTCTTCTGATCAAAGCAAAGGCCCTTGCCCCTCTTCGTGTCTTTAAAATAAAAATTTAATCAGTTCTTTAAGAACCTGGATCCTCCAGGTTTATAATCTGGTCTCTGTCGGGCACTCTCATACAAACCATGTATAATATTTTTCAAGGGAAATTACAATTTTCATCTGTCCAAAAAGAAAATTTTGGAGCAACTTAAATAGAACATAAAATAATTTAAAGAGAGAGCTCTATTATTTTTCTGCCCTCAAGATTACACATGTGGTAAAATTTTATTTACCACAACACAATATTCAGAATTAAATTAGTTTTATAATCAATTATTTTATAACTTTAAAATCAATTAATCAAATTTTATAATCAATTAATTATACTGGATTAATTCACAAGCTTCATGTCAATATTTTCTTTCCCACAACTAGCTAACTGTAATATCCAACAAATCTTTTGAAGCAGAGTTCAAATATCATCATGGCTTTATCACAACTTAATTTTAATTTTTTAAATATAAATAGAGATAGGGATATGTTCTTATTTACATAGAATGTGACAGAATTAGAGTGTACTGATAGCTGGATAGAGAAATTGTATTTAACATACATCATAGACTTTAACAGTCAATCTAGTATTTACTGGCAATTTTGTAAAATGTATCATAAGGAATAAATATCTATGATTATACTCTGATAAAAATAAGATTTATCACTGCAACCTTTAGAAACATAAATTATGAATTCCTAATTATCAGAGTAAATCAGTGGCAGTAATGATAATAATAATAATAATAAGTGAACACTTAGCCTCTTCTTGTCATTGCATTATACTCTGTATGAATGCTCCCTGAGGTTGTACAGCATGGCAGCCCTAGCTGAGTACTTTCTTGCTACTAAAAATGTGACCCGAAGACCAGCAGCATTGGCATCACTTGAGGGCCTGTTAGAAACGCAGCATCTTGAGATCCACAGAGATATATTGAATCAAAATCTTCATTTTAACAATCACCCTTCAGGTTATTCGTATGCAAATTAAAGTTTTAAGTACTTTAGATATATTGACCCATCATTGGAATTAATATTTTCTATTTTACAGAATAGAAAATTGAGGCACAAAACGATTAAGTAACTTTTATTAGCATTAGTAAATGTGGCAGGCATTGCCAGTAGCCTACTGAATATCCAACACATCTTCCTTCTTTCTAATAAATCCCCAGTTTTATAAGGGCAGAAATGTGCCCAACCCCAGGTAGGGCACTCATTTTCCCAGATGCTCTCCTAGCTTGAAATAACTATGAGATAAATATGGAAATAGGCTGCAAGTGCTGGAAAGGTTTATTTTTCTGATGAAGGGAACTAATGGAACTGGCACCATCCCTTCATTTCATTCCAGCCTTAACCATGGATGTGATAGCTGGAGCTGCAGCAGCCATCTTGGGATCAGAAGGTAACAGCATAAAGGACTGAAGTCACACTAAGGAAGAGGAAGTGGAAAAATAAAAAAAGTCTCGGTTCTTGATGTTCTTGATGCCATCACTTAAGAACTCAGTACTAGGAGCCACCTACCTCTAGACTTCTTGTGAGAAAAACTGATTCCCCACTGAAGTCACTGCAGATAGATTTTTCTGTTGCTTTCAGACAAACGCATCCTTACCTGATAAAAGCTACCATGATATTCTTTTTCACCTATGTTTTATTATTTTATTCCAATGTTATGGAGCAAGGTTTCCTTTGTTCCAATTGGCATTAAATTTGCACTATAAAAAGCCACTTGGGATTATGATATCCTCTGCTAATGTCTTCTTCAGACAGAAGTATGTAAAGTGTCACATCACCCTCTCTGAGCGGGTGGGGGAAATTACAGAAATGACAGCCTGCAAAACAGTTCCCGAAAGGGAAAGGATTTGATGAACAGTCACTTTCCGCCCCACTAACCTTCATATCCACTCACTTAAACATTAACCTGAGCACTTTTCCTTATCTGCTGATAGATTTTGCTTAACCTCCCAGCTGTTTCAAAGTGGCGGCAACAGCGGCAAAGATTGCAGCTGCCCCTACAAATGGTAGCAGTCAGATGCCTGAGACTGAAATGCTTGTATTAGAAGCTGTCACCAGAACTGACAAAGACTAAATTGGGTGTGGCAGCAGCTAAAGGAGAGTGACAACGGCAGGCAACATCCGTGTAACAAGCAGACCTCCATCTACACATAAATATCTCCATCCTGAGTCAGCAACTGGACCCCACGGGACTTCTCATCACCCCCGTATTTCACAGACAATAATGGAAATGCTCAACGACCCTCCCTGCTAATGCTATGAGTCAGATCATCAGTTTGGTGGCAGCCAAAAACACCTCCAGGAGTTCTGCAGATTATCTGGGGAGCTTGAAAGAATGAGAGTGGAAAGGAATTCTTCTGCTACAGAGGTATCCTCCTCACTACTTCATCTGCCTGGTGTTCTCCTTTAAGAATTCAGACACTATTATTCGGATTTATATGTTTTAACAAGTCAATTTTTGATATTTAATCATTTTAAATGGCAACATACTGTAATATAAGCACTACTGATCATACAGCTCAGTGTATAGCTTTCCTGTTAGTTCTCTTTGATCCTGTAATTTTGTAATCATTACTAAAGCAAAAGCTATTTAGAATGATAAATGGATACTCAGTTTTAATTTTTAGTTATCAAGGGACTTTGTTCTCTTAGTAATGCTCTAATGACAACTCCCTTTAAAATGGCTCTACACTCACCCCCATTTCATTATAACATTTTCACCACCTAAACCCACCCATTCACTCTCTTAAGACTCTAGAGTTTCTCTTCCTCTAATAGCTGTTGGATGATTCCTTTGCTATTCTCCAAAGCACAGTCATCAGCTTCACATTTTTTGCTTCGACGATTATCCTCTCACATGACCCAGATAACTAATTAAATCTACCCTCCCATATTCCCCTCTACCCGACCTGAACACCAGCCTTGCAATTCCATTTTCTTTTAATTAAGACTTCCTCTCTCTTGGTATCCAAAACTTTAATCTTCCTTGTAAACCTTGCTAACATTTTAGCTCACTATTTCCTTTCCTGAGAAATTGCAGAGTTTATGCAATCATGCAGCAAAAATGAATTTGTTCCATTTACCCTAATTCTCTGCCTATGGCTGATTTGCTTATTTCTCTTGTAACGGCTTCAAAAAATTCATATAATTGAAAAACTGTGGACCCTCCAACCTATATCTATGAGTAGTAACTCATCATTTTTGCTTCAAAATCTAAAATCTTCTCACGAGTAAATAGGAGTAAAACGGAAGCCTCTCATCTTTTTCTAAAACATTCCATGACGTTTGTCTTCCTCCTCCAAACCACTCCTCCAGTTTAAGTCTGGAGCTCTCTTCTGTCCAGGGAAGTTTTTAACACACACACACACACACACACACACACACCCCATTCTAAAACCAGCTGATCCTTTTACGTTCTTAATGGAAGTCAAATGCCTTCCCAGTACTTACTAAAATACTTATGTACCACTACAAAACATAACCTAAACAATGGGTTTGGGAATGCTCTTAGGAGGCATTTATAATTTTTATTCTCTCTTCAACCTTCCTTAACTTTGTGGCATAACTCTATTCCTCTACTCAATAGACAAGATCCAATTGTACTACTCAATATATGATATTCCTCAAATATTCACAGAATTTATGAATTACTAACCATCTCCACAAAATAGCTGAAGATAGCAGTATCTTCTTTTTGACATATTTTTCCTCTGGATACTATATCGGAAGAAGAAAACCTTACCTTTTCTTTTATTATGTTTTAAATCAACTTAGTAATATTCCGACTGAACATGTCCTCTAAGAATCCTGCAATACTTTAATACAGAAAGAATAATGCTACACATACTACTGGGACAATCTTTGTGCTACATTTTGCATTTTTTCCCCTAAAAAGGAGCTACCATCCTGAATCTTAACAAAGATATTTATTAAAAGAATGCTCTTATAACAGAGTACTGTATTTTTGAATTTTATGCAAAACCATTTTTTATGTTCTTAACATGCATGTTTTAAATATCAAAACAAACAAAAATTTTTAAAAAATTGACATAACTTAATTCATATTAAATTAAGATGGAGATGGAGTCAAACTTTTCCATATGCTAGTTTTTTCATTTGTTAAAAGGTATAAAAATAACATACAGAGACATCAAATCTACCCTAATGTAAGTTACTTAAAATGCAAAAACCCAATGGAGAATTTGAAGGGATCTATATCTATCTTATAAGTTGATATCCTTAATTTGATGAGTTTCTATATGAAATCCCTTTAGATTTAAACATTAATTTTATTCTTATGATAACTTACTCCTAAATGAGAAGATCTAAACCTTGAGGAATGAGGGTATTTCAAGTTAGAAACAAGTTTTCAGAATTTTGTGTTGGGTCAGAAACATTAAAACTCAAAGGAAATAAACTAAATCCTCATGATATTACAACTCATATCATTTATTTTTTTATTTCACAGTTCATGTCTAGTTATTATTTAACTCATCTGTAGCTCAAAACAAATTAAGATAAGGTAGAAAATAAGTTTTCCTTAGAAAGATAACTGAGGAGTATCCAGAAGTTTCGACTGGAATAAACACTTACCTTTCTACCTCTAGGAATGCCACTCTTACCATAAATACTCTCAACACCCCTGCTACAGACACAGAAAGACATGACCTCTGGATGTTATACTCTTCTGTAGATATCACAATTCTCAGCCTGACAGTAAATATATCAGAAATCACTCTTTTTTTAATGAGAAGAGACTTACACTTCAATAAAGAAAAACATACAATAATTATACAATATTATTAATTAAGGAGAGAAAGAAGAAACCACTGTTAAGATAGTTGAAAGGCAGAAAGAGCCAAAATATGATATGATATGAATTTCTGCAAAGACTCAGTCCTGTTCAGCATAGTATTTGCAGCATTTACAGCAGGACCCAGCAAATCCTTGGCCCTTAGAAAGAAACAATAGAATGAATGAACTAGGCTTACAGAGACAGAAATTGGCTAACTCCAGTTGTATGATGCAAGTAAAAGTGATTTCTTTTCTTTATTCCAATAACATGCTCTTATAATGGAACATGTGTTGTACTGTTTCAAGTCATTTTGAGAATCACACTATACCTACCTTATCTGCCCTCCAAGGGACTTCATCCCCTGGAGACCAACACTACACCTTGTACATCTTTATGTCCTGCAGAGTGTCTGGCACATCATAAGCCTTCAATACACAAGTGTTAGGGAACAAGCTACTAGAATAACTTCATTTGACTCTTTTCATGTTAACACATCAAAAAGTAATGAATTGCTGGCTGGCCAAGCTGTTCACTTGGCCATCTCCACTACCAATATAGATTTCTACAAATGATTGGAGCTGTAGCAATCAAAAAATAACACTAACACAAATGGATCAGTCATGCCTATGGTCCAATTTATCCACTGTGTATTAAGGAGTGAAAAAAAAAGAAAAATGTTGATTGCACCTGAGCTTAAAAGCTGGCAAGAAAACAACAGAGTGAGTGGGGTGTGCTTGTGCCCGAAAAGAGCAAAAATAACAATCCCTCAAAATTATGACTAAGGGCAATGCCTCTCTAGCAGCAATGGTTGAGAGAAGAAGCTGCTATTAACCAAAACTGTTTTAAGGTGGAAAAAAAAAGCCTTAGCGTTAGTTCATTGAAACATGGATAGTATTCTCTGGGTCACTCACTTGGTGATGCTCCCTTGAATTTTGCAGGACATGCTGTTTGGGAAGAAAGTGCCACCATCCAATCTAACGCAACCCATTGCTGCCATGTACGCACTCAGTCTGCCTTTCCTATAAAATAATCACAAGCTATATGTATAGTTAAAACATCAAACGGAGAAAGAGTTCTGCAAAACCTCACTCTAACCATTTCTGAAGAAGCCTGTCTTAGCACCATTCCCTGAGAGGGTAGGCAAGCAACACACAGCTTTAGAGTGAGGGTGTACAGAAACGCTAAGATGTTTCTTAGTCGGCTTGTAATACTAAAAAGAATCCAAAAGTCTGCACATAACGGTACTGTGTTTCTGGTTTTAGCTAGCATGCACTGTGAGGAAGGCCGTCCTGTGAAGGAAGCCCATGTCCAGAGTTTCCAGCCTCCCAAACAGCATCCCACTTCAGGCACCTAGTACCTTTCTGCGCTCTGTTTCATGCCTCCCACAAAATAATTTTCAATAAAGAGGAAATGAAAAAAACTTGATATCCATTATTTACATATTTACCCAAAGCTATTTACACACTTCTGTGAAGTCATCCCAATTTATTTTTATTTTCTCGCTCATGAAATAATCAAACTCGGTGTTTCCTGTGACCTTTTCGCAAACGCAAGTGGGTGGAGAAGATCTGGTGGCAGAGAGTGAAAAAGGCTCTGAAATCTTCTTATGCCTAAGAAGGTTATCCCACTCCGGGCACACTGGGGGACCTCAGAAGACCTAGTCAGGAGGGAAGGGAGACTAGATTCTCTGCTGCCTCCTGCCTTTTCAGGAGCATCAGCCCCAATCACAGCTGCTGAATGAGGAGAATGCCGAACATCAGAGCTGTTAAGCGGAGGACCAGTACCTGAAGTTTACCCAGCCTCCACCTGAGACAAGAACTTCTTAAGGGCTCAGTCGCTTCCTTTCTGCTCAGCATGCAACCCACTTGTCCCCTGCCCCTTTCAATTCCGTATAGAGATTTCAGATCATTCTCGGCGTGTTATCTTCTTCCTGATGCCTCTACCACCCCTCACCTCATAAGATGTTGTCAAGCATCAGGCACGCACCCGGTAGCTGCAAGACCCAGAGCTCGTGCCATTCAAGTTCCTGGCACATCCCAGGCTAGGATGGTGGACACGCTTTCAGTTTCATGTCCCTAAAATCATCATCTGCATCACATAGTGAGGTTTTCATTCTGTAAATATGATTTTGTTCTTATAGGCAAATTCAGTATCATGAACTGATGATGCCCAATTGTTATATGTTACAATAATCTGACATATTTCTTTTGTGATTGGTTTTGTTTCCAGAGATTCTGTACATATACAAAAGTGTGCTACAAAATGAAACTAATAGCATGAGAAACATACAAATATATCTTTTCTCTAAAACTGGGTTATAAGTACCACACTTTTATCTTTTTTTAGAAGTCACAGCTTTTACAAATTAAAGAAAACATTGAGTGATGGACTCTATTGCATTCATAGTAGAAGTAGTAGTAGAATCAACAATAACAGCAATAATATCTACAAGTATTGAGTTCCTACCCTGTTTGCCAGACGCTCCAAAAAAATTTTTTAATTAAATACTTAACAAACCAATAAGTCACATACTTTTAGCCCCCCATTTTACAAATAAAGAAACCAAAGCAAGGAGAGGTTGAGTGAAAAGTTTTGTAGTTCATATAGTATGGCAACAGAATTCAAATTCAAAGATGCTGGTATTCAGAGGCACTGATCTTAACCTCTTCCTTATAAAATAATACGATGCTATTTTGAGGTCAGACTCCCTCTTAGGTTCTGGGAGAGACCAGATTTTTTGTACTAATTTTTGCCCACCGAATATCCTATATTTTATTTTTATAAAATTGAGAGTAGTAAAATTCATAGAAACATGTTAACATCCATCTCTCTACAGCCTGAGGAAAAATATCCAAGAGTGAAGTTGGAAACTGACCCTCAGACCCTAAGTCTATAATCTGACATCATGTTTTTCATGGCTTTAAGCATAAAGCTGCTTCAAGTTTTTAGAGGACCAAACAAGAGCACTATGTACCAATTCTATCTAGACAAGCTCCTTGAAACAGCTTTTCAAAATGCAGTTAAGCATGGTACTCTATCTAGATTTTCCAGACTGAATCTATAATTTAGATACAAAGCCTTGTCATTTCTAATAGTTGTCACTGTTGAGCACTGTGAATGTTAGCTGTTATAAATATACAAGGCCTGTCTACACTTTCCTTTTTTTCAGTGACCCTCTAAACACAGTCCAAAATACAAATGTTGCTCCTTTTATTCAGTTAACAATTTGAAAGCCTCTTATGGAACATCAAAATCCATAGGGGGTACCTGAGTTGTTAGCTCCAATGACTAAAAGGAAGACTAAAGGAAAGATTGATTCAGTTATAAGTTCTAGCTAAGCTGAACATATGGTCTTCGTAGATACATTTCCAGACTTACAAGGGACTAAGCCAACCAAATGCACAAGACCTACCAGTATTTTCTTGGCATGTTTTCAAGGATACTACCTCTAAGATGATGTTCTCCTTGAAGAACTCTCCTCTGCTATTCCTAACGATCCTAATACCTATCAATGCATGCCACATTATGCTTTCTTATTTACTTGAACCATACCATATCATTGTGAGACAGACAGGGTAAATAGAACCTCCCCTCCAATTTCACAGGTAAGTAAATGACGTCACAGATAGGATAAATGAATCGCCCCAAATCCCCCAAATCACACGGTTAGTTCAAGGCAGAATCACAGCTAACATAAGCCAGGAGTTGGAATAATTGTAGTGATTGTTTCCATTCACCAAGAAGTCAGCCTAATACGCTGGTGTTAACAGTGAAAGGCCAGTACAGTAATTAAATGATAATTGCTCTGATGATTTTAAGGATAAGGTAAGTTGTATAGTCGATTCTTTTCATGGGAGCATACTAAATAACATAAAATAAAATAAATGAATAAAATCAAATTCATTCAAGAAATATTTAATTCCATGCTTACTGTGTGCCAGGCACTGTTCTAGGTGCTTGAGAACCAGACAACAAAACAGACAAAAATCCCTAACCTCAATTAGTCTGCGTTCTAGCAAAAGAGACAAAAGTAAGCAATTGACCTAATGATTTAAAAATTATCTTGTATATTAAAAAATAGTAAGTGCTAAGTAAAAACAGAAAAAAAAAGGGTAAGAAGGATCAATATTGCTAAAGGATGAACACATAGTATTTATCGGATTGGTCAAGGTAGGCCTCATTGAGAAGGTGAGCTCAATGGGTATCCAGGGAAGAGGGAACAGTCAGGGAAAAGCTCCAAGGAGTATCCTGGTGTCTTCATGGAACAGAAAAGAAGCCAATGTGACTGCAGCAGTCTTAGCAAGAAGGAGAGTTGTGTGAGGTGAGGCCAAAGAAGAATAGGAAGACAGATTATGCAGGACTTTGGAGGCCATCGAAAGAAATCTGTGTTTTATTCTGACTGAAGTAGAAACCATTGCAGGATTTTGAGCAGTTGAGTAGTGTGATCAGGCCCTTAGTTTAAAGAGGACCCATAGTTCTGTATACCTTCAATGTTTACAGTGCTATATGTCAATTATACCTTAATAAAACCGGCAGAAAAAAAATAAAACCCAGAATTAATTATTAAATATCTTAAAATTTTATCATTCGACCTATTGTACAATCTTTATCATGTATAGAAGTCCCAATTTATCCTCCTCCTCTCAGAATAAAATGCTAATATTTTTATTTTCCCTAAGAAGATAGCAAGGCTCAGAATGTCTAAGTAACTTGTCTGGGATAAGATCTAGTAAGTTGAAGAGCCAGGTGAAAAGAATAATTTTTCTAACTCTTAATACAAAATTGATTGCTCTTTCCTATGTACTCATTTATACTAATGTTACAAAGGAAAAATAATAATAATTGAGATTAATTATTCAGATTATCCATCAATAGAGATGTTCAGTTTGATATATTAAATTGAATCAAACCCATTTTTCCCCTTATTATTAATTTCTGGGACATAATGATACAAATAATTTCCCTGAACTTTCTATTTGAAATGACATATGAACATTCAGGCTGAGAATTTTGGACAGAGAAGAAACCGTAATAATAACTGAAATTTACAACAGTGTATTTACAAAGGTTTCCAAAGTCTTCTAGTTATTGTTATGTATTAACTCTCTACGATATGCCAGTCACTGTGCTAACTCCTTTGCATATATCATTGTATTTAATATTCATCAAAAACCCTAAGAATAGTAATAGTAATCCCATTTTACAGATGACAGATGTAGCCCCAGAGAGGTAAAGGACTGAAAGGTCACAAGACTGCTCAGTACCCCATCTAGAATTTTACCTAAATCTCCACAGTCTAAAGTTAGGTTCTCTTCACTCAGCCACACCACCTTCCTGCAGCAGGATGCACAAAGTACCACCTCAACATTCCCAACTAAAAGGTCAGCCAGATGTGAGTAGCTCCGTTTTCCAGATGATTAACTGGTCATAGAAAAGTTAATGAAGTAATCAGTATTTTTTTTTATGGTCACCATATGCAAATCAATATTTAGTGAGAGTACAGAGGATTTATGATACAATACCTTGCCTCAATAAGTTTACGATCTTGTTAAGGTAACAAGAGACACATAAAAAGGTAATAAATAATCCAAGACAGCACATAGTAAGTGCCAAATGAGATACAAAGCCAACAACAGCTAAAGAAATTCAACAGAGGGAAAATTGAGTCTGGGTGCTTCAATTCAGTTAAGAAAGGTCATTACTGAAAAGGACCCACATTGATGTGGTCTTCACAGGAAAAGTTTAGATCAGCAGAGAGAATGAGGAAGAATAATTCCAGTGAGAGGGGAATATTTTCCCCTCAAAAGCTAAGGGAGCAGATGTGAATGGATTATCAAGAGAAAATGAGTAGATGTGTTTGAAGTACAGGATAGATGGGTGGCAAAGTAAAAATTAAGCCAGAGAAGTAAATTGTAAAATCCTTGATTGTCACGTTCGGAACCTATGGGAGGAGGGAAGGAATTGATTGTGTTTAACTGCTAGTATGTTGTGTGTACACTGTAGTTTACGTAATCCTCTCAACAACACTATAAAGTAGAAATGCATCATGGCCATTTTATTTATTTATTTATTTAATTTTTGGGGGGTATAGTTGATTTACAATGTTGTGTTAGTTTCAGGTGTACAGCAAAGTGAATCTGTTATACATATACGTATATCCATTCTTTTTTAGATTCTTTTCCCATATAAACCATTAGAGAGTACTGAGTAGAGTTCCCTGTGCTATACAGTAGGTCCTTGTTAGTTACCTATTTTATATACGGTAGTGTGTATATGTCAATCCCAATCTTCCAATTTATCCCCCCTTTACCCCCTGGTAACCGTAAGTTTATTTTCTACATCTGTAACTCTATTTCTGTTTTGTAGATAAGTTCATTTGTACCCTCTTACATGGGAAAGGAAATAGTCACCCAAGTCCAGGAAGCACAAGAGTCCCATACAGGATAAACCCAAGGAGAAACATGCTGAGACACATATGAACTGAACTAACAAAAATTAAATACAAAGAAAAAATATTAAAAGCAGCAAGGGAAAAGCCACAAATAACACACAAGGGAATCCCCATCATGACCCTTTTAAATGAAAGGAAATAGAGATTACCTGGCCAGGGCACAGTTTTGGGTGTGTAGATGGAGCAGAAATTCTAATCTAGATCCATCTGCATGCAAGGCCTATATTCCTTCCACTACCCCCTCATCACCATCTACAGAAAGCAATGGCAAGCTATCAAAGGTATTTCATCAAGACAAGAGAGTAATATATGAAAAGTATTGACTAAAAGAAGACTAATCTGACTGTGAAATATTAGCACATATCCACTATCAGAGAAGGATTGGGGAAGGAAGACACTAGGCAAGAAGAGCCACTTTGTCTATTGCATTAACCTACAGAATGAGTGACAAGGATCTATATTCGAATGCTGATGACCGAAGTAAAAAAAATGGAAGGATATTTTTAAAAAAAATATGAAGAGATAAATGGCAATATCCATGTCCTTTAACAGGTAGTTTGTACTTCCCAACTATACACCCACAGTGTAAACATTTCTCCTAAAATCTCATAGACAAAATCCAAGATCTAGCTTAAATATCTTAAGTTTTTTTGACAGCACATGATTTATTTAAAAATAATAAAATCTAGGCCTTGGGAAAATATCTGCCTTAGTGCAATCTACCTCTCAAATCACCATCTTGAATTATGACAGCCTCATGCTAGGCATACTTCTGTTGTATGAGTTTGACATTAGCTCCTTGCTATTTATGCTAACATGGACGGTAATGCCTTCTATTCATGGTCATTAGAAATGTTAATTACTAAGAAAATATTCTTTTCCTTTAGTTTTTCCTTATTTTAACTTTTCTTTTAACTTTTTATTTTATATTGGAGTAAAGAACTTATTTACAAAATGGAAACAGACTCATAAACTTGAGAGTTTTTTCTTTTAGTAGACTGTGTATTAAACAATTGAATTATCTCTGAGAGATACAATGTATCATACTTCTGAACATTATTCTTCCCCATCACTTCTCTCTTGAAATGCAAGGTACCACTCAGGATTCAAGTCCAAAACCACTATCAATTAAATGGCATATTATTTAAAAACAAGTTAGATCTTTTCTAACCTTTTCTGACTCCTGGGCAATGCAAACCATACAATTGCCAAATATGCATAGATTTAACAACCACCTACGTTTTTCAAAGACAGTATTGACATAAACATCCAGGCGTTTATAGTCACTACACATCTTTTCAAGCAATTTAATATTGCAAAGTTGCCAACCTGGTAATAATCAGGCTAACTATATAAACCTTCAGTCAGCACCAAGCATTCAACTAATTCGTCTTAACTTTGAATTAGTTATTAAACTGAACATCCTAATAAGTATAACATACATTTGATAAATGTGTGCATGTATATATATATATATATATATATATATATATATATATATATATATATATACATCTCATGTTAGAATTAATGAGTAACAATATTTTGACTCAGAATCCTTTTAGGAATTACACACCTACCCTACTTATACCTAATCTCCTTAGTATCACCCAACTATGCTAAAGGATAATTAAAATTAAACACATTAGCCAAGCCTAGTTTCCTTTACCTTTATGGATAAAAATAGATTTGTTTTTCTGAGTTGAGAATTAATGTTTAAATTTGAAATCAAACTGTGCCACAGGCCAATAAATTAGGCCTACAGCTAAAGTATATCCAAAATGTCTTTGAAAGTTTCAAGAATGCCAAACCGGTGCTGTATTTTAGAAATGTCACATGCACGTGTAAAGAAATATCATCACAGAATCCTGTGATGATTGCTAAAATTTATCTGGTTGCTAAAACTCAACCCAGGTACTCTTTTATATTTTTATGTTTCTCATTTCTACATATCTGTACTAGTGTGAAAATAGGCATCTGCAAAATTCAATGAAGGAAACGAAAGATACTATACAAGCATATCTGCCCAATAATGTCACGCTTTCACATAGTCTAAGTTTGAAAAACTTAGCCATTATAAATAAACTAATTTAAAAACTATTCATGCACAAAGTCTGGGCTCTATATGACTTCAGGTAGTCTATAAAAGGTATGTTAAATACATTATGTCTGTATAAAAGGAATCAGAGATAATGTTTATTTCATATACCTTATTTTCTATTACCTATGTTTTTTAATATGTGACAATGCATTCATGTATAAAGTGTATTAAAATATAAATATTACCCTTAACTTTTAAAGGCATTATTTTGTGAGCATTTAAGAAAAGGAAAACTATTTTTACCTCCCAGTCCTGGTCTAAGCCGATTATCGTAACCATCCAGAAGTCTGTCTAGAATTCTTGTAAAGATGGTAATGTTATTTTTAGCCTCATCTTCTTGGATGTTAGCCAGCACCAACCTAAACAGATAATTTTACAAGCTGATATATATACATACGTGTGTTTTGCAAGTGCCAACATGCTCTTCCTCCTTGATTTGAATTTTAAGGCTCCCTAAGCTATTAGTGTCACCCGTTTTCCTCTTTTTTTTTCCCACTTCTTTAAATGCCAGTATGTCTATGGGGAAGGTAAACATGCTGTTGGAAATCGATAATAAATACTAGCTTATCAGAAAGTTTGATGCCAAAATTATTTCAGATTTCTACCACTTCGCATTTTGTGTTACCTATTCAATTTTTCTAAAATCCACTCCCTAGAATATATTATGATGGTAGAGGATCACATGCAGATACTATTAGTAATGTTGTTCTGCATTTGGAAAGGTACAAAAACCAAAGGGACTACTGAAAGAATTCTTCAGTGATTTGAATATTAATTGGAAAATAAATTACCTCCTTGGAGGCACAGAATTTTTCCATCTTTCTCAGAAATGTCTTTTCTTTTTATGTCTTTTTCTCTTTTAAGCCAAGATGATTTTCTAACTTTGGGTATACCTCCACCCAATGGCCAAGTGCAATATAGACCTCAGGGAAACTCCGCTGGCTGTGTTCCAGACTCCACTGAAGTCCGGAGGTGGAGGTGGGCTCTGAAAGCATCAGCAGTGCACACACATTTGCAGAGAGCCTTGGAGGAGTACCCCTCCTGACAGGTCTCTGAGAAGAGCAATAGAAGTCATCCAAAGATTAAAATGCCCAGCTACTTTGTGTGTGTGTGTGTGTGTGTGTGTGTGAGACAAATTTGCGGAAAGAATAAGTGGTCTTAAAATATCACCAGACGAGGGTTAGAAACAGTGATTTTCTCCATTATTTCTCCATCAGAAAGCCAGACACCTGGTTTTGTGACATCCAGCAATTTGGTGCAGAAGCAACTGGATGTATAAAACAGAATGTCCCTTTTCACTGCCATTTTTTTCCTCAGAATGATTCAGAGATTTAAATTACTGGTCCAGAAAAAGAATCATTTATATAATAGAATAAAATACTGGCATGAGCATTACTGGTCAAATATAGAACAGAAAACTAGTAGAAGAAAATATGGTTAAGTACTGAGGATTTTCAATGATTATTAATGGACCACAGTTTGTTCACTCCTCTAAAATCAAAGATTATATGTAATTGCATTCTGATCAAGGTGTATTGTGTGAAATATCATTGACAGAATTCATTTGCATTTAAATGATTACACAGCTAGTAGCTAAAAATAGTCATAATACATCGAAAAATTGGTAACCAACTTCAAGCAAATATCCTCTTGGGAGAAGAGAAAATATTAAAATATTGATATAAAGATAAACATTTTAAAAATTATGTAAGCAAATTAGTTCATACCTCAAGCCTCAAAAGTTTTTATATTGCCTTAAGCTAACTTTAAAACCAATCACTAAGATGGTCATGAAGTTCCACTTAGAGATTTTCACTGGAAAGCGATTTTTAATCACATGTCACATTTTCTTTCTAAACTCAATATTAAGATATTAAATGAGGAGCTATTTTCCAATTAAAAATAAGACTTCATAAAGAGATTTCTTCTCAATTCTAGAAAGTATTTTCAAACTTTGACAATTACTGAGACAGGAAAATGAAAATTTTAAAGGGAAATAGAGGTATCATAAAATCATAAACACTAATTTTTTTAAAGGAATAGTTACATGGACATTATTATGAATCATATTTTAAGTTCTCTGGCATTTTGAAAACCATACCCTAAATTTAGGCAATTAATAAAAGCTGCCCATTGATGATTAAAAAATCAGAAAAGACTCCAATTAAGATGATGCTATTGAAAACAACAGAAATTAAATTTGATATTTGTAGAATACAGGCAAAACAGAATTTGTTACATTTTCAAAGTAAGTACTTTTTATGACAGTACCATTTTAGAAGTAAAAATTTCTAAATCAATAATATGAAAAGTTGATTAATAAATCAAGCTTTTGTTTTATTTGTTTGTGATTGTGAAGTTGTATAGTACCTCCACCTAGAGGTTTCAGATCCACACATCATTTAGGTTTTCTATGTTGACTGAAAGAGCCAAGACTATTTAAGAAAAAAAGGAAAGAGAGACAGAAAGAAAAAGAAAGAAAAAAAATTAATACTCAAATCATTTTAGCTTATGCTTTTGTTTGGCGTAAAGGAAAACTGATGTTTTCTTTACTGAACTTTGATGTTATTATAATCGCATATACCAACCACTTCAATTCCTTGCAAAAATATGCCATCCAAAGGGCATTCTTTTCTCCCGTGATTTATTTTTTTAGAAAATGTTTGTATTCACTTTTGTATTTTATCGCTAAAAACAAGAAGCAGTGAAGTTTTAATAGTCTCTGTCACTTAATAGTTCTGTTTCTTGGTACAATATCTTTTCATTAGAAATGACCCTTCAAAATACTTCAGCTTCTCCCAAGCCACCTCTGCATTGATGACATTCAAGAAACACACCTTTACCCTGAATTTAAAATGGCAAATACAGTAAATAATTGTCTCACCTGGCTGGGTCCCACACCAAGAAAACAAGAAGCAGCAACTGCATGTTGCAGATGTTCAGTTTCATCTTCATCACCACTCTTTGTAAAGTCATGGAAGAAAAACAAAATACACTTAAAATTACATTCAGTCCCACCATCCAAATAGCCCAAAAGAATGTCATTTCAAATGGGAATTGGAGTTAAAGATATAGAGATTATTCCAGTGGAGTGTGTGTAGGGTGTGATGACTGGAGGAGGATTTTTTTCTTTTCTTTTCTTTTCTTCTTCTTTTTTTTTCTTTCTTTCTTTTTTTTCTCTTAACAGAATGATGATCAAATAATCAGACTTTGCTCTGCCAGGAACTTCCCTCAGCCACATCGTCAGCAAACACTGTTTTGTGGACACACACACGCATTAAGAACACACGGGACCCTGCACTGACATTTGAGCTAGAGAAAAGAATGGGTTGGAGGGGAGAGTGAAAAAGGGGAGGAGAAACGGGTATTTCATGCCACGTCCCCTCGACCAAGACCACCTCCGCAACCACAGAGGGAAAAGCAAGGGCCAGCCAGCCCACTTTTTTTCGATTATTCTTCTTTCATTACAATGAACTGCAGTCCTCACGTCTTCACTACTTCACTCCTTTTAAAAGAAAATAAAATCACCTCCCTCCCTGCCCATCCACAGTTGCCCAAGACCACGTCTTGGAGGCAGCCGGGTTCGGATTAACTGCTGCGAAACGACGCGTTTGACAGCTGTTCCGGAGCCGAGGACCGCAATCCTGGCAGGAGCGTGAGGCTCCGGGATCCAGCGGAGGCAGGCAGGCAGCGGCGATCACAGTGTGCAAAGTTAAAAGACTATAAAAGAGCCAGGCTAACGCGCTGCCGGGCGGGCGTCTCGGATCTTATTGTAGTTGCCAATAGGCTTCCGGTGAGGAGTATCGAAATTATTTGTTAAACGTGCTGGGGAGGAGGGGGCGACCTGAGCCGCTTCGGTTTCCAGGGAGCATCGGAGAGTGAATGGGGGGAGATGAGCCATGCACGGGAGGCAAAGGTAAATGGGGAAGCAAGGGTCCCTGTTGGGACCAACGTGTGCGACCTTACCTGAAACGGCAAGCAGAATTGGGTGTTTTCCTCCCTTTGCCCTGATCTTGAGGAGATAGGAAACTTGAGAGAGACAGACAGACAGACAGGCAGACAGACTGCAGCAGCCCGGCGAGCGGGGAGCGATGGGCTGGTTGCAGCCGAAGGAGAGCGCGAGGAGTGGCGGCGGCGCGAGGAGTAGAAGGAGGCGAAGGCGTCCGTAGTGGCGGTGATGGGCGGAGGAGGAGGAAGAGGAGGCGGGGGAAGCGTTGGCAGGAGCCGGCTGGGTGGGGGGAGACGCGAGCAGAGGCGCGGTGCGCGCAGGCAGCGGCGGGCACGAGCCCCACGCCTGGAGGAGGAGGAGCCAGGCCCGAAAGGAGGGCTAACGAGGTTCTCGACAACGCAGGGACGCCCCCCTACCCCCGCCCAGATACCGGGTAACCGCCCACCGCCCGCCGGGCACCGGCCAGGGCACAGCCCCAAGCGGCGGCGAGCGCCCGGGGGAGCCCCGAGCACCTCCCCCCGCGCCCACGCCGCGCCGGAGGAGCGGAGCCCACTCGCCGCCCGGGACTGCGCCCCGCGGCCGCCCTCAGGGACTCCCTGGAGGCCCCGAGGTTCCAGGGGGCTGCTGGTGGGTGCTGGTGCGGCGTCGGGGACGCAGTGTGTCTGTGCGGCCCTAGATCCCCGGGACCTCGCCCTGCCGCCCGCCCCCCAACGTGCCCTGGCTCTGGAGCGACGTGGCTGCCGAGGAGAGGTACAGCTCCCGCTGGAAGGCGAGGGGACTCATCACGCCTGTACTTGGTCATCACGCGTCCACGCAGGACCAAGTTCGAGGCATGTTGCGTGGAATCAGACAGCAGGAAGTTTCTCTGATTTCCCGAGCCCTTCTGATATACCACTCATTCCTTCACACTCCTGCAATCAGGACCAATTTCCCTTCAAAGCTCTGAGGGCTGGAGACTTCCCTGGAGCTGGTCAATCAAGTCATCTGCAGATTATTGGGAAACCCGCTCACTCTCAGCAATTCTTTCCCCCAATATCTTTTCACAAACGTCCTCCCTACCTGGTGATCAAACTCAATCAACCGCTCTAAAAAAGTTTACGTACTCCCCACCCTACCCACCTCCACCCCCAGCAAAAAGGGACCTGCTGTGCTTCTACTACCTCTGCAAATTCTTTCCGCAGCGGGGCGGGGTGGGAGGGGGGGTATGTAACATGTTTTGAGGTTTTCCCCCTTTAGGGGTTTTTGCTGGTGTAGAGACCTGTTGTAATTTCAGTCCCATCGTACACTTTCAGCCTTGTGTTTAATTTGTCTCATTTCTCTTCTACTTTATCTGAGGCGATAAAATCCAAACGTGCAACTTGAACAACAACAAAAAAAGAGACATTTTCCTCTTGGTACTGCAGGTAAGACAGAACGTTATGCACATCCTTCTAAAGCAAAGCAGAACGGGTGTTTGTCTCTTCAAGAAGTTGTTATAAATGGTAGACATTTTAAACGAAATAAAAAGATAAGTATGCTGATATGTTTCTGTCCTTTTGCATTCAGAGTCAATATATGCCAAACACTTCAATTTTGTTAGATATGAACCCAAAATTCAGATGTTTTTCCTAGATGGTACAGTTTTCATAACAACAGGCACTTCTAATCGCCGGTAAATTTTAGCTTTGCTTTGAAGATTATGTGAGGAGAATAAAACCTTTACATTGCAAATTTTTCAAGCTGTTCTTTTTAACCTATTAATCACCACTTTCTGAATGAGCATTTAATAAGCTACAACCTAAACAAACATTTGCTCTACTTAGCTGCCTCTGTGAAGAATGGAACACCACCCAGCTTTCTCCTCCATCATTAATATTCCCTTCCTGACTTGCCCACTGCAGAGTCTAATTGAAATTCACAAAGATAAAGGCATGCCATTTAAAACCTTGCAACTAGGGAATCTAAACATCTTCTACTTAGTGTGAACACTTCACTTCCTACTGTATTTTCCTATTTTCCATTTCTATGAGTCAATCTTTATTAAGATCTCTATCACTTTGCCATTTATATTACTACTAAATTGTTTATATTTTGATAATGAAAGTTGAACAGCCCCTGGTTTCTTCCCAACCTTAATTGCTGTGCTACAAAATTTCTCTTTCATGGATGTACAATTTTTGTAAATATCTTCATAGATTATTTTCTTACTTACCACTATAGTCTTTTCCTTGGGTGCTAATGACGAATTACGGATTGTAGCTTTAATTGTTTTATCTCAAAATTTATATTTATTGGAATTTGTTCTAAAAAAAATAACCTCTACCATTAGCACCCTTAATAAATTTGTAATCTCACTGCCGTATGACCCATTTATGTGGAAGTTCACAAAGTTCAAGCTGTTTTGGATGATTTTCACCATTTGCTTTTTAAAAAACTGTGTGTTAGAACAATCTATAGATTTGGATATACACTTGAGAGAGACTCAGTAAAAGCTAGATTCAAAAAATTCATTATAAAACCATGATTTTTAGTTCTTCCCCACAAAATGCTTTGCAATTTTATTGAAGCCGGATAGCTGTGATTTAAACTTCAAAGTACATTAAAGGAAATGGAAATCAGAAAAGCCGATTGCAAACAGCGGACCTCTACTTTTATTGCTATATCTTCACTGATATTTCGCTGTGTTACTAGTCCAGTCAAATTTCTTCTAGGATTGTCCAGCTTCCACAAATATCTGAAAAATCCAGCCTGATATCCTTCTTTCCTCTCTGTGATGGAGTGCAGCGAACTGCCTGTGATTTGAGAGCCAGCCTGTGTAGGTCATGACTAAGTTCTTCCTACCCACTCCTTGCGGAGCAGGTCCTAAGGCAACCAATCCTGTAGAAGAACTGACAACTAGTAGGTTGCCAGTAAATCCATTCCCGCCCAGGCTAAAGCAATGCAAAACCTTCTGTTTGAACATGTTTGAATTACTCTCCCACAATTTGGATTTAGCAGGGGGTCAATTCTTATATAGTTCCCATCCCTAACAACCAAGTCCCTAAGGAGATTTCCACATGAGGACCAAGAAAAAAAGAAAATGAAGAATTGGGAGATCATGATTTTGTCTGATTTTGTTTCCTGATATCTCACAATATTGTATAGTTTTAAAATTCATTTAAAATTTAAAATTCACAAAACTGTTCATGTTTTTTAGCAGATATTTTGTAGAGCTTCCTTTTTTAGGGCTCAGCTATACTGAGACTTGGCACTACTGCTCCAGGGAACTACTGCCCCATAATCTATATATAGGGGACCTCATGAATCTTTAGGTTCTATAAGATGTGTATATAGGTATATATAATATATGTACATATATATTATATACATACATACATGCATACAGATATACAGATATTTATCTGTAGAAAGATAGATACCTGAAACTAATAAAATAGGCATAAGGATTTTAATGAGAATAGCATTTATATAATACATTTCTACAAAATTATTTCAGTCTCACTGCCATATAATTTGGTCTTAGTGATGTTTACATACCTTGAAAAGAAGTACCAGAATTACTTCAACAAGAATAGCATCTCACCATATTTACAAATTTTTAAATATCAGCGTATATTTCATATAATAAATTTATATACGCTTTACATTCTTATGAGTCATTCATTCAAATGAGAATATATATTTGTGAAAAAATAGAAACTAAAGCATAGATTATCCTGTTTTCACAGAATTAAATATTATTCTGTACTTTTCCCCAGAATACTTTACTAATTTCAAAGTATGCTTGGAGTGCAAGTCTGTTCTCACATATTCACCACATTATCATTCAAAAAAAAAGAAAAAACTGGAGCAAATACCCATTTGGTAATTCTCAAGTGAAAACCATGGCTTGGTGAAGCTCCATTTTTCCCTATAAGTTGAATTTAGATAGATAGTTCTAATATGTCCACTAGACTCCAAGATTTTGCAAGAAGAGACAGCTGGAAAGTGGGAGTAACTAGCCTTATAAACAAATAATTCCAAAACTACTCTGTTACATTAATGTATCTAGGTCACATTTCATTACAGCTAAATATATCACATACACTAACTTGGATACACTAATGCACATTACCTTCTTCAAACAGAATAACTCTGTTTATAAAATACCTTTACAAACCCTTATCCAACTTGCAAATCAAATATATCATGCATCCTAGTGCATTTCTAAGATATTAAAAGCTTAAAAACAAAAATCCTAGTGATTTCTAAGATTTTAAAAACTACTTACGTCAAACACATATACAAAGTCATTTGAAAGGAAATCCTTTTGCTATCCCTTTGTGAAATTATGGACAGAATATTTTCATGTTATTCAGTTGCTTCCTAAAACAAAGAGAACATTTCAGTAATGCAAACCAAAAACTCCCTCATTGGAAAATACACTGTGCATTTCATTGAAGGATAAGCTGCTGCATGATTGGCAGCTTTTGCCTGTGAGGCATGTTCCCTAAATAATAATCATTGTAATGAAAATAATAAATGTAAACCTATAATGTCTTCATTAGTATAAAAGCTTAGACCCCATTCTAAATACTTTGCACGTATTTATTTAATTAATCTTCACAAGCAAGAGGTTATTATTATTCCCATTTCGCTGATGCAAAACTTGAGGCACAGAAAGGTTAAGCTAGCTCAGGTATTCCAGTTGGGGAGCCAGGAGTAGAGCCCAAGCAATATGGTTCCAGAGTCTCTATGTTTAATTATTATTCTGTATTACCTCTACATTATTCCTTGACAGCCAAAATTCTAGCTTCTCATGTGTAGTCTCACCATTGAAACTTTGGACAAAACATTTAACTGTTGATGTCTTGGTGTCGTCTGAGTAGTGTAAGTCTGTTAATAACAGCCATATATTCATTTAACAAGTCATTTAGTGTCTGCTGTGTATGTACAAGACCCCATTAGATACCACTACTCAGGATATAATTATGATTAAGGCATGGTCCCTACCCTCATGGGAGCTTACATCAAATTGAAAAGGCATGAAATAATGTATGTTGTTAATTGTAAACAAATTAACGACTGAAGCCTATACATGTACTCTAAAAACTTTGTTTCTAAAACAATACTACTTTTACTAAGGAGTAACATACAGCATAAGAAAAAGAATGCAACATAGGGAGTGTTTCCTTTAATAATTTACAAATCTAGATGTTACCATGTAACAATTAATAAATGGATTCTTATTATTAAGAACATGATTAAGTACCTTCTATGAAACAAAAAAAAACACTTAAGAAGCCCCTAGGACCAGGAAAATTTTATATCCAGAATAAAAAATAATCTATTTTATGTGGATATTTTCTGAATAATAACACCTCATCAGGAAAAATCATGCAGAAGAAACCACTAACAATAACAACAACAAAATCTGAGGACAGAGGAAGTCCAGGACCTAATTTGAGCCTATTTACATACATCTCAGGTAGGATAATATTGGTCTCAACGAAGGATTATTCCAATATCATTATTTTTAGCATCAAAGCTCTTCCATCAGGAGAGGAAGAGAGAATATACATATTGTGAAGAAATAACTGAAATACAATCAGGCTATGAGTATTTCATGGTCAGTCAGAGAGACATGAAAGAGAAAATAGAAACCAATTATTTCTAAGAAAAAATGAATAACACCATGGCAAATTAAATATGGATACCAAATAATTTTAAATAATAATATGTAGACCATTTCTACTTTCTAGAGACCTCTTTTATTTGCCAGAGTGACCTGCTCATAGATGCCCAGTAAATAATTGCTGATTTCTTTGTAGAGTTAAGCACTTTGGAACACAAAGTGGGAGCCTTGGTTCCAGAGTTTAAAATGTCATGACCTTTGGCAGTCACAGCTATGATATATGATAACTCTTGAAGCTCTCACCATCTCTCACCGCTCCCTATACATCACTGGAAGTCACCTTCTTTCCTCAAAAGGTCTCTTCTCCGGTGTCCTCTATCTTACCACCATCCTCCCACCAAAATTCTGAAAACTGGATTCCCCAAACACACACGCATTTACTGTTGCTGAGAAAATACCTCTTATCTATCCCCATCATCTGACCCATTCTACCCATTACCAGTCCCATTGCCTGAGCTCTGTCCTCACCTGGACTACTGCAATGCCAATACATAGTAGCCAACTGGTTTCTCTACCTCCAATCTCAGTTTTTTTCAGTTTGTTTTCTACAGGACCAAGAAAAGCGTCTTCCAAAACCAATTCGATACTGTCTGTCAATCATTTAAAATCTTTTGTTGATAAAAGTATAAGGTGCAAACTCCTTAATGCATCACATATGATCCCTGTTTATATCTCCAGTCTCAGCTGTGATCTTTCCACAGACACATTGTCACACACATGCACATGCCGGCACACACACACACACACACACACACACACACACACACACACATATATCCATAATTAGCATTCATTTCTCAACATCATCCCGTTCTCTACACTCCCTACAAAGGAAAGCGTTTACATTTCTGTTTCTCTCAACAGCCAGTAGTTTCATGTCTCTATGCTTTTGGATTTCATTGCCCCTTCAACTGGAATGCCATCTTCACATTGTCTACCTGGTGAGCACGTCACGCCTCAGCCCTATAAACTATTTCTTACCCGTCCAGATACAATTGTTCATATTGTCCTTTTGTGCTCCTGCTGAACGTAGCACAGGTGTTTAACATGAAACCTGGAATATCCCATTTAACTTATTTATTAACTTTTCTATCTCACACCTGTGAGCCTCGTCTTAATCTTTACCTCCCTGGTGCCCAGCATAAAACCAGGTGTATATAATCTTTCAGGAAATTCTTGAGGAATTAATGAAAGAATGAATCAGTGAATGAATGAGCAACCTGATGGATAAATGAGAGAACACATGAGCATCTGTGCCTTCATATGTATATGAGAGACAATACTTTCTTCAGAGGAAATGAGATGCAAGAGAGTAGTGGTTAAGTGCTCAGACTTTGGTGCTAAGCCTTTAGGTTCAAATCCTAGTTCTACTGCTTAATCGCTATGCAGCCATGAATAAATTCCTTAGCCTCACTGTGCTTTAGCTTTCTTACCTACAGAATAAGGGTAATTGTAAAACCAACTTCACAGGTCTTGTGTGAGTGCTCTGAGTTGACACACCTGCACAGAATAACAACTGGATCACAGACAACACTGCAGTGTTTGCTGGTATCACTGACGTGTTTGAAAGCCCTTAGTTCACTGCCTCGGCATTTAGTAGGTGAGATGAAGCTACACTCCTCACCCTTGAATTTATTGATTGTTTTAGTCTTATTTTTCCACTGTATGTTCCCATCCACTTTTTCTCACTAACATTCAGGTTCCCACCTTCACAGAATAATCAGTCAGAGCCCTCCTCATATACCTACATTCTCTTATGTTGCCTTATTTTTGTTCTCATGAATACATGGTTTCCCTCATTCTCTCTCTATTTTTTCTGCTCTTTTTTTTTTCCTGTCCTCCTTTTAGTATACCATGGCCTCCTTTTTATTCCAGCTTGGCCTGCATTTCCATCTTTTGTTAGTTTCCTAATGTCCCCTTTTCCTCCCTCTTTCTTGATATTTATATATAGCACAAGTCTGCTTTTGTGCACACACTTGTCTAGCATATGGATGAAGGTGTGTTTATAAGAGTGCATACAGGCAGGGAAGTGTCTATTTTGTCCAGTGGGAATGTGAGTGTCTCTACAAATGTATGGGCAACCCTGTCTGTGTTTCTGTCTGTCAGTCTCTCTATAAACCATGCTATTACATCTATTCAAGTGTATTGTGTGATTCATTATAGGAACTGAATAGAAAAGTCAAGTGACTTTCTCTTTTGAACTGGCTACTGGTTTTCCTGCAATAAAGAAATTGCCACATGTTGGATCATTTGTTTAAAAGAGGCCCATATCTGTAACATCCAGAGAGCCAAAGACACTAATCAATGTAGAAGTTTTCAGCCACCCTGCCAGTCATACCCTAGATTAAAATATGATTACAAGTTGCTATTCCTTTTTTGTGACTCCCAGGTCTCTAATATTCTCATGCTATTCAGTTGGAAGAGAAAAAAGTAGGAGACATTTTTGTATTAGGAGTTAGGCGTTAACAAGTTATCTTTAAAGAATATTTTTTGAGGGAAGCTATTTTAAAAGTGGCTTATGACGGACATTAATGCTGTCTGGCAAATAGGGCCAGTTTCCAGTGTAGATGTATGAATAGACAGAATTTCATTACTTTCCTTGAAATTAGAGGTGACAATGGAACTTTCTCTGCCCAATGAAAGTTGAGCAAAAGGGACCCAGGCCATTTCCAGATGGAGGCTGGGTGAGCCTGTGTTCATTCACCCTGCTGTCTCCTCCATCATCTGGTCGTAGCCAGGGATGCTCCAAGTGGTACCTCAGTGGCTCCTTGAGGAGGGCGACAAAGAGCAGAGCTCCTAGCTGACCTGCGATGGACATACAGAATGAAATACAAATAAATATTTGTTGTTTTAAGCCTCTAAAATTTAGGATGGTGTTTAACTTGGCCTCTCCTGACCACTGAAAAATGAAGAGAAAAGGAAATTTTGTTGTGTTCTCGTTTTCTTTTCATATTTATTGGAGTATAGTTGATTTACAATGTTGTGTTAGTTTCAGGTGTACAGCAAAGTGAATCAGTTATACATATACATATATCCACTCTTTTTTTAGATCCTTTTCCCATATAGGCCATTACAGAGTATTGAGTAGAGTTACTTGTGCCATACAGCAGGTTTTTATTAGTTATCTATTTTATATACAGTACTGTGTATATGTCAATTCCAATCTCCCAATCTATCCCTCCCCCACCTTATCCCCTGGTAACCATAAGTTTGTTTTTTACATCTGTGACTACTTCCGTTTTGTAAATAAGTTCATTTGTACCTTTTTTTTTTTTAATTCCACGTATAAGCGTTATCATGTGATATTTGTCTTTCTGTGTCTGACTTCCTTCACTCAGTATGACAATCTCTAGGTCCATCCATGTTGCTACAAATGGCATTATTTTGTTCTTTTTTATGGCCGAGTAATATTCCATTGTATATATGTACCACATCTTCTTTATCCATTCCTCTGTTGATAGACATTTAGGTGGCTTCCATGTCCTGGCTATTGTAAATAATGCTGCAATGAACATTGGGGTACATGTATCTTTTCAAATCATGGTTTTCTCCAGATATATGCCCAGAAGTGGGATTGCTGGGTCATATGGTAGTTCTGTTCTTAGTTTTTTAAGGAACCTCCATACTGTTCTCCATAGTGGCTGTACCGATTTACATTCCTATCAACAGTGTGAGGGTTTGTTGTGTTTTCTTTTTAATATGAAATATTGAATGATGGAGTGGCATACAAAATATTTTCTGGCAGGGAGACTTTCTTAAACATCCTGAAATCACAGCATATAAATAGTTGCTTACCGAAGTCTGAACCAATGGATTTCTTTGATTTTGGGTAACACTTCTTCTTTATTTCCATCTCCTAATGGTTCTTCGCTTTCTTTCTCCACCTAAACACCCAGAGGGGTTGAGACAAAGTCTGAGGTGGTTCTTGACAAACAGTTCCTCCGAACCTCTGCTTCGTCCTGCCCCACAGCAGCACAGACACTGGATGTGGTGCTGATGAGGACAGAGCATGGTATTCAGTGAGTTCCAGCAGGAACTCTGATAACCGAAACGTCTGTCAGGTTCCAGAAATGGGATGGAAAAATGACAAAAAGAGAAGGGAAAAGAAAAAGAGGCTGACTGGGGCAACAGCTGTTCGATGTTACAGTGAATGAGAGGTGGATAGGAAAACCGGTTTCTGATGAGGAATTCATGTTAGGAATATGTCTCTGTGTCTCTACTGCATAAAGAAAAAACAAAAGAAATCGACTCTGACCTAAATATAGTGAGACAATTTTAAAGCCATTTGCAGAGATTTCCAACAAGGTAGAAAAGGCAAGTTAGTCACGAACTTTAATTCTATTGTTGTCATTATACAATTCACAGGAGCAAACATTTCTAGATTCAAATTTCTTTTAGCTAGTCAAGCAACTTCATTCAAGTACAAACCATTGCAACAATGTAACACAAGAAGAAAAATATACTTGTCTTGAATAAGCTCTTGAAAGACCCAGAAACTATGATTTATCTCTCTTTTTATCACTCACTGTGCTTCTCATATTGTAGATGCTCTGTAAGTGTTAATAGAAGAATGTAAGGCTGTGTCAAGGAGTTCACATATGTTATTCACTGTAGCTCGTCTGTTCTCCCCTGATCCATTTTGACCCTTACCAGCCTGGTCTCCATGCAGTAGTCTGAGTTGTCTGTCCAAAATACAGATCTGTTCATGTCACTGCCTAACTTAAAATCCTTCACATATTTCCTATTTCTCACAAGGTCAAGACCAAAATCCTTATCATGGCCAAAGTCAGTCCCAGATGCCTTGACGCCTGCCTGGCCTTGAACCATTGTTTCCTTTGCTTCATCAAACACAGCCTTCTTCAGTTCTTGGAATGTACCAGGCTTCCTACTGCTATTTCTCCCCCTGCCATAGGTCATTGTAGTACCTATCTCCTCTGCTGGAAAGTTCTTACCCCTTCCACTCACCTGATTTGCACCAATTCATATTCATATAAAAAAAAAATAGGAAGCACTTCCTCAAGAAGCCTTTTCTGACATAGCCTCCCCACTTGTCTCTGTTAGGGTCCTTTGTTATATGTGCTTTCTCTTAGAGAACTTGTCTCAGTTTTTTTATTGATATATGATTTTGTGTCACTATTTGGTTAAAATCTATTAACCAATCATGCTGTATATTCCATGAGCTCAGGAGCCATGCTTAGTTTTACTTAACATTGTACCCCCTGCAATTAGTACACTGCCTGACAGAGATAGTTGTTGAAACAAATAAAGGGATAAACAAATGTGTAACAAACACAGGATTAGATGTATAAATGTTACTTTCAAAGCTAGCGTCTCATATCCTTATACATAAATCTACAGTTCAGTAACTTGGATTGTTGCCACATTCACAAAGAGTCTCCACAAGTGGAATGTGAACTCCTTGAGGATAGGAGCTAATGATGCATTTCTGTACCCCCTTCTGGGTAGCACAGTAATGAGTTCTCAATAAAAATTTGTTGAAAGAAATGATAAAATGAAATATGGATAGATGGCTAGGTTAAATAAACATTGTTATTCTGCATGATTATACCAGTGATTGGTCATAAGATACTGAAGCAGGTTGAGCTGGAGAGGTGAAAACATGTTTTGTGGAGATAAACACCTTCTTACTGATGATTCTATGAACACTCATGTTGATGTTACCTGTTCTTTTTACTTAGCAGAGGAATTTCCCAGTGTATCAGCACAGTTTATGTCACAGGATTGTCCTAAACATTTCTACTATTTAACTCACAAAATGTACTGAACTAAACAACCACAGATAACAACCACAATTTACATCCATTGAAGTTTTATCAAAGTACCTGAAAGCAAAGATAAAATGAAATTGAATTTAATTAAGAAGAGATTGGATTCTTTATTCAGGTATCATTGCCTGCCAATGATCAAGCAATTGTCTACAAAATCAAATTCTAATGTATTGGTCTCTCTACAGATGATTGTGAACTCTTGGGCATTGACTTTGGTACTATTACTTGAAGAAATTATGGGCATCCGAACAAAACATGGAGGTGGCTCTGGGAAGAGAAAGAGATCTCCTTTAAGTGTACAGTAGGAACATTGATTTACTGCGTGAAAATATCAGTGCAATGACTTAACTATTCTTAACACTAGTTAAGAATTAACAAAACTTTGGAGGAAAATAAAGCAAGACGCTGCCATTTTGTTCCTGTAATATTTTTCGTTGGTTATAACTGCTCCCAAGGATGGATCCCACCCTAAGCTCTGAAAATAACTAGAACAAAATAATGTAGAGTCTCCTGGAACCAGTTTAATTACAAGACCTCAAGTCAGTCTTGTTGGGGTTCCATTCTGTCTGTCTTTATAGTTGTAGTAACAGAGTCCTTTGGTTGAGATTAAGTTCCAACCAATTCTTGGTTTTGGTAAGTGGCATGGCACTTAATTCTTCCACACCTGCCTCCTTCTCTGATTCCATCTTTAATATCCCCTCTCTTTAAATAATCAGTTACTGTTTCTTTTCTCCTAGTCTTCCTGGGACCTCAGTCACAGTTGTGAACTCTGTGTCCCTCTAGCTCTGTTCTCATTTCCTTGTTTATTCTCTTCCTTTACATTTTCTTAGGGTTTTCTCTAACAGTGAAAAAGGACCTGGCCCCTTAAACAGCACAATCCTGGAGAAGGCTGACAAAGTTTAATGGATGAAGAAGTGTCCTGACTTTAGAGAATCATAGACTCAAGTGTTCACAAGGGACCTTAAATGCCATCTAAACCTATCCTCCCATCCCCTTCTACCTAGGACCATGACTGATCTATAAAGCTGAATAACTTCAAGATCCCATTGATTTTATTTATTAAGTCATCTAGGAAATCAGGGAAGAATCCTCTCATTACCACCACCCCAGAAGCTGGTTTGTTCATTATATTTTCTGGTTGTAATTAACTTTAAATGTTTCAGTATCAGTGGTATGACATATGTGTATGGACAAGTTAAATTTAACTAATATTCTAGAAGAAGTTAATTAGCCTAAGAAATGTCTCAATATGAATCAACCCCTTTGGGTTATTGATTTGCATAAGCCTTGTGAAAAATAACTTTTGTTGGTGATAGCAATGGGATTTGAGATATGTGAAAAGTTAAGAGGAGTTTAAGAGGATCCAATGTCCTTGCATGAACAAGATACAAGAAGCTCAACAGCAACCAGTGCCCCTGGTGCAGCAGGCCATGTCTAAATCCTTTGACCTGGAGACACCTCGCCACTGGATCCACTTACAAATACTGCAGATCCTGCCATCAGAACTTCTTGTGTCCCCTTCAGAGCGAGTGTTTTTCATGGATGATGTTGGTCTGTGAACCTGTGGACAAAAGAATAAACCTCTCTGAATTGAACTAAAAGGAGTTCTATGACTATGCCTGCTTATTAATAAATACCTTTTATTTTGGGCAGATTTTAGCTTAAGAATTACTTTCATTGTAACTTAACGTCTGATAGAGAGGTTGCAGGGTAGGGGCTGCCTCTAACCAGTGGTGGTTACTGATGTTTGCCAAAAGAACCTGACCTACTAAAGGACCAAACTGGTTTTGGCACACTTGGGTGATTTGAAACTGTTCACAGGAACTGTAGAGTTTGAAAATGAGAAAACAAGGAGTGAGCAGCTGATATTAAAAAAAAAATAAAGCCAGGGCTTTATACTTGGCGTAGGGTTAAAGGTAGCAATAGTGACACAGTTTGGCTGGGATGGGTACAGAAAGCTTACTCACATCTGAGCCTAGGTTCTTGAACTTGGACAAGGCCTCCCTGGGAAAAGAAACTTATACTATAAGTAGGAGAGCTTGGGGCAGAAAAAAATGCCTTATTTCTAGAACACTTATTGATAGTATGGAAAGCAACTCTTGAACATGGTTGTTGGTATATAAATCAGAGCCAGAGATATTTTAAGTCTTAGCTTCCTTCCCCAAAGAAAGCACACCATGGCACATGCTAGCATGGGTACGACTGGAATTGAAAGATTACCCATTTATAGCCATGGATCAGAGCTCAAGAGAAAGACGAAAGTTTAACACGTCTAAAACTAGCCAAAAAAGTCATTAGATTCTATTAGATTCTCTACTAGGGGGAGGGCATGATTAATGAGTTAATAACCAGGGTTGGGAAGGCTAGAACATTGCAAGAACTGGAAACCAAGCACAACCTTATACCATCTGGCTTTGGGAAGGTCTATACTGTCCCCACTCACAGATTGACATTTATATCAGAGTCTATTTGGAGAAAATTAATGTCCAGTCCCCTCTCTCCCGTCATTCCCCATCTTCTCTTTCTCAAAAAGCAGCAGATTAAAAAAAGAAATGCTTCTGCTTCTTTCTTTTTGGCTGAAACCCTGCCTGCAACCACTGGGTGCCAGGGAAGGGGAGCTACCATGACAGACTTTATTTTCTTTAGTCAATTACTTTTCATAAGAGTTCTATCACATTTAATATGGTAGAAGTAAAGAGCTTATAAACAGTCTTTTTTCAAGTTAAAATAAGTAGTCTATAGTCACATTTAAAGAATTTGGGGAAAAAATGTAATTTTTCACTCATTTATAAATCATCCAAATTAAAAAAAAAATGTAAATGGACATCTAGTTCTTGTAGTACATGGGCTCCGCATAAGCCAAGGAACCTGGCTATAGAGCCCAAGATATTTCCATTTAATGGCTAAATAATTAAAATAAGCAGTTAATTTATTACATTATCAACTATCTTTACAAATACCTTTTCTTACTGAATTTGACAAACCTCTCAATCAGCTTCATGCAGTAGCGATGTAGCGAGCATTGTTAAAAGAAAGTGAAAGAAAACGAGAGAGAGAGATCCTTAGTTCATTTTGGCTGCAGTAATGGAAGCAAGTTCTCCATTTTTAGTAAAACTTAATAATAACTCACATTTATCAAACTTCTACACTGTGCATGACACTACTCAGAGAACTTCAGATACAGCATCTCACCAGTCTTTCATAACAGCCCTTTCAGATATTAGCTCCGCTTCAAAGATTAGGAGAAATCAGGTTCAACCTGGCTAAGTTATTCATTCAAGGTGACAGGGCCACTCAGAGCTGCGTCATGACTTTCAGAAGCACTAGACATTTTTGCCTTTGTGGGCCCCTTCCTCTGTAAAAAAAAAAAAAAAAATTCAAATAATAATAATAAATTAAAATAAAAGAATATTTTGTTAATTGATTAAGTATAAAGACAATTATTACCCAGGCTGGATTCACTGTTACATGTTCATTATTCTTATATTAAGTTGTTTCTTTCTGATTTTAAGAGAATTTAAAATTAAAATAGACACCATGCCTACTGTGCCTAAAAAGTAAGTTGGCCCTGCAGACACAGGATTCAAACTCAGATCTATGGAGTAAGTTAAAAAACTACATCCTAAATCACCAACGTCACCTTCTTTTCCACTTCTCCCAAACTTAAAAAAAAAAATGTATATTAATGTAATAGGCTTAGGCTAAATTCTATGAGTTTGTAGAATTCCAGTTTCTTTTCTTCCAAGATAGAACACTCCAGAATTAGTTCGGGAATGTACAAAGAAAATCGTCACCGCATTTGTAATGCTGCAAAGTGAAAGGAAATGTTTTGTTCATAATCATTTGAACTCTTCAAGCCATAAAGAACAAAGATGCTTAACCTATCTTTAACATTCATTTCTGTGTTATTGAACCAAAACTGCCTGCAGGTGCATGTGGCTATTTAAAGGGAATTGTAAATCGCTTTCATATCTTCCTAATGTAGTGAGGATGTATAAATAGCTGCACATGGCAGATAATTAGTTTATGCCAACACATTATTGTGCTTATGAGCATCTGGATATCAACTACTTGGCAAAGCATCCAAAGGAAGTTACTGCTAACAAAATACTACGAAGTCATTTGCAAAATGCTGAGTGGTGAATATTCAAGCGACAAAATGAATATGTTAAACTTGTGCAAATGTATATTAAGATTTAATTTAAATAAGGAAATTCAGAGAAAAAGTATGCTTCACAATCAGGAAATGGTGTACTTAATATTTCTTGGGACCTGTTTTCCTTTTATAACTTTCTTGTTAAATAAGAAGAGAACAAATGCACACATAAAAATACACATATTATATAAATTGCACTTTTTCTACTTTACAGAAAATGCTTAGAAAAACATTGGAAATCTTTATTCCTAGAAAAATATATATATATACACACATATATGTGTTTATGTTTATTATGCCATACTCTTTAAAAATTCTAAAAGAAATTCTAGGATACATTGTCATTCTTTCTCTTGTCAGGCAGTCTGAAATCTGTCCACCCACAGAAAAGGCTAAATTGCCTAAAGCCCTGGTAAACTGTGGGCATTGTTTTCTCTTATATCCCATGTACCACTCAGCTTGGAGGTGGATAGGACTCCTATTTGGTACTCATTGCAACATCCAGACCATTCTCTTCCCTACTATCAAAAAAACCCAGCTTCTTTGAAGCCACTGTTTTCAGTATGTAGCCTCTTACCCACTTTTGCTGCTAATATTTCCTACCTTTCACCCCCTTTTAGTAGTACCTCAATTCCCATCATTCTGTAGGTAGGTAAGACCTATTGACACTGGAACCGTTTCACCGACCACACTCTTGACTTTTCTTACCTGACTCAGATTCCGTGATGGATCGTCATATTCATTGCCCTACCTAGACCCCTTCACTTACCCCTCTCTTACTTTGTTGAACTAATTTGGGAAAACCTCAATCCTCTTTGAATCCAACTCTTGATAGACTTACTTGGTGCTGGCAACTGAGTAACTGCATGTGCCTAGAGAGAAACACAAAATGCCATGATCAACACCCTCAAGTGGACCCGTAGTGCACCAGGGTAATCCTATTGTGTTTCTTTAGACAGCTTTCTCTCACTCTGCTGCATGATTATTTCATACCTTTTAAAAAAATTTTTTTATTGGAGTATAGTTGTTTTACAATGTTATGTTAGTTTCTACTGTGCAGCAAAGTTAATCAGCTATACGTATACATATATCCCCTCTTTTCTGGATTTCCTCCCCATTTAGGTCACCACAGAGCACTGAGTAGAGCTCCCTGTGCTATACAGTAGGTTCTCATTAGTTACCTATTTTATACATAGTATCAATAGTGTATATGTCTCAATCCACATCTTCCAATTCATCCCACCCCCTCTTCCCCCTGGGTATCCATATGTTTGTTCTCTGTGCCTGTGTCTCTATTTCTGCTTTGCAAATAAGATCATCTATACCATTTTTTAAGATTCCACATATATGCATTTATATACAATACATGTTTTTCTCTTTGTGACTTACTTCACTCTGTATGAAAGTCTCTAAGTCCATCCATGTCTCTACAAATGACCCAATTTTGCTCCTTTTTATTGCTGAGTAATATTCCATTATATTTATGTACCATATCTTCTTTTTTTTTCTTTTTTCTTTTCTTTTATTATTTTTTAACATCTTTATTGGAGTATAATTGCTTTACAATGGTGTGTTAGCTTCTGCTTTATAACAAAGTGAATTAGTTATACCTATACATATGTTCCCATATCTGCACCATATCTTCTTTATCCATTCATCTATCAATGGACATTTAGGTTGCTTCCATATCCTGGCTATCATAAATAGTGTTGCAGTGAACATTGGGGTGCATGTGTCTTTTTGAATTATGGTTTTCTCTGGGTATACGCCCAGTAATGGGATTGTGCGGTCATACAGTATTTCTATTTTTAGTTTTTTAAGGAACCTCCATACTGTTCTCCATAGTGGTTGTATCAATTTACATTCTCACCAACAGTGCAAAAGGGTTCCCTTTTCTCAACACCCTCTCCAGCATTTATTGTTTGTAGACTTTTTGATGACAGCCATTCTGACCAGTGTGAGGTGATACCTCATTGTAGTTTTGATTTGCATTTCTCCAATAATTAGTGATGTTGAGCATCTTTTCATGTGCCTCTTGGCCATCTGTATGTCTTCTTTGGAGAAATGTCTATTTAGGTCTTCTGCCCATTTTTGGATTGGGTTCTTTGTTTTTTTAATATTGAGCTGCATGAGTTGTTTATATATTTTGGAGATTAATCCTTTATCAGTTGCTTCATTTGCAAATATTTTCTCCCATTCTGAGGGTTACCTTTTTGTCTTGTTTATGGTTTCCTAAAAGGAATCCAAATTGGAAAAGAAGTAAATCTGTCACTGTTTGCAGATGACGTGATATTATACATAGAAAGTCCTAAAGATGCCACCAGGAAACTACTAGAGCTAATGGATGAATTTAGTAAAGTTGCAGGATACAAAATTAATGCACAGAAATCTCTTGCATTCCTATACACTAACAATGAAAGATCAGAAGAAGAAATTAAAGAAACAATTCCATTCACCATTGCAACAAAAAGAACAAAATACCCAGGAATAAACCTACCTAAGGAGGCAAAAGAACTGTATGCAGAAAACTATAAGACATTGTTGAAAGAAATCAAAGACGACACAAACAGATGGAGAAATATACCATATTCTTGGATTGGAAGAATCAATATTGTGAAAATGACTATACTACCCAAAGCAATCTACAGATTCAGTGCAATCCCTATCAAATTACCAATGGCATTTTTCACAGAACTAGACCAAAAATCTTACAATTTGTATGGAAACACAAAAGACCCTGAATAGCCAAAACAGTCTTGAGAAAGAAAAATGAAGCTGGAGTTATCAGGCTCCCTGACTTCACACTATACTGCAAAGCTACAGTAATCAAAACAGTATGGTACTGGCACAAAAACAGAAATATAGATCAATGGAACAGAATAGAAAGCCCAAAGATAAGCCCATGCACCTCTGGTCACCTAATCTATTACAAAGGGGGCAAGAATACACAATGGAGAAAAGACAGACTTCAATAAGTGTTGCTGGGAAAACTGGACAGCTACATGTAAGAGAATGAAATTAGAACACTCCTTAACACCATACACAAAAATAAATTCAAAATGGATTAAAGACCTAAATATAAGGCCAGACACTATAAAACTCTTAGAGGAAAACATAGGCAGAACACTCTTTGACATAAATTGCAGCAAGATCTTTTTGACCCACCTCCTAGAGAAATGAAAATAAAAACAAAAATAAACAAATGGGACCTAATTAAACTTAAAAGCTTTTGCACAGCAAAAGAAATCATATTTCATACCTTTTTGTCTCTCCTCAGACATCCACAACTCCTTCCTGCCTTTCTCTCTGCTGATTATTTTGCTTCTCAGGGAAAATAGAAGTAAAAAGATAACAGGGAGATTTTACATGCTCCCACCAACAAATCTAAAATCCTATGTATGCTCATGTCTTCTTCTTGTACACTGGCCTCTGCTCCATCCTGTCTCCTCAAGGGCACAACTCCACTCATTTTCCCCATTTGAGTCACAGCATGAATTTTTCCATGACTACAGGCTCATTCCCATTAGCAGACAAACATACTATAATATACTTCATTAAAAATAAACAAACAATAGCCAAAATCCTTCTCTTGAACCTGTATTCTCCTATAGCTACTGCCTAATCAATTTGCTTCTCTTTTAGCAATATTCCTCAGAAAAAAATCTATATTCAAATTTTCCACTATTTGTCTTCCAGTTTTTTTTTTTTTCTTGGACTTATTTTGGCCCCAGTTACAAAAAGCTCATGTTAATGACACCAATGGCCTGCATGTCACCATTTGTAAGGATCACTTACTTCTCAGAATTCACTTCCTTCCTCAACAGCATTTGAAACAGTGGCTCACAACCGTCTCCTTGAAATATTATCTTTACTTGACCTCTTGGAACCACTTTGTCTAGTTATTCTCCTACTTCTCTGGCCATCACTTCTTTGTCTCCTATGCTGAATGCTTCTCATCTTCTCTACCTTCGAACTTCAGTTGCCAAGACTCCACCCTCAGATTGTATTTCCTTGCTATCTGTGCTCACTCTGTAGGTAACCTCATCCATTCATGGCTTTAAATACCATCTATACATACACTGAACCTCCAGTCTATGTCTCTACCTTAGAACAATTCCTGAATTCCAGACTCATATATCTATGGGCTTACTTAACATTTCCGTTTGGATATTTAGTTGATCATGGCATTAAAGACCTAAATGTAAGGTCTTTACATTACATGAAAAGTTGATCACGTCCAATACTGAACTCCTGGTATTCATCCCCCAAATATGTTCTTCACATAGTCCTCTCCAGCTCCAAAAATGGCAAGTTCATTCTTTACATTGTTCAGATCCAAACTGCAGAGTCCTTGTTGCCTCCTCTCTTTTACCCAATCTATCTGCAAAACTTCTATTCTTACCCTGCAAATATCTAGAATTCTTCCCATGCTCACTAGCTCTACTGTTTAGTCCAAACTAAACTCTGTTACTCAGACTATGAAAATTGCTGTTAAGTGTTCTCTCTACATCTATCCTGGCCTCTCTACAGCCTATTCCCTACACACCCACATCTCTGTGTAAGAGGTGCTTCGGCTTTCCTCCCAACCACTTGGAAGCTAAGCCAATTGTACAACCAGCCCTCAGGGGATAAGGAATGGACCCCAGATCTTTCTCTCTATATATATTATTCTGACCAGTCTTGAGCATTTTTCATTTTTTCTAAAGTCACTCAAAATAAATGGTATTTCCAGCCAGAGTAATATATACATATTCAAAACCCCAATATTAAAGAGATCTGTACTGAAAATTTAAACTCTGCTTCTCACCCCTAAGTTGCTCCATCTCAAAGGCAAAAATGTTTAACCCTTTAACTGATTTCTCTAACAGTTAATATTCCTCTATATTCAGGCAAAATGCATAGATTCATATTTTCTGGTTATTTGATTTCAAATATTATCTACAGAGTTCCTGCTCTGACGATTTAGGTATCTTAAAACTCAACCCAACTTTCTATCTCACTTGTCCTATTTAGTTTTTTTTTTTTTTTTTTTTGGTCCTATTTAGTTTTATCACTATTTCTAGTTGAATGAATAAATATTGCATACATGATTATGGCTATGTAAATATTTTGCCCTAGAGAGCCAAGTAGAGTAATTCTTATTCCATTTTATTTCTTTTACAGTATTTTCTTTTTCCCTAAAGTTTTAATTATCTTACATGTTCTTGACTATATCCTGAAATGTTTTTTCAATCACTCATGGTGTCAGAAATTCTACTGAAGTCATCTCTCTCTTTACTTCTTTTTTTTTTTAATTTTTAGGTGTTTCCAGTTTTATTGAGAAATAACACACATCACTGTATATCTTTAAGTTGGACAGCATGATGGCTTGATTTACATGTAGTGTGAAATGATTACCATAATAAATTTAGTTAACATCCATCATCTCATATAGATACAGTAAAAAGAAAAGAAACAAGTTTCTCCTTGTGATGAGAGCTCTTAGGATCTACTCTCTTAATAACTTTCTTATATATCATACGGTGGTGTTAACTGTAGTTGTCATGTTGTACATTACATCCCTAGTACTTATTTGCCTTATAACTGGAAGTTTGAACCTTTTGACCATTTTCCTGTAATCTCCCCTCCCCTTAACACATTTTTTCTCCTAAAGACCTCCCTGCTGGAGTCCTTATTCTCCTAATCAGTTCTACACTGATTGATAGGATTTTTGACAAAAATATTTATTTAAGTTTCATTTCATCACCTGTAACAAAGAGTTAGGACAATCTTCTACATATCATGCTGGGTTATTATGAGGATTAAATGAGCTATATAAGAAAATACTCTATCAACTACATAGAGCTAAAAATGCATGATAACATTACTACTATCATTATTAAAATTGCCATTCTCATGTTGAGTTATCAAACCAGCTTCACAAATACAAGATACTAAATTCAAGACTTCATAGACAAGAAGCTCTTCCATCAATAACTGCCTGGTCAACCCAGATTAGTATCTGGCTGGTAGGCAGCATAGTGTTTAAAGGAACACAGCTTTGTTATGAAAATACCTGGATTTGAAACTTGGATTTTTCACTAACTGACATTAGTTAAGTCATACATTAGCTGTTGTAACAAACCCAGGAACATAATAAAAGTTCAACTCTAAATATTGTTTTTATTTTCTCTTGTGATTTGTCTTGCATTTTAGATTGAAAAGCTCTGATTTTTTTTTCCAGCTAAGTATCTTGAAAAACTTTCTCATTTAGGACACTGTGGGAAACTAGAAGAAACACCATCTGTTGACATTGTGAAATCAGGCACCCAGGATGGGAATTTGAACATTTTCTTTTTTTTTTAAATGATTTATTTAATATATTTCTTATCTCTCTCCTACCTTCCTCTAGCCCCTCTGTTTGCTGAGGTATCAAGTCAAAGCTAGCATGTTATGTTTGAAAAAAAAATGGTTATGAAGATTTTCTTTACTAGTGAGTTTCTTGAAGGATCTGCTCTGGACAAATGTCTTAAGTCCCTTCTCAGGAAGTACTTACATCCTATTGCTGTTCACACTGGGTGCCCTAAAACTCACTTCTGGGGTCCTCCATCTTCAGTGCTGCTCAGTAAATGTCAGTTTAATTACCCCAAGACACTTCTATCCGGCCATTCATTTTAACTTCTAATCCCTGGTGGTTTTTTGCTGCCAATAAAATCAAGAACTATTGAGTTCAGTGGCAAATTAAAAAAACTAATTTATTCAACATTATTGAAAAAGACAGTAAATTTTTGTTATCTCTCAATCAGGATTTTTTTTTTTCTATAGAAATCCAGGTTTTGTTTCTGTTTGTTTGTTTTCAGGAATGCTATGTGTATCTCCTCAAAGAGGCCACACTTTAATAAAACCAGGCATGTATTCAAATGTATTTTCAAAATAGTGTACCTACCTCTTACCTAACAGAAAGTAAAATGACTCTCTGCAGTGTTCATTTTATCATTTCTTTTCATCAGAAATTTCTCCTGAGCTTAGGAGGGAGAGGAAACAGCCATACTTGCTGGTAGCTGCTCACTGGCCCCTGTTAATATCTGAATTGGGACTTATGCAACCTCTAGCTCTTCCCTTTTACAAAAGAAAGTTGTTAGGAAAGTTAATCTGATAATTCTCTGACCCACAGATAAGCAGCAGAAAAATGCATGTCACCTTGTTCCCCCTGATGGAGCCCTTGCTGGTAGCATGGGCCATGACAAGACAGGACATACTGGAGCCACTGGCCAGGACTGAAGGCTGAACACGACTCCATTTCTCCAGGACAAGCTCCTCTACTCAGTTTTTCTCCAACTCTTCTCCAACTTTTTTTGAAAAATGATAATAACAATAAACACTACCTGACATTTGCAAAGCACCAGAATTTTTTTTTCTTTCATGTTTCACTTCATTTGACCTACTCTAGGGAAGACAGATAAATTTACTCCCAGTTTACAGAGGAAGAAATTGAGACATGAAAAGATGTAGTGAGACAGTGCAGGATATCTACCTGGAAGGATTGATAGGAGGATTAGATGGGATTAGTATAGTGCCTGGCTTAGAGTAAATATTCAAAAATGCTAACTGTTTTACAGGAGACTCATGATAAAGCTCAGCTTAGAACTGAACTACTCTCTTTTCACTAAATCACATAAAAGTTGGCTAACACAGATTTTCAAATTAAAAAAAAATTCTCTACATGACTAGACACAAATACATTTCATTTTGAGAATTTGAAAATGAAACAGGGGCCATTTATTTTTCTTTGTAGTTCTTTCTGCTGTTTCTCTCATATTCTGAGTAGATTTTCTCCCTCTCTCTCTCTTTTTTTTCTTTTTTAGAAAACTCAGCGGTTTCATTTTGTGTTTACCAAATAAGCACTTTACATTAAATTATTTATATTATGTTTTTCAAAATTAAAATAAGAAACATAAATATTATTGATTTTATACTGTTAAAGCCAAATTTGTAAAGTGTACCATACATATTTTAAAACTTTAGTTAAATAAATATATAATGACAAGAATAGGATGAAAGGTTCGGAAAGATACGGGTCAACGGATTTTTAAACTCTTTCATCATAATAAGCTATTTTTGCCTGGGTTGTTTTGCAGCAACATTGCCCTTTTAAAATAAAAATAATGAGTTATTCTAAACCACAAATATATACATACACAGAAACAGCACTATAATAAGAAAATCAGTAGTAGATATAAAAGTCAGTTTTATAGTGCATCTAATAAAAAAGATACATACAATTCTTAAACATTTTAACTTAAAAAAATACTTGTGCATTTACTTGCCAATATTTTGATATAGAGAGGCTGATGTGGCATTTTCTTTGAATTTAAAGTTTTATATTATACCTCTAACATGAATCATATCCCAAATACACCATTTACAGTTACAACTTATTTCTTTTTAATTTATTTATTTTTCTTTCTTTATGGATTTCATTTTGCATCCCTCCCTACTTCCCTCTTTTCCTTCCTCCCAATATAATGAGAGCTTGAAGAGGCAGGTAAAACAATTGGATTCAAAACTTGATTACCATTCAGGACTTGGTTATAATCCTTCATTAATCTTTATATTTTCACCCTAGTTTTTAATTATCTTGTTACTGAACTGAACTTGGTCTGCTTGCCTGTGCACAGCAAAGCCAATCTACTGACACCAATCTACTGGTTTTTGTGAAGGAAAGTACAGTGTTTATTGCAGGGTGTCAAGAAAGGAGAATGTGTAACTAATGCTCAGAAGACCTGAACTCCCCACTCCCCAGTGGCTTTCAGGGAAGGATTTTTAAAGGCAACATTTGGAGTGAGAGTTACAGCTCATAGACTTTCTTCTGATTGGTTGGTGGTGAGGTAACAGGGTAATGTTTTGAGATCTTAATCATCAACCTTCTTGTTCCAACCAGTATGGAGTCTACTTGCTCATGGTCAGCATGTAGTCACCATCCTTCAACTGGGTGGGAGTCTTAGTTTCTGCAGAGCAACTCAAAGATATGTATCAGATTATGTCTATTCCTTGAAGAGAAACTAGGACTCTGTTTTATCCCTGAACTATTGTTTAAGCTATCATTACTTTGATTGCTTGACTGCTTTTCCTTTGTTTCTTTGTTCCCTCACTTCCCTAATTAGTAACTGCTTGAAACTGCTCTTTGGAACCCAGGGAAGGTCTAGGAGACTAAAGCCTTTTACTACAAGAAACGGGGGACACAGAGGGATCTTTGTACCTTAGAGAGCCCAGCAAGGTCCTGTTCAGCTTCAATCCTCTCTTTTCTTTGATACTCCTCAATCCTAATGGGAACAGGGGTGAGACAAGAAAGGGAATAAAGTTTCGGGTAGAGAGGTTAATCACAAACTTGGCAAAGGAACTCAGTCTGGGGGGACTTGGTTTCAATCTCTCCAACATCAAATTATCAGAATTATTTTAGCAACCCACATTCATCAACACTTAGCAATGCAGTATATTCTGTTTTCATACTATATCAATTTACAAATATTTCAAGTTAGCTATTGTCCTGATAAATACAATTGGCACATACATGTTGAGAACAAATGCTATCTTGAGAAGCATCTTAATCCAAGAAGGAGCAGAAGGGCACAGACATTACAAAGAGAAGACTATGGCTGGGAGCAATTGCTGACTAGGGTCATGAGTCAGTGCATTTTAAGGAGAGAATGGGAAACATTCAAGCCAGTTGTTAAGAGGCCAGATAAGAAGGAATTTTCTGTAATTACTTTCAAAGCATTTATAAATTTTTAGCAAAATTGACCTTAATAGATAAAATATTCTTCAGAGACTGGGTTTGAATAAATCTAACACACACAGTCCAAACATCTGGGCCATCCATTGTATAGCTCCTTACCTCCTTACCTGTTGTAAGGTAAGCTAAGTGTAGGTAAGTTAGCTAACAACTGATGGAAGCTGGAATAGCATTTCCCACAATGGACCATTCAGATATCACTTTACAGGTTGGGGAGATTGAAAGTGTGAGTTCCAGATTGATTATTTCTAATACATAGGTTAGATCACAAGATCAATCTCACTTTTTTGAGGTTTATAGAAAATGGGAAGAAAATATTCAAACCAAAAAAAAAAAAAAAGGTTATTACTAGATATTGCTATCTTTTTTCCCCCTACTTCTCTGACATCACCTACTCCTGATTATCTTCAATAGCTGCCTCCTCTCAATCTCTTTTGCTAGGTTACCTTCCTCTTCCTGACCTGTAAATGTTGGAGCACCTTGCATCTCAGCTCTCTTATGTCTCCACTTCTTTTTCTATAGTTAATCCCTAGGCAAGTAGAACTGATTCCATGGCTTAAAGGCACTAATAACTCCCAAATTTAAACCACGAGCCTTGCCCGTATCCCCAAAATCTAGTAAATTCCATTTCAGTGTCTAATAATCATCATAAACTTAAAGTGTCCCATGATGAATTCATGATTCCCACTCTACTTCAAAACCAGCTCCTGTCTGCCTTCCTCCTGCCTATCCCACAGGGCTACCTATCTCACTAGATAATATTATCATTCTCCCAATTGCTCAGGCCAAAAACTCATGAAGCCATCCTTTACTTTCTCTTTTTCTCAGCCTTGATCTCATCCCTCCATATTTCCCACTGGCTCACCTTCAGAATATACCTAGAAACCAACCATTCCTCACTCATTCTACTATTAATCTCCTAGTCCGAACTACCATCATTCTATGCCTGGATTACGCTAATTTGCCTTTGAATTAGTCTGTCTGTTTTTACCCTTGTCTTCCTCCAGTTTATAATTTACAGAGAAGTCAGAGTAATTCTTTTAAAAATAAATCATATTTAGTCAGTCCTCTGTTCAAAACCATAAGTGGCTTCCCATATTAAAATAATGTCCAAATATATTAATGTATGTATATATGTGTATATATCAGAGTAATATCCAGGACCCTTGCTACTGCCTTCAAGATCCTACAATCTCAGATGTCCACGACTACTCTCACCTCACTTCCTACCATGATTCCTTCTGCTTACCGTGCAAAAGCCACATGATTTTTCTTGTTACTTGTCAGCCACACCACACATGCTCTGTCTCAGGCTCTTGTCTTTGCTGTTCTTTGCCGAGAACATTCCTTCCCCAGACATTCACTGTCTCTGATCAACAATTACCACCTAGGAAAAATGACCACTTTATCTAAACACGGCATCTCTTGACACTTTCTGTCCCTTTATCTTCTGTACTTTTCTTCATGACACTTTTCATTACCTGGCATTATATTATATATCTATTTGATTATTTCTCCATGGGAGCAGGGTTTTGCCTGTTTCATTCACAGATGAATCCCAGAGTCTGAAGCAGTGACTGGCATAGACTGCCAGTCACTGCTTCAGATAAATATATTTTGAATGAATGAATCCAGAGATAAGAAAGAGCAGAATGTAAGAGCAGTCTAAGAGTGCCTAATTTAGACTACAAAGAGGAAAAATCAGAAACAAGGTGGCCTTGGCTTCCTACTGGAATCCCCTTTCATGGAGGGTCCAGCAGAACTCCAATTCTAACCGAGTACCAGAGTGGTCCAAATTAAGGAGCCAAAAATAAGTGAGGCTTTTCTAATGGACACTGAGCGCCTAGTGTGAGCTGGACACTTGGCTGAATATTGGGCACTCAGAGATTGTTTAGAAATGCTTCCTGAGTTCCAAAGGTTTATTGTTGAGGAAAATATACAAATAAATACAATGCACTGTGGTAAGTAAAATAGTAGAAATATAGCCCTATAAATGTTTTGTAAGGGTTCAAATTGGGAAGGGCTTATACTGAGCCAGTTACAGCTGAGTTGGAGAAGACTTCACAAAAGATTCTTGTGCTAAATTAGTCTGTTAGCTAAAACTCTGTATATGAAGTATGTCTTTTAACTTCTCAAAAAAGAAGAATCATAATTTATTTTTAGAAATTATAAATTATTCTGTTGAAAACTTTATCCTCATTAGTATTCCTTCTCCTTGACAGATTAGAGACAGATAGTTTTTCATGTTGGTCTATCCAAAGGAAATGTAGAAAAAGAATAATGTAATTAGTGAGGCACAATACGTGTCAGAAATCTGACATATTCTGGGTTAAAATTTTTTTTAATATTTGCACAAAACTCATTAGGCATCTGAACAGTTCAGTGAATTTGGATGTTGTATGTGTAGCACTCGGCTCAATTAAGCAGATGATATAGGTTGAAAGAGATTTTAAGAAGGAAAAAATGAAGAGTGAAAATATGTTGGTGACGTTACCTTTCTATAATCTTTGAGAAACTATTTTTGAGAAGCAGTCTATCACAAACAAAATTATTTCCAAGTAGCATTAGAACACCATCCTGCGTTGTTCGTATATATTCACCTTAATTACTTTGTCTACGCATTTGAAGGAAAACTATAAACTGATGGATGGAGATAGTATATATAAACCTAATTAGGATCACAATATAAAACATGCATTTTGAACTGTTTCTTCCATTCCACCTCTCTCTTTCTCCCTCTCCCTCTCCCTCTCTCTCTCTCTCTCTCTCTCTCACACACACACACACACACACACACACACACACACACACAAATATTTTACCTGGTTAATTAAAATGTTTGCAATAGCTTTAATGTTATATTGAGTAGTTTAGTGTGCCAGAAAACTCCTAAAATCTCAAGTTCTTGTACACGCTATCTTAGCTGATAACTACAAGTTTGACATGTAAAACCAGAAACGCTTCTTTCTACCATTAGAAATTAATTTTTCATTCATATATTCCAGGTAGAGGAACACATGTTCAAACTCACCCTCCAGCACAGCTGACTGGCATTAGAACACTTCTAAGAGCAGGTTTTGACATAGCTTTGGGCCTCTGGAAGTTTGAAGTCAGCTGGGTATGTGAAAGAAAGGAACAAAAGGAGGCGGTGAGGATAGCTGTGCATAAGATCTCTCTGTTTTATAAGTTGGCTAAGGAAGGCATCTAGTCTAAAACTTATTACTTTAAAAAGGTGCCCTAGAGAAACCTCAGGGCTTAGTCATAGCCAATATTTTAATGCAAACAATATATATAATTTATGGTCATTAAGACTATTAATATGTTCTGGCAGAGGATTCCAACCACTGATGTGCTGGTTGGTATCCCCCAGAGTCAGCAAATGCATTAGCCTATTCGATCCTTTGAAAACGTATAAGAGAGGTAGGTGCATTGCTTACCTTTTTGAGAGAGCTCATTGCTAATATTGTGTTTGGATCTAAGGCCAACAATTGGTTCTTTGGCTAGCAGATATTTTCACTTTGGACATACTGAAAAGCCTCAGTTTTGTTCTGCTATCCATCCGTTCATCTCATATGACCAGAATTCTTTTGGAGCCAAGATAAATGTTGTAGTATTATCCTTTCTTCCATTTATTGCTTTAGAGGTGGGCATGTAATCCAGTTTCAACTAATAAGACACAAGAAGAAATCTGCTAGGGGCTTCTGGAAAAGCCTTCTTCACTCCCAAATAGAGTCACCAAAGGAGAAATGATTCTGTTTCTCCCACTGAACACTTGTGGTATCTTCAACAAAGAGATGAATCTGTAACAGCCATTTTGCAATTAAAAAGAGACTCAGCCTGAGGGAATTACACTAGTATAGTAGGAGGCGTGAGAACAGAAAGAGAGAAGAAATTTTGCCCCAGATAACATCACCGATTTACAAAATTAACTAAATCTGAAACCATTCTATCTCTGAACTTTTCCTTTTTTTTTTTCTTTTGGTATGATTGTTTCCTTATTATTGAAGCCATTTTTGTTACTTGCAGCCAAAATCTTGTTATCTGTATAGAATCAAAGGGAAGAATCATGCACAGCAATAGTTCTAAAAATGCATTATTAAATTACAAGGCACAAAACCCAAGTTTATTCACTACACTCAAACTGAGATTTCTTTATTCCTAATTCTCACACCCAGATAAGGAAATGCATTGCAAACATGTTGCAGCTGCTGAATGACTCAGCCTGGCACGTTTCCTGTCTGGAATTATGTGCTGCTCTGAGTACCTCTCATCAAACATTCACCCCAGGAGCATAAGTATGTGCATTCAACAGATATTTATTAGACACTCATTATTGAAACTAGGGATGATATGGAATATAGCAGAAGTTTAAGATATGGTCTTTGCTCTCACGATGCTGACCATCAAGTTAAGAGAAGAAGGCATGAATAAGTAAAACAAAAAATACAAGAAAAGGATGTCACAGATAGTATAAAACCAAATGTTAAATAAATGGTATCAAAAATAAATCCCACAAACTGAAAAGAGAAAATTAACATAATCTGGAGCACTCAGTAGAGTCGATGGAGTTTATATTAGTCCTATTAGACAAGTAGAATAGGGAGATTCAGGAAGGAAGAGGAAATATTTTTCAGTGTTATTCTTTGTGCATGGTACACAAAGAATATTGGATTATTGGATTGAGCAAGGTATGTCTAGAGAACATGAAACAGAAAGATGATGTAAGAGAAGAGTCAGAAATAAGAGAAGCAAGTTTGGACACAGTCTGGAAGCCTTGAACATCAGGCTAAGAAATCTGACCTTGACCCTGTTGGTGAGAAAATCATTAGAGGTTTTAGCAGGGAAGTACCATGGTGAAAACATTCTTCTTGAAAGAGAAGTCTGGTGTCTGGGTAAAGGATTGGAAGTGAAGAATTGAGAGCAGAATATCAGTGAATAGGCCCTTGCAAAAGTCTCTTCTTATGAGGAAAAGCTATACTCATAATTCACATCATTAGGCAACGTTGTCACTTAGAACTAAATTGACTTGAATGAGATTGACAATTCAATCTCAAGGAAACCTGGTGCAAGGTATTTGATACTATGGTGATTAATAACAAGATATTGAACGAATTTTTCTCTTTTGGAAACTATCATTATTTTGATAGAGCTTCATGTTCAATGTAGGAGTTTCCAGTTGATACAAAGAGAGAAATGGAGATCAGTGGCATATTGTCCCTCATTCCATTGTTGCTGTTAATTCGTGATTGTAGGATCTGCCCAGAGTAGTCAAGAGAAATGCAGCTCCATTGTTCCATAAACAACAGAAATAACCTTCATTAGCCAAGTTGGAAAACAGGGATGTCACTTCTTCCTAACAAGATTTTTGTTACTACTTACAGTCTTTAATTAGGAGATTCATTTATTCGGCCTTTGATTATACAGTCTTTAGTTATGAGATTCATTTATTCATCCAAGCATTTATTCATTCATTTATACTTGTATTCCACAAATATTTATTGAGCGCCTCTTCTGTGCTAGCTGTTGAGTGCTCATTACTAGAGATATTTAAAACATAAACAAGATAGCCTCATCCCCCTTTGGAGGCCGTAGTCTAGTTGGAGAAGGCTCCACGAACTATAAGCTACTATAACCTACAACTGTAAGCTTTATGATGTGATCAATACAGGCTTCTTTGAAAGCACACAGGAAAGGAAATGAACCTATCCTAGAAGTCACAGCAAAGATGATATCTCTGTTCTATTGCTAACACTTAACAGCTGTGTCATCTTGGGCAAATTAATTAACCTCTCTACATCACTGTCTTCATCTGTACAATTGTACATCCTTTATGGGGCTATTGAAAGAGTAAATTTCATTCATATACGTGTGTGTATGTGTGTGTGTGTGTTTATAAAGACTGCCACCTAATAAATCACTCAATGAATGTTAGCAATTATTATCATATTATTGTTATTGTCATCATAATTATCATAACTACTATGCTGAGTCATGAAAAATGAGTCAGGTTCACCTAGGAAAATGAAGCATAAGGAAGGGAATTTATTGTGAAAAGGAGCAAGACCCTATGGTCCTTTCCCCCCAAGTCCCCCGCCTGCCTTTTGCCTGTGGAAAAATTGAGCCAAAGCATAAGTTTAATCAGAGAAGTGAGAAAATGCAGAAGCAAAGAAAAGCAGTCAAACAGGACAAAACAATAATAGTTTAGTCATTAAGCAAAGTCAAGGACGTTTAACTCCTCTTCATGGACTACAGCTGTATCCTGTGAGCTACCTTGTAGACACTGAAACCCCACACCAGATGGAAGAAGTTAACTGCATGATGACCAGACGGCAGTCATGACATAAGCTGCCACAATTTCGAGAAATGGCCTCAAAGAAATGGGAACAAACCGACCCTGGAACTGAAGATTAATTGTACTTAAAACAATCAAGATGGCACTGGTCAGACCACCGCATGACCAATTTCAAAATGCCAGTCAGAGCTGACTGTGCTGTTTCTGCATGTAGCCCCTCCCTCTGTCTATAAAAACTCTTGCCCCCTGGTTGTCAGTAGGGGACAGTTGACCTTGGACAGAAGTCTGCCCCCAACCCCCCACCCCATTGCTGGCATCCAAAATAAAGCAAACTTTCCTTTCCACCAACTTTGCCTCTTTTTTGGCTTTTGAGCAGCAAGCATTAGAACCTCCACTTTCCGTTACAACTGCATGCAGATGTACAGAGGCTCTAACTGATGGGTGGAGATGGGGGAATTTAAGAGGCAAGGCTATGGAGGGAGGACAGTTCTTTCCAAGGGATCTGTTCATTATTTTTATCGCAGCAGTATTTTCTCTCAGTTTGCAAGGGCTTGCTGCTTTCTCCCCATTTGTCTCTGTGTTTCCTGTTCCCCAAGCAACAACCTCTGTGTCTCACCAAGCCCCGGCAACCAAAGGCATGCTTCATGGTGTTCACCATATAATGAATGGGAAAGTGATTATGGTTCAAGGTTAAAACAAACTCCCATTAGGTATAAATCTGAATGCTCAAAGCCTTCCTATGTATTACTTCTTTTGAAAACTGAAACGTATTAACATCTATTCATTTCAGATGTACAACATAATGCTTCACTCTTTGTATATTTTTGAAATGATCACCACAATAAACCTAATGAACATCCACTGCCACACATACTTACAATTTTTTTCTTGTAATGAAAAATTTTAAGATCTAGTCTCTTATTATGTATTAATTTTAATCAGACTACCTCCAACTTAAACCACAAACATCCCAAAATTATATGCAAATATCTGTCTATATCCACCTTTTAAACTTTTTCTCAAGAAGAATAAGTATTTTTCATCAGATTTTCAAAGGAGTCTTTGACCCCCAAAAATCTGCTGTAAAAGTTAATGATAACCCTGGGCCATCTTTTACTATAACTATGGATAAAGCATAATTTTCCAGCAGCTTTAAAATGATTTACATGTCTTTTATACCTATTTAGGTTTTCAGCTTATGGTATCTTCTGGGGCATTGAATTCCACAAGGATACTCTCCATTATAGAAAGTAATTATTTCTATTTTCTTGTACTAAAAAATCCTTCAAGTATCAAGCTACATCCACAAGTTCTAGCATTACAGAATCTTGGGAACAAGTCCCCAGTGAGAAGCGCTGTATGGCATGGCTTCTCGAATTATCCGTAAGAAAAGATCTTTTCTTCTTCTTCCCTCTGATCTGTTGCAGAGGTACACTGTTGTAAAATAAAATTTTTAAGTGCAGCAATGTCATATTTCTGTAAAAACGTCTAAGTGCATACTCTCAATTTTTCTACTTACTCGAAATAAGTAAAAATAGTTCAGAGACCTGCAGCAGTTTTCGGACCACACTTTGAGAATCATATTATAGGATCCTGGAGATAGAATGCATTCTCTTCTATGGGCATTTTGTTTTATAAGGGAGTTGGTGAAGATTGAAAGGCCCACATGTTTCAGAGAAGCTATTTTTTTATTGTGGTAAAAAACACATAACGCGAGATGTACCCTCTGAACACATTTTTAAGTGCGCAGTACAGTATTGTTACATACAAGCCCAGTGTGGTACAGATCTCTAGAACTTTTCCATCTTGTGTGAATGAAACTCTATACCCATTGAACAGAAATTTCCCCATCTTCCCTCCCCTCAGAAAGAAATTATTTTTAATGGTAAAAATTCAATTTACGAAGGAGATAGGAACAAGGGGCAAATTACCAGCCCCATCTTAATGTGTTTATAGAATGATTAAATCCGATAGCGCATGTAATCAGATGACAGGCCTCAACAAGAATAATGAATGCAATAAAGTGAATTCTCTTTCTCTTCCCTTAGCAGGTCTGAAAATACCACGATGATGGGAGTTGCTGTGTTTTTTGTTCACTTAAAAGGTCAGCTATTACCTTATATATAGCCTTCATTTTTATAAACTTTCTTTTTAAGACACACATATGGCACAAGAGGCGCATGAAAGGATGCTCAACATTGCTAAGCATTAGAGAAATGCAAATCAGAACTACAATGAGGTACCTCCTCACATTGGTCAGATGGCCATCATTAAAACATCTACAAATAACAAATGCTGGAGGGGGTGTGGAGAAAAGGGAACCCTTCTACACTGTTGGTGGGAATGTAACTTGGTACAGACACTATGGAAAATAGTATGGAAGTTCCTTAAAACACTAAAAATAGAACTATCATATGAGCCAGCAATCTCACTACTGGGCACATACACAGAGAGAACCATAATTCAAAACAACACATGCACCCCAATGTTCGTTGCAGCACTATTTACAATAGCCAGGACATGGAAGCAACCTGTGTCCATCGACACATGAATCACCATAGTTTCCTTAAAAAACTAAAAATAGAGTTGCCATAAGCTCTATTTTTAAAATCGGGATCTTAATGCAACTCCGCTTCAAATACATTTCTTTTAATCCTTATCTTATGATCAATACTTATACAAGAATGCATGAAAAATGAAGTCAAATTTCAAGGTGAAATTTCTGTGCAGCCAGACAGGAAACTTAAAATAAATCCAACACAAGGCATTGTAGGACCAGCATCTTATGAGGCACATAGAAAATAAAAATTAAAGATGTTAAAGGGAAGAAGAAACACTTTTTTCCTAAGGGTAGGGATGAAGGTTAATGTAAATAACTCTTTGTCTGTGTTGCTTCATTATTGAGTTATCTTCTGCATTTTAATCTTTGGGGGAAAATAATTTACTATTTTTTATTATGAGACACATTATGCATGTGTGTCTCATAATAAAAAATGCACATATTATGTGTGTGAAATGCACATGTTATGCATTTCATTGCATAATATGATTCAGAAATTATAGACCAGATATGTTAAGAGTAGAAGCAATGAGATTGAAGATGTTAAAATGAAAAGATAACTAGAGGACCAGATCTTGGAGTTGTTCTGGAACGGCACATTTTCAAAACATGTACCTTATAAATGGACAGAAGAGAAAATCTTAAAGTGAGTTATCTTAAAGCAGGGTAAAGATTGGAGAAGATGAGAGAGATCACACCAATTTTCTTACATCAAATAGGCAAGATTGAGAAATCCACTTTAATTTCCAAAGGAAAAGGAAATGTGATCATCTGAAAGAGACAGGTAAAGGAATGGAATGGGGAGGTGGATGAAAAGACAACATTTTAGGATAATTGTTACAGTGAATGTGTTGCCAAATTACCAAGACATGAATAATGTAATTTTCATTGAGAACCCAGCTAGAGCCAAATAGCACAGTTCAGTTCTGGTAGTCATCAACACTGGAGAAATTCCCTGAACTGATTATGGGGAGATTCCCTGAGTCATCTTTAGTGTTACTAAGGTAACTGAAACATTTTTCTACAGTTGAAAATGCGCAAAATTATGCCTGCATTTCTCTTCTGAATAAACATACAATATGATTATATAAGTGTAGGAAATGACTCAGAGTCTGTATCCATGAGATTGAAAGTCTTGGTTGTGGAATGGTTTATCTCTTTGATTAGATTTTATTAAAGATACACTTAGATTTCTGTATGATCATAATGATCAGTTTAATGAAAACTATCCACTGGATAAAAATCAAAAGCAAAATTAAAAATAGTTATCTGATCAGATCTTGTCATAGTCTAACTATTTATAACATGGTGAGTTGGCGGCTTATTCCTAAGCACTAGAAGCACAGCCCTGCCTACTGAGTAAGTGCTACCTGGACATCCCGTCAACCCTTCAAATAAAAGATATAACAAAACATTAGTTTATTATCTTCCCTTCTCCAGCTTTTTTGCTTCCTGTATTCTCAAATTCTGTTGATATCATTCGTATTCCAGGCATTCAAGCTAGAAGTCTCAGAATGATTTTCTATTCTTTCTTTTGTCTTGACATTCATAGCCAATATGCTGTCAAATTCATTTGATTTTGCAATAATAATAATGAAATGGGCAATCTTTCTTGAGCACTGACTACGAGCCAGGCTCTATGGTAAAATTTTGTATGTATTGTTTCATCAAATTCTTATCCTCATACCAGTCTATAAGCAGTAGCTTTGTTATACTCATTTGTAAAATGATGTAAAGCGTGAAGCAATCGAGCAACTTGTCCAAATCCATGCAAGTGGTAAGCAGGGGAGCTAGGATATGAATTTATGCTCTTACTAATATACTGTCTCCTTCACCTCCTTTCCACACAAATACATTCTCCTCATTCAGTATTTTAGCACTTTTTTATTCCTTCTGAAGTTTCTCATATACCACTGCCTAGCTGATCTTTCTACAGCACTTGCTTACTAAAATATCATAAATATATTTCCATTGCTTAATAAAAGCAACACAAATTTGACAGCCAAATGGTCAAAACTTTCATACTTTGATCCAATTCATCCCTCCAGCCCCATCTTCCCCCATTTCCAGCCATACAACCAATACTCCAGCTGAATTAACAGTATCTCTTTTCCTCAGGAGACTATGCACAGGCAAAATCTGGAAAGAGCTGAGTGTTTGAGGAAAGGAGAAGTCTTTCCTGCAGGATAGTAGGCTAGAAACATGGTGGTGGCCAGACTGCAAGGGAATTTGAGTCTCATGCAATTAAGTTTGACTTTTGGCCTGGAGTCAAATGAGCTTGACTGTGGGTAGAGGTGGGGGTGGGTGGAAGGAGTATAAATTGGGGGGCACAGTGTCTGTTCTTACAAGGTTTTGATGATATTCTCTGAAGAAACAGCTATCTCTATGTTTGGTTTACATGAGCATGGTTAAGGATATTAGAATGTATAGCAAGATCAGTTAGATTCGTTTAGTTCAAATAGCTCTACGGTTGATGCAGACTGTGAGACAGTCTTGAACCAAAGTATTTGATTTTCTCAAGATTTGAAGAAGCAGCAGGGTGAGGGAAACGTCAAAAGAACTTTAAACAAAAGCTAGCAATACACAATTATGTACAAAAGATAAAAGTAAGAAATAAAGAGTAACCTAGAAGTAGTTGCTTTGATGAAATGTAATAGCCAAACCAACCTATTATACGGCACACAATATGATAGTGGGTAATTAGCAGATAATTTCATTAAACAATTTGGAAATATAACTTAAAAATTTCTTATCATTCAAAAATGTTTTTGATCAATCTGATCAAAATCTTTGCTCAACTTTCTTAGAAATCTTCACTCTCTTAGAAAACTCTAAACATAAGAGGTCTATCTTTGCACATATGTGTCATTGTACAGGATATGAAATCAAACAAAAAATCAAAATATCTCAATAGGCAGCCTCACATTTTGTATTCTAAAAAATGACTATTTTTCTTTTAGGCTTTATAAAAACAATCTATTAAAATATTATAAACACAATGGTAGGTTTTGTTGACTTTACAAAAGCAAAAGAGCCAGTTATTTTACCAACAAAATGAGTTATTTTCAGGAATAGCAGAGAAATTGCAATTTGGGACAAGCAGACTATAGGGAACCATAGACAAGCCCAGAGAACAGAGGAAAGGGTCTTGCTTTTGTAGAGGGAGGGAGGAAATTGTGGAGGGCTATGGGGGTTCTTCACTGGCTGCAGTCAGTCGGCAGCTTGCTGTTGGGTCAGAGCAGTCTTTTCTTCCTGCTGGGGTCTGTTAGCTGCAGTGAAGGATACAGCCCTGAGAGCTCCCCCTTCAGGGCTTCCCGACTCCATTTTAAATGAGGTTTCCTTTACTCATTTTCACAGTTTCATTAAAAGAACACTTTCAAAGCACCAAATAGCTTCTATTGGGCAATTAAAAAATAACTTATATACATCAGAATAGCAGTCCCTCTCTTGCATTCCATGCATGGGAGAAAGAAGTCTGAAGCCCAGAAGTGCATGTAGTTGGAAGACCAAGAATTTGATGGGCATGACATTTTCTAGCCAGATAAAAATACACATGCATATGTCTGTATGACTCATTCCACACAACTCAAAATTGCTAGAGAGTGGGTGTAGCTATGAATATTACTGCACAATGTAGTTTTCAAAGAAAAAAAAAAAAAACAAATTTGGCAGCTTCCAATCTTCCTGAGTAACTTTAGATTAATTGAAATTTTAATTAATAAAATGCCCAACTAAAAATGCATTAAAGACATGTCAAGTGCTAGAGAACAAATGAGGAAGAATGAATAATACAAAACCAAGGTGGTAATTGTTCTATAAATGCACATTTTTTTTTGTCTGTCTATTTGACTGCATCTTAACTAAGTTAGACCATGTCTCAGCCAGTAAATTGAAATAAGCAGTTGATTTTCTTTTGCCAGTACTTCAGTTTCATTGTATTTCATATCCAAATTGAAAGATCTGAATTGTCCAAATAACTTTTTTCAATTTCAAACATCTCTTTGTAAACTGTGACTTGATTATTAGTTGTGAATAAGCTAGGTTTAATAGATAAGAAAAATAATAACAATAGCCTTGATAGCTATCATTTTCCCTTATATGTTTCCATAAGTGTTTCCTTATGCCAGCTACTTTGGAAAGTGACTTTACATGCATTATCTCTTTTAAACCTAAAAGAAAAACATATGAACTTCTTATTATGATTATCCTTTTTTTTGCAGGTGAAAAAACAAATAAATAGTATAGCATATTCTATACAACTAGTAAATAACATAGATAGGATTCAGTCCCAGGTTTGTCTGATGCCAGATTCCTTCTTTAAACTAGCATGATACTGAGCATCTCTAAAAGAGGAGTGCTTCAATTTAACAAAGGTTATAGGGCCATTAATAGAAATTAAAATATAGGTGAAAGTGATGGTATAAAAGCATGTCCACAGAGGTTTAAACATGTATGTGAAGATCAACATATAAACAATTATATATTTACATAAATGCAGTTTATTCACTGCATATTCTCATTTTATATAAATTGTCTAAATAATTTACTCAACTCTAATGTAGCAAAACCAAAATTATTTAATTTTTTACACAAAGGCGTATACAAACATAGTAGTGTACAGAAGTTGTGTAGGAAGCTTGTTGTTAAAAAGTTTATAAATGGACTAAATTTTATCTATAACAGAGTCCAGTGCACAGATTTTTGTCTTGGTAGATCACTTCATAGAAATTTTTAAAAATTAGATGGTTATTACAGATCAAGTCCAACCAGACCAATAGTGAATGAACCTACTTCATGAGGCCATGGCTGTGTGAGGGAGAGAAAATAGGACCAAGGTATAGAAAACAGCCTCCCTGGTTCATTTCAGCACATCTTAATAGTCAATGCCAGTCACTGCTATTGATTATGAAATTGGCATTGTGAACCCTAAAGGCTTCGCTTGCTGTCCTGACATCCATTTTATTGACTTAGGCATAAGTGAGCTTCAATCAGCAGATATTTGCTTTGTGCATGTTGAATAAAGCAAAAAGCAAACAAGAAAGAAGCATGACTTTTCTCTAACATTGTCTGTGCTTTTTTAACCTAGCCTCATAGCCTTCATTCACAAATTCACAACTGTCTATATGTTTGCGACCTGCAAAATAGTTCACATTGATCTCACCTCTCCTGTTTTCATACAGCCGAGTTAATCTAAATAATACGTTTAGCTTTTACTATTAGTCAGATTCGAATTTTCCGGTTGTTTCACAGTGGTTCTTCTTTCCACAGATAGTAAATACTCCCCAGATAGTAAATATAAGCTTATTAAGGGCAGAATGTGTCATATTAATTCATTTACTCATGCATATAGGCGTTATTTTATTCATACAAAAGGATTTATTATCATAAAATTACTCAGCATTAGCACATCCTTTTCCTGTTTTAAACTAGAAAGAGTTACTCAACCACGCTGAGCATCCGTTTTCTCATCTCTAAAATGTGGATAATCAAAGTGAATTATAATGATAGTGAAAATTAAATGAGAAAATTTCTGGAAAGTGCCTCAAACATGGTCTGGAAGGGGGTCAGCACATGGTGGTTCCTGTATTTCCTTGAGTAAGGTCTTGGTACATGCTAAACTGGATGTTAACATCTAGTTTCATCAAAACAGTCAAATTAATTTTCAGTTTAGACATAGCCATTTATTTCTCTAACTCCTTCATAAAATTGGAGTTTAAAAATGAAAATAAATTTTGGTCACTTGACATAGTCAGGAAATATATCAAATGCATTGTAGAAGATACTTTTGGAAAAGGAGAGAAGGAAGTGAATGAGGTTCAAGAGTGGAGGGAGTATAAAATGGGTGGGACCTTGCACTGACCAGTGATAACTGCACCACAGCCTGAGAATTATGATTTAATTACCCTCTCATTCCTGAGAAATTGGGAGGGGAGAGGGAAAATAAACAAACAACAACAACAAAAATACATTCAACTTGTTTGTAGGCACCAAGAAAAATAAATAAATATAACATATCCATATGTGAGTAAAGACAGTAAGTACAGTTGACCCTTGAACAAAAAGAGTTTGAAATACATGGGTCCACTTATATGCAAATTATTTTCAATAGTAAATATTACAGTACTACACGATTGGTGGTTGGTTGAACCCATAGACATGGAAGAATGGTGGAGAGTGAACTATAAGTTATACACAGATTTCTGACTCCTTGAGGGTTAGCGCCGCAACCCTCACACTGTTCAAGGGGCAACTGTACATGTTTTTATAGAGTATATATAGTTTTTCTCTCTCTCTCTCTTTCTGGCTATTCATGTTACTGCTAGGTGTGAGTGATACAGGACAATCAAAGTATGGTCTTCTTTAATTTGCACAGTTATTTTAGTCGCATTGGCACTTATCTTCTACTTTTCCCTAAACTGCATATACAGAAGATAGACTAGCAACTATTACTTCAGCCTCCTCTAAACAATGATGTACATCAATATTATTGAGAAAAAAAAAATGATGTTTTCTAACATGGAATTTAAACTAGAGAGTGAAGTGTATAGATTCCATCATAAAGGATCATTTATACTTAGATAAAATATTTTGAAATCCCACCAAAGCTTTAAGATGGAAATACTTCCCTTTAACTCAGAAGTTTTAGTGGCATTCCGTTATTTATAATGAGGAAAGCAAGATATCTTGGCAATCAGATTGGTGTGGGGATTGATTTAAGATTATTTTGGACAAAAAAAATGCATTTTATGTAAAATATAATAATGATGCTATTTTTATATCTCTATGAAGAGATTTTTAAAGCCAAACATCCATGATCAACATTCTCCTATTGATAAAATTACCTCATTTATTACATTTATAGAAATAAACCGCCTAGATTTCTACTTTACTTAACATTATATGTTAAGGTATGTTCTTTAGCAGAAAAAGACTATGTATACAGGCACAGCAGTAGAATATTTCTGAGAAGAGTTTCCATCAGAGCTTTTTTCTATGCTGCCTTTTTAGCACAGAACATCTAGGAGACAAAACCTTAGAACAATGAGCGATGCTCACTGGTTTTCACATGTTAGTCAAAATGAAATCTTAAATCTCCTCTTTCAGAGTGTAGAGAGATCACTCACTGTCCACAGAACATAACTTGAATAATATTCCTTTAAAAACATATTTAAAATTTAGAATTTTATATTGTGCCAACTCATTTTCAGGGAAGAAACAAATTTAAACCAATGTCTTGATAAATATATAAAATCTAAGGCATTGAGGCAAAGTTGTATGTGTTTTAATCCTTAGGTTATTAATCTTTTATTATCTCCTTTCTTAAAATCAAAAACAGAAGTGATAATAGGCCTCTGAATAATTTCAGTGAAATTATTCACTAAATAAAGAGAATGGATTTATACAGTGAATATATTGATTTGCATGGATTTGGGATTTACTTAAGTATAAAAATTATAAAGAAATTATTATACCACTAGATTAATAATAAGGAATAAAGTATTCCCTATAAAATTATGATTTATAATTTCAGAATTATGTTCTAAATAGCAGAGCTTTCTATTTTTAATATTTGATAATCAATTGGATAGGAAATTTTGCATCAATTTGTCCATGGAGTAGTAAGTTTTTATATAGTTGCCTGCAGTAAGGCAACTTAGAAGGTGACATTTACTCAGTGGTCTAGGGACAATGTTCTTTCATGTGAATATGGGGCACAGATGCTTGGGATTCACGCATGAAGACCCCCACTCACCAGACCTAAATGCAGGACCCTCACCCAGATGATTCTGGCGACTACACTTTGAGAAACTGCTTTAGAGTCTGACTCATCCTCACAGACTGAGAAAGATGAAAATACTTAAGTACAAGTACGGATCTATCAGTCTGGATCAGATGTTTGCAACCCAAGTGGACAGAAAGCAATATATATAACAAAATGCTAAAGTTTTCGTTAAAATGAAAACTCTAACTCATGCAAGGCGGTACACTTAGGCTACTAAAGCAGGCAATTATAATCAGAAAGCTGCTTAGAAAATATAGACTCAAAGCAAGATAATCTATGGGATTCAAATAAAATGGCATCAAGGTACAAATTGTTATTGATTTCACAAAAAATCCTGTAAATTATGCAGAATTGTCTTTGCCATTTCCATTTTTATGAAAAATATGAATATATAGAAACTTACAGAGGACACAATAATCCTTCACATCTCCATCACTCAGAATTAACAAATGTTAAAATTTAGTGTATTTCATTCTTAAATACTTGAATTCCTTGTTACTTAGATTTACGTAATTTATGTTATACATATGATAAATGCATATATTGTCCCTTAGCTTATTTAACATTATAAAGTCGCTGGTGAAAACCCTTTAGTCCCTTCTCTCATTTATAGTATACTGCAAGTTGTTTTCTTGAGTCATGCATAAGCTGTCAGAAATAGCGTTCATCTATACAAAAGTACTGAGTGTTTGTTGCCATACTGTCACTGTGAGTTGTTGACTCACTATGCTGCTACTGTCCATTTAAAATGCATCCAGGGGGGGCTTCCCTGGTGGCGCAGTGGTTGAGAATCTGCCTGCCAATGCAGGGGACACGGGTTCGAGCCCTGGTCTGGGAAGATCCCACATGCCGCGGAGCAACTAGGCCCGTGAGCCACAATTACTGAGCCTGCGCGTCTGGAGCCTGTGCTCCGCAACAAGAGAGGCCGCAATAGTGAGAGGCCCGCGCACAGCGATGAAGAGTGGCCCCCACTTGCCACAACTAGAGAAAGCCCTCGCACAGAAACGAAGACCCGACACAGCCAAAAATAAATAAATAAATAAATAAATAATTTAAAATGCATCCAGGGATATTGACAGCATGCTTACTCAGTATAGCAGTCAGAAGGATATTTTATGTTTGTAGATACAAACAAATAATATATGAGGAAAATATCACATAAAGATATTACAACTACTAAGTCATTCCAAACACATAAACAGTAAGAATTAAGCAAATAAAGAATTAGAAATGTCACACCCCAAAAAGAAGTTTACATTTTAAACAGAAAAAAAAGATTGACATATAAGAGGATATAAACTTTAGATGGAAGAATAAAAAATTTGCATATCTACTATGGTTCTAAAATAAAAGCATAATAGCCTAAAATAGAGATAATTAAGAAAGGCTTTCTGGGAGAGTGGGATTTTGACCCAAATCACAGTGATCATGGGCAAAAATTGGTGAAGAAAAAAAGGGAGATATTCTTTGCTGAGAACACAGTATACACAGTCACTCAGTAGAAATGAATAAGCTTGGTGTAGGCCATGTCACAAGACCACCTAGACTGTGGACCATGAGGTGAGGAGGAGATTTGAAAAATGAATGAGCTGCTTAATAGACTTTAACAATAGGCTTTTAAAAATGATTTTCACAGATAAGCTTTTCTTTAATGGTGTTTTTTAAAACATTGGTGTTATTGCAGATATTAGATATTAATGCTACCTCCCTTCCCCTCCAAAATAATAAACTATTCTACTTGGGCACTGCTACCTACTCTATGCCCTCATGGCAATTTACAGTTTTACCATATTGTAGTTCTATGGGGTTGTGTAGCAAAGAAATGTCTTCACATTTGTTCACTTAAGACACTGAACTCTTTTTCAGATGATTCATTTTTTTTTTTTTTGGTTTGGTAAAATTTGCAAAAGGTGGTGGGAATGTGTACAGATTCGTGAACAAGTTTGCATCATGGTAAAAATCATCCTTCAGAATCTGGAAACTGGTGGAGGAAACGTGTGGAGGTGGAGAGGGGAAAAGGGAATTGTATCAGGGAATTGGCAGGGTGGCCAGTGCCCTAGCGCAGGTGTGAGGCAACAAGGATGAGACCCTCACACAGGGTACAGAGGGAATAAGAAAAAGTGTCATCTGTGATACAAGGAGGCAAAGGAAAAGAACACATTGATTGCTTGGATATAAAGTAATGAACAAAAGAGAGGGACAAAGACTGGCCCTTGTTAGTAAAATCTTACTAGCTTTTTCTCTTGACTGTCTTTAAAAGGCAGAAAGGGATTAAGAAGTCAGTGGGGGCAAAAATAAAGTTCTATGAATGACTATGAGATGCCATGCAGAATAAAAGTAGAATTAATAAATTCAAAGAAAGTGGAATATAGTTAAATAGGAAATTAATCAAGATGATCCCTGAAAGATGGGTCATCCATTTTATATATATATATATATGTATGTATAGATATCTGCACTATTTACATATATCTAAGTTCACCTTACCTGTATTTTATATATATTATATATGTATGTATACATATATATGTAGTATATACAGTCAACTTTCTACAGCCAAGTATTCTGCCTCTGCAGATTCAACCAACCACAGATCAAAAACATTCAGGAAAAAAAATTACCAGAAAGTTTCAAAAAACAAAGCTTAAATTTTCCAGGTGCCCTGCAACTATTTAGAAATCATTTGCATTGTGTTAGGTATTATAAGTAATAGAGATGATTCAAAGTATACGGGAGTCTGTGTGTTGGTTATATGCAAATACTATGCCATTCTATATAAGGGACTTGAGTATCCACAAATTTTAGTATCCTTGGGGTGGGGTGGTCCTGGAACTAATTCCCCATGGATACAAAGGGATGACTGTATACACACATATATTAATAGTATGTTTAACAATATTTTTATGTTTTTGAACTGTAAGGACTGGAACTCAAAGGAGATTGTAATGTTGAGTTAAAGGACATATAAACAGAAAAATATACATAAAATAAATATGGGAAACATATACTAAAATTTATAATTCATGAGTTCATGTTCATAGGAGAAAATGATGTTACAATTAATTTTTCTTAAAGCCTGTGATGCAACAAAATGAAAGGAAAAAATAGATTCTCTATCCACTGCCTATACTGGCATCCTGTGGAATGACACAGTAAGAGAAGTCAGGCAATAGTAATTTCAATCACTTTCAAGATTGATTTATTTTCAGTTGCAAGTTCAGTCTGGTGAAAGGTGTTATAATGGCAGCTTGAGATTCTGGAAGTAAAGTAGAACATGAGAAACTAATTTAGAGTGTTCTACACGTCGTCCTCTACCTTGACCGAGAGAGAATCACTGCAGGCATTCAATTATTGGACTCTTTTTTTGTTTACTCTAATGCTACTTAACTTGAATCTTGTCTGTAGAGTGAAGGGTCCTTTATGTAATTTTTATCTATGCCTTTGGTAGATAAAATATACAGTGTATTGTCCTCTAGTTACAATAATGTGACAGTGGGCCATTGTAATTATGGCACTAGGAAATGTGAGGTATTTATGTAGATGACATTATCACCAATATGTAAAGAATTTTACCACTTTACAAACTTCTCCACGTTGTTATCTCATTTGGTGTTTAACAATAACATTATGTTTAAAATTACCAACAATTGACTGAGTGCTTTCTCATTACTGGGCCAAGAGCTATGTAGCTATCTGCTTTACAGCAGGATTTTTCAACCTTGGATCAAGTGTAGCATCTTGTGTCTGTAAGTTCATACCGTACTATTTTAAAATTTTTCTATGTCATTTTGTTAACAAACAATATACCTCTTCTGAATTATCTGAATGATCATCTTATAATTGAATACTGATACATTTCAGGTCCTGCTTTGGAATTTAAATTTGCAGTCACACGTTATTTACTAAGTGAGACCCTAATGTAATAACATTTAATATTAAATGCAATGCTTCTCACTGAAGTCCAAAACTGAGACATCTGTAGATATATTCTTGGAATGCTGAACACTTGGGGTTCAGGTTTCAGTTTCAGAGAGCAGAATCCCCTGAAGCTCGTTTAAGCAGGATACAATGTAGTATAGAGAATCATCAAATGATTTTTGGAATCCTTAGGAAGTCAAGAGAAATATGGTCCTGCAGGAATGATTCCCAAAGATGCTATAGAAATAGGAAGTCAAAGGGCATGCTGCTACTACACCGTAAAAGTGCTGCCTGCAGAGCCAGCAAACTGATACGACAGCTCCTGGCTTGAGAAGCACACAGCCTTAGCTATAAGACACACCAGCACCTGAGTGTATTGTATCAGTGTACTGACAGTATCTTCGTGTGTCTAGACACAGAGTTTAGCGTGAGGGAGATAATCGACTAATAGCTATTGAAGGGATGAATGGGTATTTTTTCTCCTCTATTATACTACTCGAAGTCCATTTGGGCAGATGGCTACAGCAATTCAGAAAGTTAACTATGGCCATGGAGAAAAGCTGGACAGCAGTATTGTTAGACATACCGTTGCAGACATTTTATATTATTTAATGTAATTAGCCACAATGATAAAACATAATCCCTGAAACTTCAGTGACTTAAGAGAAAGGTGGTCTATTTTTTATACTCAGGTGAACTTTACAGGCAGTGGGAGGAATGAGAGCTACCCTGCTTGACAGCTCGTTCACGGACCAGAGACAGTGGGAGCAATGCATTGAAGCCAGCTAAACCTGCAGCCTGGATCAACAACCAGTCGGTGTCTGGAAAGGTGAAGGTGTCAGTGGTCCAAGCCTTGAAGTGGCCGCATAACTTTCATTCACCTCCCATTGACAAACATAGTTATCCATCTCCATCTGAGTACAGTGAAGACAGGGAGTAGAGCATGATTGTTTATTTTATCTCCAGGAGGAATAGCAAATAGGGTTTTGATGGAAATAACTGACTTTGTGACAGCGTTGGAAGGGAAACCATAGCATTCGGTTTATAAAAATCATTCTGTTAAATTGTATCATGAAGGCCGTTTTTGAGAGACATTCATGAATAATATAGACAAAAACATTTTATCTGTAAAAGCAGTAAAGGTAGGACTTTAAATATCTCTCTGTGACCACATTGTTGGGAGTTAATACATCTTTGGACAGTCAATAACAGTTTGTGAGGGGAATTCCCTGGCGGTCCAGTGGTTAGGACTCCGTGCTTCCACTGCAGGGCGCATGGGTTTAATCCGTGGTCAGGCAACTAAGATCCCGCATGCTGCAAGGCGTGGCCAAAAATAAAAAATAGTTTTTGAGATATTTTTTTTCCACATAACAGACCAAGGCAGACCAAGGTCATTCCCATTGCACTAAGCATCTAAACATTTTTCAAGGGAAGCAAGTCACAGTTACTGCCTCTCCTTAAATAAGGTACTTTCTGCTTCTTGACAAGTAGTGTATTCCTCCTCCACCAATTATTTGTGTTTCATGGGAGTGTTATTTAACTGACACTGATACAAAATTGTAATCTCTAAGTTGGACACTTAAAAGAGATTTATGTTGAATCTAAGTGAATGTATGCAAAAAACAAAAATAATAAATAAGAATGGTGAAGAGTTGAAAGAAATGCAAGGGCATGTGACAGATGAAGATTTTTAGAAAAGGGGCAAAATTCTGTAGCTGACCTGCACAATACGGAGTTTGCATCCTTCTATATACTCTTATTTTTCTCAATGTCTCAAATCTAGTAAAATAATTTCTGACCATAGCTGGTTTTATATATTTTTAAAATGTCATGGGCTTCCCTGGTGGCGCAGTGGTTGAGAATCTGCCTGCCAATGCAGGGGACACGGGTTCGAGCCCTGGTCTGGGAAGATCCCACATGCCGCGGAGCGACTAAGCCCGTGAGCCACAATTGCTGAGCCTGCGCGTCTGGAGCCTGTGCTCCGCAACGGGAGAGGCCACGATAGTGAGAGGCCTGCGCACCGCGATGAAGAGTGGCCCCCACTTGCCACAACTAGAGAAAGCCCTCGCACAGAAACGAAGACCCAACACAGCCATAAATAAATAAATAAATAAATAAAATTTAAAAAAAAAAAAATATTAAAAAAAAAAAAAAATTTCATGTAAAAAAAATAGTATAGAAAAAAATACACAGGAGTCAGAGACAATATTCCCAAGACTATAACTTGAGAAAGAAAATCAGATCTTATTCCTTAGGAATAATGCATTAATAGGAAACTTACTCTTTGATGAAGACATGGAATCTTATCTCTCCTCCTCCTAAAGGTAAAGAAAGTTCAGAAATGCCATAGGCAAAAGGTTAAGTTGCAAAAACTTAATTTTAGTTTTGCTTCAAGAATATGTAACTTTCTCCCAATAGCAGTTAAGAATTGAGAATATTGTACACCTGAAGATAACACAACATTGTAAATCAACTATAGTCCAATATAAAGTAAAAATTTAAAAATATAAATAAAGATCACACTTTTTTAAAAAAGCCACAGGCTGCAGAAGGACAACCCCACCCCAGACAGAGCAGAGATCAGGATTGGAAAGAATCCTGAAAACCTCATGGAATAGATTTCATGTGCTTTGGTTGAGGCAAGTACAAGTACATTATAAATGCCCATGGGAGCATTATGGAGCTGTAAGATAAATGGGATCATGAGCGGGGAAAAAAAAAAAGAATTGGGCCTATTATTCTCATAACATAAGATATTTCAATATCTTAAATGTATGTTGACAACAAATGTTATCTTTGTAACAATTGTGTTTACATGTCTTTCTCCCTCATTTTCTAAAGATTTCTTGAAAACAGTAACATTTTCATTTATCTTTTCACAAATTAAATGTCTAAAGAATGTGTGTTGTTGGTACTGATTAGGCATAAACACATATATTTTGTCCTTCTATCATCAGCATGTTGTCAGAAAAACAGCATTATAAGTATACCCACAAATCATATGATTTTGCAAGGAAATTCTTAATTATTTTCACTATATTTGCTTAGTGTGCCACATTTACCTTCAATCAGCAATAAATCATGTCAGTTGTAAAAACCACTAACATTTTTATTGTCACTTGCACAGTTAGATTAAAAATTCAAGTGTCGATAGATGACTAACATAAAGTTAGTGATTTTGCTGAGCTAGAGAGACTTTCCCCAGCAGAAAGATTTGGCTTTTCATTGGGATTGTGTAAGATGTCAATGTGTATATAGCATTACACATTAATGTTATAATCAAAATGATTTTTATTCAGTTCCCTGGTCTCATGCTAGGTTGGAGGCCTCCAGAGAGAAAGCACTTACTGGAACTAATGATGTAAGAATATTCTTAAGTATTCTACATATGAGTTATTTTTATTTTTATTAATTTTCTACAAATATGGCTATCATATCTATTCATTTTAGAAATTTTAGAAAATACAAGAAAGTATAAAAGCTAAAAATGATCTTAAATCCCAAACTTACAATTAACTACTATGATGATTTTATTTTTTAGTTTCAGTTTTCCTAGTTATTTAGAGTAGAAATAAAAGTTTAAAACTTTTATCATAAAGACTTAAAGAGTAAATATTTTAGGCTTTGTGAGTCATATGATTCCTGTCATGACTACTCAGCTCTGCTGTTGTATCTGAAATCAGCCAAAGACAAATGTAAATGAAGGATCATGACTGTATCTTCAATACAGTTTTATTTATGGATGCTTAAATTTGAATTTCATACAATTTTCATATGTCAACAAATATTATTCAACCTTGTAAATATTCTAAAGAGCAGTTTTAGCTGGCTGGTTGTACAAAAACAGGCAGCCGGCCAGATTTGACGAGGGCCATATTAAGCCAGCCCTTAGTTTAGACACATAGATGTAGATACAGCTATATCCATCTGTCTACATATATATGCATGATATAAACAACTAATTTAAAAAACCAGGACCAAAAGATATTACCTGTTTTAGAAACTTTTTTTTTTTTTTTTTTTTTTTTGGAGGTCCACATTTAATTATCCAGAACATGAAATTATTATGCCATAAAGCCTTACTTCTTTTTTTTTTTTTTTTTTTTTACACACACACACTGTATTTTATTTTTATAAGAGATAAATAGACTGACACCAAGCATTGTACATGGATGACCACAACAAAAGCAACAATGATTGCAATTACCAAACATGAAACACACTCATACTATGTCATAATATTGACATTCAGTCCAGTAATCCTCCACTGTAACAGCTCCTTTACTTTGCAGTGAAAATTGATTTTTTTAATTCTCACTAATTTTTGTCTCATTCTATGGCAGGTGAAAGGAATACATTTTCCACCTCTTTAGCAGTTACCCAGAACCATATGGCTGGTTGAGTTTACTGGGTGAGGTATTGAAAATTGGGGGTAAACCCTGATGTCTCAGATTGAGCTGGCAGGGCCACCACATAAAAGTAGATGAGGCCCTGGGTCACCACTTGCACAGCAGATGTTGCATGAATGAGAAATGAATCTTTATACTTTAAGCCTTTGAGCTTTTTTGCAGCAGGTCCTAATCTAATACAATGTTATTTGTATCTGACTTTTAGCCTTTAATAATATATTCTGAAAAATCATCTTTGAAAACAGCATGTTTATGGAAATATAATGGTTCATTACATGAGTCCACTATAATGTGCATAACCAATCATTTAATCACTTTTCAGACTTGAGTTCTTTTCTGATATTTGCCCGGTATGAACTCAGCTGTAGTAAAAAAGATTTGTAGGTAAATATTTATATTTTATTCTTATTTATTTATGAATTCTGGAAATGTAGTCATTGAGATAAAGTGCTGAATATTTTAAGGACCATTGATATATAGTCACAAATTATTCATCATATAATTTGTGACATTTAAAACTCTTGCTGGCCATGTATGTTCTACAATCATTTTATTATCATTGGTCAGTATGGTTTTTTACATCTTGCTTGATTAGATAAGGAAATAGTATTTCTTCATACTAGTTTGCATTTCTTAACTAGTAAGGTTGAATTCTTTCCATATTTTTATTGGTCTCTTGAGTTTCCTTTTTTATTAAAAGTTTATTCAGGTCCTTTCCTCCTTCTTCTATCAAGGTATTCATCTGTTTCTTACTTATTGATAATATTATTTTTTAATCAATAATGTTATTTTATTTACCCTTTGCCATATCTGCTGCAACTATTATTCTAGGTTTTAATTTGCCTGTTACTTTACTTAATGTGGTATATTGTCCCCATGTATATAGATTTTTAAACTTGGTTTAAGACTGTAAGTCTCTTTTTTATGATTTCTTCATTCACTTTTATGCTTATAATATTCTTCCCCATCTGAAGAAAGATTCATATCTGCTAGTATTTTTTCTTGTTCTTTTGCAGTTTTATTTTTACCATTTGTGGAGATAGAATATGGCCTCTCAAAGTTGTCCATGTCTTAATTCACAAACCTGTGAACATGTTATCTTAGATGGCAAAAGGGACTTTGCAGATGTGAAGAAGTTAAGAATATTGAGATGGGGAGATTATTTGGATTATCCAGGTGGGACCAATGTAATCACAAGGGTCCTCATAAGAGGGAGGCAGGAGATGCAGAGTATGAGAAAGAGATGTGCTGATGGACACAGAGGTCATAGTGATGTGGCCACTAGTCAAAGAATGTAGGCAGCCTCCAGAAGCTGGAAAAAGCAAGGAACAAATTCTTCTCTAGAGCCTGTAGAAGGATGCAGCTCTACGGACAACTCAGTTTTCTCCTTCGAAGGTCTATTTCAGACTTCTAACCTCCAGAACTGCAAGATAATAAATCTGTGTTGTCTTCAGCCACTAAGTTGGTGGTAACTTATTACAGCAGCAGTAGGAAACTAATACAGCATTTGATCCACTTGGAAGTTATAGATACAAAAATGAGAGTTATTTTTATAAGAGCAAGAAAACAAGAAGGGTCTCAGAAATAGCTTATGTACATATGAAAAACAAAGAGCTCTCTAAAAAGCTATGAGTGTCTGTTAAAGTATGTTTTTAGTAAGAAATACAATGAGAATTTTGAGGTTCTGGGGTGTCTATACCCTGTAACCCAGTTAGACTGGTTCAGGGACTTTAATCTCAGTGATATGTTATAAAGAAAGAGAGAGGTGCCTAGGGAACCCCTGCCAGGTAAATTCAAGTCCCAACTTGTTCCCAACAGAAGTTCTACTTCAGGATAAGGTACTCTCAACTGGGGCCACTATGAAGGTGACCTGCTGACTCCTCGCCCTCTGAAATCCTTCCTTTATCCTTCTGACTACCGGTTATATATTTCTACCAAAGGTTACCTACAAAAGGATCTAGAAACACTAGCTAAAAACAGAGAATTTTAGAAATATGTTTCAAAGCTCAATTTTATTATTTTGTGATATCTGATAACAACATCGGAAGTTGCAGAGGTTACTGTTATTGGTTTTGGTGTCTGTACTTTTCAACTTTCTTAACTATCTGAACGTGGTATTTCTCCCTTCCATTTTGGTGTGTGTGTGTGTGTGTGTGTGTTTTGTGCCCATTCTTCTCTTACCTATGGCCCTCAATTAACTGAAATATTCTTCCTCAGCAAAGGAGCTGTTTGCAGTGGTTGAGTGGAGTTTTCGAGTCAGACAGCCTGGTTTGAATCTTCCTCTATCACTTAGTCTGTGACATTAGCAATAAACTGACCCACTCTGAACCTCAATTTCCTCTCCTATAAAATGGAGACCATAATAGGAACTACCTCATAATTTGAAAACAAAATAATTTGAAAATAATAAGTGGAAAATATTTGGGCATTGTCAAATGCAAAGTTCCCACCCAAAGAATTTTGATTATTTATTCTTCCTTTCTCCTCATAACCATTTCAAACCTTATCTACCCTTCAGTGCCCAAACTAACCATAATTCAAAATTTACTTCTGGCCACTGCACATCGTAACTCTCTTTCACTCCTTGGAACTTCTATAAACTACTGTATTAAAAGTCAGATATTTTTACCTCATTGGATTCATAATAATATACTGCTTAATTTAAAAAATTCTTTACATCTTTTTATTTAACAAATGTATGTTCAATAGCAAGCAATTGTTGGGATCTCTGTTTCTCAGTGTCCTACTATATAAAGTGGGGATATTAATATTGGGTTGGCCAAAAAGTTCATTTGGGGTTTTCCATTATATGGTACAGAAAAACCCAAATGAACTTTTCGGCCAACCCAATAGTATTTACAGGGTTATTGTGAAAACTAAATGAGTTTATGTATGTAAAGTGCTCAGAACAAAACCTGGCACATGGGAAAGGCTAAATAAATGTTAATTTTTACTAGAATTATTACATGCAAACCACTATAAAATTATTTAGCATTATAAAAAGACTACACATTTCTTAAAAAGCTGTCTTGCCTATGCCTTCTTTATAGTACATTGTACGTTTTCAATAGATATCAAGTCAATGAATGTGAAATGCAAAGATGAATTGTGGAAAATTAATATTTGGATATAGAGTCATTTCAGGGAAATTTTGAGGTGTGATTTGACACATGAATGCATATATATTTCAGAAGGAAAAAAGAAAGGATGAGGAACGTAGAAACACCCTGTTTTTTTCTGCATACAACCAATTGAGAGGATTTGGGCTGCCTGCCCATAAAGGTGATAGGGATGAGGGCAATAAGAGCAGCAACAAGTGATCTACACAGGAGATAGCTAGAAATGATCTGAAATGGCACAGGATTGCAGGGTGTTTATTTGCACACCCATGCTAACACTCTGCAACAAATTCAATAAAAAAATGTGACAGAGCTGATAGGATTTGTGTGTAAGAAGGAATTTAGCTTGTAAAATATGAAAGAAGTTCCCTTTTCTTACAATGTCATGGGAAAGCAGAAATTTCTCATAAACTGAGAGATTTGGCAGAAGTATAATTTGGGAAGAGGCCAGAAAGGAAGTTTTGTGCGATAACAAAGGATATCACTCAAGTGCATGCTAATTATCAGTGCCCAGCTATTTTTAGGTGAAGTTTCCTCTGGAAATTCTGTCCCTTTCTAGATATATCTGCCAGCCAGAAGGGGTGGGGGTGGGGGGGAAGAGAGCAATCCAGTCTCTGGGAAGTTCCCGTTCTTACATATTCCAGTATATATACATTCTCTTGCGGTGTGAGATTATTCATCTGAGTGTATTATTTTCAAAATCATTCATTCTTTCATTAGTTCAACAAACATTTATTCAACGAGCATTGACTGAGCACTCTTTTATGACAGCATTGTGCTAGATATCCTGGGAATGTGTTTGTGACGAATAATAATGAGAATAATAATAATAGTTATTATAGTATACTTTATAGAAAACTTACAGTGTATTTACTGTGAGTCACACTGGGGATTGTTCTAAGCATTTGATTCTCACAAACAAAAAACTGCAAAACAAGTAGTAATAATATCCATGATTTACAGATGAATAAATGAGGCACAGAGAGGTGAGCGACTCTCCCTAGTCCATAAGTTTGTAAATGTCCCAGCTGGCACGACTCCAGCCTGTCCCCTTAGCCACCATGCTGAAGATGGTTCTGAGATGATCTGGTGCTCTCAGAAAACTTATAGACTGGCGTACTGTTAATATAAACAGTTTATAATTATAAATAGTTATAATAAGGTGTGACCAGAGCTGTACAGGGGTGCTTATAAAGTATTGTGAGAGCACATAGGAGAAGTGTCCAACCCAGGGAATCAGAGCAGGGAAGAGCTCATGTAAACTGAAGCCTGATGCAGAAAGGGAACTAATTGGATGTTGGGAGGTCCAAATGTTCCAGGGAAAGGAAACAGTATGAAGTCCCTAAGGTGAGGGAGGATAAGATCTGGTCAATTTGAGAAATGAAGTAAACTTCACTAGACCTGGAGGAAAGGGTGATGAGGATGAGCCAGTGATTTCAGAAAACAGTCAAGATGCTAGAGCTACAGGTTCCATCCTTTTCATTTAGGTCTTGCCGAAGAGATGATGTCTGCCTCACCTTCCAAAGCTGTACTTGTAATAAAAAGTGCATGCATATTTGAGTGGGCTACTACTTTGCCAGGCAGAACCATTCCAGGCAGATTTAATGGGAAGCCTGCTTCTCTGCCTCAGCCCTTTGCCTTCTCGCAAATTCTCCTGACTGACTTCTCTTAGAAACAATAGCAGACAATCTTTTCTTTGAAAAGAGTCTATAAAGGTTTTTGTAGGATGATTTTAGAGCTAAAGGAATTAACTTATAATGGTAAGTAGAGGATGACATATTAGAACAGCAAGAACTTATAGGAGGATTGATTAAGGGAGTGAAGTGTGGATGCCCTTTTAAGATGTCAGAGAGCGATTGGAAAGTTAAAAGTGATGTGAAGAATGATTTTAAAAGGCTATGAATAAAAACAAGGCTTTCAAGAAGAAAGTCAATATTCCATAGGGCTGCAGAAACATTTTGTGGAGAGAGCAAGAGTATTTAAAAAAAAAAAAAAGCATAAATTAAAGCTAAAATAGCAAGATTCAAAATATAGGTGAGAGAAATTGTCTATCCCATCAAGGTAAAAAGCATAAATAAAATGTCAGACAAGAGTAAACTATCAGATAGAAAACAGAATATAAAAAGAAGAGAAGGTTCAGATTGGTTTTAAGGTATTAAAAATAGACAATAAGATGATACAGAAAGAGAAATTAGAAATCAAGGAAATGTCCTTTAAGACAAAATATTAGAAGTCACATAAAAGAAAAGTAATGTGTGCCAATACTGAGGAATTAGAGGTTAAAAATTATTCTACAGCAAACAAATCAACTCGAAAACTGTGCAGAGTGATTAAGGCAGAATTTGATATTTCTCTTGGGTTTGATATTTGATGGTTTTCTGCTGAATTTTACAGCTCTTTAAAAAAAGAAATCCAAAAAAGCTTTGTATTAAAGGTATATGAATAAAAAGTGCAAAGGCCAGTACAAAGGAAATTACCAATAATAATTATTAGGGAGAGAGGAAAAGCATTAGAATCTAGAGACCACTAACCTTACTGAATACTGATCACAAGACTTATGTAGACATCTTGCTGCAAGGGTTGGCAAGCTTAGCAGAAGGCAGGACTCACAGGGCAAATGATATGCCAGACATCCAGAAACAGCTGATTTTGAATTTCAGAGGCAATCTGAAACAGACCAAAAATAGAGAGATGGGAAAATTATTAATTAGTTTATTAAAAATATGGCTTTGATGGTTAACTATAATTCTTTTTCTAAATTTAGATCCAAAATAGCGTTTGCCAGGTTAGCTGCTGAAATAAGTGAGGATGTTATGTATCAAAGTGATCCACATTCAATGCTCAATGGGTGGGGGAAGAAACAAATTAATGTGACAAGAAGAGTGAGGCAAGTGTACCCACATGGTCCTTTATTTTCATGTGTGCTCTGTCGACCCTCTCAAAAGACAACAGAAATAAACTGGAGAAAAGACACATGAAAATGATTTTAAAAAGAGATGCTATCGAGGATGGTCAGGAAGATGGCGGAAGAGTAAGACGCGGAGATCACCTTCCTTCCCACAGATACAGTAGAAATACATCTACATGTGGAACAACTCCTACAGAACACCCACTGAACGCTGGCAGAAGACGTCAGACCTCCCAAAAGGCAAGAAACTCCCCACGTACCTGGGTAGGGCAAAAGAAAAAAGAAACAACAGAGACAAAAGAATAGGGACAGGACCTGCACCAGTGGGAGGGAGCTGTGAAGGAGGAAAGGTGTCCACACACTAGGAGCCCCTTCATGGGCAGAAACTGCGGGTGGCAGAGGGGGAAAGCTTCGGAGCCACGGAGGAGAGCGCAGCCACAGGGGTGCGGAGGGCAAAGCGGAGAGATTCCCGCACGGAGGATCGGTGCTGAGTGGCACTCACCAGCCCGAGAGGCTTGTCTGCTCAGCCGCCGGGGCGGGCGGGGCTGGGAGCTGAGGCTTGGGCTTCAGTGCTAGCCGGGAGGGAGTCCGGGAAAAAGTCTGCAGCTGCCGAAGAGGCAAGAGACTTTTTCTTGCCTCTTTGTTTCACGGCGCGCAAGGAGAGGGGATTCAGAGCGCCGCCTAAACGAACTCCAGAGACGGGTACGAGCCGCAGCCTTCGGCGCGGATCCCACAGCAACAGGGGCGCAGAGGGAAAAACGGAGAGATTCCCGCACAGAGGCTCGGTGCCGAGCAGCACTCACCAGCCCGAGAGGCTTGTCTGCTCACCTGCCGGGGCGGGCGGGGACTGGGAGCCAAGCCTCGGGCTTCAGTCGGATTGCAGGGAGAGGACTGGGGCTGGCGGCGTGAACACAGCCCGAAGGGGTTAGCGCACCACAGCTGGCTGGGAGGGAGCCCGAGAAAAAGTCTGCAGCCACCAAAGAGGCAAGAGACTTTTTCTTGCCTCTTTGTTTCGCGGCGCGCAAGGAGAGGGGATTCAGAGCGCCGCCTAAACGAACTCCAGAGACGGGCGCGAGCCGCGGCTAACAGCGCGGACCCCAGAGACTGGCAGGAGATGCTAAGGCTGCTGCTGCCGCCACCAAGAAGCCTGTGAGCGAGCACAGGTCACTCTCCACACCGCCCCTCCCGGGAGCCGGTGCAGCCCACCACTGCCAGGCTCCCGTGATCCGGGGACAACTTCCCTGGGAGAACGCACGGCGCGCCTCAGGCCGCTGCAACGTCACGACGCCTCTGCCGCTGCAGGCTCGCCCCGCCTCCTCCGTACCGCTCCCTCCCCCCTGGCCTGAGTGAGCCAGAGCGCCCGAAGCAGCTGCTCCTTTAACCCCGTTCTGTCTGAGCGGGGAACAGACGCCCTCAGGCGACCTACACGCAGAGGCGGGGCCAAATACAAAGCTGAATCCCAGGAGCTGTGCGAACAGAGACGAGGAGGGGAAATCTCTCCCAGCAGCCTCAGAACCAGCGGATTAAAGCTCCACAAACAACTTGATGTGCCTGCATCTGTTGAATACCTGAATAGACAACGAATCATCCCAAATTCAAGAGGTGGAATTTGGGAGCAGGATATATTAATTTTTCCCCTTTTCCATTTTTTGTGAGTGTATATGTGTATGCTTCTGGGTGAGATTTTGTCTGTATAGCTTTGCTTTCACCATTAGTCCTAGGGTTAGGTCCGTCCGTGTTTTTTTTTTTTTTTTTTTTTTTTTACTCAAAAAAATGTTTTTTCCTAATAAATGTTTTCTTTATAATTTTTTCCTTATTTTCTATTTTTAGAAATTAAAAAAATTTTTAATAAGTTTTTTCATATTTTTTATTTTAAAAAATTAAAAATTTTTCTTTTTTTTTTAAATATATTCAGTATACATTTCACTTCCAGTTTTTTTTTAAAAATTTTATTTATTTATTTATTTTATTTATGGCTGTGTTGGGTCTTCGTCTCTGTGCGAGGGCCCTCTCCTGTTGCGGCAAGTGGGGGTCACTCTTCATCGTGGCGCGCGGGCCTCTCACCATCGCGGCCCCTCCCGTTGCGGAGCACAGGCTCCAGACGCGCAGGCTCAGTAATTGTGGCTCACGGGCCCAGCCACTCCGTGGCACGTGGGATCCTCCCAGACCAGGGCTCGAACCCGTGTCCCCTGCACTGGCAGGCGGACTCTCAACCACTGCGCCACCAGGGAAGCCCCCCAAAATTTTTTTCTTAATAAATTTTTTTCTTAATAATTTTTTTCTTATTTTTTATTATAAAAAATTAATAAATCTATTTTTAAAAATTAAAAAAAATTTTTTTTCTGAATACATTTATTCTTAATAATTTTTTTCTTATTTTTTATTATAATAGCTTTATTTTATTTTATTTTATCCTCTTTCTTTCTTTCTATTTTTTTCTCCCTTATATTCTGAGCCGTGTGGATGAAAGGCTCTTGGTGCTCCAGCCAGGCATCAGGGCTGTGCCTTGAGGTGGGAGAGCCAACTTCAGGACACTGGTCCACAAGAGACCTCCCAGCTCCATGTAATACCAAACAGCGAAAATCTCTCAGAGATCTCCATCTCAACATCAAGACCCAGCTTCACTCAATGACCAGCAAGCTACAGTGCTGGACACCCTATGCCAAACAACTAGCAAGACAGGAACACAGCCCCATCCATTAGCAGAGAGGCTGCCTAAAATCATAATAAGGCCACAGACACCTCAAAACACACCACCAGACGTGGACGTGCCCACCAGAAAGACAAGATCCAACCTCATTCACCAGAACACAGGCACAAGTCCCCTCCACCAGGAAGCCTACACAACCCACTGAACCAACCTTAGCCACTGGGGACAGATACCAAAAACAACGGGAACTACGAACCTGCAGCCTGTGAAAAGGAGACCCCAAACACAGTAAGATAAGCAAAATGAGAAGACAAAAAAACACACAGCAGGTGAAGGAGCAGGGTCAAAACACACCAGACCTAACAAATGAAGAGGAAATAGGCAGTCTACCTGAAAAAGAATTCAGAATAATGATAGTAAAGATGATCCAAAATCTTGGAAATAGAATAGACAAAATGCAAGAAACATTTAACAAGGATGTAGAAGAACAAAAGAGGAACCAAGCAATGATGAAAAACAGAATAAATGAAATTAAAAATACGCTAGACGGGATCAATAGCAGAATAACTGAGACAGAAGAACGGATAAGTGACCTGGAAGATAAAATAGTGGAAATAACTACTGCAGAGCAGAATAAAGAAAAAAGAATGAAAAGAACTGAGGACAGTCTCAGAGACCTCTGGGACAACATTAAATGCACCAACATTCGAATTATAGGGGTCCCAGAAGAAGAAGAGAAAAAGAAAGGGACTGAGAAAATATTTGAAGAGATTATAGTTGAAAACTTCCCTAATATGGGAAAGGAAATAGTTAATCAAGTCCTGGAAGCACAGAGAGTCCCATACAGGATAAATCCAAGGAGAAACATGCCAAAACACATATTAATCAAACTATCAAAAATTAAATATAAAGAAAACATATTAAAAGCAGCAAGGGAAAAACAACAAATAACACACAAGGGAATCCCCATAAGGTTAACAGCTGATTTTTCAGCAGAAACTCTGCAAGCCAGAAGGGAGTGGCAGGATATACTTAAAGTCATGAAGGAGAAAAACCTACAACCAAGGTTACTCTACCCAGCAAGGATCTCATTCAGATTTGATGGAGAAATTAAAACCTTTACAGACAAGCAAAAGCTGAGAGAGTTCAGCACCACCAAACCAGCTTTACAACAAATGCTAAAGGAACTTCTCTAGGCAAGAAACACAAGAGAAGGAAAACACCTACAATAACAAACCCAAAATATTTAAGAAAATGGGAATAGGAACATAGATATCAATAATTACCTTAAATGTAAATGGATTAAATGCTCCCACCAAAAGACACAGACTGGCTGAATGGATACAAAAACAAGACCCATATATATGCTGTCTACAAGAGACCCACTTCAGACCTAGAGACACATACAGACTGAAAGTGAGGGGATGGAAAAAGATATTCCATGCAAATGGAAATCAAAAGAAAGATGGAGTAGCAATTCTCATATCAGACAAAATCGACTTTAAAATAAAGACTATTACAAGAGACAAAGAAGGACACTATATAATGATCAAGGGATCGATCCAAGAGGAAGGTATAACAATTGTAAGTATTTATGCACCCAACATAGGAGCACCTCAATACGTAAGGCAAATACTAACAGCCATAAAAGGGGAAATCGACAGTAACACAATCATAGTAGGGGACTTTAACACCCCACTTTCACCAATGGACAGATAATCCAAAATGAAAATAAATAAGAAAACACAAACTTTAAATGATACATTAAACAAGATGGAATTAATTGATATTTATAGGACATTCCACCCAAAAACAATAGAATACACATTTTTCTCAAGTGCTCATGGAACATTCTCCAGGATAGATCATATCTTGGGTCACAAATCAAGCCTTGGTAAATTTAAGAAAATTGAAATCGTATCAAGTATCTTTTCCAACCACAATGCTATGAGACTAGATATCAATTACAGGAAAAGATCTGTAAAAAATACAAACACATGGAGGCTACACAATACACTACTTAATAACGAAGTGATCACTGAAGAAATCAAAGGGGAAATCAAAAAATACCTAGAAACAAATGACAGTGGAGACACGGCGACCCAAAACCTATGGGATGCAGCAAAAGCAGTTCTAAGAGGGAAGTTTATAGCAATACAAGCCTACATCAAGAAACAGGAAACATCTCGGATAAACAACCTAACCTTGCACCTAAAGCAATTAGAGAAAGAAGAACAAAAAAACCCCAAAGCTAGCAGAAGGAAAGAAATCATAAAGATCAGATCAGAAATAAATGAAAAAGAAATGAAGGAAACAATAGCAAAAATCAATGAAACTAAAAGCTGGTTCTTTGAGAAGATAAACAAAATTGATAAACCATTAGCCAGACTCATCAAGAGAACAAGGGAGAAGACTCAAATCAATAGAATTAGAAATGAAAAAGGAGAAGTAACCACTGACCCTGCAGAAATACAAAAGATCATGAGAGATTACTACAAGCAACTCTATGCCAATAAAATGGACAACCTGGAAGAAATGGACAGATTCTTAGAAATGCACAACCTACCGAGACTGAACCAGGAAGAAATAGAAAATATGAACAGACCAATCACAAGCACTGAAATTGAAACTGTGATTTAAAATCTTCCAACAAACAAAAGCCCAGGACCAGATGGCTTCACTGGCGAATTCTATCAAACATTTAGAGAAGAGCTAACACCTATCCTTCTCAATCTCTTCCAAAATATTGCAGAGGGAGGAACACTCCCCAACTCATTCTACGAGGCCACCATAACCCTGATACCAAAACCAGACAAAGATGTCACAAAGAAAGAAAACTACCGGCCAATATCACTGATGAACATAGATGCAAAAATCCTCAACAAAATACTAGCAAACAGAATCCAACAGCACATTAAAAGGATTATACACCATGATCAAGTGGGGTTTATTCCAGGAATGCAAGGATTCTTCAATATACGCAAATCAATCAACGTGATACATCATATTAACAAATTGAAGGAGAAAAACCATATGATCATCTCAATAGATGCAGAGAAAGCTTTCGACAAAATTCAACACACGTTTATGATAAAAGCCCTGCAGAAAGTACGCACAGAGGGAAATTTCCTCAACATAATAAAGGCCATATATGACAAACCCACAGCCAACATTGTCCTCAATGGTGAAAATCTGAAACCATTTCCACTAAGATCAGGAACAAGACAAGGTTGCCCACTCTCACCACTATTATTCAACATAGTTTTGGAAGTGTTAGCCACAGCAATCAGAGAAGAAAAAGAAATAAAAGGAATCCAAATCGGAAAAGAAGAAGTAAAGCTGTCACTGTTTGCAGATGACATGATACTATACATAGAGAATCCTAAAACTGCCACCAGAAAACTACTAGAGCTAATCAATGAATTTGGTAAAGTAGCAGGATACAAAATTAATGCACAGAAATCTCATGCATTCCTATATACTAATGATGAAAAATCTGAAAGTGAAATTAAGAAAACACTCCCGTTTACCATTGCAACAAAAAGAATAAAATATCTAGGAATAAACCTACCTAAGGAGACAAAAGACCTGTATGCAGAAAATTATAGGACACTGATGAAAGAAATTAAAGATGATACAAATAGATGGAGAGGTATACCATGTTTTTGGATTGGAAGAATCAACATTGTGAAAATGACTCTACTACCCAAAGCAATCTACAGATTCAATGCAATCCCTATCAAACTACCACAGGCATTTTTCACAGAACTAGAACAAAAAATTTCACAATTTGTATGGAGACACAAAAGACCCCGAATAGCCAAAGCAACCTTGAGAACAAAAAATGGAGCTGGAGGAATCAGGCTCCCTGACTTCAGACTATATTACAAAGCTACAGTAATCAAAACAGTTTGGTACTGGCACAAAAAGAGAAATATAGATCAATGGAACAGGATAGAAAGCCCAGAGATAAACCCACGCACATATGGTCACCTTATCTTTGATAAAGGAGGCAAGCATATACAGTGGAGAAAAGACAGTCTCTTCAATAAGTGGTGCTGGGAAAATTGGACAGGTTCATGTAAAAGTATGAAATTGGAACACTCCCTGACACCATACCCAAAAATAAACTCAAAATGGATTAAAGACCTAAGTGTAAAGCCAGACACTATCAAACTCTTAGAGGAAAACATAGGCAGAACACTCTATGACATAAATCACAGCAAGATCCTTTCTGCCCCAGCTCCTACAGAAATGGAAATAAAAACACAAATAAACAAATGGGACCTAATGAAACTTAAAAGCTTTTGCACAGCAAAGGAAACCATAAACAAGACCAAAAGACAACCCTCAGAATGGGAGAAAATATTTGCAAATGAAGCAACTGACAAAGGATTAATCTCCAAGATTTACAAGAAGCTCATGCAGCTCAATAGCAATAAAACAAACAACCCAATCCAAAAATGGGCAGAAGACCTAAATAGACATTTCTCCAAAGAAGATATACAGGTGGCCAACAGACACATGAAAGAATGCTCAACATCCTTAATCATGAGAGAAATGCAAATCAAAACTACAATGAGGTATTATCTCACACCGGTCAGAATGGCCATCATCAAAAAATCTAGAAACAATAAATGCTGGAGAGGGTGTGGAGAAAAGGGAACACTCTTGCACTGTTGGTGGGAATGTAAACTGATACAGCCACTATGGAGAACAGTATGGAGGTTCCTTAAAAAACTAAAAATAGAACTACCATACGACCCAGCAATCCCACTACTGGGCATATACCCTGAGAAAACCATAATTCAAAAAGAGTCATGTACCAAAATGTTCATTGCAGCTCTATTTACAATAGCCAGGACATGGAAGCAACCTAAGTGTCCATCATCGGATGAATGGATAAAGAAGATGTGGCACATATATACAATGGAATATTACTCAGCCATAAAAAGAAATGAAATGGAGGTATTTGTAATGAGGTGGATGGAGTTAAGAGTCTGTCATACAGAGTGAAGTAAGTCAGAAAGAGAAAAACAAATACTGTATGCTAACACATATATATGGAATCTAAGGAAAAAAAAAAAAGGGCATAAAGAACCTAGTGGCAAGATGGGAATAAAGACACAGACCTACTAAAGAATGGACTTGAGGATATGGGGAGAGGGAGGGGTGAGATGTGACAGGGTGAGAGAGTGTCATGGACATATATACACTACCAAATGTAAAATAGCTAGCTAGTGGGAAGCAGCCGCATAGCACAGGGAGATCAGCTAGGTGCTTTGTGACCAGCTACAGGGGTGGGATAGGGAGGGTGGGAGGGAGGGAGATGCAAGAGGGAAGAGAAATGGGAACATATTGTATATGTATAACTGATTCACTTTGTTATAAAGCAGAAACTAACGCACCATTGTAAAGCAATTATACTTCAATAAAGATGTTAAAAAAAAAAAAAAAAGAGATGCTATCCTAGGTTAATAAGCCTAGGTACCTTATGCAGATAACATCCTCTTGACAATGCAGACAAACCAAAGATGAGAATATTTAAAATCTATAAAGGGTACTCCCAGAAAGCTGAAGCAAGAGGCACAGTGCTATAAAATGAGGCAAAGAGAGACCTGATAATATTGAAGATATCAAAGTGCTGGCTGGGCCACTGGCAATGCTTAATTTGCTTTGGACAGGTGGAAGATGCAAAATGACATTAGGGCAATAAAAATAACAGCACAGAAGATTAAAAATAAACATAGGGGATTTGAAAAGTATTAGAATGCAGGATACATATCATTAAGCTTTGCCAAGTGCCAAATCGTATTTGCACATTCCAGCTCCCACGAACTGCATGCATGCAGTTCCTTCATTGATGAGTCATTTTAACATCCTTATAGAACAAGGGCAAAAAAAACTTGACAGGAGGCTCTTTATTTCTCACGAGAGGATTAAATGATCAATGTCAAAGTATTTTATCAGTCAACATTTTTGTCTTTCAAATACATGAAGGCAGAAGGTGGCAAAAACTGGGAGAGTTGATGAAGCACAAGCGCAGCACAGCGGGAAAGCACCAGCTTTGGCAGGCTCGGAGCCCTCTGACATCAGGCTTTTAAATCATCAGCTGTTAAGGCTGGACCAGTTACCCAAATGGAGTCTGTTTTCTTTTCACATGTAAAATGAGTAAAACAGTTGTTTATCAGTATTCCAAGGTTATAGTGGAAATTAAATGGAGTCATTATGTAAAGTGCTTAACACATGGGCACTCAAATACTGTGGTAGATTTTAGTAGAGGTAGCAGTTTCAGATCTAAAGGCTCAGGGTGGTGGTGGAGGGACAACATTGAAATACAATAGGTCTTCTACATCGCGGGTCTGCATTTGTGGATTCAACCAACCATACATCGGCCGTTGGTTGAATTCACAGCTGTGGACCTGTGGACAGGGAAGGCTGACTGTACTACGCCATTTTATTCAAGGGACTTGAGCATCCCTGGATTTTGGTGTCCGACGGGGATTCTGGAACCAATCCCCTGTGGATACCAAGGGAGACTGTAATGAAACAAATTTGAAGAACTGGAAAAGGAGAGTTTTAGAAATGTTTCTGTGTAGCTACTAGAAATCATTGTGATGTTTCTAGTATGGAATGTTTTGCAAAAAGAAAAAAAACAAAAACACAAAAAACATCTCCTAAGCATGAGAAATGTGAGAAGAGGAGAAAAAACAACACGATGTGAGGGAAGGTATTTGGAGCCACTCGGCTATGGAGGAGGAGAGAGACAGGATGATATCCAGTCAGAACTACAGCGTTTATGGGGCATTATTAAAAGCAAATAGCAAAGAGAGCAAACAAAGGTGGGAAATGCTCTCAAGGGGGAGCAGAAAGAGTGGAATATTATTCATTCATTCGTTTATTCATTTATTTATAGATTTGACAAATATTTGCTGTGCTAGGCATTAAGAAATAGTTAAAAGAAGAACCAACAGGGAAAAGAAATTACACGGAAAAAATAAATTGCCTAGAAAAAGAGTTGGTGAGCACCATACACTTTCATTGGCCTTAAATTAAATGATGATATGCTTGATGGTGACTGTGGCAGGATAAGAATCTACCGCAAGACAATTTGGGCACTACAGATTTGTTACAGCCTCATGTGAAAAACGCCTGATGTGATTTTCACAAATTTGAGAGGAGGGTTTCCAAGAGTCTGACTCAACCCATAAGTTGCACCTGGGGAATAGAGGGAGGGAGGTGGGCTTCACAAATCTTTCTCTAATAGAAACATTAAGAAAATTTTCTCAAAATTAAAAAAAAAAAAATTGATTGGACAAAATAGTAACTTGTCAGCCAGACAGCATAGTTGAGCTAATCAAGTTACAGGCCGCTTTAAAGATTTCTTCCCACTGCAGCAAAACTAAACAAGAAAAAAATAAAACAAATATTACTGTATTTAAAAAATATTCACAATGGCAAGATGACATAGAGTTTCCGTAGTTATAACGTTGCTATCACTCAGTGAGTGGCTGAATAAATTAGAAACAGAGCACAGTATTATCCATTTTTTAAAAATAACCCAACACAAAAGGTTGCCAAGATACTGAGCTTTTGTCATCTCTAAAGCTTGTTCTCCTGGTTACTTTTGTTCTGTCTACTCTATGTGACAATGTTTGTTGCTATAGTTAAATCCAATTTTCATTTTTAGTGCTGTTGCATGCTGCTAAGATGCACAAAAGGTTAACAACACTGTCTTTAGGCAAAATTTCTCTATCAGGGTGCAACTGAAGTTTATTCCCCATAGTAATTTTTAAAAGTCTAAATGGCATCAGGATTGCTTAGCTTGTGCTTTTTCCAGACAAAATATATTCTCACTTATCTGGCAATTGTGTTATGGGTAGACTTGTCCTTTGTATCCTCAGGTATTTTTATATAATGTGAAATACTGACTGCATGTTGAAGTGCTGCCTGATAGGATTTAATACTTAAAGGATCTTATCGTCACAGGCTTCACCTTTTATCATGGGTTTTATAACCTTGATATAAAAGTGTTTTGAAATACTGATATTACCTTACATAGTCAAGGAACTTACAACATAAAGGGGGAAGGACACAGACAAATAAACTGTGATGGTTATGTCTCAGAAGTGGAAATGTCAGGGAAAAAGGGAAAATTTTTTATTATTTATATATATTTATATATAGTGCATTGTTAGATAAAATATATATGTAATTCTGTGACATAAGTATATAGATAGATAGATAGATAGATAGATAGATAGATAGATAGATAGATAATTAAGATCAAACGTGCTTTACTATGGCTTCCAAAATTTTCTCTAATAAATTGCTTTTTTGTTCCAGAAAAAGAATTATAATAATACATGTCAAAAACTACTGTTTGAAACTGGTATAATTGGGGTCTAAGCTGCTCTGGAGATAAATCCACCAATATTGAAAGAGAGAGTGCAAGGAATATTTCTCAAATAAAGTAATATCTCAGCTAAAAGCTGACTTACCATTACTCAGTGCTTTGCATCCTTCTAACCTGCATGCCTTTTGCTAATTCCTGTCTCCATGCGTTTCTTTCTTCCATCCTGCCGTTAGAAAATATTCACTTTGTATTATTACAGTGTTCATAGTCTTTCAAGCTTCAGTTCACAAGACACATGTCCCATCACTGTTTCATGAGTCAACTGTAAATGCCTTTCTTTTTGGAAGACTATCCTGAGTATTCACATCCTATTATTAAATTCTGCACTTAGTTTTAAAAACAATCAACTGCAAAAATTTCAGGCCAGAGAAAACCCAGATTCCTATCAGTATTTGTGTGTCAAAATTGTAATGCACCTGTCAAAAAGTAATGCATCTGTGGGCTACTTCTTAGGTCAACTTCATAGACTTGTAGGGCCTAGATCAAGGAAGATAATGGTGTCACTGGGCCCCAAGATTTTATGATTACTTTTGAAGTATTATAACTGTCACAATGATGTATTTAAACATTCATATAAGAGGGACCAAAATAATAATAATATGGCATTCTGAAGAAAATGAGAATGTTTAACCTGAAGAAAAGAAAATTGAGATATATGATCACTTTTTTCATGTATTTAAAAAATTTTCATGTGAAAGAGGGAATAGAAGTGTTAGTTATGTCTCCAAAAGGAAAGTGTTAGGACCAGTGGGAGGAATTGATAAAAGATATGTTCTCAGCTCAACATGAAGGAGAACTTTCTAATAATTAGAGATAATGTTAAAGGAAAATTATTCTGACACTTGTTAAAATGGTAGGGAAGACTTTATTCAAGACTATTACAACAGGGGAGAGAGACTGGGCTCAAATCCAAATACAGCAAAGACAGAGGATTTATAGCCAATGAGTAGAGTGAGGGGTATCAGTAGATAGAAAATTGCTAAGAGGGGACCTCAGGAATAAGGAGATTCTTACTAAGCTTACTTAGGATTTTTACTGAAGATAGGCCAGAGAGATTATATATCATGAATGGGGATGAGGAATTTGATCAGCTATCGAGGGTGATCAGATATCAAGGGTGGGAGATTCTCACTAAACTGACTTAGCAGAATTCTTGCTAAGACTGGGATTGACAAGGATGGACACGGAAACCTAGTGGAGAAGAGGGCTTAAAGGAGCCTAACTAAAATTCAGTCAAGGAGACGGTCTCTCACTAATAGTAATACTAATAGTAGTCATAATATTTTTGTAACAAATGATGAAATGAAGTAACCTTCCCAAAGTCACTCAGCTAGCGAGCAGGAATTCAAACTCAGATGGGTATAACTCTAGTGTTCCAACTGTAATCCATGGCACTCTTCCATCTGTTTATTAGAAGAACCTGCTTTGTAAGATGGAGCGCTCCTTCTCAGGGTTAATCTTCAGCTACAGGTTATTTAATCAGTGATATTAAAGAAGAATTCCTAAAATGGATAGAAGGTAAAGTGATTGCTGAGGTCTCTTCTAACGTTAAGTGTCTGTGGTTTTATGATTCCACTCTGATGATTGTTTTCATTTTTAATCTGAGCTACAAGGAACCTTAAAGCAATCTAACTTTTCTCCCCACTTGCCAGCACTTATTTCTTGTCTTTTTTATAATAGCCATTCTAACAAGTGTGAGGCAATACCACATTGTGGGCAGCAGGGTGCCTATAGTTAATAATACTGTATTGCATATTGGAAAGTTGCTAAGAGAGTAGATCTTAAAAGTTCTCATGACAAGAAAAAAATTGTTACTGTGTATAATGATGAATGTTAACTAGACTTATTGTGATGATCATTTTGTAATATATGCATTTTTGGAATCATTATGTTGTACACCTAAAACTAATATAATGTTACATATCAGTTCTATTTCAATTTTAAAAATCAGTGCATATATACAGACCTAAAAAAAAAAAAAATCTAACTTAACACCCTTATTTTAGAATGATAAAACCGAAACTAAGAAACATAAGTTGAATTGTTCATGATACTATAGTAGGTTTGTGACAGAGCAGAGAATAGGGAAAGTCCACTGACTCATGGGTCTGAAATCATGCTTGTTTATTATTTTGTAATGGTCTAATCCATACCCCAAACATCTTATTGACTAGTTTTCCTTAAACAGTATTTTTTACGCTTGCACAAAGAAGTGTAGTTGTTGCCTAATACATCCAGTACAAAGATTGCTTGACTTTCACGATCCTAAGAAGTCTGGTCTTTAACTGTCCTCAGAGTGGATGAATTTTGTTCAATGATAGGAAAAAAAGTAATCTGATTGAAAGATTTTCCCCACTAAGGCATTAACCCCTTAATTGGTCCAGGATATTTGCATTTTAAAAGATGACATGCAGGGGCTTCCCTAGTGGTGCAGTGGTTGAGAGTCTGCCTGCCAATGCAGGGGACACGGGTTCGAGCCCTGGTCTGGGAGGATCCCACATGCCGCGGAGCAACTGGGCCCATGAGCCACAATTACTGAGCCTGCGCGTCTGGAACCTGTGCTCCGCAATAAGAGAGGCCGCGATAGTGAGAGGCCCGCGCACCGCGATGAAGAGTGGCTCCCGCTTGCCACAACTAGAGAAAGCCCTCGCACAGAAACGAAGACCCGACACAGCCATAAATAAATAAATAAATTTATTTTTTAAAAAAAGTAATAGAGAAAGAAGCCTGAACATCCCTTATGAACAAACTATCAATACTTCTGTGTTCAAGGCAATAAGTGGACTTTGGGTAGGAATGAGGAAGTCAGGAAGCCAGTCCAGATTGGAGAGTTAGATTTCTCTGATTCCTATATTATGCTCTCTTCAGGAATAATTAGAGAAACTTAAAGGACTTTATCAAATGCTATGCATGTATATATGCTGTTATTTACAAAAGAGTGTACGTGCTTGGTAAAAGATCAGTTAAGAAAGTGGCAAGAACACTGAATTTGGAGTAAAAGGATAGACCTGGCTTTGAACTTCAGGCCTGTCATATTCGAACAGGGCACCTTTGATAAATTTAACATCTTCTTCCTCTACTCCTTAGTTTTTGTCATCTGAAAGAAAGAGAGAGAGAGAGAGAAGGAAGGAAGGAAGAGAGAGAAAGAAAGAAAGAAAGAAGAAAGAAAGAAAGAAAGAAAGAAAGAAAGAAAGAAAGAAAGAAAGAAAGAAAGAAAGAAAGAAAGAAAGAAAGAAAGAAAGAAAGAAAGAAAGGCAAGGCAAGAGATAGATATAAATCAGGAATGAAGGAAGAAGGAATGTGTCAATGAAGTACATAAGAATAAAACCATATTACGTATTGTATATTTCCTGTAAGAACAAAGGACGATACTTAGGTGAATCATAATTTTATGAAGAGGTTACGCTAAATCAGTTTACTTGCTTTTTTAAGTATTTCTTTTATTTCTGAAATGTATTTGAAAATAGTAGGGTAATAGCAACAGATATCTGGATTTAGTGACTTTTAAGAAGCCTGCTATTCTCCTCAATTGCTTGTTATAATGGCCATACCTAGTTTTCCTTGTTTCAAATTCAACACTTATCACTTTCATCCCAAATATAGTGGTTTAGGATACTGGTTCTGAAGCTAAACTTATGAGTTTGACTCTCAATTCTGCTACTTACTAATGACCTATGTTAATTCATTTTACTTTTCACTGCCTTAGGGTTTTTTTCCCTATAAATGGGAATAATAATATCACTTCTTAACCAATAAGGTTATTTGGAGGATTTAATGACATAGTATATGTCAAGTTCTCAGTTCAGTGCTTCACACATAACCAGGACTCAAACTATGTGGCTATTTTTATTATTTTCACCCCAGCCCACAGAGTCAAATAAAGTAGAAACACTTATCTCACCTAGAGATCCCTTTACCTGTATCTAATTCCATCTACTTCTGGTTTGTGAATGACCTTGTTTCTTTTTACACTTATTCCCCCCCACTTTTTGTTTCTTGAAAATCTTTGATTTCCAATGCTTACTGTGTGCCATCTATAAACCTCACAAATCTTCTCAATTCTCTTTATCACTAAATGACTCTTTAGACAGACCCTAAGAATGGAAACATTGAATGAACTTTTTCCATCCTCCCTATTCTTGCTCTCTCTCATGCCTCAGATAATTCTAAAGGAGCCATCTTTGGGAAAAAATATCAATTTAGTAATAATACATATGTCTAGTATATATGCATATCTAACTTCATGATTCTATAGCTACCTGCATCCTTCTGACCCCTTAACCATGGCTTCTTTCTTAAACTTTTTTCATTTTCACTGTATGTTTTGTCTCAGAGGATGCATTCATTTTCTTGGCTTTAGTGATAACCCCAGTGCAGATAACTCACAAATTTCTATCATGGGATCTGATCTCTGATCCAGGCAGGAAACCTCTAACTTTTCACTGAATGGCTCATGTCAAGTATAAAAAACTAACATAACTACTCCAAACATAAAGTTTTCACTCAAAATTAGCCCTCCCTTCTAGTTTACCTACCTCTGTCCATGGTGTTTCCATTGCCCCAGCTCTTCAGATTTGGAACTGCACAGTCTTCTTTGACTCATTCCTCTCCTTTATTCTCTATATTCTGTAAATGATCTAGACCTCCATATTTTTACTTGTAAAGAATTATTTTGTTCTTAACCTTCTTCCTATCTCCACCATTATGGACCACATTTCCCTCACAATTAAATGACTATTACAGCACTTTCTTTAGCTTTTCCAGAATTGCTGTTCCTTCCTCACTCAATTAATTTTTCTGACTTATAACAGGCAAATTAGTTATCATTACATGGATTTTCATCTTGTGACCCCCTACCTAAAAGCCTAAATGTTCACCAATGTTACTACATCAAGTCTAAACTCCCATGACTAGTGTTCAGACTTCCCATCACCAAAGAAAAGAACGACATACAAATGTTCATACCTCACTTCTTTGTAACACTTATGTTCTATTCAGAGCTGCCTTTCACTGGTACTCAAAAACATCTTGCATCTTTTCTTTACTTTACTTTCTTTACTCACATCTACTATTGTTATATGAGGATGTGTCTCTCCTTCCACCAATACAAATCCTACCAGCCTGTATCAGTCCACAGATTCTTGTTGTAGAGGGCAAAAAAATCAACATGGTAGAGGCTATTAAAGCTTTTTCTCAGAATTGTAACATTTCACATCTATTCACATTTCACTAAACAAAGTAGGTCACTTGGTGAAGCTTGATGTCAGTCGGAAGGGGATGAATCTTTTCCTCAGATGGAGAGGCACAGAAAATCCCATGGCTAAGCCTGATGTCAACAGAACCGGGATGTATAATACTTCCATAAAGAGGAGCAGCTAATATTTTGAAAATTTATGAAGTCTACTACAGTCCACTCTCTGTCACAAATATTTACTTTCCTCCCTTCTGCCTGCAAAATATACTCATTCCCTCTCCAAGGGAAACAACTCAGCACACGACATATGAGACCAAAAACTGACCTGATGATATTCTATATCTATATCAGGTCAGGATATAATGCCTCTTGAGTTATATATTTATAAACTAAAAAGACAAATCATAAGCCCACAACATACCCAACCAACAAACCTAGCAAATATTCACATTCAGAAAGGACAAGGATAGCTGGCACATGGCAGTGATGGGTTGACAGTCATGCTCTAAAGTTGCTAGAGGGACTTCTGAGGCATGTTAGCCAGGAGAGGAAGTGTGTTCTTAATCAGACCCTGAGTCTACTCCTTCAAAGCAGCTTCCTGGTCCACTGTTCTCCTATCTTTTCCAAAGCATACTGACTTTCCTCCTTTATGAAATAATTATTTCAAACTACCAATTTATGAATTCGTGGAGTACTAATACTTTTTATATATTTATTTTAGACATTCTGATATTATTTTATGTATTTAACATTATCTCTGCAAAGAATTTGTAAACTCCTTGATTTAGGGAGACTGAATCTTATCAGTGTTTCCAAAAATGCATTATTATGCATGTAACAGCAATTGGGACAAATTATTAAAAAATACAGTAATAAGGACAGTTTGATTCAGGCTAACCCTTCACAAGGATAAGCAGGTCCACCAAAGGTGTTGCAGTATACAACTTGATAAGAATTTGTATTTAACCAAGAGTATGAGTGTTCATCCAATAGGTTGACATTCACAGTTACTTAAGTGCAGCCATGGCCATATGTATATTTTCTTGACTTCATGCGTCTTTTATAGGCTTAGACTTTGTTTGTGTATTTATATGGAAACATTATTGGCCCAGGGAAGTGCTTGGAGCATTCAGTAAAACCACCAAACAGACAGTTGTCCTAGTACCTGTCTGGCCTTCACCCTATTATGTGACTTTGAAACCTGTAATAACTTTATCTAGGGCTCTATTTTGTAGATCAGAAAAAATAGGCTCTGCCCTTCACTGTTCCAAGGTGTCATGAGAATACCTGACGGTGACATGATCAACTGTTTTGAGTTTGTAGCAAAGAAAACTTTTGTTGCAATTAGTTAAAGTCATGCATAGATTAAAGCCATGAAGTAAGCAAGTGTGCCTTGAAGTTCTTTCATCTCTCTGCACTTGCATGAAGTTAGAAAAGAGAGAAGACTGTAGAAGTAATTATCTTTGGTTTTGGTTGGTGAGAGAGATGCGTTTGGACAAGGGGGATGTGATGACTTCCTCAAGAAGTCACTTATTGCCATTTAGATAGCAAAGAAAAATATCTCCCCACACAATCCTGTGTGATATAGATGTTAAGAATTATTAATAGTGCGAAGATGACAATTGGTGCCATACTATTCAATAGAATTTAGAGTGAAATGCACTGAAAGGCAGTGGATTGTGACTCTAATTTTATCCCTCTTCTTCATTCCAACTTGGAATCTTCATAAAGCTCATGTTTCCTACAGTTTTTGTTATCTCTTAATGGCATTCCTTAGTTTTATTCTGCTCTCTCTACTATATTATATACACATATACATACATACATACATACATATATATAATGCCTTCTACTATGTTCTGGATATTGCCACATTTTAAGAGATGGTCTGGGGACTTTCTAGTTTAGCATCTCATGTGGACAAGGCATATGAGAAGTGAAAAAGTTATCAAGCTGGTCTATAACTGAAGAGTTTTTGTGTGTGCATATTACACGTTGGGAAAATACATATGGACTTTAAATATTATGAGATGCCAAGCAGTCTGGGAAGATTGCGGGCTGTAAATTAATTGCTAGTACTTTAGATTCTGAAATGCTAATAAAAAAATAACACTCCCCAAGAGTTCAACATTAAAAGTCAGCCTTTTGGTTAAGGACTCTTGCTGTTTCTTATTAAAGTGATACTAATAATAGCTAACATTTGTTGAAGGTTTACCATGTGTCAGGACCAATTCTCAGCACATTGCATGCATTAACCCATTTAATCCTTATAATAGCACTATGAGGGATGTATTGTTATTATTCTTTTGAGATGAGAAACAGAAGCACAGAAAGATTAAGTAATCCAGTCAGGGTTATTCAGCCAGGATCCAATCCAAGCAGTTTGGTTTTATAGTCTGTCTACTGACCACTATGCAAAATGGCTTTCCAAGGGATAAGAATTATTTTAAAAATAGGAGCAGAGTAACTGCTTGGAGCCTAGATACAGTGTTGTAATGGTGGCCTGAAGCTCATTGTTATCTTAATGAAAATCTCATTCTTCATGTCAGACCTGAATCTGCAGCCAGCCTGTTTGCAGGGGGCTCTAGGATTCATGGGACATATAAAATTTCCCAGAGGTCTGTAAGCCAGACTGTCTTCTCTGTGTATCACTGGAAGCCAGAGTATAATAAGGAGGCTGAATTTATGTGGAAAAAGTAGCTTATTATTAGATGAATTAACATTTCATTTGTTGAGACTTTGTCATCTGAAATGTGTGACACTAAAAAATCTGTAGTTTTTTATTGTATACATAGATGGTGAAAACTCTGCAAGTCAAATTAATAGTGTAAATAAGGTTTTAATGTGACTATTTAACACTTAGAACAGTAATATACACATAGAAATTAGGGATGCTGATGTTAGTTATAGGCTGGCTAAAATCTTATTCCTGCCCCTCCAAGTATTATCACTATTACCTGATCCCTTAGCAAATGTTCGTCCCAGACTTCTCATTTCATCATTCTAGACTCATCTAGCCAACCTCTCACTGTGCTCTGCTCACTCAATTTATATATGTTGCTATCTGGTAACCTGATATCCATCTTCTTTGTATCTCTGAAATATACACCTGCTCTCATTATGTTATGTCTACAACCCATCTCTTCTCTTGTTATCTATTAGTTTATACTTTGCAGCCAGATTTTGCTTCTCCAGCTCCTTCCCTTAAAAAATTCATTGGGAATGCAGAATGATGTGATTCCTCTCAGCCATTTTCATATCAAGGTACACATAGAAAAAGATAATCTTTGTATATTCTAGGATCATTTAATGAGACTGCTTGTGTCAGAGGTAATAAGCCAGGGATTCCAGTTGCCCCAGGCCATGTCGGCTGACTACAGGACTGAGAGAATCCGTATAACATTTCACCTTTAATGTATCCTTGCACTTATTAGGAAGCGCTGATGTAGGGGAAAGAGTATGTTGTTGTGACCAGATAAACCAGGGTCTGCATGTTGACTTTGCTATTCCAAAGCTCTATGCTCTTGATAAAATAACAATATCCTATCTTCTGCCTTCTATGCTGTAAAATAGGAGTAGTGACATTGAAAGGGGAAAGGACACTTCTGCACCTTTTCCCATTAGTCCAAGTCTGCCTGCTCCTTTTCCAATTCTTTTCCGGAAGAGAAGTTGGCAGTTCAACTGGTGAGACTTTTAAGATGCTCATTGGATCATATTAATAGTAGTTGAAGGGAAAGGAGGGAAGAGGGGGATAAATTAGGAGTTTGCGATTATCAGATACACACAATTATACATAAAATAGACAAACAACAAGGGTCTACTGTATAGCACAGGGAACTATATTCAATATCTTGTCAAAACCTATAATGGAAAAGAATCTGAAAAAAAAAAAATATATATATATGTATAACTGAATCACTTTGCTGTACACCTGAAACTAACACAACATTGTAAATCAACCATACTTCAATTAAAAACATTTTTTTTTAAATAGTAGTTGAGGTCAAAGGGCAGGTACACATCCTCTGCTTCTTGCCTTCCAATCTATCTCCACCGTGAAGTCAGGCTAGAACCTTGAAAGCTGTTCATGGGAGGAGAAAGAAACCAACTCAGAGGTCTCTTCCCCTTAAAAGCTTGCCTGAAAATTGCATTGGATTGTTAAGAGATTACTCCTTTAAAAGGCCTTCTATGTGTAGACATGATTTAAATCATGGTAGATTAAAAAATAATGAATTCAGCCTCTGTTCTCAAATGAGCTTAGGGTACTGCAAACAAGAACAATCACTGAAATAAAAATGTAAGTGCTGTGATCTAAGTGTGGGCAGGAAACCAGATTGGCAATGTTAGAAAGGGCATTCTAGGAAAGGGAAGGCATACACCACATTAAGATGGCCTAGCATGAGCTTTTAATCTCTCCCCCCCATTGATGTCTGTACCATATTTCAGGGTAGGAGATATTTCTGCTGCTCCCTCCAAAAATCTGAAGTGAATAGAATTCTGTGAGGCTTAAGGCCACCACTGATGCTCTCCTGGTACGGTGTCCTATTTCGCCAAGGACTTTACTCCAAGTTTACCTTTATCCTCAGCTATACCTTGGAAAGTGAGGAACACATTTCCTTCAGTCCCAGATTCTTCAACCTTATTTAGAGTTTTCTTGTGCTCCCACAGCGGGGAGGAGGGTACAGGACCCCTTCTGAGAGTCATATATCAGCAGCTCCCCATCTCGCTAATGTTTCCACTTCCCATTTCAGGCAGCTTGGCCAGTGTTATCTTGTCCCTCTGCTATCACTGTTCATGGCACGCACCTTGTACTCTGATTCCTAAAAACTTAATGATTGACAAACAAAAGGAAAATTTTAGAATTTGAGGCACTTTCAATTCTAAAAGCCTAATTCTCGCAAATCAAAAGCTGTGTTTTTCAAATGTCATTTTTGAAACTCAAAAGCATTCCCGTTATAAAAATATGAATTCTTCTTGAGATGTTGCAACTGGGGAAGGTATCATGTTCCAGGGAAATGTGGAAGGTGAGTTTGGGAGAAAACTTTGGTTGATATTCAAGCATCTTCTCTCAGACCCAAAATACACAAAATAGCAGAATTTACAGCTGACTCCCAGGAAGGCCAGGCCATGCTCAGCTTGACAAGTAAGTTTTTAAGAACTGGGAGGAAAAATCAATACAAGTGATTTTATGGAAACCAAGGCAGAAGTAAGCTTCAAGGAGATAGTGTTCAACAGAAAGAAAAAATAAATAAAAAGGACAAGGACATAAACAATCTATTCACAAGAGAAGAAATGCAAAAGGCTAATAATCATATGAAAAAATATTCATCTTCAGTAATAATGAAAGATATCAATAAAAACAATAATCAGGAATAACTTTTCCTCATCACTTTAACAGTGTTTTTAAAACACGGCATTATTCAGAGCTGTGAAATAGGTCCTATTCATTGTTGATGAAAGAATACAGAAATACAGCTGCTTGGGAAAGTAACCTGGGTAAAATATGTCCAGCCTTAAAATGTATTTAACCTTTAATCTAATATCTCTACTTTTAAATATTTGTGAGAATAAAATGACATGTTAAAAAGAATTTCTGCATGAACAACATTTATTTTTGTGATTTTTTATAACACTTGAAAAAAGCTATCATGTTAAAGTAACAAAATCAATCATTTATATACACATATCAATTTCTATAATTATGCTTTATACAACAACAGTTTAATGTATATATATATTGCATAATGCATACCATATGAGTATAATATATACAAATAAAGCATTACGTGCTTATTATATTAATCATATATACCATGTACATACGTATAATGCACACTTATGTTGTGTATACAAAAGTTAATTAATTACTCCTATATGGTGTTTTTTAAACCAATTCCTTTATTTGCATCTTTGAGAACAATTTGTGCATTCTCCACATTTTCTAAAATGACCAAATCTTATTTCTACAATTAAAAGTCATTACAAAGAAAGAGAAAATGATGAGCAAAGTTTTTATATGTTGGAGTAAATGGAAATAAGAGTTAAAAGAGTTGATTATATTTGACATTTAGAACATAACTGATGACTTTTTCCAAAGCAATTTCGAGATACTGGCTAAATTTCATTGCTATTTCAGTCGAGGTGAGACGAGTTCATGTAAATCTCATTTTCAGTTTATTCATCTTTTAGGGTGCAATTTTAATAGGTACTTGAGCCCAGTATCATGGAGTGGTGATTCTTACTTTTTTTTCAATATCGATGGCTTATATACCCAGATTTTACCCCCCAAATCATGGTTTATTTCATTTAGCAATGTAAAATGCAATGTAAATAGGTGAGGCACAACATGACAATGGTTTATGTACAGACTCTCTATAGAAGTAGGCATGGCATGCTACAGTGCCAGGTAGTAGATTAGCAAATTCTTTTGGAAGAACAAAACTCAGAGGAAGAAGATCAATGCCACTTTTCCAGGCAAACTGTCTAAAGGGAAGGAGAGAAAACCATGGTGTGAGGAAAATAAAAATATAGTTAATTTTTAAATTTTTTGGCTAGGCAATTCATGTATTATGTAATTTAAAAATGAAGAAAAACGTATCTAAGATTTTGTCCCCTTTTCTCTTAGATTTTTTCTTATGGAATTCATGTGTTTCAGAGGAATCAAGAATACAGGCCAGAAATTTCAGATATCAATACCTAAAAGATAGGAATTCAAGTGATCCACTATGTCCCTGTTAGATTAGAAGAAAAGAAAACTTAAGAAGGGCATAAGAAGGAAACTGACACATCTTCGCCTGTGATGAGCAAAATGAAGAAAATTTAAAATGCTGGAAATTATTTGTATAGAAAAGGGACTCATTAGATTCATATGTCAGCTGATGGTTTAATGCTCTTATACATTTTAAAAATAAGGTTCTTAATGCTATGCATTTGGCTAAGAATTGTACCTGATTTCATTCATTCAGCAAATACTTTTTAAGCACCTGCTTAAAAAAATCTGCCTGTCTACCAGGCACTCTTCCAGCAAAAGAGTACATCATGTGCACAAGAAAATCCCATCCCTCTTTTAAGTTAATCCTTTAAGTGAGACATAGTTGTTCTTCAAAAGTACCCACCCTTTCATTAACGTCAGTTTGTCCACTGTACACGTTAAGTCTGCTACCCAAACTGGGGCTACGAAACAGGTAGCAAATACCACAAATTGCCTCAGTATCATGAAGTCGCTACTTTTGTCCAATTCATTTCTGACTTCGATGCTGCCACTCACAGCTCTTGAGCCTTAGTGTGTGTCTGACCGAGTTCCTGAAGCCAACACAGCTTCATCCCATGGCTGGTCAAGAATAAGTGGCTGTCATCTATGCTGGTAGAGGTATCTTGACACACTGGAGTCTGGTAAGACCCCAGTGTTTGAGAATGCTTTCTTGACTCATGCTCTCTGCCAACACCCAGTGTAGTTGAACTTGAACTGAAGGAAATATTTCAGAAGGATCAGATGCAAAGCTGAATGAGATTGTAACAAACCTGAGTTGAAATTTCAGCTCCCATGGATTCACATTAAATACCAGTTTGTTTTGCCATTGTTTCTTGTAATCAGTTCCATTTGTAAAAAGGATTACTCTCTTACTGCTGGTGTACAGAGATCATGTTAAAAATAAACATATTTCACATTGCTTGGTGAAAAATATATATATATATACATATACATATTCATGTTGTAATATGCCCTGAGGAAAACCAAAGAACAATGTAGCAGAACAGATGTGATATTAGGGAAGATGGCTATTATTTTAGATTGTATAAGTCAAGAATAGCCTCCTGAAAAGGTGAACATTTAAATAAATGCTTGGATGGAGTAGAGGACAGGAATTAAGAAATAATTCAATAAATAATAGCATAACAATAAGGAAAGTAATCGAAGGTGATAATCTGAGATTTATGCACCTATATTCTGGCATGTAATTTAAAAAGTCTTGCTGTTTCATGATAAAAATGCTTCTATTGTAAGGAGAATAGAGGTTGGTGGTGAAAATTGTCCAAAAGTGTCAAGTGAGAAGATTGTGGACAAGTCAATCCATGGAAGTCCATTATTTTTAAATTTCAACATCTTTATATTGAAATAAAAATGTATATAGAGACACAGATCCTTCCTCCACTCTCTGAATGTCTTTTGTAGGCTGCCTACTATGGGAGGAGAAGCAAGAACACCAAGAGAAACCTACCCCTGAGGTCACACAGAGACTACCTAAGACTTGATGGTGAACTAGCCCCACATCAGTTAGACAAGAACAAAGTACCAGCCATAAAAGTCTAACATTAGGGCTTCCCTGGTGGTGCAGTGGTTGAGAATCTGCCTGCCAATGCAGGGGACACGTGTTCGAGCCCTGGTCTGGGAAGATCCCATATGCCGCGGAGCAACTAGGCCCGTGAGCCACAACTACTGAGCCTGTGCATCTGGAGCCTGTGCTCCACAACAAGAGAGGCTGCGATAATGAGAGGCCCGCGCACCGCGATGAAGAGGGGCCCCCGCTTGCCACAACTGGAGAAAGCCCTCGCACAGAAACGAAGACCCAACACAGCCATAAATAAATAAATAAAAATTAAAAATTAAAAAAAGTCTAACATTAGAGGAGGGACGGGTGTGGTATAAGGAATTTCAGGCTTCCAGTGAGGGCTGAAACTGGGAGTGGAACACAGACTTTGAGAAAAACCCTCCACCAGTGACCCGCTGTTGTTGCAACCACAGAATAATAGCACTGCCATAGAAATATTTTTTATTAAGGTAAAATTCACATAGCATAAAATTCACCATTTTAAACATTTTAAAGTATTCAATTCAGTGGCTTTTTATTATATTCATAATATTGTGCAGCTATAACCACTAGCTCATCCTAGAACATTTTCATCACACCAAAATGATACTCTATACCCAATAAACAGTCGCCCCACTTCTCCCAGCCCCTGGCAACTATTCATCTGTTTTTTGCCTTTACAGATTGTATATTCTAGATATTTTATATAATGGAATCATACAATATGTGGCCTTTAAGTTTTTCTTTCACCTACATATAGAGACCCAAAGGTCAACCAGAGACGAGAGCTTTGGTCCTTCCCAGGTCTTGACTCAGCATACATCCAGCCATGAGTATGTGCGTGGCCTTCTAGATTTCCAGGAATATGTCAGAGTTTTTCAAGGCCTTAGGGCCCAAAACATCTCAATCACCTGCCTTTCCTTCCAAATTTTGGTTAGTCCCTTGTTTGCTCCAACCGTCATCCATTTCCCAAGGCAACAGCAATTAATATAATTGCCTGTAAATGTTTTTCACAAATGTCCCCTGGGTAGCTGCCTCAGCACTGGAGGAATTCTAAGTTAGGTGAGTTAGTGAGTTTAATTCGAAGTTAAAAGCAAGCCCTTTGAACTGCTCCTTCCAGAAAACACCAGACAAGTCAAAACAACAGCAATAACAAGAGAAACAAAAACTAAACACACTTCTTTGCAAATGAGGTCTGTTCTACTTCCTCCAGCACCATAACATATGGTTGTTTTCTTTAGGGCCACTTCTGAGTTAGGGAGCAGGGGATGGGGCCAGAGTATGTTAAAACACCACAAAGCTCACTGTTCTTAGTTAACTGAGATTCAGCTGGGTTTTCTTGATAAAACATTTCACTGGGGACTACTGGCTTTTGATTAGTTTCCGAAGGTCTGAAAGTATTTTTAGTATTTTACTGAAAATAAAAACATACTATATCCAAATTTATTTAATATGGCCAATAAATTTAAAAATTATACTATTAAAAGCTGGTATTATAAGTTTCAAAACAATGATATTAACATCCATCTTTTTTTTTTAAGTTTAATTAATTAATTTATTTATTTATTTATGGCTGTGTTGGGTCTTCGTTTCTGTGCGAGAGCTTTCTTTAGTTGTGGCAAGTGGGGGCCACTCTTCATCGTGGTGTGCGGGCCTCTCATTGTCGTGGCCTCTCTTGTTGCGGAGCACAGGCTCCAGATGCGCAGGCTCAGTAATTGTGGCTCACAGGCCTAGTTGCTCCACGGCATGTGGGATCCTCCCAGACCAGGGCTAGAACCCGTGTCCCCTGCATTGGCAGGCGGACTCTCAACCACTGCGCCACCAGGGAAGCCCCTTAACTTCCATCTTAAACTGGAATGAGAAGAGCAAACGAAACTCAAACCAAACGAAAGGAAGATAATATTAAGACAAAAGTAGAAACAATGAAGTTGAAAACAGAAAAGCAACATATAAAATTAATGAAACCAAATGCTGATTATTTTTTAAAAGTTCAATATAATTAATAAACATTAGACACATTGCTTAAGAAAAAAAGAATGCAAAAATATACAGTATGCAAGAAAGAGGGTGATATTCCTACAGGTCACCCTAATATTAGTAAGTTAATAAGGGAATATTATGAATGATTTTATGACAATAAATTCTGAAATTTAGATAAAATAGAAAAATTTATTAAATGATACAATCTACCAAAGATTACTTAAGAACACATATGTTACCAGAAGACATACATTACCAGAATAATCCGGTATTTATTAAAGAAATTGAATTGTTAGTTAATAATTTTCTACCACAACTGCCAACAACAACAACAAAACAAGCAGAAATGATTTTAGGCCCAGTGCATTACACCAAACATTTAGAAAACATAACATCTACATTATAAACTACTCCAGAAAGTAGAGGGGTAGAGAAAAAGTCTCAATGCATTTTACAAGTACATGATTACACTGATACATAAGCCAGACAAAGATATTGCAAGAAAAGAAAATTACAGACCAATATCCCTCATGAATATAGACATAAAAAGCTTTTGAAAATACTACAAATCAAATCCAGAAGTATATTAACATCATAAGTGGACATTATCTCAGGAATTCAGGGCTCTTCCACATTCAAAAATATGTAAATCAATTAAATTTGTCCTTTAATAAAATGAAGAAGAAAAACATATAACCATCCCGATGGAAACAGATAATATCTTTGATATACTTCAAGAATTCCTTTCTGATAAAAATATCTTCACAAACTAAGAAAAGAAAACAACTTTCTCAACCTGATAACAGGCAACTATAAAAACAAAAACGAACAACAACGACAACAAAATAACAAACTACAGCTAAATCATACTTCATGTAAATGCGTAAGGGCTTCCCCTCTTACATCAGACCAAAGCAAGTGTGTCTTCTCTTACCACTCCTAATCATCATATTAGTGGTCCTAGCCAGTGCAGTAATGCAAAAAATATAAAGAAGAAAGAGAAAGAAAGAAGGAAGGAGGAAGAAAGGAAGGAAGGAGGGGAAGGAAAGAGGGGAAGGAAGAAGAGAGGGAAAGAAAGAAAAAGAAAAGTGACTACATTTACATACAACATGGCGGTCTACATAATAATATCTCATAAAGACTACAAAAAAGCTGCAACTAGTGCCAATAAGTGAATTCAGGTATAACGAGGTATAGTGGCAATATGCAAAAATCGATTTTATTTCACATATAAATAATGGGAATTAAAAATTGAAATAGCAATTATCATTTACAATGGCACCAAAATCACTTAGATGTATTTTTCACATCTAAATATATTTATGCAATATATTCAAGACTTGAGTACTAAAACCCTGAAAACGTTGAAGAGAAATCAAAGACATAGATAAATGGAGAAATATACTGTGTTCATAAATTGAAAGATTCATTGCTGTTAATGTTTCAGTTCTCCCCAAATTTATTTACACAATTCAATACAATTCTAAATGAAACACAAGCAAAAGTTTTGTTTGGTTGGCTGGTTTGGAGAAATCAATTAAGCTGACATTAAAATGTATATGGAGAAGCAAAGGAAATAGAATAGCCAGAAGAAGGAGGAGGAGAAAAAGGAGGAGGGGGAGAAGAAGAAGGAAGGTGGGGAGGAGAAGAAAAACAAAGCTGAAGGAAGAATCACACTATCTAACTTTAAGACTAACTATAACTAAGGGAGTGTAGTACTGGCAAAAGCATAGACTCATATATCAAAAGAACAGGAGAGTCCAAAAAATAGATACTCACATATATGGTCAATTAACTTTTGATAAAAATGCCAAGGCAAGTAAATGGAGAAAAAATGGTATTTTCAACAAATTGTGCTGGACCAATTGGACATCAGTAGCAAAACAACCCACTTCAACTCATACCTTGTACCACATACAAAAATTAACATAAATTGGAAAATAGACATAAAAGTAAAAGGTAAAAATCTAAGGTTTCTTGCGAAATAATGAGAAAAATTTTCTCAACCTTGGGTTAAGCAAAGATTTCCTGGATAGGACACCACAAGCATGAATCATAAAGAAAAAAATGATAAATTAGACTTCATCAAAGCTAACGTTCCTGCCCTTCAAAAGGCACTATTAAGAAAATAAAAAGACGAACTATAGACTGGAAGAAAATATTTGCAAAACACATCTCTTATAGAGGATTGGTGTCCAAAATATATACAGAATCTCTTAATTCAACAATAAGAAAACAAGGTCACAACTGAAAAATAGGCAACAGGTTTAGACAGATGTGTCACAAAAGAAGATATATGGATGATAAAAAGCACATGCAAAGATGCTCAACATTACTACCAACAGGGAAAGCAAGTTAAAACCATGAAAAGGTACCAGTACACATCTATAAGAATGGATAAAAACAAATTTTTAATGGCAGTATCAGTTGCTGTGAGGGTACAGAAAAACTGCAATTTTCATACATTGCTGATGGGAATGAAGCACAGTACAGTCACAATGGAGAACAAATCGGTAGTTCTTGTAAAATTAAGTATACATTTACCATCCAACCCAATGATCCTGCTCCTAAGTATTTATCTGAGACAACGAAAACAGTGTGCACTCAATGATTTGTATGGAAGAGTTATGGTGGTTGTAATCATAATTACCCAAAAAACAAATTCCCTTTAGTTGGTGAATGGTGAACTGTGGTACCACTATACAATGGAATACTGCTTAGCAAAAAGATCAATAAAAAGCAACAAACTACTGATCCATGCAATTTAGACAAATCTCAAATGCATTATACAAAGAGAAAGAAGCCAGACTCGAAAAGTTGCATACTGTAAAATTTCATTTCTATGAAATTTAGCTAAGCAGTTGTCAGCTTCTGACTTTAGGCAGAGAAAAGTGACTACAAAAGGGCATAAAGAAACTTTGTGGGTGATGGATATATTCTATATCTTGATGATGTTGGTGGGAAAATTCATACAACTGTATACCTAAAAAGGATATATTTTCTTGTAAGTAAATTATACCTCCATAATCCTAATTTAAAACAAACAAACAGAACAAAGAAACTTATTGGAAAAGAGCATGGAGAAACCCGTGAGAGTCAAGCAAAAGTATGGTATGTTCCTTGACAACTTCAGAATACAGTTTTTATTGGTTGAAAGTGTGGAGTAGTAAAACTGGGGCTTCACGTAGCTAATCTATACAGAGTTATGGTAATCATAAAAGTCAGGTTTCACTTACCAAAATCCAAGTTCAGTCATTTATTTGTCCTACTTTATCCTAATTTCCAGTGTCATTTTAAGTCTTGCCTTTCTTGAGGCATCCTTATTTACACCTGGTTTAATTATTAATAGCATCCCGTTTTCCTCTCCAAAGTGTCCATATTTTGGCAATAAATCACATGGTCACCCTACTTAAATATGTAGCCTGTTAGGCAACTGAAAGATAGGTAGAAAAATGGCTTTCTCTGCATGGAGTTACTGGGAAGAGGTGAGGTTCACATTGAGTGCTCTTGAAAGAAAATGCTCTATCAGACTGAAGTTTAATATTATCATTACAAAAAAGGAAATGTGCAGGGTTATGTACTCAGCATCTTTCATATGCTATCATACATCAATTAAAAGTTTGCTGAATATACTACAAATCTTGGTCAGCACTTTTTTTTTTTTTGGCAATTTGGTTACTTTTTTAAATAGGGAAATTAAGCCATTAGTGAAAATGAAGTCTAAAAACATACTTAGTGCTGGCACCTCTCTACTCTTATCCACAGAGCATCAACAGAGAGCCAAAAAACAAAAACAAAAAAAGAAGAAGAAGAAAGATGAGGTCATTGATGAGCTTTTCTCCAGGATTTAATGAGATCAAGTTACAGATTCTTCCCTGTTCTTAGGTCATTCCTCCAAGGGTAGAAAGAAAACTCAAATTAGTGTGGTATTTAAACTATCTGTTAAAAAATTCCATTGAGAGAGAGGCATGGCCCTGTTTTATATTTTACTCTATGTCTTAAAGAAATAAAACGAACTTGGAACCACTACTGAATTCAAATGAAGCTGTTCTGAGATTCACAGGGATGGCAGAGCTGGTGTTTTCTCCCCAGTACTAAACAGGTCCCAAAGACAAACTCCAATGGATTAGACATTACTCTTCTGGTGAGTGGAAGCAAGATAAGGCAAATTGAACTATTGAGAAAATTACATTTTTTGGATGGATCCAAAAATGGATCAAAACACATTTGTAATGACTATTATAAGAAGTTTCTGTGTAAATATAAAGATACTCATTCCCTTTCCCTTCTTTGAGTTTTATTAAACTACACATGATAATTCACTTATTTCCTTTTCTAGGACATAGCAAATCATATTAGCATGAAAAATTAATTCTCCAAATTCCTGTGAAACATCTGAATCTTTCCATCTGTGGATCTAAAATAGCCAGAACTCAAACTGCAATTTAAAGAATTAAACAACCATTAGTAGAGCAGTTAATACTCAGGAAGAGCTGGCATAATTCCAAAGCAATGTTCAAGTTGAAAGCTCCATTTGGGATATTTTACTCATTGTTCAGTTATTCTCAGCTGTGAAGTAAGAAAGGCAATATAATTTACCCCAAGAAATAGGTGAGTCATTTTAAGTAGAGCAGATATAGTAGTAGAGTGTTCCAGAAACGTTTTGAGGAAGCAGGATCTTGGAAGAAAAATATAATAGAAGCTAGATTGCTAAAATATGTGCTACTTCTATGAGAAAGCAGACTTTTTCATCACTTAGACTCTGATACCTACTTGCAATCTAGCCTTGTGGGGAAAAAATTGGATTCTCTATTCTATAGGAAAATGCAGGGAATAAACCAGTAATTTTTTGCCATGTCAGTTAAGGAATATGACAGCACTGAAAAGAGAATCAACATTCTTTCAGTAAATAAACCTTGGTCTTAAATAAGTTCTCCAAATACCAAATATTCCATTTTAACATAAAGTTCTTCCTAAAATGCCACCACAGGATTCAGTTAAAATATCATTTCATTCTTTAAATAACAACACAATATCAACATATTGGCTAGACTCTTTCACATACCGTACATTTGTATCATTTGAATTTGTATATATGGCATTGTATTATTTCATTTTGGATTTTATTATTCTGTTTTATATGCATCTTAAATTTTGTACTCTATTGATATATACTCTATTAAGTCCATATTTGTAAGATATAGACTTTTTTGTGTTCAGTCAAAAAGAAAAAACCATAAAACATTGAAAAATATTTGAATAAAATAAAACAGCAATATTTGTGCTAATTTTATAATCCCATCTATTAACTAACTAGATCACCAAGTGAGTCTTTTTTCCCCTCAGCTGATTAAATTACTTCTGTAGTATTCATTTGATCAATATTCAGCCATAATAATGAGGTGTCAGACTGTGTGTCAGTATATTCAAAGTGTATCAAAGCATCAGGTGATTCAAAAATCTTCTTAAAATACAAGATTTTGACAATTTGACTTCAGTTCAATGCTAGTTCTTTAACAAATGACTGTGAGTATATGTGTGTATTTGTGTTGTGTGACTTGTGATTGAATGTTTTTCTAGACCTTACAATTTTCTGTATCAGATAAGTATTATCTTCTTAATCTGATTAAAATAAACAAACATAAAATGACATGGGCTCTGCATGTTGGAACCTGGGCTCAGTGATGAAAGGAACAAAATTAACTTCCCCAGGTCCGCAATAAAGTTTCAAGCAAGCTTCCAGCAGTAAATAAAGGCAGAGAAATCAGGCAGTATAGTGGAATATAAAAGCAGCCTACCAAGAGCTTAGTGCCCAAAGGGTGCAGCAGGAATCACGGACACAACACCAAGAATGGGTCTCCGAGATGACTCCATTTCTCAGAGGGAGGGAGGACTAGGTAAGCAGGTCCCTTGTCTCAAGAATTACCTCAGAACACCATACCCCAATCAAGATGGAAAAAATAAAATCAGACAGTAATAGGAGCTGGGTATGGAGAAGGAGAAGAACATTTATAAATTCCAAGTTGTTAGAGATAGACAAATCCCAAATCACCGAATGGCAGGATCATGTTCTAACCGAGCATATTTGAATCTCTACAAAAAAGACAAGTAACGTCAGTTCCATATACCTATGTAGAAAAACCCTGGAAGTGATGAGAAAACTGGCACTTATATGGAAGGATATTATTTGCTCCACTTAAACAATTTCCACTAGACCTATTCACTAATCTTGGTCTTAGAACTTGCTTCTCTAAAATAAGAAGAGGTTATTCTCAAGTTTAGATCAGTGGACCTTGACAAGCATTAAATGCCCCCATCCTAGTACTACGGAGATTTCCAAGGTCCTTATTTCACACTGTAAAGACTGTGTGAAGTTATAAGAGAGAACTTCATGAATCAATCCAGAAGGAGTCCCAAGAGATATATAATATCAAGAAAAGGAGGACCTAAGGCGATAATATCTGTTAAGCATTCAAAGAAATAAATTGGTCCCAGATCTTAGAGTAGGAGTTAATTTCTAGGTAGGGAGTAAATTGTTTCAACAGGGATAATTGGAACTCATTCATTCTTTCAATTATTAAGTCATTAATTGAACAGATATGTAAATGAAGCTAGACTAGTTGGAAGGCTATTGCAGTAGTTCAGAAGATACAAGAGTAAGGTGGAAATGGGGAGACATGATGACTTCCAGTGAGTGATAAGAGAAGTAAAAGGGATGAGACATAATAATGTTGTTTGGGGAATTAGTATCAAGAAAGACTTCCATAATTCTGACTTGAGGACCTGTTTGGAGGTAACAGGAGAATGTGGAAACCAAGAAGCATTAAGTTCAGTTTTGGCCATGCGAAACTTGAAACGTTTCTGAAAAATCCAAGCATAAATGCCAAGTAAGCAAATAATTGCATGGATCTATAACTCAGAAAAAAGTCTTGGCTGGATATATAAATATAAAAATGTTCAGCGTGTGGATATTGACTAAAGTCCTGGAAATCGATGTGATCATATGAGGCTGCTAGGCTGAGAAGAGAAGAGGAAAATACTTAGGTCTTGAAGGAAAAAAGAGCCAAGAGACAAGGCTGAGTAGAAAAGAAATGTAAGAAGAAAACCAAGAGGAGTGTATTATAAAGCAAAGGCTCGTATACTGTTGAAAAATTAACTTAGTGAATTGAGATTCCATAGGTTTCCTTGGGCAGCATAGTTTTACGGAAGTGGCTCTGGCACTTTCAATTCATTAAATTGGACTGGAGTGGGTTAAAGAATCAGGAAATATGAAGAAAATGGAAGCTCTAGGCAGCTCTTGAGAAAAAAAATTTTCCTCTATTTTAAACATGGGAAAAAGGAGCATGGCTGAGCATTCAGGGAGGTATTTATGTTTAGTGGTGGGAGGTTGAAGGAGTTCCAAAATACTGACTTTTATTTTCTACAGGAAGTAAGAGACTTCTGAAACTCTGCTGATTGTGGTGAAGCAGAAGAGGCTGGAAGTCTGGGTGGAATAGAAAGATCTGAAATTGTTATTGTGGAAAGTAAGACAATTCACTGAATAGGAAAATGTTCTTTGAAGTTTAAGCAGTGTTTATATGGTTGAAAAAAAATTGACAATAGTATCATTCCAATCTGAGTGTGTAGATTCCTTTGGCAATGCTCACTTGCCCAGGTGGAGATGCAGAGAGTGGCTGGGATCATTATGATGTAGGCAAAGAGTTTCAGGTTTGCAAAAGATTGACTGAGATAGAGGAAGATGCAATCTAAAACAGAAGGCAGTGAAGAAAGGAGGTAATGATGGGTAATAAGAAAGATGAGAAATCAGAGTTTAAACTTCCAATAAGGTCAAAGAAAGAAAAGTTGTTATGGAAATGGTTAAACAAATAGTCTGGAAGCGCAAGCAGTAGGGGCTGGAGAATGGGAAGTTTCAATGAATAATTTTGGAAATGGGTGAGTTGGGGTGACTGCAAGGCCCACAGTGTGACTGTCTGAGGGTATGATTAGATGGATGAGTGATACTGGAGAAGATGCAGTAGGAATGGAAGATCCTGGAGACCAGGCACCAAAGTCTGCACTGAATGTGGATTCCACAAGATGAGTTAATACTAACCAAAAGGAAGCCTCTCAGGCAGTAGAGCTAGGAAAATAGAAAAAGATTTCACAAGTCACAGGTGGGAATTAGTCTGAAGTGGAGTCTGTGTTTTGTAAATTACTTGCTTAATGGGACTGCAGAGGAAGCAGTGTCCACAGGAGAGCAAAGGCGAGGAAACAGAGAAACACAATGACTACTAAAATTGAGGCTGACCTCAAAGAGTTAGATGATTGTGTTGTAGTCACAGCAAGTAGAATGTTCAACCTAAAGTATCTGAGTTTAATTTGCTACATTTAGCCTTTGTTTATTTATACATCCAGAATATAGAATAACAGAGCCAACATCTGTATAACTGTCAGAGACAAAGTAATCATGCAAATTTATGGAATCCCCTAATGAATGAGTAAAAAGGATTTAAGTTTCAGGCAAAAATAATAATGAAAAAAAAAAAAAACCCAAAAACCAAAAAAACAAAAAGGCACGTGGAATTTAGAAGAAGAAGAAGGATAAAAAGAAAGAGAATGAAGCCCAGTTACCACGATTTCCTGTGACATTTCCTTCAAAACTAATAAGAATTCATTTCAAAAATTATACACATGCATTGACTTGACTTCTTTACCAGAATATATCTTTTCGATGTTTTACACACGTGTTTTTATTTCCAAGAGTATAAGTCCTCACTTTATTTCACTAACACATTAAATGTACTAGTTGTAAAGGCAGGGTCTAATTGTTCTATTAACTCTGTTTCTTCAAGTGCAAATTCTACTTGTTGAATTTGTTATTCTTTCATAAATTTGGATTTTCTTAAATATATGGTGATTCAGTTTATTGCAACATATTTTTGCAGCATTTTCTACAGTTTTTGAACTGCAGCTTTCTGAAGCAGCACCAGGTGACATCAGCTACCTGTATTGGTTGTCTTTTTCTAATGGTAGTCAAGAAGTACAGATGCTACTTCTCTTCTACTTTATCGTTTTGCCAGAGATCCATTTCAATTTCTTGTTTATTGATACTTCCCTTGTCTTACTTTCAGTGTAATAAATAATTATTTTTATAATAGTTCTATTGTTTCTGAGTTTGAAAGATATGGGGGGTGGGGAGGAATGCAACATGAATGCTGTCTACTACTTTGGAATTAGAAATTTTAAGAAAACTATACATACACCTGGAAATGATTCATTAAATATGATGAGAACCAGAGCTTCATAAATGCTACTTTATTCATAATAAGAGATAAAGAAAATTATTACTGCCCAATTAAAATTAAGTTTTATATTATATTATTTCCAATTTTCTATAATGGAAATCATGGTATGTACTTACTGGTTCTAAACTTCTGCTACTTATTCGTAAAATTCTAAGATCTTATTAGATTATCTTTAAAGATTTGTTTTCCCGTTGAATTATACATTTGGTTTCTCTCCAAATCCATTTAATTGAATAGAATGTCTGGAATCACATTCTGTTATAAAATAAAATAAAAGCAGCCTAAACTCTAGAGGAAAAACAACTTAATTAATTCATGAATATTAAAAAAGGATATTGCATCTGAACTTACTGGGTTGTGTGCAAACCAAAGAACCAAGCAAGTGAGTTTGTGTATACTAACACAAACAATATATATCTAGGCCATAAAGTGATAATCTATGTTTGAAATTCTGAAGTGAAGATAATATTTCAGTTATATTGATCTACTCAGGATTTGTCTTTTTCTTGTCATCATGATATTATATTTGTTTCATTAAAAATACCATTATAGGAAGAATCACACAACATCATATCCTTCTTGAAAGATGCAAGACCATATAACATTAAAATGTTGGGATTATCTGGATTCTTTTATATTTCATATTTGAAATTCTGTTGTTGTGACAAAAGGGAAGCATAAATGCTGAGTGCAGATCATCACCCAAAGTTTATTAAAACTAAAATTCATAACATGTACTGAATTCTTCCCATATGACAGGCATTTTGCTCACAGCATACATTGTCTTAGGAATATGTGCTAAATGGTCAAGTTCAGGGGTCAGGCCCTAATCTAACAGTTAGAATAAAATGTCACTGGGTGTCCTCTGCACCTCAGTCCCAGGTAGGCTGATGCAGTGACATAGCTAATGGTTGAAAGTCACATGTTCCAGGACAGCAGATGTGAGGTGACTGCACCCAAGAAATTGGAAAGTATCTGCTTGAGCAAACTTATCCCATGCATTGTCGAAGTTCTCAGTTATTGTCAAGAGAGTGTTTTGCTTATTTATTTTGCTTTTTGCACATATTATGGCATTCCCCTAGGTTCTGAGGAATGTTGAAGAAGTTTAAGATCACATTCAACTCCTTGAAGAGCTTAGATAAATGGTCTGGTGGGGGAACAAAACGCATTAAAAAATTACCAGCTATAGAGACCACCAAAATACACTAGAAGTTTATATAGAACCAGGTAGAGACACAAATGCTGAGAGGATTAATTTAAAGAAAGATGTTTTGGTCATGTTGAGTTGAAATAAGATTTGAGATGAACCTTGAAAAAGTTGAAAATTTAGCTTGGCAGGTATGAGAGTATCTACTTCCCTGGTGATTGGAAAGGCATAAATGATGTCTCCAGAATAAAAATAAACAGGAAATGTTCATAGAATGTTAGCATACTTCAGTGTAGAGATGATATTAGGCAGTATTTACAAATTTGTGTAAAGGATAAAATGTGACTAAGCCATTTGAAGAACTGGATTATCAAACTGATGTATTTAAATGTGAGAGATTGTACTGAGTAGTTTTCTTATATGATGAAGGGGGGGGGGGAGAAAGAAAGGAAAACGCTATTTTTATTTACTTTTCTGTATCAGACACTGTGCTAGGCTTATCTGCTGCATTCATCTCAACAAATCTGAAAAGGTAGGCGATAATGTGAACTGATAGACAACTACTGGGACTTAGAAATGGATAAATTAAAAAATAAAAAAAAAAAAAGAAATGGATAAATTGCCCAAGGTTAAAAAGTGGGTAACGTAGAACCAGGATTCAAAGCCAGGTGTGCTTGCCTATAAAATCTGTTTTTCCCCTATAGCATGGAGCACACAGTGGCCAAGTGTTTAGAATATTTCTGACTTAGGTTCTATATTTTAATAACAGGTACACATAGAGACATATATATATTTATGCCTGTGTATATATCTATATATGTCTCTCTGTATATCAATATATATGTATATACCCTCCTGGGAGTATATGTATGATTATAACTCTTCCTGTGAAAATATATACGTACATAGATATATGTATATGTGTATATATTGGGTTGGCCAAAAAGTTCGTTCGGGTTTTTGGTACACCCCTATGAAAGCCCGAACGAACTTTTTGGCCAATCCAATACATTTATTCGTTTGACAAATACATATCGAATAACTAATATGTGTACGCAAGTTGAGTGACTTGCAAATGTGAATCTAGCCCTATCCTTTCTGTTAGCTCAAAATTTTTATCAAAAATTGGGACCAACAAATCTCAATGCTAATCTTATGTGTAAGGGAAATCTCTGCTTATGCAAAGGAATGAAACATTAATATAGACCTAAATGTTTTAAGTTTTTGTTTTATATGTGTATCTTATTATAATTCTTATTTTATCTTTCTTCCAAGTATTTTTGTTTAGAATTAAAAGCAACACAACCTTTTTTTTTTTTTTTACCATAAAATGTTTTATTGCTAACCCTCAATTAAAACTTATAAAAGGGAATAAAAAGAAAAACAATGTCAGGGATCCTTCAGAAGTCCATTCATGTACTATACCCAATTCTCCCCAATTATTACCATTTGCCTTCTTGCACAGAACATCCTGCAATATTTGCCAAGTACCTTTTAGAATCACAATCAAAGAATAAAAGTGAACCTCAGTGATTTTTGGCTCGTGTAGATACTCTGTTCAGTAGCAGCTTGCGGCATTGATTTGCCCCAATGGAATGTTGTTTCCGGAAAGAGGGTGAATGAATCACTTTTATGGGCATAGAGTCTTTCTCTGCACGTAATCTTGCATTATTAATGGCTGATTCAATTTTGCTGGCTAGAATTAGAGTTCTTTCTAGGGTAAGGTTAAATTTAAGTAGCTGTCTTGTGAATTCCTGTATGACCAACCATTAGTATTATTTAGACCCAGAGCATTTCATTTTTCTTTTCCATATATTTGAATATGTTCTTAATTTCTATGTTAACTTCTGAAAATATTTTTAGCATTTGTAATGCAATACTAAGACATGGACTTTGGAGTCAGACACACCTGGATTTGATTCCTGGATCTATCATTTAAGCTTCATAATCTTGACAGTGTTACTATTGCTAAGGCACATTTTCTTTGTTTCAGAAATAAGGGATGAAGTGACCTATCTAGTTAGAGTTATTGTAAGGATGAGAGAAGATAATAAAAGTTCCTAGTATGGTTCTTGGCATTTAGTAAGCCCATAATAATTTGCCAGACACTGTTACGTTAAGCAATCAGCAATAAACATGGCAACTATTCAAGTTCAAAAATACCAACACAGGTCTAAATTATCATTCCATAAGGATTTGTTTTTGTTTTCTTGCTCTTTCAAGTTCACAGTTACATTTTATTTTTATATTTAGTGAACAGTTATTAATTGGACAACTTCTATATGTGTGGCAATATGCTAAATATTTGGGTGCCTTGCAATTCCAATCATTAAGGGATTTGCATCTATCTGAAAGGGAAAGATCAGAAAACATGAAGGTGTGAATAATGCAAATCATAGATATACACATGTTGCATTGTGTGGTAGAGAGAATGAATGTACCAGAATTAAAGAAGAAGAAAATGGATAAAGATGAAAATTTAATATAGTCAGGAAAGGCTTGACAAAGGACTTAGGAACTCAGTTATGATCTTGAAAGGTAGTTACAATTTCTATAAACAGCTGGGAAAAGGTACATTTGTATAATTTATGAAGGAATAAAGACATTTGTGTCTCACTCACAGAAACTTGGAGTTAAGGATATATACATACACAATTCCCCGCCCCACCCCAGTACAGAGACCCAGAAAATTTATGTTGCTTGCTCAGGTACTTAACAATTAGTCAGTGGTAAATCTCAAATTGTTGTCTAGGTCTCCTGCTCCTGTTTCAGTACTTTTTTACTGCAATGTGTTGGGTGAGTAAGCCTTCAAAAGCTTCTTGAATTATTCATATAAAATATGGACAATCCTGTCTTATTGCATAAGGCCATTTCCATTTATAGATATTAAGACTTTTCTTGTATTCAGCCTCTCAATGACTAATTCCTGCACCATCAATTTCAGTACTGTGCTGGAGCTGAATCCTACAAGTTCATGAAAGTCAATTATGTGCATCGCTTCCCAAGTCCATGTTCAGTGATGTCACACTGGTAGTTTGAAAACAGCCATGGTGGGAGTATTTGCACCATGGAAACGAGCAAATGTTACATATTATGAGGTTTTTTTTTCCTTCTGGGGAGTCGGTTGATAAACATTTACCAGCACATCACTACATAGTAAATTCTATATAATCCCACTATTAATGTAGCTAAAAATATAAAATTATGTTTTTAATTTAAACAAATGGACTTTAGAGTGAGATGTTGAAAGGTCAAAGAAATAATAGTGTTTGAATGAAAGTAGCAAAAATAGATGAATTATTAAGTTCTACCAGAAGATTCACTCATAATTAAAGAGGAACAGTGTTTTGGCATATAATGCATATGGAATTTGCAACTGTAAATTTTAAGTATCTATGTAAATTTACATAAACTAAATAGAAATAACCTACCAAGAATAGATAAATTCTGTCCCAGAAACTCAAAGCCATTTCTGTTTCAGAAAATCTATAAATTTACTCTGGTATTAATCAGTTGATAGAATATAAAAATAATGATTATTTCAATAAATGAAGATAAAGTGTTTAATTATAAAATCTTAGTGATTAGGTATAATAGGATAATGTCATATGCAAGCTACATATAGAAAAATACAGGCTTTCTTTCATAAAGTAAATAATAATTGCAAAATATATTCATTACATATGCTCAACAAAAATATGCTATTTTATATATGTAGACATAGACCTGGAAAATTATACTGAAAACATCAACCAGATATCACATTGTGTGTGATTTTTCCTTCTTTAGAATTGTCCCTATTTTTAAAATTTCTCCACAGTGAAACATTTAGACTACGTAGATGGTGAAAATTATGAAAATAAAATATAGAGATGAGACATTGCTCACGACAACAACAAAAACTTAAAGTATCCAAGAGTAGTTTAAATGAGAAAAAAATTAAAGTTAAAATTAGATAAATCCTAAATGTATAAGAATAAAAAGGAGGATGAGGAAAAGAAGGAGAAAGGAATAATCAGAGTAACAAGTATTTTATTAGTGTTGACATGGGAAAAAAAACTAGAAATAAATAAAAATACTTTTAACAGTAGTATCTTAGTGGTATGATTATATGTGTTTGGTTTTCATTCTATATACTTAAAAATTAATTTCCAATTTTTTGCAGCATACATGAATTATTTAATTTTATTTTTAATATTTAATAGGAAAAGATGTTACATAGTTTACTTCTTCAAGTCTCTCAAGGCCTCTAGCAGGAATGCTCTCCAACCACATTGCAACCCCCAAACTTTTTGTACATGACTGATCTCCCCCATTATTCAGGTCTTGGAGGTGATCCTTGACTGTCCTACTTCATATGAACCAATCACAGTAGATACTTCAGCATTTTGTCTGTCCTACCACAATGAAAAGTACATATTTATTTACTTACATACATGTCAATGGTCTCTTTCTTCTTCACTTACCATAAACTCCAAAAGAGAAGTGATTGTTTCTGTTTTATTCACAAATACGTAGTCATTTCTTAGCACAATGACTGGCACACTAGGTTAAGCACTCAATAATATTTTTGAATAAATATATAAACCAGGAAAATGAAATTGTAACATAGGTTGAGGGTACAATTGAAAATCTATAGGTGTAAAACAAAAAGCGATTTGCAGGGACAAAACACAAATATGATTGCAAATTCTATCATCATGAAATGGGTCACTGGTGTCCAGATATTTTTTTTCTTTTTACCACTTTTTACTATTTTTTATTGAGATTTGCTATTCTCAAACCTGAAATATAGCCATATCACATAAGAAAAGAATACATAAATGTTTTTGAAATAATGCCGGCACCAGAAGCAGCACTTGGGTGAGGTGAATGAGGCATCTAAGGCACACAGCGTAAGAAGACACTCAGTCTCAGGCTGGTGCAAACCCCAGACCTGAACCCGCATGATGCTGGGAATGAATGCGTCCTTGAATTTTGTACTCCAGGGGTGTCACTTGTCTCACCCTAGTGGCTCTGGTGATTGATCTATTTATCTTCTCTATAAACCTATCTTCGAAGGAGCAAAGGGGGCCTCTCTAGGTTCTCTCAGCTTGTTAACCATATTCTTCATGAAGGCCCCTCCCTCTGTATTCGGATTCCTTTCCCTCTCTTGATCTCCTGCCAAACTCACGGAACAAAACTTCTATGTTAGCTAGACCTATCTGTTTCCTTTCCTCCAATATTGCTATATATGGCCAAGTTTTTTGGCTACACTGTAGGTTTCTGCTACCCAGCCTTAGCTGGCCCATACTGAGACTGTTGCTTATTCTTTTTAAATATTTTCCTCACTGACTGTCAGACTAGAGATTGCGAACTAGAGGTCTTGGGTCTTAATTCAATGCATAGGCATTTTTCTTTTCTTTTATGGTGCTTAATTTTTAAGTACTTCCCAACATTAAAAAAATGGCAATTTACATAAAACTTCAGATGCATGAAATCTCAAGAAGCAAAACCAAAACCAAACCATAAAAGGAAGATCTGGCAAGAGTACATTCTTTTAATGCGTGGCTATAATAACCTGGAACTTTCTTACCACTCTACTAAAATGCATTTCTTAGCTGCCAATGAGCTTACTACTGACAAAAACAAAGGTTTCTTCCCAGTTTTCAATTAATTTCAGACATCTGCAGTATTTTCCAATGATACTCAGTTTCTATGCATTATAACTCTTGTGGAATTTTCACAATGGGACATGGAGACCTCCCTCTTCTTTTTACCAAATATAAGTTACTGCTCAACTCATTCCAGGAAACACGAGATACCAAACCCTTCCACATTATGACTGTAGGTACATTTTAATGCTGACAAAGTGTCCCTCCAACATGAGTCACCCCTAGCACTAGTATTATTATTTTTATAATCCTGTAACTTCTCATAAAAACTTCACATGTCGTATCTTCCAAAATCTGTTGGTAAGTTCCCATGTATGCATCCCATAGAATTAGATATTTATGCATTCTGTGAATAACAAAGTGTGATACTTAAATAAATTTGAGAAGATTTTAAACAAAGGTGAAACGATTTCAAAAGAACTTATCAAAGTCTTTAAAATACTAATTATGGGAGAGTTGGAGTTAAGGACTCAAACTCTAGACTTGGGATTGCTACGTTCAAATTCCAGTGCCACTCTTTCCTATCTTTGTGGCCAAGAGTCATACTCATTATCTTTTCACCAAAGGATTTTTTCAGCCACATCCTTGATGTTTTCTCCAGAAAGTGTTTTCTAGCATTTTTAAATATGGATAGGCTGAGAATTTTCTGAATATTCATATTCTGTTTCTTTTAGGCTTAACAATTCCTTCTTCAATTCATCTCTCTCCTCTTGCATTTACTATAAACAATAAGGAGAACCCAAGCCTGCATGTTCAACACTTTACTTAGAAATTTCCTCAGGTAAATATCCCAGTTCATCTCAAACAGGTTCTACTTTCCACAAAACACTGAAATGCAATTCATCCAAGGACTTTGCCACTTTATAACAAGGATCACCTTTTCTCCAGTTTCCAAAAACATATTTCTTATTTCCACTTGAGACCTCATAAGAGAATCACCTTTAAATTTTTATTTTTCTACCAATAGTCTCTTCAAGGCAATCTAGGCTTTTTCTAACATGCACCTCCAAACTCTTCCAGCCTTTGCCCATTATCCATTTTTCCACAAAGTCACTTTCACACTTTTAGGTATTTGTTACAGCAGCACCCGCTTCTAGATACCAAAATCTGTATTAGTTTGCTAGGGTTGCCATAACAAAATGCCACAGACTGAGTGGCTTAAAAAACAGAAATTTATTTTCTCATAGTTCTGGAGGCTGGAAGTTTAAGATCAAGGTGTCAGCAGGTTGGATTTCACCTGACGCCTTTCTTCCTGGTTTGCAGATGGCAGTTTCTTGCTGTGTCCTCACATGGCCTTGTTCTGTGTATGTATATCCTTGGTGTCTCAGCCTCTTTTTATTTTTATTCTTTTTTAACATCTTTATTGGAGTATAATTGCTTTACAATGGTGTGTTAGTTGCTGTTGTATAACAAAGTGAATCAGATATACATATACATACATCCCATTAACTCCTCCCTCTTGTGTCTCCCTCCCACCCTCCCTATCCCACCCCTCTAGGTGGACACAAAGCACTGAGCTGATCTCCCTGTGCTATGCATCTGCTTCCCACTTGCTATCTATTTTGCATGTGGTAGTGTATATGTGTCCATACCACCCTCTCACTTCGTCCAAGCTTACCCTTCCCCCTCCCAGTGTCCTCAAGTCCATTCTCTATGTCTCCGTCTTTATTCCTGAACTGCGCCTAGGTTCTTCAGAATTTTTTTTTTTTTTTTTTTAGATTCCATATATATGTGTTAGCATATGGTATCTGTTTTTCTCTTTCTGACTCACCTCACTCTGTATGACAGACTCTAGGTCCATCCACCTCACTACATATAACTCAGTTTTGTTTCTTTTTATGGCTGAGTAATATTCCATTGTACATATGTGCCACATCTTCTTTATCCATTCATCTGTCGATGGACACTTAGGTTACTTCCATGTCCTGGCTGTTGTAAATAGAGCTGCAATGAACATTGTGGTGCATGACTCTTTTTGAATTATGGTTTTCTCAGGGTATGTGCCCAGTAGTGGGTTTGCTGGGTCATATGGTAGTTCTATTTTTAGTTTTTTAAGGAACCTCCATACTGTTCTCCATAGTGGCTGTATCAATTTACATTCCCACCAACAGTGCAAGAGGGTTCCCTTTTCTCCACGCCCTCTCCAGCATTTATTCTTTGTAGAGTTTTTGATGATGACCATTCTGACTGGTGTGAGGTGATACCTCATTGTAGTTTTGATTTGCATTTCTCTAATGATTAGTGATGTTGAGTATCCTTTCATATATTTGTTGGCAATCTGTATATCTTCTTTGGAGAAATGTCCGTTTAGGTCTTCTGCCCACTTTTGGATTGGATTGTTTGTTTTTTTGATATTGAGTGGCATGAGTTGCTTGTATATTTTGGGGATTAATCCTTTGTCAGTTGCTTCATTGGCAAATATTTTCTCCCATTCTGAGGGTTGTCTTTTCGTCTTGTTTGTGGTTTCCTTTGTTGTGCAAAAGCTTTTAAGTTTCATTAGGTCCCATTTGTTTATTTTTGTTTTTATTTCCATTTCTCTAGGAGGTGGGTCAAAAAGGATCTTGCTGTGATTTATGTCATGGAGTGTTCTGCCTATGTTTTCCTCTAAGAGTTTTATAGTGTCTGGCCATACATTGAGGCCTTTAATCCTTTTTGAGTTTATTTTTTGTGTATGGTGTTAGGGAGTGTTCTAAGTTCATTCTTTTACATGTAGCTGTCGAGTTTTCCCAGCACCACTTATTGAAGAGGCTGTCTATTCTCCATTGTATATTCTTGCCTCCTTTATCAAAGATAAGGTGACCATATATGCATGGGTTTAACTCTGGGCTTTCTATACTATTCCATTCATCTATATTTCTGTTTTTGTGCCAGTACCATACTGTCTTGATTACTGTAGCTTTGTAATATAGTCTGAAGTCAGGGAGCCTGATTCCCCCAGCTCCGTTTTTCTTTCCAAGGTTGCTTTGGCTATTCGGGGTCTTTTGTGTTTCCATACAAATTGTGAAATTTTTTGTTCTACTTCTGTGAAAAATGCTGTTGGTAGAGTCATAGGGATTGCATTGAATCTGTAGATTGCTTTGGGTAGTATAGTCATTTTCACAATGTTGATTCTTCCAGTCCAAGGACATGGTATATCTCTCCATCTGTTTGTATTATTTTTAATTTCTTTCATCAGTGTCTTATAGTTTTCTGCATACAGGTCTTTTGTCTCCTTAGGTAGGTTTATTCTTAGGTATTTTATTCTTTTTGTTGAAGTGGTAAACGGGAGTGTTTCCTTAATTTCTCTTTCAGATTTTTCATCATTAATGTATAGGAATGCAAGAGATTTCTGTGCATTAATTTTGTATCCTGCTACTTTACCAGATTAATTGATTAGCTCTAGTAGTTTTCTGGTAGCCTCTTTAGGATTCTCTATGTATAGTATAATGTCATCTGCAAACAGTGACAGTTTTACTTCTTCTTTTCCACTTTGAATTCCTTTTATTCCTTTTTCTTCTCTGATTGTTGTGGCTAAAACTTCCAAAAGTATGTTGAATAAAAGTGGTGAGAGTGGGCAACCTTGTCTTGTTCCTGATCTTAGTGGAAATGGTTTTAGTTTTTCACCATTGAGAAAGATGTTGGCTATGGGTTTGTCATATATGGGCTTTATTATGTTGAGGTAAGTTCCCTCTATGCCTACTTTCTGGCAGGTTTTTATCATAAATAGGTGTTGAATTTTGTCGAAAGCTTTTTCTGCATCTGTTGAGATGATCATATGGTTTTTCTCCTTCAATTTGTTAACATGGTTTATCACACTGATTTATTTGCATATATTGAAGAATCCTTGCATTCCCGGGATAAACCCCACTTGATCGTGGTGTACGATCCTTTTAATGTGCTGTTGGATTCTGTTTGCTAGTATTTTCTTGAGGATTTTTACATCTATGTTCATCAGTGATATTGGTCTATAGTTTTCTTTTTTTGTGACATCTTTGCCTGGTTTTGGTATCAGGGTGATGGTGGCCTCGTTGAATGAGTTTGGGAATGTTCCTCCCTTTGTTATATTTTGGAAGAGCTTGAGAAGGATGGGTGTTAGCTCTTCTCTAAATGTTTGATAGAATTCGCCTGTGAAGCCCTCTGGTCCTGGGCTTTTGTTTGTTGGAAGATTTTTAAACACAGTTTCAATTTCAGTGCTTATGATTGGTCTGTTTATATTTTCTATTTCTTCCTGGTTCAGTCTCAGAAGGTTGTGCTTTTCTAAGAATTTGTCCATTTCTTCCAGGTTGTGCATTTTATTGACATATAGTTGCTTGTAGTACTCTCCCATGATCCTTTGTATTTCTGCAGTGTCAGTTGTTACTTCTTTTTCATTTCTAATTCTATTGATTTGAGTCTTCTCCCTTTTTTTCTTGATGAGTCTGGCTAATGGTTTATCAATTTTGTTTATCTTCTCAAAGAACCAGCTTTCAGTTTTATTGACCTTTGTTATTGCTTCCTTCATTTCATTCTGATCTGATCTTTATGATTTCTTTCCTTCTGTTAACTTTTGGGTTTTTTTTGTTCTTCTCTCTCTAATTGCTTTAGGTGTAAGGTTAGGATGTTTATTTCAGATATTTTTTGTTTCTTGAGGTAGGATTGTACTGCTATAAACTTCACTCTTAGAACTGCTTTGCTGCATCCCATAGGTTTTGGGTTATCATGTTTTCATTGTCATTTGTTTCTGGTATTTTTTGATTTGCTCTTTGATTTCTTCAGTGATCTCTTGGTTATTTAGTAGTGTATTGTTTAGCCTCCATGTGTTTCTATTTTTTACAGATTTTTCCCTGTAATTGATATCTAGTCGCATAGCATTGTGGTCAGAAAAGTTACTTGATATGATTTCAATTTTCTTAAATTTACCAAGGCTTGATTTGTGACCCAGAATGTGATCTATTCTGGAGAATGTTCCATGAGCACTTGAGAAGTGTAATCTGCTGTTTTTGGATGGAATGTCCTATAAATATCAATTAAGTCCATCTTGTTTAATGTATCATTTAAAGCTTGTGTTTCCTTGTTTATTTTCATTTTGGATGATCTGTCCATTGGTGAAAGTGGGGTGTTAAAGTCCCCTACTATTATTGTGTTATGGTTGATTTCCCCTTTCATGGCTGTAGCGTTTGCCTTATGTATTGAGGTGCTCCTATGTTGGGTGCATAAATATTTACAATTGTTATATCTTCTTCTTGGATTGGTCCTTTGATCATTACGTAGTGTTCTTCTTTGTCTCTTGTAATAGTCTTTATTTTATAGTATATTTTGTCTGATATGAGAATTGCTACTCCAGCTTTCTTTTGATTTCCATTTGCATGGAATATCTTTTTCCATCCCCTCACTTTCAGTCTGTATGTTTCCCTAGGTCTGAAGTGGGTCTGTTGTAGACAGCATATGTACGGGTCTTGTTTTTGTATCCATTCAGCCAGTCTATGTATTTTGGTTAGAGCATTTAATCCATTTACATTTAAGGTAGTGATCGATATGTATTATCCTATTACCATTTTCTTAATTGTTTTGGGTTTGTTATTGTAAGTCTTTTCCTTCTCTTGTGTTTCCTACCTAGAGAAGTTCCTTTAGCATTTGTTGTAGAGCTGGTTTGGTGGTGCTGAATTCTCTTAGCTTTTGCTTATCTGTAAAGGTTTTAATTTCTCTGTCGAATCTGAATGAGATCCTTGCTGGGTAGAGTAATCTTGGTTGTAGGTTCTTCCCTTTCATCACTTTAAATATGTCCTGCCGCTCCCTTCTGGCTTGCAGTGTTTCTGCTGAAAGATCAGCTAACGTTATGGGCATTCCCTTGTACATTAATTGTTCCTTTTTCCTTGCTGCTTTTAATATTGTTTCTTTGTATTTAATTTTTCATAATTTGACTAATATGTGTCTTGGCGTGTTTCTCCTTGCATTTATCCTGTATGGGACTCTCTGCACTTCCTGGTCTTGATTGACTATTTCCATTCCCATATTAGGGAAGTTTTCAACTATAATCTCTTCAAATATTTTCTCAGTCCCTTTTTTTTTTCTCTTCTTCTTCTGGGACCCCTATAATTCGAATGTTGGTGCATTTAATGTTGTCCCAGAGGTTCTGAGATTGTCCTCAATTCTTTTCATTCTTTTATCCTTATTCTGCTCTGCAGTAGTTGTTTCCACTATTTTATCTTCCAGGTCACTTATCCGTTTTTCTGTCTCAGTTATTCTGCTATTGATCCCTTCTAGAGAATTTTTAATTCCATTTATTGTGTTGTTAATCATTGTTTGTTTGCTCTTTAGTTCTTCTAGGTCCTTGTTAAACGTTTCTTGTATTTTCTCCATTCTATTTCCAAGATTTTGGATCATCTTTACTATCATTACTCTGAATTCTTTTTCAGGTAGACTGCCTGTTTCCTCTCCATTTGTTTGGTCTGGTGGGTTTTTACCTTACTCCTTCATTTGCTGCGTATTTCTCTGTCTTCTCATTTTGCTTAACTTACAGTGTTTGGGGTCTCCGTTTTGCAGGCTGCAGTTTCTTAGTTCCCGTTGTTTTTGGTGTCTGCTCCCAGTGGGTAAGTTTGGTTCAGTGGGTTGTGTAGGCTTCCCGATGGAGGGGACTGGTGTCTGTGTTCTGGTGGATGAGCCTGGATCTTGTCATTCTGGTGGGCAGGACCATGTCCGGTGGTGTGTTTTGGGGTGCCTGTGAACTTATTATTTTAGGCAGCCTCTCTGCTAATGGGTGGGGTTGTGTTCCTGTCTTGCTAATTGTTTGGCATAGGGTGTCCAGCACTGTAGCTTGCTGGTTGTTGAGTGGAGCTGGGGCTTAGCGTTGAGATGGAGATCTCTGGGAGAGCTTTCACTGTTTGATGTTACATGGGGCTGGGAGGTCTCTGGTGGTCAAATGTCCTGAACTCGTCTCTCCCACCTCAAAGGCACAGCCCTGACACCTGGCTGGAGCACCAAGACCCTGTCAGCCACATGGCACCACCTCAGGATCTCAGCACAAGGAAACAGGTATCTTTGCAACAGGAAGGAACCAACACCAACACCAAAGCTAGGTTACTCTGGCAACAGAGCTCCCAGCAATTTCATTCTTGTTACTGAATCTCCAGCTGAATGACCTGGTACAGGTTTCTTAACATCTCTGCAGCTCTGCTTTCTCACCTTCCCTGCAGGGTTGAAGAGCGCAGCAGAGGAGCCTTCACTTTTCTCCCTGCACTGGGTCCTTGGAGAACCAATAAGAAGGCCCATCTTATTGGATTAGGGCCCCACCCTTAAGACCACATTTAACCTTAATTACCCCTTTAAAGGCTCTATCTCCAAACACAGTCACATTTTTGAGATACACTTGAGGTTAGGTCTTCAACATATGACTTTTAGGGGACATAATTTAGTCCTCAACACCTGCTATTCTTTCCATGTAATTTTGAGAGCTCCCAGGAAAAGGAGGCATCTGTTTACAAACAAAGCTACTCAAGTTCTTGTGTTCCACAGTGAGCACTAACACCTAAAGAGGCACTTGAGAGCCACATACCACCAGTGTCATTGACACTGCTGTTGCCCCACGTGGCCAGCCCACAGTGGTGCCACCCAAACAGCTCCACAACAGATAAAAAACTTCTCATGCACAAAAGAGCACTATAGTCCTCCAGCCCTTACTGAGGACTGAATCTTGTGAAATTTGTCAAAAATTGGGGAAAATTTTCTCCCCTCATAAGATTCAGACCAGTCCACAAGGCTGGCCCAGGAAATTTGTGCCCCCCCCCCTTCATCTTGTCCCTGTGATATATTGAACTACTGTTGTCATTTCTTCACTAGCCTATATCTATACCCATCTACTCTACACTACATCTAAATCCATCTCCTGGTGGACAGAGTATATTTCCTATCCTGATGACATTAGGCTTGGCCACTTGACTTGCATTGGCCAATGTGATATTGGCATAGGTAGCAAAGGCAGAAGACTTAAATGACCTTGCATGGTTTGGCTTGTCTGTTTTGCTCCGGGAATTTGCCATGAGAAGAATTTTCCCTAGTAATTGATGTCCCATCAACCTGTTCCCTAGAACAAGCCACATGGAATAGATCTGAGCCCAACTGATAACCTGGAGGTGGGCTCAGCTTATCCACAGCCTGAAGTAGACCACCCAATGGAGAAGCTTAGATCAGCTCAGACTGCATTCAACTTCTTGACCTGTGAGCATGTGAATAAATGTTTATTATTGTAAGTCACTGTATTTTGGGATTTTATTATATGGGGTTATTGTTGATAATGGCCAACTGAGACAGTATGTAGGGAAGGTGCATAAAATTTTCCTCCTTGAGGTCTCTTCCATTATTCGTGTAACATAAATGAAGTCAATATACACTTAGGGGCATCTCACCAGTTCTTCAGACACACTCAGATTCAGGATTCCAGGGTAACAGACTTCAAATCACAGTCTCAGCAAGGAACGCTGCTTCATGTACTTTCACTATTAAAGGTGGATTTCTTATTTTTCACAAATTCATACGTCTTATTAAGGCTAGAAGTCACAGTAAAGATCATACTGTAACTCTTCCCAATAGATGAAATATCAGAGGCCCAGGGAGGAAAATTATTTACATGAGGCCACATTACAAGACAATGGCAGCTCCAGGACTGGGTCTCTTGTCTCCTAACCCAGGATTCTTCTGTTGTGACTATCATAATTTCTCAGGTTTATGAAAACTATCCAGTGAAACATTTTTATTGAAAGCTTTCATAATGGCAACTAACTTACTCAGGAATTCCCTGATTAGATCGTGTCAATTATTTTTATGGTTTTCTTCAAGGTCAATCTTGGATAATTTTGACCCAGATTTTGATGTCAAACTTAACTAAAAGGAGTATTTTAGTGAAAGAGAGTAAGATCCATTAAATGTAATGAACCAAGCCAAACATTGAGATCTATAAAGTGCCTGGGAACCTCTGAACGGTCACTTACTTAAATTTGTTCATTCTCCTTGCTAAGGAGTCATCTAGAAAGATGCACTAAAAGGAACATTATTAATAATATTTGCTTGCTTTCCAGTATTCAGATTTTCAATTGCTAAGGAAAAATGTTAGAATTCTGAGGGGAAATATCGCTTATGTTATTTGAAGGGAAAACTTAACAATACTTAAAAGCAAAATATGCATCCATGTGACAAGAGCATTTGCTGTTATATTGCATTTTTCTACAAATTCTGAGCTTAAGTTTCTTGAAAACTGATAATGGGATAAAAAAGTGAAATTTTTAAGAAACATCTTTGTCTTCATAGGCAATATGACAGTTGCAGTTTTGCATATCAGTTTTTCTTTTCCTCAGTGTAGGCACTGTTGCACATTATTTTTTGAGATCAGATTTTGTAATCATACTATCTGCATCTGCATTTGACTCTAAGTTCTGTCAGTTATTAATTGAAAAATAAAGGAAAATTGCTTACCTCTTTGTGCATCAGTTTTTTCACTTGCAAGCTAAAGGTAATAATAATAATACCGATCACAGAGAGTTGTTTTAAGACATTAATTCATTCCATGAGTAATTTTTGTTGAGTGCCTACTATCTTCCAGACATTGTTTCTCTAGGTACTTGAGCTACATGAATGAATGAAACTGACAAAGATCTATACTATTGTGGAGCTTATATTCTAGAGCATAGATAGACAATAAAAAAGAAGCCTAATAAATGAGTAACATTTGGTATACTCAGCCATAAGTATTATGGCAACAAACAAAAGTTCACCAAGGTAAATAGAATCAAGAGTGTTAAAGGAAGGGGTGGGTTGCAATTTAAAATAAATTAGTGGGATAGACTTCATTGAGAAAGTGTCTTTTGAGCAATGCCTTGAAGAAGGTGACTGCAAAGTCATGCATATATCTGAGGAAATCTTTTATGGCTGAGGGAACAACTTCAGGGACCAATTCTCCTCAGATGGGGCAGGAGTTAATGAGAGTGTGGAAACTGAAGCTCAAGAATGTTAAGTGGAGAGGGCAAATAGCAGAAGCAGGAAAAACAACAATCCTGCAGCCTGTGGAGCAAAAACCACATTCACAGAAAGATAGACAAGATGAAAAAGCAGAGGGCTATGTACCAGATGAAGGAACAAAATAAAGCTGAGGAAAACAACTAAATGAAGTGGAGATAGGAAACCTTCCAGAAAAAGAATTCAGAATAATGATAGTGAAGATGATCAAGGACTTCGGAAAAAGAATGGAGGCAAAGATCAAGAAGATGCAAGAAATGTTTAACAAAGATCTAGAAGAATTAAAGAACAAACAAACAGAAATGAACAACACAATAACTGAAATGAAAAATACACTAGAGAGAATCAATAGCAGAATAACTGAGGCAGAAGAACGGATAAGTGACCTGGAAGACAGAATGGTGGAATTCACTGCTGCAGAACAGAATAAAGAAAAAAGAATGAAAAGAAATGAAGACAGCCTAAGAGACCTCTGGGACAACATTAAATGCAACAACATTTGCATTATAGGGGTCCCAGAAGGAGAAGAGAGAGAGAAAGGACCCGAGAAAATATTTGAAGAGATTATAGTCAAAAACTTCCCTAACATGGGAAAGGAAATAGCCACCCAAGGCCAGGAAATGCAGAGAGTCCCATACAGGATAAACCCAAGGAGAAACATGCCAAGACACATAGTAATCAAATTGGCAAAAATTAAAGACAGAAATTATTGGAAGCAGCAAGGGAAAAATGACAAATAACATACATGGGAACTCCCATAAGGTTAACAGCTGATTTCTCAGCAGAAACGCTACAAGCCAGAAGGGAGTGGCATGATATATTTAAAGTGATGAAAGGGAAGAACCGACAACCAAGATCACTCTACTAGCAAGGATCTCATTCAGATTCAATGGAGAAATCAAAAGGTTTACAGACAAGCAAAAGCTAAGAGAATTCAGCACCACCAAACCAGCTCTACAACAAATGCCAAAGGAACTTCTCAAAGTGGGAAACACAAGAAAAGAAAAGGACCTACAAAAACAAACCTAAAACAATTAAGAACATGGTCATAGGAACATACATATTGATAATTACCTTCAACGTGAATGGATTAAATGCTCCAACCAAAAGATACAGGTTTGCTGAATGGATACAAAACAAGACCCATATATATCCTGTCTCCAAGAGACTTCAGACCTAGGGACACATTCAGACTGAAAGTGAGGGGATGGAAAAAGATATTCCATACAAATGGAAATCAAAAGAAAGCTGGTGTAGCAATATGCATATCAGATAAAATAGACTTTAAAATAAAGAATGTTACAAGAGACAAGGAAGGACATTACATAATGATCAAGGGATCAATCCAAGAAGAAGATATAAAATTATAAATATATATTCACCCAGCATAGGGGTACCTCAATACATAAGGCAACTGCTAACAGCTCTAAAAGAGGAAATCAACAGTAACACAATAATAGTGGGGGACTTTAACACCTTACTTACACCAGTGGACAGATCATCCAAAGAGAAAATTAATAAGGAAACACAAGCTTTAAATGACACAATAGACCAGATAGATTTAACTGATATTTATAGGACATGCCATCAAAAACAGCAGATTACACTTTCTTCTAAAGTGTGCACGGAACATTCTCCAGGATAGATCACATCTTGGGTCACAAATCAAGCCTCAGTAAAGAAAATTGAAATCATATCAAGCATCTTTTCTGACCACAACGCTATGAGATGAGAAATCAATTACAGGGAAAAAAACGTAAAAAACACAAACACATGGACGCTAAACAATAAGTTACTAAATAACCAAGGCATCACTGAAGAAATCAAAGAGGAAATCAAAAGATACCTAGAGACAAATGATAATGAAAACTCGATGATCCAAAACCTATGGGTGCAGAAAGGCAGTTCTAAAAGGGAAGTTTATAGCTATACAAGCCTACCTCAAGAAACAACAAAAAAATCTCAAATAAACAATCTAACCTTACACCTAAAGGAACTAGAGAAAGAAGAACAAACAAAACCCAAAGTTACCAGAAGGAAAGAAATCATAAAGATCAGAGCAGAAATAAATGAAACAGAAACAAAAAAAACAGTAGCAAAGATCAAATAAAACTAAAAGCTGGTTCTTTGAGAAGATAAACAAAATTGATAAACCATTAGCCAGACTCATCAAGAAAAAGAGGGAGAGGACTCAAATCAATAAAATTAGAAATGAAAAAGGAGAAATTACAACAGACACCGCAGAAATACAAAGCATCCTAAGACACTACTACAAGCAACTCTATGCCAATAAAATGCACAACCTGGAAGAAATGGACAAATTCTTATAAAGCTATAACCTTCCAAGACTGAACCTGGAAGAAATAGAAAATATGAACAGACCAATCACAAGTAATGAAATTGAAACTGTGATCAAAAATTGTCCAACAAACAAAAGTCCAGGACCAGATGGCTTCACAGGTGAATTCTATCAAACATTTAGAGAAGAGTTAACACCCATCCTTCTCAAACTCTTCCAAAAAATTGCAGAGGAAGGAACATTCCCAAACTCATTCTATGAAGCCACCATCACCCTGACACCAAAACCAGACAAAAAAAGAAAATTACAGACCAATATCAATGATGAATATAGATGCAAAAATCCTTAACAACATATTAGCAAACAGAATCCAACAACACATTAAAAGGATAATACACCATGATCAAGTGGGTTTTATCCCAGGGATGCAAGGATTCTTCAATATACGCAAATCAATCAATGTGATACACCATATTAACAAATTGAAGAGTAAAAACCATATGATCATCTCAATAGATGCAGGAAAAGCTTTTGACAAAATTCAATACCCATTTATGATAAAAACTCTCCAGAAAGTGGGCATAGAGGGAACCTACCTCAACCTAATAAAGGCCACATACGACAAACCCACAGCAAACATCATTCTCAATGGTGAAAAACTGAAAGCATTTCCTCTAAGACCAGGAAAAAGACAACGATGTCAAATCTTGCCACTATTATTCAACATAGTTTTGGAAGTCCTAGCCACAGCAATCAGAGAAGAAAAAGAAATAAAAGGAATACAAATTGGAAAAGAAGAGGTAAAACTGTCACTGTTTGCAGATGACATTATACTATATATAGAGAATCCTAAAGATGCCACCAGAAAACTACCAGAGCTGATCAATGAATTTGGTAAAGTTGCAGGATACAAAATTAATGCACAGAAATCTCTTGCATTTCTATACACTAATGATGAAAAATCTGAAAGAGAAATTAAGGAAACACTCCCATTTACCCTTGTAACAAAAAGAATAAAATACCTAGGAATAAACCTATCTAGGGAGACAAAAGACCTGTATGCAGAAAACTATAAGACACTGTGAAAGAAATTAAAGATGATATCAACAGATGGAGAGATATACCATGTTCTTGGATTGGAAGAATCAATATTGTGAAAATGACTATACTACCCAAAGCAATCTACAGATTCAGTGCAGTCCCTATCAAATTAGCAATGGTATTTTTTACAGAACTAGAACAAAAAATCTTAAAATTTGTATGGAGACACAAAAGACCCCGAATAGCCAAAGCAGTCTTGAGGGGAAAAAACGGAGATAGAGGAATCAGACTCCCTGACTTCAGACTATACTACAAAGCTACAGTAATCAAGACAATATGGTACTGGCACAAAAACAGAAATATAGATCAATGGAACAGGATAGAAAGCCCAGAGATAAACCCACGCACCTATGGTCAACTAATCTATGACAAAGGGGGCAAGGGTATGCAATGGAGAAAAGACAGTCTCTTCAATAAGTGGTGCTGGGAAAACTGGACAGCTACATGTAAAAGAATGAAATTAGAACACTCCCTAACACCATACACAAAAATAAACTCAAAATGGATTAGAGACCTTAATGTAAGACCGGACACCATAAAACTCTTAGAGGAACACATAGGAAGAACACTCTTTGACACAAATCACAGCAAGATCTTTTTTGATCCACCTCCTAGAGTAATGGAAATAAAAACAAAAATAAACAAATGGGACCTAATGAAACTTCAAAGCTTTTGCAAAGCAAAGGAAACTACAAGCAAGACGAAAAGACAACCCTCAGAATGGGAAAAAATATTTGCAAATGAATCAACGGACAAAGGAGTAATCCAAAATATATAAAGAGCTCATGCAGCTCAATACTAAAAAAACAAACAACCCAATCCAAAAATCGGCAGAAGACCTAAATAGACATTTCTCCAAAGAAGACATGCAGATGTCCAAGAAGCACATGAAAAGCTGCTCAACATCACTAATTATTAGAGAAATGCAAATCAAAACTACAATGAGGTATCACCTCACACCAGTTAGAATGGGCATCATCAGAAAATCTACAAACAACAAATGCTGGAGAGGGTGTGGAGAAAAGGGAACCCTCTTGCACTGTTGGTGGGAATGTAAATTGATACAGCCACTATGGAGAACAGTATGGAGGTTCCTTAAAAAACTAACAATAGAATTACCATATGACCCAGCAATCCCACTACTGGGCATATACCCAGAGAAAACCATAATTCAAAAAGACACATGCACCCCAATGTTCATTGCAGCACTGTTTACAATAGCCAGGTCGTGGAAGCAACCTAAATGCCCATCGACAGATGAATGGATAAAGAAGATGTGGTACGTATATACAATGGAATATTACTCAGCCATGAAAAGGAACGAAATTCGTTCATTTGTAGAGACGTGGATGAATCTAGAGACTTTCATACAGAGTGAAGTAAGTCAGAAAGAGAAAAACAAATATCGTATATTAACGCATATATGTGGACTCTAGAAAAATGGTACAGATGAACCTGTTTGCAGGGCAGAAATTGAGACACAGATGTAGAGAACAAACGTATGGACACCAAGGGTGGAAAGCAGTGGCGGGTGGGGGTGGTGGTGGGATGAATTGGGAGATTGGGATTGACATGTATACACTGATGTGTATAAAATGGATGACTAATAAGAACCTGGTGTATAAGAAAATAAGTAAAATAAAATTTTTTAAAAAGTCATCTCTGTTGAGACTGATTATTGATGGTTAGGTTCAGGGAGGACACATTTTCAGGTGACTTCATCTTAAAATTGTTTGTGTTTCTGATGACATGGCCCAAACCAAAGCATTTAAAAAAAAAAAAAGTAACATTAAGTGATGTGCTCAAGTTTGGATGAATCTAAGTGAAAGATTATTTTGCAGGCTGGATAAAATATGTTCAGTCTTTAGCAAACAGACATACTCAGTGTCTCCCAACTTTCCCATATATATATATATGAGTGAACTAGTCCTACTCAGGAATGTTTAAAATAATTTGAGATCATGAACACCTCTATGTTTGAATTTCTCAATGTTTAAGTCTTCTGGGACAGAACCCAAATGCTCATGTATATAAATGTTCAACAGTCCTTTGGGCCCAATAAATAGAGCCTCCAACTGTAGCAGAAAGATTCTAAGATGGCCCCAACTATCCCCACCTCCTGATACTCATGCCCTCCTGTATCCCTCCCCTTGAGTATGAGTGGGACCTGTGACTTGCTTCTGACCAGAATATAACAAAGATGATGGAATATGTGTGATTATATGTACATCATTACTTTATATAAGATTGTAACGTCCATCTTGCTGTAAGAATTTCTCCCTTGCTAACTTTGAAAAGGTGAGCTGACTTGTTGAGAGCTGCCTTGTAGAAAAAGGCACAAAGAAGGACCTGAGGGTATAGTCTCCAGTCAACAGCCAGCAAGAAAATGAAGCTTTCACTCTGACAACCTGTAGGAATTTGGATTCTTCCAACAACCATATGAACTTGGAAGCAGGTCCTTCCCCATTTGAGCCTCAGATGAGAACCCAGCCCAAGCCAACACTTGGATTGCAGCCTTGCAGATGATCAAAGTAAGTTGTGCACAGACTCTTAACCCACAGAAACTATGAGATAATAACTATATGCTGTTTTAAGCCACAGTTTGTGGTAATTTGTTACACAGCAATAGACAACTAATTGACTTACACACCTTACTATAGTCCTATTTGAAGTAAGTTATATAGAAGGGAACTGAGGCAGTCATAGGAGGGTATGACTCAGATCTGCTTAAAAAGAGATCTGCTGCAAGGAGTGTAGTTAACCAAAAGCCTGCAGCTGCCACACTTTTGGGATCCACTGCGTTGCTCTCACTACTCTTCTCTTTCCCATCTCCCCCCACACACCCCCGCTCCTCCAGCCCCTGCCACCCCAGGCTGTTCTCAGCCAATGGCTGAATAATGCCTGGTAATATTAGAGCTGAGCCATTTCTGCCCAATGTGGGACTCCTGTAATGGTTAATCTTTGCTCTAAGGCACTCCATCAACCTGATTGCTATTTTCCCAGAACTCTATAGCAATCAGAGTCTCTTCCTCCTTTCCCCTCTCTGCTTCACAGTGTCAGATTGACACTGTGATCCAAACAACACCCCCCTCACTTATTCTTATTCATTCTTCATGGCACCTCCCCTCAAAAATCCCATGCCCTTTTTATTGTGTCTTGGCATCAGCTTTCCAGAGAACTAAAATTGACACAGGGACAGTTTTCCTTGTCTGGGACTTCAGCCTCAAGCTAGGCCAGAGAGGCAGTCTCATATACAGAGAAACACATGAAGGGTCAGTAGAGCTGCTTGCAGCCACAACTCTGCTGCTACCAATAATCCATGTTGACTCCGAGCCTGTCACTCCCTCCCTGGGGCTGCTTTGTTTTTGTTAAAATTAGTGTTGAATTAGATGATCTTTAATATTTCCCTTTTTCTTTCTACCTTCACTAAGTGTAAAAGGAGAGCAGGTACTAAAAATGACTTAAGACTAAACAAAAATAGTGAGGGGTTTAGAAAAGAGAGAGGGGAAGGAGAAAATAAAACCAATGGAAGGACCCAAGAGAAAAGAATCATAATCACATTTTGGCCATTGCAAACAGTTTCTTGTTTACATCCTGGTATTTTTTCATTTTTAAAATTTTAGATCGTCTTGATTTAGCTGGCATAGTTAACAGCAGGTTTGCTCTCACCTTTCTAGGGATTTCAGACTGTAAAATCCCCTGGGTCCCATCTAAGGTGAAGGCCAGTTTCCTGTGCTTTTCTTTTCCCCCGTGTAGTCTCTGTGGACCCAGACTGCTTTTTTTTTCCTCTTTAGCAGCTGATGCTACACAGCCTTTCTCTTGGGGCTGCTTTCCTTCCCACATTTGCCTCCTCAGTGGTTTATCTTTTCTCCAGTTCAACATTTTCTTGGTATGTTCAAAGACAAATACTTACCTTTTTGGTTTTAAGGTTCTTACTTCAAATCCTTCTGGGGAAACAGTCAGAAGAACATAACAACAAACACAGAGACATTCAAAGTTTTAAGAAATCTTATGGCATTCTTAGAGTCACTGCCCCTGGTCTATATTGCCTGCTGCTGTGACATTTATGATACCAGAAGGCACGTTAGACTCCAACTTTCTTCTTTGGTATTTCATCCAGTAACCATTTCCCTCAGATGCATCTTCTTCTCTAAATATGAAGACCCTCTTCTCCACAAGGCACCTTCTTCCTGGTGAAGAAGGTGAGATCCCAGGTAGAAATACAGAAACAAGACCTATCCATTCAGATGTCCCCTGGAATCAAATATGTACTTGCATATAAATAGGAAAGGTTGACAGATAATATTTTCCAAAGGTAACTATAACATCTCCCAATCCACATGGTCGTCTACATTAATAGTTAATGTTGCCACCCTACCTTTGAGAACTGGAGTCTTTATCTTTTCCCCTTGAATCTGAATGACCTTGTGACTAACTCAACCAATAGAATACAGCAGAGATGATGTTATACGACTCCTAGGTCATATACTACTAGGTCCCAAAAAGCAGTGAAACTTCTGCCTTTTTCCTTGAGACGTATGGTATGGCACCTTGAGTGGCCACATAAAAATTCTGACCACCCTGAGGCCATCATGGAGAGAACTTGTGAAGATGCTTCAGTTGACAAGCCCAGCTGAGGTCCCAGCCTACAGCTGACAGCAACTGTCAGTTGAGAATAAAGGTGCCTGCCAATAATTTTAGCACCCAGATATAGAGTGCCTCAACCTATTCTTAAGACTTTCCAGCTAGGGTCTCAACGTGAGGGCCTCTGTCTGGATTCCTGACATGCAGACTCCATAAGTATGATAAAATGTTTTTCAAGCTCTTAAGCACTGGCACATTTTTTAATGAAAACGTAATAACCAGAACATGGTTGGAGCCCATTCAATTCAAATGAGATGCTCAGAGGTGATTGTCCCATGGGAGCAACCTAATGTCCATCAACAGAGAAATGGATAAAGAAGATGTGGTACATATATACAATGGAATATTACTCAGCCATAAAAAGGACTGAAACTGGGTCATTTGTAGAGACATGGATGAACCTAGAGAGTGTCATACAGAATGAAGGAAGTCAGAAAGAGAAAAACAAATATCATATATTAACACATATATGTGAAATCTAGAAAAATGGTATAGATGACCTTATTTGCAAAGCAGAAATAGAGGTACAGATGTAGAGAACAAATATATGGATACCAAGGAGGAAGGAGGGGGTGAGAGAAATTGGGAGGTTGGGATTGACACATATACACTATTGATACTATGTATAAAATAGATAACTAATGAGAACATACTGTATAGCACAGGGAACTCTACTCAATGCACTGTGGTGACCTAAATGGGAAGGAAATCCAAAAAAGAGGTCAAGCCTATTGCTTGGCCATACATGAGAAAACTGAGTCACAGTGGGGTTAAACAACTAGCTAAAACTCACATAATAAGTTGTGGAGAGAGATTCAATTCCAGGAAAACTGAGACCAAAACTCACATACTTAACAATATATACTATGTTCCCTTACAAAGGATATAATCAAACAGGCGAATAAGATATATGGAGAGAACAGATAGACACGTAGACAGATTGATAGATAGATAGTTGAGCTAGAAGTATATAGATGTTCATTGCTGTGTTGTTTATAGTAATCCAAAATTGGGAAAAAAAACAGCCTCACTATAGAGGATTAGACAAATACATTATACTATCCTCATTAAAGGCCTACTATGCAATCAGCAAAAATGATAACATAAAAAGATAGATTTGTTGACATAACATATCCTTAATATATTTCTACAAGAAAAATTAAAAATTATAAACTTTTTACATCCTATTAACTTATTTTTGTAAATATATGCCAAAAAAATAAAAGAGTCCTGGAGTCTTAGAAGCTATTTACCATCAGAACTATCAAGATCTCTGGGTGTCTAGGTGGAAAGATCATTTATTTTCTTAGTTCTTTGTTGATTTTTATTTTTCTGCCATGGGAATAGCCATTGTCAAAAACTCAATTACTGACTTTCTTAAAATAATTAAAACAAAAATACTGAATTGCAATATTTTTGAGATATGGTAAAATTTATATTTAGAACCTAATTCCATGCCTTAACACTTTTTGAAGAAAATAATTAAGAATTCAAAACAAGATGTTAGAAGAAAATATATTTTTTTTTAAAAACTTTTTTTTAAAATTAATTTATTTATATATATATATTTTTTTATTTTTGGCTGTGTTGGGTCTTCGTTTCTGTGCGAGGGCTTTCTCCAGTTGTGGTGAGCGGGGGCCACTCTTCATCGCGGTACGCGGGCCTCTCACGGTCGCGGCCTATCCCGTTGCGGAGCACAGGCTCCAGACGCACAGGCTCAGTATTTGTGGCTCACGGGCTTAGTCGCTCCGCGGCATGTGGGATCTTCCCAGACCAGGGCTTGAACCCGTGTCCCCTGCATTGGCAGGCAGATTCCCAACCACTGCGCCACCAGGGAAGCCCGAAAAAATATTTTTTAAGAAAAAATGAGTAAGAAAATTATAAACATGAAAGGAGAAATCAATACATTTGAAAATAACATAAACAAAGCAAACAAAACATAAGCAAACAAAAAGTATAGGATGTATAATTTCAGTTGTAAAATATAAACATAAACCTGGTTTTAAGAAGGAAAATACTACAACAAAAGACATTTGAAGGAAAACATAAAACAAGAGGTATACAGTATGGTGGTTAAGTGTCGACATGGATGCCAATTATGTAGATTTCCATTTAGTTTCAATTTATACAAAGAATGTGATTTGGGGTAATTTTCTTAACCTAATTCTTCTTCAACTATATAACAGGGATAATAATAATACCTCCCTGATGAGGTTGTTTTGAGGATAAATTGAGATAACATGAATAACATTATCATCTATGCAAATAACTTGGCAAATCTTGATGAAATAATTGATTTTCTGGAAGAAAACATCAAGAAACAAATAACCTACTTTTCAAAGATCAATTTATTCCCCACCTTCTTGATAAACCTTTCCCTTAGCATCTTGCCCACATGATCTCTCTTCTTTCTCTGAATCTTAATTTAAGTTTTATTTTTAAACTACTTTTTCAGTAGTTATGGTAGGCAGAATAATGGCCCCCAAAGATGTCCATGAACTAACCCCCAAAACCTGTGAATATGTCACCATACACAGCAAAAGGGACTTTGCAATTATAATAAAGGTTAAGAACATTGAGAAAGATTACTTTGGATTATCCAGGTGAGCCCAATTTTACCACATGAGTCCTTAAAAGTGAAGAACCTTTCTCCTCTGATGGCAGATGGAGATGCAATGATGGGGGAAGGGTGAGAGAGAAATCCAATGTTGTAAACTTTGAAGATAGATTAACGTTGCTCCCAGCAGATGAATATGGACAGCTTTGGAAACTGGAAAAAGCAAGGAAACAAATTCTACCCTAGAACTTCCAAAAATGAATGCAGCCTTGGAGATTTCTTTATTTTAGCCTGTTGAGACTTCAAAGCTACAGACCTGTAAGATAATATATTAGTGTTGTTTTAAGCCACTGTTGGTGGTAATTTGTCACAGCAGCATTAGAAAACTCATACAGCATTATACTGTGATGTTCAATTAAAAAACATATGCATAGTCTTGCCTCCTTGCTAATACAGGCCCTCTGAGGTCAGGCAGAGCTTTCAATATCTCTGTCTATAACCAATAGCATCTAGTATGTTGCTTTGCGTATAGTGAGAAGGATTCAGTATTTATTTGATTGATCCGATGCTCCTCTTACAGTATCATACTCTACCCTTTCTCCTTCTTCTCTCTATATTCAATGAGTCTCAAGTAGTCTGTAGGAAAAGTCATTCAGGTTCATACTGGATAAATATAGTCTGGTTTTTAGTTACAGGGTTTGGGATTAGCATATGCATCTAAAAGATGGAGTCCCAGAATACTTCCAGAAATAGCTTCCTTTCAGATAGATTCTGCCACCTGAAATATTAATACAACAATCATCTTTTATTCTAATCACAAGCATTTCCTCCTAATAACCCATGATTACACGAGCTGCTTGCTTTAATTACCACATATACACTATGCACCACAAAGAGACAATAGGCATTGCACATAGACTACATCATTTCCTTCAGAGAAATGCACTGTTGATTGATGTCAGAGAGCCATTATTAGATACCATATTGGCTGGACTCAAAAGATGGACTATTTATAGAAAAACAAATTACATATATTTTGAAAGAGAAATGTAAGTGGCAAATAGAGACATTAGTCATAGAGCTTTGTGGTGTCTTTATATACATCTTGAAAAAGGTTTGACAGTCGTTTTCACATTAACATTACATATTTTTGAATAAAATAGTCACTATTATAAAAATATTTTCAATGCTTTAAAATTATTTTTTAAGTTGTTTTTAAATAATAAGACAACTTGAAGATAGTTATAACATTGCACAGTAGTGAACTTGGAAGGTAATTTTGAAGTAATTCCATACAATCATTCAGCTAATACAGAAATTCATTTTTTAATATCTTGACCTGTTGACTTAAGTTATTTATTATAAGTTTGTTTAGTTTTACAAAATTCCAAAAACTTGGAAATATGAACAGTCCTTAGTCGTTCAGACCGTGAACACAGGGATTGAAGAAGTTCAAAAATAATTGTTGTCTTTTCACTTTCAAGAAATTTTGTTAGGAAATATAGGGAGGGGAGAACATAGTAACTAGACATGAACTAAGAGTTAAAGAAGGGCTGGGGAAGGTGTGAGACACTTGAGAACACTTATAGCAGGCAGGAGAGTTTGGGGTCCATCTCTGTTACTTATTTGCTGTGTGACATGGGGAAGTCACTTATCTTCCCTTAGTTTTGAAGTTAGAAAAAAATTTAATAATGGAAGTAAAATAACTTTATATATACAATTCATCTAAATTGGAGTAATTTCTCCAAGATCTTTTCTCAGTTGTTAGGGTATAAGATTTACCTTTCTTCAAGTCACATTGGTTTAAAGTAAGTATTTGGTTTCTTTCTGAGTGATAAAAAATACTTTGCAGTAATTATGCTAAAAGTCTGCATTTCTTTTCAAGGAAACATAATTTTAAATTCAGCATTTAGAAATCCTATATGTTATTTCCTAGAGCTTTTCTGGAAAAGAATTAGTGAAATAAACCTTTATAATTTATTCTTTGTTTAGTTTTTAATTGTTTGGTAGGGCTACTACATTTGTGAATGAAGAGGTTTCCATTTAAAAATAATCTATAGAATTTTGAATTGATGACAATAGTTATAGTAAATTCAAGGCATTCAGAATATTAGCTACCTTAAAAAATGATCAAAACTTTATCAAAATATGGTGGTAAAGGTGAACCCACTTGTTCATATCTACATTCTCGTTAAGGAGAATGAGAAAATTTGGAACAAAAAAATAATATGTTTGGTGATACCAAAGAGTTCCCAAGGCAGAGAGGAATTGCAAGGCCAAGATCTAGGAGAAAAGAAAAGGAAGTACCATGGAGATAAGCCCAGACTATGGGGCTATATATTTCCCAGGGGCAAATGACAATTAGAGAGGAGATTACTGAGAGACTGAGAAGCCAAGCAGAGCATTTGACAGGTTCATGTACAGCAAGGACAAAACTTGGACTCCAGAGCCCACTAAGGATGAGAGGCTGTGGTAGGCACTCCAGGATTTAGTTCAGGATCCAAAAGGACTACACTTTAGGAATGAGAAAGAAAAGGAAATAGACCCTCTGACATTAAAAAGAGAACTTAAGGGCTTCCCTGGTGGCGCAGTGGTTGAGAATCTGCCTGCTAATGCAGGGGACACGGGTTCGATCCCTGGCCTGGGAAGATCCCACATGCCACGGAGCAGCTGGGCCCGTGAGCCACAACTACTGAGCCTGCGCGTCTGGAGCCTGTGCCCCGCAACGGGAGGGGCCGCGATAGTGAAAGGCCCGCGCACCGCGATGAAGAGCGGTCCCCGCACCGCGATGAAGAGTGGCCCCCACTTGCCGTTAACTACAGAAAGCCCTCGCACGAACCGAAGACCCAACACAGCCAAAAATAAATAAATAAATAAATAAAGTAGCTAAAAAAAAAAAAAAAAAAAAAAAAAAAAAAAAAAAAAAAAAAAAAAAAGAGAACTTAAAAGAATATAGAGGAAAAATACTAATGATAAGATACATTAATAAGATAGAAAATGAAGATGCATTGGAGATGGATTTATAATGCCAAGATCCTACAAATACAACATTGAGCAAAAGAAGCCAGGGCCCAAATAGTGCATAAGAGATGATTCCATCTCTACATATTTTTTAAATGGACAGATCCAATCTATGATTTTAGAAGTCAGGATAGTAGTCCCTTTGGGAGGAGGGAAGGCATATGATTGGGAGAGGTCATAAATGGAGTTTCTGAAAGTAATGGAAATAGTTTATTTCCTGACCTAGATAATAGCTATGCAGCTTTATTCACCTTGTGACAATTCATTAAACTATACGTTTTGATTTATGCACTTTTCTGTATGTATGTTACAGTCAATAAAACTGAAAGAAAAAAAAAACCTTGAACAACAGAGCAAATGACAATAATATATATATAATTCTACTGAAGAATAGCACGAATGTCCTTCTAAAGGGCAAGTGATGAGTTTGTCTTTAACTTCAGAATTGTAGAGACATAATTTATACAGAGTACAATCTATCCTACACTATAAAAATGTTCTTTTTTTAAACACAAATCAGACCTTTCCATACCCTACTCAAAACTCCCCATGACTTCTTGTCACTCTTAGAACAAAATCCACAGTGTGCATGGCTGTTCGCACTCTGGCCCCTGGTCATTACCCTGACTTCATTTCTTATTTCTTGCTTTGCCCTAGCACTCCAGATTCCTCCCAGAACCTTAAATACACTTAGTAGGTTTCTCTTCAACGTGTTTGTGGGGTTTTTTTAGTCTGGAATGTTCACACCCCAGAGATGTGCTCCCTTACTCCTTTGCCTTATTCATGATGTTACTCAAGTGCTACTTCCTCAGCCAGGCCATCTCTGAACACCTTATTTTACTTCTTATTTTTCTTTTTAAAATTTTTTACTTGAAGTATAGCTGACTTAAAATGTTGTGTTAGTTTCAGGTGTACAGCAAAGTGAATTAGCTATATATGTATAAAGTATATATATAATACATATATACATTCTTTTTCAGATTTTTTTCCATCATAGGGGATTACAAGATATTGAATGTAGTTTGCTGTGCTATACAGTAGGTCCTTGTTGTTTATCTATTTTATATATAGTAGTTGTGTATCTGTTAATTCCAAACTCCTAACTCATCCCCTCTCCCTTTCCCCTTTGGTAACCATAAGATTGTTTTCTCTGTCTGAGAGTCTGTTTCTGTTTTGTAAATAAGTGAACACCTTATTTTAAAACACACTCCCAACCTTCTAGATGCCCTCTCTTTCTTTTCCCAGCTTTTTTCATTCTCTTATCACTTATAACTGATAAAATATGTCATGTTTATTTGTTGATGTGTTTTCCAGCACAAGGAATTTGCCTATTTGCACATCCCTTCCTTGTTAACATGTAAAACATGTCTGGCATGGAGTAGGCATTCCACATGTTGTTCTGAAATGACTAAATGAATGAACAGATGAATTAATGTAAGAATGCAATGTATTCCAAAAACAGTTGGCAAGAATATTTGAAGACTGTAATACAACTCACCAATGTCAGGACACTTTTATACCCTGGGACCACCAGTCTTACGTTTAGTAACGTGAAGGCAGTTTGTTTTCACAAGGGGAAAAATGATGTGAAATTTCTTTCTAACTGAATTGCTATGAACTACAAAGCACAGCAGCCTTTGTTTTCAATGCTACAGACTGACTGCTCACATTTGTAGGTGTAGCTCACAGCATTCCCAGGGAAAAAAACAAAGAAAGCCTTGCTAAGGCAGGATTCTGCACAGGTTGTTGTTTACTCAACTTTATCTTCTCTGGGTATCAAAATCTTTATCCCCTAACTTAAGTGTCTGTATTAGTCAGAATTCTCCAGAGGAACAGAACCAAGAGGAGTTATATATATATATACACACACACACACCAATATTAGATAAAAGATAGATAGATAGATAGACAGACAGACAGATAGATAGATGCCAGATAGATACATTTATTATGAAGAATTGGCTCACATGATTATGGTGGCTTAGAAGTCCCACGATCTGCAGTCCGTGGGCTGGAGCCCCAGGAAATCAAAAGCCCTAGGAAAGCTGATGGTGTATTCCAGTCTAAGTCCAACAACCTGAGAACCAGGGATGCTGATAATGTAATGCTCACAGTCTGAGAGGAGAAGATAAGATGAGATGCCTCACTCCAGCAGTGAGGCAGAAAAATAAAAGAGTGAATTCCTTCTTGCTCTACCTTTTGTTCTATTCAAGCCATCAAGGGATTTGATGATTCCCATCCACATTGGGGAAGACAATTTACTTTACTGAGTTCATTGATTCAAATGCTAATCTTAGGGAAACACCTTCACAGACACACCAGAAAAAAAAATGTTTAATCTGGGCATCCCATGACATATCAAGCTGACACATAAAATTAACCATCACAGTGTCCTTATATGATAATATCTGGTAGGTCTCTTTTAACTCAGGAATCCATAAAGATAATTTTTTGAAGAATGACTGAAACTAAATTGAGACACACTATAATTGAGTAAGTCTAATTGAGGCATATTATACATACATACAATTGGTGAAGGAGGATATACAATAATTCTTGATTCTTGATAGAGGTCTCCAATGCCACATTATTAAGAAACAAATTTTGTCCCATCTGATTTCTCTCTGGGGTGCATAGTTTTGCTGCTGACCATCACGATTCACGTTAAAAAAAACTGTTTCTTGCTTTAGGGATCATCCAGGTTAGTAATTATGAACATGGGATTTGGAGTTAGTCAGAACTGTCTTCAAGTCTATCGAATGAAATAAAAACTCACAACGTGAGAGCTGTGAGTTTCTGTTTTATCTGGGGCCTAACCGAGGACAATAGCCCAGTAGACAGCCTCTCAGATAACTCTGAGGAAATGCTCCAAAGAGTTAAGGTGGGATGTGGTCAGCATATATGTGATTTTGGAGAAGGGGGTACATGCAATCAAGCACACATCTCGGTAGACGCTTACTGCCAGTCACAAGGAACAGATATCTAAGTTAATGGTTTTAGTGCTTTTCTAAGTATGGGGAGATGCAAGAAATTGGGTTCATAAAATTTCCTCCTGAAAATATCTCACTATCTGAAGGCCTGTTCTGCCAGTTTCCACAGAGCACAGAGTGCCTCATTCCTGATCTCCACCCTGAACTCATTTCAGGGTGCGTGGAAGGTCAGCAGCTGCAGTGGCTAATGACTCAATCCTTGTAGAGCCAATGGTGAATGACATTCTTTAGCTGGCAAATCTCAGTCTTGAAATTAGTAGTCGTATGATCTTGAGCCATTTACTTAACTTTTCTAAGCTCTGGTTTCCTGTTTTTAAAAAATATGGTTGATAGTTGTACATATTTCCTATGATTTTCAATAAGGCTTAAAAGCAATAACATTGTGAAATATTCAGTGCAGTACTTGGCATATAGTAATCACTCAATAACTGTAACCTAGTAAAAAAAACCCAACATGAACAATTATACAATTATAGAGTAAAATGATTTAATGTATAACTTTATGTGCTTTCTCAACCTATGACTTTATTTGATCTTTATAATTCCTAAGGGAGACGTTATTTTCTCTAGTATACTCTGCAACTTTCTGTCTTTTACCAGATTGCTTTATGTCTATCTCCAGCCACTCTGTAGGAACAAAGTTCTTTATACAGTCAATAATAAGCGAGAGTTTTAATCCCCTTCAAGAAAGAAGTCCTTTTGTGTTTGGCAAAGAGCTTTCCCAAGGTTCAGAGGCATTGCCACCATGGTACTGCCTGTGCAACACCACTAAACTTTCCCCAAGAAACCACGTCAGGGAGCTCCTATTCCATCCCTTCATGCTCCTTGTCTGGGCTGCATAGGCTCCTATACACATTAAACGTACTGTCTTCCACTTGGTATTTAGTCCTGGATTGCCACAGGCTGTTGCTACTGCATCAGGTTTGCCCAAAGTCTGTTACGCCTCATGTATTTTGAGACTTGGAAATGGAATGTCAGTTTTTCAATGCCAAAGGCACCACCTGAGGCTGTTGTGTGATTCAAGCATTTTCATCTCCTCCTGCTCTTTTGCTTTGAAATCAGTAAGGTTATGCATAATCAAAGAACAAATATGATCACTCAAAGGAATTAGTGGCTGGTAAATTTAGAACTAACCCCTCATATGAGACTTCACACAGAGATTGTTTTTCATCTTTCTCTGCATGTCACAGAGCTCATCTAAATGAGAAGCACAAATGTTTTCAAAGGCAATTCCACACACAGCTCAAAAGTATAAAAATAATGGTGAAAAAGAAGACTTGGGTGTATTATCAGCTCCACCCACCTGACTTTTTATTGCACTCAAGATATATTAATAATGTGACTGGCTTTTTAATGATTTTTTTAATTAATTGGACAAGGTTACATCATTTAGGAAAGAATATTGAATATTCCTAATTTTTAAATGGTAAGCATGAAGAATCAAGGACAAGTGAATCAACATAATATTAGTTGAATATCTATCACATGAAAAGTGTTGTGATAGGTTTGGGGGGAATATAAGAATGATGTCTTAGTCACCTCGGGCTGCTATAACAGAATACCATAAACTGGTAGCTTATCAACAATAGAAATGTATTTCTCTAGTTCTGGAAGCTGTAGGACAGATCTGGGTGCTAGCAGGGTTCTGGTGAGAGCCCTCTTGCAGATGGCTAATTTCTCATTGCATTCTCACGTAGTGGGAAGAGAGCTAGCTAGCTTTTTGACCTCTTCCTATAAGTGCACTAATCTTATTTATGAGAGCTCCACCCTCGTGACCAAATTACCTCCCAAAGGCCCCACCTCCAAATACCATCACATTGGGATTAGGGTTCAACATATGAATTTTGGAGGGACACAAATATTCGGTCCGTAGTAGATGACTAAAAATAGTTGCTGATCTCAAGAATTTCACTATCGAGTTGTCGACAAATAAGGCATAACTCTATGGAATCCTACTGATTTTCCTGAACCTGAGCCTGCAGTATTCAGTGTGTCTGAGGAATATGCCATATTTACCTTTCTGCAAATCGTCTCAACATAAGGTGGAAGAAAGTTTAGGAGAAAAAAAAATTCAGAAATCAACTTAAGAGATTATATGTGCAAACTGAAAGTCCTGCTAAATCTCAATGTTTTACATATTCATTCCTGATACTTACAGTCTCTGGGGACAGAGACCCTTTCCACTAGCCCTGCTTCCAGAGGTATTAGTGCACTTGTATTCCTATTACTTTGCTAGATTCTCACTGAGGCTCAATTCTTGTCTCTCTGGGAGCCATTATAGATGCCATTCCCTTCATACATTCTCAGCTCGGTGCTCTGCTCTCATGAGTGCTGCCTTTACAGGAAGTTTGCATCTTATCTAGAGCATACTTTTATTCTTTTGCTTTGTCTCTTTTCCTGCATTTTTAATATTTTCTTCTTTCCTTTCCTCTTTGCTGCCCTAGTGAAAAATGTAAAGCTCATAACCACATGAAGCTATAGAAAATGCCTTTTTGGAGCTATTACTCGTGACATAACAGTTGGCTTATAGCCTTGGACCTTATTTGCAGACTAATATACATAGGAAGAAACCAATAAGCCCCAATTTATACAAATTAAAATGAAATAGAACAGTATTTGAGAGAGAGTTCTATAGGTATCATAAGAACGTGCCTGGAGCATTTACAAGTGATCGATTTTGATAATAACTACAAGTGGCATAAGTTTAGCAAAGAAAGACACATCTGTGTGTGGATTGGACTAGAACTGTCTCGTGGGTTGTAAAGAACCTCAGTTAGTTTCTGAAGATAGATAGGATTTAAAAAGTGAAAATGATTGGGAGTTGTCCTAGATGAAGGAAATCTGTGATTGATGGTGGGTGCATAAATGTAAGGTGAACTCCACTGAGAATAGTGGGGTATATGCAGCTGAGGTCTAATTCCATCAAAATTCTGGGTCTAGATCTGATTCCTTCTTCTTTTGTTTGCCAAGCAAACTACTTGGTATACAGAAAATGTATGTGTGTGTGTGTGTGTGTGTGTGTGTGTGTGTGTGTGTCTGAACACCAATAAGTTTCTTCATGAGGTAGTCAAGGTACCATTTCCTTGTGTGCCTCTCTGCTGACTGTGGGTATTGGATCCAATTGCAAAGTAATAACACTGTAGAGAAAGGAATGTTACTGTATTAAAGGATAAGCTTTCAAATATATTCCAACGAACACTGTTAGGGGCTTAAGGGAAATCTCATTTCACTTGCTAACTTTTCTAATGCAGGTCAGGTATATAACCTGTCTCCTAAGAGGATAGAGAAAGATATGCTGAACAAGGCTGCGTGAGAACAGCCAACACCAAGGAGAAAATGATGACCCTTCTCTTACCTTTTTGTATTTAGCAACGATGTGAAGGCTAAATAGTGAGGTGTTTGTTGATATCATTAGCACTGCAAATATAAATTTTAAATGATGTGCTTGCCCAGATTGTCATTTCTAGTTATTTTTATGGATATATAGCAACTAAGGGCTACTGGTGCTGTATTTTACTGTTTTTTTCAGTGCTTTGTTTTTTAGTGTTTTTCAGTACTTTGTATTGATATAACTGATTTATAACTTTGCTGTGGCCAGATTTCCCTTCTACCTAATACCTAGGCATTCCAGCTCTGCTTCCCCTATCAACTGCTTTTCAGGTAACATTTTTCCTCAGTTGCTTTCTCTTTATTCCATTCTACAGTCTCAGATTTATTCATTGCTTCATTCATTATTTAGTCTTTGAGAAAAAATAAGAGAAGACATCTTAGGGAAAAGATAGTACAATCAGGAGAAAAAAGATGGGAAAGAAAGATGGCAATGTGATAAATATCCCCCTAACCCTTTTATTGGGCTCTAGAATTTTTAAAAATCTTATGCTTTCTGCAGGGCCTTCTAGAAAATAAGTTTGATGAAAACTCAAAATGGATTAAAGACCTAAATGTAAGGTGAGACACTATCAAACTCTTAGAGGAAAACATAGGCAGAACACTCTATGACATAAATCACAGCAAGATCCTTTTTGACCCATCTCCTAGAGAAATGGAAATAAAAACAAAAATAAACAAATGGGACCTAATGAAACTTAAAAGCTTTTGCACAGCAAAGAAAACCATAAACAAGACAAAAAGACAACCCTCAGAATGGGAGAAAATATTTGCAAATGAAGCAACTGACAAAGGATTAATCTCCAAAATTTACAAGCATCTCATACAGCTCAATATCAAAAAAACAAACAACCCAATCCAACAATGGGCAGAAGACCTAAATAGACATTTCTCCAAAGAAGATATACAGATTGCCAACAAACACATGAAAGAATGCTCAACATCATTAATCATTAGAGAAACGCAAATCAAAACTACAATGCGATATCATCTCATACCAGTCAGAATGGCCATCATCAAAAAATCTACAAACAATAAATGCTGGAGAGGGTGTAGAGAAAAGGGAACCCTCTTGTACTGTTGGTGGGAATGTAAATTGATACAGCCACTATGGAGAACAGTATGGAGGTTCCTTAAAAAACTAAAAATAGAACTACCATATGACCCAGCAATCCCACTACTGGGCATATACCCTGAGAAAACCATAATTCAAAAAGAATCATGTACCACAGTGTTCACTGCAGCTCTATTTACAACAGCCAGAACATAGAAGCAACCTAAGTGTCCATTGACAGATGAATGGATAAAGAAGATGTGGCACATATATACAATGGAATATTACTCAGCCATAAAAAGAAATGAAATTGAGTTATTTGTAGTGAGGTGGATGGACCTAGAGTCTGTCATACAGAGTGAAGTAAGTCAGAAAGAGAAAAACAAATACTGTATGCTAACACATATATATGGAATCTTAAAAAAAAAAAAAGGTCATGAACAACCTAGGGGCAAGACGGGAATAAAGACACAGACCTACTAGAGAATGGACTTGAGGACACGGAGAGGGGGAAGGGTAAGCTGGGACAAAGTGAGAGAGTGGTAGTGTATATATGACAATATATACACTAACAAATGTAAATTAGATAGCTAGTGGGAAGCAGTCGCATAGTACAGGGAGATCAGCTCAGTACTTTGTGACCAGCTAGAAGGGAGGGATAGGGAGGGTGGGAGGGAGGGAAACGCAAGAGGGAAGAGATATGGGGATATATGTATAACTGCTTCACTTTGTTATAAAGCAGAAACTAACACACCATTGTAAAGCAATTATACTCCAATAAAAATGTTAAAAAAAACCAAAAAAGAAACAAACAAACTACTAATCACATTCCAGCAAAAATGTCCTTATTGTTCCCTTACATAAAACAGATAAAAAACATTTAGAGGCCAAGCATCAAAGATGGTGAGTAAAGAAAGCAGATTCAATACCATGAGGGACGAGTTCTTTGCAAGAGGGCTTTCCTCTCTCTCTAAGGATTGCAGTCTTCCTGTCTCTATTGCTACTGGTACAATAGTGTACAGAATTAGAACTTCCCACAACCAGAACTCTGTCTTTTCACATGAATAATTGAAAGCCCACATCATTCTTTTGTCTTGTTCTCAATGACCCTTCAGATAATGGTCATTATGGCCATTATATCTTTCTACAATAATCAGGTTAAGCCATAGTTGCAATTCTTTTTTTTTAAATTTTATTTTATTATTTTTTTATACAGCAGGTTCTTATTAGCTATCTATTTTATACATATTAGTGTATACATGTCAATCCCAATCTCCCAATTCATCCCACCACCACCACCACCCCCCCGCTTTCCCCCCCTTGGTGTCCACACGTTTGTTCAGTACATCTGTGTCTCTATTTCTGCCTTGCAAGCCGGTTCACCTGTACCATTTTTCTAGATTCCACATGTATGCATTAATATATGATATTAGCTGCAATTCTGCCTGTAAGTGGCGCAAACAAAAAAAGCAGTAATCATAGGTGAATGACATTATCCTTCATGATTCTGTAAAGTGTGAGTTAGAAATACAAACCAACGGCAGCAGTGGTCCATGTGTGCAGGTCATAGAAGAGACACTCAAGTGCATCAAATGAATCTGCTTCTAACTCCATGTCATAAGCCAGCAAAACAGGACCCTAAGAGATAAAATTCTATGACTTAATTTCACAGGTTTCTTCCTGCTTGCTGAACTGAGACTTGAATCCAAGACCCTACCTTTCTATGATGAGTACTTCAAATAATAAGAATTTTATTCACCAGTGAGAAATATCTCTCAATTTTGAGGTTTTTAAAATATAAATGCATCTTGATTTCACATCTGGTGTTTCATAAATTGTTCACTTTCTACAAGAAGATCCGAAAACGAGAAAGAAGTCAAAGGGCATTTTACCTAGCAGCAATGATGCAAATGATTATTTATTATTGTACAAATTTTTGGTACTTTTTATTTACACTAAAATCTTCAGTCACATTACTATGGAAGAGTCTTAGATAGGAGTGTCCCAGAAAATAGATACCACATTTGCTCCTTGAGCAGAATGTACTGTAGTCCTAGGCTTTCTGGTTATGTTAATGATGTAATGCAAAATTTATGCAAATAAGTTGAAATAATGTATTGCCTTTCTAGAAGAAACACAAAAAATATGCACCGATGAGTCTTTATGGAAATGTTGAACAACCACTTCATAATTTAACTTTCCAGAGAACTTTTTTTTTAATTTATTAATTTATTTATGGCTGTGTTGGGTCTTAGTTGCTGCGCAGGGGCTTTTTCTAATTGCGGCAAGCGGGGGCTACTCTTCGTTGCGGTGGGCAGGCTTCTTATTGCAGTGGCTTCTCTTGTTGGGGAGCAAGGGCTCCAGGTGCGGGGTTTCAGTAGTTGTGGTACGTGGGCTCAGTAGTTGTGGCTCATGGGCTCTAGAGCGCAGGCTCAGTAGTTGTGGCACTCGGGCTTAGTTGCTCCATGGCACGTGATATCTTCCCGCACCAGGGCTCGAACCCGTGTCCCCCGCACTGGCAGGCGGATTCCTAACCACTGTGCCACCAGGGAAGTCCATAACTTTCCAGAGAACTTTGAGGAATGTGTTATTTGAGGACACACTTCATCTCCATCAGAGCTGGACATTAATCAGGTCTGTAGAGTTCAACTGATCCACGTGGGTCCCTCCTGGCCTGAAGCCTGTATCATGAAACAAACACTAACCTAGAAGTCATAACAGTCTAGGTTCAAGACATGCTGTTTCTTAACTGTATGACCCTGGAAAGACACTTACACCCTTTAATTCTGTTTTCACCACTGACAAAGATGATAATAACACTTTTCTCATAGGGTGACATGAAATTTAATGAAATGGACGTGTGCGAACACCCTTTTAAAATTCTTAGGCATTATTATTACAAGATCACTATTTTAATATATTTTTAGAAATTTAAAGTTGATATAATTTGGAAAACTTTAAAATTAGTGACTCCTAAAATAACCCTTGAATAAGGAATACTCTAATTGCAAATAATTTCAATGATTTTAAGACACTTGAGTATGTTGCCCAAACCCCAGTGAATTGATTTTAATTATTAGTCAATGATATGAGCAAAAATACATAATAAAAATTTAAATGGATAATTCTGCCTTTCAACTTAAAATTTGCCAGTGGCCGCAGAGCAGGCTGTTATAGGAAATGAAATCATTTTAGCAAGTCATTTCTTGAGACATAAATAGATACACAGAATTTCATACTTGAAATGTAATCTCATAACCACAAAAATGACAACTAATAATTCCAATAAGGCTGTAAGACCGAGTTGTTAAGTTACCAGCAGTTCATTGTGAAAACAGCGGGAGTCTTAGAACCAGACATCCACGGTTTCCTTTAGAGAGTTATAGGACACGGGACATGTTATCAAACTTTCTGGTTGGGAGGGGAATGCCATTTCCCATTCCAGGCTTCCAAGAGCAGGTCTTTTCTCTTAGCACACTCTGGCCTTTCACCCCTTCTTTATTCACTCCACCCTAGTGGAAGTAAAGTGACATAACTAATTAGTTACTTTGGGAAGAAAAACTGCATGCTTGGTTTAGTTTCACTCTTTTCTCTTGAGCTCATGACCCTGTCCTCAAAGAACACACATTTTCCTCCATTTCTCTACGTTGCCCATGATGGGAGGGTAAATCTGCTTATTTCTGAAGTTTGAGATTAGCAGGAATATTTAGCTAACCAATCGAGAGCCAAACCTGCCAACCTGGTCTCTGGTATTTTGGGGGCCTCCATTTTGAAGACGTGATTTTTTTCTCAACTTCCTTAGATCACACCAGGGTGAGGAGGGACAACAGTGGTTGTGTGGTGGCTCTGTCAGTATTCTGACATTAAATGCATCAACCAGAAATAATGAAAATTAAAACTAAAATGGTGGAACCTGGGGGGCTGGGGTGGGCAGCAAAGTATATACATGCAGAAGCGTTGGGTATTTAAGGATGTGTGGTTCGGGCCTTGGTGTTCTGACCTTGGTGACATGAAGAAGCCAATTCTAGTCCCAGAAGAGTTTTTAATACATTCTGTGATTGACTAAATTAAAATCTTTTAACCCAACTTCATGGTATTTGGGGCTGTGGTTCATAATTGTAGCTAGTGGTCTTTTTTTCTAAAAGCAAAAGGCTGTTTTCCTGGAAGCAAAGATTTAAACAAAGGCCCCTGGGCTTCAGGAAATGTTCTCAAGGACGGACGTCAATGAGAGGGGAACTGTGAGTGATTATTTGAAATGTGGGACAGAATGCGGGGACCTCAGCAAAACAGGATGAAGTCACTCAGCTCTCAGCAGATGTGTAGAGTTTGGCAAAGACTCAAAGCTCTGGGGCCTAGAAAGCACAGAGATCCAGATTCAGAAAACTGCACGCTCCTCTGAAGGCACAGCTTTTTCTAAGGAGCTATGGCTGAGGCAAATCTTCCACTGCAAGGAAGAGAGTACAGGCCTCTAGATCTTAGCGGGTGAAACAGTATTGGCTGCTTTATATTGCCAGGTAGTGAAATCCTGCATAAGCTTCTGAGCACTAGTGAGGTTTAGCTGTAGATCACTCTTGCCAGATACCTCGGGACGAGATGTGCTCAATTCCATTCTGTGTGTGGAGCCAAGGAAATAAGTGTGGGAGAGCCCATCATGAAGATTGTCTACAAACTCAAAATCATCTCCCACGTCATAGTTTCAGGGTGGTAGTGGATTGGTTAATTCTAGGTTGAGGGAGAGAAGTTCGCAGGCAAGTTTCTTGGCAAGAGGTCCTGGAACAATCCACAATGGCTCAGAACTGAAAACGTATTCTTTCCAGGAGAGTGAGACCCTGGGACCTGAGCCGTCACCTCTGCAAACTTCTAAACTTTGCAAGCAGGCTAGGTGTCAGTCTCAGAGGCAGGAGGCTAAGTGCCTAAATGGATTCTCCCCTCAGACACGTGATTGCAGAGCACCAAAATTAACTTCTTGCTAGAAGAGTTCTCACAACTGAGTTTAAATTCACACGTCTTGGGTTTAGAACACCTGGAACAGACTGGGTGGTGCCCTGGCCAGGCTGCCATCAAGAACTTTTTCTTCTTCTCTCAAAAGGGTTTTCTGTTCTGGTCTTTGGCATCATTAAATATCAGGTTCTGGGAATTTTTTTTTCTGGAATAACTGTTTTTAGAAGTGAGGATTGGCTTAATTTGAAATTCCTTAATTTGAAGAGTATGATCATTTTTGTGTCCTATTAATTTTTTGAACTTCTTAAAAAGGGAGACACTACAAATTGTGGTTGAACTAACACAGCTTCTCAGACCATTAAAAGAATTTGACTTGTTCCTGAAGGAAACAGTGCAAGGTATAGCCGCTGATAGAATCCAGGTCTACCGAAGCAGGAAGAATCATTCTAGCTAGGACTGAACTGAAGAAGTTGGAGAGGATGAATTTTGCACTTTTATTCTTTTAATTTTTTATTAAAAGGGAAACGGAGCTTAATTTCTTGAGTATGAAAGTGGATTATATGTTTAGCTTTAATTTCTTTCTGAAACGTCAATAGTTTGCATTCAAATGTTAGCATCTGGACGTTGGCATCTTGGAATATCTTAATTCATTTAATCTCACTTAAGAATCTCTAACATATTACGTTATGTGACTGAGCATATTATTGGATAAGAAATCAATACGAAGTGAACATGGGCTTTGGGGACTGAGTGGCCTTGGGTTAATTAATACATGATTTTCATCCATTTCAGAACTTTGAAGGCAAAATGCCTATTGTCCACATTGATTCTAAGAAAATGCTCAAAGAGAAGTACTTAGTATATAGGAGTGACATCGTGGAAATGGAAGACTGCCCAAATACACTGCTGATCACTTCTCTTGGGAGATAATAGACAAACTCCCATTTTGTTAAACCCTACATGTTTATAGGAATAAAAAGTGGGACAACTCTTTTCCCCATTCCTGATTTCTATGAGGAGGGATTTCCCTTGAACATGTCTCACCTCTTGCGCTCCTTCCCTCCCCTCATTCCTTCTCACAAAGAAGGAATAAGAGTCGTACTACCTGTGTTCAAGTCCTGCCAACACCTCTTAGTAACAAGAGTTTGAACAAGGCAAGTTGATTAACTTCCCTGTGACTCCCATTTCTCATTATAAAATGTGGCCATTAATAGTCTCCAATTTATGAAGTCAATGTGTAGATTAAACCAAATACCGTAGGTAAAGTGTTGAGAAAAATGCCTGTCCACCCAAAGTGTTACGTTTAAGTGTTAGCTATTATTTGTCAAATCTGTCTTCAGTTTTTTAAAATGATGCTTGTTCAAACCTTTGAAGATTGCTCTGCTTGTTTGAAACTATGGAAAGAGAGACTATTTTTTTCTCATTTTTGTATACATCAATTTTCCTTGAACCCTGTCCTAGTATAATAGCTCTTTGTTCATAGTCTGAATATGAGAATAAGCAACCTATAAAGTATTCTGGAGCATTGGTAAGCAGAAAATTATAGGAATATTGAGATCTCAATGCAACTACTCTTCCCTCCATTATCAGATCTAAACTACTTAAGATGAATATTTGGGAGAGGGTTCTAGATTTGGAAATATAGGAACAGATATGAAATAGATAACCAGAGGAGTGGTAAAATGTTGACTGGATTAGGGAAATCTAGTAGGATTTCCAGTAGCACTAAGGGCCTACTTGAGATTAGTGGTCATAATGAAAAATGATAAAGAGGCTCAGAGGAGGTGCAGACTAGGTAAAGAGTTGTATTTATCCTGGACAGGTGTTTTGACAGGCAAGTATGATGGCCTCCACACCACCACCAGCAGGATGAAGAGTGACCTGCAGAGCCTGGTGAAACTGGAAAACTCCCTGGTGTTCCTGGTAAGTACTCCTAGTAAGACTCCATGGCTTCTTTCCAAGCCTCTTAAATTAAATATGAGCAAAAGAAAATTATTCATGTATCAAAGTATTATTACACCATAAGCAAGTAAGATTAATTTCAGGAATGTTATCATAAAACCTATCAATATAGTTCACTCCATCAACATGGTTAGGGAGAAAATTAATATGACCATGTGATAAACACACATTAATTTTTAAGAACTAATACTAATTATAAGTAAATTGGAATAAAAGAAAATTACTTAAATAAAATAAAGACTTCACCAAAATCAACAATTATTACCATAGATAAAGACACCAAACCCATTCCATTTGAGTTCAGGAACTATGCAGGGATGCCCAATCACCATCATTACTCAGTACTACCTCAGAGTTTCTAGCAAATGCAATCACGCAATAAAATAAAATAATATTTTTAAAAAAAGAAATATAAGAAATAAGACTTGTGGATGATTTGATATTTTAAATAGACAAAAACAAAGCACTCGTTAAGAAATAAACTGATAAATAACGCATTCAAGTGCCTACACATTTGGTAAACAAAAATCAGCAATTCAATATTGTGTCTAATTTAGCAATGAACACCTACAAGAAAAGGAAAAAAATTTTTTTTCATTCATATTAGCTCCAAAAATTGTAAAATGCGCATGAGTGAATTTAATAGTAAAGGCATAGGACCTATATGTATAAAATCTTATTGAAGGACATAAAACACAATGAACCAGTTAAAATCAATTCATAGTCTTGAACAAAAGCCTTAATATTATGAATATGCTAGTTGTTCAAAAATGAATGAGTAAATGTTAAGACAATTCTAATAGAATCCCAATAGAGTTGAACTTCTGGGGAAGGCAAGAGTTTCTGAGAGTAATTGAAAAAATAAAAATAAAAGACCTTATAGTTTATATGGAAAAATAAATGCCTAAGAATCACCAAGAACATTTTAAAAAAGAATAGTGAACAAATTTTCATATCAGATATCACAGCATATTACAAAGCTTCTGTACTTAACACATAATTGGCATTGGTATGGAAAAATAAAGCATTGAAACAAACTAGAGAATCCAGAAATGGATTCAAGTATATGTGAGAACACAGCACATGGAAATTGTCTAATAAATGCTGTGAGGGGCTTCCCTGGTGGCGCAGTGGTTGAGAATCTGCCTGCCAATGCAGGGCACACGGGTTCGAGCCCTGGTCTGGGAGGATCCCATGTGCTGCGGAGCAACTAGGCCCGTGAGCCGCGATGAAGAGTGGCCCCTGCTCGCTGCAGCTAGAGAAAGCCCGCACACAGAAACGAAGACCCAACACAGCCAAAAATAAATAAATAAATAAATAAATTAATTAATTAAGAAAAGAATCTTAGTAGGGAAAATAAGCTTAAAAATAGGCACAGATATATAACAATTCCCATTATAAAAAAAAATTTTTTTTAAATAAATAAATGCTGTGATCAGCATTCCCACCTTTATGGTCATCATACCATGATTATATGATACCAGTTATCACTATCATCACCACACCCTCCCAATACACAGTTCCTGGCATAGAATAAGCTTATATCAATATTGTTTGAATGGAACTGATACAAGAGTAAGGCATCAATAATTACATTATATAAACAAAATGAATCTGGAGAACTATGTGGAGGTTTTTGACCAGTTGTGATATATTTATAGACAAGTGAAGTAACGCATGTGAAAGCGTTTTGCAGATGATAAAGTATTTATGTAAGTGTCATTTTTAACCTTCGGATTATTTTATACCCTGCAAGGTCAGAGGAATATGAAAGAGTGACTTACAGTACATATGACACATACACGTTGGTAAACGTACTAAATCTTTGTTCTGTCCATAGGCATAAATAAGATAAGCTTGCATTTCTACATGTTCAGCCAAGCTCTTGTGGATAAAGGATCAGGAAAGGGGCGCTGTTACCATGTTAACATATTTGACTTCAAGGAACATACAAGCTCACACAACGTGAGTCTGTAACGTGAACGATTTGCCTTGGTTCTGTTACATACTACCTCATCTCATATGTATTTTCTCAGAGGTAACAAAAGAAAGTGGAATCTGCTTTATTTCTGATGATAAATTACCCACTGTTGACTTTGTATAATCCCTGGGGTATTGCTTACAAGCTATGTTGAGCTTCTTCTTCCTGTCTTAATGGTCCAAAGTGTTAAAAGACATTTTATAGGCTAATTTACTTTGGTTGTTATTCTATTCCTCCAGAAGTCAGAGCACTAGGTACATCATTTTATGTGTTAATGGATAGGACTCATTATAGTAGTAGGGAGTGGGAAGTGAGGAAGTTTTCTAACTCTTCTCTAACTGTCTTTAAAGTTTGTTCATTTCTATATCCGTATGCACTTAGCATGGCATACTTTGGGATGTAACAAGAGCTTGCTTTCCTGTTTTGCTTCTTTCAACTCTATGCAGAGACCTAATGGTTGGATCATTTTAAAGCCTTCATGTCATCCTATAGGGCAATACCATGGCTGCCATGAAGGATGCTGGCTCTTCACCTTTCTACGTAGAAGTGCTCTGTGTTTGTAGTTGAGAATACAGATCATATAGGGAAAAATAAATCTATTTTTATTACAGACTGTGACCCAGATATTAACTATATGTTTTAAAAATCCCACATTATTCTTTTGTTGTGTACCCCTGCTTCAGACTGAGTCTGATCTCAAAGATCCACAAGATCTGAAATATAATTGAGTGCCTACTACATGTCAGGTGCACAACTGAGTCCACATGTGTTGTTTCATTTAATCAATACTAATTCCCTGTCATTTAGATATTATTATCAACTGTTTAACCTATGATAAAAACAGAGACAGATCACAGGACTTTACATAAAGGTTCACAAAAATTATCTACAATTAAACCTCTGTAGTTTTTTCTGTCATAAAAAAATAGGATTACAGTCTGAGTTGAGACATCTAAACAAATAGTGAGCTTTTGACATTCTCTGCTTGAACTTTAAAAATAAATAACCATACATTCCTGTGCTAAAGATACTCCTGCTGTGGGAGAATAGAGGAGCATGATCGACAATATTTTACACAGTACAATGTTTAATTGTTTGTGGGGCTCATTGGCAGTGTCTCTGCAAATTCGGGTTACGAAAGGATGATTCAAATACAACAACAATTTTTAAATTTCTGTAAATCTTATTTTTATGGCAAGGGAAGAAAAAGAATTCCTTAAGCAAACCTTTATTATTTTGTTCCTTTTGCTATCATCATCATCATCAACTAGAGCAATCCTGGTTATTAATTGACAGAAACATAACAGAAATTCATTTAAGCGACAACAACAACAAGGAATTATTTGGCTTACATCCTTGAAAAGTTCAAGAAAAGCTCTCAAGTAAATCTGAAACCAGAGTTTCAAAAGCTGTCAGCAAGGTCTTGACATTTTCTTTCCATCTCTCAGTTCTACTTTCTTTGTTGGCTTCATTCTCTATTTGACTCTGTCCATGTGATAGCTAAGTTGCTTCCTGGAAACTGAGGCTTAACTGGTCCTTAGCACTTCTGTCTCAGAAAAACATTTCTCACCATGTATCTATCATGTCAGTCTCCACAATATGATCTGAGTGGAGCTGCTCGAGCATGCACCAAGTGCTTGGGTTGCTTTGATGAAGCATCCTAAATCTCATGCCCACTTCTGTGAAAAGTCATCAGGTCTGTTCCCAAAAAGAAAAGAAGGGAAATAGATCTTAGACAGAAAGAGTAATGCTCCAAAAACTTATGAAAGATGTAATACATTTGAGAAAACTGCATCAAGTATTTGATCTGTTTTTATAACGTAAGTTTTTGAGTTACAGGTATGAGACTAACTCCTCAAATCTTATAATTTTCTATTCCAAACACCTATACCACATTTTGTTTCCATGTGTAAATATATTTTAGATCTAACAATACAGGGCAATGAGTAAATCTGGTGAACCATGTGTTGGGAGGGAGGGAGGAGGAGTTGGGAGACAAAGGTCCAGGTAGTTAGTCACCAGTGAAAATATATTTAAGTTGCATGGTGCATTATAGAAAGTTGGAGTCAGAATTGAAACACCCACTCAGTTCCATTTCAGAAGTGTGCAAAAAAATAAATGCGAATTTGGAGAATCATACTAGGGTATCCAGGAAAAAAACAAACAAACAACTATTGGAAAATGCAGTGGAGTTTAGTAAGACGGTAGGAGTTTAGTGAGAGAAATTATGTGTCAAAGAAAGTCATTTAGAAGGATCTGATATAAAGAGAGATGGGAAATCTAAGTTTGGAATTCTCCCATCAAAAAGAGAACATAAGCTCATTTAATATTCATAAAAAGATTGAGTAGAAACATACTGGGGTATAATCAGAAGTGCAGTGCTCAAATGTCACTGTTAAAATAAGAAGTTTCTTGTCATTAAAATAAACACATGAAAGAGATCCTTAAAAGAAAATATGATAAGTTTCACTCTTTAAAATTGTCCTCTCTTTTCCTTAGGGCTTTCTTAAAGACATAATTAAATTTTCGGTATCCTCAAAACTTTTTTATGCTTCTTAAAAGTAGAATAATATTTTTCCTAAGTAACGTCTTTTTTTCAAGACTTTTTATGATATCACGTGAACACAATAACACCAATTACTCAAGGAGAGATCATTTCACTATTGCATAAAATTTGATAGGAAACTTCCTATATAGTGGAGATGCCTTCTTAATAATCTGGATTTTCAGACAAATCTGAATTCTCTTAAGACTGCCAAAGCCTCCAATTATTTGTGATCCAAAAATTAATTTTGTGACATAAGTGATGTATACTTAAAATGCAAAAATTAGCCATAAAACTTTGGATCTTTAGCACATCGCCTAGCATATGTGTCTTGTTTTCATGTTTAGGAAAAAGTGCCAGAATTTTCATAATATAATTATCTCAAATATTTCAGCATATAATTTTAATGAGCAAGCCCATGGACCTGGCAGAACTATAAACCGTTTATCTCAAGTAATGGAACTGTTAATATTCCGTTTTTTAAATTCAGTATTTTGTCTGTTAAAGAGATTGGCATTTGTTATCACAGTTTTAGTGATAGAAAGAGACTCTGAAACTTCACTTTTAATTGGTCTCAGGTCAGCAGCTTTGTAATTTACAAAGGCCTCTACTAGCAAATTGAAAATAATAGGAACTATTTACATCCTTGATATAAAGAAAGAATAACATGTCTTAAGCTTAGCAATCGTGCTTCTGGTCTAGATTTATCAATTCCTTCATTCCACAAAGACTTATTTAACAACTACTATATTCCCAGTACAAATGCCTACAAGTATTATTTTAATACACCACACTAAGGGAAATTGAAAGGCAGATTTAAAAGGGAAGATACTCAGACTAACTTACTTTACTCTTCCATCTTCCAGGTGAGAAGAATCCTTCCCATTAGACAATTTCTTCTCAAGCATTTTCATTTCCTTAGCTAAGGGTAGGACCACTGGTAGCACTCTGCATGCTGTTTTGACCCAAAGAATTCTGATAACTTCCTATGTGATACAAATCAAATGTGTATAATTATTTGTTCAACTTATAAATTTTTACCTTTCCTTAACTGGCTATGAAAGGTTTATGTGAGTATACACTCATATTTTGACATGTGTATGCAGGATGCAAATGGGTTTAATTTGATACATGTTTCCATTATATTGGGAATATCTAATGCCCTGGGTACACTTATGTTGCTATATATCCAGAGGTTGCCTGTAATAAGAAGCCAAGGTCCCACAGAATAAAAATCAGAAAATAAGATGGAATTCCCAAAGATAAATGTCAAAAGCTCTTCCTTTCTTTCCCTCATGACACTCACCCTAAGAGTCTGTTACAGTGATTGGTGGAGGAATGAGACGGGAAGGTGACATAGAAGATACTTTCTCTGCACAGGAGCACAGCCTATATAAGTGGAGAAAAGTTCTGTCTTATAAACTGGGCATGGGGTGTGCAATTTTCAGTCCCCAGGCTAGGAGCCATTCAGATATCTATTTTCATCACATTAACTCAGAAACAAACTGGCATCACACATCTTAATGTGAATGGACTCTGGGAAATAATAGCAACTGTAATAGAATGATGTGCAAAAGTTAATACAGAGTAACAGATTCTTTGGGGATTAGGAAGATTTCTAAGAGGAAGTACCATATTGTTTGGTGATAAGAAGTTTGCCAAGAAGAAACAGCCAGGAGGTCCAAAGAGTTCATCTGCTAAGTGCGTTAAACACATAATAAAGCCAAATTAAAAGATAATAAGTTTCAAGATGAACAAATAATCTACATTTTCTCCCATGAATGCAAACTGAAACCTCATTCTCAATAAAAAATTTTACCAGTGCCAATGGAAATTGAGTAAGCAAAGTTGGGATAGTTTCATGCAGGTCATTACAATTATTAGAAAAACAAATAATTTCAAGGGAGCAGTGAGATAATTTGGTAATCAAGTGTAGCTTCAAGATCTCAAAAAGAAGGACTCAGTTTTTCTGGTTTTCTTAATGAAGTCCAGTGAAAATGTGAATCTTTTTTCAGACTGATTTACTTAAGAACTGTGTCCACAACTCTCACATAACCGTTCTGTAGTAATTAAGACCCTCTTGCTTTCCATGCCATCCTGCAGCCTTGAACTTCATTTGCCTGACTTTATTTATACTGTGCTCACAGTTGTGTCTAAGCCCTGGCCCCCAGTCAACTGTCTGCCTTGATACATACCACTACTTTTTACTTACCTGTTGAGAGTTTTTTTCACTCCATTGTTTACCTTTGCATTACTCCCTGCTGCTGTGACCCTTACCTCTAGGACCAAGTGTTTTCTATGGATCACTGTTTAACTGGGACAACATTCTGGAGAAAAGCATCCCATTCAGCTATTATCTTCCACAGAATATAATGGTTGCCTGTAGATAACATTCTCTTAAGTAAAAGCAACTATTTTTCAGTCTTATTACTGATTATTAAAATGATTCAAATGTGACATTATAGTGACCTATGAGGGTATAATGGTTCAAACCATCCACAGGAATGCAAATCATAGAAGACTATACATTTCTACAAGAATCTTCTTTATTTGTCTCTTGTGTTTCATCTGCTGTGACTCTCACTCCCATCATGACAGGAGAATGTGTAATCATAAATCTGTGTTGGCTGCAGTGTCAAAGCAAGATTACACTGGGGGAAGAATCAAGTCCCTGCTCTATTGGAGCCAAGAAAGACAATAGCATCAATCTGACCCTTTTAAAACCACATCCTCCAGGCCTCACTTCTCTCATCTCTCATGGAGAGTATAAGCAGATCCTCCTATCATGGTTTTGCCCAATAAAGTGGCATGTGTTTGCAGAACATCTTGTTTTCCTCTTATTCATATTTTGACTTGGCATTTATAGCAGTTGGGTGAAAAAAAAAAAGAAGCCACAGTCTGATTTGTCTGCAACAGACAGTCTAATTAAATTGGAGGGGAGGGACAGATGCACAAAGCTGCTGAACTGCTCATAATACAAAACATGGCAGCTTCAGTTTGGAAAAAGGTAGCAAGATGGTGCCAACAATTTCTGCTCACTGAACTAGCTGAAGTATGTAATTATGTTAAATTCCCTTAAATTCCCTTCTTTTAATTCCAATTTCACATATATCACTGATACATTTTGAAAGAGCTTAGAAGGCCATTATTTGGGCTGTGCTAGAAGAATGATAGGCACACAATTCACAAATGCTGTAATTTTTTTGAGTCAGACTTTTCAATATTAAAAGTGTTAATTTTATAAAATAAGTATTTACACATAGGGTTTTTTCATCTTTAAAAAAATTTTCCCTCTTTGATTCAAATCAACCTCAGTTTTTTTTGTTTGTTTTTGTTTTTGTTTTTAATTTTTATTATTTATTTATTTATTTTATTTTGGCTGTGTTGGGTCTTCGTTTCTGTGCTAGGGCTTTCTCTAGTTGCGGCAAGCGGGGGCCACTCTTCATCGCGGTGCATGGGCCTCTCACTGTCGCGGCCTCTGTTGTTGCGGAGCACAGGCTCCAGACGCGCAGGCTCAGCAGTTGTGGCTCACGGGCCTAGTTGCTCCGTGGCATGTGGGATCTTCCCAGACCAGGGCTCGAACCCATGTCCCCTGCATTGGCAGGCAGATTCTCAACCACTGCGCCACCAGGGAAGCCCCAACCTCAGTTTTTTGATACTTAAGAACTGCAAGAAATCGAGAGCTCCAACTGCTGTTTGTAATACTGAAAACCTGATGCAAACCTTTGTGAACATGAACTCTTATGGACAGAAGCACAAACTGCTTCCATCTCTAATGGCAAATCCTCTCTGTCAAGCTGTTTTATGCTCTGCATTTCTGGTATAACATCATTCCTTCAAATTGCTGTGGGCATTCATGTTGCTACTATGGGATGCTAATCTCACACTGATCTGTTTGTCTGTTTTATCCCATCCTACCTCAAAAGTTACAAAGGCTACAGGTATCACCACCTTTCAGTGTGAAAGTATGTTTTCATACCTGTAGGTAAAACATGTTGTATTCAAAATCCACTTTTTCAGAATAATTTACAAGATTCATGCCCCAATTTGAATGCTTAAACTTTCAAGAGATAACTGCTACAAATTCATAAGTTGAAAAAAATCATTGAAGAGCTGACAACACGAAGAATGCTTAATGAAATAAATTCCAAAAAGTACCAAGCCCTTTATAGGAGAGAAGTTATTTATGTCTGTTCCATTCCTAACAAAATTAAGCAAAGAGCAGCAGCAACATCAACAAAAGGCAAGAAAATGTGATCCATGATCAAGAGAGGAAACAGTCAATGAAAGCAGACACAGAGATGGACCACATGGACCTTAAATTAAATATGATAAAAGTTCAACAATTCTAATGAAAAAGTATACAACATGTATGGAGAAAGGGAAAAGTTCAAGAGAGACGTGGAAGCTGTAAAAAAGGAAATACTATTTGTGGTAAATATATCAAGATAACTTATGTAAGTAACGCTTATAATACCTTAAATGTAGTTTTAACATGTAATACAAAATATACTCCCAATTAATAAAATGGAAAATAAGGCACACTGGCATGATTTTTTTAAATGTTATTCAAATACAATAAGTTAAAAAAATAGAATTATGTAATACTTGGTTCAAGATAACTAATGTAACACAAGAGGTATCTCCCCTACTTCTTGAAAGTCCATTTAAAAATAGCTATTTTAAAAAGAGGAATAAACCCAAAGAACAAAGAGAGAAACATATTGGAAGCTGAAGCCATATGGAAAAGTATTAAGTGATTTAACAGATCCAAGAAAGCCAAATCCTAATCCAGCAATGAAATCTGAGAATATCTAGGATGACCCAATGCATTCCAAAGAACCAATGACTCAGGAATTGGCAGTATTGGGTATGTATGGAAGTTGGAATAAAAGTGGTAGAATAAAATCAGGAAGATCAGTTGAAAGTCTATTTAGATCTCTAGATCATCTCCCCTCCTCTACATAGCTAAGGACTTGCTACCTTCTCCGCACATGTATACCAACTAGGCACATGACTGTTGGTTTATTAACATGAGAGGGCAAATTAGACTATCTCTGATCTGAGTTGAAGCTCAGAGTACTATATGAAAAACAAGAAAATTGAGGAGGAATTTAGACACTAAATATATTATCTCACCAGCATCCCAGAACTGAAAGTCATAATTATGTCTTGCAAGCCACTTGAAAGGTTTCCTGGAAGTCTGGACAGCCCAGAGAAAAGTTCTGAAGTATTTCCCTAGTAAGAAGCATTGGCAGATTACCCCACAGGTAAGCACATAGTCTTTTCTATATGCACAGAGAACCCAATTTCTGGGATTTTTAGTGCCCCTCTTTTAAATATGAGTCTACAGTCAAAAATGAACAGACATTTGAGGCATATCTCTATTATTAAGGAGCCAATATTAAAAAGCCAAAAAAAACAGAAACAAGTAAGAGAAAAGAGGTTATAAAGAGAGATGAAAATCACACACACATACACACAATTAGATAAATATTTTCAGAGAAATAAGAGAAATACGAATATATTGAAAAAAAGGAACATTCAGAGAAGAAAGAAATGAGTCCTTGGAAAATAACTATATGATATTAGAAATGAAAACATCAGTAGTATAAATGGAAGATAAAGCTGAGGAAATTTCCCAGGAAGTAGAATAATTAGATAAAATATAGGAAATTTTAAAAAATAATAAACTAGAGGACCAATCTGGGGTTCTTAACATCCAAATAATAGGTTATTCAAGAATAAACAACAGAGAAATGGAGAGAGAGGAAGAAAAAAGGCAAAAAAAATTCAAGAAAATGTTCCAGATCTCAGAGTCATAAGATTCCACATTTAAATACTCAGCTGGTGCTCAGTGCAATAGATGAAAATAGTCCCACTCAGTAGGATTGTCTTATACAGTCACACAGGTTGTAAACTGCACAACTTTAGGGGCAACATTGTCACTGACAATGTGAATGAACCTCCTTTGACATGTGCCGTTTGCAATGGTGCCCTGGATTTTTGTAGCGCAGTGACCCTTCTCAGCAATCTATGCCACTGTGAAATTTTAGAAAGCAGGATAAAGAGAAGATCCCATGAGATTTCTGAGAGGGGGAAGAGGCTTCATGTGAAGATATCAGATTTCTCAACAACAATACTGAAAGCTGGGACTTCCCTGGTGACACAGTGGTTAAGAATCTGCCTGCCAATGCAGGGGACATGGGTTCAATCCCTGGTCCGGGAAGATCCCACATGCCACAGAGCAACTAAGCCGGTGTGCCACAACTACTGAGCCTGTGCTCTAGAGCCCGCGAGCCACAACTACTGAGCCCGCGTGCCACAACTACTGTAGCCCACGCTCTCTAGGGCCCATGTGCAGCAACTTCTGAGCCAGTGTGCTGCAAATACTGAAGCCCATGCGCCTAGAGCCCGTGCTCCGCAACAAGAGAAGCCACCGCAATGAGAAGCCCGCACACCACAACGAAGAGCAGCCCCCGCTCACCCGCCGCAACTACAGAAAGTCCGCGTGCAGCAACGAAGACACAACGCAGCCAAAAAAAAAAACAATACTGAAAGCTAGGAAACAATATAGGAACTTCTTAAAAGCTCTGAGGGAAAAATGCTTTCCCACTTGGAATCCTATAAGAAGCCAAGCGATTACCTGTGAGCATAAAACAAACAAGCACACAAAGATATTTTCATTCATGCAAGTTGTTAGAAAATGTGACTCCCTATGTGCTTAGGAAGCTCCTGGGCAACTGATCCAGCAAAATTGGGAAGGAAAACAGAAATATGGAAATCATAGGATCCAGGAAACTGGAGATCCAAATTAAGAGCAAGAGTAACAGAATTTTTAGTGTGATCATGTGGGGAGATATCAATGTAAAAACCATCAGACCTAGGGATGAACCAATCTAGGTTGGAACAAGAAACTTCTGGAAAGGATTTCTTCAAATGTGTGAAAGTGATAGAATAACTAATGTGACTAAATGGTATGAGAGGAGATTATATAATTAGGGAACAAATTGGGGATAAATAAGTGATGTGTTTAGAAAACTAAACAAACATTTAAAAGGGGCAAATATTAACTCTAAGAAAGACAAAAATGCACAAGAAAGAAAATTAATCATGGCATGCCACATGGCTCAGTTGGGAAGGCGGTCATATAATCATAATATTGATAGTTATAATAATATGAATATTAAATATTCATCTTACTAACATTAGGATAGAATGATAATGACAAGATGGGGAGATAGAAAGCAAGGGGAGGTATGATGGGCTTATGCATAAAAAAGAGTCAATCTTCCTCTTCCATACTAGAAAGTAAATTGATAAAGCCAAAAAAGAAAAATTAAAAAGTAGTAGATAGAGATGTAGAGGGAATACTGAAAGAATAAGAGTTGCAAATCATTGCCTCTGTGAAGTGGGAAGCAGGGAGTGGGATTGTGGTACTGCTGCTTCTAAAAGGTCTGTGGAACTATCTCTCTATTTAAATTGTGTGCACAGTGCATGAAAACCTGCACTAGAGATAGTCTGTGGGGTCTTCTAATTAATCATCTGTTGTAAAACTTGTATCAGTATTTATGGAGCTATCTATATGTGCATGGACTGCTTCCACAGTTCCTGATATGCACTTGTGTTTCCTCCTGAAAACTGTCAACTGACTCGTCAGTCAACTTGCTTAATTCTTGTTAGTCCCAGGCCCTGGGATCAGACACTGTAGCTTCAACACACATAAATCTCTGGGCCCTACTTGACAGTGTTCTATCAGGAACCACAATGGTGATACTTTAACTGATTTCAAGCAACCTCTACCTAGAACTTCATAGTTCTTTGAATCCTGTCATTTGGATTATGGCAGTATAATTTTGCAGGTAAAATCTTTGGAGTGGATTAGAATCTTCATCTGGGCTGCCTGGATTTGAGCTTTGGCTCCAGAACTTACTTTTTCTATGACTTAGGCAGTTGCTTAAGCAAGCTGCACCAAGTTTGTTGATTTATAATGTGAGATTAATAGTATTACCTATCACAAACGATTAAAAGTTAAATGAAATAATCCATGTAATGAGTTTATTGCAACACTTGGCATTTTAGTTAGTTCAAAAGATGTATTAGTTATTATTTTTACTGTCTTCTCAGCTCCAAGCTTAAAGGTCTATCATCCCCCTAAATTCCTCAGCTTCTTCAATAGCCTAGGCCACTTCGTTTCCAGTACTACCAACTGCCCAGCAATTTAGAACTTTGCAGCTTTTATGCAAATAGAACCAGAGGGGCTGTCTGTGGCTTTTCAAACATCTTTGAAACAAGTATGCAAATTGGACTTAAACAGTCAGCTTGGATTATCTATGAGAAAATGATTCCAAACTCACAAACATCTTCTGTAAAAAGAACAAAAAGACAAGATCTTGATCAAATATAGTGAAAGCAAACTAAAATTCCAAAGGTATAACTTTGACTATTTATTTAAATATATATTTGGTCCTGGAGAATTTTCAGGAAGAGACACAAAACCTGAAAAGAAGGTAAATATACAAAGAAAGTGAGAATAAAAAATTCTGCACTGGGGGCTTCCCTGGTGGCGAAGTGGTTGAGAATCTGCCTGCCAATGCAGGGGAAACGGGTTTGAGCCCTGGTCTGGGAAGATCCCACATGCCGCAGAGCAACTGGGCCCTTGAGCCACACATACTGAGCCTGCGCGTCTGGAGCCTGTGCTCCGCAATAAGAGAGGCCGCGATAGTGTAAGGCCCGCGCACCGCGAGGAAGAGTGGCCCCCACTTGCCGCAACTAGAGAAAGCCCTCGCACAGAAACGAAGACCCAACATAGCCAAAATAAATAAATATTAAAAAAAAAAAATTCTGCACCAATCTGGAAAAAGAGAATAAGAATAAACATAAGATTGTAGGAACAAACATAAAGTTTTCCAGGTGTAAGGACAGCATAAGTCCACATAGACAATTAAAACACTCACTAATAATCTAAGATGTGGCTGCAATTTGATTGTACCTGCATCCTCAGTCCTGAAGTTCCTGAAAATTTCTAAAATATTAATGTGTTTTGCTTCTAATTTCACTTGATCATTGTTTTTTTAAAATCAAACACTGAGGACAAGCAATGAGGAATTGTATAAAGGCAATGTGCCATAGATCTTACAAACACAATTTTAACTTGGGTCAAGTTGTCTCAAAAGGTATTTTTGCATCAAGATGCAATTTCAATTCTGGATGATGTACAAGTAAAAGACAAATTATGACATTTTAAAGTTGAATCACAACTCATTAGTTTAATTATTTAAACACTATGCTTATGTTATGGTAGAAGCATTTATTTGGTAAAATAATACATAATACTTTCTTTTCTCCCCCACTCATGGATTGGAATCCAAAAATTAGCCTGAGACATAAATGAAAAGGGTACTTAGACTGCCATCTAGTACACATTTTTCTGTATAGCAAAGCTGTCTGAATAACATCTTTAGCTTTGGAACAAATACGTGCTCAAGCACAATTGCTTTTTTTATGTATTGAAAATTGTATACAAACCACCCCTTTTTACTCTTTGACCTAAATTCTTCCCCTAAATATTAATCTGTGAGTGTTTCAATCTGTATTTCAATTCATTAGTATTTTATTCACTTGGCCCAGATATAGAATTTTAATCTACTAGAGATTTTCTTCAAAGGCCTCATTTGAAATATTTTTACTAACCTGTTATTTTCCCTCTCTAGAAAGTATACAAGGATTTGAGCCAGGAGTCTCTCAGGATTCAATGCGCTTTGTAAAAGTATTTACCTTTTAAAAGGAGAAGGCATTATTTCATTGGCAAAAGGATAATTATACTGATGATTAAAATTAAATGGAAATATTTCCATTAACAGTTCTCCTAGACTATTTTCTGCTATTTGCAAGCCTCCTGTCACTAACTATACAGGTCCATATTTACTCTAGCTCTAAGAGCTAGGGGCTGGACACACAGGGTGCTCAAATACTGTGTCCAAAATGAGCAAACAAAGCAGTATCTCAAGACTTACACTGACAACATTTAAGATGGCATTAAAACTTGATCAGTAAATGTTCTAACTTGGTATCAGTCAAGAATAGGATAGAATCCCAAGGACATTTAAGAATAGAGCAGAAACCCCAGGACTTTCTCACGTCCTTGGAGCTCCCGCAGAAAATGTTCACCTTTGCTTCAGAATAAAAAAAAAATGACTTAACTGTCAACAGATAATCTCAGGATATTCAATTCAATTTACTTGCACACATTTTTATTGCACTCCCATTATGGGTCAGAAATAGACTTTGGAGGTACAAGATCAAATAAATCATGGTATATCTCATGAGCAGTTTACTGTATGTTGATGATACAAATTTCAGGATTTACAAAACTTTCAAAAGACTAAATTGTGATGTAGTGGAAAACCTATCCTTGAAGATTTTCCGTTGGAGGTTGGGTAATTACCCACAAGTTACACAGCTGAAAAGATTTCTCTCTTGGGAGGAAACTTAGATTTCATTTTAATGCATAATTCTCTGATTTTGTTATAAATTAGACCATTTCAATGTTAAATAAATAGTCAAAGAAAGTAGAACATTGTATTTTATTTGGAGCTATAATTGCCATTGAGTGTTACTCAATGGCAAAGCTTTGAATAATAAAGTACCTTAAAATATTAATGAATCAGGAAATTAAATTTTTTTCAGTAATCGCTGCATTATAGAAAAGCAATGTCAATTATAACTTAAATAATTGTAAGATAACTTAAGAATACTTAACCATTTATCCATTTTATTCCTCAGTGTGTTAGGATTCTTTTTAATAATTTTTATCTGATCAAAGGGTATTTAATTTGGGAAGATAAGCTCAATGTAACCATGTTGTTCTATGCTGCCAAAATGATTCTAAGCAAAGCCCATTCCATTCCTGCAGCAACATCATTAACAACTTTCATTCAGTTATATCTCACCTTATGACTTATTTCAATTTTAAAATCCTGTGAGGATTTGAATCCTAAAAGAAACAAAACCAATTATTTATGCATATTTCAAGACGTATAATGCATTTCTTAGCACAAATTAATTGAATTGTGGTATTATTAAATTTCTCTACAGTGTAAATTTTAAAGCAATTTAGCTTCCTTATCTGCACATTACATGCACTCTTAAGTTGATGTAAACAATTTCTTGTTCTGATAAAGAAAATATTCTTTATCTTCTTCCACTTTGTTGCCTCCATGAAATCTTCTTTGTGGGCAAATATCTCTTAATAGTCAGCAGAACACTCAGGCCAGGTCTCTTTGGCCTGTGTTTCCAGTTGTGTGCTTTGCTCAGGCTGCCATAACAAAGTAGCAAACACTGGGTGATTTAAACAATGGAAATTTATTTCCTCAAAGTTCTGGAGTCTAGATGTCCAAGATCAAGGTGTTGACAGCTTTGGTTTTTTCCAAGGCCTCTCCCCTTGGCTTGTAGATTGATATCTTATTTTGATATTTCCACATGGTCTTCCCTCTGTATCTGTGTCCTAATCTCCTCTTATTAGGACACCAGTCATATTGGATTTAAGCCCACCCAGATGATCTCATTTTACCTTAATTTTGCCTTTTGAAAGTAAAAGGCCCTATCTCCAAATACAGTCACATTCTAAAGGTAGGGGTTAGGGCTTCAACATAAGACTTTTGGAAGGATGTAATTAAGCTTGTAACATCTGCTTAGATTAATTCTATTTATTTAGTCATCCCATTAACATTTCTCTCTCTTCTTTTAACTCATATTGCTTATTTCTGAATTTCTTATACTGTTATTCATCTTGCCAAATGCTATATGCTTTATGCTAAATCTCCTGAGAACAAATGTTTAGCTCCTTTTCTGTATCCAACCTTGTATCACACTGTGCTTTATGGAACGTAAACGCTCAATAAAAAGAAATTGATTGGATTTCCTGTGACTCCTAATGCTTTAAGATCTTCTGTCCTCTTCCTCACTGCCCAGTAATCCCAAATCTTTAGGTAAATGTTCAACTCCAAAAGTGAAAGTCATTTATATAAGAAATGTGTATAGGTTGTCAACTTTATAAAAGAAAGGAGTTTTCTAAATAATAATCCTTCACCTGTTTTTCAGATCTGTACTTTCTCAAGGTTTTTGAGAGTCAAATCTAAAGTGATTGCACCCCTCAACAAAAACTCTTTTCTGCAAGTGAAGTCTGTGGACAAATATGAAATGTGAACAAATTCATGAAATATGGATGTGACACAACTTAACCTGCTTACTAATTTACACACCCTGTAATTAAACCTGGGCCTGGGGCTTCCGTGGTGGCGCAATGGTTGAGAGTCTGCCTGCCAATGCAGGGGACACGGGTTCGAGCCCTGGTCTGGGAAGATCCCACATGTCACGGAGCAGCTAGGCCCGTGAGCCACAACTACTGAGCCTGCGCATCTGGAGCCTGTGCTCCGCAACAAGAGAGGCCGCGATAGTGAAGAGGCCCGCGCACCACGATGAAGAGTGGCCCCCACTTGCCGCAACTGGAGAAAGCCCTCGCACAGAAACGAAGACCCAACACAGCCAAGAATGAATAAATAAATAAATAAATAAATGTATAAAAAAAAAACAAAAACCTGGGCCTGTGTGAACTATACATTTCGTTGCAAATACACATGTAGAAATATTATTTCATCCTTCTGAAGAAGAAACAGAAGTGTTATGAGGACCCTAAATTACTCCCTGTCCACTAAGCATTACAAGCCCAGAAAGTAATCAACCAAGTTTAACCAATGAACAAAGATTTCAATGCAAAGCCTGCTTACATGCTCTCCTTAGATCCCAAAGTTCCCTGTCCTATGTATTCTTCAAATTTTGACAACCCATGGGTGCATTAAAAAATAATATTTTTAAATAATAAAATTTAAATTTTATCTAGCATTTGACCTGGTGTATTCCAATAGAAATCCAAAATTCGTAAATACATTTAAATCATATGCTATTGTGCATATTATTGTTAATGACAAATAATTTGATGGCAAAGGGGTAATGTTAAAATTCAACATTATTATTAAGATTCTTAAAACTTACCATGGCCTTAGTACCCTTCACCTTTTAAATCCCCCCCGGAAAAAAAAAAAAAAAAAAAAAGTTAAACACAGTCAAAATGAGAAAATGGGACTTCCCTGGTGGTGCAGAAGTTAAGAATCTGCCTGCTAATGCCAGGGACACGGATTCGAGCCCTGGTCCGGGGGGATCCCACATGCCGCGGAGCAACTAAGCCCGTGCACCGCAACTACTGAGCCTGCACTCTAGAGCCCGTGAGCCACAACTACTGAGCCCACGTGCCACAACTACTGGAGCCCACGGGCCTAGAGCCCATGCTCCGCAACAAGAGAAGCCACCGCAATGAGAAGCCTGCGCACTGCAATGAAGAGTAGCCCCCGCTTGCCACAACTAGAGAAAGCCCGTGCGCGGCAATGAAGACCCAACGCAGCCAAAAATAAATAAATAAATTTATAAAAAAAAAAATGAGAAAGTGATTTGCACTAATTCTTAGAGACTGACAAATATCTGAGAATACAATGTGAGTAATTTAGTTCCAATAATTTCCAAATTAGTATTATTCAGACAACAGAACATCTCTGTTCAATAAATAATTGAATATACATGGTTCCATTTTTTATTGGGCTGTATATGCAATCACTGATTGAGGTTATTATAACCATGAATGCTTGGTTCATCTCATTGCCTAAATGTCATCATAAGACACAGTATCTAAGATACTAGAACTCTGAGCAGGTATATAGAAGTGTGGGTATAAAATAGATATCTCAGACTGGCAGTTGGAGTTTGCCTTCAATGTATTTCCTTTAGTTTTATAACTAAGATAAAAAGAGAGGAATGTTAGTGGACAATACTTATTATTTCGAGATTTTTACATAAAATTCCCTTTCTGTGGTTTCTTTTGAAAATTTGATTATCTTACAACAAACGTCTTCTTTCCTACATGGTGACAGTCAGATGCAACTGAGTAGTCACAGCCCTGTTCAGGCAGGACAAGCAAGCTCCCATGTGACCACCACCTCCCCTACTCACTATTGTATTTTCCCTAAGGCATTCTCTCGCCTGCATGGTCATGGAGGCATTTATATTTGCCACATTTTATACCAAAGGAGAAAGATGGAAAAGAGTCAGAATTTGAGATGTTGAGGTTTGGATCAAGTTCTTGGAGGAGCTGAGAATGTTGTGAGATATCAATACTGGAGAGAAAGACCAAAAGAAAAAATATCCACATTCGTGGTCGAAGTATAGCAACTCATTTTTTCAAGAATATAAATAACTAGAAAGAAATAGACTGTATTTTTATAGAACCCTTTAATGTTAATTTTAAGGTCCTTTAGGTGTGTTTTGATATCAAAAACGTTCAGAATCTTTTCCTCTTAAGTATATTTTATCTATTTCTAAGTCCTTGAAATTGGTGGTCCATGCAGTTAACAATAAAGCAACTGGGCTTCCCTGGTGGCGCAGTGGTTGAGAATCTGCCTGCCAATGCAGGAGACACGGGTTCGAGCCCTGGTCTAGGAAGATCCCACATGCCGCGGAGCAACTAGGCCCGCGAACCACAACTACTGAGCCTGCGCGTCTGGAGCGTGTGCTCCGCAACAAAAGAGGCCGTGACACTGAGAGGCCCGCGCACAGCGATGAAGAGTGGCCCCCGCTTGCCGCAACTAGAGAAAGCCCTCGCACAGAAACGAAGAACAATAAAGCAACTTATTATTGAGTAGAATATTCATTTAACCATGAAAAAACATTCCTTTAAAGATTTGTATACAACGGCTATAGTTTAAAATGATTTACACAGTTCTTAAAAACTCTGTAAATTATTTTCTTAAGGTATTTATGAGCTGTTTATATAATAAAAGTGTCACAATGGAAGAATATTAAACTGTATCTTATACCGTGGTTGGGTTAAAGTAATCAAGCTCATTATATTATCAAGTCCATTGGAAAATATTATGATTCAAGGTGAAAGCCATATTGCTAAAGCATTAAGTTTTCTTTAGCCTTGAAGTAAAGACCCATCTGGTATTATTGTCAAAACAATAAGATTTGGAAATTCTCTTGCTTCTGTGTTCATTCGAACACAAACTCAAATAGAATTATTTTTCTATAAATAAATGTTTAAATTTATGACTACACATACAAGAAACTGGAAACTTAAAACAGATTTCTAAAAGTAATTATTTAAGTGGAAATGTCCCTCTATACAGCAGGTATAAAAGAAATGAGAAAAGCTTAATAGTTAAAACAAAAGACGATTTGAAGACCACATTCTTAAGAATCTGGTTAAAATATACCAAAATGACAGATGAATTTAGAGAGGAGAAAAAATGTATTTTCATCTGTATGTTAATTTTTACAGAGCAAAAGAAAGAAACAAAGAAACAAAAGGAGAGAGAGAGAGCCAAAAGAGAGAGAGAGAATAGAGAGAGAGAGGAGGCAGGGAGGGAAGAAGGTAGGAAGGAAGAAAAAATGGAGATAAATTGTGAGTCATAGAATCTCAGTAGTAAAAGTTGTCTAAGAAATCATCACACCGACCTAGCTAATTAACAAATGCTTTCTGGAAAATAGTAAAGACATTCCTAATGAGGAAGAACATACAAATGTTACAGAGTTTAATAAATTAGCAAATGCTGGCATTAAGCCAAAATCTGCCTTTCTTCTATTTCTACATGTCAGCTCTATTTTGACCTTTGCATCTGCAAAATAGTCAGGTTTCAATTTTCACTTCATAGTGTAGACATAACTTCAAAATGAATGTGGTAAGCCTTGTTTACTTACTGCTGGAGTAAGTAAACCATGTTGGAAGCATGGCTTGGTACCTACCAGGCACTCTTCGTCTTCTGGAAATGTTAAGCCTTTAACTCCAGCTATGACCTCTATTAGCAGGAATTACTGCTATTGAGTTTCCAAATTATTTAACTATTTCTTGTTTGTTCGATTTTTCCACACACACCCCGCCCCCCCCACCCCCCCGGCCCAGCTCTGCATAGAATCACTCCATTCCTCCCTTCAGAGAGAATATGATTTTTTAAAAGTCTGGCAAGCTTTGAAGTTAGTGAGACCCAGGGCTAATCCAAGTTCTGTTAGCTCATACTAACCTGCTAATTAGTGCACCACCCTTTCGTGTTTACTAGAGAAACAATGTGAACAAAATATTCACAACTCACCTTCAAAGATTAAATTAAGATATCATTGCTACTCAAGAATTTTTCAAGTACATATATCCAATTGTCAGTCCTTTCTCTACTTTACATCTAGATCTCTCATTCAAAGAACCAATATTTTCCATGGAAATGTTTACGAATACAATTCAGTAAGTAAGTTGTGAGGAAAAAAAATTGTTTTTTGGAAAGTCCTACCTGCTGTAATTTTTTTCAAGACTATTTGCCAAACATGTTAAACTGTTTGAGAAGAAAAGTACTACCTTGCTATTTGGCTATTTGTCCAGGAGACATAAACTATGACTTGGAACCCCTAGAAATTTTCAATATTTCCTTGCAGTTACATTTTCCTATGGAAATAATGGTAGACTATCGTTCTCGATATTTAAACCCCACTGCCATCCACAATAGTAGGTTAACACCTGCCCAGTGTCACACGACTGGCCAATAAATAATGTGGGAAGAATATATATATTCTCTGCCTCATTGATTTTGGGCTTGATCAGGTGATATACTCTTGAATGGGATATATGAGTAGATGTGCTGCTAATCATGTTAAGCAGAAGATTTAAAATTATTTTAGAGTCTGTTTCAGGCTCTCTTGTGTTACTATTTTATGCTATGAGAATAGCATGCCCCAATTAAGGCCAGATCCTTCAGCCTGGGTCCTGAAATGAAAAGGTGTGTTAATGCAGACTTAACCACTGGTCACCAGCCTGGATCACAATCAGAGTAGCGCTACAAATTTTATGATACTTGAGCAAGAAATAAATGTTTTTTGTGCTATAAATCCCTAAAATCTGGGAGGTGTTTGTTACATAGCATTATCTAGCAAAAGCTGACTAATGTACTCGTTAGTAACTTTGATCATAGTCTTAAAAAAGTTTTTTTATCCCAAAAAAGGCCAAGAGTTACTGTTGTATAATGTGCCATGACAGCACAAAGTGATGTGCATATTTGTCAATTCTCTGCTGTATTTCTTCATAATATACTGCCAATGTATAAAACAGACAACTGAGGGAAACATACTGTACAGCACAGGGAACTCTACTTAAGGCACTGTGGTGTCCTAAATGGGAGGGAAATCCAAAAAGGAGGGGATATATGTATATGTATGGCTGATTCACTTTGCTGTGCAGTAGAAGCTAATACAACATTGTAAATCAACTATACCCTAATAAAAATTAATTTAAAAAAATATACTGCCAAACTAGGTGTTCAATAATTCAGTCTGCAGGTTCATCCTAGGAAAAGATTTTCAAATTAATCCATGGCTATCATTTGGTTTATCCTCATACTATACACAAGTAAATTACTCTCGATTTTTAGCCTCCAACTTCTTCATCTAAGTCTTATTTGTTCCTTCCTGTAATCTTTTTTACATTTCTGGATTTCTAATTAACAAAGGTTAAAAACTAAAAAACTGTTATTATAAAAATTGCATTCTAATCTTTTCAAATCACTTTAAAATATGAATTGTCATTTAAATATTTGAATAGGACATCTGTTTCATTTTCTTCAACCATACATTACTGAAAGATGTCACAGATGTTACGTTTCCTTCTGATCACTCAGTGTCCATATTCCTGAAATTTCTGGACTCATAATGTATGCAGGATATGGAGATCCATAGAGCAACCCTCAACCTCAGCGACATATTGGAGATGAGCACTCTGAGGTCCAGAGAGGTTAAATTATATGACTAAGGTCACACAGCATATCAATGGCAGAACTGGGACTTTAACCTAAGACTTTTGCCTGTGAATCCACTCATCGTTATTAAAACATGCTGTGATTTTTTTAAAAGTGCTAATAAGTAACCTTTAGACTGACTGATTCAGGCATTGATAGGCAAGCAAAATTTACAAACATCCAGGAATGCTGTCATTCTTGATAGGACCATACAACCACTTAAGATCAGGATTGTCCTAGGGCTTGAAAGGCAGAACTCTTTAAAGTGCTAAGAAGTTTCCCAGTGACTTACCTTCCATTCATTTTTCTTTAATAATTCTGCTAAGTGTGTCCTAATTCGCTTCTGGGTGTGCATTTGGTAATCATAAGTATATGATAAGTAAGTATATGATTCAAGAGTATAATTCACATGCCCCAATATCAAATATATGCATAGAAAATTCTTAGGAATTTAGTTTAGAGCTCAGTCATCACGTATACCTACTTTTGTGCATAGTCTAGTAATTTTAAAAATGCATAGTGCAGTCAAGGTCATTCAACAAACAGCTTTTAACTACCTAGTATATAGCAGGCACTCAATTATGAAATGAGAGATACCAAGATAAATATGGTATGGCATTTGTTCTCAAAGTGTTCACTTTCAAAAACAGACAACTACTGATCTGGGAGACACTGTGGACCTTTCACTGTGAAAGCATATAATCTAAATTTTTAATTTACATAAATGTCATCATAAAGACTACAATACATCAGTTTCCCTTATGAAACTTGCACCTTTGACCACTGCTTCTTTTTATTCTGAAAAGTCTGCTTCTACTGAACACTAAAGCAGAAGTTCTAGCAGAGGGTGTGGCATTATTTGCCAAAGGTTGCATCTTTATCTTGATCTGAAAAGTTGAACGTGATTTTCATGTAAAACATACTTAAATGTTATATTAGCATTCCCTGAATGCTTCCCTTTTTCATCAAATATAAGCATTCAAATATGTCCACTGAAGACATTTTTACATTATTTCCTCAAATGTGAGCCAATTTTAATTTAGCAGGCAATTATTCTGAGTGAATGGAAGTGACTTTTTACCTAATTTGCTCTGGTTAACATTAATTCCTAGCTAGTAATTGCTTTAGCAGCTGTAAAAATGAAGGAGCTTATGGCACCCCATGCCTCCCTACCACACACACTGGCACAGTGATGCTGAACTTGATGCCTGCCATCCTCCTGGAGAAGGAGAGCGGAGACATCAGTGAAACATCCTGTTCCCTTCCTGTAAAATATGTCTTATTTTCTCATAGGACTTTCTAGAATGAAGGCGGACAGTGGGATTGAAGCAATCAATGGCTGGAAATTTAAGGAAATGATAAAAGACACATTTCACAATGCCGGATCTATGATTCATATCTGTTACTTTTTTTAAGACATGGTCCACAATTTACCTTTTAAAGAAAGCTTTCCTTCTATCCCATCTGTGAGTAAGGTGACCTTATAGTTCATTGTTTAACTGGAACACTGTTGAGAGTGAAATGGGGCAATAATTAATAGGGCTGAGACAAAGGCATAAACTGGACTGTCCCTGCTAAACTGGGATGGATGGCCGCCCTATCCACGAAGCGAGCAATATCTCCTCAAGATTCTAATAGTATTTACTGCAGGTTTTACTTGTTGGACATTCAGCATGTGCTACAGGGGGTTCCTTATATTTTATGTGTATGTTCTGTGCCCTTGACTTGGTTTATAATATCCTTTGAAAGCAGAGAGGATGGCTTTTACTTGGTTTTTTTCTCTAGAACCTAACACAAATCCTACACACAGCACGCACTCAGGAGATATGTTTAAGGCAGTGGGTGAACAGAGTTAATGCTTAATTAATGTTTGTTGAAGGAATCTGCATTAGTCAGGGTTCTCTAGACACAGAGCCAATAGGTTCTGCTATACATGCATGTGTGTTTATATATGTTTATAAATTTATATATTTTATGTATATATAAAGGATTGGCTCACATGATTATGGAGGCTGAGAAATCCCAAGACCTGTGATAGGAAAGTTAGAAATCTAGGAGAGCCAATGTGTAGTTCCAGTCTGAGTACCAAGGCCTCAGTACCAGGAGAACTGAAGGTGTGAGTTGAAGTCTGAAAACCAGCAGGTTCAAGACCCAAGAAAAACTGAATTTTCAGTTGAGTCCAAAGCCAGGAAAAGACTGATGTCTCAACTCTGAAGTCAGGTATTTCCTCCTGCTTATGGAATAGTTGGCCTTCTTGTCCTATTCAGGCCTTCAACTGATTGGATAGAGCCACCCTCATTGGGGAAAGCAATGCTCAACCTACAGATTCAAATGTTAATGTCATTCACCAACATCTTCACAGACATACCCAGAATAATGTTTGATGAAACATCTGGGCATTCTGTGGCCCAGTCAAGTTGACACATAAAATTAAACATCACAAAATGCAGCACATGATATTTGTAGTGATAGTGACTTCAGCTAATATTATCATATCTTTACCTTTACCTTGATTTCAGCTAAGTGTATAATGGTTTATTTCTACTACAAGATGACAAGATCTTTGCTTCCACTGGATTTTCCCAAAGTGTCTAGAATCATATTTGTTAATACTGTTAATGATAACACCTTAGGAACTGTGAAGATACAAAGGTGAATAGGGAATGGTTCCTGCCTTCAGAGCCCTAAAAGTCTTATTTGAAAGAGGAGATGAATACACATAAAAGATGACTCACAGTAGAGTCAATAAATCACATAATGTTCGTGGTATAAACAGAAAATACAGAACAGTGTGGTGGATAGTGTAAAAATTTGCAGTCTGAAACGTGGGTGTAACTTCCATACCATTTCAGAGAGACCTGCATTTAAATCCAGCTCTATGAATTAACAATTGTGTGAGCTTTGACATTCAGAACTTCATTTATTCCACTGTAAAATGAACAGTGATAAACTTCTGTCATATAATTGTTAGAATTAAATGAGTTGTGGACTGGAATATTGCACTCAAATTACTACTGTAATCATCGTTATCACCATTATCAACATTATGTTTATATACCAACAGCTATGATTTTTGAACCTTTCTTCTTATTGTTATTATTAAATGTAAAGAATCCTAAACCCAAATGACTATTGTAAAGAGTAAATGATATAACACATGTTTAAGTTTTTAGTTAATCTAAAATAATAGTACAATTATTAACTGGAGTATTATTGTCGTTACTATAACACAGAGTGGAAATATGCCATAAACAGTATAGCTGTGTCTATTATTCTATAACTTTATAATTTAAAAGTAATTGGGCCAACAAATAAGTCAAAGAACTGTTCTCTAAAATATTTTCATTGTTCTGCCATATTCCTTTACTGTATTCTTTTATTAGAACACATAATTGGGTGTGAAACAGAAAATTTCTAAATTCAAGGTTGCGACATCCAGGAGAATATAGAAAAATATGGAAAGTGAACATAAAGTTAGGGAGATTATTTTCAGGTGGCCCTCAAACAGGAAGATTTTTCTCTTTTGGCCAAAAGCCAGAAAGGGGTATATGAGCCTTGCTCTCTCCACATGACTTCAGAAAAGTCATTCTTTCTCATAGTGGAAAACAAATATGAAAATACACACGTGAAAGAACCAACTTTCTAAAGATCATGCTTTAGCTAAAAAGAAATAGAAGAGCCACAAACGTTGTGTTGAAGTTTCCTCCCTGTAAGACTGAACTTTGAGTAGATCCAGACAAAGAGGCTAAGCATGTGAACTAAAATATCAAGCCCAACACAACCATGGTATCACTTAAAGGCACACCACAGAAGACAGCAATGTAGAACTAGGAAATGAAAAAAGAGGGGGCAAAGATGAGCTGAGTGACTAAATGCTGAGGGTCCAATTCAATCAAGGTCCAAAGTATAATTAGAATTGTATATAAATTATAATTTGGTGTGTTTATATTTATATTTAAGTGTACCTGAAGAGATGCTTTGGAAGTCATGAGAGTAAAAATAGAAGAAAATCTTATGGATTTTCAAATATATGACCTTATTTTTATCTGCATTTTATTGATATTTTAGGCACACATAGGAGTGTGAACTGATTGATAGACTCTAGTGATTGGTTATCATTGCTCATATTCCCCTTTACACCTCTCCTTTTTCAGTTGCTGACATTTAGTTTCAATTAATTTAAACTGATTAATCTCAATTAATTCCACGTCAAATAGTTTAGAGTCAGAAAGATGCATTTATCTAAATTTATAAATTTAAATTTATAACTTAAAATTATACCTCTCATGCTTGTTTATGATCTTGTGCAAGTCATTTGGGGAGGAAATAGTACCTACTTCATAGGGCATTTGGGGGTTAAATGATATATAAAAGTTTCAGCAGAGTAAGTATGATTTCATAAAGGTTAGTCATGAGCATTTTTATTACAATAATAGATCCTTAATTCAAAGAAAAAGAATAAGGAAGCCATTCAGCCTTCTAGAATGTCCTTCTCTCTTTTTCTAATCTTTTCATCTTGTTGCCTTTCTTTTTTTTCACGTCCTTTACTTCCTAGCACGTTTAGAAAAAAATAAAGGGCGAGGAAGAGGAAGATTCAAAAAGAACTTTATCTATGATTCAACCTTCAGTCTACAATGGTGCCAGAGAAAGAGAAGAGAAGACATAGAGAGATGTATGGAACAGCGGGGCTGGTGGAAGGTGAGGACTGCAAGTTGGATCAACAGAAAGGTGGATAGAAAGAAAGGGTAACTAAATGACAAACCATAGTTTGCCATAATATCTAAGGTTGACTCCATCCTTAGTCAGGAGCCAAATATCTTAAAAGCACCACCTGGTTCTGTAAACATCACAAGGTGTCTTCATTTTCAGTTCTTGGGATTCAGGTACTGGAAACTTCTGTAGAAGAACAGAATGTGTTCAACTTTCTATGAAAAATGGTTTGCCAAAACCACATTGTGTTCCCCTTGAACGAAGATCATCACCTGGGAGGCATACACATATATAATGTAAATTTTTTCTGTCATATTTTTGTTATTTTTAATTATTAGAATGTAATTCATTCATTGGATTCAGTGTGGAGGAAAGAAGTATACATATTAGGGTATTTGTTCAGCTATCAACTATCAATGGAAACTTGGTATAGTCATTTCAACCTCAGGGCCTTGGTTTCTTCATGTGCATGATGGAAAATTGTAACATTATTTTTCCATATTTCTATGATTTTTCTAATAGCGGTCTAAAACTCACAAGTATAAGAAATTAAAATTTTTAAAGGGTTTGGTCACTCAGTCTGTGGCTATTGACTCATGATAGCTAAAACACAGTGCTGCTTTAGCCTGAACAATTGCTAACCTTACATTTGCCTCCATAGAATCTTTCCAATAGAATAGAGTTTTCATGAACACTCATCTATTAATTAGAGTAAACTCTTTGCACACTTAAATGCTTAAGAAATAGATGGGCATGAGAGAGTGAAATGATCTATATGATTTTCTGTTTCATTATACTTAGCTAGAAAATCCTTTTGGCTTCTACCACTTTCAGAAATCATAAAATTACTTGTTGCTTTATTTAAAACTATGCTCAAACCAACAATTTTAATGTGTCCAAATTCTTACTTCAAAAGTAGATTCAACATAAAACAGTAAATTCTTTGTGGTGGGAAATTCTTGTTGCCTAAGAGCTATTATTTAGACAATGAACTCTCATTGTGCAGTTAATGTAGGTATGGTAGAAAATCAAACTGACACTGCCTTGGTGCTGGAGATATTTTCTAGACAAACTTTTAAATACATTCCTGTTGTGCTTGGCTGTCAAACACATTTCTTCAAAAGTAGAGGGCAGAAAAAGAAATCCTGATTCATTGAGAAGTGGCTGTTTCATCTTCAGTTCTTTCACACTTTCACCTGGTCTCCCTTCAAACTCCCCTTTCTGGACACCAGCGCTCACCGGTGAAAAAGAATGCAGTTTCCTGATATATCCTATTCCAAGTAATAAACTTAGCATCTAGTCTTTAGTCTTCATCTTCAAAGCACTTGGCAAACATTAAATAATTAATCTCCACAACACATGTGGGAAGTAGACATACATTATTATCACCGTGACAAAACTGGAGGCTTCCTGAATTTAAATGAGTGGCCTGAGGCCACACATCAAGTTATTATCAGAGCTGAAATTAGTTGCTGCTTCCCGTTCACATTTTAAGACCTCACCAGGTCGCCTCCTGTCCTAATAAGAGCCCAAGTCCACTTTCTGCATAATTTTCATAAAGGATCAACAGCATGTTGCTATTTCTGCCTATTAGGGAATTTGTATAAATAATTTTGGACATGGTAAATTCAAATTTATTAACCAGTAATGATATGAGATAGATTTTATTGCAGTTTGTTCTGATAGTGACCAAAATGTTTCACCTTTAAACAAGACATCAGATGATGGCTGTCCAGGAAGGAAATGATGTTACCTTCAACAAGTCTGTGGGTCTGTGTTTCAAAATCCTGTTTTTAAAATACAATATATCATATTTTTACCCTAATAGGTAGAAAGGATTTTTGGCAAGAGCAATGGATATGCACTAAGGAAATACTTGGTAAAGTTTAAAAATGAAAGAAGCATATTCATTAGCATTTGTTGAACACTGAGTCCCTGCTAAGAACTGTATGTGGCAAAGAATCATAGTCTAAACCTCATGGGCTTAAGCGATAGTCTTATTAATATTTGCATGTAAGTAGCTGCAGTTGTACTTACTAATAAAATCTCCCGATGAAGTGCAGGTCATTCCTCCTGCAATCCCTACACTCAGTATCTCAGAATGTGTACATTCTATAACTCCCAAGTTAAGGAGCTCTACAAGACAGAGCCGTGCCCTGACACCATAGAATTAGCAGAAGTGAGCCCCCATCGTGTCCAGCTGATAAACAGCCTTTGGTGAGCTGAACTCATGTTGCTGGTCTGCTAATTGGCCAGTTATATTCATTTGGCGTTGCTGAGCCTCTAGACAAATTAAGGTTAATTGGAATCAGGAATGGATCAGCAACCTTGGTACTCAATCTGTTTAGCAGTTCTCCTCAACTCATTACTTTCCTTCTTTCAGCTCCTTGCACAACCAAAGTGCTGTTCATTCTATCGGCCTCTATGGTGACACTGTCTTATCACAAAATGTTTCAAAAGGGAATTATTGGGGGGACAAGCAGCAAATTGCAAGTCAGTAGCCTCAACAGAATCAACACCTCTAAGATGTATCTTGTGAATGTCGTCTTCATGTAGCTTTTCCAAGTATGTCTCTATCTAATCCCTCAGGACGTTTCATGTTGTTATTTGGGGTCCTCTTTTGGTAGAACAGAACCTAGTCCTGGAGGACCTCAACATGTCCATCTGATCTAGCTCTTAGTCAGAGATTATATTAATCCATCTGATAGATGAAGTAAAGAAACCCTGAGTGGGATAAGAAATTTTCCCAGATGTCTATACTTAGGCCATTAGTATTTTGGTCTTCAGCTTCATAATTTAGTGACTTTCAACTGTGCCATGTTGCCTCCATACTATTTCTAATAGCTAATAGTTATTAGACAATCACTACGTTCCAAGCAATGGTGAAGTGCTTTACATGCATTACATTAATGAATCCTTACAAGCTTTAATCCCATTTCAGAAGAAACACCCTTCATTGAATTAGCCTGATTGCAAAGTCCCTACTACATATTCAATAACAATTATTCAACAGAGAGAATCTGTATACAATTCCAGAATCCACCTCCTGCCAGTTACCACTCTGAATTAAAATCAGGACTTTGAGAGACAGCTCTGTGATTTCGGAAAATGACGTACGTCCCATTCAGACCTAGGCAATGAGGAATACTGAGCATTAATACCCATCAGAATCCCACCAAAGAGAATGTTCTTGCCATCCTAGATTCATAAAAAAAATAATAAAAAATAAAAATGTACATAATGATGAGAATTATTTTATTAACTTCAAAAGTAAGAATCTCCCAAGTTATTGAGATAATTATGTTTCAGTCAGTTTTCCTGGCAGGAAAAAAAAAAACTATATACACAATAAATCCTATTATAACCACATACCAGTGCTCGTTACACATTCAACAAGACTCCTCCTTTGGCACTGTGATATCCTGTTCTCATTGCTCTCCTCTCAACACTTCTCTGTATCCTTCACTAACACCTCTCCCCCAAATTCCTCTTTTCAAACACTTCATCCCCCTGTTCTTCTCAAGGGCATTCAATCAGTAAGCAGAAGTACGAAGGAGACAGCCTATGTATCTTCTCTGCTCCTAACCATTTCCCTTTCTACTACACCCTCATGTATTAATGAGAGAAACTCCAGAAGTAATACTTCCACACCACTCCAGAGTGATATTTGCCACACAGAACCCCAATGGTGGGTTTCTTATGTAATTATTTCTAATGTTTTTCCAGCATGTATAATTGTATAAAATATCAAGCAAGTTTATGGCTTATTAATCCTTGAATACATTTTATCATCTTCCTGGCCAAACAATTCAATTATTATTCATCCTTTGGAAAACTTCTAAGCTAAAGTTATGAAATTGTTCAGGGAATTAAAAGATGCTTAATTGATTTGTGCCAAATGTAAAATCTGTAAAGTTTCTGACCATTTTAAGGCATGATTCTCAAAGCTTATGTGCATAAGACTCAACTGGGACTGTTATTAAAATTGTAGAAATTTCCGAACCCCCACAACCAAGAGTTTTAATTAGGCTGGTTTACATCTGACAGCATCAATTTTTTTAATGCACTTGAGAGCTTTTATTTATAGAGAAGAATTTACAAATATTTATATTTTTAAAATTAAAAATCAATTTATTAAAGTAATGAATTCAGAAATGCAAATTTCTCTTAAGACTTTTTACATAGCTTTACTGAAATATAATTGACATGTAATAAATTCCGTATGTTTAAATTGTATATTTGATAAGTACTCCCATGTAGCTATCACCACAATCAAGATAATAATACATTCATCACCCCCCAAAAATTTCCTATTCACATTTGTAATTCTCCTTTTCCCCCCCTCTCTACATCTTACCTCCCATTCTAGGCAATTACTGATTTGCTTTCAGTGGCTAGATATTAGTTACATTTGTAGAATTTTATATGAATGGAATGATATATGGAACAGGTTCTTGGAGTTTTTTTTTTTTAAAGGGAGAAATATCTGGCTTTTTTCATTCAGAATAATTATCTTGAGATTCATTCGTGTTATGTATATATTAATAGTTCATTCCTTTTTATTGCTGAGTAGTATTATTACATTGTCTGAATATACCACAATCGGTTTATGCATTTGCCTATTGATGGACTTTTGGATTGTTCCCATATTTTGGTTATTACCAATTAAGCTGATATAAACATTTTTGTACAAGTCTTTGCATGTACATATGCTTTCATTTCTTTTGCGGAAATACCTGAAAGTGGTAACAGCAGTCATGTGGTAAATAGGATATGCTTAATTTTTTTATGAAAATGACAAATTGTTTTCCAAAGTGGTTGTAACATTTCACATCCCCACTTAGTATGCAAGAGGTCCCTCTGCCTCATATCCTTACCAACACTTGGTATGGTCAATCTTTTTAATTTTAGACTAATTGTAATTCCAATAAGCATGTAGAAGTTTCTCATTGTGCTTTCAATTTGAAATTCACTCTGACTAATAATGTGGAGACTTTCATGCACTTATTTGACAACTGCATCTCATCTTTACTGAAGTATCAGTTCAAAGTTTCTGTATATTAAAAAAAATAGGTTATTAATTGTAGATTTTTCAAATATAACCCTTATCAAAATGAGAATATTTGCTTCAATTTCTAATTTGTTGAGGGTTTTTATCAGGAATCAATTTAATTTTTGTAAATTGTTTTCTTGTTCCTTATCTAATAGTTTATCTATGCCATTCTGGATAAGTTTTCTTCTTGTTATGGTTAGTATTTTCCTGCTTATTTGCATGTGTGGTGATTTTTGATCAGATACCAGAAATTGTAAATTTTACCTTTGGGAATGTTTAATATGTTTGTATTCCAATAAAATTCTTGAGCTTTGTTATGGCAAACCACTAGGTAACTTGGAAGCAGTCTGATCCCTTTAGATCTGCTTAAGGTTTGTTTGGCAGGATCAGAGTATAGTCTAGGGTGAATTTTTCCCCACTACTGATGTAAGAACCTTGTTAGTGATCTACCCCATGTCCTGTGATTTGCAAAGCTTTCCACTCTGGCTGTTGGGATCAGTACTGTTCTAGACCCTGTGTGAGTTCCAAGTATTATTTCCTCTAATCTTTTCAGATGTTTCTTCCTCAGCCTTGAATAGTTTCTGCACATATGTGTGCTGATCAGACCTCAGCTGAAAACTCCAGGGAGTCCCTCTCAGGGTTCTGGCTGTTCCTCCAGGGAGCTCTCCTTTCTTTGGTATTCTGCCCTGCAAAATGTAGCTGCTTTGGCCTCCCTGGACTCTCAGTTATGTCTCCTTAACCCAAGAAAAAGTCTGGAATGTACTTTCCATGGTACAACCTGGAAACTGTCTCCTGGAAGTAGGCTGGAGTAATCAAAAGACTCACCTCATTCGTTTCTCATCTCAGGGCTCACTGTCCTTCATTGCCTAATGATCAATTTCTTTAAGACTGTTGTTTCAAATTGCTTGCCTGGTGTTTTAGTTATTTCAGGCAGGAAAGTACTTTCGATCCCTACTCTGCCACCTAAGTTACCCATTAAACTTTTTAAGTCAATTTACAATCTTTTTCTCTAATTATGAATCCAGTTAACATGTAACAATCACTTTAAAGATGGCCTTTGATCAGTATTTTGCCTAATTTATAACTGTATCTAACCAAAACACTTAATCTACATTTATCATTTTAAATATTCAGTTTTTATCCATAATTTAACTATCTCATTGAGAGCATTCTCAATGCAGATGTGAAAGCATATTGGTGTGCTGTGCAGGGATTACAAAGCTTATTTATTTCCTCTGACCTTGGGATGGCTGGGTGGGATCTTGAATACCTGGAGCCCTTGTGTCTATATGTGCACAAAATGGAAAAGGGTGGCAAAAACTCTTCTAACAAACAAAACTCTCACAAACTCTTAAGTATTTCTTTTACACCTAATAAATTGTACTTATAAATATAGTAAATATTAAACTCAAAATTATTCTCATGCTGTTCTCAAACAGTAGACTTATATTCTTATTTTCAAATTAAAATCTCAACCTATAATTAATTTCTTCCTTAAACATTTTAAATTGAAATTACAAGTTAGATACTATAACAAAAATAAACAGTACAAGCACTTTAATTTACCAAAAGTACACAGATTTTTTTTCCTTAACATAAAAGTATTCATACTGGATGTTTGATTTGCTTTATCATATTAAGCTTTGATAAAACACATTTACCCAATAAAGTGGCCAGTATGCTTTCCCAAGCAAACTAGAATTTTCATGTCTGAAAAATGAGGTTGTATATAAAGAAAGATTTGGCAGGAAAGTGAGTTTCATTCCTTTTTTTTTCTTTTCTTTTTTTCTCCCAAGACAAAACTGGAAAATACTTAATTGCTCACTAAACAGACTCCATAGTTACAAAGGTGTGCGGTTTTACAATCCTCATTCCCTAAATTCAAGTTACACATTTGCATTAGTCTACTGGACTTCAGTTGTCTACATACTCATTTAACTTTAACCTTCTTCTGATTTTGCATTTCTTTGGCTCTCTTAAGACATTGTATGTTCTTCAGATCTGTCTCTGAAGGCACCAAAATGACATGCCCTTGAACAGTTCGTGCAATGCCTCCAAATTTTGTATTTTACCATCTGAACTATGTAGATGGAATTCCATATTCTATGCTTCTTTTTTCTGGTCTGGCAGCACCACAGATTTTATGTACATTTAAAATTAGTTCCTATTGGATTTTGAGTGGCATCCTGGCTTTGTCTGACTCTAGGGTATTTTACTAAAATTATACTAGCCACAGTGCCTAAGAAACTATACATTTTGAAGAGTATTAACCAATGATTCTGAATCTGGTTTTTCTGATATCTCATGTTTGTACTTTAAGGCACACATATATTAAACCCTTAGAAATACTGCTAGTTCCATACTGCAATAATATGACTAGCTACTTTTATATATTGAATATGCATAGTTTTTATTTAATTACCTTTGTGACATATTGTATAAACAATTTTCAACTATAATCAATATTGTAAATATATATTAAACAATCTTTAAAAAACACAGATAATGTCTCTTCCAGTTATGAAAGATCAATAACAATAAGGAGAACAAACATTCCATTCCATAATCAACTAGGTTATACTCATCTGAATTACAGTGAATGATGAGGCCCTGTGGTCAGGGTCATATAGAAAAAGTCAACAGTATATTAGCTAATGTGCTAATATATGTATTTATATTGCTTTTCCCTAAACAGAGCTCAGAATTGTAGTAGTATCTCTAAAAGATGATGGAATGTGGGTCCGTGATAAAAAGTCAGTCTATGTGTTGACTCTTGTAGAGCACGACTCAATTCCAAGAGGTGACTCCATAACATTCTTAATCATGCTTTCACACATTAGAAAGTAAGGTAATTAATAGCTAATATATCCACTAAAAATAAATACTGAACTAGATTATCTCCTAGTGAGCTTTTAGCATCTGTTGACTTTCTTCCTTAAATGCTCACAAAATCACCTAAAAAACAAAGACTTGATGCACATTTTGATAATTGATCATAGAAATGGCCACAAATATTTTCAAGAATTGAAAAACATAGCTTGACTCTTCAGACACTGTGTGTACTAAGTATCTCTTCTTTCATGAATTTAACAACAGAAAAGATATTACTGAGGGAAATTGGTCTTGGAGGGTTTTTTTGCAGGGGAGGGGTTAGAGTTGTTTTGTTTTAACATATTCTTTTCCTTCCCTCTTCATATAACTACCCCTCTCTAAGGCAAGAAAAAAAAAAGTAGAGATGAACTTTCTCCTCTATCATATCCATCTCCATATCGTTTCCTCTATCATATTGTATAACACATATCATATTCAGATCATATCCATATTGTTTCCTCCATCATATCATATAACTCATATCATATCATATTCAGATCATATCCATACCGTTTCCTCTATCATATCCAGCACAAAGCAAGACATTAGCAGCTGGACATCAAATTAGGACCTAAAGATATTCTGTATATGTACTTTTAATGGAATTACAAATTTTAGAAGCTATTCGCTTTAATAATTAATATTCATCATGTTACCAGCCTTTGTAAATAATTTCTTGGGTGACTTTTGGAAAGTTTACTTATGGTAAGAACTTGGAGTATACTGAAGGTATATGAATTCATTCTTAGTGCATGTGTGCGAGCATGCATGCATGTGTGTGTGTATACATGTATGTTTTTCTTTATGTTTGAAAATACTGAATATGTTAACTTGATTCACCTCAAGTTTTAATTGAATCTCTTCTATAGAAAGTCCTCTGCAAGATTCTGTGATGTGAAAGGATTAAAAAGTCAGTCACTTACCTCAGGACGTTATCTAGAGAAGACAAAAGGAACAAATCTGGAAACAAAAGAATAAAAGTGGTTTGTGATTAAATTCCAAATGAGTAGAAATCATAATTCAGTTTTGTTTTTTATCCTACAATTTGAACGAAATAGGTGACAGTAAAATAATTAAAATTATTAATCAAACACTACCCAAACAAACAAAATGTAACCTAATTGGAGATTATTCCTCAAAATAATCTTTTAATAGGCTATACACACTTCGGTGGCCTTGAGAATTCCCCTTATTGAGGAGGATGGAGATTCTCCAGGGATATCTTAGAAATGAGTTTTATTATTCTATACTTATATTTTAAGATCAAATTATTATTATTCAAGCTATCCAAAAGACTTGCTTGGAGAGTCAGGCAGATCCCTGTGGCCTTGGGCAAATTATTTTAACTCCTCCAAGCCTGTTTCTTCTACTAAAAAATATTAAATATACTTAGCTTATTGGGTGGTTATGAAGACTAAATATTATAATGTTCATTAAGCTCTTACCACAGTGTTTACTGCACATAGTATGTACTCAATATTAGTTGTTATTGTTATTACTTTTATATTGTAATTTTCAAAAAGCATATGTATTTAAATGCATTCCTGAAAAGATGATTTTCCTAGAGAAGATCTGTAAATGTTCTAGGTAATTCCTAAAGAGGAAATCTAAAACTGTGAGTATTGGCAGGACTGTCACAACAAGTGTGTTGCATTTCCAAGGCACCTGCTTCCAAGGAGAGTGGGTTTTGTTTGTATTCAATACTTGTTGAAACATCTGAGGTAATACTAAATGGTCTTGCCATTGCACCTGAACGCACTGGCAGGTTAACTTGATGTTTCCGTCGGGTAAACTGGAATGTCACTAGAATAGCTATCTAGTGTACTTCTAAGTCATTATCTATTATGTAAATGCTTCCCAATCTCTAGTACTAACCTGGGACTCTCTCTTGAACTCCAGACCCCCAACTAATCTTCCACATCCTTCTTGCAAATCTGCTCCTTCATATATGAATCCTAGACACAGCCATTCATCCAGGGCTCCATTTCAGAATCATCTTAGATTTTTCTTACTGTCCCACGCCCTGTTTATCATCAAGTCATATCCACTCTACTTAGTTATCCATTCAAGAAATGTTATAAGAACACCAGCATTGTTCCAGATTCTGCTTCATATTAGCAGAACTTTGATCAAGGTTCACCAAGCCTACCACCATAGATTCCTCACTAGAGTCTCTTCTTTTCTTTTCCCTCATCCAGTGTACATACCACAGAGCCTCCTTTATAATACAAATGCCACGTGCCTCCATGCCCTTCTGCACAGATCTCATGCATGCTCCTTCTTCAAAATTCAATTTATGTCATTTCTTTTGGTCTATGTGGATATAGTACCAATGAAACTGCCATTTTGAAATAATTTCTGTATGCAGGAATGGATTTTATTTACTTTCCATGCTCTCTTGTCTAGGCCTACTAGTACCAAGCTGGTATATCTGTTATAACCTTGGTTCTGACTGCAAGAAAATTGTGAGTTTATACATGGTTTTGTTTAGATACTGTGGAAAGTAAATTGTATCACAGATTGATCTAACATAGAGCTTATATAAATTCTTTATGACTAATTTTTTAACCAATATTTTTAACAAGATTAGGAAATAAGAATGACAAAATGCCTTCAGTTTAGATCAGGGTTTCTCAGCCTCAGCACTGCTGACATTTTGGGACAGATAATGTTTCATGTGGATGGGCAGCGGGGAGGAGGTTTTCCTGTGCATTGTAGGATGTGTAGCAGCTTCCCTGGCCTATACCCACTAAATCCCACGAGCTCCCACCCCCCCACCCCAATTGATGGTAACTAAAATTGTCTGCAGACATTGTCAAATGTTCCCTGGAGAAAAAAATCACTCCCACCTGAGAACCACTGGCCTAGATATTCCCAATTCTCCAGGTTTCCAGGATCACCTTTTTCTTGAGTATACAAATAAATATCCTCTGTTTTTATCCAATTAAATATAAGGTTTACTTGGTGGTGAGCCTTTAAATTGCTCCTATGCCATCCATGTGGCAGCCTGAGCCTCACCTCTTACGTGGCTCCTGCAATTGCCTCAGGAAGCTTGTTGACACTAACTTCTTTCATTTTTCGCGAAGTACCACGAAACCTAAGGCTAATGTGTTTGTCAGATTTTATAGAACGTTGATATATGTAAGAGAATAATTACATCAAAGGGCAAGAAACAATTTTACATTCAACATCAATCATCACTGTGTCTGCAAAATTAAGGACTATTTCCTCCATTAGAAATTTCTCCATGTATCATTCTCTATGCTTCTAGCTTTCTGTTATTGATAGGTGCTTCATCTGCGGGCCCTCCTCACATATTTCTCTTCCATACCTTTCCTTTATCGTCACCTCTCTCCTCATTTCATAATCTCAAACCCTTATGTTGCCATGTAGAGCAACTATGCTTTGTTGCTTTTTTTTTTTTAAATGAACTATTTTCTTCCGTAAGGTAACTAAAAAGTTTTTTTTTTTTAAACATCTTTATTGGAGTATAATTGTTTTACAATGGTGTGTTAGTTCCTGCTTTATAACAAAGTGAATCAGCTATACATATACATATATCCCCATATCTCCTCCTTCTGGCATCTCCCTCCCACCCTCCCTATCCCACCCCTCTAGGTGGTCACAAAGCACTGAGCTGATCTCCCTGTGCTATGGGGCTGCTTCCCACTAGCTATCTATTTTACATTTGGTAGTGTATATATGTCCATGCCACTCTCTCACTTTGTCCCAGCTTACCCTTCCCCCTCCACGTGTCCTCAAGTCCATTCTCTACATCTGTATCTTTATTCCTGTCCTGCCCTAGGTTTTTCAGGACCTTTTTTTTTTTTTAGATTCCATATATATGTGTTAGCATACGGTATTTGTTTTTCTCTTTCTGACTTACTTCACTCTGCATCACAGACTCTAGGTCCATCCACCTCGCTACAAATAACTCAATTTCATTTCTCTTTATGGCTGAGTAATATTCCATTGTACATATGTGCCACATCTTCTTTATCCATTCATCTGTCGATAGACACTTAGGTTGCTTCCATGTCCTGGCTAATGTAAATAGAGCTGCAGTGAACACTGTGGTACATGACTCTTTTTGAATTATGGTTTTCTCAGGGTATATGCAAAGTAGTGGGATTGCTGGGTCATATGGTAGTTCTATTTTTAGTTTTTTAAGGAACCTCCATACTGTTCTCCATAGTGGCTGTATCAATTTACATTCCCACCAACAGTGCAAGAGGGTTCCCTTTTCTCTACACCCTCTCCAGCCTTTATTGTTTGTAGATCTTTTGATGATGGCCATTCTGACTGGTGTGAGGTGATACCTCATTGTGGTTTTGATTTGCATTTCTCTAATGATTAGTGATGTTGAGCATCCTTTCATGTGTTTGTTGAGAATCTGTATATCTTCTTTGGAGAAATGTCTATTTAGGTCTTCTGCCCATTTTTGGATTGGGTTGTTTGTTTTTTTGATATTGAGCTGCATGAACTGCTTGTAAATTTTGGAGATTAATCCTTTCACATTCCCCCATTTGAGCCGCATTCAACCAAAAAAAGATTCAGTGAGACCTATCAGGGTGTTTTTCTAAATATTAGAACTAATTGACCGGGAGATGAATTATGGTCCTGCCCTAAATGTTTAAATAACATCTCTCCCAATAGAACATTCTATCCCAACTCTTCACCTTACTCTTCTTTTCATCTTCTAGGTCTCATTTTATATATTGTTTCCAGAAGAACCTTCCCTGACTCTCTGACTCTTAACAAAGTAATTCCCCAACTAGGCTAATTTCTTTCCTAGCTGCCAGCTCTTTTGCTTAGTTAATCTTATCAGAATCTGTAACTACATACACATATGTGTGTCTAATTCTTTATTCATGTGTTTTTATTAATATCTAAGCTCCATAGGGGCAAGCACACATTTGGTCTTTTCAACTATGCCCAGTGTCTAGTGTTTAATAAATGTGTTTTTTTAATTTAAAATATTAAATTTACAGAAGATTGCAGTGGAAAAGAAGGGCACTGTAAAATATGCTCAAAGATTAAATATAAGCTTTTGTACAGAATTCGTGGGCTCAGAATACGAATTAAATGAAGATATATCTAAAGTGCCCCAGAGCAGAAAGGGATTTCAACAGCAGTACAGGGACCATCCCCTAACGGCAAAGAATGTAATGAAACCTGTGGTGGATACTCTTTTCCTCTGTAAGTAATTACTAGGTTAGAAGTCCTTTTTCGCTCCAGTGAGATGTACAAAGGAGATTTCTAAAATTATCTATTTAAAGAGCAACGATAATTGTTTAAAAAACATAAATGATTCAAAATATAAACAATAACCCTGTATTGCATAGACTCCCTCTGAAATCAGTTTTTAAACTCTCTCAAAATGTGGATGAAAACAGATATATGTATATGTATAGCTGATTCACTTTGTTGTACAGCAGAAACTAAGACAACATTGTAAAGCAACTGTACTCCAATAAAAATTAATTTTAAAAAGTGTGAATGAATACCAAGGGAGAAGAAAGAAAGAGAATGAAGGGAAGAGGCAGCCTCTGGACTTGCCCAGCAGAGGAACTAGGCAAGGCAGAAGCCTCAGGCTCCCCCAGGGCCAGAAGAGATGACAGATAAATATGCAAAACGGCGTCTGTTCAAACACCCACTCAACAGCATCCCCCTCTCCCTAGTACATTTCGGATAGCTCTGCCAACATAAATAAATAGATCAAAGCTAAATTCATTCCAAAAGAACCATTTAATTTCAACACCAAAAATAATGTCTTCACTGAACATAAATTTTCCTTCAGGAGCCCCCCACTTATACACACAACACAGACATAAAAGCAAACACACACAGACACATAACATAGACACACATACACTTTAACTCAGCAGTAGCTAAATAGTGCCAGCTCAAGTTAAGCCTAGAAACATAGGCTACTGGAACTACAAGGTTCTTTGAGGATTTTGTAGGATTTTAATTGTTTTAGACAGTGCCCCTAACCCTTATTTTTAAAACGAGGAGAAATTGGGCCTCAAAAAATTGGAATCGCATGCCCAAGGTCACTCACCAACAAAGGACATGCTAGCAATAGTTAGAATCCCAAGCCTCCAGGTCATACAACCCTGGCCCCATTTCCCACAAAACTTACAGAGGAACACATGGTTGGCGTTGAATTAATTGACTGCTTTTCTCTGTACATTTATTACTACCCTACGATAACTAGTTCCTTACTAGAGATGAGAATATTGGAACTAAAAAGGGGATCTATTGCTTGGTGGTGGGCGTACAGCTATTATAGAGGCAGAGCTAGAGTGTGAGCACAGATCTCTGAATAAACTCACATTGTTCCCAATATTAAATTATAAGGGATAAAATAAATAAAATGTTAAGGACTATGTGCAAAAACAATCTTATTTTCTGTTCAAGATATTATCCTTGCCTGAAATAACATGAAAATATAAAAATATAAAACGAAATCCATAGTAGTGTGGAAAGTCAAAGTTGTGTTACCGTGTAACACATGGATGGGCCCAGCTGAAAGTGGAAGCCCAAAGAGCTGAGACATCTGCATAGGAAAGAGGCTCCCAAGCTGAGAGTCTAGGGGAACTCCAAGAGAGTGCTAAGGTAAGAGCCACTGAGCTCTGGGAGAAGGAGCAAGCTTGAGACAGAACACCAGGTAAATAACTAAAGGATAACAAAGTTCTGAAGAAAAACGCTCATCAGAATTTAGAAATGTACCTCTAATCAAACTACCTTCAAATGCAATGGCACTGAATAGAGAGGCATTGTTAGACACTAAAGAATTAAAAAAATTTATTATCCACAAACCTATTCTGAAAGACTTCCACATCTACATATTTCAGCAAAATTTTAAAAAATTAACACAGAACAGTTGAAGAAAGTGGAGTAGACAAAAATGTACTACAGAAATTATAATACTGTATATAGAAATGGCAACATTAAAAATATACAAACAATCCAAGGCAAAAAAAAAAAGTAAATGAAAAACAAATATAGATATTGAGTTCTTACCATGTGTTAGGCATTGTTTCAGGGACTTTGCATTCTTTATCATACTAAATGCTCAGATTAACCAATGAGGTAGACATAATTACCCATTTTACAGATGGAGAAACTGAGGCAAATATAGCTGAATAACTTGTCCAAGAGTACACAATTAATATGTTTTGGAATTGGGATTTGAGGTTAAGCAACAGGACTTCAGATCTCACTCTTTTAACCATTAAATCAAAAAAGTACAGAAGATTTAATATCCATCTTTCTCAAACTCTTCCAAAAAATTGAAGAGGATAGAAACCTTCCAAACATCTTATGAAGCCAACATTACCGTGATACCAAAACCAGACAAGGACACCACAAAAAAAAGGAAAAAGAAAAAAGAAAATTACAGGCCAATAACCTTGATGTACCAAGATGCAAAAATCCTCAACAAAATAATAGCAAACCTAATCTAGTAATACATTAACAGGAACATACACCTTGATCAAGTGAGATTTATTACAGAAATGCAAGGATGGTTTAACATCCACAAATCAATCAACATGATGCATCACATTAACAAAATGAAGGATAAAAATCTTATGCTCATCTCAATAGATGCAGAAAAATCATTTCACAAAATTCAATATTCATTTATGATTAAAAATTCTCAACAAAGTGAAAATAGACCTCATTTTATAAGGTACATAAATGTACCCCAACATAATAAAGGCCATATATGACAAACCCACAACTAACATCACACTCAGTGCTGAAAAGCTAAAAGCTTTTCTTTTAAGATTAGGAACAAGATAGAAATGCCCACTATCATCACTTTTATTCAACATAGTATTGGAAGTTCTAGCCACAGAAATTAGGCAAGAAAAATAAATAAAAGACATTAATAATGGAAAGGAAAAACTAAAACTGTCACTATTTGCAGATGACATGATAATTATGTATAGAAAATGCTAAAGACTCTACAAAAAAATTGCTAGAACTAATAAATTAATTCAGTAAAGTTGCTGGATATGAAATCAATATACAGAAACCTGTGGCTTTTCTATACACTAATAACAAACTATCAGAAAGAGAAATTAAGAAAACAATACCACTTACAATTTCATCAAAAAGAATAAAATACCTAGTAATAAATTTAACCAAGTAGGGGAAAGACCTGTACACTGAAAACTAAAAGACACTGATGGAAGAAAATGAAGAAGACAAACATAAATGGAAAAGATATTTTGTGTTTATGGATTGAAAGAATTAATATTGTTAAAATGTCCATACTACTCAAAGCAATATACAGATTCAATGCTATCCTTATCAAAATTCCAATGACATATTTCACAGAACTAGAACAAATAATTCTAAATTTGGTATGGAACCACAAAATATCTTTACTAATCAAAACAACCTTGAGAGAGAACAAAGCTGGAGGTATCATGTGCCCTGATTTCAAACTATACTACAAAGCTATAGTAATCAAAACAGTATGGTACTGGCAAAAACAGACACACAGATCAATGGAATGGAATTTAGAACCCAGAAATATACCTACATATATATAGACAATTAATTTACAGCAAAGGGCACAGACCATACAATAGAGAAAGGATAGTCTCTTCAATAAATGGTGTTAGGAAAACTGGACAGCCACATGCAAAAGAATAATGCTAGACCACTATCTTATACCATATACAAAACTTAACCCAAAATAGATTACAGATTTGAATGTAAGACCTGAAACCATAAGATTCCCAGGAGAAAATATAGGTGGGTAACCTCATTGACATTGATCTTAACTATGTTTCTGTGTATCTGACCCCAAAGGCAAGGGAATCAAAAGCAAAAATAAACAAATAGAACTACATCAAACTAAAAAGCTTCTGCACAGTGAAGGAAACCATCATCAAGACAAAAATGCAACCTACTGAATGGGAGAAGATATTAGTAAATCATATATCTGATAAGGAGTTAATATCCAAAATATATGAGGAACTCATACAAGTCAACAACAACAACAAAAAACAAACAACCTGATAAAAGAAAAAAAATGGGCAGAGGATCTGAGTAGACACTTTCCCAAAGAAGAGATACAGATGCCAAACAGGCACATGAAAAGATGTTCAACATCATTAATTATTAGGGAAATGCCTGGTGGTCCAGTGGTAGAGAATCTGCTGTCCAATGCAGGGGATGCAGGTTCAATCTCTGGTCGGGGAACTGAGATCCCACATACCACGGGGCAACTAGGCCCGTGTGCCACAACTACTGAGCTCATGTGCCTCAACCAGAGAGCCCATGTGCAGCAGGCTACAGAGCCCATGCACCCTGGAGCCTGCACACCACAACTAGAGAAGAGAAAACCTGCATGCCACAACTAGAGAGAAGCCTGCACACTGCAACGAAAGATTCCACATGTCTCAGCGAAGATACCACGTGCCATAACTAAGACCTGATGCAGCCATAAAAATTAAAAAATAATTAAAAATTTAAAAAATTAGTAGGGAAATGGAAATCAAAACCACAATGAGATGTCACTTTACACCTGTTAGAATGGCTATTATTGAAAAGAAAAAAATAACAAATATTGGAGAGGATGTAGAGAAAAGGCAACCCTCTACACTGTTGGTGGGACTGTAAATTGGTGCAGCCCCTATGATAAACAGCATGGAGATTCCTCAGAAAATTTAGAACAGAACTGGCATATGACTCAGCTATTCCACTTCTGGGTATCTATCTGAAGAACATGAAAACACTAATTCAAAAAGACATATGCACCCCAATATTCATTGCAACATTATTAACAATAGCCAAGATATGGAAACAACCTAAGTACCCATAGATGGATGAATGAATAAAAAAATATGTGATATCTATATGCAAGGGAGTACTACTCAGCTATAAAAAAGGATAGAATCCTGCTGTTGGTGACAACAGAGATGGACCTTAAAGGTATTATGTTAAGTGAAATAAGTCAGACAGAGAAAGACAAGTACCATATGATATCACATCACTCATATGTGGAATCTGAAAACACAAAAGAACAAACAAAATACAACAAAGATAGACTCATAGATACAGAGCACAGATTAGTGGTTACCAGAGGGGAAGGAAGTTGGAGAGTAGACAGAATGGGTGAAGGGGATCAACTATATTGTGATGAATTGCAACTGGACTTGTGGTGGTGATCACTTTGTCATGTTCACCGATGTCAAATTACAATGCTGTACACCTGAAACTTATATAATAAAAAAAGAATGTATATAGAACCATTATTCTTAAGAGTCAAAAATGGAAAAAAAAATACTCAAGTATCCATCCACAACTATAGAAAGCATATATTCATTGGAGAATATTCATTCAACTAAATCATATATAGGGCATACATCACTCTTACATTCAACAACATACATTATGTTGACTAAAATAAACTAGAAACAAATAAAAATAAATACAGTATTATTCCCTTTACATAAATTTCCAAAACAGGCCCAATTAATCTGTGGTAGTAAGAGTCTTGATAGTTTAATAGTGGTTATCTTTGTTGGGGTTAATGACTGGAAAGGACCATGAGAGTTGCTTCTGGGCTGATGTTAATGCTTTACATCTTAAACTGGGTGATCATTACATTGATGTGTTGATCACTTTGTAAAATTCAAAACACTATATTTAAGATTTTCTCACCTAAATATGTGTAAAAGCTTCCAGAAAAAAAAGAGATTGTACTTTATATGATATATATATAGCATAATATGTACATGTAGCTACTATACATAAATATGTATTTTACTCTAAACTTTTTATGCATTTGTCATTCATTGTGACTATCTGTCCATGTCAGTAAATCCACTAATTATAATATCAAAAATTGTCATATATTTCATTTACTCATCTGGTTAAAATTTGAATCAGTATTTTAACACCAAAGTAAATGGTACTATTTTTTAAATGTAAAAAATTAAATGGAAATATATAAAGCAAATTAGCCATATTTTTTATGAATTCCCTTTGAGATCTATTGGTCTCAAGATTCCCAGAACATAAAGTAAATCCAATGAAATGATTTCAAGACAATTTAACTTCACATTTTTTTTTCTTTCTAGATGATTCATTTATCTTTAAGATAGGAATGGCGTCATGACTCATAAATTATTAGCTGATAGTGGGAAGTCAGCTTTTATGAACTGAATACAATTAAGACTTCAGTACAAAGACTGCAGAATGTTCTCAGACCAGAGTTTCCAGGTGGAAACACAAGTTGGAATAAAGTAATATATTTTTTAAGTAAATTAATTGAGACATTTTCTTTTCTTCCTAAGCTAGAAAAGATCTTCATCCTTCAAGACACTGTTTAAATGATATCCTTTGAGCACCAATCCTGCACATCGACACACATTCCTCCTTTCATTCCTTCTTTGGACAAAATCAATCAGTGCCACTGCTGCATGCCCTGCATTCTTAACCACTGTGCCACCAGGAAAGCCCCTAGAATTGTTTTAAAAGAAAGAGTTTGGGGGCTTCCCTGGTGGCGCAGTGGTTAAGAATCCGCCTGCCAATGCAGGGAACACAGGTTCGAGCCCTGGTCCAGGAAGATCCCACATGCCGCGGAGCAACTAAGCCTGTGCGCCACAACTACTGAGCCTGCGCTCTAAAGCCCACAAGCCACATCTACTGAGCCCTCATGCCACAACTACTGAAGACTGCGGGCCTAGAGCCCGTTCTCCACAACAAGAGAAGCCACTGCAGTTAGAAGCCCACGCAGCACAACGAAGAGTAGTCCCTGCTCGCCGCAACTAGAGAAAGCCCGTGAGTGCAGCAACAAAGACCCAACGCAGCCAAAAATATAAATAAATAAATTTATTAAAAAATAAAAAATAAATAAAACAATTCTAGAGGAATTTAATCAGCTAACTACATAGATGGGGAATGATTTGTAACCCAATACTAATGAAGAAACACATCAAATAATAATGGTTAAGAAACTTAAGATGTTACAAGATGTAAAAATGTTATAGTTCTATTTTGCTTAATTATATCTCATGTAGTATCTCTAGCATCCTGAATTATATTTGATTTTAGCTCAAGCCATCAGGATTGGAACCTCAAGAATCTTTGATTTATCCATTTCTCCTTCAGCTAGTCCCACAACCAACTCATTGCACTTTTATGCACCTCTAATACCTCCAGCCTGTTCTGCTCCCTCTGTTACCAGCCTAGTTCAGGTTTTCATTGCTATCACCTGGATTACTGTAACAACTCCTGAGAGTTTGCCATTTACCATCTCCAAATTGTCCGACTTGTATTATGGTGTCACATTAATCTTCAAGCTGTACAGCAACGATCATATCACTCCCTTGCTCAACGACCTTCAATGCCATGCCTTCCACTTCCCAAATAAATCAACTTCTAACTTTTCACTGTGGCATACAAGGCTCTCCAACATGTAGCTCCAATTTGTCTTTCTGGCCTTATCTTCAACCATTCCTACACAAATAATATAAATGCTGGCTCTCTACTATGACTTGCAACCTACTTTCTCATTTAATTCTCACAATAGCACTGATCAGGTAGTAGCATTTCCAATGTATAGAAATGTAAAATAATATTTATTTATTAATGTTACTTAATATTATTTATAGTTATATGTTAACTTTGTATTTCTAAATTTCTTTTTGCATATCTTTATATTTTTATAATTAACATTAACTTGACCAAATCCCGCATAGAAAAACCATTGCTATGACTCAGATTTAGCTTTTCTAACACCAAAGTCCTTGGGATTTCCAATAAACCTGAGTGCCCAATTCTATCAAGTCAGGACTCCCTGATAAGACATTTTAACTAGATTCTAGGACTTGGCTTCCAATTTTGTTGGCTGGTGAATAAAGCATCCCTCTTCCACACATTGTCATTTATTTTTAGGACCATATGATTTATTCGTTAAGTTTCTTTGGGTTGAAAATAGCAGACATTGGCACTGGCTAACCTAAGCAAAACAGAGATTTATTGGAAGGACACTGAGGTCACTGTTAGAATTAAAGCAAACACAGTCTCCAAGCATGATAATGACAAAAACTAGGGCAGCTCCATGTATCTTAGCAGCAACTTCTACCATATGATGACTTAGTTTCAACCACCTCTGTCTTTATGTGTTTACATGGAATTTTTCTAAAACCTGAAAGGTAGACTCTGATTGTCCTAGCTTGGGTCATTAGACTGAACGTTGTATCAGTTAGCCATATCCAGAGGACAAGAGTTGTAGTATAGGTATTTCCTGTTTTGAGCCAAGCATTTGCCCAAATTTATGTCTGTTACCGATGTTGACTCTGCAAAGAGGTAATGCATCCTACACCATCTGTTTGCATCTACTAATTATAAACTTTTAAAGGAGCTTTATATAGGAAAATCCGTGGGATTCTAAGTGTGTAGATTTGAATTTGCAGTGGAACACATCTACCAGGCTACAGCGTGGACAGGATCCAGTAAAGACAAATTTAGGGTTAATGAGAGTGTAGGTCAGCAACATCAGAGAGAGAGGTGGTTGGAATCACTTGAATAATTGGTTCAGAAAGAGGCAAATTTCTGGGGACCTTCTGGACCTTCAAATCTCTATCAGGCTCATCATCTGTAGCATGACAGGATCACTGGAGGAAAGGGAACTAGTAGGTGAGGCTTTGGGGGCTAGGAATTGTAGTCGAGAACAATGTCTGAGTTCTCCAGCACGGAGAATCCTTATTTTACTCATAACTTTTTAATTTCTGTTATGATAGTACAACAAGTTCAAGTGTAATAGTGATTCTCTATATGAATCACAGTGATGCAACTTTGAATGAACCATGTACATATTTTAAAATTATTTTCTCCCTGTAATGTTTTTCCTGATTATATTTATTTAACATTTTTTTTCTGTTGAATATAATAAAAACTTGGCTTGTGTTTTATCTGTTTCTAATTCCATTTTTCTAGTAGTTCATTTTATTGAATTTTACAAAAGTATGGGTTTGCAACAGAATGGAAATTTTCCAAAAAACAGATATTTTGCTCTAGATGGTTGAACCCAGTATCCTATACTTCTCTTCTTGCCATGAATGATACAGTTCTAGGAGCACAGGAAATGCTCAGCAAATAACTGTACATATATATAGATTTATATCAATAAATTGGGTTATGTTTTCTAAAGGGAACAATTTCCCCTAGTAGATAGCTGTATCTATAGAGAGATTATTTTCAACTCCCAGTTTCCAGGGGTAGGAATCATTAAAGCACACAACAGGAATCTCACCATTCTTTTGTTACTTCTCTATTCTAATGCTTCTGCAATGTCCAGTTATTTATTCCTTTCTGGAGAAAGTGCCTAAGGCGAGCCACAGCATCAGGCCTCAAGCAGGTAGAAAGAAAAGTATTAGGTAATCTACTAATAGGAACATGGACAAGTGTGTCTGACCAATAATATCTTACACATTTTTACTCTGGACATGTGTAAGGTTTTGGCTCTTTAAGATATTCTATCAAAATGAAAATAACCCTGGAAACTTAGCTTATCATTGTTTTATCACTTAGGTAACTAGAAGGGGAAAAGGGAAAGAAGAGTTTCACAGATAAGATTCACCAGCCCCATAATTTCTTTGTGAAAATATACTACTGCCCGCAGGGTCATGAGACTCGATCTCAGCTCCTAATTCTACGTGTACTACATAATGGGAGGGCGCTTCCCTTTTCTGGTAACAGCTGGCTAAATTATTTGTGTGAATCTTCCAGCTGAAAACAAAAGAAACCAAAACTGTGGGGATAAATTATATACACCGACAAATGTATATATGCATACATATATTTAAAATATATTATATTTATGTATAATATATATCTTTTAAAATGATTATCCATTCTCCAAGTGATCTAAATATGTATTATATATAATGTATATAAATATATTTTCAATATATGTAAATACACGTATATTGTAATTACATCAAAAGCATTGAAGAGCTGAAAATGAAATATCTCATTTAACCTTAATAGAAATCTGATAAGGCAGGAATTATTATCAATTTTTTAAGATACGAGCAAGTAAAAGAAAAAAAATAAAGCTTTCTTTATCACTGATATTTTAAATAGAATTTTAATGTTTCATTTAGGTACTGAAGCAAAAATATAGGTGTCATAGCTGTTTGTAATGCCTCTAAATAGGAAACAACCCAGTAATCTGTTAACAATAGCATACATTGTGCACACATACATTGTGATACATCTGTCAATGTTGGTACTATCTAGCAATGAGAATGAATGACCTACTTCTACCTGCAACAGTATGGCTAAATCATGAGAAAATAATATTAAAGAAAAAGCCAAATATACATGTATTTTGATTCCATATTTGTAACATTCAAAAGAGGTAAACTGTGTTTTTAGAGATTCATATGGAATTGGTATAACTATTTTTTTAACTCTTTATTTTATATTGGAGTATAGTCAATTAACAATGTTGTGATGCACAGCAACACAGCAACAACAGGTGCACAGCAAAGCAACTCAGCCATACATATACATGTATCCATGGAATTGGTATAACTATTTTAAAAAGAGAAGAGATTATTGCCGCAGTCAGAATGGTGGTTACCTCTAGGGTGAGGAAGGAAGCTATAATAGAGAGAGGTGTACTGATGTTCTTATCTTTCACACAGATAATTGTTGCATAGCTATATGCTTTAAACAACTTATTAAACTTTATTATTAAGTTTTTCAGTTGTACGTGTGTTTCATTTCATTTTTAAAAATGAGTATATAAAGAAAGAAAATGCAGTATTTTTTCAGGACTTGGAAGAAAAGTAGAACATTTCTAAAGTATTTTCCATATACCATGCAGGTAGTAAACACTTTCTCCTTTCTCTCTCTCCTCTCTCTCTCTCTTTCTCTCTCTCTCTCTCTCTCTCTCTCTCTCTCTATATATATATATATATGGTTTCATATTCATAGAAATATAGTGAGCTAAAGATTATTATATCTAATTTAGCAATAAGAAAATAAGAGGAAACACAAAAGACAGCATGGAGTATTTTTGTTAAATGAACTTATGAAAGACATAAAAGTCTCCACATTAGTTGTGAAATGAGACAAATATAAAAAAGAAAGAAGCACAGTTACTTGTTCCCATGTTACCTATGTATTTGAACCAAATGGTCCACCACTAAACACTACTTTGGTTTAATTTCACCACCTCTAACATAGAGTATCAACTGTAAAGAATAAGCAATCAAACACAAGTAATTTATTTTAAATATCTGATACTCTCATGGAAAGCCTTAAACCTAAACAAAGCTCAGTCACATTTGTACTTACAGTATTTTTCTTTTAGATTTTAAAACCACTTCATATTATATACTATTTATTCTATATTTCATATTAGTTCTGATATAAGGCAAAGATCACATTCATTTTCCTTCATAGTAATTTTTCACCTTTTTTTCTTGAAGACTTGATTTCTTTCCCACGGGTCTGTGATATTTTCTACAATAAGTTGGAAACCTGGATCATGTGCAAATGTTCTTATCCAAATTATTGGGCTCCTAGTATTCATGAATTTAATTTAGCTTTGCTAAAGTTAAGAGAGAATCTTTTGTTCTCATTACTGAGAATGATTTATTCCCGGGTTATTCAGGACCTGGGTAGCTTTTGCCTTGTGAGAATGTAATATTGGTATAAATTTTCCATTTTTTGCCATGTCCTACAACATACTTGGCTTCACACGTCGCTGTTTGTCCACCAACCATGTTGCAACACTGGAAACGGTAGTACCAAGGCAGATGTAGTAAAAGATACCAGTGTGTAAGAAAATCCCAGAAAGCTAGGCTCCTGAAATAGGCGGTTAGCTCTTAACACTGGTGAGCAAGGCAGAGTGCTTCTAAGCAAAGGAATGGGATCCACAAGGATAATGTGGATAATTCTTCATAAATTCAGAAAGGTGTCGTGGCAAACTGCATGGAGTTTCATATCCCTCTGAACAAAGCAAGCACACTTTTTAAACTGTATAAATCATTATGCAGGTAAAACAATACCATAGAACGTATAAAAAGTAGCAAAGACTGTGATGTGATCAGAACATTTCTTAAAAGAATAAAAACATGCAAGAATCCTGCTGCCTTTTGTGTTTGAAGATTTGATGTTAGGAAACCTGTCAAGCTGAGATTTTGTTTGACCAAAGGTAAACAAAACAATACTCATTAAAGGGCAAAAAGAATCATTATACAAAGTCGTCTGCATTTAATCGTTAATCTCATCCAGGAATACAAAGTCAAGGTGTCCCTATGGAAGTCCATGGGAGAAATGGTAAAAACAGACTAAAACAGCTGATGGTCCTTGATCTCCTCTTTAATGCCTACATTATATATAATGTTTACACTCCAGTATTTGGGAGTTAGAGAAAACTTTTGCTTTAGACGTTTCTGTGTGTGAAATCAGTCTTAGAGAAATCACTTTCTGGTCTAGTCCAAGTATGAATCACTCTTTGTCTTTAAGACTTTAAGTGACTAGAACAATTCTTTTGCATAAAATTTTAATCAAGGTCAGCTCTTTTACATAAAACCTTTAATCAAAGCCTTGATGTCTTCTCCACCCTTGGGTTATTTCAGGGATCCTATAAAGGACAATTTAACATGCTCATTTCCTGCCTGAATTGGACAAGGTAGGTGCCATTACTATTCTATAGAATTCTTACCTTGCTTTTCCAATTGTATGAACCAAGAATGTACTTTTTCTCTAAATGATCTAAAAAGTGATTAATTGTTACAGTGACAGTCATTCGTGTATGTGCATAAGTGAATTACACAATGGTTTTCAATAACCTACCAATAAAATTCCTTAGGGAATGGAATTCATTCTCCTATTTTTTTAAACTGGATATTAGTGTGAATCACTATAACCAAACCTGTTTGTTTAGTGTAATTAATAGAACTTGCCAATATTACTTATTATCATGTCAAGGTTAATGGAAAAGAGAAACAGGTTAGGACAATTTAGATATAGAAAAGATAAGAAACTCTGGAGAGTTTTGACTGAGAGAAGACACAGTGGCTTCTTTCCTCAGCAAGTAGATCCTTTTTAGATAAGTCTTATGTCTTAGGAAACTATGTAAGTTAATATCCTCTTTCATCACCTCTGCTAGACACTCCTCTGTAGTCTAATAACCGAAGTCCTTCTAAAGAGGGTGTTATCTGGGGGCATGTGAAACGCTTATTTATATCTATTTTGAAAACCTCTTAGTAACACCAAAAAAAAGGCTTTCAATTAATCCAGCCTATTGGATAAAGAGTGGAGAAAACTCATTGTGCTAAAGCTATTTCCACATGATAAGCCCATTCTGGATCCTCATCAATTCAAATTACCAGAGACAAAAAGTTAAATTATTTTAGACAATGCAAAAAGAAAATATTTTGCAATATTTAGAAAGGAATGTATCTACCAAAATGCCTGAGAGTCTATAACATTTATACAAAACCTTTATTGAAAAATAATTGGAAGCCACCCACAGTATACTATAAAAATTCTCATTTTCCATCCTTTTTAATTCTGACAGTTAGCTTTCTTCGTCAGTAACATGGAAACTGAAACACAAAAGCTTTTGCCAAATATTTGACAAAACAGAATTGCATTATATTATTGTAAGTTCTTATTTCTATTCTCTGAAAATAATCTAGAATTTCTATTAAATAACTAAAATCTTTTTAATTCTCTTATTCATTTTATAATTTCAAGGATAATCCAAAACTAATATCAATCCATACCTTGCTGTAAATGAATACAATTTTAATATTTAGAGGTCATCATATGTCATTGGACCACAATTTCAAATATATAAGCAATTAAGTCATAGCTCTATATCTTATGGGCCCACTAGACTGGGAACAAAATTAAAAACATGTAGATGAATCTACATTTCTTGAACAGGAGACAATATGAATTTGCTGATTAATCTAATGCATACATATATTCCTTTGTCAACCAAAAAATCTGATGTATTAATACTCTTGAAAACTATGGGTCCCTTGAACATACTTAGGGTATATTGAAAATCTTGTTTATAATTTTCTTTATTCAAATTATTGATGACCTACCAAAATATGTAATATGTAGTTCAGTATTAGGAGAAATTATCTAAAGCAAAATCCAGAAAGAGGAGGAGAAAACTCTTTACTTTTATGATAAATTTAGTAGGAAGAATAAGTGGTATACTTTTAATCCTTTACTTCTCTGAACTAAATTATTTAAATTTCTCTTATCTGGCAGAATAGATGGGAATGTTTGGTATAGCAATTCCCCCAGTGTCCTTAGATTTGATTTCTGAGCAGATTTAGGTATTTTCACTTTTCTTTTTCTTCTTTCTCTTCTTAACAAAGCGGGAAGCTGTACATTTCCCTACAGACAATTCATGGACAACAGCCTAGCTTGTGGCTCACTTTAGTCCTAACCCATCTGAATTTAAAATGCTATCACAAGATTTCTTCTCAATCACCAAAACTTAGGCTATTTTCTCTCCGCATTTCTACTTGTCACTTACTTTGTGCTTTGATGCTGCAATACCAATTCAAACTTCCTCTCCTCTCCCTACGCCTAATACAAAAGGTTCATCTATCAGCAAAATTGGTTAACATCTGTCAGCAAAACTGGTGCTGTCTTTCACCTTAATTTTTAAGATAAATGAATCATTTAAATTTGGTTTATCATTTTAATTTTGAAAGGAAATAACCTATTTGCTATTCACCACTTAAGAATACTTTTCAATATTCACACAAGAATTTTCATATAAAACAGGAATTGTTTTAAGTTATATTTATGTCAATATGAAAATAAGAAAATGTTTATCAGAGGCAGTAGTTTGGAAGAAACCAATCTCCAAATGTATTTGCATGTGGATTGAGAGTTTTGTAATTAGGGTTCCAAGATCATGATGTCATTGGGAAGTATTCCATAGAAAACAATATTTCCATTTCAAGCCAATTTAGTTACATGATCCACTGACAAAATAATTACATTTGTATTATATGTGTAGCAAGATATAGTTAAAGTTTCTTAAACCTTCAAATACAGTAAGTCCCCTACATATGAGCGAGGTCCGTTCTGAGAGCACGTTCATAAGTCCAATTTATTCTTAAGTCCAACAAAGTTAGCCTGGGTACCCAACTAACACAATCAGTTATAGAGTACTGTACTGTAATAGGTTTATAATACTTTTCACACAAATAATACATAAAAAACAAACAAAAAACAAAGAAAATCTTACAGTATAGTACCTTGGAAAGTACAGTAGTACAGTACAACAGCTGGCATATGGGGGCTGGCATCAAGTGAACAGGCAAGAAGAGTTACTGACTGGAGGAGGGAGAGGAGGTGGGAGATGGTAGGGCTGAATGATCGTCAGCAATAGGAGACGGAGGGCAAGCTGCAACTTCACTCACGCCTGACGTTGATGGCACAGGTTCTGGTTCCTTGTTGGATTCAATGCCATCTACCCGCTTGAAAAAATGATCCAGTGATGGCTAGGTAGTACCCCTTTTTTTCTCCTCATAGATGACAAGGTAGCACTGGATTGCATTCTGAACGACTGCTGCAACCTTCGTGTACTGTTCTACGTTCAGGTCCTGTCCTCAAAAACTAACGGTGCCTCCTCAAATAAAGAAAATCTCTTTGCCATTTCCTGCATTGTGAATCTCTTCAGTTCTTCAGTTACTTCTTCTTCCCCTTGTCTCTCTTTGTCCTTTCTCTGGGCCTCCAGTTCCATCAAGGTCTTCATTAGTAAGCTCCTCGTGTTGCACAGCAAAGAATTCAATGAAGTTGTCCTCTTGCATAACTGGCTTGAAATAAAGACACTGTACTACTATACTCTATACATTCCTGTACAGTAAAGTACACAAAAGCACAAGCACTTGTAGAGGATGCACACACATGACAATGTACACCAGACATGTGAACTAACTTACATGATTGGACATGCGGACACATGTTCGCATCTTCAAAAGTTTGCAACTTGAAGGTTCGTATGTAAGGAACTTACTGTAATAGTCACTCAAAACAGTTTGATTTTATGTTGGTATATTTCCAGTAAAAAATTAAAAGTAGAAACAAAACAAAAAAAAAAGACAAAATAAAAATAACAAACCAAATAAGCCTATTTAGAGGTTCCAATCTCTCAAAAACCCTGTCATCGACAGTAAATACTTCTTAAAACAAATTTTAATCCTTTTGATTGAATTTAAACCCATCTTTTCCTGTTTTCCAACTGAAATTACTTAGTAGTGTGGTTATATTTGTGCTTTTTTCCCCCCACAGATCATGATATTTGATTACATCCTAATCCACATACTGGGTCACATTTAGCCTTTCTCTCTCTTTAAATCATGCCACAGCCATTTATTTCTACGTCAGTGTTTGGCCCTTGGGAAGATTTATGAATACGAGAGATGTGGTGAGTTATCCTCTTATTTCATATGTTAAAGTTTTTATTATGTATTTAGTGCAACATAAGGACAATGGGACTATCCTAAAGGCCACAGTTAACTGTTGCTAATTGTTGCTGGTATGATGCAGATCATGCTCTATTTCCTCTTTTGAATGCCAACTTTGTGGGGAAAAAAATCTACACAGGTTGTCTTTACTCCATTACCAGTTCAATTCTAAACTCTTCAGATCTACCATCAGTCTTCACTACTGTGCTAAACATTGCTCTCACAATATCTAGTTAATAAAATATAATTATGTATTTTCAGTCCCAGTCTCCTGGATTTCTCTAAGTAATTTTGTCTTCGCTAACCAGATTCTTGAAATGATTTCTACCTTCAGCTCCATTTTGTTTTATTTTCCTAATTGTCTGGTAGCTCTTTTTGTTGTTGTATGTTTGTTTCTACATCATAAAAATGGGCATCTTCTAAAATCTAGTTTTCTAAAGTATAGTTCTCAATCTTGTTCTCTTTTCTAAAGTATAGTTTTCTAAAGTATAGCTTTCTAAAGTATAGTTCTCAATCTTATTCTCTTTTCACTATATTCTCCACATAGATTAATCCAACCAATCTTACAGCTTGAATTACTATTTTAATGTAAATGATGCAAATCTTTTCCTAAGACAACCTGACCAGCAGACCAGCTACTCCATTTGCTGACAACATATTTATTCAATCTTAATTTTTATTATTTTTTTGTTAAATATATTTCAGTTCATTCCCCTGACATGTTATCCTTTCTCTCTTCTTCAATTCATTCTATTGAAATATCCATCCAAGATTTTCTCAAATGTCTTCCTATGAATGAAAAACTCTTCTTGATTCCCCAAAATGGATATGATGATTACTTCTTCTGTATGCCTTCTGTTTGTTTTTTTTGTTTGTTTTTTTATCGCACTTGTCTTACTCTGGTTTTTTTTTTTTTTTTTTTTTGCTATTATCTACTTGATTGTTTAATCCTGTCTGTTAAATTATAATCTTTTTCATGGTGGATGTCTTAGTCTAATCAGGCTGTTATAACAAAATACCATAGACTGGGTGGCTTATAAACAATGAAAATTTATTTCTCACAGTTCTGGAGGCTAGGAAGTACAAGATCAAGGGGTCCACATGGTCACATTCTGGTGAAGGCCACTTCCTGGTCCACAGCTGGCACTTTCTCCCTGTGTCCTCACATGATGGAAGGGATGAGGAAGCTCTCTGAGTTCTCTCTTATAAGGGCACTAATCCCATTCATGAAGGCTCCACCCTCATTGACCTAATTACTTCCCAAAGGCCCCACCTTCTAATACCATCATCTTTGAGGGTTAGGATTTTAACATATGTTTTGAGGGGACACAGACATTCAGTCTATAGCAGTAGGATTGATATCTTTATGTCCTTGTTTTCCCTGCAATGTCTAGGATATAGTGCCTTCAACACATTGAGTGGATGAACTGAGTTTAATGTTTCAACATTTCAAAAAAGTCAGTCTCATAAAACAATCCATAATACAGTTGTGGAGGAAGAAAGCAGTTGGACAGCATACGTGATCTACTTTTGAGATAATCAGAAAAGAAGGCAAAGATGTGCATCCAGCTGAGATTGAGAAGTAACTGCTTCCTGTAGTCATTGGAGAGCTCAATGTGCAGTACATTCATACCAAGACAAAATTCATGATGGAAACTAGAAAGGAGTCTGGACATCCCATACATGTATGTGGCAACTTTTGACCTCTACAATATGATAAAATCCTTAGGACCAAATCTTTTCTACATAAAACATATTTACCAGAAGTTATTGATTATATGCCCTGGTTTGCCCTGGGATAGTCCAGGCTTTCACTATTGTCTTTAAATAATTGTCATCCCCTTCTCCTTTCGCTCTCAAAAATGTAACAGTTTGAATGAATTACATGATCATCTTAACTAAAGTAATACACATACACACTACTATATATAAAATAGATAAGCAACAAGGACCTACTGTATAGCACAGGGAACTATATGCAACATCTTGTAATAATCTACAAGGGAAAAGAATCTGAAAAAGAATATATATATGTATATATATACATATATAACTGAATCACTTTGCTGTACACCTGAAACTATCACAACATTGTAAATTAAGTACACTTCAACAAAAAAATAAAAGTTAGAAATAAATAAAAACAAATAAATAAATTAAACACACAAGGCTGGGTAGTTTGTCTAATCTATATCTCTATGGTTGCCAATCTGTGACCTTAAAAATTCACACATTTGTCACATTTCTAGCAAAGTGACTCATGCCGAATTCGACATGACTGGCATAATAATTAATTACAAATTAATGCAAGGCAAGAATCATTGTGTTCTTTCCCTGTGTGCCTAACAGGGCCTTGCACATTATTGGCCCTTGCATGGGGTTTATTAAATTAGACACATGTTCTAGGGGGCTGATATTAAATTTCCCAATAAGAGAGTCCCTGATATCAGGGGGTTTCCATTAAGTCAGACATCTAATACATTTTTCAGGTGATCTCTTTGTAGCAAATTGGAGAGAGCTTTGTAAAAAAAAAAAATCTAGATGCCTAATTGAAAGCAGATTTCCAATTGACATAACAGTAACTACTCATTTTTAGAAAAAAAAATGTTGAAAATACTGATGTTTTTTCCAAAAGTCACATTTAACACCTTTCAAACTAACCCCCTCCCAAGAAGAGCTCGTTTGAAATACAATATTCAGAATGTACACAGTATTCAGAATGCCAGAAATTTTTGTCATTATTTCAATAGTGAAGATTCAACTCACAGAATTGAAGCTGCTAAGCAAAGACAAGGTTAGTGCAGAGAAGAATAGGATTCCTTGGATTCTACTATCTTTCTCCTCCCTTTGAGTAATTTTCAATATATCAAAAGGTGAAAATTTAAAGAGTTCCATTTGCTTCATTTTCAACTCTTTATCATCCACCTATTTCTTAGCAGCAAAAAACAATTTCTTAGGGAAGAAAAAAAGGCAGCAGCTCTTTCCCTTACTCCCACCCACCATCATTTTTAAGGTCTCATTAAATAAAAAAATAGACGTCTCGTTGAATGTGCAAAATTAAAGTTACTCTGCCACCAAGTCCATTAACCTCTCCAAGAGGACTCCCTGATGCTAACTTTGATAATGCCCGTTAGGCGTACATGCTGTGAAGAAGATAAATGAAGGTGAGAACAGAGAAATGATAGAAGCAGAAGAGAAAATTTGGCATCTGCCTTCTAATCTGCAGCACTAGGATTTCCTAGAAAATAAACACACAATCAGTCATGTCAATTAATCCACACTACATCAACCCTCAGCTAAAGGATGGCAACCTCATATCATGGGAACAGGAGTATGTAGAGCATGACATCAGACACATTAGAGAGAAGGCTGATCAGAGGTGCTCACTTAAAAATGTGGTCCAGAATGTATAACCAGTGTTGCAGTAGCCAATTCTAAAATGAAGTCCGGTTACCCTAAGTGTACCAGAGTTTGAAATTCACTATACAGTAAAAAATGATTCCCAGTGTAGGTCCAGGAGATAGCATGGGATTCAAAAACTGAAGGATTGTAGCAAAGGGGTTAAGGTGGACAGGTCAGGGGACAGAATCAGAATTTTGATTTAAAAATATTTCTTGCCACTTTCCTTTAATTGTATTTACTCACATGTGTTTTGCCCCACGAGTGTGTGCAGAACATTGGCATGTGGATGAATGAAAGAATAAAATGTTATCTCAAAGCACTTAAGCCTTATTTAATAAATACTATGGCAAAATAAATGAGGTGTTTAGATGTCTTCTGCTTCTCCTCTAGGCCCAACACACACCTTCTCTCAACCCCCTGGTTTCAGTCAGCACTTGATGACAGGGTAGCTGTGAGGTCCTCTTCCTTTCTCACCCTCCTACTCTTTACTCAGAGGTGGCTGAGAGAGTACTGAAATTTGTACTCCTTCCAGACTTATGAATTATGAATATCTGGAATAGACATACCAATTTATGTCTCCGTTGGTGGCTAAAGTGATATTCTACTAGAATTCAAGATTGGTATCCAACCTAATCTGCTGGTACTCATGCTGGATCCCTTATTACATATTTTGAACATCACCTGTGGCCAGTGGAGTGTATCTACTTCAAGTTTATAAAGAACAATTAAACACTAATCACGTCTTAGTCCAAACTTCCCTATACCCTATTCTTTCTCTAATCCAAGATCACAAAAATTATCTCCAATACATTCTTATAGAACTTGTATAGCTTTACCTCTTTTAGATTTTTGATCCATTTTAAGTTAATGTATTTTGTATGTTTGTATGGTTCTATGTATCAAAGTTCTTTTTTTGTTTGTTTTTGCATACTGATATGTTGATATCCAACTTTTCCAGCACCAGTTGCTGAAAAGACTCTCCTACATTGAATTACTTACAAAACTATTGCTCACTTTGCTTTAGATCTTTGGGATTGCTGTGGCTCATGATATGGTAAAAATATCATATTTTGTGCACTAGACATAAACAAATCTTTGACATAATATTTCACAGACATAAATTGTAGATCCTTATCTGCATCACCCTTATTCTTGAAGAATTAAAGATATGCTAAGATAGCAAATTATCATGGTGACCTCCTCTTTGCTCTTATGTATATTTTACAGTCCTGCCCTAATTGGTAAATTACACAGTTGGGGCAAATTGAAAAAAAAAAGTATGATAGATAGATAAAATAGACTAGAGATTAGAGTAGAGTAGTTGGTATGTATTTTGTCCAATATAATCTCAATCTTACTAAGTAACTCTATTAGCAATTTGGAGATCTAAGGTACATTGGGGAAAATGGCACAATATAACTGAACAGGGGAAGGGAAATTTTCTTTGACATTTTCTAAGGGTTATCTCCCATTATACTAAGAAAATATGGCAGCATTTTATTGGGGCCAGAAAAAGAGATAAATTTTTGCGTGAAACCCCAAACTCTGGTCCAGGAAAGGTCTTTATTATTTAGCCTTCAAGAAAATGAAAGTGACAGATTGCAATACTGACTGCCTTTATGTTCCCCTACTCTTTCTATTCCCTATAGGATAGAGAACTGATTAAACTCTGACTCCAGAATGTGAAACCAAGAAGTTTCATAACCAAGTAAGTGCCTTTAGCATGCCCAAGTGTTGCTATGGAGATCAGAATTTCTTGAACTTGACATTATAATCTGCATTAGCTTCTCTAAAAATGGTAAAATAGATGTAGTGTCAGAAAGCTGATAATTCCACTTGTATGTCTCAAATCCCATCACGCATCCTGATTTTTCAATTTTCTTAAATTTGATTTGCTGTTCCTCTTTATTGCTACAGTATACATTAGAGAAGGTATATTTATGTCAGTCTCATTAAATTGTCTATGTTAATAGGTCAGCAAATAATTTTTTTATGGGTATCACCATTCAATTCAGAGGATTCTAAACCAGAAATCCCTGGCATCAAAATATCTGTAGTTTAACTACAAAATTAGCAATAGGTCAGGCAAAAGTTATGGGACTGTCTTAAACTGAGACTTATTCATGCTTGAAGGCATTTCTTTATTTTTTCTTCTCAAAGCTCAATTCAACAACCAAATCATACTCTACTTTCTATTTCTGGAGGTTTCAGTTGGAGAGCTTTAGCATCCCAATGCCTTTGAGATTAATTTTGACAAGTGCTTCCAGGCACACCTTCCCAAGGTCACTGGGTCAGTCTGGCAAGCAGCTAAGGGATATACAGAAGTAGTGTACTTGACCCTGGGATAAATCATCACAGTACACTTGGCTGTGAAGTTACTCATTAAAAATCTTGACCTTCCATCCTAATCAACATCATGATTCCTCTTCTTTATAGCTTTTTTGTGTGTGCTAAACTCTTTCTGTATTCAGGTAAGAAAGTTTTAACATAATATGGTTCTTTTGAAGGTGCTTGGGTTGAGCAGGGCTATAGTCTTATTACACAAATATAGAATGCTTTGGTTTTCAAAAGAAAAGGAATATTTAAAAGCCATTTCTAATCGGCTGACTATGACTGTCCACTGATCTATTTCTATATCTAGCTCTCTGTTCTCATGGTATAACTGTGTCAGATTATTTTTCTTCACATGATTACTCTTCATTTTAATTTCCTGCCTAGATTTGTAAATTCTGAGTCCTTGTTGTTTACTTTCTCCTTTAGAGAAAAAAATATATCAGGAAGGACAAGAAACTTCTCTATTTCTTGCTGTTTTCTACACCTGCCAATTTCTGAATGGAAAGATAGGAAGCCACATTTCAAATACATGCCCAACTATAGAGCAGAAGCATTCCAGGCCATAGTATTTTAAGGTTTTAAAATATTTTCAATGACATCTTACTCAGATTCAATCCATTTGATTCATAACTGGTATTATACATCTTAAAAAATTTTACTGAAATTTGGATGCAAGTGGTGCTTCAAGCTTCAATGATTACTTTGGTTGATCTGTCATGTATCGGTATGTTTGAATCTTCAGTGTTGATAACTTAACGACAAAGAGGGGGGGTTATGGGAAGAGGAAGAGTGACTAAAATGGATTTTACTAAAATCTTTACTGCTTGTCTTTCATTCCAGTAGCAACTTCTGGAAGACCTAGAGGTTTCAGGGCATAGCCAGTAAAGATTTTGAGAAGCATAGGTACTGATTTTAGCAAAATTAGCAGAAATTTCCCCTGAAATATTGGGAATATTTCTTAATCTGCCCAGTACACAGGGATATTGTTTAACCCGCAATAAAATGTACTTGTTTATTGTGTCTACTAGTTTTTGTCTATTTTGCCTGTGTTTCCCAGATAGAATGTAAGCTCTCTAATGGCAGGGGTTTTTATCTGTTTTATTAATTTATGTATTCCCCAAGCCTAAAAGACTTCATGGCACATAGTCGGTGCTCACCAAGTAGTTGTTCAATGAATGAACAAACTTGTGTCTTTTTTTTTTTTTATAAATTTATTTATTTTTGGCTGTGCTAGGTCTTCGTTGCTGCGCGCAGGCTTTCTCTAGTTGTGGCGAGCGGGGTCTACTCTTCGTCGCGGTGCACAGGTTTCTTATTGCGGTGGCTTCTCTTGTTGCAGAGCACAGGCTCTAGGCGCCGGGCTTCAGGAGTTGTGGCTCACGGGCTCTAGAGCACAGGCTCAGTAGTTGTGGCACACGGGCTCAGTTGCTCCACGGCATGTGGGATCTTCCCGGACCAGAGCTCAAACCCGTGTCCCCTACATTGGCAGGCGGATTCTTAACCACTGCACCACCAGGGAAGTCCCACCTGTGTCCATTTATTACATGACCCTCAAATTGCTTTGCAATAGCTTTGGAACTCTGACTCCATAAAAATTACATCCTTTAAAAATGTATTTAACTTATATACCTTGTATGTAGACACGGTGTATGATACAGGGATATGCGCTGTAGGAGATTTTTTTAAATATTACTAAGAAGGTCGGTATTATGGATTGAATTGTGTACCTCCAAATTCATACATTGCTCTAACCTCCCGTACCTCAGATTGTGACAGTATTTGGAGATAGGGTCTTTACAGAGGTAATTAAGTGAAAATGTGGTCATTTGAGCAGATCCTAATCCAATCTTACCCATGTCCTTAGAAGAAGAGAAAATTAGGGCACAGACATGTATAGACAATGTCAAGACACAGGAAGCAGATGGCTATTTATAGGTCAAGTGGAGAGGCTTAGTGTAGATCCCTTCCTCATGGTCCTCAGAAAAATTCACCCTCCCAACAACTTGTCTAGACTTCATATTTCTGAGAAAATAATTTTCTGGTCTTTAAGCCACCCAGTCTGCAGTGCTTTGCTATAGCAGCTCTAGTAAAATAATACAGCAAGTTTACCTATAACATTAGAATTGGGAAAGATTGACAAATCTGCCCAGCATAGAACATATGTTATATTTTTACACAACAATGTTACGCAAGATATTGATTAGCACTTCTTTTTTGTCCCTAAGACCTGTGCTCAGGTTTGGCTGCTCTCAGGCCCATGCCTTTCTAATGGAAATCCTAAATCGCCCATAAGAGGAAAATTTTGGTGAGAACTCAGTGTTCACAAGTTGAATTATGAACTGGCTTTGACCTTCCCCACATGCATTCATATTCTGCTTGTACCTACAGAGAGTAGTTGTTATGGGTCAACTAGGACAGTGCTAATTGCAATGGCATTTGTTAACCGTAATAAGAACAATCCATTAGGATGATGGTATAATAATTACAACAAGCAAACATAAAACATATAAGTGGTATCGGGCTAATAATTAACCTACGTTTATGGTTTAGTTATCAAGGAGAGTAAAAGAGAGGGAATGAATAGGTTATATATAGAGAGATTGTCTGCAGATTGGTTTACATGTATCTGCATTTACATGGGATGAAACAGGCCAAAAAGTCAGTGACTTGTTTAACAATTGACAAAGGATTTTGTCTTAACAAAACCAAAAGGCACCCTTGCTGATTTGACAAGATTTTCTCACTCACTGGGTCTTAGCAGACGAATAGGGGAAACATCTCTGCTAGAGCAAAGACCTTGGCAATGGAAAGGATTTTCACCTCAGCTACACCAAATCAGCTCATTTGTGAACATCTTCATCTCAAGCTCAAATATGTCTCAACCTTCCCTGACAACAACTGATCAAGAAAACATATGGCAAAAACAGAGATCTAGTCAAGAGTCCTAGACTTCAACGAGAGGATTCTAAGAAGAAAGTTACTTGGAGATACTTCATCCATATTCACACTGATGTTAAAATGTTCCTTTGCTTAGCAAAGTACAGAGAGGGCCCCTCTAAACAGGTATTGTGTAACTTTAAACTGTTGGTTAAGTAAGGTGGTGCATGTGTGTGTACGCACATGTGCAAGTGTGAGTAAAACTGAATATTTATTCTCTTGAATATTAGATTTATCAGTAGTATGTATGAACTTAAACTTTCCTATCTAAGTTCTCTCCGTTATAAAACAATTTCTCTTTTATTTCACATAATCACTTACTTTGTCTCTTTGGTTGCCCATTTGCTTTAACCCTCTATGATTTCCTTCTCTGGCTCTGGCTTTTTGTTCAATTTATACAAAATTTGTTCATAGCCTGACACACTTGCAGTAAATATACCTCCTCAACTTAGCATCTCCCCACCCTCATTGTTACTGGCAGTTATTAGCCCTGTAGGAAATCTCATAGATAAAAGAAGTCTCCCTCATTTTTCTACCTACCTCCGAAGCCTTCAAAAATTTTACCTTTCAAAATAGATATCGATACACAATCTTTCCATCATTATTTATATTAGATAGATGGAAAGGTAGTTAGGTCATTAGGTAGGTAGGAAGATAGATGGATAAAATCACATATACATACATAATACAAATAAAAATATATTTCATATTTGTATAATATGTGTGTTGAACATTTTTGTAATTTTTGTATTGAGAATATATCAAGAACTAGAAGAACAGATCAAGAAAGGGATTCAGATATAACCTGAACTCAGCATACTATACTCTCCGAATGTTTGCCTCAGTCCAGCGAAGACATAGGCAAATGATAATGGCTCCAAAGGACTCATTAGTGTTTATGTTGGCAATACACTTTTAAGAAAAGTAGTCAGTTTATCATTGACTGTTTATCATGCTAATCCACAAAGACCAATTGGAATTGCTATTGCTCTAAGCGTTATCATCATGAGTGTTGCTGCCTAACATTCTGCCAAAAGGAAGAAATTTTAAAAGGGGAAGGAAAGAGTAATGAGCCAGGTTAAGAATGTGAAATAAATGAATAATTAAATAAACTTTGACTTGATAGTGTGAAAGCTACAAATACAGAATAGAGGGAGAAAAAACATCACTATCCTATTTTTCTATTCTCCCCTTCAGTAAATCGGTACTTTAACAAGGAAAGAAATGAGTCAACAGCTGCCGATAAATCAATAGTCTAAGAAGACTCAAGTAAAGGTTTTTTTGAACTTTTAACATTGCTAATGACCTATAAAGTACCTAAAATACTATAGGATTTTTCTTTCCTTTATTCCTTATTATGTCTTTAACATTTTCTACATTAAATTTTCTAAGTCTAAACTGATGGTATTACTTACTCTCGATTCTTGTTCTGCGCCTATAACCAGAATATACTGTTATGAGTTGATCTCATCCATCTCCGTGGCTTTAAATCCTATCTATATACTGATGAATCCAAAATTTATATCACCAGCCCCTACTATTCCTTGGGACACCAGTGATATACATAGACAAATGTTTATTACTTATTCAGCATCTGTATTTAGATGTTGAACAGGCACCACAAACAATGCCCTGAACTGAATTGTTGATTTTACTTCTCACACTTGCTCTATTTTCAGTGTTCCTTATATCAGCAAGTGTCATCACTATATCCCTAAGACCAAAATTTTTTTCTCTCACACAGCAAATCCAGTTCACAGCAAATCCAATTGAGCCTATCCATTCTACATTTAAAATGTACCCCCCTCAACAGCTACTCCCCTAGTTCAATTCCTGACCTCCTAACTGGTCTCCTTGCTTTTACTCTTTCCCCCTCTACAGTTTGTTCTCTAAACAGCATCCACAGGGATCTTTTTAAAATTCAGGTCCGATTATGCACTTCCCAGCTAGTAGATCTACACTGGCTTCCCATCACATTCAAACTCAAAGTTAGAAACCTTACAGTGGGCCCCAGAGTCCTATATGATCTGTTCCCTGGATACATCTCCAGTTTACTTTCTATCCCTCATACTCACTGTGCCCCAGTCATACTGGCCTCTGCTTTTCCTTGGACACATACATGCTTCTACCTCAGGACTTTTGCCTCTGTGGTTTCTACTGCCTGGACATTATTTTTCCAGTATCAGCATGGTTCACTCAATCTATCCTGGTTTTGCAAATGTCACTCCTTCACAGAGGTCTTTCTTGACCACCCCATCTATAATAGAGCTCTGTTACTCTTTAGCTTTAATTTAAAATACAGTGTGTTAATTTTTTTTAAAAATGAGGTAATAGTAAGACCAACAGATCAGGAGACAAATGCCCATGAAAAGATAGTTTATTACTCATAGTTCCCAAGAAAAGAGGGCATACCCTCTTTTCACAACAGGGTTGGTAGGGGCACATGGAGAAGCACCAGGTTTGGTCAGGAGACAAAGGGAAGGGGGGAACTGTGGACAAAAGACTTTATTGTCATTTTCTCAGGAAAGAACAGGTGAGACAGGAAAAGCAGGCTTAGGATTGGCTACTTTGAATAATTTTATTCAATTTCTGGGGCTAGGGGCTGTCCCTAGTTGTCTGGTACCTGGCCCTGAGGTGAGTAGGGCAGGGGGATAGTGGTCCAGAGTGAGAACCCCATAGAGAAAGTACTTGAGGGTGGCACTCTGACTGTTTAATTTGCATTTAAAATGCATGCTTACTGGAAAGTTGTTTACTAGCTCTAAGAATTGGCTAGCCCTGAGAAGGACCGGCACTCCAGGGTCAGCAATTCTCAGATGTCAAAACATTAGAATACAGAAAATAAAAGACCTTATTTATATAATCCTCATACCAGCTGTATTTTCTTCATATCACCTCTCACTACCTTACCTTTTATTATGGATCACTTTATTCTTGTATTCTATATTTATTCTTCCATAATATAAGCTTTGTTAGGGTAGAGACTTTTCTGTTTCATTTGTTGCTGTATTCCCAGTGCTAGAATAGTGCCAGGAATGGAGTAAATGTTCAAGTATCATTTTTTAATTACTTGATAAATGAATGGACAAAGGCTGTATGTCAGTAGTTCTCAATCAGGGGTGATTTTGCTTCCCTAGACCCTGTTCTAGGTTCTGGGGTGGGAGCAGTGAATAAAATGAGACTGCCCCAGTGGATCTCACATAACAAGTAAAATAAATAGTGTAACATATGGAAGATAATAGGTTTAAGGATGATAATCTTCAGGCCAACTCTCTAATAAAAATACTATTATTATCTCCACTTTACATTTAAGGGAGTGAAGGCTTAGAGAAGACAATTGACTTGCCTAAACTCACACAGATTATAAGTGGGGGAATTCAGACTCGAGTATGAGTCCAAAGTCCATGCTCTGAAACACAACCTCTATTGTCCTCTACTTCCAAAAGGATGGGGTGGGAGACTTTCTTCCACATGGCAATTTAGAATCAAAGTTTCTTCAACATGGTGGTTCTGCCATCCCCTAGATCCTCAAAGATCTCTGAATCCAGCAGGTGAGAGGGGAAAGATTCTGAAGGTAAAAGTATGTGAGATTTTTAGGGTCATGTCTGTTAAGTTGTGCAAATCACTCCTGTTCACATTCCATTGGCTGTATCTTAGACACATATGTACTGCTATATCTAACTGTAAGGGAACCTTTTGCCCAGGAAAAAGAAGACATGAATTTCATGAAAGCTAGCAGTTTTTGCTACAGATTCTTATTCTTAACTCAATTATCTATTGCATTTTTCTGTATAGTTTCAGAAGACACTTACCTTAGATCACTGGGCTGGTATAACAAAGATATCATTAATTGGGTGTCATAGATTATAAACAGAAATTTATTTCTCACAGTTCTGGAGGCTAGCAAGTCGAAGATCAAGACCCTGGCATATTTGTTGTCGGTGAGAGCCTGCTTCCAAGTTTATAGACAGCCATCCTCTTGCTACGTCCTCAAGTGACAGAAGGGGCAAGGGAGCTTTCGGTGATCTCTTCTATAAAGGCACTAATTTCATTCATGAGGGCTCTGCCTTCATGTCCTAATAACTTCCCAAAGGTCTCACCTCCAAATATCATCTCATTGGGAATTAGGTATCAAAATATGAATTTTGAGAAGACACTTCTGTCTATTGCAAGATTCATTTCTGTCTTAAAGGGAAATAATTCAAAGCCCTATCTAGTTATTGAACCAAGCTTCAAGTCTAGGATCTTTAGGTACTATGCTATCTTTTTCTTTAGGTTCTAATGTGCTTCCTGTGTGCGGAGCAACATATAAACTGAAATGACAAACTTGTTGCATCTTTGCCTAATACAAACAAGTCAATATACAGTGATGGAGCAGGGACAGGGTATGCCCAATACAAACTCCAAATCAAAAAAAGTGAAAATGGGAAACACACAGCAGTTACTGATGGCAGTGACGAAATCCTGCTGGGCAAGCAATTTAAAGAATCCTCCTCTGCTCTTTGTTTAGACCTGGATTTGGTTATCTTGAAGGAACCAACTGTCCATTGTACTCTGTAGCTCTTAGCTCTGCCCACTGAGAGAATGTAGGAGAGTCTGCCCTAGTTAGGGGATTGTGGACTGTATAGCTTTTTCATTCTGCTTCCTAACAGGCAAGTTGGAAGTGTGGGCTAAGAGTTGGTTCAAAGTCACAAGTTATTTTTGGCTGGGCTCATGGTTTCCTTAGCAATACAGTTCTGTCAAAAACCTGTCTCTTCCATGGTCAGAAAACACACACAAAAGATTTTTCTAGATATAGTTCTCAAGTCTTCCTTGCCCCAACATTGTTCCCTCAAATGACCCCTCCCTGAAAAGAAGAAGGAAATAAAGAGAGAGGGGAAGGAAGGAAGGAAGGAAGGGAGGAAGGGAGGGAGGGAGGGAGGGAGGGAGGAGGAAGGGAGGGAGGGAGGGAGGGAAGGAACGAAGGAAGGAAGAAAGGAAGGAAGGAAGGAAGGAGGAAAGGAAGGAAGGAAGGAAGCTCAATTCCTACCACCTTGAGGTACAGCTGGAATAATAGGCTTAGAGTGAAGGGCAGTTCCCTTTTTTTATATGGTCCCATGACTGAATTACTGATACATTTTTTTACCTGAGAAGTCTAGATGGTCTTTATGCTCTCAATGCCTTTTCAGTCTTATTTTTCTATTATTTGAACTCCAGAAATTATTGATCAGCTTTTATCATCATGTGAAATCACTGCATTACCTTTTCCACTTGAAAGCTAGTCAGTTATTACTTTCAGAAAGAGGCAACCAAAATATCCTAAAATTCTAGATGTTTCCAACAGCTCTCCTAAGAGCTACAGGCTTAGCAGGCACTTCATCTACCTTGTAAGTTATCACGGGTGACAGTTTTATCAAATGCCTGCCACGGTAAACAGGGGTCTCCAGCTTTCTAGCCTTCTATATTTGCTACCCACAACCAGACTGCTAAGCCAATGCCACAAATTTTAGTGTTTTGTTATAGTAGTACTCTCCTTCTGATAATAAATTTCTGTATGAATTAGGGTGACCTAGCTACAGTAATAAATAAGCACCAGATTCCAGTGGCTTAACAGAGTGTAAAAGTATTTCTCAATCATATAGCACTTCTACACATACACTCCTTGTTGCTTTCCTCCGTGTGATGAATCAGGGACTCAGGTTACTTCCATGCTGTGGTTCTGCCACTTCCTAGACCTTAGAGTTCTCTGCATCAAGCTAGTGGATAGCGAAGGTGTGTGAGAGCTGTGCATAGAAGGACAAAGAGGTCAGCTTTATAACTTTTAATTTTTGATAACAGTATAAATCATGGTTGTCATGATTATAATTTTTATGGTAGGTTCTCTTCCTACTAATTTCCTGAATTATATTTAATCCTATTTATATTGATGTTACTTGTTTTCCTTTTGAGGAATAACAAGTTAAACATTAAGCTGTAAGTGTTGCCTCCTAATGACTCAAAGTGGCACATCAAAAACAAGTCTTCTTGGTCTTAAAGAAAAGATCTGCCCAACTCTGGGCTTTCCAATGTTTTTCTCATTGTGCCTTACTTCAACATCAGCCCCTACTGGCCCTTATTTCATGAAGTGTTTTAAATTTACATTTGTGACGCACCTCAATCTTCCCTGGCTTTTTGCCCTCCATATGTATTTTTTTAACTTTGCTATAATCAGAAAGTTAAAGAATGCCACTCAAGAAGAAAGAAGTCTAAATACCTAAATATTCCACTGTGCATTTGAACTGTAAGTCACATTTCCGTGCTCTTGGTACTTCAATGGTGATGTTGCGAAAACTAGTATCTTCGTGAGGGATTACATAACCTTGAGTAAACTGCCTCCCCTTCCAATGATCTGGATGAGCATTTACAGTGTCCTTCAGCCTAGCATCTTCACTGGGGGTGTTTCAGAGCAGTAAATCTTTTCAGAAATGCAAACTGGATCAGATCCAGCCGCCAAAGTGTCAGCTCTGAAAGATACAGAATGTAAGCACACTTAGAGAATTCAGAGGCCCTGTAGCCCCCCTCCTTCATTTTACAGACATGATCTAGAGCCTTGTTACTCTAAGTGTGGCCCACAGACAACAAGAGCAACTGGAAACTGTTAAAAATGCCGAGTTGCAGGCCTCACACCATACCTACTGAACAGGAATCTGCACTTTCATAACATCCTGGGTGATTTAAAGGCATAACAAAGTTTAAGGAACACTGGCCTAATAGAGTATATAGACCAGCTCTAGGTCCAACAGCTGGTGTCAGAGACTAGCCAGGACCCAGTCTTTATGTCTCTGTTCGAAACATTTCCCATCATGGTCCCCCCACCCCGCTGATGGATCCTGGGTCTTCACTTTCTCCCACAGTGGGTTTGTGCAAGCTCCATGATCCTGGTAGGCTCCGTGATGGGAGGCCACATCTTTTCAGAGAAACTAAAACAAAGTGCCAGAGCACAGCTTGGCGAGGTGTATTATAAACCAGCTTGAAAGGAAGAACAAGATTTCTCTGTTGCTTATCCACATAGCTCCTGAACATAAGATTTTAAATAGTCAAGAAGTCTAGGATACATAACTCTTTGAATAAGTTGCACTCTATTTGTTTATAAGGCCTTAGTTAATGGGACTGAAAGAATTAATGGCTGGATATGAACAAAGAACAGGCAATGCCTTGAGGGAGAAGTCCAGTTGAGGGACAATGTAGATTAAAGAAGTCTAGGGTTTCTACCAGGAAAAGAGGTAGGTCAAAAATAGACTCTGGGGACTTCCCTGGCAGTGCAGTGGTTAAGAATCTGCCTGCCAATGCAGGGGACATGGGTTTGAGCCCTGGTCCGGGAAGATCCCACATGCAGCGGAGGAACTAAGCCCATGTGCCACAACTACTGAGCCTGAGCTCTAGAGCCCACGAGCCACAACTACTGAAGCCTGCGTGCTTAGAGCCCGTGCTCTGCAACGAGAAGCCACCGCAATGAGAAGCCTGTGCACCACAACGAAGAGTAGCCCCTGCTCGCTGCAACTAGAGAAAGGCCGCGTGCAGCAACGAAGACCCAACGCAGCCAAAACTAAATAAATTAAATAAATAAATTTATATAAAAAAATAGACTCTGGTACACACAGAAATGGAGTGAATATAGATAACAATTAGTTGAAAGGAATAGGCATTCATAGACAAGTTCAATGGATGAATTAACATTAAAATATAATTTCAGAGTTGGATTGAATGGGACTGAGAACTGTTTCTGTTCTCTGAGATGTTCAAGATAAATCACATACACACAGAAACAAAAAAAAAATCATGAACTTTGTGGCAGTACCAGAGTTCAGGAAGGTAGCACCTCTTTTTGAGACAGTAACAATCGACTCGACTCTACTTTGATTTAGGGTCACATGTTGGTGGTCCTGGGCTGCAGGCATGAGATGACAACAAGGACGGTTTTCAAAGTCTTCCAACAGTGTTCAAGATTGGCTGACTTTTTCTTCTGTGCCTATTCCATCGTTATTAATTTGTTTTTATATCACAATAGAGGCAAATCTTTCTATGTGCCTGGTTTCTATAAAGTTCTATCAAGAAAAGGGCATGGTTTAAAACCTCTCTTCAGTTTTAACATCCCCATATCTACCACACACTGTGTATAGACATAAAGGAAGTTACACAAAAAAGTTTTTGCCTTTCTCAGAATAAAATATTCTATACACTGAAAGTATTATGGTGTCAAAAATTTTGAAGCATCTACACAAGTGATCAACTCTGACATGACCTTTTTCCTCATGAGTTTAGTGTTCTACTATTTTTATATATACTTGTTTCTCATTCTATATAGCTGAGCAAGTATTAGACCATTTTTTCACATGCATGGAATGTTTTATAGTTCCACCCATACAGATCAGTCTGAAATATAGCAAAGAAGTAAATGGCACATCCTCTTCATATAGTATGCATACTGTTTGTGACCATTTGTCTTGTGGCCACAAATTAAATTGAAATTATTTTTTAAGTTGCCTTTTACAGAAGCGTCATTTTTCTTATTCTCCTTAAAGTAAGCCAGATTCTAGTTTTTTGAAATTAAAAATGAAATTTCTCATCTTTCGTTTCCCATAGCCCTTAAACAATAACTGTTGAACCTTCTTCTTACTCAATTACACCAGAAGTTTAACAACTTATTTAATATTTCTTGTAGAACCCTTATCTCTCCTTTATGTTTTTTTTTTTTTTAAAGATTTTTAATTTTTATTTATTTATTTATGGTTGTATTGGGTCTTCGTTTCTGTGCGAGGGCTTTCTCTAGTTGTGGCAAGCGGGGGCCACTCTTCATCGCGGTGCGCGGGCCTCTCGCTATCGCGGCCTCTCTTGCTGCGGAGCACAGGCTCCAGACGCGCAGGCTCAGTAGTTGTGGCTCACGGGCCCAGTTGCTCCGCGGCATGTGGGATCTTCCCAGACCAGGGCTCGAACCCGTGTCGCCTGCATTGGCAGGCAGATTCTCAACCACTGCGCCACCAGGGAAGCCCTCTCCTTTATGTTTTAAACAATACAAAATTCAAAAACCTTGTAATGTAACAAGTTTTTACTCAGTTGTTTATTTCAAATGTAGCTTTTCTTTCATAATAGCTATATAGTTGAAAATTGTTCACAATTACTTCCTTTATAATTTCAAACCCCAAATGATTGCTTTTTGTCTCCCAAATGTATTTCAAAATTGGCTATGTGTTGACGTGTTGAGTGAGTCAGAGGACTGTAGCACAATTGCCTAGACCTTTTCATAAACACATGATTTTTGTAATTAGAAACTTAACTCCATTTTCCCCTTGTCATCACCCACCAATTGCAATACATTTTTATCATTTCATAACTTTTGTCCCAGGTTATGCGGCCGCCATCACAAATTCTGTCTCAATTCTTTTACTGCTAAAATGTCATTGTTTTTCTTTTTCTTTCATGTTAAGTTCTAATCATTGATATCTATTTCTTTTTAAAAAAATACATATCCCAGGACATTTGTCTTAAGCCTGGCAATTCTGTGATCCAGCTACAGAATTTAGTTTTTTGGAAATCTATCAGTGATGGCCCTGGTACTCTCTTTTTCAGGCTCTAGCTCTCCTAAGATCATTGCTCTTGAAAAATTTAGCTCCTCCAATTCTGCCTCTCCCTTTGTGGAAGGAAATCATATTACACATCTCAGACAATCTGTGGTTTCTCTATCAAAGCATAGAGTATCTGACTTATGCCTTCTACCATCCTTGTTGATCATTTTTTCACATCACAAAAGAGGCAACATCGTTTTATGTGCCTGGTTTCAATAGAATTCTATCAGGAGAAGGACATAGTTTTAACCTTCTCTTAAGTTTTGGTTTCATGATCTTCGTAGTTTGTATCTTTGTCAACACTGCTCAGGGATCTGCCTGATTTCCAAAACATCTTCTTGGGGCACTCAAAGGGATGCCCTTTGGAGCCTCACTCAAAATATACTGTGAGAGTGTATCATTGCAGCAATTAATTTCCTTTGGTTTGACCTAAAACAAATAGACTGCCAGATATTTCTCCAGCAAAGATGATTTTTTTTCAGGATGAGCAGAGAATTGCAATTTGGTGTCCACAACCACGGAGAGCCATGTGTGAGTCCCTGGCAAAGGAAGGAGAACACTTTTATAGAGTGGAAAGGAAGTTGGGGGGCTCTAGGAAACAAAGAGTCCACGGTTTTCCAGTTGGTAGAGTTCTTGCTGCGAAAAAAGGGAAGTCTTTCTTCTTCCTTTTGGGCTCTGCTATCAATGCAGGGTGGGAGAGTTGCCACTTCTGGTCTCCCAACTCTATTTAATTTGGGTTTCTGTCTATTAATTTTTTTACACTTTTCAGAGCCTTAGAATACAATGTTTTCTATCAAAGTGATGTAATAGTTTAAGAGAAACTAATTACATGATAGACAGAAGCACTGGCTTTGGGCAACCCTCAATCACAATAAATAAATAAATTAGATCATTAGATAAATCTATGTCTTATGTTTTGCACCAGATGATTGGAAGTTTCCTAATCATCATGTATCTCTAGGTAAATGAGAACCAACTGCCCACAGCAAATGGACAGAGGAATTGTCCAGCACTAGTTTGAGAATTTGAGGGGTAAGAATCCATGTCTTATTCACGTCTATATTAGTTCCTAACAGAGTGCCTGGCACCCAAAAAAACATTTGCTGAATTCAAGCCAACATTACTTATGTCTTTAAATTAATGATCCCTTAACTTAGATGGTATGATTTTTTGCAGATATTAATTGTGTTTAGAATTTTGTGCTATAGTGGCTGCACATAATTCCCAGTTTTTAACATAAATTCATTGTGTTAAGTAAGAAAGCAATGGAGAGAGAGAGAAATATGGAGCAGAAGGTTTGCTTAATAGTTCTTGACTTGACAAATAAAGAAGTACACCACAAGTGAGACCTTAAATATATGAAACTACTTGTATATGACTTTTAAAACATTACAATCAAGTGAAGGTTCAGCATTCAGCCAAAATTTTAAAGTATTTTTGTTAACTAGAAGATAGTATTTTTTACATTAAATCCTATTTAAGAAGTCATTATAATAATATGATCTTTCAGTCTCTCTTCCATATTTTTACTTCAATATATTTTAGATTTCACATGAGACGCCTACCTTGGTATCTAAGCATGCCTGCAAAGTGTTAAACCTCAGTGAATTTTCTCAGTTATTTTTAAAATACTCCAAAAGAATGGAAATCTTTCATTTCAGCAGTTTGAATGATGCAGCGATAACAGTCTCCTTGGGAGAGTTAAAGAAGCAATGAACTGCAAAGCATGAACTCAGATGTTTGGATGTGGAAATCAAAAGGGCTCAGATTTGAAATGTAATATATCTACTCATATTCCAGTTCAAATAGGAAAGTAGGAAGTCTGACATTATTAGACATTTAGTAATTAAATGACATGCAGCACAATTATTCATAGAAGGACTCTCAATGCTGGGTCACTTTAGAAGGTAACTCATTTAATAATCTCCAAACTGGGAAGAAACCATAGTTCAAGTAGGTTAAATAATTTGACCAAAGGCACCTAGCCAATCATAACAGAGGTGAGACATAATTGTAGACCTAATTCAAAATGAAGCTCTTTATTCTGCATCATGCTATCTCTCAATTAGGACATATGCAATTGTCATAATTTTTGCCTTTTCAACTCCACATAAAAACCATGGACTGAACTCAGGATCCCTGAATTGCAGTAAGTGCTATGCTAGAATTTGTTTGACATTGAGCAAGTTAGTTCACGTCTTACAGTTTCCTCATCTGAAAAATGAAAGCCTGAATTCTGTAAGGACTCTGAAGATTTTTCCACCTCCAACAAGGTGTATTGTAACATTGAAGAGGTGAGGCAACAATCAATAATGATAGACGAAAAAAAGGATATTTTATAATGCAATTAAAGATCAACCATTTTCAGGGAAAACCATAAATATTTAATTGTATTTACTATCCATATGAAAACTCAAAAATTTTATTTTAAGCATTTTAAAAATGTTCTTTAATATGTATGTTCATAATTAAAGGAATTCATAATTATTGTAAAAAATAGAAAATTCAATAGGAGATCTTCATGACCTCAACTTACTCATTTCCTCATTTGTTTATAAAGCATATTAAGGGGTTCCTGAAAAGTATAAAAATAATAAAAGTATATAATGACAAACTGAATTCTCCCTCTTTTAGGTTTTTCCTAGGATGCACATGTATTTTTATACTTGAGAATTGAATTTTAGGATTACAGAGGGACCATAGTGTTGGTTACCAGAATTATTTGTGTAAGAGGTACACATTACTATAATTATTACTATAATTGTAATAATTAGTAATTATTTGGTCTTGCCCCAAAAGAGTTCTTGCCTTTGTCCTGCACTCCTGAAAGGCAATCTCTTAAACTCTGAGAATTTCTCAAGTGGTAAGAATGTTTTTGTTATGTGTGGTGGTCCCCTTGGACCACACCTGATAGTTTATGCTATATATAAGGTGACTCATGACCTGAAGTAAAGCAGCATTTATATATCATTTTTATGACTCTGCCTTAAATTAATTTTTCCATTGATTGACCATCTCTGATCATGAGTGTATCAAATAAGAAAGTTTCTACTCCATAGAAATCCACCCCTCCCCCACCCCCCCCAAAAAAACCCACACACACTATAATTCCAACACCTAGAGAAAAGCACCATTAACATTTGGAGAGAGAAATACAGAGAGAGACAGAGGGATTGACTTGCATATTTGAACTTAAATATAGAATATAGCCCAGTGTTTTAATGGATATACTAAATTTATAATAACACATCAATGAGCTCATCCTTTAATGCTACATGAAAGGCAATTCCTTTGGCATCTGGGGATTTTGAAGATGAGTAATATACAGTATCTTACTTTGAGAAACCAATAGAATTTGATGCCAAAGATATTTTCTTAAAACACACTTTATTCATTTAATGAAATGTATGGACAACTACTATGTGCTTTGGTCATCTTATCACTGCAGGTAGGACAATAAACAAGAGAGACAGACATGCTCCTCACACCCACACTTCATTTTACTGGGGGAAACCAACAAGAAACATAAATAAACAAGAATAATTTTCACGGTGGTTAATATTATGAAGAAAAATATAATAAACAGCAAACTATGAAAGAAACTCCACCGCCATCACATGTCCACAAAGTATCACTATATGAAAATGGGTTATTGCAATATTCTTCTAACTAGTCTTTCTCTTTCTACCATTGATCCCCACCCCCACCATCAAGTCTATCAAAACAGCAGTCAAGAGTTATCCTATTAAGACATAAAGCACAATGTGTCTCTCCATTTCTCAAAACCCTTCGATGGTATTCCATCACAGCCAAGGGCAAAAGCCAAAGTTCTTACAAGAAACTACAAAGTTCTAAATAGTCTGGCATCCCACTGTCCATCTGATGTAACACCCTACTCCTCTCCCCATTGCTTCCTTCATCCCAGCCACACTGACACACCTTGCTGTTTCTAGCACACTTCCATGCTTTGATCTTTTTATTGGAATTACCCTCTGTCTGGAATGACTTTCCCCAGATAACTGAGTGGCTTGAAACTTCACCTCCTTCAAATTTATCTAAAATATTACTTTATCAGTAAAACCATCCCAAATCATCTTATTTAACCTCTCTTTCCACCTGGCACTTCATGTCCTCCTTCATTGCTTTTTTCTCCATGGCATTTAATATATCTATCTATCTATCAATATTTATCTATATAATTAATATGTTTATTTTATGTCTTATATCAATAGAATATAACCTCCACAAGAGTAAAAATGTTTTTTCTGTTTTGTTTTTTGCTGCATTCACAATACCTAAAACAATGCCTGCTTATGATAAGCGCTCTGCAAATATTTATTGGATCACTGAGTCTTCCTTGTCCTTCCAATTATCATGCCATTGTCCTGACTTTGACCCTCATTAACTCTTTCTTGGCCTTTTGCAATCATCTTCTAACTTGTCTCTCTGTGTTAAGTTCCAAACTCCACAAACCCATTATTTCCTAAAGTAATCTTTCTGAAGCATATCTCTGCTTATACTTTTGTGCTCAGAAGCCTTCGTTGACTCTCCTGTCAAAGATAGTTTTTTCCAAATACTGAAGTGCAACAGCATCACTTGATTCTTCAAACTATAGATTCCAAGGTCTCATCAAAATCTTTTAAATAAGAATCTTTAGGAGAAGGCCAAGGTACCTAAAAATTTTTAAATGAAATAAAATGTGAGGCACAACACATTTCAAGGATCATGAACCCAGAAATCCTAGGAATGCCTCCAAGATAATTCAGAAATTTGACCTCAGCTTACCTTCCTAATCTTCTCTTTCCTTCTCTCTTCCACTTTACCTACCCAATGCAAGTATAGGTAGCTAAGCAATGTGTGGCTTTGGATTATAGGTGGAGATTGTTACATATAGTAAAAGAAGTAAAGAAAGTATAAAAGCTAATTTAAAAATTGAAAAACAGGAAAAGGAAGTTTGTTTTTCTGAGAATAGAAAATCATACATGATCTTTAATATTTATTTTGTCTAACTAATTCACTAACTCTAAAGGGATAATTAGGTGAAAAAAATTTTTTGGTGAAAAAAGCATGTTCTCATTAAAAACTAAGATTATGTTCAATATTGAGGATTGGTTAAAGTCAAATTATTTTAAAAATACAAAAATTTTTTTCTTTAATGAGAGAGTTCTATTATTTGGTATTTAACCATTAAATAGTTAAATTTCAGGTGGTAAAAAACACAAATGACAAGGTATGTCATCAGTTTTCATTCCTTCCATTGTTAAAAATTGGTTAGTAAGGTAAATTTAAAACTTAATTTTAAGATACGAAAATCTATATATTTCTAAATTTGAAGCTTCCTATAGTAAATATGAAAGCACTTAATACGAGATTCATAACCAGACAAAATTAGATGATATCAGTAGGCTTACACATGGGAGATTTAATTTTTTTATTCTACAAGAGAATTATTAAAGTTATAACACAATATCACTATGAAGTATAGAGATAAGATATTCATCATAAAACTCATGGAGGAGCAAAATTTGTCTCCCCAAAATGTCTCTTTGGCATGAGGATTAATTTAGGCTGATTATTTTTGAGAAACAGAAGACCCAGGAATACTTTCTTTTGCCTAAAGAATTTAGATCAAGGGCCTGTTTTGGAACAGAGCTATCACCAGGGATACCTGCAAAGAATATGGTCTAGGTGTAGCGGGGGAAACCTGGCAGGGTCTAAAGATCAGCGCCACTCCATGTCTCACTGCCTCTGCATGGACCAGCAAACATTTATTTATCAAACGTTTACTTTTCCATCTTAATGTCAATTTCCTTCCTCCCCTCTGAAGTCTCAAGCCACCACCTGCAACATCCTCTTTTCTCTTTAGCTGAAGATGGTATTTAAGGTGAGGATTTCAGCTATTTGAGCGAGTAACCCAGTTTTCCTGGGTCTCTCCCATGTACACAGGTTATTAAACTTCTATTTGATTTTTCTCCTGTTAATCTGTCTCACGTCAATTTAATTCTTAGAGGAGCCCAAAGAACTTAGAAGGGTAGAGGAAAATGTCTTTTTCTCTAACAAATTCAAGGCACTTCTAATGAACTGAGTATGTATGATTGCTCCTAGGAAGTCCTGTCTACCTCCCTCCAAACGACATACTACCTCACTGCAGGAGACATTTTGCTCCCTCCAGGTGATCTCGGAGCGACAGCAGCAGTGAGCAGTGGCTCGAAGCGATCTTAGTTCCCTGCCCAGGAATTGAGCCTGGGTAGCCTGGATGAAAACCAGGAATCCTAGCTACCAGACCAGCAAGGGCTAGATGCTAGAGGCAAATTTTCCTTAGCCCTTGCCCCCAGTGAAAATGCGTTTCTCAAGGAGGCAAAAACTGTAAAAACAGGTACAAAGTTTATTATTAGAGACACAGCACAACAAGCGGGAGAGCACACAGAGAAACAGTTTGTTGAGTTAAGGCAGAAGCAAGGCTGAGATGCACACCCGGAGAGCAAGGGTGTGGGCGTCCCCCCAGTGAGGAGGAGGGCAGTAAAGAGGCGGTTAAATCATTTATATCGGGCAGTCCTTCCGGGTCTTTGTTTACCTTTGGCCAATTACCTGGTTTCTTTTTCCACACCTGCCCTGCCCGAGGACCCTCCCCAACATGCATGCACAACTTTTTTCCAAGATGGATTCCAGCCCAGAGGCCTATGCGGGGCCTTGGCATCACCTATTCTGGGGTGGTGCCCCCTCCTTTTTGACCCCCAAGGAGCCTTTCTGCACATATGCAATGTCTCCCTTGCCCCAAGGATGGGAAATGTTTGATCTTTTATTCAAACAGGGTTTAGCCCCTCTCTGTTCCTGCCGTGACTGTTATCGTAAAGTGTCCTCAGGAGACAAAGCCGGCTACTTACCCTGTTTCTGTTGTTATTTCTATTTCGAAGTGCAAACAGGAGGCTGGCTGTAAATGCCTAACCTGGAGCCCACCTACCTCCTGTCTCAGGAAATGCAAACGGGAGGCTAGTTGTAAGGGTCCGGCCTAAAGCCCGCCTTTTTCCTACCCCAAGAAATGTAAAAAGGAGGCCAGTTGTAAATGCCTAGCCTGGAGCCCATCTATCTCCTGCCTCACATCGGTTCTGCACTTTGTTTCCTGTTGCTTGCAATTGCATCAATTTATGTTTAAATTTTAATTCTATTCTCAAGAGGCCATTTATTTCCCTCTTAGTATTACCTCTATAATCTGGGTGCTCTATCAGTACATGAATCACCAGCTCTACTTAGAGTATTATGGCTCGGCCAATCTGGCTTCCTCTAAGAATGCTTCAGAAAAATCACTTGACTATAATATCCACCCAGTCTTTGCATTTTAACTCGACTATGTCAGAATCCCTGAAGACGCCTTCCCATATAACATGTGCCCATATATTATGCAACCATAGATAAACAACTCACAAACTACTGAACCAAGATGATTTTATCCACAGGTTAGGCCACCCATTAGATTTCTTTCCTTGGTATTTGAAATTTGAATACTGAGAGAGATTGAGGCATTAGTTAGCAAAACAGGGCATGGGGAGAAGCAGATACAGTAAGTACAGACAAGTGAAAATAAACTCAGAGAAACTAGGGTGAAGGTTCACAAGATCCAGTCGCGGGGCTCCTGGAACTAACCCAATTTTTGACTATCTAAGGCCTAGTTTTTCAGCATTTGCAGATTTTTGTGAGACTGTTGTAACCTCCCCCCTTATTTGAGCAAGCTTGAGTGGATGTCTGTTCCTTATCAATCAGAGATCAACTGAATGATCCCAAAGACTCTAAAATATCATTTGTTCAATTATCCTGTTGTGTTTGTGTGTATAATTTGTGTGAATTCTTCTGTTTTATATTTTTGTATATTTTGTGTGATTTTCTATATCTTTCAAAAATACAATTTATTTTATTTAATTAAATGACCAGAAATAGTATACAGTACAATCAATGTAATAAATAAATTTTGCTGTTTATTTTTTTGTGGTGGCTTTGGGGGTTTTGTTCATTTATTTTTGTGTTTTAAAAAATTTGGTGCTTTTTATTACATAGTAAAATATTTTTTAGAAAGCCTGAATTTCTCCTTAACTTGAGAGTATAAGGTTTGTTTTATATACCAATTCCTCTGTGCTTTACTTGTCTCTTAAGTAATCTACGGCTGGAAACAGCCTACCTGCACAGCCTGCACCACCCTAAACTGGCACCAGGTGATAGCTTATAATTGAAAGCACAGTAATTAGAAAAGTATTGAAAGTTACTCAATAAGGAAATGCCTTATAATCAAATCCTGAAGTCAAACATCCCCTGATGTCTAAAAGCCTTGAGCAGCTTCTCTTAAAAGAAGAATATTCTGAAGCAGATCTTTAGGTAGCATAGGAATTGTCAATTTGACTTGTTTTTAAATTATTATTTCAACATCTTGATTAGAAATACAATCTCACACACAGCAAGTTCATCTAAATAAACCGGTACCAAAGGTAAAATGTAACGTAATCAAAGTAATTGTCTATATGACATCAAATATTTGGATATTTAAGGCTAGGTATAGAAAACATCTAATTAAATAACCAACAATGTCACTTTATATTCAGAGTGTTACATAAAAGTATCTCCATGTACACTGAGATTGTAAAAAAAAAAATCACTATAAATGTAATTCTGCTGCCCAGCCCATTTACTCATATGTATATTGTTTCAATCATCAAGTGGTTCTCAATGTGTGGTTCCTGGACCAGCTGAATCAGTATCACCTAGAAACTAGTTCAAAATAAAAATTCTCTGTCTCTACCCCAAACCTAACTGAATTAGGAACTAAGGGGTCAGAGTCCAGAAATCTTCTTTTTAACAAGCCTTCCAGAGATTACAATGCAGCCAACATTTGTGAAGCATCGCTCTTGGAGAAAGATTGCTGAGTAATGCACATTGTACCAAAATGTAGAAAATCAGATAATTTACAACATAATAAATGGTCAAACTAAAAGACAATATGAAGTCATCTTCTCACAAAATAGAAGTCATTTATTTGAAGTTCATTTGATGTTTTTAGATTGAATGCTGCTCCAATTACAACTCAAAGGGAGGTCCTTCACATAATAATCTATGTGACTGGTCCCTCCTACAGATGTAGAGATGGCACAGTCCAAATGACAAAACACTGGTCCTGTTGTTAGCAGCACTTCATGAACTCTATTCTTCGCCTCTCTGTGTGAGGCACAGTATTAAAAAAAATATATCCAAACTGTGGTAAATTGTTGTGACATGATGTCAGGTCATCAATTTATTCTTATTTCAAAATTTTAACGTTAAGCCTCTTTCATTTTGAATCCATACACGTTAGTGTTCAACTATTAGGTATGTAGACTCTGTGTGTGTGTGTGTGTGTGTGTTTGTGTGTGATGTATGCATGTTCCTTATATAAGGATTTACTGAAAGTCCTTTTCTGTCAAACATTTGGTAAGATTGAGAAAAAAAAAAAATCCTTCATGTGACTCTTCCCTCTTTCTGTTTTGGGGATATTTTAAAATAATAATCAACTTAAGAGAGTGGCTATCTGAGTACAACAATCTAGCATTCAACACAAGCCTTGGAATTTCTACTTTCTCTCAATAACAGTTTGATGAGGACAGGATTTGGCTGCAGACTCCAACACTCCATATGTTTGATTTAGAATATTTTCCATGTTGTCACTATTTTTTCACAGATGCACAGATGAAAGGCAAAGTAGATTAAGCTGCCATAAAATACTAAGCTGTATTTTACAACAACCATACAATGACTACCAATGAATCTCTGCTGAAAATTGTCATGGGCAGGCCCTTCCTTTTCAGCTTTCTATTTAAGTAGCATAGAAAGAAAGGGTTGGAAGCAACCCAAAGAAGTCATTCAGCATCTTATCCTGTCTCTAATAAAGTCTATACTTTGACCTACCCCAAAAGAAAGTTAATTTTTTCTTTTGCTTTGAAGTACACAAAAAGCAAAATTTGATAACATTCTAGTTTAAAAGTACTCAATTTGCTTTCACACCTATTGTTTACCTATGCCAGGTATGTACAAAGAAACTTAAGTCATGGTCCTTGCCCTTAAAAAATCTCATAACAGTCCCAAATCATACTTAGCTAAGAATAACAAATGTCAAATGCATTACACATTAAAGAAGGCTTCACAACATTCCTGTAAGATAGGTGTTATTATTATCCTCATTTTAGAGAAGAGGAAATTGATTTTCCCAAACATACATAACTGAGTTTGCAGAGTTAAAATTTACATCCAAGTAATCTCATTCTGAAGCCCATTCTTATTCCTCTACTCCACATTTCAACTTAACTGATGCTATTACTCTTCCTGGTTTTCACAGCAGTAAAAATGAGCAGTGAGTTGGGTCTGGACACCAACATGAGGCAGAAATAGTTCTTGAATATGTCTGACTCTCCAAATGTGACTTCTGGAGTCTAAAACATTCACTGAAAATGCATACAATTATAGAATTCAAACATGATCTAATCCACTCTACCTCCTGAACTCATGGTCTTCATTGCTAATCAACCCCAGTTTAATTAGCTAGATGGGAGGACACCCTTCACAAAGAATGCATATATCAAATCATCATGATGTACACTTTAAATATCTTACCACTTTGTCAATTGTACCTCAATAAAGTTCAAAAGAAAGAGAAATTTAGCCTCAGATTCTTTATTCACAAGAAGCTGATGGTGGCCATTACCAGAGCTTCAGAATTAACATATGAAATGAAAACTCTTTGCTATGCTTAGACTAGTCTAAATCTTATTTCCCCAGGTTTATAGTTAAACTGAGTACACTACAAATCCTTAGTAAGGTATATAGTACTATATAAATATTAAGTTACAAGTCCTGTAGAGTTTATTCTCAATCAACCATCTTTTTTGCTTTGTTGTAGAAGAAAATAATAATGGTGTCATAAAATAAATTCTTCATGAGAATTTCCAATAATGACTCCTCCTCTGAGTCAAGTAACCCTCTTCCTTCCTTGTCTTAGGGGGGATAATTTCAACAGGAGATTAGAGGCAGAATTTAGCCCTCATCAGATTGAGCCACAGGTAGTGGTTTTGAGGATAGAAGTATTGAGTTGAGTATGTATTACTCTATTTAGAACCTTTAATCAAAAACTCTGTTTATTTGGAGATGCAAACCCACGCAACAGGTGTGAATTTATTCAAGAATAATCGAATGTAAGAAATGTCATATTTTGAAGCAAGTTACCCTGGCTCACAGCCCTCCGCAGGTATTTTGCAGCCATTCCCCACTGAAATCCTGCCAAATTGCAGAGTAGATTTGCATATAGGAAACTGATCTCCAACAACCCTTAATCCTCACAATCCAAGAATCTCATTCTTTGCCCAGATCAGGCTTATCCCCTCTCTCTTCTCTCTGCCTCCAACCTTCTAGTGTTGTGCTGTGCGTTACAGTGGCCATTAGCTCCATATAGATATTAAGTACACAAAATGTGTCCAGTCTGAATTAGGTGTTCTGTAAGTACAGAAAAACAAAAACAAAACAAAACCAAAAAAACTGCATTTCAAAAACCTCCTATGGAATTAAGAGTCTTAAGTATGTCATTAACAATTTTTATTTTGACTACATGTTGAAACAATAATATTTTGGATATATCAAGTTAACTGAAATCTATTATTAAAATTATGTTTACTCTTTCTTTTTACTTTTTTAAAAAGATGGTCACTAAAATATTTAAAACTGCATGTGTGGTTCACATTATATTTCTGTTTGACAGGGCTGCTCTAAGATAATTTCAGCTAAATTTGTTGATGGACTTGTACTTGTGAATAATGCCCTGGATTGTTACTTATTTTAGAGTGTTACCCCAAACAAAAAGAATCAATTATCATACATTCTCTCACCCCTAGAAGAACTCAGAAAGGCACAATTTTGGCTGTCCCAGGAGAGGAAAAGAGAGAAAAACACTTATCTCTCTTTTTCTCTTGAGGAACTGAGAGAAACACACAGTTAGCGTTTCTCAGTTAGAAGTATCTCAGAACTATCAGCACTACTGTGAGACTGAAACATGGATCCAAGGTAAGAAAAATAGTTTCTCCCTGTGTTACAATAAATTATGTGTCATAGCATTACTGTTCCTAGTTACTCTGGGTTTCAGTTTCCATATCTCAAACATAGAACAGGTCATTAAGCTGTTTCCCATCTAGATCTCCTGTACTCAATGGAAACCATGACTTTCCATGTCTTTAAACAGACAAATAACATGACTGAAGTAAAGAGAACCAGGTTTTAATCTTATAACCACATAGAAAGTTTAACTCTGTATCCTGACACAATTGACCATACCACATCTAGATATATTGGGTAAGCAGATTATGGCAAAACCAAATTACTAGACCATTAGTCATGACCCAATTATTTTCATCATTCAGAAAAAGTTTCCTTCAGTTTCACTGACATTTTAATCTCCTTCTCATAGAAGAGGGCTCTGCTTTGTACCTGACTCCCTTAGTATCATTTCAATCAAGGGATTTTTACATCTCTGGTTCTACCTGTGAATTCTGCACCCTCTTGGGTTTCATAAAATGGTATGAAGTTTGTGACTTGGGTGGTGAGAAACACAATGTTCTGATCCGGTGCCCAAGTTAAATACTATGGAAAATGACTCTTTCCTGAAGATGGGTACTTTTGTTTACAACTAAATTTGATGATAATTTTAATTGCCATTAATATAAAGTCAATACTCATTTTTGAAAAACAAATAGAAATGCTTTTCATTGAAATTAGAAATGCTTGAAAAAGTCTGATCTTAATTGATATCTATGGTCTGCTAACTTATGCCTGAAAAATATGCCAGAATCCAGTATCTTGACTGCATTTCATAAGATCTGGGTAAAGGCTTTGATTTTAATTTCTTTTTACTGCTTAATTTTCCAGAAAACATTACATTTCTAAACTGATATCTCATATTGAAAACTGTACCGGAATTGACATGACTCAGCCACAATTCAACAAAGTAAAATGCTATCCAAAAATTTCCTTCTCAGGAGCTCTACAAAAGATACATGGCTCTCTAATTCAAAAAGAGTCATGTATCACAATGTTCATTGCAGTTCTATTACAATAGCCAGGACATGGAAGCAACCTAAGTGTCCATCAACAGATGAATGGATAAAGAGGATGTGGCACATATATACAACGGAATAATTCAGCCATAAAAAGAAACGAAATTGAGTTATTTGTAGCAAGGTGGATGGACCTAGAGACTGTCATACAGAGTGAAGTAAGTCAGAAAGAGAAAAACAAATACCGTATGCTAACACATATATATGGAATCCAAAAAAAAAAAAAAAAGGTTCTGAAGAACCTAGGGGCAGGACAGGAATAAAGATGCAGATGTAGAGAATGGACCTGAGGACACAGGGAGGGTGAAGGGTAAGCTGGGATGAAGTGAGAGAGTGGCATGGACATATATACACTACCAAATGTAAAATAGATAGCTAGTGTGCATAGCACAGGGAGATCAGCTCAGTGCTTTGTGTCCACCTAGAGGGGTGGGATAGGGAGGGTGGGAGGGAGATGCAAGAGGGAGGAGATATGGGGATATATATATATATATATACATATAGCTGATTCACTTTGTTATACAGCAGAAACTAACACAACATTGTAAAGCAATTATACTCCAATAAAGATGTTAAAAAAATTAAAAAAAAAAAGATACATGGCTCTCCATTAAATTAAATTGTTGTGTTCTTTCTTTTTTCTGTCAAGTGTTTACACTGGCTAATTCCATTAGCTAGTTTATTTATGTTTTACAGATCAACTTTAATATATATTTAATTCTAATGACATTCATTTTTAGATATTGACATATTTCCATTAAAATATTAAGGTCAGTGGTTATTAATATTTCATAATAAAGAGAGGTAACACAGGAATAGTCTTCAAGTAGGCAATAATAGAATATTGAAAAAACTCTTCTATCTTGGAGTTATATTAGAGAATATGAGTGATTATACAACGGCCTTCTCCAGATATATTTAAGAATCAGGTGGGTGACTGGGTGGTTTAAGAATAATCTTGCAGAAGAATATTTTAAATCTCTCCTCTATTGCCTTCACATTCCAGAGTTGTGTTTTTAATTTCAGAAATATGAAAAAATATACTGTGCTGTATCCAAACAAAAACAACTAGCTACACAGTATTTTAATCAATTGGGTTGATGAATTGTCCAGTGTTATCTGAAATAAATACAGCAACAGTTTTTATTAACCTTCTAAATAGACTAATCTATACTAACTATCTCTACTCCAATATTTACCAACTCTATCTATTGCTTCTGCCCCTAATCCTCTGGTGAAATTATTCACAATAAGACCACCAAGTCACCAATGTTCCCCTAATGTCAAATACCAATTTCAGTTCTGCATTTATTGATGCCATTGACACATGACTGGAGTTTGGCTGCACAAGGGCTGATTAGCAGTACTTGATAAGGGCCTTTCCAGCAAGGCTGAAGAGAGTTTTCCTGGAAGTGTCTTTTCCAATAGACAAAATCTCCAGTTTGCAACGTGTGATGCTTAAGGTCTTCATCTTCTGGCGTGCACTGTGAAAAGATTGCTTTACCCAATCATGGTTATTTTTAATAGAGGCTTAGGCCTTTGCAACATTAGAGTATCTCTCCTTTTATCAGTTGTAGGTCAAAAGAAGCAGGAGCCAAGTGCATTGGAAGTCCTGTGACTGTCTCAAAGGGTGAGAATTGATGAGTCCCAGAAAGGATGGATCTGAGATTCAGAAGGACCAACAGCAATGCTTGTGGCCAAGGTATTGGAGGGCTTCTACAAACTTTTCCAATCGAGACTTTTTTTTTAAAATTAATTAATTAATTAAGTTATTTTTGGCTGCGTTGAGTCTTCGTTGCTGCCCACAGGCTTTCTCTAGTTCTGGTGAGTGGGGGCTACTCTTCGTTGCGGTGCACGGGCTTCTCATTTCGGTGGCTTCTCTTGTTGCGGAGCACGGGCTCTAGAGTGTAGGCTCAGTAGATGTGGTGCACAGGCTTAGCTGCTCCTCAGCATGTGGGATCTTCCCGGGCCAGGGTTAGAACCCATGTCCCCTGCATTGGCAGGTGGATTCTTAACCACTGCGTCACCAGGGAAGTCCCCTGAGTCTTAATAATGCCATTAATGTGTTTGACTAAAGCAGAGGATTGAGGGTGGTGAGCACAGCGAAAGTGTAAAACCAGCCAAACAGCAGAGACTTGCAGAAGCACCTGGCCAGTAAAATGAGTTCCTTAACCACTGTGAAGTTCAAGAGGAGTTTCCCAGGTAGGGATAATATCTTCCAAAGGGACTTTAGCCACAGAAGAGACAACAGCCTCTCTGAAAGGGAAGGCTTCACTCCAGTGTGAGAATATAAAGACCATGACTAAAACATATTTATACCCATTAGACAGAGGGAGTTGTATCAAATCTATTTGCCAGACTTCAAATGGTCCACTAGACAGTTTAAAGTGTTCCAGGAGTAGTAGGAACAGGCTTCCCTGACTTGTATTTTGGATAAGTAGGACAAGTGGGGTAGGTCATTGCTGTGGCCTTGTTAATGTTTCCCCACCAACAGCAATTCAAGAAAGCTATCATTTTGTCCATAAACGAATGGTTTAATGTGTGTATAATGGTGAGGAGTGGGAATTTTAGAGTCTCCAGTAGGCCTGGGTTGTTATTTAGCCTAAACCAGAGCTTTCTCTTTTTGTCAAAACAATTGTCAAGTTTTCAATCTTGTTTTTCCTTTTCTGCGGTCAATTTTTGGGCCTCTCTGGACAGTTCTTCCAAATTATTATTTGGGGAAATATCCCTTTGGACCATGACAGAGGTTTGGCTGCTCTTGGTCCCCTGAAGGGTAGTGTTCCCTGCAGAAATATCAGCAAGGTGATTTCCTCTAGCTTCCTGAGAACCAAGTTTAGAATGCCTTGGAATCTTAATAATCACTAAAGTGGCTGGAAAAGGTATTGCATCTAATCATTTCTGAGCATTGGGGCCATTTTTAATCCTATTTCTACAGAAAGTAAGAAAGCCATGTTGCTTCCACAACACTCTAAAATCATGAACTATTCTGAGGGCATATCTACTATCGGTATAAATATTGGCAGTTTTGTCCTCGGCCAAAGTACAAGCCTGTGTAAGAGTGTATAATCCAGCCTGTTGAACCAAACTAGCCACAGATAAAGATGTTGCCTCAACAACAGTGTCAAAAGTATTTATAATAGCATACCCAGCACAATATTTGCCATTGTCACCTTTTAAATAGGAACCATCAGTGAATAATGAGAAGTCAACTTTATCCAATGGAATTTCCTGTAGATCATTATGAGGAGTCAGGAGGTGGTCCACCAGATTTAAGCGGTTGTGATGGACTTTGTTGGTGACAGAGGGGAGAAAAGTAGCCAGGCTAAGGTTATTAAAATGTAAAATAGGGGACTCCCCTGGTAGCACAGTGGATAAAACTACATGCTCCCAATGCAGCGGGCCCGGGTTCAATCCCTGGCCAGGGAACTAGATCCCACGTGCTGCAACTAAAAGTTCACATGCCACTACTAAGGAGCCTGTGTGCCACAACTAAGGAGCCCACGTGCTGCAACTAAGGAGCCTGCCTGCTGCAACTAAGACCTGGTGCAACCAAATAAATAAATATTAAAATGTAAAATAGTTATCTGAGGGGCATTTAATACAAAGGACTTCATAGGAGGTGAAGTGGCTGACTGAGAAATGTTGAGTGTCATGAGAATTCACGAGAGTTTCTACTGCATGAAGCACAAAAATGATTAAAGGGAACAACAATTTTCCCACTGGCCTTAACCAAAAGGGCAGTGGCTGTAATGTCTCTAAGGCATGTGGGGTATCCCTGCACTACAGAGCCCAGTGGCTGGCTATAGGATTGATGGTGGTTCCCATGTTTTGGGGTGTTTACCCAAGGGCATTCCCTTTCTTTTCACATCTAAAAAGGGAAAAGGGAATCTAATAATTGGGATACCCAAGGACACGTGGGTTCATCAAACTCTCCTTTAAGGCCCTGAAGTCTATGTCATTCAATTCTTCCCATAAAATTGGGTCAGGCTCGTTATTGTTGAGTAAAACATATAGAGGTTTGATCATAAGAGAGAAATCTGGGATCCAATTTTGGCAATAACCTACTAGCCTGAGAAAACCTCCCAGCTGGCATTAGTTTGGGGTTTGGGGAAACAGGACACTGTGAAGTCTATCTGGATCTAGGTGTAGCCCTTGTTCTAATATCAGATGGCCTAAACATCAAACCTGGATTTGGGCAAACAGCAATTTTTCTTTTGTGACGTTACATTTTTCTAAGGCTAAAAGCTTTAGCAAGTGGATGCTGTCTTCCTGTGAGGAAGTTTGAGAAGGAAAGCAAAGAAGCAAAATCATCCACATATTGCAACAAAGTAGAACCTCTAGGGAACTTTACATCATCCAGGTTAACCTTCAGGATTTGCAAAAAAATAAGGACTCTCAGTATAACCCCGAGGCATTACTGTTTCCTTACTAGTGAAAGGAAAAGGGTATTGTCTAGCTTCATCAACCGGAATACTAAAGACGGCACTACGTAAATCATTCAAGTAAAGAATTTACTTCCAGTGGGAACGCATATTAGTAAAATATAAGGGTTAAGAACAACAGGATGTCGAGGAATAACAGTGTTGTTCATTGCTTAGAGCAGGGCCCAACCTCTGGACCTATACGGTCCGCAGCCTGTTAGGAACCCAGCCGCACAGCAGGAGGTGAGCAGCGAGCGAGCGAGTGAGCAAAGCTTCATCTGCCGCCCCCCATCGCTTGCAATACCACCTGCACCGTCCCCCCAGTACACACCCCGGTCCATAGAAAAACTGTCTTCCACGAAACCAGCCCCTGGTGCCAAGAATGTCGGGGACCGCTGGCTTACAGGTCCTGGACAAACCTCCACTCTCAGCCCTTAGGTTTTCTCACTGGTAAAATAGGAGTGTTACTGGGCTAGTACAAGAGATAATGAAGCTTTGAACCTTGTAATCTTTTATTATAGGCTTTAAGCCTTGAAGGGCTTCATGTCTTGAAGGGCTTCTTTACTTATAGAGTATTGATAAATTCTGGGGTTTTGAGGGGTCTCTGAATTTTTATGTGAATTTTGCCAACATCAGTTGGCGATTTTGCCCATAAGGAAAGTGGCAGCTGATTCAATAGTGACAAGTGATCAGTGTTTTCAGAATCTGCTCTACTACCATCAGAGACTGAACCAAAAAAAAGATGTCAAAGGGTCATTTAATTCACCTGGTGGGTTATTTTGATAACTGCTGTCAATTTCTAGAATTATTTCCATTTGGGAAAAAGAAAACCTGGCATACTTCTCTAAGAAGTCTTGGCCTAATAAGTGGATAGGGGTGGAGGAACTAAGGAGAAAATGGTGTGCACCTCTCAAAGGGCCTAAACAAAAGGGAATAGGTTCAGAGACTGGAATCACTTGAGGTTTAGTACAGACCTCCATTATTCAAACGTTTTTATTACTCTGAGACAAGGACGTTTTAGAGTAGTGGGGTTGAGCACCGAGAGGTTCATCCCCAATCTGAAGACATGTTTCTCCAAGACAATTAAGAGAGAGGATTGGGAAGGGCCCTTGCTGTTCCTTGGGCCACATGGTTGAGAATTGGGAGGACACTGGAAAGGCTGATTAGAGGTCTGGAGGCACCTAAAGCATGTACATTTGTAACAATCTCTCTTCCAATGTCCTGGCTCATTGCAATAGTAGCTGAAACTAGGAGGGTTTTGCTTTCCTTTAGGAGCCTTCATTTGTTGGGAGTTGAATATTTTGGTGGTCTTCCTTGGAGGTAACTCATCTAAAGTACCAGAGAGTTGATTTGCCAGATGAACTAAATCTGGAGCAGACACAGTTTCCCATTTTACACTGGTCCTTTTCACTAGAAGGGAGGGGTCCCAGTTCATCCCATTAACAAACATAGAGTTAAAGAGTACTTGGGTGGATTCAACATCTGAAGGAAGACCAGAATTTTCTTTAAAAAATAATCTGAAGTCAATTGCAATAATCATGAATAGGTTCATCAGATTTTTGTGTGCAGGCCTGAATTTTGTCCCAATGACCAAGCTTTGGAAAAGCTCTTGATGAAGAGCTTGATGAATTTCAATTTCATCAATTTCTTGATGAAGTCACCCAGCGATCACCCAAACCTGATTGTATAATAAGTTAGTTACTCTCAGTTGTAATTCTAGAGACCTCTCAGAACTTTCCCAATTAGTGGTTTTTATCCAGTGCTGGGCCTGGCCTACACGGACAAGCATATGAACTAGCTGATATAAATCAGAGAAACCAAGTGAATAAGTTTGAGTGACTGTGTTAAATTTCTCAGCAAATCTGTGAGAATCCTCAATTACTTTGGGAAAACCTTTGACTATGGCTTGCAGTTCAGCTTTAGTCCAGGGAATACAGTAAGTCCCTGTCTTTGGGAAGTATTCCATAGAAAACAATATTTCCATTTCAAGCCAATTTAGTTACGTGGCCCACTGGCAAAATAGATTTGTATTATATGTGTAGCAAGATATAGTTAAAGTTTCTTAAACCTTAAAATACAGTAAGTCCCCTACATACGAATGAGGTCCGTTCCGAGAGCACGTTCGTAAGTCCAATTTATTCGTTAAGTCCAACGAAGTTAGCCTAGGTACCCAACTAACAGAATCAGCTATATAGTACTGTACTGTAATAGATGTATAATACTTTTCACACAAATAATACATAAACACACACTAAAAATAAAGAAAACATTTTTAATCTCACAGTACAGTACCTTGGAAAGTACAGTAGTGCGGTACAACAGCTGGCATACGGGGGCTTGCATCAAGTGAACAGGTAAGAAGAGTTACTGACTGGAGGAGGGAGAGGAGGCGGGAGATGGTAGAGCTGAAGGCTCGTCAGCAATAGGAGACGGAGGGCAAGCTGCAATTTCACTCATGCCTGATGTTGATGGCACAGGTTCTGGTTCCTTGCTGGATTCAATTCTACCCTCTTGAAAAAACGATCCAGTGATGTCTGGGTAGTAGCTCCTTTTTTCTCATCATAGATGACACGATAGCACTGGATTGCATTCTTTTTTTAAAAAAACTTTTTATTTTATATTGGGGTACAGTCGATTATCAATGTTGTGATAGTTTCAGGTGCACAGCAAAGCAACTCAGCCATATATATACATGTAGCCATTCTCCCCCAAACTCCCCTCCCATCCAGGCTGCCACATAGCATTGAGCAGAGTTCCCTGTGCTATACAGTAGGTCCTTGTTGGTTATCCATCTTAAATATAGCAGTGTGTACACGTCAATCCCAAACTCCCTAACTATCCCTTCCCCCGACCCTGGTTTGCATTCCGAACGTCTGCTGCAACCTTCATGTACCATTCTACGTTCGGGTCCTGTGCCTCAAAAACTAACAGTGCCTCCTCAAATAAAGACAATTTCCTGTGTCATGAATCTCTTCACTTCTTCAGCTACATCACTGCTTCCTTTACGCTTGCTTCCGGACGTCCTGGACTAGAAATAAAGATACTGTACTACTGTACTCTACACAGTCCTGTACAGTAAAGTACACAAAAGCACAACCACTTGTAGAGGATGCACACATGTGACAATGTACGCCGGACACGTGAACTAACTTATGTGATTGGACATGTGAACACACGTTCGCATCTTTGAAAGTTCATATGTAGGGGACTTACTGTATTAAGAAATTAAGAGTTTAGTCTCTGGAGCCTCAGAAGGATTAAATTTAAATGGACAAGTTCTGACAAGTTCAGAGGAAAAGGGAATGGGGCAAGTTTTGAGAAAAGGGGAAGTTTGGTGTGATAATTATTGCAGGGGAATTGTGGGAACAGTGAAGGCACAGGCGGTGTAGAAGGGAAGGAAGAAGATGGGGCCAGTGACAGTTTCAGGCCAGGAAAGAGCGAAGGGAGAGAAACAAGATGGCTCTGGAGGTGGAGCCTGAGGCGAAGAAGCCAAGGAAGAAGAATCTGAGGCTTCAGGAGTTATTTTATCTTTCTTAACCATTTGTTTGCCTCAGTTAATATTAAAATCTTATTTTGCAGAGAGGCAATTTTAGACCCTGATAATGTTAGGAAGTCTCAAAATACCAACCAAAACAAGCATTCCACTCAGCTCTGAAAATTTTTGAGTTATTGTGGTCCAATTTAGTATTAAGGAAATTAAGTTTGGGGATTACAAAAGTTCCCCATAATGACCAGTGATATTCTAAATTGCCTTTGGTCGTGTTGGTCCATTTAGTTAGAAATGCACGTAAGGAAGGACCACGGTTTTTAAACATAACATTGGCCACAGTCCATGTGGGTGGGCACCCTCAAAATATTTAGATACTTGGGGTCCCATTTTCAGAGGTTTTTCCCTCTACATTAAAAACAATTTTCAAGCAGCTCAAACAGCTTACAGCGCAAATGGCTCAATTCAAACAGCTTGCAAGCCAATTCCAGCCAGTCCTAAGAAGACAGCTTGGTCCCGGAAGGGCCAAGGCAAAGGCTTTTTTTTTTTTTTTTGCCAGTCTGCAGAGGCTAGTCTTTCCAAAGGAATAGTCTGAAGGCTGAAAAACTTGGCACAGTTTCTTTTGAAGCAGTCCCTTCCTGAAGGAATTGGGCCAACAGCAATTCCAGCCACTATCAGTTGAAACAGTCTGATCTCAAGATCAGCTTGACATGCCAACCGAGTACTAGGATACGGAACAAGGTCTTAACCAGAAAGTCAAAACCCTTAATAGATCCCAAATAACCTGGAGAGCTTCAAACACAAAGACGGTGTGAGCTCAGATCCAGGAGAAAGACATACCTCCAAAGCCCAGAGTTGGTAAGAAAAGCAGTGAGCGACAAAGGGCTCAAATCTGCTCACCAGCCCCAGAGCCCTCAGGGGTCTTCTCTGGTTCCCATATGGGTGACCAAAATGTTGCCCTGAAACAAAGAAACTGCCAGATATTTCTCCAGCAAACGTGGGTTTATGCAGGATCAGCAGAGAATTGCAATTCAGGGTTTGCAACATGGCAAGCCATGTACACTTTCCAACATGGCAAGGGAAGAAGAAAGCTTTTATATAAAGGAAGTTGAGAGGGTTCTAGTAAATAAAGAGTCCATGGTTTTCACTGGCCGAGTCCTTGCCAGGAAAGAAGAGGAGTCTTTCTTCTTCCTGTTGAGCTCTGCTATCATCACAGGACATGAGAGCTCCCCCTTCTGGTCTTTTGACTCTGCTTAGTTGAGGTTTCTCTTTATTCTTTTTTTTTTTAACAGCAGACAGAAAGTCAATGATTTCTGGTTAAAATTAGCAGAATCAAACACACACACACACACACACACACACACACACACACACGACTTTACTATTCAATTATCCCTAGAAATAAAGTAGTCTCAAATTGCAAACTATGAGGAAAAAAAAAATCTACTAACATTTTGCATAGCCAAACTTTTCTAATTTGATAGGTAAAGAATGGAACTTCATGTTAATGTATATTTTGTAGTAAGGTTGAACACTGTACTTAATTTTTCCATGTGAAATATTTACTGGTTTACTTTTCCACTTTTGAGAAGAGTTGTTGGTATTCTCTCTTACTTATAAAAGCAGCTTATGATTAAATAAACTTTGTCAATTATGTTGGAAACATTTCATCCTGCCTCTTACCAGAAGCACCAACTATTAGTATTTTCTTATATATTCTTTCAGAAATTTTCTATCCATATAGAGCCAAATATATGTGTGCTGTTTTCATATAAGGGATGTATATTCTTTAACACACAGGGAAGCTTACAAAACTCTTCACTATTTGCTTACTTCATTTAAAATATATTTTTTCATTTATAATATATTTTTAGAGGATTTTTCCTTGTCAATACATATTTAAATCGCTCTTTTTAAAGGCTGATAACATTGCCTTTGTATGTATGTAATATTTTGTTTAAAAAGGTCCCTTACCCCTGATTGTTTCTGGTCTTTTAATATTGTATATATCACATTGTACATATATTTTTAATGTATACCAGCCATCTGTAGGAAATTATTGTGTTGAAAGATATGTGCAGTTAGACTCCTGAAAGTTCTTATCAAGTGGTTAATCAAAGAAAATGTGCCAATTTACATCCCATTAACAGTAAGGGAGTACCTGTGTTAACCAAACATTTTAACTTTTGCCAACAGAATAGACCAAAAATGGAACATCATCATGTTAATTTGCACGTCTTTGATTACGACTGAAGTTGGGATGTTTCAAATTTTCATAAGGCATTTGCATTTCTTTTCTTCTATAGACTATCTGTACATACGCTTTGCTGGTTTTATGTGTATTTGTGTGTAGGTATGTGTATTTATATAAAATATACCTTATGGGATTTCTTTACATCCTTTATATTTCAAAAGTTTTGTTCACTTGATCTTTTGTGGTGTGAGAAAGGTAGACAGATCAAAGGAACAGAATAGAGAGAACAGAAATAGAAGCAAATGCATATGGGGATTTAGCAAATAGCTAAATGTGGCATTTCACTTCAATAGGGAAAAGATGGATTATTTTTTTCTTAAAGTGTTTAGAATGACTGCTAGTCACTAGGAACAAATAGAGCTATATCCCAATATTATTATCTTTTACCAAAATATATGTTATAGATATCAAAGTAGAAAATGTGAAAACTAGTCTCATAGGAAATAGAAAAAAATGAGTATATTTATTCATTATTTTAGCGTTGGTAATGACTTTTTTCATGAGACATACAGCTCAGAAACTATAGAAGAAAATATTGTTAAAGTTGCATATAACAAAATTATTAAATGTCAGTCCAGAAAAAGTATTACAAAAAAGTAAAAGTAGCAAATGATAAACTAAAAATAGGGCTATGTCTCCTAAAGATATAGGGCATTTCTACACATTAGAAAAATAACTCAACAACCCAATAAAAACATGGGTAGATTATATAAAGAAGAAATATCACCAATTTATAAACCTCTCTCATCATCAACAAAATGCAATTTAAAACAAAAATCTGATACCATCATTACCTTCCAGGCTGACAAAAGTGAAAATATTTATTAATATTCATCCAAAAATCTCAAATGCTGGTGAAGACTGGCTCCACTTCTTTGGAGAACAATTTGGCGATCACATAATTTAAAAGGCACTACCAAATGTACAATAGATCGCTAGTGGGAAGCAGCCGCATAGCACAGGGAGATCAGCTCGGTGCTTTGTGACCACCTAGAGGGGTGGGATAGGGAGGGTGGGAGGGAGACGCAAGAGGGAGGAGATATGGGGATATATGTATACATATAGCTGATTCACTTTGTTATACAGCAGAAACTAACACACCATTGTAAAGTAATTATACTCCAATAAAGATGTTAAAAAAAAAAAAGAAATAAAAGGCACATATTTTCTGGTTTAGAAATTTTACTTCTTGGAATTTATTCTTATATATACATGTGCACAAAAATGGATGCACTGACATTTATTAACAATGTTGTTTTCTGTCAGTATATTGTTAGTGAGGAAAGTAAAGCACTGAACAGTAGGCTGGGAAGGCTCCTATTTGTGTTGACATGTGGGACCCAGACCTAAACTGGAATGGAAACCTCTTTTTTTATTGCACACGTGTTCAGATGAGATCGGGCGCGTTCAGGGTGGTATGGCTGTAGACTGCACACGTGTTCAAATGTTACCATTTGAATTTGTCATTTAATTAATAATAATGCAGGTGATCATAGGAGTTTTACTATCTAATATCCTGAAATTTAATATTATGGTGGGATTTCACCAATCTCAGATGGACTGGTTATCCAGGAGTACTGAAATTTTAACCTGCACTACATCACCCTTCTCATGAGACTATACACAACGAACAATATCAAATGGAAGAAGGAAGCTTTTGGCAAAAGCTATATTTGGCCTTAAACCTCAAAACTTGTAATCATTTTATGTTGGAACTTCTGAAGCTTAACCTGTCACCTTCTCTATTTCACTCAAACTCTCCTCCCACACACACCTACTCAACCTAAGGCAGGTTTTCAGTATTATCACATTTCATGGCAGGAAGAGGCAAAAAATATGCAAAGAAAGAAAAAGAAGTAAGCTTCAGGGTTGTTGAAATGGCCGAGTTTCTGAACTATAAGACTCTAGGAGGCATGAGAGAAAAATTCAAATGGAGCTAGCCATTTGATACACAGATTAATTTCACCCATTGGTTGTTACAGCCTTTTCAGTATTTGACATCCAATAAACAGATTTCTCCTTTAGGAGAAAAAAGGAGAAGCATATGAGGGTGGAATCTTCAAATCTTTCTTTCCCCCAGACACTATAAAGCTAACAATTCTTAAGTCTATATTGCAAACTCATTCCTTTATTCAGAGGCCCACCCAGACTGTATTTCTAAGTCAACTAAATTTCTTAATTTGAATATCCCACCATCATCTTAAAATTAACTTGTCCCAAACTGAACCTATAATTTTCTCCTATATCTGTTCCTCTTGCTATGATAATCCCTGTCCTGGTTAAGGACCCCCCCCCCAGGAACCTAGACACTTAAGGTAAAAATGTCATGGTGGTCCCCCAAGCATCACTGAAGCAGGCCAAGAGGAACCCTTATGCCAATCCACACCCTTTAAAAAACACTGGATCTCTGTCTCTGTCTCTCTCTCTCACACACATACACAGGCACACAAGGAGACACTATTGAGGAAGTCATGGGCACCTCTGTCCCTCTGAGTCTGGCACCCAGACTGGCACAAGGTGAACTGTGCCACCAATATCTTTCCTTTTGACAAGTACCCTTCAGTTTCCATGACGATGTTTCTCGCATCTCTTGCCCTATATTTTTGAAACAAATGGGAACTACCTCTGAATGATGGGAATGTGTGAGGACTGTGTCACTTCTGACTTCAGAAAGGGGCCTTGCTGTGGAGGAGAATGAAGATTTCAGCGGTGGATGTGCTTAGGTAAATGAAAAGACAAATTAATGAACCTATCAAATGTTCCTTCAGATGGCATAGGTACAGTGGATTCTGGCAATAACTTCTCACTAGTGAGTGCTAAGCATACATTTTCATGTTCTCTTCATGTTCCAATTTGTAGTTCCAGAGGTACTCAAGCATTAGTATCATATTACTAACTGTTCAATGGAGGCTGTGGAATATTTAGCAATATTAACAATTCATACTGATTTTAAACTTGTATCAGTAAAGGTCTAGAAGAAACAGGAATGAAGTATGACACCAATTCTTCACACTGGCAACCAGCTAGACATTAAATACTAGAATTGTCCTTTAAATATAACATTCATTATAATTTGCATTTCACATCTTAATTTTAATAGATAATTGGGTTGCTTTAGATGAAAAATCTTTCCCAAAAGTATGAAAAGTAATTTTTTAAAATTTACTTCAATTTGCCATTTTATTGAAAAAATATTAAATTACATATACTTTGAGTACAAGTACATTTTAGCTTTTAATCCCTTAAGCCATTGTTTTCATGAAAAATTCTTGACCAGAACACTCATATATGTACTATAATAATTAAATTTAGCTATTGTTGATATTTTGCCACATTGTTATATAAAAATCACAGATTAACACTATAGTGAATCTGTCATTACAGAATTATATTTTTCAAGATGGAAGGACAGAACATGTTTTAATTACTGGATTGTTAACTTAAACTTTTAAAAATTTGTGATATGTTGGTCGGCATTGACTTAGGCACTGGGACCTGAAATATGAGGGGCCAGCCCGCTCCTTCTAGCCCCCTCCTGTTCTCTCACCTCTAACACCAACCCTTCACCAAGTCCTGCTAGACCAACCCCTAACCGCTTCTTGAATCTTTCCCCTCCCTTTGTCCACATCCTCATGGATTTAACTTGGATGATAACAACAGTCCTCTAACAGGTCTCATCTCCTCTGTTCTCACTCTTATCAAATCTATTCTTCACAATACCAGAAGTAGCTTTTCTACATATCAAATAAGCAATATCACTACTTTGCTTTAAATACTTAAACACCTTGACGGCATTATGCTAAGTGAGATAAGTCAGGCAAAGAAAGACAAATATTGTATGATATCACTTATACATGGAATCTAAAAAAGCCGAACTTGTAAAAACAGAGAGCAGAATGGGTTACCAGAGGTTGGGGGGGGGTGTCAGAATTAGGGAGATGTTGTTTAAGAGTGCATACTTGCAACTAGTAGATAAAGAAGCCCTAGAGATGTACAGCATAGTGATTATAGACAACAATACTGTATTATAAACTTCGAAGTTGCTAACAGACTAGATCTTAATTGTTCCCACCACAAAAAAAGAACTGATAATTATGTGACCTGATAGAGCTATGGTGGTAATCATATTGCAATAAACAAATGTATCAAATCAACACATTATAAACTTACACAGTATGTCAATAATATCCCAATCAAAATAAATTTAAAAAAATAAATATATAAAATGAAGTTGGTAGACATTTAGAAAAAAACACCGTGATTATTAGGAATCAGCACAAATAGACATAAGAAAACAATATGTAAAACTAAGCCCATTCCCACTGCAGTAGTTGTGGTGGTTGTAATGGTGGTGGGTGATGGAAGTATCAGACTGAAAATATCTCAGTCACTCTGTGTTAGGTGAGACTTTCAGTAAAATCAGAGTCTCAAAGATGAAATACATACATACATACATATATAATCAGCCCCCAAATAACTTTATTAGTAAAATCTGAACCTGCTATCACAATATTTAAGGACACTGCATAACTTCCATGTTTAATTTTCTGTCATTTTCTCACATACCTTATTCCTCTAATACTAGATGTTTTTGTTTTTGTTTTTTTCCATAGGCTCTATTTTTTAGATCAGTTTAGTTTCACAGCAAAATTGAGCAGAAAGTACAGTTCCCATATACCCCCTGACCGCACAGATGCACAGCATAGCCTCCCTAGCTATCAACAACCCTCACCAGAGAGGTACTTTTGTTACAATCAATGAACCTACACTGATATATTATTATCAACCAAAGTCCACAGTTTACCTGAGAGTTCATTCTTGGTGTCATACATTCTATGGGTTTTACAAATGTACAGTGAGACGTATCTACCATTATAGTATCATACAGAGTAATTTCATTTCCTAAAAATCCTCTGTGCTCTGCCTATTCTTTAATCTCTCTTCCTTAATCCCTGGCTATCACTGATCTTTTTACTGTCTCCATTGGTTTGTCTTTACAGAATGTCATACAGTTGAAATCACACAGTATGTAGCCTTTTCTGATTGGCTTCTTTCACTTAGTAATATGTATTTAAGGTTCCTTCGTGTCTTTTCATGGCTTGATTGCTTATTTCTTTTTAGTGCTGAATAATATTCCATTTTACAGATTTACCATAGTTTATTTAACCACTTACTGAAGTTCATTTTGGCTGTTCCCAGGTTGTGACAATTATGAATAAAGCTGCTATAAATATCTATTTGCAAGTTTTTTGTGGGCATGTTTTCAACTCAGATGGCTATACACCAAGGGAGTGTGACTGCTGGATCATATGGTAGTAAGTTTAGTGTGAGGTTCCCCCTAAGCCTGGGTCTCCTTGATGTTTTAAACCTCAGGCTTGCCCACACTGAAACTCTAGCAATTTGTCAATTATAGTTTAGATTTCTGCTCCAGTAAATTGTGATTTTCTGTGTCCTCCTGTCTCTCTCTCTAATTTGGGGGGCAGCAATTTGCCCTGTGACCTCAATTCTCTGATGGATGTAGAAGAGTTGTGGATATTCAGTCTGTTAAGCGTTTTACTTGTTTTTAGGACAGTGACAACTTCCAAGCTCCTTGGATGCCAGACCTAAACCCCCCAAATGTTGTTGATTTTCTTAATGTGTCCTGGTATCTCTTTTACCTCCGTGCCTTTATACAAGTTTCTCTATCGACCTGGGCTCCTGTGCACTTGCTGCCACCATCTACACTCATCTGCACTGGGTGACAACAGTCGGTTTTTGTTCATTTCACTTGAAGATGGAAGCTGCATACCCAGTGTCTACACAAGGCACCAGGACACAGTTCTTTAACAAGAAACAGAAACCCAACCCAAATTATCTTAAGCTAAAAAGGAAACCTATTGGCTCATTTAATATGAAAATATATGCGGTGGTCCTTGCTTTAGGCTTGGCTAGATCCAAAGGTTCAGATGTTATCAAGATGGTACTGTCTTTTCATTCTCAAACGGACTATCCACATCTTAACAAAGATGGGGGCTCTGGGTTTGCTGTTTCCTTATACCAAAAATTCCTGCCACAAAAATATAATGATCCCTTTACTACCAACATCTATAGTAATCCCTTGAAAAGTTTTGGAGAGGTTATTGTTCCCAACAGTAAGGGCTATTCTTACAGGTCAGCCTGGATTATGTTCTTTCTTGTATAGCCAGGAATCTCACATATAGAGGACAGGAACTCACCCAAAGGAAAGAATACAGACAAGATGTAAAGGTCACAGATAAATTCCAAGATGTAAAGGTCACAGATAAATTCCATGGTAACCTAGAGAGTCTCAAAAAATGTTCATATAATGACTTTTGGCAATCAAAATAGACAACTGTAATGACCCCTAACTTCATTTTTTTCGTATTTATTTTTTGCACATAGAGTTCAAATTCACTGAAAATTTATTTTCTCAAACCTAGTTTGAAGTGTCTACAATAGCTTCTAACAAATATATATCCATTAACAGTTGCATAAATGGAATGTAAATTAACAACAGCTGCACTTGAAACAATTTCGTTTCTTTTTTTCCAAAATTATCTTTAATATGATTCTGATATTGTTTTTACAATTAAGAGGTTTTGAAGAAAAGATTTCTTGCCAAAAAGAGAATAACTTTTAAACATTTTGAAGGTTGTTTGATTGCTATAGAAACAATCACACCACCTGCTATTTAAAGAAATACTAACTTTTGCAACTGTATCTGCCTTGAATATGAATTAATACCCTTTCCATTATGTATGATATCTTGATAAGAACTGCTTGTATTTACCCAACTCTGTTCTGAAGAGTCCAGACTATTTTTGAACATTAGCTAATAAATACAACATCACCTTGAAGTGTTGTGGATATGATTATTTTCAGTAATACAGAAAAACTAAAAGAATTCCTGATCTGCCTTATTTACTTATCAAATCATAGAAAAGACTGAAAGAAGGAGATGTCTGCAGTCCTCTGCTTCCTCATAATTCCCTGACTCATTCATTCACAAAATATGTATGGGGGAACAGCCTCTCAGCCAGCACTATAGTAGATACTGCACTTCTTTGCATACTTTGCAATTGTGCTCCAGTTATTTCTCCCATGCTAAGAATATTACTGTTATCGTTCTTGCTACATGTTTCTTTTCTTTATGCTCCTATTGTGTTTATGATTTATTTTTTAAAGTTTGGCAACATGCAAAACCCTATGTAGATGATAACAGTATCCACAGAAAACCTAAAAGTTGACTGGACATTTCAGGCAGGCTCTACACTACAAAATTTCCAAAACAAAACTAGTGATGTATAGAGGTAGCTTTGATATGGAACACATCTTGATTTGTTACAAATTCTAAAATGCAACCGTTACATATCATGATTTCAAACATCAGCAAAGGATCCAAGCAGATAATTCGTGAAAGAAGAAATGAAAATAGTCAAATAAAATTAAAAAAATTCAACGTCGTTAATGATTCAATAAAAGCCAAGTAAAATAAGATGCAAGTTCTATATGTGATATTGGATTTTAAAAAGTTAATACCATATTATGTAGAGACATTGAGGAGATGGGCCCCTTATATACTGTTGATGGATACATTTTTTTGTAAAGCAATTTGGCACATGAATTGTGAAATATGGTATTTTTATAGACTTTGATTCAGAATTTTTACTTTTAAGATAAAATCCCAAGGAAATAATCAGGAATGGGTACAGATTATGTAAAGAATTCTCACTGCAGCATTATTTACAACAGTGATCAAAGAGAAGGCATTTTACACTGTAACCATGAGGGAATAGTAAATTATATTATGATACACTCGTGTACAATGGAGAATTGTATTTCCTATAAAATTTATTTAAGAGTAATTATTATTCACATGGAAAATTTTTACCATACGATGTTGTGATCAAAGTTGGACCAAATCTACACTAGAGCTATAGATACAGAAGTAAAAGGAGATACAGATTTGCAAAAAAAAGTAGCAAAATGTCATTATCATTAATAATGAGGCAATCGTTGATGGTTACTTCCTTCTTTATATGTTCCTGAGTATTACAAGTTTTCTTCAATGATTATGCATTTGTTTTTAAAATAAAATGCAATAAAATTTATTTTAAAAAGTAAGTTGGTTTCTGGTTCAGGACAGCTGACTGAACACAAAAATTTTTCTTCTCTTAACTCAAGATCCTCAAAAAGGGTCAGTAAAGAGTAAAAGGTATACATGACTATAATAAAGTGAGATAAGGGCTTTCAGCAGACAGAAGATTTATCAAACATGGACAAACAGAGGAGGACACACCCATCCTAGAATTTAAGAAGGGCCCAGAAATTGAGGAAGCTGGCTTTCTAGATACAACACCTCACTGTTAAGTTTTAGAAAAGGTTAAATATTCCCCATTTACCTTGACCCCTAAATAATGCAAACCTACCCAAAGTGTTGGGGCGAAGGGGAAGAAGACTTCTTTCTATGAAACTGAAGTGGCTCTCCGTGGGCAAACTGGGATAAGTGGATATTTGTCTCAAAAGAAAAACTGTTCAAATTCTACTATTCAGAAAAATTCCAGTTCCCTGCTCAATTATTCAAAATGAAGTCTGCCAGTTCACAGGTCCCATCCATACACCTGGCATTGCCAGTCATTCTCATTATGAAAGAAAAATGCTAGAAATTGAAGAAAAACCTGTAGCAAGAGAAAGATCAGGGTAAACAAATTTGAAAAAGTTGCTACAGTAGAAATATCAATTATCAGGGAACTGAAGAGAATTTAAAAAAAAATAAAGAACTTTAACCCTAAACATGGAATTTTGAAAAGACTTTCTAATCCCCCAAATGAGAAAAGTGTGGTACAAAGAAAAAATTGCTCGATATTCATGTATCATACAAAGACATCCATAGACAATGTCTGAAATGGATTAATCAAGACATATCAATTTAAGTTTAATGATGTAGAGTTACAAGAAGAAATAACAAACAGAAAAACAATTAGAAAACTGTAAAATGGTTCTAATGAAAGAGAAACTGAAGATAGGAGGAAATCATGTGGGAGGCTTTTTTTTTAAGCCCTTTACACTGCTAGAGTTTTAAAACCATGTCCTTGTATTACTTCGTTACAAATAAAAAATGTTAAAAATAAAAGGGAAAAAATCTGTTTCAAAATGTTCCTTCTCAAAATAACAAGATTTCCAAACAAAAGTCAGGTTTCTAAATTCACACTTGTTTTAACTCTCTTTCTGAGTAGTGAAAAGAGAAATGGAGAATCATCTCTGAAGTTTTAACAGGAATGATTTATTTCGTTGTTGTCACTGAAATTCTGTAGTCAAATATGTACTTGATGTGAGTTAAATACTGGGATGAAACTTTGGGATTTCAGTGCTTTAGATAAGCTATGTCTGTGAATGAAATTCTCCAAGCATCTTGCTAAATGTCTCCTATGCCATCGTTAAAGAGGCAATAACAAGAAAAATTAAACCTTGCTTTTAAAATGTTGACGTTTTTCAATTAATTCTCTTCTGTATTTTCTTCTCATGACCTATTTGCGTCAAAGCCATGTGTTCACACTGTAAGGCACTGGTGATTCTCTTGTCACAAGTTGGCTTCCGCAGCTTTTAGACTAATAATGCTCTTCAGCTCAATGACAGGAATTTCCTGCTGAGATCAGGTTGTTTGACAGCCAGGATCCTTCAACCAATTCAGACTACAAAACAGCCTTGAAACAAGTTGGTCCAGCTCTGAACTGCCTAGAGAACAGGCACTACAATATCCCTTCCCCAGACTAAATTGGCAAAGAGCTTGGTAGATTCAAGGATATGAAAGGAAATCAGTTGACTAGAGCATTTTGGACAAAGGGGAGAATAATGTCTCAAAAACAAACCAACTAGTGCACAAGTCTGTGAATGTTTCTCTGATGTTGTGATCCCAAAAGACTATCCAAGTGAAAAAGCTCCCTGGAAAAGGTCAAAGGAAATGACTGATTAAATGATTACATCAAAACTGAAAAAATTCACCTGTCAAAAATATCCTGAACAAATTTAAAGGGCAAAAACTAAAGTAAGAAAGCATTTGCAGCACATATGACTGAAAATAACTGGTACTTTACGATATCAAGAAGTCCTACAATTTAATAGGATGAGAATGTCAGTCGAAAAAGCAGATGAAGGAATATAATGGACAATACATATACACACATACATACAGTTGCATAATACAATATTATCTTATTTTAGAATGTCCCATACTATTAACAATCAAAGAAATGAAAATTAACATACAAATGACATGGCATTTCTTTACTTCTCAGGTTTCAATCCTGCTTTTTAAAAATGAGATTACTAAGTGGGACTCAAGTGTACTGAACTCCAAATAATGCTGAAACTGCTATGTACAACTGGTGGAAGTTGGCAAAATTTTTCTAAAAAGCACTTGTATCAATACCCATATCAATATATAACAAAAGTTTAAAAATGGTTATACCTAGCAATTTCTCGTATAAGACGCTACTTAAAAATACCAAAAGTGAAGATTCAAGATTTGTGTACAGGCTGCTTCATACAGTGTTATTTCTAATAGTAACAAATAAGGAATTTATAGGTCTAACAGAAGATAAATATTTAAATAGATTCTGGATAGGTGACTCAAATCACACAAGCTTTCCAAGCATGATAATATGAATTTAGCTAATAAAACTTTTACTTCATAAGGTAGTTAAGGGTGTCAAATAAATACACCCAAAGTCCTTAGAACAGTGCCTGGCACATAATAATAATAGGCAAGCATTATTATTTCATAATTATTAAATATTAATATTAAAAGGACTTATTCACTGACAAACTTGCAACTGAAATTTTTATCACCTTTACCACTAATTAGATAGAATGGCAGAGAGGCAAATAGTTGTAAGGGTAAAGGCTTTGAAATCAAACAAATGGAAATAATCATAAAAAGATCACGTATTTATTGGGGAAATTTAAAGAAATAATGCATTTAAAGTGCATTTAAACATCATAGTTCTCAAAATGAAAGGCGCATTGTCATTATTATTAATCACTATGATTATCAGCAAAATATACTATAAATAAGTATACTAAATGTATTTATTTTTAATTTTGGAAAATGTCAAAAACAATATATAAATACACAAATAGAAGTAATAAGAAAATGAACTCCTATGCATACAATTCTAAGTTTTAGTAGTTTTCAACAAATGGCCATTATCATTTCATTTATGCACCCACTCCCAACATACACACTGGATTATTTTGAAGCAAATTCTAGACAGCATTTTACTTAAAAATGTCTCAGGGTATATTTCTAAAATACAAGCATTCTTTTACTTTTAACATAACCAAAATATCATTACATCTAAAAAAAGTTCTTTAAAATCATCACATGTCCAGTCTAGTCAGTATTTAAATTCCCTATTGTCTCATATATTTTTTGTTTCTTTGAGTCAAGATCCAAGGAAGGTCCATATATTGCAATTATTTTGTCTGTTAAGTCTCACTTAATATATATGTTCCTTCCCACTCTCTCTTTTTTTTCCTTGCCAGTTATTTGCAGAGGAAACTGGATATATTTGTCCAAAAGTTTCGCAGTCTTGATTTTGCATACCACAGCCCCATGGTGTTGTCCAAAATGTTTCTCTGTCTCCTTATTTCTTGTAAATCGGTAGTTAGAATGATATTCAACTATGGGTTTTTTTGGCAACAGTAGTTCAGACACAGTGTTTGTACTCTCACCAGTAGGCATATATTGTCTTATTTTCTCTTTTTCTGTGATGTAAGTAGTCACTAATTACTATTGCTTAGATCCATTCTTTTAGTGGTAATATTCTAACTCTCTTTTTTCTTTACTTATTAGCTAGAAAAATATAAATGCTAAAATTTTTATTCCAATTTCTGAAATAACGAGATGGTTTCCTAATATTCTCTGAAGGGAACATTTAATTCCATTTTAGAGTTTTTCTGATTCTCACAGACAGATGCTTATTATGCTATCACAGATACCAACCAGCACAAGCCTGCTGGTTGCCCCTCATTGGAGGTCTGGATGCCAGCTCTGCCGGACTCCAAGATCAAAGATGCCAATGCCAGCCAAGCAGTGTTCCTTCTTTGGAGGTCTAAGTACCAGTTCTGTTCACCACCCTTTTTATGATTTGAAGTTCTCATAAGTGCAGCTTTTTTCCCCTTTGTTTCCCTGGCCATAGGTGTTGTTTTTCCCTCTAGTTACTACCTGTGTGACACATAAGTGTTCTCATGTTCATCTAGTTCTAAGATTTCATTTTTGAAATATTTAAATCTCAGAACAACGTGGAATCAAGCCTATGAGGAGTGCCGTAAATGGAAGCAGTGCCGTCTATTTTCCTATGGTTAACCAGCTAATCCAACGCTACTTATGAAAAAGTCCAAGTTTTCCTGGATAGTGTTTGTTCTTCCAAATAAATTGTATGATCCACAAGTCAAGCTCCAGACAAAAGCATTTAGTGTGCGCTAAAGGCAGTATTTAAGTCAGTGGGGAACAAACTCTTGCTGGAGTGAAGAAGTGTTGCTGTTGTGACACTCAAAGGAAGTGAAGGCAAAGCATCGTCTAGACCCTTCGGAAAGGCTGGCGTCCTTTCTTTCAAGTTCCAGTCTTGCTATAGTGCCCCCTGCAGGTGTAGACTTGGGGAAGCCAGGGAGCAAACAGGTGGTTAGCAGAGGCCAAGACTGCAAATCTGAGGGTGGATTTTGAAGCTGAGAAGAAAAAGAGTTCAGTAACTGGCTATTTACAGTTTTTTGCTATTTCAAAAGTGTTTCCATGAATAGCATTCTGCATATACCTTTTCATGTATTTGCCAGTGCATTCTGAGATAGATTCCTAGAAATGAGATTGCTGGGTTAAAAGATAAATGCAAAATATAGCCAAATTCTCCTTCAGAGAAATTTACCATTTTCCATTCCTAGTAGCAATCTATGAAAGTGCCTGTTTTCCCTCAACCTCATCAACATTTAGTCAAACTTTGGGATTTTTGTCAATCTGATTGGTGAGAAACAGTATCTCAGTTTAGCTGTAATTAGCACATTTCTCTTATGGAAAGTTGTGAATATTTTCATGTATATAAGAGCTATTTGCATTTCTTTTTCTGTGAACTGTCTGTTCATATCTCTTTTGCCCATTGTTCATTTACCTCTCTACTTTCAGAAGGCTTTTATATATTAGGGATAGTAACTCTTTAAATTGACATGATTTTCAAACACTTTTTCTGATTCATCACGTGTTTTTTACTTTGCTTATTGGAATTTTTGCAACGTAAAAGTTATTTCTTTATATGGTTAAATTTATCAATATTTTTTCCTCCTTGCATATGGACTTTGATTCATAATTAGGAAAACTTTCACACTCTTGCATTATAAATTCCCCCATGTTTTCTTCTTGTTTTATATTTTCTTCTTGTTTTATATTTTCATTTTTTGTATTTAGAGATCCAAACCAGTCAGAATTTATTCTGTCTTCAGTGTCAGAAATGGATACAATTTTATCTGTTTTCCTTGTGGTTGACTAGTTATCCCAACACTATCCATTAAAAGTTCATCTTCTCCCCACTGTGTAAATGCTACTGAGGCAAGAGATAGATGGGCCCCAGGGTGAGCAGCGGGAGTTCGTTCCCTGTGGACAGAAACTCCGTAACAGCAGGAGCCAGAGAGGAGGCTGGGCTCTGCCCAGATAAAAGATAGGAAACCACATATTTCTCATTCTCAAAGTCAAGGAGACCTTCCTGACTATAAAGCTTCTTGGAGGTCAAAAGGGGAGTGATGTTAAGCTACCCATAGGCCTCTTCGCTGGAATCCATCTTGGCTAAGAGATGCATGTGCACACATGGGAGGTTCCTGAGATATACCAAATATGGACTCAGAACCAGGCAAATCAAAATGATTCGCCAAAGGAGACCCGGAAGAAATGCCCTATAAAAGTGATTCAGACTACCACAAGGCTGCGACTCTCTCTCTCTGAGCCAGCCCATGTGTCTATCCACACGTACCCTTCTTCCTCCTAATAAACACTTCACTTGTTTCACTACTTTCCGTCTCTACGTGAAAATTCATTTCCACACAGTTATGGGCCAAGGCCTTGTCACTGGCTACTGGTCCCTTGTGGTCTAGCGGCTAGGATTTAGCGCTCTCACTGCCCCAGCCTGACTTCAATCTCTGGCTGGGAACCGAAACCCTCCTTCAAGCCGTGGCAGGCCGAGGCCAGCCGAGATCACTACCTTTGTCATATGTTAAATACAATAAGGTCTATTTATGGATTCCCTATTCTCTTATATTGAGCTTCCATTTGTACACGATAGCACGGGGATTTAGAAATAGACTCTGAAAAATGTTTTAATAACTAAGAGAGTCAGTCACACACTTACAGGATTTTCATGTGTCCTGATTATTTGCTCTGATAAATAAATTTTATAATTAACTTGCCAAGTCCCAAAGAAATATAGTTTATTAATACTTCCTGGAAAAGCTTTAATGTTATAATTATCTCAGGGAAGATTAAACTCTATATGACATTAAGTATCCCTGTCCAAGAACATGGTATATATTTTCATTCGTTCATATAGACACACACATATATGTTGGACATATGTCTGTATCTAGGCGTTCTATGTGCTCATTTATTTTTCCTTTTGTAAATGGAATTGCCTCATCCACATTATCCTTTCAAACGTTGATTTTATAATCTGATCCCACCCTGGAATTCTCTTATTGTTTGTAGTTACCCCATCAGTGTTTTTTGGTTTTCCACATACATAATTCTATCATCTGCAAATAGAAGTTAACTCTTTCTTTCCAATTCCTATGCCTCTAATTGCATTTTAATTTTATAAACTAATTCCTGCAATAAAAATGTTAAGTGATAACAGAAATACAGAATATATTTGCTTTGTGCTTGATATTAATCAAAAGTCTCAAATGTTTTTCCATTAGGTAAGATGCTGACTTTAGGGTCAAGGGTTGTAGGGGGTGTGTGTGTGTACGCGCTCACATACATGAATCATATTTTTGTTTTTAAAGCATAATACTTTTAAATATTGTTAAATATTGTTATGCATCTATGAACATGAGCAGATGATTTATCTCCCTAGCTCTATTAATACAATGGGTTATATAAATATTTGTTGCTATTTAACTATCACTGCACATTGCATTCCTGGAATAAATCCACATGATCATCATGTATTATTCCCATACTAATATTGAGATTGGATTGTAATTTTATTTTAGGTAAAATCTTTGTAATGTTTGGAGTCTATAATACACTCATGTCATTCCTAAAATGAATTTGGAATTTTCCTCTTTTTTTTCTGTTCTAGAATAGTTTAGATTGAAGATTTTCGTAATTTCAAAGTTTGGCAAAATTTTCAACTGGGCCTATTCAGGGGTGTTTTTTTTTTTTAAATTGGAGTCATCTCTCTACTTCCTCTGTTTGTTCTATGGTAATTGGTCTGTTTAGACTCTATATCCTTCAGGATTAATGCATTTTGATAAATTATTCATTTTATCTAGATTTTCAAATATATTTGCATAGGAATATGCAGAATAATCTGTTATATTTTTTCCTCAGTTTGAAGGAAACATTGCCATTTATATATATATAATTCATTCCAGGTGGACGAGGCTTTCTGTTTTATAATTTTGGGGTTTTTTTTTTTTTTGTTTTAATTGTAATAAGGTCATAGTATTGATATTACTTCAATCACACACACACACAACACAAACACAATCTTACTGTTTCTATAACCATACTGTTTTGGGGGAAAACAGTGAACTTATTTTGACTTGAGAGAGATGTAAATCTCCTTCCTATTATTAATGCTTCTTATTTGTCCTTGCATCTCCAGTGGCCTCTGTTGTTGCTATGGTGTTGCTTACTGCCCTGAACCATGTGCCTACACTGAACTGCTAAATCAGAGAGAAATAAATTTCAATTTTCTTGAAACTGCATTTTAGATCTCTCTCTTTAGCTCAGCCTTACTGTATCTAACCACAGACAAATTTACCAAGTTTATAAAGTTTAGCTCTGAAGAGAGATTTGGCTCAGTGACAGGGAGCTTTACAAAATGGCCAGTTCCAACTAATACAAATAATGTGTGGCATGCATTTGGGACTAATTCATAAAAGAAGATGCTTTTTGTTATTTTGCCACTCTCTTTCCCCCAGTCACTTCAAATTCTAATAATCCTATTCCACAGACTAGTTAATTATATTATATTCTGAGGAGATTTATAATGCAACCCAATAAATTATTAATTTTGAATGAGTAAAGTATTCAAAACATTTGTCTTAGTATATTCAGGCTGCTATAACAGAATCCCATAAACTGAGTGGCTTATAAACAAGAGCAATGTTATCTCTCACAGTTCTGGAGGCTGGGAAGTCCAAGATCAACCTGCTTTCAGATTCAGTGTCTGATGAGAGTCTGCTTCATTTAAAGATGCTTCTTCTGGCTATGTTCTCACATGTCCGAAGGGCAAGTGAACTCTTTGGGATCTCTTTTATAAGGGCACTAATCCCGTTCATGAGGGCTCTACCATCATGATCTAATCATCTCCCAAAGGCCCCACCTCAAATACCATCACACTGGGGATTAAGTTTCAACATGAATTTTGGAGGGATACAAACATTCACTCTATTGTAGCATTCTATTAATTAAACAACTATATAAATATGTGACATATAAGTAAAGACCAAGAAAATAATCTTGCTTAAAAATTTTATGTAATATTTCAGAAAAAGTAGTTGTAGTTGTGTGCAATATAAAATTCCCCTTCATCCAACTGTCCTGGAATCTTCCTTTTAAGTGCTATTAATAGCATTTTTGTTTCATTTTACAGAAGCAACCATCCTAAATTTCTTCACTTCTTAGGTAATAACTCAAGAATTGACTACCGAAGTTGGATAACATTTAGCAAGTAAAGAAAAGGCTATTTTTTCCTGATGGTTTGATTCTTTAATTAGCCAAATTTTAATGCTGTTTGTTCTAACAAGGTGAAGTTAAATTATTATTTTTTTAAATTTACAGAATGATTCTCATGCTCAACAAATCATTCTATGTTGTCACATTAGGAAAATAACAAGCATATTTCAAATTTATTTGTATTTCAGATATATTGTGAAAGTACATTGAAAATTAATTTTCACTCATATATGAAGTGGGTGGTTTCTTACAAGCTTAATTTATGAATAACTTTTTAAAAATAATTGTAAGGTCAGAAGTCTTATTACCCTATTCCACTGGGGATAACAGCTTTTATTGCTTTTCAGTATTCTTAGGGAGTAATTTTTACAGTTACTAGAACTGAAACAATTTCTTAATATCACAATTTAGAGAATGTATGACGCAAACAAACTTTGGCAGGGTGGCATATGATCCTAACCAGCATTCTCATTAACATCGAGTGATGTAAAAATCACATAATGTCTTTATTACTACAGTCCTAAGAGTTAAAAACTCAGGTTCACAAATTATTTAGTAGGTAGGGGAAGTAGGTATATAGAGAAAAAGAAAGAAATTGGAGTGAATTTAAGGTTTTGCTAGCATATGCCCCTCATATATATTAACATTTGAACGTGTTTCATCGAGAAAAAAAGGTGTGTGGTCAAATGTAATGCACTTGAAATTGTAACATAACTGAAAGTCTATATCTTAGCTTGAGGTAAGCAAAATTTTAAAAATATAGTTAACATACTTGAGGTAAATAAATTATAACATACTTGAGGTACATAAATTATCATACAGCTTATGAATGTTTAGTTATTTCCTTAAAAACAGTTTGAGAAATTCTATAATCAATGAAATCATGTGTGTTTAAAATACTTTATGAATATCCATGACTTCTTAACCCATAAAACATGAATGTTTCTATTGCTTTCTTTCCTTATTTTTGGAAAAATAAAATTCTGAATACAGGCATAGCAGTTTGTTGTATATCATTCAGCATGTGTTGCAGCAGAGAAAGTTTAAAAGCTGCTTAATTTTAATACTGTTTCCATGGTGATAAAGTGGAGTCACATCATATATGTATTTAATTTAATCAGATTCAACTATGTAGACTCGGAGACAAAGAGACAGGAACAGAGGAAAGGAAAATGGAAAGAGGTGTGGGGAGAAATTAAGAGACTGTGACGCAGATACAGAATGACAGAGACAAAAAAAAAAAAAAAAGGAAAACTAGTGCATACAGGGCAGAACATTCCATTTATTGTTCTGCTCCATAAGTCTGTGTATTCTTGAGTGGTTCACTTTGCTCTCACAAAAGGACATGTCCTCACACTCTGTGGGGGGTATATTGTACAATTATATTTGTCATGTGTATGTCTGGTAAACGTATACTACTGTATATATTCTTTATATAACAGAACACCACATTAAATGAATACAGAATTTTATGTGTAATTTAAGGTAATTTTGAAAATATGATTTTTACCTTACAGGCTTATTTTAGAGCCTACTCCTATAATATGATGAAGTCCCTTCCCCACCCCATTCATATGACTCAAGCTCCAAACAACCATCTTAAAAATAAATTTTTGGAGATTATTCAAATTTTGAACTAGGGATAGTCTTTGTATGATCAAAGCTAAATCACAGTCAAAGCCCTTGACAGTGACATTCCCATTTAGTCTCTTTCACCTAGAACAATACTATCTCTTAACCATTCATTAAAGGGCTGAAATCATAATCCTCAATCTCATCCTCATCTTCAGTCCATCACTCATTTAGTCATTTAACCAGATAAAAATTTATAACTGCTTATTAAGCATTTAGCTTAACTCGTTAGCAAACAGAATCTGTAAATCAGGTATTATATCCCTTAACTTTACAATTAAAAAATTGGGAGAGATGAGCCAGATAGCTAAGGGGCAGAGTTAGGCGCTGAATATAGATCTTTCTGAATTCAAAGTCCGTATGAGTTTAGAAAGTTGCCTTTAATGCAAAAATCTAGAAAGAACAATATTTAAATAGAGTGACAGAACATTGTTTTCAAAACTGTATTTTTATTTCTGTAGTTGGCATAATACTTACCATTTAAATGTTCTCATTTACGAAGCAGTTTTAAAACTCTTCTGAATGCATTATACAATAAAATATCCATATACTTTTTTTGTTGTTGTTGGTATATTTGTCAGACACCCATCAGTTATGGTTGTGTGTCTGATTGGAAGATCTTTCATTTCAAGAAAATGTGATATGTTTCCATGGAGATCAGCTTGAGATAGCCCAGTGACGAACTTCTTAGCTATAATTTCACATTGGTTTCTATGGTTTCCAGATAGGGGAAGAAAATGAAGTTGCCGATTTTTTGGTAACATAAAAGGTTATTGGAAAATAAGAGATACTGCTCAAATTAATGTCATTCCCCCAGGAAAGCAACTGCTGTTACTGCAAAACATGAAAGATTTTATGATGTATGTCGTACATCTATGCCATTTACTATACTCATAACAAATGAGGAACTAACATAATACTTAAACAATTTCCAAATTTCACAGAAATTTCTCTTAAAAGGGGGAATTCTCTATGGAAATCTGTTTTAACAACGGCTGCTAATAACTAGCTTGCTATCTCCACTTCATTTTTCTTACATCTTTGAAGATGGCACACACTGCCTCTGTTAGATCAGTTAAGGACGTGAGTGAAAACTCTGACAGAGATATCTCTTACTTTATTTTACACCTGAGACCAGAATTTATACAGTTGTTTTTGGATAGTTCTTGTCATTGTTATTAACTTATCTATAAGGTTGTGTCATGAAGCAAGAACTAGTAAATACTGGACCTCATATTCAAATCCCATTGAAGTGGCTGCACATAAATTAGGCTGATCAAACACACACCACCCTTTCAGTCCTATTCTCCAGCCTGACTCTTTAACTTACCAACCCTCCCAATAGTTGGCATGCAGCCACACCAGTTATTTATCAATTTACCATCATCACATAGGATAAGATCAGGGTTGTCTTTTCTTAGAAAGCATGAGAAATTCTAATGGAACAGTAGACCAAAAGCCAAGAGATGTGGATTCTATTTCTATCTTCATTTTTAGATGGCTTCCATGTCACTTAACCAACCCATGGCTAATCATGTGTATACATTTATTCAATAGGATACATGACTAGCTTATGTACTCTACAGGATTACTATAAATTTCAAATGAGAAAAGCATTCAATTCTTCAACAGCACATAGATATAGAAAGCTTTAATTATTCATTCTTCACTTATTATTCATACTTAAGCCCAGTACCAAAGTGTAGCCCTAGTAGCCCAGTTTTTCCAAGTAAAGGGAGAGTATGTGTCAAAATGAAGTTCTCCTCCTTTGCTGACAGCAAGCAAATGTATTCAGTAACTGCCAAGTAATATTTTCCTCATAATAATATAATTTTCCAAGAAGTGTATGAGGCACTATAAGAATTACATTATGGCTGGAAATTTGATAAATTTATTCAAAAGTTAGTTTTAAGACACATGGAGAACAACAAAACAGCTTGCATTTGATGTTTTATGTATGATCAGGTTATAATAATCCAGTGAGAAAAGTCAGAAATAGCAAAAAATTCAATATCTCAATTTTCTTATAGAAACCAGTGGTCACAAATTTTAATATAAAAATAATTTACATATTTATGTGTATATACATTCCTAAAATAATTGTTTTTTAAAATATATATGTATATGTATGTGTGTATATCTGTATAGATATATGTGTGTGTACATATCTATATCTATACAGATATACCCACGTATGCACACTCCACACACATACATACACACACTCGCACACATGTGGGCACATGCTTACACATATATATATAAACCTAAAGAGGTAGGCTTTAATCCTCACTTCAAATCAGAAAATATTCAGGGTGAAGGTAAGAAAGAAAGAAATTGCCGTTTTAAAATATAGTACTCATTGCATGCCTCATGCATTCCCTATATCTACTCCTTTGTTGATATACTCTCTTGATAATGTTTTTCACCCCCATGGCTTTCAAAACAATCTAGATAGCTCCCTATCTTCTCTAGCTCCAGCTTGAATCCTTCTCCAGAACTTTCAACCTGTAAACTTGAAGAAAGACTAACAGACAGTGTAACTTGGAAGTAAAAGAACATATTCTAAAGCTTGACTCCAGGCTCCACTGTTTACAAGTTTTGTGTTTGGGAAGGTTTCATGTCACTTCAAACCTAGGATTTGTAGGTTTGTAAACCATTTGACCAAGGAAGAAAGAATTCGGATCTGGTTCTACAAAATATGCTGGCCATACCTGAAAGCAGATAGCTTCAGTAATACAGCTTAATTCCAAATTGGCCCTGAGGAAGGGAAATCTTCCTGGTGGGCAGTACATGAAATAGTACACAGAGTTGTTGCTTGGCCAGAGGTACAACTGTATACCAAGCCATAGATGCCAGCTAATGGCTTGGCAGGCTGGGCAGGGAATTAGAAGGAACACTATTGGAAAACTGGTGACAAGCATGGGAATGGATTATGTGAACAGACTTCTCTAAATGAGCACAGAGTAGGAAGATATTCAGGTCCCATATAAATACTCACCAAAAGGATACTCAGCAGAGGAGTATCTTAATACCCCGGTGGACAAGATGACCCCTTCTTACGGCTGTCACTCTCTTTCTCAGCCACTCTGTGCTTTCACAATGGCTCAGAGACAAAGTGGTCATCACAGCAGGGATGGAGATTATGTGTGTGCTCAACAACGCGGACTTGCACTCATCGAGGTTAGTCTGGCTGTAGTCACTGTTGAGTGCCCAATCTACCGAATGTACAGACCAACACTGCACCTCCACTGGCACTATTCCGTGGAGGAAGGAAGGGAATCATCAGTGCCAGGTTGATTTCATTAGACCATTTCCATCATGGAAAAGGCAATACTTTGTTCTCACTTTAATACACACTTAGTAACAATGTAGATTTACTTTCTCTCCCTGTGACTTTCCTGTGAATACCATCATCCATGAACTTACAAAATGTCTTAATTACTACCATGGTATGCAACACAGCACTGATTCTGACCGAGAAGCTTATTTTTTATAATAAAAAGCAAATAATGTATAGTAATGGGCTTATGCTTATGGGAGTCACTGATCTTACCATGTATCCCATCACTGATAAAATGGTACAATGGCCTTGTGAAGTGTTAGTGACTGCGGCAGCTGGGTAACACCACCTTGCCAGGCTGAGGTAATGTCTTCTAAGATGTTGGACATCCTGTAAATAACCAACAGATATATAGTGCTATTTTCCCAGAGTTGAGATTTACAGGTCTGGGAATCAAGAGGTGGAGATTAGAGTGGCTTCTTCACAATTACCCCTAGCAATACACTAGAGAAGTATTTGTTTCCTGTCCCTATAACTTGGAGCTTTGCTGGTCTAGAAGTCTTAGGCTTTCATTAGCGATCACAGCAATGGTTCCATTAAACTGGAGGTTGAGAGTGCCACACTGCCATGGATAAAGGGTCTTTGTGATGTCCTCTTTTGGGGATAGGATTAGTTTTAAGAGAGAAAGTTGCATCATGTTAGGTGAAAGCCTATTTTTGCTACTGTCTTTATTTGAAATATAGGTACGGTTAGGAAAGATGTGCACTGATGTCGAGTTGACAAGGGGTGGATTACGGTGGCTTTCTAAATGTCAACTTAGCTAGGCTTGAACTACTTTTTCCAGAATTCCCTCCCCTCTATGGTTTCAGGTTAGGATTGGCCACAAGAGAGAATGCATGAGATAGGGATGGCGGACATGCGCCAGCATCCATTTTACACTTGGAAGGCTGGTGTAGACCAGCAGCCCTGCACTGCAGCAGCTCGGGTATGCTGCTACTCATCTTCTGGCTTGATTGATAAGAAACAGCACCTGGGCCTGTAGCTATTTTAACTCCTACCAGTTCTTCTCCAGCTCTTTTGAGTCCTGAGCAAGGTGACTGTGCAGTTCCGCAGTGAAGGGCACCAGCTTCTCCCATAAGTCATCCATGTCATCTTAGTTAGAGACAGTGAGAAACAGGCACAGGTTCCAGCTTGCGGTCATGCTCCCAGTGCATCCTTCTCAACTCCCATTGGCCCTGGCTCTCCCTTACTTCATGTTCAGTTTTCCTCCTTTACTGCGAACATATTTAGTACCAGATGCAAAGGCAACAGTCTTGTAAAAACTTCTCTACTAGCTCTCACAGCTACATTAGTTTTAATTCCCCAAATCAACCCTATATTCTATACTATTCACACTGCTTCTGCCTCTCTGATTAAATCCTGACTGAGATAATTAGTATAAAGAATATACAAAAAAAAATTCTACAAATGATTAAGACAAACAATTGAATAGAAAAATGGCAAAAGCAACAAATAAAAAGGTCAGGGCTTCCCTGGTGGTGCAATGGTTAAGAATCCACCTGCCAACACAGGGTCATGGGTTCGAGCCCTGCTCCGGGAGGATCCCACATGCTACAGAGCAACTAAGCCTGTGTGCCACAACTACTGAGCCTGCACTCTAGAGCCTGTGAGCCACAACTACTGAGCCCACATGCCTCAACTACTGAAGCCCGCGTGCCTAGAGCCCATGCTCCACAACAAGAGAAGCCATGGCAATGAGAAGCCCGTGCACCGCAATGAAGAGTAGCACCCACTCGCCACAACTAGAGAAAGCCCGCAAGCAGCAACGAAGACCCAATGCAGCCAAAAATAAAATAAATTAATTAAACAAAAAAAAGAATGATTAAAAAAGAAAGGTCATATACACAAAAACCCCCAAAACACAAAAAGCTAACACAAGATGTTTGACCTTATCAGTAATCAGGGAAGCATAAATTAACATATGAGCTATTATTTCATGCTCATCAAAGTAGCAAATATTAAAATGCATGAAAACTCTTAAGAGTGAGTTTGGATGTTGAACAAGAGGAGGTTGTACACATTGCTGGTGAGAAGGTAACCACTTTGGGGAATAACTTAGCAATACTGATAAAGCTGAAAATGAGCATTCCCTAAGACCTATAAATTATACACCTAGGAACATGTCTTTTATCCAGAGAATAATGATATCTATATATATTTGAGCTTGAGGAACAGTACACTTACCCTGAAGCTGATCATCTAGGAGTAGGAGGTGGTCTCCATTGCCAACTGTGATAAGTCACCCATAAGATAGTCCCAATTATCCTTGCCTTGAGGCACTCATGCTCTTGTAAAATGGGGAGTCATGGTGTTTTCAAAAGAGTAGTGATATTACTAAACTAATTTTTTAAAAAATGATCATTCTCACTGTTGTGCTTAAAAAAGATTGTGTGTGACTGGGTTGGGGGGGTTCAGGGCAGCCTTGACGGTCATCAAGTGTAAAGGAAAGGAGACTGGCTAGAGAGTTTTTATAATAATCCCAGCGAAAGTATGGTGGTTCAGATCAGGGAAGGAAGATAAAGGAGGTGAAAAATGGTCAGTTATGAATATGTTTTTAAGAAAGATTCAATAGGATTTGCCAAACAATTAAATTAATTTGTTAAGTACCTAGGCATGTATATCCACTGAAAGGTACCTAGCATAAATCATTAAGCCAGAAAAGTACATGCTTCATTAATTCTACTTTCAAATATTTATTATTCATAATCCCCTGTAATCTATACCCACTGCTACTGCCTTGCTTTCAGGCACTATAATGACTATTTTCAACGACTTTTTAATGTTTTCAAATGCATTTTATTTCTTCGATTATGCTATATTTCAATGCACAGCAGAGTATTTAAATGACAAGTTGACTTTGAGACAATTCTGTATTACAGTAACTGTGATGCTTACTCATCATTCCACTCTTTTGGGGTGGTTCTGCCAACAGGGGAGGGGTTCCATTCTATTCCAACCTGTGTGGCTGTAAACACCCACACAACAACACAGAAAGCGGTTCCGCTGGCTAGTAGAATATCACCGTATTTGTCATGAAAATCTGGTGAGTGTTTTGAGTGGCTCTGTCTTGCCCTAATTTGCTGAATGCTTCGAATCCTGAGACTACTTAGTGCATTTCTGACCAAGGGAAACATCATGAAGGTATGACAGAACTGCAGTTGCTTGAAGCTGCTGGTCTATTTCCTTGCAAAGAAACCTGCAAAAATAAAAGATAGGCGATGACATCTGATCCACATTTAGTTCTTCCCACTTTGAAGGTTTCACCCACACCACGTCTTGCAGTGTGGCCAGGCAGGTAAGTTTTGATATCATGATCTCTGGAGTTGAGTCTTAGCTCTGTCACTGATTAGCTATGTGAACTTGCACAGTTAGTTAACCCACTGATTAGAGAAATTTTCCATCTTGCTGAACTCCACATGACTTACTTCTACAGTAAATTTTGTGTTATCTAGGAGCCTTAAGCCTATCACCCAAAGAAATGAAGCTACAGATTCTAATAACCATATGAAAGCATAAAAAAGGAAAATTCAATGGCAAACTGAGACAACAATGTCCAGCTGATAAAATGGCTAAAATTCCAACATGCCCCACTAGTCCAATGACCTGTCTATGTCTACTATAAACTCTGGTTTCAGTCAGAATTACAAGGCATTCACAGGGTATGTCATACCTCCTCCTCTTCTTCTTGCTCCTTTTCTCCATTCCTTTTAACCTCCTCCCCATTTCTCATTTCTACCGGTACCTCAGGTCTTGCACTTTCCTACAGATAAAATTCTACTTGCCTTTTAAATCCCAGTCTAAAAGCCACCGTTTCTGTGAAGTCTTTTCGAAACCTCCCTAGGCTGAATAAGCCAACTCTTCTCCGGGTTTCTACACTTTTATAACCCTTCTTTCACACCATGTGACATGATGCATTCGCTTTATCATTTTTAAAAACAATTTTTTTAGAGTAGTTTTAGGTTCACAACAAAATTGAACGGAAAGCACAGAGTCTCCATATAATTCCTGACTCCATACGTGCATGCCTTCTCCATTCTGTACCAGAGTAGCACATTTATTATATTTGTTACAATCAATGAACCTAATTACAGTCCTTTATCATATATGTCTTTTGCAAATATTTTCTTCCAGCCTGTGGCTTGTCTTGTCATTCTCTTGAGGAATTATCTTTACATTCTCCTCCAATAGTCTGCAAAATCTTCAAGATCAAAAGATGTAATTTTGCATACACAATAGCTGATACAAAAGCAAAGAAAGAACATTTTTGAGCTAATCTGAAATATAAATGAATGTTGGTATCCTCATAAGAAGTTAAAACCAACTGAGAACAAGCCAAAAAAAATCATGAAATCAGATGCACATGTCCATAATAGCCCTAATAATTCTTTTTTTTAAACAGATAATTATACTGAACAAGAGATATAGAAGCAGAAACACATGAAGGAGTTCTTTCTGTCAATTTCTCTTCTCTGTGCAAGCTGTCAAACAGTGCTCAGTCTCTAGCAATGACATATGTTAACTGTGGCCCAAATGCAGGCAACATGGATACAAAAGGGCCTGAGGTCAGTACTTGTAAACTTATAACTGCTCACTGAGATTTGCTAACTCAAATGATTTTATTCCCAACTTAGAAAACAAGACCCTAAGGTTCTCTTTTATTTCCTACCAGATGGTAAAGTGGTACTTTTTGTGATTGTGACAAACAGGGCTAAAACAGAACCAAATGCATTTCCTCTAAGGTTCCAAACATTCAAAATTTTTTCTTGTTAGTCATGAATCTCTTCACCAAAAGGCACTACAGGTTTAATTTGAACTGAATTCAGAGAGTTGGTTGAAAGTGAAATGGATCAGAGTATGACAGGTGCAGCCTTAATCCAATACAAAAGCACTTGTGCCACACATAGCTTTCAGTCTTTAGGAAGGCACAGAACCAGAGAATAATTTGTGAGAATAGGGATCTCTTGTGGATCATCAACTCATGCCTGCTGCTTTATGACAAATTGGTTTCATTATTCCTATCCTTTCAACGTTAAGTTGAAGCCCAAATACTTTGTCTCCAGTGACAATGATCGCATCCTTTTGTAGATTAGTTCATCCTCTGGCTATTCCCATATCTGTGAACATTTTCTTTGCCATCTAGTCTGAATTTGCTTGTACCAATGTGTCCATTATTAAGAATTTTTTTATTAGGAATGCCTTCTGTAGTACCTTTGATCTATTTTTCTTTATAAAACACATGTAAGAGCTAGGAACCCAGTGATTAGAGAAATTTTCCATCTTGCTGTACTCCACATGACTTACTTCTACAATAAATTTTGTGTTATCTAAGAGCCTTAAGCCTATTACCCAAAGAAATGAAGCTATAGATTCTAATAACCATATGAAAGCATAAAAAAGGTAAATTCAATAATATAATGCAGGTAAAGAAAAGGCTTCTCAAAGTAGATGCTTTCTGATGAAAACAGCCTACAAAGAGAAGGAAGAAGACGGATTTCTCTAAGTAATAAGAACAAAGCAGAGGTTCTCTCATGCCTGTGGCAATAAAAGAAAAGAAATATGTTCTGAATAAATATAAATAGTTAAAGGGAGCGAAGTATCCTATGAGGATGAAAAGGAAAGACTGATCGTCTCATCTATTTTATACAGCAATGCTGAAGCTCAGTTCAGGAAAAATAATTAACACTGGACCTCAATCTAATGGCGATAGGGAGGTATACAGATTTGAAGCTTCACTGGTAACAATAATAATTTTTTTTTATATAATTTTTTTTTTCAATTTATTTTTATTTATTTATGGCTGTGTTGGGTCTTCGTTTCTGTGCGAGGGCTTTCTCTAGTTGTGGCAAGCGGGGGCCACTCTTCATCGCGGTGCGTGGGCCTCTCACTATCGCGGCCTCTCTTGTTGCGGAGCACAGGCTCCAGACGCGCAGGCTCAGTAATTGCGGCTCACGGGCCCAGTTGCTCCGCGGCATGTGGGATCTTCCCAGACCAGGGCACGAACCCGTGTCCCCTGCATTGGCAGGCAGATTCTCAACCACTGCGCCACCAGGGAAGCCCCAACAATAATAATTTTAAATCACTAAAGGCCATAAAAAGAAGTAAAGCATAATGCAGGAAGGAAACTAATATTTATTATATATGCTTGTTTGCCAAACATCATGCCAGAATTTTGCACATCTGCCAAAAGAGTGTGGGATGGTGATTATCTCCACTTTACACACAAGAACAAATGACAGGACAAGATGTGAACTCAAGTCCTATGATTCTAAATCCAGTGCATTTTTCAACTATGTCATGTTTTCTTAAAGTATATTCAATTCCAAGCATTGGAAACAAACAAACATACAAAGAAACAAAAACCAATATGGTTACCAGAGATGGGTCTTTAGTTGAAAATGTTTCACTTCAGTTTACTATATATTATATTTATGGAGTGACTACTGGCGTGGCAGGGCCTGGTCTGGGTGCTATTGGTACCACCCCTACTCTTATGGTAGCTCATGGTAGAGGGAGGGGATGGACAGAGCACTGTTATAAGGGAGGAGACAAGGCTACAGAAGAGCACAGGGTGCCCTTAATCCACATAGGAGAGGTACAACATTTCAACCTGGAGTTCTAGGAATGGTTTTAGAGGAAATCACACCTAGGTTAGATCTTGAAGGATGATTAAGAAACATAAAACACAAAACTGGTGGGAAAAAAAACGTAGACCAAGTAGCACAAGCGAAAGCACAGACAGCTGAAATAGTATGGGGGCAGGGCAGCCTGATGAGCTCAGTAACACTAAGTAGTAAGTGCTGAAGCAGCAAATGCCCACAGATGAGCCTGGAGGGATGAGAAAAGGACAGCAGCGGACACTGAGGACTTCATGTGCCTTGCTGTGGCATCTGGACTCAATTCTGTCAGTCAGTGTTTCCTGTGGTTGAGAAAACCATGCTCAAACTCAAAGCCTTTTGTGTGAGTTAACAAAGAGAATTCTTAATTCTGTGATTTTTCCCTTCACAATAATATAAAGAAATACAAGAAAATAATATTCAACTATTCTTTGTTGAATAGTTTCATTTTTAATTTGAAAATTTGTTTTGGTTTCATAGTTGTGTTAAGCTTTAAACATAAAGAGGATGAATTTGATTTTATGTTTACACATATATAAGTGATTTTATAATCAAATAATTTAAGATGATACAAGTTGAGATGAAATAATTTGTTTCCTCTTTAAAAAGATGCCATATGTATACCCAGAGAAAACCATAATTCAAAAAGACACATGAATCCCAATGTTCATTGCAGCACTATTTACAATCGCCAGGACATGGAAGCAACCTAAATGCCCATCAACAGACGAATGGATAAAGAAGATGTGGCACATATATACAATGGAATATTACTCAGCCATAAAAAGGAACGAAATTGAATCATTTGTAGAGACGTGGATGGATCTAGAGACTGTCATACAGAGTGAAGTAAGTCAGAAAGAGAAAAACAAATATCATATATTAATGCATATATGTGGAACCTAGAAAAATGGTACAGATGAACCGGTTTGCAGGGCAGAAACAGAGACACAGATGTAGAGAACAAACGTATGGACACCAAGGGGGGAAAGTGGGGGTGTGGTGGTGGGATGAATTGGGCGATTGGGATTGACATGTATGCACTGATGTGTATAAAATGGATAACTAGTAAGAACCTGCTGTATAAAAAAATAAATAAAATAAAATTCAAAAAAAAAAAGATGCCATATGTAATCCACATTTGAGAAACATTCTTATAGGTGAGGAGAAACTACTGATTGGTTTAATCAGGAAAAGGTTGAGGTGGGAAAAAATCTGGAGGAAAAAGCACTTTCCAAGATAGGTTAGGTGGAGAAATGGTAAGAAAATAGCAAAAGTGGCAGAAAAGTTAAAAGGTTAGTTAAGTGTTTATTTCAATGGTTTATTAAAAAGATGATGAGGATCTGAATTAAGTACTGATAACAGACAGAGAGGAGACAGAATTGAGAAATATTAGGAAAAGAAAATCATACTGATTTGGAAAATAAGTTGCTCTAAGTAAATTGTGTATTCTATTCACTTAGCCTCTGCATTAAGATTATGACCAAAACTCTGTCTCAATTTCTGTTAAAAATCAGCAGACACTGACACTGTAGCTTTTAGCTGATCCCAGGGAATTAGAGTTTGGGTGATTTAGATACAGAATGAAGAAAGGTCAAAGGAGACATAATTGAGGTGTGCTAGGAATGACAGGTCTAGATACCTGAGTAGAAGAAAGAGGAGGAATCCTAAAAAGATTTACTGTATGGTCCTAAGGGAAAAAAAAAGAAATTTCATCCAGTCTAAGTATAGCCTAACATGGATCAGTAAATGACATGCTTAGCTATGATATAAGGCTTTCTATCTAATTTCAGTAAGAAAATTGGAAACTGTGTCCTACTTCTCAAATGTGTCCAGATAGTACTGTTAAGTATCTCACAGGGAGATAATGCTCAAGAAGCAATCAATACCGAGGTTTCCCAACCTGGACACTATTGATATTGTGGTCCAAGTAATTCTTTGTTGTGGGTGGATGTCCTGTGCATTGCAGGGGGTTTAGTAGCATCCCTTCCTCTATACACTACATGCCAGTAGTACTTCTTTCTCTTTAGTTGTGACACCAAAAATCTATCTCCAGACATTGCCAAATGTCACTTGTGGAGCAAAATCATTCCCTGTTGTGTACAGAGAATTCCACTGTCATATACGAGTAAAGTGTCTCGTCACTTCTCCCACAGTCTTCTAAATGGCATTGTTCTATTCAATACAGAAGGCTTAAATTCTAAGAAAATACATTCCCTACTATGGGATGCATGAAGGTTGCCCAACAATATTTTTTTTCCTGAACTAATCTCAATTTTTCAAATTTTTTCTGCAGTATAACTTATATGAATCACTTAATCTATCTAGGCATCTGCTTCCTCATCCATAAAATTAAAAAGTGGAACTAATTTAGCTTTTCCCAAACCTGCTTGATCCTAAGAGTTATTTGGACTCTTTGTTACAAAATGTAGATTCCTGGGCTCCATGTCAAACGTATTGCAACAGAGTATCCAGGGGAGTAGCCTTAGACTCTATATATTTTTTAAACAAGTTCTCAGGAGAGTCTTGTCATCAGACAAGTTTATGGAACACTGAATCAGATAATCTCTAAGGCCCTATCCAGCTCTAATACTCTAGACCTTTCAAAGAGAAAAAACATTTTAGGAAGACCATTTATTCTTTTAGGCCACTGAAAGAGTACAGGAGTAATTGAATTCACCACCATGGTAATTTAGAAAGCAGTAGCCCAGTAACCTGAAAGAGCTATAGGGACCCCCCGGGGAATAAGTTAGTCAACAGAAACATTTGGTGGCATTTAAAAACATTAAAAGCACTAGTAACACTGGTGTTCTGCTGTATAACGAATGATACACTTTCAAAGCTAAGGCTCCTAGACTCCATTACTCAACTGTAACACCTTTATTTCCACCTTTTATTTCTACTCTTCTTTGACAGCTTCAGAACATCAACAGAAAACAAGAAACAGTAAAAAGGCAATCTTCTTGAAATGAAATGCACCTAACCTGCAGTGTCTTCCGTTCATTTATGTATTTCTCAGAAAAGTAGGTTGCTCAAGGAGGGATTAAGTGTACATGGAGCAGTGTCTCCCATCAGGATTACTTAAGCCTTCAGCCTTTTTGTAACAGGAAATCTGGGAACCCTGCACAAGCAATGCTGCTGGTGGAAATGCTGAAAAATGGTTCTGTTTCAGATGTGATGGTATCATCTCCTGAGTCACTGAATCAATGGACGGTACAGCCATTTGATTAAGGCTGTAGATTATGTCACTTTATTAAGCCTAAAAAGTGACATAACGGATGTTACCTCAACAAATAAACAGGCAGATTACAGCGGTGGATTATTATGCCAGGAGGGAGAAATGACAGAGTGGCCAACTTGCGAGTCGATGTCCTCAAATGGCAAATGTTGCTTGAAGAGTGAAGGGATATAAGGTATGTGCTCTCCCTCAGGTACTTCTTCCCATGGCCACCATGAACAGACTGTTTCTATCCTATATAGAATGCTGAAGGTATTCAATAATGTCCATCCTGGGAATAACCACAGTGTTCATTCAGGCAATTCCTTTTATGAACCTAATTACATTAATGTGGTTCACTCATGAACCCCATTATATTTTTTTAGTCACAAAGTGCTCTCAACTATACTCATTTTTTCCCTTTCTGATAGCTATGTGTAAGGGAACAAAACAATAACAGAGACATTGGGAGCTTTTCTCCATGCCACACTGCACATCAAAGGCATGACTGTTCTCTATTAAACTTTATTTTGTTCTCTATTAAACTTTAGTAGGCCCAGCAAATTTCCTTAGAGCCCATGTTATTTTTACATTACAGGCCATTTCAAATATTGGAAATTACAAGGATTGAATAACAAATCCTTGTTATTTCAAGCAACGTATTAAGTGTTAGAAAGTGGGCTGCTGTGCTTACTCCCAAAAGATTTTATATTAACTACATTCCATGGCTTGTAGGTTGTGATATAGTCATGTCCAGCTAGAAGAGTCTATTTCAGTGGATCTGGCAAACCAAAACGTCTGGATAAATGCATAGCATTTCTCCAACTTAATCTTGGAAAAGAAAGAGATCGTGGTTATAATAAATTCTAGAAACTTTGAAAATTTTATCCAGAAAATGATATGGAGCCATTGAAAGACATTAGGAACGTGAGTTATGGGGTCAAATTTGCAGCTTAGACATTACTCTGGAGTGGGGAAGAGTTTGCAGGGGAATAATGCAGATGTTAGTGAGTAATAGTAAGCACTTGTACAGTTCACCCAGTCAAGATCTTAAAATGTGCCAGTCCCTTATTTCTGCAGTCATTATATTTCTGCATCCGATCCTTTGTTTTGCAGAGCCAGACCACAGTTCTTTTGCACACGCACACAAAGGTGAGAGCCTCTGAGGATACACCTCGGGCCACTGGAACTCTCAGAACTTGACATATAAACTGGAATGTGAGAATTTATTTTATTAACTTTAAAAAAAGAATATTACATTCCAGTGACTGGAATACATAATTTATCTTTTAGCTTAACTGGCTTGACACTGATTCCAAATCGTAAAGTAACCTTCTATCAGTATTTCCCCAAACACGTGCCTGTTTCAGTAGTTCTGTTTGATGCTAGCGGGTGTTATTTATAAAAAGGGCTTCTGTGTCATGTAAATTTGAGAAATATGCAGGTAACAAAGTCAAATTCTTTTTTACTGAAGTACTTCCCAAACCTCTATGGTGCTAATGCATACAGCGATTCTCTGAGAGGGATACCATGTGGTGCTTTCCAAACTGAGCTGAGCATGCCATGCTTTTTTCCCTCTGGAGCATATCTCCATATTAGTGTCTTCCAGAACACACTCTGGGGAATACCAAAGGATGTCTCTGTGTTCTCAAGGCTGTTACACCATTGTACTCATTTTAAATTGTTTAATAGCTCCAGGAGGCATTTCACAAACTAAATCACTTCCTTGTGGGGACTTGTAACATATGACTCAGGGAGTACAGAGTGTGTGGTAAGCCTAGGGTATCATAACAACACCCACAGCAATTAACTCTTGCCTTCGTTATGTGAGTCTAACTTTTGCAGTTTTAGTATTTGTGCGGATGTTTTTCTCCTCTCCACATCTACCTTTATTCATTAAACGCTCTGAGCAGAAAGACTGTATGATTCTTCAGTGGCCATTAGAGTTGCATCAGTGACCCCTCGTTGCATAATTTGAAACTTTCATTTAAACCTTGAAATGAAAATGTACAAGCCATTCTTGTCTTTAAGTATGTCACTGATATAGTCATATAAAGTAAAGAAAAAAATAAAATATTTAACTTTTAGATATCAGACATTTTAATTTTGAAAGACACATTTTCCAAGTGTTTCTATTTTTCATGAAAATTGTTTTCAGTTGCTAACCAGAAATTAGGCTAGTAGGGGTCTACTCCAGAAGTTAATTCTGATCATATCCACAATGGATTGGAATATTTAGTGCTGCAAAATAATACTTTCCCTGTTGTTTCTGAAAACTCCAGATTTTTAAATTTCCTACTTAGACTATCTCTGCCCTCCTAAACTCTGTTCAAAATATATCTGTAAATAAAACCTTTATGAGTAAGGCTTTTGTTATTGCTATCACCTGGGCAACTTATGGATCATTTGCAGAGAAATTCCATTTGATGAGAAGAGCACTTCACAGCCCTGAAGTAGTAACTGTGATCACTTTGCAAGTTGTTTTACCAGGCCAGTTCTGTCTTTCAGTATAATTTATTTTTTTCTTTTCACTTCCATAAAATTTTGGAAACTTTTTGAAAACTCTTAACAAGATGTTGGCATTCTACTTTTTTTTTTCTTTTCCATTTAGAATTCATTATTTGGAAGTGAGAAAGACTTTGGCCAGAGGGGCTGACTTTAGTAAACTGATTTTTTTCTTTGTAGATCCTCGGAAGAAACAGTGAGACAGGATGCACTTTGCCAAACCTTGGGGCAGGGTGCCTGCTTTAGTGAACTGATATTTCATTTTAGTTTTTCTTTGAAATTCCTGAGGGAAAAAGGCTAAAGAAGAAAGCAAGCCTGAAGGAGGTTACCCATCTAAACACATACAACAGAAATTCAGAACAGATTCTTGTTTTGAAGTCTTAAGATTCCCAATTAGAATTCTGGTTTCAAAGAGGTTACTTTCAGTTTCTTTAATCTAATGGAGTCTAAAATTTCATAGACTAAAAAGTATGCTTAAACTAAATTGGCATAATTTAACCATTTGAACATCTGTTAATGGAGACGTGAGATTTACGTGCAAATAGGCCATAATTTTGATTACACATACAATTTATGCAGCTTAGAACGATAGCTGATGGTGGATCTGTGGGCTTCTTATATAGATTACGTATTTTATCACATTAATTGAATTGTAGATTGAACATCATATTATAATCATCATAAAAATATGTTGTTAACATTACTAAGAAATAATAGCAGATAAGCCTGAGAGACTTCATTGAGAACAAATGTAGACAATTTATAAGACTGGGTAGACACAAAATAATGAGTTAAGATTGTTAGAATCTAATTGTGTTTTGAATTAATAATATCTAAAGTGAAGCAATTTCCTGCTTTTACTTCATAGTTCATGATTTTGCAGTTTCACCTACAACTTTATAATTTATATTAAAGAGCCAGAGAGAATAACTAAGAAAATCTTGGAATTAATACTGGGAAAATAAATCATAGCCATGCTTCAGAAGCACATGCTCCCTCCAGGACTGGATTTAAGCTAAATTGTGAAAATGTTTCCTTTAAGTATGTCTTATAACCAATGTCACATATTATGTAAGAGCCTACAAATGGTATTTGCCAAAATATTGGGAAAGTCCAAAAATATTGATACAACATACACCCAGAAGCTAGATGATTCTGGGGATTCCCTACATAAAACATTCATTTATTTAACTGGAGAAAAGAGTTCCAGAACAACAACAACAAAAATACCTTAAGCCAAAAGAGCAATTTATATTATGTGAACTGTACACAACCTGAGAATGTGTAGAAGGACACTATTCCATGGAAAATGGGATCTAGTTTCAAACAACAATTAATGAACCCTGGAAAATTCCTGAGTTTCCATTTTTTCTTCTTGCACCCCATCCAGTTTCCACCTCATCATTCAACATAAACAGATATTATGAAGAGAAATAATGGCCCCTCTGTCCCTAAAATGGACATATTAAGTCACTTTTCTTGAATTTTCCACTATAATAATACCAATGACGCACTCTTCCTCTGGATACCTTCTCTTCAATTAGCTTCTATAATATTCCCTTAGTTTTCTTTCTATTTCTATTTCTATGGCTATTTCTTCTTTACAAACTCATCTTTCTGTAACAGGTCCTTAGTGAAGGATTTCTTCAAGGCTAAGACATAGGTTTTATTTTCACTTTATATGCTCTCTCTCTCTTGGTATTCCTAGGCACGCTAATAAACGTTATCATCAAAGGGCAATTAGACGACTCCCAAATTACGTCTCCACATATAAACCCTCTTCTTAGATCCAGGGCAATACATTAAGCTACCTTCTTAACATCTCTCCCAAGATAATTCAAATTCCAAAATAATTCAAACATAATTCAAAGATAATTTGATATCTAAAAAATCAACAGGCATAAGTGTACAACCATGCCCTTCCACTATCAAACTTGGTCTTTACCAATGTTCCCCAAACCACTACACATCACTTCCACACATGTAGTTGAGAAAGTTAAACTCAGAAATCCTTCGTGATACTTTCAAATCCCTTGAAACATTTAATATATCCATTGGCTTCTTGTATTTATTTACTTTTTATTTTATTTTATTTTTAACATCTTTACTGGAGTATAATTGCTTTACAATCATGTGTTACTTTCTGCTGTATAACAAAGCGAATCAGCTATACATATACTTATATCCCCATATCTCCTCCCCCTTGCGTCTCCCTCCCACCCTCCCTACCCTACCCCTCTAGGTGGACACAAAGCACAGAGCTGATCTCTCTGTGCTATGTGGCTGCTTCCCACTAGCTCTCTATTTTACATTTGGGAGTGTATGTAAGTCCATGCCACTCTCGCACTTCGTCCCAGCCTACCCTTCCCTCTTCCCGTGTCCTCAAGTCCATTCTATACGTCTGCGTCTTTATTCTGTCCTGCCCCTAGGTTCTTCAGAACGGTTTTTTTTTTTTTAATTCCATATATATGTGTTAGCATATGGTATTTGTTTTTCTCTTTCTGACTTCACTCTGTATGACAGTCTCTAGGTCCATCCACCTCATTACAAATAACTCAGTTTCTTTTCTTTTTATGGCTGAGAACTATTCCATTGTACATATGTGCCACATCTTCTTTACCTATTCATCTGTCGATAGACACTTAGGTTTCTTCAATGTCCTGGCTATTCTAAATAGAGCTGCAACGAACACTGTGGTACATGACTCCTTTTGAATTATGGTTTTCTCTGGGTATATGCCCAGTAGTGGGATTGCTGGGTCATATGGTAGTTCTATTTTTAGTTTTTTAAGGAACTTCCATACTGATCTCCATAGTGGCTGTATCAATTTACATTTGTGTAAATGTACAAGTGCAAGAGGGTTCCCTTTTATCTACACCCTCTCCAGCATTTATTGTTTGTAGACTTTTTGATGATGGCCATTCTGACAGGTGTGAGGTGATACCTCATTATAGTTTTGATTTGCATTTCTCTAATGCTTAATGATGTTGAGCATTCTTTCATGTGTTTGTTGGCAATCTGTATATCTACTTGGGAGAAATGCCTATTTAGGTCCTCTGCCCATTCTTGGATTGGGTTGTTTGTTTTTTTCACATTGAGCTGCATGAGCTGCTTGTAAATTTTGGAGATTAATCCTTTGTCAGTTGCTTCATTTGAAAATATTTTCTCCCATTCTGAGGGTTGTCTTTCATTTTGTTTATGGTTTCCTTTGCTGTGCAAAAGCTTTTGAGTTTCATTAGGTCCCATTTGTTTATTTTTGTTTTTATTTCCATTTCTCTAGGAGGTGGGTCAAAAAGGATCTTGCTGTGATTTATGTCATACAGTGTTCTGTCTATGCTTTCCTCTAAGAGTTTTACAGTGTCTGGCCTTACATTTAGGTCTTTAATCCATTTTGAGTTTATTTTTGTGTATGGTGTTAGGGAGTGTTCTAATTTCATTCTTTTACATGTAGCTGTCCAGTTTTCCCAGCACCACTTATTGAAGAGGCTGTCTTTTCTCCATTGTATATTCTTGCCCCCTTTATCAAAAATAAGGGGACCATATGTGTGTGGGTTTATCTCTGGGCTTTCTACCCTGTTCCAAAGATCTATATTTCTGTTTTTGTGCCAGTACCATACTGTATTGATTACTATAGCTTTGTAGTATAGTCTGAAGTCCAGGAGCCTGATTCCTCCAGCTCCGTTTTTCTTTCTCAAGATTGCTTTGGCTATTCGGGGCCTTTTGTGTTTCCATACAAATTGTGAAATTTTTTGTTCTAGTTCTGTGAAAAATGCCAGTGGTAGTTTGATAGGGATTGCACTGAATCGGTAGATTGCTTTGGGTAGTATGGTCAGTTTCACAATGTTGATTCTTCCAATCCAAGAACATGGTATATCTCTCCATCTGTTTGTATCATCTTTAATTTTTATCATCCATGTCTTATAGTTTTCTGCATACAGGTCTTTTGTCTCCTTAGGTAGGTTTATCCCTAGGTATTTTATTCTTTTTGTTGCAATGGTAATTGGGAGTGTTTCCTTAATTTCTCTTTCAGATTTTTCATCATTAGAGTATAGGAATGCAAGAGATTTCTGTATATTAAATTTTGTGTCCTACTACTTTACCAAATTCATTGATGAGCTCTATTAGCTTTCTGGTAGCATCTTTAGGATTCTCTATGTATAGTATCATGTCATCTGAAAACAGTGACAGTTTTACTTCTTCTTTTCCGATTTGGATTCCTTTTATTTCTTTTACTTACCTGATTGCTGTGGCTAAAACTTCCAAAACTATGTTGAATAACAGTGGTGAGAGTGGGCAACCTTGTCTTGTTCCTGATCTTAGTGAAAATGGTTTCAGTTTTTCACCATTGAGAACGATGTTGGCTGTGGGTTTGTCATATATGGCCTTTATTATGTTGAGGTAAGTTCCCTCTATGCTTACTTTCTGGAGGGTTTTTTATCATAAATGGGTGTTGAATTTTGTCGAATGCTTTTTCTGCATCTATTGAGATGATCATATGGTTTTTCTCCTTCATTTTGTTAATATGGTGTATCACATTGATTGATTTGCGTATATTGAAGAATCCTTGCATTCCTGGGATAAACCCCACTTGATCTTGGGGTTTTTTGATCCTTTTAATGTGCTGTTGGATTCTGTTTCCTAGTATTTTGTTGAGGATTTTTGCATCTATGTTTATCAGTGATATTGGCCTGTAGTTTTCTTTTTTGTGTGACATCTTTGTCTGGTTTTGTTATCAGAGTGATGGTGGCCTCATAGAATGAGTTTGGGAGTGTTCCTCCCATTTTGGAAGTGTTTGAGAAGGAGAGGTGTTAGCTCTTCTCTAAATGTTTAGTAGAATTCACCTGTGAAGCCATCTGGTCCTGGGCTTTTGTTTGTTGGAAGATTTTTAATCACAGTTTCAATTTCAGTGCTTGTAACTGGTCTGTTTATATTTTCTATTTCTTCCTGGTTCAGTCTCAGAAGGTTGTGCTTTTGTAAGAATTTGTCCATTTCTTCCAGGCTGTCCATTTTATTGGCATATAGTTGCTCGTAGTAATCTCTCACGATCCTTTGTATTTATGCAGTGTCAGTTGTTACTTCTCCTTTTTCATTTCCAATTCTATTGATTTGAGTCTTCTTACTTTATTTCTTGATGCATCTGGATAGTGGTTTATCAATTTTGTTTATCTTCTCAAAGAAATTTTCATCCTAAAGACATCTCAAATCCATTAATTTCTTTCTATCCAAAGTGTATCTATCATAGCTCAACTTTTCTTCACATGTTTTCCTTAAATGGTATTCCCACAACACCTCTGCCATCCCCCGTCTATTCTCCCAACTGCTCATAAGTGATCTCTGTCTCTTTGCTTGGGATTTTGCATTTTTGTTTCCACCCTAGTTTTACTGAGGTATAACTGACATATTACATCATGTAAATTTAAAGTGTATAATGTGGTGATCTGATGTATGTATACTTTGTGAAATGATTACAACAATAAAGTTTGTTAATCCATCACCTCACATAGTTATCGTGTGTGTGTGTGTGTGTGTGTGTGTGTGTGTGTGAGAGAGAGAGAGAGAGATGAGGGCATTTAAGATCTACTTTCTTAGTAAATTTCAAGTTTACAGTACAGTATTGTTAATACGTATAACAAGCTATCAATTAGAGTTTCAGAACTTATAACTGGAAATTTGCACCCTTTAACACACATCTCCCCATCTCCCCCACCCCCTGTCCCTGACAACCACCAATCTACTCTGTTTCTATGAGATCAGGTGTTTTTTGTGTTTTTTTTTTTTTTTGATTCCACTTATAAGTGAGATCACAGAGAATTTGTCTTTCTTTGTCTGATTTATTTCACTCAGCATAATGTCCCCTAGGTTTATCCATGTTGTCCCAAATGGCAAGATTTCATTCTTTGTTATGGCTGAATAATATTCCATTATGCATAGATACATACATACACACATAGATATAGATATACATGCCACATTTTATTTATGTATTAATTTGTCAACAGACACAGGTTGTTTCCGTATCTTGGCTATTGTAAATAATGCTGCAATAAACGTGGGGGAGTAGATATCTCTTTGAGATACTAATTTTGTTTCCTTTGGATATGTACCCAGAAATGGGATTACTGGATCATGTGGTAGTTTTATTTTTTTGAGGAACCTCCATACTGTTTTCCATAATGGCTACCCCAATTTATATTCCCACCAACAGTGCACAAGTATTCCCTTTTCTCCATGTCTTCTACAACACTTGGTATCTGTTGACTTTTTGATAGTAGCCATCCTAACAGGTGTGAGGTGCTATTTCATTGTGGTTTTGATTTGCATTTTCCTGACGATTAGCGATGTTGAACACCTTTTCATGTACCTATTGACCATCTGCACATCTTCTTTGGAGAAATGTCTATTCAGGTCCTTTGCCCATTTTCTAATTGGATTATTTGTTTGTTTGTTTGTTATTGAGTTGTAAAAGTTCTTTATATATTTTTTATATTAACCCCTTATCAGAAATATGGTTTGCAAATATTTTCTCCCATTCCATAGGTAGCCTTTTCATTTTTTGTTGGTTGTTTGTTTTGCTGTGCAGAATCTTTTCACTTTGATGTAGTTCTACTTGTTTATTTTTGTTTTTGTTGCCTGTGGTTTGGTGTCAAAATTTAAAAACACATTGCCAAGACCAAGAACTAGGAGTTTCTTCCATATGTTTTCTTATAGGTGTTTTATGATTTTAGGTTTTACATTTAAGTCTGTAATCCTTTTCAAGTTAAGTTTTATGAGTGGTGCAAGATAGGGGTCTAGTTTAATTCTTTAGCATGTGGATATCCAGTTTTCCCAATACCATTTATTGAAGAGACTATCATTTCCCCAATGTGTGTTTTTGGTGCCCTTGTCAAAATTAGATGACCACATACGTGTGGATTTATTTCTGGCCTCTCTACTCAGTTCCATTGGTCTATGTGTCTGTTTTTAATGCCAGTACATACTGTTTTGATTACTATAGCTTTGTACTATAGTTTGAAATAAGTAATTGTGATGCTTCCAGTTTTGTTCTTCTTTCTCAAGATTGCTTTGGCTAATTATGGTCCTTATGTTTCCATAAGAATGTTAAGATAATTTTTCTATTTCTTTGAAAAATGCCACTGGTATTTGGTAAGGATTGCATAGACTATATAGATCACTTTGGTAATATGGACATTTTTACAATATAAGTTCTTCCAATCCATAAACATGTGATATCTTTTCATTTATTTGTGTCTTCCTCAATTTCTTTCATCGATGCCATAGTTTTCAGTGTACTGGTCTTTCACCTCCTTGGTTAAATTTATTCCTAGGTATTTTATTGTTTTTAATGATATTGTAAATGTGATTGTCTTATTTCTTTTTCAGATAGTTCCTTATTAATGTATAGAAATGCAACTAATTTTTGCATGTTGATTTTATATCCTGTAACTTTACTGAAAATTTTTTTGGTGGATTCTATAGGATTTTCTATGTGAAGTATCATGTCATCTGGAAACAGAGACACCTTTACTTCTTCCTTTCCAACTTTCATGCCTTTTATTTACTTATTTACTTTTCTTGCCTGATTGCTCTGGCTAGGACTTCCAATACTATGTTGAATAAAAGTGGCAAGAGTGTGCACCCTTGCATTGTTCCTGATCACAGAGAAAAAACTTTCAGCTTTTCACCATTGAGTATGATGTTAGCTGTGGGCTTGTCATATATGGCCTTTATTATGTTGAGGTACATTCTTTCTATACCCAATTTTTTGAGAGTTTTTATCATGAAATGATTTTGAATTTTGTCAAATGTTTTTTCTGCACCTACTGAGATGATCATATGATTTTTATCTTTCATTCTGTTAATGTCCATATCACATTTAGTGGTTTATATATGTTGAACCCTCCTTCACCAGGGATCTAAAAGCAGAAACATGACTGTCTCACATCCACACTGACAAATCTTTGTTATGCTCTCAGATGATTTGCTTTTAAAATGTTTAAATACAAATAGTATGATATACATGTGAATAAATTAACCTCGTTTACAGTTTAGAGTTGTTAGTTAGCATTTGAAGTACACTAATCAGAAATGCACACTTCAGGAATGGTTACATATGCACCTGACATTTAACCATAGAAATATATATCAGAGGGTTTAATTAGCATGAAGAATGTTAGAAACAATTTTTCACTGATAATATGAGTTGTATTCAAGATACATGGTTCACTAGAAATGTTATATTAGGGCTAATACTCTTGCATTAATGAAGAATGAAAATCTCGCAAGCATAGTAGCCTGATAAACTGGGAACAGCCCTTTAGTTCTAGAGTTCTATTGGCCCTGAGTTTATCTACTGTATGCAGAATTCTACTATGTAATTAAACAATCCGGTTGGCTGTTCCTGCATTTAAAAAGAATATCATCGGCCTTGTTTTAATGTAAGAAGTATGCCAAAGTGTCTAAGGATAGTGCCTGAATTTCTGTTCTCATGGCTTCTTTCTATTCAATTCCATATATCTGATAGTATTAAATAGAAGAATGTCTTTCATAATAATACCATCCATGTGAACAACCTACTCAAACTATTAGTGAATACAAATATTTACCAAAAGAACCTGACAATGGTGAAAGGCCAAATTGTTTTAGGTCAGGACACAGTACCACTCAATAGTTTCTTATTACTTTTAAGATAAAGACTTACATCTTTGATATGACTATCCCAGTCTGCTTGGGCTGCCATGAAAAAATACCATGGATTGCATGACTTAAACAACAGAATTTTATTTTCTTACAGTTCTGGAGGCTGGAGATTCTAAGACCAAGGCCCAGCAGGGTTTGTTTTCTGGTGAGGGCTCTCTTCCTGACTTATAGACATCTACTTCCTTGTGTGTCCTCACATGGCAGAGACATAACAAGCTCTGCTATCTTCTTTCTCTTCTTATAAGGACACCAGCCGTATTACATTAGGGCCCCACCCTTATGACCTGACTTAACCTTGATATCCCCATAGGCCCTATCTGCAAAAACAGTCACATTGGGGGTTAGGGCTTCCACATATGGATTTTAGGGAGACACAAACATTCAGTCCATAACAATGACCTATAAGGCTTATATGATCCTTGACCATTTAGTCAGCAACATCTCACACAAATCTTCTATTCACTGCCTGCATTCCAGTTACATGTGGACTTCTTTCAGTTTTTGGAACTCCTATTCCTTCTCTCCACTGTGTTTGTTGAGTTTTCTCCTCTTACTTCATGTAGCCAATTCTAACTCATCCTTCTGTTATGAGCTCAAATTGTTCTCAGAGAGACCTTTATATTTTCTCATTGATTGTTTCAGTTACTTAAAAACAAAACAAAACAAAAACTAGGTCTATGACATGACTCATTTGGAATTTTATTGAAGCACACATATGAATTTTTTACTGTTGGTGGTGGAGTTCGTGGCATGCCATTTAGTGAGTATTTGTATGTCTACTACTTTAGGATCTACTTCTTATGCCAACATTTTCTTTTAACTTCCACTAGAAAATGTGGAAGTTAATTATTATCTTCATTTTAGAGCAGATGAAGTTGAGAAGATTTTATGCTATGCTGTTATTTGTAAATTTGCGTATTTATTGAAATACCAGTAAAAAACCAGACACATTCTCTGGCCTCTAGGAGCTTACACAGGTCACTGGGAAAGAAAGTCATTAAACAACCACAATCAGATACAACTGCAGTATGGGATAAACTCTATAAAATGCCAAGTATTAATAACTTTAAAGTTATTTTATAATCAGTGGGCAGGAAAGACCTTTCTGAGCAAAAGACATTTATGGTGAGATCAGACAATGACTAGAAATGTTCCAGTAGAAGAGAAGGAAGGAAAGTCTAAGAAGGCTCAACACACATGGAGGCCCTGAGGTAGAAACTGAAAGAAGCTCAGTGTGACTGGAGAGTTGTGAACTGGAGGGAAACCAGCACATGAAAGTTAGAAAATGCTGGTAGAAGCCAGTAATGCAGAACTTTGCAAGCCTCAAAGGGATTTTGGATTTTATTTATAAGTACAATACTTTAATTTTTATATATAACCATTAGTTACAGTATTGCTCCATAAAAACTGGGGTACTATTCAATCAGAATTCAGTGAAATTTTTCCTATAGCAATTAAGATAATCTAGTCTAGATATACTGCTGTCTAATGTTCTAAGCTGAGAGTAATAGAGCACAGATAATCTAGAGAAGTGGGTGGTTGTTAGGGCCCTTGAAGACAATCAATCTTCTCTTTCTCAAGAAAACCATTATCTCAGCCATATATTTGCCAGGAATTAGATGACAAGTCAATTCATGTCTCTGCATTCAGGTAAGTGCCTAAACATGCAGACAGTCTCTATGCGTTTTCTGATGAAACTTTAAATATATTTTCATCTCCAGAAGTGAAGGTAACAAAGCTGGTATTACATGAAGAAAAGAATAACGAGGCATTCCACCTCAGCCAAAGAAAAGGAAATTATAAAAATAGCTGTGTGTTGAGTCAAAATCTCTTTCATAGAGTGTTTTAAATTAAGATTTATATTTGCAGTAATGTGGCAGGATACACAGAATTATATCCATCTCGAAGCAGAGGCATAGTGATGGAGGAAGCCAGTCAAATAAGCACAGGAGGTTGGACAGCATTTATTCTGAGATCTTTTCCCCAAAAAGTGAATTGGAACTTCAGTTTTCATGGTTTCATTGTGTGTGGAAACTAGTATCCAAAGCCCAAACCCGTCCAAGGCAGAAATCTGTCTTCTTACAACTGAGATTCTAAAGGATTATATCTTCAGGGAAAGAGTAGGCCAGAAATTACCCACTCTGCAGAAAACTACAAGAAGACTAACTCTGTCAAACCTTGAAACTGCCTAGAGGGCACTGGTTAAAAATGGTGAGTAAGATTTTAGAACCACAAACTGGCTTTTCACAGGTTTACAGCCCAATTTCACATGGTCGTCTGAAAGCCCACAAACTGAGAATATAATTAAGAGAGCCTAGACTCACAGAAGTAAATGTAAATCCTTTCTGGAAGAACACACCTCTACCCCAGATATCAGAGGATTTTCACAATTAAAAGTCTAAGGAAAATGAGCAGCTCATAAACAAAGTACAAAACACAAAAGAAACAAGGCATCACAGGCAAGCACCAGAAGAAATAATAGAAGAAACTGACTCAAGAGTACTTTGGATGATGGAATTATCAGAGTCTCCCTGATAAACATATTTATGACATTTGAATATTTTTTTTAATCTTAAAATATATACTGTGAACAAGAAACTATATAGAATGACTAAGGAGATTTGAAAAGGAACCAAAAAGAATTTCTAAAATATAAATAAAATTAAAAACCCAATGAAAGGGTTTAATGGCAGTTAGTCACAACTAAAGAGAGAATTAGTGAACAAGAAGATAGCTATGAGGAAATTATTCAAAATTCAGCAGACAGAAACAAAGAAAAAAGTATGAAGAAAGGTTTTTGATGTGTTCAGATGCCTAGAAGAGAACTCAGACCACACTGATGAGTGTACATGGCAGCAAACTACAGTAAAATATGCCTTCCAACTGGGCCTCTCAGAGATTTCTTCCTTCTTTTGACCCTTAAAACCAATCTGGCCTTTAATTTCTCAGTCACTTGAGCTGCCTGCAAATCAAACACAGGAAAACTTCGTGGAAGGCAGGTGAGTTACTTACATAGGAAGCTAAGTATTCTCTTAGCAGGGCCTCAGCCCTTGCTCAATCAGAGGCTATTTTTTTCAGTGAGTAGAAAAAGCTTTAAAAAGAATGCTATGCCAGCAGACGTCAGAGCTCCCTGAAAAATTGCCCTTCCTTCTATGTGTACAACTTGCTTGTCAGCAGAACCAGTAGCAGGGGGCCACCTAAATGGTAGCATCTCAAGTGCAATATAGTTTCCTGCTGTTTTCATGCAGCCAAGGTATCCATTAAAGATCTGGCACAGCTTCCAGAGCCACATTAGAAATGGCCTTTACTAAATACACAGTCTCCTCTTCCTTCCACATACAGATTATACTGCTTTAATTGGTCATTCATTCCTACTGTGTTTTCCTAGTCCCAGGAGAGGAGAGAGAGATGAACTATTCCTGTATGTGTTATGGTACCACTGTTTCTTGCTGAGAAAGTATGGATAGAATTAAGGCTGAGAATGCATTTTCCAGAACTACTAGTTTCTTTTACTTTTATGTTTGAAATCTGAATGCTTGGACTCAATATCCAAGCAGTTTGAAACTCAAAGGTTCATTGCTTTGCCCCAGGGAAATACGGATCTCTGCTGGCCAAACATGATGAATTGATTTTTGTTATGCCCTTCTCAGACCTTTGGAAGCATTAGGGAATAAAAATCAAGAGAGCCCAGGAGAGATCAGAAATTCTAACTACAGGTCATAAGTTGTTGAGAAGAGTGAATTACAAAAGACCTAAAAATCCCATCATTTATTAAGGCAACTTACTGATTTCTTTAATCAGGACTGTCATATATTCATCTATTGTCTGTATTTTTTTAAACTACTTCTGAGACTGCAAATAACCACATGAACAGTATGATCCTGGGTGCAGGATCCAGGAAATTCTAGTCTCAGCTCTGCAACCTCATTAACTATGTGATCTTGGGCAGGTTGCAAAATTTCCTTGCTTCATTTTCCTTATATATAAATAAGGATAATGATAACTATTGTAGTCTAAGGGGAAATGGCTTATAAGAGGTTTAATGAGAGTAGGAATAGGTGACAATGGAATACAGTGTCCAACAGAGGAGAACAAAAGGGCTTTTAGCTCTATAATTGCATATTCTAAACTTTATTAAGAAGGCCTGCCCTCTGATTTTTTTCCCACTTAATCAAAAACATTAATAACAGAGAGTCTTTTATTCATATTTGAATTACTAGCACCTATGGAGTATCTTCCATATAAAAGTTCTCAATAAATGTTTGCTGAGTGAATAAATTCTGATAGAGTTAAATCAAGATAGGTGTCCAACTATAGCGCCATACCAGAGATGACAAGGAAATGGGGGTGTATACACCACAGTTTTCATATGTCACATCCATTAAATGGAAACATATACATATAGACATATAGATATATATAACTGCTTGCTCCAGTTTTCTTATGTCACATCAGTTAAATGGAAACATATACATATAGACATATAGATATATATAACTGCTTGCTTCAGTTTTCTTTTCTATAAAGGGTATATATAACTTCATGAACTTAAAAAAGAAATGTCCCATTTCCCCGTTTTGGTGTGTATGTGATCTTTTATGTTAAATGGTCTCAGAGTAGACCCAAGGATAGAATCCTATTCCTACCAATGGTGACTCAGGTGGTTTAGTTAGACTTCAAATTGTCTTTGATATATTTTCCATAGGACTACATTTAAATCTTCAAGCACAAAATAAGGCCTTTTATCCTGCTCCTGACCATTTCTATCAGAGTTCATGAACATATCTTAATTCAACCTAATTTCACCCTAATTTAACAGACTCTATATGTACTTCAATAATTATCTCTCCACCCCTGCCAAATCATAGGAACTTAAGAGGCAAGAGATCCAGCACAAGGCAGGTATGAAGTGTATATTCTATATAATTTCTTCAGTGGAAAATCAAAGTTTCAACTATATGAACTAAGTATGCAGCCACCAGAGAATTCAAATATCATTTATATTTGAAGTTGCATCCACATATGTGTTTATATATAAACATATATGCATATACATATACAGACAAAATAGATAAATGACTAATGACTTCGGCAACAAATTGATTCTCTGCCCAGGTTTTACTTATGTGAGTATCTGAATCTCTTCATGTAGTTCAAATGTAATTTGGCTACACAAAGAAGGTAATTCAAACTCTTGCAGTATATTAGGGAAGACAAAATAGTTTGGAGTTAAAAATATGGCCAATGACAACACACTCAGGACAGCCTCACTCAGAAGTAGGTAACCACCTACATAACTGATTTGAAGTGATCTGAAAGATTACCTTTCCAAAACTGTTTCCTTTCTCTAGCTGCTGCCATGCCTGAATTCTTTCGCATTTTTTTCTTACTATTTAGGATCTTTAAGTGTATATATTAAGACAATGAGTATTATTTAATTTCCTGTTTGCTTAGTTGGTTATCAATTTAATAACAATTATTTAGAAATTTAAAAAGAAAATATTGCCACATCAAATGTATACATTGATTGTCAGATAAACTCTGATTTCAGAAATGTTGCCATGCAAAAAATTCAAAACAATAAAATGCATTTTTTCACTTAAAGAAATGCCAAGGAGCAGAATAGTCAGCTACATTATATGCTTAAGTGGAGAGATCACAATCCAGTACCTGATCTTCATTCACACAGAAAGTCCTTTTTTTCCAACAACTTATGCAGGTTGTTTAGGTTTCAGATGTTTAAACAATACTGCCCAAACTCACGGTCTTAGACACCTGGATGATTTACTGCTAGTGCCTCCTTAGTGCAATACTCAGAGTACCTGACTCAAGGACACCGAATTACTTAAGGAGTCTGTGTGGTGAGCTTTAAGTAAGATTGTTTTTTTTAAATTTTGGATTGTTGAGAGTACAGCACAAGGCATAGACTTAAATGTCCACAGAAGCTAGAAAAAGAATGGAAAAGTAGCAAAGAGGTTAAAGGTTTTCATAAGAATTAGGTAGAAAATTTTTACATTTCAACAAAAATATAGGTATTCTGTTTTCTTGTAGCACATGAAATACAATGTCTATTTTTACACTGATTGGACTTTCCATTCTAGATAGAGATGTGGGCACAGAAAAATATTTCTATATTGTTACAAAGAAAACCCATGGTGTAAGCATGACAAAAATTGAGAACTGACACCATGCTTAATGTTGGGGAGAGATAGGATATGTTGGAAACCGTGGTAAAGTAATGAAATCATATCCTTTCCACAAAAGGAAACTGTATTTCACTGTTGCCTTGTTAGAACTTGAGCTAGGTTTCCAGATCTAATTTTTTAAGAGAAGCTGACCATCTGGATGATGAATGTGAGATATTCTGATTTTCAATAGTAGGTTTAATTTCTAAAAATAAGGGGTAAGGTAAACAAAACACATCTGGGGGCCATATTCAGTCTATGAACTGCTTCTGTAAGATCCTATCTAGAGGAATGTTGCTATGGTCTATACGCTTGTGTCCCCCCAAAATTCATATGTTGAAATCCTAACCCCCAAAAGTAATGGTATTATAAGATGGAGCCTTTGGGAGGTGCTTAGACCATGAAGGTGGAGCCCTCATGAATGGAATTAGTACCTTATAAAAGAGGCTCCAGGGAGATCCCTAGCCCCTTTCACTATGTGAGGACATAGTAAGAAGTTGGTAGCCTACAACCCAGAAGAGGGTCCTTACCCGACCATGCTGGCACCCTAATCTCAGACTTCCAACCTCTAGAACTGTGAAAAATAAATCTCAGAACTTCCAGCCTCCAGAACTGTTGTTTATAAGCTACTCCACATGTAGTATTTTGTTTTGGCAGCCCAAATGGACTGAGAAGGATGTTTCAGCCAGACAATCACTAAACTTGATTTCATGATCCAGAGAAGGCTATACTTCCTATAGTAACTGGAAACATGCACCCTCCTAATTCCCTCATCCCATTTTTCTCTTTGGACTGACCTGGATATTTGCTCTCAGGCTCTGGTTTTCAGGAATCCAGCCCATTAACAGTTTCTAAAAAGTCTGGTAAAGATTTGGTTAGGTTATGCTTTTCATGGTTACTTTTCAGTCAAAACATTCACCTTTTAATGTTTTCAATAGCTCAAATAGCCATTAATCCCTTCTTGAAAGGTGCTTCCAATTTTTGCAGATGGTTCTCTTTGAAGACGCCACCTTCCTTACTTGCGTTGGCTCGCCATACAATTATAACTCATTATCTGAAGACTTGATTCTTCTCTTAATGGCTACTTTCAAAGATTCTGTGCAGGAATTTAAATTTGCCTGACCTTGTCCTCATATCCAGAGAAATTGTACTAACTCCCCATCTCCCTATACTCAGTACTGCTCCAGTACTCTAGTTTTAATTTTTCATGCCTATCACCAATTTTCCACTCTAAATCTTTTGTGGATAGTCTATGTTGGCACAAAGTGGAATACTTGACTTTAAAAGGAAAGTGATATCTGTCTTACCCTTTTTCTGTCTTACCCTTTTCTATCGGTAGACTATTGTCTGTTTCCCCTAATTCCGTGTAAACTATCATTTGCTGGATTGATGGCTATAGATAGTTTACCCATTACTTCTCTTTCCTCCTTCTCTGTTACACACCCTACTCTTCTTTCATATCTCCATCTATTTTGAAAGTTCAATTTTTACCTGGACTTCTCCTCCCCTCAAATCGTATTGCTGGTGGGTAAAAATGGTAGCTGACAATAAACCCTCTTGGGAGTAGTGAAGGCACTATTTTTCCTAGGGTTGATCCTGACTCCAAAAGGAAAACAATTTAAATGTATCAGAGATTTGACAAAATGTAAAATTTACACTTTCACTATTCAATTCACACAGCACGTCATTCACTCAGAAACATATGGCATTATATAAGAAGACACGTTATGTTTACTTTGAAATATAAATAAAAGGTACCATTTAATCAACAAATAGACAACTGATATTTCTATATCTTTGAAATAAAATTAGGCTTCTGTAAGTTTTAATATTCTGATTAGTTACCTCAACTACATAATTACCCCTACTCTAGATATTACATGCGGTACTGCTTGATACTTAAAAATACACTATAAATATACATGGTTTGCTAGTCATTATTTAGTACTATTAAAGATAATGACTTAGAAAAGACAAGCTATATTCTTTATAGGAAAGCACAAATAGGACTTCCAGTATGTTATGAAAAGCCTATTTTATAAGACTATATTTTACAAACCAGAGTATCAGGATTTCTGGAGCCAAATTTTAGCACTACAGTCAAATATTGTTAATGGAATCATGTCTATTCAGTTTGGTGTTCTAATACAATTGCAAAAAGTCACTGTACTTTAGGATGACTTTAAATCTTTCATCATGGAAAGCATAATATCCAGTCTTTAGAATTTTACATTTCCCCGAAGTATACTGAACATAACTATGCACTACTTTTATTAGCATAATCTCTCACTGTTCAGTGATACATATGTCATTTAAATGCTTTTGTCTAATTGGGTCATATTGCAATGAACAGCCTCCTCCATTAAGTATTGATGTATAATAGGAAGCTCCTGAATAATATCTTTTTCTCCACATACAAAGTAAAATCTGTTACAGCAGCAAGATACATAGAGAGCCAAAACCTTCCATTATTTATGATGTCTGCAAGAACAATAGATGGGGTTTAATGGGGCAAAAGTAAGACAAATTAGAACAGAACTTTAGAGGTAGATTTTGGCTCAATATGAAGAAGAGGATTATAAATATTAAAGCTATCTTATAAGGAAACAGGGATCTTGGGAGGTAGTGAGATCCCTGTTATTTGAGGTGTTCAAAGAAGGCTGAAAGTGATGGAAAATTCAAATACTAACCAGGGCAATGGCCACCATTGTTTCCAAGTCATTGTCAAAAGATGAGATGCCAATAACTGGCAATTTTAGAAAAGATAGTAGAATATTTATTTTAACTGGAGAAAATTTATCTAACACATATTTATTTTGTGTTAGGAATTTTTCTATGCCCTGGAGATAAAACAGCAAAAAAGGCATATTTCCTGATTTCATAAAGTTTATAGTCCATTGGAGAAAACTGTCAACAGACAATTACAGACAGGTTGAAAAGCATATGCCCCACAGGTTCTATGACTAGGGGCAGTGAAGGACTATCTAGTAGACAAAGCTCTAGCTTGCAGCATCAGGAAAGCAGGGGACCAAAATTAAAAAAAAAAAAAAGATGCTTTTAAAGGAATCTGCACGTGATATAAAACAGCAAAGCTGTCAGGATAGGATGGCAAAACATAGCTTTTTTTGGACTGACTTTACCATTTCCAGGTAAGGTGTTTGGACTAGATCTTGATGGCCATAAAGGGCCACTGAAGAATTTTAAGCTGGAGAGTAGTCTCATGATATTATAAATTACAGAAAGACAACTACATTCACAAAGTGGAAAGGGGCAGACCCAGAAGCAAGATGAGCACTGGTGTAATAAACTCAGCGGGAAATGATTCAGAGCTTAAGGTGGTGGCAATGGGAACGCAGAGAAGAAGAGCTGATCAAGAAATGTTAGCCTCTCCTGAATTTGGTGACTGACTTATTATAAAGAAGGCAAATAAAAGAGGAGTAATAATGTGTCTTGGATTTCTGTCTCCTTCCTTCAGCAGCTGGAGACGAAGCAATAAAATAAGGCCTTGGACTTCTCCATGTACCCAGGAGGAGCTCAGTAAAGATTGTGAACCACATCCCTTACCTGCACCCTACAAAAGCAAGAGAGGCTCTCCAAGAATCCTATCTCACATATTCAGGGTTACTCTTGATTACCATACAATAGCTAGTTTAAAATTTAAGTACCATAGACTTTTCCTTCTTTTAACCTACATGTTAACAAGTAATCTGCAACAGGTGGCAGTAAGGTGGTCCTAGTCAACCTTATTTTTAAGGCAACATCCCAATTTCTTCTTACCATTTATGCCCTTCCTCTGGATGCATATTAAATACAAACATGTTACAGATACAGAAAGACTTTTGCATTACTCAGAGTAAATACAATGTGTATGTGAATTAGTAAGCTTAAGTGATGGAGAAAAGCTAGTCCAAATGGAACTAAGAATACTAAGCTGTTTTAAAGATGTATTTTCTGACTCTGAGAACTATACTTTTTGAAAATTTTACTCCTTGGGAGAAAAAACATGAATCTTGAATACAATTACCCTACTGTTAACAGACTCTTGATCCCGTGCACATGGAAATCCAACTGCTAGGTTGAAAGACAAAGTCATATAGTAGCTCACTTAATATCTACATAATTGAAAATTAAGAGTTTTTAGAAAATCTTGGTTCGATGTGTCAAAATCCACTGATGTAGAGTGACCCTTTCCTAAAATTCATCCCCTTGCAAGGTAAGAATAAAGCCTGAGGAATTATTTTGGCAACTTAGAAGACCATAGTTTCATTAGAATTCAAGAGGATATATATCTTATGTCAGCTTGGACTGCTATAACAAAATACCATAAGAAGGTGGATTAAATAACAGACATTTATTTCTTATAATTCTAGAGGCTGGAAAGTCAAAGATCAAGGTGCTGACCAGTTCAGTTCCTGGTGGGAGCCCTCTTCCTGGCCTGCAGATTGCTGCCTTCTCACTGTGCCCTCTCATTTCACAGAGAGAGCTCTGGTCCTCCTCCTTGTAAGGACATTAATCCCATCAAGGAAGCCACACCTTCATGATCTCATCTAAATATAATTACCAATCCTCAACAAAATACTAGCAAACAGAATCCAACAGCACATTAAAAGGATCATACACCATGATCAAGTGGGGTTTATCCCAGGAATGCAAGGATTCCTCAATATATACAAATCAATCAATGTGATACACCATATTAACAAACTGAAGAATAAAAACCATATGATCATCTCAATAGATGCAGAAAAAGCTTTTGACAATATTCAATACCCATTTATGATAAAAATCCTCCAGAAAGTAGGCACAGAGGGTACTTACCTCAACATAATAAAGGCCATATATAACAAACCCACAGCCAACATCGTCTTCAGTGGTGAAAAACTGAAACCATTTTCACTAAAATCAGGAACAAGACAAGGTTGCCGACTCTCACCACTGTTACTCATCATTGTTTTGGAAGTTTTAGCCACAGCAATCAGAGAAGAAAAAGAAGTAAAAGGAATCCAAATTGGAAAAGAAGAAGTAAACCTGTGACTGTTTGCAGATGACATGATACTATACATAGAGAATCCAAAAGATGCCCCCAGAAAACTACTAGAGCTAATCAATGAATTTGGTAAAGTATCAGGATACAAAATTAATGCACAGAAATCTCTTGCATTCCTATACACTAATGATGAAAAATCTGAAAGTGAAATTAAGGAAACACACCCATTTACCACTGCAACAAAAAGGATAAAATACCTAGGAATAAACCTACCTAAGGAGACAAAAGACCTGTATGCAGAATACTATAAGACATTGATGAAAGAAATTAAAGATGATACAAACAGATGGAGAGATATACCATGCTCTTGGATTGGAAGAATCAACATTGTGAAAATGACCATACTACCCAAAGCAATCCACAGATTCAATGCAATCCTATCAAACTACCACTGGCATTTTTCACGAACTAGAACAAAAAATTTCACAATCTGTATGGAAACACAAAAGACCCCAAATAGCCAAAGCAATATTGAGAAAGAAAAACGGAGCTGGAGGAATCAGGCTCCTGGACTTCAGACTATACTACAAAGCTACAGTAATCAAGACAGTATGGTACTGGCACAAAAACAGAAATAGAGGTCTTTGGAACAGGGTAGAAAGCCCAGAGATAAACCCACGCACATATGGTCACCTTATTTTTGATAAAGGGGGCAAGAATATACAATGGAGAAAAGACAGCCTCTTCAATAAGTGGTGCTGGGAAAACTGGACAGCTACATGTAAAAGAATGAAATTAGAACACTCCCTAACACCATACACAAAAATAAACTCAAAATGGATTAAAGATCTAAATGTAAGGCCAGACACTATAAAACTCTTAAAGGAAAACATAGGCAGAACACTGTATGACATAAATCACAGCAAGATCCTTTTTGACCCACCTCCTAGAGAAATGGAAATAAAAACAAAAATAAACAAATGGGACCTAATGAAACTCAAAAGCTTTTGCACAGCAAAGTAAACCATAAACAAAACGAAAAGACAACACTCAGAATGGGAGGAAATATTTGCAAATGAAGCAACTGACAAAGGATTAATCTCCAAAATTCACAAGCAGCTCATGCAGCTCAATATCAAAAAAACAAACAAGCCAATCCAAAAATGGGCAGAAGACCTAAATAGACAATCCTCCAAAGAAGATATACAGATTGCCAACAAACACATGAAAGAATGCTCAACATCATTAATCATTAGAGAAATGTAAATCAAAACTATAATGAGGTATCACCTCACACCAGTCAGAATGGCCATTGCCAAAAAATCTACAAATAATAAATGCTGGAGAGGGTGTGGAGAAAAGGGAACCCTCTTGCACTGTTGGTGGGAATGTAAATTGATACAGCCACTATGGAGAACAGTATGGAGGTTCCTTAAAAATTAAAAATAGAACTACCATATGACCCAGCAATCCCACCACTGTGCATATACCCTGAGAAAACCATAATTCAAAAAGAGTCATGTACCACAATGTTCATTGCAGCTCTATTTACAATAGCCAGGGGGCTTCCCTGGTGGCGCAGTGGTTGAGAGTCTGCCTGCCAATGCAGGGAACACGGGTTCGAGCCCTGGTCTGGGAAGATCCCACATGCCGCGGAGCAACTAGGCCCGTGAGCCACAATAACTGAGCCTGCGCGTCTGGAGCTTGTGCTCCGCAACAAGAGAGGCCGCGATAGTGAGAGGCCTGCGCACCGTGATGAAGAGTGGCCCCCACTTGCCGCAACTAGAGAAAGCCCTCGCACAGAAACGAAGACCCAACACAGCCAAAAATAAATAAATAAATTAATTAAAAAAAAAAAAAAATTACAATAGCCAGGACATGGAAGCAACCTAAGTGTCCATCGACAGATGAATGGATAAAGAAGATGTGGCACATATGTACAATGAAATAGTACTCAGCCATAAAAAGAAATGAAATTGAGTTATTTGTAGTGAGGTGGATGGATCTAGAGTCTGTCATACAGAGTGAAGTAAGTCAGAAAGAGAAAAACAAATACCGTATGCTAACACATATATATGGAATCTAAAAAAAAAAAAAATGGTCATGAAGAACCTAGGGGCAGGACGGGAATAAAGACACAGACCTACTAGAGAATGGACTTGAGGACACGGGGAGGGGGAAGGGTAAGCTGGGACAAAAAGAGAGTGGCATGGACATATATACACTATGAAATGTAAAACTGATAGCTAGTGGGAAGCAGGCCGCATAGCACAGGGAGATCAGCTCGGTGCTTTGTGACCACCTAGAGGGGTGGGATAGGGAGGGTGGGAGGGAGGGAGATGCAAGAGGGAAGAGATATGGGGATATATGTGTATGTACAGCTGATTCACTTTGTTATAAAGCAGAAACTAACACACCATTGTAAAGCAATTATACTCCAATAAAGATGTTAAAAATAAATAAATAAATAAATATTATTACCTCCCAAAGGCCCTACCTCCAAACATCATCACGTCAGGGGTTAAGGCTTTAGCATAAGAATTTCGGGTAAATGTAGACATTCAGTCTGTTCTGCCCCTGGCCTCCCAAAGTTCATGTCATTTTCACATACAATACGCTTTCCTTCCATCCCAACAGTCCCCAAAGTCTTAACTCGTTCCAGCATCAACTCGAAAATCTGAAGTCCAAAGTTTCATTTTAGTATCATCTAAATCAAATATGGATGAAACTTGAGGTATTATTTACCCTGAGGCAAAATTTCTCTCCAGCTGTGAACCTGTGAAACCACAGAAAGTTATGTACTTCCAAAATACAACTGTGGGACAGACAAAGGATAGACATTCTCATTCCAAAAGAAAGCAAAAGGAAAGAAGGAAAAGGTGATGGGTCCCAAGAAAGTGCAAAATCTAGCAAGGTGAATTCCAACAGATCTTAAGGCTTGAGAATAATCCTCTTTGGTTTGATGCTCTGCCCTCCAGGCTCACTGGGGTGGTAGTCCTGTCTCCATGGCACTGCCCCAAAGTTCTGCAGGGTGGTCCTGGCCCCAAGGCTTCAAATGGAGGTCATTTGGTCTATTGACACCAAGGCAGTGTCCCATCTCTAAATCACTTTCAGGGTAATTTTTTCCTCTTTTTGAAGAATAGCGCACGTTCACAGCTGAATAACTCTATATTCTCAACCTTGTCAAATCCAGAGTCCAACAGTCTTCCTTCATTTCATCCCATCTCTGCCCCCTTCAGTTCAAATTGGCAGAGCTTCTGCACGTGTAATTCCATAAGCTGTCTCTGTCACTTTATCAAGTGATAGTCCAGCCACACCCTTGGTTCTCTTCAGAACATGATTTCTCAGTCTTGCAACAAAATTAGGCTGAGAATTTTCCAGTCTTCAAGTTCTGGTTCCTATTGCTTAACAATCCCTTGTTCAATTCATTTCTCTTTCTTTGCAGTTTACCAAGTTGCTCCTTTAACACCTTGCTTAGAAATCTCCTCAGCTAAATATCCAATTTCATCACTCACAAGTTTCATCTTCCATAACACACTAGAACACAGTTCAGGGAAGTTCCTTGCCACTTGATAACAAGGATCACCTTTCCTCCTGTGTCCAATAACATATTCCTCATTTCCATCTCAAAACTCACCAGAATTGCCCTTAACATCCAAATTTCTAGTATGTACCTCAAAACTCTTCCAACCTCTACCCAATTCCAAAGCTGCTTCCGTACAGTCAACTATTTGTTACAGCAGCTCCCCACTCCTAATACCAAAATCTGTCTTAGTCAGCTTGGGCTGCTATAACAATATACCATATACTGAGTGGAAAAAATTTATTTCTTAACAATAGACATTTATTTCTTACAATTCTGGAGGCTGGGAAGTCTAAGATCAAGGTGCTGGACAATTTGGTTCATGGTGAGAGCCCCCTTCCTGGCTGGCAGACTGCTGCCTTCTCACTGTGTCCTCACATGTGGAGAGAGAGTGAGACCTGGTCTCTTCTTTTTTATCAGGACACTTCTTTTTATCAGGACACTCATTCTTCATGGGGGCTCTATGCTCATGACCTTCTATAAATGTAATTATGTCCCAAAGGCTCCACCCCCTAATACCAATAACCTCAATAATATTGAGGGTTAAAGCTTCAACAGATGAATTTTCGGGAGACACAAACATTCAATCTATAACAGCATATGTGGGAGTATCAAGAAAGACCTCAAAATATTCATTTAACAAATATTTATTGTGCCTATTATATGCCCAGGTATTGTGTATACAGAAGTGAACAAACAAAACAAAATTTTCTGCAGTGTTATAGCATACATTCAAATGGGGGAGGAGAAAACAACCAACAAAATATGTCCTCTCATATAACAGAGATGGAAAATGCTATGGAGAAAAACAAGAGGGATGGGCACAGGGACTACAGGTAGTGTAATGTGGAACTGGGTGCTGAAGAAAAGCCTCACTGAAAAGACAGGATTTGAGCAAAGGCCTAACAGGAAGTGAGAGAGTAAACAATGTGGCTAACTGGATGAAAAAGGTTCACGATAGAGGCAAAAGCAGGTAAAAATCCTCACAGCACAGTGATCTTCACATATTCCAAAAACAACAGAGGCCAGTGTGGCTGAATGGAAGTAAACAAGTGAGAGAGAGAGTAGGTAGACTTTAGAAAGGAAATAAGAGACAAGATTAGGTATGGGCTTACAAGCCATTTTAAGGATTTTGGTCTACCTCTAAATGAGTTGGGAGCTAATGAAAAGTAATGAGCAAAAGAATGACATTTCAATTGTCATTTCAAAATATGACTGCCGTGTGAAAATAGGCTATGGAGGAGTAAAGGTGGAGGCAGGGAGGTTCTTTTAAGTCCACCCATTAAATAACTGTGGTTTAGACTAGGATAGGAGCGATGTAGGAAATAACAAGTGTCAGGATTATGGATATACTTTTGAAGTAGAGCTAATAGGACTTCCTGATTGGAATGTGGGGATAATGATAAAGAGAAGAATCAAGGATGATTCCATGTTTTTAGCCAGAGCAAATGAAAGGGTGGCACTCATAGGGAAGCATCAGGAGTATTTGGGGAAAGAATAGGGATTTCGTTTTGGAAATGTTAGGTTTGAGATGTCTGCTAGTCATCCAATTAAAAATATTGAGCAAACACTCAGATATGTAGGTTGGGAGTACAAGGAAAGATTGGGCTAGATATAGAAATTAGGGAGTCCTTAGCACACAGGTGGTATTTTAGTCAGCTCTGCAGCAGTTGCAACCCCTTCTCCAAATCTCTTTGGGTTAAAACAACACATATTTATTTCTCATTCACATTACTTCTTGGTAGCTATATGGGCTTCATGCTGCACTTCTGTTTCTGTCTTCTTATTCCAGCACCCTGGCTGAAGAAGAACCTATTTCTGAGACATATTAGTTTTATTTCTTATGGGAAAAACAAGAGAGCAAGAGTGCGGACAGGTAAAGCTTCCGGTTGGAACTGGCATACTATTACTTCCACTCACATTTCATTGGCCTAACACAATCACATGATCAAGCCAGAGAGAGGAGTAGTGATACATACTGTACTTACAGGAGGCACTATTCAATGCTAGCCAGGCTACAAGAGAAAAGAATGTGACATCTTGTTGCAGGGACACAGGGAATGAGTGACTGAGTGCAATGGTATAGTGTATCACAGATTATATATTTGTATTTAAAACCTCAAGACTAGATGAGATCACCAAATAAGTGAGTATAGCAAAAGAAGCAAAATTATCAAGGACTGAGCCCAGGCTCATTCTATCATTAGAAGGATGACTAGATGAAAAACCGATAAAAGAGACTGAGAAAAAGCTACCGCTAAAATAACAAAGCAGAAGAGTGTGGTCAACTGGAAAGCAAGTATAGAGGGAATTTCAAGGAAAAGAGCATTATTATTTGTGTCAAAAGTCAATGACAAGTTAATGGGAACTGACAAATGACCACTGGATTTAGGAATTTGGAAGACTTTGGACTTAAACAAGGAAATTTCAGTGTAGTGAAAGGGAGTGATAGCCTGAATGCAATGGTTTTAAGAAAAAATGGAAGAAGTACAAATGAGTATAGCCAGCATGGATTATTCGTGAGAAATTCTGCTTTTAACAAAGAACAAATAAATGAGTCAGTAACTGAAAGGTAAAGTGAGGTAAAGGGAAAATGCATGTATACATGTGTGTGTGGGTGTTTTAAATAATAGAGAATAATAGCATTTATGTCTTCTGATTGGGAATGATCCAGCAGAGAGAGAGAGGGAAAAAAACGAATGCAGAAAAGAAAGGAGAAAATTGCTAGAACAAGGTCCTTAACTAGATAAGAGCAAAGGGATCCTGGGTACAAATGGAGGGGCTGGTTTCAGAGTGGCACTTAGAAAAGTCATCCATATCATAAGAATGCAGGCAGAATATGTGGGTACAGATGCTGGCAGGTAAACTTCAATTTTCTCAAGAAATGCACAGGGCTGTAAAGGAAGAATCAGTAGACTAGGAAAAGCAGAATATCATGGTAGAGCAAGACACTGCATGGCTTTAGTTAGTGGTTCAGTCCTTAAATAGCCATTTGCCTAAAAGCAAATTACCAAACTTCTCTATGCCTCGATTTCTTCAGTGGTAGATGGAGATAATACTGACACCAAATGAATAAATTTGAAAAGGATTAAATGACACAATGTATCTATTTTCCAATATATTTCCCAATAAAATATAACCTCCATGAGGACAGGAATTTCCATCTTTTTTTTTTTTCCTTTTTTATGTTATATCCCTAGTGTTCGTGTCCAAGACTTAGTAGGCATACATAACACTTGAAAAGTACTTACATGGTACCTGACATACAGTAAGTGTTCAAAAAGTGTGACCTATTATTATTACCACCAGTTACTAATTTTAACAGCATCTTCATTGATTCAGAGTGAAATGATTCATTCCATGATAAAGACAAGGGACCTTTCCCTGTGGTTAATGTGTGTGTGAGATTGGGGGAGAGTGGGTGTGAAAGATGTGATCTAAAAATCAAGCTCTGTAATAGATTGAAAACTTCCAGATTCTTTCTCAGGAGTATCCATGAACAAGGCTAAAACCTTTCCTATCACTATCCTTATTACTGTTTATATTTCTCCTAAAGGGAGTTATAGTATCTGCTATTCTCATTAATTTTTCTTTTTCAATACATAGTAACCATTACAATAACATGCATTCGGCAAACCGAGCTATCTTCTGAATTGTCTAGGCTATCAGTATTTTCTCCTGGTAGTACTGTAGTTACAGGTAAATGCATGCAGATCTTGAGTTTCATTGTTTTTCATGACTACCCAACCAAAATGTTTGTTGACTAGTAAAACAAGAAAAATAAACACCGTATATCAAATTCAATTATGAATGACCTACTTAAACAGTCTCCCACTGTTACACTCGAATTTAAAAATGTGCATTTGGTGTTAATGTGGGAGATGATTAAGCATATAGAATCAGTAGACATTTTTAAACGTAGCTTATATCTTGCATATTTAATCACATCAACTGATGATCCATTGAATAATTTGATATATCAATTAGCTCCATCAGCATTAAAATATTTGCTAGTATTTTTAGCATTTGTTAATTCAGCTAGTAGAATAATCAATGAAATTAAACTTTCACTGCAGAAATTCAAGAGTCCATCTGCCTATTTTATTCAACTGCAAGACCCATCTTCTCAAATAACAATATTTTATATAGCAGGCACATGTTCTTATTCAATAACACCGAGTTTTCATAACTGCATACATTCAAAAATACTATATTAAACACAGATATTACTCTTGCATTGTAGATACTGGAAACGTTTACATTCATTGATATAATTCTTTTGACAAAAAACATGGCTTTTACCAAGAAGAATTAGGTAGTCATTCACTTAAGAAGCCACAAATGTTTATTGAATAACCAATGCTACTAGATATACTTCATCCAAAACTTATCTGCCAAAACTGTGATTAGAAATTTACTTACATTATCACATCTAATTCTCACACTACCCAAAGAGGCAATGTTATTCCCAAATCACATATAAAAATATAATAAGTTGATTAGATTCAATGACTTACCCATGGTTACATGGCTAGAATATGGTAAATCCAATAATCAAACTCAGCTGTCACTGAAGCCTTGTTCTAAGTCTGTGACTATCATGTCCCCAACTAAAGAGGAGATTATGAGATATAGAAATGAATGACACAGTCCCTGCCTCACAGTGTGATAGGCGGACGAAGAACATAAAACCAAAACTTTCAGAACTAATATAATAAATTACTCTAAGGAAAAAGTACGGAATGATGCAGGCATACAACCTCTGAGAGAATTTGGCTGGTTCCCTAAGAACTTAAAACATCAATCTGTGATTACATACACCTGAAACATAAATACAACGCTAATTGCTTTGGCTTTTTTCTTTGTCCTCGGGTTGGCGTGCCTATATATCTATGTGTTATACGAAGACCCTCTTTTGCTCCCATTTATTACCTATTTGAACAACAGCAAAATCTTCGTTTTTACATTATACCATAAGTAACATGTGGACTTAGTCCATACTCATTTTCTCTATAAAATTAATGAAATTATTCCAGAACACTATATCATTTTTATGATGTGAAGCCAATGTCTTCATTTATTGCACTTAAGAAAACATTAAACTTATTGAACATAAGAAAATATTTTCCATTATAATTATCCCTGCAAAGGAGATTTTATAGCTGATGATGAATTTCAATATGACAGACATAGGATGACAATTATCATTTTGAAATTAGGAACAGTCACCCCAGTAACAGCCAGATATGCTTATCAACAGTTCAGATCATATGTTCAACCCTATAGCTAGGAGAATAGATTTTCTATTAAATGGTGGGCATTAGGGATAAGAGGGAGGCACACAGGAAACATACTGAGAAAGCAAAAGTAGTAGCTACTACAGTCCAGTCCTTGGATGCCTAATATTTAATATACTTCTTTCTTCTGATAATGGACTCCTCCCCACCCTGATCATAGGAGTGATCACAGACCCAAACTAAGCCAACCAGATTCTCTCCTCCAGAAATGTTAAGTCTCGGGAAATACACACACACACACACACACAGACAGAGAGAAACCAAAATTAGTTAGAGCTTAGTTTCTGATGACAATGCCTTAGAGATTCATTCAGCATCATCTACTGTAGACAAAAACAGAGCTGCCCTAGTTTCTGACCATCTCAAGGCTTGGTTTTCAAATCTTCTCGTCAATCCTTTCCTACATATTCTGTTTGACAGTTCTTTTTTCACTACTAAAATAGTTATAAATTCTAACCTGGTACCTCAAGTGGGGTACATGAAAAGACTAGGGAACCCACCGGCATTGGTCCACCACATTCCTTGTTCCACTGTGAAGTGAGATAGAAGACGAGAGATGATGTGTGTGGAATATTCTGACAATATTTAGAACATTCAGTTAACCTATGAGTAATGGATCTGACAGAAACATTATAGGTAGGATCTGACAGAAACATTGCCTATAACCAGGTAGCTGGCTGAGTTCTTAGAAATACCATTTCATATTAGGGCCCTGATGCTTATCAATGATTTAGGAAAATTAGGCACTCTCAGTAGCCGTAGCCAGGTCAGTCTTGGTAAGAGGAAGTCCATATTATTGAACATACCATCATTTCCGTACTCACCCTATTTTTCCATTTTGTAAATGACCCCACTGAATAAACCTTGGGTTGACAAAGGAAGGAGAATGACTGCACCTACAAAATATGTCATCCTATTTACCTTTCTTTGGAGCAGGGTCTTACTAATGAAAACTCACATATATTGGGCCTATTTAATGAGGTCAACTCACATTTTGTGTGCAAATGATATGAAGCAAACTAAAAAAACATGACCAATTTACTTAACTGGGAAGGTTAGAGATGGTACCTATATCAGACATAGAGTAATCAGACAACATTGCCAAGTCTCTGAATTTGTCAGCTTGGCTCCTCTCCTTAGTTTCCTCATCTTTTCTACTAATGGTGGGAGTCCTCTCTTTGGTAGAGAACATGACAGATAATATCATAAACTTATCTTCTATTTCCCGGTGTCTGTATATAATATTTCATTAAATGTTAAATATGTGCTCATCCCAATCACAGCCAGATCTCAGTTACATTACAAGCCTCCTACACAACCCAATGACTTCTGTGAATAGCAGTCCCATCAGAACCTCATGGGGTAGAAGAGTGGCAAAGTATGAAGAAGATGGTACCAGTATTAGCAAAACTGATACTGGGTAGACAAAAATCAAACTGTGCATTAAAAAATACTACATTGCAAAATATAAAGTATCATACAAATTTAGCATTAGATAGTAAAGATTGAACAGGCTTAGAGAAATAAAACAAGTTATGTGAATCAAGTGAATGATCTATTTCTATATTATTAAAAACCAACTGGAGTAAATTCTCAGCCCCAAGATCTATGTCAGACATAGAAGGATCAGTTCTTCCATGACAGTCTGTAATTCTCATAATTCAATGGTGTCTTATCAATAAGTGTTGACTACTTAGCTTTACCTTTACTACCATCTAGAAGAGCTGCTCATACACAGTATCATGTTTGTAAAGTATTAAAGATCATCAATTATTAACTCCCTGATCCTGACAGGATTGTTATCATCTTTCAATTCACACAAGTTAATTTCTTATTTATTTATTTATCAGGTAAAAGTGTTTATTAAGGAGAACAATTACACAGTAATATAATATGCTTAAGATACATGAAAAGAATTTGGCATGAAATTGTAAAAATAAAAAATTAAAGTATCCCAATAAACTTTCAGAATCTATTTTATTACTCTGAGTTCTAAAACTATATTTCAGTAGCATTAAAAATCATCAGATAAGGCACATATTTTATCACTTTATGTCTCATTGCTTGTGCAGTTGTCTGATTCTCAAATCAGTAGAGCTTCACTCACATGCCCATTAAATGAGCGGATGATACCCTGTTAAGGAAAGTTATACCATCACTGAGGTGGAACATACTGCCAAAGGTTTAGACCTAACACAATGCTGCTTTCCTGAGAAATCTCTCCTCTTGCTGGGAAATGAACACAAAAGAATTCCAGAAAATCTAATCCAGCAATTTGTGTGGAAATTTCTCAACAGTGATCTTTTTAAAAATCAGGTTTCTTCTCATTCTCATGCTTAAAGTCCATTTGCTCTCCCTTCATCACTACATTCTACCCAAATTAACAGCAATGGCAAGCATGCTAAGACATTAATCAAAGAGAAAGGAAAAAAGAAAGCCTTGGTTTGAGGGATCTTCTTCACCTAACCACACGGATGGAGTGCAAGAGGGGCTACCCGTGAGAGAAGAGCCTGTAACCACATGGCAATCCTGCCCAGAAGGAAACACGGCTCTTCCATCTACCAATCTTATTAACACTTCCTTCTCTAGGAACAAATAAGGGAAATAAACAGAAAAAAAATTCCATTTTATACCAATGTTTCTGGACTGGTGAGAAAAACAGAAATAATGTATGTAAAGTGCCTACCAAAGTGACTACACACAGCAAACACTTAGTAGTAGATAGAAGCAACTAGATCTTTTTGAAATTCAAAATCGTTCTTTTTAGTTTTATTTTCATGGTGAAAAGAAAATACACATTCCTTGGAAAAAAACTTAAAAATGCAAGTGAACAAAAAGAATAAAGCTGAAAACTCTTGAATTCCCACTAAAAGGACTACTTAGTCATAACCACTGGTAACAAACTTGGGTATGTATCTTGTCAATCATATTCTTTGTAAACTATATTTTGCATCTAAATATATATTGTGAACATTTTCTAATGTCAATATCAACATCATTTTAATGCCCATGTACCCATGTAGTACATCCTTGTACTCATGCAACTTTATTTGACCACTTTATTTGACTACTCTCCCATTGCTGAGCACTAATGCTGATTCTTTTTTTTTTTTCTAGTAAGTGATTCTGTGATAGGCATAAACGTAGCTAAATACTAGTGTGCTTGACTGTTTGGGATAAATAAATCCTCTAGGTGTATTTGGTAGCTATAACTACAATTATTTTTCTCATCTATAATAGTTACTTGTTCAATATCTGCCTGGCAAGTAAATTTTTGAGACCTTTAGATACATTGTTTTTCTTTTCCCTTCCTCCATTTTACTGAGATAATATGGCTTTGTACTTCTTCCCCTCAGGGTTTACAGCCTGGTAGAAAGTGGAAGCAGCCTAAGAGGCCTGTCCTTTATAAAAAGCCTAAAATCACTGAGAAGACTATGTCAGGTATCCTAGGGTGGAAAACAGTAAGGTAAGGATGCCTGCTTGTAGAAAAAGATGTCTATAGGTCCCTTTGGTATTATAGACTATAGTTGGTCTCCAAGGTGGCCAGACCTAAGAGGGTATAGTGGCAGGAGAGCACATATTAGAAACTTGAATCCTAGCAAAAATGTAGGAAAATAGATAAAGTTCCTGAACTTCAAGTGTCTGCTGTGGGCTTGGAAAAGATGATCATACTAACAATCATGACAAAGAGATCAGTCAGGGGTCTTCCTCCATTTTCTAATCATTGCAAATTCTCCTTTTGTGGTGTTAAGAGAGAATGGGAGACCAAGAAAGACTGACAAGCAATTTCCTAGCAGAATGCCTGAAACATTGCAGCCACTCAATATTTATTAAATTGAATTAGAAAGTAAAAATACAATGGGAATATTGGTGGACACTGAGGGGACATATTAACTGTAGCTTGAGGGATACCGAAGAGACTTTATTGAAGAGAAAACATCTGGGATGAGAATCCTAGAAGACAGTGTCTGGCAGAGCCTTGATATACGTAGACCTCAGCGCCTGCTCAGCAGGACTTCACTAAGCTGTAAGGAAACTGGAAATGAATTCTGAAATTACTTTCATACCCTGCCTTGGCTCTATGTACTCAAGTATTCTCCCTATTTTCTTTCCTGGGATTTTAGTCTACTCTAGTTTTAGTGACTTCTGCCTATCCAGTTCCTGACCACCCATGTAATCCCACCACTTGAAGTGTATCTTCCTCACTCCAAGTCTCTTGAATGGCTTTTAGTTCTGATGTGTATGGCCTATGATCCCCAATTCCTTTTTTTTTTAAATCTCTCCCTCCTGCTTTTTTAAAAAAAATTATTATGCTAAGAATATTTAACATGAGATCTACCCTCTTAATACATCTTTATGTGTACCATACAATATTGTTAAATGATACCAATTCTTCAGCCTATAGCTATCTCTCTTGTAGCTTGGGACTTCAGCGACAAGGCTTTCAACAAACTGAGCTGGGTACCTGGACTTAGAATATTTCCAAATTGAGAAAATAGCACAAGGAAAAACCCAGGAAAGAAAAGTAAAGAGAAAAGTTGTAGAACAGCATTGTAGAACAAAGTATCAGATAGGAGAGAAGCCCCAAATTCCATAGTTTAACATGTTCAATATTCTTGGTCATATATATTCAGTCCAGTTATATTTAAATCAATATAAATGAAACCAGGCAAGGCTGGATATTACATAATACTTAAAAACTGCATTGAAAAACCAATTTTATTCCTATGGCAGACAATAAAAACATTATACATAGCAGGATAACAAAAGGCAAAAGTTGCCTTTTGAGAGTTTTGATGACATTAATGTGTCCTTGAAAAGATTTATTTTGTTAAACCCATGCTATTTTTTAAATACCTAGGGGTCACTTCTCAGTTAAAAAATCCATATCAAGTGAAATGGCTATTTTTAAGGAGTCAGAAAGCTAAAATAAGGAGTTAGAAATTCAAAAAGAATTTCTAACCAGCACACTTTGACCTAAATGATAATTTTTAGAATCCTTAGAAGCACCAGGATTGATTCTTGCCATGTTAAAAAATATATATATGTGTGTGTGTGTGTGTGTGTATATATATATATATATATATAAATAATAAATAAAGCTTAAAAAGTCACAAAAGGAGTAGTCTAATTAAAGCAATACTAGTAGTAAATTCATATTGTTCCAGGTTAAAGAAATGCTACAGAAAACAAAAAATGAGAAGTTCATGGAAAACATGATTTTGCCTATCTTAGTGAAAAGCAGAGAAAAGTGTTGACCTAAGCCAGCCCCTGAATGATCCATGGAACAAACTACTTTATCTTCAGGATTGTAGAAACTTAGGTGTGGAGGCTACCATTTCTAATAAGCATTGTGCTGACTCAGTTAGTTTCCCAAAATATCTGCTTTTCTGTTTTCTGCTTTGGGCCCTAAGTCACCTCTGGTGTGTTCAAACTTAGTTATTTGGTTTCTGAACTTCACAAAGTTTTTTACTGGGAAGCAAAAATAAGTTGAAGTTTAGTAAGAAAAACTTTACAGGACTCCATTTCATGGCCTGTGAATCCAATCAACGCTCAAAAATTAGGTGGATGATTAGCTAGTGTACGGATTATGGAGGCCATTTACTTCTCTTCTCAAAGTCCAAAATAAGTAAACGAGATAACTGAATCATAGAACAGATCAATATTGTGCCTCTCCTACTCGTTATGTTACTACTGGCTAAAAACAACCATTACAAAAAATAAAATCTCAAAACAGAAAATAGATTTAAAAAGTTGTATTCTTCAGGAATGTTGAAATTGTTTATTGAATAAAAAGACCCTTTTGAGTTATCTGTCAATTTCATTGATCTACCACTGTTTACCATTACTCTGAAAATTCTAGAATGAGCTATTTCTGGTGGGCATATTACTGTTCACGGCATTAATAATGTCATAATCCTGGAGCACTGGAAAAAACTACATAAAATGAAATAAGACGATATTTCATTCAATCCAAGGGGAAAAAAAATATGAATTGTCATCCAAATGAATCACTGAAACTTCATCCCTCAGTTTTTCCTCTAAACAGTAAGCTGGGCAAAGGAAGACTTGTAGTTTTTCAGTGGTTTTTTTTTTCCTCTCTCTGTAAACCCTGAATTGGTTTCTGTAAACTGGTTGGAGCTATACTCTTTGGAGAATTGCTTTTATAGATCCAACTAAAGTGTATCCTACTAGTATTCTGAAAGTTCAGGTTCAGCAAACATTTCTAATATAGGTGACACATCTTGGAATTTTAAAAACAACATGAGAAAAGTAACACCCTCTGTGGAATTGCCACTTAGTAACTAAAGGAAACAAAGGTTATCATACATTTTTCATCAAAAAACTATTTTTGTAGGTTTGTTTTAAAAAGGTAGCAAAAAATATATTGGTTTGGACATGCTATATCTTAAAATCAAGTATACTTTCTGTGAAAAGGTATAATGTCTTTAATTTTTATGTCTGTCATCTAAGCACATCTTTATACAATGTCTACTTACAATCAGGAAACATTGGGACATTTGAGGCAGAAACAGAGTAAGCAATTTATCTGTCTCAGGTGTGTTCTTTATGATTCTATTAACTTACTCAGCAAGTATTTATTAAGCCCTGACCTAAGGCTAAGCTCTATAGATGACTCATAGTTTATACCTTAAATGTATGGGTTTTATTTCATTTGGAGGCGGCCAGCTAAATAGCCCCTGAAAAGCCAAACTCCTGAGTCTTTTAGGCATACATATAACATTTGTAGTGTTTTGAATAATATTTTTTGATCAATAGTTTGGTCACTTCATTTTCAAAACTCAAATTATGTATATAGGTAATTTATTATTTTATTATTGCTATGCTTGTCTTATTGTTGTGCCTCTTTCATTGTCACCGCTCCATCCCAGATCAAGACTGTGCCATTCAGACAAAGACAATCAGGGTCACCCCAAACTATATTCCCTGTCTTTGGTACCCTACCTTCCAATATATTTTAATTATTTTCAGCCCATACCTGTTCTAGTTTCCTATATCCTCCTGGAATTTCTAAAAAGCTCAGGCTCTTACTATTCCTGACAAATCTGTCCAAAGAAAGCAATACATATCAGTCTCACTGGGGTCTGCTAAGGTAAACACTACTAGATGAGCTCTGGGCACATGCCTGACCATCATTTGGAGCCATCTATTATACCCCTACTCTGTTGATAAGACACCCCATTCTTGTTGCTTATGAATGAAGCCCTACCCTATTCTCACTTTTCTGATTTTTTCTCCAAAATGTCCTCCCTCAGTGAGAGTAGAATTCCATTGTAAGCTTCAGTTTGTTTCATAAGGGTACTTCGTTTTACCCTCAGTCAATGCCTGAAGTCCTAATACTATGTACTAATTACCCAGGTTTTTTTGAGTAGAAATAGTATAAGGGAATACATACAACATTTTATAATTCTATTTTTAACAAAATAATATTATTTTGAACAAAAGTGGTGGGTTTTAAATAGATTTGTAGGTGAATCGACTAACTTTCAGATATCCATTTGTCTCTTTTACTTCTCATTGGATAGGATTATCTAGTGAATGACATTGGGAGGTTCCTCTAGACTGCTTTGCAGTTAGTTAGCTAGGACCAAGTAGCTCTCCTTCTTCCAAACTAAACTCCCAAAGGGACCAGGAGCTTCCAAGATCTCAAAGTGCTAGGTATCTGGCTTTCTAACACTCAATTAAGTGCCTAGCACCTAAGCCCAAACTGTCCATTTCTTCCCATGCAAAGCTGTTCTCACATTTGCCCTATTTAAAGAAAACAATAGCTGTTAGAATCCAAACCCATGGAACATACAGCTGCACTCTTATCCAAGCATTCCTTTCCACAGGACTCTGAAAGAACAGGGGACCTCTCTATCTGCTGACTCCCCCACCTATAAATTACAGCTTGCACCCAGTGATGCGTATTGGTACACACCCAAGTCTTTAGACACTACAAGAAAAGACGCCATTATAATTAACAGCTATTTTCAATTCTGACTTTAGTATATACCAGTGAAATGAGATAACATTGTTCAAATGGGTACAGAGCCAAAGAGCACCTCAAATTCCCCCAATATTTCAGTTATCACAAAGATCCAATGAAACATGCCTGATTAACTTCCAGAAGTAGGTTTCAACGTCTGCAGTAAGAATCCCTATTGTCTATCTAACCCTTGATAGATCAGGAATCCTTTAGGATAGCAAATACTTTAATTAGAATCTTTCAGATTCTCAATCAGATTGCCTAAGACCATGACCTTTAGATGCTTAAACAAGACTCTAACAAGGGTCGTGAGTCTATACTGACCCAGAGGAGATGCCATTGAAATTACTTCTATATTGCTTGAGCCAGGTATTTTTGCAAGATATTCTCAAGATCAATTACTGCCATTCCAGATTCCAAGAAGCCAAAGAGAATACGATTTATTAGGCACTGGCAACCTTTAATATATTGCATAACCCAAATGAAACATTTGGCATTGCGATCACCCAAATCAGATTTTTTTTTTTTTTTTGGACGCTACGGGGGCATGTGGGATCTTAGTTCCCTGACCAGGGATTGAACCCATGCCCCCTGCAGTGGAAGTGAAGAGTCTTAATCACTGGACCACCAGGGAAGTTCCCCAAATCAGATTTTAAGTGCTCTATCATTCATTGCTCTACCAGATATCAATGACTTAGATTCACCTTGGCAGTCTAGTTTAGTGAATTTTCTAACCCCCACCATCCCATCTGAAACAGTCGATTGAGAAGGCTGAGGAACAACCCAGGCCCCAAATTAAGTACTTAGTACTTCTGTTGCCTATGAGTTCCCCATTTGTTTTCTTAACATAGAAGGGGCCTTTGCCAGGAAGATCAAGGAACTCATACAAAATATGCCTCAGAAAGCTCTGAATGTATCCCTTGTATGCAGAGGTCTTTAGAGCTTAGAGCAGATATTATTCTCAGCACTGTGAGCTCCATACACAATGTCAATAGAGACAGCCCTTTCTTGGATATAGTTCTTTCCTACTTTAAGAGGACCTCCTGATAGACAACAACCAGCATAGAAGTTACCTCTGTATGAGAGTTCAGTCTGAGATGATTTCCACTTGTTCGGTTAGAACAAACCAGGCAGATGTGTCAGTCTAAAGGGCCAGTGCTTAGATGAGGAGCAGAGGAGCCCAGATGATTGTCAGGGATATATTAAGTGGTTGTGGCTACATGTTATGTGGGTAAGTCTATTAGTTTAAAGGAGATATGCAGGACTAGACAAGGCAATTAGGTTGAATGTGTATGAACCATCTTGGAAGGTACCCTTCAATGTGACAAAAACTTGCTTATTTAGCGAATTTCTATGGCTTCTTTCATGGAATAAATAAAATGGACACTGGTTTTATGGAAGTGCTGATGTTGAGAAAATCATGCATACTAGAAAAATTTGCAGGCTATTTTATTTTATTTATTTATTTTTTAACATCTTTATTGGAGTATAATTGCTTTACAATGGTGTGTTAGTTTCTGCTTTATAACAAAGTGAGTCAGTTATACATATACATATGTTCCCATATCTCTTCCCTCTTGCGTCTCCCTCCCTCCCACCCTCCCTATCCCACCCCTCTAGGTGGTCACAAAGCACCGAGCTGATCTCCCTGTGCTATGCGGCTGCTTCCCACTAGCTAGCTATTTTACGTTTGGTAGTGTATATATGTCCATGCCACTCTCTCACTTTGTCACAGCTTACCCTTCCCTCTCCCTATATCCTCAAGTCCATTCTCTAGTAGGTCTGCGTCTATATTCCTGTCTTACCCCTAGGTTCTTCTTTTTTTTTTCTTAGATTCCATATATATGTGTTAGCATACGGTATTTGTTTTTCTCTTTCTGACTTACTTCACTCTGTATGACAGATTCTAGGTCCATCCACCTTACTACAAATAACTCAATTTCATTTCTTTTTATGGCTGAGTAATATTCCATTGTATATATGTGCCACATCTTCTTTATCCATTCATCCGATGATGGACACTTAGGTTGCTTCCATGTCCTGCCTATTGTAAATAGAGCTGCAATGAACATTTTGGTACATGACTCTTTTTGAATTATGGTTTTCTCAGGGTATATGCCCAGTAGTGGGATTGCTGGGTCATATGGTAGTTCTATTTTTAGTTTTTTAAGGAACCTCCATACTGTTCTCCATAGTGGCTGTATCAATTTACATTCCCACCAACAGTGCAAGAGGGTTCCCTTTTCTCCACACCCTCTCCAGCATTTATTGCAGGCTATTTTCAAATGCCCTTTTCTTGGCACACGGTTCTAGTTGTAAGTCAGGTATTCACCCCACCACCCACCCCCAGCAACATTACTATCATTTCACATAAATTATTCAAGGAACAAAGAATGAATTACAGTATCACAATCTATTTAAGGGATTTCTATTTTGAGTTAGTTCTCCAAAGGTTAGCCACAAGAGCTTCTAACTACAGGAGAGGCTGAAAACTAGGCTGCCACATTTACAAAATGTCATGCTTGGTTATCTTGTAGAGGAGTTGTGGAAAAGGAAATTGGAGGGATATGGGACTTGCTAAAATTATCCCCACAACTATCTGTAGTGAAGTTACTGGAGCTTCAGGGACTGATGAGCTGAAAAACTTAGTCCTATAAAACTGTGAAGGGATTATACCTGAGGGGAATTCTGGTTAGGCTTAAAAATAGGCTTCCAGAGCCAAAAGGTACCTGGAGAAGTTTATCTTCCACTCCCACAAGCACAGGAAGGATGAATTTTAGATGGTTTTGAATCATCTACAATAAAGGAGATTCCATAAACTCTCTTAGCAACCAATAACTGTGGCAAACAACTTTCTATATCATGTTCTATCTTAGAGAAGCCAAATCATTCATTTTCCTCTTAAAATTAAGGAATTTCCCAGACGTCACACAGGGGTTCCTTTCAGTCTTGTGATTCCATGGATTCTAGCACTTATAAATCTTGACAAAACCCCTGAAGTCAGGTCTATGAGTAGTTTTCGGCTGTGCTGGCAAACTCTTTATTCTCTATTCCTTACATCCTCAGAGAAGGGGAAAAATTGAGCCAGAGAATCAGTGGAAAAAAATGTCTAGAAGAAGCACTGCTGGATAAAATATTTGGTATATACTTATACTAAAAACTTATTCATTGTTTATCTAAAATTCAAATTTAACCAGGTGTCCTGTATTTTTGTTAAATTTGGCAACTCTGCTCTAGAAATAAACAGACCCTAATCCCAACTAGAACTGCAGAATCTTAGCACTGGTAGGGAATTTAGAATTACTCCAACTTAAGTTCCACTCAGTAATAATATTAACAATATGACCTTTACTTGAGTACTTCTAGAAATGGAAGTTTCACTACCTCTTAGGCTAGACCATCAGATTTTCAGTTACTGAAAATTTATAGCATGTCCCACCTTTCATGGTGGCTCTTTTGGGGTAACTTTTTCTACTTGTTCTAAATATGCTATGTGGAGGTAACAGGTTCTATGTTTCAACCACTTCCTACTTATTGGAGAAGATGGAATTCAAATAACACCATGGTATTCTGACTTCTTGCTTCATGTGTTAACATCATTACATCTATACATAGCTAGGATCCTGTCCAACTTTTCTTATTACACATAAATTCCCTGCTTCTCATATTTAGCACTTTTCTCAAATTGTAGCTCATTCTGAGCTCTGTTTGCTCTTCCTTCATCATGCTGTGTGGTTAACTGATGCTCCTTTCATCGTTTCTCTGGATCTTTACAAAAAATCTGAGCTCAATTAGTGTTCCCTGTCCAATTACCATGCTTCTGACTTCTTCAACAAATATTTTATTTCATTAGAGTCAATATTTTTAAGATTCTCATCTGTCTTGAGCCAACGTTCATTTAAGAGTCTCAGACCATGAAATCATATCTTTACATTTTCTTCCACTTCCTCCCCCACCCTAAATATGTTTAGCACTTATAAATACAGTACATATCTTTATTCTCAGGTGACTTGGACACTTTCTTTCCACTTTCTTTCTTTTCCCAGTGCTTTCATATCACAACTGTTCTTGCTCTTTGGCCAAAAATTAAACCTAATTTACTTGACTGCTTTTTCTACTTTCCAATATATAAAGCTGTCCACAAAGAAAGTCAAATATTCATTATAGTTTACACCCTCCTCATTTAAAAAAAAATCAGAATGAGACTTTCTAAAGCGATCTTGCCTAGTGAATCTTGCCTTTGTGCTACCTTTGAGGTCTCTGTTAGGAAAATATCAATATACTCCTTCCAAAAAAACTCAAAATGCTACATATTAATTAAAGAATATATTCCAAAAACTATGTGTGTGTAAGACTATGTTACAGGTTATAAAGTTCTTTCATACCCATTATCTTATTTCATCTTCATTATAATCCTGCAAGATAAATATATCAAGAATTTTTGTTCCTTTTTCACAGATGGGACTACTAAAAGTAAGAATGGTGAAATTGAAGGTTACATGGCCAACAAATGGGAGATACAGGGGCTAAACCTAGATTTCTTAAGACTTCAAATCTTACAATGGAATATTACTCAGCCATAAAAAAGAATGAAATAATACCATTTGCAGCAACATGGATGGACCTAGAGATTATCATACTAAGTGAATTAAACCAGACAGAGAAAGACAAATATCATATGATTTAGTTAATATGCGGAATCTAAAAAAATAATACAAATGAACTTATTTACAAAACAGAAATAGACTCACAGACATAGAAAACAAACTTATGGTTACCAAAGGGGAAGGGGGGATAAATTAGAAGTTTGGGATTAAAATAGACACACTACTATATATAAAATAGATGAAAACCAACAAGGACCTACTGTATAGCACAGGGAACTACACTCAATATCTTGTAATAACCTGCAATGGAAGAGAATGTAAAAAAAGAATATACATATATATAAATATGTATAACTGAATTACTTTGGTGTACACCTGAAACTAACACATTGTAAATCAACTATATTTCAGTAAAATTTTTTTAAAAAAATTTTTTAAAAAAACTTCAAATCTAATGTTTTAATGATGTTTTTGTTTCCTTCTCCTTTTTGGTTGGTTTGGCTCTCTTCATTTATCTTCATGCAATGTCCTCCTTTCCCCTCATATTTTCAGCCACTTTGTGGACTTTCATAGGTAAATGAGATCTCTGATATGTTTTTACTCTTTTCTGCTTCTATTAGATGTTGTTTTAAAAAAAATAAAATAAAAAGAATACCCTTCCATGTCTTCAGGTAACCTTTAAATATTTGAAGGAATGGGAAGATACAAGCTCTTTACCAGATGTCTTGAATACCTTTATAATTTGATCACCTGGGGTCCAGGTCTTTTTCTTCCTCTTCCTTTTTCTTCCTAACTCTTGGCAGAGCATGTATGCTTAATCAATATGGACAGGCATGCACAAGTGTGCACATGTACACAAATACACACATGCACACACACATCTCAGATGCACTGTCTGTGCCTTTGTAATTTACCTCATAAGAAATGCTTGTTTGGTTCAAATTCAATCTTCTTGTCATTGTGCATTCATCTTATCTCTTTGCTGCTATTCTATGTTACATGGATTCACACTGGCCCTTAATGTACTGGCCCTAATTATGCCCTTGCAATCTTCCTCCTTCTATTCATCTCTATGGTAACAGGTAACAAGGTATCTATATCTTGATACCCCATTTTAATATTTCATGTTCTAATAACCAACAAAGTCAAATGACAAGAAGCATGGCTTAGGGCCTCTAAATGGAAAAATAAAATCACAATGCTAATGACTGACTTTCCATATCATGAAAATTAAAAGATAAAATAAAAGGAATGGTTACATAAATATTTTCCATAAAATGGTTACATAAATATTTTCATGTAACCATTATGAGTTAGTTCTGTTCTTGTTCTTTTTGTTCTTTTTAATAAATGTGGACCTAAACTGTATGACTTCCCTATTTTTAGTACTGAATCAGAATAGCATTCTGTTTAATTACTATAATAAATATTTATATGAGTTAGAGAGTCATTTGTAATGACTATAACAAATACACTCCATAATACAGTATGAGTGAAACATATTAGAAATTTATTTCTTGCTCACTTAAAAGCATTAGACAGGTAAACAGTAGGACTGACCTCCCATGGAAAAATGCAGTCTCAATTCCAGGCTGCTGAAAGGGGCAATAAGCAGGGAGGCACCTACATGAGATATTTTATTTCATTTTCAAGCCTGTAAGTGGCATGTTTTACTTTTGCTCCCATTCCACTTTCTGACACTGTCACATGGCCATGCCTATTCACAAGAAAGCTTGGCAAATGCTACCAGTGTGACTAGGAAAAAGATTAAAACATGGATTTTGGTCAGCAACCAGCAATGTCTATAACAATATCATTAGCTGCATCTGAATTTTGAGGTCAATTTGATGATAACTCTTTAGTCGTATGACAAACGTTTTTTTTCTTTTAACATCTTTATTGGAGTATAATTGCTTTACAATGGTGTGTTACTTTCTGCTGTATAACAAAGTGAATCAGCTATACATATACATATATCCCCATATCCCCTTCCTCTTGCATCTCTCTCCCATCCTCCCTATCCCACCCCTCTAGGTGGTCACAAAGCACTGAGCTGATCTCCCTGTGCTATGCGGCCTCTTCCTAGCTATCTATTTTACGTTTGGTAGTGTATATATGTCCATGCCACTCTCTCACTTTGTCACAGCTTACCCTTCCCCCTCCCCGTGTCCTCAAGTCCATTCTCTACGTCTGCATCTTTATTCCTGTCCTGCCCCTAGGTTCTTCAGAACCAAATACTTATTTGCCTAATTATTGGTCTGTCATCGGATACCAAACTTGTAGCACTGCAGATTTCAGAAGCAGACTTCCATTTTGTTTTCTGTAGTTCACCAGAGAAATTGCCTTGTGCAAAGTAATATATCATCTGATTTCCTTTAGGTGGATCAACCTGGGAAAAGTGATCTGTAATACACCTATTTAAGTGTATCCTTCCTGGATGTAATCATCTTCCTACTGAAAACTTACTACTAAAAATGCATAGTTGATTTGAGCGCAAACTATAGAATATATATAAAATAAAATGTTTCATTTAGGGAATGAACTAAGCCTACAGTTATTTTTTAATAAAATCACCTTAGAAAAGCTTCCTTCTTTAAAGGCATGTATATGTAAAGTAAGAGTTACAACTCATACTAATGAATGATGATATGTTATAAAATTGTTGGCAATGAATGATTTCAAAGATTATATTGCATCATCATTTTTTATGGCTGTGTACTACTGATGAGTTGACTGTCATTTGACACTTTGGTTGAAGAGACATCAGCATTAGTTATGATTTCCTAAAGTAGTTATATTTGAGATGTTAGGGAATTTGTATGTGTTGGTAAAAAACAATGCTAGCAATCTTATCGTTGTTTTATTTGTTAATATATAGATGTGGTTTAAAAAAATGTCATTCAGAGGCATACGAATTGTTCAGATAGTAAATAAAAGTTATCTCCAGTTGGGGTTGAAGCTAGACTCTTCTTTTAAATAATCAATAAATTATCAATTAATGTTGTAGAATAAGTATGAACAAATTTATGTCTATTAACTTCACACTGCATTGACTCTATTTAGATAGAAATCATGATAGTTATATTATGTCCTGTAATGTGATCATTAACTATCCTATTTGTTAATAATTCTAATATATCCTTTCCCTATTTATATTGTACCTTTTGTGCATCTTAGATCTGTCTTCCCCATACCTTTCCTTAGTGCTAACCAAGAAAATTCCAGAGCTTAACCTTGGAAATTAAAGACTGCCCTGACTCTAGTAAACAAAATCTCAGCAAATTAAGAAGGAGGACATGTTCTGCCTTCACCTACAACTGCAGAAATGCAGATTCAATTCTGCTCAAATAGTGAATTAAAAACTTAAAATTTTTACTTTCTTGTTCAGGTGGGAGGAAATATACAATCCTTTTATTTTCTATTGTTAAAGCTGTCCTTGGAAGTGTTATTTCAACAAACAGTATTTGTGATATCAGGACTTCTAAGAATGCTGCAATGCCCTGTGAAAGTAAGTTTTAACCTCTAAAATGTCTGTAATACAGATTAGTTGTCTTAGTAGATAACACTTTGTTTCCCTGGTAATAGTTAAATTGCCATTTCTACTTTGGAAAGGTACCAAATAAATACTTGTAAGATTTGTCAAACTACAAGATCAGTGACACTGTCCTATCCTGTCTCATGCATGGGAGTAAAGTGAGACTTGTGACTGTCAGATTTTTAATATAAATAAAAAGTCTGAGAGTCTATCAAAATAAAAACTTGATGACATTAGGAGAAACAGATATGTAGATCCCCTTATATCCTCCATGAATGTTGACTACCCTCAGTCAGTCCACTGGACAATAAAATATATATAAAATATATATAGTGAATACTAGACTGGGATTACATCCTGTAATTGCAATAGCAAGTAAAATTGCTGTATCCATGAATATATGTGAAGGAAACGAATTGTAGCTTGTTATTCAATGCCCTTAATGATATAGTCAAACCTTAACTCATATTCTCTCTTTAGGCCTCATGCATATTAGATTTCTTTGCCATTGTTAATACACATTTCATCTTCTCTGGCCTCCAGTTATTTGCTTAGGTTGTTCCCTTGCCTAGATGCTCTTTCTTTTTTCTAAATCTTCTATACTTTAATGGACATCTAAAATGCCGCCATTTTTCAAAATATTCCACCCTTCTTTAAACCTAAACTGAAGTAATCATGTTCTTCTCTGAATTCTCACAGTATGTTATTAAAAACTTTTAAAATTATTTACTCTGTATTATAATTATTTAAATAGTTATCCTATCTGTTAGTATACTGTAATCACCTGAAAGTCATGATTGGTGTCTGAATCTTTTTTAATCCTCTACAAAATATCTTGTACATAGCAGAAACACAAATCAAATGTTGAAAATATTATTTAATTTCAAAAAATATTTAATTTAAAAATAATATCTTGTTTGCATTAGGATGATTTTCCACAACCAGAAAAAAAGAGTCTACTGCATAATAATAAAAAATTCATAAAATAGCATAGTATTCACTTGCAGCAGAATATTACATATCTCACTGATTCGTTTTCACCATCACCCTGGCTATGTGCGGACTAGAAGTGGACCTACATAAGAGGCATCTAGCTGGTGAGTATTTGCTGTTCTCTCTCAATTTATTTATTTTTTTTTAAATTTTTTTTTAAGGGAGGTTAGATTCAGGATTTTGCTTCACTTTGCCTTTTAGATTTAGTGTGTGGAGAGAGAGAGTGATTCAACCTTACCTCAGTATTTTCAGGCAACAGCTCGTAAGTGGGAAGTTAAAATAAGAGACAGACAAGAAGAAAGGGGATAGAGGGGAAAGCAAGTGAATTTTAAACCTCAAATATACAGATTAAGTGCTTAACTGATAACACACCATCGTTCTTTGCTAGAGTCTATTTGTGTATGGAAGGAAGAGAGGAAAAGGAAGAATCAGAAAGAAGCTAACACATTAGATGTTAACAAGAGCCAGGCATTCTGCTAAGTGATTTACATGAATTATTTTATTCTATTCTAACAACAGGTAGAATCATGTTCCCCCTTCTTATTGATGAAGAGGCTGAGGCTCTGGGGATTTAAGTACAGCTACAAGGTCAACAGACAAGCCAGGTGAACAGTTCATCCCATCAGTTCTTCAAGTTTATGACCTCTCCACTATAACATACTGAATAAACTCAGGTACGATCTGAATACTGACACTTTCACTGTCACTGTGCTTTTTAAAAATTTTTTTCTTACTTCTCCCTAACATTCTTTAATTGGGCAACTTTAATTCACTGTCTAACTACGGGCTCTAAACATTCTGAATAATTACATAATCAAGGCATAATCCTAGGTCACAGAGTAAACAGCACTTTCTGAAATACTTTCCCCTCTTGAGGAAACATGATGAAGTTAAAGCAAAAATAGCACAAAGAGGCTTAGACTCTGGTTGCAGAGTCAGGCTCAATGAAATTTAAAGAAAACCAGGAGATGGGGAAAACTGGGGCAGCTGAAAGAAGGCCAGACACTCTAATCATTTCAGTAGCTTAGAGTTTTGGTACTGAGAAGAGTTGGAAGTTCACCCTATTGAGACCCTCTTCAAACACGTTTTCTCCCTTGACTTCAAAACTTGCTTTGTACATGAGATGTCTGAATAACTCTTTGAACCTACGCATTTCTCAGCAGAACATAGAAAAAGAACTGATTAGAAATTTAAATTTCAGAGACATTCAAAATTGCAAAAGAGAGATTGATTCCCAAAATATTGTGCAGTGGCTTCTTATTATGCCCCTTACAAATGGTAACTGCACTGGCATCCATGCCAGAATGGACTGTTTGAAATCATCCAGAATGGCTGTACAAGTGAGAATGAGTAAAGAGAAAAATTATGTCAATTCTCAATTATTCAATTCTCCTGTATGTACTCGGTAACCTTTATTGAATTTACTGTCTTATTAATCCTGACTTTAAGGTAGGAAGGATCAGCTTGTTGGTTTTTTTTTTTTTTTTTTTTTTTTTTTTAGCTTGTTGGTTTTTTTTTTTTTTTTTAATTGGAGGTCCACTCTGTTCCGTGTATTGCAGTGAACTTTGAAAAGAATATATGAGCATAAAAGACAGACTCCTAGACTTTAAGCATCTTTCAATATAATGGAAAAACAAATAAGCGCACAAAAATGCGCTCAATACTATGAACAGTGCTCTTAGACATGGCACACACATGTGTATGCACACTTCTGTATGAAGTGCACCACAGATGGCATATCTGTCTTATCTGTGCCATAAACATGGAGCCTCTATTCTGTGATATTTCAGATATTCCAATGTTGCAGAAAGCTCCCACTTTGCTTTAACCACTCATTTGGCTGTCTTTCTTCCCCCAAACACTGTAAGCTTCAAAAATGGAAGTGACCATTATTTCTACCTATTAATGTATATGTGGTGCTTTATATAAGTGCTAAATAACTATTTTTTCAATGAATGACTGAATAAATGAATACAATGTTTTCAGAGTCACTCTGACATGTTTACAATCACCTCAAATTTTGCCCTTTTTAAAACAAAGTCTTTCTTTCACAGCATGTTAGCTTCTCTGGGCTGACAAGTAATAGAGTTCCTCGTATAACAGGGATTATTAAATGAGTGCTTCTCACAGAAAAAAATTGCAAAATGAGGACAAATTTGATTTGGAGAACTTCTTGATTCACCTTTCCGTCAAAAACCCCTTTTCTGGTACCATTTCAGGATCACACCTCATTCATTCTTTCTACATATGGAATTAAAGCTCCCATGCTAAGGGCTGAAAGCAGAAGAGCAACTAATACGTCACTCTCAGGAATCTTACAGTCCACAGGTAAAGAAATCAATAAAAGCAACAAATAAAAATTACAAACCATGATTAAATGCTAAAGCAAAGCAGAGTAGTGACAGGAAATGCTGATCTAGTCCCAGATAGAAACTAGGAGAGCAGGACGAAATCCCAGACCTTTCAACTAACTGTCTTCATTTCAAAAGGTAACTGTACCATTTCTGCAAGGTTGATTGCTAGGTATTCAGATTAAAATAACTCTCTAATCTGATGACTTGCTTTTTACTTACACAGAACAGTAAGTTAGGCAGTGCATCTCAAAAAATAGTCCAATCTAAGGTAAAAGTTAAAAATTTAGATACAATAGCCCATCACAGAAAGCCAACCAGAATTACTACAGTTGAAGACTAGGAATTTGAATTTTAACAGGTTCATCAATTAAGTTTTCTGCATACTGAAATTAGATCCACTACCTTATGCTGACTTTGCTTACTTAAAAACCACCTCTGAGTTTCATACCTGGTTGTTTTTGTTGAAACTCTTCTGCTCTGAATGCAACTCAAATATAAACTTTTAATTATTTTTTTAACAAGGTGTCATAAATTCAACAGGAAAATATGAGGTAAAAGCCATGAGAGGAACTTTGAAAACTGCACCAGAGCGAATTCAGTCATTCTTATCAAAGAAAATAATATTAGATAGCATAGATAATTCCTTCTGACAGAAACTACTTTTCCAGAAGAAAATATGAACTCTATTTGGCAGCAACATTCTTTGAAGTTTTCAGTGAATCCTTAAGTATTTTTGACTCTATGTGTTACAGCCTGTGTGTAAATGGACACATATTAACACACAACATAATAAGCAAAGAAGGGTGATCACACACAGCAGTTTTTTTAGCAATACAAGGACTGGATTTGGAATATGCAGACCTGGTGGTTGCTCTACCATTTACTTTTTTGTATTAAACAGATCATTTAATCCCTCTGAGCATCAAATTCTCTAACCTTGGATATGTGAACAACAGTACCTTATACCATACTTGCAGAAAAGAGAATCAAATTGAATGAACATAAGCAGTATAAACTCTGAAATGTTATTCAAATGTAGAAGTTGAATAATAATCACTGTCACAAATATTTATCATCCATGTCAAATACTTGGGATTATAATGGAATATGGAGGAATCTCTGTTGATTAACCATATTATATTATAAACTAAGCCTAGGAAACAGAAATCGTGAAGTATGTCTCCATTACATTACCAAAATAGCTGTCAAGTGTTTAATATACTTTAAGAACTCAGTTTATTCAGTTGTTTTTAACAGAAAATATGGGAGCTTCTGTTTCTCAAGAATGACCACTAACATGAACTAGATCTCTTCCACAAAACCAACATGGGATATGCTTCAAAAGTGAGAAGGAACGACTAAAAGAGCCCAGAATACAGCATAAAAAACTACAAGAAACCCCTGGGGAGACAAAAGATACATAAAGGAGATACAGGCAGGGAAAGGGCTATGGGGCATAGGATAGGGAGAAATATCTACTTATGTATTATTTTTCTTCCTCATGATGAATTTTTTGCCCAACCATTGTCATAGGCAGGAAAAGAGAAGCACTGTGCCAAATTGGCACAAAAATAGAAAAAAATAAACAAAATGAAATTTTATTAAAAGAAACGCCTTCCCTTACCAAAACATTAAAAAATCCTAGATGTTTTCAACAATCACAGTGTTTTTAAAAACAGATGATATCTATGTCATATAAACTCCTACAGAAAAACTGAAATGATGCTACCAACTTATTTTATGGGCCTAGTAAAATCCAGACTCTAAAACTGGATAAGGAGAGTGTTCATGAAGGCAAATATAAATTATTAGATAACAATACACTAATGTATTAAAAAATAATAGCTTAGTGATAAAAAAAACTAGAAAGTACCTCACTCCTACCTTTACATAACAAAAACAAAAACTAGACAAAAAGCAAAATAACAATTTTCTTTAACCCACCAGAGAACTGAGATCTCAATACAAACAGTAACAGGCATACCTCAAAGATATTGCTGGTTCAGTTCCAGACCACCACAATAAAATAAATAATGCAGTAAAGCAAGTCACATCAATTTTTTGGTTTCCTACTGCATATAAAAGTTATGTTTATACTACACTGTAGTCTATTAAGTGTGCGATAGCATTATGACTAAAAAACCAATGTAGGGACTTCCCTGGTGCTCCACTGGTAAAGAATCCGCCTTCCAATGCAGGGGACATGGGTTCGATCCCTGGTTGGGGAACTAAGATCCCACATACTGCGGGGCAACTAAGCCTGTGCACCACAACTACTGAGCTCACATGCCTCAATGAGAGAGCCCACACGCTGCAAACTACAGAGCCCACATGCCCTGGAGCCCATGCACAACAACTAGAGAGAGAAAACCTGCACGCCACAACTAGAGAGAAGGCTGAGCGCCACAACGAAAGATCCCACATGCTGCAACTAAGTACCGACGCAGCCAAAAAAAAACAAAGAAAATAAATAAATAAAAACCAGTGTACATACCTTAACTTAAAAATATTTTATTACTAAAATATGCTAACCAAAATTTGACAATGCAAGTTTGCCACAAATCTTCAATTTGTTAAAAACAAACAAAAAAATGCAATATCTCCAAAGTATAGTAAAATGCAATAAAATGAAGTATGCCTGTAACCCAAAATCTGGAGTAAAATAGGTACCTACAAGGAGAAAAAAGGCCATCATTTGCTTACCTGGTACAGATACTACCATATGCCATTTAAGCTAGTAAGAAGATTTAGCTAGAAATACTTAACAAATTTTTAAAGGTTATGTGTGGGTCACTGTTCTAGTGTGAAGTCCCTGACGCCTATAGGCATGGGGCGTTCCAAGCTTTTATAGGCTTTTCCTCCAGGAAACTCACCTGTTAACTGGGAAAATCCTAGAAGAATTTTTACCATGGTGCTGGCTGGAGGAGAACAGCATTCTGCTTCCAAAATTCTATCCAGACATATCACCATTGTTTCTCCTATAGAACAAAAGCCTTAATTTGCTGGGGGAAGATTAAAACAACAACAGAAAAAACAAAATAAAAAACAAACAAAAAAAAAACCCAAAAACAAAAAACCTGTAGCCTGAGTGAACTGGTGGAAAGCCACTACAGCTAAAGAAGAGAACAGCAGCCAACACCAAAACTCCATCACATGCCTTATGTCTCTTCAGGAACAAAAGCCTTAATATATAAGGGGAAGGGCAATAAAACTAAAGCCTCAGGCACTGGTGGAAAGACACTGAAGCTGGGGAAGGGCAACAGGAAAGAAAAAAAGCTCTGTCCCTGGGGTCTGGGGTGAGACAAAAATACGTGCTATCTCCAGGATTACAACTGTAGAAGGGGCAAGAAGAATTGTGAAGACCACAATCCAGAGAATTAGGTTCACAGTGCCAGCCTATAGCAGGCTTAATTAAAACATGACAAAATCATCAGTTCCCCTAATCCTCACCACCGTGCTAATAAGTATAGAGTAAAATAACACTGGAATACAGCACAAATCTTGACTAGATTAACACAAACTCCATACTACAGGCTTAGCAGAAGGAAGGGTGTGTTAATTTCTATGCATACAAAAAAGTCCAAGAAACAAACCAAACAAAAAACAACATCAAAGAAGCTTATTTCAGTATCTACTGTCCTTTATAGCATATTAGGTCTTCAACAACAACGACAAAAATCACAAGACATGTGAAAAGGCAAAGGAGGAAAAAAAAAGTTTAAGAAATAAAACAATCATCAGAATAAGATCCAAATCAGATATGACATAGATGGGACTATCTAACAAGAAATTTAAAATGATTGTAATTAATGCATTAAAGACTATAATGGAAAATATAGAAAAATGCAAGGATAATAGGTAATTTGAGTAGAAAGATGGAAATTATAAGAAAGAAACAAATGGAAATGAAAAGAATGAGACATACAGCAAAAGAAAGAAAGAAAGAAAGAAAGAAAGAGAGAGAAAGGAAAGGGAAAGAAAAAAGTTAGTTTAGTTAGGAAGGAAGGAAGGAAGCCAGGCTTTGCCTGATGTATAAATAAACTTTAAACAGCCAAAGAATCTGTGAGGTGAAAGATAGGTCAGTAGAAATTAACTTAAGGCAAAACGAAAAAAGAGTAACAGTACAAAACAAATCAAGAACCTACCACAACAGAACTGAGCTGTGACATAAGAGCTGTTAACAATATCAAACATATTAACATATGTGTAATTGGAATCTCTAAAGTGAGAATAAGGTAAAAAAAAGGAAGAAAATGGCTGAGAAATTTCAAAAATTACTGAAACACACCAAATTACAGATCCAAAAAGCTTGAAGGACACCTAATAAGAAAAATACAAAAACATGTATTTATTTCAAACTGCTAAAAACAAAAGATAAAGAGAAAATCTTAAAGAAAGCCAGAGAAATAAAATATATTACAGAGGAACACGGACAAGAATTACAGCAGACTTCCCATCAGAAACCAGACAGGCAAGAAGACAAGAGAGTGATATCTTTAAAGTGTTAAGAGAAAACAAAACAAACAGAGAAAAACTTGCCAACATAGAATTCTATAACAAAAATATCCTTCAGAAAGGAAAATGGGGAGGAGAGAAAGACTTTTTCAACCTAACAAAAACTGACATTCATTACCAGCAGATATCTATAAGAAATGTTAAAGAAAGTTCTTAAAGTAGAAGAAATATGATAGGGCTCATAAACTTGGATTTACACAAAGACATGAAGAGCACTGGAAATGGAATAATGGTAAAATTTTATCATGTTTTTATTTGCTTTAAAAACACTGTTTAGGGCTTCCCTGGTGGCGCAGTGGTTGGGAATCTGCCTGCCAATGCGGGTGACACGGGTTCGAGCCCTGGTCTGGGAAGATCCCACATGCCACGGAGCAACTGGGCCCGTGAGCCACAATTACTGAGCCTGCGCATCTTGAGCCTGTGCTCCGCAACAAGAGAGACCGCGATGGTGAGAGGCCCACGCACCGCGATGAAGAGTGGTCCCCACTTGCCGCAACTAGAGAAAGCCCTCGCACAGAAACGAAGACTCAACACAGTCATAAATAAATAAATAAATAAAAGAATGTGAATTTCTTTAAAAAAAAAAAACACTTTAAATCAACAAGTGTAACAATACAGTTTGTATTTAATAACATATGTACAAGTGAAATGTTTGATAAAAATAGCTCAAGGGATGGAAGAGAGGAGCTGGAAATATACTATTATAAAGTACTCACATTACATCTGAAGTGGCATACTGTATCTGAAGGTAGGCATAAATTATTTTGAAATGTGTATTGTAAAAACTAGGACTAAAGAAATAAAGAAGGAAAGAAAGAAGAAAAGAAAGAAAGAGGGAAGGAGAGAGGGAGAAAGGAGAAGGAGAAGAAATAATAATAATTAAGAGGCAAAAAGAAACAAAGAACAAATGTAATGAGTAGAAAACAGCTAGCATGACGGTAGATTTTAATCCAAACATATGGAAAGTCACTTGAAATATGAGTGGTCAAAACAAACCAGTTTAATGACAGAATTTATCAGACTGGATAAAAGAGCAAGACCCAACTGTATGTTGTCTACAAGAAAGCCACTTTAAGTATAAAGTCTTAGGTAGGATAAAACTAAAAGGATGCAGAGATGCATACCATGAAAGCAGAAATTAAAAGAAAGCTGTTGTAGTCTTATTAGTTTTATACAAAGTAGCCTTAAGAACAAGAAAGGTTATCTGGTATAAAGAGGGACAATACATAATTATAAAGCAGTCAATTCTATGAGAAGGTAAAAGAATTTTAAATGTGCATGAACCTAACAAAAGAACTTCAAAATAGATTAATTGACCATAAGTGAGTGGGTTTATTTCTGGGCTTTTTATCCTGTTCCATTGATCTATATGTCTGTTTTTGTGCCAGTACCATACTGTTTTGATTACTGTAGCTTTCTAGTATAGTCTGAAGTCAGGGAGTGTGATTCCTCCAGATCCATTCTTTTTTCTCAAGATTGTTTTGACTATTCGGGGTCTTTTGTGTTTCCATACAAATTTAAAAATTTTTTGTTCCAGTTCTGTGAAAAATGCCTTTAGTAATTTGATAGGGATTGCATTGAATCTATAGATTGCCTTGGGTAGTATAGTCATTTTAACAATATTGATTCTTCCAATCTAAGAACATGGTATATCTTTCCATCTGTTTGTGTCATCTTCAATTTCTTTCATCAGCACCTTATAGTTTTCATAGTACAGGTATTTTGCCTCCTTAGGTAGGTTAATCTACAACAAAGGAGGCAAGAATACACAACAGAGAAAAGACAGTCTCTTCAATAAGTAGTGCTGGGAAAACTGGACAGCTACTTGTAAAAGAATGAAATTAGAACATTCTCTAATACCATATACAAAAATAAACTCAAAATGGATTAAAGACCTGAATGTAAGACCGGATACTAAAAAACTCCTAGAGGAAAACAGAGGCAGAACACTCTTTGACATAAATTGCAGCAATATCGTTTTGGATCCACCTCCTAAGTAATGAAAATAAAAATAAAAATAAACTAATGGGACCTAATTAAACCTAAAAGCTTTTGCACAGAAAAAGGAAACCACAAACAAAACTATATTCAATATCTTATAATAACCTACAATGGAAAAGAATTTGAAAAACAATATATAATATAATATATTATATATATTATATATACATATAACTGAATCACTTTGCTCTACACTTGAAACTAACATAACATTGTAAATTAACTATACTTCAATTTTAAAAATGGTTTCCAAATGGGAGAGGAAAAAAAAGAACTTCAAAATATATGAGTCAAAGACTGATAGATCTGAAAGGAAAAAATTACAAATCCACAATAATAGTTGAAAACTTCATCATTCTTCTCTCAGTAACTGATAGAAAAATTAAGCAAGGAATCTTTAAGTATGTAAATAATTTAAATAGCACTATGAACCACCTTGCCCTAATTGACATTCATAAATCAATCCACCCAACAATAGCAGAATATACATTTTTCTCAAGTGTACAAGAAACTTTCAAAGAAATATACCATATCCTGGGCCATATATTAAACTTTAACACATTTAAAAGAATAGAAAGAAAGCAAAGGACATTTTTAGACCATAAAGGAATTAAACTTAAACTAAATAACAGAAAGATATCTGGAAAACCCCCAAATATTTGGAAATTAAACAACATATTTCTAAATAACACATGAACCAAGAAGGAATTCTCAAGGGAAGTTTTTTAAATGACAAGCTAAAACATAATTAAAATACAACATATGGAAATATGTGTATGCAGCAAGTGCTGTGATTAGAGGGAAATACATAGAATTAAATGCTTATATTAAAAAAATGTAAAATCAGCAACCTAAGCTTTCAGTTTAAAACATTAAAGAAAGAGGAGCAAATTAAGTGCAAAAACCAGCAGAAGATAAGGAATGTATAAAGATCAGAGTAGAAATCAATGAAATTAAAGCAGAAAACAATAGATAAAAATCAAAGAACCAAACACAGGTTCTTTGGAAAATTAGTAAAATCAACAAATCTATAGCAAGACTGACAAATAAAAAAAGAGAGAAGACACAAACTACCAATATCAGGAATGAAAGAAGTGGCATCACGACTGATAACACAGGCATCCAAAAGACAAGAAGGAAATCCTATAAAACAGATAACCTGATTAATCCTATATCTATTTTAAAAAAAAGAAATTTATAGGGAAAAAAAGATCTTCCTAAAAAAAAACTTTGAGAGATTAACCAAGATGGCGGAGTAGAAGGACGTGCTCTCACTCCCTCTTGCGAGAGCACCAGAATCACCACTGGCTGCTGGACAATCATTGACAGGAAGACCCTGGACTTCACCAAGGAGGATACCCCGCGTCCAAGGACAGAGGAGAAGCCACAGTGAGACGGTAGGAGGGGCGCAATCAGAGTAAAATCAAATCCCATAACTGCTGGGTGGGTGACTCACAGACTGGCGAACACTTATACCACAGAATTCCACCCACTGGAGTGAAGGTTCTGAGCCCCACGTCAGGCTTCCCAACCTGGGGGTCCGGCAACGGGAGGAGGAATTCCTAGAGAATCAGACTTTGAAGCCTAGTGGGAATTGATTGCAGGACTTTGACAGGACTGGGGGAAACAGAGACTCAACTCTTGGAGGGCACACACAAAGTAGTGTGCACATCAGGACCCAGGGGAAGGAGCAGTAATCCCGTAGGAGACTGACCAGACCTACCTGATAGTTTTAGAGGGTCTCCTGCAGAGGCAGGTGTGGCTGGCTGTGGCTCACCGTGAGGACAACGACACTGGCAGCAGAAGTTCTGGGAAATACTCCTTGGTGTGAGCCCTCCCAGAGTCTGCCATTAGCCCCACCAAGAGCAAGGTAGGCTCCAGTGCTGGGTCACCTCAGGCCAAACAACCAACAGGGAGGGAACCCAGCCCCATGCATCAGCAGACAAGCGGATTAAACTTTTTATTAAAGTTTTATTTAATCTGCAGACAAGCAGATTAAAGCTTTGCCCACCAAAGCAACACCCAGCTCTACCCACCACCAGTCCCTCCCATCAGGAAGCTTGCACAAGCCTCTAAGATAGACTCATCCACTGGAGAGCAGACAGCAGAAGCAAGAAGAACTACAATTCTGCAGCCTGTGGAAGGAAAACCACATTCACAGAAAGATAGACAAAATGAAAAGGCAGAGGACTTTATACCAGATTAAGGAACAAGATAAAACCCTAGGAAAAAAAACGAAATGAGGTGGAGATAGGGAACCTTCCAGAAAAAGAATTCAGAATAATGATAGTGAAGATGATCCAAGACCTTGGAAAAAGAATGGAGGCAAAGATCGAGAAGATGCAAGAAATGCTTAACAAAGACCTAGAAGAATTAAGGAACAAACACCTAGAAGAATTAAAGAACAAACAAACAGAGGTGAACAATATAATAACTGAAATGAAAAATACACTAGAAGGAATCAGTAGCAGAATAACTGTGGCAGAAGAACGGATAAGTGACCTGGAAGACAGAAAGGTGGAAATCACTGCCATGGAACAGAATAAAGAAAAAGAATGAAAATAAATGAAGACACCCTAAGAGTCCTCTGGGACAACATTAAACGCAACAACATTCACATTATAGGGGTCCCAGAAGGAGAAGAGAGAGAGAAAGGACCCGAGAATATATTTGAAGAGATTATAGTCGAAAACTTCCCTAGCATGGGAAAAGAAATAGCCACCCAAGTCCAGGAAGTGCAGAGAGTCCCAGGCAGGATAAATCAAAGGAGAAAAATGCCAAGACACATAGTAACCAAATTGACAAAAATTAAAGACAAAGAAAAATTATTGAAAGCAACAAGGGAAAAATGACAAATAACATACAAGGGAACTCCCATAAGGTAACAGCTGATTTCTCAGCAGAAAATCTACAAGCCAGAAGGGAGTGGCATGATAAATTTAAAGTGATGAAAGGGAAGAACCTACAACCAAGAGTACTCCACCCAGCAAGGATCTCATTCAGATTTGACAGAGAAATCAAAAGCCTACAGACAAGCAAAAGCTAAGAGAATTCAGCACCATGAAACCAGCTCTACACCAAATGCTAAAGGAACTTCTCTAAGTGGGAAACACAAGAGAAGAAAAGGACCCACCAAGACAAACCCATAACAATTAAGAAAATAGTAATAGGAACATACATATCAATAATTACCTTAAACGTGAATGGACTAAATGTTCCAACCAAAAGACACAGGCTCTCTGAATGGATACAAAAACAAGACCATATATATGCTGTCTACAAGAGACCCATTTCAGACCTAGGGACACATACAGACTGAAAGTGAGGCGATGGAAAAATATATTCTATGCAAATGAAAATCAAAAGAAAGCTGGAGTAGCAATACTCATATCAGATAAAATAGACTTTAAAATAAAGAATGTTACAAGAGACAAGGAAAGACACTACATAATGGTCAAGGGATCAATCCAAGAAGAAGATATAACAATTATAAATATATATGTACCCAACATAGGAGCACCTCAATATATAAGGCAACTGCTAACAGCTATAAAAGAGGAAATCGACAGTAACACAATAATAGCGGGGGACTTTAACAGCTCACTTACACCAGTGGAGATCATCCAGACAGAAAATTAATAAGGAAACACAAGCTTTAAATGACACAATAGACCAGATAGAGTTAATTGATATTTATAGGACATTCCATCCAAAAACAGCAGATTACACGTTCTTCTCAACTGCACACGGAACATTCTCCAGGATAGATCACATCTTGGGTCACAAATAAAGCCTCAGTAAATTTAAGAAAACTGAAATCATATCAAGCAGCTGTTCCGACCACAATGCTATGAGATTAGAAATCAATTACAGGGACAAAACCGTAAAAAACACAAACACATGGAGGCTAAACAATACGTTACTAAATAACCAAGAGATCACTGAAGAAATAAAAGAGGAAATCAAAAACTACCTAGAGACAAATGACAACAAAAACACGATGATCCAAAACCTATGGGATGCAGCAAAAGCAGTTCTAAGAGGGAAGTTTATAGCAATACAAGCCTACCTCAAGAAACAAGAAAAATCTCAAATAAACAATCTAACCTTACACCTAGAGGAACTAGAGAAAGAAGAACAAAACCCAAAGTTAGTAGAAGGAAAGAAATCATAAAGATCAGAGCAGAAATAAATGAAATAGAAGCAAAGAAAACGAAAGCAAAGATCAATAAAACTAAAAGCTGGTTCTTTGAGAAGATAAACAAAAATGATAAACCTTTAGCCAGACTCAAGAAAAAGAGGGAGAGGACTCAAATCAACAAAATTAGAAGTGAAAAAGGAGAAGTTACAACAGACACCACAGGAATACAAAGCATCCTAAGAGACTACTACAAGCAACTCTATGCCAATAAAATGGACAACCTGGAAGAAATGGACAAATTCTTAGAAAGGGATAACCTTCCAAGACTGAACCAGGAAGAAATAGAAAATATGAACAAACCTATCACAAGCAATGAAATTGAAACTGTGATTAAAAATCTTCCAACAAACAAAAGTCCAGAACCAGATGGCATCACAGGTGAATTCTATCAAACATTTAGAGAAGAGCTAACACCCAACCTTCTCAAATTCTTCAAAACAATTGCAGGGGAAGGAACACTCCCAAACTCATTCTATGAGACCACCATCACCCTGATACCAAAACCAGACAAAGATACTACAAGGAAAGAAAATTATAGACCAATATCACTGATGAATATAGATGTAAAAATCCTCAACAAAATACTAGCAAACAGAATCGAACAACACATTAAAAGGATCATACACCATGATCAAGTGGGGTTTATCCCAGGGATGCAAGGATTCTTCAATATACACAAATCAATGTGATACACCATATTAACAAATTGTAGAATAAAACCATATGATCATCTCAATAGATGCAGGAAAAGATTTTGAGAAAATTCAACACCCATTTATGATAAAAACTCTGCAGAGTGTGGGCATAGAGGGAAACTACCTCAACATAATAAAGGCCATATATGACAAACCCACAGCAAACAGCATTCTCAATGGTGAAAAACTGAAAGCGTTTCCTCTAAGATCAGGAACAAGACGAGGATGTCCACTCTCACCACTACTATTCAACATAGTTTTGGAAGTCCTAGCCATGGCAATCAGAGAAGAAAAAGAAATAAAAGGAATACAAAAAGGAAAAGAAGAAGTAAAATTGTCACTGTTTGCAGATGACATCATATCATAGATAGAGAATCCTAAAGATGCCACCAGAAAACCACTGGAGCTAATCAATGAATTTGGTAAAGTTGCAGGATACAAAATTAATGCACAGAAATTGCTTGCATTCCTATACACTAACAATGAAAGAACAGAAAGAGAAATTAAGGAAACAATCCCATTACCACTGCAACAAAAAGAATAAACTACCTAGGAATAAACCTACCTAAGGAAGTAAAAGACCTGTACTCAGAAAACTATAAGACACTGATGAAAGAAATCAAAGATGATATAAACAGATGGAGACATATACCATGTTCTTGGATTAGAAGAATCAATATTGTGAAAATGACTATACTACCCAAAGCAATCTACAGATTCAATGCAATCCCTATCAAAATACCTTTGGCATTTTCTACAGAACTAGAAAAAAAAATCTTAAAATTTGTAGGGAGACACAAAAGACCCCGGATAGCCAAAGCAGCCTTGAGGGGGAAAAAAAAGAGCTGGAGGAATCAGACTTCCAGACTTCAGACTATATTACAAAGCTACAGTAATCAAGATGATATGGTTCTGACACAAAAACAGAAATATAGATCAATAGAACAGGATAGAAAGCACAGAGATAAACCCACGTACCTATGGTTAACTAATCTATGACAAAGGAGGCAAGGGTATACAATGGAGAAAAGACAGTGTCTTCAGTAGGTGGTGCTGGGAAAACTGGACAGCTACATGTAAAAGAATGAAATTAGAACACTCCCTAACACCATACACAAAAATAAACTCAAAATGGATTAGAGACCTAAATGTAAGACCAGCCACTATAAAACTCTTAGAGGAAAACATAAGCAGAACAGTCTATGACATAAATCACAGCAAGATCCTTTTTGACCCACCTCCTAGGGAAATGGAAATAAAAACAAAAATAAAAAAATGGGACCTAATGAAAAAAAAAAAAAAAAAAAAAAAAAACTTTACACCCAGGAAGTTCCATTTGTACATTCTACCAAACATTTAAGGATGAAATAGTAGCAATTATACACAATCTTTTCCAGAAAATAAGAGGAAGCACTTTCTAATTCAATCTATAAGGCCAGCATTATCCAAAACAAGATAAAGATATTTCAAGAAAATGAAATCATACTCCAATATCCCTCATAAACATAGATGCAAATATGATCGACAAATATTAGTACATCAAATCAAGCAATATATATATTGTGTTCATTCTATGAATTCAAGGCTGATTCAATTCTCAAATATGAATCACTGCAGTTTACCATCTTAATAGGCTAAATAAGTAAAAATATATGATCATCTCTTTAGATACCAAAAAGCAATCAACCAAATTCAATATCCATCCTTGATAAAAGTGAACAAACAAAACTTTTAGCAAACCAGAAATAGAAGGAGACTTCCTTAATTTAATGAAAAATATATGAAAAACTGGCAGTTAACATAATACAAAATAATGAGAGACTGAATTTTTTCTCCCTAAAGTCAGAAAAAAGACAAATAACCTCCCTTACCAATCTTATTCCTTGTTGTATTGGAAGCAAGTGCAATAAGTCAGGAAAAAGAGATAAAAGGCATACAGATTGAAAAGGAGAAATAAAATTGCCTCGCTTTATAGATGACACACATACCTATGGAGAAAACCTCAAAGAATCTAAAAAAAAAAAAAAATAAACCTAGTACTTTTAGGTGAGTTTAGCAAGGTTGCAGGGTAAATGCCAATAAACAAAAGTGAATCTAATATCTTTAAGGCATCAATCAACAATTGAAATTTTAAAAAGAAAATTCCATTTGAAATAGCATCAAAAATATTTACATATAAATTAACCAAATACATATAAGTTCCATGCATTAGTCCAGTTCTCCAGAGTAACAGACCAGTTGTGTGTGTGTGTGTGTGTGTGTATGGAAGGCAATCTGCTTTAGTCAAAGTCTAATGATTTAAATGTTAATATCATCTAAAAAATACCTTCACAGTGAAATACAGACTGGTGTTGATTACGTACCTGTATACCATGGCACAGCCAAGTTCACATAAAATTAGCCATCACATTTCTATATTGAGGACTACACAACACTAATAAAATATATTAAAGAAGATCTAAATAAATGGAGAAATACACCATGTAAGTGGCTTGACAGACTCAACAGATATAAGACAATAGATATAACTTCTAAAAAAATTAATCTACAAATTCAGTGCAATCGTAATTGAAAACACAGCAAACATTTTGGTAGATTTTGCCAAGCTGATTCTAAAATTCACACGGAAAGACAAAGGAACTACACTAACCAAACAATCCTGAAAAAGAACAAGGTTAGAAGAGTCACACTCCCCATTTCAAGACTTACTATAAAGCCAAAGCAATTATGACAGTGTGGTATTGGTGAAAGAACAGGCATATGTTAGTGGAGTAGAATAGAAAGTCTAGAAATAGACCAAGATGAATACAGTCAATAGATTTTTGCAAAGGCAAATTAATAAAAAGGGATAGTCTTTTCAACAATTATTGCTGGAACTGCTGGACATCCTTATTTTAAAAAAATGAATCTCCACCTACAACTCATATCTTATTCAAAAAAATTAACTCGTAATAGATCATAGATGTAAATGCAAAATGTCAGACTAAAATTTCTAGAAAAAAACATGAAAAATAAAATGATATCTGTAAGATTTGGGGTTTGGTAATAAGTATTTGTATGATACCAAAAGTAACATACATAAAAGGAAAAATAAAACTTGCTAATTAGGACCTCAACAAAATTTAAAACTTAACTTTTGCAAAGGATACTGTTAATGAAAAGACAAGCTACAGACTGAAAGAAAATATTTGCAAATCACATAGATGATTAAACATTTGTATGTACAATATATTAAGACCTTTTAAAACTCAATAATAGAGATATGGGGATATATGTATATGTATGGCTGATTCACTTTGTTATAAAGCAGAAACTAACACACTGTTGTAAAGCAACTATACTCCAATAAAGATGTTAAAAAAAAAAAACCTCAATAATATGGGGAAAACTCCACAATAACAAATAACTATTTTAAAAAGATATAAAAGATATAAACAGACATTTCACCCGAGTATATATACAGGTGGTAAATAAGCATAGAAAAAGAGTCTCAACATCCTTAGGCATTAGGAAAATAAATTTAAACTACAATGAGGTATTACTATATACCTATTAAAACGGCTAAAATTAAAACAAATGAACAAATCCTGACCGATCAAAATCTGCTGAAGATGTGAAGCAATAAGAACTCTCATTCACTGAGGGTGGGAATTCAAAATGATATAGCCACTTTGGAAAATGGTTTGGCAGGTTCTCATAAAGTTAAACATATATTTACCATATGACCCCATAAGCGTTAGACTAAATAAATAGAATATTACTAAGGAAATAAAAGATTTGAATGACTCTATTAATCAACCTGATCTAATTGACATTTATGGAACTCTCCACCCAATCATTTAAAAATAAATCATACATTGGACCATAAAACTAGTCACAGTAAATTTAAAGTGCTCATATCACAAAGATTACATTTCATGACTACAATACAGTTAACTTAAAAATTATAGTAAAACTAAGTAGCCCTATATATACTAGGGAAATTGCACTTGTAACTTAACAACTCCCCACAAAGGCTACTGTAGGACAAACTGGTTTACTGATAATTTTACCGAACTTATAAAAAAGAAACAATACCAACCCTGCCAGAACAATTTTACAATGAGAGGAAGAAATACATCACAGCTCATTCTTTGAGTCCAGAATTACCCTGAAATCAAAACTAGACTAAGACATTATTAGAGAAAAAAAGCTACATAAAAATCAACATTAAAACTTTGACAATATATTACAGTCAAATCTAGAAATACATCAAAAGGAAAATAAATCATATGTAAGTAGGTCAGAATCAGGGCTTTTGCATTTGAAAACCAACCAATGTAGTGCACAATTACAAGATAATAAAGTAGAAAAAATTATGTCAATCACTGAAGAAAAAGCTAATAGACTGGATGAGCCTCAGAATCTGAATATAAACTCTGCACATAAAATTCTTGATTAATTACTAAATTGCAGACTCAGGTAAGAGCTGGGAGGCTAGACAAAAGAGGAAAAAGAAAAACGAAGAAAGATAAACAGAGGAGAAGGAAGAAGAACAGGAGAGAAGAGGAGGAGGACAAAGAGGCAGTAACAGCAACTGGAAGCTGAAAAAAAGTATCAGCTGCTGAACACTGCAGGAGAAATAGATTTCAAAATTTGATTCCAAACAAGTTAACTTATAAGGACCTTCTCCTCTTTTTTTTGGAAGAACAAAATCATCATCATCATCACCGAAAGAAAAAAGGAGTTTCTAAATTATTAAAGTATATTACTTACGATGTCTACATTTCCACCAAAAATTATTAGGCAAGCAACAAAACAAGAATAAACGCAAGAAACTGTGACCCCTATTCATGAAATAATCATTCAATAGAATCTGACTCTGAATGGGCACAGATGCTAGACATACCAGGCAAATAATTCAAGGAAGTTATTATAAATATGTTCAAAGAATTAAAGGGAGACATTCAAAACTTAAAGGAAAATATACTTCAATCTATGAACAGATATAGAATCTTAGCAGAGAAATAGAAACTATAAAAAAGAATGAAATGGAAATTCTGGGTCTGAAAAGTACAACTGAAATTTACTAAATGGGGTCAACACCAGTTGAGGAAGAAAGAATCAGTGAATTTGAAAATAGATCAATGGAATGAATAAAATCTGAACAACAGAGACAAAAAAAATGTAGAAAATAAACAAAGGCTCAGAGACTCTGGGGTAACATCAAATGATTCAATGTACATTTCACTGGAGTACCAGGAGAGTACAGACAAAAAGTGAAAGAAAAATATTTCAAGAAATAAGGGCTGTAATAATCTTCACAAATTTAGTATAAAGGAGAAAAAGAAAGAAAGAAAAAAGTAATATTAACTTACATATCCAAGAAGTTTAACCAACTCCCAGTGGGATAAACACAAAGAAAATCACACTCAGGTACTTCATAGTCAACTTCTGAAAGCTACAGATAAAGAGAAAACCCCGGAAGCAGGGGGAAAATTGATACATTACATAGATGTTGACAGTGATGCAATCAATGATGGGCTTTATATCACAAACAGTGGATGCCAGAAGACAACAGAATGGCATGTCCAAAGTACAAAAGGAAAAACAATTCAGCTAAGACCTAATCTATATCCAGTGAAACTACTCTTCCAAAATGAAGTTGAAATACACTTTTTTTAAAATGAGTTAGCAGCAGATCTTTACTAAAAGAAATGCTAAAGGAAGTCTGGAGGACGGAAGAGAAATGATACCAAATAGCAACTTGGATATATAGGAAGAAAAGTAAACTGTACATATACGTATAGTATGTATACATCTATCTCTGTGTATGCATATACACATATACATGTATACATGCGTATATATGTATGTGTGTATGTATATATATAAATTTTCTTTTAATTCTTTAAAAACATTATGTTGAGTATAAATAGAAGTGAAAAAGAATGTTCACACTGCATGATCCCATTTATATGACATTCTAGAGGACACAAAACTAATCTTTAGTGACAGAAAACAGATCATTAGTTGTCTGGGGCTGGGGATGAAAGGCAGAAATTGACTGCAAAGGGTCATAAGGGAAGTTTTTGGTGTGATGGGAATTTTCTATATCTTCATTGTGATGGTGAGCACACAGATGCATATACTTATCAAAATTCTTCATACTGTACTCTCAGCATGGGTATATTTTACTGTATGTAAATTATACCTTACTAAATTTGATCAAGAAATACATAAAGCAAAAACTACTGATTTGACAAAACATAAAGAATTTCTGTTCAATGAAGAATACTATAAGCAAAGTTATATATACTACCAAATGTAAAATAGACAGCTAGTGGGAAGCAGCTGCATAGCACAGGGAGATCAGCTCGGTGCTTTGTGACCACCTAGAGGGGTGGGATAGGGAGGGTGGGAGGGAGACACAAGAGAGAGGAGATATGGGGATACATGTATATGTGTAGCTGATTCACTTTGTTATAAAGCAGAAACTAACACACCATTGTAAAGCAATTATACTCCAATAAAGATGTAAAAAAAATTTTTAATTAAAGAAAAAAAGATATTAGAGACTAGGAGAGATGCTTGCAAAGTATTAATTGAGAATGTACAAGGAACTGCTAAAAATTAACCAGGGAAAGACAAGAAACCCAAAAGAAGGAATGAACTAATAAGGCTGCATATATGAAAAAGAGGCTCATCTTCACTACTAAGGTAATACAAATTTCAAAATACCAGTTTTCAAAGTGACAAAAATCAGGAAGTTGGATAGTACAAATGTTAGAAAGTATAAGGGTGAAATTAAGCTGCCAGGTTTTGCTGTTAGACCTGTAAATTGTTTCAGGAAAGCAATCAGGAAGTACTTAGTAAAATTACATGTACATGCGACCTACAAAATCCTCTTCTGGTAATACTAAGTGTCAATCATAGGAGATAAGATGAATAAAATGTGGTATATGCATGAGATGAAAGTCAAGGTAACAATCAAAAGAATTAATTTAGATGCACAGTAGAATTAATAAATCACAAGAAAAAATAGTGTTGAGTAGAAAACCTATTAAACAGAATATGATGATTAATAATAATTTATGTAAACTAAAAACACATGAACACATACATATAGAGTAAGCCTATATAATTTTAAAGGTTACATTCAACTCAAAGACTAATATGTGTATGAGTGGAGAGGAATGCCAGTGGAGATGAGGAATCAAGTAAAGGCAGTGATTATGAAAAAATAAAAGGAGAGAGGCCTTGCACAGATTGATATCAGAGCAGTATAATTAATTTTCTGAATAAAGGAAAAAATGTATTTGTTACATTCATGCTTCTCAACACTTATGTAATGTTGTGTCCATATCCTTATATCTGAGCTATTACTCCTTTCTCAAGTGATAGCCTAAACTATGAAGACAACAGTAGTATTCTAAGCATGTGCTTTGGATTACTGTCTTTCTACATATCAAAATGGATACAGCATTCTTTGGGGAACATCAAAGGATCATTTCATCACTACTTATTCCTCTCTAAAGAGAATATATTTATTTATAATGGTATATGACATACTGCCAAGACTCATCTCATTTTACATTGAAAAATATGCCAAGAATCATGATTCAGTTTAGATGAACATTATGAAGTAACAGTATCCCTCATTTCACAACAATTATTTGGTGACTGGGAGTAAGTGTATCTTATGTTGTCTAAGAATAATCTACAAGTCCACTGGAGACCTATTTTCTACCTCAGCTTGTACCCACTTTTACTCTGTTACAAAAATATGTGATCTCTTTATTTCCATGTGCAATTTTTTTCAGGTAAAATTCTATTAATAATAGTTTTATTAAAGTATGTCACCATGAAGTTCTTTCTCTAGTGGAAGAGATTAGACATACAAGAATAACTATAAGAAAAGCAATGTGTAATAAATGATACCCTTTCCTTTAAGGAATGAAGAAATTATTAAAGAAGAGGATCAGAGAAGCTTTGTGGAAGAAATATCATTTAAGTTGGACCTTGATGTAATGGAGAATTCACATATTCTGAGATGGAGGAGCAAGATATTCCAAGTAAAGAGAACAAAGGGAGGTAAGAAAATAAAGAGTATGTAAAGGAACTGCAAGTGTTTCAGTTCACACAATATACGGTACCATATGGGGAGCCATATGAAATAAGATAGCAAAATTAAGTCAAAAGGCAGATCACAGATAAAGAATTTGAACTTTATTACATACAATTTGGGTAAAAGGTCCTGGTATATCAGAAACAAGTTAGGGATATTAATCAGTTCCATGGGAAGAGCTTGTAGAAGAAATGAAATGAAATGAAATACTGGTTAGAAAGTTATGACAATTGTCCTACCAAGAGATAAAGAGAGCTTGAATTAGGGGAGATGTTATGCAAATAGAGACAAGAGGAACAATGTACATAGAAATTTTTTTCTAGGAAATGGAAAGCCATTGGGTAAGGGAGATAAGAAGTAAGTTAAAATGACTTTTTTTCTCTAGTCTAAGTGACTGGTAGTACACTTAATTCATTACTAGGAAGAAAAAAAAGGTGGAAGACCAGGTGTGAAATAATAGTAAATATAAATATTTGAATATATATATATACATATATATATATTTGCCCCTGGTTCCTGCTACTATTTAGTCTTTTACCCCAGTTTCTAACACAGAGCTCCCAAAACACTTATAATTTCCTGAGTGATGGAAACACCTTTTGTTCTAATGAGGTGACTCCTGATGGGCACCTGGATGGGGGCTGGTCATGAGAAAGCAAGTCATGATTAGAAGCTAGGAACTTTCAACCCCACCCCACCCCCATTCGCTAGAGAAGGCAGAGGGGTTGGAAATTGAGTTAATAATTGATCATGCCCACATGATAAAGCCTCCATATGAATCTCAAAAGTACAGGGTTCAGAGAGCTTCTAGGTTGGTGAATATATACACGTGCCAGGAGGATGGCACACCCAACTCCACAGAGACAGAAGCTCTTGCACTTGGGACTCTTCTAGGCTCAACTTATGTATCTCTTCACCTGGCTGTTCATTTGTATTCCTTAAAATATCCTTTATAATAAATTGGGAAGAGTAACTAAACTGTTTTCTTGGGTTCTATCAGCCACTCCAGTAAATTATCGAACATGAGGAGGGTATCATGGGAACCTCTAATTTGTAGTCAAGTTTCAGGAAGCCTGGGGACCTACAACTTGCACTTGACTTCTGAAGTGAGGGGCAGTCTTGTGGAACTGAGCCCTTAATCTGTGGAATTTTTACTAACTTTGGTTAGTGTCAGAATTTAATTGAACTGCATCTACATCATCCGACATGTTGGAGAACTGGTTACTGTGGGAAAGAAACACACACACATTTGATGGCCAGAGCAGTAGTAGAGTTGTGAGGAAATATGGGACTTTTTCCTTTCTGGGCATTGGGTTTAGCAGAAGATAAGAAAATGTACTCTGGACTTAATGAGTTTTAAGTGCCTAAAGCAACTTTAACAGGAAATGTTCAACGGGTGATTGTATTAGTTAAGGTAATGGAAGCTGCTGTAACAGAAAAACCTTGACATTTAATGGCTTAACACAGTAAATATTTATTTATTGTGCGCATAGTCTAGTAAGGGTGTAGGAGAGGGTAGGGAGTCTGTTTCACAGATATTCAGCAACTTTGGCTTAAAAGTTTCTACCGTCTTTAACAAAGGGCTTTCACTGTTTCTCTGGGTAATGGAAGGCATATTGTTAAATTAAAGTAGAATTCATCAGAAATGATGCACCATGCTGTTTATTGCTACATTGTTTATAATATCAAAGTTAGCAACCAAATGTTCTTCTAGTTTCCTAATGAAAATGGATTGTTTTCAGAATCAGAACAAATGAAATAACTGTTTTGAGATACACCAATACATCTCTCTCTCACACACACACACACACACACACACACACACACAAACACCCACACACTCATACATACACACACGTAAACTCTCACTTACACTCAGAGGGCAGACCACTGGAGAAGGGCAATGGAAGAATGGCCCGTTAGCTGCATTTGAGACAGTAAGCATGCCTAGTCCTCTTATTGATTTAGAAGAAGTGAAAGAAATGGCTTTTACTAGGAAAAAAAAAAAAAACTCACTGAATAGGATATAGCTTCTTAAAGAAAACTCAACTACTAACCCAGCCTATAAGTGCATTAGGTAGTGTAAGTCCGCTTATGTCTTAGGCCATAAGACATATACATGAAATACCTAGAATAGGCAAATTCTTAACAATGCAAAGTAGATTAGAGATTACCAGGGTCTGGGCAGAATGAGGAGTTATTGCTTAATGGGTACTGAGTTTCTCTTTGGAGCAACGAAAAAATTTTGGAAATAGACAGTGGTGATGGTTGTACAATATTGTGAACGTAATTAAAGCCATAAAATTGTACACTTAAAAATGGAAAATTTTATGTTATATATATATGTCACCACAATTTAAAAAAATGTTTTAAAATGAGTGTATAGAAGTTGGCTTATAACTACTGACTGCTATTTTAAAGTTAATTAATTTATACTTACCTAATTGATGAATTCGCTTCTTTTCTACCTGATTCTAAAGCATCCTAGAATGGCTCTGACAGTTTGTATTTTAAGCACTTCGTTTCTTTTTTTTAACTCATAAAATTATTTTACTATTTTTTTACATTTTAAACCTCATATTTATAAGAGCATATTCTTTAAAAAATCAAGGGTTTTTAACAGGTTTATGAGATAAAACACAAGCCTCCTGCTGTTCCTGCCCTGTTCCTGATTCTTACTCCCGTGAGGACACTATTTTAATAATTTTAGTGCTTCTTCTTTTATATCTTCCACATTTTTATTTTAGCACTTATTTCTGAGAGTTCAATTAAGTTTTAATTTTATTTCCTCAAGTTTTAGAACAAGCTTAACTAACAACAACAATAATAAATATGTTCTACTTGATAATAAAATAGAACAATTTTGTTTGCTATTGCTCTGAACACTCACACCCACATACCCACAAACACACAAACTCATGTTAATTTCACAAATATATTAATTTTCCTAGGTTGTTACAGAAATTAGACTATATATATTATATAGCAATGAGATTTTATATCTGTATGCATGTGTATGTACACATTTAACTCAATGCCCAGCACAGAATAAGTACTTAGTACTGCGCAGTGGTATGACATAAACTATAGATAGAGCTCTGTTTTGACCTACATTAATTTCAAAAAGTAGTGTGCAGAATCAGTTGTGCTTTAAATAGTGTGCTTTAAATAGTTTATTTTAGATTATATCTATCTCCTAAGTCCTCTCTCACAAAATTCTTTAGATTAATGACTATTATGATGAAAGTGTCAATCTCTTCATTATAAATTCAACTATTGAAAAATACTTTTAAGAGTTAAGATTTGAAACAGTTTTTTTTTTCAATAAAACCATTAACTTGAAACTTTATCTGGAATTCTCTATATTCCATTAGTAACATAAGGTGGCAAATCACACAAAACTAATATTAGAGAGTCCCATTACAAACGAAGCCTATGCATTCTTCATCTTTATCCCTCCATCGTACTACAGAATGAGAAATATGCTTCAGGGTAAAGTTTCCAAATGCAAAAAAAAAGATTCAGTTCTGATTACATTAAGGGAGAAGAGCTAGGATAGCATTTTACTGATGATAAAGAAAGTTGTCAATAACAACTGAGTCACAAAGGACATTCAGCTCAAATTTTATCAAAGATCCAATTAAATTAGAACACTGTTCTCTAGGCATTCTGTTTAACCAAGTTTTTCCATATTTCAATTTAGTTATAGAAAATATCTGCACTACATTTTCCAAACATTCTATTTCCTGATAGATCATCTTTTCAGTAATGCCCACTATTGGTCATTTGGCTGCCATTCTTTATTGATACTTGAAGGCAGCTGTGCGTTTAGTAGCCAACTTTAGTTAATTAGAAAAAGACTTGAGGGACTTCCCTGGTGGCGCAGTGGGTAAGACTCCGCACTTCCAATGCAGGGGGCCCAGGTTCGATCCCTGGTCAGGGAACTAGATCCCACATGCATGCCGCAACTAAGAGTTCACATGCCACAACTAAGGAGCCCACCTGCCGCAACTAAAGAGCCCACGTGCTGCAACTAAGAAGCTGGCGAGCCACAACTAAGGAGCCCACCGGCCACAACTAAGACCCAGTGCTACCAAACAAATATATAAATACATATTTTTTTTTTTTTAAAAAGAAAGAAAAAGATTTGAAATTTTTCAAACTGTTCCTGGCTTCCAATGCATACCGTATTAATCTGTTCAGGCCACTGTAACAAAAAACCATAGACTTGGTTGCTTAAACAACAGAATTTCTCACAGTTCTGGAGGCTGTAAAGTCCGAGATCAAAGTGCTGGCAAATTTGGTTCCTGGTGAGAGCTTTCTTCCTGGCTTGCAGTGTGTCCTAGCTCACTGTGTCCTCACATAGAGCTCTAGTCTCTTCCTCTTCTTATAATAATTATACTGATAATCCTTATACCTCTAATACTAATCCCACTATGGGGGCTCCACTCTCATGACTTCATCTAAACTTAATAAGCTCCCAAAGTCCCCACCTTTAATACCATCACATTAGAAGTTAAGGTTTCAACAAATGAATTCTGGGGGAACACAAATATTCAGTCCGCAACATATACTTTGCAATTATATTTAATTTGAAGTCAACACAGAACCTTAAACATATTTCTAAGTATCTTCTCTTTATAATAACTGTCTCTCTTCATAAGTTTATTGAATATTTTAGAATGTTCTCATATATTGGTATGCATCAGACTCACCTGTGGGAGCCTGCACAACATAAAAATGAGATCCAACCCAAACATACAAATATAGGCACAAATTAATGAAAACATTAACTTGGGTTGTCTATAGATGAAAACTCCTGGCATAAAAAAATCTCTTCCTATATAAATAATCTAAAGAGGATATTGGGAAGCTAAAAAAACACCTCTTTAAATCAAACTCCTTTGCAAATTCATAAGTAATTCCTGATTATTATATGTCCTTGATCTCTTTTGGAAATCTAATGCAATCTTCAAGTCATATTCATCAAATATTAATGGCTCACTATAATCACACACTTGTTTATAAAAATCAGGAATATATAATTTTGGGAATAGGTTTCATCAACAGGATGAGACAGTGCTCTCAGAAAAGTAATGATGATTAATCCACAAAGAGTTTTTTATAACATTCTGTTTTATGTGTTCCTATGCAGCCTCATGCTGTTTGCTGCCACATTTCAGAAATACCAAAGAGCAAGGTAAGGTCTGGAGAAGGACAATAATAATAATAAACCACAGAACAGATTTATAAGTGAAAAAGATACCAAAGGTCAGAACTCCTCATTCCAAAAGACTGAGGTTGAAATAACTGAAATTACTGTAAACAGAGAAGACATGGATAAAGTGAACATGGGTATTTACTGAATTCTGGATGCGTAGAATGTAAATCTAGAAAACAGTATACTCTTTGAAAGCACATTACTGTTTCACAGATGAGGCAAAGCAAGCAAAACAGTTTCTAGGAAAATTTAGGTGAATTCGCATATTCCAGATCACCAGCAAATTATGAAGGAAAGTTAAAAGTTATTTAGGTCAAATCCCTATTCTATGACATTTGACATCATGCAAAATAATCATGCTTCCTCAGAGGCAGCACTTTAAAAGTAAAAAAAAAATCATCATGAATGAACTACCTAAATGTCTTACATTAGAAATAATTTAGATAATTTGTAATATTATAAGTGATTTAATGTAGTTCAGATATAAAAATACATAAAATGCAAACACGTCTCATATATATGACATATATATATCTCAGAAAACCACTCTTGATCAAATTTCATTAGAACAGGTAATTAGTATCCCTCATTAGATTAAAAGTGCAGATGGAGGGCTTCCCTGGTGGCGCAGTGGTTGAGAATCTGCCTGCTAATGCAGGGGACACGGGTTCGAGCCCTGGTCTGGGAAGATCCCACATGCCACGGAGCAGCTGGGCCCGTGAGCCACAACTACTGAGCCTGCGCGTCTGGAGCCTGTGCCCCGCGGCGGGAGGGGCCGCGATAGTGAAAGGCCCGCGCACCGCGATGAAGAGAGGCCCCCGCACCGCGATGAAGAGTGGCCCCCACTTGCCGTAACTAGAGAAAGCCCTCGCACGAACCGAAGACCCAACACAGCCAAAAATAAATAAATAAATAAATAAATAAAGTAGCTACAAAATTTAAAAAAAAAAAAAAAAAAAAGTGCAGATGGAATATGATCACAGAAGCCAAAATACCTGTTACCTATGTTAGTTGTCCCCTGTTTTCTCTGGAAGCTTGGACTTATGCCCTAGAAGAGTATCTATAATTTTCTATCAGACCCTGGTGGTCATGCATTAATGGACCAAGCATAACTTGGTCCATGAATCCTGAGTAGAGTAAAAGTATGGAGTATTCTGTGATCACACAACATGTCTTGATGCCTTATTGGTATTCACAGCTTCTCTCAAGTGTGTGGTAGACTGCAGATGGTCAGTCCTTATTATTCAAACCGGGATCACTGGCAGCTTTCCTCTCATTCATCTTCTGGGAAAACCCTGTGTCACAGTTAGAATAAATGGTAAGGTGCTCAGTTCTGTAGCTTATCCCAAGACCTGAGAATTCTGAATGGCATTTGGCCCAATCCCAGAAATTTTATTCCACATTGATTTTGCCTTTCCTGAGCTTTTTTTCATTTCAAAATCTGTACCAAAAAAAAATCACCTCAAGATCAAGCACTGAAATCAATGCCAATGTCCCTGGACTCTCTTTTTGAATCAGGTTCTTTGAGTGTTTAGTGTCTTTTCAAAACATTGACTATTAAAATTTCTATGCTTTATTTTGAGACCATTTTCTCATTTTAACTCCTTTGAGCTGCTGTGATTTTATAAATAGTGTCCTTATTATGATCTGCTTCTGGCCTTCCTCACAGACTTCAGCGAGAGTCCCGGAGTCCTGGAGCCTATTTTTGTGCTCTCTTGAGGAGGCTTGTTCCCTAGCTCTCCCTCATTGTGAGTTTGTTCCGGGCTGTTGGCTGCCTGATGCTTTGATGTCTCTCTCCATTAACTAACTCTTGCCTTTCAACAACTGAGCTTCGGTTTCTTGCTTACTGCCATCCTTGTCACAGCTCTTGGCTTACTACTCTGTGTGCCAGTAGAATCCTTGGCAACTTCCGGTGTCACTTCTTGCCCCTCCTTCTCCACAAATTGCTTTTCACCAGTTTGGCTTTCCAAAGACAGCCTGTCAGCAATTCAAAGCGTGGATTTTATCTCTGGTCTCCTAGACCGTGCTCTTTTAATTATTAGTAAGAGGCAGACGGCTGACACATAAAGATAAGTAACCACCTACACTGTCACTAAAAAGGCACAAGGATTAAGTCCTGTTCAGGGTGCCTGGAATCCCAGATGAGAGATTCATTTCTCTGATTTTAAAAATTTTGAATTTATTTTTAGGAGAGCTTGATCAAATTGTAAATACTCTCTTCTGTTTACCTTCAGGCTTTTCTACATATACTGCTGTGGCATTTGCCATATTATATATTCTATCTCATATTGTCATAATTAATCATAGTTAATATACAATATCATAATTAATTTTGTTTCTATGCACCCATGAGACTGTAAGCCATTTGCATAGGCATGGTGTTCCAGTCATTATATCTTACTGTCTAGGGTAGTACATACATGGTGACAGTAGGTCTAAATACATGGTTGTTGAGTTAACAGATATAAAACATAGGTGGAGAGGTGAAAAACTTATACCACTAACTTCTAATGCATTTATTTTAAATGTAAGAAGTATCAGTTTGGGAATTGAGTCAGTTGACGCAACAGAAAACTCAAATAACAATGGCTTAAACACAAAACAGTAAATTTTTCTCATATAATGATAATTCCAAGAGAAGGAAATTACTGTTATTGATTTGAAAGTTCAAGTATGTCATGGCTAAAATCTCAGTAATATTCCTAACCTTTCAAGGTAGCAAAGTGGCTGCTCCAGTTCCAGTCATCATGTGTACCTTCCAGGAACGAGGAAGAAAGAAAGGGCCAGAAGGAAGACAAGATACCATCAACAGCAAGAACACAGAAATTTCCCAGAAATTCCATCAGATTTCTGTTTATATTTCATTGGACAGAATTATGGCACGTTGTCTCCCATAGCAAAAAGGAGAAGGAGATAATGGGGGGCTTGTGGGGGTTTTTTTCTCTTGACACCACAAGTAAAAAGAAGAGAATGAATATTAAGTCACAAAAAATCGCTGTCACAGAGGGGTACTGAGGCGTATATGAGCGCTGGGAAAAAGTCAATTTAAGTGAAAATGTAAAAGATTCAATGTAAATGAAAGTCAACTGACGGCTGCTTCATCATCTTGCCCAGTAATGGCTGACAGAAGTCAGACACTTTGATCTATAAGCTTGAAAGCCTGACTGAGGCATGGGATCTTCGTGGGAATCCTAACACAGTATCCTTCTATTCTTCATTAAGCCTCTCATGGGCTTCATAAATAAAGTTGTCCTGAGCATTTTCTAAATATCTGGCTCTGTGGTACATTGAATAATATACCATAATTCAATTCAGTTCACAGAATTGTTGTGTTGCCTTCAAGCTGCCCGCCTTAATCTAAACTTTGTAACAACAGAAGTGAGCATAAGATCTTGCAATTTCCCTGAAGAAGCACTTAGACTGAGTGTGTGCTCGTGGGGTGAGAATTTTGTCAGGGAAGGATTGTCAAAGAAGGAGAAAGTGGAGCCCGCCAAATGAAGTGCAGAAGGGTGTTACTGGCATAAAGGCATATGCATTAGTGCATAAAGGCACAGGAAGGTAAAGAAAGTGAAAAGCATTCTGGGATTTGTAATTTTTCAGTGGTGCAAAGCACAGAATTCAGAGGGTAAAGACAATGGTAGGGAGACAAATTAGAAGAGAGTAAGCGAGAACCAAAGGCTCTTTCTGAACAATGAGACAATGAATAATTTTAAGCTGTTATGAGTTCGATGTTTTAGGAAAATTATTCTGGTGTTACTAGGGACAGTTTACTGGAGACATGTAACGCTGGAGACAGAGAATTCAGTTAAAGGAGTATTCCAATTGTTCAAATGAAAAATATGAGGGCTTAACCCAAAACAATATCAGAGGATTTGGAAAAAAAAGACTGGATTCCACAAACATTAAACAAGTCCAAGAACAAACTCACCAAATGCTGTGTGTGCGCATGTGTGTGGTAGGCAGGCAGAGGAATAAGTGCAGAGGTGAGGCAGAAATGAGGGTAGAAAACTAAAACAACTCCCATTTCTTCACTCATTCATGGATTCAATAATGATGATTGAGCTGATTTTTCCTAGTGGCAGTGTGTGTTTGGCATAATGTGCAACCTCAGTAAGACATAATAATATACACAGCTGTTCATATTAATGCCTATACATCTGACCCAAGCACAACATGCGGCAGCTTCAACAAGAAAACTGTCACTCAGCCACTGAGAAACCCAACAATGTGCTCTTGAATCATGGTTGAGCAGCCTACTTCCTAGAGCAAATCTCAAGGACCAAAGGAATACTATGAAACACTAGATTTTATTAAGCAGAGAACAAGCCTGTTCACACCATGTTTCCATGGTGAGTTACTTAGCAGCCTTCAAAATAACTTATTAGCGAAACCAGAAACTTATTATATTAGCCTCTGTAGCAATTAATGAATAAAATCTGATATCTAAAATATGAGGAAAAATTCTTAAACCATAAGGAAAATGATGCAGTCTTCAAAAAGCCAATCCAAGTAATTAGATACTTAAATAAGAACAGCAAGGCAAAAAGGAATAGATTGTGGTCCCAGCTCCAGAGAAAACCAGCAGAAATGGTGAGGTGGAAGCATGCAACAGTTCCTAAAATTAGCATTCTATTATCCTGCCTTTATATTCTGCATGAAGGTGCCTTAAGGTTCACCAACCCAATAGTCCTTGTCACTGCTATTAGCTCAACGAAAATAATAACAAAGGATCTCTTAGTGCACTGCCTGGTTTGAAAAAAACTGTATAGAAGAATAAATTCTCAAAATAATTCTGGTTTTTGGACAAGAAGAGCATCCATGTTAAAAGATCCAGCTCTTCCTTTTTCAAAAGATTGGATTCCTGTATGTTTGTGCATTGGGAGATAATCTGACCTTAAGGACAACAAAATCAATAAATTAGCAGAAATGAGTAAGTATGATTAAAACATATACAAAGCATAGTGTTTATAAGCTCATTTTAAGTCAAAAAGACCTCGATTGGAATCTTGGCCTTTGCACTTACCAGGTTTCTTAGCCTCTCTAAGCCTCACCAGAAATACAGAAATAAAAGCACCTAGTTCACAGAATTGTTGTGAGAACTAAATGCTCATGAGGCATCCAGCCTTAAATCTGGCAGACAGTAAATCTCAAATACATATTAACATAAAAGATGAATTAACAACATTCTGCAAAGTACTGATTTGCATTCCCCTTTTACAGGAGAAGAGATTAAGGCTCTGAGAGGCTCACTGACTTATCCAAGGTCACGAAGCTAATAAATTTGCAAACCAGATTCAAACACAGGTCTACTAGGGTAGGTTCGTTGTTCTGATATTTTTTTATTCTATATTTTAGAAAATTTCCTTTTAACAGGCCAGGACATAATATAAATACTGTGTTAAGGTTATGGCTTCAGAATTCAATTGAAAGAGGGACCATACAGAAGAAAATGAAAGTAAAAGCAGTCTATTCCAAACAGCTCAGTGTGATAGCCCTGTAAATGATCAAGTTTAGAACATAGAACCTATGAGAAATGGTTAAAACAATCACGACACTCTAAGTTTGGAGAAAACGCAGTAAGGGGAAATATAATTGCAGTTATCAAATTTACAGAAATGTAGTTTAGAATATTATGCACACTTTCACTTTGCAAGGATGGTTTAATTATTCCCAAAGGACTAAATACTAAATGCAAGGAAAAATGACAGTTATAAAATAGGCACCCTGCTGCCAAGTTTGAATGAGAATTTACAGGAGTGGGGGTGATTTTAGGGGATGGATGAGAGGTCTATTGTGATTCAGGGATGAATTATTATGTTTACATTTGCAAGTTCCGTGGTTATAGGGGGGCTGCTGGATTGTAAGAAAATCTTAAAACTTGGATTAATTTTTTCACACAATGAATATTTCAAAATCAAAATGCAATGTCTGAATTCTCATGTTTAATTACTAAAATGCCCATGAGTTTACCAAAAAGAAACTGTCCACAGAAATTTGCCATTTAACAAGGTTATTACCACCAAGGAATTTGATTATCCTATAAAATTTTATCTCAGTATATAATTTCACATTTACCAAAGGATATATTATTGGTCATTAACTTTAACTGAAGAAGTTTAGGGATTACTATTACCAAATTCTACTTTCAAGCTAACCACTGATTCCAGATATAAACACAGATAACGGCAAGGAAAAAATTAAATTCGTATTTCTAATAGTTACATACCATACTGGTCAGGTCAGCAGAGTATAAAAAGAAGGTCTATCACCATCTAATAGCAAAATGAAGTTTTAAAAACAGTGTCTAATATAGATAAGCAACAAGGATATACTGTACAGCACAGGGAATTACAGCCATTATCTTGTAATAACTTAAAATGGAGTATAATCTGCAAAGATATTGAATCACTATACTGTATACCTGAAACTAATATAATATTGTAAATCAATTATGCTTCAATAAAAAAAGAAAAGAATTCAATAAAAATTTTAAAATTAAAAAAAAATAGTGCCTAAGTTTCTCATAAACATAATTATACAATCACACCAGGGGGCGCTCTTAACACTGAAATGATGGATGACATTTTAAAACATGTGGTGGTCTTAGCTGGCCAAAGTAAAGATTCTTCTAAGCATGTATAGTACTTGCAACAAGTGCTTATCTCTCCAAAATGTTTGCTGGCAATACACATATTTTATTTTTTATCCAACTGATTGCATTTGTTAAGACTATCAAGTTAGTCAATCAAGTAAAACTTTTTCGACGGATAGCAAATATCTTATTTTGGAAACATTTGTCTATTTAGACTGGCATATGTCTCTTATACTTTCTGTGGTTGGGCTAATTCTGAATAATAAATAGAGTGCTTAAGAGTACATACAACTTTTTAAAATGGTTTTGTGGTCAATTTTATTTTTTTACAAAATTTCTTACCAGAACTTTAACTTTTTTTCTTTCTTTCATAAAAAAGGAGAGATCCTCAAAATTATCTAAAATTGACACTCATAGTGAAATTCTAATCTCAGTACCATGGGCCTTTTCCATATTTTGTCATTACCTGATAGGAACTCTGAAGCTCAGATGCTCTCCTCAGAAAGTTCAAGATTCAGATTCCTAAAAATATAATTAGAAAATTAGTGTGAGGTTTCAAGGAAACAGAAAAAGGCAAAAGGTAAGGGTGGGCTATATTACCCAGAGAAAATCACCATAGACTACTCCACCAACAGTAAATATTTTTATACGAGTGACACCTGATTAAATAAACTTTAAGAAATAACTTAAAGTACAAAGGAAAGAATTGCAAAGCATGTGAAAGGAAGAGGACATAGTTACCTGTCTTCCTATAGTGATACAGGAGTTTGTAAATTTTTCTCAGCCCATGTAGTTGAGATCACCCCCTTTCATCTGTCAGCTGCCTCCATGAGTTACTATCTACCTGTGTCCAAGCTCAAATAGGGAGAGCTCTGATCAAGGTTCACCTTATGTGTATGGAGAATAGGCAGCTCCCTTTTCCATGTGAGTTCAGGGAAACAAGCATGAACCTCTCTACTGTTTGTGCCATAAATCAAATTCACCATCACACTAATGTCTCAAACTCTAGTGATAGGAACAATTTTTTTCATTCTATAAAGTAAAAATACACCTGGAGAAAATGATACATTTATTTATTACTTTAGACCAAAGTATATGTGGATGATAGGAAGCCCTACCTACCCAGAAACAGATATTAACACAGTTTTCCAAAATGTGGGTGAGGGACTTCCCTGGTGGCGCAGTGGTTAAGAACCCGCCTGCCAATGCAGGGGACACGGGGTCAAGCCCTGGTCCAGGAAGATCCCACATGCAGTGGAGCAACTAAGCCCCTGCGCCACAACTACTGAGCCTGCGCTCTAGAGCCCGCAAGCCATAACTACTGAGCCTGTGTGCCACAACTACTGAAGGCCATGCACCTAGAGCCCGTGCTCCACAACAGGAGAAGCCACTGCAATGAGAAGCTGGCACACCACAACAAAGAGTAGTCCCGGCTCGCCACAACTAGAGAAAGCCTGCGCACAGCAATGAAGACCCAACGCAGCCAAAAAATTAATTAATTAATTAAAAACAAACAAAAAAATGTGGGCAATAAGGAAAGAAAAAAAGAACATTGGATGAAAAGAGGACAGGCCCCAGAGGCGAAAACCCTGCAGAGAGAGTATGTTAGGAGGAGTTAGGTGACTACCATTATCGGCATTACTCCTTAATCTTTGTACGGAGAGGTTCATTAAGGCAAATGCAGCCTTGTTTGGTGAGAGGCAACATCTGACATGAGCCAATCTGGCATGTTGCAAAGCCACAAGAGTTTCCATCAATAGCAAAGTCAGAGAGCGGTGGTGTTGGAGTTTCATGTGGTCCATCCTGTTAGAAGCAGGCCCGGAGCCAGCTGGTAGAAAATGGAGATAGAGGTTACTTCTTCCCATTAGGACTCCAGTTGCCAGAGAGCCACCAAGTGCCCTGTATTTTAGATCAGGTCCTAGTGTTACCTGAAGATAAGTATACTAACAAAGAGATGGCAAATTAAAAATAGAGATTTAACAAATTGGATGTTGGATATGAAAGAACAGGAATTCCAAGTCAGGATGACACAAAAGTTTTTGATCTCAGCAACTGAAAGAACAGAGCTGCCATTTAGTGGGACTGGGAAACCATGGGAAAAGCAGGTTATTTTTACTTTTAGGGGAAATAATTATTTTGACTTTGGATATATGAATTTTGAGATGTCTATCAGAAGAGGAACAATATAAAGAAAGCAGTGGCTGTATCAGTGTGGAGTTTAGAGAAGGATATCAAGCTTTAAATATAAAACAGGGTTGTCCAATCACTGACAGTATTTAAAGGCATGAGATACAAGAGGAAGTGAGTACAGACAGAGAAGACGGATGACAGAGACTAGCCCTGGGGTGGGCAGACTCTTAGGTGCCTCGATCATCCCTGCCTCCTGGTGGTCATGCTCTTGTATGATTCCCATTCCCTAGAGTGTGGGCAGGACCTGTAACTTGCTTCTAACCAACAGAATATATGACAGCATGCAGGTGATTGACACTGTGTGACCACATTATTATAGTGCCCATCGTGCTGGAGTTTTTCCCTCACTAGCTGACTTTTGTGAAGCAAGCAGCCATACTGGGGAACCTCAACCTTTGCTGGGCAAAGAACTGAGGGTAGCCTCTTGAAACTGAGGGCAGCCTCTAGCTGGCATCTTGTAACGTCTCCAGCCTCCAGCCAACAAGAAATGAAGCCCTCACTCCTATAGCCTTAAGAAAATAAATTCTGCCAACAACCTGTTTAAGCTTGGAAATAAATCCTTCTCTAGTCAAGCATTCAGATGATACGCCAACGCCAGCTGACACCTTGACTGCTGTCTTACAGAAGACCTAGTTAAGCTACACTAGACTTCTGACCCAAAGAAACTGTGAGATAATATATATCTGTTGTTTAAAACCACTGAGTTTTAGGTAATTTGTTATGCACCAATAGAAAAGTAATGCAAGACCCGAGTTACTACAAAATTTAGAGGTGAGGGAGCTATGAAAGAGCCAGGAAAAGACCAAGGAAGAGAGGCTGGTGAGGTAGGAGGAAAACCAAGAGAAAAGCATTTCTCCAAGAGACTTATTGCCAGCTTCCTCAGAGAAATCTGACACAGATAAAAAGCAAAGAGAAAGCTGAGTGCCCTGACCTGCTAGAGGCTCATGTGTGATCACCACTTAAAGGTACACGGGAAGCCAGGTGCAGCCACCTCCACTCCAGCCATGGGGTCCTCTTACTTTACCCCTTCCTGGGAGAAAGTGGTAAGAGTCGGTGATTCTACGTGGGTACTGGTAGAAGCCAGAAAGCATTCAGTTCTTTCTGCTCTAGGTGGTCATTCACTAAGGATATTAGTCCTTCCACTGAAGCATTTACAGCTGTTCTGTAGCAATGATGAGTTTCCCTACAGATGTTTCTGAGGGGTGAGTTCTAGTAGTCTAGCCAGCTCACAGGTGATCACCATTGAAAGGGACATGAGAAGCCAAGTCCGAGCCACCTTCACTTCAGCCTCCTTCCGAGGAGAAAGTGGTAATTGGCACTGCTAAGTAAAAGACATGCAGCCTTATTAGGCTCCCTGGAAGACCCAAGTAGTGCCAGAGTTGTGCTACTTCACTGTTTATAAGGCTTTGAAAGTTGGTATTTCAAAACTGGCTAACACTTAATACTAATCAAAGTCAGTTCATTTTAATTACTAAGTAGCTAACATAACCTATTTTTAAACTTTTGTTTTTAGATATGCTTAGATTGGCTTTTAATGTGCGTGTTTTTTTAAAAATCAATACAACCAAATCTAATGAGCATGTATTATGTGAAAGGCCCTGAATTAACTAGGTATAGCTCAGTGAAAGAAGCTGCCCTGCCGCTTTTTGTATATCTATAATTCATATGCAAACTTATACTATTTATAAAGCACTGTCACACAATCAAAGACTATGTTGTGCCCTAATGTGACTAGTATTCAGCTTTTATCTAGGTTTATCTACAGTGAGCATCCTATTTCCCTATAATGCTTTGAAAGCAATTTCTTTCCTATTCATTCATTCAGTGAAGATATACTGAGCACTCACTTAGTTACATTAAGGGGCAAATTGGATAAAAAATGCACAAGTATTCAACGTTCCTGTTCTATAAGAACAATGCTATCCAAAATGTGCCAAACATCTCCCTTTTCATTTATGTCCTCAATATACTTTATCAATGTATGTGTGTATACATATGTGTTGTGTGTGTGTATAAATATACACACACTCACACATTTGACTCTTAAACAACACAGGGGTCAGGGGTGTCAACCCTCAGTGCAATTGAAAATTCTCCTATGCCTTTATAGTCAGCCTTCTATATCCATGGTTCCTCCATATTCTCAGTTCCACATCTGTGGATCCAACCAACCTCGAATCATGTAGTATTGTAGCATTTATTATTGAAAGAAATCTGCCTATTAAGTGGACCTCTGCAATTTAAATCTGTGTTGTCCAAGGGTCAATTATATATATAAACATATACATATACATATACATTTACTCTGCCTAACATATATAGTGTATATACATATATATGTATATATGTGTGTATATATATATATTTATTGTATATTTATCTGTAGATACTCTGCTAACCTAGCAATACAACCCTTGCATCATCAGCTTTTCCCCAAGTTTTGCTCCATCATCAAGGCTAAAAGTTAAATCAATTGCTGATATACTTCACTTGGTTCAGGTTAGCAGGCTTCATTATTCTCAGTAATGTCCTCGGCACCATGAAACAAAGGGAAGTATAAGACTAGATCATGGCAAGGAGGAGTTTTCAACTTATTTTATTACTAATGGCTTTCCTAATCTTTTTTGTCACTTGAATGTATGCCCTTCCATAGAATTTACTCCTATTAGCTTTCCATTGAAACACTTTTTAGTACACAGTATGTTCTCAATAAGCATTACCTGACTGAAAAGCTACTTTCCAAAATGACTGAGGTGGCTTGCATGAAAATGGAAATATGCACTTAGACAAGCAAATGGAAATACACCATTAGATAAACATATACAAACTAAAGCTAAATAAAAAGGGCCTACAAAATGTTTAACCCATAGTTTTCACTCAACAATTTGTTTAATGAATTGAAGACAATAACTGTTTTTAAAACTATGTCCATATAGCTATATTTGAAAATTAAATCTGGCCCTGTGCTTTCTCACAGCTATTACAAAGAACAAAATACAGATTGTGTAATCTTATTTCCAACAAAAAGAAGTATTTCATTTTATGAAAGAAAACATTTTTTTCCTGGGTGATGAATTCTAAGAATTTATTGCAAAGATAATTAGATCAAACCAAAAATCAGAGCATATATCTTCCTTAATGATCTAAAGAAAGATGGATAAATTGACATAGAATTGCTAAAATGAATGTGTTGGATTGAGTGAGATATACAGCTCTTTCCAGAATTTCTGTTGTGATTCTATCAACTATCATTCTTTGTGTTATTTATGCCTATACCCAAGGATAATTATTATTTATTAGAACAAGTTGGTGAGCATTTTCAAGAACAGAAGAAAAAGAACACCAGATTGCTAAATGAGCATACATGTCTTATATGCTTTCCCAAATGCACAATATATTTGTACAGTATAGGTTATCTTGCATGAAAAAACATACCTCAATATTAATATCTATTTTCTACTCCCCTAAAGAGCAAGACTTGGGAGATTCAAGATGGCGGAGGAGTAGGTGGATGTGGAGTTCATTTCTCTCCATGGATGCATCAGGAATACATTTATAGATGCAACAATTCTCACAGAACACTGGCTGTAAACTAGCAGAAAACCTTGAACACTGGAAAGACTATAAAGATCCCTGCATAACTGGGTAGGATGGAAAAAAAGAAGGGAGAAGGAGGAGGAGAGGAAACGGGATGGGACCTGCACCCCAGGATGGGGGAGATGAAGCAGAGGAGAGATTCCCAAATTTGGGGAAACCCCCTCTCCGACAGGGAAATCAATTGGGACAGAAGGGAAGCATTTGAGGCTGTCAGAAGAAGGCGAAGTGGCCGATCTGTGGCAGACGGGACAGAGTGAGAAATACACATATGGTCCGGACCACGGCTCTATGTGCCCCAGACTGGGATGTGTGTTCACAGGTGTGCAAGAGGGCTGGGAGCTGATGCATGGGGATTGGAGAACAGGCCCAGAAAGAAAACTGCTGTTGGCTGTGGGGAGACAGACTGAGGGGATGGGAGGGAGGAAATCTGCAGCATGGAATGCCTATGGAGGAAGACTGCACTGCCACTGGGTGCTACTGCTGAGTCACACACAAGGGGAGGAGCCACTAATGTAACCTCTCTCTCCCCACATGCTGGCACCTGCTGACGACAATAAAAGAAGCTGGCTCAGGGCTGGCTCTTGTGTGCCAGCTGCCGAGCAATAAAAAGAAAAGCCCTCTCAGAGCTAGCCCTTATGTGCCTTATGCCAGGCACCAGAAAAGGCCCTCACTAGGGCCATATCTCTTGCGCCCATGGCCACTGGCTTCCCTGTGCATTTGGTGCCACTGGGGCTCCCAATATCCAAGCAGTCATACCACCTCTGCACTCGGTCCTCACAGGGGCAGACCCAAGAGCTCCAAGGCAGCCTCAGGACCAGACTCCTGTAGGTGGACCACACGCAGAGGTAGGGATAAAACCAAACCTTAACCCCAGAGACAGGGTGACTAAAGAAGAAGAACAAAAATCTTTCCATCAGCTGTACAAGCTACAGATTAAATCCTCACGATCAGCTGGGTAGACCCTGCTTCTATGGAATATGTAAGTACACAATGAGTGTTCCCACAAATGAAAACGGTGAAGCTCAGGCAGCTGCGGACTTTGGGGGTAGCACACGCAGGAAGTGGGCCAGATCACAGTCTGAGTGGTGCCCACAGGGCCCACAGCAGGTCCAGACACCAGCCCAGAGGCAGAGGAGAGCCTCTTGGGGAGGCAGAGGTGGGCTGTGGCTCACGGCGTGGGCAAGGACACGTATAGCGGAGACCCCAAGGAAACATAATTATTACTATTATTTTTATTATGTTTTGATTCATTCTGTTGTTGGTTCTAGTTTTTTTTTGTTCGTTGTTGTTGTTTTTTCTTTTTTTTTAGTCTTTTGGGATCTCCATGTTTTATAACATTTTTATTATTTTTTTAATTTCTATTTTTACTTTGCTTTCTTGTTGTCCCTTGTTTTTGCCCTTTTTATCATTATTTTTTTAATCACCTTTATCAGTTTGTTCTGTTTCCTTGCTTTATTCTTCAGTTAACACACTGCTTTGGTTTTGTTTTTAGGTTATGTGTTTTTGTCAGTTTTAATCTTAATTGTTTGATTTTATTTTTGAGTTCTATTTGTCTGTTCTCTTGCTTTTTGATTTGTTTGGCTCAGTTTTTGTTTCTTTTACCTGTGTGTGTGTGTTTCCTTGTTTCTGGTTTTGTTTGTTTGATTTTGCTTTTACCATTTCTCTGGAGTTTTATCTTTTTTTTTTCTTAAATATATTTTCTGTTTTTTTGTATATTTCTGTTTCTATGTTGAATTTCTGTTGTTCTCCCTTCTTTCCCCTTTCTCATTTTCTTTTTTTTTTAATATCATTTTTGTCAGTTTGCTTGGTTTCTTTGCTTCACTTTTCAGTTGGCACTCTGCATTGGTTTTGTTTTGTGGTTTAGGGTTTTTCTCAGCTTTCTTCTTAATTGTTTGATTTCATTCTTGGGTTCTTTTGTTTGTTTGGTTGTTCTTTTTTTCTTTTTTTTAAAAATTTATTTATTTATTTATTTATTTATTTTTGGCTGTGTTGGGTCTTCGTTTCTGTGCGAGGGCTTTCTCTAGTTGCGGCAAGCGGGGGCCACTCTTCATCGCGATGCGCGGGCCTCTCACTGTTGCGGCCTCTCTTGTTGCGGAGCACAGGCTCCAGACGCGCAGGCTCAGTAGTTGTGGCTCACGGGCGTAGTTGCTCCACGGCATGTGGGATCTTCCCAGACCAGGGCTCAAACCCGTGTCCCCTGCATTAGCAGGCAGATTCTCAACCACTGCGCCACCAGGGAAGCCCTCTCTTTCTATTTGACTTATTTGGTTCTGTTTTTGTTTCTCTTGTCTGTGTGTGTTTCCTTGTTTCTGTTTCTGTTTGTTGATTTTACTTTTTACCATTTGTCTGGGGTTTTGTTAGTCTTTTCTTTTTTTTTTCAAATCCCCTTTATTGCTGGGACAAGTGACTTGCGGAGTCTTGGTCCCTCGACCAGAAGTTGGGCCTGAGGCTCTGGAGTTGGAGCACCGAGTCCAGGATGCTGGACACGAGAAAATTCTGGCCCCAGGGAAGATTAATCGCTAAGAGCTCTCATGGAGGCCGCTGTCTGAATCCAAGCTCCACCCAACTGACAGCACCTCCCAGCACTGGACGCCTCACACCAAACAACAAACAAGACAGGAACACAAACCGACCAACCAATACACAGACTACCTAAAGTAATACTAAGCTCACAGACAACCCAAAACACACCACCTGACACGGCCCTGCTCATCAGAGGGAAAAGACTCAGCTCCACACACCAGAACACAGGCACCATTCCCTCCCATCAAGAAGCCTACACAAGACACTGGACCAACCCCAGCACTGGGGGCAGAGAACAGAAGCAAGAGAAACTATGACCTTGCAGCCTAGGGAAAGGAGACTTCAAATACAGTAAATCAGACAAAATGAGAAGACAGGGAAAATATCATACAGGCAAAGGAGCAAGATAAAAACTCACAAGACCAAATAAATGAAGAGGAAATAGGCAAACTACTTGAAAAAGACTTCAGAGTAATGATAGTAAAGATGATGCAAAATCTTGGAAATAGAATAGAGAAAATACAAGAAAGATTTAACAAGGACATAGAAAACTAAAGAGAAGACAAACAGTAATTAACAACACAATAACTGAAATTAAAATTACTCTAGAACAAATCAATAACAGAATAACTGACGCAGAAGAATGGAAAAGTGACCTGGAAGATAGAATGGTGGAAATAGCTGCTGCAGAGCAGAATGAAGAAAACAGAATGAAAAGAATGGAGGACAGTCTCAGAGACCTTTGGGACAACATTAACTAAACCAAGATTCGAATTATGGGTGTCCCAGAAGAAGAAGAAAAAAAGAAAGGGTCTGAGAAAATATTTGAAGAGATTATACTTGAAAACCTCCCCAACATGGGAAAGGAAATAGTCACCCAAGTCCAGGAAGCACAGAGAGTCCCATACAGGATAAACCTAAGGAGAAACATGCTGAGGCACATATTAATCAAACTAACAAAAATTAAACCCAAAGAAAAAATACTAAAAACAGCAAGAGAAAAGCAACAAATAACTTACAAGTTAATCCCTATAAGGTTAACAACCGATCTCCCAGCAGAAACTCTACAGGCTAGAAAGGAGTGGCAAGATATATTTAAAGTGATGAATGGGAAAAACCTACAACCAAGATTACTCTACACAGCAAGGATCTCATTCAGATTTGATGGAGAAATCGAAAGACTTACAGACAAGCAAAAGTTAAGAGAATACAGCACCACCAAACCAGCTTTACAACAAATGTTAAAGGAGCTTCTTTAGGCAGGAAACACAAGAGAAGGAAAAGACTTCCAAAAACAAACCCAAAACAATTAAGAAAATGGTAATAGAAACATACATATCAATAATTACCTTAAATGTAAATAGATTAAATGCCCCAACCAAAAGACATAGACTGGTTGAAAGGATACAAAAACAAGACCTGTATATAGGCTGTCTACAAGAGACCCACTTCAGACCTAGGGACACATACAGACTGAAAGGGAGGGGATGGAAAAATATATACCATGCAAAAGGAAATCTAAAGAAAGGTGGAGTAGCAATACTCATATCAGACAAAATAGACTTTCAAAACAAGACTACTAAAAGACACAAGGAACTACACTGTACAATAATAAAGGGATCAATCCTGGAAGAAGATATAACAATTGTAAATATTTATGCACCCAACATAGGATCACCTCAATACATAAGGCAAATGCTAACAGCCATAAAAGGGGAAATCGACAGTAACACAATAATAGTAGATAACTTTAACACTCCACTTACACCAATGGAGAGATAATCCAAACAGAAAATAAATAAGGAAAAACAAGCTTTACATGGCACATTAGACCAGATGTACTTAATTGATATTTATAGGACATCCCATCCAAAAACAACAGAATACACTTTCTTCTCAAGTGCACACGGAACACTCTCCAGAATAGATCACATCTTGGGTCACAAATCAATCCTTGGTAAATTTAAGAAAATTGAAATTGTATCAAGCATTTTTTCCGACCACAATGCTATGAGATGAGATATCAATTACAGGAAAAAAACTGTAAAAAATACAAACACATGGAGGCTAAACAATACGCTACTAAACAACCAAGAGATCACTGAAGAAATCAAAGAGGAAATCAAAAAATACCTAGAAACAAATGACAATGAAAACACGATGCCCTAAAACCTGTGGGATGCAGCAAAAGCAGTTCTAAGAGGGAAGTTTATAGCAATTCAATCTCACCTCAAGAAACAAGAAAAATCTCAAATAAAAAACCTAACCTTACAAGTAAAGCAATTAAAGAAAGAACAACAACAAAAAACCCCCCAAAGTTAGCAGAAAGAAAGAAATCATACACATCAGATCAGAAATAAATGAAAAAGAAATGAAGAAAACATAGCAAAGATCAACAGCAAAGAACTAAAAGCTGGTTCTCTAAGAAAATAGACAAAATAGATAAACCATTAGCCAGACTCATCATGAAAAAAGGGAGAAGATTCAAATCAACAGAATTAGAAATGAAAAAGAAGTAACAACTAACATTGCAGAAATACAGAGGATCGTGAGAGACTACTACAAGCAGCTGTATGCCAATAAAGTGGATAACCTGGAAAAAAAGGACTAATTCTTAGAAAAGCACAAACTTCCAAGATGGAATGAGGAAAAAATAGAAAACATGAACAGACCAATCACAAGCACTGAAATTGAAACTGTGATTAAAATTCCTCCAACAAACAAAAGCCCAGGGCCAGATGTCTTCACAGGAGAATTATATCAAACATTTAGAGAAGAGCTAATACCTATCCTTCTCAAACTCTTCCAAAATATAGCAAAGGGAAGAACAGACCCAAACTCATTCTATGAGGCCACCATCACCCTGATACCAAAACCAGACAAAAATACTACAAAAAAAGGAAAATACAGGCCAATATCATTGATGAACATAGATGCAAAAATCCTCAACAAAATTCTAGCAAACAGAATCCAACAGCACATTAAAAGGATCATACACCATGATCAAGTGGGGTTTATCCCAGGAATACAAGGACTCTTCAATATACGCAAATCAATCAATGTGATATACCATATTAACAAACTGATGGATAAAAACCATATGATCATCTCAATAGATGCAGAAAAAGCTTTGGAGAAAATTCAACACCCATTTATGATAAAAACTCTCCAGAAAGTGGACATAGAGGGAACCTACCTCAACATAATAAAGGCCATATCCAACAAACCCACAGCGAACAACATTCTCAATAGTGAAAAACTGAAAGCATTTTCTCTAAGATCAGGAACAACACAAAGATGTCCACTCTCACCACTATTATTCAACATACTTTTGGAAGTCCTAGCCATGGCAGTCACAGAAGAAAAAGAAATAAAAAGAATACAATCTGGAAAAGAAGAAGTAAAACTGCCACTGTTTGCAGATGACATGATACTATACAAAGAAAATCCTAAAGATGCCACCAGAAAACTACTAGAGCTAATCAATGAATTTGGTAAAGTTGCAGGATACAAAATTAATGCATAGAAAACTCCTGCATTCCTATACACTAACAACGAAAAATCAGAAAGAGAAATTAAGGAAACACTTTCATTCACCACTGCAACAAAATGAAAAAAAATACTTAGGAATAAACCTACCTAAGGAGACAAAAGACCTGTATGCAGAAAACCATAAGACACTGATGAAAGAAATTAAAGATGATACCAACAGATGGAGAGATATACCATGTCCTTGGATTGGAAGAATCAACATTGTGAAAATGACTCTACTACCTAAAGCAATCTACAGATTCAATGCAATCCCTGTCAAACTACCAATGTCATTTTTTACAGAACTAGAACAAAAAATCTTAAAATTTGTATGGAGACACAAAAGACCCCGAATAGGCAAAGCAATCTTGAGGGGAAAAAACTGAGCTGGAGGAATCAGATTCCCTGGCTTCAGACTATACTACAAAGCTACAGTCAACAAGACAATATGATACTGGCACAGAAACAGAAATTTTGATCAATGGTACAGGATAGAATGCCCAGAGATAAACCCACAGACATATGGGCACCTAATTTACGACAAAGGAGGCAAGGACATACAATGTAGAAAAGACAGCCTCTTCAATAAGTGGTAGTGGGAAAACTGGACAGCTACATGTAAAAGAATGAAATTATAACACTCCCTAACACCAAACACAAAAATAAACTCCAAATGGATTAAAGGCTTATATGTTAAGACCAGACACTATAAAACTCTTAGAGGAAAACATAGGAAAAACACTCTTTGACATAAATCACAGCAAGATCTTTTTTGACCTACCTCCTAGAGTAATGGAAATAAAAACAAAAATAAACAAATGGGACCTAATGAAAATTAAAAGCTTTGGCACAACAAAGGAAACCATAAACAAGATGAAAAGGCAGCCCTCAGAATGGGAGAAAATATTTGCAAACGAAGCAAGTGACAATGGATTAATCTCCAAAATATACAAGCAGTTCATGCAGCTCAATATCAAAAAAACAAACAACCCAATCCAAAAATGGGCAGAAGACCTAAATAAACAATTCTCCAAAGAAGATATATAGATTGCCAAAAAACACATGAAAGGATGCTCAACATCACTAATAAGTAGAGAAATGCAAATCAAAACTACAATGAGGTATCACCTCACACCAGTCAGAATGGCCATCATCAAAACATCTACAAAGAATAAATGCTGGAGAGGGTGTGGAGAAAGGGAACCCTCTTGCACTGTTGGTGGGAATGTAAATTGATACAGCCACTATGGAGAACAGTATGGAGGTTCCTTAAAAATCTTAAAATAGAACTAGCATATGACCCAGCAATCCCACTACTGGGCATATACCCTGAGAAAACCATAATTCAAAAAGATACATGTACCACAGTGTTCACTGCAGCAGTATTTACAATTTCCAGGACATGGAAGCAACCTAAATGTCCATTGACAGATGAATGGATAAAGAAGATGTGGCACATACATACAATGGAATATTACTCCGCCATAAAAAGGAACGAAATTGAGTTATTTGTAATGAAGTGGATGGACCTAGAGTCTGTCATACACAGTGAAGTCAGAAAAAGAAAAACAAATACCGTATGCTAATGCACATATATGGAATCTAAAAAAACAGTACTGATGAACCTAGCGGCAGGGCAGGAATAAAGATGCAGACATACAGAACGGACTTGAGGACACAGAGGGGGAAGGGGAAGCTGGGATGAAGTGAGAGAGTAGCATTGACAGATATACACTACCAAATGTAAAATGCATGGCTAGTGGGAAGCTACTGCATAGTACAGGGAGATCAGCTTGATGCTTTGTGACCACCTAGAGGGGTGGGATAGGGAGGATAGGAGGGAGATGCAAGAGGGAGGGGATATGGGGATATAGGTATATGTATAGCTGATTCTCTTTGTTGTACAATAGAAACTAACACAACATTGTAAAGCAATTATACTCCAATAAAGATATTTAAAAAATTTTAAAGAGTAAGACTTTATTTTAATATGAAGTATCACATGAAGTTACGTAAGTGAACACAATTTTAGCTTATAAGGCACTGCAAAAATGTAAATTAATGACTAACATTGTAAAAAAGTATAGTTATTTATCAGTGTTATATTAGCGAGAACAAACTGCTACTCTGCATAGGCCAAATGCATTGCCTGCCACTACCACAGCAAGCCGCTGAAGCCATTATCCCTGATGAATGCAATCATTAGGCAGCCAGGCTTTGTACCGTGTGTCCATGCCCCCACAGGACCAGAAGTCAGTGTTCCTGGGCTAGGCATCTAATCCAAGGGCAGTGAATCTATTGGGTTGGTTTGTGCCATTAAATGAGAACTGGTTCAATTTAAAAAAAATGCTGGGGCCAATGTACTTCTTTCTCTTTGGATTCAAACTAAGAAATGCCAGGAAGATTGAGCAGTGACAGAACTGAAAGTGACAGAGGAATAATGAGGTAATAAAAATTACTTAGGAATATAGGCATAGAGGATAATAGAGTTGCCATCGGAGGTGTTTTGGTTTATGACAGGATCCAAGAAGGTAGGTGGCCTCCAAAAGCACTTGTTTTGCAGTTCAATACAAATCCAACTGTGTTCTAATAAGAAAACATCTTAACCCTTTTTTTTCCAGGTTTAGTGAGATATAATTGACAACACTGAGTACGTTTAAGAGATACAATGTGATGATTTGATTGACATACATATTGCAAAATAATTACCACAGTAAGGCCAGTTAACACAACCATCACCTCACATAGTTACCACTGTGTGTGTGTGTGTGTACGTGTGTGTGTGTGGTGAGAACCTTTAAGATCTGCTCTCTTAGCAATTTTCAAGCATATGATATATTAGATCCCCAAAACTTACTCATCTTATAACTGGAAGTATGTACCTTTTAACCATCATCACCCAATTTCTCTCTCCCCACTGCAACTCTACTCTCTGTTTCTGAGTCCAGTTTTTTCAGATTTCACATATAAGTGGTATCATACAGTATCTGTCTTTCTCTGACTTATGTCACTTAGCCCTCAAGTTTCATCCTTGTTGTTGGAAATTGTAGGATATTTTTCTTTTTTTATGGCTTAATATTATTATTTATATTATTTAGAAAATATTATGTATGAATAATTATATTACACATCAATGGTTATATATTATCAATATCAATAATTAACACACTATATTAATAATTAATATTATATATATATATATATATCCTGCTTTTCAAAGGCTGCTTTACCCCACTTGGCTTTTAGAACCTGTTTTTGTTAATCAAAAGAAATCTGAAGAGGATTTGTCACATATATGAAAAAAGGCAAAAAGTAAAAATAGTGTTCAGCGCTTGTTTTGCAGTGAGACCATTATATAAGCAGTGTGTACCTGGAGTAGCAAGAGTGGCACCGCCAAGCTGCTTCCCCATGAACTACATTCAGCATCTCAGCACCAAGCCACTGTAGTTTGAACAGTGTCTGTGAGCATCTGTGCTTTATCCAGATTTATTTCGTGCATCCATTAGCAAAATGTATGTATCCTAAGGTAACTGCTTCTTCACTTTACACCATTTCAGCTTAAGAAAGGTTTCATAGGAACACTCTGCTTTCGTATAGTGAGTGAAACCTGTATAGGACATCCTTATCCATTCATCCGTCAACAGATACTTAAATTATTTCCATATATTGGCTATTGTAAATAATGCTACAATGAACATGAGAGTGCAGCTATCTCTCCCTATGGAAATGATTTCATTACTTTAGGATATACACCTAGAAGTGGGATAGCTGGATCACAAGAGTAGTTCAATTTTTAATTTTTTGAGGAATCTCCATATCATTTTCCACATGGCTGCCTCAATTTACTTTATCACCAATAGTGCACAAGTGTTACTTTTCACCACATTCTTCCCAGCATTTTATCTCTTGGCCTTTTGATAACAGCGATCCTAACAGGTGAAGTAATACCTCATTGTGGTTTTGATTTGCATTTCCCTGATGACTAGTGATGTTAAGGACCATTTCATGGTACTGTTAGACATTTGTATATCTTCTTTGGAAAAACACCTATCCCAGTCCTCTACCCATTGTTTAATACAATTATTTAGAGTCTTTTGCTATTCAGTTGTATGAATCTCTATATTTAGGATAGTAATCCCTTATTAAATATATGGTTTGCAAATATTTTCTGCCATCCCATAGATTGCCTTTTCACTTGTTGACTGTTTCTTTTGCTGTGTAGAAGCTTTTTAGTTTGACGTAGTCCCACTCATTTATTTTTGTTTTTGTTGCTTGTGCTTTTAGTGTCATATCCAAAAGAATAAATGCCAACACCAACATAAAGGAGATTTTTCCCATTTTCTTCTAGAAGTTTTACAGTTTCAGGTCTTACATTTAAGTCTTTCATCCATTTTAAGTTAACTTTTGTGAGTTGTGTAAGATGGAGTCCAATTTCATTCTTTTCCATGGAAATGTCCAGCTTTCACAACACCATTTATTGAATAGTCTACCATTTTCCCATTGAGTATTCTTGGCTCCCTTGTCAAATATTAGTTGATAATATAAGCATGCGTTTATTTCTGGGCTTTCAATTATGTTCCATTTATCTATGTGTCTATTTTTATGCCAGGACTATACTTCTTAATTATTACACCTTTTTAATATAATTCAAAATCAAGAAATGTGATGCCTCCAGCGTTGTTCTTTCTCAAGGTGACTTTGGCAATTTGGGTTGCCAAATTTGACTTTGTGGTTCCAGACAAATTTTAATATTTTTTTTTCTACTTCTGTGAAAAATACCATGGGAAATTTGATAGGAATTTCATTGAATTTGTTGATGCCTTCAAGTAGTATGGATAGTTTAACAATATTAATTCTTCTCATCCATGAACACAAGATATTTTCCATGTATATATGTCTTCTTCAATTTCTTTTGTCAATGTCTTATAGTTTTCAGTGTACAGGCCTTTCACTTTGGTTAAATGTATTACTTTTGATGATATTGTAAATTAGACTGTTTTCTTTAGTTCTTTTTCAGATAATTTGTTATAAGTGTATAGAAGCACAATTGATTTTTATACATTGATTTTGTATCTTGGAATTATTGAATTTGTTTATTAGTTCTAACAAGATTTCAGTGGAGTCTTTAGGGTTTCCTATATATAAAATTATGTCATCTGCAAACAGACACTTATACAACTTCCTTTCTGACTTGGATGTTTCTTATTTCTTTTCTTGCCTAATTGCTCTGGCTAGGACTACCTGTACCATGTTGCATACAAGTGGTTTAACTGGGCACCCCTGCATTGATCATGATCTTAGAGGAAGAGCTTTCAGCCTTTCACTGTTGAGTATGATGTAAGCTATGGACTTGTCAAATACAGTCATTATTACTTTGAGGTACATACCTTTTATACCCAATGTTGACAGTTTTTATCATGAAAGAATGTGTATTCCACTATTTTTGGATGAAACATTCTATATATATCTGTTAGGTCCATTTGAACTATTGTATTGTTCAAATTCACTGTTTCTTTATTGATTGTCTATCTAGGTAATCTATCTTTTGTTGACAGTGGGGTTTTAAAGTTCCCTACTATTAATTGATATTTATAGGACATTCCATCCGAAAACAGCAGATAACACTTTCTTCTCAAATGCACACGGAACATTCTCCAGGATAGATCACATCTTGGGTCACAAATCAAGCCTCGGTAAATCTAAGAAAACTGAAATGATATCAAGCATCTTTTCCAACCACAACACTATAAGATTAGAAATAAATTATGGGTAAAAAAATGACGTAAAAAACACAAACACATGGATGCTAAACAATACATTACCTAAACAACCAAGAGATCACTGAAGAAATCAAAGAGGAAATCAAAAAATACCTACAGACAAATGACAATGAAAACACGACGATCCAAACCCTATGGGATGCAGCAAAAGCAGTTCTAAGAGGGAAGTTTACAGCAATACAAGCCTAGCTCAAGAAACAAGAAAAATCTCAAATAAACAATCTAACCTTACACCTAAAGGAACTAGAGAAAGAAGAAAAAGCAAAACCCAATGTTAGTAGAAGAAAAGCATAAAGATCAGAGCAGAAATAAATGAAATAGAAACAAAGAAAACAATAGCAAAGATCAAAAAAACTAAAAACTGGTTCTTTGAGGAGATAAACAAAATTGACAAACCTATAGCCAGACTCATCAAGAAAAAGAGGGAGAGGACTGAAATCAATAATATTACAAATGAAAAAGGAGAAATTACAACGGACACCACAGAAATACAAAGCATCATAAGAGACTACTACAAGCAACTCTATGCCAATAAAATGGACAACCTGGAAGAAATGGACAAATTCTTAGAGAAGTATAACCTTCGAAGACTGAACCAGGAAGAAATAAAAAATATGATCAGACCAATCACAAGTAATGAAATTGAAACTGTGATTAAAAACCTTCCAACAAACAAAAGTCCAGGACCAGATGGCTTCACAGGTGAATTCTATCAAACATTTAGAGAAGAGTTAACACCCATCCTTCTCAAACTCTTCCAAAATATTGCAGAGGAAGGAACACTCCCAAACTCATTCGATGAGGCCACCATCACCCTGATACCAAAACCAGACAAAGACACTACAAAAAAAGAAAATTACAGACCAATATCACTGATTTTTATTTTTTTGGTATTTTCTTACTTCCTGGAACCACACGATGTTGCAGACTCAATTTGTGTTTTTCTTGTCCTATGCCTATAATCAACCACTTCTCTAAGGAGTCCTGGTTCCTTTTTACTGGAGAATGGTGTTTAGGACCAAGATCTAGATGTTGGGTATACACTCACTGTTACTTGAGCATCATGGCTTCTGACTCTCTCAACATACATAGCTAGGTCATATATGTGTGCCTACAAACTCACACACACACACACAGTTGATCTGATTGTATTTATAAAATCACCTAATGGCTAAAATTTATTTGCAGCACTTGTAGCACTTTCACAGTCATCAACACTTGCAGCACCTTCACAGTCATCCTCAGACATGTGGAGAGCAGTGAAAAATTTGAGTCACCTGCCATACATGTTTGCAGCTAAGGTAAAACAAGACAAGCTTTTGCCTTCTTGTTTCAGCTTTCATAGTATAAACATGTGTTTTGGGGCAGTCTATTTAGTGCCATTTTTTTTTTGCATTTTGTGCGTTTTGTTGGTGATTTTACTGTTTAATATGGCTCCCAAGGGTAATGTTGAAGTGCCATCTAGTGTTTCTAAGCACAAGAAGGCTGTGACGTGCCTTATGGAGAAAATGTGTGTTAGATAAGCTTCATTAAAAATGAGTTATAGGACCACTAGTTGTGAGTGTAATGTTAAAGAATCAACAATAAATAAGGTGTCTTTAAACAGAAACACACATAAAACAAGGCTAAATATTGATCATTTGATGAGAATACGGTGAACAAAGGCTTGCAGGAAACTAATCCTATATTTTCCACAGGAGCAATGATTTGGTATTCACTAGCTCACTGTCTGTGGTGACTTTGTAGATTATAACCATTGTGAATAATGAGAACAGGCTATATTTCTTTATCTATCTATCTGTTTATATATTAAAAACAGTGAATTTATATTGATACCTCTGATTCCAATCCAACATCTCAGGATTCACTTTAGCTTTTCCTCCTTTCTTTATTTATACTTCTTTCTGAAACAGTGAGGAGCCCAGCTCTCATTACCTACAGTCTATTTAGTCTACTTATTTGTTCAATTCTAGTATATACGTAAAAATTCTAGTATATGTAATATGTGTATAAAATATGTGCTTTGCTAACCCATTCCTGTTAGGAACACTTTTACTAATTAGATTACAGCATTTATGTACACGTTTTTGTCATATGTATCCAGTTAAGATTCTGTTCTCCACAGTAAATTTGGTTATGTTCTTTACCACTCTCTTCAGTGTGGTTAAAATATTCACTTGCAATGTAGTTAGGTTAATTTTTTAGTCTGTGGTCTATTTTGGCTTCTCCCCCACCTCTTCATTAATTTTAATTATATATTGGTTTATTTGAGGGATATATAAAATATTACTATATAATTCCAAGAATCAGAGTTATACAAAAAGATATACCCACAGAAGTGTCACTAGTGTCACTAATGATATATTTCAATTGAATTGATTCTGTGTTATTTACAAGTTACGAATTTAAATGTTTTCCATTTCAATTCTAGAACCTAGGTTTGCTACATGCAGTTCTACATAACTATAGGTGTTCATATAGGTTAAATTAGAAAATCTGAAAGCAGAAGAATCAAATGTCTTACTTTCAGATAATTCAAGTAAACTCTACTTCTTTTAATCTACTTTTAACCATGTAAATAAAAGCAGTAAGGTACACTGAGCAGAATGTAGAGTGATTATTTTAAAATTAGACAACTAATTAATTTTTTAGTTCATCTTAATCATTTGTAAAAGATATAGTACAATATATAATAACACATGCATCAGTATGTATCAACATACAGTTTTTAAGGGTTTTCACATTTACTTCAGATAACTAGCTACCTAATTAGCACACTGAGTTTGAAAAAGTATTATTGAATTTAGTAAAACCTCTGCAATAGAATAACAAAGATATTTCTCATCACAGAACATATGAAAGGACATCTTAATACAGATCTATGAAAGTTCTAACAGTAAGCAGCAGTTAAGATAGTCAGCAGATGCAAAAATACAAATAGTTGAATTCTATACTTGCTCTATTCAAGACAGTAACCACTAAACATATGTGGCTATTGAAACTGAAATTGAAATTAGTTACATATAGTTATAGGTCAACATATAAACCCCATGGTTCATCAAATCAAAGAAATATGAGACATACACAAAAACTAGAGAGAAAAGAACACAAGCATACCACTAAAAAAAAAATCATTAAACCACAGGGAAGAAACTAAAAGAAGAAAAGAACATAGAAGAACTACAAAAAGCACCACATAACAAGTAACAAAATGGCAATAAGTATATACCTATCAGTAATCACTGTAAATGTCAATGGACCAAATGCTCAATCAAAAGACATAGGGTGGGTGACTGGATAAAACAACAAGACCGAATCTGCCTGCTAATGCAGGGGACACAGGTTCGAGCCCTGGTCTGGGAAGATCCCACATGCCACGGAGCAGCTAGGCCCGTGAGCCACAACTACTGAGCCTGCGCGTCTGGAGCCTATGCTCCGCAACAAGAGAGGCCGCAATAGTGAGAGGCCCGCGTACCGCGATGAGGAGTGGCCCCCGCTTGCCACAACTGGAGAAAGCCCTCGCACAGAAACGAAGACCCAACACAGCCAAAAAAAATAAAAATAAAATAAATAAATTTAAAAAAAAAAAAGCAACAGCCTCAAATTCAACACATTCCTTTCTAAAAAAAAAAAAAAAAAACAAGACCCATCTATATGCTGCTTACAAGAGATTCACTTCAGAGCTAAAGACACACACAGACTGAGAGTGTGGGGATGGAAAAAGATATTTCATGCAAATGGAAATGACAAGAAAGCTAGGATAGCAATACGTATATGACACAAAGTAGACTTTTTTAAAAAGTATATAACAAAAGACAAAGAAGGACATTATATAATGATAAAGGGATCAATACAAGAAGAGGATATAACACTCATAAACATGTACGCACCTAACACAGGAGCACCTAAATATATAAAGCAAATATTAACAGACATAAAGGAAGAAATTAACAATAATACAATAATAGTAGGGGACTTTAATACCCCACATATATAAATGGAAATATCCAGATAGAAAATCAATAAGAAAACATTAGTCTTAAATGACAATTTAGACCAGTTGGACTTAATAGATATCTACAGGACACTGCATCCAAAAAAAGCAGATTATACATTCTTTTCAACTACACATGGAATGTTCTCCAGGATAGATAACATGCTATGCCATAAAACAAGTCTCAAAAAATTTAAGAAAACAGAAACTATATCAACCATTTTTCTTCAAATACAATGGTATGAAACTAGAAATCAATTACAGGAAGAAAAATGGGTAAACACAAACACATGGAGACTAAACAATATGCTATGAAAAAAACCAATAGGTCAATGAAGAAATCAAAGAGGAAATGAGAAAATATCTCCAGACAAATGAAAATGGAAACAGAACAACCCAAATTCTGTGGGATGCAACAAAAGTAGTTCTAAGAGGAGAATTTATGATGATACAGGCCTACTCCAAGAAAAATGAAAAAGCTCAAAGAAAACAAGGTTACCTATCATCTAAAGGAATTAGAAAAAGAAGACCAAAAAAAGCCCAAAATCAGCAGAAGGAATGAAATAATAAAGATCAGAGAGGAAATACATAAAATAGAGATGAAAAAATAGAAAAGATCAATGAAACCAAGAGCTGGTTTTTTGAAAAGATAAACAAGTTTGATGTGCCTTTAGGAAGGTTCATCAAGAAAAAAAGAGAGAGGATCCCAATAAACAAAAGAAATGAAAGAGGAAAAATAACAATATCACAGAGAAACAAAAAAAAAATCATAAGAGAACGCTATGAACATTTATATACCAATAAATTGGACAACCTGGAAGAAATGGATAAATTTCTAGAATCATACAATCTTCCAAGACTGAATCATTAAGAAGTAGACAATCTGAACAGACAGATCACTAGTAGTGAAGTGGAATTTGTAATTTAAAAAACCCCCAGCAAACAAATCTCCAGGACCAGATGGCTTCACAGGGGAAGTCTACCAAACATATAAAGAAAAGCTCATACCTATCCTTCTCAAACTATTACAAAAAACTGAAGAGGAGGGTATAGTCCCCAACTCATTCTACAAGGCTACCATTACCCTGAGACCAAAACCAGAAAAAAAAAAACCTACAAAGGAAAAAGAAAATTACAAGCCAGTATCTCTGTTGAAAACAGATGCAAAAATTCTCAACAAAATATTAGCAAACTGAATCCAACAGTATGTAAAAAGAAGTGTACACCATGATCAAGTTGGATTTATTCCAGAGTCACAAGGATGGTTCAACATTCACAATCAATCAATGTGATACACCACATTAACGAAAAAAAGGATAAAAATCACATGATCATATCAATAAATGCAGAAAAAGCATTTGACAAAATTCAGCATCCATTCATAATAAAAATTCTCATCTAAAGTTGGTATAAAGGAAACATATTTCAACAAAATAAAGGTCATTTATGACAAACCCACAGGTATCATCATACTCAGTGGTAAAAAAGTGAAAGCTTTTCCTCTAAAATCAGGAACAAGACAAGGATGCCCACTATCACCATTTCTATTTAACATAGTATTGGAAGTCTTAGACACAGCAATCAGACAAGAAAAAGAAATAAAAGGCATCCAAATTGGAAGGGAAGAAGTAAAACAGATGACATGATACTATATATAGAAAGCCCTAAAGTCACTATTAGAAGTAATAAATGAAGACAGTAGAGTTGCAGGATACAAGATTGATATAAAGAAATTTGTTGCTTTCTATACACTAAATGAACTATCAGAAAGAGAAAGCAAGAAAACAATACCATTTAAAATCACATCAAAAAGAAAAAATACCTAGGAATAAATTTAACCAGGAGGTGAAAGACCTATACTCTGAAAACTATAAAACCTTGATGAAGAAAATTGAAGATAATATAAAGAAATGCAAAAATATCCCATGTTCATGGACTGGAAGAATTAATATTAAAATGCCCATACTACCCAAAGCAATTACAGATTAAATGCAATCCCTATCAAAATACCCATGACATTTTTCACAGAACTAAAACAAATCATCCTAAAATTTATGTGGAACCACAAAAGTTCCTGAATCCCCAAAGCAATCTTGAGAAAAGAGAATAAAGCTGGGGATATTATATTCCCTGACTTCAGACTATACTACAAAGCTACGGTAATAAAAACAGTACGGTACTGGCACAAGAACACACACAGATCACGAGAACAGAATACAAAGCCCAGAAATAAACCCACACACCTATAGTTAATTATTCTATGACAAAGGAGACAAGAATAGACAATAGAGAAAAAATAGTGTCTTCAATAAGTGATGCTGGGAAAAGAGGACAGCTACATGTCAAAGAATAAAATTAGAATATTTTCTCACACCATATACAAAAATAAACTCAAAATGGATTAAAAACCTAAATGTAAGACCAGAAACTATACAACTCCTAGAAGATAACACAGGCAGAACATTCTTTGACATAAATTGCAGCAATATTTTTTTGGATCTGCCTCCCAAGGCAAAGGAAACAAAAGCAAATATAAACAAATGGGACCAATTAAACTTAAAAACTTTTACACAGCAAAGGAAAACATCAACACAACAAAAAGACAACATACTGAATGGGAGAAAATATTTGCAAATTATATGACCAATAAGGGGTTAATATCCAAAACATATAAACAGCTCATACAACTATCAAAAAAAAAAAAAAACTGATTAAAAACTGGGCAGAAGAACTGAATAGACACGTTTTCCAAAGAGGACATGCAGATGGCCAACAGGTACATGAAAAGATGCTCAACATCGCTAATCATCAGAGAAATCAAATGAAAACCACCATGAGGTATCACCTCACACCTATCAGAATGGCTGTCATTAAAAAGACCACAAATAACAAATGCTGACAAGGACGTGGAGGTAAGGGAACCCTAATACACTGATGGTGGGAATGTAAGTTGGTGCAGCCACTATAGAAAACAGTATGGAGGTTCCTTAAAAATTAAAAATGTAACTACCATATGATCCAGCAATTCTACTGCTGGGTATATATCTGAAGAAAATGAAAACACTAATTCAAAAAGATACATACACCCCAATGTTCAGAGCAGCAATATTTACAATTTCCATAATATGGAAGCAACCTCAGTTTCCATCACCAGACGAATGGATAAAGAAGATGTGACTGATATATCTATAGATCTATCTACCTATCTATAGATAGATATAAAATGAAATATTTATAAAATGAAATATTCAACCATAAAAAAGAATGAAATTTTGTCATTTATAACAACATGGATGAACCTGGAGGGCATTATGTTTAGTGAAATAAGTCAGAGAAAAAAGACAAATACTGTATGATATCGTTTATATGTGGAATCTAAAATATAAAACAAATAAATGAACACAGCAAAACAGAAACAGACTCACAGATATTGAAAACAAACCAGTGGTTACCAGTGGAGAGAGAGAAGAGGGGAGGGGCAAGATAAAGATAGGGGATTAAGAAGTATAAACTATTATGTATAAAATAAATAAGATGCAAGGATATGTTGTACAGCACAGTGCATATAGCAAATATTTTATTGTAACTTTAAATGGAGTATAATCTATAAAAATATTGAATCACTATGTTGTACACCTAAAACTAATATTGTAAATCAACTATACTTCAACTAAAAAATGAAGAGAGAAAAAAATGGAGAAGAGCATAATAGGAGAATAACAAAATATACTAATCATCACAGAAGAAAACATGACAAAGGCATTAAAACATGCTTTTGAGAAATAGTAAATGTATGCAAACCAGTTGTATATTTTGTGCTACTCTGACTTTTGGGTTAAGTGAGAAAAAATAAGCTAAAAATTACATAGATAATATGCTCCTAAATTTGTTGAACATATATAATATAGAGGCAACAGAGAGGTGTTTAGGCAGTTAAATACATGGACCTGGAGAAGAAGATAATTAACTGTTTACAGTAGATTTCTCTGCGTGTTGGATGACAATATTGTTTTCATACTGTTTTTACAGTTCTACAATATTCACAGTTAAGTTAGGTTTTGTTGTCTACTCAGAAAAATAAAGTGTTCTAAAAAAAAATAGCCCAGGATCTGAATTATGTGCTTCCTCTGAGTTCTTACAGATCAGTGAGGAATGAGAGCCAGGCAGAGGATATGACTACGGAACCAGAATTGGACAGTATTTCTTTCCAAAGCCCTTGACTAATATCCCTCGACTCAACTGTGCTTCATTCCACACACTCACCTCAGCTCAGCACTAGAGGACTGGGACACTGACTTTCACTGCTCAGGGTCGCCTTATATGGACTTAAGTTATTTGCCAGGTTGTTCATATGTTTTACTTCTCAACTGCGAAGTCCAGGTTCCAATCCTTTGGTCTCCTTACATAGTGTCTCATCCAGCACTGGATTTAGCTTTTGCAAAAATAAGGACATTAAAAAGTCGAACAGAAACTTCTCCCTTGACTAGAAAGTGCCCAGTTTTTTATCCCATCAGGCACTCTTTTCATACAAAGCGTGAAATTAATAGCTGAAGACCAAAACTACTCCTAGGGGAAATGAGATTTTTTGAGTAATTGAGAAAAAGCTTGAGGCAAACTTATTAAAAGAATTATTTGGCTCATCCAAAGTCATCATAGCTAAAGTGTTTTTGTTTGTTTGTGGCAAACATCTGTAGAGATATTTGCAGTGGAAGAAAATTCCCAATTTCAGAATTTCACAGACAGGTGAAATGGTGAATAGGAACAGAAATAGTTGGAACAATGAGATACAGTTTGACAGAACTGTGTAATGAAGGTAGAAACTTTTAACTTTAAAAGTTAAACTTCAAGCAATCACAGATAGACCGAAAACTCTGTCAACATTATACCAGTTCTTAAACATGGACATGACAAATTCAGGACAGAATAGAGAAAATAAGCACATGATGACAAGGCAGGTGGTCTAGTGGTTACAGGCACAGAAGCTGAAGTCTGATGGCCAGAGTGGAAATCTCACCTCCACCATCACTAGCTGTCTAACTCTCAACAAGTCACTCAGATTTCTCTATTGTAAAATGAGGATAATAACAATACTTAACCTACGTGGCTCTTGCGAGAATAAAATAAAGCCACATAGTAAGTTTAATAAATACTACTTGATTTAGGTTATGAGGTGGAGAACATAACTATTTCAGTGGAATCCATTTTGTTTGCTTTACAACATGATAAAAAGTTGAATTACTATTTAAAATTTAAACATCAGTTTGAACTGGAGTCATGAATGCTAGGCCCTAGTTGAGGTTCTTCGATCTCAAGGTGAGCTATGGGCACACCATTTTCTTTTCTAAGCCCCAGTGGTGTCATGAGGTGTACTGGATAAGCTCTACATTCTCTTGCTGCTTTCAAATTCCTATGATCTATATAGCTGGGAGAAAAAAAGTGTTTTAATACTACTGCTTAAAAAATATTTTCACAGCAGGAACTGAAATAGTGAAGCATTTCAACATATTTATGTAACAGCTAAATTAAACAAAGAGCGAGTACAATTTCCCAGTGAGGGAGCTACAGAAGTAAAAACTGATCAAAACAGAGTTTTCAGAATGTATGCATATTAAAGTTTCAGTGAATGGAAGAAAATCCCTGAAAAACCAATCCTAGTATTGGAAAGAGAAAAAAATAAGCTTTTTCTTTTCTCTGCATGTACCCTCCTTCATAGTCTCATAGAGAGATGGAAGGTATACTGATGACAGATAAAATTAATTTCACTGACACATTACACGTTTTCACCTTTTAACCTTATAATCTAATTTAACTAGTATTTATTAACTCACGATGTGATATTAGAAGCTGGTAGGGTTTTTAAGATTTTTTAAAAATCTCATGTCTGTCCTAGGAATTTATATATTATATATAATAGAATAAGACATATAAGATGTTATATATAATAAGGTACATTAAAATATATGGTATTAATGTGGTATTTTTATACACTATAGAATATAGTGTATAAAAATATATGGTATTTTTATACACTATAGAATAAGATACATATAGTTAAAGATGAAAGGTAGAATGTATTCAAATACAAAAATAAATGGCTTAACTCCAGGATAGTAAATTCAAATGATAATCAGACCCAAGAAAGGCAAGTAAGTGCAATGGGCAAAGTAGATACTGAGCCACACTGAAGCATGTTTTCTCAGAAAAGCTGCCCATGGATTGCTGCCATTTGGTAATGGAGGTCCAGAGTTCCCAGATCTTCTAATTTTCTAAACAGAAACAAGAATTTAGATGTTTATGTAAAATATCTATTATTTTTTTCTAGTGTTGGAAATTATTTAAACGTTTTTAAACATGGTGTAAATCAAATAAACACAACTCTGAGGCCTATGCATCCTGTGAGCTGCTACTTTACAATCTTTGGATTATTAAACGCTATAGAAAAAAATTTAACACTTTATGATTCTTCAGATGTTTAACATGCTGTAATATTTTTCTCATAAAGCTGGAGGCAATTATTACACCAACATTTGCAATTTTACGGGGAAACTGAGGATGAGGGAAGCTAAATAATGTCTACACAGTCACATAACAATAAGCAGAAGATTTGGTTTCAAAACCAGGTTTGTCGCCCTCCAATGTCTGTCCATATCCTTTTCTAATAGGCAACATTTTTTATCAAAAAAAGGATATATGAAAAAAGAGAACTGTACTTTAGACCTGGGAGGGTAGGTAAGACTTGGGTACCCAAAAGGGAGATATAAAATGGTTTCAGTTAGAGGCAACATGTGAATGCTGGAGGAAGGCATGAGCATGGTATTTTTAGAGACTAACTTGGAAACTGCACTGGTGTCAGTAGACACTTCACAGTGGGAACCAGGGAAAGTGGATTATATATAATACATAAATAATATTTAATTTAACATTCACCACAAAACAGAACATCGAAAGCTAGTAAACTTAAAGAAATTGCTTTTTTTATTCACGTTAGTCTTCAGTGTCAAGCAATGATCAACAACCACCTTTACTGTCATTACTATTTTAAAGTTACATTTCTTAATTTCATCTGGAGATTACTCAGTCGCCCTACAAAGTGTCTTACACTGATATCTCAGTATGATCTGCCCCCACAAAAGTTTAGGAACTGCCCTGATCACTGCAATGAAACTAGTCTACCTTCTTAAACAAATAATTTGTTAATTGCAAAAACACAAAAAGAAGACTGATTCCTTTAAAAATCAAATTGTACTATCCCCCTTTAAATTACCTAAACTTTGTGGGAAAATTCAAAATAATATTTTCATGAGTAAGGTTATGTATCTCAGATCTAGCCTTGGAGAGATAGTCCAGTGTTGCTAGAACTTCTGATATTTTTCTTCAAAAAAAAAAACAAAACTGGAAAGCTGGGGTTTTTTTAAATGTAAAGTCTCTTAATTTTTCAAATCTTGGCTCAGTTAAGAAAATAACTTATAAGCTTAAAAAAAAAAAAAAAAATATATATATATATATGTATGTATGTATCTGCAGACCCCCTAAAGGAAATGGAGGAATTAGCTAGAGTTGGGTCAGAGTAGGGAAGAATTGCAGCAATGTTCAAACATTGCTATAAGAACCTTTGTATAAGAAATGGCTTATACAAAGGTGAGGAGGAAAAAGACTACTAATTACATTCGGGAAACAGAAATGTAACTTGTTAACTTTCTTTACCACAACCCTCCTTGCCTCCCTCCCCCAACTTCCCAATAAAGTTAAGAAAATATTGCAGCATCACTTATATTTTAAGATATTTTAATAAACCAGCTGAAGCAGCATGTGGGTTTCAGGCCATTTTCATTCATGAAAAGATTAGCTCTGTATTAAATACATTTTAAACTGAGAAAGAGAAAAGATATAGATATTATTCTAGAGCTTTAAAGTACTGCATCTCAAATTTACCTAATTATTTGGTTTGGTATAGTTAGACACACCCTAGAGGAATATCTAAGAAGTTCCTAGGAGCAGGAGACTTTTTCAAACATTACAGCTGTTCCCCCCAGTTCTAGAAGATTCGGATGGGTGCCGTGTGTGTATGTGTGTGTGTGTGTGTATGTGTGTATGTGTGTGTGTGTGTGTGTGTAAATTTGTCTGGGTTCTGGGGATTGTAAGGATTGACAATCACAGCCCTAGCCCTAAGCAATTGACATGCAAGTATCTTATTCCTCAGATATATAAATAAATTTAAAACTCTGGAAATCAACGTAACTAGTCATGACAGTAACTAACATGTAGGACAGGCTGACCACTTTTCTAAAGCCATTTTATAAACATCATTGATCGCCCCTTATCCCAACCTTGAAAGATGAATGCTGCTTACTGCTTAAAAACTGTGTATGTACGATATTCCTCTGATTATTATCCAGTAGCTGGCAGAGCCAGAAGCTCAACTTAGATCTGCTAACTTAGCACAGAAAAAATGCTCTTTCAGAGATAGTGTGTTGTCCTTAACATATGTGGATGAATGTGATGGGGAATGCACGGTTAGACGAATGAGCCCTCACGCTGGGTTCCATAAAAGCGTGAGATTGTTGAAAGCCTCTGTCTCTCACCAGAAATGTGGTCTCGTCCTGCCAATGAGCTTGTCTCCACCCTAACAATCCATATCCCGATCTACCAGGCTTCCTCCTTTTTCTTAGACACAGACACAGCCTCTTCCATTTCTCCTAAATCCTTACTCAACTGCCTCTTCTACTCCCTCTTTTTGGACTCACAGATTCCTATCAAAAGGAACTCAGATTTCTGGAGTCAGAGATCTGTGTTCAAATTCTGAATCTGACATCTACAAGCTCTGTGATCCTGAAGAAGGTAAATACTGTATCTGAGCTCTAGCTTCCTCCTCTGGAAAATGGTGCTGGGGAAAGAGAATAAGTAAAAAATTATTAATTAAATATGATAACCTAAGAGTCATGTCTGGTGGCTACTGCTATTATATACTATGTCTTTAATGACATATTGTACCCTCAATTTATCTGATTTTTGGGAATACATATCTCCGTTTCTCATTTCTATCACAGAAAGGCCATTCTTCACAAATTATGTCAAATAGAGAAGTTCTATAGCATGAGTAAAGAAAATGAAGTCAAATGTCAGAATGTCAGAGTCTGAGTTCATGTCTTCACCTCTTCCTAGCTGTGGAAACTTGGACAATTTACTGACTCATTCTATGCCTAAAATAGGGATAGCAATGCTACCCATCTCATAGAGCTTTGGTGTTAATTTAATTAAATAGAAAATAAAGTAGAATGCACTTAAATTATGGCAGGAGCTCAATAAATTTTGCTATTATCTGTTAGTAGTGATATTATTTCCTTCTTTATTTAAACCACAGTCACATTCTTTTGGTCAGATTATCAGGGGACTGAAATTGATGTCCAGTTGGTAAATGGATCAAAATATTATAAACCATAAAGAGAAAAATATATTTTTCTTTCAGATTACAATTTACTTTGTGTCTCAAATCAAATTGAAGCAATTCTTTTCTGAGTCTTGGAACTTTAGCTTATCCATCTATTTTTTCCCTTTTAAAAAATACATTTGGCTCATGCTTCTGTGAAAACTAAAGTCAATGCATAATTTACAACATACAACCAAAATCAAACATTTAATTTTATGTTTTATTCAAGTAAGAGCAACAGAGCTGGGAGGGGAAAAAAGTTGGAATTTACTTAAATTTGTGATACTTTTAAGATTCACAAAATATACTTAAAGCAAAGATGAGGTTATTTTAGTTGCAGTGAAGATACAAGAAGATCCCAAAGGAATGAAGCAGTGAGTAGAATTTCACCCCTAAAATCTTCACTGGGAATATACTTTTTTCAGTTGCAACAGAAGATACAAAACTAAAAAAACAAACAAGCTGAAAATTAACTAGCCTTCATTTTATATTCCATTTCTATAACTACCAAACAACATATGGCCCATCATATTGATTTTTTGTCTATTTTTTTGGTTCCAAGAGCAGAATGTATTCTCAGCTATATTAATCATATTTCTAAATAAAGGTTATGCTTTGATATGTAGGTTTTATATAGTCCCTAATACCCTCTGAAAGCACACAGTATTTTTTATCTATGCAGACTTAGACATGATGCTTTAAAAAAAAAAAATTGTAAACTTGGCCAAATATCTGCAAACATAGCAGATGTTTTCTAGAAATTTCTCTCAGCACTGATATTTTTGTGTATTTTGTAAGACTGACACATGCAGTTCTATGCTGGTTGCGTCTCTTCTGTTACGTGTTTGTTTGTACATAGACATAATCATATTACTGTTTAACCAAAGTGCTCCCGACTTGATATATTGGCTGGTCTCCTAAGTATTCTCTGAAAATTACAGGTTCAATCCTACATCTAACTAAATGCTTATTAAAAATACTTCAAGCCTTCCATCTGCTTCCAAGACTATGGCTGGGAACTAAGGCTGAATAATTTATCTCAAACATGTACCTGCTTGTGGGTAACTGCTACACTGCATATAGAGATAACTTCTGCTCATGTATGTGTTTCAAACCATTCATTACCAATTCTTCTTTTTAATTTTCCTCTCTATTTTGCTTTTTTAAATGGCTATTCTGCAGATTTTCTGGAAAGTCATGAGATAAAATAATTACTAAACCAGGAAATTAAAGAAAGGCATTTTAAATCCAATGGAAAGTGCAAAATGTTAGATGTTAAGGTTACTTTCAGAGAATGCACTGACCACTCATTTTGCCTGATATCTCCTGAAGCCACTTTTAACCTTTCATTTTTTGTTTGTTGGTTTGTTTCACTGTGTTCTCAGTTGTCCTTGGAAAGAGTTCAGAGTTGTTCCATCTTTTCCATCCTCAGTATCATAGCTGAATTCTAGGCCCTAAACACTTCCAGCTTGTTTTTAACTGACTAAATTACAGTTTTCCCCAACTCTAACCCACACAAGAAATATCCTCTAGATTAAATTTCCTAAAACACAACTTTCATCATGTCATAATGTTGCTCTAGATCCTACTGTGGTTCTAGTGACTATGGGAAAAGCCCACACTCTTTGTACTGACAGGTTCCAAGCCCTGGGAAATAGTATCCCATTTTAGTTATCAATCTAACCTCCTATGACTTCCCAATTTACTGTTGCTCCCATCAGAATAAATTCCTTTGCATCCCCCCATGAGCCATGCTTATTCTACCTGTGATTTTCCTGATGCATGCTTCTTCTATTTTCCCCATCTTTTCATCTGTCCAAATCCCATCTACTCTCCAGGGCCAACTGAAGTGGGAACACTTCAGACACTTCCTATGAGAAAATTCAACTGCTCCAGTCCACAAGCCATATTTTTCTTGGAATGTACACCATACTTACCAACAGACTATGTTATTCAGTGAAGTTTATATGCTGCACTGCATTGTTTCTCCTTTGGAACTATTGCTAGTCCAAAAAGATCATAAGCTGCTTGAGGTGATGTGATATGCCCTATGTTATCTCTCTATTACCCACTGTGCTTTTTTCATTGCTGGAAACACACTAGGTATATAAGGACACAAAGTGGACTCGACAAAATCTTTAAAAAAGGGTTTACAAAATGCAATTGTACTAATTCTAGTGTCACCTAAGGATAGATTAATGATTCTCTAAGATATGTGAATGAGGCAAACCTATGTTCTTGTAAAAATGGTCAAGTAGAGCTCAAACTTCTATAAACAAAATAATAGGTTAAATATACTGAATGGTGATATTTAAATAATCTTTTGGTAACTCTCTTCATAAAGAGAAGAGGACCACCTGATTTTCAGAGTTTCAAACATACATTTCAGTTCTATTCTCTTAAAAAGAAAGCTTTTTGATTTTCTAAAATAGGAGTTAAAAAAATACATATAAAAAATACATATATAGGAGGAGAGCAAAATAGACATGTTTTCCAGCTGTGAGAAGGGTACAAATAGAAACCCAGAACAGTGTATCAGAGCACAAATGAGATGCAGGGGTGTCCACAGAGGAAGTCTCCGTGTGACGGAGTATCAGTCTGACCTGGGTGAGGAGGGCATCCACATGGAAGGGCAACCTGGAGTAAGGTGTGAGTTGGGGAAGCATCCGAGCAAGAGAGAGGAGGAGAAGCTCGGCACAGGCACTCAGAGCCAGAGTAAGCAGTGATTCCTGTGGGAAGGCGCCTGACCTGAGATGCCAGCACCTAAGCAAGATGAGGAGGGCATCTGTTCATGGGCGTGGCCTTGTGTGTGGTGTCAGAGCTCGAGCACAGCGAGAAGGATCTTTCTGCATGTAGGCTGGTCCAGCAGGGAGAACCAGGAGCCCAAATGCAGTGAGGAGAATATTTATAAGTGAGGGCAGCATAGCACTGGATGTCAGAGTCCAAATGGGGCAAGGAGCTGGTCTATGGAGAGTGACTTAGGATGCGGTATAGAATCCCTAGTGGAACGAAGAGGACATCCCACATGGGAGTCAGAGTTGGAACAGGGTGAGAAGGACATTTGTGTGGGGTAGGAGTTGAAAAGGAAGACAGGAAATTGGTATATTAAAGACAATATATTTCCTGGGAGAAACCAGGAGACAGGTTTCTCAGAATCAGAGATAAGAGTTAAACATATGCAAAAGGAGAAAACTAAAATAAATCTGGTAGTTTGGGACTGGTATTGGTTGTACTAAGAACTCATGGTTTTCACTACATAAAGAGGAAAAATTATTGACATAAATGAGAGTGTGTTTGTATGTGTGTTATACATATCTATATTCCCTACATTAATCCACTATAAGGCCTGGAAGCACTGACACTCCAAAAGCAATCAGTACACCTAACTCCTGGGTCTTAGCTTCTACCATTCTCCACTAAAAGGAATCAGGCTACTTGAAGAAATGGCTGACTCTGGGCCTGAGACACAGAATGTGCAAGATAAGCTACAAATATCCAATATGGCTATTCAAAATATATAAGGAACTCATACAACTTAATAGCAATAAATAAATAAATAATCCAATTTAAAAAATGAGCAAAGGACCTGAAGAGACATTTTTCCAAAGAAGATATACAAATGGCCGACAGGTATATGAAAAGGTGCTCAGCATCACTAATCATCAGGCAAATGCAAATCAAAACCACAATGAGATATCACTTCAAACCAGTTAGGATGGCTATTATCAAAAAGTCAAAAGGTAAGCATTGGTAAGGATGTGGAGAAAAGGGAACTCTTGTACACTATTGGTGGGAATGTAACTTGGTCATATGGAAAACAATATGGTGGTTCCTCAAAAAATTAAAAATAGAACTACCCTATGAGCCACCAATTCTACTTCTGGGTATATATCCAAAGGAAATAAAATCCATATCTCAAAGAGATATATGCACTCTCATGTTCATTGCAGCATCACTTACAGTAGCCAAGACATAAAAACAACCTAAGTGTCCATCAATACATGAATGGATAAAGAAAATTACATATGTAAACCAAATTTTCTTTATCCATACATATATCTACATCTTATATATAACATATATAAATTTATCATAAATATATATTTTATATATAAATACATATTATTTATATATGTAATGTATAAATACATATAAAGATATACATACACATGCAATGGAATAGTGTTCAGCCATAAAAAGGAAGGAAATCCTGCCATTTGTGACAACATAAATGAACCTTGAGGACATTACGCTAAGTGAAATAAGCCAAACACAGAAAGAGAAATACTGCATGATCTCACTTACACAGGAAATCTAAAAAAGTCAAGTCCATAGAAACAGAGAGTAGAAGAGTGGTTACTACTGTGGCCTGGGTCTTGGGGGAAATGGGGAGACACTGGCCAAAAGGTACAGACTTTCAGTTTTAAGATAAGTTCAGAATGGTGACTATAGTTAATAATGATGTATTATATATTTGAAATTTGCTAAGGGAGTAGATCTTAAGTCTTCTCACCACACACACACAAAAAAGTTAACTGTGAGGTGATGGATATGTTAATTAGCTTGACTGTAGTAATCACTTCACAATGTATACATATATCAAATCATTGTATTATACACCTTAAATAAATACAATTTTTATTTGTCAATCATACTTCAATAAAGCTGGAAAAAAAAATTTAAAGATAAGCCACAGAAAGGAAGTGCTCAAATAATGGCACATATCCTAAGAACAGACAAGTTGGCTTAAGTGGGCTACTGCTTGCCAAATTGGGAACAATTTGAACACAAAAAATAAAATAGAAAGCCTCTAGTCTATATTGATAAAAATTAACAAATTAAACAATAGATTTATGAGGAACGGGATATTTACACAGTTCCAAAGTACCTTCCCACAAAATATAAATTACAACAGGGAAAAGAGTTACTTTACAGTGAAGGAATACAGCAGACACCACATTAATCTAGTAATCAAGGTGAATATCATGAGTAATGGGGCAAACTGAAACCATGCACCACCACCTGATGGGATACAATGAAAAGATGAAAGCATTCCTTCTGTGGTTTCCTGACAAATCTGAATGTAATCATGAGGAAACAGCAGACCAATTCATATTGAGGGAACATTCTACAAAATAACTAGCCTGCAATCTTCAAAAGAGTTAGGGTCATTAAAGTCAAAGAAAAAATCATGGAAATATTCCAGACTGAAAAAGTCAAAAGAGACAAAATAACTAAATACAATATGAGAATTTTAGCTGGATTTTTTGCTGGATGCAGTTAGGACAATGGGTGAAACTTGAATGGAATCTGAGATGTCTCTGGATGTATCAAAGTTGATATTTTGGTTTTGAAGGTGGTGTCATGATTATGCGGTAGAATGTCCCTGTTCATAGGGTTTAAACACTAAAGCATTTGGGAATGATAAAGAATCAAATTAGTAACTTACAAATGGTTCAGGGGAAAAAAGCATTCTTTGTACTGTGCTTCCAATTTCTCTTTTAAGTTTGAGATTCTATAAGAAAATCATTAACAATAGATACTCTGAAAATTATTAAAATGTATTAAAATATAGTAATGTAAACCCACATGTATATAAAACAAACTAGAGCAGGGCAGGTTGATGCAAGTACCAAAAAGGAGTGTGTAGTTTTATCTATGCTGAAAATATATGCGACATTTTTTACTCTGAAAAGTCACTACACCTAATTAGTGTTAAATACAACTGATTTTTGATTAGTAAAACTTTGGTTGTTCCAAATCTATTTCTTTTTCTTTTTTTCTTTTTTTTTGACCACGCCTCAGGGCATGTGGGATCTTAGCTCCCCAACCAGGGATCGAACCCGTGCCCTCTGCAGTGGAAGTGTGGAGTCCTAACCACTGGACTGCCAGAGAAGTCCCCCAAATCTATTTCTTAAAAATCATCTCAGAAAGGCAGTTAGTCTAGCCTGGTAATGACTGGCTGAAGTTCAAATATGGTGGACTGATTTTGTCTTTGCTAACTAGAAAAGTCATAAAAAGTTTTCAGATAAATAAAACACCATAAAAATACACATTCTTGATCTAACAATAAATATTAGAAAACATGGAGCAGTTCAAAAATTTGGGCCAGCAACCAGACGTATGTATCTCTTAACAGAGATTTCACTTCTACTGTATAGAAAGTTTCTCTCCTCTCCTTCCAGTATCACGGGCAGTATTGATCAAGAGATGTTCTGAAGCAGCAGCTGGTGCAACTGATTGGAAGCTATGAAGAAAATTTTTACTGAAAGTCCTAGAATTTTAGATGTATGTATCCCAGGATAACAAAAATATCTCTTTGACAACCAAAGCTCTCTTCTTTCTAAACTCTATATGTTATAAATAACACCTATGTGAGAACTGAGATCTTATCCCAAGTCACTCTAAAAGAAAGAATGGATTCCCAGGTTACTTGGCTTTTATTCAGCACTACTCCTGCCACATCTCAAAGACAAAGAAGACTAAGGGATGACAAAGATTGATTTCTTTCCTCAACTCCACCTGTATGTGGTCTATACAACACTATAAATTCTGCCAATAGATACATAAACCTGATAAATTACCCTGAACCATAAGCCATTTTAACAGATCCAACTGAACCTGAGATGTAATTCAACTTTTAGTTTTGTAAACTTTTACATTAACATCTCAAGACGAGTCCTGACAAAGATAGAAAGCCTGGGGCCGCTACTTCCTCTGCTTTTACAGCACAGCTTGAACAGGACATCTTGTAAGCTGAGGTTTTTCCAATGTAGCATGCAGATCTGCAAACGCCCAAAGGATATTTAGAGCCTAAAAGAAAGCAATCCTTTGAATGCCTTTTGATACAGTGGCCTGCAGAGAAGAGTAAAATCAAATAGTAGACCCTGTCCGTTTCCTTGAATAGTCCCATAGCCCTGGTTCTTAACCCTTTTTCTGTCTGCAATCATCATTATTATTATTGCATACCTGTACTATTCCTAGTTTTGCAATGGGGAAGGGACTTTTAATAAATATCCTTCACTCGGTCTCTTGGGCAACTTAATCTGAAGGTTATAATTTTATAAAAAATAAGGTCAGTTTCCTCTTATTTTTGACAGGCAGCGGGAAATAAAATCTCTACCTTAAATTTTTGGTAAAAAAAAAATCAACGTGTGTTATATTTTCATACAGTTGAATCCTAGGTAAGGCTAGTACCAATCCTGAGTATAATTAAATTGATATCATATCTGGATTAAAATTTTTAATTCTAGAAGAAAATATTTAACCATGTGAAAGACACTATCAATTACTTTGACAATTCCAACTCTTCCTTTTCTTCATGCTTTCTTGAAATTACTTCATAGATTTAATATCTTGGCATATATCTTGGTTGACTTAATTTAGAAAATAATCTCTCTGATTTGGTCCTTTCAGAATTCCTTATCTTTCCACATTTTTTTGCACTAAAATTTTCTCTAAAAATAATTCTTATCTACCAACTTATAAAATGTTAAACATTTAATTACATTGCCTGAATATCAGGTTTAAAGTTCTTGCCAGGGTCTGTCTTAGCCCATCTGGGCTGCTACAACAGAACACCATAAACTGGCTGGTTTATAAACAATAAACATTTACTTTTCACAGTTCTGGAGGCCAGAAGTCCAAGATCAGGGTGCCAGCATAGTTGGGTGAGGGTTCTCTTCTGTCACATTCTTATTATATTGTCACATGGTGGAAGGGGCTAGGGAGCTCTGTGGGGGGGGTCACTTCTATAAAAACACTAGTCTCATTCATGAAGGTTCCACTCTCATGACCTTAGCACCTCCCCCGCTCCCCACCAAGGGCCCCACCTCCTAATACCTTCACACTGGGCATTAGGACATACGAATTTGGAGGTGACACTAAAGTTCAGGCCATAGAAAGGTCTCAAAATTTAAGTCTGCTTTCAGAATGAAGTTTCCAGTATTATCTTTTTTCTTCTCCCTATATCATCCTAGAACAGGATTATCATAACTAGTATGGAGAGTTTTCTAATCCCTGTCCTTTTTAAGTACTTAAAGGATAGAAAGACATTTTCAATGTTATACAGAAGAAATCAGAAGAGCTGGGTTTGAGTCTTCATTTTTCATAACATATTATTGGATAAATTATATAATATCTTGTCCTCGATTATTTCTAAGTACTGTTATTCCCATTTTAGAAATTGAGAAACCTGAAGCTCCAAGAGGTTCAATAACTTGAGCAGGGTCAGACAGCTAATAAAAGGAGTCATGATTCAAAACTATATCTGCCTATCTTAAATATCTGTGTGTGGGTTTTTTTTTTTAAAAATTTCTGTTCTGTAATGACATCCTTAATTATTCTGCTTAATAGAAGGTTCTAATCCAAGTCATTTCAATTTTTGAAGTAACAGAACACATTCTGTTCAGTTATGCTTCCATGTTTGATATCAGATACTAGGCTAAATATGAAGATGAATAAGATACAACTCTTCCAACAAATTTACAATCTAGAAAAAAAACAGCAAAATTGGCCTTGATTATACAGGGAAGAGGTTGCCTTTTTTTTTGTACTTATCTTTGACATTTTGATCTTTCACTGGAGGTAGAACCTGTAATATATGAAAACGCAATGAATTGTGAGAGAAATTTGGTTTCAGGTCACATGCTATCATCATTGGCTCAGTCACAGAGAAGTAGCACACAAAGGTTACCTAAATGAAGCTTTTCCTAAATTGGGTTTCCAGGTCAAGAGATTTCTTTTTCATGTTGGAATAAAAGTATTGAATCAACTACTGGAATTTTCATCATGCATACAACATCTCAGTGTCTATAAGTACATGGTATGATAAGATTTTCAAAGAAAATCTTTGGTGAAAAGATTTCAGGGGTGAAAGGTAAGGATTTAGGGACAAAGACAGACTCATAACCCAGAATGAGAATCTGCACTTGTCCCAGCGGCCATAGAGAAACTGCCAAAGACATCTGACCCTAGGGGTAGTAACTAGTGTAAATTTCAGGGACTGGCTTAAAAATGACTCATGTGCCAGATTCCCTGTTGAAAAAAGCATTATAAAAAAACATTTACTCCAGAACAATGTGAAGAAAACAACTATGGAGACTATAAACAGATTTATTCTCACAACAAATATAATTATTAGTCCTTGGTGTCAATATATATTAATCATAATTATTCACACATTTGTATATTGTGATGAATATAAGCACAGAAATGTAGTTTATTTTTTAAAAATCCAATGCAGATGGTAAATTTAGTCACTGCAAAGGGGCTCTGATTTATAAATTTAAAATGTCAAGATATAAACTAAAACAAAAATGAAATAAAACAAAAGAAAAAGTAACCAAAGATGAAGTTATTTCTCAAACGGGAATAGGCAGTATACCAGAATCTATTTTCAGTCTTTCAGAAAATAAATTGGTGAAACCAAGAGTTCAGTATGAGGAAAAGCCTTTTCACAAATTTAAGAACACTTATTAAAGGAAAAAGAAAACCCCTATCTGTACATGAAGGAGTCCACCTACTGGACAGAACTGTTAACTGGTATGGAAAAAAATATCACAAGCAGGTGTTTTGTACTCTAGGCAGACATTTTCTCACCAACATGAAAATATAATTGGCTTTTTAAAAAACAATTAGCAGAGGCCTGCGGCCACCGGGACCAAACGGGCGGCATGGCAGGAGACGTGGACTGCGGAGAAGGGGCTCGCGCCCGGCGGCACGTGTTCCTAGTCCCAGAGTATTTAAAAGATGCTTCAAAGAAGATGAAAAGTGGGCTTATGTTTGTAAAACTGGTTAACCCATGTTCAGGGGAAGGAGCCATTTACTTGTTCAATATGTGTCTACCGCAGCTGTTTGAAATAAGTTTTCAAGGAAAAAAACCATTCTTGGTTTATAAATGAATCAGGAGTTCTTCTTCACTTTGCCACACCCATGGACCCTCTGTTTCTGCTTCTCCACTACCTTATAAAGGCTGATAGAGAGGGAAAGTTTCAGCCCCTGGATCAAGTTGTGATGGATGACATGTTTCCGAATTGCATCCTGTTGCTGAAACTTCCTGAACTTGAGAAGTTACTTCCACATGTGACAGAGGAGAAAGAAATAGACAAGAAGAAATATTACAAGTACAGCAAAGAGAAGACATTAAAATGGCTGGGAAAAAAGGTTAATCAGACTATGGCAGCATTAAAAACCAATAATGTAAATGTCGCTGCCCGGGTACAGTCTACTGCATTTTTCTCTGGTGACCCGGTTTCCAGTGACAAGGAAGAGGATTATATTTGTTATACCCATGGTCTGATATTTGATTACATCCCTGAAGAATTAAGTGATGACTTATCTAAATATTTAAAGCTTCCAGAACGTCCAGCTTCAGTGCCAAACCCTCCATCAAAGAAAGTAAAGTTATCAGATGAGCCCGTAGAAGCAAAAGAAGATTACACTAAGTTTAACACTAAAGATTTGAAGACTGTAAAGAAAAACAGCAAAATGACTGCAGCTCAGAAGGCTTTGGCTAAAGTTGACAAGAGTGGAATGAAAAGTATTGATTCCTTTTTTGGTGTGAAACATGTTAAAAAAATTGGAAAGATTTGAAACATTGAAAATTAAATTGAGCAAAAATATTTGCCTTCTACATGTCCCATTTTCATCCTTCCTCCATTCCACTGTACTTCCTAACCCTCAATTACCACCTTTTGAAAAAAAGTAGGACGGGGGCAATTTTCAGATTCACTTGAACATGTCTTTGTGTTTGATTTTTGTGTTTCCTGAACAAAATATGGGAAAGTAATTGTGTAACTTCATGGCTTGTGGACTCTGGAGTTCTGTTTGACATCATGAAAAGTAATCAAATGAATAGAATTAACCTCTAACATCACAATTTCCTCAATAAACTGATGTGTGACAATAAAAAAAAAAAAAAATTAGCATTACAATTCTAGCAAGAGGCAAGAACCATTAAGTGTACCTCAGTCTAGGAGGGTTTAATATATATCAAACCGAAAGGAAGGAAGGAAAGGAGAGAGGAAGGGAGGGAGGGAAGGTGTGAATCTCATCTCTTCTTTCTAGACTCTTCATGTTTCATTGTGTTCATTTTTTGCTGAGAAGCATTTTAGGGCATAGATTTTCATGTGCATTTTCCATAGGAAGATACTATGTCCTCCAAGCCCAAGAGTATTAGGAGAAAAAAAAAAAAAAGTGATAGGTGCTAAAAAAGAGGAAAGATTGTCTTATGTCCTTCATCTATACACTGCCTGCCACCCAGGACTCAGAGGTTTCATCTATTTATGTATGTAAAACTACTTTACAAAGTAAATATCTCATACAGATATAAGACAACTGAGTCACAAATGAGTCTTGTTTGACAATTCATACCAAGCAGGCAAGCAGTCTTACTACCTGATTCCTCCCTAATTACCTCACAGGAGCAGAGTTAGCCTCTGCACCCTAGAGGCAGACTGAAGAATAAAAACTTAGCCTGGGGCTTCCCTGGTGGCGCAGTGGTTGAGAATCTGCCTGCCAATGCAGGGGACACGGGTTCGAGCCCTGGTCTGGGAAGATCCCACATGCCGCGGAGCAACTAGGCCCGTGAGCCACAATTACTGAGCCTGCGCGTCTGGAGCCTGTGCTCCTCCGCAACAGGAGAGGCCGCGATAGTGAGAGGCCCGCGCACCACGATGAAGAGTGGCCCCCGCTCGCCACAACTAGAGAAAGCCCTCACACAGAAACGAACACCCAACATAGCAATCAATCAATCAATAAATGAATAAATAAATAAATAAATAAGCAAAAAAAAAAAAAAAAAAAAAACTTAGCCTGGTCCAGGGATTCTTTGCCACCTCCTGGACATGCCTGACTCCTGTTTGGAACTATTAATCAGGCCAGAACCAGTAGACTGCCAACCCTTGCGGAAGGCATCAACGTTCCAAAATGGAAGGCCTGCTTGCTGTGCTGACACCACTCTTAATGACTTAAACATCCAGAGAACAACATTTCACAGTGACAATCAGAGCTTTCCTGATAAGCAATAACTCACATGCTGGGTACTGTGCATTCGGAGCACAATGGGAGTAGCAAAGTGGTGTCCCTTAGAAGGGGCCACAAGAGCTCATCGCTTTCCACTGAGGCAAACACTTCGGTATCTCAGAGGGGTGCCCTCAGGTATTAGACACTGCATTCCACCAAGACTTCGATGAATTCTTTTAGGATGATAGGAAATAAGCCACATTTAAATCCTGGTCTATTTCCAGCTTGTTAATGCCAATTTATGAATTTAAGTGTTTTCTAAAAATAATAGATTTAATTCAAATCACCAAAGTAATACATAACAAGTCAAGTAGCAGTGATGGACAGGTTGCTATATTTATAAAGATGACAGATCACTATATTTCTTCTTGAATGATTACATTGCAATGATGTACTTCCCTATTCGTCTCTTGTATATACTTCCTCCAATTCCCAATTCTCTCTCTTCCCCTAATCTCCACCCTAGATACAACTAATACCACAAAGCAAGCACCAAAAGATATTTTAAAGTAAGTGGACAGCCACTTATCTGCACTTTCTAGTGTTCCTATAATGATCATATATTAATTAATTAATATATGGTAGAACTAGTTCCATTTGGTAGAACTAGTTCAGCCACCCTTATAATAAGTCCCCAAGTTTCCATCATCCACTATGTTTATTATCTGCATTCTCTCTGGCTAGGACTTAACATCTTCTTTGTTAGGTCTGGCCTTAGACCTGCCATCTGCTCCCTGGATTTAGCTTCCGTCACAAAACAGTCTTAGCATTCAACTCTTCCCCATATCCACCAAGCCTGACACCACAACACTACTTGACTCTTCTTCAAGTCAGGGACACTCTCACATACTTTACTCTCTTGTTTTCACTGACTGAATTCTGTTTTCCAATATCGTTCCAACATGTCTGAGCAGGCTTCCACTGTATTATCTCTCAGAGAGGGAGAGAGCCTAGATAGATATAACAAAAAGGACAAACATACATTCAGCACAGGGTAATGGTAACATGGAAAGAGTGAAGTCTAATTTCATGTGAAAGGAATGCCTCCTGAGGAGTAGTTCACAATGAGGACAGAAAGTCAAAGCCCCTCATTTTTTAATAAGATTATTAGGACAGGAACAAAGGGCTCTGAATAAAAATAGTGCTCAATAAATATTGTTGGCTTACTCCAACTGTGTAAACATGCACGTGTGCGCACACACACACACACACACACAAACAGAAACAAACACACTAAAATGAAATAAGAAATAATAAGAAATGCATCAAAATTAACAATGGTTGCCGCAACTAGGGTGCCTGCCAGACGCTGGTGGGGGACCCCGACGCCCAAGGAGATGGGAAGAACCCCCAAGCGAACAAGTAGGATGTGGGGGGGACTGAGGGGGGAGAAGAAGTGGAGGCCGTACAGGACCAGTGCCCCTGAGCGGTGGCTGAGAGGCAAGAGGGGTTCCCACACCTGGAGGGGCCCTCAGGGGCTCAGATCGGGGGGGGAGCGGGCCCAGCGTTTCCCCTGTCCAATCGGCCAGGGAAGTCCGCCCCACTCTCAGGCTGGGTCCTATGCCCTAATGGGTCCCCTCCGGGCTGGGTTGATCCTGGGGGTGTAGATGGGAGGCCAGAATAGAACAGGAGAGGCAGGCGGGGGGAGTGGGAAAGGAGCGGAGGGCGTTTGCCCCACCCACTCGGGCATGGGAAGCCTGCTGAGCTCCCAGGCTGGTCCCCTGCCCTCCAAAGCCCCCCACCAGGGGGCATAGGAGGGAGGCCCGGGAGATCAGGAGAGGCAGGTGGGAGGAACCCTCCAGGACCAGAGGAGCGGGAGAGGAGTGGAGGGCGTTTGCCCCACCCACTCAAGCCCAGGAAGCCTGCTGGTCTCCCAGGTGGGGTCTCCTGCCATCTGAGACCAGAGGCAGGGGCAAGCCTGGGCCCCTTCTGTTCTGTTGAGCCTAAGCCCCAACCCCTCACCCATCCACCTTTTCCAGCCCTTTTCCTAAGCATAGGCCCCACCCACTGCCCAAACCTCAACCCTGCATAGGCCCTGCCCTCCACAGCCAATGCCTTTTCCACTTTTTTTTTTTCTCTTCCTCTTTTTTACTATTGTGGTTCTGTTTTATCTTCCAGTTGTTGTTTCATCTATACTTTTATTTTTATATTTTTTCTAACATAGCTGTTAGTTAACTAGTCTAATTTTATTTACTTTATGATTGTTCTCTTTTTTTCTTTTCCCCCACCCTGCTCGGCTTGTGGGATCTTGGTTCACAAGGCAGGGGTTGGGCCGAAGCTCCTTTGGTGGGAGCTCCAAGTCCAAACCACTGGACTAATAAAGTACCTCAGACCCCAGGGAATATTCATCTGAGTGAGGTCTCCCAGAGGTCCTCACCTAGGCACCATGACCCAGCTCTACCCAACAACCTACAAACTGCAGTGTTGGAAGCCTCAGGCCAAACAACCAGTAAGACAGGAACACAATCCCACTCATAAAAAAAAGGAAAAAATAATGAGATGGCAAAAAAATATGTCACAGATGAAGGAGCAAGGTAAAAACCTACAAGACCGGGCTTCCCTGGTGGCGCAGTGGTTGAGAATCTGCCTGCCAATGCAGGGCACACGGGTTCGAGCCCTGGTCTGGGAAGATCCCACATGCCGCGGAGCAACTAGGCCCATGAGCCACAACTACTGAGCCTGCGCGTCTGGAGCCTGTGCTCTGCAACAAGAGAGGCCGCAATAGTGAGAGGCCCGCGCACCGCGATGAAGAGTGGCTCCCGCGTGCCGCAATTAGAGAAAGCCCTCACACAGAAACGAAGACCCAACACAGCCATAAATAAATAAATTTTTTTTAAAAAATGTAGAAATGGAGTAAGGGATGAATTCTTAAAAAAAAAAAAAAAAACCTACAAGACCAAATAAACGAATAGGAAATAGGCAATCTACCCGAAAAAGAATTCAGAGTAATGATAATAAAGAGGATCCAGAATCTTGGAAATAGAATGGAGGCATGGATAAAGAAAATAGAAGAAATGTTTAACAAAGATCTAGGAGAACTAAAGAACAAACAGAGATGAACAACACAATAACTGAAACGAAAAATACAATAGAAGGAATCAATAACAGAATAACTGAGGCAGAAGAATGAATAAGTGAGCTGGAAGAAAAAACGGTGGAAATAACTGCCAAGGAGCAGATTAAAGAAAAAATGAAAAGAATGAAAAGAATTGAAGACAATCTCAGAGACCTGGGACAACACTAAATGCACCAACATCCGAATTATAGGGATCCCAGAAGAAGAAGAGAAAAAGAAAGGGTCTGAGAAAATATTTGAAGAGATTATAGTGGAAAACTTCCCTAACATGGGAAAGGAAACAGTCATCCAAGTCCAGGAAGCACAGAGAGTCCCATACAGGATAAACTCTAGGAGAAACACACCAAGACACATATTAATCAAACTAACAAAAATTAAATTCTAAGAAAAAATATTAAAAGCAGCAAGGGAAAAACAAGAAATAACATACAAAGGAAACCCCATAAGGTTATCTGCTGATTTTTCAGCAGAAACCCTGCAGGCCAGAAGGGACTGGCAGGATACACTTAAACTGATAAAAGAGAAAAACCTACAACCGAGATTACTCTACCCAGCAAGAATCTCATTCAGATTCGACAGAGAAATTAAAACCTTTACAGACAAGCAAAAGCTAAGAGAATTCAGCACCACCAAACCAGTTTTACAATAAATGCTAAAGGAACTTCTCTAGGCGGGAAACACAAGAGAAGAAAAAGACCCACAAAAACAAACTCAAAACAATTAAGAAAATGGTAATAGGAATATACATATCAATAATAACCTTGAATGTAAATGGATTAAATGCCCCAACCAAAAGGCACAGACTGGCTGAATGGATACAAAAACAAGACCCATATATATGCTGTCTACAAGAGACCCACTTCAAACCTAAGGACACATACAAACTGAAAGTGAACGGATGGAAAAAGATATTCCATTCAAATGGAAATCAAAAGAAATCTGGAGTAGCAATACTCATACCAGACAAAATAGACTTGAGAATAAAGACTGTTACAAGAGGTAAGGAAAGACACTACATAATGATCAAGAAATCAATCCAAGAAGAAGACATAACAATTTTAAATGTTTATGCACCCAACACAGGAGCACCTCAATACATAAGGCACATGCTAACAGCCATAAAAGGGGAAATCGACAGTAACACAGTAATACTAGGGAAATTTTCAATAAATAAATAAAAATAATACTAGGGGACTTTAACACCCCACTTACACCAACAGACAGATCATCTAAACAGAAAATAAATAAGGAACCACAAGCTTTAAATGACACAAGAGACCAGGTAGATTTAATTGATATTTATAGAACATTTCACCCGAAACTGGCAGAATACACTTTCTTCTCAAGTGCACATGCAACATTCTCCAGGATAGATAGATCTTGGGTCACAAATCAAGCCTCAGAAAATATAAGAAAAATGAAATTGTATCAAGCATCTTTTCTGACCCCAACGCTATGAGACTGGAAACCAATTACAGGAAAAAAAACTGTAAAAACCACAAATACATGGAGGCTAAACGGTGCACGACTAAATAACCAAGAGATCACTGAAGAAATCAAAGAAGAAATAAAAAAATACATAGAAACAAATGACAATGAAAACACAACAACCGAAAACCTATGCGACGCAGCAAAAGCAGTTTTAAGAGGGAAGTTTATAGCAATTCAATCTCACCTCAAGAAACAAGAAAAATCTCAATCTAACCCTACACATAAATCAACTAGAAAAAGAAGAACAAAGAAAACCCAAAGTCAGTAGAAGGAAAGAAATCATAAAGATCAGAGCAGAAATAAACGAAATAGAAATGAAGAAAACAATAGCAAACATCAATAAAACTAAAAGTTGGTTCCTTGAGAAGTTAAACAAAATTGATAAACCCTTAGCCAGACTCATCAAGAAAAAAAGGGAGAGGATGCAAATCAATAAAATTAGAAACTATAAAGGAGAAATCACAACTGACACCGCAGAAATAGAAAGGATTATAAGAGAACACTACAAACAACTATATGCCAATAAAATGGACAACCATGAAGAAATGGACAAATTCTTGAAAAGTTACAATTTTCCAAGACTGAACCAGGAAGAAATAGAAAATATGAACAGACCAATCACAAGTAATGAAATTGAAACTGTGATCAAAAATCTTCCAACAAACAAAAGTCCAGGACCAGATGGCTTCACAATCAAATTCTATCAAACATTTAGAGAAGAGCTAACACTGATCCTTCTCAAACTCTTCCAAAAAATTGCAGAAGGAGGAACACTCCCAAATTCACTCTATGAAGCCATCACCCTGATACCAAAACCAGAAAAAGATATAACAAGAAAGAAAATTATAGACAAATATCACTGATGAACACAGATGCAAAAATTCTGAACAAAATACCAGCAAACAGAATCCAACCACATATTAAAAGGATCATACACCATGATCAAGTGGGATTTATCCCAGGAATGCAAGTATTCTTCAATATATGCAAATCAATCAATGTGATACACCATATTAACAAATTAAGGAATAAAAACTATATGATCACCTCAATAGATGCAGAAAAAGCTTTTGACAAAATTCAACACCCATTTATGATAAAAACTCTCCAGAAAATGGGCATAGAGGGAACCTGCCTCAACATAATAAAGGCCATATATGACAAACCCACAGCAAACATCATTCTCAATGGTGAAACAATGAAAGCATTTCCACTAAGATCAGGAACAGGACAAGGATGTCCACTCTCGCCACTATTATTCAACCTAGTTTTCAAACTCCTAGCCATGGCAATCAGAGAAGAAAAAGAAATAAAAGGAATACAAATTGGAAAAGAAGAAGTAAAACTGTCACTGTTTACAGATGACATGATACTATACATAGAAAAACCTAAAGATGCCACCAGAAAACTACTAGAACTAACCAATGAATTTGGTAAGGTTGCAGGATACAAAATTAATGCACAGAAATTTCTGGCATTCCTACACACTAACAAAGAAAAATCAGAAAGAGAAATTAAGGAAACAATCCCATTTACCATCAAAAAGAATAAAATACCTAGGAATAAACCTACCTAAGGAGGCGAAAGACTTCTACTCAGAAAACTATAAAACACTGATGAAAGAAATCAAAGATGACATAAACAGAGGCAGAAATATACCATGTGTTTGGATTGGAAGAATCAATATTGTGAAAATGACTATACTACCCAAAACAATTTACAGATTCAATGCAATCCGTATCAAACTACCAATGGCATTTTTCACAGATTTAGAACAAAAAATTTTACAATTCGTATGGAAACACAAAAGACCCCGAATAGCCAAAGCAATCTTGAGAAAGAAAAGCAGAGCAGGAGGAATCAGGCTCCCCGACCTCAAACTATACTACAAAGCTCCAGTAATCAAGGCAGTATGGTACTGGCACAAAAACAGAAATATAGATCAATGGAACAGTATTTTAGCCCAGAGATAAACCCACACACATATGGTCACCTAACTTTTGACAAAGGAGGCAAGAACATACAATGGAGAAAAGAAGGCCTCTTCAATAAGTGGTGCTGATAAAACTGGACAGCTACATGTAAGAGAATGAAATTAGAACACTACCTAACACCGTGCACAAAAATAAACTCTAAATGGAATAAATGTAAGACCAGATACTATAAAACTCTTAGAGGAAAACATAGGAAAAACACTGACATAAACCACAGCAAGATCTTTTTTGACCCACCTCCTAGAGTAATGGAAATAAAAACAAAAATAAACAAATGGGACCTAATGAAACTTCAAAGCTTTTGCACAGCAAAGGAAACCATAAACAAGACGAAAAGACAACCCTCAGGATGGGAGAAAATATTTGCAAATGAAACAATGGACAAAGGATTAATCTCCAAAATATACAAACAGCTCATGGAGCTCAATATCAAAAAAAAAATAATTCAATTAAAAAATGGGGGCTTCCCTGGTGGCGCAGTGGTTGAGAATCCGCCTGCCAATGCAGGGGACACGGGTTCGGGCCCTGGTCTGGGAAGATCCCACATGCCGCGGAGCGGCTAGGCCCGTGAGCCACAATTACTGAGCCTGCGCGTCTGGAGCCTGTGCTCCGCAACGGGAGAGGCCGCGATAGTGAGAGGCCCGCGCACTGCGATGAAGAGTGGCCCCCACTTGCCGCAACTGGAGAAAGCCCTCGCACGGAAACGAAGACCCAACACAGCCATAAATAAATAAATTAATTAATTAATTAAAAAAAAAAAAAAAAATGGATGGAAGACCTAAATAGATATTTCACCAAAGAAAACATACAGATGGCCAAGAGGCACATGAAAAGATGCTCAGCATAAGTAATCATTAGAGAAATGCAAATCAAAACCACAATGAGGTTTCACCTCACACCGGTCAGAATGTCCATTATCAAAAAATCTAGAAACAATAAATGCTGGAAAGGGTGTGGTGAAAAAGGAACCCTCCTGCACTGTTGGTGTGAATGTAAATTGATGCAACCACTATGGAGGACAGTATGGAAGGTCCTTAAAAAACTAAAAATAGAACTACCATACGACCCAGCAATCCCACTATTGGGCATATACCCTGAGAAAACCATAATTCAAAAAGAAACATGTACCACAATGTTCACTGCAGCACTATTTACAATAGCCAGGACATGGAAGCAATCTAAATGTCCATCGACAGATGAATGGATAAAGAAGATGTGGTACATATATACAATGGACTATTACTCAGCCACAGAAAGAAACGAAACTGAGTTATTTGTATTGAGGTGGAAGGACCTAGAGTCTCTCATAGAGTGAAGTCAGAAAAAGAAAAACAAATACCGTATGCTAACACACATATGTGGAATCTAAAAAAAAAAAAAAAAAAAAATGGTACTGATGAACCTAGTGGCAGGGCAGGAATACAGACGTAGACGTAGAGAATGGACTTGAGGACACGGGGAGGGGGAAGGGTAAGCTGGGACGAAGTGAGAGAGTGGCATGGACATATATACACTACCGAATGTAAAATAGATAGCTAGTGGGAAGCAGCAGCACAGCACAGGGAGATCAGCTCGGTGCTTTGTGACCACCTAGAGGGGTGGAATAGGGAGGATGGGAGGGAGGCTCAAGAGGGAGGGGATATGGGGACATGTGTATGCATATGGCTGATTCACTTTGTTGTACAACAGAAACTAACACAGTATTGTGAAGCAATTATACTCCAATAAAGATCTATTAAAAAAAAATTAAGAATGGTTGTTTCTGAGGAGTGGAATTTTTTCTACAATTGTTGTTTTTCCAATGTTTCCTCATTAATCTAGTCTGTGTTACTTTTACTACAAGGGAAAAAAAATGATTTACACAAAGGAATAAATACCAGCAGCATTTTTTAAAGAAATTCACCTAAGCCTTGAAACCTCTAACCAGCACAGCCAACTGAGCCAAACTCCAGAAACAATGGCTCTAGCTGAAGGTTGTAAGATAGCAGACTTAAGCCCCAATTAAGTAGAATCTGTAATGAGTCCTGAAGCTTTATGTTACTCTGGTGTGTCTGAGTAGAAATGTAGCCTAAGTCTAGGCCTTCCTCAGTACATGTCATGTTTTCATAATCACAAGGATTTGGCTTCTGTTCTAGTACAGATTAGCTGCTAAAAGCCAGGTCTGGCAACTGGCTGGGAACTATCAATATAATGGATTTGACTACGGAACAGAAAGGATACTGCTCTAAAGCAAATGGAGCCCCTAGAGCATTAATGACACCTTATTCAATTCATTCCCTAAATATTTATTCAATGCCTATACTATGCCAGGACATTTGAGACTTGGGGCATATAAAAGACAAATCAGGCCACATTTCTTTCCACATAGATCTTACATTCTACTGGGAGATGTAGACAATAAATAAAGATGTAAAGAAAAATAAAGCAGGGTAAAGGTGCTACTTTGAGCAGGACAGGCAGTGAAGTTTTCTCTGGCAAGCTGACAAAGACTGAAAGAAATAAAAGAGCAAACCACGTGGACATTTGGATGAAGATCATTCTGGACAGGGGGAACAGCAAGTGCAAAGACTCTGAGGTAAAGTCCTTCCAGCATGGAGGAGTAGCAGAGCAGCTGGAGAAGAGTGAGTACAGATAGAAACTAGTGAGTCTGGAGGCAGATAATGTAAGGCCTTTGGGTCAGAATAAGGATTTTTTATTTCACTGAGTGTGACAGGAATGCATTTGAGGGTTTTACTCAGAAGGTAATAGCATATTTACATTTTAAATGGATCTTTCTGGCTATGTATGAAGTATAGCTAAATGGAGGCAAGAGTAGACACAAGGGGTAGAGGGATAAAGTAAACGTCCAGGTTCCAGATGACGGTGGCTTGAATGAAAGTGGTGACAACAGAAATGGAGAGAGGTGGTCAGACTCAAAATAAATTTCGAAAGTGTAAAACCAACAGTTTTGCTGATGTGGGATATGAAATGAAGAGTGATGTCAAGGGTGATGCCAAATTTTTTGACCTGAGCAACCAAATGTTATCATTTACTTGATGGGGAACACGCTGAGAGAAACAGTGGAGAAAAATCAAGAATTCAAGTTCAGATATGTTAGGTTTAAGTAGACAGTTGGATATGGGTCTGAAAGATTCAGGTCAGAGATGGAACCTGGGGAGCCTTCAGTGTCAGGATGGTAATTAAAAGATTACCTAGGGAGTGAAAGTATCTAAAGAAGAGAAGAGGTCCAGGGACAGAGTCCCGGGATGCTTCAACATTTAAGGCCAGAATGAGGAAAAGGATCCAACAGAGAGGACTGAAAGGGAGAAGCAGTGAGAAAAGAAGATCAGAAGAAAGACAGACGCCCCCAGAGCCAAGTGAACTAAGTGTCTAAGAGAATGCACTTTGAATAAGACAACTACGTAAACTTTCCTTGTCTTGTCTCTGATCTCAGAGGACTTGGAGAAAAGACATGAGCTTACATCAAATTTCAGTTTCCCCCGTCCCTTTGAAATCTATGTAGTAGACTAGTGAATACAGTGCTACCCCATTATGGATTAGTTTGTTTACCCTGAGCCTACTCTTGCTTCTTCCCCTTTTCTCCTGCCTGTGTCACTGGTGAATGACACTGGATTCAGCACAGGCTGAAGACACCACAGATTTTTCAGAATAACACATCCTGAAAGCCAAGCTTGATTGTGAGCATTGTAAAACCAAATTAAATTTTAGGCATGTTATTCTGATGCAGTGAAGAGAAAATGAATCTCAGATGTAAGTAGGTTTCTTTTGTTCCAGCTCTGTGCCAACGGACCTCTTATGTATTCATTTATTTCCTTACTCTTTCACCCTATTCAGTTAAATTCATTTTTAGCTTTGTTGGGCATCCTTTAGGAGAGGCAAATATTAAGGACTATTATCGAGTACAACCCAAAGGTTCCAAAGAACAGCCTACTTAATGCATCAATGGAAAAGGAAGAACTCCTTTCCTCCCAAGAGGGTCAAGTACTCCTTCCTGCTAACTCCAGTAGCCTGTGAGTCTTCCTGACTTTGATACTAACTGCAGGGACTATTGGTATTGAGATTATAATATAGCCTAAAAGGAAAAGAAAAGCAGTATCACACGTGGTATCAGACTTCACTGATACCTTTCATAATGTTAGTAGGACAAGTTTATCAGAAATGTCACATGAGTTAATATAGGCAAACAGCATAGGTGGGCATCTTTTAAGTCACTGTCATGTATCTTTATTTCTATAATCCTTTATGGACTTTATGATACATCTTACAAGAGGTGTTTACTGGCTTGGCCATGATTCAGGAACTGAAGCACACAAAGACATGCATTCCTTGCATAGGAGTTACTTTGGGGACTTGCCACCACTTTATATGAAAGATAGAGCTTAGTGCACTTGAAGAGATGATTTGCTCAATGGTGCCTGACTCATCCAAAACTTTGCCCTTCTTACCCACATCAATTTCCATTATCAGAAAGAAAAATGACTCATTAGAAGGACAGAAAAATCAAAGTAGCCCCTACATCTTCAGAAAATAAGAATAAGAATAGGTCACTGTATCCCAAGACCACTAGTTATTTTGGTAAGGTATTCTTACTGTTGTGGAAAAATTTTTATGGACAAATATGGTTGGTGAATACCAAGTTAAATTTATTCTTCTGAATTTTGTTTTATTTGTCATTTTCAATGTGTAATTATAAATATTCACTTTCTTACCTAAATGTATAGACATAGTTTTGAATTTTTCAAAAAAGAACCCCCCAAATTGAATAAGCTCAAATTGCACCAAAACCTCACCTCCTTGAGGTAAAAAGTATTCATTAAAATCACATAGCTGGAAAATGATAAAAAGTGGACTTGAAGCTAGGGCTGTTTGGTCTCAAAGAGCCCCCATCATCATTTAAACCTCAGTGTTAATGCATTTCATCTCCTCTTGAGCATAAATAATCTTGGAGGGGAGAGAAAATTAATGAGTCTTCTGGAGAAGGAGATATTGCTAGGCACACAAAGACGAGTCTAAAGGCACCTAAAGTTGAACTATTCCTACTTCAAAATTTTGCCTATACTTGAGCCACTGGCCTCCTGTTACAGGGCTGGCTAAAAAGAATTATTTTGAGTGTATATGAGTATGAACTTTTATTTTGTCCTTACCCATGCATTTCTATAAATTTGACTATGGTTTCACAATTGGCACGCCCATGAGATTGTCTGACGGCGGAAAAAGAAAAATCTGCAGTACGTCCTTTATTTATGGAAATCTTTCTCTCAGAGGTACCAACCTACTTTTATTTTTGGATGCCTTTTATTATTGTGGTGGTTGTGTTATTCGTAAACGTACCCAGTGGCAATTTCATGACTTGCATACCCAATAAATGCAATAAATAATTAAAGCTAGCATTAAGCATGCTAATAAATCTACAGAGTTGTTTCCTAAAATAATTACACCAGTAATGTAAAAAGGTTACAGCAAGCAGATAGGCAAGGCAATCTCAAATACTTGAGATTTGATTGTATTTCTAGAAAATTCACAGTAGCTCTGCTATTAAAGCTAGTGGGAAACACCGTCCTCTAGCGACTACTGTCGTAGTTCATTTTGCACCATGCTAGCACTGACCAAAAAAAAAGGACTAAAAGCACAAGGTTCCATAATAGGAGTAAACCACAACACACCTAATACAGAGTTTTGGGCAATTGAATATTGTATATTTTGCCAATAGCAAGCAACAGTCCCCTTTTGCTTTTATTAATGCAGTTCAGCTGATATGAGCAGACAGAATTGAAAGAGAAGGAGAATATGCTTTATCATCTGTTGCTGAATTTCAATTTTCTCCTTCAAGTACAGTTGAATGCATTTTCTTTGCAACCCAAAGACAGAAGATCTTGATTACTGTTGCAAGAATAATCTCAGCATTTGTGTGAAAAAGATAGGAAAAATAAATAGTCTCTCTGGATGATGTGTCAGCCTGTGAACTTACAAAACAAGATATATTCTTGGAGGTAGGGAAATTAAATTAAGGTGAAATGGTAGACACATTAAAATGACAATTGAAGGCTTATTTTGTGGGCCATGGCTGGCTTCCCAATTGTCCTTTGTCCTTAGCTTCACCCCAGGGACACAGACAACAAAACCAGAAACAAACAGGGTCAAGACAGGGGCAACCGTCTGGAAATACAGGCCACTCAAGCTGTGGGCCCTGTCATGAACTGCTAGCTTTTTTGTAAAAATTAAGTTTCCAACTCCTTTCTCCCCTGCCTTCCCCTACCACCACTCTTGTTTTGGGTCTTTAAACAGAAGAGGAGTTGATATATCTTCATATTTCTTCTCATTTTTATCCATGTAAAAAAGATAACAATTCAACATCAGCTCAGTTGGGATTCTTTCTCTCTGTAACAGGAAAATGCTAAGGCAGAGAAATATCACTTGGACTTCTGTTAAGAAACAAAGTAGTTCTTTACCCCCAGTAGTACTAGAAGGCACTAATTTAGGAACCAGCCCATTACCATCCACTCTCAAGTGATAGAGTGCAGGGCAGGCCACCCTAAAATATGCCCCTTTGGCATACTGATTATTTTGAATTAAAGTTCCTTAAAAAATAGCTGGTTCAAGGACACTCTGACCCTCTGTCCCCCCGAAAAGCAGGAAATAAATCTTCCATAAGAAAGGTATCCTCCCTGAACCAGGAGATAGAGAGACATTCTTATCACTAGAGATACGGAATTCAGAGCCAAGAAGGCCACATAAACAAAACTTGTTTCTTCCTCACTAATTTACTACCCTAAGCTCAGACTTCTTCACCTTGCCAATTCTTCACAAATTTGTTTTGTAAAGAAAAAAATGTTGCCTGCCGTTCCAGTTCTACGAAGATCAAGCCATTAGCCACCGCAGTTGCTCACCGACAGTGCACCCTGAGGGAAATTCAGGATGGAGAAAAGCAGGAAGCATCCTGTGCTTTGGATATGTTGGCCCCTAGATACTCAAGATGCATATATCTAAGGAAAATTTTCAATGACCCCATATTCTTGCATCTTCCCATATATATAAAAGCACTAAAATCATTAACTTGAGATGATTAGCAGTAATCTTTTTGTGCTTGACTACATGTTTTCCCAGCAAAAAAGTTCATGTGGATCCTGGCTCCTCCCTTACCTCTGGCGGGCAGCTCCTCAGAGCTATCTATGAAGCTGTCTTCTGGGCTACAGTCTTCAGTAAGGTCCCTGAATAAAGCTTAATTCACAACTTTTATGTCGTGTGTTTTTCAGTCAACAGTTTTGGTGACTGTGAAGGGACCCAGAACAGAATTCTCTCCTTTGCCTGAACTCCACCAGGATCTGGAGCCTTGGTACCAGCAGAGGTCACCTGTTCTAGTCCACCTCCTCAGTGAGTCTAGATGACTGGGCAAATATCTCCTAGGTCTTAGATCTCCTGCTATGGGCTGATGATGCCAAGTTTTTTTTGGTGATGAATAAAAAGATACCTGACTCCCCAGTTGAGAGACACTGAGGAAGATTTATCCAATTGAAAGATACTGGGGGGGTGCCCCCCAGCTGAAAGATACTGGGGTTTGCTCAGTTAAAAAACACTAAGCCATCTGGACTGGGTAATTAGGTAGGAAGCTGGCCTAACATCTTTCCTAAATGAGGGGCATCAGAAAGCCAGCCTCGGACCTGACACCCCAGCCAGATTCATGTACAATACATACAAAACATATTTGCAAGTACTTACTTAATTGGGAACTAAGGAAATCTCACCTTAAAAATGGCCAAGATGGGACTCTTTTTGACATTCCCAAACTGGTTTTTGTGTACACAGTTAAAGAAAGCTAGCTTGATAAAACATTTTTCTAGAATTCATATCTTAAAGGAAGAAAAACCTTTCTAGGAGGAACTTGCATTTCTCTCCCCATGCCTTTGAGATGTAAATGTTCTACCTGATCTTCTTAGGTGTTCTGTTCTGTGTTTTGAGAGCTTGGTCTCTGCTATTTGGAAGGTACACCTAAGGTGAACATTTGGTAGCCAGTTGAATAGACTGGGATTTTGAGCAGTCTCTTTGACTGTGCCAGCTCTCAGGGAAATTTGTCAAAAGGGGTCTCATCTCAACAAAGGCCTCATCTCAACCTTTGTTGTATCCACCTGTGCAACAAAGGCCTTTACTTTCTTAGACTATTTAGGGGAGTAATCTTTCTGGACCTTGTGGAGGCTGCATCTTTTGCACTCTCTTGTGGGGTGCCTCTTGTGCCTTATTGGTTTGAGTCACTATTAATACTACTTGCAAATGGCCAGAGAATGGATCCTTTAAATTGAAAAGTACTTCTAAATTGGTAAATTTCTAGAGAGTTCTCATTATAAACAGCTATTTTATTGGTACCTATGAAAAAAATAAATTAAAAGGTGGATACAAAAAAATATAATTGGCTAACCTTAAAAACTCCCTTATTGGGGCTTCCCTGGTGGCGCAGTGGTTGAGAATCTGCCTGCCAATGCAGGGGACACGGGTTCGAGCCCTGGTCTGGGAAGATCCCACATGCCGCGGAGCAACTAGGCCCGTGAGCCACAATTACTGAGCCTGCGCGTCTGGAGCCTGTGCTCCGCAACAAGAGAGGCCGCGATAGTGAGAGAGGCCCGCGCACCACGATGAAGAGTGGCCCCCACTTGCCACAACTAGAGAAAGCCCTCTCACAGAAACGAAGACCCAACACAGCCAAAAATAAATAAATAAAAATAAATAAATAAATAATTTTTTTCAAAACTCCCTTATTTTAAAACAAACTAACCAAAAAAAAAGAATGGTTTGGGAAGCGTTTTTTGTGGTCTCAGCTTCCTTTTAATAAGTCTTACAGATGTTAATAAAAACATTAGGTTAATTAATGTTAACTAAGATGATTAACAAGGCAACAGGAAGAAGCTAAGGGGAAAGTCAAGCAATTTCTTCCCAACAAGGTGAAACTCTTAAAGGGACTCATCCCAACAGGATGGAAATCTTTAGATGATTATTTTAAACGAGATAAATAAAATGGACATTGATGGGATAAAAACAGAGGCTGTGATACAACACTACCTAAGGTTGAATGGTCCAAAGGGACCCCCTATTCATCCAGCATTAAAGGGCCCCAAACAAGTCCGCTCTATTTAACCCCAGTTTAGAAAAAATTTAAAAGGCTGAAAGAAAAAATTACACTGAGATACCAGACCAGCAATTGCTTGGTACAACATTTAGGCCAATTAATCAAGTTAAAGATTGACAAAAGGGTCTGGGTCCCTTGGCTCGACTCCTCACTGAGGACCCCAATGCCTTTCATACAAAATTAGGTTAAATGGCCAGGGGATAAAAGGGAAAGTTTCTGGGACTCCTTGTAGGAATAAGACTTGGTGGTGGGGTCCTAATGGAGGCTAAAATTAAGGTATAAGAGTTGAGACAATTAGATGAAATTTTATAAAAATCAGTGCATTTGAACGGGCTTTATATATAAGATGGTTAAATCTCTTTTACCTAATTATAATATTGTGGGACAGATTATTAAGTCTCACTGGGGAATGCTCCCCTGCCTGGTATTATAAGACAGGGCATATAAACCTGCCCCTCTGGCAATATTAATTAGATATTCTAAAATAAACCAATAGGGTTACCTGAGCCCATACAATATGAAGTAAAAACTGGGGACTAATATTCAGGGGCTAATAAAGGCAATAATAGAGGGGTTTTTGTTGTTGATGTTTTTTGCCTCTAAGGTGAATTGCTCTGGGTTTAATTTGTGCACTCAGAAAGAGTTGAATACCTTGTGCAAACTTTTGAAGGCTTGATAAAATGAACCCTAAAGTTCTAGAACATAGAACTCTTGATTTCCAATTTAGTTGGAAATATTCTCACTGATATAAAAAAGCAAATTAAAGAAAATGTAGCTGGGCAAATCAATTTTTTGCTATCATTTAGGCAGCAGACCAGTTCTTTGGGGAATTAAAAGCAACTGTGTTTGTCTTGCAAATCTCTACAAATCAGAAATGTAAATACAGCCCACAATGACCTGAGACTGAGCCTAGTTAACTCAATCAGGTAAACCAAAGGAAAAAAAAAAAAAAAGAGGAAAAGAGGCCTTTTTAAAAGTACAAACTACTGGAAAGGCTTCCTTACTCAAAATCTAATTCACAGCTTACTTAAGGATTTATCAAGGACAAATAAAAATCTTAAAAGTCCTTTCCACAAATAGTAAAAAGCCTTAGTCATCTGAGCAAATAAATTTAACTTATTCCAAATGTTATTTATAAACTAGTAAGTTTATATTGTAATCCCTGATTCATGATTAAGTTTTGAAATGAAGCTATGAGATCGCTGGTTATGTCTGTTTATATGTCTGTATGTTATAAATTTGATATTTCTCTACCTCTGGACAGCATTATCAAAATTAATTTATAAAAGAGATCTATTTAATTGACTTAAGAGTAAGTGCTTATAAATTAAATACTTCTAAATGTAATAGAAACTAACCCAAATGAATTTCAAGTTCATGTGATCTGAGAAATATTCAATATTAAATTAATATGTGGTATTAAAGTTTAAGTTTGTTGGTTTAGTTAATACAGACATGTCTTACTTTTATTGTAACTATGTTCACTAAAAGTCAAAAAGGTCATATTATCTCTGTTTATGAGCAAAAAAAAAAAATTAGCTTGGCATGATGGCTGACTTGGTCTACTGTCTCATGAAATTTTCATGGCTAATCTAAACATAATTGCTGAGAACAACTGAATTAAATAGATATAAATGGGGTAAGAACTTTTAGGTGAACTTGTTAAGAATAATTATGTTTTATGCTATGCCTACTAAAAAATAGTTTCTTCAGATTTTTGGTAAATAGAGTTTTGCTAAGTTAAGTTAAATGATGGAAATTTATTAAATATCTAGATCATTCCAAAATAAAATATTAGGTTGGCCAAAAAGTTCTTTCAGGTTTTTCCATAACATCTTACAGAAAAACCCAAGCAAACTTTTTGGCCAACCCAATAATATACCGAAACATTAATTACTGAACATAGGCTTCTGTTTGGAGAAAAACTAAAGATATTTAGGATTATTGATAAAAATGTTTGGTGCCACAATGAAAATTTTTCCTTAAAAAAGTACATTTTAGAAATCATAAACAATATTTATGTTTGCCAACCTACAGAATGCTACTGTAAAAAGCAGTTCATAATTGTTTACTTCTTAGTTTTCACTAGAAATTAAGGTTTTTAAAAACTAAGAATTCTAATATATGTAATTAAAATACTAAAAGTAGTAATAAAAACATCTATGTATGAAAGGAAAAAAGATATAAGGAATGGAAATGCATTTCGTTAAGGGAAAAGAAAGTGATTTTGTCCTGGAGAGAGAAAAAGAAAGGGAAAATGTAAGACAAAATCTGAATGTAAATAAGAAAGTTATAGATGGTTTGCGGGAAAGGAACCCTGAAAAAAGAGTTTTGTGCATGGTCTTGATTGGCTAAGATTAGAATAGAATTTGAGTAAATAAGTTTTGGTTTTTTTGTGGGGTTTTTTTGGTTTTTTTTTTGGCTGTGTTGGATCTTCGTTTCTGTGTGAGGGCTTTCTCTAGTTGCAGCGAGTGGGGGCCACTCTTCATCGCGGTGTGCGGGCCTCTCACTGTCGTGGCCTCTCTTGTTGCGGAGCACAGGCTCCAGACGTGCAGGCTCAGTAGTTGTGGCTCACGGGCCTAGTTGCTCCGCGGCATGTGGGATCTTCCCAGACCAGGGCTCGAACCTGTGTCCCCTGCATTGGCAGGCAGATTCTCAACCACTGCGCCACCAGGGAAGCCCCTTGAGTAAATAAGTTTTAATAGTAAAAATAAGCTGGTACAAGGCTAGAATTTGTTTCCCTCTCTGTGTTAAGAGAACAAAGTTTTCTTGGAATATTGATCTGCTTTTGATAACAGTGTCAAGTTTCTGTACCTTTTAATTCACTGTAACTTTCTGTATTTGCCTTTCAAATCTTTTATTGTCCCTTTGGGTGAGTGAATAAGTACTGTTTCAAATGACCTATGATCCTAGTTGACCAAGTGTTTTTAAGCCTTTTGCTATCTTTGACAAACTTCCTCAAATCAAATTCTAAATGTTCTTTTGACATCTAGCTAACTTTGGGATGCTTCAGAGGGCCCCTGATACATTCCAAAGAGAGATATTAAATTAATTAGGTCTATTTAGTATGTTCAATTACCTGGGAAACGTCAAATAAGTAGTAATAAACCTTCTTAGGTTATATGGCATGGGTAAATGCCATTAATATAGATATTCTAGAAATTACATGGAATTCCTAAAAATCTGGTATGTGCTGGTATAATGTTATCAGTCATAATTGTAGTTACCTTAAAATGCTGTATGTCACAGAATTAACCAAATTTCTTTTTCAACTGCACTGTAATCAAATCTTTAACCATGTCATTTTAAGTCTTTCATCATTTATAGACAGTTATTATTTTACTCAGATGCTTTTATAAAAATTAAGATCTTCAAGAAGACTCATAAAAAGGATTTTTGACAAATACAGATTTCTGGTGATTTTCAGATCATACCGCTGAACTAGGTAAGAAATTACGAAACTCTAATGGAAAACCTTATGGCTTCATCCAGTGAAAGAAAAATTAATTAAATTGGACTGCATGAACTGATAAATATGATTTATAATTTTACGACTTTTTGTCTGAAATATTACTGGCTTTTAATCTTTGTTTTCCAGAAAACCTTTCTTTTTATGCTATGACCTATAGCAAGTTAATAAAGTATACCTTTATAAATGAAGATGAAACATTTATCTTTCTCTCTCTATGTGAGCCCTCCAGAATTTGGCTTCTCCAGCTGGCTCCTCTCAGGACCTGATGGCTTACTGTGATCCGGACTGCAACTAGTTATACTAATCATTGTTTTAACTTGTTCTCTCCTTGTTGTTTTTAAACTGTTTGTGCTTTGTGTCTCACTCTGCTGTACTATGACCTTATTAATGTGTTATTAGCTATATTACTTATATCTTGTCTATTTTATTAGATTTTTGTCTCTTGCATTACCCATTGTGTAACCAGACCTTCAACAAAATTAATGATGGCTAAATGTCTTGAGGCAACTGATCACTTATTTAGCTCTACATAAAATTAATTATAATTATGCAACACTAGATATGGGAAGAAGCAACAAGGGAAAAGCAATTCATGGATCATAACAGACCAGTAAGACAGGTGGTCCAGAGAATTTTAGTTTATTAACAGGGCCTAATCCAGATATAGCACATAAATGGCCTATCACCAAGATCCTCCCCTAACCTAGGAGTAAGTTACTAGGGCCATGGGACAAATTAGTCATGAAATGCCTCCCAAACCTTGGTCAAATTTATGACCAACAGGGGGCACTGAACAGAAAAAATATTGCCTGCCATTCCAGTTCTACAAGGATCAAGCCATTGCCACTGCAGTGCCCACTGACAGTGCACTCAGAGGAATTCAGGATGGAGAAAAACAGGAAGTATTCTGTGCTTTGGATATGCTGGTCCCTAGAGAGTTAAGACACACACCTAAGGAAAAATTTCAATGATTCCGTATTTTCACATTTTCCCATACACAGAAAAGCACTAAAATCATTAACTTGAGATGTCTATTCCTTGTAATTAGCAGTAATCTATTTTATGCTTGACTACATGGTTTTTCCCAGCAAAAAAGTTCATATATATCCTGGCCCCTCCCTTACCTCTTCAGAGCTGTTCTTCACAGCTATCTGAGAGGCTGTCTTCCAGGCTATAGTCTTCAATAAGGTCCCTGAATAAAACTTAACTCACAACTTTTACATTGTGTGTTTTTATTTCAGTCCATTTTCTTTGCCTGAAAGGTATAAAAGCTGCCAGCTTTGGTCACTTCTTTGGGTCTCATATCTTTAGGGCCCATGTATGTACAAAATTAAATTAAATTTGTTTTTCTCCTGTTAATCTCTCTTCTATTATAGAGGGTGTCTCAGCCAAGAACCTAGAAGGGTAAAGGAAATTATTTTTCCTCCCCTACACAAGTATTCTGTTTTCTCAAGCACACCTCAGGATAACCCCTATGGCTGCCAACTCAGCACTGCCCTCCTATCACCACCCATACTGCTACCCCCAATCCCTCTCCACTGCTCAAACTAAATAGCTCACTCACAATTTATCTGACAAATCATTCTACAATAATGGGTGGTGTTTTAATGTGCAAATTTATATGGATATAAGAGTTCAGGCCTCCTCATTTCACACCCACCCCACCTTGGGTAATACTTTAAACTTGAAGATTAATTAGAATTTCTCAGATTTCATTTTCTTTTACTTCACAAGAAAATTTGATATAGCTCACCACTTGTAGTGTAAGCCCTGACAATCTCAAACACATTGTCAGTCACATAGCTAGATAAAGACCAAGGCCTCACCCAGGCTCCTTTGTTTTGAAGATCTTGGTTGATTTGGATAATTGCCCATTTGGGCCCATTGGTTTTTCTCTTCCTGCTAAATTCCTCCTTTTATATTTAAATTCACTAGTAAGGAGTGAGCCTGCAAAACCCTAGGCGCCCACCCTCAACCCCAGTAAAAGCAGAATCCCAAATCCATGCCCTTGAGCAAGCTCTCCCACCCACCCCCCAGCTCCCTCTCTCATACTGCACCCTCACTGCATGGCCCCACATGTGCCATGTAATTTCCAAGACCAGTAAGTAATAAAGCTTTGGTTTTTTTCAAAGTTTCCTTAGTTATTGCTGAGGACATCTTGCAATCTGAATAAGAACCGCAAAGGCCGGTCCAGCCAAGTTAGTTATCAATAGGCTAAGAGCAGCATATGACACATTAGCTTGACATCGCAATTTTTTCAGCTTCCCTAACTATACTGGCTATGTTCTCTGACCTTCACCTCACTTTTTCTTCTCCTAACCTTCTGTGAGCTATTCCTCTAAAATATACTCTTTAGCCTTATGACTTAGAAGGCTTACTCACTCTCATGACTGCTACCACCTTTAGGCTGGTGAATTCCAAACCTTCATCTCTTGCCTAGAATTCCAATAACATATGTTCATTATTTACATAGAGATTTTTCTCCTGTATATAGCCACTGACCAACATCCACATGTGCATGAAGAAGAATTTGCCTCTTTCTCTTCCAAACTTATATACTTTTTTCCAAGTCTTGAAGCTCTGAATTACCTCTTCCCTTCCATTCATAAATTAAATCTAAAAGAACAGTTGATTCTTCTTTTGAATTCTCTGTTCAAAAAGTCAAAATTAAGTTAGATGTTCTCATCATTTATTGCTTAGATTATTCACCTATTTCCCTAACTGGTCTTCCTGTCTCAAGACTCTCTCCATTCAATTTATCAATGACCAAATTTCCTAAAGTACTGCTGCTCATTCTTTCACTTTCTGGTTTAAAATTTCTGTTGATCCTACATTATGTGTAGCAGCTATCTTAAATTCTTTGGTCTAACCTGACAGGTTCATTGCTGACAGCATATCTCCTTCTGTTCCCTAAACATAGAAGTAATCAATGAATCACAGTGTACTGTAAAATTACTATACTGTAAAATCATGAAAAAAAGGGGGGCTGTTCACCACTTCTTGTTTATCGCTGTATTTCATTATTCTTAGAGAAAAAATTTATTGTGTGTTCAAGAAATGGCTTTAGTTCATATTATTTTCCATACCTGATATGCTGTCTTCTTTCTTTACTTCTCATTAAAGGCAAGGTCCAAATCCTGTACCATCTCCTCCAATAAATATTATCAATCCTCCAACCTATAGTGATCCTTCTCCTTTTTATGTTTTTTTAAGAATAATTTGTGTTAGGTTTTTAAAAAAATATTTATTTACTTATTTTTGCCTGGATTGGGTCTTAGTTGCAGCACGCAGGATCTTTTGTTGCGGCGTGTGGGCTTCTCTCTAGTTGTGGCGCATGGGCTTAGTTGCCTCACAGCATGTGGGATCTTAGTTCCCTCACCAGGGATCGAACCCAAGTCCCCTGCATTGGAAGGTGGATTCTTAACCACTGGAGCACCAGGGAAGTCCCGATCCTTCTCCTTTTTCAACTACTATAGCTTTACAATACTCTCTTTTCCACTTCACCAGAAGTAGCTTTGTCTTTCTAGCTAGATATTATTGTACCCTGTCTATTTGAAAAATTGTCACCGTATTAGACAGGAAATAAAATGAATTTGAATCCTTATAACTAGAATCTAAAACATGATTTAAGAAAGGCAAGTGGGGCCTCCCTGGTGGCGCAGTGGTTGAGAATCTGCCTGCCAATGCAGGGGACACGGGTTCGAGCCCTGGTCTGGGAAGATCCCACATGCCGCGGAGCAACTGGGCCTGTGAGCCACAGTTACTGAGCCTGCGCGTCTGGAGCCTGTGCTCCGCAACAAGAGAGGCCACGACAGTGAGAGGCCCGTGCACGGCGATGAAGAGTGGCCCCCACTCGCCCCAACTAGAGAAAGCCCTCACACAGAAACGAAGACCCAACACAGGCAAAAATAAAATAAATAAACAAATTAAAAAAAAAAAAAAAAGAATTCTCACCATAAGGAAGAAAAAAATTAAAAAAAAAAAAAGGCAAGTGAATAAGAGATCATCTCCCAACTATCGGGTTTAGCAAATAGTGGGGAATAAGTCTCAATGCCTTAGAAGGCATAAAATCCAGTGTGATAAAGCTGTGGAGAGAAGAGAAACCTAAGTGCACTTGAAGACATGCACATGTGTGTATGTGTGTATACATAACATCTGTACAGATATGTATGTTTGTGGGGGTGGGAGGTACTCTTTCACCAAGGAGGGAGAAAAAGTAGTTGTGAATCAAACAGTGGTATTCCATGAGAAAAATGTAGATACCTCTCTGAACATTTCAACACTCAAGATAGACATCCCACCTAAACTTCAACCACAAATTCATTTTAAAAGTGAAATAAATGAATTTAAAAGTAATTTACGATCAGGAAACTTGCACAAGCCTCTTAGATAGCCTCATCCACCAGAGGGCAGACAGCAAAAGCAAGAAGAACTACAATCCTGCAGCCTGTGGAATAAAACCCACAGTCACAGAAAGATAGACAAGTTGAAAATGCAGAGGGCTATGTACCAGATGAAGGAACAAGATAAAACCCCAGAAAAACAACTAAATGAAGTGGAGATAGGCAACTTCCCTGAAAAAGAATTCAGAATAATTATAGTGACGATGATCCAGGACCTAGGAAAAAGAATGGAGGCAAAGATAGAGAAGATGCAAGAAAAGTTTAAAAAAGGCCTCGAAGAATTAAAGAACACATAGATGAACAATACAATAGCTGAATTGAAAAATACACTAGAAGGAATCAATAGCAGAATAACTGAGGCAGAAAAACGGATAAGTGACCTGGAGGACAGAATGGTGGAATTCACTTATGCAGAACAGAATAAAGAAAAGAATGAAAAGAAATGAAGACAGCCTAAGAGACCTCTGGGACAACATTAAACGCACCAACATTCGCATTATAGAGGTCCCAGAAGGAGAAGAGAGAGAGAAAGGACCAGAGAAAATATTTGAAGAGATTATAGTCAAAAACTTCCCAAACATGGGAAAGAAAATAGCCACCCAAGCCCAGGAAGCACAGAGAGTCCCACACAGGATAAACCCAAGGAGAAACACGCCGAGACACATAGTAATCAAATTGGCAAAAATTAAAGACAAAGAAAAACTATTGAAAGCAGCAAGGGAAAAATGACAAACAACATACAAGGGAACTCCCATAAGGTTAACAGGTGATTTCTCAGCAGAAACTCTGCAAGCCAAAAGGGAGTGGCATGACATACTTAAAGTGATGAAAGGGAAGAACCTACAACCAAGATTACTCTACCCGGCAAGGATCTCATTTAGATTTGATGGAGAAATCAAAAGCTTTACAGACAAGCAAAAGCTAAGAGAATTCAGCACCACCAAACCAGCTCTACAACAAACGCTAAAGGAACTTCTCTAACTGGGAAACACAGAGAAGAAAAGGACCTACAAAAACAAACCCAAAACAATTAAGAAAATCGTAATAGGAACATACATATTCATACTTACCTTAAATGTGAATGGATTAAATGCTCCAACCAAAAGACACAGGCTTGCTGAATGGATACAAAAATAAGACCCATCTATATGCTATCTACAAGAGACCCACTTCAGACCTAGGGACACATTCAGACTGAAAGTGAGGGCATGGAAAAATATATTCCATGCAAATGGAAATCAAAAGAAAGCTGGAGTAGCAATACTCATATCAGATAAAATAAACTTTAAAATAAAGAATGTTGGGGCTTCCCTGGTGGCGCAGTGGTTGAGAATCTGCCTGCTAATGCAGGGGACACGGGTTCGAGCCCTGGTCTGGGAAGATCCCACATGCCGCGGAGCAGCTGGGCCCGTGAGCCACAACTACTGAGCCTGCGCGTCTGGAGCCTGTGCCCCGCAACGGGAGGAGCCGCGATAGTGAAAGGCCCGCGCACCGCGATGAAGAGCGGTCCCCGCACCGCGATGAAGAGTGGTCCCCACTTGCCGCAACTAGAGAAAGCCCTTGCACGAACCGAAGACCCAGCACAGCCAAAAATAAATAAATAAATAAAAATAAAAGTAGCTACAAAATTTAAAAAAAAAAAAAAAAGAATGTTACGAGAGAAAAGGAAGGACACTACACAGTGATCAAGGGATCAATCCAAGAAGATATAACAATTATAAATATATATACACCCAACATAGGAGCACCTCAATACATAAGGCAACTGCTAACAGCTATAAAAGAGGAAATTGACAGTAACACGATAATAGTGGGGGACTTCACCACCTCACTTACACCAATGGACAGATCATCCAAACAAAAAATTAATACGGAAACACAACCTTTAAATGACACAATAGACCAGATAGATTTAATTGACATTTATAGGACATTCCATCCAAAAGCAACAGATTACACTTTCTTCTGAAGTACACACAGAACATTCTCCAGGGTAGATCACATCTTGGGTCACAAATAAGCCTCAGTAAATTTAAGAAAACTGAAATCATATCAAGCGTCTTTTCCGACCACAACACTGTAAGATTAGAAATAAATTACAGGGAAAAAAACATAAAAAACACAAACACATGGAGGCTAAACAATAAGTTACTAAATAACCAAGAGATCACTGAAGAAATCAAAAAGGAAATCAAAAAATACAAAATCAAATACAAATACAAATCAAAAAATGGAAAACATAGGAAGAACACTCTTTGACATAAATCACAGCAAGATCTTTTTTGATCCACCTCCTAGACTAATGGAAATAAAAACAAAAATAAACAAATGGGACCTAATGAAACTTCAAAGCTTTTGCACAGCAAAGGAAACCATAAACAAGACAAAAAGACAACCCTCAGAATGGGAGAAAATATTTGCAAACGAATCAACGGACAAAGGATTAATCTCCAAAATATATAAACAGCTCATGCAGCTCAATATTAAAGAAACAAACACCCCAATCCAAAAATGGGCAGATGACCTAAATAGACATTTCTCCAAAGAAGACATACAGACGGCCATGAAGCACATGAAAAGATGCTCAACATCACTAATTATTAGAGAAATGCAAATCAAAACTACAATGAGGTATCACCTCACACCAGTTAGAATGGGCATCATCAGAAAATCTACAAACAACAAATGCTGGAGAGGGTGTGGAGAAAAGGGAACCCTCTTGCACTGTTGGTGGGAATGTATATTGATACAGCCACTATGGAGAACAATATGGAGGTTCCTTAAAAAACTAAAAATAGAATTACCATATGACCCAGCAATCCCACTACTGGGCATATACCCAGAGAAAACCGTAATTCAAAAAGACACATGCACCCGAATGTTCATTGCAGCACTATTTACAATAGCCAGGTCATGGAAGCAACCTAAATGCCCATCAACAGACGAATGGATAAAGAAGTTGTGGTACATATACACAGTGGAATATTACTCAGCCATAAAAAGGAACGAAATTGAGTCATTTGTTGAGACGTGGATGGATCTAGAGACTGTCATACAGAGTGAAGTAAGTCAGAAAGAGAAAAACAAATATCGTATATTAACGCATGTATGTGGAACCTAGAAAAATGGTACAGATGAGCCGGTTTGCAGAGCAGAAGTTGAGACACAGATGTAGAGAACGGACATATGGACACCAAGGGGGGAAAACTGCGGTGGGGTGGGGATGGTATTGTGCTGAATTGGGCGATTGGGATTGACATGTATACACCGATGTGTATAAAACTGATGCCTAATAAGAACCTGCAGTATAAGAAAACAAACAAACAAAACAACTAATACTAAACTTTCATTGGGTTATTTGTATGGAAATATGTTAATATAAATGTTTCAGACATTACATGAAATTTCTAAAAATCTTATATGTTCTGGTATAATGTTATAAGTCATAATCCTAGTTATTACCTTAAAATGTATATCTCAGAAATAACTAATTTTCTTGTCAACTGCATTATTATGAACTTTCATCAAATTTTTAACTGTGGTCATTTTTAAGTCTTTTGTCATTTACAGACAGTTCTGTGTGTACTCTGATGCTTTTGCAAATATGTTCCTACAAAAGGGTTTCATCTTTAAGAAATTCATGGAAAAGACTCTGACAAGTACAGGTTTCTGGTAACTGACTGTACTGCTGAACTGAATGAATAAGCATTTTCAGAACTCTAATGAAAAACTGATGAACTCATAAAAGTGCTAACAAAAGATCAAGATGAACAAAAAAATTAATTACATGGGACTGAGTGAACTGATGAGGATGAGTATAATTTTTGTGACTTTCTGTCTGAATTAAAAAAAAAAGATCCAACAAGGACTCAGAGGCAAAGAATATACAAATCAATTTTCACTGCAAAGTAAAGGAGCTGTTACAGTGGAGGATTACTGGACTGAATGTCAATATTATGACATAGTATGAGTGTGTTTCATGTTTGGTAATTGCAATCATTGTTGCTTTTGTTGTGGTCATCCATGTACAATGCTTGGTGTCAGTCTATTTATCTCTTGTAAAAATAAAATACAGTGTGTGTGTGTGAAAAAAATAAAATAAATAAATAAATTAAATGGAAATTATTTAAAAAAAAAAAAAAAAAACCTAGAGAAAAATTACAATGAAAACGCAACGATCCAAAACCTATGGGATGCAGCAAAAGCAGTTCTAAGAGAGAAGTTTATAGCAATACAAGCCTACCTCAAGAAACAAGAAAAATCTCAAACAATCTAACCTTACACCTAAAGGAACAAGAGAAGAAGAACAAACAAAACCCAAAGTTAGCAGAAAGAAAGAAATCATAAAGATCAGAGCAGAAATAAATGAAATAGAAACAAAGAAAACAATACTAAAGATCAATAAAACTAAAAGCTGGTTCTTTGGGAAGACAAACAAAATTGATAAGCCATTAGCCAGACTCATCAAGAAAAAGAGGGAGAGGACTCAAATCAATAAAATTAGAAATGAAAAAGAAGTTACAACAGACACCGCAGAAATACAAAGCATCCTAAGAGACTACTACAAGCAACTCTATGCCAATAAAATGGACAACCTGGAAGAAATGGACTAATTCTTAGAAAGGTACAACCTTCCAAGACTGAACCAGGAAGAAAGAGAAAATATGAACAGACCAATCATAAGTAATGAAATTGAAACTGTGATTAAAAATCTTCCAACAAACAAAAGTCCAGGACCAGATGGCTTCACAGATGAATTCTATCAAACATTTAGAGAAGAGCTTACACCCATCCTTCTCAAACTCTTCCAAAAAATTGCAGAGGAAGGAACACTCCCAAACTCATTCTATGAGGCCACCATTACACTGATACCAAAACCAGAAAAAGATACTACAAAAAAAGAAAATTACAGACCAATATCACTGATGAATATAGATGCAAAAATCCTCAACAAACTCCTAGCAAACAGAATGCAACAACACATTAAAAGAATCATACACTATGATCAAGTGGGATTTATCCCAGGGCTGCAAGGTTTCTTTAATATAGGCAAATCAGTCAATGTGATACACCATATTAACAAATTGAAGAATAAAAACCATATGATCATCTCACTAGATGCAGAAAAAGCTTTTGACAAAATTCAACAGCCATTTATGATAAAAACTCTCAAGAAAGTGGGCATAGAGGGAATCTACCTCAACATAATAAAGACCATATATGACAAACCCACAGCAAGCATCATTCTCAATGGTGAAAAACTGAAAGCATTTCCTCTAAGATCAGGAACAAGACAAGGATGTCCACTCTCACCACTATTATTCAACTTACTTTTGGAAGTCCTAGCCACGGCAATCAGAGAAGAAAAAGAAATAAAAGGAATATAAATTGGAAAAGAAGAAGTAAAACTGTCACTGTTTGCAGATGACATGATACTATACATAGAGAACCCTAAAGATGCCACCAGAAAGCTACTAGAGCTAATCAATGAAATTGGTAAAGTTGCAGGATACAAAATTAATGCACAGAAATCTCTTGCATTCCTATACACTACTGATGAAAAATCTGAAAGAGAAATTAAGGAAACACTCCCATTTACCAATGAAACAGAAAGAATAAAATACCTAGGAATAAACCTACCTAGGGAGACAAAAGACCTGTATGCAGAAAACTATACGACACTGATGAAAGAAATCAAGATGACACAAACAGATCGAGAGATAAACCATGTTCTGGGATTGGAAGAATCAATATTGTGAAAATGACTACACTACGCAAAGCAATCTACAGATTCAATGCAATCTCTACCAAGTTAGCAATGGCATTTTTTACAGAACTACAACAAAAAATCTTAAAATTTGTATGGAGACACAAAAGACCCCGAATAGCCAAAGCAGTCTTGAGGGAAAAAAACGGAGCTGGAGGAATCAGACTCCCTGACTTCAGACTATACTACAAAGCTACAGTAATCAAGACAATATGGTACTGGCACAAAAACAGAAATACAGATAACTGGAACAGGATAGAAAGCCCAGAGATAAACCCACGCACCTAGGGTCAACTAATCTATGACAAAGGAGGCAAGGATATACAATGGAGAAAAGACAGTCTCTTCAATAAGTGGTGCTGGGAAAACTGGTCAGCTACATGTAAGAGAATGAAATTAGAGCACTCCCTAACACCGTACACAAAAATAAACTCAAAATCGATTAGAGACCTAAATGTAAGACCAGACACTCTAAAACTGTTAGAGGAAAAATTAGGAAGAACACTCTCTGACATAAATCACAGCAACATCTTTTTTGATCCACCTCCCAGAGTAATGGAAATAAAAACAAAAATAAACAAATGGGACCTAATGAAACTTAAAAGCTTTTGCAAAGCAAACTACAAACAAGACGAAAAGACAGTCCTAAGAATGGGAGAAAATATTTGCAAACGAATCAATGGACAAAGGATTAATCTCCAAAATATATAAACAGCTCATGCAGCTCAATATTAAAAAAAAAAAACAACCCAATCCAAAAATGGGCAGAAGACCTAAATAGACATTTCTCCAAAGAAGACATACAGATGGCCAAGAAGCACATGAAAAGCTGCTCAACATCACTAATCATTAGAGAAATGCAAATCAAAACTACAATGAGGTATCACCTCACACCAGTTAGAATGGGCATCATCAGAAAATCTACAAACAACAAATGCTGGAGAGGGTGTGGAGAAAAGGGAAGCCTCTTGCACTGTTGGTGGGAATGTAAATTGATAGAGCCACTATGGAGAACAGTATGGAGGTTCCTTAAAAAACTAAAAATAGAATTACCATATGACCCAGCAATCACACTACTGGGCACATACCCAGAGAAAACCGTAATTCAAAAAGACACATGCACCCGAATGTTCATTGCAGCACTATTTACAATAGCCAGGTCATGGAAGCAACCTAAATGCCCATCGACAGACAAATGGATAAGGAAGATGTGGTACATATACACAGTGGAATATTACTCAGCCATAAAAAGGAACATAATTGGGTCATTTGTAGAGACGTGGATGAATCCAGAGACTGTCATACAGAGTGAAGTAAATCAGAAAGAGAAAAACAAATATCGTATATTAACGCATATATGTGGAACCTAGAAAAATGGTACAGATGAAACGTTTTGCATGGCAGAAACTGAGACACAGATGTAGAGAACAAATGTATGGACACCAAGGGGGGAAAGCGGCGGGGAGGGTGGTGGTGGTGGTGTGATGAACTGGGAGATTGGGATTGACATATATATACTAATATGTATAAAATGGAAAACTAATAAGAACCTGCTGTATAAAAAAATAAAATTCAAAAAAAAAGTAATATAAATTTTAATGATTCTGCAACATGGATATAGGCATTTTTGAGATCTTAAAATAATAAGCATAATAATTATTATAATAGCTATCATTTGTGAATTATTTGCTATGTCCCAAGTATAGTATTAACATCTTTATCCAGCAGAAATGACAGAAAAATCATGTAAGGGATGTGTGGGAAATAAAAGATTTCCTATAAAAAGTCCAATCCTCCTGCCACATGAAAATGAATTCATTATAAAGTTAGGGAATCCTTTCTTTCATTTCTCCTAGAAACATTTTCATATATCATAGGATTAAATCTGTAGCCATTTGTTTCCCTCATGATGGTACTAAATTGCTCTGATCCAGAAGGATAATAAAATTTATCTCCTCCAAAGCCAAAGGGTTACATTCTAGCATAGGTCTGTAAGTACTGGGTGAAAGCACTGAGGGGAGTATTCCTAGGTATTTACATTTCAAGGAGGAATGAGACCCAGGACTTAGAGACACCTCTTAGTCTGAGATACACAAGGCTATCTGGCTTCTGGGGAGACTTTATTTACATACAAAAGTATTATAATTACGAATCAGGCCCATCATGTTTCCAAGGAGACTCTTTCAGGAGGGGAGGAAGACAGCTACCTCTTTACCACTTCATAAGCAGAGAAAAAATATGTTCTTTGCCTACAGACAGTTTGGCTACTTGAGTGGAACAACTGACTTGGCTCTCATTGTGTCACCAGAAATATAAGGCAAAGGGCAGAGGTGGGGATGGTGCTTTTATTATTAATAAAAATCTGTCACTGATACAAAGTATCCAAGGGCTCATTCAGAATAAAATAAAGATGAATATTAAAAACCCAAAACTCAACGTGATGTGACTTTACAGTCTTAGCAGTTCTAAACACTCAGGTGTATAACATATAACTTACTTTATTTCTACGTCTCATTATTTCTGCTTCTAAAAACTTAGCCTAACACAAAACTTCAATTTTGGTTTTTAAATTTAGACTTTCCTGTAATTTCACACTTTGGTGTCAGAAAAGGTATATGTAAAATTAAGGTATCAAGGGTGCTATGCATATGATCCTTGCTCATTTTTCTGGAGATATCTTGTGGAGATATAACTTGCATATATTCCCTCCACACAGCTATTAAACATAGATTGCTACTGAGCATGTATTGAGTGTACTGAATGGTGATGTCCTTGCTGACTTGATTCCCACCTCAGTTATGAGACACAATATAGCATCTGAAATTTCAGTTCAGTCACTCCATTGTCCTTATCATGGACTTCCCACCTTGATGGAGATGGAAGTGAGGAAGGTCAATAATTGGAACTCCTACTCAATTTTTGAAGAATTAAGAAATACAAATTAGTTGGCTTATTGGGAGATCCAAATATTACCTCTGTGTCTGATTAAAGCAGATGGTGGAGAGTGCGGTTTATCCATTAACATGTTTTCTAGCACTGAATCCAAAATTATGCTGTTTCCCTTTTAGTCTCAGTAATACGGTATGGAGACAGTCCTTCACCCACCCTTGTAAAATGGAAGAGCAGAGCAGCTTCCGGAGGACAGTTCAATCCCAAGAACAAGCTGAGATAAAGGGGCTCCCAGTTTCTTCTTCTCAATTCAACAATCAAATAACTCCCTGAACTACTTAGGAAGAAGTTAGGTTGAAAGGCCAGACATGTTATGACAATGGATCTTACACATAAAGGAAACATCAGACGTAGGGAGGAAGCATTCTACAATCCCTCCCATACACCAATATTCTCTAGCATTCTGTTCTCTTAAACCACTGAGCTTTACCATTAAGCTTCAGCTCAGCTAGGGGAGTGGCTTCCCCCGAGAGAAAGGAATCAGCAGCCTATCAAGACATTCCTGCTCCCATCACTGAGTCACCCACCCCAACTATGATTCTGGGTATCCTTCTGGAACCACTGTTGGCAGTTTAGATTTTCGAGTCCAGAATACTCCAAAACAGGTCAAAAACCACATTAACTAAATTAAATCTGTAGTCATTCTAAATCTAGAGCTGAAAATTTATTCCCAATTCTATTTCTTATTCCAAATTTTCACGCTTTCTATCAGAGGTCCTGCAATTATATCAATTATATCAAATGGCTTAAATTCTAAGAATAAAATTCTGACGTTATAGACATATCCCAAATTTGAAAGTAACCTCTTTAAATTATTAAACTCCCAAGGAGAAATTAAAGTCCAAACATTAGATCACCTTGAAAGGTCAAATACAAAAAACTTTAAGGTTCAAAGGAATTAACGTCTATGGTCAAATTCTCATGCCTTTGTGAGCTGCAGCTTGAAAATGTTAAAATCAGACTGTTAGGAGAAAGTCCAAAACTCATGTTGATGAATTTCTTTTTCTGCTTCCTCTCAGTCAGAGGCATTCCCAGTATCTGAAATGGGTATAGTTCCTTCAGGGATTCATAAATTGTATCATGTCAAAGACAGGTTTTTACTAGCCACATTTTAAAGAGCCCAAAGGATAGTCATCTGGAAGAAAATAAAGTTGAATCTATATCATACTCCACGACCACTGATAAACTCAAAAAGAATCAAAGATTTAAATGTATAAAGGAAAAAAAAATGCAACCACGAAAGTACTAAAGCTGACAAATTCCTTTATAAACTTGGAGAAATACATTTCTAAATGTGACTCAAAACCCATAAAAGAAAATATTGATATATTTTACTATATTAAAAAAATAAACAGGGTCAAAAGACAAATGACTGACATGGGAAAAAACATTTGAAACTCACATCAGAGGCAAAAGGTCCATCTCTCTCATAAAAAGAGCAGCTAGATTTCAAACAGAAATAAAACACAAAAAGTTCCCTAGAAAAAGGGCAAACGACAGCCAGTTCACAGAAAAAGAAATTCAAGTGACTCTTAAACAAATGGAAAGATATTTAACTCATTCGTATCTTATTATTAAATAATAAATACAAATTAAAACAACATTGAAGTAACACGTTTCACCTATCGGATTGGCAAAAATCTCAACATTTCATAACACTCTGTTAATGAGGCTATGATGAAGCACATTGTAAGCAGAATGCAAAATGGTAACAGACTTACGGGATTTGGCAATATATAAACAATGCTACATATCAACAATGTAATGCAATGCTGCATAAACAGCATAACAATAAACAATGCAATGCTGCATTTATCTTTTGATCCAACAATTCAAGTTCTCAGAATTTATACTATAGATACACCTGCCAAAAATGACAAGTATATAAGCTTATTTATTACCACACTACTATTTTTAATTGCAAAAGAGTGGAAATCACCCAAGTGTCCATCCACAGGGGAATATTTAAATAAACTATGATACATTCACATAACAAAATATTAATACTACAGTTATATTAATATTTTATACAATGAAAAAGAATGAGAAGCTCTCTACATATCGATATGGAAATATTTCCAGAATTCGCAATTAAGAGAAAAAAACAAGGTACAGAACAGTGTATAAAATTTGATTTCCTTTGTAGAGAAAAGGAAAAATTAAGAATATATATTCATATTTGCATGCATTTGCATTTAGAAAATGACACAGGAGGCATACATAATATAGGACCTACTAAAGAGTTTACCTAACTAGTCTGACTCAAACCAGACTGCCTGGGTCTGTTCCACTTACAAATTAATTAAATTCTTTGAACCTATCTATAAAATATAAATTATAGGAATTCTTACTGCATAGGATTGATACATAAAATAAATGAGTTAACATTTGCAAAGGACATAGGACAGTATTGGGCATTTACTAAGTATTACAGAAATGTTTAAATAAGTAAAACTTACAGGGGATAGAACAGAAGTAAGAGCATAAAGGGGGAAGTGGGAGCAAAATGCACTTAGCATACCATTGCCTCTCTGAGAGAATGACATTTGAAACATTCCTGCCTTCCAGAAAAGTTTAAAAATTTGCACTCAAGATCACCAGATTTTATTTGAAGTACAATTTTTCCCTCTGCGACATATTTTAAAAACCTCTTCATTTCTGTTCCCTCCTTTAACTCCCAGTTTCTGGCTCTCTGGTACTGCTGGAAGTGGAGATTCTAAACAAGCCCTACTATCTCCAGGAAGCAGATATTTTCAATCCTATACCACAGTGACTCTTTCCACTGCCTCTTGTTATATAGAATTGCTAAGCTGGTGAAACCTGCCTCTCAGGGAGGGCTTCTTTCTTATCCCATTTGTTTCGGCTGGAAAATCACTCTCAACAGATTCTTGAACTGAAGCTGCAATTGATGCTTCTGAAGCCGAGACCCTAGGGGCCCACGGAGAACTAATACCCCTTCCATATGCTCCTGTAGGCAGTGTCTTTCATCACTGAATTGTTCACACCTTGAATAGCATTTTTTTCTGCTACATATTTTTCTGCAGCAATGAAATATGCCTCTAGTTTTTATTTTCTTCTCTCCTCCTACGCCTTTCAGAAAGTTTTAGTTAATTTTTTAACCATTTAATCCGTTTAGGAAGTTGAGTTTCTAATGGCTTACCCTGCTTATTAATTTGTTCTCCTCTCCAAAATATAAAGGATTATTGCTGTTTGCTGGAAATGAATACTTGCCTTCCTTTTTATCTTTTCTAGACATCAGTTTTTTCCTAATTTTTTCCTGTTTCTTAAATTCCAGAATCATTTCTACCATCAAAGATGAAATCACTAAATTCTGAGTTTACTGAAAGTATCTACTGTTTAAACAAATCTCTTTTCCTCCACTTCCCTGAGATGGATAATTCCACAAAAAAAACTTTTCTCCCATCAGACTGGTATCAAGCCCATTCAAGCTTAAACTTAACTCATGTTTTTGCCTTGCTCCTTTCAGTATGCCTTATCTTGCTGAGCCTTGTCTTGATTCCTAATTCTTGGGCATGTTCCTTTGAGGCACAAACTATACCTCCCTGCAAACCTACAAAAACTATATTACCTGAAAATCACCTAATGATACTTGGTGTATTCTACGTATCTTCCTAGTTTTCTCACTGTTTAAGATTCTGTTCTAATGCATTTTACATCATTTCTTATCTGTGACCTCTCAATGGTTTCCTGTTTCTTGACTCTCTTTGAAGGAGTCATACCATTTGAGATCTTGCCTCTTTCTATTTTTGATTAATTTGGGACCTGGGGACCCTATTTCAATCTAGTAACAACTAAACACCTCTCCCTTTTCCAATACTGTGTTGTACAGCATTTAGATCCTCTTGAATCTCCACTTCTCTCTTACAGATGTCTACTGGAACTTCAAAGTGTCACTTTTTATGTCACCTTTATCAATTCACTCCCTAATTTCTCAGGTTTTCTTCTAAAAAAAGTTTTACTTTCCTCCACCCTATTTTTCTTTTTGTTTCCACTCTTCCATTGTTCTATATTAACATGAAGCACAAATTTTAAATTACTCTAACATCGCAAACTCCTAAGCAAAATCCATTACTAGAACCAGAGCACCCCAAGCACAAGCCTTTTTGACTTGCTTTCTTAGCCACTGTTTTTCCAATAATTTTATTTAGTTGTTTCTCATTCTGAATTTAAGAAGAAATTATATGCTCTTTACAGCAAGGGTCCCCATTTTTTTTTAATTTTGATGTCCATCAATCTCCTATGGGTAGAGTCACAGTTTGAATCTCAGCAGTGAAAAGTCATGGTCAGACTGTATGAAATTATCAAACTTAGAGCCACCTGAGATCAAGAGGTAGGAGCAACTTTAAAACTTACCAACAAGTCACAGGACTCCTCCAACATTCCCTCTCTTGACTCTGAAGGAGACTCAAAACAATATAAAAGGGGGACTTACCCAGTGGTCCAATGGTAAAGAATCCACCTTCCAAAGCAGGGGACTTGGGTTTGATCCCTGGTCAGGGAATTAAGATTCCACATGCCACAGGGCAACTAAGCCCCCGAGCCACAACTACAGAGCCCACGCACCCTGGAGCCAGCGCGCCACGACCAGAGAAAGAGAAAATCCACACGCCACAACTAGAGAGAAGCCCGTGCACGAAGAGGCCGCGCACCGCAGCGAAAGATCCCGCGTGCCTCAACTAAGACCCGACGTAGCCTAAATAAATAAATAATAAATAAATCTTAAAATAGATATATATATAAAAGATAATCAGAATTTCAGCAGACTTTCTCTGTCACCAACCTAAGCCTGGCACTAAACACATCCTGCAGATACCGCTGGATATAGCAGAAACACTTTGAGACCTAAAAAAGGCCACTACATGAAAAGACTCTCTATAATTAAACCCTTGTCTCAGGCAAGGCTCCTTAGAAAAAATCAGGTATGCAGAATTTATGGTCAAGCAGCAGCAACTATTTGGCTAGGATGTATTTAAAAAGGATATCTCAGCGGTACCGGTCAGATTTTGCTTGCTGAGCCTATCAAAGCTTGCCTGCCTTTGCTTACAGCCCAGAGCCTGCAGACTTGCCTCTACAGAAATGGGTGTTTGCTTATATAAAACCGGCCACTCTCTCGTCAACAAAATCGCCACAAACTGCAACAACCCACTACAGCTGAAAACATGTGGTCAGCGCCTAGTCAAAAACTGTCCAAGTTTAACACCTCCCACTCCAGCCATGCCATAAGCATGCCCAAAGTTTTACTCCATAAACACTCTACAGCAGAGAATTCCTCTTTTTTCGTTTTCTCTCTATCCCCACTCCATATCCTAGATGTTGGGGTGGAGGAGGGTCACGCGGGTAACGTCTCTCTTTTACCCAGAGAGAAATGGAAAAAAAAAAAAAAGAAAATAACGCAGCAGGAAAACCAAACTATTTCCTTATAAATGTTAGCGAAGACTCTGGCTCATAACGGCAGGTTTGCTGATACTAAACTCCAGAATTAGACAGACTTACCAACTACGTCACGGACAGCAGCCAACGGCAAGATGGCGCACAGGCAAATTCCGCACCTGTCAACTTTACTGCGTGCCGGGGGGCGGAGTAAAGTGGGCACTTTCTAGAGACCGCTCCTCCCTAAGAGGAAAGGAAGGGGCGGGTCACACACGTAGACGTTCTCTTTCAAAACTGACCAATCAGATAGCTGATTGCCGGCTCCACGGGAAGAAGTAAAAAGACGGAGAAGCTTTAGGCGTGTTGTTCTCATATATGTCCCTCCACAGTGAAGGAAACAGCATTGGGAAAGGTGTTCCCGTTCCTCTACATAATGCATAGTCTCCCCGGGGGGAATCTTTTTCTTCCATATCACAGCAATCTTTTGGCAAACTCACTGTTTCTTTCTTTCTGTTATATCTTAATCCCACTGGGCCGCAAGGGAACTTTGCCTGTAACCAGAGAGTGAGCTACAAGTCTTGTAGTGTATCTGACCTCTCCTGAACACGCCAGGTTGTTAATTATGGTAACCATATAATGTTTTCCAAACTATGACCCTTGAAAGTGAAAGGGGGCAATAAAATTAAAATTATAAAATTTTGAGATTTTATATTGATGGATTTATACAGAGGGCAATTCAAAATTCATTTTGTAAAATAAAATTATTTCTAAAAATTAAAGCAGCTATATTTAAGCAAAACTTTAAAATGTCTTCATTATTATATGAACATTAAAAATAACAGAATGATAATTCTTCACACATATTAATGTATTTTAATTAGTGTTTGAGCCTTTATCGCCTGTAATAGTCACTAATATCTTTCTGAAGAATACATTTTTAATACGGTGTTATTGTTTTTAAATTTTTTAGGGCTTCCGTGGTGGCGCAGTGGTTGGGAGTCCGCCTGCCAATGCGGGGGACACGGGCTCGAGCCATGGTCCGGGGGGATCCCACGTGCCGCGGAGCAGCTGGGCCCGTGCGCCGCGGCTGCTGAGCCTGCGCTCTGGAGCCCGCGAGCCGCAGCTACTGAAGCCCGCGCCTGGAGCCCGTGCTCCGCGGCGGGAGGGGCCACCTCAGTGAGAGGCCTGCGCGCCGCAACGAAGAGTGGCCCCCGCTCGCCGCAGCTGGAGAGGGCCCGCGTGCAGCGGCGGGGATCCAACGCAGCCATAAATAAATAAATAAACAAACAAACAAACCAAAGCTGAGATTATTTTTAAAAAAAATTTTTTTTAATTGCCTACAGTCTTCTCAAATATGTATTTTATGGTTGAGATATAGGAAATTTTGACATCTTTCCTCTTCACTGTGGATGATAAAACTTTAAGAAAAACTCAGAGAAATTATGCTAAACAAAATCTCATTCCTATTTTTTCTTAAAATATGTAAATTTTTCAGTCCAAATATTTTCCCAAGTACTGTCTTTCTGCCTCTACTCCAAGTAACAATCTTCAGCAAACATTCGTAGGACACAAGCTTCATAAAATAAGTTTTCCATTATTTATGATCCTATTGAAGGTTTTGCCAAATTTAGATGCTGCAAATTGGAAAGCCTTTTAAAGTTCATTTTATTTCTCTAAGAACGTGAATTTATCCTGTTATAATAGGAGCTCCATCAAAAGATTCTTCACATGGGTTAAAATATCCCAAGGAACAATTAGAGAATTTCAAAATTAAATCTCAGATTGTTAGGGGAACCACTGACTGAAACCGCCAAGCCCTGGCCAGGCACCATAGTAATCACGGCATGAGATCCCGGTAAGGAATGCAGAACTAACAAGCTACCACCAACCAGAAGAATTCAGGAAAGGTCAAAAGGAGAGAGGAGATGCCAGTCCATATGTCCTACCAACCTCCCAGAATCCTCGCTGGAATCTCTCTTGACTGAGCGATGCGCGTGCCACCAGGAAAGACCCTGAGTCAGAAAGATTGGCCAGAGATAACCGGAAACTAATACCATCACCATAAAACCTGAGACTGCGAGCCATGTGACAGAGCCGTCCTCCTGGGTTCTCTTACTGTCCTGCTCTCTGACCGGGTGCCCCTTCCCAATAAAGTCTCTTGCTTTGTCAGCATGTGTGTCTCCTCGAACAATTCATTTCTGAGTGTTAGACAAGAGCCCACTCTCAGGCCCTGGAGGGGTTCCCCTTCCTGCAACAATATTATACAGAATTTAAAATTCACTTGAACTTGTTTAGGTTATTCCTTGATTTTGTAGAGGTAAATTTAAATGTCTTCCTTTGTGTCACAAACTTTTTTTCAATAACTGCAGTCTACAAAATCTTCAAAACCTGAATTTTATTAGCACAATTTTTAATTGTTTAATTAAAATTTCTAAATGATTTTAAAACAATGCAACAAAATTTTGTAAATTTTGTTAATAAAAAATTGAGTAGCTCTGTAGACCACTGAAATTTATTTACAAAATGTATTTGTAAAGAATTAAATATTCATAAAATTCTATTTAGGAGCAACCAAAGAGAAAAAACATATGCTATTATGTTTGAGTCTTTTTTTTTTCTTCTATTTTTGGTACTCAATTCTGGTTTTATCACAAAGAGTTTTGTAGTTTGGTTCATCAAATTGTTATATACAGTAGTACCTTGGTATCTATGGGGAATTGGTTCCAAGGACCCCTCCACCCCCAAAGAATACCAAAATTCATGGATGCTCTAGTTCCTTATATAAAATGCCATCATATATGCATATAGCCTAACCTATGCACATTCTCCCATATACTTTAAATCATCTCTAGATTACTTATGATATCAAAAACAATGTAAATGCTATTTAAATAGTTGCCCGTGCATTGCAAATTTAAGTTTTGCTTTTTGGAACTTTCTAGAATTTTTTTTTTCAAATATTTTCAGTCTGTGTTTAGTTGAATCTGTGGATGTGGAACCCGCAGATACTGACGGCCAACTATATACAGGCATACCTCGGAGATATTGTGGCTTCAGTTCCAGACCACCGCAATAAAGCAAATATCGAAATAAATCAAGTTGCACAAAATTTTTGGTTTCCCAGTGCATATAAAAGTTATGTTTACACTATACTGTAGTCTGTTAAAAGTACGATAGCATTATATTTTTAAAAAACAATGTATATACCTTAACTTAAAAATATTTTATTGCTAAAAAATGCTAACCATCATCTGAGCCTTCAGCAAGTCATAGAAGTAACATCAAAGATCACTAATCCCAGATCACCATAACAAGTAAAATAAAATGAAAACTTTGAAATATTCCAAGAATTACCAAAATGTGACACAGAGACATGAAGTGATCAGATGCTCTTGGAAAAATGGCTCCACTAGACTTGCCCCAAAGAGAGTTGCCACAAACCTCCAATTTGCCACAAACCTCTACAAAACGCAATGACGTGAAACACAATAAGACGAGGTATGTCTGTATGCATTATAACAATATTTGTGAAGTTTGACAATTACAGTTTATAAGTCAATTGCAGTTTGAATGCATTTATGAATTATGTACACACCACAGGCAATTTTGCAAATGTAGTCACTGCATACATTTCTCAACAAGAATTTTTATTTTTTACTGTGACCTTATGCCCTGCCGAATTTAAATTCATATTACTGTAAGTAACTTTATTTTAAATATAATCCTTTTAACTTAATACAAAATAACATTCACAAAAATAGCAGACATTTTACTTCTGAGGAATGAATTTTCAAGTTGTAATGTGATTCCATGAGCTGAAAGGGAAAAAAAAAAAGCATGGGAAGTTATTTAACTTATTTTCTTCTTGAAGCATCTGACAGCAACAATATAAAACTGGCCTTATGTAACAGCCAATGTCTCAAACTACATGCACTAGAAAATTGGGGATTCAAAATAAGAAAAACTAACTAGATGAATAGTCATTTACTCTAAAGGAAAAATGTCTATTTCACAATGTTATATGTAGATGTACCCTCTGCAGCCATGTGTGTGTTAATTTCTTATCTTCCAGTACACTCTTCTTAAAATAACTACTAACCTTTGAAGTAGATGCTGATGATTCTTCTGCAAGTCTATGTCTTCTGGTTTTCATAGTGATATCACTAATGTTCTCATGGTGGATGACAAAGAGTCACATATTCTGTGTACTTATTATTTATCAACTCACTTAAAAACAGAAATTTAGTATCTAAAATCTCATTAAACATGCACTTTCCTTTTTTTCAATCTCATTGCTCATGAAAAGGCTTATTGCAAAATTTAAGTTTTACTGAACAATAAAATACTTATGTATTTACAGTATATAGTAAATGACAGAACAGCTCTAAGAAAATTCAGCCTACTGTGTCTGAGCTCAAGAGTAGTATAAGTTAGCCTCAGCTGCGCAGGCATGTTCTGGGTACCCTTATCTGTAGTGTTCCACTGAGCCCACCTTTTGGTATCTTAGGGAGGCCCCCTGCCTCTCAAAGGCCTGTGCATGAACCAGGCCACAGCTGGATGGTACCCCAACTGGACGGTAAGGAGAACAGCATCAGATCGTTTGCTCACCATGACCAAGCTTTCCTAGCTGTCCTGAGCTGCTAGTGTCCCAGACCAGATTGCTTTATTAGCGAATGTCTTCCATAATGTTCTTAAGAGAAAGATCTTGGTTATGTTGGGTCTGGAAAGATCAGAACCAGAGACAATCTGCTGTTGGGTTGTCTTTGAGGTTTGACCATGTGTTAACATCAGAATTTTGTTTATTATACATGTTTCACACATTTCTAAATGAGATCATGACAGAAGCCAAAAGAATAAGGTCAAGAGCTAACAAATCCACCCTGACTTATTTTAATACAAATGTAAATACTATTTTTCATCAAAAATTAAAAATCTGGGATAAATACTATATTTGACAAGATGCCAAGAAATAGGCTATACATTCTTTGGTGTGGCATGCTTCTGTGAGCCTGACACCTTCAGAACTCTCCAGATAAGGAGTGGAAGTGAGTCCCATTTGAGAAGATCTTCTCTAAACAAACTACATATATTTTGTTTACTTCCCTCCCTTGATAGTTATTTCTAACTACACAGATTTTGTTTTGTCCAATCATAGAGCTGAATCTCAGAAGTGAGAAGTGGCACACTATGCTTGCCTCTCTTCTTTTCCCATAACTCTCTCTCCTCTATCTCTGAATACCGACCGCCCCTCCCCACTTCTCAGTATAGATCCCACTAAGAAATCCATGTTGGGGAGAAGGAGTGATTGGAAATCTCTAAGGAAAATCTTGTCAATTGCCAGATTGGTTCTTTTCTTCATAATGGAATATGAGGAAGAATTCAACTAGAGAGCTAGATGGAAAACAGTAAGGGTAAAACAGATGAGAAGTGCATGATATAGGTCTTGGGGAGGCATTTATGGAGAGTTTTGGAGGCAGGGATAAGGGAATAACTGTGGAATATGGGGAAATGGATGGGACGTAAAGGGGAATTTTAAGAAGTGTTCATTTCTATATATGCATATACTTCAAGGTGTTTAAGAAATCCAAGTGAATAAATTAATTTACTTGGAAATTGATTTTTAATTGCTGTGCTGTGATTCTACAACCATCATACTGCAATTGTATGATTTCAATAGGATAAAAAATGAAACAAACAATGGAATTCAGGAGAAAATGTCATAAAATAATGTCTTGGTCAAGAAATGATTCAAGTTTAGAATAATTATCTAACTATATTAGCACTTATAAGATGTGTTTAGTCTATGATACCAAGCTACACAGCCTTACAGCTTGACCATCCACACACAATTTCTTGAGAGACTCTATGCTTCCTGGCAAGTTTTTGTTTTTATTTTCTTTATAACTAATACTTTTCAGGTTATCTGACAGAACTGACATCTCCATTTATCTAGATCATATGAAATGCTTGTCTAAATTTGTGATACTGCACTTCAAAAACTAATTTAAAAATTTCCTTGTTTCAAATTGCCACTTAACTGGCTCAACTGCCAGCTCACTAAGGTCTGGAGTCAATTAGCTAAATTAAGGGATGGTTAAGGGGATGGTATAATAGCAGTAGAAGGCTATATCTCCACATCACAATCCCAAAGCTTGGAGTCCCTTTCCTTAATTGTACTGCCATTTTTAGCAAAGGTTTAGGAAGAAGCCACTCTGCCCTGGTAATTCTTTTCCCTGGAACCTGAATGACCTCTAATTTTTACACCCTGCTGAGAGAAACATGTATGATTCTCTTCACAATCTTGTTCCATGTGCTATAAGTGTAGAGATATGTATCCTCTATGGATTTTATTGAAGGACAAATGTTTCTTCCTCTATGTCCTGTCCTCTGGACTGATTTTTGGCTATTGGGCAATGGCAGTGCACACAACAGCACACCAAATAACACAGGTCAAAGGGGAATAAGGCTGGGGTTATTTTTTCATAGGCCAAAATTCTGTACTGATTATAATTATCCAAATACTGTGTTTTTTAAAATATCTCAGTGTGGAGAATCTAGGGCAAATGTATCTAAATTCCACAGAGGTTATCAACTGCCAAGAAGTAATGAAACATTGGTATTCATTAAATAGGCCACTGAATAATGTTAATATGCGTGACAGACTAAAGTTGCCTGCAATTGTTTGACACTCTTCCCATTGAGAGGTAAGGTCTGAGTCCCCTCTTGTTGAATCTGAGAGGAATCTCTTTTGACCTATAGAATATGGCACTTGTGCCATATTTGTGCCAGTTTGTAGGATGGACGTTAATAGACTTGCTGCTTCCACTTCTATCAATGAATGCTTGCTCTGGGGAAAGCTAGCTGCCCTGTATGAAATGTGACTTATGAGACTGCCATGCCATGGGAAGGCACAAGGTAGCCACAATACAGAGAGAAGTCCTCAAATAGCCATGACTGTAGGCCTCTCAGTCCATGCATCAGGCCTGTGAGTAAAAAAAAGTTCCTATGACTCCATCCTCACCTGCCATTTGACTGCAACTCCATGAGAGACTCCAAGTGAGAACCACTCAGTTGAGCCAAGAGAACAACAAAGAAAAATAACAAATTATGGTTTTAAGCCACCAAATGTGTTGGGGAAGTTCATTAAGTCTCAATTGATAACTGGGAATAAAACCCATCATTTATTGAGCATTTAACTATGAGCCAGGTACTTTTCAAAACATATTCATATGAATCAACTCATTTAAACATCAAAATCACTCTTGAGGTAATTATCCTTATTTGACTGATGAGAGAACTAAACAGCAGTGAGATTAAATAATACGCCTAACGTCACACACTACTAAGTGATATATGAACCTAGAGCCCCTAGACCAGCACTATGTTAACCTACCTTTAGATAGTATATTGTCACCTTACGTATCTCAGTTTGTAGTCTCTTATTTACAATATTGTGCGTTTGTGTATGTGTGTGTGCGTGCCTGCTTAATAATTTATGCCAGCATGCATTGAACTCATTGAAAATACTTTCAGCTTCAACATATCAGATGGCAAGATGTATATAAACTATGAAGACACTATAAAGATTAAATTTAAAAGTAAAAGCATTACTATTAATACAAAAATATATCTATATCATATACATATGTTTCCATTACTTACATAGTACCAGACATGCTTCTTCCCTCAAATGAGAAAAACAAGTGAATAAAAATCATGGCTATATAAGCTCTCATCCATATGTACATCATGTAGTCTTAAGAGTAATACTGAAACATTGAAAGTAAAATAAAATACTAGACCACATGTAGTCTGTTCTTGAAGCGTTCATAGCCAGGGGCAGTTAGAATTCCCAAAGATGAAGGCATGTTGACACAAGGAATACAACAGATCACTTTTTAAATTAAAAGTGTTAATTTTGCTTTTATGTACCTCATATCCTCAGAGTATTTCTTCCCTTACTCTGTTTTTATTTCCACAGTTTCTTTTCTATCTTTAAATTATTCTTACATAATAATATAAAGATCAATTTGTATTCTAAGAAAGTCATTTCTTGCCATCAGGTAGGAGAAATGACTGATTTATTTTTGCATTTATATCCACAAAACCAACCAACACTAGATCAGCAACAAAAATGGTATCCACAGCACTAAACACCTATGATTGTGTCCACACCACTAAACACCTATGTTTCTGCACAAACAATTCAGAAATAAGAACAGCAGCAAGCTTGAATATGTATCACATTATATTAATTGAAAAAGACTCTTCTCATTCTGTCTTCTCCAACTTATTGTTGTGGAAAAAGGTTAACTTTTAATTGTATAAGATTTGAAAACTGATCTAAAAGTGGTAGAACGGCATCCCTTCTTTGTAATGTATTTCTTTTCATTCTACTCCTGGCCAACTTTAAAAACTATTGTGGAACTTCTTTCAACATACTTCTTACCACTGTTTCTAATTTTTCTCACTCTCTTATCTCCTTGATACCATTTTTCTCTTCCTACTGTCACTATAGGAAGGAGTTTGGTACACATCATGAGCAAAGCACTAAAGTAAGGTTTTCATAGAATGACAATGTAATGTCAGTGTTCTACTTCTAAAACCAGTGGAACCGATTCTAACCTATAGTTACTTATCAGAACATTTATTGCAAAACAATTTGTATTGTCTGAGTAAGGCATGACTTTAAGTCAAAGAATGATTATTGTCAAAGAATCACAAATGAACAGTTAAATGGCAAACAAAAGTTCTCAGGGGATATAAAAAGTTTTCAACCATGATATTAGCGTGAAGCTGATCCTTTTTGTTTTCTATAAATATGCTCTTACCAAGTAGCAAGTGGGGAAAAGACAGTCAAGAACAGTAAAGCTATATTTATTATTTAGTAAAAACATACAACCCGACAACAACTTTGAAATACACAGGTCTGAGTCTCTGTCCAATTGTTACCAACTAAATGTCAGAATTATAATTATAGAATCAGGATAATACCTTTAGTTAAGAGCATTTTAAAATGGTTGTTTTGATTCTTTTGCACGTAGCTGTCCAAACTGGACTACTCTCTCACATCATGCACAAAAATAAATTTAAACTGGATTAAAGACTTAACTGTAAGACCTGAAACCATAAAACTTCTAGAAGAAAACATAGGCAGTAAGCTCTTTGACATCAGTCTTAGTAATAGTTTTTTGGATTTGTCTCCTCAGGCAAGGGAAACAAAAACAAAAAGAAGCAAATGGAACTACATCAAATTAAAAAGTTTTAGCACAGTGAAAGAAACCACCAACAAAACAAAAAGGCCACCTACTGAATGGAAGAAAATATCTGCAAATACTATATCCAATAAAGGGTTAATCTCCAAAATATACAAAGAACTCATACAACTTAACATCAAAAAAACAACTGAATTAAAAACTGGGCAAAGGATTTGAATAGACATTTTTCCAAACAAGACATACAGATGGCCAACAGGCACATGAAAAGATGCTCAGCATCACTAATCGTCAGGGACATGCAAATCAAAACCACACTGAGATACCACCTCACACCTGTCAGAATGACTATTATCAAAAAGACTACAGATAATAAGTGTTGGCTACGATGTGGAAAAAAGGGAACCTTCCTGCATTGTTAGATGGAATGTAAATTGGTACAGCCGCTATGGAAAACAGTATGGAGATTCCTCAAAAAAATAAAAACAGAATGACCATATGATCCAGCAATTCCACTCCTGGGTATTTATCCAAAGACATGAAAATAATAATTAGAAAAGATATATACACCCCTACGTTCACTGCAGCACTGTTTACAATAGCCAAGACATGGAAGCAATCTACATGCCCATCAATAAACAAATGGATTAAGAAGATATATACACATACACACACACACACAATGGAATATTACTGAGCCATAAATCATAAAAAAGAATAAAATCTTGCCATTGGGGACAACATGGAGGGACTTAGAAGGTATTATGCTAAGTGAAATAAGTCAGACAGAGAAAGACAAATACTATATGATTTCATTTATATGTGGATTCTGAATGACAAAACAAACAAACATAACAAAACAGAAAGAGTTATAGATACAGAGAACAAATAGGTGGTTGTCAGAGGGGAGAGACATGGGGGGAGAAAAGAAATAAGTGAGGAACATTAAAAGGTACAAACTTTCCAGCTGCAAAATAAATGAGTCATGGGTATGAAATGTACAGTATGGGAAATATAGTCAATAACTTTGTAATATCTTTGTATGATGACATAACCAGACTTAGTGACCATTTTGAAATGTATAGAAATATCGAATCACTATGTTGTTTAACAGCAACTAACATACATTATAGGTCAATTATACTTCAAAACAAACAAATAAACTCATAGAAAAAGAGAGCAAATTTGTGGTTATCAGGAGTGGGGAGCGAGGTGGAGCGAGAATTGGATGAAAGCAGTCAAAAGGTAAAAACTAGGTATAAGATAAGTAAGGTGAATAAGTACTGGGGATGTAATGTAGAACATAATAAATATAATTAACAGTGCTGTATGTTATTGATGAAAGTTGTTAACAGAGTACATCCTAAGAGTTTTCATCACAAGGAAAAATACTTTTTTTCTATTTCCTCAGTTTTATATCTATATGAGATGATGGATGTTCACTAAAATTATTGTGATAATGATTTCATGATGTATGTAAGTCATCATTATGCTGCTGTACACCTTAAACTTAAACAGTGCTGTATGTCAATTATATCTCAATAAAACTGTGCGGGGGGGAACCTTTCCACATTAAAAAATGGGTGTTTTAATCACAGTACACAATCTTAAATTGGAATTGTATGAAGGAATTTGTTTATCCTACTTCTTTTAAATAATTACATATTATTTTATCAAAAAGTATAAATAAAGTGAAAGCTATTGTTGGCATACTGTCCTCTTTAGCAGTCAACTAAATTCAGTTTATAAAATAAACTAAACCTATAAACAGCCAAGCACTATGCTATGATCCTCAGTTTGTTATAAGGCAATGGGCATATTAATTTTAATCTTGTTAAACTTACAAGATAAAACTGAACTTGTGATCAGGGAGCATAGTCCCTTCAATGATTATCCAAATATAGTCACTTCACAGAAAAAAAACAAGTGTTATCAAATAATCATAATTTCATATGAAAGTTACTACAAAAATAGATGTAGGAAACATGGGGAAATGCCAGGAGTTAATTCTACTAATGAGAATCAGAAATGCACTCAGTGAGTAGGGATATTAGTGCTGCGATTTATAGGAGTTCGTCAACAAGACGAGTAGAAGAAAGGCAATCACGGCAAAGAATATAGGTTGAAAAGACACCAATGTACAGTCATGCATATGTTCAGAGAATTTCATGTTGTCCTGGGTTGCTAGATGGTAGAAGAGGTGGAAGGAGGGGATGAAGGTGACATCAGAGTTGGATTGTGTTGGGCCCTGAATGTAATGGTCAGGATTAATATTTTATTCCAAAGGTGATGGAGAACCAACCAACAGAGACTTAAAGGTAAGTGTAAAATGAACCGAAATATTCTGACATCAGTATGTAGAATGGGTGGGGCTGGAGATGCGAGATCAAGGAGCTTAAATAAGGCCACCACTTGAGCAGAAATGCAAGGAGTAATTGTGTAATGAAAAATGGATTACATATCACTCAACCTTTATCATGCATGCCAGCATTTTAGATCTGCTCTTTGAAGGATGTATTCAAATAATTCAGTTAGCACAGTCTCTACAGGGCATTTTCAATTCTATGGTTTATTCTTAGAGTGGCCAGAAGGTATTATTCTATTCACAATGCTTCCTTTTCCTAAATAAAAAGCAATACCTTTTCCCCCTCACATTTGCTTTTCTGCTAAAAGAAACATTAGACTGAGCCTTACTTATGAGTCAGAATGTATTGTTCTCATTTATGGGGGAGTATTATATATTATATGATGGATTGGTTAGAAAATTATGCACTTGAAAATACACAAAAATAGAATGATGACTTTACCCTTTCCATTTTGCATTCAGGAGAAGACAGGATTTTTCATTACTTTCTCTCCATGACACTGGTAGGAACACCATAAACTATAAGGGAAGGAGTTTTGGCACCATAAGTTTACACTAGTGAGTGAGGAGGCAAAATGCAGGAGACCGAAGGAAGAAATGGAAATGTATCAGAGTGCTGGAATAAATGCCAACTGAGATATATCCCTCTGTTAAGAGTACACATGTATCAATCTGTTTAGTTTTCAACTGATAAATGCACATGGCACATCTTGACAATAATATTCTACAAGCAGACATATGGGTTTTACTTAATAAAAGATAGCACTGATTAGCAATTATCTTAATGGTAATGATACAGATTCCTGAATTCGTTTGTCTAGAATACCAGGTTGATGAATGTTACTGAAGAGTTTTTAAATGAGAACATAATCCAAACAAGGTTAAATGAATAACATTATTTATATCCTCCAGAATAAAACGAGAGGGATAACATTTAAGAATTCACATGACAGATGCATATTTGACATCAAGAAAACATACTAGAATATAATAGCAAGAATATCATATAATTTACCTCAGGAGAGTGATTAATTTTCAAAATGCACAGAGGATGATAATACAGATTAGGTAACATTGTAAGCAAGTTCACAATTACTGAACCAGCCCAGGGTTTATTCTCATAACCAAGTGGGCAGCATTGAGCTTCTGCTACAAATTAGAAAGAAAATTAATGTTTAAATATGAGCTATGTAGAAATTATTCATAGAAGTTTAAAACAAATGAAACTAGGATAATTTAAATAATTGATGTCATCCAATTTGAAAAGTCATAATACCTCTATAAGTTCCATTAACTTATTTTTCTTACCTCTCTATTCATGCTTGTGTTTGAGAATAGCTTTGTTTGATGTTGACTTCAACTTTCTTCTACATTAGCTACACCTCTCTATTACCAATACTGACAATAAAAGGCAGGTACTTTCTAACTAGTATTCAGTTCAGTTGGAAATAGGATCTGGTGATCAATGAGACTTTCAGAAATTTAAAAAAAAAAGCACAAATCACTACACAATAAAGGGGCTATATACTTTAAATATTGAAAATTTAATAAAAATATTCACACAAGAGTAGGGAATTGCCATACAATTCTGCAGGCTGTGGAAAGAAACCACATTCACAGAAAGATAGACAAAATGAAAAGGCAGAGGACTTTGTACCAGATGAAGGAACAAGATAAAACCCCAGAAAAAGAATTCAGAATAATGATACTGAAGATGACCCAGGACCTCAGAGAAAGAATGGAGGCAAAGATTGAGAAGATGCAAGAAATGTTTAACAAAGACCTAGAAGAATTAAAGAACAAACACCTAGAAGAAATTAAGAACAAACAAACAGACATGAACAATACAATAACTAAAATTAAAAATACACTAGAAGAAATCAATAGCAGAATAACTGAGGCAGAAGAACGGATAAGTGACCTGGAAGACAGAATGGCGGAATTCACTGCTGTGGAACAGAATAAAGAAAAAAGAATGAAAAGAAATGAAGACAGCCTAAGAGACCTCTGGGACAACATTAAACGCAACAACATTTGCATTATAGGGGTCCCAGAAGGAGAAGAGAGAGAGAAAAGACCCGAGAAAATATTTGAAGAGATTATAGCTGAAAACTTCCTTAACATGGGAAAGGAAATAGACACCCAAGTCCAGGAAGCACAGGGAGTCCCATACAGGATAAACCCAAGGAGAAACATGCTGAGACACATAGTAATCAAATTGGCAAAAATTAAAGGCAAAGAAAAATTACTGAAAGCAACAAGGGAAAACAACAAATAACATACAAGGGAACTCCCATAAGGTTAACAGGTGATCTCTCAGCAGAAACTCTACAAGCCAGAAGGAAGTGGCATGATATATTTAAAGTGATGAAAGGGAAAAACCTACAACCAAGATTACTCTACCTGGCAAGGATCTCATTCAGATTCGACAGAGAAATCAAAAGCTTTACAGACAAGAAAAGCTAACAAAACTCAGCACCACCAAACCAGCTCAACAACAAATCCTAAAGGAACTTCTCTAAGTGGGAAACACAAGACAAGAAAAGAACTTACAAAAACAAACCCATAACAATTAAGAAACTGGTAATAGGAATATACATATTGATAATTACCTTAAACGTGCATGGATTAAATGCTCCAACCAAAAGACACAGGCTCACTGAATGGATACAAAAACAAGACCCATATATATGCTGTCTACCAGAGACCCACTTCAGATCTAGGGACACATACAGACTGAAAGTGAGAGGATGGAACAAGATATTCCATGCAAATGGAAATCAAAAGAAAGCTGGAGAAGCAATACTCATATCAGATAAAATAGACTTTAAAATGAAGAATGTTACAAGAGACAAGGAAGGACACTACATAATGATCAAGGGATCGATCCAAGAAGAAGACATAACAGCTATAAATATATATGCACCCAACATAGAAGCACCACAACACATAAGGCAACTGCTAACAGCTATAAAAGAGGGAATTGACAGTAACACAATAATAGTGGGGGACTTTAACACCTCACTTACACCAATGGACAGATCATCCAAAATGAAAATAAATAAGGAAACACAAGCTTTAAATGACACAATAGACCAGGCAGATGTAATTGATATTTATAGGACATTCCATCCAAAAACAGCAGATTACACTTTCTTCTCAAGTGCACACGGGACATTCTCCAGGATAGATCACATCTTGGGTCACAAATCAAGCCTCGGTAAATTTAAGAAAATTGAAATTGTGTCAAGCATCTTTTCTTATCACAATGCTATGAGATGAGATATCAATTACAGGAAAAAAACTGTAAAAAATAGAAACACATGGAGGCTAAACAATATGTTACTAAATAATCAAGGGATCACTGAAGAAATCAAAGAGGAAATCAAAAAATACCTAGAGACAAATTACAATGAAAACAAAATGATCCAAAACCTACGGGATGCAGCAAAAGTATTTCTAAGACGGCAGTTTATAGCAATAGAAGCCTACTTCAAGAAACAAGAAAACTCTCAGATAAACACTGTAACCTTACAACTAAAGGAACTAGAGAAAGAAGAACAAACAAAACCCAAAGTTAGTAGAAGGAAAGAAATCATAAAGATCAGAGCAGAAATAAATGAAATAGAAACAAAGAAAACAATAGCAAAGATCAGTACAATGAAAAGCTGGTTCTTTGAGAAGATAAACAAAATTGATAAACCTTTAGCCAGACCCATCAAGAAGGAGAGAATTCAAATCAATACAATTAGAAATGAAAATGGAGAAATTACAATGGACACCACAGAAATACAAAGCATCCTAAGAGACTACTACAAGCAACTCTATGCCAATAAAATGGACAACCTGGAAGAAATGGACAAATTCTTAGAAAGATACAACCTTCCAAGACTGAACCAGGAAGAAACAGAAAATCTGAACAGACCAATCACAAGCAATGAAATTGAAACTGTGATTAAAAATCTTCCAACAAACAAAAGTCCAGGACCAGATGGCTTCACAGGTGAATTCTATCAAACATTTAGAGAAGACCTAACACCCATCCTTCTCAAACTCTTCCAAAAAATTGCAGAGGAAGGAACACTCCCAAACTCATTCTACGAGGTCACCATCACCCTGATACGAAAACCAGACAAAGATACTACAAAAAAAGAAAATTACAGACCAATATCACTGATGAATATAGATGTAAAAATCCTCAACAAAATACTAGCAAACAGAATGCAACAACACATTAAAAGCATCATACACTATGATCAAGTGGGATTTATCCCAGGGCTGCAAGGATTCTTCAATATACGCAAATCAATCAATGTGATACACCATATTAACAAATTGAAGAATAAAAACCATATGATCATCTCACTAGATGCAGAAAAAGCTTTTCACAAAATTCAACACCCTTTTATGATAAAAACTCTCCAGAAAGTGAGCATAGAGGGAACCGATGTCAACATAGTAAAGGCTATATACGACAAACCCACAGGAAACATCATTCTCAATGGTGAAAAACTGAAAGCATTTCCTCTAAGATCAGGAACAAGACAAGGATGTCTACTCTCACCACTATTACTCAACATAGTTTTGGAAGTCTTAGCCATGGCAATCAGAGAAGAAAAAGATATAAAAAGAATACAAATTGGAAAAGAAGAAATAAAACTGTCACTGCTTGCAGATGACATGATACTATACATAGAGAATCCTAAAGGTGCCCCCAGAAAACTACTAGAGCTAATCAATGAGTTTGGTAAAGTTGCAGGATACAAAATTAATGCACAGAAATCTCTTGCATTCCTATACAATAACAAAGAAAGACCAGAAGGAGAAATTAAGGGAACAATCCCATTCACCACTGCAACAAAAAGAATAAAATACCTAGGAATATACCTACCTAAGGAGGTAAAATACCTGTACTCAGAAAACTATAAGACACTGATGAAAGAAACCAAAGATGACACAAACAGAGAGATATACCATGTTCTTGGATTGGAAGAATCAATACTGTGAAAATGACTATACTACCCAAAGCAATCTACAGATTCAGTGTAATCCCTATGAAATTACCAGTGACATTTTTTTACAGAACTAGAAAAAAAATATCTTAAAATTTGTATGGAGATACAAAAGACCCCAAATAGCCAAAGCAGTGTTGAAGGGAAAGAATGGAGCTGGAAGAATCAGACTCCCTGACTTCAGACTATACTACAAACCTGCAGTCATCGACAATATGGTACTGGCACAAAAACAGAAATATAGATAACTGGAACAGGATAGAAAGCCCAGAGATAAACCCACGCACCTAGGGCCAACTAATCTATGACAAAGGAGGCAAGGATATACAATGGAGAAAAGACAGTCTCTTCAATAAGTGGTGCTGGGAAAACTGGACAGCTACATGTAAAAGAATGAAATTAGAACACTCCTTAACACCACACACAAAAATAAACTCAAAATCGATTAGAGACCTAAATGTAAGACCAGACACTATAATACTCTTAGAGGAAAACATAGGAAGAGCACTCTTTGACATAAATCACAGCAAGATCTTTTTTGATTCACCTCCTAGAGTAATGGAAATAAAAACAAAAATAAACAAATGGGACCTAATGAAACTTCAAAGCTTTTGCAAAGCAAAGGAAACTACAAACAAGTCGAAAAGACAGCCCTCAGAATGGGAGAAAATATTTGCAAATGAATCAATGGACAAAGGATTAATCTCCAAAATATATAAACAGCTCAGGAAGCTCAATATTTAAAAAACAAACAACCCAATCCAAAAATGGGCAGAAGACCTAAACAGACATTTCACCAAAGGAGACATGCAGATGGCCAAGAAGCACATGAAAAGCTGCTCAGCATCACTAATTATTAGAGAAATGCAAATCAAAACTACAATGAGGTATCATCTCACACCAGTTAGAATGGGCATCATCAGAAAATCTACAAACAAATGCTGCAGAGGGTGTGGAGAAAAGGGAAGCCTCTTGCACTGTTGGTGGGAATGTAAATTGATACAGCCACTATGGAGAACAGTACGGAGGTTCCTTAAAAAACTAAAAATAGAATTACCATATGACCCAGCAATCCCACTACTGGGCATGTACCCAGAGAAAACCATAATTCAAAAAGACACATGCACCCCAATGTTCATTGCAGCACTATTTACAATAGCCAGGTCATGGATGCAACCTAAATGCCCATCGACAGATCAATGGATAAACAAGTTGTGGCACATATATATGATGGAATATTACTCAGCCATAAAAAGGAATGAAATTGGGTCATTTGTGAGACATGGATGGACCTAGAGACTGTCATACAGAGTGAAGTAAGTCAGAAAGAGAAAAACAAATATCATATATTAACACATATATGTGGAACCTAGAAAAATGGTACAGATTAACCGGTTTGCAGGGCAGAAATAGAGACACAGATGTAGAGAACAAATGTATGGACACCAAGGGGGGAAAGTGGCCGGGGGGGTGGTGGTGGTGGTGGTGGTGGGATGAATTGGGAGATTGGGATTGACATATATACACTATTATGTATAAAATAGATAACTGATAAGAAGCTGCTGTATAAATAATAAAATAAAATTAAATTTAAAAATTAAAAAAAAAAAGAGTAGGGAATTGCCTTAGTCAGTTCAGGCTGCCATAACAAAATACCATAGACTGGGTGGCTTAAAGAACAGAAATGTATTTCTCACAGTGTGTATGCTGGAAGTCCATGATCAGGGTGCCAGCATGGTTGGGTTCTTTCAGGTTGCAGACTGCCAGCTTTTTATTGTATCTTCATGTAGCAGAGAGCAGAGAGAAGAAGCAAGCTCTCCTGACTCTTATAAGGGTACTAATCACATTCTTGAGGGCTCTACCCTTATGACCTCATCTAATCCTAATTATCTCCTAAAACCCCATGTCCTAATATCATCACATGGTGGGGTGGGGTTTCAACATCTGCATGTTGGAGGGACACTAACATTCAGTCCATAACAAGAATCATGTTTAACTGAACAAATACAATTAAGTATGAAGGGACTTAATTAATATATCGTAAAAGTGAACAACAAAAAAGGAAACTACTTACACTATGTAATTTATTGGTGTGCATCATACACAAACATGTGTGTGTATGCTGTGGAAAATCTGTGGTCAACTTTTTTTCTCTCAGGTATGTTCTCTTTTTTAAAGATATTAATCAAAAAGCTGAATTTTTCTTCAGAAAACCATTGTTTTAGAACAAGAAAGGTTACATTAAAAATGTTTCATGGTACATCATAAAATATTAAAAAAACAAAAACAAAATTTTCATTAAAAACCATCAGAAGTATTCAAAGTGCTTCATCTCATCAAAATAATTACACTAATATTCTGAGCTAGATATTTAAAAACATAAGCTCACATATTTTTATAAGTTAGCATTCTTCAGTTTCTCAGAACTTTGGTTTCACAAGTTAGTATTAAGTCATAGATAGCTATACTTTATTCATTTTGACTCATCAGAAAAGAAATTTTGTGTATACATATATATATATATATATATATATATATAAAATACACACACAATTGATACCCTTTTAATTAATCAAAACCACATAAAGGCTTTTATTGTGTCACATTAGATCTCATGGGCCTTATAAATTTTCTTCATCCACGTCACCCACAAAGAAATTTCCCAACCATGAGAATTTCGCAAAACTACAACCTAGATGATGGTATTGGTCATGCAGGGAATTAAAGGTAAGTAAAAACAGGGCTTCAAACGTGAAATATTATGTCAGAAACGATACTGTGACCAATTTAAAGGAAGGATATTTCTATGCAGAAAAATAAGTTCTTAAGCTCCCCAAATATTCCAAAGATATTTATGTTTATTGTTTTAAATTGAAATAGAAAAATTGCATTAGATAGATACAATGTTTGTATTTTAGTGATTCCAGAGTTTAGCTCCAATATATGTACCTTAAAATATAAGTATCTGTGATCAAATTTTATGGAAATTTTAATCCTTATTACCTTAAATACTCCTTCTCCAGTAGAAGTTGAAACCTGAATTATTTCCCATGCTATGCTCAGGTATAAATTTTGTTTCTAAGAAGCAAAGGAAGTTCATTACCACCAGTAATAAGTTTAACTTTGAGAAGCAAGGGAAGTTTGCTTAAAGAGATAGAATTTAAAAAATCACTTTCTGATGAATTATTTAAAAATACTAAACCAACATTTGATAATATCCCTATTTTCAAAATAAATCTGCCAAAACAAAATCATAATGACTATGTGCTCCTCATTATAATTTACCTCATTATAATTTATAATACTCTTACATAGAATAAAATCATCAATTTCAGGGGGGCAAACGTGATTGCTATAAGCTCCAGAAATGTGTAATTTGTAAGAAAACTGTATTCCCATGAAATCAAAACACCTGTATCTCTTACCAAATTTTGAACTGTTTAAATATCATACTTTATTATCTGCTCTTCTGGTTGAGCAAGAATAATGAAGCTCAAAGGATGACAAAATTAGGTTTTATGATATAATAAAATATGTATTATTATTGTTCTTTACTTTCATGATAAGGAATATTTTCAATTGTACAATGAAGCAAACAACTTAAAGTTATTCAGAGGGCAAGCAGATAAGCTTTTATTCCTTGGTTTATGAAATATTCCACTTGAATATCCAAACAGAACACTATATTTCTTCTTCAGTTTTCAACATTTTTAGCAGAAAATTGTTAAGTTTTCATCATTAAGGATAAACCAGGGGAAAATTTAACTTCTTATTTACTATGGCCATTCAATGTCTTATAACATAGAGCATGGCTTTGAATGAAAACTTTGGATTTTGATTCAATTTACAGTGAAACTTGATAAAATCATAAAGCCTTACCTTATCAACCAACAATAATTTGTATGTATCTTGAAAAATGAAAGCCCTGATTTACTGTATGTTTGAACTAGGAAACAGTATACATAATAGTAAAATGACAACAAACATGCTCCATTATATCAGCCAACATCTGCAAAGATGGAATGCAGACTACCATTCACAGATGCAAACGGCTGAGAAAGAGTATGTCAGCCACTGTTTAACTGCAATAATATTAAATATTTATTTTCTATTATTATAGTTTCTTTTCCTTTCCCAAAGGGAAGTCCTTTCTATCAACTGTATTATCACAGATTTAATCCAGTTTTAATACCTGAATCCAATGACACCTGATAAGCAGAAGGGAAAAACCACATAGCTCTGGTTGTTGGTAAAAGATATCAGCAAAAGATAATCTGGTCAACCTTGATCTAATGGAAATAAAAATGATAGATGAATTCAATTTAAAAGGGTGAAATAAAAGCATTTATAACTCACTCCTCTGCTATGAAATCCCTCCAAAAATAGCATAATAATGAAAAATTGGGAAGAAAAATGAAAACCGTATCTGTAATTACAAGTAATTGACCATAAACGATAATAAATAGCTTTCAAATGAAGAGACATTTGCACTCACAGGAGAAAGAATATTGACTGGCACACATGTCCTGATAGGATATAGATCTTACTGAGTGTTAGGGTCCTGAGACGTCCTCCAAAGACTGAAGCCACCATGACATGGAGTATGAAAAGGCAAGAGAAAAGCATAGGTTTCCAGTTATTTATTCCCAAATGGTAGAATATGGGGGTAAAGAAAAAATTGCCAGTGGACTCTACTTGATAGCTGTGAAACAGCCTGCGGGATGATATGGATTACTGGCATTACAGTGGGAAAGTTGGAAGAAGTGGCAATAACCATTAAAGCACTAACAACACAGAGAAAGTAAAACTGAGAGTTCTACACTGTGAGCCAAATAGACCATCCAGATGTCAACAACAGAGAAATAATATGGTCCATGGGCAGAAGATAAAACAGATTTGGGGAGGTGGGCTTGAAACCTGAAATTTAAATAGCTGCTGTGGGCTGATCTGATTCATTCTCCCATCACTTCCCACACTATAGTTCAGTAAATAGCTGGCTTCATTCAGTGATTAATAGAAAGAAACCAGCCTGGAACATAGGCAAAGAACAAAAACACAATGGAAAAGCAGATGAAGTTCATACCAGGGGAAAATTTTTTTTCAGGAAACAGAGGAAAAATTTTTATCAATAGTTCTCTGTAGTCTCAAATAAATTATAGACATGATCTCATTAAGAGAGTGAGAAGCTCAAAGAAGAGATATTTGAATAAAGAGATTATAAAAACAAGCAGAAAGAAATGAAAAAATGAAGTGGCACAGACCAAGAAAGCAAGGGAAAAGAAGAAAACCATTATGAAGATGAAAATTATTTTAGAGATTATAAAACAGAGTAAACACAACTGAAAACTCACTTGGGTTATGGCTGACAAAAGTTGACAACAAGTTTAAAAACATAAAAGTGATTGTAGAGAATACTATAAGGAGATATGGAAACAAAAGAACATTCTGAAAGAAATCATTTAGACACATAATAGGAAAAAAATAATTCCTGAAATAGAGACTGAAATCTGGGATAAAAAGACATGGTGTCCATCAGATCTTCTGCTTTGATTAAACACTATAAAAATTTCAATAATTTAAGTTTTACCCTTATATTTTTATCTTAAATTTAGACAAAGGTAAATTTAATGCTTTAAAATTATTTAACAGCATTCATATATGGCATATTTGGCTCCTAAATTTACAAAATTCTGTCTTTTAATCAATCAGTCTGCTTTTCAAAACAAACATCTATACGAAAGTATCTGGCATGATACTCATGAAATATTAACAATTTCTCCATGGTGGGATTTTGAGACTGTTCTTAATTTTCTGCAATACCTATCTTTATTTTTAACAATCTCATAGCATTTTTACAAATGACAATGAAGTCACTGGGATTAAAAAAAGAATTAGAAGGCAAAGATTAATTGAGAGAGAAAAGAAAAATGAGATATCTCAATTTTTGTAGTACCTCTAGATTCATGGCCCTCCATTCCATAGCTCATACAGCAATCAAATGATTTCTCTAAAACAGAAGCATAGCATGTTCACTTTCATCTTATTATCCTGCAAGATTTTCAATAAATTGCCACTAATCCAGGATCACATCTAATCTCTTAGGTAATTTACACAAAACTCTCTCTAATCCACCCCAGCAGGTCTTTCCAACATCAGCAACTCTCACTTCCCACGTTCACCTTCCCTCTCAATACCCTGAACTATTTGTAGTAAGAGTTCCCCTTGAAGTTCCAAATCTATATCTCTTTTCAAGCTTCAGATGGTGGTACAAATGTGCTTTTGTTGCTTGTGGGAGTAGGCAGAGGGGCAAGAACTCCCAGTCATTCTACAAAATTCAGTTAATATCTCTGTGGTGCCTTCCCTGCCATCACTCTTTTTTCTCCACATCAACAGTCATAAAATTACATGCATCCTTTTTTCCACCATCTATACCAATGCCATGCCAAGTAATATTAGAGCCTGATGCAAAAGGAAAATTTATTAATACTGATCCCATATTTATTTAAAATTTGGGTATTTTGTTCCTCATCAATTTTTGCATAAATTTTGATTTTTTTAAATGATTGAAAAATGACCTTTCAAAGTTCATTCCAGCTCAGTGCTTTTATCCTTGTCACTAACTTCTCTATGATTCATGTCCATCTGTGAAAAAGGGTGACTCTACTCTCTGCCAACTTGAATTCAAGATTTGTGAGGTCCAATTTAAAGTACACATTATTCAAATGCTCTGTATATACACAAATGCAAGTCATTTTCAACTGTGGATTAATCATGTAAATATATTATCATCCTTAGTCATGCCTGGAGGAAACTAGAAGTTATTATGTAGCAGTTAGTGGCCAACTTGGAGTTGAAAGCTAGAATATACATCCTGGTACTAAAGAAAACAATTCTGAATTTCATCTTTAAAAGATAGAGACATACAAAGGTATCATTCTCAGCCATTCTTCTTCACAAATTGCCAGGACTTAGGCTCTAATAATGACTCTTGTGAAGTTTTCTCATAGTGAAAAGTGACTGGTTCTTCACAAAAGTGTTCCATTTAATGCAGCTCTGAGTTACTGAAAAGAGAGAAATGGTGACCAAAATAAAAAATTTAGTTTTGAGTTAATTTGATGGAATTGAGTTAAGGAAAGCAAACTATGCGTTTTTATTACTAACACTGTGTGCAATTGAAATAATTTCTTTTCATACGAATAATTAAACATACTGGTCAATTTATTCTTCCAATTAACAATTAAGAATCCTTGGTTAAGTTTTGTCCTTTCTCTTTGGCCACCTGATTTATTTTAAAATCTTTTTCTAATACAAAGGTAAGGAAAAAACTGTGACTCCATCTGTATCACTGATCTACAAATCTAAAATCATTTATTTTTATCCCTTTAAAAATCTGTAAAAATTTATAGAAGAATTTCTTTTAAAAAAAGGAAGCCAATGAACTATTTCTTAAGAATAGGCTAACAGACAAGCAAGGAGTATATTCCTTACCAAAGAAATAAGGTCATTTTTTTGGAATAAAGACCAATCATAGCTTCCAACCACAATTTCAAACATTGTCCTCAAGGCTAGAAATCTAGCCACATCCATGAAATAATTTATTATCAGCTTTTTTGTATAAGTACTCTTTATTAAATATATACATATATACAAATTTTACTGGGCTTCATATTACTGGCATCAATTTGTAAATGAGGGGTTTGGATTGGATGATTTCTAAAGTATTCCTCAGCCTTAAAATTACTGATGATTCTAAGAAATACCTAGAGACATAGCCAAGAAGGAATTCTCAGATATGACCCACAATTAATATTTAGCGTTTGCACATTTTACAGGTCTCATATACAACCATTCCAAGGCAATGCAACAACTAAACAACTAATGCTGATTAATTAATATGATTTCTTTTCTAAAGAATAAGAGATCCTGTTTGCAAGGTGGCCATTTCTATCAAAATGTTCCCCAAACTTCCAGAACACGTTCATTCACATACCCTAGATCAGGAAGAGAGAAGTACAGAAGAAAAATCTTGGAAGTAACACAATAAAAAACTAGACCCAGATTTAGTGGCCTAGGACTGCTGCAAGAAATTCAATTAAGTTGTTAAGCCTACCTAATGAAAAAGAAAAATCAGCTCATGAAAATCCTGCTAAATTGCATAACAGAGTCAGCAGTATTCTACGCCCTGGCTATAATTTTTTTTCTTTACTCCAGTCCTTTGTTGTTCTTTTAATTTTAAAATACTCACCTTCATTATGAAACTATACAAAAACTCCCCCCCTCCAAAATAAACACAGAACTGCCCAGAAATACAGAACTATGGACACAAAAACTCCCTAGAAGCTTAGCATTTCACCAGTTGATATAGATCTATGTTGGGAAAAGCATCTAAGAAGCCTTGTACTGGATTCCTAATTCTGATGATTCTGTGATTCTAATCAAATTATATTCTGTGATTCTGATCAAATTTGAGACAGGTAATCTATAAGGTCTTACAGTGCCCAGATTTCTACTTTGAGGTACACAGTGCTTTTCACTTAGAGAACAATCTGTACCACATTTTCATTATACTTTGAAGTCAATTGCTGAAGTTGTGCTAATGTGTACTAATCTCAAAAGTGGCTATATGAACAATACCCTTGTTATCCTCTATCAATATAGGAGAAACAAATATTTTGAATATGTCATCAGACTCTAAATAAATTTCCTCCATTAAAGAATGCAGTGTCTGCTGCTAGTTGATGGTTCATTAGCATGCGCTGACTGTTCTACTATTTGAGTAACATTGCAGGTAAAGGTGAATAAGCTTATCTAGAGAGACAGTGTCTAGCATAGTGCCTGGAACGTGGTAGGCTCTGAATAACTATATGTTGAAAGAATACATAACTGAATGAACTATTATCAAAAGGAATTCATACAATAAGTTAAACTTTGGCTCAAAGCACAAATTTTCAAGTCAACTGTTAAGTCCTGTTTGGCCAACATATGGCAGGGAACACGTTTTCCCTGGTCTCTGTCTTTGTTGCAGCAGAGGTTTCACTCTATTGGTCAGTATTCGTTGTGTTCCATTTTCCTTTTAAAAATGTTTCATTTAACAGGGAGAGTCCTTTTCTTGAAGATACTAAGAGGATCTCCGAAGGTCACCGCATATCATACTCGATAATTCTGATTAAGGGCAGTGCCACTGGGAAATTTAGGGTGGCTGGTTGATATTCATGGTGTGTATTAGAAAATGTCATAGTCTGTTTTCAAATTTCAACGCATAAATATGCACCATGGATCTCGAATAGCCCTATTTTTCTTGTCCCAACTTTCCAGGATGGTCTGTATCCTGTCTAATTTGAATGTTGAATTGATTCTATTTAAATCATTTTTCTGAAATGAAAGATGGCTCACTTTCCCTTCACTGAGGAATTCATTAACTCTCCCAATGACTGGCTTGAATGTTTTAAATGGAAAACTTACATGGAATTTTTATTTTAGTGAAGAACAACTGTTTATCTTTAAAAACATTTAAAAAGACATTCTGCATGAAGTTCATCACCTTTTAGGAAACTACTATAGCAACAAAATTACATTAGACTTTCTGATTTCTCCATAGTGTCCTTAGATAAGTAAACAACCCAATAGACCATATTAAAAGCCCCAAATGTTACTGGAAAGAGAATGCGGGCATATTTGTCTATTTTACTTGTGCCAGATCCAGAAGGCGGTGGAGCCAAGGGAGCGGTAGTGGCTGACAACTTCCCAGAAGCCCCTATGCTATTAACGGTGGTCTTAATCCGCTCCAGTCTGGATCCAAACACATGCCGGGTAGAAGCAGATCCAACTGGAACTTGTCGGGGCACGTACCCAGTTCTACTAGGAGTAGCAGGAGGAGCAAATGGAATTGCTCTTGCGGCAGATATAGTTTCAGCTGCATTTGCCTGGCTGAACGGGTTTGGACTGGAAGCTAAGTAAGACTGTGGTGTGGCTTCAGAAGATCCTTGAACAACCGTGGAAGACTTGCTCGAATGGTTTCCCACCTCAGTTCTGTTGCCAACATCAGACTCAGAGTGAACCAAGGCATTGGCTCTTTTTCTCATGTTCAGATTGGCATTTGAGTTCTGCAAAGGTATATTAAAAATTATATTGGCTATGTGATTTTATGTAGAGTTATACAAAATTTAAATGGGTCAAATAATTACAAATTAGCTGTTTTCATAAAATAAACCTTTATTAATATGCTATAGTCACTCAACTTGATGTAAAAGCTTAAAAATACCTAACTAAAAAAGGACATATATATATGTGAAACTCTGAATCAAACATCTGCTGTTTCAAAATATTATCCATTCTTATAAATTATTAGAATTTAAATCTATAGAAAGGTTAGGCATTTAGGACTATAAGCTAGAGTTATACTTGATTTTACTTTAAGAATTCATGATGATAGCTGTACAACTTCTTTGTTGAGTTTTATTGTAAATAATATTCTCTGATATGCTGTATACATTTCAGTGAGTTTTGTACATATTTGCTTTATAAACAGGAAGAATTATATCTATTTTTGTGCACAGAATAAAAACAATAGTAACCATCCACATGTGTATAACATTCCTTAAAAAAAGACAGAAGCTCCAAAAGCTTTAATTTCCAAATCCCTGGGAATTATTTTCATAATCTTACATAGACATTATTATATAAAGTCTAGAAATCCTCATGCATTTTAGTTTTTCACCGCAACTAGTAATGCGAATACAAAGGAAAACAATTTTTGGGACTTCCCTGGCAGTCCAGTGGTTAAGACCCCATGCTTCCAATGCAGGGGGCGTGGGTTCAATCCCTGGTCAGGAACTAAGATCCCACATGCCACGTGGCACAGCCAAAAAAAAGGAAAATCATTTTTAAATAAAATGTTGTATCATACGTATAAACAGCAACACCATATCATTGCATAAATATCTGAGTTCAAACTATTTGCCAATAAAGAGTGTTTAAATCAAAATGGAATTCACTATTTTCCATAAAATTATTTTATCTGTAGAAAAAGACTGCATTTGAATACAGGTGGTCAGTATTAAAATTAATTCTTATATTTTGACAGGCATGATAAATAACCATATAGCCAACTATAGACTGTCCATACTAATGAAGGAAAGTAATTGCTCAAATGATTCCCAAATTTTTTTTTCAATACTACACTTATAAAGCAGGTTGAAAGTGTTCAATCCATATCTTATATGCTTGTGAATTATGGCTTCAAGTTCCCTGAGTAGAGAAAGAAGAAAAAGCCTCACAACATGCAGAGCCATAGCAGGTTCTGAGAGGTTTAGAATGTATTCTTCATGTCAGCCTGAAATATTCTTCTAGTTTGCAGCTGAACTCATGAGAAATTGTAGTCTAACATATGGCAGCCAATTTAGGTGGAGACAAGTGAAACCAAAATTGACATCAACCTAAAAGTTAAAGGTACCATTATTTACCCTGTACTTTTCCTCTACAAAGCACGTTGTAAACACCACCTAATTAATCCTCAGATTTTGAGTCCCTCTTTACAGAAAGGGATAATCAATTAATTAGAATTAATTCTAAAATGTTATACACATGGTGAAAAATATAAAGAAGGATAAGGTATATCCACAACATTTAAAGAGTTTACACTATCACTAGGAAGATAAAATGCACACCCACACACGACACAATCAAAAATATACAAAAAGTAAAATAGAATGATGGGTCAAACTGTGGCAAAATGCTAAATATACCAAGAAGAGAAGGGAAGGGAGTAATAAAGGACCAATTGGATAAGCAGGAGAGAAATATATATTTTCAAATATAGTCTGATATTTGCATATTGCCCTCTTCCACCAAAAGTTGGGTTGCCCATAATCTTTAGAAACTCATATTTTCCCTCAGACTAAACTCTAAGAATTGGAGATTTCTACTTCTGGCCAAAAAGGAGTAACAGGGACTGAATTTACTCTCCTGCACGAAATAACAAAAAAAACTAAAAACATTTGTAATGTTTTTGAAGACATTGGACATTAGACAACATAGGACACAATCATTGAGAGAGAAGAAAAAAACTTGAGTTTGCATGCTGTAGAGCGGGAAAGGAGAATCCAGGAACAATCTGACAGACTACCTAAATTGAGGAGATGAAGCTGAGAAGGTGAAGAAATCAAGGTGGCTAGAGTTCACAGGAAAAGGTACCAGAGAAGCTGATGCCGAAAAGAAAAGTCCAAAAAATCTGAAGAGTCCCCACTGAGAATTTTGCTAAGCACAGACCCATTTTTGAGTGTAACTACCCAAGGCAAAAAGAACCACCTGAAAGGATTAGAAGAAATGGTACCTAGCACATACCAAGCCAGGAAGAGTGCATTTTCCTACCAGACATAATGGAAAATCTCAACATTCATGTAGCATTTGGTAAAGTCCTCAGAAGGGCCTTTCCTCAGTAATATGGAATAATTACCCCCTAAGACTGCTCTAATCCTGCCTAATGAATTTTAAAAGTAAGACCTTAACAGATGAAACTAACTCTAAGTGACTTAACTGCACCCCAGAAGGAAGCACAAGAACACTTACTTATAGGACCCTGTCTTCCTTCCCTCTAGATCAGAATCCTTCTGGAACATCCTGAAATCCCAACTGTGAATTATGTTCTAATATGGCTGATTGAATACAAACATGGCACCAATTTGTTCTCCCTCTCCATATTAATGCCCCTTGTAGAATGAATTTCCCCTTCTCCTCCCATCAAGAAATGGACTCTATTTCCCCACAGACTTCCTATGACTTTCTTTGGCCAACTGGATGTGGTGGAAGTGGGGATGTGTTATTTCTGAGTCTTAGCTTTATGAGTCCTTGCTTCCACTCTTTCTCAGAACACTGCCACCAACACCACAAGAACAAGCTTGGGCTAGCCTGCTGGAGAGATCCTTTGGAGCAGAGCCAGTCATCCTAGTGAGGCTATCCTACATCACCCAATAGATAGCTGACCACTAGACACCTGTGTTTGTCCCAGCTCAGAAATGATGAACTGCTGAGCCAAGCCTAATCAAGATCAACAGAACTTCCCAGTTGACTCAGACTTGAAAACAAAAATAAATGTTTTTTTTGTATGCCATCGAGGCTTTGTAGTTGTTTGTTATGAAGCATTATTGTGGCACTAGACAACATATATAGACTAATTAAATCAAGGGCCTAACAGGAGCTATTGTCACACCTCTTGTCAGGGGAAGTTTCTCAGACATTCTGGGATAATTAGAGAGCTAGTCTGCCCAGAATTCATCAAAGACCATTAGGGGACCCTATTGTCTATTCCATGTTATTTTAAAGGACCAAGATATTTTGCCCTTTATAATTCCATTCTTAAAGAATAACCATACTTTAAAGCTAGGAGAGATTCTAGCGATCAACTTATTCCAGTTTCTCATTTTACAGTAGAGGAGAATAACAGCAGAAGTGTCATGGTGGATGAAAGTCACAGAGTGAGTGACCTACCGAGTGCTCTGCCATGTTGCACAGCCTTTGGATGCACAAATGTGGACGAGGCATTAAGGAACTTGATAAACTACACCTATATATTTGAGTCAGTCAAGTATTTGTAATAGTCAAGTATAATGTTAAAAAATTATTCAAGACTTGGAAATCAGAAAGGAGTACAGCATGTCCCTGCAATGTCAGTATAGAGTATTGTTTAAAAAGTCCACCCAAGGATTATTAAATCTATAGGGGAAGATACTTGAGTTTGAGTTTGCTGTTTAATATCGGATTTGACCCCAAACACTGTGAAGTTGCATATTAACGTATAGATTCCTGTTCAGTAGAAAAGAGCCCCAAAGGTTATGGTTTTGATGCCCTGAAGGATATTAACTATTTCTGTATCTAATCTAGTAATCTCATTCTAGTATCCCTTTTTGAAAGAAATTTAATGGCTACTTTTAGGCATTTTTCAAAAAAGATTTTGAACCAGTTTTACTATTTAATTACTCCTTAATTAATGAGTTAGATAAAACTTTGATACAGGTTCATTCCATATTTGCATGACACGTTTTTGATGGTTTGAAAATTATATTCTGACAACATCCACTGCTACGCAAGTTATAAGTATCAAAGAAATGTAAGCATAGACTTGAAGAATATGTCTGAAGAAAACAGTGATCCCAAGTCAAAGAGAGAGGATCAGTCCAAGGTGGCCAGAAAAAAGAATCAATGAAGCACCAGACTTTATGAAAATGGAGGGAGCAGTATGAAGTGTGCCACTAGGATTAACATCTGAAAACAAAGGTCAAATCTTTTTATTCCCAGTTTTAAAGTATTAGTGAACTTCTAGAGTGTAAAACTATCTTATTAATCATCGCAGGCTAATGCACACAGCAGGCACCTACTTCATTTTTTAATAAATTTCACTGAAATGGATATAATACAGAGTCAAGATTCTTTTTTCAAATTAAAGAGAAAGTGTCAGAAACTTTCTATCTGACCTTCGGATTACTATTTCTTTGTTTATGGGCATATTTCTAGAATATTGCAGGTAGTACCTAAATTATATAAGTTATCCTGACTCAATCCCAAGGCTGACCAAGAATGCCTAAGAAGTCTCAACACTCTAAATATCATAACCTATATATGGAAAAGAGAATTAGACTGATTTGAGGCTTAAATCTTTGTTCTCTGCCAGGCAGCCAAATGATACTCAAGTTATTTTACACTGATGTCGCAAGGTCTACTATGTAAAAAGTAGTTGTCATTTTCCATGATGACAAACTATGAAAGGACTGAAAAATCTGCTGAGCTACCTGGCACGGGACTCACTGGGAATAATATTCATACAGCCTTCAAGTTTTGGAACAACAAATGCGACAGAGTGATGTTATGTTTCACACAGAGTGTACAGTGGCTCCATCAGTATGCAGCAGACACACAGTGGTTCCAAACAAGAAAAGCACCTAAGCTTAATTTGAATTTTAAAAGATGATTTAGTTTGAAATCATTTTGTCATTAGTCACAATAGTCAGATGCAAGGGAAACTGGTGGGATAGAGATGCGAGGTGGTAGATTCAAACGTTACCAACAAATTAAAGCAGCAACAGGCAAACAGGAGCGAATCCAAGTAATTCGTCAATCATGACTGTGATCTGACACGATTTCTAAAGAAGTCTTATCAACTGCAAAAAGAAAATTCAACTCAACTACTTACTCTAGCAGCAACGAGATAAAGTGACTATGACGAGGTTTGCAGAATGCAAGCTACATTCATATTGCTTGCTTGAGAAGCTAATGAAGTTTAATAAAATGTAATTTAACCCTTCTAAATTAAAAACAAACAAGGCTAATAATGAACAGGTTTATCTTCTAGAATATCAATGATTCACATACCAAAAAAAAAATCCAATAATGCAAAGACATTTATTCAAGGCTTTTCTGACAGGGCTTCAGGGGTTAGCCTCACATCTTATTTAATAAGGAAATAAACAACTATGGTAGAGCAGCTGGAACTAAACCCCAAGGTAATGATTTACAGAGGACCATCAGTAGTGTTTTTAAAAGCCGCTACCACATAGAAATGAAAAACATCCCCTACAAATAAACATGCTAAATATTTCATCAATTGTTACACACTGAACAATAAAATGTAGAAATGAAAACGCCCAGTTCTCTATTTACTGTATTTCATTTCCTCCCAATGTTAGCATTTAATTCAACATTTGGATTTCCATAAGCTATAGAAATATTACTTTCAATATCTGGCACTGGGATAAGAAATTTATGTCTTCAATTTGGAATTACCAGAGAACAATGTCTTACAGAATGCATTCATTTTGTCTTTACATATTTAGAAGTTGAAAGTTTAAAATAGTAGGGTTTCTTGAAGATACGCGATTCTGTAGTGAGTTTTGCTTCATAGTCATTCCTAGGGCTTCTTTTTATTTGCCAAGGCTTTGTATAAATACATGGCTCTAGGGGAGGAAATTTCTTTGTCGGAGACTTCACCAGTCAGAGCAGAAGTTCTCAGCTTGATCAAGCAGACTTGGACTTGACCAGAATGCTACCTGGAAATGCTCCAGGAGCTGTGTTCACCAACGCTGCCAGCGTAACACTGGAGAGGGTAGAGGGCAAAGCACACTCCACTCACTTTCTCCAAATGCCAACACTGAGCTGGATGACTCTTCTCTCGCTCAATAAGCAGCATTACAGTCACGCCAGGTGTTCATAAGAATAACCTGGGATCAGTCTCAGGGCCTTTGTGGAGGAAGTCTTAATTATTAGTTATGCTATTGCCAGTCATCAGGAATCAGAAGTCGGGAAACATGGGCTAAATAGTTAGGCTCGTGGGCCGTCAAATCAGACAGACCTGGACTCGAACACTGTATTTGCCATTTACTAGCTGTGGGATATTTGACACGTTACTTGACCTCTTGAAACCTCAAAGTCCTTGTTAAAACAGGAGTAATAACGGTAGCTCCTCATAAGGAATAAATAAGATAACGCCTGTAAGGCGCTTAGTACATAATAGGCATCAACAGAACATTATATAGAAATAATCCAGAAGGCAGATAACAAGATCCTTCCTCCAAAATAAAAAAGTATGTCACTCATGAACAAATCATTATAGACAAGATTTTAGAATATTTTTTCTGTATTTCTATAAAAATAAGGCCACCATTTTGAATAATCAGAAAGGTGGAGGACCACTGAAGCAAAGGACAGTCTGTGGTGAAGTCAGCCATGAAAAGAATGCTGCTGGCTAAAATAAGAATAAACACAAGGAGGGGGCTTCCCTGGTGGCGCAGTGGTTGAGAGTCTGCCTGCCAGTGCAGGGCACATGGGTTCGAGCCCTGGTCTGGGAGGATCCCACATGCCGCAGAGCGGCTGGGCCCGTGAGCCACAGTTGCTGAGCCTGCGCGTCTGGAGCCTGTGCTCTGCAACAAGAGAGGCCACGATGGTGAGAGGCCCGCGCACCGCGACGAAGAGTGGCCCCCGCTTGCCACAACTAGAGAAAGCCCTAGCACAGAAACGAAGAACCAACACAGCCATAAATAAATAAATAAATAAAATTAAACTTAAAAAAAAGAATAAACACAAGGAAATATAAAATGCAATTAACAAAATTAAAATACATTTTAGACATTGTAAAGGTCAGGATTAACACTAGAGCAAATCCTATAACTGATGGTGTAAGACAAACATAAAAAGCTCATCTAGGAAAAAAGCAGCAGCAACAACAATGGTTAATTTTTACTGAGCGGTTCTTCTGCACCCGGCATCCAGCTCACATGCTTTTAACTACCCAGCTGCCACAACCATATGTCAAAGCTACATGTAGGAAATACCTACAGCCACAGGTATTTCAATGTCTGGAAAAGACGTGGGTTGTCTAAAAAAGGCATCTCATTGTATTAACGTATCACATCACTGATCTCTTTCCGGAACTTTCCACCTATCAGTAAAGTCTAGAAACTGGTAATCAGGGAAACAGCAAAGACCGGAGGAACTGTTGTAATCCAACCCACAGGATGATATTCACACCTCAACATGCTATGAAAAGACATACACAGAACACTGGCTCATGATTAGAACTTCAGCAACTCAGTTTGGCTGGCCCACTTTCTAAATGTAATGGAATGTTAAAAAGAATTGTATCTGTGGATATATTGGTCTGGCATTATTGGTCTGGCACTCTTTACTTTATCTCTTAGTTCAATTACAGTAGCCAAAAGGACTTTCTTCCACATTTAAATTGGAAGTAGGAAATGGGACAATGAAGGACACCAGACTGGGGATAGTACAAGGCAACAAATGTCAAAGAAGGTTAAAAAAAACATTAAGAGGTTTTAATCATTGCTATGGACTGAACTGTGTCCCCTTTTGAGGTGGGGGGTACTATATTGGAGATAAGATCTTTAAGGAAGTGTGATTAAATGAGGTCATAAGAACGGAGCCCTGATTAGATAAAACTAGTGTCCTTATAAAAGAGGAAGAGACACCAGAGAGCTCTTTCTCTGTGTCATATGAGGACACAGCAAGAAGGCAGCAGTCTGCAAGCCAGAAAGAGAGCTCTCACCAGAAACCAAACCTGCCAGAACCCTGATCTTGGATTTTCTAGCCCTTAGAACTATGAGAAAATACATTTCTGTTATTTAAGCCATCCAATCTATGTAATTTGACTAAGGCAGCCTGAGGAGACTAAGACAATTATCTAACTTTAATAAATTTAAATTTAAGACACAATTATCTTAAGATTTTTAAATAGTGAATGTTAACTCTCTCATAGGAAAAAAATAAAACCTAAACAAACTTGCAGCTTTCTCTTCTCAGATATTTTCTTTGTTTCTAGTCTGTTCTCTCTTCTCCAGTATCCTTTTCTGATAACTCTAAATCCTAGGTAGAGTTAAGATACTAGACACGTAGAGAAATTGAGATGCTTTTGACAGGAATTAAGCATTGATTTCTTTGTAATATTTTTACTTGTCCTTGGTGAGTGAAAACACTTCCATATATCCACCAGGGGGCATCTACATCATCTTTCTAAACTGTCCAAGTTGTCTGCATATGAGTTCTCCCAGGATACCTCTTGAGTTCCTTTCAGCTTTTCTTCACCCAAATCAGAGGACTTCAGTTAACTGGGATTTTCATTTAACCTTCTAATTCGGATTTAGCTCCAGATCCTTCTTTAACTATCCAATATTTTTTCCCTAAATATTTTTGCCTCCCTTGCAGATTATGACTTTTATGTCACAGTGTGTGTACATGTGTTGTGGATTTCAGAGCATGCGTTTGTTTAAATATTGGAAAAATGTCATTAGTAACAATTTATAACTTCTGTTCACATTTTATATTAAGAATATTTTTTAAATCCTTAAAAGTAGGGGTAATATAAGTAGATATCTGATAAAATATTGCAAAAGAAATCTTACTACGTTTATGAATTCCTAACTTGGGTGTCCAAATAAATTCATTTTTTAAAGCAATCATCCTATGGAAATGATTTGTTTCAGCCTTAAAATATTCAGAAAATTATATTTGAACTTAGAAACCATTTGGACAATGCTTTTTTTCTTAATATAGACTTGATATGACTTGATCATAATGAAACTGTGCTATAATAAATAGCCATCCAGAAAAATTCAGATCCCTGCCAACCCTATAGGAGGTTGGCATAGCAAGTAGTCTGAGTCATAATTTTATCTGCATCAGCAAAGGCAACAGGGGCAATGTCTAAAAAGGAATAATTTATCAAGGCCAGATCTTCATTATACTTCTGCTTGGGGGGAAAATTCCAAAGCTCAAGAATTATCATCCAAGTCATTTTGTAAAATCATAGCTATGCTGTGTAAGGAAGTCTTTGATGAGCTACGAATCTTACCTAAAGGGGGCTGAATTTCTTTGAAATATTAGATAATGTTTACCTACTGAATCTAAACATTCATGATAGCTTTAATAGATTTATTTTTAGGAAAAAAAGCCTCAAGTCCCATGCTTCATCTCTTGCTGGAAGCGAGTAATGGAAGATCCACGTTTAAGCTCAAAAGCAATGAAGGACTTACTAAAGGTACTGATTTACCCAATTCATTCATTCATTCAACAGTATGTACTGAGTGTCCAATTTTTCAAATTACTTTGTTGAAACTGGGAATACAGAGGTGAAAAAGTATAGGCCTTGCAACTTCTGCCAGGAATTATTAAAAAGTTATAACAAGCAATAAATGCTATCAAGGAAACTTTTTTTAAATTAAGGAGTACATGGCATAGCCTGATGGCTGGGAGAGCCTCTTTGTGAAAGTGACACGTAAGCTGAAATTTAGGATAAGTAAGGGGGAAGAGGGACTGTGGGGAAAGGGAACAAAGTGGCTGGTGGGAACAATTTTCAAAGAGTTCCCTCAGTGGTACAAGGATAAAGAAGACCAATAACTTTCCTTGTCAGTTAAAATTTGAGATACCTTGAGGATGTTCTAAAATCTTCCTTTTCTTTTCTTTTACATTTTTTTGAAATAGACTGTTTAGGCAATGCTTCCCATTCAGGGGCTACTCTAAATAATTAATGTCTGATATTAGCACTTGCCAGACAGAAATCTTGAATCTTTATCAACATCTCTACAATGCATTGAGCACTTACTATGGACCAAGCACTACACTACATGGTTTTCACAAATAACCTCACACACCATCTACAACCACCCAGGAAATAGTATTAATATTCTCATTTTTCCAATGAGGACACTGAAGCCTAAGAAAGTTGGGTACTTCTCCTAAGGTCAGACAGTTAAAATGGGTTAGAGTCATGATTTGCATCCCAAACTAACAATTTTAGCCACTTCAGGAAGCTCCTTACAACAGCAAATATGTTAATTTGCTATGTTAAAAAGCTACACTAATGGGATTAAAAGAAAGCAAAAAAAGAATTTACCTGAAAAATGTCCACACAACCCAAACCAGATTAAGTGACATTTACGAACAGCTTGGTTTTTCAGATTTGGATTTTAGTTACATTTATTTAGTTTCTATTATAAGGTAAATACTGTACTACTGTTTGGTCCACATTATCCCATGAAAAATCTTCCTCTGATTAATCCTTCCTTTCCAGTATCTGTAAATATTGTAGAGTTTTTATGAACTGTTCTTGCTCCTGTTTTTCTTGATATTCGTTCAATTTCTTTGGTGCTTAGTTGTCATAATGTGCTTATGGATATGACTTTGTATCCCATATAACTTCTACATTCAGGCCTAAATAAATATTTATAAATAGGTCCACATTTAGATGATTTATTTTACAGAAAATTTTATCTTAACCACAAATGTAATCTAGCTGTGCAAAGTTTCTTTTTTAATTGAAGAAAACTTCTCTTCAGGTTGTTTGAAAAATGAACCAGCATCACCACTCAAAATATGCATCTTCCATATGATAAACACATTTTTATGAAGTTCTTCTACAAGAAGGAAGCTGTACCCCAGCTTCCTTCCACAGACCTCCCCTTAAGTCTGAATATAGAATTTTCAAAAGATGTTTACAAAATTACTACTCAAATATATGGAAAAACTAAAACATCCCCCCACCATGCATAGGAAACTGCAATTTCAACTTTAATTGTAACCCAGGGAAGATATCAACATAAGCACTAGCTCTAGTTTCTGACTTGAAAATGATTCTTCAAACATGTATCTACAAATAATTAAAGTTAATGAAGTTCAGCAATGCATGCGCCAAATTACATATAAAGTTAATGTGTGTACACATGTGTATGTAGCAGAAAAGTACTCATTAAGCACCTATTGTATATGCTCTTATATTTTAAAAATCAATCCCGTTCCCTAGTCTTTACAAATGGAAACACAGTCAATTGGTCATGAAGCATATGTTGAATTATCCTATTAACACAATTCATTACAAATCTCCATCCATAGTAAAACAGCATATTAAGTCAGCAGAAGAAATTGATATTCTACCACACCAGTTGTCAAACCGACAACCCCCTAAACAGCTGAAGCCATTTTGATTTTCTCCAGGAAATAATTTGACTTGTCCTGAGGAGTAAGTGCCATGCTATCAGCTGTAGTTTCCAACGAGGCATTAGCAAAACCATTCGACATTTAATAAGGCTCTCGTGCTGAAACAGCTGTTCCTCCAAAGTGAAAATTTTAAAACTCTCTCTGAGCCTAGATAATTTTACTTGAGCTAGAAAATAAGGTATTAGACTCTTTTGCATGTTCTACCACTTTACGACAAGAAAGGAAATTTTGCACTTCAGTAAAGGCAGATTGCAAATTTAGCAGGAATTAAACCAGTAGCTGAGTTGCAATTTATGGCAAATGGCTCATCAGCACATTAATGTATATCACCAACGTAACCACTTCAGCCAAGCAGGCCAGAAACTAAGACACAAGTATCTGGTAGGCAGGAAGAGAAATGTGCCCTCTATAGACACCTATAATATGAATCCTAAAACCAAAAGCTACCAAATATCTATCTTCATTTTCATCCTTATTGGCAGTATATTGGTAGTTAAAAACCAGTGTCAGAACCATAGGTTCTAAAATCAGGCAGATTCAAGCTTTGGCCTCTGCTAAATCCTAGCTGTGTGATCTTGGGGAAGTTACTTAGCCTCTCTGTGCTATGTATTTCTCCTGGGTAAAATGAGGATAATAATGATAACTACTCAGAGTTATTGATGAATTAGTATTCATAAAGTCCTTAACACCCTACCTGAAGCACAGTAAGTGATCAATACTTGTTAAATATTATTTTGATATTGTTATCCATAGTCTAAGACAAAAATGTAGATAGTCACTGTGAAATAAAATATTATAATAGAAGTTTCCATTATTTCTATACTCAGATATTCATTGTATTTTTTCAACAGAACTAAGTGTTAAATTAATACTGTAACTATCCACCTCAGAAAATGTTGGGAATGTGTGGGAACCCTACATTTTGTGCTCTCTTCAAAATTCATCTTACTTTCTATTCCTAGGTGAAAATAATTAGCTCCACTCCTTGCAGCAATAATAAGAACTAGCTAAAACCCAACTTGCCCAAATCTGCCAACTGTAGGAAGAGATAATTGAGGATTCCTATTTAAGAGGTTTCCTTCTAGGCTGATGGATATTTGAAGAGAGCATAAAATCAACAATCCTGTGCATATTGTTCTACTTAATCATATTAGCAATTTAAAAAATATTGGCACTTTCTCAACATCTAACATACCAAAATTTTTCTCATATCACAAAGAAGGAAATGAAAATATCAAGTCCCACAACTCCTTAACCTTTGATCCCTTCCAGCTGCCACTCTTTCTATCACTGCAGGTTTAGGGAAAAATTGTCTACACTTAATGTTTCCACTTCTTCACCTGTCATTTACTCTTCAACCCATTGTTATTTTATTGCCCTTCCCATCTTTCCCTTGGAACTCTTTGTGGATTAATCCAGTAGACACTTTTTAAAATCTGCGTTGTACATACTGTCTTGGCAGCATCTAACACTGCTTATCACTTCTTCCTTCTTTAAATTGGTCCTATAAATTCCATAATCTAGGTACGTTCCCCTTACCCTTCTCAGTCTCCAGTGTGGAATGCTCTTCCTCTACCCAATCCTAAATTGTCACCTTTCCACAGGGTTCAACTCTCAGACATCTCTGTTTTTTCAGTCTTCAGGTAAATAAATAAACCTGTCCAGTGGCTTAGGTTACCATCTTTATATCAATATTTTAAAATCAATGTCTGCTTCCCAAATTTTTCTCCAACCTGAAGACCCATATCTCCAGCAGGACATGTACTAGGGGCATAACAAACTTTTAATTCATTCATTCATTCATTCATTTGATTAGTCAACAAATATTTATTGAGTGCCTATTTGTATGTCAGGCACTGTTCTTGGCTCTGGTGATACAAAAGTAGGGGAAGGCTTCCCTCGTGGCGCAGTGGTTAAGAATCCGCCTGCCAATGCAGGGGACACGGGTTTGATCCCTGGTCCGGGATGATCCCACATGCTGCAGAACGACTAAGCCCGTGAGCCACCCCTACTTAACCCCGTGAGCCTAGAGCCCGTGCTCTGCAACAAGAGAAGCCACCGCAATGAGAAGCCTGCGCACCACAAGGAAGAGTAGCCCCTGCTCACCACAACTAGAGAAAGCCCGCGTGCAGCAACAGACCCGATGCAGCCAAAAATGAATAAATAAATAGATTAATTAAAAAAAAAGGTGGGGGGAAAGCCCCAAATTCTTAACCTTAAGGAACCCTCTTGACCAAAGTCAAATCTATGTACAAATTTATTCATATCCAATGAACCCAATACATTTATCCAAACAAACATGCTAGATCTTAGAGACTAGCACATGCTCCAGTTAGCTTTGCAAGCCACAAAACTTCAATGATTCTTGCCTCCTTCTGCCTTATTCTTTTCCATCCAGCTTCCTCAGTATTTTTCCAATCTTCCTATTTTTCTTCAAAGCCATGGAAAGGCATTCAACATTTCTCACTTAGCTACTCAGAGGCTATTAAAGTTCTCAGACCTCATATCCTTATGAACATTCCCTCTCTCTACTCTCTATTATGTGTAAAATAATATTTACACAGTGTAACACCAATAATGCCACTTCCTTGTTTAAAGTCTTTCAGTTGGCACGCTATTGTTTTTCTAAACACACACACACCTACATGACGTAACATTCTACATGACTTGGATCCTGCTTTCCAGTCCAGCTACATCTCCCCTTTACTCCCAAACCCTCCTCTTAACCACTCTGGGTACCCTAGTGTAGCATATGCTATGAGTGCCTGGTCTGTATTCATTTGGTTTACCCAGACATCACTCCAGACAGGCTGATGTCTTACCATCTTTTTCTCCCCTAAGGGGAGCTCTGTCTACAGGAGCTTGACTGGAATGGGAGAGAGGGTTTGACCAGAAGTAGAAGAAAGTTAACATCTCCTGAATAAACCTAATCAACCAGAGATAAGAGTTGATAAGTAAGTACCTCAACTTCTCTGCCACCCAACGGGACAATTCTGAGGTGGGTTCCACACGTATTCTGGGAGAGCCTCTGGCGCGATGAGCACACAGTGGTAAATCTGCTCATTAGGAACACTTTATTGGATTGTCTTCCTTGCCATCTCACTTTCCTCACAGTGATCTTGGGATCAGTTCAAATATAAATTGCTTGCACACAAATCCTTGCAACGAAGTCTGCTTTGGGGGAACCCAATTAAAATACCTGTGTTCTAGCCAGGATGTCTTCGTTTAGTTCTACAAGAATGAGCTGTGTTGTCTTGCCTCAGGGTCTTGTCACATCCTCTTCTCACTCCCTATCTTCTATCACCTTTGCCTCCCTTTTGTGTTTTCTGAGATAGTACTTAGCCATTGCTTCCTCTGAGCAGTTTAACCTGACAGCCCCTCCACCCTCATCAGAATCTCCCACCACAGAGACGCTAATCTGGACTGTGACATCTTCACACGGTATCCTATGCTTCTTCCTAGCCTAGCATCCAGCACGCTGCGTGAGTGCCCCTCCCAACTGTGAGTTTCTTTAGGGCTGCAACACTGCCTTACCAGTTTCCTCTCCCCACTGACCAGCACAGTACCAAAAACTAAGAAGCATTCAATCAAAATAAGTCCAATGACTAAATAATATTTAAGTAAGTGATGAGTAAACTGTATTGAAATAAATCAACAACAAAATCATTCACTCCTGTACACTCAAAACAGCAAAAATGAGTCTCACACAATGTGTCCCTAGAGATAGGTAGTTGGCAAAGCTATATAGCCAAAAGCAGCCCATTTAAATCCACTTGAAAACCAGATGACAGTCATTTATTCTATCCAGATTATACTTCCTGGGCCACTACAGTAGTTAATGGACTGTTTAATGAGTCAATCCTGGAATATTAACTGATAACCAGAATTAAATGTCTTTCCTCTCCCATTTCATGCATTTGCCTGTTGAAAAGTATGGCTGAATGATCGTTATGGAGCAAAAGAGAGTCACCTCCCGGATCTAGCCCCACCTTCTCCGTGCCCTCCGTTGCCACACAGGAAATGCATGAGGGCCATGGGCACCAAGCTGCCCCTCTGGGAGCAAAGTGATGAGGTCGTAAGCCACTCTTTCTTCAAACTGCTTGAAACACGGAGCCAGTAGCTGAAATAGCTTGTTTAACAAGGACTGGATTTTTCCTCTCAATCACAGTTCTAAAGCTATCAGTTATTGAAAAGCTGATTTTCAAAGCACACACTAGAACAGCTTTTCTGTACAGCTGCAATGCTATTTAAATCTTCCATGAATATATCCACAAACCCAAGAAAATTCTAAGCTAAAATATTGCTCTTAGAGAGGACATAGTAAAATAAGACCCTAGGGAGGAAAAATCCAGGAAGCGAAATCTGGTCGTTAATTTTAATACTGAAATTATAAAATCAGCCATATGGCTTCGACTCCTCAGAGCTAGAACACCTGAAATCACTATTTAGAATAGTCAGTCTGGGAGGCTTCTTTTGTGAGGCTCTTTGGTGGACATTGTCTCTTTCACAGTCATTCTTTTATAGGTCTCAGAAATGTGGATAAATGCCTCAGCTTCTGCTGTGATGAGGCTGGGAGTGGATGTAGAATAAGCAGGAAAGGCCATGCTTTGGAGACACTAAACAGATTAATGAAAGGCAAGATCATCCTTGGAAAGAACTGACTCTTGAATCCAGGCTTCTATTCCACAGTGAATCTCAAGTCCTTTTCTCCAGCACTACTGTGGAAGGATTCCCAGGAGCCCATTGGTAACACTGGCAACACCGAGGTCATGCTTTAATCTCACCTCACCAGCCGTTTCATTCTCCTGCTGTGATCAAGCGGTCCCACTGCAACCATGTGGGCTGCCTTTGTAGCATCCTATAATGCTGATACTTCTTTGAATTTCATCAAGGTGGAAACTTTTAGACTCTAGCCAGCTATACTGCAGTCTGAATTTCCTTCATTTAAGACATTCATTCTCATCAAATTACCTACCAAATGAAATTATATTGAGCATGAGTCGCTATCATAAATATTTTGGAGCCATTCACTTGGAAGCTGGCGATGAAAACAAGTTGACTGTACCTAGGAAAATTCACCAAAATCACTGACCAAAGAAAAGCCATGATGAGAACTGTTCTGTGCCCCATCAAATATCGTGCAGCCGTGTGGTTCATTTCTGCTCTCCCTTGGCTCCGATATAATAGGCTCTCCAGGCCGGGGCTAAATGAATGTTTTCTAAATTATTGATTCACTTCAAATAAAGAACTACCACAATATCCCATGGATATGACAAGATGACGGTAAGACATAAGGCAAAGGGTCCATGTAGCCTCAATACCCAGCACAATGCCTGGCACAAATTCGACACTCGACAAATATTTGTTGAATGAGTAAACAAATGAACGTGCATAAGCTGACGTCCTAATGTTTCTGAAAGACCTACTACACTCCAGGGCATTGAAAGTTCCACACAAATGTCTGGAGTCATCATTTGACCACAAAGCATGAATAAAAAGCTCAGCAGGGCCAAAGCAAATTTGGATCTCATCCATATTCTAAAGCACTGTGGAATTAATAAATGAAAATTTAATGCCATTTTGAGTTCTGGTTCTGTAGTGAAAGCCTGCTGGCCCCTCGGTTTTAAAATACTTTCTCAGCATACTAAAATCAGAACTCTTTTTCTCACGTTGTTCTTTCCTTTGTTTCCATAGGAAACAGTGACTTCCAGGCATCCAAGATGACACAACATAGACTGCCAAATTGCATGCCACCCTGCAGTTGCCAAGGAGATAATGTATGTCATTCCTACAAATAACATGTTGCTCATGCCTTCATTTCCTTTATCTAGCTTTTTAAGATATTCTTCGCCTGAACTGAATTCAGATAATGTTCACTGTGAACTGATGGAAACATTTCCTTTTTTAAAAATGTATTTACCCCACTCCCCCAAGGCACTTGATCATACCACACACACTGTCTGTGGAAGGTCTGAGCATATTTTATGGCGATTTTGGAACAAGTGATTCAGCAGTTTTCACCAAAAAAAAAAAAAAAAAAGCCTCCTGAATTCTGTCTGCTTGCATTCTAAGTAAAGGTCCAATTAAATCCACACCTGGTACTAACATATTCCAGTTTAAAATGGCCTACCACAAAAGCAGCTGCACTCCATTGAATTTACATGGGAAGGAAGGGGAGGAAAGGAGTAAGCAAGCAAAAAAGGAAAAGATGGAAGGAAGGAAGGAAGGAAGGAGGGAGGGAGGGAGGAGATTGGGGAAACTCATGTTGATTGAGCATCTGCAGTATACCAGATTAAACATCTGTAAGATGAACAAAGAGAATTAGAGAAATTTGAGATCTTGGCTGACATCATCTCATTAGCAGGAGGAAGAGTCAGTATTTGACTTGAGTATGTCTGACTTAAAAGATGTGTTTTCCAGCCACCTAGTGCTGCATAACAAATCACCCCAAATGATCATGGCTTTAAACAATGGCAATCATTTTAACACCATCTTTCGTGGGTTTGGAGGTTGGCTGGACTCAGCTAGGCAGTTCTCATTCATTCAGCGTCTCTCATGTGGTTTCAGTCAAAGCAGCTGGTACTAGAGTCACCTCCCTCACATGCCTGGCCATTGATGCTGGGACTGTCAGCCGGAATACCCTACTTGTGGTCTCTGTATGTGGCCTGGGCTTCCTTACAGCATGGTGACTGGATCCAAGAAAGCAGTCCTGAGTCGCCAGCCTCACAGTCATAAAGCACTACTTCTACTGTGGTCATAGGTCCACCCAGGTTCAAGGGTGAGGGAACAAAGAGTCCGCCATACATTGTAAGAAATGCATATGGAATGGATAGCCTGTAGCAGGGGTGGGGTGGGGGTGGGGTTCTCATTGCAGCCGTCTTGAAAAATGATTTCTGGCACAACACAATTTTCGCAATATTCATTAATTTCTTAAAAAGCCCGGGAGCCAGGCTTCACAGGCTCTTTCTCTCTGCTTGGTGGAGTAATTAGGGAGGGAACAGTTAAAATGATCAGTCTAAAAAGAGGACTGGAGCAACTTTTAATGTTAGCTTGCTGAATTACTGAAAAAAAAAAAACAACAAAACTGAACACTGAAATTAAACTTTGGAATGAGTTTCTGATTAAATTTTTGTCCTTAACAGAGAGTCCCTTTTTACTCATGCATTGTCAGCTTTCGAAGCATTCTGGTATCATAAAAACTAGCTTTGCACTAAAACTAAATATATTGTGGTATATGCATATAGGTTGGCACTATGCAGTATACCAAAAAGTGCTTTTACCTAATTTAGCTTTTTGGTTCTTTTTGGTACCTGGATAACTGGGATTTTCCGACCTGAATTACAGGTATATCTGCTCAGCATGGAGAGCGCATATGTGGAAACGGCAGCGCAGGTATATGTGCTCAGCATGGGGAGCGCATACGTGGAAACGGCAGCGCAGGTATATGTGCTCAGCATGGGGAGCGCATACGTGGAAACGGCAGCGCAGGTGTATCTGCTCAGCATGGGGAGCGCATACGTGGAAACGGCAGCGCAGGTGTATCTGCTCAGCATGGGGAGCGCATACGTGGAAATGGCAGCGCAGGTGTATCTGCTCAGCATGGGGAGCGCATACGTGGAAACGGCAGCGCAGGTGTATCTGCTCAGCATGGGGAGCGCATATGTGGAAATGGTAGCATCGAATGAATTGTTACAAGGGGTAACATAGTCCACTTGGACATATGTTCTTGTCATCTTAATCTATCATCTACCATCAATATATCAGCAGGCTTCTGGCTAATGTCTTTATCATCTCAGCACCCTTTAAAATTGTTCTAGTAGTGAACCTAGCTGGGGCCTAGGCCGTGAACACATCTGGCTGATCTGAAACAGCCATAAGACCGCCACTCAACTTCCAAATTGTACTTGAACCATTAAAATAATCACACTTGTTTATCCTTTGGAAACCTATCAAACTATTATCATAAATAAAGAGAACCTCAGCCAGAAAATAGGATATTAATGACATGAAGAAAGAACACCACGGAGTAAACACAATAATCAGATTGCAGAAAGCATTCAAACTGGGGAAGCACATTATGGTGAGCTAGTGAAAAAACAACAACAAATTCTGTCTCATTGCTTGCCTTGCTGAGAGTGTATGATTGTGCTAGCTCTACTGTGCTGGCAGATTGGCCTGGAATAAACATATACAATGTTCATATTTAATGTAGCTATTGCTGAGATGAACAGCTCTATAACGAGTCAGGTTATACTACTCAGTGCAAAATCAGGTCTATCCGGCAGAATCTCAGAATCCCAAATAACAGCAGTGTTCTATCCAGAATGTGACAACTGGATTTGTACCTCTCTTCCCAGTACAAGTCCAGCATGTATTCTCATTCAGGCCAACATATATGCTGAAACTTTAGGATTTCCTCGATTAGTGCTTCACAGAAAAAAACCCTAAAAATTGAAGTGCTTAGGTAATACACAAAGCAGAGCCCAGCAAGTAACACAGAAGAAGAGATATCTTATTGAGTATTTCTCTTCTAACTTTTATACTTCTGATTTCACCCTACATATTTCTGCCCCAAATTTTACATCTTTATGTATCTTTTTTTTTCCAAAATGAGGAAGACACTCCAATAATAAAATCTCTGAGAATAAAGCAACAGTATCTAACTGTTTTACATTATAGAACAATTGGCCCGTACTTTACACAAACAATGAAGATTTGAGATCCTTTTTACTCCTCTGTTTTCTTCAATTTTATGAGTCTTGGAAGTTAGACACTAAGATTTTACATAACTTAGATGCTCTAATTTCTAATACTGTGAGTGGCTAGTTCCACTTAATGGCTACAGAATGACTGGATAGTAACCAGGTAGTTAACTGTAGCAAATAATTATCTCAGATTGCCTCATGAGGTTCTGAAATTCCCTATGGATTGTAATTTTAACCTTTGACTCCATTTTAGCGTGCATATTACAGTCATATACATTCAGATTGTTATCTGGAAAACATTTAACTGAAATACTTTAGCAAATTTTCAGTGCTAGAGGAAGACTTTTGCTCCATCATTAGGGTAACCATACACTCCATTGGTCAAGCCAGGATATTTTGTCCAGAACAAATGTTTACTGGTAGGTCAACAGGCAGAAACTTGCATAGTTACAGGCAAAGAGAGCGTCAATCTATCCATCATACATTAATGAAAAAAATAACAAAAATTTCCAATTTGCTAGGAACTTGAAGATCACATAGAAAATAATTGCATGTTCCATTTAAAAAATGATTTTTAAATCATCCCAAATTCTATCTAATTTGATGCTTCAATACATGTCTTTAAAGTATATGCAGTAATGAGTTTGATAAAATAAATCTGGCTATGGTACAAACCCACTGCAAATGTGCAAAAATGAGTGATTTATGGAGTTTTGAAAGATGAATGCAATTCAACAAATAAACACTGTGGAAAAATAAGAGAAAAAGAGCTTAAATATTGAAAGCTACTAAAGGAGAGAGTCTTTTTTTTTAATAAAAAAAAAAAAACAGGATTCACCCTATACAATCTCCTATTTTTATGAATTGCTTAGGGATACTAATATAACTTTCTGTCAGTAGATCAAGTCTCCATTGACCCATAATCTATTTCTGTCCTGAAATGTATTCTTGTTCTGTGGATAATAGGTAACCTCCTTGGTGCCATTTTTAGATCAGCCCGTTGGCAAACATTAAGCAGAAAGCATGTTAACATTTTTCAGGATCAGCTAAGGCTTTAGCAAAGTGGGTTTCTTGCTTGCAGAAGCAGCAAGAATGAGCTCAGCACACAGGAAAGTGCCTGTTGAAGCTCCTCTGGCTTCAAGTCAAAATTAAATAAACAAACCAACAAAACAATCCTACTGAGAGCATTAAGATGCCCACAGAGGATGTGCCCCCATCAGGCACCAGGAGTACAGCTCCAAAGTTTTGACATTCTCAGCTCCAAAATCAATCTTTGTCTTGAAAACAAATAAACTAATAAATTTAAAATGCTAATCACTATAATCACTAGCACCATTTCTTACTAATTACCTGTTTTGCTGTCAAAAAGAGGCAGCTGATAAAGGAAATTAAAAGTCAGATCTTGGCCTCATCTTCACTTCAAAAGACCAGTTTTGACTTTCTAAAAATTGTTTTTAACCAGCAAAAATGGTGTTTTTACATGGTTCAACCAAATAAAACCTGGCTTTTCTCAAAACAAATCACAGGCTCATTGCTTCATGGAATCCCAAAGCTCTGTGTGGGCCTCAAAAATAAAAACACAGTGCTGGAATGGGTTTATGGGAGTTTTCTCTGTTATTGTTGTCATTTAGGACTTCTCTTTCCGGTCATTATTATTAGTAGTAATATTTTACAGAGACCACATTGCATTCATTCCTTTATTCATTGACTCAGTCAACAAATATTGGAGGGGCATCTATTGGGTGTCAGGCTCTGTGTTAAGCATTGGTCTTATAGTTTGTATTCTTCAAATTGCTCTCTTTTAAAATAAAAATCTGTTCAACAGACTAATAATCCCAGATATACACAAGTGTTCATAGTTGGATAAGCTGGAGACAATAATACACTCATTTTGTAAATGAAGAGTTGACTTTCTGCTCTTTGGATACAGAGTTCTCACCACCTTTTGCCAAGAAATGTTGGAAATGTTAATCCTCAAGTGCCAACAACCTGGTCAAAGAAAAAGTGCAGATGTGCTAAATGGTGGGCGTCCTTCTCATTCCCTACCTCCCTCCCTTTATCTAAAATTTTCATGGTACAATTTTTTACTTTCAAGTGACCCCTCGATATCTACATTAAACTGATTGGACTTGGTAAAAACTTTTTAGGGAAGCAAAAATAGAAAGCATTCACAGGGAAACTAACCCCCAACCTCATCTTCACACCCCCATTGTCCTCTTTGAATCCCCTAAAGACAGACTTTTCTCTGACTATGGAACCTATAACTGTTTTCAATTAGCCAAACAAAAAGTAAATAAAAGTAAGTAAAGAAGTCTCCTTTAGCCAAACTACTCCCAAAAGAGAGAGAGTTTGAGAGAGAAGCTAAATTCACAGGACTACATCATTAGGGAGTCATGACGCTGGAGAGACTAAAGAAATGCCCATGCTAGTTGTCTATATGAAGACAGTAGATTTTAAAAATTAAAGTCAAAGTTCAAGAAAGAGCTAATGAAGGAGAAAGAATAGAATCCTACAGAATATCTAAGCAAGAGGAATGTGAAAATTCAGGCTCACAAATAAAAGCAGCAAAAGAGACATTGTGAAAGAAAATGATGTATTATTCAAAGTTAGGCAGGGTAAGAATCTCTTGGAAGGTGAGATACTAGAAAATATTAAGAAAAACACACCATGCCATACAATCTGAGTAGAAAATGCCCTCTCCTTAAATTGACCAAAATACATAATAATTTCCTTCTGCCAAAGACATTTTTATGCATAATATCCTCTGATTTATTTAAATGAAATGAAATAAGTAATACCCGAACTGATGCATCTTGAAACTTCTAAATTATCTGAGGCTGAGAGAAAAGCTGGAGATTTAGCGATGTATATTATGTTGTGGGAAAATTAGCCCCTCAAAATAGCAAAAGGGAAATTGGCAGCTTAGCCAAATAAACCAGAAGGAATGAATAATCTCACTCAGTAGCTTAGGGAAGAGAACTTGCTGGAAAATATAGCTAAACATTGAGGGAATTTGTTTCAAGTGTCTGTATATTTTTGAAGCTGACTGAATTTTTTTCCCCTCTAAAAAGAAGTGCTGGCCCACTCACATTGCTAACACAGAAAAAGATCACCAAATTAATAATAATTCGAAACACCATTAAGAAAAAATTTTAATAACAAAAATTTCACCTGGGGAAACGTACAGTTCCTTCATATATTGCTATCCCTGACAATTGAGCATCTATCTCAGTTATAGGAGGAATGAAACCAATCAGTAGGTGTTTCTTGAGCAACTGCTAGATTCTTAGCAAATTTGTGCCAGGTGTGCTGGAGAAGGAACAGAGTAAATGGAAAAGTAATAAAAATGCCAACAATGTGGTAAAAGTTTATTAATTGTATAGCAATTCTACAGTGATCCTCAAGCTAGCTCATAAAAATCACAAACCAAACTAATGATATTTATAGTAATGAGTTGGCTTATTTCCTTGCTACTCTGCTTTGTCTGCTGACCATCAGTAAAATACACCTCACTGCCAGGCTGAGTTCTCCTACCAGCCCTTCCCAAAGTTCAGCACAGTTTTTACATCTCTCGGTGCCTACAGAATACCTATTCCTCTTGATTATTTACATCAATATACTGTCACCTGACATAGTATAAATTCATTTAGGGCAAAAACTATCTTTTGAAATTCTTTAAAATTTTTCTCACCACCTTTACAACAGAATTCTTTTGAACATATGTTGTAAATAAATATTGTTGATTGAATATATTAATGCATGTCAGATCGGTTATTTCAAGACAAAAATAAAAGAAATTCTTTTTAACATTTTTAGATGTTTAAAATGTCCAAAAATTGGGAAAACTATGGATTGGTCTACAGTCAAAATGACCTCAATCAATTGGTGATTTTTAGCCTTGAGAAAATCCACATATATTTTATGCAAAACTAGAAGTTTGGAGAGTGTGGCTAATTTTCTGAGACTTTGGCTTCTATGTAAGCTGAACCACCAGCTAAGGGATAGGGCTTGTTTATAAATGGGGTAGAGTTTTATAGTACAGCTTACACTTTCAACAATGTGAACATTAAGACAACCTTCAGAAAAATGAGGAATGGGCTGGGGAGTGAGTGTGTGAGGGCAGGCACAGCAGAGGGTCAGCAGTGTGGGATGAGGTTACAATGGAGGGGCGGCAATTTCTAGGGGCTGTAAACCTAGACTTTGGAGCCAGACCATCTGGGTTTAAATCTTGGTTCAGTTACTTAGGAGGTGTGTGATTGGACAAATCACTTAGGCCGCTCTGTGCCTCAATTAGTCATCTATAAAACAGGATGAAAATGGGACAGGATTGCTATGCCAATTATATAAGTGAATATATGTAAAATAGTTAAAATACTCTCTGGTGCATACTAAACACAGGATCAGTTGACGCTCTTATTGCTGTTGGAACAGTATGGATTTTTGCTGTGTAGGTGAGCATAAAATAATCTGAATATTTAATTTGACCTGTCTCAGTGAACCCAAAAAGAACCATCCTCGCTAGAATCCATTCTTATGAAAGTAAGCATATGTTAAAGAGTATAAAGCAAGCTGGCATTAGTTATAGATAGTGGATGAGTTTGTAGTAACAGGTTTTTAAATTAGAAGGGAATTTGGATATAATCTTGCTTAACTTTGTCATCTAACAGAGAAATTCAAACTCAAATACTGGGTTGTGCGATCAAAGCTACACTGGAAAACTGAGAGTAGAGACAAAATCCCTTGATGCCTGCCTGTTTTCTCCAGGTGAGAGACAGCACGGTGCATCTGAAAGTGTCCAAAACACTTCACCAAGGCTCAGTGTCCTCAACCATAAAACTATGTGTATAACAACACAACTCATCTCAGGGTGTATTGTGGAGATTAGAGATAACACATGTAAAGCAACTCGCACCATATATATATATGGCACATAGAAGACAATAAATAAATAACAATGATGATGATGATGGTGACAAGCTACCTCCCCCAATCTATGTACTATGTAAATACGCTTCACAGCTTCTTCCTTTGTCATGATATTTGTAAACACAGAATACATGAAAATAAATGGACAAGTTTACTATTAATCTATATCTATATCACACACACACACACACACTCCTAAACTGTGTTATACTAGGTTTACAAGATGCCTTACTACTTCCTTGAACACTAGCAGTACATCAAGCCTTCCTGATGCAGCATTGAAATTATGGCATTTCCCCTTCTGGAGGAGAAAATAGCCATTCAATTATGATGCTAATGTTGGCATTTTTCTTCCCGTGTGATGTTACTACCAACAATTACCAAGATATGCACAATATTGCTTGAATAAGCTACTAAATTTGATCGTTTCTCCTCCCTTTGTCATTTTAAACGACATCCCTTACCTTGTCACTTTTTGCATTTCAAAGGCTAATTTGAAGTCTCAAATTAACTCTCTGATGTAATTTATCATGACCCTCTCTACCTCTCCTTCATAGCATTTTTCACATTTATCATTATTTAACTATTTGAAGTTAATTGTTGAATGTCAACCTCCCCACTACCCTCAGAGTATTCCCAGCCTACTGACACTTGATAGGTATTCCATAAAAGAAGCCATAAATAAAATAGGTTCCCAGTATGTAATTGGATATATAGATCTGTATTTCAGCACATACGTCTAAGGTAGCAGTGAATATTTGAGAGTAAGATTATACTACTATAAGCATGCCTGAAGTATTCTAAAACGAAGATTCAGACCATACTTCTATATACTACATATAGTCACTTACAAGATTAATAACCTGTCTCCTTCACTAGACTAAGTGCCCAGGTTTTGTCTTCTTTGAATCCTCAGTGCCTTGCATGGTGACTAGTATATAGTAGTTGCTCAGTAAACACTTGTTAAATTACTACCTGAGATTTGCTCTCTTGCCTTAGCAAAATGACGATTTCTCACAAATCAGCATGTGACACATAACAAAACTACCATATGAAAAATATGGTTGGAAATGAAACATAATTCTGATATTCTTGACACTTAAATCGCCCAGTTTAATAATTGTGCAATTAAACAATTACTCATTGCCTAAAGAGCATTACTAACTACAGAACATTCTGTACTGAAAAAGGTATGGCTTCCGGGAGGTACAATTTATATGATTCAAAGAATGTCATTAAACTTCTGTCACCAACACACCGAAATGTCAAGTGAACTGACAATACTTCATCATGTCCTTGTTCAAACTGCCAAGGAAAGAGATTTTAAACTAAGTTAAGAAAGAGAGAAATAAGGATAAATGGAAAAATGAAAGTTTTTTGCATGTTAGCTTAAACTATTTAAAGCACAGCATTTCTAAGAGGAGTTTTGAGAATGATTGAAATGAAAATCTGAAACTGGCCTAGTTTGTAGAGCCTGTTAAAAGGGAATGAAGCTTGTGTATTACCATTTACGGGGATATCACTGTATTTAACACTGGTGTCAAAGGCACTGATACCTGTGTAAGTGAGGTGACTAAAATGACCCAAGGACAACAAACTATGCTTTTCTCATAATGCATAGCTGCACTTGTAGATTTACAGAGGCTTTTTGTTTTGCTTTCTTTTGTTCTTCAAAGTGTCGTCCTCAGTTCCCTGTTGTTGTCCACTAGCAAAGTCCAACTGCTGACAAGTGTGTCTCAGAATGAGTAGTTGCTGTTCTCAATCCTCACAGTGACCCAGCTCTAGCTCACTACTTAACGTCCACCTAATGTTCACATTTACAGAAGAATTTTACATAAAATACAAATGTTTTTGGAAATTGTTGATAAATAATTGGTTTTTAGAGGCCCCACATTTCCTATTGTTCAATTCCTATAGTTGGCTCATTATAATAAACAACTGTGACTATTAAACACTGTGCTATGGGCTGTATGGGACGACAGAATGAAGCCATAACCAATTTTACTAAGAAGCTCACCATCTAGGTAGGTAAATAGAGCAATCACATATGAAACAATGTATGCAAAATACTTCGGGATATTATAAGTGATAAATTATGTGAGGCAGACTTTAAATGTTGAAGATGCTTAAGGAAATAAAGGATAATAATAATCACAGCTACAGTAATCATCAGGGAAATGCAAATCAAAACCACAATGAGACATCACCTCACACTTGTCAGATGGCTATCATCAAAAAGACCACAAATGACAAATGCTGAAGAGGGTGTGGAGAAAAGGGAACCCTGTACACTGTTGGTGGGAATATAAATTGGTGCAGCCACTATGGAAAACAGTATGGATGTTCCTCAAAAAACTAAAAACAGAGTTACCATATGATCCAGCAATCTGCTCCTGAGTGTATTTCCAAAGAAAACAAAAACATTAATTTGAAAAGATACATGCACCCCAACGTTCATAGCAGCTCTATTTACAGTTGCCATGATATGGAAGCAACCTATGTGTCCATCAATAGATGAATGGATTAAAAAGATGTGGTATACATATACAATGAAATACTACTTACCCATAAAAAGAATGTTGCCATTTGCAGCAACATGGATGGATCTGGAGGGTATTATGCTTAGTGAAATAAGTCATACAGAGAAAGACAAAACTTTATGGTATCACTTATATGTGGAATCTAAAATATAAAACAAATGAATGAGGGACTTCCCTGATGGTCCAGTGGTAAAGAATCCGCCTTCCAATGCAGGGGACGCGGATTCGATCACTGGTCAGGGAACTAAGATCCCACATGCTACGGGGCAACTAAGCCCGTATGCGCCAAAACTATTGAGCTCACACACCTCAACAAGAGAGCCAGCATGCCGCAAACTACAGAACCCACGCGCCCTGGAGCCTGTGTGCCACAACTAGAGAGAAACCCGAGCAGACCGTGCGCCTTAATGAAAAGATCCTGCATGCCTCAACAAAGATCCCATGTGCCACAACTAAGACCCAATGCAGCCAAAAAAAATAAGGAAAATAAATAAATAAAATAAATATTTTTTAAAAAACAAATGAATGAATAGAACAAAATAGAAACAGACTCACAGGTATAGAGAACAAACTAGTGGTTACCAGTAGGGAGAGGGAAGCAGGGAGGGGCAAGATGAGGGTAGGGGATTAAGAGATACAAACTACTATGTATAAAATAAGTAAGCTACAAGGATGTATTGTACAAAACAGGGAATATAGCCATTATATTATAATAACTTTAAATGGAGTATAATCTATAAAAATGTTCAATCACTGTTTGTACAAATGAAACTAATATAATATAGTAAATCAACTGTACTTTAAAAAAATAATAATCACAGCTATTATTTACTTGGTACTAAGCACTGTACCATGTACTTTACATGCAGGATGTAATTTAATCTTCATTATCAGTCTCTCTGGCAGATTCTATTATTATTTTGTAGATGTGGATACTTGACACCATATCCTTGGCATCCTTAAGTTCTATCAAATTGATCCTCATCTGGGAAATAGGGCTAGAGTTTGACTTTGAAGGATGGATAGTAAAGAAGGAGATTCTCATGAGTACAGTTGAATTATTGAATCCAAGGTGTATCTTGAATTGTTTATATTTCTTTTTTGTATCATCTTTTTCTTAAAGACTCTAAGCAGAGCAAATAGCTCTTTAATTTTACAAATACCCTTGTAAGAATCTATGAACGCTTTAATATTGAGAAGTCCATGAAGAATAGTTACAGTAAAATGGAAATAGACAAAGAAATTAGGTAGATGGGAAAGGAAAGGTGCACAGTGGAGAAATACGCACTTGTAGTTCGAAAAAAGTAAGTCATCGTTTTCATGGAATAGAAGAAAATGTCCCACTCTGGAAATTTCCACGTGTCTAAACGCGAACTAATTAGCTTCTTCATTAAACGTGCTTCACTGCTCTATTCTATTTGGTCTACCATTTCTAGTTGTGTTATCTTGATTACATCACTTAACAACTTCAAGACTTAGAGCGGTGGGATAGGGAGGATGGGAGGGAGACGCAAGAGGGAGGAGATATGGAGATATATGTATATGTATAGCTGATTCACTTTGTTATAAAGCAGAAACTAACACACCATTGTAAAGCAATTATACTCCAATAAAGATATTAAAAAAAAGATTCAGTTTCTTCATCTATAAAATAGTTACTGTGAGCTTGAAATTAAGTAGCACATGTAAAGCATATCACATAGTACCTGACACAATTTAAAAGTCCAAGTAATTGTAGTCATTATATCATTGGATTTTTTCACAACATACAACATGCATACATTAATGTATACTTTCTGACTGAACAAGGGCTACAGAATATATTTTCAAGTAAGTTTTAAGTATGATTTTATTAAGAAATCTCCACGTTTTATTTTATAGTTATTTATTTTCCAAATCATCCTATTAATCCAAATCACCTGAGTCAGTGAGCGAGTAGGTACTCTAAGAAGTAGTAAGGGTATGGAAGGATAGAACTGCAAGACTAGAGCTCAACTTAAATATTGGAAGGACAGAGTCAAAGGCAGAATTACGGTGATGTTGAGCAGAAGCAAAACAGCTGCTTTGCCTCCTGAGATGCCTAAAGACATACTCAAGCTGCCCATAGCTGCTCTTAGAGTCTTCCAGTTGGCCTTTTCTCCTTGCTTCATGAATATTCCATAAACCAAAAGCTTTCCAATTCCCAAGAAATAAAAATGGTCACCATAAACCTCTGTCAGGCCATTAACAGTCCATAGGTCACATATGGTGACAATGAATCAAACCACTAGTGAGCTAACACAAAGGACTATTGAATTATCAAGTATTGTGCAGACTGAAGACAATTTCAAATGAGGCGTTTAAACACAGTTTAAACAAAGCAGCATCATTCAAATTAGCAAATAGCCATACAAGTTGGAACACATATTAGAATAAGCAAATTTCAGCTGTCTGATTAGAATCTCTACTGAAACTCCAAACTTCATAAGATTATTAGAATATTTCCTTCCAGTAACATGTTTTAAAATTTTGCTCTTAACACACTTTTTCCCCATCTTGATTTCCTTCTCCCTATTTATCTATATATATTTTTTTCTCTCTTTCTCTCTCCCTTCCTCAATTTTAATGTGTTCTCAATCTTCAAAGTTGAACTATTCAATGACAACTGACACTCCCAAGCCAGCTGTGCTCTGGCAGCAATATGTACTCTGGAGGATGCGTGGGCCAACCCATTAATCACTGTCCGTAGAACATAGATATTCTTCAGGAAACTGCTGTGGCAATCTAAGTTACGATACATATATGGTTACACACTGTAGAGGACATGAAACATATGATGAATATTTTGATGAGATTTATTATAAACTCCTTCTCAACCCTTAAATACTATGACTCTATGCCCTTCACAAACAAATTTCATCTTCTTAATCTTGATTATGCCATTTGCACCCAGCATGTATGTGGCCCATGCTGCCAAGAGTGGGCTTAGCCAACTGGATGCACTCAACCTACCACTCGCCAGTGATGCTGTAGTAGTCAAGAGATATGTTTCAAGGAACTATTGGTTCTCATCCCACCTTTGGAAATTCTGCAGAATGGTTTTTTGCTGATTAAGAGGTACTTTCAAGTATTTATACTATTATAACACTAGTGCAAGGAGCCTCTTCACCTTGCAAAAATGAAAAGGGAACTACATCAACTCATTATAAACAGAAAAAAAAATTATATATAAAATATTTCCAAATGCAGAATCTTTAGACTTGAGCAATCCTGGGGTTGGGGGGAGTTAACAGCTACATGGAAGAGTCAGTATATGTTATAATTTCAACAATATTAGAAAATCGTAAGTTACAATATATCATTTTAAAACTTAAAGATAACCACTGGTTATATAATAATATGATATATAGCTTCCAAAGTACATGAGAAAAGAGAAAATAGGAAAATTTAGCAATAAAAATATACTACAAAAGTTAATATTAAGAAAGAATTAAAAAAAAATAATAAAATCAGATCAAATAGAATTCAAGGGGCATTATATGGAATCTCCCCAAAAAGGTTATTTTATGATTAAATTAATAGATTGATATGAAAATAGAGCTGTTATAAATCTTTACATGTTGAATATCGAAGCATCAAAATGCATAAAACAAAAATAGTTAAAATGCAAAACGCACTAACAGAATCTCATAATATTTGTGGGAGAATTTTTCATAACTTTCTTGGTATTTGAAAGATCAAGAGTGACTTATTAAGAGGGTGAAATAATAATGTTTTAGGTAAAATTAACTGAATAACTAACAGTCAACTCCTTTAAATTGCCATCAAACATTTATAAGCTTTTAGCATAACTCAGGGCACAATGAAAATATCAACAACATTCAAATTTGTACAAGTAACATTTCTGAACATAAAGTGATACAACGAAAAATACAATGGAGACAAATAAACAAAATCCCACTTGGAAACTTTAACGTTATCTTCCAAATAATTCTGAGCTTGTAGAGAAAAATAGCAGTATAACTACAGAATACTTAGCAAATAATTATAATAATATAACATATCAAAAGTTATGAATTGGCTAATGCCATATGCAAAGCAAATCTCATTGCAATAACGGAAACTTTATTATTAAATAAGAAACAGTGAAAATAAATTAATAAGAACTAAACTCAAGAAGCTAAAAAAGAGTAACAACATTAACCTGCAGAAAGATGAAATTAAAATAAATCTTGTCAGTAATTAGAAAAAAAAGTAAAGTAAACAAGTAAATACAAGATAATTTTTTTAAAGGGAGAGTAAATAGAATTCTTCTACCAAGGCCTCAACACAACAAAGCAAAGCAAATGAAATAACAGTAAAAGGCAGAAAGGGCATAAAATTACCTATGGGGAATTGGAAAGGGAATAAAACTGTAGATAATCAGGGGTTTCTTTTTTGACTGAAAATAGTATACAAAATTCATTCTAATAATTTTGAAACTCTTGTTGAAACTGATTCCTTTAGAGGAAAATGTAAGCTATCCAAACTTACTTAATGGAAGGACAATAATTTTCCTATCTGCTCACATGCCATTCTTAGAGAACCAGTGTCCAGAGCCCTGTGGGAGGAGAGCTATAAACTGTAGGAGCCTTAACAGTTAATCCTTGCCAGGTTAAATCCCTAACCTAATTGTTCTACTGTCATCTTCTATGGCAGGATTTCCCTGCCTGCCTGGTCTCTGAACTGAATCCCACCCCTGTCACAAGGCCCCAGCACTTCCTTCCCACTTTGGTGCTTCAGCACTGTCATAGCACTATCACCATCTAACACACCTAAGTGTTTTACTATATATGTTTTTAAATTGTCTGTCCCTCTACACACTGAAAGATAAGCTATATAGAGTAAGATATTTGTCATGGGGCTTTGGATACCCTTGCTTTTCAGACCAGAAACAGTGTCTGGCTCATAGTTGGTACTAAACGTCTGTTTGTTAAATGAGTGAAAAAAAAGGATGAATGCGTGTATGAATAATTAAGGGAATGAGTTATCACCTATAGAGAATAAAGTTGATGACTTATATATATTTTGATTTGGGCACATGTAGACAAAAGGAGTTTTAGACTACCATTTGTGGTAACCACAATAAGGTTGTGCATGTGACCACAGACATTTTGTTGATTCAAGGAGGAAGTCAAGTAGAGTGAGAAAAAGAGACAGAGAGCAGAGTATCAGAGGAAGAGGAGGAGGGAGAGGATGTAGAGAAGGAAGAGGAGGAGAGGAAAGAAGGGACGGCTGTTAGCTTTCTCATTTTCATGAGGATCTTGCTAGTTTTGTACAACTGGCCTCCATGAGGAAGAAGTCACTTTTTAATTTTTTTAATCACAGAATCACTTATGTGCCCAATGTAAATTACAGTAGCTCTCATTAGGCTTTCATATCCTTTTAGATATGTCTCTTTAGGACAAGAATTCTCAGTCTTGGATGTGCATAACCTACAACTATGGGTCTTCTTATTTATTGGTTTTGTTTTCTTCTTCCATACAAGGGCACAGCCCCATGGGATCATTCTCATGTGCAGCTATGTTAAGAACTGCTGCTTTACTTTGTTCAATGAACTCTACTGAGATGCCTTTCCAATCCACTTAAGGGTATCCACAGGTTGCTTTTAAGTGCATACATAAGATTTTGCCCCTCTCTATAAAAATTTTTTAATCCTGAAAAGAACTTTCAGACAACTAGCCGTGTACCTCAAGCTCATCCAGAGCTGTTTAACTTTTAAGCCACTAATCACAGTTTTAAAGTTTAAATGCATGATTATCCTTTAATATTTTTCTGGATTTTTAAATGACTTACAAATTGTCATTGGGATCTTCAACTTCTTAGCTTTTCCCCAGCAATGCAAATTTGACCAAGACGCTGAAATCTTAAACTAAAGGATATTAAGTCAAATACCTGCAGAGGTGCTTCAGGATGCTTTTCTCTCAGCACTGGAGCAGCTGGAATTTCCTGGGGAGCTTTTGATGTCTTCCTTTTGGCTTTCTCCATTTGAACATTGGTAAAGTAGTTGACAGCAGCAAACTCAATAAGGGCCGAAAACACAAAAGCAAAGCAGACAGCTATGAACCAATCCATGGCAGTCGCATAGGACACTTTGGGCAAAGAATGCCGTGCACTGATGCTCAGTGTGGTCATGGTGAGGACTGTGGTTATTCCTTCAAAGCAAAACAGCAAAGAGACAAAATACTTTATGGTTACTTCAATGCAAAAAAACAAACAAAAAGACCTGGAAATTTGGTGGGGTGAGGGTAACAAAGTTTACAATAACTCAAACCAAACCATCTTTGATGTAAGATTCCAGTCATAGTGGTTCAGTGAAATTGGCACAGGCTTTGGAGTGAGAGACAGATATGGTTCAAATCCTGGCTCTTCTAATCATTGGCTCAGTGTGAGTTGGATTAAGTTAGGAAAACTCACTGGTTTCATTTGATACCCACTTATTGGGTTTACAATGAAGATTAAAAGTATGTAAGGCACCTAACATATATTGGGTTGATGTTAGTACCTGGGCCAATGTACCTGAGAAACTCAACACACACCTAACAGGAAGTGTGACTCACTGAAGCACTGACTCTCAACCAGGAGTGGGAAGATGGTAGCAATGAAAATTGAAGCATCAGAATTCCTGGGGTAGGCATGGCCCACTGCTGTTGAGAATCTCTATCAGAAAAAGCACAAGTTATATGTATTTATAGTCTTTACCTGAATATTACTTATTGAATTAAAATAATAAATTTACTAGTTGTAAAATAGCTTAATTTATATAAAACAACATAGGTATACTCCTGAGAAATAGACTTCTAGAATAATTTGGCTTTAAAAATATTGGACATCTACTGGCCATCAGTTTCTGGTTGGCAGGAAAATATTGGCAACAAGAATAGAGGTACTTCTCACACATCAATAGGCTTCTGAAGCATATCATCTCCAGAAAAGCCTTCTCCTCAGCCTGGGAAAAAAGTCAGTCCCCATTCTCAATGGAAGAATTCCACTTGCCACTGAAACTACAGAGAAATGCATTACGTAAGGATGCTAATATTTGCACAATTGTCCCTTTCTGAATCTTTGTCTCTCTGTGTACCTAATCCATGTTACGTAGTTAAGCTTGGAAATTTACATGGAGATTTACCATATCCATTTAAACTCATTCTATGTAATGCCTAGGAAATCTCTTGAATTGACACACCCAGGTGTTTGGGGATGGTGTTGATGACAACGATAACAATGATGAAGGCATAAACTATATCCAGTCCATGCCAATCCGTAGCTGAAAGCCAAATAACACATGGTAAACTGAAAAAATAGTGAGTCCCATGCAATAATAAAAGAATAATAATATTTTGATGTAGGGAGAAATAATATTGTCTTCTCAACTCAGCACTTAATTATGTTCTGCCTTGTATTGTTCCCTAATTGTTCCATTTGTGTGAGCTTTGTTTCCACTACTTGATTGAGCATAGACTTCTTAAGGGCAGAATGTCTAACACTGCTTCAGGATTTACCATATTTCACGTAGTGCCGAGCACATGATAAATGCACTGTAAATAAAAATACGTTTTTCAGCTCTTCACCAATCCATTTTCTTTCTAGTCCCTTCTGAATTGTCAATGTTTAGAACATGAAAAATTAGAGCAATTGTGTAGCTTCTGAGCTATGGATCTTTCAAAAACATTCCATAAACTATACAGAGGAAGAAAGTTGAGAATTTGGTTGCATTCCCTTTAAAAAATTTCTCATGCTATTTTTAGCATTTTATTAGTCAAAAACAGATTTTAAAATGTGTTTATTCAGTCAAATATATAAATACCTAAATACCTATGAAAATGCAATCTTGTGAATTTAGTAGACTTTGTTTCAAAAAGAGACCTCAGGACTTTTAGGCCTCTATTTTAAATCTCAGGAAAATGGCACCATTCCCATGCTCATTGTGAGATATGTGAATAAACCCTAAATTAATTCTGAAAAATTTTAGCTACAAAATTTAAGATATATCAAAGTTTTTCTTCTTATTCATAACAACTTAAGTTTAATGGCCTATTAAGAATTCAAAAATGTTCTACAACTTTATTAAGCATGTTTCCTCTAATAGCATAGAAATTGTGCTGAAAGCACTTGAAAATATAAAATGAATAGTTTAGTGTAAATAAGAATACTGCTCAGAACTCAGAAAATTTCACAGAGACCATACTGTGATAATCAGAAAGGAAACTGAAACTCAAATATAAGCAACTTAAGATTCTCCATGTTGCTTTGAACATTTTTTTTGGTAATAGAACGATTTCTCCTGAGGACCAGAAGTAGTGGTCTTCCTCTTCTCCTGCAGTATGAGAAGAAATTCCATTATTAATGCTAAGTAAGCAGAATATTAATTCAATTATTGAGCCATGAATCCAAAAATTACTTTCTGAATGTTAAGGAGCGTGGATCACCAGGTTGATGAAGATGTTAAATAATGTATGGACATCAACGCAAAAACATTGGATATGTGGCCGCTTTCCATCTCTCTTTCATTGTCTAGGGTAAACTTGATTCTAAAGTTTGTAGAAAGCCCCTTCAGATATTATGGCTCCTATTTTATGACTGTTGGCAAAATTAGGAAAGTAACTGGCATAAACAATTGGCTGAGTGTTTGAAGTTGCCATCCCTTTAGACATTAAAAAGTTTCTCTGCCTGGAGTTCAAATTTAAGAAAGCACTAGCACAACAGGAATGGGCTTATTACACCTGTTTTTAGGTGGAACATTTGCTTAAATAAACACCAACACAATAGCAAACAGATGCCAGCTTTTCAGATAAGAAGCCATGCTTCCTCTGCATCGAGGAAGATAGTACATCCGTAACCACATCTACCTTGGAAGCACTTTAATAACCATGGAATTTTTTTGACACGTTCAAGTACTGACGCCAGTTCCTGTTTTTAGAGTGCTGAATATGCACCATATTGGTTGGCCCAGAAGCTGGAAGAGGACATGTACGAGTAGGCTAAGACTGTACACAAGAGTGAATTTTTGGCTAGCCACTCCTAGAAAATGAACTAGTAATGATGTACATATGCCAGCTGGCATTTACTCAGATTTCATGTTTTACTATACTGGAATAATTAGAAAACTTAGAGGCATACAACTTTAGAGATAGAAGTCCTTTCCAGAGAATTTAGCACACTCTACTTCTCATATTTACACTGATATTTGTTTGTTTTGTTTTTGCATGATCTTGAAAGACACCCCTGATCCAGAAAATTCTCTCTTTGAGTGAAGAGGAAAATGAGAATTAGGAAAGATAAATACTAGACCAGAATTAATTGTTTTACCTGAATCTCAAATGAAAGAGTGCTTACGTGCCCGCAAATACTGAAAACTTAACTTCCTTAAGAAAATATCATTGAAAGCATCAATAAACAATTTAATAATTACCATTCTGACACATCTTAGGTCTTAAAAGACTTAATTATTGGGCATAATTTCCCTGGTCAATCAAAACCAATATCTTGGTACAAGAGCACAATCAGAAAGGAACAAATGGAAAAAGCTACCCACAAAGTATCCTCAGCACACAGCCATACAGTTTCACTCAGCAGCTCTGGAATTCTCCACAAGCCCCCATGTCCCCAGACCCCCTGTAAAGAAAGAAAGGCAGAGCAGAAATGGGAGAGTTCTCAAAGTTAGGCAGAAATTGTCTTGGGTCTATCGCTTAAATATATGACTTTATACAAGTTTCTTAATCTCTTTGAGTCTATATCCTTAGCCATATGAAATTAATAATGCCTACCTTGCTGAGTTATTGTGAAGATTAAATAAGATGACCCCTATCAGTACATGGCAAATCTTATCATCATTATTGTTAATGTTACCAGTATCCTTACCATATGCTACTTAATTTCCTTACAGTATCTTATCTGGATAGGAAATGTTGGGTGGGCAATATAATATATAATCAATGCTATCTCTCCCCATACCACTGGAAGTTTCTATTATTTGGGGACAAATGGGACAAAACAGTGGCTATGGATTTATAATCAACCAAGAAAGCATTCAAAGCTTATCAACCAATCACAATAACTAGAAAATATGGAGAACATTCACATTATAGTATCAAGCAGTGATTCTCAAATGAGGGAGATGGCAGCGTGAACTGTCATAGTAATCAATGACACTAAAAATAGTATTTACTGTGTGGTAGGCATTGTTCCAAGGGCTTTATCCAAATTAACACATTGGGGGCTTCCCTGGTGGCACAGCGGTTAAGAATCCATCTGCCAATGCAGGGGACACGGGTTCGATCCCTGGTCCGGGAAGATCCCACATGCCGCGGAGCAACTAAGCCCGTGTGCCACAACTACTGAGCCTGTGCTCTAGAGCCCGCTCACCACAACTACTGAAGTCCGCATGCCTTAGAGCCCACACGCCACAACTACTGAGCCCATGCGCCGCAACTACTGAAGCCCGGGCGCCAAGAGCTCGTGCTCCACAACAAGAGAAGCCAACGCATTGAAAAGCCTGAGCACCACAACGAAGAGTAGCCCCAGCTCACCACAACTAGAGAAAGTCCGTGCGCAGCAACAAAGACCCAACACAGCCAAAAATAAATAAAAATTTTAAAAAAAGCAAAAAATCCCAAAATAAACAAAAACAAAAACAAATTAACTCATTGAGTCCTCCTAGCAACACTATGTAGTAGCAACAATGTATCCTGTTGTAACACATGAGGAAACAGGCAGAAATAACTCACTGAAGGTTCACAGCTAATAAGTGGTAGACTTTGGGGTTACAACTTTTGTCTCTCTCCAGAGTCTGCACTTTTGACATGACTACCTCTTAATCAAAGGCATCATTAATGGGTCAATATTATCTGTTCTAGAAATTATTTAGGAACATAGAAAAAAGATGGTATATGTGTAAAAGTAATTTTATTTTCAATGATGATAGTTCCTGAAATATTAATATTTTCTCTACGAGGAAAAGTTAAGGGACTTTGATCTGGTTCTCAGCCTCAGCAGATACTTCCTGCCCAGTCAGGCTGCCTCTGGACATGATGTGTAGACCCAAGGTTAATTGAGCGCTCACTGCACTCAATGAGAGAATGGACATCAAGCATTTAGCAGATTAATCCCTTGTCGGCAACATGAATGGACCTAGAGATTATCATACTAAGTGAAGTAAGCCAGACGGAGAAAGAAAAATATCATAGGATATCACTTACATGTGGAATGTAAACAATGATACAAGTGAACTTATTTACAAAACAGAAACAGACTCACAGATATAGAAAAGAAACTTATGGTTACCAAAGAGGAAAGTCGGGGGAGGAATAAATTAGGAGTTTGGGATTAATATATACATGCTACTATATATAAAATAAACAACAAGGACCTACTTATAGCACAGGGGACAATACTCAATATTTTGTAATAACCTCGGAGGGAAAAGAATATGAAAAAGAATATACATATATGTGTATGTATATATATATATATATATATATATATATATATATATATATATATATGACTGAGTCACTTTGCTGTACACCTGAAACTAACACAACACTGCAAATAAAATGTATTTCATTTTTAAAAAAAGCATTTAGCAGAGTGTCTGGCATTACATAATAATGCATATTTTCTTTTAAATCAGTTAATAATCAAGGAAACCAGGTCATAACAAAATAAATCTCCCCTACGCAATAGAGCATATGGGAAAGAGTAACTAATATGTGCTAAGTGCTCCATATACCCTGTAATGAGTACCACACATAATTCTAAATCTTTACTAGTCTATGAAGGAGAGATGTGTTATCACAATTTTATGGATGGAGAAAATAAGTGGCAGATGTGGGTTTTAAAACCTGACCTATTGGAGTCCAAAGCTTAGATGTGTTTTTTTCTCTTTCATTTTCACACCTATTTTTAATAGCTAAAATTTACTCAACACTTGCAATGAACCCTCGCAACTCTACGAAGTAGGTAGTGCCATAACACCTGTTCACTGCCTTCGTGAGGTCACACCCTACCCCCAGCACTGACCTCCTCTAAGAGTATCCCTGGTAGGATTCCAAAACCTTCTTGAGTGAACCTAAAGGGGTGGGGGAGGGTGTCCGTGGCAAACACCCCACATTCAGGTCCACTGAGAACACTAAGATGCCCTTATATCAGAAGTTCTCTAAATGGATCAGGGGTGGGATGAGAAGTTCCCATTCTCTCCAGTTCCTTCTCACCAGCATCCCTTCAGCTATTGTGTGATGAGGGATATTATACCACGGCTTCTATTTGGCTTTCTACCAAGTAGAAAAAGCAAAGGGAAATTGGCATCTCTTGTGAGGACTATGCCTCCATTCCAGAGCAATTCTGATCATTTTCATCCCATAACTGAATGCTTTTGCCACTCACAATCAATAGAAAAAGAATAGAGAGATACGTTAAATTAAATAAATATCATTATAACTAATTTTAATATTTAAAAGCAAGACTGATATGCAAAAGGCTTATTTTCAGCTATAAAAATTTAAAACTCAGGTGTTCTGGACTTCATATGGTTAAGAATATGATATATAGGAAGCCACTGTAAAAACAAAAAGAATAAAATGTGTAGTATTCTGAAAAAAAAGATGTAGGTAGAATATAATAATGAGCTAATAAACTAAGCATATAATACTTCCAATTCCATGCATTTAAACCATTTGCCTTTTGTTCCTCTTCATTAAAAGGCAAATTATTCTAAGGTTTTCAAATTCATTCATCCATGACTTTTATTTGTTTTACTTTAAGCTCCCAATGCATTTCATTTCAACACATAGATATGATTTTTAATTCAATTACACAGCATTAAGCTAGGAACCCAAGAACATCACCCAAAGTGAAATTATATTCAGATTCACACTTGGTCTTCACCTGCTAGTTCTCAATAAAGGAAATCTGGTGGAGCCCAAAGGGAGGTATGGACTGCCCATATCCTCTCAAGCTTTATTACTTTGTATTGGCTGATAAAAATGAAACCTTATGTGATTCTTTACTTAGCACAGCCAGATATATTACTGTTTAATATTTTGTTAGAGATGATATCTAAAGGTTATTCCCATGATCAAAATGTAAGGTGGACAAAAATACCCAAGAAATGATTATAATTACCGAATACAGTCCTAGCTGGAACTGATTCCTTATTTATCCAGAATGAAACTTGAGAAAGAATTACTGTCATAATACATGGAATGTACGTCTGAATCATAAAATAACCCATCTTCCGTCTGAGGTGAAAGTAAACCGTCATAACGATATATTCACCTGCGAATGAAACATGAGGAAAATACATTATAGGTTCTGCGGGCAATTATTCATGGCTTTATAATCATAGTTCAGACTAACAAACAGTATTCTAGGCAAAGAAAGTATCAGATTGCGTAACAACACAAGCACTGAGAAATATGTAGTTCCCAACTAGGGGGGGAATGATACTGCACGTCATTACACAGAAAAACATTTCTGTTGCATGTAGTAATTAAGCAATTTAATAAGTTGGGCTATAACTTTATAAAAATTCTTGCAGTGCTTTCTATTTTAAAGCGATTAGCCTTCATTTTCAGCATTTTCTAGAGCAGAATTTAGACCTAACTTTTATGGAAAATCACTAGAAAAAAATGAAAATACACACACACATGAAAATATAAAGCTTAATTTTAGAAAGAATTGGAATACACAGGTATACATTATATATACATATATGCTTAGGGAAAGGTTACCTTACTGTCTTAGTTTTAGGAAAGAGCTTTATTTCTAAATGTGGTATATGTGAAGAAAAATACAAAGAAACACATATAACATAGAGCCATACGTAACATCCCTGAGTTCAGGCATGTTTTAGTGGCATTTAGACAAAAACCTAAAAAAGCTAATAAGCAAATATACCATAAGATTTCTGGTAGCTTTTGATAATATTTTTAATGTTACATCTGAAAGTAACGTATTGAGAAAGTTCCTTAGGAAGCAGTAGCTTTATTCTCAGACTGTGAAGCCCAAGATTCGGAAGACTGAAATCCTCCCAAAATGTATTTTTAATCCCACTTACAGGCTGGAAAAGAAATGTCTTCAAAAAAAATATTTTTTCCTGGTGATATGTGTATGTAAGGAATAGTTTTAGAACAAGCAATAATTAGCTGTTTTTCCCCATTAAATATGACAAAAACTAAATCCTATGCTTCTTACCATTCATATCTCCAAAGCAAGTACAGACCAAGAATCATCAATAATAATCATCCATCTACTCATGTGACAGCTTTAATATACACCCTTAATATATTTTATAATTAAGCTTTATATTTTGCTTTTACTTTTGAAAAGAGGGTAGCGTAGCACCACAAAAATTGGGCGAGATTTTAAAAAAAAGATTTGGGGAAAGCACCAAAAAACAGGGAAATCCAGTGTTCAAAAATCAATGGTCAGATTTCCCGCCTCAGAATTCTGTTGAAAATAGTTTTGATATATTTGATTATTGGCTTTTGTTTCTGAATAAGAGAACCAGCTCACTTCTCACATGTCACCAACTCAGAATTTATTTTAAACTAAAACAAGATTTAAATATAAATAAAGAAAGTCTGAACTGTGATTTATGCATCAACTCTATTTCTGGAAACTTTTAGTTGTCCCCTGAAAACACAAGATATTTCAATGAAGAAGCTAGGACAAAACTCCATTGCTAATGCCAGGTAGCATATTGACTCAAATTGTTAAACATCTCACCCGTGATGGATTTGATAGTTTCACTTGATACAGTTTGCCCAATCAAGTCATACTGAACTAAGCTGGAAGACTCCTTTGGAACTTCTACTGATTTCTCAGGACCTTTTGTCCACGTATAAATCATCTCACTCTTCGGATAGGCATCTGGATGAGAGCACAGAATGTGGTTAGATTCAGAGCTCCTTTTCCATCAGCATTGATGGTCAACGATTAAGAATATTACACATGTTCAGGAAGGATGTAATAAATGAAAACAAGAATCATTATGATTTATTCAAACACGTTTAAGATTGAGAAGATTGTAGAGATTAAATAAACAGCCTTGCAACTGGGCATATTTCTTATTTTTATGCCAAAGGTTTGGAGGGGAGACTACACCTAAGGCAACTAAAATGCTATGTATGCATCAGTGCACTTGCTATGTTTCCATACTAATAGGATAAACAGTTGAAAAGCAGAACTAATAAACCCTCCAAAAGTACTGTCCAACTGCTACTCCCTTCCTTTCTAACTCACTTCCAGTATTTGACCAATATCGACTTCTTCCATTCTAATGCAGCTCTGCCAATTAGAAATGTACCAGATGCTGCCTATAATAATACGACAAAAAAAAACAAAAAGAGCAAATCCTACTGTTGAGAGAGCTCTCCAGGGGTCACCTATTCCAGACTCTGCCTCTGGGCAATACCCATGCTTTTTGGGAACCACTCTGCGGTAACAACTGGCTATGCTGTTTATAAAGCTCTCCAGGGAATGTACTTACACAACCAGTTCCACTACCGTTAAACTCTCACAATCAGAACATTTTCCCTTCCATCTTCAACAAATCCCTCCCAGCGGCAATTCAAGCCCATTTTCTATTATTTGGTGTTCAGTACAAATGGAGACCAGCTGCTTGCTTACCAGTCTACCCAGAACAGATAGCTTGGCTCACACACAAATGAATTCAGAAGGACAAAGAGGAATTGTATGCTACCCTCTGCAAACCTTCCTAAAAGGCCTAGAGCACAGTAGGTCCTCAGTGAAAGTGTTTAATTCTACAAAAGGAACTGATACCTAGGGAGACTATCTTTATAAGCGACTTTGCAAAACAAACTATAAGGCTTGTGTTGTCATTTAGCAGTATACAATTGTGTGTCAAGGTTTATCTTCTGAAGTGTATTTATGCTTAATCATACATTTAAAGTCCCAGAATGCTATGATCCTGCATGATATTTTAAATCAGATATCCTACTCTTGGTTATCTTATAACCATTCTTCCCCCTGCTTTTTCTCATGCCTATGAATTGTAAACATAGTTAAATGTTATTTTTCTCCTTCCAAAGTAATTAAGTATCTTTATTTGATAAGTATGATGGGCCTCTCTTTTCAGTTCTCAACCCCGAATCATCAGCTTCCAAGGAATAATTTCTTTATTTTATACAAACCCTGATGGAGGACCACCTATGTTCAAGTCACTCTGAAGAGTGTTCCATGAGATCTGGGGGCGGGGGGGTGGTGGATGGGTGGGAAAGGACTTTCCCTAGATTAGAGCTATCTTGGGTGAAATTTAAATTATAGCACAAATAGTTTTAAATTCTGGCCCCAGTAAGATCGACCTTTCTGTCCACATATTTTTTCTGTTTTTATCTTCTCTCATTAAATCACTGGTCAGGGAGCAAAGGACCTTCTCTAGCTTCAAGTTAGGCCAACGGAATATTGTGATTACTGGGGATTATAAAAAGAATGGTGACTGCCGAGTCTTATTAAGTTAAGCAATGAGCAATGATAACAGCAGGCAACAGTTTCACAATCAGTGAGACTAAGAATGTGAAGCAATAGTAAAAGTCAGCATCTATTTTTGGTAGATTCTGATTGAGTCAAATATTTGAGGCAGACATTCGAAGAGACGATCACATTTTGCTGCCATCTCTGAGAACGCAGCTTGGGGGGAAAGGAATTCCATATTCTGTCCTACCCATTCATTTTATCCTCTTGCCTTCACGTCCACAAAATATCCCAAATCCATCTGTCTCACATCTCTGGTACCATCCTAGTCTAAGCCACCACCATCTTTGTATCCATATTAACACATACAGCCTCCAACTCTTCTCTGCTTCTCTCTAGCATCTCTACAATCCTTTCTAGGTAGAAAAGCTGAAGTGAAATTGTGAAATGTCAATCAAAGAGTGCCACACCCCTTAGCAAATCCTTCCAAAGGTGTTCTAAAGCACTTAGAATAATATCCAAACTCCTTAATGTGGTCTATAAGGCACTATACTGTCTTGCTCTGTCTACATATCAGACCACACCTCCTACTCTGTTTTGGTCATGCTTTGGTCGCTTTTATACTAAGAGTGCTGCTTATGCTATTCTAACCTATGTCATGTCAGGAAGCCCCAAACCTTCTTCTGCTTTTTTCAAGTCTGCCATAAAGGATTCTGCTTGTAACAGAAACTATTAAATTACAAAAACAAAAAAATCATTTACACTTTCTATGTTACACCACCAACACATGGAGTTCAGAGGCCCCTAAATTTCACCACGGATCATCAACCTATTAATTATGAGTCAATCTACCTAGGCTATCTAGGTAGGCTAGGTAAGTAGAAATGTATTTTTGCTTTTTGGGGGAAAAGGGGTTGTTTTTAGTTCTTTATTTAAATATATTAGATAATAAACAGTCTCCTGTAAGTCAAACCTTGGACAGCTGTTGTCAGGGACAGTGGTTTAAATGTTGGACTATGGAAAATCATGCACATATAAAAATATCAGCTTGCGTGAGATAATCATAAATTCTAACAACATTTTTATTGTAACTTACAACTCCCAAATTTCAAAGGGCATGCATGACCATCCATGGGGAAATCCACCAATCTCATGGGACACTCTGCACTTATGGTGAGTCTATGATGGAAAAAGGCAATTAAACAAAATCAACACTTTCTTTAAAAGTAATTTAAAGATCCCTCAATGAGGAAGCAGGAAGGAAGGAAAAAAAGAAAGACAGGAAGGAAGGAAGGGAAGAAAGGAAAAAAGAGTGTTAAAAAGATAAAAAGAAAAAAAGAAAAATGACTACCTCATTGTGTATAAAATAGTGCCATTTCTCATAATTCTAAAAAGCTTATTTGGAGCTGTCATATTATGTGAGACAGATTTCTTTCCATTCCTGAAGAAAGTATCAGGAGTCCATACTTTTGTTACCATCATATTGTTCAATCTCAGAATTTCAATGGGGCCATCATATTTTAGTCTTTTGTCAATCCATGTCTGTCTGAAGAACACATCCATTGTGTATTCCTAGGGAAATTAGTTTGTGACATATTCAATCACAGATGACTACACATAAATATGCAGAAAAATGTATTAAATTCTAGCCTCTTTCCCACTCCAAAAAGACTACCCCAAATAAAAACAAATAGGAGCAAAATTTTTTAAGAAATGAATGGAGCAAAAAAGAGTGTCAGCAATTAAAGCATGTTATGTCCATCTTTATACCTTAATCTTCTACATTTGTTAGATAAATAATCATACATATTAATCATTCAAGAATAATTACTATAATTTAATAAAACCACCAGCACCAGGTAATTACGGTTGTACTTTGTTTTAAATCAAGTGGCCAAATTAGTTAATGTGTAACAAATATCACTGCATAATTAATCATAAAATTGTAGGGATCTCTTTAAGGCAAAGTAAAATATGTAAGAGAAATTTTATGACCACAGAATTTATTAACATTTGCCTAGAGTCAAGGAAAAAAGTTAAGTAGTTTCTTTGACCTGGAAACTGAAAATCTTTAATGTGAGAGAACACAACTGAATGGACAAATTTATCTTGACCAGTGCTTGATGTTCTAAGCTCTTTATGCCTGAGAGATGGAAGTGGGGGGAGGGGTAGTGAGCAATTGGGCCAACAAGGAATTCTAAATGCAGTTAGGACTACAATATAGTTTCATACCAAAACTAATTACACTCTCTAATTTTCTCCTCCTCAATAATTTTCTAACGGAAAAACATACTACATACATGTTGTACTATGGGGACTAGTAATAGAACGTTCTTTTCTTTGTTGAGAATGATTCCAAACCAAAAAATACTCAAATGTTAGAGCTGAAATTCAAGTTCAACGTCTTACTTTTGTAAACTTTTTAGGTTGTTCTTCGACTTTCTAGCTCTGTGTGATCGATTACAAAATAAATGCTAATTGCCTTCTTTTCTGCATGTTTTTTTCAAACCTCAAAAAGTACATTTAATTTCCCAAATACCTACCATTTCAACATCAGAAACAGGTCCAAAGCTAGTGACATATATGTCAGTTTTCACTTCTGTAACAGGACCTAGTAAGTATGAAGTAAATAAGTGTGAAAAAATAATTACCAATCTTATAGGCAAGGTGGGTTTGATAATTAAAAAGTAAAGACAGGTTATATATCATGTTTTTACGAGCATCTTAAATTTTCAGTGAGACAGTGCAGCTCTACAAAAAATGAAGACAAAAGAACAACAAAACCAGAAAGCAATGTTTACTTACAGTCAAAAAGAAACCCCAGTTACTTACCAGGAACCTTATTTCTTCAAAGATACATCACCCCTGGGCACTGTTACAACAGGCAGTGCAGGGAACAAAAGCTTTTAGCCTTTGTGATTTTTTTTAGTCCATCATCTGATTGGCCTTTAGTAAAGAAGTGAGCTGTTAAAAAGAGGGAACTTAACCACAAGAGTGAGGAGGAGAAAAACCATAATGGCTGTAAGGAATGCATCTTTGGCAAGTTAAGGATATTGGTAAATACCTTAAACACAAAAATGAGTCATGTCACCTTTAACAATAGGTAAAGCATCCACTGGTAATTAGGACCAAAGTCAAGCTCTCCTAAAAGTTAGATCTATTTATGCTCTACCACCTACTTGCTGTGTGATTTTGGGCAAGTTACTTAACTCCCCAACAGCAGCAACCATAATTATCAGGCAAGACTGTTGACGGAGATCAAATGAAATTGCTCCTATGAGACCCTGAACACAGTTACTCTCTCATAAAAGTACTTATCAGGTATTAGTTTCTCTTTTCTTCCAATAATGGCCACTACTGAGATTCTTTCCTACGTCTAAATAAAACTGGTTCAGGAACAAGTATATGGGTGTGCCTGGCAGAAGAGAAATGTGGGAGCATCATGACAATGGGCTGACACAGATCTTAGACAAAGGAAAGTTGCTGCAATCTGGGTTTAGCACGATGCTTAAAATCAGAAATTCTGGAGTTCAATTTTGGCTCTAACACTTTCTAATTGTGTGATCTTGGTCAAGTCACATATCATCAGAGGTAAAGGTTTTAATGACTATTAACTGAAATAATACATGTAAATCACTTGTCCCAGTCTCCAGAACATAATGTGCTCAATAATGATAGCAATTGTTATTATACATATCAATTTTAATTACTAATAAACATTTTAAATTGTTGCAATCTTTTTTTTTTTTTTTTTTACCATATTTATGCCAAAGTGGCATATTTTGAGGTGGCATTTTTTTTTTTTTAATTTATTTATTTGTGGCTGTGTTGGGTCTTCGTTTCTGTGCGAGGGCTTTCTCTAGCTGCGGTGAGCGGGGGCCACTCTTCATCGCGGTGCGCGGGCCTCTTCTTATCGTGGCCTCTCTTGTTGCGGAGCACAGGCTCCAGACGCGCAGGCTTAGTAATTGTGGCTCACGGGCCTAGTTGCTCCGCGGCATGTGGGATCTTCCCAGACCAGGGCTCGAACCCGTGTCCCCTGCATTAGCAGGCAGAGTGTCAACCACTGTGCCACCAGGGAAGCCCCAATTGTTGCAATCTTGAACATCATTTCTTAAATGATGGTTTATAACACTGTATGTCCAGGGGCTACCTATTCCATACTGGAAAGAATAACATCTGCTATCAAGATGGACTATTTCCCTTGAATAATGGTTGGGCAATTGGACTTAACGCCAAAAAAGACAAAGAACAATTGGGATAGCTTAATGCCCTAGGTCTAAAGTTACCCTCATAAAACAAATGAGAATCTCTCCCTCTATATGGTGAAGATTGAGCCACATAAAGAAAAATAGTTTGAAGGAGAAAGAAAATTCTTTTTTTGAATAAGTATCCTAAGAAAAATATATCCTTTGGAAGTATAGTGAGAGAAAAAGTAGAGATCAGGCTGATCTGCCATGAGTTTTCATTTTTAAAAAATAACACCTTTGGAAAACAGAGAGAATAAGTATGAGAAGTTAATTGAATTTTTATTTGAATGAGACATTGAAAACAACAACAACAAAAATATGATAGTAACAAGCTTATTAAAGCCAAAGTGTTTCAGGAATAGATAGGTAATCTGTGCTGAACCCTAGTAGATAGAGATTTCATTCAAAAAGATTCAAAAGTGGGAAAAATCACTCTGCTTGTTTCTTAAGGACAACTGCTAAAGTGTTAAAAACACTACTTCAGTGCAAGTCCAGACAAGGAGAGATAAGTTACTCAGAACAAATAAGGTTGAGTAGGTCCTGACAACAGGACTGTTTGATGAGAATCTTGAGAAATCCAGTTACTTTGAAGATCAATTTAGGATACTGGTTCTCAAACTTTAACTGGATCAGAATCACCTGGTAGGTTTGTTAAAGGTAGGTTTGCTGGACTCCACCCCAGACTTGCTGTTAGGTTAGGTCTAAGGTGGGGCCTGACAATTCGCATTTCTAACAAGTTCCTAGGTGATGCTGTTCACTTCAGTTCACAGAAAGCATTTATCTGTTTTCTAGAACACTATTTATTTACCAAACCATGTCCTGTAAAATATTAATACCATAGGTGTTCTATTGAAGTGGGGGAAGGGTAGGAGAGGGAGGATTTAGGCCAATCAGATTTTTCCTTATACATTTATTTTAAGGTGTGTGGGTTTATGCTAATTCTTAAGGTTACAATGATTCCATGATAATAATGAATCTTTTCAAATTCTTACATAACATACTACTTTTTCAATGATTCTTGAAAACTGCTTGGTATTTGTGACATTATTCAGTATTTGCTTTATAAGATCACAAAGGTCTTTGAGATTGAATGAGATCCTAAATACGTATAATTGGTAGAGAAATTTCATTCGGATACCCATTTAGTCAACATTTATTGTGTGACCACCTGCTGTATGCCAGGTTCCATGCTAGGCCCTGGTGATACAATGGTAAACCAGACTCACAAGTTCCCTGCCTCAGGGAGTTAACATACTACTGGGGGAGTGAAAATATAAATAATGAGGAAATGAATTAAATGGAAGAATGCTGTCATTCATAAGAAAAACAAAAGAGGCCAGTAACAGAGTGAGAGTCTGGGAAAGCCACTCTAGACTATTTAGCCACTCTTCAAAGCAGTGACTTTTAAACTGAGATCTGGATGATAATCACAAGCCTTTGGAAGAGCTGAGAGAATGCATTTCAGGTGAGGAGAACTTCAAGGGGAAAGGCTCGGACAGAGCACCTACTTCTCTGGCCATATTCTGAAAGTGGTATGTTTTAAGCAACATATTTATAATGTATGTTATTGTCACTGTTTTAAACTTGTATAAATCTTCATGTGAGAGGTTGTTATGGGCTGAATTATGTTCCTCCTAAACTCATATGTTGAAGTAGCACCTAGTACATCAGAATGAGATTATATTTTGAGATAGGGTCCTTACAAGGGGAATAAACTTAAAATGAGGTCACTAGGATGGGCCCTAATGTAATAAGACTGGTGCCCTTATAAGAAGAGGAGATTAGGACACAGAAACACACAGAAGAAAAACCACGTGAAGACACAGAGGGAAGACGGCCATCTACAAGCCAAGAAGAGAGAGTTTAGAAGAAACCAACCCTGCTGACATCTTGATCTTGGACTTCTAGCCTCCGGAATTGTGAAAAAATAAATTTGCTGTTATTTAAGCCACCCAGTCTGTGGTGCTTTGTTACGGAAGCTGAAGCAAATGAACACAGAGGTTAATCATCTGTCCTGTGTTCTTTCCCCAAGTGTTCTCCCTCTGATATGCAGTCCAGCTTTGCCTCTGTATATAGGCTGTGGTAAGAAGTTTGATTTGTATCCCGTAATCATTGGGAGGCCATCAAAGGTTTGATGTAAGGAAAATATATGATCTAAATATATGATCTGAATCACTCTGGCAGTTGTATGGACAGTGAGTTATAGGGAGGCAAGAGTAGAAGAAGGCTTTTCTAAGAGGCTGCTGGACTAGGCCAGGTGAGAGATGATGGTGTCCTGGACTAAGGATGTGGCAGTCGGGATGGAGAGTGGACAGATCAAGGGGCATGTATGTGTGGAACTGCTCTCAAGAAATGGGGTTCTTCCCAAAGAACAATAAGCAGAGATACTATTACTATTTATTTAAGGCCTACTATGTGCCAAGCAGGATACTAGCTCTTCCTATATGCTATTTCATTCAATCCTCACAACACCCTCCAGGGATGATATTTCATGAGAATTTTATGGACATGGAAACTGAGCTCACAGAGGTTAAATATTATATTCCAGAGCCAGAATTATAACCCCCTGGATTGATCTACAAAGTATGTTCTAGATTTACTATGCTAATTATATCATTAAATAATAAATCAACCATTAATTACTTACATATAATTTTCTATCTAGTACATAACATGCCATACCTACCTCTCCCATTTTGTTTCATGAGTAGTTTCTGAACTACGTTCCTGCAGCTCTTCCTATGCATTGCCCTTATTCTTACTGTAGCCTGTTTGAGTCTTTCTCTCCTTAACAGCAAAGACCAATCTTAATCCTCTTGGAAATCCCAAATGAGCATAGTGCTTTACACATACTAGGTAGTGAAAACTATGTATTTGATTGTGTTCCTAATATCATTCCAGCAGTGATTTTAAAATCTCCCCAAAGGAAAAAGTACTGGGATTCATTTGTTACATCAGTTAAGCTAAAAATATTTCCTGATTAAAGTAGAATTCGTGTTTTATTTATATTTATATCCTCTCCCTGAACAAATCCCAGGCCTTACATGTAATAGGTTTCCAATAAATCAGTTTTCAATGAATCACGGTCGCTATGCAATTAAGAATAATTCTTAGAGACGCTTCCTCTAACAATGCTGTTTAGGATGTTCAAATCAACCCTCCTAAGAGCATAATTACATAGAAAGCAGATAATTTTCAGCTTGGAAGGACTTCTCATAATTTTCTATGCATTTGTGTAACATAAAAGACATCTTTTATTTTAAAATCTTACTACTTTGCTAATAGGGAAATAGTTTTTAATCCCCCAAATATAGTGGACAGTTCCTAAGGCAAAGTGATCTTCAACAGTCTTTGAAAGAAGGAGCCAACACCACCAGGATCAAATGCAGAGGAATACTCCCACCTTATTAATGAATCTAACTTGCTTGGAAAGTGGGAAGGCAATTAACATTTCAGAAAATTTCCCACTATTTACTTCAGCTGTAGAGACCTGGACAAAAATATCACTTTTTAATTTCTTCTCCAATAATAGGATCCAATTTGCTATCACACCCAGGAAAGAGACTTAAGCAGTTCTGCAGATGCTGAAACGACTCATTCCCTGTTCTTCACATTGCCTCCCCAGCCATGCACTTGAGGAAAGATTTCTGGGTTTTCGGTCCCCTAAATCCATGCATCCAGCTACATCTTACAAAACACTATTAATGTGTCTTCCCAAATCAAGAGACCTAAAGTGCTTAAGAGGTACAGCAACAGCAAGGAATCTTAGTGAAATATTTAAATAAGGCTCTAATTCTCTTTGTCACTTACAAAATATAGAAAAACTAGCGTTCCTGCATATTAAACAGGGAACAGATGTCTACTGATATTGTTGAGAAAGCAAATAACTATAGAGCTTTATTTAGATGACCTTAAAGATTAGTGCTTCCTTTATGGTATGATCCTATCAATCCAGCTCTACTTTTTAAATATTAAAGGCATCAAATAAATGAATAAATAAAGTACTAAAAACAACACTAAAATGTGAGCCAAAGATGAAAATGCAATTCACAGAAGGAAAATTCCTGTAGGCAATAAAGATTTGAAAAGATGTTCAACCACATTAGAAATCAGAAAAATACAAATCATTTCACATTAAAATACCATTTCAAGTATATATATATATACATATATGTATATATATACACATATATATGTATGTGTGTGTATATATATATATATATATATATATATATATACACACACATATATATATTCTTTTCCAAAGTGTTGAAGGGTTTGTGGATCCTGAATCTCATATTCACTGTAAATGGGAGTTTGAATTTGTAAAACTACCATAGAAAACAGTTTGGCATTATCTCATCAAGTTGAACTCCCACTTACACTAAGATCCAGAAAAATCCATTCTTGGATATATATGCAAAAGAAACTCTTGCACATTTACAGCAGGAAATTTGGGCCAGAATATTCACAGCAACACAATCCTGGAAACAAGCAAAATGCCTATTGCCAACAGAGCAGATGAATCAGCTGGTTCCTGTGCAATGAGTGTATCACACAGCAGTCAAAATGAATGATCTATAGCAATACACAACAATAAGAATGAGTCTTAGGAATACACAATTAAGTGAAAAAAGCATCAAAAGATTGTAAATAGCATGTTCAAAACAATTAAATTTTAAAAATTTCAATTTATTAAAAAGTAAAGTTGAGCTAAAATGATAGTCAAATAAAGCTATGCAATAATTTATTTTTTTTAAAGATTTTTTTTGATGTGGACCATTTTTAAAGTCTTCATTGAATTTGTTACAATATTGCTTCTGTTTTATGTTTTGGTTTTTTGGCCACGAGGCATGTGGGATCTTAGCTCCCCAACCAGGGATCGAACCCGCACCCCCTGCATTGGACGGCGAAATCTTAACCACTGGACCGCCAGGGAAGTCCCATGCTATGCAATAATTTAAAAAGGACTCAGAATGGTGGTTACTTTGAGTGGGGAAGACAGGCAAATAGGATGAGGGAGACCATATAGCAGAGTAAGTTGTCAAGGTTTAATTATTTAAGTTGGTTTTATTTTATTATAGTAAATGAATGAAGAGATGGATAGATAAAAAGAAGGTCCACAGATATGGGGACCAATCATGGGAGTGTGTCATGAGCCACGGATTATTAATCCAGAATCCAGTTCTGTGCAGTGGAAGCTTTTTTAAAATAAATACATAAAAAAGGCCTAGACAATAAAGCAGCTATTTGTTTAATGATATACGAAATGCAAGTTGATGTATTTTTTCATATAAAAGAAAGCTAACATCCCAGTGAAATATCATCTAAATGTCCACTAAGTTATTGATAACCTATATCTAGATTTTTAGTGCTTATTTTAGGAAACAACAAATGCATTTTGCATATTCTTGCCCTAAAGAACCTGTAAATATATATTAGCACCAGTACATCTTTCTTCTTAAACTAAGAGCATAAGAAAGTAAATTTGTGTTCTGGATTCTATAGTCTCTTCTTGTCACACAGGCATCTTTCGTTCAGTTATCCCTTCCCTCCACTCAAATATTATTCTCTACTTGTCTATTTCCAGTGGTACACAAACAGCTTTAAAAAAGGCAACCTTCCCTCTTTCTCTTCTCTTTTGTATTTAAACTTCTGGGGGAAAAAAACCCTATGCTTACTGTCTGGAATTCTCTCCTTTCTATTCACTCCATCATCTATTATAATCTAGTTTTCGTGCTCAGGACCCACTAAAATTCCTTTTGTCAATATCACCAGTTTTTCCCTATCTACAGCACTTTTCCCACAAACTTTTTAAAAAATCTTATTTCTCTCATTTTTAAAAAAGCTCTCTTGATGCTACTTTTTCCTTCCATTTACCAGCCCATTTCTCTGCTCCTCTGTACAAATGCCCAGAAAGAAACTCCTCCCATTCTTTCTGGAACCCACGCAATCAGACTTTCACCTTCATCATGCCACCAAAGCTGCCCTTGTCAAACTTACTGAAAATGTAGATATTGTTAAATCTAGTGGTCCATTTTATGTTCTTATCTTTCTTTGTCTGCCAGGAGCATTAGACATAATCGACCAAACCTGCTCCACACTGCAATACTGTTTTCTTTCTTTACTTAACATCTGGTATGTACATTCTCTTTGAGGTTTTCCTCCTACCTCAAAGGTCACTACTTTTCAGTCTTCCTGGGACAGAGATTCCTCCACCTCTTTCCCCACCTCTTAACACTGGGGACTTCGGAGCTCAAAATTTGTACCTTTTCCCTATCACCATTAATTCCTTGGTGATCTCTTTAGTTTTATGGCTTTAAATACCATACGTTATTGACATACCCAGTATCCCTGAATTTCAAGCCTATCTTCACTTTACATCTAATGAGCATCTCAAACGTAACATATTCACATACAAATTGTTCAGCCACATCCCTAAGCTGCTTCTGCCACAGTCTTGGCAGCTCCATTTTTCTAGATGTTCAAGTCCCAAACTCTGGGGTGACACCTGACACCTCCCTTTTTCTCACATCCCATATTCTAGCTGTCACCAGTAGACTAGAACTTTGAAAAATAGCCAGAAACCAACCATTTCTTACAATTTTACAAACTTCTCTGCCACCAACTTGGTCAAAATGTCCATCATCTCTTGCCTGGTTGCTCCTAAAAACCTTTCTGCAGTTGCCCTTGACCCAGACTCACTGTTCCAATCCAGCAACCAAGGTGAGCCTTTGAAAATTAACCAGTTCAGGTCTCGCCCCTAATGGAATCCCTCCATTTACTTCTGATATGATTCAGAGTACAAGCAAAGTTCTCACCAGCCTGCAAAGCTTTATACTACCTCATCCTTATATCACACTGACCCTTTCTTACTCCTCAGCCCTGTTACCTTCACTGCAGCGACAATTCCATGCTTACCATGTCTGCACGTAGAGTTACTTCTAACCAGAAGACCCCACCCAAATACAGCTTATGCTCTTATGAATCATAGTTCAAATATCACTTCAGGGACTTCCCTGGTTAAGAATCTGCCTGCCAATGAAGGGGACATGGGTTCGAGCCCTGGTCCAGGAAGATCCCACATGTCGCGGAGCAACTAAGCCTGTGCGCCACAACTGCTGAGCCTGCACTCTAGAACCCACAAGCCACAACCACTAAGCCCGCGTGCCACAACTACTGAAGCCCATGCACCTAGAGCCTGTGCTCCACAACAAGAGAAGCCACTGCAATGAGAAGCCCACGCACCACAACGAAGAGTAGCCCCCACTCGCTGCAAATAGAGAAAGCCTGCACGCCCCAACGAAAACCCAAAGCAGCCAAAAATAAATAAATAAATTAATTAATTAATTAAAAAAAAACAAATATCACTTCATTCAAGTCTCTCCCTCCTAACTACTCTAGTTAAAATTGCAACCTCCTCCCCTGCTTTGTATTACTCGATAGGAGTTATCAACATCTGACATACTCTATATTTGGCTTATTACTGTTGCTCCTTTTCTGTCTCTTTCACTAGAGTATCAGCTCAGGAGGGCAGAAAACAGTGTCTCCTTTGTTCACCAGTGTATCCCCAGTGCCATCCTAGAACAGTGCCTGACGTATATTATATGATCAATGAATTTTTAAATTATTATTACAAATTTATTTTTTAATTTATTTTTGACTGCATTGGGTCTTCGTTGCTGTGCACGGGCTTTCTCTAGTTGCGTCGAGCTGGGCTACTCTTAATTGCGGCGTGCAGGCTTCTCATTGCGGTGGCTTCTCTTGTTGTGGAGCACAGGCTCTAGGCACGCGGGCTTCAGTAGTTGCAGCACGTGGGCTCAGTAGTTGTGGCTCGCAGGCTCTAGAGCGCAGGCTCAGTAGCTGTGGCACACGGGCTTAGGTGCTCTGCGGCATGTGGGATCTTCCCGGACCCGGGCTCGAACCTGTGTCCCCTGCCTTGGCAGGCGGATTCTTAACCGCCGCGCCACCAGGGAAGCCCCTCAATGAATTTTTGATGAAAGTGAATAAAATGAAATATCTCCGTGTGGCCAGTTCTTATCTTACTTAATATCTTAGAAGAACTTGAGAGGTGTCTCATCCCTCCTTCCTAAGATATTCCATTCTCTTGACTGTAACTCACACTCTCCTAGTGCCCACCTATATCACAGCCTACTCCTTTTCATTCTCCTTTGACAATTCTACGTTTTCTTCCCTTATTTCAGTTGTCAATGTTCCTTGAGGCTTGGCTGTGGGCTCTTTGCTCTTTCTATACTCTTCTCTAGACATCTATTCTCACAGCATTACGTACTGATGACCCCAGACAAGTACAATCACTAGGATGCCACACATGTATCCTAAGCTTAACATATCCAGGGATGTCTTGATTTCACCCTCCCTCCCATTACTGTTCCTCCTCCAATCCTCTCCAATTTAAATAACACTATTCTCTGTCCATTTTCTTAAAAAAATCCACGAGTCATTTTTGATTTCTCCCTTTCCTTTACCACCTATATGGAATCCATCACCAATTCTTTGCTGAATTATACCTTCAAAATATATCTCACTTTTATCCATTTATATTCATCTTTGCTACCTCTACCGTCTTATTCCAAGCTACCATTAATTTAATGGAGAGAACCAAGGAATAAAAAGTTTTTTCATTGGTCTTCTTGCTTCTAATATTGTTCCAACTTCATATCTAAGCCTTTCTTTTTCTTATGGAGCAGCCAGAGGGATCATGTTACAATCTAAGTCATACCACGTCATTCCCTCCACCTAAAAATCTCCAATGATGTCCAGGTTCATAAAAGGAAACTCCTTTACCAAAGGTTTTGTATGATCTGGCCTCTGCTAACAACTCCAAGCTAGTCCCGTGAGATTCTTCCTCTTGCTTTTTGATTCCAGGCACACTGGACACCCTTCACTGTCTAAATCTCACTAATTTATTATCTACCTTAGGATCTTGGCACTTGCTTTTTTTGCTGCCTGAGAACGACTTTTGCTTACTCGTTCCATGTCTGTCACCTTTAGGTCTTAGCCTAAAAGACTTCCTTGTCCACTGTATCTGAAATAGATCTCTCACCCAATTTATTCTAGCATCCTATTGGATTGTTCCACAGCATTGTCTTTATTTACTTTGTTATTTGTTTCCTTGTTATTTTTATCTCTCTACACTGCTTAGCCTGTATCTGATTCAGAATTATATCTTCACAACTTAACATTGTTCTTGGCACATAACAGTCTCTCACTATCTGTTAGTTCAACAAATGAATGAATGAATGAATGAATGAACGTGACAAGTCAGAAGAGAATGAAGCTTTATTTTTCTGTTGCCCTGGGCATTTCAAGTGTTCATTTCATCTATATACTTTAAAAAATATATTCTCTGTCAATGTTCAATTAATAAAGCTAGCACATGGCACATCAATTTAATTTTTAGGTTGAGATATAGATCATTTGAAAACACTGCAAAGATGTTTTCATTTCTTTGGGAAAATTCTTCCAAATTTACCTAAGTGTATACACTCCCCCAATGTTTGCTTTTCCATTTTAAAATGTTATTAGAGCTTTAAAATAAAAGTTCTTATTTCACTCCTCTGGGGGAAATGTAGTTTTGCTTATTTTAATGACCTACTTAGTAACAAGAAGGTCTGTTAATGAAAATTTGACTCTTGTTCAACAGAAGGATGCAAAAAAGTCTTACAAGTGGTTGTAGCAGAAGACCAGCTGCCTAAGGGTTTAAAGAGTGAGAAGTGAGTTCCGGCCTTGTCAATTGCTTGTCAATTACTTATCAATTACAGGGTTATTGGGTAATTCATTGGGACTTTTCTCAGCCTCCTCTCTGACAGAAGGATGATGCCTGCCCTGCTTATCTTTTTGCCTTGTTGTGATAATCTTATTAGACACTGTATGTGAAAATGTTTTCAAAATTGTAGAAAACCCTACTCATCTGAAGTCCTACTGTGTTGGTGAACAACCTTGCAAAACTGACCCTAGTGCTCCATTGCCATTTCAGGGAGACTGTAGAAGATGATCTAAGGCAATCATCTCTGTTTATATGTATCTGGAAGCATTTATTATTCCAGATCATTTGCCTCAAAAGACTGACATGCACAAAAGGTTGTATAATCCTTCAATAAATGGAAGTGGGTAAGGGCTGGCTTCCTAAGTTATCTCCTGGTGGTTAGTACCTTAGCTGGGCATTTTTAAGACGGTGTGTAACAGTGTTGAAAGTGGATACGAGCCAAGGGGATGATTTTCTAGCTCCTTTGTGGAATGGTTTACTGTGTGCTGCTTCTAAGCAGGTACAAGCTACTTCTGGATGGTAGCAGACTGATTTGTCAACGGCTGGAAGAACTCTACCCCTTCAGATGTCCCAATCTAGCTTCTCTCACTCTGCCTCCTTCCTTCCCTTCTCACCTTTCCCCTTTCCTTCTCTAATGGAGAATGTGGGAGACAAGGGAAAGGAGATCCTGGAGGAATGAAAAGCAAGAACCATTTCAGTTCCTTTTACTTCCCCATTGCAATCTGTGCTGCTGAGTTAAAAATATATAATTTCATTTCCAAATCTATTTCAACCCTTGCCTGGCCTACTGAGCAATCACAAACCTTCCAATTTCAATTCAGATCTTTGCTTTTAGCTTTATTTTATATGGAACACTGCTAAGTTGTATAAACAGATATAAAGTAAATGCTCTACAGAGAGCAGAAGTAGGATTAAAGGAACCAGGGAGTAAATCTGTATTTATAGCACACTGGTCAAAATCTGAATTGTTTTCATTTCATTTATAAAATGTCAAACTTTCCACAAAGTATAAAATGTCAAAGAAGGGATCATACCTGTGGCATCCAAGAGTCTCTGCTAGCAATGATTTTTCTTATTATTTTCAGTGATGCTCATTTATAACATCTTGTAAACAGATTACACATTTTCTGCAGGTGAGAATTACTATTCCTCTGTCACATTTGGAATACTACGTATTTACAGAGAATGACCCACTTCTAAAAAATGAATTACATTTACCACAAATATTTATGAGCAACAACCCCCAAAATTGTGCTACATGGTAAGTTATTAACAATTAATCAACTGCTAACACTTAAAGTAACGTGAATTCAACCCCTTCCCATAAAGCTATAAAAGGATCTCCAGGTGGGCAATGAAGATCACTTGGCAGAGACAAATAAGATGACTAATATTGCCCTTGAAACATTTTAGCAGTACTGCAGCTAACCAAAATCCAGCAATGTCTTACATAGGTTGATTTCATTCATTTTATTGTCTATATATTATCATGGGAGAGGGTAGTTGGTAAAAAAGATGCAACTCCAATGGATCCCTTCTTCTTTTTGAATTATAACTTGCATTATAACCAACTGCGTAGATATGATTTTAATTTTCAACATTAAATAATAAAACCATATGATTTCAATGATAACTTTTCACTTTAATTTAGGTTCAGGGACATCAAAACTCACTAATGAATATTTAAACTACATGAGATTTCATACTTCCATCATTTTTTTCTTTACTTGAAAGGTCAAGCTTAAAAACTTTATGGGCAGATAAATCGTCTTTTATTGATATAATATAGCCTTAAATGGCATCACATCATCTGAAACCTTCTCTACAAAATTATTTTTAATCTAAAGTGATAATTTCCCAGTCACTTATGAAAGATCGTGCATTGACAAATGATTCACTTCTGTAAGGAAGCCTCTTTTCAGATTTGCATGAAGCCAAATGCGGTGCTGAGCATCCTACCCCTGGAGAGGCAACGTGAAAAGAACCAAGAGAATCTTTCATCCTTCTCATCCATCTTTATCACTGTCAACATACAAAAACTGAATTAAAACCTTCAATGGCTCCCTGTAACCTTCTCAATAAAATCCAGAAAAAAAGTGGCTCCTGATTCCAGAATACCGGATTCCAGCCTATCATTAATATGCTATGTTTCCCTGTATAAATCACTTTCTCTTTTGAATCTTCAGTGTTCTCCTTTGTTACATGAGGAGAACAAGACTAGACAGACTCTAAAGACTCATCCAGCTCTAATCTATCCACTTCTTTTTTATTTCCAACAATTCTTTATAGGCTGGGACCAAACACCTTGGAAATAATGTCTAATTCTGTCCTCTTTCCCAGGAATATCCTGCTCCCTTTTACCTTCTACACTCCCCATCTTCTTATCTCTTAAACACCCTCCATAGGAAGCTTAAATGAAATGCTTCAGTGCTTCTAATATTATGATACTCATCACAGAGTATCTGATAGCATCCCAGTCTTCATGGGTTTGTCTTTTAAATACACAACCTGATCTGGGTTCACATCCTGCCCACGCCACTTATTAACTGTGAACTTGGACCAGTCGCTTATCTTTCCAAGCCTCAATTTCTTCATCTGTAAAATAGGAATAGTAATAGCTTTCTCTTGGGGTTGCTGTGAGGGTTAAACAGTAAAGTATCTATATCCTTTAAGATAGAGCCTATGTCTTATTCAACTCATTTCCCAAGAGGGTAACTAGCTCAGAGTAGTGGGAAGAACAGGAACTTGGTGGTCAGAAGCCATGGGCCAACACTTTGGGTGAAGACACATGTTCTCTCTCTGAACTGGACTGAGAGGGTGTTTGAGGTTAAGAATAATATCTTGAGATTTCTGTGAACCTGGTGCCTAGCACAAGGCTTGCCACATAGATTCTCATTACATAAGCAAAGGGGCTATGAATATGGAAAAGAACAACAGTGCTGTTAATGGATGTGCCTCTATTAGACCCTTTATACATATTTACTGAAGGAAGAAATATAGCAGAAATACCCCTGACTCCAAAGTCTTAGGAGGGTAGTAAATGCCACCCCTCCAAATAAAGTAAACTTTCATCCCAAGGTAGAAAAGAATAGGAAAGGACTGGGTTCTCTAGGACAGCAGGCAGCTTGTGCCCCTGATTCATGTCCGAGGCAGAACGGGGTCGAGGTTTTGGCAGAGGGACTGATTCCACGTGGGAGGACAGGGGACTTCGGATCAGCTGTGTCAAGTGCAACCTGCTCTGAGCAGTGGCCAGGTTAGGGGGCCGTCCATTCTCGGGGCGCAGCGCAGCAGGGCAGCTGAGCCTCGAGCTCCCATTTTGGACACTTCCCCTTCAACCTCGCCCACCCGGCAGTCAGGTCCCGGAAGGTAATTAGTGTTCCGGAGAGGCCAAGCTTCTGAGGGGGCAGGGAGATGGGAAAGTACGGGGGGGGTGGCGGGTTTCTGGTCAGAGGTCTCATGAAAAGAGGGGAGAGAGAGAGAAAAGAGACAGAGGGAGAGGGAAAGGGAAAGAGGGAGAGAGGGAGAGACTGAGAGATTTTTCATTTTTGCACGCGACGCATACCTAATGATATTCCCACAGACAGACAGACAGGCAGACGCAGAGAGAGACAGACAAGACACACTTGCGCGTTTGAAATCGTTCATACCCCCAAATCCAGGACGCAGCCTGTTGTCATAACCATCGAGTAAACTGTCCAGGATGCGGGTAAAATTTTCCGGGCATAATTTCTCCTCCTTTTGGTTCTGTCCTGGGGATTCGTTTAAACTGCAAACGCACACACACACAAAAAAAAACAGGGGCGGAGGGGGTTATTTTAAGAATTGATCAGCGAACAGGTGGAAACAGATTTATCTTCTAGGAAAAGAGTCTCTTGCCCCAAACTAAAGGAGGCAGGGCGGAGGGATGGGGGAGAGAGAGAGATGGTCAGGAAAGGCGCACCCCGCGCACACGGACCCCAATATCCACACACTTCTTGCACCCCGCGTCCCTTCTGCTCTCGGCGTCTACGTGGGCAGAGCAAAGCCCGGCTCCGGGCCGCTGACCTTACAGCGGAGACCAGAGGGTCTAATTCGCCCTGGAGGGGGATGGGGGGGCTGGCGGCCAGAGGGGACCCAGAGCTGGCCCCTTCTCCACCTTCCCCTGGCCCCCAGCACCTCGGGGAACTCACCAAGCCGCCAGGCACAGGAAGTGCAGGAGGGCGAAACTGGCCCCGAAGGACGTCGCGATCGCGGGTACCTTCTTGGCAGAAACCATCTTTGCAACATGCCATACTTTAAGCCTGTTCAGGTTTCCAGGCTCTCCAGATGCCCTGAGCAGGGTGCGAGGCGAGGGCAGAGGCTCTCCGCGGCTGTGCGCACACTCGCGCTCACACTCGCCCGCGCTCACACTCGCCTGCGCTCAGCCAGCCCCAGCCGCGGTGGGCGCGTGTGTGCACGCGGGCCGGGGAGGCGGTTCCTGCCTTGCCTCGCCTCCTCCTTTCCTTGCCGAGTTCTCCAGTGTATGGAGAGCTGTGTATGTACCCTTCACACCCTTTCGTGCCCGCACCCCGAGCCTGCTGGGGTTAACCCTGGGGCGCTGGCACCGAAGGGCTGAGCCAAGTTTTTTCCGACCTTTAACCCCAGGCAGCAGAACCACGGGCTTCCGCCCCTCCTCGCGCTCGCAACGCCCCACCACAGGTGTGTCCCCTCCCACAGCAAAGCTTAGGCTCCACTTCTGCCTCCCGCTGGGATGTGGATTGAACGCTGGAAGCTCCTCTCTCTTTAGGTTGTTTGAGGACCTGTTTGTACCCATTTTCAAGGCTGGAGGTGGAGAAAGGGCGACATGGCCGGGCTTGCTGGGCGTGGGGAGTGGGAGACCAGGATAGGGAGAGGGGATCAAATCTGAACGGAAACAACCTCTGGGACTCTCTCCTTCAGGTGTTCGGGGGCGCCGAAGGAAAGAAGATTCTTCCTGGTAAAAGGGGTTGCAACTCACTGGGCGGGCTCTCGCCAAACCGTTAGGAAGTGGACTTGAGCCTCATTCTGTAGTCAACTCCTTTGCCAAGCTGTTGCTGCAAAGATACCAAATTCCTTCACGGTACCCGTAGCCGCCTGGCACGCACAGGCCCTCTGCTTTGTTGCTCCATCCTTTTTCTGGAGGGCAGAAAAGAGGTGGAGAAAAGGGACATCTGGTCAAAATCACTTTCACTTCTTGAGACAGTTGACACTCTTTTTCTTTCACAACAGAGCTGACTCCAGAATGCTTCAGGGAGGGGGAAAGGATGGCTGGAGAGAGGGAGAGGAGAGAGCAGGAAAAGAGAAAGAGTGTGTGTGTGTGTGTGCGTGTGTGTGTGTGTGTGTGTGTGTGTGTGAGAGAGAGAGAGATTAAAATAGAAGGGAAGCCTCACAGTTCACTAATGACTTGCAAAGGAACACTAAGCACCATAACTTTAGTGTTTTATTGAACAGAGATAAGCACTTCCAATAGAACTTTCAAAAATGTTAATTATTGGTTCCAAGGGGAAGAGGTGTCTTTCACCTTAATAGTGATGCATATGGAAATGTTTATATGATGGATCAATGACCTAAGTAATTTCTGTAAAGTTAGGTCCCTGGAACCAGTCACTACCAATAATTATGTTCTGTTTAGGACTTTTGACGGTTTGTTCAAAGTTTGATGACTGGTGGACTGATTTGATATGGAAACAATCAAACCAAGGGAGTATGGGGGTTTTGGTTGTTTATTTTTGTTTGTTTGTTTCAATCTTCTGGTTAAAGCTTTTCTTGCAAAGACGAAGCCTTTTCTGATTGCCAAAAGTGCATAATAGCCAAAGGTATGTACTCTCATGGTATTGTATATTGCTTCCTTCATGGCATTTATTATACTTTATCCTAATTCTATCTGTATCATTCTTCTCTTAAAGACTGTAATCTGCTTGAGGGCCTGGGCTGGGTGATTTTTGTTTATCTGAGTTTATTTTTTCTCTTATTACAGTGCATGGCACCTAGTACAAGGACAATAAATATTTATTGAATGAACAATTAAACGAATTAATGAATCGCTTGTTTCCAGACCCATCTTAATTAATTTGGATGAAATTCAAGCTCACTCTCTTGGAGAAAAAATGGAAATACTAGTGTGTTCCCCAAATATGCCGTGAAAGCATTTGTCGCCTCAGATTATCCACTTAAAAGTTGCTAATACATTATAGTATTATTATATCGTACTATATTATTTCTCCAATCTTAGTGCTTTCCTATACTCTCTAAAACCTAATTCAGTATTTTCTACTTTTCCTTACAATTCCACTTAAATATATATATATATATATATATATATATATATATATATATATATATATATATATATATATATATATATAAAGAATAGAAAACAATGGCCTTAGGAAAAAAAGTTCCACATAGTTAAAGACAAATTATCTTTAAAATTCCAATTTTAAGTATGTGAAACTAAAACCTTCAAAGGGATAAAAAGAAGATTCCTCCTTTTATATAGCTACTTCCAATTATATTTTTCTTAACTGGTATATAGTACTTAAGATCAGCTGAAGAAAACAGTAGAGACATTTATATCTCATTTTATTTTATAACATAGCCTTTCATTTATGCTACCTTTGTATTATTAAAGTTATATGTTGAGTTTTACTGTCTAAAATCTTTTATATGTATATATATATATATATGTCTTGTCTCTATGAGTTTTAAAATAAATCCAGTATTCAAAAAAATTACAATTTACTTTCACCTACAAATATCATTAAATATTCTATTATTTTCCATATAAACTCCTATCCATTATGGCCTAGATTGTGAGTGAACTTTTCCTGTATATAGCTGTGTAGAAGTATGAAGGTATTAAAATTGTACCTATAACTTCCTTCTTTAAAGTTGGCATAAGTCTTTGATTGCTATATTCAAGTGCACTACCCCCAAACATTATTATGTTAAGTCAGCAACATATTAAAAATGTATCATAAAGGTCTACATTTGATATGGTGGGATGCAAGTAATACAGATCACCTTACTGCTAAAGTCTTAGGATGGACACTTTGTCCACAATGCCTACGAAATGTCCTGAAAATTAATACAAAACTTTGTATTCATGTAAGCATGTGCATTTTTTCTGTGTGACTCTACAAAACTGTTATCAGATTCTCAAAGGCTATGAACACCCATAGTATGGACTAATGTTTTAATGTAAAAGGTGACATATATAATAGAACAGTCAACCAAACAGGCAAACAAACATTTGTAACTAATATGTGACAAACATCTCTATCCCATTTGATAAAGTTATCAATTGCCAGTTTCTATAGACTATTATGTAGATCTTGAGTCTCCTTTGAAAGTACTCAGCCTGATTTTTATCAATTTATTAAATGGCAACTAGATTGGTACACAAAAATTTGGGGTGGTAATAAAATGAGTAATTTGTAAGAGTTCAACCTGTTTCTCTTTCTATAATTATTTTTGGTAAAAGATTGAACCAATTTTAACTATTGGAACAGGGTAATGATGTGAATTACTGCTTTAAATTCTGAAGGCTTGTGGATATACATCTAGTTGAAATAGTTCAATTCTTAGAATATAGAAGCTATTGATTATTTTTGCATTAATGCATTTCTCTGTCCTATATATTTAGGACAGGTGAGAAGAATTGATTTGATGCTCTCTAATCATGCCTTTCCTCATTTGTATTAAAACAACACTTCTATGAAAATTTACCTGTTTTCTAATCTGTTATTATTGTCTAGTTGTAGATTTTTATCTCTATTATTAAGACATCCCAATACTGTGTCTATTGTTTTAATGGTTACTACATTAAAAATGACATAAGCTGGGGTACCTTAACAGAATCTATTTGAATAAATATTTCATAACTGATTACTACTTTCAGAATAAGTGTTTATTTTTCTTGGCCATAGGTTAATGCACATTTAGTTGTTCCAATGTGATTACTTGAAAGAAAATAACATTTAAGCAATATGTGTATCTTATCCAAATAATTTCTATACATGAAATTGGAAAGTCAGCTATTATAGTAAATATTTTAAATTATTAATTGAATATTTTTGTGATTGTCCATGACCAAGTTGGACATTGAAGAAAGTATATCCACACTTAAGAGTCTCCAAGATCCCACATTAATTTAAACTATAATAGGAAATACTAGCTCTCTAATATCAGCTTTTGTGTCATTTGAAAGTCCAATAGTTTATAATAAGTAGAAAGAATACATTTTAAGGTCTTGGAATCCAAGTAATGAATTTAATAAATACTTTTAGGCTTATTTGCAAATAACTAATGATGCACGAAGCATTCTTTTATTTGTTAGACCTTGAATTCTGCAGCGAATTCTCAGAGTAATTACAGAGATACTATTTTATACCAGACTCCAAAGAACCAAGATTGTTTTTTGTGTGTGAATATTCTATAAACTTTATACAAAGTACTAAGTATTAGAAGGAACATTCCCTTGATTGCATTCATGTACATGTGCGTATTTTCAAAGTTTCTGAAAAAAAATAGAGTGATAGTTTTTTTTCAACATCTAATAGTCATGATTAGCAAGGGCAATTTATGCATAACCAATAGGGCTCAAAATTAAACATAGCGTTACATTTGCTGCCAAGTGCCTATCGTATGATAAGTATATTGTCTTGATTATTTTTCTTTTTTTAGCTAAATTAACAGAAGTTAACTTTCTCTCAATTCTGGAGGCTAGAAGTCTGAGATCTAGATGTCAGCTTGGTTGTTTCTTCTGAGGCCTCTCTCTGCAGCTTATTGGTGGTTGTCTCCTCGCTGTGTCACATGGACTTTTCTCTGTATGCGTGTGCATCTGAGTCCAAATTTCCTCTTCTTGTAAGGACACCAGACCTTACATGGTCCACCCTAAAGACCTCATTTTAACTGAATTACCTTTTTAAAATGTCTATTTCCAAGTAGAGTCACATTCTGAGGCATTGGGATTAAGACTTCAATGTATGAATTTGACGGGAACACAATTCAGCACATAACAGTGGTGATCTGCCTTCAACTATATATAGTAAACAAAATGAAAGTAATGTGCATGTAATGATTTTTTAAATTCATTAAACCACAAAGACATATGTGATTTTTTAATGTCAATAGTAATGATGATAATAATAATCTTTATTATAATAATAGCAATTATCCTTTATTAATAGTTAATCTCATTTAACTCTTCAGAAAAATATGTTTACAGTTAGGTATTATTTTGCTCATTTTATAGATAAGGAAACTGAGACTTCAAAATGTTAAATAATTTTCTCGTGGTTACATGACCAGAAAATGGAAGGGTCAAGATTTTATTCCATTTCCTTGAAGAACCACTTGATAAATTTTATCTTCATTGTTTTATTTTGATATATGTGTATATTGTAAAATGATTACCACAATAATGTTAGTTAACACATCCATCACCTCACAGAGTTACCTTGCGTGTGTGTGTGTGTGTGTGTGTGTGTGTGTGTATGATGAGAGCATTTAAGAACTACTCTCAGCAAATTTCATGTGTACAATATGGTACTGTTAATTATAGTCTTCATGCTATACTTTAGATCCTTAAAAATTACTCTTCTTTTAATGGAAAGTTTGAAATCCCTTTGATCAACACCTCCCCATTTTCCTCACCCCCAGCCCCTGACAACCACCAATCTACACTGTTTCTATGAGTTCAGTTTTTAAATTCTACATATAAGTGAGATCATACAGTATCTGTTTTTCTCTGTCTTCATTGTCTTGTTTCAAGTGTAATACGGGATTAGTACAACCAATTTGGAAAGCTGTTTGGCAATACGTATACATAAGTTAAACATGATCATAACCTATGATGAGGCCATCCCATGCCTGTTTTATAGCCCATAGAAGCTCTCATACATACTCACAACAAGGGACCTACACAATAGTATATTGTTTGTAATAGTGGGGAAATAGCCACAGATTAAATATCCTTTAACAGGGAAATGGATACATTATACTGTGGTGTAAATGAAGCACTATAAAGCAATTAAAATTAAGGAAATCAAGTATATATCAATATAGATATATGCCAAGAATATAATGTAAGCAAAATAAGTGGCAGAATAATACCTTCAAAAAATTATCATTTATACAAAATTTAAAACATGAAACATAATGTTTTACATTATTTATGGGTATACATGTAGTGATAAACCTGCATGAAAAAATAAACACCAAATTAGAGATAATGGCTATCTGAAGAAAGGAATAGAATAGGAAGAGGAACATTGGCTACTTCAATTATTTATCTAATGAGGCAAATACGGCAAAATGTTAAATATTGATAAATCTGGTTGTAAGGACTTGAGTCTTCATTATATTACTTTTTGGTATTGTTCTGACCATCTATGGCTGTATAATAAACCATTACAAAACTCGCTGGCTTGAAACAACAATGTATGATGATCTCTCAGTGTTCATGGTTTGACCAGGCTCAGCTGGTGGTTCTCCATGGAGGTGCCTCACCCTGTTGCAGTTAGATGGCAACTGGGGCTGTGGTCCTCTGAAGGTTTGACCGAGCTGTCTATGAAGATAGCTTAATGCTTCACGTGACTGACACAACAGCTAGGATATCTGGAACAGTTGGAGGGTTGACTAGATCTCTCTCGATCTCTGTCTTTTGCCTCCTTACTTAGTTAGCGTGGATTTCCTCACAACAGGATGGTCTCAGGACAGTCAGACTTAGCTGCAAAACTTCTTAAGAACAAGTCTTAGAAGTCAGAGTGTCACCACTATTGCATTCTATTGGTCAAATCAAGTTATAGGACCAAACCACATCCATAAAAAGAGGATGCACATGGGAGGCATGGTTCATTGGGTGGCCATCTTTGAAGACTAGTTATCACGTATACTTTTCTCTGTGCCTGAAATATTTCATAGAAAAATTGAATAGCATTTTATATGAGTGGTGTGAATGTTAAGTTTATGTGTTAACTTGGCTTGGCTATGGTACCTAGATATGTGGTCAAAATTTATTCTAGATGTTTCTGTGAAAGTGCTTTTTAGATGAAGTTAACATTTAAATCAGAAGTCTTTAAGTAAAGATTACTTTCCCTAATGTGGATGGGCCTCATCCAATCAGTTGAAGGCCTTAAGGAAAAAGACTGACCTACCCAGAGGAAGAGGGAATTCTACCAGCAGACCTTCAGATCTAACCTGTAACTCTTCCCTGGGTTGCCAGCTTGCCAACCTATCCTATAGATTTTGAATTTGCCAGCCTCCATTATTGTGTGAGCCAATTTCTTAAAATCTCTTTCTCTCTCTCTCTCTCTCAATCCCTATTGGTTCTGTTTATTTGCAGAGCCCTAATCTGACACAAGTGGTATGGGGATATAAGACTAAATGTTTACTGAATCTTTTGGGTCTGAGAAAAATTGAATGCTGTGTCCATTCAACAAGTAATTATTTTCTTACCTTTCAAATGCCATTAAATCCTTCCCCAAATAAGTGGTATGAAATTATTATAGAATCCTGAATGTTATCTTATAATAACTTATTGCCATTGTTGTTCTTAGGATGGGCAGTTTTTTGTGACACAGGGAAGGACTCACTTATGATATGTGAGCATGTACAAATGTTAAACGTACATGAGCCATAATTGAGGTTCTAAATGAATCATTATATTTTAATTTTGTCTTTTTGATTTTTAAAAAATTTTTATTGGAGTATAGTTGATTTACAATGTTGTGTTTGTCTTTTTGATTTTTTAATCAGCCAAATAATATATGTTCATTATAGAAATTTCGGAGAATATATAACACTAGCAAAAAAAAATATGTACAGTACAATTATTCAAATAAAACACTTTTTAGCTTTCTTTAAGGAAAAAAAGGCTTAAGCCTTTGAAGAAATATCACTATTTGCTTTGCAAACTTTAAGAAAAACAGTACGTAGTGAAAATATTTGGCAATTAAATAAGCCCAAGTAGTAAAGATGTGGAATACATTGTGTATTTTATGCAATTTTATTGTATGTATTTGCATTATTTTTATCATTTTTTTACTTGTGATATGAAGAGACTCCTACTTCAAATATATTCATAACCAGAAGAAAAATTAAATTAGCCTAAAGATGTATTTATTTTCACTAATCATTATAGACACAAATATTTTGCCCTTTCAAATTGTTTAAATAACAAAAACTTTTGAAGAAAAGCATAATGTCAGGTAGTTGTATGTCTTTTTCAGTATTTTTTTTAATCCTCAATAAGGAATCTAACACACAAATCAGGTTCACACAAAGTAAATAGTCGAAGTATCACAGGTGTATACTGGCTGACCATCAAACCAACACAGTGTTTGGAACTAAATTTTCCAAACAAGCACAGGAACACGTAACATGACACAGTGGTAATATATTTGGTTCTCAGAAGACTACGAAGCTACACTGCTCTTCATTACCATCTAGTGGCTACTGCATGAAGTGGCATTAACCATAATTTTAAAAGAAAGTTAGAGGAACTGAGTACAGTACTTAAGAATAGAGAGAACCTCAGTATTATTGATAAGTATTAAAAAGCCACGAGGATAAAGACCAAAGAAGGATTTGGAACTTTCCTTACAATAAAAAAATTATACCATAAAAAGTTATTTATTGGAAACAATCTACAATGGACAGAAGTTGAATGTTTGACAAATACGATTTATGAGTAACATAAGATCTCCAAATCACGTATTTGTTTTACAACAGAAAAAGACAATGCAATTTTTTTTCTTTTAGTGATAAATTAGATGGAATTATTTTTCCAGATTTACTAAATATTTTGGTCATCCATGTATTTTCACATGCCATTTGCCAAAGAAATACCTTTTTCCATTTTATCTGCCTGGTAAATACTTATATATCTTTAAAAATTTAACTTAAATGGCACCTCACTTGAGAAGTCTACCTGTGCCGTCCTAGCTGAAGATTCACTTATCCATCCCTACAGACAGTTGCTCATCTGCTAATCATTCGTGTAATGGTTTTTATTCATGACTGCTTGAGTTTCTCAAGAGAGGGGATGGTACCCTACTTATCATTGTAAGACCCAAGTTCTAAGCATTCAATATGTATTTATGTAAGGAATGAGTCCAGGAAGTTCATTGTTCTTTAGCAAATTTAAACCAAAGGAAACCTCTCACATTTCAGGCTTACCAGACAGTTGCAACAAGGACAGAGGGAGATTTGGAGACTGTAAATGCCCACGTTGACATTTTAAATTTCCCACTTCCATCACAGAATCACAAAGCCAAACTAGAACCAGAAAATCACCTAGCTGTGCCACAAAATTTTAAGCATGAGACTGAGCCTCAGAGAGAATATTTGACTTTCCCAAGTTTCTACAGCTAATAACTACTAGAATAAGTATTTGAACCCTTATCATCTGACAGTCATCAGTGAGTTTTTTATTCTACTGGTTTAATCCCTGACTTCTGTTAGGAGAAATCTTAGTTCTAGAGAACTGGACTTTAAAAATTAAATGCCCCTTTAGGGATCTGAATTTTGTACTTGGCCCATGACCTAGACTACACATATTTATAGGCAATTTAGGAAATCATTAATTATGTTATAGGACAATATGATAATTCAGTTGAACCTTGAACAACATAGTGTGAACTGCACAGATCCACTTATATGCAGGGTTTTTTTCAGTAAATACGTTCTGTAGTACTACAAGATCCACCATTGGTTGAACCTGCAGATATGGAACTGCCATATAGGAGGGCTGACTATAAAGTGATAAATAAATTTTCCACTGCATGGGGGGAGTCCATGCCCCTAAACCTCTCCACCCAATCCCGTTGTTCAAGGGTCAACTGTATATTTACATTTTTTAAAGTGCTTGATTTTGTGCCAACAGTTCTGGGAATTTACCCTAAGAAAATAGTAAGGCATGCATGTCAAGATTATGAACACAATGAGCTCATAATTTCTGGCATCTTTGACTATTAAGGGGTATATACTTTAGGGCTGAGTAGGAGGTATTTGAGATGCTCCAAGCATACCTTGTTTTTTAATCAAAACCATGTGATACCACTGTAAAAACAGATGACACAGTCTCTTGGAATGTGTTTTTAATAAGATATGCTGGTTAAAATCCAGAACTAGTTTTCTTCTGTGAATATGTATTTGATGCCATATCATCCAGTTTTTTACAGCTTTAGAAATTATACTTTTAGGGAAAAAAGTTTTTGGCATTTTCAGGCTTAACATTTATAGTTTCCATAATTTTGCATTTCCCACGGGGTCTGGCATGTAGTTATTTGTAATTTCTGCTAAGATATAAATATAAATAGTGGATGCTGAGAGGCCAGGAAGCAGGTAGAGCCAGTCACTTGGCTAGTCTAAGCCAAGGGCAGTCCTGGGCTGAGGCCAAACACCACCTGGCTTCTTGGTTCCAGAGGTTAATGTCCCATAGCCAGAAACTCTCCCCAAGTGATTAAAAGAAAAAAAAAAAAAAAGAATTTCTTGGTGAAGAATAACCATCCAGTAAAATTTTGAATCTGGTGAATGCTGAAAACATAGCAGATATGATTTGAGCACAGTCTCTGGAAAGGAACCCTTTGATACTAAAAGAAAGAGGAATTCAAGTGAAAGTAGTGAAGCAGTGCAAACATTCAGTATTCATAAAGTAGAGACTATCAGTGACCTATCTTAACTTATAGTCAGCTTTTTAAAAGGCTTTCTGAAGATACAAGGACTAAAAATGCCTTTTTTTTTTCTGTCACAGAGAACATTGCTTCTCCCTCTGCAAATTCTCTAAAATTAGGAACCAATGACTCTGAGATGACTATCAAATCTCCTTACCTAAATCTCAAGGTAGGCGAGCTGCAGCATATGGAGTTCAGTTAAGCAATGTCTTCATTTAATTTGCCCCCTACTCAACTTATTTACAGCCAACTCTCAGCATTTTAGCCCTTTCTAAGAGTATAAAGATTCTCTTCTTTCCTTTCTTCTTGCTCTTTTTTAAAAAAATTATTTGAAACTTTTAAGTATCTGATTTGGGGAAATTTTGATACGTTTTTTCAAGTCATCTAATGAAGAAGCAATGATTTCTTTTTTGTTTTCTCCTTGCTTGTTATAATCAAACTATTTTTCTTTGAAATGGAATCCTTTCAACTGAGTTGTTCACAACAAAATTATAATAAAAGATGTGTTATTGCTATTCCCTTCCATATCAAATAATGACAATACGTTTTGATTTTAGGTTAAGATTGGCTTCCAGAAATTTCATAAGGCTTGCTAACCCTCACAAACAGCCCCCTCATTATATTATACTGAAAGAGCCTAGCTCTTGGAAAAGATATTTAACATAGTATAATTTATTTCATTATTCCAGAGTGTATAACCCCACAAAGTTTGCAGTAAAAAATGAAAAATGTATAAAAATTACCTTGTAATAATCATAAAGATAGAACTCTGTACTTTTATGGGTCTGGTACATCTACCACCTCTATACTTTGTCTCACATCGTGAATACAAAATCACTCCAAAATCAAATTGCTTCACTTGGTTTTGATTACAATGACTTTAATTATGATAAAGAATGTGCCCTGCAGGCAAACTGCTTCTAAAATAAGGCATTATAAAGGCTAAGCATTGAAAGTATTATATCTGTGTTTGGCATAAGGTTCTATAATTAACATGTTGTTTTCAACATATTTGACTTTGCTTGTAACACAAAATATTGCAATATGTGAATCCAAGCAGAAACATAGAATAAGTGGGACAAATAGAAAAGGTAGTAAGATGATGGATTTAAACCCAATATTCCAATAGTTATATTAAATTTAAAAGTAAATATTGCAATTAAAAGACAAAGGTTGCCAGACTGAATAGCAAAAATAAAGCTTAAGTGTATGTCACTTAAAAAAGACTAACTTTAAAAGTAAGAACACAGGGCTTCCCTGGTGGCGCAGTGGTTAAGAATCCACCTGCCAGTGCAGGGGACATGGGTTTGAGCCCTGGTCCGGGAAGATCCCACATGCCGTGGAGCAACTAAGCCCGTGCGCCACAACTTCTGAGCCTGCGCTCTAGAGCCCGCGAGCCACAACTACTGAGCCCACACGCCACAACTACTGAAGCCCGCTTGCCTATAGCCCATGCTCTGCAACAAGAAGAGACAGTGCAATGAGAAGCCCGTACACCGCAACGAAGAGTAGCCCCTGCTCGCTGCAGCTAGAGAAGGCCTGTGCACAGCAATGAAGACCCAACACAGCCAAAAATAAATAAATAAAATAAATAAATTTTTTAAAAAGTAAGAACACAAATAATTTTTAGGTAAAGTATACCCCCATGTTTTCACATGTCATAGTATCAGATAAAGGAAACAATCTCCAAGGATCATCATTAGAGAAAAAGGTGGATGCTTCATATTGAAAAAGACATATATACACCAGACTGATATAATAATTCTGAATTTGTTTGCACTTCAATTTATAGCCTTAAAAAACACTATAGGAAATACTGACAAAATTAAGATCCAATTATAGTGGGAGTTTTTAACATACTTCTCTTGAAAAATAATGGAACAAACAGACAACATACGTAGTAAACATATAGATGATTTTAACAGCACAGTTAACAAACTGGACCGTAAAAACATAGGGGACTGCTCCACCTAACAACTGCGAAGTATGTATTCTTTTCAAATGACATGGGACATTGAGCCAAGTGACCACATGCTGGGGTTTAAAGCAAATCAAAACAAATGTCAAGGGACTGAAATCATACCAACTGTACTCTTCGACCGTTGTAAAGTTATGCTAGAAATTAATAACAAATAGATAACAAGAAACTCCTTCTAGAGAAAGGAGAAAAATTGAGGGAGATGGAACAAGAAGCCAGAGAGATGGGCAGGATCCAGGTCATGGGAAGGCTTAAGCTGTCCTAAGGTGTTCATATCCTAACAGCATTGGGAAAGCATTAAAGGATATTTATCTCGGGATTGATATAATCAAATTTGCATTATGAAAGGTCATTCTGGTTGTGACTATGGTGATGGGAGGTGAGGAGAGTTAGCATGGGTGAAGAATGGTGTGGAGTGAGGAAACTCTAGAGGCAAGGAGGCCAATTAGGGGGTGCTTGCAATATTATAGATGAGGCTGGTTTTCTGAACTAGGACAGTGGCATGGGAATTGAGGATGGAAATAAGTGGAAAGATTAGAGAAATATTAGGTGGCAGGATAGGCACTGTTAGCATTTGTTGGTGACAAGAAATGACTCCCAGATTCTTGTTTTGGTTAATGCTGGGGTGTGCTGCTTAATACAGAACACAGGAGGTGGGAGGGCAGGAAACTGGAGATAACAACTACAAGACATCCAAGGGGATCCAATCGTCACTTAAGTTCAGAACAGCGTTTTGAACCTAAAATACACGTTGGAGATTTTAAGTGGTAAATAAAGCCATGTGAGTAGATGAGATTGTACAAAGAGATGAGTAGAAAGCTTATGTTAGAACAAAAAGAATGGAAACTTTTAAACTTCTGATATGGACTATCATTTGGGAAAAAATAACGTATTTTTCCTTATAGCAGGACTTTAAAAAATACCATTAATAGGGCTTCCTTGGTGGCACAGCGGTTGAGATTCTGCCTGCCAATGCAGGGGACGTGGGTTCGAGCCCTGGTCCGGGAGGATCCCACATGCCGCGGAGCAACTAGGCCTGTGAGCCACAATTACTGAGCCTGCGCGTCTGGAGCCTGTGCTCCGCAACGAGAGAGGCCGCGATGGTGAGAGGCCCGCGCACCGCGATGAAGAGTGGCCCCCGCTCGCCGCAACTAGAGAAAGCCCTCGCACAGAAACGAAGACCCAACACAGCCATAAGTAAATAAATAAATAAAAATAAAAAATACCATTAATATAATGTACTTACTCTACGGTTTATTTATATAATTTTAAGGAATAACATCTAAAGCTAATGTACTCCACACTATTAATCAACACCATCTACTAAGATTAACAAGAGGCATATAAAATGAGTGGCCCTAGGGGTCCAGATTATGTCAGAGGTCATATGCCAGTAAGCATACCAATCCACATAATTATGGATTGTCACTAATTGTGCTCTGTAATTTGATTGTAGAAATGGAAGTTAATTGGTTGAGGTGATTTAAGTTAGAGGGTTTCAGGGTTGGTCCACTGGATAAGAACAAGTGAATTAAAAACATCATGTATTGACAGAGACAGGTTGATATAAGAGAGGATGGGTGGTCTCCAGGATGGACCAGAAAGAAAGTAAAACCAAAGTTGTTAAGATACTGTAGGTTTCATCCAAATTCAGTAGATTTTTAAAAAAATAGATGTGTGTCCTTTAAAAGATTTTTTAAAAAATAATTTGCCTAGTAGCTCTCAAATCAAGACATTTGGATGGGCTGCCCAAGCCCTTGCAGATAAACCAAGAATTATTTGGCTGCTACTGCTGACACTTTAACTAGGCTTCTGCTTACCTCTGGATAACTGTGGCTGTTCGGTTCCAAATTCTTAGTCTGAGCTTTGGTGCATACTCAAGGAAGCTTTCTCAATGAGTGGTACACTCTGTCTCAACCTCCCTTTCATCAGTAGCAAGGCAATGTAGCAGGAAGTGCATTGGCATTTCTCTTCCATAAACCCTGCAAGCAACAGGTTCACATTCCTTCCTCTGACATAATGGCTGCAACAAAAATCAACTCTTGCTGGGCTCTCACATGAGGAACTAGAAGAAAAAGGAGTGCTTAGGTCTGAAAGTATTGATTAGATTGAAAATCTCTCATTTGAAAGAATATCTGAGGCAAGATTCATGTAAGCAGCTCCATCAGAACACTCTGGGACCAGGCTTCAACTTACCACACAGTTTATATGGTTCTGAACTTACTCCCAAGTTCTGCCTTATTTTCTGAGCCTCAATCTCTCACTAGTAGCTTAGACTTGAACCTGAGTCCTGTTCTATTCTCCTTGCCCAGGGAGTAGAATCCCCCTATGCATAATTTCTAGATTCCTGGGCTGGAGTTCCCCTATTTATAGATTTCCCTGGTACAACTCTCAGCATGTCAACTTGGACATCTGATGCTGCTTGTCGTTCAGCCTCACAAGGATGTGCCTTGATCATTTGTGTGAACACACTCTTCTTGATGTTAGGTTTCACTACGATGCTTGTTATTAGTCTTCACTGAGACCAATTTGTTGTTTACACTTCCTGATGTTCATGTCCTCCTCCTGCTATCTGGGTTTTTCTTTCCATCTCTGTCCCAAGCCTATTTCCACTTCCCAGTGTCTTCTAAGCTTTGCCACCTCACTGCTACCAAGTGGGCTATTCTTAGCCCTTTCCACTGGACCCCAGATGCCTCTCATCTGAATACACGCTATCATTTCCAGAGCTGAATCAGCACTGGAGTCCCTGTCTGAAGTGGAATGACTGTTCAGCAGGTATCTAGACTCACGAGTCAGCTCACAGTCAGCTGAATAATAGGGCTCAAAACTAAGACACTGAACAGTAGACATTTGGGACAAAGGCTTTCTTTTTTTTAAATGCGTAAGATGTGATCAGCTGATTATGTTATCAGAGCAACAAACTGTAATAAAATATAGCCAAAAAACTAACAGGACCCTTTCACAGACTATTAGAGCAGAAAGAACTTTTAAAATTATCTAGATCAATTCCCTGTCTCCTACTCCAGTGTTCCTTTAATGATTACACAGCAATCATTGTTTTGCATACTAACGAAGGAAATATGATAAGCAATGAAGAAATTATTTTGTTAGTATAAGTTAACTAATCAATTGAAATATTGGCTTATTTCCCTCACACCATTTATTGTGGTGAAATTATCGTGCATCACCATATTATATTTTTGTGTAGCAAAGTTCCTGTTTCTTCTTCCCCAAAGCTGGAATATTATTATCTGACCTTTTCTAATCCTGGCTCCCCCATTAGTTAACTGTTTGGCCTTGGGAACATCGCTTCACTACGCTGGGCTTCTGTCCTCATCATTTGCAAAATAAGGATAATGACAGTGACATTTTATAGAATTTCTAACAAGGATTAAATGTGTTAATACATGTTAAAACATTTCAAAGAGTGCCTGGAACATAGTGAGTGCTAACAAAGTGTTAGCTATATTAATAACTAACATATTTAATTTTTATATTAATAACTAAAGTATTCAATTTTTGAAACTGACACTTTTTTTTTTAACTCATTGCCATTGATGGAGAGAAAGTCTTTCTACAGCTAGAGGTCAAAAGCTTAAAAGTGTTAAAACATTAGGGAGTTAACACATTGGTGTGAATAAGTTTTAGTCAAAGTGAAAATGAGGGCTTTAGACAATTTGCAGTTTCACTGGTGAATGGAGTTCAAAGGTGGCTGAGGCACCTAACAAATGAAAGGAAATGTAAAAGAGTGGGGAAAGCTTCCAAAAGAAGATGCAGGAGGCTTCGGCAAACTTCAAAGGCTTTCCAGTTTGTTGGAGGAGGTCATGGAGAGGACAGGACCGCCAGTTGACCCCGGCTTCTCCCCCATTCCCTGTCCTTGAAATGTACATTCTGCCCACTGTGCCCACACTGGGAGCTGTCTCAGTGACATAGGCTTGAGAGAGTAAAGGGTTGTTGAGACCATTTGGATGGAATACGTGACTGAACCCTGTTAAGACCTCTGTATAAAGTTTTAATATTCTGGGGGTCATGTGCAGAGATCTACTCTTCTTGCAGCATCCAAGACAAGCCTCGCATGTAAGTTCCCTTGCTTATTAGCACTGCCACCTACCAATCTGGAGCACTCTGCCTTTTTCTTGAGCTTCTCCTTGCCCTCCTTGTAAGGGGGCCAGTTTGTGAACCAACACAATTTTATCCATTGCTGCTGCAGGAATAAACCCAGAGATGTGATCAAGGTACTCTTTTCCTGCTTGATTGTGCAGACACATACCAAGCCTGCAACTGTGGTCCTGACTTGGGCTGAGGGGGCTGCAATAGGCACTCATCCCAGCTGTGAACTGCCTGGGCAGCAAATACTAAGAACACTGGCAGCAAGATGGATGTGGGGCTGAGCCAAGGACATCTGCATTGTGTGCAGCTTGCCTGGGGCTAAACCTAGGTGCAGGAATGGGTGAGAGTAGGTCCTAGTTGAGGCCAAATGATCATGCTTGACTGGAAAGCAGAGATGTCCCAGACGCCAGGGCCAGACTGTTCCCATGGAGATCTGTTTTGGGCATGCATACCTCTTCTCTGTGGTGAGTGTCTTCCAATAACTTGTGCTGGGATTTCTGAATTTGACTAATCCCTGCTTCACTTTGTATTTTTAAACTGTTCCAACTCTGGGGCAACTCATATGTTTATACTTTCTAAGTAAAATACATTTCTCCATTAAGAGAAAAGACATCCTTTTTTTCAAGTTTTATGATTTGTGCTTAAATCTAATTTTATATGCTTGATGAATGTGTACAAATTTTCTCCCCAACTCTTCATGATTTATAGACTTCTCTCTGAACTCCTCCCAATCATTAGAAGTTGATTTTTGGATATTTCAAAATACAGGAAAATAATCATGAAAAAATCATATAACAAACATCCACCGCTTCACACTCAGCTCTACTAAGTTCTAACATTTTGTCAAAATTGATTCAGAACTTGTTTAATAAAATCAAAACATTACAGAAACAATTGAAACTTCCTGAGTTCTCCACTACAGCTGTTCTTCCATCTTTAAATGTAGTTCTCTTTCCATGCATATTTGTGTATTATTATTGCATATGTATACAAAATAACATTATTTATCATGCTTTTAATATTTTTATATATAGTATGCAATTTGCTTTTTATACTAACATTATGTTTTTGAGATTACTCATTTTTATACATTGTCATGGTAATTAACTCTAGCTTCTATAACAAACAATACACAGCATAATAAGCTAAAAGTTTACTTCTCCCTCATGTAAGGTCCAATGTTGTTTACTCATTTAAATTCTGAGTAGATTTCCTCCAGGTACTGACTCAGGGATCTGAGCCTTTTCCATCCTCTGGTTCCTCTATCTTAGACTTCTGTTTTTCTAGCTTCTTTGAAGTGGGAGGAAGAGGAAAAGAAAGGAAAGCACACTAGATATTTAATCATCTTGGCCAAAAAGTAACCCGTAACATTCTTCTTGACACTGTATTGCTTGGGACATGTCACAGTCACTCCTGAGTTGCAAAAAACAACAACAAATGGTTTCAGAGCATTAGTTAGAAAGTGTTGCCATTAATTGTCTGCTTTAATTTGCGGAGATTTGTCTGCTGTTTATCAGTGTACTATACAAGCCAGGACTAGGCATCGGTTAGTTTTGCAATATGTTTACTCTCTCTGATTAACAAGACAATTCATTAAGATTTTTCTATTCATTCATATGGCCCTTTCTTATCTTTTTTATTCATCCCATTCTTCATTTATTCGACATATTTTTGATTTCCTACAATGTATCAATACCAGGATTTCTTGCTATATACTATCACAGTATTTTTCCTAGAGGACACAACCTAGCAGGGAAAAAATATATCCAGCTAACTATAGAACTATGGCAAAAATATTCAAATAGAGGTTTTAACCAAATACTACAGCAGCTGGAGGAGTACTAGGGAGAATTACATCTTGATATTCTCCAGGATGAGATGGGAAGAAAAGCACTGCAGTGATAGAATCCAGCATGTAAAAGTCTTGCTGCTGTTTATACAGAAAATGAGAACTGTTCATCATTAATTAAATATCAAGTACATGGTAATGGAGGAGGAGTTCAATGAAGGAAAAACAATATAAATAATATAGGCAAAAGATAGGGTCGTGATTCCCTATGTCCCCAAATATAGCATGTTGTCTTCCATAAAATATGAACCAGGCTGAAAAAGCCAAGATTCTTTTAAAATGCTTCATATTTTGCCCTATAAAAATTCATATTATTGGTATTGAGTGAAAAGCCAAGCCTATTATTTCTATTATTTTTTCCACATCATTAAAAATGTTCCAGCTCTTTGGGGCTTCCCTGGTGGCGCAGTGGTTGAGAATCTGCCTGCCAATGCAGGGGACATGGGTTCGAGCCCTGGACTGGGAAGATCCCACATGCTGCGGAGCAACTAGGACCGTAAGCCACAATTACTGAGCCTGTGCTCCGCAACAAGAGAGGCCGCGGTAGTGAGAGGCCCGCGCACCGCGATGAAGAGTGGCCCCCACTTGCCACAACTAGAGAAAGCCCTCGCACAGAAACGAAGACCCAACACAGCCATAAATAAATAAATAATAATTTTAAAAATGTTCAAGCTCTTTTAATAATGACTTAATAGCAATTTTTGGAAAACCATGATCATTTGAATTGATCGCTAAAATGACATAGTGACACATAGTGAATTACAAATTTGCTTAACAATTTTCTGAAAAAAAGGAAAATCAAATCCAGAAATGTTCTTTACCATCCCCTAGGTGACAAAATTTCTATTATGCAGACAATTTAATGAACAAAATGATGTTCCTTGGTCGATATGATGTGAGAGTAGAATCAGTTTTTAAACTAGGTGCTAAAATGTCCAACTTGCTATTATTAGAAAATTTAATTCTTAATAAATAGCATAGACTGTTTTAAAAGCAGGTTGAGTAGCACCAGAATTAGTACTATTTTTTTAACTGAAGAAAGGATAATGAGATGTTTGGAAAGAGTGATGATTGGAGTTAAATGACCTGGAATGGAATTCTAGGCCTGTAAGTTACTAGATGCCTTGTGCATATCACATAGTTGCTATATATCTCACTATTTCTCACCTTAAGAACAGAGTTTTGGGTTGGATTGTTAACTTTCCTGCTGGTGTTAGCATCCAATGAGTCTAAAGGAGTATTTGACATCATGCTCTAAATATGACATAACTGTCAGAGAAAAGTTTCATGACTCTGGCAACTATTTAATATTATGCACACCTTCCATAATACTTTCATAAGAATGATGCTGGTGGTTGCATTATTCATGCATTTACTCAAACTCTTGGGAAAATAAAAAATGAACATTTTCTTTTTTTTTTTTTTTAATGAACATTTTCTTAAGTGAATACTGCATACAGTATTACTTCAGGGAAATATTGAGGAAATATGAGATGCCTTTTAGGAGAACTGTACTTTGAAAACCACTGTAGGAAACCACCTAAGGGCTAAATACAAAGAAATAAATAAGAAACAACTGGAAACAAAAAGGAATATGAATAAATAAAATAGGAAAGAGTAGCTATAAATAGCAAAAAATAAAAATAAAATACTTTAAAATCTAATAATGTATTCCTTACACATACACAGACACATGCACATGCACACACATACACACTGACTTCTGTTTGGCTATTAACTCTGTGGAATATTAGCAAGATACTTAACTTCTTGATGACTTAACACCTTTGTGATTATTTCATGCATAGCACCTGACTAAACTCTAAACTAAAATTTTGCACACTGCTATATTAACACTGCTTTAGGGCCCTGTGTATATTCATCATAGATTGCTAAAGAGAGGTTAAAATAAGGTTGGAATAACTACTTATTCTCTCTCAGAACTGAAATAATTAATTTGTTGTTAAGTTCAGATTTTAATTATTGACTTTTTCAAAATGGAATCTCTTACCACTTTCCCTATTTTTTACCCATACTTCTATTTTTCCTGTTATAAATATAAGTTGCCTTTTCCTCTTTAACAAAGAACCACTTTTCATGTAATCAATTATTGAATTTTTATTGTTTCTAGTTTTTAGCAATAAAACAAATGCCACAACAAAATAATGTGCTAATACTGGATATTTACAATTTTAGAATATGAATTTTCTTCATCTTTTGGCTCTTTACTGTCAATTTATAAAATTTATAGACATCACTAACTTTTAAAAAGGAAAATTTATGTTCTCTGAAAAGAAAATTTTAAGACTTTCCATTCTGATATTGGTTTAGCTTTAAAATATTAATTAGGTTGAATCAAAATAATTTGAAACAGACCTCAAAATTCACTAATTTTGGAAAAAATATGCGTTTTCTCATCTGACTAATGAAAGATTGGTTGTGGCCTCATGTTGGTTAGCAGTAGCTGATACTGTTAATCATTTCTTTTTCCTTGACATACTTTCCTACCTTTGCTCTCAGGACACCAAATTCTCCTGGTTTTCTTCCTACCTGCTGTTCCTTCTTAGTCTCTTTTTCTAGTTCCTTTCCATCTACCTCAAACTCAAATGATTGAAAAGCCCCAGGGGACCTTGAATTTCTTCCTTTTTTACGTATACTCACAATGTTGGTGAAATTATGCAATCCACGACATTAAATGTCATCTTAGTTTGCTAAGATTGCCATAACAAAATACCACAGACTGGGTGACTTAAACAACAGAAATTTATTTTTTCATGGTTATGGACCTGGAAGTTCCAGATCAAGGTGTTTGCAAGTTTAGTTTCTCCTGAAGCCCCTCTCCTTGGCTTGCAGATGGCTGACTCCTTGCTGTGTCCTCACCTGGCCTTTGTGTGTGAACTCCTGGTGTCTCTTCCTCTTCTTATAAGGACACCAGTCCTATTAGGTTAGGGTCCCACTTTTATAAACTCATTTAACGTTAATTTACTCTTGAAAGTACTGGGCCTATCTCCAAATACAGTCTCATTGAGGGTAGGGCCACAACATAAAAATGTTGGGGGAGCACACAATTAAGTCCATAACAAATATTGTCTACATGTTGATGGCTTTCAACTTTATATGTCCAGCCAAGACTTCTTCCTTGACGTGAAGTCATCCAAATAAATGAAATTTAGCCTGTCCCAAACTGACTTATGACACAAACCCCCATTCCCAAACTGTCCCTCAACACAGTCTCTGTCTCGGACAATGACAGCTCTTCCATCCGTTCAGCTCAGAGATTTTGGAGCCATCCTTAATTCCTCGCTTTCCCTCACATACCATATCCAGTCTGCAAGTTCTGTTAACTCTAGCTTCAAAATGTATCTAGAATATGACCACTTCTCATCACCACCACCCCATCATAGTTTTTTCACCTGGATTAGTGATATAACTCCTTCCCCCTTACTCTCCAGAAGTCTGCATTCCAGAGTAGCTAGAGTGATTTTGTTAAAAAGCAAGTCAGACTGTGCTATTGTCCACATCAGGTTCTTCCACAGGCTTTCCGTCTTACTCAGAATATATCCTGTAACTAACTCACCTCCGGTTGCTTTTCCTGCCTCTCACTGTGCCCTAGCAACCCTGGCCTCCTGAAACACACCAGACACGCTTCCACTTCAGGACCTTTACACTTTCTGTTCTCTGTTGGAAATGGCTGTCCTCACTACATCTACATGGCTCACTCTGTCTCTATCTGCAGCTCTTTACTCAAATGTCATCTTTTCAATGCGGTCTTCCCTGCCGACCATTTCTAACGTTTCAGCAAACACATCCCTTCCCAGGTTTTCATTCCCTGGTTTACAATTTTTTTCTCCTGTAACTGTCTAAATATACAGTATACTTTACATATTTGCTTATGGTCCATTTCCTTCACCAGAATATAAACTCCATGATGGCAAGGGTGTATTTTTATCTGTTTTGTTCAGAGCTGTATACTTAGTATTTAGAATAGTACTTGGATCATATTAGACATTCGATAAATATTGTTGAATTTATTTATCCATTCATTCAACAAATATTTATTGTATATATATTTTGTGCCAGACAAAATTCTAGACAAGGGATATGCATTGGTGAATTAAAGAAAAAGCTTCTTTTCCTCAGAGAGCTTTGATTGAGTGGCTTTATTGTGAGAATGGATATCATAGTGATGAACACAGAAATCCCAGCCACAATACTGGGTCATGTGGGCACACAGGAAATGCTGAGACCACTAGTAATAGCAGATATCATGATGAACTTGGAAGTGGAAGGCATTCATGGCAGCCCACAGTATGGTTGTATTTTTAGCTTCTCTGCAGGTGTGTAGATCTTCAATCATATGTGGTCTTATCTCAGGTGTCCTACCCTCATTATTACTCAACTACTACCTTAGTTACTGCTTGTCTTCTGGGGAAATTCTTCATTATCTGTTCACCAACTTTTGGATATTTCACTGTCTATGCTCCACCTTTTCTCCATCAGAAGCACTGTAGCACAGTAGTTAATAATACTGGCTTTAGATTTTGACTTTGTGAGCTTGAACCCTGGCTCTGTCATACCTAAGCTGTGTGACCAACAGCAAGTTGCTTTTCGAATCTGTTCTTCCTTTAAAAAATCTGAAAAATGAAGACAATGTTGCCAGAGTTTAAAGACGTTAGGTATAAATGACTTAATAAAAGAATTACAGCAGTGATAGACACGTAGTAAGCATTAAATTGTAGTTTGTTTTAATTCATAATTTTTAGAAGAAGTATGGCTTATTCAAAATATCTGTTCCTCCTTATTTCATCACAACCAGTCAACGTCATGGCACCTCCTCTAACTCATAAATGTTTAATTTCTGTACTTTTTGCCTATAGCTTCAGAATAATTGCTTAACAATTGCTTTCAATTTCACTGCATTTAACTGTAAAATTAAGGAATAACTTAGTTTAGTGGTTTATTTGCATACCACTTAATTTTGTCTTAATTTCCTCTTTTTCGTATTGATGTTTTGTTTTGCTGTAGTAATCCTTAGGTAATGCTTGCCAAAAGGATTTGTAGGGGGCAAACTTTTCTCAGTCCTTTTATGTCTAAAAATGGCTTTATATTGTCAACACAACTGAATGCTAGTTTGTGAGAGTACAGAATTAGCACTTGAAAATCATTTTCACTCAGAATTTTAAAAACATTGCTTCATTGATTTCTGTTACTAAATTTGTTGATAATAATTTCAGATGCACAGGTTAATAAACTTTGTTTTTCTCTTGTTAAATAAAGAATTTCTGGTACTAAATATGCCAATAAGAATGACAAATTATTTTCTTTTCCATGAAAATAATATGGTTTTTCTCAAGACAATCTTGAATTTATCCAAGATGCTCTGAAAATATACCAGAACATGACTGATTAATGCTGTTTAACATTTAATGAACTTGTTCAATTATAAAACTAGTAACTTTTGTCACTTCTGGGACATTGTTATTTCTTTTACTATTTGTTCTTCTCCTTTTCCTCTACTCTTTCCTTATGTAACTTCTGAATCTCTTTTCAACGACTCTTTGTCTTTTTGCAATGCAATCTTGATAATTACTTGATTCTATTATCTGACTCACTAACAAAATCTTCAGTTGTGTTATTCGTCTATCAAATTTTCTTTTAAAATTTGCAATTACATTTCAAATGCCTAGATCCCCAGTTTTTTATTATTGTTGTTATTGTGGACCTTTGTTTTTGCCTAACAGTTTATTCATTTTATTGGGTATTCTGTCTATACATAAATCTTTCTCAAGCTATTATATTTGCTTTAAAGTAGTCTTACTTTCCATGAGGATTTAGTTTTCTGCTTGTGGAATTTATTCCTTTTTCATGATGTTGATTTTCCTTAAAGATTGGCTGACCTTTGATTATCTATCCACAGTTATATGTGAGGGTCCATATTAAACAGTATTTCATTTCTTAAACCCACATTAGAACCATTCCATGCCTATGGTTAATACATTTCTCATTACAGGAAGTGAAGGAGCCCTGCAACTTCCAGATATTCCACCCCATATTTATTCAGCTTTAGCAGAGAGTAGAAGTGACTTTTGACTGAAGAAAACATTTTGTTGCTTAAAATGTTGGATGATTTAGATTTTATCTCCAAGAGGGAGAGTGGTTTTATAAATTTGGCTTCTTCACTCAGAAAATGATTAATTCTTTAATTAACAAATTACACTGTCACTATATCATTCTAAGATCAGTCCAAACGTCTAGGTTTTCCCAATTTTCCTTCAAATTCCTCTTAAAATAATTGGAAGAATTTTGATAACAACAAAATAAAAATATGTTAGTAATGTTTTGATCTCCGTTTAGTAGTGGTGAGTGTATTTAATATGGGGCAGAAAAATACAGTTTTATTTTCCAACCATATCTCCTTTCTTTTTCTGGTCTCATTCCTGTTCTTCCTCCCCTTCCTCCCTTCATTCTTCCTCCCACAATGTTCAGTTATCCCCGAAATACCACCAGTTCCTTTATTGCCATAAACTGTGTAACCTGAAGCCTTTGCTTGTGTTTTCCACCTGCCCCAACTTCTCCCAAGCACTTAACTCAGTGAATTCAAGGTCTAGCAGAAAGTTTCAATTCTCTAACACTACAGGGTAGTATGGAATGCTCTTTTTTCATTTATAGTAATTCAGAAGTGTTTACATTGTTAGTTTTTTCTTTTATTGTTTTATAAATTTTTTAAAATTTATTTAGTTTTGGCTATGTTGGGTCTTCGTTGCTGCGCCCGGGCTTTCTCTAGTTGCAGCGAGCAGGGGCTGCTCTTCATTGCGGTGCGAGGGCTTCTCATTGTGAGGGCTTCTCATTGTGGTGGCTTCTCTTGTTGTGGATCACTGGCTGTAGGCGCGGGGGCTTCAGTAGCTGTGGCGTACGGGCTCAGTAGTTGTGGCTCGCAGGCTCTAGAGCCCAGGTTCAGTACTTGTGGTGCATGGGCTTAGTTGCTCTGCAGCATGTGGGATCTTCCTGGACCAGGAATCGAACCCATGTCCCCTGCATTGGCAGGCGGATTCTTAACCTCTGCGCCACCAGGGAAACCCTTGTTTTATAATTCTAAAAATATTTTTGAGTAAATGAATGAGCCCTAAGGCTATATGTTTAGATAGAAAACTGTTCACCTGGGTAATAGCCTGGCTTTTGTCCTTCAGTTAATTCCAGGTACTGAAAATTTAGTCTATGAAATAAGATGAAAAGTATAAATAGTTCCTACTAAAAAATAACAATAAAATCTCTACATATTAACAGAGTTATGAATGGCAACATTTTAAATGACTGTCTAAAGCAGTTATCTCCTTGGTAGCAACCTGAATAGTCATTCTCTTTGATTTTCTTCTACCCACAGGTCCACATTGGTCAGCCAGAGGTCACAACATGCCGAGCACTTCCAGTTTTCAGAGTGACTCTTTACAACATTCCACTTGGGGAGCACAGGTCTGTTGTGCTTAAAGAAAAAATATCTCTAATTCTGGCTTGTTCTAAAAATGTGAATCACTCATACCATAGGATAAACCCTAAATGCACTTAATTACATGTGAGAATTTGCAAAAATCATGTAATTATATCAATAGAGGTTAAAAAAGTATTTTATAGTGGTAATATTTTTTTATAATTAATAGTGTACTGGTAAAGAGTATAGATTGTCATTAGACTACATAAATTTGAATTCTGTCTCTAACATTTCATTGTTTGATCTTGGATATATTAATGAACTTTCTGTGTCTCAGTGACTTCATCTGTAAAACAGAACTAATTATAGTATCACTACCTTATAAGGTATCATAAACACTAAAAATGTCAAGTGTTTAAAATAGAATTGGTAAGTAATAAGCTTATAAAAATGTTAACTATTCTTACTAAAACATATAAAATTAGTATTTTTAATAAAAGCAATAACTTGGAACAACTTTATTAATAAGATTGTATATTTTTAAACAAGAAATCTAATATATATTTGGGTAGAATTCTGTTTAAAACAAGAAGAGAATAGCCTTGTAGTCACTCCAAATACTGGAAATAGTAGAAATATTGGAAATAGTAATTTGAGAAGAAATTAAAAAGAAGTATAAACATAAGAAAAGAATAAAATATGAATTTATTTATGATAAAATAATTTAAAAATTGTTATAGCATGATGATTAAAAGTAAAATGAAAAAGAGATAAAAATGTACCTGGCTGTATTACATGATAAAGTTTTAATCTCAAAAGTCCACATTATAATATATGAGTAAGAAGGGTGAAAAATACAAAGTAAAAAAAAAGACATTTTTCATATTAGCAGCTAAAAGTCTGTTAAATAACTGGCTATTAATATAGCCTGAAACAGAAGACCTTTTTATAAGAAAATAATAAACTTTTAGAGAATAAATTCATATGCAAAAAAATGAAATGAAACTATTTCCATTAGCACAGATAAAAATACTACTTAAGTTAATTAGTAGAGTTACTGTAATAACAAAGTTACACAGATTTTATAATCTTAATAAATTAATACAGTACTTAATCTACAAAATAAAGTGTGAAAGCATAACAAAGGATATGTATTTCAAAAATAGTGTGGCTACCTTACCAAAATTCAAACCTTACTAATAGTGATTGTAATAAAAATATATCATGAATGAAAGTTTGTAACCTTTCACCAGTTGTAAGATGAGCACGATCTGGGAATCTAAAGTACATCATGGTGATTATAGTTAATAATTATTGTACTGTATATTTGAAATCTGCTAAGAGAGTAGATCTTAAGTGTTCTCATTACACACATACACACAAAGGTAACTATGCGAGGTGATGGATATGTTAACTTGGTTGTGGCAAGCATTTCACAATGTATACATATATTAGTAATTATTATATATATTATAGTTGAATGTGATATATATATAACTAAGTTTATATATAATATATATGATACATATATCATATATCATACATATAAGGTACCATATATATATATAAAATATTAGGTTAAATCAGAAACCCTGATCAATTAAACAGAATACAAATTCCACAGATTCAGAAAATTGCATATTGCATGGCTGTTAGTATTACAAACTATCCTTAAGATAGATTGTGGTAATTTATCCTGCCTGCAAAGTGTATGAAATTATATTTCTCTACAGCATTCATGATGCTTGAGGTTAAATCCTTTTAAAATAACAAACTAGTGAATAAAAATGGTACTTCATATTTTTAAAAATATAAATTGTAAATATATCTTCCCAGTTTGTCACTTATTAGTTTTAATTAGTTTTTATAAAATATTTCAAATACCTAGAAATGTAGAAAGAGTAGAATAATAACACCCATTAATCAAAACATATCATGTTTTTTTCTTGGATAAAGTATTATAGATTCAGTTGAAGTATGTTTTTTTTTTTTTTTTTTTTTTTTTTTTTTTTTTTTTAAATAACCTCATCTTAATCTGGAAATGCACAAATCTCTCTTTTTTTTTATTTTTTTTATTTATTTTTTTAATTTTTGGCTGTGTTGGGTCTTCGTTTCTGTGCGAGGGCTTTCTCCAGTTGCGGCGAGCGGGGGCCACTCTTCATCGCGGTGCGCGGGCCTCTCACTGTCGCGGCCTCTCCTGTTTCGGAGCACAGGCTCCAGATGCGCAGGCTCAGTAGTTGTGGCTCACGGGCTTAGTTGCTCCGCGGCATGTGGGATCTTCCCAGACCAGGGCTCGAACCCGTGTGTCCTGCATTGGCAGGCAGATTCTTAACCACTGCGCCACCAGGGAAGCCCCTGAAGTATGTTTTATATCCTAAAACCTAGTACCCTTCCTATCATTGTTGTCTATTTTTACAATAGATCTCTGTCTATTTTTCTATCTATCTGTCTATTATCTACCTACCTCAAATCTATATCTGTACACATAAAATAATACATATTCTGATTTTTGCACTTAAATATTTTAAACTTTACTTAATGTTATCACACTCGTTTCATTCCATACCTAGCTCTTTTTATTGTTTTGTTTTGCATAATGTTTTATTTTGAGATTTATCTGTGTAAAAGCATATAGATATTTATATATTTTGAGTGTTGCATTCCATTATGTAACTATAGCTTATTTATTTATTCCCAACAGATAAATAAATATTTAGGTCGTTGCCAGTTTTACACTATTAAAAGCAACGCTGCGATCAGCATTCTTAGACTGCACGAGCATATCTTTATGGTGTGTTCCTAGTGGTAGAAATTTGGGTCAAATGGCATGTGCATCTTTGACTTTATCAGATATGCACAAATTGCTTTACAAAGTATTCAGATCCATTTATATGCCTCCTGAAAGTTTATGAGCATTTCTAACCAATATTTGACATTTTTAAATTGTTCATATCTGATACGTTTGAAATGGCATATCATTGTTTTAATTTGCAATTCCTCATTTAGAGTGGCTATTTGTCTTTATTTTCTTTCTCTTTTATTTACTTGGAGGAGATCTTTCCTTTTTGATAAATTCTTCATACTAATCTTTAGGCAGTTAAATTTGCTGAAAAAACCTTCTTTCACTGTGTGACTTGACTTTTCACTATATTAATAGGGTCTTTGATTTAAAGGTTACATTTTTATGTGGTTATCGCTATTAACTTTTCCCTTCATAGTTTATACTTTCGTTTATCTTTAAATCTTTCTCTACACCAAAATCATAAATATATTTCCTATACAGATTTCCTAAAGTTTTGAAGTTTTGGTTTATGTTTAAATTATGTATCCACCTGTAATACATTTTCATGCATGAAATTAGGTAAAAATCTACTTTTTTCCCTTTTATGGATAATAAATTGTCTCCATAGCATTTATTGAATAGCTCATTCTTTCCCAGTTTTCCTAAAATAGAGGAATATTTTTATGCTCTTTATTTGGTTTATTTTCTTTTTTACTATCTCTACATGAATCCAAAACTAAACACAAACTCTTTCAATTTCAATAGCTCAACAAGTCTTGATATCTCAAAGACAAGTGCCCCCATATACTCCCTCTTTTTTTCTTGCAGATTTTCTTGTCTTTTTTTTTTTTTTGGATGGCTTTATCATATTGAATCTTCCCAGCCACACAGTTTTCACTTATCTAAGTCTTATTTTATGTCCTTCAATAATGTTATACAGATTCTCTATAAAACTCTTAAACTTTTTTCAGTTATTCCTAGATACATTAGAATATTTTTTATTACTGTAATAGAATAAGTTTTCCTATTATGGGTTTTGTTTTTTTTTGGTAACTGCTGTGTATGAAAATACTACTAACATGTATTTAAACGTTATTTGATTTTGATGTCAGAAGGCTAGTTTAACTCTCTTACTATATTCTTATACATTTGGAGACTTTATCGGATTTTCTCTCTAGACAAACTCACCATGTGGAAATAAGGAAAGTTTAATTTCTTCCCTTTCTATTTTTTTAAAAAAGTTTATTGTCTCATTGCAATATCATACCTCTATTATAATGTTAATTATTCCTACTTTAATGGAAGTACCTCTTAAGTATTATGATTAATTACTTTACTTTTCAAGTATATGTTTTTAAAATAACTTTAAAATTATATATTCACCTCTATCAACATTTTCTCTTAATTTTTCTCCTTTTGTAAGCATACATCCAAGAGAAAAGATGTTCAATAATCATTTACTAAATGCTGAATGATTATATTATAGGTACCTATCTATTATTTTTATGGTTTAATTTTTTACATTTAAGTCTTTAACTCAACTGAAACTTAGTTTAGCAAAAAGTGTTAGAAAGTATTTATATTTATTATTTTCCAAAGATATAATTTTGCTGATATTGATTGGAAAAACTGTCATTTATCCACTAATTTGAAACATTAATTTTATTACATACTTAATTTTTGTATACTGAAGTCAATATCTGGGGAATGGAGGATAGCTAGGGTGGGCATTCATTTCATCCTCACTCATGGGAAGGAAGCTGCTTTGTAGTACTTCCAAACAATTACTATCACCTTCATTCCACATATATCCAGCCTGATATATCCATTTACATACGATTTTAAGCCAACTGGAGGACAGGTAATAATGGATTAATTATGACTGCAGAGTCTCATACTTGCTGAGCACAAAATAGATGCTCAATATATTTGATTGAAGCAAGACTGAATGAAGGTAAACTTTAGTTATATTCTTAAACAGTAAATAAAAATGTTTATTATATCGTTTTTAACAAAATCTCTATTAATCCTCACCTTAAAGTGTGCCATCTACATTAAAGCTACACAGTATTTCTGATATAGCTTATCAAAACCAGCTTTAGCCTGTACATAATTTGTCTGGACTCAGTATTTACGAGAATAAATAAATAAGCAAGACTAACTTGAAAGTGAAACCAGCATTTTCAAGTTTGATCCCAATTCAAAGTAGCAATTCCAAGCTGCTTACTCTCAATTCTTATCAGTAAGGATATTCACTAAGAATATTTGTAACATGTGTAACGTTTCTTGATCTTGAGGCACTTCCATCCTAGCTGGATAATAATTTTTTGTTTCAGTAAGAGTTAGCAGGAGAGGATAATAGGATGACCAATGGCTCTCAGGAGCAGCTTTCACAAAAAAAAAAAAAAAAGGAAATTGAATTGATTCTTGAAGGGGGGAAGGTCTTATTTAAGAGGATTGGTTTGGGGATAAAACAAGCAACTTCACAGAGGAAATAAGTGTTGGCTTTTTCAAGCCATAACAAATCCTGCACTATTTCTGGATCTGTGATGTTTAAAATTTAAAAATATTTTTAGTTATTTCTCGGTATTATCTTGAATTTATTTTTTCCCATTTAGTTCCGAAAATTATTCAAGACAGTTTACACACTATATATATTTGTGCAACATATCTGTTTTTCAATTAATGACAAAGGAAAATTAAATTTAGAATTCTAAGGCATCAGGGAGAAATATAATATATCAATATGCAGGTCATTAAGATCTTACATAATGATTAAAGCTGAATTGTACCTGTAATTCTAAGATTCCCAGTGGCCAAAGCGAATAAGGAAGTGAGTGAATTTTAGGATTCTTATTGCCCATAATATACAAGCTATTCAGGAAACGAAACACTTTGCAGAGTACTAGGGTCTGGGAAAAATTTTCTCCCAGAGGTCTTCACACATATGATACTGAGGGGTACAGTGGGCTCCATCCTCAATAGTATCCCAATAACAGATGTGATCATGAGTATTTTATGACTTCTTGTAGTATCCTTCTATATAAGTGGAAGGCATAATTTAAATGCCAAATTCAGTGAAACTGATCCCAACTGGGGCATGTTAAACATTAGAATTCAAGTATGCAAAGTCACCAATAGTCTTCCTTAATTCTAGAATAAAATCTTGACCCTTTGGCAAACACTGCTAAATAAAATCCTGGTGGTTATTAAAAAAGAATTATTGGGGTTTATGGCCACCTAGAATACATAAAAAAAAATAAGAAACATGATTAACATTGGTCCCAGAAGAAATGGCCATAGTGTTTAAGGTTGTCATGAGGCTCAAATGAGAAAATGAAATTAATGTATATGTAGAATGTCAAGGTCTACACATGTGTAAATGTATGTACAATTCTTTAGGCCCCTTTCAAAAGTCTCCAAGTCCTGATCTTTCCAACTATTTTATGTCTCCATTACATTTCTGAAATCTTGCATTAGTCTATCACCTCCTCTCTATGCTAAACATTATCTGACTTTAGTTTCTTTTGCTTAGGCTATTGTGATATCCCTTCTTTTTCCTTGTTCTTTTCGCTCTCTCTGGTTCCTCCTCTTGGGGTCTATGCTTAATAGCATAGAGCAGATAGGTTGATAGATTCTGGGTTAAAATGTTGATTCCACCATTTATTAGCTGTTTGGTATTAAATGAATTACATTACCTTGATTTGTTCTCAGTATCATCATCTATAAAATGAGAATACTAATAATAAATAATCATCATAATATCTACCACATTTGCATTGCTATAAGGTTTAAGTGAGATCATCTATGTAATGTGCATGATAACCAGCAAATAGTCCACAGTTGATGAATGTTAATCCTTTTTATCATGATTATTCTATCAGAGCATTTTAAAACCTAAATCTGACCCTGACCCTACTTAAAACTGTCAGTGATTCCCAGAAGCTTAAATTTGCATAGTGGAGTATGTAACTTTCCTTGTTTTCTGGCCTCAGCTTCCCTTTGCACACTCACCACCTTCCATCGCTACCTCCCTCCTTTTATATTCTGCTCAAGTATTTCAGGGTTCAGCTATCTAAGCAGACCACAGGCTTTCAAGTCTCATAGTTTGTCAGTCTCTTTCAAGTCATTTGGCACATGCTGTTCCCTCCTTCTGGAGTGCCCCTCCCTCCCTGCTCTGGCAAAAAGCTTTCTGCTCCACAAAACATATCTGCCTCTCTCTGGTAGAAGTAACAACCCTCCTGCCACTATATAAACTATCTAGAGAAATATTGAATTTACTTATATTTATGTCCATCTCCCCTATCAGTCTGTGAATTTCTCTAGGTCGGGAACCCTTTTTCAGTCATCTCTGAGTCCCAAAATACCCAGAACATAGTAAAGATTTAATATATACTATTAAACAGATGAACCAACCCCTGGCAAAGGGCCTCCCGCCTCACATGTGCTCAATGGCTTCTACCGAATTGCACTGACTGAATTTAACTTAATTCAAACAACTCTTGCTCCTACAGAACCCCAATCTAATAGCAAAGAGGCCAGACCCTCTGGGTGTTTCAGGGTCCTGTTTTGGGTTATTAATACATGCTAACACGCTGGCAATTAAAAAAAGAGGTTTTCCTTACTAGAACCTAGAAGAAAAGTGGGACTTGAGGCGAATGGCTCTAGAAAAAGGATTGCCTGCCCGAGATGCTGCCTCTGGCTTGCTTACCCCACCTCTCTCGCTTGGTGAGACAAGAAAGGCGGAGGGAAGAAAAGTGGGAGAGCAGGGGAGCGAGCGCAAAAGTCGAACCTCTCCTCTTCCTCCTCCTCCCATAGAGAAGGACGGCAGTAAACCAGACGTGCTAAGACTCCTCTCAAGCGGACCTGATTCCTGGACTCCTCAAATACATCCTGAGTTTCCTTCTTCTGTGGCTCTCCCTCTCCACTCACTTCGCCCCCTCACCCCCATCTCTCTCTCTCTCTCTCTCTCACACACACACACACACACACACACACACGCACACAAACACACAGGCAACCAGAGAGAACCGCCTCGCCTCTAGACTCCCGGTTCTAAGACCACCGTGACTGTCAACGAAATATGCCAATCACAGGCAGCCTAAGCCATATCCCTGGGAACTGAGTAAAAAAATTAGGTTGAAGGCAGAAAGGAAATGAGCATAGCAACCTCCAGTGCACAGAGAAAGATCCGTATACACATGCAGGAGCAAGGAAACAGCAGGGTATCTTTTACTACGCGGAGGACGCGGAGCACCACAAACAGGAACTTTAAAGGGATTGAAATCTGTTGCCTGTTCCACTAGGAATATTGTTTGCAAGGCACAAGGTGTCTTTTGGTAGTGAGCACCCTCTGCGCATGCGCAGGTCCATTCGGGAATTACTGCCCTGCCGCCGACTAAGTTGCATTCCTTGAATCTTCGCAGAAAAGACAATTCTTTAATCAGAGTTAGTAATGTGGACAGTACAAAATCGAGAGAGTTTGGGGCTTCTCTCTTTCCCTGTGATGATTGCCATGGTCTGTTGTGCACACAGGTGAGCTGCGGTTGTTGAATGTCTTTTTTCTTGGTGTTTTTCTTTTTACATGCTTGCTGGATCATGTAGCTCGTTATCTGGGGGGTAGGTGTGCCTGTCTATTTTTATGTCTGCTCGCAGTTTGTGCTCATTCTGAATCCGGTCCGTACTTCTTCCCTTCAGCGCCAATGAGCCCAGCAACATGTCATACGTGAAAGAGACAGTGGATAGATTGCTCAAAGGATATGACATTCGCTTGCGGCCGGACTTTGGAGGTAATGCTTCATCTTTTTTTTCAACCTGTAACCCATATCTAGTTCTCCTTTCTTGTCAAAGACAAATGTCAAAAAAAAAAAAAAAAGAAGCAGCAGCAGCATGTCATTTTGGTAAGCGTGCCCTACGCCCTACGCTCTGGCCACACACACACACACACACACACACACACACACACACACACACACCACGCCGGAGCCCCAGTCGCAGGTGGATGAACCCCAGGCAGAGTTGACCTTCCCCCGGCCCGACACACCCTCTGCATAGTCACTGCATCACTCGTGTGCCCATACCTGTTTTCCCAGGCTGTCCCCGGCAAGGGGGTGGAGGGCTGTGGGTAGCGGGAGCCCATTCAGAATGTAGTAAGCGCAGGGAAGCCCCCGACCCTCCCCAGCCTGCGGCCACTCTGAGATTATGCCCATAATGTGTCCCACCTCCCCGGTAGGGCCCCCCGTGGACGTCGGGATGAGGATCGATGTCGCCAGCATAGACATGGTCTCCGAAGTGAACATGGTGAGTGGCCTCGCGACTGGCCCGGCAGCCGGGCTTACGCAGATGCGAAACGGACCGGTCCCCGTGCCCTCTGCGTTTCGTTGGCGGTCATCTCGCCCCGGCCCATGGATCCCGCTCCGCGCGCGCTCCCCACTCTGGCACACACACACCCTGCCGGGCCTGGTTTGTATTTTCGACACACACACGGGCTACTGCGGTGTTCCGGAGGAAACGTGCTCCGCACTATTTGGGGAAGGACGGTGACTGTGGCGCCGGCAGAGCCGGTGGGGCGGAGTCAGCGGTACTTTCGCTGGGTTTCCTTCGGTGTTGAGGGGCGTAGGGCACCACCTGCCGGCGGCCGGGCGGCCTGCACCAGAGGGTTCCCGCACGGTGGTCCGCGGCCGCCTACTCCGCAGGCACGGTCCCGGCAGCCGGTGAGCCGGACCCACCCACGGCCCTCCACAAAGCACCCAAGCACACAGATGAGGTTTCATAGCATTCCCTCCCTCTTACCAGGCTCTAGCACACCGAGTGGCAGGAGCAACAGGCTGAGACAACGGTGTCAAAGTGCTCAAGCCAAATTCTGGGGAGAGGCTTGTATTGTTCCCACGTGAGGGTTGATGAATTTGTCTTGCTGCATCTTGCGAGTTTAAGTTCAAACCGAATGGCTGGAGTTATTGCTTTTCTTTGCCTTATAAACCCAAGCATGCCGAAAAAGCCTGATGATCAAAGAGACAGTAGAAAAGGGAGGGGGGAGGAGAGTAAAAAGGGAGGGGGAGAGCGATAGTAACCTAGGGAGCATAGCGCAATCTTTTCATTGCAAAGATTTCTTTTTCATTTCATTCTTTTATTTCATTTTTCCTCCTGCCTTTCTGAACCTGATCCCAATGGATTGAAATCATAGCTGTCACTTTCTTTATTGGCGCTTTCCAACCACTGTGGGGTAGCAGTTTTCTAGTTAAGAGTTTCTAACTGTTGCTTCTTGTAAGGCAGGGGGGAAAGCCTGTTGATTTTCTAGAACCAGCCACCCAGGGAACAGCTAGATCTACCTGAGCAAAATGCCATTTTTATTCCACGTGCGAAAAAAAATATTGTGGCAGCAGAAATTTAGACAGCCTGAATAATTTAAAGACTAAAGCCTTTGGGGGTTTTATCACTCTATATTTGTAGAGGCTATTGAATTGTCATTTCATTTCATTATTAGTGAGTCATTTTGTTTTAACACGCTAAGGCTTAAGAATTTTTCTTTCTTTTTTTTAGATATGTCAGGGAAGAAATACATATATTTAAAATATATTGAGTAGGATTAGAATAAAAAGTGTGACTATTAAATTTCTGTATTTTAAAGTTTTACCTTCCCCTGCTTTAAACAGCTTATTTTAAATATTATTTTAAATTAATATCTCCGATGGTTGTATTAGAAAAACAATTTTGAAATATCAATGCACAATGAATATTCTCTGACTTGGAAAAGATTTTTAATAGACTCATTTATAATATTCTCTCACATACATGTCACTACCACAAAGCACCCAAGATGAACTATTGACAAACACTGGGGAATGTAATAACATGGGCACATATACAAATCATACCCAATCCATGCCATTGCGACTGGATAAATTAGGCAGTGAATTAGTTTAAGTTGTTTGTATCATGTAGATAAATGATGATAATAATTTCCTTTTCAGTCATTTATTTTGGCACCTGGTAAGTACCCACACAGATAATTTATAAAATAGGAGAAGATTCAGAAAACTCAAAAGGCAAACAGTGCCTTTGCCAGTGGTCTGCTTTTTAGAGTACTATGCTTTTCAGAATTTTTAAAATGTATAATTCTGTTGACTATATTTACAAACAACTTTTCAGTTTAAAACCAAAGACAAAACCAAAACTGGATCGAATAGGGAAGTTGCTGTTTAACCAAAACAACCACCATAACAAAAAAGCTCTGTATAATCAGTTGTTCAACTGAATTCATACAGAAGCTCAGAAAAAAAATAATTAATTTAATTGCTCTACCACTGGAAATAGCTCTTAATGATGGAATAATATAATCTATTTACTCACCGTACTGTGTATATGTACTTGATTTTTTAAAATAGTCACCCAACAGATAAACCTTTAAAAAATATATTCTACTAAATTACCCATTACCTTTCCACAATAGTGTTAGAGACATGGTGGGAAAATAGAAACCACTGAATATAGAAAAATAATAAACCTTGATTTACTTATTCTTCCTTGCTTCTCTTTTTAATGAAATCTACCAACAAGACCCACTGTTTATTTTTTCTTCTATCATCTATAACAAAGCATGGGAATACATAGATTGGAAATAACTCCAAAAAAATTGGAAACAAAGGAATTTTAGGATCGAGGGTTCTATATAAGCAAAATCTGGATAGTTAGCCCTGGTTAAGAGCACTGTCTATGATATGCTTTGATTTTTAGATCATAAAGTAGGGTTGAAATGTCAATGGGAAATAAGACTTATTGCTTTTATATTAAGCATGTTTCAGAACCCTGATAGGCAGTAACTTCTGAGATTATTTAATAGGAAATTTTCAACAAAATTAACAAGAAATAAAAATGGACATCAAATATAATAAAAGTAGTTTTAAAGAAAATTCAGATTAAAATCCATTGCTAAAACAATGCTCATTTTTATATTTTTATTAATTACCATTATTATCCACCCATTTCCACATCTGGGAAAATCACATAATTGTACATTACATTAATGGGTTTGAAAACTAGATTGTTAATTTTTGTTCTTTTCCTATGCTACGCTAAGTGAAATATAATTCCAGATTGGTTTCTAACATTGTCTGTTTTATTAAAGACTAACGTCACATCAAGAGTATTTTCTGATTCACGTCCTTCAGGATTTAAAATATTTTTCCCAAATTTGACAGAGAGAGAGAGCTTTTATAGTCAAGAATCTCTATAATCAATAATTGTTGGTTTTGAGCAGTGAATGGAAAACTGCTGAAGAATAATTCTCACGCAGGGAAAAAAACCATACTTGAGAGCAAGAGTTTTCTTTTCAGGCAATAATATTGTTCATTAAATTAGGAAGGATTTTTCTTTTGGCATCATGGGATGTATTGTGCCTATGATAGTGACTATATACTATTATCTTCTAAACAGTCATCTTAAAAAAACTAGTATGATTTCCATATATTTTAAATTAAATTCCTCGAACCTTCTCTCTTAACAATTTTTGCCCAGCTGTATACCTACACACACACGCGTGCGCGCACACACACACACACACACACACACACACACACACACACACGGATGACTGAAGAGGAATAGGAGGCAGTTGGAACAAAAGGAGACAGTAGCCCCCAGAAATTGCCTTAAAATAACCACTAACACCTGCTAATATAAGCCCAATAAAACACAGATAATAGTAAGTAAGTCTTCTCTCAGAGTAGTAGATTGGGGGAACAAGATATTAACTATCTGCAAACAAAAGGTTGAACCCTTGTATTTTAGATTCCAATGACTAGCCGTTCCTTCTTATTAAAGAGGCAGCTCCTGATCATCAAGGAGGAGTTCCAGCCACAGAGCTCTCTGCCTCTGATCTAAAGACGTGATGGTCTGAGTGACCACCCCCAGAAAACTTGACATCTATTGATTCCTAACTCAAAGGAGGTCTCAACCCAAGCTGTTCCCAGGAATGGATAGCTACTGTGTATTCATTGTTTCCTTCCTTTATGATGCATGGATGCCATAGTGAATGCTCTTATAGGCATTAAAATTAACAATAAAAACACCCGCCCGACAAAAAAATAAAAATTAAAATGAGCCAATTTTCTAAATAATACCCAAAAGAAAAAGAAATTTTATTTACGAAATGTCCACTACTGTTAAATCCCACTGTTATTTTAATATTTGATTCCAGAGGTTTCTGGTATATGCTTCAGTTATGTCTAATTACCATCCTCTTGGTGACACCAAACAATAACCACCTGTCACCACTTTCTCTAAGCCAGTGTTTCCCATTCTTTAATGTGTATCTGAATCACTCTGGGATCTCAAAATGTTAAAATGCAGTTTTTTATTCAGAGGTCTGGGATGGGGTCTGATAGCCTACGTTTTTAACAACTCCCAGGTGATGCCGATTGCTGGTATATGGGCAGCACTTTGAGAAGCAAGATTGTAGTACATTATTCTAAGGGCTAACATTATTAAGAAATGAACCTTTTTTTCTCTTAAATTTCTCTAAGGATGATATTTTTCCAAGGTTTCAAGTTAATTTCCAGGTAGTTAAACAGGTAGCTGTGCTCAAAAGGGAAAATTGAGTGTAACAGTTGATGATAAGGCTGATAGGGCTTGACTTAAACTAATAAGCAGTCCTCCTAACTGTGTCAATACTTATGAGTCCACCAGCCTTTAATGATGGCTATGAAAATGTTGCCAAGCCCAGTAATTCGGACAACACTATCCTGCTGCTTTACAATGACTCTTCTTCACAATGAAGAACATTGCAAACTGGGTTTCACCCCACTAGGAGCTTGCAATAGCTTTGTAAAAGAACCTAAACATACTCTTGCTGCTGTCAGTAAATTCTCTGAGGTTATAACAGAATTCCTTTGCAAATAGAGCAAATAGGTCAGTACCATTTAAAGGCATGAACAGATATCAGCAGTTAAAGATATAAATACGTTTTTCTCTTATATGAGTAATCAACCAGGTCTCACTTTTAGGTGCTGGGTTACAATATTGTACCATCTGGAGAAGCTAAGAGAGGAAAAACTTCCCTTTGCCTTTCTGTTTGGAGATAACAGAAAGATCTTTTTATACTCTAAGCCACATCAAAGCAAGCCTATCCAGGTTTTTTAAAGTTTGCAGTCACATTTGATGGACTGTGTTCTTAGGATTATGTGACCAGACTAGGTATTACAGTGTGTACTATAATGAAAACAGTAACATTTATTGAACACATCCTATGTATAAGGTATGGCTATCAAATGCTTTATATTAGTAGCTCATTTAAGGCTATAGAATTATCATCCCCCATTACAGATGGAGAAACTGAGGTGGAGAGAGGGGGAAACAAGTTGAGAGAGATTAAATAACTTGCTCAGAAGTTACAGATCTAGTAAAGGGCAGAAGAAGGATTTGAACCCAGGCAGGCTGCCTGCAAGAGTCTGGCTCCTATCTATGAGGCAAGTAAAAAATATTCCTGGCATTTAGCTTTGAGACCTTAAGCGAGTCACTTGACTTCTCCAGGCCTCAGGGTTCTCCTCTGTAAAATGAAGGTAATTGACGCAATTGCTAAACCTCTTTCCAGTTCAAATATCTACCATATAAACTTAGGCTATTAAAGATTTTAGACTCTGTTAAAATCAAGATTCTTCCTCTTCATCGTATTCTCCTGTTAGATTCCATCTTATTCCATTTTGTTCTCCTTTTAGATGTGTCAGTCAACAAGCATTTATTAAATTCCAACTGAGTGCCAATTCCGGTAATCTCCTGGGAACGTTGCGGTAATGATTGTGTGCAATCTGGGGCCCCTTGGATTACCATTTTAATTGGTCATAGCTTTATCATCCATTTTTTCCTAAACACATTCCCAAAGACAGCAACAAGAAATGTTGAATCCATGGTCTTTAAAATGAGACTTGAATGATGCCTGGTTTATATCGTATTAAGCGTAGGAGCCAGGACCATATTTGAAGTATTTCCATCTGGTACTGTCCATCGTATTCAAACAGGGAACATTGCTCAACTATTGCCAAACTAATAAATGTTTCAACACTTAATGTGAAACAGAAGGAAACCTTTATTTTCCAAGATCTGGATATCCCAAAGATTTGCCCAACGCACCTAAAATCTTTCCATCAGGTGGTCTGGGAGCAAGGGGTGAAGCCACAGTGTTCATCTCCGCTGACCATCACTTAGTGTCAATTCTGTAAATGTTTGGTGCTTTTTGTCATGGCAGGCCCCCAAAGTCTTGATAGCACCCTCAAAACACACATGAATCAAATCTTGCCTTATTAGGGAAGGTAAAATATTACAAAAGAAAAAAAATGGTATTAAATATTTCCAAATGATTTGAGTTTCAATAACTCAAATGACATTACCACACTTAAGGATAGTAGGAGGATGAATGGTATATGTTTGCTGTTGATTAAATGTTAATACAGTTTCCCCGTGAGCTTTTTCAGCGGAGTGAATCCTATTTTTTGTAATACCAGGATTGAGTTTCCGCATTTTAGAATACTTCTGTTTTCAGAAGATCATGCATTTCATGAAGTCTCTTGACTGATGATTGTTGAAGGAAGTTATAGTCAGTAGCACATAACAATCTATTACTTAGCCCTTGACAGAAATGTTCAAGAAATGGTTTAAAATTAATTCCTATTACTGGTGATAACTTAGTAAAAAAGGCTGGTCAGAAGAAGAATGAAAGATCAATGGGTTTTCTTTAGTGAGCCCAGTATCCCCTTCTTAGAATCTTCATAGTCCTCATTGTTTTTCCACTAATAGTTTTTTTTCTTCTACCCCTCTATTAAGTGCCTAATGTGTTTTCCCTCTTACAGCCCCAATAAAACTGTCATCGTATTGTATATTTAAGATTAAAGGCATTTTCCCAGGAGCATTCAATCATTCTAGTGAATAAAGCAGATAGGGTGTCTATCCTTGTGGGGTTTATAGTCTTTTTTAAAAAAATATTTAAAATCTCTATTCTTGAAGTAAAGTTTTTTTTCCCTTTTGGAAGATTTTTGAAACATCCATAGTTACCTTGGTCATGGGATGTTTTGGTTCAACATGTACTTACTGAACACTTAGTCTTTTATCGTGCCCTGAACTGGGTGCTAGGGATGGAAAAATGACCAAGACATGTTTCATACCTTCAAATATTGGGTTGGCCAAAAAGTTCGTTGGGGTTTTTGTGTAAGATGTGATGGGAACACGCGAACGAACTTTTTGGCTAGCCAAATATTTTACAGCGTAGAGGAGAATGCAGAAACCAAGTTATTTAAAACAATGTGGTAGTGGCTCTGATAGAGACATATATGTCCAGCGTCCTATGGGAGCATAGAGGAGCAGTTTCTAAGGCATGGTGAAAGGTTAATTCCTAAAGAGGAATAGTAGTGAGCACCATGTGTAGGCTGCAAATGAGAAGAAGAACCTTCCAAGCAAAAGGAAAGGCATCAGCATTGGCAAGTATGCCTGAAAACAGTATGGAGTGTTCTGGGAATTATAAGCTGTTCACTACTGCGAGAACTTAAAGGGCACAGGGAAGATTGTCAAGAAATAAGACAGGATGTTAACAGCAAGATGTAGGACAGTGTTATTGAATGTTCTCACTTGTCTAAAAAGAAGCCTTTCTAGAAACATACATATTTTTTTGTATATGCGCTGACCACTTCTGGAAGAATGTACAAGAAATGAGTAACAGTGGTTGTGTCTTGGAAGTGGAACTAGGACTAAGAGTATGACTTGGAGGGATACTTAACTGTTCTTAATATGCCCTTCTGAATTGTTTGATTTTTTTTTTTAATAAGTACCTGATTATTTTTTATTTTTATTTATTTATTTATTTATGGCTGTGTTGGGTCTTCGCTTCTGCGCGAGGGCCTCCTCCAGTTGTGGCGAGCGGGGGCCACTCCTCATCGCGGTGCGCGGGCCTCTCACCATCGCGGCCTCTCTCGTTGCGGAGCACAGGCTCCAGACGCGCAGGCTCAGCAGTTGTGGCTCACGGGCCTAGTTGCTCCGCGGCATGTGGGATCCTCCCAGACCAGGGCTCGAACCTGTGTTCCCTGCATCGGCAGGCAGACTCTCAACCACTGCGCCACCAGGGAAGCCCGAATTGCTTTTTAAAAATCTTAAACATTTAAAATTTTCACTTTAAAAATACACACACACACACACACACACACACAGACAGAAACAGAGACAGAGAGACAGAAAGAAGAAATGATGCTGGAATGCGTATGCTAAGGAAATGAATCCTAATCCTGAAATACAGGAATCCTGCTACAGGTTTTAACAGGTGCTACGTTTTGCGTTTCAGATAGATCATTCTGATAGCTGCGTGGAAGATGAAGTAGAGAAGGCTAAAACTGGGGCCCACATTCCTAGTTAAGAAGCATTAGAGGGTATTTCGGAGTCCAGATGAGAGATGATAAATGCCTCAAGGAGAACAGTGGCCTTCAGAATAGAAAAGAAGAGGGGAAAAAAGAGAAATTCAAACAGAGGCAAATCAGAGGGATTTCATGACCGGTTAGATGTTGGAAGTTAGAGAGGCAGTGAGCCTATGATGCCCTATGGGTTCCATATTGAGTGATGGGCACATATGGCACCATCTGCCCAGGGAGGGAAACAGGAAAAGAAGCACCAACCATCTTGTTCACCGTTGAAGTAGATATGTTTTCAGAATTTAAAAAAAAAAGTCAGAGCATGTTGTTGCAAGGTACTTGTGGGAACACTGAGGTAGAATATTGGAGGTTGGACCTATCCTGAAAAAGACTAATTTCTTGGTGACCCTTCTAGTTCTATTCACATATAAAGCAGGTTCTACAGGGAGAAATCCTGGGTGCATAAATGTGGTGGCTGAAATGAACCAGTTAGAGATATGGAGAAAGGGTGCTGACCAAAGACAGAGACTGAAGTGCAGTCAACTTTAATCTGTAGCAACGTTGTTCTTTATCTAGGAGGACCTAGACCCTGATAAGATTGAGAACCTACTTTTCAAATTCACCCAGAGAAGTGACTTTTGTACACTGTTTCAGTTGCTTTTATAAAACCATATAGATGGGAAAAAAAGATGTGTGTGGAACCCACTTACACAGCATCTGCTCTCTTCTCCATCACATCCCTAAAATGATTCAGAGTCCTTCTGGAACACTGTGTTTCCATGGGAAATCACATGAAAGCAGTGTGAGTTCTTGTAGAAAGTGTATTTGGCAATGAAATGAGACGGGCTATAATAGACAGCACAAGTGGGACCAACAGAAATGAAGCTTAGCTGCCAGGAAATTCAAAAGTGACTCCCAGGAGCTTTGCAGAAGAGCTGAAACATTTGAATGGCTTGGTGGGGATGATTTTAAACAAGATTTCAACAGAGCCCTATCCCCACAGATGGTCTCCGGGAAAGTGGATACCTATTTTAGCAAAGGCGTATTCATAGAGTGTGTCATCAAGTTTAGGGAAGGAAGGCAGAGAAGCAGCTAGAGAAATAGATTCAAACAAAAGAGGGTTCAAACAGAAGGTAGCTGTTAGCAGTCCCTACCACAGCAGAAAAAGAGTATGGGTTAAGGTCCTCTGGATGCAGCAGGAAAGTTAGAGGCCAGATGTCTCTTTCTGGTTGCTGAATGGATTAATCAGGGAAGTTGCTAGGAGTGAATCCTGTTTGAATGAGAAGGTTTATTTGGGATCCTTCCTGAAGGCGGGGGAACAGATTTGTTGAAAACTCAGGGTCCCTGCCTACTCTAACCCTTTGTGACTCATGGGGAGATTTTTTTCTTCTGATCTATTATTTTCAAGACAATGATATACAATTCTCTAGTCAAGAGAAACTGCTTTGTGGTTTCCATAGAGAGAGTTCAATGACATTTATTTGAAATCCTACCTGTGCCTAGAACATTTTCTCATGTCAAAGGCCATCATTTCTCCCTCCTCCCACCTGCAATGTCTTTCCCACCCAGATGCATCTAGATCTACTTCAACACCCACAGGAAGTCATCTTCCTTCTATAGAGCTTTGCTGTAGTCACATGGAAGAGGAATCTGCTGGAGGAAGAATGTGTAGGGCATATAAACAAATCAAGACTCTGAAAAGACAAAAGACCCAATATAACATAATGATCTTCTTTCTGTTTGTATAAGGTTTCTATTAACCTTGTCTTCCACCCCCTCACCGCCAACACCATGTAAGCTACAGGAAGTTTAGGATTATATTCTTTATGCTCTCTATGTAGCTCCTAGCACATTATAGGGACTTAATAACATTTATTAGGATTATAAAAGAATTTTTCTAGCTGTAAAAAGTGTTAGTAATAATGGCATTTAAATTTTCTAATTCAGAAATTAATAGTTTCTCTGTCAGGTCTACCTTATACCTTCATATGTAATTTTCTTTTATGTTGATCATGAATCATGAGTCGTTTCCATAGAAACAACTTTATCACATGGCACAGCCAGTTTTACAGACACAAAATCATTTCATGACAAATATCAGCGTACATATATACATATATATGCATATATATGTATACACACATAACTTTCATCATCTTTAAAAATTAGTGAATTATTTTCATTTTTCAAAATGTCATCTGTATGCTGGTACCTGGACTTTCAATATTTCTGGAAACATTTAAGAAATTACTAAAGAATACCTGGACTGCTGACTACAAAGTGAATGGCATTTAAAAAGAGGGAAAATCAAACATAAAGGGAAGCATATGAAAAGGCCTCAGCCATTTGGAGTGATTTTGAATGAGGTAAGTTAGACTTTAAAAGACAACCAAGGAAATTTATCAAATTTGAAAATATAAAGTAAATAATATATCTAATCCAGAAATATATATATTTACTATATATGTATATAATATCTATTATATCTATCTACATCTATCTATCTAGTCATTTCTGCTGTAACTGTATCCTTAGCCAAACGTGGATGTTTGCTTTGAAACATCAACTTTTGTCTGAAACTTCCACACTCACACAGTAATTTGTCATAACCAGTAAATGTGCTAAATCAACTACCACATTAAATGGAGATAAGAGATTCTTTCCACTGACATCACCACCTCTCTGTTAGCCCCCACTCCCAACACACAAACACACACACACAATTCAGCACATCCCGAAGGAACAACCTAGAGCGCAAAAATCCCGGTTCAAACCGACTGCGGAATTGAGGCTGATGAGAAGAGACGAAGAAGATTCAGTATGAAGGTTAATGTTAGTCAGTTGCAAACTTTTGGCTAAATGTGGCAGGAACTGATTTTTAGAAGTTGTGAAGTTGGAAATGGGAGGACGAAGACGAGATGAAAAATTTGGAGTGGAAGGTACTCACATAACTGAAAAGTCGTATCCAGTTTTTGGTGGGTTATTGGTGCCTATCTCCTACATCTATGTCAACCCCATTTTGGGAGACACCCCCGCAAGCCGTGTTGTCATGAAGTGTGAAGGGGATTTTATAACCTGGTTTTCTGCAATTGTGGAAAGAAATGACTTTCAGGATGACATGAGAGATTACAGATGACCTATGCCCTACCGTGTTCAAAAATCACAGTCATCGGACATAAACATATCTTGGTGAATTATGTTTTTGCCTAGTTACCATTCAGCTTTCGCACATTTTAAAGGATTTGCACTTTTGGTTCTGCAAAATGGGCAAAGATATATGAGCCCAAACTCAAACAAAACAAATGCCATTATTCTTTTTCAATACTATTCAGTCTCACTGAGTGGAGGTTTGTTTTTGAGTGGAAATGTGGGACCCTTTCAGTACTGTAGGCAGGGAGCACCTACAGAAGGTGATTTCAGAAGCTACCTGCTTGAAATGCCATCAGATCTTTTTTTTTTTTTTTTTTTTTTTTGGCTGCTTTGGGTCTTCGTTGCTGTGTGCGGGCTTTCCCTAGTTGCGGCGAGTGGGCGCTACTCTCCGTTGCGGTATGGTGGCTTCTCTTGTGGAGCACGGGCTCTAGGCGTGTGGGCTTCAGTAGTTGCAGCGTGTGGGCTCAATAGTTGCAGCTCGAGGGGTCTTGAGCTCAGGCTCAGTAGTTGTGGCGCATGGGCTTAGTTGATCCGCGGTATGTGGGATCTTCCCGGACCAGGGATCGAATCCGTTTCCCCTGCATTGGCAGGTGGTTTCTTAACCACTGCACCTCCAGGGAAGTCCTGCAATCATCAGATTTTGATATCTTCTGCTTTGATTCCTGCTTAAATGCAAATAACACCTGAGAGAGGCACTAATGATGCTAGTCTTTATTTCTTGCATTTATACCAGTGTGTGAATGAATGGTTGAATGAGAGAACAGGTTTGCTTAAGAGACAGAGACTCAAAAAAAAAAATAATAATAATAAACATATCTTGTGCAGTTAAAAAAAAAAAAGAGACAGAGACTAGAAAAGGATAGGAGGAAAGGCAGGAAACAGGATTTATTTCATACTTTCCCCAGAATCAGCAGTTTCCTGATTTCAGGAGCCAATATGAAACAGCTCAAAACAATGGCTGAGATGTGCTGAGACAGCATTTGTGCTGTCCACACTGATCCTTTGCACTCGAAAAGCATTTTGCTTGATCTGACAGCGATACCCAATATTTTGTAGCCTAAAATGTGAAATCAACAAATTCACCTCCATTCTCTGGAGGCATAGTGTCCATGCTGACTGGGCCAGGTGGCATTAACATCTTGTAGTTTGAATAACCTGATGAATCTTATAGTTAAAATCAGTGTCTGGTAGAGAACAAATGTATGGATACCAAGGGGGAAAGGGGGTGGGGGTGGGAGGTATTGGGAGGTTGGGATTGACACATATACACTATTGATACTATGTATAAAATAGATAACTAATGAGAATATACTGTATAGCACAGGGAATTCTACTTAATGCTCTGTGGTGACCTAAATGGGAAGGAAGTCCAAAAAAGAGGGGATATATGTATATGCATAGCTGATTCATTTTGCTGTGCAGTAGAAACTAACACAACATTGTAAAGCAACTATACTCCAATAAAAATTAATTTAAAAAAATAAAAAATAAAATAAAATCAGTGTCTAGTGGGAAGCACACTGGCAATTTTTCAAGTCCAGACACTCCCCATCTGGTGTATATAATTTTGGTTTTTCTCCTTAAGTACATTCCCCTTGAATGTTCTTCTGTCGAGTTATATTTGAATAATTTTAAATCACTTTAAAATGTCAGGATGATGTTGTATCCTAATTTATACTCTCAAGTATGAATCTCGTGACTTACTTAATGCCTTTGATTCTCAGTTCCATGTAAAATGGAAGTAATAATTTCTGCTCTACTTATTTCAGGGAGCAATGAGAATCAAAATAGATAAATCATAGTCAAATATACGGTCTGTACATGTGATGTATAAACTGTAAACTACTATATGAATGTTAAATGCTGCTATTTTTAAAATTATTTTACTATTATCTCCCAGGCTTGTAATGAATTTCTCCCTCTTTAATGCCAGGACATCAGGAATAACATGAATTCACATCTTGCATAATCAAATATGATAATATTTTTGTTCAATACTGGGATTTTCATCAGGCAGTTGAAATTCACAGTACTACTTTTTTTTTTTTTTAACACAGTACTACTTCTAATCGTGAAACTCTTCTGTGACATCTGATAGAAAAAAATGGAAAGAGTTTCCCACACCTTTCCTCCTGATTATTTTCTCTTGGGTGTCACTCTGAGACCTCTCAAACTTTAAAGTTTCAATCTGTGTATGGTCCCCAATACCTCTCTAAATTTCACATTTTGTGCTACTCCCTGGTATGTGAAAGAAATGGGATACGTGGTTTTCCATGGGCTTAGCCAAGGGATTAGGGCTCTGGAGTTGACTTCTAGTTTTGATTATAACCCCTCCACTTACAGGTCCTGTTACCTTGGCATTAGTTAACTTTAGAGTAATCATATAATTTACGGTCCAAACATGAACTTTTGCGAATGAAAGGGAACACTATTAATATTACCAGGGTCAAGAAATGTAAACCAACACTGTCCTGGGAAAGTCAGGATTTATGATCATCCTATGCCATTTAAAGTCTGAATTTCTTCATCTTTAAAATGGGAATAAATTATATTTTCTTCTTAGGTCATTGAAGGCTTAATGAGATAATGTGTTGTCTGACTGGGGAAAATATAAGTTATTTATAACCTGCTTCTTCTTTTTAATCTTCTTTTCCTCCTCCTTCTCCTCCTCTTTCTTCTTCTTCTTCTTTATTGAGCACATACTGTGTACCAGGCACTGTTATGAGTGCTTTATATGAATATCAACAATGGAATTAGGTAGAGTGGATGAGATAACCTAATAAGAATTTTTATATTAAAGTTTGAGATAATCAAACAAATAAAAACATCACCTACGAGCTCACCTTTACTTACCAATAGTTTTATAAGAGCAAAGGGACTTGTTAGGAATTGGGAAGCATTATTAAATATTGTAGGATTTACTTTATTCCTTCAAGGAACAGCCAAGACTCTCATTGAGAAGGTAAGTTATTAAAAGATAACTATTTTCATGAGGTCATAATTGACCACAAGTAACACTAAAAAAAGGGCCCTAAAAATGAGATCTCAACTCATAACATGACAGAGAAAGTACAACCAAGCTGAGATGTTCAAGAGGAGAATAATCTAGGTAGGAAGGTGATGGATATGCCAGGGAGAGAAAATAGTATGAAGAAGTTTGTAGAGATAAGATTACTGACTAATCAGATATGAGTCATAAGGCCTAGAAAATCATCTTGGAGTCGTAGTAATAATAATAATACTTATTGTGTACTTCTACAAAGCAGGTACAATTCTAAGTACTTTAAAAATATTAACCCACTTAATTCATAATGCAGCCATATGAAGTATGCATCATTATTATTTCTATTTTACAGCTAAGGAAACTGAGGCATAGAAAAGTTAAGACACTTGCCCAAAGTTACACAGCTAGTAAGTGATAGAGCTGTGATTTGCACCCAGGTAGATTGGCTTTAGCATCTATGTGTGGTAGTTAGGCCATAAATCAGTTAGATCATAAAACATCATTATTTCTGGTAACATTTAAACATATGTTTCAAAAATTAGGAAACATTATTAATACTTAGCAAAATAGGTCCTAGGGTGAAACGCATTAGCAATTAATATTATTTAGGCCAGAGTTAAACTTTGTAAAGATTAAGGAGTAGCTTGATTTATATCTTCAGGATTATAAAAATGTTTGATCCATTCACCTATTTAAATCACCTTGGACCTATTTGCATGCAAGATGTCACTTAAATCACTGTGTTAGGTACTTATCGAAAATAGGAAGAGAGAATGGATTTTATGCCCCTTCTGAGAGAACTAACTTGAGGAAAGAAGCAAAGTTTAGATTGGACATAAGGAAGAACATCTTGACTGTAATGAGTGAGAAGATGCTGGAAGCAGCTACGAAGAGTATCTGGGAAGTGTCCGTCCTTAGAAAGCTTCGGAATAAAAAAAGATAATTATATCTGTCCTAATTGGCTTATATGGCTCTTCTATCCAAAGACAAGAGGGTGACAAGAGAAAGAACACTTCTCTAAGGCCCTTTGCAGTTGAGGAATTTGAACTTCTAAGATTTTTACTTGATGTTTACAAACAATCTATTGTAAGATCGTCAAAAATCCTCACATTTTGATCACATTTAGAGTATGTATAATTCAAGAAGAAGACTACAACCACACACTTAGAGGCAGTGACAGGGCACTTGACTGGACTGTCATTAATTCAATGGCTCTTTCTGGAGCAAATAACTTATTGACCTTATAATGCACAGTACTCAAACTTATATTTCCGAAAAAGTTGCCATGTCACTAACCTTCATGGTGGTTATGAAGAGGAGATTCAGAAGACGTTAAATCCTCAAATGCCAAGGGTGTTCAAGAGCTTCCTGAAGACTGTGCCTGAAAAGTGCCTTTTGCACAGGGCAGGTTGAGTAAAATCATGTTGAATTGAATTTAAATATAATGCATTCAGGGACTTCCCTTGTGGCGTGGTGGTTAAGAATCTGCCTGCCAATGCAGGGGACACAGGTTCAAGCCCTGGTCTGGGAAGATCCCACATGCCGCGGAGCAACTGAGCCCCCGTGCCACAACTACTGAAACCCGCGTGCCTAGAGCCCGTGCTCCGTGACAAGAGAAGCCACCGCAGTGAGAAGCCCACGCACCGCAACGAAGAGTAGCCCCTGCTCGCCACAACTAGAGAAAGCCCGTGCGTAGCAGCAAAGACCCAATGCAGCCAAAAATTAATTAATTAATAAAAATAAATAAATATAATGCATTCAAGTCTGTGTATACTTCTGTACTTAGTACAGGAAAAAAGACAACCCTTAATGTCAAGAATAGAAATAGTTATTAAAATATAATGAAATGTACCATGTATTGGGTGCCACAATAAATACTTGACATCAGTTTTTACAAGAGCCACCTGAGATAGGAATATTTAATATCCCCATTTCACAGATAAAGAACTGAAACCAGGAAAGCTGATTTGTGATAGGGTTGTGTTTGGAGCTCAAGCCTATTTGACTTAAGAGCCAGACATCTAACCCCCTCTTTTGGGTCCTGGGACCCAATTCCATTGTGTGTGTGTGTGTGTGTTGGGGAAGGGGCCGCTGAGAGGCTCCCCACATACAACAAGCAATTTTCTGGACACCAGCTGGGTGTCCTACAGCACAACTCAGTTCTGGCACTATCTATCCAGGGATAGCATTGGATTCCACAGGTTAAGCGTTCAGTCCTACAAGACTGTCCCCTCCCCCACTTCAGATGCCAGTTGCAAGAACAGGTTGTTACCTGTACTTATGACCAACCGGCTATAAATCAGAGGTTCCCACAATCTCCACGTTGGGTTTGATTATTTTTTGCTAGAGCAGCTCACAGAACTCAGAGAAACATTTTACTTACAGGAGCACCATTTATTATAAAATGACATAACTCAGGAACAGCCAGATGGGAGAGATGCATGGGGCAAGGTATGGGGAAAGGGCACAGTTTCCACGCCCTCTCCAGGTCCACTCCTCTCCTCAATTTCCAAGTGTTCACCAACTGGGCAGCTTTGAACCCCTGTCGTTTTGGGTCTTTATGGAAGCTTCATTACATAGGCATGATTGATTAAATCATTGGCCATTGTAGATTGAACTCAGTCTCCAGCCCCTGTCTATCCCTGGAGGTAAGGGGACGGGGCTAGTAGTTGCAATCCTCTAATCACTCAGTTGGCTGTTCTGAATTAACCTCCCGCTTCTGGCGCTTTCCAAACATCACCTCATTAACATAACAAAACACACCTTTCTTGCTCTCAGCCCTTAGAAATTTGAAGGAATTTTACAAGCTGTTTGCCAAAAGCTGAGGTGGGTAGGGAGCAGGAAGACCAAACATAAATTTCTTATTATAAATCACAATATCACACTCCTCTTATCATTTTATCCAACAGTCATTTCTTTCCATTTCAGAGTTCACTCTGGTCTGAATTATGCTGTTAATAAACAGGTATTTTATTTCTCTAAGTGAAGGATCAGGCAGCATCCCACCTAAAAGAATCAAGTTTTGAATTTCAGGCCTCAAAATAAACATAAGCATGCTGGCTAGTAGGTATTCTTGCTCCAGTTCAGCGGGATTACTTCCCTGGACAAAACCTTACCTCTTAATCTTCTCATGATGGAAGACTTAAAAAAAATGACTCTCACCAAAGGAGAGGGTTGGTTGGTGGGAGCCCAGGTTCTTGTTTCTCTCTCTATTGCCATTCTTGTCATTGCCCATAAAACAGGCAACACAGCAATTTTCCTGTCAGGTTTGCTTGCAGGGGTGATTTGTTTGTTTGAGTCCAAGATGAAGACTCAGAAAATCTAAAATCTGTTATTTTTCAATTTACAAGATTTCCTGCCAGTGGAAAGAAAGAATTGCCCTCCACTTCACAATTCTCCAATGGGGGCAGGGATCAACCACAAAAAGGGGAACATGCCAATTGTTTCTTGGTGGGGAGAGTAGGGAAGCTAATTAGACAACCCATTTCTGGGTAGAAAAGACAGAAAAGGCTCAGGTATATTTAGCTCTTCTTATTTTTCTGACTGAACACTGAGAGAGAAATCAAACAGGAATATGTAAAGGTCAGATCATTTCATCACTGTTCTTTCAGAACTGGGAAATTACATTATGAAATGCAGCTGGCATCTTGAGGTTAAAATAGCAAGTTATTATTACCGCATAGCGTACAGGAGAGATTTTTCATTTTTCTGTCTCCTGGAGAAATATACATTTTAAATACTTTTATTTAAAAAATTAAAGACACGTATTAGAAAAATTTTAAATCTCTGTTTCTTCTGGCTTGGTTGAAATGATGGCAATATAACAATCACTTGGCTTGCTTCTACAGAAATAAAAAGCAAAGGATTTACTGCTGAAGGACAGTATATTTATAAAGTAGAAGACATTCATGGAACATAGTTTAGGGAGAAACAACTTGCTTGAAATAAACTGTTTTTCTGTATTTCAAAAATGCAAAGTTAGGCTGTTTAAATTCTGCTAAAGCCATTACAGGCTTTCAGGTTTACTTTTTTTTGTATTATATAAGGCATAGTGCTCTTATCACCAATATAGATCTTGCTGTATTTGTTCATCCCTCACAGCTAAAGAATAACCTGTGCTCTTATGTCTAAGTGGGGAGTTGAGCAAGGACACAGTTAACTGTGCCTTTGCTGTCACTGAAGATTGGGTCCCACACAGGTTCAGGCACACACAGGTCAGGTCAAGCCAGAACTTAATTACCTTTTTTTTTTAAGTGCTTAAGATGGTAAATATTTTCTGTCTTCTTTTTTTCAAATTTAATTATTCTGTTTTTTAAATTGAAGTATAGTTGATTTACAATGTTGTGTTAGTTTCAGGTGTACAGCAAAGTGATTCAGTTACACATACATATATATCTATTTTTTTCATATTCTTTAAGTTCATTACAAGATATTGAATATAATTCCCTGTGCTATACAGTAGGTCCTTGTTGGTTACGTATTTTATATATAATAGTGTGTATATATTAATCCCAAACTCCTAATTTGTCCCTCCCCCCCTTTTCCCCTTTTTAGTTCAAGGGTAATACTAAGTTCTTGACGTAGGGGGATGGGGGCAGCACAAAGTGGGCTTTAGGAAAAGTTACAGTTTCAGGCATCATGTGTTGAGGGTTTTACTGAGGTCTGAATATATACAATTTCAGAATGTCTTTCATAATCAAAATTACCAGACCAGTACATTATTTTGTAACCTTTAACTTCTGATTTTATTGGAGAGTTAGTAGAAAAGAGAGATTCATGTCAGCCAGTAAATATATGTATTTTTAAGAGACGCTGATTAGAAATCCCCAAGAAATTGTTTGTTTGTTTGTTTATTTGTTTTGGAAGTTCCAGATACAAAGGGAAAAGTAAAGGCCAATGCAAACAGTTCAGGGAAGCAAGGAATAATTTTGATGAAATTTAAATTCAAAAAGGGTCTAGAGATACGTGCCTATCATCATTGTTGGACAGTTTCTTTGGAAATGCCTTGCTATAGGTAGACATTCAGCACTGGGAGAAAGACTATTTTTTTAAAAAAAAATTAATTAATTAATTAATTAATTGTGTCTTCGTTTTTGTGCGCGGGCTTTCTCTAGTTGCGGCGAGCGGGGGCTACTCTGTTGCAGTGTGCGGGCTTCTCATTGTGGTGACTTCTCTTGTTGCGGAGCACAGGCTCTAGGCGTGCAGGCTTCAGTAGTTGTGGCACGCGGCTTCAGTAGTTGTGGCTCGCGGGCTCTAGAGTGCAGGCTCAGTAGTTGTGGCGCACGGGCTTAGTTGCTCCGTGGCATGTGGGGTCTTCCCAGACCAGGGCTCGAACCCGTGTCCCCTGCATTGGCAGGTGGATTCTTAACCACTGCGCCCCAGGGAAGCCCGAGAAAGACTATTTTTCCCCAAATTGCCTCCTTTACTTTCAGGAACAAATTAACAACAATGTGCCGTTCTACTTCCTGACTCTTCACATTCTTTGCTTCTCACAATACAGGAAAGAAATAAACACTTCCATGACAAACTCAATTTCAATATCATTAATAATTCCTCTTTCTACTTCTATTTTTCTTCCCTTCTACCCTCTTTTCCCCTGTGTTTCCTTAATTTAATAGCTAATAGAGCCTCCTCTGGCCACCATCTGTTCTGGAAAAGCAGCACGGTGGAAAAGGGATGGGTCGTTACTTGGCCCACCCTGGATTCTGGCTCTGTCTTTGTGAATGCTCTCTCTGTTAATATCTTCGTCTCTGATGTTAGGGTAAGAAAAAGAAAAGCCATTCACACTCACCAAGACTTCTTCTTTCTCAAGCAGGGAGGCATAGTTTATGTCGGTAGGAAATAAGTCTTTGGGCTGCCCTTTCCACTTGCTGAGAATGGCGGGGAGTAGGGGAAGAAAGAGAAGATTGGGATTTCAAAGTCTCCACCAATTACTCTGTGGTGCTGAATGGTGAGACCCAGAATAACTGGCTCTTTGTTTAGGGGAAATGTTAATGACTTTTAGGAAATAATATATGTCTAGATTTAAGAAGGGGAAAGGAGCTAAAATTCTCTGAGTAAGAAATAATACAAGAAGAGTTGAGGACAGAACAGAAAATGGAGGGTCAGGATGAAGAGGAACACTGGAACCAAAAATGCTGAAAAACTAGACAAAACATTGAAGTTCTCAGCCAATAATTCCCAGTGTTTGAGTGGCTGAGGGACTCAGAAACAGAGATTTTGTTATTCAATATTATGTTATTTTTTATTATTGTGATAGAAAATGTCATTGTTTCTCCACTTTTTCTAAAAAGTCTACTATTCGTGGAAATACTTTGTTGGAGGGTTTTGCGGTGCTGAGTTCCACATCTGGGTCAGCATGAAGTACAGGGAAGAAAACAGTCATGTACTTAAGACCAGAATGATAATAAGAGTTCAGAGGAAACTGGAAATCTGAGCCAGAGGTGACTGTGAAGATGTATCTGGACGTGTACAAAAATCCCAGTGAAAACATTGGACTTTTAATAGTACAAGGATAAAGGGCTTGGGTTAATTTATTTCAGTCTCAAAGGATGCCAGCTGACATCTAGCTGTATACAAAATGTCCTTAAAACCACCATATAGGAAGCAGAAAATCTGGTATCTAGTGGGTGCTGAATAAACCTGAGTCCCTTCTTTTCACAGAAACAATATGGAGGCCATGCCACTATGGGGAAAGAATATGGGAAGACTTGAACTGAGGGCGCAGAAAGACAAGATTGTGGTAGTAAGGCATGATCATTGTTTCCTCCCCGATTTCCTACCTGATCTCCCACAGAGGCTGCAAACTCATGGGTGGATATGGATGTGCCTATTCAGATATGGGGCTGAAGGGGTGGGGAGAGGGGCCATCTAGCAATTCAAACACTGTAGCATATGTGCAATTAATTAAAACCATATGGACCACCAATTTAAAACTGTTTTGCATACAGTCTCAGAAGCACAGAGCTTCTATTGCCACAGTGTGCCTTAAGACCCAGTTTGTGCTGTGGCCTTTTAAGTATCAGAGGTGGTGAAGCCTAAACATTCTGAACCAATGCTTTGAATTCATCAGAGACACATACCCTGTTCCTGGCCTCTTTTTGGCTCTGCTGATCCTTCTGTGTATACCATGCTTTCTAACTTTCTGCTCAGTTCTTTCATTTTCCTCCCTGACTTTATTGTAGCATTATGAATCTTCCTGTCAACGTATCTATCCTTTGTGGATTAGCTTCCAAAGCATTCAGTGAACTTAAATACCATGTGATTGAAACCAGCTATCCTGGTGGAAACAGAAAGCAGCTGCCCTGTGCCACCATTGTTCCTGAGCATTGAGGCCCCTAGCAAGACAGACTCTATTTTGCAGTGTTTAGGATAAAACATTTTGGGTCATCCATTAGGGGATAGGCATGTTGACAGGAAGATTCATAATGTTACGATAAATCCAGGGAGGTAAATGAGAAAGCTAGACAGAACACTTCCATATGTGGACTGAATTGAGATGTCCGGAGAAGGCAGAAGAGGAGGGGGAGAGAGAAATTTGGGACCAAGGTGAGTTTAGTGGGTGCAGTTAACTCCAGTGGAAATCAGAGAAGAAATTTGAATATGGAATGAGAAAAAAGGGAAGAGTGGGATGTGACCCTGGTGCAGGTTGGGTTCTTCTGAAACAAGGAGATAGAAATGTCTGTTTAAAGGGATGTATTAGAGAATGCTGTCAGGAACAACTCCTGTTGGGGAGTGAGGGCAGCAGTATTCACTGATCAAAGGGAGAGGTGAAACCTTGGTGAAGTTGAATTACTATGTGGATGCTACAAATGCATAACTAACCCCAAGGAGAACTTGGGAGCTAGAATGACCCTTCAGAATGATCTAGAATTGAGGTATGTGGTCTGGGTCTTCATACCCCACCCCCATCCACTCACTCCAACATCAACCAGCCATACGATATGGGCTGTCCCTGAGAAAGAGTTGTGACTGACCGTGAGTGGGGACAGTCTCCAGCTGGGATGTTGCTGGAGAGAGGCTCGGCCGAGAGACGTCAGCCATGTCTGGAAGCTGGAGGAATGAGTGTTTCAGTCCTGAAAGGGAAGTGAGATCTGGGCTGAGCCTCACAGTGTCTCTCTCACAGCCCTAGAGTCAGAACACAACCAAAAAGGCTGCCCTGAAGTGAATTTCCCTCAGAGGTTCTATGGAATTTAGTCTCATACTATTCACTGATTGTTTCATGTGTGTTGGTCTTCTCTCTTACCTAAACTCCAAACATTCTGAGTACCAGTATCACATTTCACATATTTTTTTCTATCCTTTAATAATTCTTTTAGCAGAGTAATCTAAGATTGATGGAAAAACAAGCCCATGGCCTATGGTAATAGGATACTGAAATAATAAAAAATTCTTTCCTCCATATTTTGGAGGAAATAAAATTGACCTTTCATTTACCAATTTTTTGTCCTGACATACATGCATACAAATGTCTCCTGAGTGAACTGGTTATGATGCTCTGTAACAGTTACAGGCAGTCCTACAGCTTGAAAACTCAAAAGACAAGGCAGGGGAGACCTGCGGAACATAGGTGTGAAAGTAAGAGTCTAGGTACTTCAGAGGAAAGAGCAGTTGACCAGAGTCTGGAGGCTGTGCCTTACCACGTGATCTTGAGAAAAGCAGTTGAACTCTCTCAGATGCACTTCTTTTTTCATGTAATGATTAGGCATAATGTTGTTTGCTTTACCTTCTTGAATAGCAGTGGGTGTTGGACAGAAGGACTTGATGAGAATCAACAGATAATGCCTGCCTGGTAGGTTTGAGGTCTAAAAAGCAGTTCAGGAGGAGTTTCATTTGTATCATTAACAGTTTATGGATGAAATTTCTAAAATTTATATCACATGTTGTATATAGTAATAAAAAGGTGATTTAAGTTATTTTTAATCAGTAACTATAATAGAAGAAATATACTTTATTCATAATTGCAGACCCTGAATTGTTACAGGGTCTACCTTCTAGATTCCTCATTTCTGAAGTGAAGGGTGGGGTAAGTAAGATGAGCTCATATATATTTGGTTTCTAAATTTCATAAACGTGCATCTTCCAAACCAACATTCCCACCCATCAATGAGGGGAAATGAGACATTGATACTTCCTGTGTCTGCTTAACAAAGTGATTTGTTTGTGGGAAGAAAGGTAATATAGATGAATATGTAGCATAGAATCTGGAACAGAGATGTTTTGGAAGAATTTCAAAATGTTCAGGGAAGAAAGGTTAACCTCAAATAATTTCAGGCTGCCAAACTTAATTATGGGTTGGAATTAAATGTTCTCCAGTAATGCAGTTATCTATTGAGTTGAGATTGAAGGAGTTCAGTAGTGGGCTTTTAATGACCTGTTTTGGTGTAGAAGGCGCTCAAGTGATAACCAAGCAGACACCATTTACATAGGCATGCGCTTTGTCTAAATATTGTTTGGAATGCTAATTACATTCCCAAAATGGAATAACTTATTTTTTTTGCTGATCTTAAGTTATATAGCACCCCCCCAACACACACACCCCACAGAGGCAGAGATGTGGGGTGGAAGGTGAGATTCTCAAGGTGGCAGAGCTGGAATCATTGTTAGCACCCAAACAGATACCGTTTGTCACAAGTCAGAAAAATTACCAGCTAGAGATCAAGAGACCCTTGAGCAAAATTCTCTTTTTATTCCTACTTTCTCTTATCTAAGCTTTGCCCTTCTCATCCTTCTGTGGACACTCAGAGTTTTCAGTTTTATACCTAGCCCTCTATTAAAGAAAAAAAATAAAAGCCTGCCTTCAAGATTGGATACGAAACTCATTTATAACCATATTCAATCCACTGAGAAGGCTTATTCTCTGAGTCTGCTTAAGGGCATTTGGCTCTGACAAATGCAAGGGCTGAAGTCCAAGAATGGGTTTTTAATAGCGATATTTCTAATGCTAATGCTGGTGAATCCTAGACCAAGGAATTCAAATCATGGATGAACATGTATTAAGTATCTTCCAGGCGGATGGCATTGATTATGCTCTGTGAATACATCTAGATCCCAACTCTTATTCTATATATGACCCAGTCTGGGAAACAATGGTGGCACCCTTTCTATTCTACCTACTTCCTACCGTTATTGAAAAATAGAGCTTAAATTGATTGTAAACAAAGCCATAGAAACATAGGAAGAACCATTCTCTCTGAGGTCTTAAAATCTGCCTCCTTTTTCTTTGGTGAAGAAAATTTAAAATCCATTATTTTCATTATGTTCTTTTGGGAAGTCACCCTCTCTAACTCAGCTTAGAAAACATTTCTTCAAAATCAGTGTTTTTTCTTCACTTGAGTTTGGTTGTAGTAATAGATACTGTATTTCCCAACTTTTCACATCTGGGTTTGTGCAAGGACTCCTGAGACCCTAACATGTCAGGGGATTGGATGAGGAAAGTGGAGTCTCTGGTGACATATGAAGATAGACATGCCAGCCAATCCCTTTCCCTTCACTTTGATCATCCAAGTCAAACATGGTGAGAAAGAAACCCAGAGGAACACATATTCAAAATGGACAAATTAGTTGGGATCAGTGCCCAAACGACTCAAGCCTGGGTATAAACTTATAAGAGGGAAGGTTGCTGATTAAAATAATTCATAGAAGGACTGAAAGGAAAGAAAAGGATTTGAACTGGTATCCAGATGGGGTCTTTACCAACTCCGAACTGGCTGAAATGAACTAGGGAAAGGAGAAAAAAGGAGAGAGGGATAGAGACTGAGAAATGGTTTATGAGACCATAAGGCGTGGTCGCAAATATAGTCCTTTGTTCTACTTTTACATCGCCAGTCACAATAAGAGAGAGACAAAATGAACTGAGGAACCTAGATCTCTCTCAGTGTGTCTCTAATGAGTGTTCAATCTGGAAAGAAAAGATATGATTCCTTAATGATTCTGGCCCATAGATTTTTCTATTAAAAAGCAGACATTTGTGAGCTTTTTTAATACCATGCAGTCCACTGCATTATTATTAAGATGATGATTATTATCATTTAAAATAATTTCTCCAGAGTGTTGAGGTTAGATGCAAAACAGAGGATTAAATATGAACATCTCGCATAAATTTGAAGCCATGAGGAAAGAGCCTGGATAGGACGATTCTAACACATTTAATGCTTAGACTAAAGATGTGCATATTTTGCATATTAACACAACTGGAATTTTTTTTCTGAGAAAGTAACATATACAGTGCACATCCAGTACAACTGAAGTCCAATAAACAATAACCTTAGTTAGGTAATCCGTCACCATCTCACACACCCACCCTGGCGAACTACATCATAATGAACTTTCCAGAATCAATCCACATTTTCTCCTCCTCTCTTATGATGAGCTGTGAGTTTGAGACCACTCCTGAGAGGAGTGAGTACCCTTTGTGCAAATAAGGTCAGCAATTTGGCAATGGTCTCACCCAGCAAGTACAAACACTATGACTGCTATGCACGGCTTTTCTGCACAAGTGTGTCACCTGCTGGAGATCATATACAGAATATCAAGGACAGAAGTATTAGGTTCCTGATGGGAATGACTAGCTATGGTGGGAAAGTGATGAAATAATGATCAAGGGCAAAAATCTGAGCAAGAGACAGGAGTCTGGAGCCCACACAATGCACGGCACAGATGTTCCATGAAAATAGGCTATAGTAAAAACTACCACCTGAAAAAGATGTACAGATCTGTAGGCAGGTAACTCATTTAGGACATAGTTTTACATAGCCTGTGAGGTTAAAGAAGGCCAAGGATTCATGAGACGTGAGATGCTGATAGGACCTAGAGTTTCCATTTAGAGAACAAAATGTTCATTTCTGTGCAGAAGGGTCCATCATCACTCAGGAAGCTCTTATTAATCACTGACCTGTACATAGAGGCAGGTCATTGAACAAATAAGCAAATAGTCCGTTGGGAAAAAGTCTATATGGTTTCTACCAGTGGAAATCACAAGTGACTAAACAACCTGAATTCTCTCAGACATAAACAGATCTTTTAAAAAATAAACAGATGCCTTGTAGACAAGGAACCACCGGTAGAAGTAATTTGAAATGTAGAAAGCCTTTGACAAGGTAGACCTTGTGAGATACGCCACTAGAGGGACTTTCCAAATGTTGGATATTCATGCATCCACGCTGGGAGATGATTCACACGTCCAGTAGAAGGTTAGATTACCTAGGAATGTTCAAACTATGTCCCTTGGATTTTCATGGATATGCCCTGAGGGCCATGCATGGCCAAGGAAGCTAATGGTGGATGCTTTTTCAATTGGGCAGTTCCATACTTATTTTATATATTGCAATTTCTACTAAGCTTTCATTCCAATGGCTTCAAAACAACTCTATTAGATTATCCTTGAAATCTCTTCTATGTTTATGAAGAATCTGTAATTGTCATTTTTAATCTGGCCCAGTGAATATACATTTTTATTCACTAAGGAACTTGGATAATTTTTTGAAACAGAAAACTGTATTTAAAGCAGGAAACAAAGCATAGTAATAAATGGCACATTTTCTAGTTAGAAAATAAATACAATGGTGGTGCCTTCTGAAGACCAACGCTGAGATCCATCTTATTAATTGATTAATTAATTAATTTGTATTCAATGAGAAGATTGCAATATCCAGTTTTGAAGCTGAGTTTAATTTATCTTGGAGAAAAGTGTCAGTTCAGTTGGCCCAAATACCACTTTAATATTTATGCTAAGCAAAATCGAGGAAGAGTGCTGTGAGTTAATTTGGTCTTAGAAAAATTTCTCTACGCTATGGAAGGTTTAGGACTACTCCAAATAGGAATCACTTCCTAGTCCTTTCACAGGCCAGTTTTATTCACCTGTGGCTGACCAGGGTGAGAAAGCATACTGTTCACCCCTGAGTTTGCTTTGTGGTATATCACATCCTGTGGTAAGACTAAGCCTTTTGAATTTTCTGCTTTATATGCCAAGTTCCTAAATGTTACTTCTATTAGTGTAGTTGCCTGATCTAAAAGCTATTTACTAGTAGAGACTTTTGTATAGTTCTAAAGATATTTTCTCAGTGCAACATAAAAACCTAAGAAAAAAATATAAGAAATATGATACTAAATAAAATCTACAATACACTGAGCCCAGTGTTGTGTCTCTGATAGCCAAAGACGAGTTGTGGAAGGCCAAGTCTTCCCTCTAAAATATCCATCTTAGAGATCACATCCAATTTTATAACTTTAAATATAACTTGTGTGCTGGTGACTTACAAATACGTAGCCATGGCCTTGACCCATCCTTCACACGTTTAGCCCTTTATTCCGTTGCCTGCTAGTCATTTCCAATTTTAAAAGTGACCAATTCTCAAATGCACTATTCCACAAATGGACTTATAACCTTTTTTTTTTTTCCAAATTAGCATTTCCAGTATTCTCAATTTCTGTTAATGGCACCAGGCAAGCACCATAGTATGGACTCATTATTGATTCCTTACGTATATTTTTTTCTACTATCTTCTGCTTTCTTCAAATAAATACACTTAAAAGACAGCTCTCTGGGATCAGCCTCTTAAGAAATGATTCACAAACTCCATTCTGTACAATTCATGAATTTCTATTTGCCAGAATAGTTAACAAACACATGAAAGGAAGCTCAACATCCCTTACCATTAGAGAAATGAAAATCAAAACTACAATGAGGTATCACCTCACACCAGTCAGAATGGCCATCGTCAAACAATCTACAAACTATAAATGCTGGAGAGGGTGTGGAGAAAAGGGAACCCTCTTGCACTGTTGGTGGGAATGTAAATTGATACAGCCACTATGGAGAACACTATGGAGGTTCCTTAAAAAACTAAAAATAGAACTACCATATGACCCAGCAACCCCACTACTGGGCATATACCCTGGGAAAACCATAATTCAAAAAGAGTCATGTACCACAGTGTTCACTGCAACTCTATTTGCAATAGCCAGGACATGGAAGCAACCTAAGAGCCCATTGACAGAGGAATGGATAAAGAAGATGTGGCACATATATACAATGGAATATTACTCAGCCATAAAAAGAAACGAAATTGAGTTATTTGTAGTGAGGTGGATGGACCTAGAGTCTGTCATACAGAGTGAAGTAAGTCAGAAAGAGAAAAACAAATACTGTATGCTAACACATATATATGGAATCTAAAAAAAAAAAAAAAAAAAAATTGGTTCTGAAGAACCTAGGGGCAGGACAGGAATAAAGATGCAGACGCAAAGAATGGACTTGAGGACATGGGGAGGGGGAAGGGTAAGCTGGGACAAAGTGAGAGGATAGCACTGACATATATACACTACCAAATGTAAAATACATAGCTAGTGGGAAGCAGCCGCATAGCACAGGGAGATCAGCTCGGTGCTTTGTGACCACCTAGAGGGGTGGGATAGGGAGGGTGGGAGGGAGACGCAAGAGGGACAGGATATGGGGATATATGTATACGTATAGCTGATTCACTTTGTCATACAGCAGCAACTAACACAACAATGTAAAGCAAATACCTCAATAAAGATGTTAAAAAAAAAGAGAAAGAAATATGACCTCCAATGGTAAACATATATTCTACATAGGTGACAATCTGTAAACCAAATACAACATTACACAAAAAGTAAGGGAGCTGTATATAAATACAGGCCCGCCAGACTCTGAGTGTAATGTCGTCATCACATGCTGAATCTCAGAGCAAGTAAACTGTTGTTTTGTCATCCATGAGTGAAAGGAAAAAAACCCCACCGAAATATCTCAGCTTCCAGGGATTTGCCTTATAACTACAGAATGAAGTCAACCCTTTGAACTTTTCTGCATTTACATTGGTGAGGATTGTTTTTCTCTCAGTGGAATTAACTTCCATATGTCATTTTCAGTTACAGTAAATACAAGTAAAGAATTATAAAGTGAGTTTGCAGTGTGGTAGAACGCATTTCTTCTTTAACGTTTATGTCTCTCCTGAAGCCAGTGGCATGATTGTGGCCCCTCAGAATTTCCCACCTTGACACTCATCTCTACAGGGGCCAGATTGCCAGGCTGGTGTTAGTGGATTCAGCAGCTTCAATTAATTTCCAATATGGAAATGCCTTAGAATGAGTCATGTAAGCTGCACAAGAAAGATGGCACTTTAAAATGAACATACAGTGTTGGCCCTCACTGTTTCCCCATTTGTTCTTCATTACATTATTCATAGTTGGTTGGATAAATCATACTATTATTCATCTTAAGCATTTTACTGTTAAAAGTAAATATCCAATTCCAGGATTTTATGGTTTCAATTGAAGAATTAATGTCCCATGGTGAATCTACAATAAACATATTTAATCTTCTATCCCAACATTATGAAACACAGGATTACTAAAAAATGGCTATCAAATCCATTTATTAAAAAATATTTTGCTAGTAATATAATAATGCTTCATATGTGCCTATTTTTCAAAAGGCTTTGACATGTGATTTGAATTTCCCTTTGGGTTGGAAATCTGTATATCTGTAATTGAATTGTCAACTTTCCCAGGGTGAAACTTGATTCTGAAAAAAATGACTTTTTCCTTATTTTTCCCTATACCATTCATTCTAAGGAAACTAACACAAGTGAAGTACGTGTATAGAGCTTTGTTGTTGGATTATTGGTCTCTTCTATGAAAATAATTCAGTCAAAGGTTTGAGGAGTCATGTAGGCAAGATAAAGAGTTAACTAAAATTGTTACGTTTTGCTTGCTAGACTCAAACGGTGAGGGAAAAAGGAACAGGCTGGAATTTGGAAGCAGTTGGGCTTTCTTAGTAGATCCTACCAAGAAAATAACTTGCTTTTCTGCTACTAGCCGGGTTTATTATCTGCAGTTGCTCAAACAGAGTTTTGAGGAATAAACTGAACTAAAAGAAATGAGTCATGTCTTGAGCAAGGCCAAATCCAAAATGCCTTTTCTTTACTCACACAGGAGCTACATAGAAAGCATTTAACTCAGTGCAGGAAAATGTCTCATCTTCAGAGTAATTCCTCTGGGGAGGTGGTCTTCTTAGAATCTAATTTATCAACCCATGGTTTCTCCCCTAAATGCTCATCACTCTGTGGTTATGTTGCGAATACTTTCTTTTGATTCATTTTGTAATGTGTGCTGTTTTTCCTCAGCAGAATTTGTCACATGAAACTGGTTTCAATGTATCCCCTCTCAACTCTCAAATGGTAATAGCCATTCTTATTTTTCATTCCCACGTTGAATTCTGCGTTCTGTAATAGTGACAGATATGATGCTGCCAGGGTAGATCAAAGTCATATTTATCTTCTCCTTGGAGACCTTACTGCATTATTTAGAATTATGAGTTTTTTTCATTTATGCCGCTTTGCACCTTATTGGGTCTCGAAGTCCTGGTGAGTCCACTCCAATCTGATGTGACACAGCTGATAGCATTTGAACTGCATCACATTAACGGGCACTTGTAAGCCATTTATACCAAATTCCACTAAGAACAGAGCAAAAACCAGACAGGGTCATTTTCTCAAAAGGATTTTTCCAATTCTGATCTATTCCCATCAGATTTCCAGTGACTCCTTCAGGTCAAGCTTGAAGCAATGTCTTTTTTTGACAAGCCAGAGATTAATTTATTGCTTGGTGTTTTTGCTGGCACACTGGAAACCTGTTTCCACAAGAAAAATACTATGACTTTCTTTGGAAATTTGGCCTACCTAGAATGTTCTTTGATGGTATGTATATTTTAAATGCCAGTTTGCGAAAACTCAGTGAAACAGATGAGGCAGTTTATTTTAAATTAGTTATGTGACATGACTTGATTTAAATATTTAAGTATATCCTAGAAAGATTATAATATTTTACTTTTCTTCCTCTAAAGCAGAATTTTCTAACTCTTTCCATAACATTAAGGAGATTGCCTTATTATCTTTTTAATTCTCATAGAAATTGTGTATGGAAAGAACACTCTGAAGTCAAGAGACTTGGTGTTCTCATAGTAAACAATGAGTCTTTGACCATATCTCTTCAACTCTTTCTGTCTTGGTTTTCTCACCTACTGGTAGTCTTATCCAGCCTATGTCTTCAAATACCAACAGTAGTACATTGATGACTGAAATTTATGAAACCAATATCTCCAATTGGATGTATGGAGAACATTTCAATTTTTATACACACAAAATCTTGAGTTTACTCCAAACCTGTTCTTCCCTCAGTGTTTTTGATTTCAACAATATGGCACCACCATTGGCTCAGTGACCTAGGCCAAAAATCTTGGAGTCATCTATGACTCTCTCACACTTCACATCCAACCCATCAGCAAATTCTGTCAGGTATACCCTCATATATGTCCGAAATTTGACCACTTCCACCACATTCATGACTACCACCCACATCCAAGTCAAATCATCTCCTTCCTGAATCATTGCAAAGCCTCCTAACTGGTCTCCCAGCTGCCAATCTTGCCATCCTCAAATCCATTCTCTATATGGGATCAGAGGGCTCTTTCCAAAACACCACTCATATTATATCCCTTCTCTATTTTATTGGAAACCTTTTTTGTAATTGAATGAAAAATTCTTTTAATCCTATAGTGCTTTACAAATTTCAAAAATTTCACACAACATGATTTCATATAATTCCATGATAACCGTTTTTTTCCCCTACCCCTATATTGCACCTCCCCCTTCCCTCTCCCCACTGGTAACCACTTGCTTGTTCTCTAGATCTGTGTCTGCTTCTTTTTTGTTTTATTATAAAAGAGAAGGAAATTTTGCCTTTTACAGCAACATGGATGCACTTCGTGGGCATTATGCTAAGTGAAATAAGTCAGACAGAGAAAGACAAATACTGTATGATATCACTTACATGTGGAATCCAAACAATATCACTTCCCTATTTAAAACCCTCTAATGGGTCCCTCTCTTACTTAAACCAAAAGTCAGAGATTTTTATACTAGTTTCTAAGATCCTAAAAGGAATTCCCCTGGCAACCTTTCTCATCTCTCATCTATTTCCCCGTTACTCACTTTTCTCAAGCCCTGTTGACCTCCATCCACGTAGGTGTTGAACATGCCAAGCATACTTCCCATTCAGGGTCTAACAGGTTCTGCGAGCCTGACACATACAATTTGGGGGATGTGTTTTAGGTAAGAGAATACAACAATTAGATATAAAAATGAATGTTTAGAATGAAAAATAAATCACTGCAATTTACAAATTTGGATAATCTGACAAACATCCTAACAGTATTTTTGTTAAGTAACTGGCTGCTATACCTCAGTACAATGGATGTAGATGTATACTTGGATTCCTACAGTGGGAAGCTAGCAACAGCTTAAATCAAAAGTGACCGCAAACCACATGAACTCACTAAAACCAAATTGAATTAGTCTCCTCATGATCCCAACAATGCTACTAGCTACTCCAACACTACCTGACAGAAAGGAGGGAAGAATGGTGGAAGGAGGGGTAGGAATCAAAAGAGACAGTGAACATAACCAATGTGGTCAACATACCATATTGTGCAAATCTCATAAGGAATATATGACCCTGTGGAACACTAGGCTAGGGTGCTTCCTAGGGCCTTGGCAGGATCTGATCAAATGAGGGGTCTTGAAGCTTCAGCTCATTAGCTTGAAGGTGGGTCTGCCTCTGGCCTCTGCATTTGCTTTTTCCTTTCCTGGAATGTTATGCCCTCATTTAGTTCTCCATTTAAATGTTCCTAGTTCAAGGAAGCCTTTCTGTGTCTTCTAACTAAAACAGCAAGCCTTGTCAGTCTCTCTTCTCTTCCTCTTCCTTATTTTTCTTCATAGCATTTATCAACCTACTATTAGAGTAGGTACCTACTTATTTATTCACTTATAGTTTGCTTCCCCTGCTAGAATGGCAGCACCGTGACTGCAAAGACATTTTTTTTTTTTTTGCTCACAGATGCATCCCCAGAGTCTAGAACAGTCTTTGGTATGTAGTAGGTGTTCAGTAAATATCCACTGAATGAAATAATAGGTGCTTTATCTTTCAAAATGTTTGTGAAGGCCAATGGGATTAGGGTATTTGAAAATGGTATGAGAACAGAAAGGTCTCATTGCTATAAAGACATTAGTGACTCAGTTTTGGCATCTCCAGAAGCTTGCTTCCTCCCAGAAAGGATAGTTAATTGGGAAATACACAGGAAGGACTTTGGCAGTGCAAGAAGAGATTTGGCTGGGTTTTAACTATGAATTTGTTAAAATTGGCCTGTACTCTGTGAAGGGGTTTGAATGCCGTTCCCATGGTTTTACCTCACCACCGGGAAAAACTGGTGACATTTTAAATAGCAGTAGATGTTAGAAAGAAAAATGGCACATTAAAACCCACACACCAGTGTGCAGCGCTGCCTCAAACCAATAACAACCCTTCTTAATAAAAACAATGTTTCATCTCTTGCATAATGAAGGGTTTTTTTTCCCCCTTGCACTCAAATGGGCACTATTTCATGCAGACATGTGATTTTTTTTTCCCTTTAGCAAAAGTTGGAAAACTGCCTCCTTGTTGAAGCTATGCAATTTCTCAGTTCTCCCAGGATAACTAGGCAGCTCGTCACTCACAATGATAGTTCCATTCACAAACTGACATCATAAAAACATGAAGGAAGATAAAGAAAGTATTGTGTAAAGAACTTTAAGACAAGAGAAAAATAAACCCTTTGGATATTTCAGAATAGAATCCCAATGTGTGGTGAATGGCAGTGTCTTGAGATTCCCTTGTTTTAAATTCCTCTTGATATGAGAACTCAACATTGTTGGGTGCAATCAAAGTTTGCCAGACTTCTGCTTAGCCAAACACTGAATAACTCCTGCAAACTGAATAACTGAGGGTTCTTCTGCTTTGTTATCTCTACGCTAGAAATGAGCGAGGAGAGGATGGCCCCATCTGAAATATGTAAAAGAATGAAACCATTGATGAATCTGGGATCTCAGAATTATTTAAGCTTTGAAAAACCAGGTTAACCTTAGTAAAAATCGACATTGAAAAAGTTATTCGTTAAATAACATTTAGTTATCTTAAAAAAGGTTTTTGGTGGGGAAGGGAGACACAATAGGTTCCCAATTATTTGTTAGTCGTGTATCTCTATTGTGTGTTAGGGTAAGTGTGTTAAGTGGTTGAGACTTGTATCTCAACAAAGTGCCTTCTATTTTGAGTGACCCAATTTAATAAATCAGCTCTAAGATGTACGGATCAGCTGTCAAGGCTCTGAGAGCCATTGCTCAGGTTTCCAGAACAAAGAAGCCCTGAATTTGGGAAGGTGAAACAATTAACAACAGGGAGAGATGCTGAGTCCTGGTTTTCTACAAAAAATGAAGATTTCTCCAAGTCTGCCTTTTTATCACTCTGGATTTTTGTTCCAATCTAATCTGTTCTCTAAGTTTTGCCTCCTTTCCTCCCATCCTATTTTTATGCATAGAATCTCCTTATGTAGGATTAATTTAGATCAGCTTTGAACCAGGAAACCTGGCATGAAATAGAACTACACTCTTCCCAAACCCATATTTTCCTCTCGGTAAAAGCATTATCAGTCTTCCTAAACCCTCCAGAAACCTTGCTGTTGTCATCCAACTCCTTTCCCCCTAATCCCTGATTATCTATTTTCAAAATGTTTCTCAGATCTGTCCTATTTCTACCTCCTAATTGAGGCCTCCGTCCCTCCTCTTCAAAAATGGAATTATTTTCTAATTATTTCACCCATTCTGTTCAATCCCCCAATGTACACTCCAATCCAGTCTTCCAGAGTTACCATTAAAAACACATACCTGTTGAAAAACCTCGGCAGATTCTTTTCACATCACTTAAATTTTAACTTCCTCAGCCAATACGCAATCGTTTCTACAACTTGACCCTCACCTACTTTTCTGGTTGTATTTTTTTCTTCACTCCAGTTTATACCCCCAGGAACCACACTCTCCAGCCGCGTCTGTCGGTGCTGTTCCTAAAATACTTCTGTGCTTTAAATATGCTGTTCTAACTAGAAATGTCTTCTTTCCAAGCCTGCCCATCATAATCCTTCACATTGCCACCTCTTTAGAATCTTCCATTTCCCTATTTAGAAAAAAAAAAGCCTTCCCTTTTTCCTATTTTCCATGGTAAATTTCATCTCTAATACGGTCCCACCTCTCTCTCTCTTTACAACAAAAATTCTTAAATATATTGTCTATACCCAGTACCTCCAATTTCTCTCCACACATTTCCTTTTGAACCCATTGAAGTTACTAACTCCACCAAGGCAATTCATGTCTGGATCAACAAAACTTCCATGTTTCTGTACCTAATGGTCAATTCCCAGTCATCTTAGCAAGAATATTGGATTTTCCCTTCTTCTTGAAATATTTTGTCCATTTGCCTTCCAGGATACCAATTAATCTAGGTTTCTCCCTACCTTGTCAACCACTCCTTCCCAGTTCCCTTTGGTGTTATTCATTATCTCCCAACTTTTAAACTTTGGATTATCTCAGGGGCCATTTTTCAGATCTTTGCTCCTTCAACCTACTCCTTGAGTGACTTCACCTAGTCTAATGGCTTTAAATATCAACTTCACTCTAAGGACTCTCAAAATCAGAGATCTCAAGCATGAATTCTAGACTCTTGACCCAACTACCACTTGATATCTCCATGTAGAAGTCTGTTGTGCATCTCAAATTTAACATGTCCAAAAACAAATCCAGATTCCCAACCCCCATTGTGACCTAGACTTTTACTTCCATATATATATATTTTTTTTATCTCAGAAAGAAGCAATGCCATTCTTCTAACTGCTCAGATTATCCATTGCATGGGATCATCCTTTCTTCCACACCCCATATCAGATCATTCAGCAAGTCCTAAATGCTCTGCCTTCCTGCTATGTTCAGAGTCTGAACACTTCTCACATCCACTGTTATTGTGAGTCCTGGATTATGGCAAAAACTTTTGGACTAATTTCTCAACTTCTGTACCAAACCTCCACAATCCATAATACTCAACAAAGCAGCCAGAGAGACCCTCTTAAACCCCAAGTCAGGTCATGTCCCTCTTTTGTTTCCACATTTCAAAGGTTTCCCTTTTCACTCAAAATAAAATTCCAAACTTTAACTTAGCCAACAGAATCATTCTGGCCTTAGCTACTTTTCTGATCTCACCTTTTCCCACTCTCCCTTGTACTCCTGTGGCCCCAGTCCTACCTGCTTCCTTCCTGTTCCTCAGACATTCCATGCCCTCCCTTCACAAGGCCTTTGTACTAGTTTTCTCTGTCAGGAATGTGTGTACCCAGATTCCTGAATGATTTTCTCTCTCCTTTCCTTCAGGTTTCTGCTCAAGTACCATTTTCTCCGTGAGGCTTTCCCTGAGTACCCTGTATAAAACAACACACGCTCTCCAACCTGCATTCTCCGTCCCCACGCAGCACTTCTTATCCTCATTATCTCGTTTTTACTTTATCAGTAGAACTTACTGTCACCTGAAAGATTATGTATTTTCTCATTTATCTGTTTTCTTTTCCCGTCTCTCCTCAATAGACAATGCTAGTTCCAAGAGGGCAGGAATTTGTATCTATTTGGTTCTTTGCTGTATTCCCAGTGCTTAGAACGGTGCCAAGCATATGGAAGGCATTCAGTAGATATATATTGAATGAACTCTTTTCCATTTTTAAATTCTTAACGCTCAAGCCAACTAGTAGAAACATAATACATATATAACCTATTTTTCAGCAAAGCATAAAATACCTGTTCTATTTTAATTGGGTGATGAAGGGGATGGCGATGATGAAGCTGAGGTTAGAATATCTTGAGAACCACCATGTGATTGTAAATTACCTTAAACAGCTCTACAATTCATGCGGGAAGTGAAGTCATAATGTCTTAGTCATCAATAAAATATAAAAAAACAAGTTGAAGTGATACAATGCACAAAGTCATCTTGACTGAGGAGAAACAGAGCATACTTTCCTACTTTGAAAAACCTTCAGGTTTCTTTTTTAAGTTGTGCCCTCTCAAGCAAACTTTGACTCTCAAGTATATTTATTCAATCAAGAAGATTATTATTACATTGCAGTTCTTAAAGGTGGTGTCTTCCTGTGGGTATACCATTTTAAGTAACCGAAGACATTTACCATAGAGGTTACGCATGGATTACAATTCTGGAAAATACGTTGTTGAGGGTTTCCTTTGGTATCACAGTCTAAGGGAAAAAGTTAAGAGTTTAATATTTTATAACTCACAGCAGGTTACACGTTCAAGCTAAACATGTTTTAGTAACAATGCTTCAAGCTACCAAAGGCTATAGCTACCGGAGAAAAAGGAAATGTTAGTTTGCTACTATGGCTCCCAGCAGAGTTTATCCTATATAAGCAGCATCATAAAGGAATATGCTATTTTATTTCTATAATATTTAGCTAAATGCAACCTTTACAATGTCATATCATATTTGATAATATCTCTCTAATGTCTACCTGACAATGTAAGTTTGCATAATGATCAGGCAATGCTGTAAATTTTAACCTACTCATCTATTCTTGGTTTCTAGGAATGGTATTTCTACAGCACTTGGCTATATACTGTATCACATTAAAAAATACAGATGGATGTAGTAAGCTGGTTTCTGTTTTCTCTTGTGATAGGTTTCTTGAAATCTGTGTTATTTATGTGTTGTCACCAATTTAATTAAATAACATTCAGAAATTATACAGCCAATTTGGCAGTACTTTAAGTTAATGTAACAATTTATCTGGCATTGTTAATGTGATTTTAAATGCTGACATGACACCATTATTGAGTATTTACTAAACATTTCTGTTGTTTAGCACACTTACAGCCTTTTTGTCTTTTTAATTTAGACAGTTCTTATTATAAACCTATACACTGTGATTTATCAGAACAGCTATTAAAGCACAGATAAATACAGTTAATCTCAAAGAGTATCCAGAATTGAATTAAATACAGACTCTTAATGGCAACAGCTGTTTTAACCACCTAGACTGCTTCTCTTACCCTTATTTGTTTTGAAAATTAATAGGTATCTCTGACCTCTTTTATTTTGGGATTATTAATTTCAAGCTATCATTGGATTATTTCTAAATTACATAGAATATGAGTAAGATAAATAAAATTTTCTTCAGATATAATTTTATAAATGACATTGTTCTACTCAAAGATTTTTAGTGGCACTTTAACAATAGTTTTTCTGCAAAAATCGGACAATGAATGCATTTCATATAGAAATGCATCATTACAAGCAAACAGACTAAACAATAGTATATTTTTTAAAATACCTGTATAAAAAAGAACCAAATTAAAGGACATATACAATGTGCTCAAATATATCTTTGAAGCTTGTGTCTGAAAGTGGCACAAATTAAAGAGCTTAAGCTATTTTGTGGCTCCTGAAAAATAAATCCTCCTTGTAGCATGCAAGGCTGATGTTGGATTTCCTCACATTAAACTTTGTAAGATACTTGCTCTAAGATACCAAATAAGGAGGTAGGGACTGCCAGGGCAGAGATGTGCGAAGCAGGGCGTTTTCTGTAAAATAAGACTACTAATATTGCATTTCTCATAGAATTCTTTTGAAGATTAAGCCATATCATGGCTATAAAGTGCTTGGTATGGTGCTTGGTGCATAAGAAGTGCTCAACAGATGTTAACTATTGTCATTATTACTACTATTAACCAGGGCATACACAACATGCAAAAAGGGTTCAGAGGCAGGAGTAACTAACACAAGGAAAACTTTGGAAGAGTTGATATTTGAGTCTTATCGAGAACATGGATAAACAGTTGTCATATAAAGATGGAAAGGAGCTAAAGCTGGAAGAATTACAATTACCAATGAGGATGCAATTGTTAATTGAATTTTAAACCACTTTTCTGTGCACCACACCAAAAGTAACTAAATGGCAGATGTGGCACTAGCAAGATCTCAGGATTATCTCAGCAGTTAAGGGCAAATCACTTAAAATAGCTATGTTACTGAAATGGAGGAATTTCCTTCCTCTGTTGCCAAGGTCTGGTAAGGAAGGGCTGTTTTTAGAGCAAGTTTCTTCCAGAATTAAAAATGGCCTCCATGAGGATTTTTGCTGCCAATATGAGGCTAAGTCGTTTCTGTTTCACCGAGGAGCCACTAGCACATAGAATGAAACGGTTGAAATCAGAGAGCAGGGAAAGCTACTGGGAATGTTCTTGTGGTAGCAAATCAGAAGCATCCTGTGATTTTTTTTTTCCATTCAGTTGCTGACCCAACCGAAGAAACACCCGATTCCACAGGTACCAGCTGAATTAGATTTTGCAAATGTTATGAGAATTTAAACTTAATTCTGAAATATACAGAAATTGGAGACACATACATGATGCTATGATAGTCATTAATTTAGTGGTGCAATTAGAAATAAAGCCTGCAGTCCAAGTAGATTTGTTTTCATGAATGCCAGAGGTGAATAGGCAGTCTATGCTTGGTCTTTCTGTCACAACTGGTGAATCAAGTAAGTGAATCAAGTGTTAAATCTTTCCAAAATAGTCAAAGAAGGAATTAAGCTTGCACCCCATCCTCCGGCCAGCATGTTTGTGATATATAGAGAATTCTTTTAGGTGGTATATTTTTATACCTATTTCAGTAACAAGGGAGTTTATCTTTTAAAATATGTTTGTTCTTCACAGAAATCCCTACTTGCCACATCAATATGGGGTCCTATAAAATATTAGAAAATATGTGAAAACAGCATAAGAAAAATGGAGGGGAAATACAGCACATCTATGAAGGCATCTGCTGGCAGTGGATAATTAATAATACTGGAATTGGGATTTCCAAGAGTTTGTCATCTCCCTTTTCCAAAAATGCAGGAGTCACTAAAACCTGGCAACCTATACCCCATAGAGTCTGCCTGGGTCAATCCAGAAATGATTCTATAGCTGTAGATGAAAATCTACCAGCCAGTAGGGTCTGGAATGAGTTTTACTTCTGTAATCTTTGTGTGGATGGAGGAACTAACTCCATGTTCTTGAGTGTTCACCAAGTCATAAACTTTCCCTAATCTCCACTCTGTTTCCCCGGTGAGATGTCATCTTGTCTTGTTTCTTGGTTTGCATTCCAGTTTCCCATGTGGGACTGACTGTCTCCTTTGACTGATTCCAGCAATGTAGAGCCCTGACCTCCTATCTGGGCCTGGTCCTCCCTTTCCTACTCAAAGGCTGGTGTCTGTCTTGCTCCTTCAGCCATTGGTAGAAGTCTTGCTCCCATGAAGCTCTTGACCCAATGACCCACTTGCCTGGAAATTCCCACTGCTTTGTTTCATAACTAGACCAGCTAGATGTCCCTTGAGTACAAACCAGCTTATATCAAACAGGAGTTGCATATGTTCTCTTAATATGGAGTCCAGGCTGCTCCATTTGTGAGTCATTCCTACAACTGGATTGGTTTACCAGCCCCAGTCTGGGCTGTTGATGTCCAGACAGGACCCCTTTTCAGGGGGCTGATGGATTCATTCCCAAGCAGCCACGGATGTTGCTGCAAAGCCTCCCAGCAGCCCCCTTCTCTGGAGAATTGCCCTTGGTCCAATAGGATTCTTAACTGGGAGGTTACCCACCGCCGTCCCAGCATCCAACTGTCAATGATTTTTAAAGATGCAGCTTCCTGACCTCAAGGTGGGACCAACTCCCTAGTGCAATTTGTGTTCCATGGTGTGGGACAGACTAAGGCTTTTCTCCACCAGAGATGACATACTTGCTTAGCTATTTTTCTTATCCTATCCCTGCTTCTCTTGCTTCTCTTCTGAGTGCCTTCTCTTAAAAATGGTTTTTCCAAGAAGCCCCATTTTAGGCTCTGCTTTGGAAACAGACCAAAGACAACTTTCCTTTCTACTTGACCCAGTGATGGGATCCCATGCTTGAGACCAAATCATGAGTTAACTACCTCTCAGGTCATAAGTTAGGCTATAAAATCATCTCAGTGTGACATGCCATCTGCCAAGCCAACTGAGCCTGTTCTTTTTCTCCCTAACTTCCATAGCCAGTCCCTAAGTATCACCTCCTTTCTACTTTCTCCCCAAGCAAACCTTGCACAACGCAAAGCTTGTTGCATAAACCTGGAAGTACAATGGAATTCTATCAGAAATTGAAATGTACTCAAGTCCCAAAAGTTGGTACATCTTACCATGAGCATCACTGGATCCCAATTTAAAGAACTGAGTTTCTGGAGAAGGTTAATAGTTACTCACTTACTCACTTACTCTAGCTTGTTGGGAGCTAGATTTGTTTTTTGAATAGACTGGTCCTTTAAAGACTTTAGGCCACAAACTGTTCTAAGAAGTCTTACACACAATATGCATTAAGCAGTCCACATGACAAGGGTGACCTCCTTACCATCTACCTGGAGCAGGGAACAAAAATAATGAACTAAAGTGGAACATGAAATATCTATAGAATAGCCATTTTTCTTATTCCATGTCATCTGTATTATGTTCCTTTGAGGCAAATATATTTGGAGTAGTATGTACAATCAGCAAGTTTTCTATTATTTACCAATTGCTGAGTATATACTGTCAAAACACTCACTGAAAATACTTCACATTCTCTCAGTCATGCTGAGAAAAACACAATCACTCATGGAAGAGTTTGACTACAGAATAAGCACACCCTTCGAAATAAATGTTTATGGGAACCACATGAGATACTTTGCTCCACTTTTGCCTTTTGCTAAAAATTAGCTTATCGAAGACCTGAAGGCCAGTTTTTTCAAAGTCTCATTAGCTCAAGTTTTTATTAATGATTAGAGATATTGCTGTATTATCAGTCACTGGAAAAATTTAAGGGACGCAGGGCTACTTGCAGGTATAGGTGGCTCATTATCATTTTTTTCTCTTTCACATTTTTCTCTTGCCTCACATTCTTTCCCTTTCCTACCAGTTGCCACTTCCACACCCTAACTTTTCACTACTTACATTGAAAAAGATCATAACCTAATTTAAATCTTTTCTAAAATACCATCCTTAAACAAAGGTGTAAGGTGCATGAAAAAGCATGGTATATGAAGCTGGGAGGCCTGACTTTTATTTCAGCTCGGTTCTTTCCTTCCTGTGTGTCATCTGGTTTTTTTCTTAGTCTTTTTTTACAGCCCTCACTTGGATCGTCTGTAAAATTAGTTTGTGAGATCAGCGAGCCTGAGAATATCTTTCAGCTCTAACACCCTAGAATACTATAATTTCATCTCCAGGCCCCTCCTCCTTGTCATCCTATATCCAGCTTTTCTTTGGCAATGACTTATTATCGGTCACTCCCTCTGGCCCACAGTCTCCAAACGTTTTTATCCTCCAGTTCCTCTTTTCCATCCTAAGTGTCCAGAGTCCTATTTCTTCAGGATCCTACTCTCTGCACAGAAAGAGACGTGGCCACTCAATAAAGATCTAGGGCCCTGTCTTGTCAGTAATTAGCGCTACATACATGGCAAATGGCAGACACGTCCTTCTCCTCATGTGTGAAATGGAACTAATAATAGTGTTCTGTCAGTTTTGAAATGTTAGGAGTTTGGAAGATGAGAGAGAGAAATCTGTGAAGTATTAAGTGTCATAGAAATGTAGTGTATTATGATAAATGAACACATTAGCATGGACTGCCGTGTAATCTCTCCTAGGTAACTCTTGTTCTTTTTAATAAGACCTTCAAGAGACAAATTTCTTAATGAAAACAATGACCCTAAAGGTCTTGTGAACACTCTACCAGTCTGGTGGGGAAGATGTGTAGGCTACAAGAGGAGCTGGATGGCATCTCTCCAATCACACTCCCATTTACAGCTTTGTGGTTACGCACAAAGGGGATTTGCCTAGATGTCTGTCTTTACGGATCAAACTGCTCTAGCTATACTTAATGATAGTGTGAAACCCACTCAATATGCAAGATCAGCACATCAGGTGGATGTATTGTTATAGTTTAAACAGTATCCAAAAGCAGGGATGAAAGAGAAGAGGACTTAAGTCTAATCCTTAAGATTATGTTTTGCAATGAATGGTGATCCTGAGGAATGAAATATTGTGAATTAAAAACCACCCCAGCTTAAGATGACATAATGCAGCCTTTGATACCTTTGAAAATCTGTCCAGAACTAAAACCCAAAGTATTTAATGGATCAGCCATAGCCAAAAAATCAGAGTTTTCTTTCCTCAGATCATTATGGGGATATAGCATTGGAGGCACGTTTATGAAGATATTGAGGCACTATTCAATAGACCTTAGGCCTGGCGTTTAAATTCATTTCCTTCATTTACAGAATTAAGATAACCTTCAATGAGATAATGCATAATAAAGTAGCTTGAGGAAACTTGACACAAGGCAGGTGATTAGTCCAATTCACACAGTTATTACTATATTTGTTTCTATGTAGTCTCTATGTTTTATGCAATACATTTTCTCTGTGCAGTTCTATAAACATTCCAATAAGGTGCATGATTTTGTGTTCAACAATCATAGTGTTAAAGCAGCTCTTATTATCCGGGAAGTTGTGCTGATGTGGTCTCGCTGCCACCAGAAGTTTGTCTACATCAAACTTCCCCTGTGTGGGGTACATTCACCTTCTGGAAGCCAACAAGCAAATAAACAAACCCAAATAAACCTGCCCATGATGTCATGGTCAAAAAAGAAAAGAATCATAATGTTATACTTTAAAAAGTATATCTCTTCCTTTGTCTCCCTCTTACTCAATGGTTAATGAATCTCAGTTTATCCAATTTTAATGAATTGAATGTTTTAGACAGGAGGTACTACAATGGCTATTCCTAGTATTAGATATTAGAACCCACGAAAATCCATTCAATACCTACTGGCTGTTCTGTATAGCAAACTTTTCATTTTCATTGACTTGTGGGACAAGATTCCTTCTGGCTACAAGAGTGGGCTGTGTACCAGGCAGAATAACCTCAGGAGAAAATGAATTTAACTTTTCTTGGGGCTCTCTCATTCGTTTGTTTTGTAATCATATATAAGTTGTTTTATTTCTCTTCCACTGTAAAATAGAGAGGGTAATGCTTGCTTATTTTACAAAATTATTAAGTAGATGCAAATCACTTTAGATAATACATGAAGTTCTACAAATATAAATAAGAATTTATAAATTTAGAGTTAGTGGTATAAATGATATTGACATAAATGGTTTCATGCAACTCTAGTCATCTGATGTCACTTTCATGATTTTTGCAAAAGCTGAGGATCACTTGAGTTATTATTTACATAATATTTTATATCAACTCTATTTTGTTACCAAAATTAATTTATTTTTAAAACGAAACTTTCTATCACTGCTGTAAATGGAAAATACTTTGAGAAATAGAAGATAACTTCAAAAATAAATTCAATAAAAATAATGCCATTAAATTCTAGCTAGATACTGCTGCCTGCTATGTCTCTGACCTACTCTCTTTGTTAAAATCAGAGACTAGTAGCTATTACAGAGCATCGAAAATTACACTAGTTTTATACCTAGGCTTTCTACCAGATGTAAACCAGAAGTATTGCAAGATATTTAAAAAGAGAGTAATTTGTTCACTGTGTCATTCTCTGCTATTTCTTACATGACTTAAAATTATCTTGCCTCACATATGTAGGACATGTCCCTCATTTGGAGGGAAAGCAGCACAGCAGGAGGTGTAATGGGTTGGGAGTCTGTGCTCTGCCCCATACCTTGGCACGTCACTGATGTCTGTGAGTCTTCGTTTCTTAATTTCAAATACGGGTGTTGAGATATATTATTTCTAAGGTCTCTCTTCCCTAAAATACTGTGCAGTGTATTTCATTGATACATGCAGAATAGTTAGCACCTCATTTCGTAAATATCTGAGAATGTCTAGATTCTCATTTCTAAAGGAACGATCTTGTTCATCACAATGTTCTGTCTTTATAAATAGGTCATTCTGAACTTCTATGACATCACCAATTCAATAGATGGCCAAGCTTATGGGGAAATCAGGGAATTCACTTTAATACTGCCTGTAATGAGAGATTAGATGCAATAGGGTATGTGAAATTATCAGATATTCATGAATAATAGGCTACCCTGATCTCTCCTGCTAAAGTGCTACAGAAATGTCCTGATTGATAGTACGCTTTTACAAAGGAAAAGAAAAAAGGATAGATTACCCTACTTCCAACAAGCCTTCGGCAAGCACACCTGAATAAATACAGCACTAGATGAATTTAGGAGACCATTAGTCTTGTAATAGATGAATTCTCAGTGATTTAATGATGACTTGAAATGCAGGCCTTGATAATGTCTTCCGCTCTACAAAGCAGGTCATTTCGGTTGGTGGGAGACACCGACTCATGCTTCCCATTGCATGTTTTAGACTTTACATTCTTGAGACTGTTGTTAGTTACACACATGAATGCATACATATGTATTATATATTACTACAAGGGAGGCAAAACTTGAGTTCCTTTTAATTTGTAGTAACCGGCAGCTTTTCTTAATATCGTATTTTGTGAAATGTATGCTCTTCTAAAGCTGATGATTATATATGCCACTCAACTTTCCCATTGATTATCAGAATAAAGTAACGAATGTGCATCAAAAGCTTCACATTTAAGTCCTGGGGTTAGAGGCTCCTCCAGGCAAACTGATCAGTGGTGAAAACAGGGCCGGCCGTCCTCTCTCAGATCTTCGCTGTGTCTTTGGTCAGGCACTCCAGTGTTGGTCAAAGCAGCTCCATCACATTGCTAGCTACCTCACCCCACCCTAAAACTCTTCATCTCCTTGCCCTGCACCAGAGCTTACTAAGTCCTGGCTTACTTGTCCTTTGGAATTTTGGTTTCCGCCCTGGGAACCTAGGACCTGTTAAAGATACCTCCCTGACTCACTTTTACTACTCACCACTCAATAATTGTTCTGGATTTCCCCAAGCCTCTGCTCACCTAGTCTCATTTTCTGATCAAAGACATACATCACTAGAGAGTCTGGTACAATCACGCACCTGCTTTAGGCCCTCAGACAGCTCACTCTGTCTCCCAAGCCCTGGGTATGGGCTGTAACATCGTATTGCCTCATAGGAAAAAATCTCAGCGGTAAAGGAGAAAAAAATTAGAAAAGGAATACAGTTTGGTTCCTTTAAATTAAAACTGATCATTTTTTAATCAAAAGGAATTCTTAGAGTAAGTCATCAATATGAATGTAAAGTAGCTATGGTTTCTTTCATGGTGGACAAATTAAATTAAAATTCTCAAGGACAAACATCAACTACAGCTTAAATAAATAGAATGTGTTGTACTCAAATGTCACGCTGTTTCTATTTCAGCCTTCTGTGGGAATGCTTCTGCCAATATGTGGTTTTGGCTTTGTAAGGTAAACACAGGGAAGCTGTTTTTTTTGTCTTCTAGATTTTAACTGGTAATCAGTATAACCTAGCACCACTGAACTGGCTAAACTTGATTACTATCTATACTCACATAGGCCTTCAAACTAGGCTTACCCATCTCTCATTTCAAGGTCAACACCCAATAAAGGTAAATGCAAGATACCAAAGCATCTCTGATGCAGGATCTCTCCCTCTCTCTCTGTGTGTGTGTGTGTGTGTGTGTGTGTGTTTGGATGCACTGAATAAGCAGCTCTGACATCAATAATCTTTCCCTAGAGTCAGTTTATACAATTCATCGAAGGATTTAGCATAGCACTTGGCACAAAATAGAATTTTGTAATGGTACCTATGATTAGTTTGGGGCTTCTCACACTGCCTGATTCTGAGCTTCTCATCCCTCAGGCTTAACTCTGTTTCTGGTGCTAAGGGATTTAGAATGAGTCATAAATAACATAGCTCAGGCAGCCAGAGTGTTCCCTGGCAGAGCCAGGAAAAGTCCCCTTCAAGATGAGGCAGGTATTCACCCTCCATTTCACTGTTAAACTGGCCTGTGCTCTTGGGTTCTACATCAACAAAACCAATTTCAGCGAGAACTGCCACTTACTAACTGTGGGACGGTGGGCAAGTTATAAACCTGTGAGTCTCTGTTTCTCTTCATTTGAGATGGCTATCAGTAACTTATTACATGATTTGGGGTAAGACGCCTAACTCACTTTCCCTCAGTTTCCTCACCGTTAAAATGAAGAAGTTGGACTTGTCACTATTAGATAATCACTAAAATTCCATCTAGATCTGATATTTTTATTCATTGACAGGTGATTAAAAAATAAAATAAATGATTAAAACAATAAATGTGTGTCAACTGATTATATAATATTTTCCCCCTCTTGATATTGGAAGTTTAATGAAAAGAATCTATGGCAATATTCTATATTAGATTTTTTTGTGGCTATGTCTATATTTTAATCTTTAAAACACTTTTTTTTTTGGCTTCTAAAACAAGTGAAAATGATTCACAAGTAAACAACATTCACTTTGTATTAATGCAACACTTAATTTTCTGTGTTCATCAGTTCACAGATTGCTTATGACTTACCATATTGGCACTTGACAGAGATTGAAACAGTATATTGAACTAGTGTAAATAACAAATTTAGAACAGCAGGCTGTTTGCAAAATTGAAAAAAAAAATCTCACTTCTCAGGAGATTTTACTTTTCAGGGAAGGAAAGATTATTTTGAATTATTTTAGTTATTGTTGCTGTATAACAAATCAGTCCAAAATCTTGTGTCTTAAAACAATAGCTTTTTTCCTCATGATTCTCTGGGTTGGGCAACTCTCTTGCTGGTCTAATCTGGAGTCACTCCTGTGGCTGCAGTCATCTGATGACTCAATTGAAGGTTTTATATGATGGAGATGGTTTTATTCACATATGCAATTCGGGCTTGCTCTACCTGTCACCTCCAGCTGGCCTGTCACCTCCACAGCCTGGTGACCCAAGGTTCCAAGAGGGCTAGAGCAGATGCTGCAAGGTCTCTTAAGGCCTGGGAGAGTTCGAAGCGTTGCTTTTGCCACATTCTATTGGTCAAAGCAAGTCACAAGACTATCCCAGATACAAGAAGTTGAAGAAATAGACTCCAGCTCTTGGTGGCAGGCATAGCATGTCACATTGCCAAAGGATGTGACAGAGAGGAGTGATTTACTGTAACAATCTGCCATGCCAATATACTGTTTCCATAAAGACAATTTGGAGAGAACTCTTTTATCCCCATGGTCTTAACAGCTTTGATTTAAATAATTTAAATTATTAACATTTAAACTATGTTAAATGAAGAAAAGTTCTTATAATTAACTGAACTCAAAGTATTCAGAGAATAATACAGTGACATTTTTAAAGATAACCACTTCCACTTTTCCGATGTTGAGGATTCTTAGTCAAACATTTAATTGTTTAAAGATAAATATGTGGTCTATGGGAATTGGTTAATGGTTCTTTCGTATTGTAAATGGAATTTTCCTTACCAAAAGTCTTTTTTAGTTTCCTTCAGGAAAGTCATTGGTTACATAGTTCTTAAGATTTTTTTTTAAAGCAACCCATATTTTTAAAAGAAAACCAAATCTTTAATACATTCTTTTGTATTAGAAGATTTTTTACACACATGAAAAAGGCAAATGCTAGATAAAGGATAGTACTGTTGAAAATTATTCGTTTATAAAGGGAAATTGCAAACACTCAGCTAATCAGAACTCAGAACTTCACCAATGAAGAAGTCAAAAGTCATTGAAGTATCAGTAATGGACCTGCTAAACCAAGCTGAACACTAGGGCAAAAAATCACAGCGCGGGTCTATGGAGTGAATACAAATGCTCCTGTACCTGTCAGATTATACTACTCTTAATTCACTGGCTCATTACCCACATCTGTGTTGTAGCATGGCTTGCGGTCCACAGGGGTGTCTAACGTCATCACTCAAATAGGTTCTCATTTCTTCCAAGACAGTCCTCTTAGTGGTCTTGTCAGGAAGGGAAAAACTTCCCCTCTACATCTCTCGAGTTCTTGTGGCTGGACTAATAATAGAATTGACACATGACAGATTTAAGAAACAAATTTTGATAGATGTGCATGGCGGTCTCATAGAAATGGGACCTAAGAAGTGAACAAAGTGGGCAGCTCTTATATTTTTCAAAGAAACAAAAAATTTGTGAGGACTTGATAGGACAAAGAAGCCTTGGTTCGGGGTGGTTCATTAGTGAAGAATCTATACAGAGTTTGGGCTTAGGGTAGTAAATTTAATAAGTAACAAATTCAGCCCCAAATTCCCTGTCTGTGGTGATGAGTGTCTTCCTGCCTCCAGATGCAGGGAATGCCCTCTCATGTGACAGATTTATTTCCTGATTTAGGGAGCCAGGGAGGAGGGTCAGAGTGTCCCTCTTGCATTGACTCTTTCTTAAGTAACTAATTCAAAGTAATCAGTAGCCATTGAGGCACATTTGGGGGCAGCCTGCTCTGGGCCCTACAGTCTTCAGTGCCCGGGAGGCTATTGGAACAGCCTCAGTCCTGTTTCTGATGCCTCCATGACTGCCATATTCAAAGCACTGAAATGTTCCTAGGTTTCCTTCTGTCCTCAGGCTGCTGGGACCAAGCTTGATCCCACGTGGAAGTGGGGAAATGCTGCTTCCATATCTCATAAAACACTTCACTGATTTTCGAAGTGCCTTCAACCTTTGTCTGAATTAATTCTCTCCAAAGGGTTTTTACTTAATCCATGAGGATGGTATAGGGTCATTGTATTAGTCACGGAACTCCAGAGAAACAGAAGAAAGAGGATGTACATAGATATAAGTTAGAGGAGATTTATTATAGGCATTGGCTTGCACAGCTATGGAGGCCAAGAAGTCCCACGATCTGCTGTCTGCAAACTGGAGACCCAAGAAAGCTGGTGGTGTAATTCAGTCCTACTCTGAAAGCCTGCACAGCAGGGGAGGTGTTTGTGTGAGTCCCACAGCTGCAAAGCCCAAGATCCAGGAGGTCAGATGTCCAGGGGTAGGAGATGGGCAGCTCAGCTCAAGAAGAGAGAGAATTCGCCCTTCCTTTGCCTTTTTGTTCTCTTGGGGCCCTCAATGGATTGGATAATGCCTGCCCACATTTGAATGAGCGAATCTCTTTACTCAGTCTACTGAATCAAATGCTAATCTCTTCCAGAAACACCTTGACAGACACACCAAGATATATTGTTTTACTAGCCCTACCGGCATCCATGAGACCAGTCAGCTCAACACACAAAATTAATCATCACAGTAATGAAGCCAGGCTATTGTTCCTATTGACCATTTTTCTCTCTATTCAAGCAAGCGCCCAAGGACTTCCCCTTCTCACAAGCAAGTTTCTCTACTGGAAATAAACAGGTATAATTCCCTACAAGCAAAGAGACATTGGGGAAAGATGATAATCTTTTGACCTCACCAACCCATGAGACATGCCAGGATGTATCTGAAGTTCAATTTAGGCTCAGCTAGAATGCCAGACATATGACATAATAAAATATGTTAGTCTTAATACCTGATTTTCAGGGTTTCCCAGACAGGAAGGTCAAATCCTAGAATATCTAGTTTAAAGCCCTGTGATTATTAATCCTACATGATCCCATAATATTATAAACTTTCCTTTGAATAAACTTTTGAAAGTACCTTGGGGAAACAGCATAGTATGTGAAAAGAGCTTGCAGTCAGACAGATCTTAACAAACAAGCACTCTCTCAAATTAGCATCATGTTTTAGGGTTTGTTTTCCTCATTTGAAAAATGAAGATAATAAAACTTAATGTAGGATTATTTGAGGAACTGAGGAAGAAAATGTGTGTAAAGCATTTAGCATACCATTCAATAGGAGGTAGCAAACTTTGGATACAAAGAAGCTAGCGTTGCTTTTGCATCCTAGGAACCTACTTAGGGCCTGGGAGAAATAGTTCCTTCTTAATTATACGTATATTAAAATGGTAATTTCTATATGTCATGATATTACATGGAAGTGTTAATCTGGGTATTATTTTAATTCTTATTTACTATGGTGGTTAGAGGAAGTGATGGAGGGCAAGAAACATGAAATTGTATAAGATATCCACTCCATGAATGCACTTGAAAATTAGAAAGTTGACTGCTTTTCCTACTTTCAGAAAAATGTGAGGCATTAGAATTCCTTCAGCAGACTTTTATTGAACACTAAGGGAGCATAATTACTGCCCTCATGGAAGGGAGCAAACAATAAACAAATGCAATACTGCATATAAGAGGCTGAGATAGGAACATCCGGGTCAAAGAAAAATGACTTTAAATGGGGAGACGAGGGAGGCCTCTCTAAGGAAGTGACTCTAAACTGAGACCTGGAGAAGGAGAAGCACCTAGAAATGTAAAGACCAGGAGTACTAGGCTAGGGAAAAGCCAGTGATGAATCCTAGTGGAAGAGCCTGGCATGTTTGCATGGCCAGGCTTAGGAAGAGGAAGAAAAGTGGTAGGAATGAGGCTGGAGAAGCAGGAAGCACCTATGGAAGAACCATGTGGGCTCCAACCTGGAACCCTGAAGAAGAGCTGGTTTCTTTACTTTGCAGCTGTGTCATTGAGAAGTCCGGCTGACGTTACAAGGACCCATAAGCATGGAATTCTTATTGTATTCAATATTTAACAAATGATGCATTAACCACTGAACCACCAGCTGCTATTGCCCATCCAAAGACTAAGCTGCTGACCATCATTCCATCAGCCTGCATGACTTCACAAAGAGATCCATTAACTGTAATATTTCCTAGCTGTAGCCAATATTTGCAGGACCTGACTTTGTAAAAATAAGATTTTTGGATTCCACATATATGTGTTAATATACAATATTTGTTTTTCTCTTTCTGAGTTAATTCACTCTGTATGACACTCCCTAGGTCCATCCAAGTCTCGACAGATGACCCAATTTTGTTCCTTTTAATGGCTGAGTAATATTACATTGTATGTATGTGGAATCTAGAAAAATGGTATAGATTATCTTATTTGCAAAGCAGAAATAGAGACACAGACATAGAGAACAAATGTATGGATACCAAGGGTGAAAGGGGGTGGGAGGAATTGGGAGACTGGGATTGACACATATACACTATTGATACTAGGTATAAAATAGACAACTAATGAGAAGCTACTGTATAGCACAGGGGACTCTACTTAATGCTCTGTGGAGACCTAAATGGGAAGGAAATCCAAAAAAGAGGGGATATACGTATATGTATAGCTGATTCATTTTGCTGTACAGTGGAAACTAACACAACATTGTAAAGCAACTATACTCCAATAAAAATTAATTTAAAAAAATAAAAATAAGATTTTTGTATTTGGGGAAAGAGAAGGCAATATGATTATCCCTGCAAAGAATACAAAGCTTTCTCTGCTCAGCCTCACAGTCTTTTCCCAGATCTCAACTGACTTCTTTGCCTTATATGAAAACCAGAGACCCCATTTTCTTTTCTCCTTCTAGTTCCCAATTACCGAGTTGTTTTTTTTTTTTTTTTTTGACCAGTGGGGTGAGGGGGCTATGTAACCTTTATACTTAAGCCTAGAGTGATGGGCATGATCTGATTACTCCAGATTTTCTTTTTCTTTCTTTCTTTTCTTTTTTTAAATAAGATGCTTTATTATTTTAAAAACCAAATATTTTCCTTTACAATAAAATGAGGACGTCAAGGACTGCTTGCCTAATTTTAAACCTTATTTAATTACACACAATGTCCTTGGAGGTGTAAGATTGTATTTCTTTGTTTTAAATTAAATGTTGTTAAATTGAAGTATAGCCTGATTTACAATATTGTTAGTTTCAGGTATACAGCAATATTGTTAGTTTCAGTTTTTTATATGTATATATACTTTTATATATCTATATTTTTCAGATATTTTCCATTATATGTTATTACAAGATATTGAATATAGTTCCCTGTGCTACACAGTAGATTCTTATTGTTTATCTATTTTATATATAGTAGTGTATATATGTTAAACTCATACTCCTAATTTATCCCTCCCTCCCTTCCCTTGGTAACCATAAGTTGTTTTCTATGTTTGTGAGTCTGTTTCCGTCTTGTAAATAAATTTATCTGTACTCTTTTTTAGATTCCACATATAAGTGATATCACATAATATTTGTCTTTCTCTGTCTAACTTTCTTCACTTAGTATGATAATTTCCAGGTCCATCCATGTTGCTGAAAATGGCATTATTTGATTCTTTAATGGCTGAGTAATATTCCAGTGTGTGTGTGTGTGTGGTGTGTGTGTGTGTGTGTGTGTATACCACATTTTCTTTATCCATTCACCTGTTGATGGACTTTTAGTTTGCTCCATGTCTTAGCTATTGTAAAGAGTGCTTCTGTGAACATTGGGGTGCATGTATCTTTTCAAATTAGATGAATATCTGAATTGGATGTTGCTGGATCATATATTTCCACAGTGGCTACACCAATTTCCACTCCGCCAACAATGTAGGAGGGTTCCCTTTTCTCCACACCCTCTCCAGCATTTATTATTTGTAGACTTTTTGATGATGGCCATTCTGACTGGTGTGAGGTGATACCTCATTGTAGTTTTGATTCACGTTTCTCTGATAGTGAGCAGTTGTTGATCATCTTTTCATGTGCCTACTGGCCAATCTGCATGTCTTCTTTGGAGACATGTCTGTTAGGTCTTCTGCCCTATTTTGGTTGGGTTGCTTTTTTGGTATTGAGCTATATGAACTGTTTGTTATATTTTTGGAAATTAATCCCTTGGCTGTGACATTGTTTGCAAATATTTTCTCCCAGTCTGTAGGTTGTCTTTTTGTTTTGTTCATGGTTTCCTTTGCTGTGAAAAAGCTTATAAATTTGATTAGGTCCCATTTGTTTATTTCTGCTTTTATTTCTTTTGCCTTGGGAGACTGATCTAAAAAAAAATAATTTGCTATGACTTATGTCAGAGAATACTTTGCCTATGTTCTCTTTTAGGAGTTTTATGGTGTCATGTCTTACACTTAAGTCTTTAATCTTATATTTGTCTTTAATACTCCAGTTTTTCTTTTTGAAGCACAAAGAAATTTTCATGTGTATTCACAAGCACAAACATTGGACTGGGGAAAGAGGTGAAGGAAAGATCTTTAAAAACTTAGATGTTTTTCCCTTTGGGGATCTCTGTTCTCCAGCCATTTCTGTACTTCTGAGGTTCTAACGTGATTCAGTGGACTGTGTCCTTAGATTTTATTCCTAAAAGTGCAGTTCATCATTCTCCCTTTCTGCCCCAGCAAGTCCCCATAATCTGCCTTTTCTCAATAGTACATGAGCTTATGGGGGAAAGCCTTGACTTTGGGAACCAAAGAGCTATGTTCTAATCCAGCTTCACCTCAAAGTGCCAGCCTGAAGTGGGTTATGTGTAACCATTTGAGACTATTTTCTCATTAGGAAATTGAGAATACTAATTCCTACTCTTTCACAGAGTTTGAGTGGAGAATATATGAAAATCAAATATATATATGTTAAAAAAACATATAGCATCAAGAGGCTTTAAATAGAAGGTCTGAAACATACAATGTTTTATAAATAAAGGAGAAAATAATAAAGTGTTTAAGGATTCTAATATTACTTATAATCACGTAATCAGATAGTCAATAATGAGATATATATATTTATAATCACATAATCAGATAGTCAATAATGAGATATATGGTCAGTTTTGTCTGATGAATAAAAAAGAATTATTACTCTGTATACTATTGTTACCTTTTATACTATTGAAATCTGGAAGGATAACAGAAACTATATGGAAGTAGGTAGTACAAATATCCCAATTGTTATCAAATTATTTGCAAGTAGCAGATTTAGGGCAGAAACCACATGTCTTCCTTTGATAATTCTAGAGAATAATTTCTGCCTAATGTCATTTTAGTTCTATCACATTTGTGACTATTCTTCCTTCAGTACATTTTTTAATCAGGAAACTGCTAATGTTAGACTTTTTAGTTGAATGTAAAAACAATTACTGCTATGATTGGGAAAGTTATTAATGCCATACATGACCCATCTAAGGGGTAGGAAATTGAAAGTAAGTTGTTTACTTTTATATCCTGTTAGCAAAGAAGTTTGAATGACATGCTATTAATTTCATGAAATAGAAAATGTCTAATACAATCAATTGTAACCAGCCTTTCCCACAATAGACTCCCATCTATTTTAGATTACAAAATTGCATAAAATTTGTCATACAGAGCCATTTTACAGTGTTTCCTCTTAGTCATCTGAAACATTCAAATCCAGGAATTGTGCAGAACTGGAATCTGATGGTAGGAAGACAAGGTAAAGTGAAGAAGCTGGGTGAAAATCAAACTGATGGATATTTTCCTGGCAGCTGACCTGACAGACACAACATTGGGCAAATTATTAGCCATAGCATATTGGAATATTTTGGAGTTGGTGTGGTCTCACCCTGATTATCTTTTCTCTCCCTCAAGAATTAAGGACAGGAACCCTGGCTTATGCTGACCCTTTCTATTGATCTCAAGCCTTCAGGGAAATAAAAAGAAGTTCTGTCTCTCTAACTACTAAAGATTAGAGAACCTAATACAATAAAGGTGTGGATATAAGCAAACTTTACCCAGAGACCTCAAAAAGATAGGAGTGCATGGACAAGAAATTATGGACCAGTGTATCACAGGGGTGAGCAGTCAAGCCTGCACGTCTTGCAGCATGAGGCATACACGTGTGCCTGCCAGGAATGGCTTTTTTCTACGTAGTTCTTTTCTACTCTTTCATCATGGGCCACCCCAAGTATCACCTTTTCTATGAGACCTTTTCAGGCAGTGTCTCCTATCTCCTCAAAGAGTATAGATTTCTTATAGCCTGGTCCCACTGCGTACAGCTCAATAATAGCACTAATCACATTTTATTTATTTATTTATTTAAGGCTGTGTTGGGTCTTCGTTTCTGTGCGAGGGCTTTCTCTAGTTGTGGCAAGCGGGGGCCACTCTTCATCGCGGTGCGCGGGCCTCTCACTGTCGCGGCCTCTCTTGTTGCAGAGCACAGGCTCCAGACGCGCAGGCTCAGTAATTGTGGCTCACGGGCCCAGTTGCTCCGCGGCATGTGGGATCTTCCCAAACCAGGGCTCAAACCCGTGTCCCCTGCATTGGCAGGCAGATTCTCAACCACTGCGCCACCAGGGAAGCCCCCACTAATCACATTTTAATATGATCAGTTCATTTATCCCACAGGGCAGTTTTGTCCCCCAGGGGACCCTGGGCAGTGTCTGGAAATATTTTTGGTTGTGACATCTAAGGAGAAGGCTGCTTGCTACTGGCATCTAGTGGGACCAGGGATACTGCTAAACACCCTGCAATTCGCAGGACAGCTCCCACAACAAAGAATTGTGCTGCTTGAAAAGCCTGCAGTGCTAAGCTTGAGAAACCTTGTAATAGCTCATTGTTAAATTCTCACTGAATATCAGAACCTGTGTTAGGTTCAGAAGGGAGAGATAAATATCAAGATAACAGGGTCAAGTTATTTCTTTACATGACAGTCTTCCTCCCTGTGTTAAAGTGGTAACATTCTGAGCTTACAAAACAGAAAACAGCCTCACAGATGTTGAAAACAAACTTACAGTTACCAAAAGGGAAAGGCAGGCAGAGGGATAAATTATGAGTTTGGGATTAACATATATACACTACTGTATATAAAATAGATAACCAACAAAGACCTACTGTATAGCACAGGGAACTCTACTCAATACTCTGTAATAACCTATATGGGAAAAGAATCTGAAAAGAATGGATATATGTATATGTGTAACTGAATCACTTTGCCGTACACCTGAAACTAACACAACACTGTAAATCAACTATATTCCAATAGAAAATAAAAATTAAAAAAAAAACAACCTTTCTCATGACTCTCCCCTCCAATCAGCCTCTTGGTCCAATGAGTGCCACAACAGTCCATTCATTCTGTTCCTCAAGGCTAGGAGTCACCGTGGTCTTCTCTCTCCTCCCCATTTCCAGTTCATTACCAAGTCCTGCAGATTTTTCCTGCCCTCCCCACATCCCACCTACTAGACATAAATTAAATTTTTCCTCTGACTTTCAGCTGCATTTAGGATAAAGACTAAATTCTTCCAAGTCGTTTCATGTTCTTTTCCTGTTCTTCCCCGGCTTCTCCACTAGCCTCACTGAACACAATGCCCCTCCCTGGTCCCTTTCTGCCCCCCATCCACGTAGCCTCCTTTCGGATTTTTGTTCTGGGCCTTCCTACACACTGGGGTCTCTGTCTGAGCTATGTTTTCTTTCCCTTTTTCCCTTGATTAAATCCCACTCATCCCACCTATCTCAGTTCAATTATTTCTGCCTCAGAGATATTTCCTCTGGCCACACTGTGGGTCTGTTCTCCCCACAGTCCCTCATAGCCCCTTTCTTTATAGCATTTGTCACTGTAATTATGCCTTAATTTGTGTGATTACATTTGCTTTTGCTCACCATTAATCTCCAGAAATTCGGAAGGGCCTGGAACGTCTTCAGAATTTATTAAACATTTGCTGAATGAACAAATAAGTAAAGGAAGGAATATGTGAATCTGAGGTCATGTTATAGATATCAGTTGGCACAACTAGTTTCTGACTTTATTCACAGTTTAACTGTAGTCACTGCTCTGTTATTTCAAATAATGATTGAGATCAGTGCCCCACCTCAGGTCTTACCATTATCTTAAACAACTGGTTTTATAGAGACTTATCCTCTTTCAACCAGAGCAGCTCTTTGGGCAGTAGTTGAAAAAAACATGCTAGGAAACAAAAATTTTTTAAACATGGTTTTGAAAAAGTAGGAATGAAAAAATGTTTTATTCTAATCACATAATTGTTAAGACTTCACTGTTTAATTAATCTAAGTCTTTTACATGTGTAGAGGGTCCAAGCTTTAGCTTAAACTATATCTCCTATTAGGATTGAAAGTCCGGAGTGTGTCTGTTGAACTGGTAAACCACACCTGCTAGGGGCCAACTTGAATGAGAATTTGAGAAGATGCAAGGGAAAAAAATGTCAGGCAGAAAAACCTAGCTTAGAAAAAATATCCCTGATACAGCACAGTATTTGTCTGAGGGTTTGGTAAGGAATGGGACTGCTAAACGCAAACTTAAAAGTCATTCACTCATTCACTAAACGTAGTAAGACACAAGGCACAATGCTTTGGAACCCCTTCAAAAGAATATTTAACAGAGTTTACATAGAAAGGAAGAATAAATGCACTTTCTCATTTTGATAAAACTCTAAACAACTCTGGCAACTTGAATGTCCCAGAAGCGATGGTGGGGTTAGGCAGGTGCCAGCAGACATGACAGACCAACAGAAGTACCACAAGCCCCCCAGTGGCCGTACCTGGCAAGGGCGCCAGCGGTCTGTGTTCATGAGACAACACATGAACGATTCTGCAGTTCCCAGAAAAGAGGTCCAGGACAAGAAAAGAGGAAAAGTACTCTGCTTGGCAAATAAAGACTGCGGCTGAGAAGCCTGGTTCAAGTGCGTGTTTGAGAAGTTTATAAGGAGGAGGTGTCATGTATGTGCAAATGGGGAGCAAGGGCTGTTGGAACACAATGACACCTCTGAACCCCATACCATTTGTACCTGCAGGCTGGTGAGGCCTGGCAGAAACACTGCGAACACTTATGACTCATGAAATTCATAAACTGATTCTTGATTCATACTGATCTTTTAATCTTCACATTTTTCAGTCATTTTCACTAGCTGTCACTGCTGAGTTACTCTCTCTCAAAATATCACAGATGTGGATATTAATGTATTCTTTGCAAATTGTGCTTACTCTTCAATGGAAGTGACTATTATCTTTGATAACTTAATGAGGACTTTCATTCCAAAGATCAGTCACATGCATCAGATTCCATAAGCCATGGATCATCCTTACCTGGAATTTAAATGAGAATCATTACTTTATATTAAACTTTATCGTGGGGGGGAAAACATCTGATAGACTAACCATATGTTTGAGGAACAATGAAAAATCTTTGAAAATATAAAATGCTTAGAGTAGACTAATGACAAATATTTCACTTTGCTTTTAGTGAGCCCATTTTTATTCTATTTAAGGGACTTTTGTCATGGAGTCCTAGAGCTGGAAACACAACTCCATATGTCATATAGTCTGTCCTCCTGCCTTCACACTGATGGTGGTCTCGCGTACTTTCATATATCTTCAGGGATCCCTTTTCTATGACCATGCCAGTGTGAATATAAAAATTCCTATGCATGGAGAGTAAATACAGCTTCCTATACCCTATGTTGATTTTAGATCCTAGAAGTCTTTGGGATTCTATTATTACTCTATTTTGCCTTACCTTTTGCTGATTAGAATGAAAACTGCAAGCTAAGTAGGCAGTGAGACAGGCCAGCCGAGAAGGGACCAGGCACTGGAAACGAGACATGGCTACCGAGGTGAAATAGAATCACCAAGTCGAATCCTGCAGAGAATAAGTGGTTTTGTAATGGAAACAAGGTACATGCACAAATAAGAATAATATAAGTAAAAAGTAGATTGTGGTAAATGTGTGTGGTAGGCAGAATCATGTCTCTCCATCCCATTTCCTAAAGATGCTCATGTCCTAGTCTTTAGAACCTGTGAATATGGTACCATAGATGGCAAAAGGGACTTTGCAGATAAGATTAAGTGAAGGATCTTGAGATGGGGACATTATCCTGAATTACCCAGGTAAATGCAATCTAATCACTGCGTCCTTAAAAATGGAGAACATTTCCAGCATGTGGTAAGAAAGGAGAATGATCAGAGTCAGAGTGAGCCGTTCCACTGAAAGAACATTAAGAGAGATGCAGCTTTGCAGGTTTTGAATGTGGAGGAAAGGTCACGAGCCAAGGAATATGGGCAGCCACTCGAAACTGGAGAAAGCCAGGAAATGGATTCTGCCCTAGAGCTTCCAGAAAGGAACCAGCCCTCCTGACACCTTGAGTTTAGCCCAGAGAAACGTGTGCAGACTTCTAACCTACAGAACTGTAAGATAACAAAATTGTACTATTTTAAGCTCCGAAGTTTCTTGTCATTCATTACAGCAGCAAGAGAAAACCAATGTGACTAATAAGCTTGGGTCTCCCTTCTTCTGCCCTTGATTGCTTACATTCTCTCCTCAAAATAGCATCCAGAGTGACCCTATTAAAAAAAAAAAACATATCATGTCTCATTTCTGCTCAGAATCCTCCAGTGGCTTCCAATCTCAAACGGAGGTAAAGCAAAACTCATCATGGCCTTCAAGGCCCCATGCCATCTGTCCCATCATTTCCTGTGACTTTATCCCCTACTCTTCTCCCTCTCACTTCCCCTCCTCCAGCCACACTGACCACCTTGCTCTTCCTAGAACTCACCTGGCAGGCTTCTGCTTCAGGATGTGGGGTTTGGTGTCCCTGTGACTAAAAATCTCTTTACTTTGATAGTTGGGGACTCGCCTGTATACCTTATTGGGTCTTTGTCACAGTGACTCCCATTAAGAGAATATTCCATGACCACAAATAAATTGGAATTGAAACCTCCCACTTCCACCCAATTTCAATATTTTTGCTTTATTTTTTGTCACGTCACTATTACATAAAATATACAAAACCATTTTACATATATTTTACTTATTTCTGTTGTGCATTATCTTTCTCTTTCCATTAGAATGTAAGGCTCATTAGTACATGGAGTTTTTCTGTTTTATTCATTGCTGATTCTCCCGTACCTAGAATGTTGTCTGGCATGTAATTGGTGCTTAATACATATTTATTGAATAAATGAATAAAAATGATATTAGAATTAAAAGAGGGAATAATTTTAGATGTTTATTCTCTTTTTGATCTCATAATGACATTTATATTCAATGGAACCCAGGTAAAAGATTTTTAAAACAACATATGACTTTCTGCACAAACCAGGAATTTTATAGTTAATCTTGTGTTACTTAGATTTATGATTAGTCTTTTTCTAATCCAAGATCTCTCAGTACTTCCAGCTTATTTCTCAAAAACTTAGCAATGCACTAGTGTCTGTGATTATGAAATTTGCCTTGACACACTGTAGCACTCATTTGGTCTTGTCAAATTGGGATATATTCAATACTTAGTGGCACATGAGCTGTCTTTCCACAGCCTTTTCTTGAAGTGCATTGGACACAACTGCTGTCATTCATTTCTCTATTACTAAAAATTAGCATGGTAATCTGGAACGTAGTTTGTCAGCACACACACACACAAAAGTGTTTTTTCAGTCGAATTTTTTCTTCCTTCTACCTTTATTTCCATTTCGGCTTCATTACAATTTGCCAAGGCTTCCCTGGAGTTGTCTCCCTGTCTCACCCCAAATCAATATAGGTATCATTTACTTTGTGGGTGGGTATTGATTTACTGTACCTAGTTCAAAGAGCTCATTACTGGGTTGGCATTTTATCATAAAACTTTATAAGTGAATGTTGTCATTTTCACAGAGGAATAACTCCAAACCCTTCTGCTATCTGCCATTTGGAACTATTTCTTTCCCTAATTAGGGTTTCTACCGAATGTTATTTTATTGTTTTGTTTAAGTTTTTCCAAATGACAGTCCTAACAGGGTAATGTATTGAGACTGATTTATAACATAAGGCTGAAGATGCATTATATTTCATAGCATCCAATAGGACTAGGTTCCAAAATGAGCATTAATATTCATTATATCATGTTAATCTCACAACACTATAGACACATGTGTAGGTTAAAAATTGACTGACTCACCATGAGTCAGGTTTCTATAAATTGCCTAAGGTTAAATAATTGTTTAAGAAATTGATGTGCTAGTGAGGGAGGTGAGGTACTGTGATGTTGTACTGTATTGTGACACTTAGTATTGTGATACCAATCAGGATTTTCCCAATGGACCATGTTCTTTTTTCTAGAATAACCCCAGGTAGATATCACTTAGTATCTTCTTAAAATTTTCATTGAAAGACAATGCAGCTCTATAGAAGCAATTCTTTACATTATTGGTTGTGTCTTATTGTTGAGCAGCTCTGTACACTCAAGGGGAAAAAAAAGCTAAGTATCAAAAAAAAAAGAAAAGCTAAGTTTCAGTGATTTCCCTCCATTGGTGATAATTCTGGCTTCTGGGGCAGGGCAAAGTACTTTCTACTCTCTTTCACATTTGACAATATAGGTAACAAGACTGTATAGGTTCAGCCATGGTAAATAATCTACATCTTGGTGTGACAATTCCATCAAAGGAGAAAACATTTAAATAAGTTACAGAACAGTGTTTCTCAAATAGTAGGAACATACCAACATCATGACCTCAGGCCACTGTACCTGGTGGGAAATAGGAGTTTGGTCATAATCCTCAGGTGTATTAAATAAAAGAAAGACTGAGAGTCACTAATGTAGTGATTGATTTCCATCTCTCCAAGGACAGAATATGAACTGTAGTGGAACATATCTTATGAATGCCCCCAATGGCAAGGTATCTCTAACCCAGTTCCTTGCCCTTCCCTTGAGCTAGACAAAGATGTCTACCTGCTGATGGAAGTTCATAGTGATCATTAAAACTGTACCTCTCCTCTTAAATACAAATAAAGTTCATGCTAAAAAATATACTAAAAAGCTTTTCTGAGTGAATGGATTACTCATTGTCTGCGGCCTTCAGAACCCCATGCTGTCCTTTAGATGCTACAGAAGCAAGATATATTTCAGAGCTGAGATTTTTAAAAAATCTTCACTCAGCACACCTGCAGAGACATTTCTCTAGGGTTTCTGGGTAGTTTTTGAGCAAGAAACTTGGGGAAATCACTATAGGATGAAGGAAGAATTGTGTTCACTTCCACAAGTATGCCCAAGACTGAGATATCTAGGGCTGTCAATACTCTGCTTTAATGAGCGTTAAATTCACTTTACAAAAGTCAACCAAACACTTTTCTGTAAACAACATTCTTAGTTAAATGCCTTATTTAGTGATTACAAAAGAGGCATTTAGTTGTAAATTTGCCTACATGGTTTGATTTAAGAATATTTATATTATATTTTACTCTGGAAACCACATTTAGAGATTATCAAAAGAGAAATATAATAAAGCAATCAGATTATGTAGACTTATTTCAGTTATTTTTTATATTAAAGTTATTGCTCAGAGTTTCAAAGACTTAAGAGACAATTCAAGAGAATGCTATTTTGTTTTACATTTTCAGAGAATGGGGACCTATTTCTAATGAAAGTGCAAAAAAAATCAAATAATTATAAAATTATTTCTGGAGGAAATTTTGTTAAGGAATATTTATTTAATAACATTTTGAGGATAATAACTCATGCAGGATCATGTTTGTCTATTATTAATTTATAAAATTATATCTAAGAGACTAAAACCACTGATACAGATTTCAAATGTGTCTTTATTTCAGGAGACTGTTTTGCTCTTTAAGATACAGGGTCTGAGCAGAAAAAAAGGTCAGCAAAGAAAAGCTGGTTCTTGAGGAAAAGGAGCAATATAGTGTCAATATAGTGTCATTTTCCTGGCCTCTTAATTAGTATTATGAGTCTTTTGATTAGCTTTGTATACAAATAATTTTGCACTTACTTTTAAATTTTGGTGCAATTTTAAGTGAAAAGGTCCCTTCCTCTTGGAAGTCTTTCCTGATTCCTCATCTAGAATCAATTATTCATTTCTGTGCTCCCACAGCATTTCATTGATTTAAATAACATTTTAGTCAGCTCTGCACTGTACTTTTGCCACCACAGGTTGTGGAAAGCAGGGATGGGAAGGGTAAGGGAGAGAACCCATTAAAAAAAAAATATATATATATATATATATATAAATAACAGTACATATATATATATTAGAGTACTTAAAGTATAATGTAGTAAAGGGTAAGGGAGAGAACCAAATATATATATATATATAAAACAATACATATATAATATATATGCATATTACAATAAAAGTAAAAAGTAGAAAGCATCTACTCTTAGCTATGGGAATACTCAACCATGAGAGGCCAACTCTACCCAAAGATCAGAATCAAAGAAGAAACCTTAAAAGAGTTGACATTAAGAAGTAGGTATTAAAATATAGCAGAGAGGACTTGCAAGTATATCTGAAAGAGAGGTAAGCTTGCATGAAGTCAGGAAGGTGTAGAAGCATATGCATATGAAGGGGATCTGAACATAGGACACTGTCTGTAGCATAGATACATATGGGGGATGGATATATGTGAGGCTCGGAAGTTAGGTTGCAGTGAAATTGTGAACAATTTCTTATGCTGTGCTAAAAAGGTTGGATTTAGTCCTCCATATAAGGAAAGTTTTACATGGTGTCCAGCTTTGCTAGAGTGGGCTCCCTCAGGGCAGGGACTGTCTGCACTCACGTGTTTTTGAGCTCAACTCCATGCCCCAGCATATGTCTCAATGCACAGTACGTGATTAACGCCCTGTAAATATTTGTTGAATTCATGTATGAATGCACGAATCGTGCATGAAACCAGATTATTGCCATAGAATCAGAAGCTAGGCTTGCAGGAGAGGAATGTGTCATGCAGTAGCTTCAGAATAAGAGGAAGAGAAATGCAGAGTTAAAAGCAGCTTTGCCTTGCGGATGATTTTTAAATGGGAAAAAAGAGGACTATTAGAAAAAGAACTCTAAGTGGAAATTACCATTACTTTGTTCCATTTTGATGGAATATGTACAATATACAATTTCTGTAAGCTGCATTTTATTAAGATGCACAGTATCTTTATTTTAACCTTCTTTCTTTGGGCTAAATTCCTCACTACTGCTGCAATCAACAGCTTCTTTTAACAGTAGAACTAAAGAGAAAAAAAATCACTTCTGCCTGAGAGCATCTCTGCTGACCCGCTTCCCATGCTGTTTAGCAGCAGAGTGCTGTGTGTGAAAAACCATGCAGATGTCATGGCAGTAAACATCACAGCAAGATGAAAGCACATTTCTATTTTAAGAGCCAAAGCAACCAATCAAATGATGAGAAAATGTACAAGTATAGAGTGTTTTATATTCTGGTTTTGAAAACTTGGTCCTTGGATGTGGAATGCTTATTTCAGAAAGAGAGTGAAATGGCAGATGGGTGCCCATTTTTTCTCTGAAGTTAGGAAGGCATTTTTACAAAAGCACCTCCTTCATCTATGAAGTGTATTTCTAGATAGGAAGGGGGAGGGTGCTGTTCTTTGTAGGAACTGCAGATAAACTCCAGTCTGCCATCTTAATTAGCAGAGAAGCTAGTTTTCACTCCAGAAATTGAGAAAAACGAAATGCTCAGGAGTCAACCAACACTTGGCAAGATGTCATCAGGACTTGGCTATGAAGGTACATGATGAAAGAACTTCACAGTTTCACAAGTCTTGCTGATCTGCATTTACAAATAGGGTTGGCAGCTAAGGGAAGCAAATAGGGAGGGAAGTTGGGATTTAAAATCAAGGTATAATATTTTGCTTTTTTTAACGTTATTCAACAACAAACCTTTAGTAACAGCTAACCGCATGGTATCTATCCTCAAGGACACTCTTCCAAGACATGTAGATCTAAGAATGAACATGATCTTGCAGCCACCCTCAAGAAGTTTAAGAGATTTTTGTGGAGACGAACAAGTAAATAGGTAAATTAGAATGCAGTGTGAATTACAATAAAATGGAAGAGTACAGAGAACCATATAGGAGTAGCTATGAAGAGTGAAGTTATCTCAGCTGATCTAGGGTTAAGGAGTTGGGCAAAGATTCCAGAGAAGTGAGGTCCAAGTTGAATCCTAAGGACAGGTTGGGGTTATCCATTTGAAGGAAGGGGACAACAGAATGGCAAGCTCTGAGAACTTCAAACCGTATAATGTAGCAGAAACATAAAGGGCCAGAAAGTGCTAAGAGATGAGTATGGAGGAAAAAGCAGGGGCCAGTACATGGGGGACAAGAAACTTAAAGCATCAGAGTAGGATAATCAAATTTGTACGTTAGCTATACTCCTAAGACTGGATTGAAGAAGGCTAAGACTGGCATCAAGGAGGGTCAAGAGATTATTGCAATAATTAGAGGATGAATTCTAATTTCCCCTGTGGACACCTGGGTGAGTTGTTGTATGTTCTTTGAGATCTGGAGGAAGGCAGATGAGCCTGGAGGCTGGTGTGTGGAGTAGATGGAGGTGAGGAGCGAGGGGATAATTTGCATCTGTGGGAACTCCAATGAAGAAGTTCAAGACATTGAGTTTAAAGTAAGTAGTTTATATACGAGCTATGAATAAGTAGAAACCAAGGAGGGAAACAGTCTTTTCTGTACTTGACATTCTAGAATCATTATTATTACTTATTTCTCAGTGCCAAATGTGAAAAACAAACCTATGGCCTCCAGAAATATTAAAAAGATACTTTATAGTCTTTTGGTGGAAATCTTTTCCAAAGTGGTAGCTTTCTATAGATATCTTGAAAAACTGTAATGCAACCCTATTGCAACCCAGATTATTTTATTGAACTCATATTTCTTTGTGTTAAAACTGTTGTGGAGTGAGTTTAATACTTAGACTGAGAAATAATTTTATTAGATTATTTTATTATGTTATTCTATTCAACTATATCATTGTATGTATGGTTAAAGGAATTATCTTTCTACAGTAATTGTTTTTATACATTTTTAAAATTTTATTTATTTATTTTTGGCTGTGTTGGGTCTTCGTTGCTGCACACAAGCTTTCTCTAGTTGCGTCGAGCAGGGGTTACTCTTCGTTGCGGTGCACAGGCTTCTCATTGCAGTGGCTGCTCTTGTTGCGGAGCATGGGCTCTAGGCACGCAGGCTTCAGTAGTTGTAGCTCGCGGGCTCAGTAATTGTGGCTCACGAGCTCTAGAGCGCGGGCTCAGTAGTTGCTCCACAGCATGTGGGATCTTCCCGGACCAGGGCTTGAACCCGTGTCTGCTACATTGGCAGGCGGATTCTTAACCACTGTGCCACCAGGGAAACCCCTACAATATTGTTTTTATTCAACACAGGAAAGTTTAGACTAGTTCAAGTTATTTCCAGTGAAATTCAAATCATATTTTATATTTCTATATAGAAACTAGTCAATGGCTAAGACCAAATGAATCATAGTGATTAAATTGGAATAATAATGAAAGTGTTTAAAAATGTAATTTGTTGGGGGGTGTAAGAGAAAGATTGAAAGAATTGTACATAATCACCTTTGCAACTATAACATGTAATACATCTATAGAGAAATAAGCCAAGCAAACTTCCGATGAGTGGTCATCCTACTTATTGCTATGTCTTCTATTCTCTATCACACAATGGTGATTTGTTGCTTTTTAGTATACAGAAGACTTCCCACTGGAATATTATTGTGAAAAATCCTTCTTTGGGGGAGGAAAATAAATTCTAACTACTGTTTACCAACGAAAGAGCATTGGAAGAATTGTAAGCTTTTCAAGGCAGCCATTGAATGTACTCCACAAAATTTGGCCCAAGGACATCAGCTCAGTGGAAATACAGAATATTCCCTGTTTCTTTTTCTTATGATGACTTCTTTATGCAGCTGATCATCATCAAAATTTAGTGATGTACTTGGAATCCTAGATTCTTAGAATTGGATAGAGCCTGTAGGACCCTTACTACGCTAATTCTCATGGGTTGATATCTAGCCTCTACTTGATGCCTCTCTCAGCTACTCACCAACTTGATAACCTGCCTCTGGACAAATTCTAGTTTGTCTGTCCCACTGAGATTATTAAAATATTGATTGTAGTCACTAGAATTGGGAATATTAATAAGGAATAATATTTCAACTGGGTATCATTGTTTTCAGCATAGTAATAATGACACCTTGAGTGCAGTACTTTCTAGTTGTGTGACATTAGGAAAGTTACTTAACCTCTCTGCACTCATCTGTGACATAAGCTAACAATATTAGTTTAATTCCTATAATAACCTTTTAGGGTTGTTGTAGGAAATAAATGAGTTAACATAAATAAAGCCCTTAGAACAATGTTTGGCACATACTGATCTGTAAGAATCAGCTAATGTTTGTAGAATAGGAGGCAAATCAATCTGGAGAAAAACAAAAATAGCTTTCTATCAGTGATTCCAAATATCCACAGAGTTTTCTTAAAACTTAGAATTTTCAAAAAACTGGAAAGACACCAAATTTCATAAGAGAGTAGCTTTTAGATGGTATTGTTTTATCTTTGAAAATGACACAGGAACCTAGAAAAAATGAATTAAAGCTGTTAAAGGTTAAGATATTTTTGATGGGCAATATTTTGGTTTTGTTCTTATTTTCCATGATGTGAAAGCCAGCAATTGTGCTTACAATAACCCAAATCTCCTCTTTTTTCCAATTTAAATGAATCCACTTTGAATCCACTTCAGATGCACAGTTTTATAATTTTATATTCATGACATGCTATTCATCTTCTCTGAACTTGCCTTGCTACCTCTGACAATCAGAATCCCCTCAGATGAATTTCACGGACACTTGAAAATTAATTCTGCAAAAAGGTTGAGGAGACCATTGAATTTTTTAAAGAACACTTTTAGCTTAGATCTCAGTAGTCATCTGAATTAATATCCAGGCTTTTTTTCTACTTTTTGAACAATAAGTATATCCGTGAAAGAAACGGGAAAGGATCAATAGAGAAGAAACTTTGAAAAAACTTCTCGAGTAGATGCCTCATGGTTTTATGCTAAAATAATTCTAAAGTCATCAGGTAAATACACAGATTACAAGAATCACACTGATGTAAATAGTAGGCTATGGATTTTTTGACTTTTCCTTACTTCTTTAATAAAAAAACCCATAAATTTCTGGCTATGAATTTCAGAGGTTCATCCACAGTAATAACTATTAATCACAAAGAAAAAGCTAAGAGAATTTTCCATCTAATAAAATTTTACCAAATAAGCTATTGCTCTTCAGCTATACTGTCACATTAATTAGTTTAGAGTTACCTGTTATAATCATTGTGATTATTGCTTTTGGCTTGTATGAGGACCCTCTTTAGTAAGTATTCATTTTTATTATAGGAAGTAGTGAAACAATGGCATAATTTCATTATAGGTGTTACCTTAACAGTCTTTTTTTTTGACAAATTAATTCCTGAAAAAATGGATGCATTCCTAATAGCCAGGACAATAAAGTGGATCATGGGAAAAATAAACATCATTTCTCAGAGAGTTCAGATGATCTACCTTCTCTATTGTCTGGAGAGATTAACTCAGCTGCTGGAGTAAAGCCTGATGGACTTTTTAAAAAGCATTTGCTTCCTGATGTGTGAGGAGTGAAGAAACTGTTTATGACTTTGAGCTACTTTGAGTATTAAGATTGCTGTGAGGATTCCAATGAAATAATATGTGAAAGTTATTTGTCAACATTAACGCACTCTAAAATGTGGTGGTTATTTTTTAGCAAAGTAGTGATATAATCAGATTTATTTTTGGATTAATGTGAATGTGGGTTGAAGGATGGCCTACAGTGAGGAAAGACTACAGGCTGGGTGACCAGATAGAAGGTTATTTGTAATAAAAATTATTGGCTTGTGAGTGAGTCAATGGGAAAGGAAAGGACAGGGCAAATAATATGGAGGAAGGTAACTTAGGTGAACATTAAAGTTCCTTTTAACATTAACGTTCAGTTAGAATCTGATAAAAAAAAAGGCAAACAAAAAACTATGCCTTGCCATCCATATACACATAGTTTTATATGACTTTATCTGAAACTTACAAACACCTAAACTTCATGTAGAATTGGAGAGAAAGGGAAATGCTAGATGACCCAGAGGTTTGAATGCAGGTTGCTTTGGAAAAATAATGATGTCTCAATAAAAATAGGGACTTACAGTTCTCAAAAAACTAAAAATAGAACTACCATATAATCCAGCAATTCCACTTCTGGGTATATATCGAAAAAAAACCCCCAAAAAACACTAATTTGAAAACATACATGCACCCCAATGCTCATAGCAGCATTATTTACAATTGCCATGATAGGGAAACAACCTAAGTGTCTATCAACAGATGAATGGATAAAGAAGATGTGGTATATATATACAATGGAATACTACTCAGCCATAAAAAGAATGAAATTTTGCTATTTGCAGCAAGATGGATGAACTTAGAGGGTATTATGCTACATGAAATAAGTCAGATGGAGAAAGACAAATACTGTATGATATCACTTATACTGGGAATCTAAAAAATACAACAAACTAGTGAATATAACAAAAAAGAAGTAGACTCACAGGTATAGAGAACAAACTAGTGGTTACCAGTGTGGAGAGGGAAGGAGGGAGGGGCAATGTAGGGGTAGGGGAGTAAGAGATACAAATTATTATGTGTAAAATAAGCTACAAGGATATACTGTATATATGGGGACTATAGCCAATATTTTATAATAACTATAAATGGAGTATAACCTTTAAAAATTGTGAATTACTGTATTGTACACCTATAACTTATATAGTATTGTACATCAACTCTACTTCATTAAAAAAATAAGAATAAAAAAATAGGGACTTACAGGTGAGGGCATGCATCAGGCTTGGGGTGGAAGATAGGGAAAATGTGATATATAAGATTTCAGATATTTTTAATTTTAGAGGCTAAAAGGATATATAAGGGGAACTATCTATCAGGCATCTTTCTTGGGGCCCTGAAACTCATGAGAGCGGTAGATTTAGAGAGTTAAGTCTAACTTTGGGAGTTGTCTGCATACAGAAGATGAAAGATGGGATTTGAAACCTGCAGTAGCTCGTGTCTGATTTTTTGAGAATTTTATTTCTTTCAAAACCAAGAATAAAACCAGGGCTTTGGTTGTGCATTTCTAGATCCTTATTATTAGTGACACACTAGTTTTCAAACTAGTGTCAATGTGTAAGGCCCTGTGAGCTGAAATGGAGTGGCCAGAAGCAACAAAATGAAAAGGTTAACATTGTAGTGGAAGAAGGAAGCCAGAAATCAGAGGTTAAGGACTAACTGCGTGATACTAAGTGTCAAGAAAAAGGCTGTTAGTTAAGGTATAAAAATGAAATGAATTAGTTCAGCAATAGATGGTAACCTAAGGGGTCAGTCAGTGGGTTGAGACTAAAGCTTATGGACTACTTCTGGGAACACAGCAAGTTGCTAGGAATCACTTTTTAAAGATATTGGGCCAAATCTAATAGTATAAAATATTTACCCAGATAATCACCCACTCTTCCACCTTCACTATATTTCTCTTCAGCGTATCTCTTAAATAAATTTTTAACTATGTATAAATCTCAAGAGACACTGCTAAACTTACATATGCTTATCTCTAAATAAAGTCATTTCCCATTATGTAGTGGTAACTTCATTTTCCTGAACACCGACAAGGCTATCTTTTCTTTTGTTAATCGAATTATTGTACAACAGAAAAGATGCAAAAGGCCTAAGTGTACATATTTCAAATAATACTATTTTTGATATATATTTGTCATCTTTGCTTAATCAAAAATTTTTTAAAAACATTGTGTTAATTAAACAAGTCTATTATAGTCAGTTGCAAGAAACCATAGTGATATTTTGCTCCAAAAGGCATTGAAGGGAATCTGTTTTATAAGTGAGAAATATTTTTATTCATTGTAAATAAGATTAGATTTGATTTTCATTCAATTAAAATCTTTTTAAATACTAATGAAAGACAAGTTTGGGAAATACCTGCTTCGATACTGGTAGAGTGATGGTTTATTAAATATCATCAGTTCTATTAGTGGAATCTAAAAGAAGAAAAAAAATATTAATTCCTCATTTAGAGAATCAATTGCCAAAGTATGAAAGTGTATGAGTTTCAGTTTCGTCACCAAATATTTGCTGAGCTCTCACCATATGTCAGGGACTTTTTAACCTATATTTCTCTGAAGAAGCTGAGTGAGTTTCAACTCTGAGGCAAATGAATTCAGATTACAAATGAAAACTAAGGTTTACAATAAAAGGTATTATAACATGAAGCAAGAATCTTTTATTCCTATAAAAACAAAAATAAATTGGATCTAGTTACGTACATCTCTCACTGTGATTTGAAAAAAAAGTGATATACTTATTTTCAGTTGTCCCTCAAAAGATTGTAGCTGGCAATACTAAACTAGAAGAATTTCTAGGTAAAAATTAGTTTCAGTTTACTATGTCACCTTATAGTCTATGACTTAAAACGTGAGGGTATAACTGGCAGTTAAAGAGCACTTTTCACAACTTCTCCCAAATAATTTGGCATTATTAAGCTTCTTGGGGGGAAACAGTCCAGAGTGAGATGTGTCCATTTAAAAAGTCTGTTGTGAGGACCAAAACAGAAATGTAAATTTCGGAGAGACACAGACTCATGCTTTTAAGATATCAGAGTTGATTTCAAATTAGGATTAATCTTTCTGAGTCTCACTTAAGGAAGGGGCAGCAGAATTGTAAACTTGAAATTGGTGCCTAGGCTGCCATTCCATTGTCTGTCAAAGATACATCCTTGGGCTTCCCTGGTGGCGCAGTGGTTGAGAATCTGCCTGCCAATCCAGGGAACATGGGTTCGAGCCCTGATCTGGGAAGATCCCACATGCCGCGGAGCAACTAAGCCCGTGCGCCGCAACTACTGAGCTTGCACTCTAGAGCCTTCGAGCCACAGCTAATGAAGCCCGCTCACCTAGAGCCCGTGCTCTGCAACAAGGGAAGCCACCGCAGTGAGAGGCCTGCGCACAGCAATGAAGAGTAGCCCCCGCTCGCCGCAACTAGAGAAAGCCCGCACGCAGCAACGAAGACGCAACACAGCCAAAAATAAGTAATAAGTAAAAAAAAAAAAAAAAAAAAAAAAGATACATCCTTATTAGAAGTCTGATGCAATCAAATAATCCCAGAGGGTGTTTTACTTACAGCTAATTTGAAAAATCATTTGGAATATTGTATATCCTATTTTCTCTTGCTTTCTGCAGTGAATAAAAACTAGTATTCTACTATTTTGTTACCACATAGCAGAAAATACATGACCTTTGGAGGGGGTCAGGCAGGTCTTGTTTGGTTTGTAAGGTCCTCCCTATAATACTTTATGTGATCTAGGTCCAGTTATTTAAACTTTTGGAGCCTCATTTGTTTAAAAAATACTCGTAAGCCTGAGGATGAAAAGGAAATAATGCATAGACTGTAACAGCACCTGTCAGTTCCTTTCCTTCTCTGTATTGTGTACCCAATATCCATGATTCATCCATCCATTTAACCATTCAACCAAAGAATTCAATTTAATCAATGAATATTGAGTACCTGCCCTATGCCAGACACTGTATTAGGTACTGGGGAGGCAGCAGTGAAAATTTAAAAATCCTGTCCGTATGGAGCTTATATTCTTACTCGCAAAATGTAGCTACATTCTTATTAAGAAAGTTAATCACATGTTTGCCTCTGAATCTATAAGCACATATAATTATAAAATTATCCAAGGTAAAAAAATCCTATCTCTGTATCCAGCTTTCTTTTATCTCTTACTCCCTTTCTTAGACTTAGCCCTTTCTGTCCTCTCTTCAGCTACAATACGTTTTCAGATGTCTACCTCTAAATTAAGCTTAGATGGAGTTGGAGGGCTGGGTGAGCAGTGTATACAGAAGAGAGAACCCCTTTTCTGAAGAAGGTGAATGTCACTGCAAGGAAAGAAAACATAAAATTATGAGGAATAGCCCAATCCATATGATAAAACATAACCACATGGTAAAGGATAAATGGCAATATAGCCAATGAGAATTCAAAGAAGGGGGAAATAAGTCAACAGAATTAGTCAAAATGAACTTCAGAAAAGAGGTGGAAATTAAGCCAACTTTAAAGGATTGGTAAATTTTAGAGACATGAGAGGAGAGAATATTCATGAAAGGGTAACCTTTTTTTTTTCCCTCAACATTCAATGCCCAAGTCCTTAACTAGTATCATTACACTAGCTGTGCCAAATTTCAGATTAATAAAAGAAAAACCTTGTCAATTTAGCAAAGCACAACCTGGAAATTAAAGTTCTTTGTTGACTAAATAAATCCAAATTTCCCAAGTACCTTTTTTTTTGAATTTTTGAATTTTATTTTATTTATTTTTTTAGACAGCAGGTTCTTATTAGTCATCCATTTTATATACATCAGTGTATACATGTCAATCCCAATCGCCCAATTCATCACACCACCACCGCCACCCCCTGCCGCTTTCCCCTCTTGGTGTCCACACATTTGTTCTCTACATCTGTGTCTCAATTTCTGCTCTGCAAACCGGTTCATCTGTACCATTTTTCTAGATTCCACATATATGCGTTAATATACAATATTTGTTTTTCTCTTTCTGACTTACTTCACTCTGTATGACAGTCTCTAGATCCATCCATGCCTCAACAAATGACCCAATTTCATTCCTTTTTATGGCTGAGTAATATTCCATTGTATATATGTACAACATCTTCTTTATCCATTCGTCTGTCAATGGGCATTTAGGTTGCTTCCCTGACCTGGCTATTGTAAATAGAGCTGCAATGAACATTGGGGTGCATGTGTCTTTTTGAATTATGGTTTTCTCTGGATATATGCCCAGTCGTGGGATTGCTGGGTCATATGGTAATTCTATTTTTAGTTTTTTAAGGAACCTCCGTACTGTTCTCCATAGTGGCTGCATCAATTTACATTCCCACCAACAGCGCAAGAGGGTTCCCTTTTCTCCACACCATTTCCAGCATTTGTTGTTTGTAGATTTTCTGATGATGCCCATTCTAAGTGGTGTGAGGTGATACCTCATTGCAGTTTTGATTTGCATTTCTCTAATAATTCCAAGTATCATTTTTGATTACTCAATTTATTCAGCCATAGAGGAGAGAGATCCCTACAGTTTTGTTTTTCAATAACAGGCTACATAAAGTGTCCTTAGATTTCCTGTGGTCAGTAGGGTCCACCCTCCTCTTCTCTCTAGCTCAGAAAATAAGGTCCACAGCGTTTTGGCAATTTGTTATGCCCGACAGCCCTCAGTCTCTTCTACTCCAATGGTTAGGTTTGTCTACCTGAGTTAGAGATGCACATGCATTTTGCGGTTCCTTGGTTCTGAAATGCTCTACCCCATCTTCCCAGCAGCATACAGTGTTCCCTGCCATCTACAGTCTTTACCCCTATCTGTGATGGTTTCCTCAGGCCGTTAAGCAATCCAGGGTGTACCAAGAGAAGTGTCCACATCTCTCTGCCACCCTCCACTTCCTGCACAGGTCATTCTCAGAGTACTTCTGGAGTACCTGCAGTGGTTGGGAAAAAGTATTTGGCTCAGAAGGTGTGGGGCCCTGGCATTGGATCATTTTAAATATAGTTTCTAAACATTTAAGGAAAGAAGGCCTGTTGCTCTCTGGTCTTGTCAGTCTCTTCATACCAAGGTTAGGTACTAAAAGTGTCAGTGAATCAAAATGTTCATCTCTATCCCTACCTATATTTTTTTGTGGCCATCTGCCTGAGTGTGATTCTGGGCATACAATGTTACTTACGTTGTCCAGGAATGTACTTTTCTATTCATCTTCATCAAGGAGGCAGATAATTGAATTTCTGCCCAGATTTTTGGCATGTGGCTTTTCTTCTCTATTATTTTATGGCATTATTGCCAGCTCTTTGTCTGTTTTCATGTAATCATAGGTATTTTCATGAGAATCCTGGGAGACATTTATTAGTCGCTCTCCGTGCTGACTGGGAAGCAGCTTTGATTTCTGAAACCAGACCAGCTACATAATTTGCAAGGCCCAGTGTAAAGCGAAAATTCAGGGCCCCTCGTCTGAAAATTCTTGACAAGAGACCATGAAAACAGAGTGTTAAACCAAACATGGCAACCTCGTAAGCGCTAGGCCCTGTGTGACTGCACAGGTCACATGGCCCTGATTGAAACTCTCTCCAGCTTCAGGTTTGATGCCATTGCTGTCTCCTGATGTTCCTTTTCTCTCTCCTAGAGCTTTTCTATTCCTTGTCTGACTTCTCCCATCTTCTTCTCTTAAGCCCTCTAAATAAGAGGGGATCCAATTATGTCTTCAGTTCTCAGACATTCTTTTTCCATTATGTAATTAATTCTCAGAAATCCCAACTAGTCTAATGATCTCAGTCACTCCTTTCTGATGATGGCTCTAAGCTTACTATCTCCAGCTTTCATGGATCTCATCAGTTTGAGGGACAAATTTCTAATTGCAAACATTTACACTAATAGCTGATACACCTACAATAGAAACTTTCACCTTATCTCTCAAACCACTGACTCTTTTATGTGAGTTTTCTTTACTCTGAATCTTTGATTATTCCCTTTCCTTGGCTTCACAAATCTAAGTAACAATCAACCTTTGATTTTTTAAAAATTTAGGGTATTAGCCGAATTATATTTTCCAGACTTTTTTTCACTTATTTTATTTGTCACATTGTTGGATGCTTTAAGTACTTTTAATCCCCCGCCCTTCTTTTTTTGAGGAAGAGGAGGGTAACACTTCATATAAATAAGACCTTGACAAAAATGAGTTGGAAAAGTAGATTAAAACATAAAAATACTGTTTTTTTTTTAAAAGAGATGTTTAACTTACATCATCTTTAAATCTTGATTAGTACACTTGATTTTCACTTTTGGCATTAAATTCTAGGGAACATCCCTGTTAAAAAATCAACTGAAAATTATTTTCACATAATGCTTTTTTGATGTTGAAAAGAAAAAAGGATACTCTTTTTATAATGCATTAATAGTAAACTGGAAAAGACTTTTTCTGACATATCAAGATTTTTTAATCAAACAAAAGTACTGTGTTAACAGAGTACCATAAAACAAAGTTACAGCAAATGGAAATTTCTCTGATTATTTGAGATAGGAATATCATTTCTCATCTCCTTAAAAATTTGATCCAATTTCACATTAATGTTGAAACAAGCCACATGCTACTATGCCTTTATTTGTATTGTATTTTCTAGCTTCCGCTTTTGTTTACCTGATTTTATTCTTACTGTGAATGACCATGATAGTTGGTATATGTCATTTTGCCAAGGACAACTTCAAAATATTTTCTACATTTAACCCCTATATGCCATTCACAGCATTGGTGGTTTGTCTTGCTAATCTGAGGAAAAGCAAGCTTCAACCTTTGAAAATATTTTTGCAAATAGCCTGTGATTTTTTAACTGTTAGTTTTATTTGAGCATTTTCTAACAAAATAAATTGCCAACATTGATATATTCTACAGCTAGTTACTTAAGGCAGTATTTACGGTCTCCATAAAGACAAAGGTTTGTTTTGTTTTCCTAAGTATTATTTTTCTGTTCTGCTGGTGAAGTATTTAGAAGTTCATTCCTAGCCCGAGCCATTCATCTCAATTATTTGAATTGGCTCCCTGCAGATAGCCCTTAATATGGAATATCATTCACTTACAAAAGAGTTGCCACAGACATCTGCCAGTGCTTAACCTGGCAGCAAAGATGTATAAAAACCATTTCAAATTATGTCTTTGGACACGCAGAGAATATCACTGTACCCTAATGTTTAGTGCTCTGACTTGTCTTCATTCACTCTCTCTACTTATCTGTTCTCCTAAGTCAGCAGAATTGCCACTGCTAAGTATTTTAGAACATGTACTAGTAAATTAGTTTGGTTGTTAAAGCTAGGAGACTAAAAGATATACAATTACTAATTTTTCCTTGGATTTCTGATTAGATATTATGGCTTATTGGTCCTATATTTCTTACTGTTATGATGCTGATGGTTTGGAGCTTTTCTCTGGGCATGTAGAATTAAATGTAAGCTGTTAGAAAGCTCAGAAAATATCACTTTTTTGTATAATGGAGGATCACTAAAATTTTTTATATTTTTATGTTATGAGAGAAGCAAGTTCTCTTGAGTTTTTTAGAAAAATGGCTGAGTTTTTATTAAAGTCCATGGGCATCAAAGTATGTACATTAGAGATGGCGTTCAGCCACACAAAAGTACTTAGAGTTCCCATTTGACATGCCCCATCAGGTCTCCAGGTCTTCGCATGAGTAAGCCTTTCTGCCCTTGGTGTCTTCTTCAGCCTTTCTGATTGCTGGCAGGGATGCTGTTTTCCGCTGGATGAGCCATTTGTCAAGATTCAGTTCAGATACATTCTCCTCTATGAAACCCTTTCAAATATCAATATGTTTTTATCATCTGCACATTTCAACTCTCAAACTCCCACCCAGTAATCTATTTATGATTGTCTTAGAGCTCAAGAAATGACAATAGTTTTGACATATCTTTGGTTCTACCACTGAATAGCACTACCACTATACCACTAGTAGCTATAGGGCTACTTTTTGGTGTTAGGCTCCAGGAAACATTCCTGTTAAAGAACCACACAAAAAATCTTCTTAAATAATTAGGGTTGGTTATGAAATACTCTTGGATTATGAAATATCTTTTTATATAAGAAGGTTTAATTATGAAATATATTGGGAGAAACTTATGTAGACTACATAAATTCCAGATTCATCATTTGTATGATAAAGGGAAGATATGTATAGGATTAGGAATATTTTAGATTAAGAAACATCAGAAAGTTTCTAGCATGCAGGAGACAATCAATGAATGTTAACTATTATAAGGTTATCTACCACATAGTCTTCCTAAGGCTTATTTTTTTTTTTTAAACATCTTTATTGGAGTATAACCGCTTTAAAACAGTGTGTTAGTTTCTGCTTTATAACAAAGTGAATCAGCTATACATATACATATATCCCCATATCTCCTCCCTCTTGTGTCTCCCTGCCACCTTCCCTATCCCACCCCTCTAGGTGGTCACAAAGCACCGAGCTGATCTCCCTGTGCTATGGGGCTGCTTCCCACTAACTATATATTTTACACTTGGTAGTATATATAAGTCCATGCCACCCTCTCACTTTGTCCCAGCTTACCCTGCCCCCTCCCCATGTCCTCAAGTGCATTCTCTATGTCTGCGTCTTTATTCCTGTCCTGTCCCTAGGTTCTTCAGAACAATTTTTTTTTTTTTTTTAGATTCCATATATATGTATTAGCATACAGTATTTGTTTTTCCCTTTCTGACTTACTTCACTCTGTATGACAGACTTTAGGTCCATCCACCTCACTACATATAACTCAATTTCGTTTCTGTTTATGGCTGAGTAATATTCCATTGTATATATGTGCCACATCTTCTTTATCCATTCATCTGTCGATGGACACTTAGGTTGCTTCCATGTCCTGGCTATTGTAAATAGAGCTGCAGTAAACACTGTGGTACATGACTCTTTTTGAAATATTGTTTTCTCAGGGTATATGCCCAGTAGTGGGATTGCTGGATCATATGGTAGTTCTATATTTAGTTTTTTAAGGAACCTCCATACTGTTCTCCATAGTGGCTGTAGCAATTTACATTCCCACCAACAGTGCAAGAGGGTTTCCTTTTCTCCACACCCTCTCCAGCATTTATTGTTTGTAGATTTTTTTGATGATGGCCATTCTGACTGGTGTGAGGGGATACCTCATTGTAGTTTTGATTTGCATTTCTCTAATGACTAGTGATGTTGAGCATTCTTTCATGTGTTTGTTGGCAAACTGCATATCCTCTTTAGAGAAATGTCTATTTAGGTCTTCTGTCCATTTTTGGATTGGATTGTTTGTTTTTTTGATATTGAGCTGCATGAGCTGCTTGTAAATTTGGAGATTAATCCTTTGTCAGTTGCTTCATTTGCAAATATTTTCTCCCATTCTGAGGGTTGTTTTTTCATCTTGTTAAGGCTTTCCTTTGCCGTGCGAAAGCTTTTAAGTTTCACTAGGTCCCATTTATTTATTTTTGTTTTTATTTCTATTTCTCTAGGAGGTGGGTCAAAAAGGATCTTGCTGTGATTTATGTCATAGAGTGTTCTGCCTATGTTTTCCTCTAAGAGTTTGATAGTGTCTGGCTGTACATTGAGGTCTTTAATCCATTTTGAGTTTATTTTTGTGTACGGTGTTAGGGAGTGTTCTAATTTCATTCTTTTACATGTAGCAGTCCAGTTATCCCAGCACCACTATTGAAGAGGCTGTCTTTCCTCCATTGTATATTCTTGTCTCCTTTATCAAAGATAAGGTGACCATATGTGCATGGGTTTATCTCTGGGCTTTCTATCCTGTTCCATTGATCTATATTTCTGTTTTTGTGCCAGTACCATACTGTGTTGATTACTGTAGCTTTCTAGTATAGTCCAAAGTCAGGGAGGCTGATTCCTCCAGCTCCGTTTTTCTTTCTCAAGATTGCTTTGGCTATTCAAGGTCTTTTGTGTTTCCATACAAATTGTGAAATTTTTTGTTCTAGTTCTGTGAATAATGCCATTGATAGTTTGATAGGGATTGCATTGAATCTGTAGATTGCTTTGTGTAGTAGAATCATTTTCACAATGTTGATTCTTCCAATCCAAGAACATGGTATATCTCTCCATCTATTTGTATCATCTTTAATTTCTTTCATCAGTGTCTTATAGTTTTCTGCATACAGGTCTTTTGTCTCCTTGGGTAGGTTTATCCCTAGGTATTTTATTCTTTTTGTTGCAATGGTAAATGGGAGTGTTTCCTTAATTTCGCTTTCAGATTGTTCATCATTAGAGTATAGGAATGCAAGAGATTTCTGTGCATTAATTTTGTATCCTGCTACTTTACCAAATTCATCGATTAGCTCTAGTATTTTTCTGGTAGTGTCTTTAGGATTCTGTATGTATAGTATCATGTCATCTGCAAACAGTGACAGTTTTACTTCTTTTCCGATTTGGAATCCTTTTATTTCTTTTTCTTCTCTGATTGCTGTGGGTAAAACTTCCAAAACTGTGTTGAATAATAGTGCTGAGAGTGGGCAACCTTGTCTTGTTCCTGATCTTAGTGGAAATGGTTTCAGTTTTTCACCATTGAGTCTGATGTTGGCTGTAGGTTTGTGATATATGGCCTTTATTATGTTGACATAAGTTCCCTCTATGCCTACTTTCTGGAGGGTTTTTATCATAAATGGTGTTGAATTTTGTCAAAAGCTTTTTCTGCATCTATTGAGATGATCATATGATTTTTATCCTTCAATTTGTTAATATGGTGTATTACATTGATTGATTTGCGTATATTGAAGAATCCTGGCATTCCTGGGATAAACCCCACTTGATCGTGGTGTATGATCCTTTTAATGTGCTGTTGGATTCTGTTTGCTAGTATGCTGTTGAGGATTTTTGCATCTATGTTCATCAGTGATATTGGCCTGTAGTTTTCTTTCTTTCTGACATCTTTGTCTGGTTTTGGTATCAGGGTGATGGTGGTCTCATAGAATGAGTTTGAGAGTGTTCCTCCCTCTGCTATATTTTGGAAGAGTTTGAGAAGGATAGGTGTTAGCTCTTCTCTAAATGTTTGATAGAATTTGCCTGTGAAGCCATCTGGTCCTGGGCTTTTGTTTGTTGGAAGATTTTTAATCACAGTTTCAATTTCAGTGCTTGTGATTGGTCTGTTTATATTTTCTATTTCTTCCTGGTTCAGTCTTGGAAGGTTGTGCTTTTCTAAGAATTTGTCCATTTCTTCCAGGTTGTCCTTTTTATTGGCATATAATTGCTTGTAGTAATCTCTCACGATCCTGTGTATTTCTGCAGTGTCAGTTGTTACTTCTCCTTTTTCATTTCTAATTCTATTGATTTGAGTCTTCTCCCTTTTTTCTTGATGAGTCTGGCTAATGGTTTATCAATTTTGTTTATCTTTTTTAAGAAACAGCTTTTAGTTTTATTGATCTTTGCTATTGTTTCCTTCATTTCTTTTTCATTTATTTCTGATCTGATCTTTATGTTTTCTCTCCTTCTGCTAACTTTGGGGTTTTTAAATTCTTCTTTCTCTAATTGCTTTAGGTGTAAGGTTAGGTTGTTTATTTGAGATGTTTCTTGTTTCTTGAGGTAGGATTGTATTGCCTATAAACTTCCCTCTTAGAACTGATTTGCTGCAATCCCATAGGTTTTGGGTCATTGTGTTTTCATTGTCATTTGTTTCTAGGTATTTTTTGATTTCTTCTTTGATTCTTCTTCAGTTATCTCTTGGTTATTAAGTAGTGTATTGTTTAGCCTCCATGTGTTTGTATTTTTTACAGATTTTTTTCCCTGTATTTGATATCTACTCTCATAACATTGTGGTCAGATCAGATACTTGATACGATTTCAAATTTTCTTAAATTTACCAAGGCTTGATTGTGACCCAAGATATGATCTATCCTGGAGAATGTTCCATGAGCACTTGAGAAGAAAGTGGTATTCTGTTGTTTTTTGCATGGAATGTCCTAAAAATATCAATAAGTCCATCTTGTTTAATGTATCATTTAAAGCTTGTGTTTCCTCCTTATGTTTTTTTTCATTTTGGATGATCTGTCCTTTGGTGAAAGTGGGTTGTTAAAGTCGCCTACTATGATTGTGTTACCGTCAATTTCCCCTTTTATGGGTATTTTGATGTTTATAAAAATTATTTTACTGTTTTTCGAAATGAATTAAAACCCTGTCAAATGTTCTGTTGATCTGCCAGTTACTATACTGTTCTCTCAGATGTAATAAAAAATAAATCATCTGAAATAAAAGCAATATTCAGAATTCCATACATGACTCTTAGTTATGTATTTGTGACCCTAATGAAAATACTCTCTCAACCCTTTTTAAGAATAAATATGATGTTATTATTGAAGTAGTAGCCTCAGAATGCATGTTCATACACACACACACATACTCATGTGCACACACCCACACTCAAACACTCACACACCCTGACATATACGTGAAAGCACATGCACATATATATCTCCAAGTACCTCCAAAAATAAGATCAGAAACTCGTGCCAACAAACTGACTAGCTAAACAGAAATATGCCAGTTGGATGATGCATTTCTAAGCCAAACATCTGCCTCAGATATTACCAACCACAACTTGCAATTTGGGCAGTTGTCATATACACTGAAAGATAAGAAAGAGAGAGGGTTAATTAAAATAGACATGGAACTGATTGGAGATGAAATGACTGGATAAGTGTTTGATAGAAAGTAAGCCTTCATTTTTTTTTAGTAACACTTGCGAGCTGTACAGGCATATTTTAAAACTACCAGATTTAAAACTACCAGATTTTAAAACTTATAATTTACTGAATTAAGACAGTATGATACTGATATGGGAAGAAGCAAACAAAGGAACAAAAATATTTTATTATAATAAACAACATCCTATCTATACACGCATGGGACGTTTGGTGTATAATAAAGATATCTTTACAACTCAGAGGAGAAAAGATTGACTATTCAATAAAAGGTGCTAGAAAAATGATTATAAATATGAGATAGTATAAAATTCTATTTTTATTCAAACTATACCCTTAATAAGTTTCATATACATAAAACCCAAAGCAAAACATTCAAATTTTGAAGAAAATAGAGGCAAATATATATGACTTCAGGAAGAGAAAATAGTTTTTAAAACAAAATACAAAAAAAAAACCCCATAAAATAAAAAGTTTGCTACATTTAAGCACATCAAAGTTAAACCTTTTATAAAAAATAAATTTATTTATTTTATTTATTTATTTTTGGCTGCATTGGTTCTTCGTTGCTGCACTTGGGCTTTCTCTAGTTGTGGCAAGCAGGGGCTAATCTTTGTTGCAGTGCGCCGGCTTCTCACCGCGGTGGCTTCTCTTGTTACAGAGCACAGGCTCTAGGCGCGTGGGCTCAGTAGTTGTGGCTCGTGGACTCTAGAGTGCAGGCTCAGTAGTTGGGGCATATGGGCTTAGTTGCTCCATGGCATGTAGGATCTTCCCAGACCAAGGCTCAAGCTCGTGTCCCCTGCATTGGCAGACGTATTCTTAACCACTATGCCACCAGGGAAGTCCCCAAAGTTAAACCTTTAACTTCAACCTAAGACACCAGGAATAAAGTTAAAGCAAAATTCAAGCTGAGGGAAGATTTTCAAAGTGTGTACAAGCACATAGCATTACTATCTAGAATATATAAAACTACTCAGTAGAAAATTAGGTAACATATTTTAAAAGGTAATTTGCAGAAAAGAAAACCCTTGTGGCCAAAATAAGCACCTGAAAAGAGGTTCAGTGTAACTAGTAATCAAGGACATGCAAAGGAAAACAATGAGACATCATTAAATATCCATCATGTAGGTACAAATTAAGGAGTCAACCAATATTGATGAGAACCTGGAGAAACAGGAGCGCTCATACCTGCAGGAAGTAGTATTCATTTGTACAAGCCTTGTACTGACAATATCTAGTACAGCTGAATATGTGTATAACATTCCACCCAAGGGATCCCACTTCCAACTCTGTACCCAAGAGAACTTGAACTCAGAAACACAAGGAGACATATGGTAGAACATTCATGGCAACATTGTTTGTTTAAGAAAATTTTGGAAACAACTGTAATGCTCCTTATAGAAGAATGGTTAACAAACTGTGGCATACTCATAATGAAACACTTGAAGTCAGTTAGAATGTATGAGATAGAGCTACCCTATATCAACATATATAAATCTCAGGAATTAAATTTTGAGCAAAAATATGTTGCAGAATGATATATAATGTATGACATAGCTTATGTAATGTATGAAAAGTTGCAAAAGAATTATATATACTTTTAGAATACATAAAGTAATAGTATAAGAGCATACCTGTTAAAGAAAAACTTGAAAATCACCTTACAGTTGCTTTGGCAATGAAATTTGGAAATGGATTCTGGGGCATGCAAGGTTCTTCAACTAAATTGGTAATTATTTACTCTAAATATTCAAAATATATCAAACTCTTAAGATTTAATAAAACTGGATGAGTCCTCAGAGTACCTTATCCACTCTAATTTTCTGTAACTTTAAAAATAGTTCATAATATATGATGTTGTATGTCAACTATACTTCAATTAAAAAAATAAAAATAAATTTAAAAAATTCTTAAAATTGAGGCACAGATGTAGAGAATGGACATATGGACACCAAGGGGGGAAAACTGCGGTGGGGTGGGGATGGTGGTGTGCTGAATTGGGCGATTGGGATTGACATGTATATACTGATGTGTATAAAATTGATGCCTAATAAGAACATGCAGTATCAAAAAACAAACAATCAAAACAACTAATACTAAACTTTCATTGGGTTATTTGTATGGAAATATGTTAATTTATTATGAACTTTCAAAAAAATTAGTTCATAATTAAAAACTAATTTAAAAAAATAAAAGTATCCAAATTGGAAGGGAAGAGATAACATTGTCATTATATGCAGATGATATTGTTCTCTATATAGAAAAACCTAAATACTCCACACAAAAAATATTATTGGAGTGCTTCCCTGGTGGCACAGTGGTTAAGATATGCAGGGGACACGGGTTCGAGCCCTGGTCGGGGAGGATCCAACATGCCACAGAGCAACTAAGCCTGGGCTCCACAACTACTGAGCCTGCGCTCCTGAGCCTGCGAGCCACAACTACTGAAGCCCACATGCCTAGAGTCCATGCTCTGCAACAAGAGAAGCCACCCCAATGAGGAGCCCGTGCACTGCAAAGAAGAGTAGCCCCCTGCTAACCACAACTAGAGAAAGCCCACGCACAGCAATGAAGACCCAACTCAACCAAAAATAAATAAATAAAAAAAAAAACCAAAAAAAACCCCAACTATTATTGGGTTGGCCAAAAAGTTCATTTGGGTTTTTCTGTAACAGCTTATGGAAAAACCCGAGCAAACTTTTTGGCCAACCAAATAGAACTGATAAATGAATTCAGCAAGGTAGCAGAATACAAGATTAACATACAGAAATATGTTGCATTTCTTTACACTAACAATGAAATATCAGAAAGAGAAAGTAAAAAAAAAAAAAAAATTCCCTGTTAAAGTCACATTAAAAAAAAACAAACTTAGGAATAAACCTGACCAAGGAGGTGAAACACTCATACAGTGAGAACTGTAAAACGTTGATAAAGAAAATTGAAGATGATTCAAAGAATTGGAAAGATATACCATGCTCTTGGACTGGAAGAATTAATAGTGTTAAAATGCCCAGACTACCCAAAGCAATCTACAGATTTAATGTGATCCTTATCAAATTACCCATGACATTTTTCACAGAACTAGAAAAAATAATCCTAAAATTTATATGGAACCACAGAAGACCCAGAATTAACAAAGCAATCCTGAGGAAAAAGAACAAAGCTGGAGGCATAATCCTCCCAGACTTTAGACAATACTACAATGCTACAGTAATCAAAACAGTGTGGTCCTGGCACAAAAAAAGACATATGGATCAAGGGAATAGAATAGAGAGCCCAGAAATAAACCCACACACCTATGGTCAATTAATCTTCAACAAAGGAGGCAAGAATATACAATGGAAAAAAGAGAGTCTCTTCAGCAAGTGGTTTTGGAAAGCTGGACAACTGCATGTAAATCAATGAAGTTAGAATAAAAATAACTCAGACATATAAATGCCATTAAACAAGATGTACTTAGATATTTGTTTATGAAAATATATCTTGCATGTAGAAATGGATTTCATCTCCAAGGATGTATATACAAACCAATTTTCCTCAAGTATAGTCATATTTAAATTATTTTATGTAAGGGAAAGAAAACATTTGTTTGGAATTTTGCAGTGGTTTCCTTATAGCAGGGACTTATAAAATAAATAATTACACTAAATAAACACCTAATATGTATAATCAATGTCATTTGATTTGAATACATTTCAAAACATTTTATTTCTTAAAGATTTAATTTTTAACAGTTAATTAATCTAAATTTGTTAAGCATGATCTTCTTGTGAATTGAAAAAATAGGCATTTCTATTCTCTTGTTTTGTAATCCATTTCCATGATGTCTGTTACCTTTAATTCCATTCCTGACTACTGTTTGGGCTCTTGGACTCCACAAACAACCTAAAGCAGAGCTTCTGGGGAAGCCCTGTCAGCATTTAATGTGTGATCATTCTGTTACGATCATATTGCCCAGAGCTGTACCTCCAAAATCAAATAACTGGATTTATGCTTGAAAACGGAATCGTCAGTGGTCAAGGAAACACTCTTCTGCCGAGAGGTTTAAAATTTTAGTTGACAATGTTGAATCTCAATTTGCTGAATTCATTCTGAGTGAAATAACTTTAAGACAGCTTGGTTCTTCGTTTTTTTGCAGTAAAAGTCTTCCTTTTGCATTTGATACACTAAGCAACTGAAAGAGTAAAAAGAGAATTCTAAGATATCATGAATGTAATAATTTCAGAAGGCAGCTACTACCCCCATGGTTGGTGAAGTAAGGGAAGAGGTTGGAATTATTAAAGCTCAGACACTCGGAGGAGGGGCCCTATGGGGTTGGTGTCTCTGAGGGACAGCATAATGGGGCAGGTTCAGCAAGTGCTGGAAAAACTGCAAGAGCTGCTGTCACAGGACAAAACTGTCACTGCTGGGGTGAAGAAGTCTTGCTGAGGTGAGGCTCACAGGATCCACAGTGGGCAGGGAGCTCACAGGAAACCCATGGGAAAGAGCACATTCCTTCTCTCTCCTCTAGCCTGGCAACCTCTTTCTAGCTCCCTCCACTGGCAGAGCCAGAGATGAATGAGCTGGGAATGCTGTAAAGTGTTTAATGGAGTCCCAGTCTGAGTACAGAAAGTTGGGGTGGGAAGTGAGAAACAATAGCTAAATAGCTGCCACACTCTCCATATCAACATACCAAAGAAGGGGGCTGCTATTCTACAATGGTCTGAGAGCTGATAGATCGATTACCCAGAATTCTCCTGACTTCTTCAAATCCTGCAACGTTTGGACATCATAAACATCCCTTGGGATTGTTTATTCAGTAAATCCAGTATTTTGAAATTCACTTTTTAAAATAAAATTTATTTACAACCACTGTATAAGAGACATTATTCTGGGCTAAAGATGCAATAAACTCAGTTCCTTTTATTCAAAGAATTTAAAACCTGAAAAGCAAGATTAAAAAAAAATATATGCATAAATAAATCAATAGGAGAATGAAAAGCTATATAACCTAACTATACAACCTGAGGTCATAAGGGCTTCAGCTAGGTCTATCAGTTCTTTAAAGTAATTAATAGAAGAGATCAAAAACCTGAGGGACCATTTGTAAAAGACTTTGTTGAAGAGACTGCATGGTCTTGAAGAATGGGTAGGATTCTAAAATTGGCTGTTGGCATTAGAAGAGCTTTATAGACAGAGAGAACGGCATGTTAAATCTGGACTTGCAGAGAAACATAATATACATTTTAAAATGGCAAAAATCACTGGGTTCACATTGACTATGATGTTGATGTAATAGAATATTGAGAGGGAATTCTGGAAAGCAAATTAAGTATCAGACTGTGGAGCTTTTTAATGCTATGCTAGGAAGCTTGTTATTTATTTAGCAGATAAGCTCCCGGAAATTTTTGAGCAAATAGGTGAAAAGCTTCACAAGATTAAGCTAATGGCTGTGCACAGGTTGAGTCAGAGGAAGAAGAACACACTGGCAAATATTACAGGAAGATCAGCAATGAAGCTGAACCACCAGAAAGGAGGGAATAAGGGATCTAAACAAAATACATATTTTTTCCCAGCTATTTTTTCTACAGTGAGCCTCCATTTCTGCGTAAGCTAGATGAGGTGCTAAAAATGTTTTCTATGTGGGTGGTTAGCCTCTGCTTCCACGTTCAGAATACAGCTGTCCCTTTCCATGATATTTTTAAGTTATAAAAATAGGCCAAAATCAGATACAGTTTGACTAGGAAAAAAAACAGGAATGCCTTCTTATATTAAGTCTCATTTCCTAATTACAGTATCTTGTATGGATTAAAAATTTATAATATTAATTATGAGAATAGTAGAGTGAAGAATTTTATTTAGGTCAAACATGTAAAGATGATATCAATATGCTCATATTGATCATCCTTTATAAAGGACTAAAATTGGACTAAAGAAAAGGACTATAACACAAATATATATGGAGATATATATGAGATCATTTAGTATTAGAACATTTGGATATACAAATTAAATTGGCATCAACTAGTTTCTATGGCCAACAGTGCCCGCAGAATAAACAGAAAAATGTTTAAGGAAATTATTTCTTCTTTTCTTCACTGGTACCACAGTTTCTAAGACCTTATCTTTTTCTTCACAAATGAGTTCATTAGCCATGAAAGTATTTTGCTATGTATTTTCTTTCTTCTACTGTCGTTCATACATGTTTTTTCACTATCCGTTTGCGTATATGCTGTGCTGCACATAAGTAACCCCATGTAGGCTAAACTCCGTATTTCTCTTTCAACATTTTCTTTGCCTCTTACAAGCTGTATGATCTTGAGCAAGCATATAAAGCTTTCTGTGCCTCTAGTCATTTCATCTGTAAAATAAGATTTAAAATATTGCCTCCCGCTGTGACCAATTAAAGATGCATATTATACTGTAGAACATCTTTAGAGCAACCACTAAAAAAGTTAAATGAAGATGAATAGTTAGTAACCCAATAATGGAATAAATAAAATAGAATACTGAAAATTTAATTAATCTAAAAGAAGGCAGGAAAAGAAAAAAAAACAAAGAAGAGGAAACAAATAGCAATAAGATAGATTTTTAACTTAACCATATCATTAATTACATTAAATATAAACCATATATAAGCACAGCAATGAAAAAGCAGAGAGTTTCAGAAAAATCTCTATGAGAAATCTATTTTAGGTATAAAGATGCAGATAGGTTAAAGTGGAGTAATGGAAAAAAGATGCAACCTTTAAACTCTAAAAGTAAGAAATCCAAAGTAGTTGTATTTTAGACTAAATGAAAAAGAAAATTCCACAAATCAAAAATATTGAATTAGCTAAAGTAGAGCTGAGAGGGAAATTTAAAGCTTTGAATGCTTGTACTGAAAAAGAAGAAAGATCTTGCATCAATGGTCTAAGCTTCCATCTTAAGAAGCTAAGAAGAGAAGAGAAAATTAAACCAAATAAAGTATAAGAAAGGAAATAATAAAGAGAAAATCAATGAATCAGAAAAACCTGTACCTAGACTAATCTACCTAAACTAATCAAAACAAAATATAAGACACACCTTATCAATATCATTAGTAAAAGAAGAGCCATTAATTTGTCTCAAAAACATGCTGAGCAGAAGAAACGATGCAAAAACTGGGTATTGTATAATTCCATTTATATGAAACTCTAGAATAGGCAAGTCTAATCTAGTGTATAGAAAACATATCATGGAGCTGATTTCATGAATAAGTTTCTTGTTTTGTCATATTTCAGAGAGTTATCATATTTTAGCGCTTTCACCCTTCTGGAATGTTCAGACATACCTGATGGGGGCGGGGCAAAACCTTTATTCCCTGGGAAGGGGAGAAGTGCCACAAATTAGTTCTTTATATCACTATGTGGGACTCCTGACTTTTCTTTCTCTGTTGATCTTGCCAGCCGCTGGCCGTCTCTTCTACTGCTTTCCGTCTGTGTCACACCAGTGCAGGTTTGATTATATTCACTTGATTAGGTAAATTGCTTGAGCACAAAACTGTATATTGGTGAATAATAGTAGCCTACTGGCAACCTACTTATTGTGATAGAAGCTAAAGGTATTAAAGAAAAATAAAATAGCATCAGCAATATAAATATACATAATTAACCAAGACTTCTAATGCACCAAAATAATGCTGCTGTAAATTTTTCCTAGCATTTGGGAAAAGAGATTGGGGCAACCCTTCTTAGACCAGCCATAGAATTAATGATTTCCTGATGCTAGTCATGAATTTCCCCAGGCATAGAATATACTTTAATAGACTAAAACATCATAGTATATTTCTCTCATCTCATAAATATTTATTCAGTGTTGTTGTGATGGATTTTATAGCCAAAAAAAAAAAAAAAAAGACTGGTTTCTCATATTTTTAAGAGGAAAGTCATATTCATATGGATGAAATCTGCCTCACTCCAATAGGGGGTGACTCTGGGGGTCTGTAGCTAAATTTCAACTCTTGGCACAATCATCGGTTTCTGCAAAGTAGCCACAGCATAGCAACAGCCCTAGTGTGTGACAATTAAAAATGGAATATCTCCAAGTGAGCTAATATGTCTCATAAACCTTGAGGCTTAAGCAGCGCTATTGGTAGTGCTTGGATTTTCCATGAGGATATTTTTGCCAAAAGGCAGATCACAGGTACACAATGTCAAAATCATTCCATAGGCAGTGAACTTCCAACATCATTTCTTTCCAAATATTTCATTCCTTCCCACCTATCCACCTACATTTCTCTCTCCTCTCCTACCCAAAGGTACAGAAATTAAATATCCTCTTCAATTAATTGCAGGTCCATGCCCGTCTGCTCTCCAGAGTATTCACCATAAAAGAAGCATGATAGACAATCACTAGCAAAGCAGATGCAAAACTGAAGTAAATTAGATGCCCCTCTCACCAAAAAACATAAACCAAATACCAATATGCACTGTCACCCCAAAAAGCTCCGGATATTTTGAAGATAAATGCAGATTTAGTCTTGTCAAGTAAGTGTATTGTATTACATTTATTTAACTGGTAAATACTTTTTCACTTTCTATGATGTGCCATGTGCTATAGGTTCATAATATAAAATGGTGATACAATAGACATAGTTCCTGCCTTCAAGGCACTTAGAGCTGAAAGAGAGAAACTAGAATTAGATGAACAGTTATAAATAATTAAGTACCACAACCTATTTGGTGCAATGGGAGTCATCATAAATGTAGCTATCTTGGATTTTGAGACTAAATTTAAGGCTTCCTGGAGAAAGAGATACTTAACTAAGGCCAAAGGGTGATTAGAAGGAAAAACTTTCCCTGGAAAAGGATACACCAGGTGTTCAAAGACTCCAGGCAAGAAGAGATAATCAACCTTCCAGGAATGGAAAAGAGGTCAGCCCAAAAGAAAAAAAGAATTAAAGTAGGAAGATAAATGTAGAAATAGGTGGACAGATAGATCGATATAGGTAGTCTAGCTTTACTTTCCAAGTGTATAAATCATTGTCTCATTTTTAAGCATCTGATTTTTGAGAAGTATATTGAAAAGCCTGCTAAAAATTTCACATCGCTTGCCTGGATGATTGCTTCCTGCATAATCTCTTAACTGATCTGTACACCTATTGTTCCCCGCCCCCCCAGTCTCTCCCCTACACCAAGCCACGGGTTTTCTTTCCAAAATGCAAATTGGATCACATCACTTCACTGCTTAAAAGAAGCCATGCCCTCAGGATAAAGACCACAAACCTTAACCAGCTCCAAGTGGACTGGCCCCTGCTCATCTCTGCAGCCTCAAGTCATTGCATGCTCCTTTTCCCATGATGTCTGGCTCTAGCTACCATGGCTTTTCTTTCAGTTCCTGGAAAATATAATGCTCCCTACTGCAACATGGCCTTTGCACAGCTTGTCCTTTCAGCCCAAAGCCTACTTCTGCCTTACTTTTATTTACTCTGGCTCCTGTCAAATATGCCTTCTTTATGAAATCTTCCTGACTACTCACCCACATCCCCAACCAGGAATGGTCAAATCCTCCTATTACATGTTTTTAGAGAGGCATACGCCTTCTCTTTTATGACACTAGTTACCATTTAATTTACATATTTAGCTGTGTAATTATTAATTAGTGCTTGTCTGCTGCAGTAGGTCATAAGTGAAATGAGGGCAGGGATCCCATACGCTCTAAGGGCCAAAATGACAGGGACTCTTTTGTGTTTTACTCATTACTGTATCCCCAGCTCTCAGCACTGTGTTTGGTACTGTCAATGAAAAAAAATGTTGCCTGGTCTTTTCAGTAAACAAAGGATGTTGCAGCTATCAGCCGTCACAGTACAGCTGCCTGGAAGGTGAGACCTGAGGGCACTCAGGATAGAAACAAGATGCCTGCCATCCTGCAGTCAACCGCTGCAGTCACCACGCCACCCCACCCCACCACTGTGCCCCCTGAGGGGACTCAGGATGAGAAAGCTCAGGATACTGGCCCCAGAGAGCTGAGGTGCATATCAAAGGGATGATTTCAGTGAGCCCAGACCCTTGCATCTTCCCATACATAGAAAAGCACTAAATTCCTTAACTTGAGATATCTGGTTTTCTTTAATTAACAATAATCTTTTGATGTTCCGACTACCTGGTCTTTGTTGCAAAAATTTCGGTATATCCTGACTCCTCCCTTACCTCTTCGGAGCAGGCCCTCAGAGCGACATATCTGAGAGGCTGTGTCCCAGGCTGAAGTCCTCAGTTTTGTCTGCCGAATAAGACATAATTCTCAACTTTTAGGTTGTGCGTTTTTTTCAGTCGACAGTACATAGTTGGGGCTCAATAAATATTTCTTGACTGAAGAAATTCGTGTCATATTCCAGAAAGCTAGTTTCAAGTCAATTTTTAATGTCCTTTAGGAGAAATTACAGGAAACAAGCCTACTGAAGATTGACCAGTGGTCAACTAACACGTGGCTTAAAAGCAAAGCTGAAGGTCTGTCTATGATTTTGCAAAACCACCTCCGCTCTCATGGTTAAAAGCCTCTGTGTGCTCACATTCACACAAAAACTCTGTTGTTCTAAGAGAACTAAAGAGACTGTTTTCTGAACCATAATTCAAAAAGAGTCATGTACCACAATGTTCATTGCAGCTCTATTTACAATAGCCAGGACATGAAAGCAAGCTAAGTGTCCATTGACAGGTGAATGGATAAAGAAGACATGGCACATATATACAATGGAATATTACTCAGCCATAAAAAGAAAGGAAATTGAGTTATTTGTAGTGAGGTGGATGGACCTAGAGTCTGTCATACAGAGTGAAGTAAGTCAGAAAGAGACAAACAAATACCTTATGCTAACACGTATATATATGGAATCTAAAAAAAAAAATGGTTCTGAAGAACCTAGGGGCAGGACAGGAATAAAGACGCAGATGTAGAGAGTGGACTTGAGGACACGGGAGTGGGAAGGGTAAGCTGGGATGAAGTAAGAGAGTAACACTGACGTATATACACTACCACATGTAAAGTAGATAGGTAATGGGAAGCAGCAGCATAGCACAGGGAGATCAGCTCGGAGCTTTGTGACCACGTAGAGGGGTGGGATAGGGAGGGTGGGAGGGAGACGCAAGAGGGAGGGGATATGGGGATACGTGTATACGTATAGCTGACTCACTTTGTTATACAGCAGAAACTAACACAACATTGTAAAGCAATTATACGTCAATAAAGATGCTAAAAAAAAAAAAAAAAACAGAGACTGTTTTCTGATTGCTTGAGTCTAGTGTTCCTTCTAGAGAGTCTTGTTATTTTTGAGTGCAAGTCAGTTTTATGTAATGTATACATTACTTTAGATTTCATCATTACCTGTCTCTGCAATGCTAGAGAGGGAGTAGGCAAATTTGCCAGAGTATGGATGTAGAAAATATTTATTATTTTCAAATGAGCCATGTGGTGTTATGAAACAATGAAAGAACAAATACCTGGGGTTTTATGGCCCAGTTTATATTTCCATTATGCTACCAAATCTCCAGGAACCTGTGTAAACTACTGAACTTTCAGATAAGGTTGACTATCAGGAGGGATTTCAGGACACTGGTTGTCTACTAGCTGACAAGTACAGTACCTGAAAACCATTACTGATTTCTCTGGCAGAGCAAAACAATTTTTTATAGCTTATAGAATCAGAATTCCACACTTAGATATAATGTTTTTCTTTTCCTTTTTTTAAAATTTACAGTTTAATTTGACAAGCAGCCTCTGGACTACTGCCTCAGAAATAGAAGTTTAATGAGTTCTCATATATTTGGAACTTAGGTTTATTTTATTTGCTTTGATTCATTAAGTCATATATTTATTGGATCTTTAACAATGGTGATATTGAATAAGGGTAAAAATCAATTCATAAAACATGGCATTGGGTTGATTTCATTGGGAGATTACCATTCAGTTTTAATTTCTTGCTTTTTTAAAACAGTTTTGTTTTATGTCCTTTTTGACAATATGAATCACTGTTTATACATTATATACTAACTTTCTCTCTTGATATTTCCCCGTTGATGTGAGAGATAGCATAATGACACATATCCTCATCTTAGCATTACTATTAAAATCCTCCAATGCCCTTAGGCTGGTTTAGAACCTCATGAAAATGTTAACTTTTTTTTTGACTTGTTTTGAAATAGCTTTAAAAAGGGGATAAGAGACCATTTTAAGAGAGGGTTTTTTGGTTTTTAATTTAGTTCAATATGGCAATCTGAGCCCAATCTATTCCTAAAGAGTTCATTAAAAAGTTTTTATAAACTAAAATATCATGGCAATGAACGGAGAATGGAGTCATTAATGAACTAAAAATCTCGACAAAGTTCTGGAATGAAGGAAAGTACATGAATAAGGGTAGCTGATGAAGCTAGATGGAAATAGCCACCATCTAGAATATTTTCTGAGGACCCTGCCACTGAGTAGGAAGTCAGCATGCCTGCAGAACCACAGAGAGACTCCAAGGCAAGAATAAGAAGTATCTATAATTCCTTCAGGAAAAATCCCATCTTGCTTTGCATTCCTAATCCCTCTGTTTACAACATGCTTCCTTTAATATCTCCATGTCTTTCTACCTCATTTCTCTCAAGTCCTTATTCAAATACCATTCTATCAAAGGGATATTCCTTAACCACTTTATCTAAACAACGACTATATCTTGCCTTTCCCTCAAACCCATCACTCTGTATGTCCTCTACTCTGCTTTAATTTTCTTCACAGTACCTAGTATATTATATTTTTATGTTCTTATTTGTTCAATGCCTCTTTTACGAAAAAAAAAGTCACTTTCATAAGAGCAATTTGTCTGTTTGGTTAACTAATTTGTAGACCGTTAATAACAGTTTGGGGTTTGATTAAATGAATGAATGATTGAACTGTGAGTATGAACTTCTGTTGTGATCTTCACCCCAACTTCATACTTTCCCACTACAATATGTAGAGTATCTAGTAGCCAGATGTTTATTCCCAGCTTGGTTGTGTGAAGAAAGGGAGTTCTCTAAAGAATGAATAAATGGTCAAAAACACACTGTAGCCACTACTGTAGTGTTGATGTTTGTGCTTTGTGTGTATGAGGGTTTCCCAACATAATGCCCACCTTCCCATCAATTTACCCAAGTCCACAAACTTCCAGTCAGTTTATTTACTTCATTCTTAAACACAATAGTCAGTTAAAATTTGCTGTATAATTGAAGAAATCATGTGAGATAACAATGATCAAGCAGAACAAACAGAAACAGCTTACTCTCTAGAGTAAACAAAGAGAAACAAAGAAAATAATAATAAAAATTTTTAACAAAATCTAATTCACACCCTTAGAGAGGTTTGAGAAGATATTACATCCTTAGAACTAGGACTAGATGCTATGAACAAGGAACAAAAACAATAAAAAGCCCTTGGTAATTAAAAATATACCAGCTGAAATTTAAAGAGAAAGCCAAAGCAAGGAAAAAATAAAATCAAGGGAATTCCCCAAAATATAGTTTAAAAAAAGAGAATAAAAGATAAAGAACATTAGCCCAGGAGACTCAAGTTTCAACTATTAGAGATTCCAGAAAAAGAAAATGAAAGAAACGAGATTCTTAATTAAAAAAACTAAATAACATTCTAGAAATGAAGAAAAGCATGGATCTTTAAATTCAAGATCTTTAGTATATATAAAGAAGAATAAATGACAAAAGTATCATGTGCTAAAAGTAGCATGTGGAACATCACTGTGAAACTGCAAAACACTAATAAAGAAAAAAATCTTAAAAGCCCCCAGTGAAGTGAAAAAACAAAACAACAACAACATTAAAAAAAGGTCACCACTAGAGAATGAGAATCATAAAAAATCATAAATTTCTTTTCAGCAACACAAGATGCTAGCATACATAGATAATTGAGTTCAGTCTTGAGAGAAAATAGTTTGAAATCTAAAATTGGATGGCCAGAAATACTATCAGTAAATTAAGAGAAGAAAGACATTTCAAGATTTTCAATGCTTAAAATTGATCTATCTCACGTAAAGAAACCCTTACTTAGAAAAATCACTTGAGAATGTTCATCAGAAAATTGACGAAGTAAATTTTAAAAGGGAAAGAAGTATTTGGGATCCATGGATTAATAAAAGCAGTGAAGGGAAATCCCATAAAGACATCTCTGTAGTAATCTAAAGTGGAACCAACCACATAGGATCAAGCTGATGGAAGACTCCAGAAAAGAGGTGAAAAAGAGGGATGGAGTTAGAGAAAAGAAAATATTATTGGAACTTAGAAAGAATTTAAGATTAGGTTAAAAGCACAGAATATAATTAAAAAGAAAGAAAACTAAAAACTCTAAGAACAATTAAGCTAAAAGCCAGTGTTCTTTAGAAAAAAGGAATGCATTCCAAGCCACCAATGAGTCAGAAGCTATGAGACATTAGGAATATGGTTTTCTTGTCCCATCTTTCAAACACACACCCACCCACCCCACACAGAAAGGCAATCTGGGGATAAAGATCATACAAAAAAGTATAATGCTAAAGTGAAATTTGGCACAATTTTGAGTTACTGGTGCTGTGCTGGAAAGGAGAATCGTTGGGCATTCTTCTGAGCTCTGGAGATTAGATATTTGAACATGAGGTAGGGAAACATAACCATAGCACACTACTTGGCTCTGCTTTTTCTCATAACCATGAGAAAAAAGATACTGTTTCTCAATTTTTATTTTTTAGGCTAAATCCATAGACAAAATACAAGAGATTTAACTATGCCTATTGAATGTAATGTAAATATTATCAAAGCAACCCTGTCTAGGGAGAGCAAAACTACAGCTGACAGAGATTGGGAGGTGGTTTGGAGGAGACATGGAGATAGACACAGTATGTAAATATCCTTATTTTACAAAGTGGAATCAAGAGACAGTGTAGAAAATAAGTAACAGAAATATAAGAAAACATTTCAATTTCAAAGATTACTAAAAATAATTTCACAATTATATTGTGAGGAAGAGAACATGTATGTGAGCTAAATCTTAGTCTACAATAGCAAGAAGTCTGTAGAAGGCATCTAAATTGATAAATTAAGAGAGGAAAAAATAGGCATGTTATTTAGAAGTTTGGAAGCATCTACCAAAACTAAAAATTGAAATGGTTAAAAGTCTGGGAGGAAACAGGGCAGGGAAAATGCTTCCATGCTGTTTTATTGTTTTAAGTGTACATGGGTACATTTTAAATGTATTTAAATTCTTTTGACAAATACTAATTAAAATAAAATGCAAACAAATAAAACATGCAAAGACCTTTCACCAAGTGCTAGAGTATTAGAACACGCTAGCATTCTTTTAAAAATAAAAATTATGATAGATAAAAGGAAATATATTTTTGTAGCTTTTTATTTTGATATAACTTCAAACTTACAGAAATATTTCAAGAATACCAAGAATTCCCATTTTGTTTACATTTTGCCTATCTCCTCCTATATTTGTTCTTTGCACACACATGCACACACACTTTTTTTTCTGAACCATTTGTGAATAAATTTCAGACATTGTGTTCTTTTACCCCTAAACACTTTAGTGTATATTTTTTAAGAACAAGGCTATTTCCTTTTATAATCACAGTACAATTATCAAAATCAGGACATTTAACATTGACACCTTGCTACTATCTACTCCAAAGTTCATATTAAAATTTCCTCAATTGTCCCAATTTTTCCTCAATTCAACGGTCTTTCATAGCTAACTATATTTTTCCCATTCTAGTTTCTAATTCAGGATCACAGATTGCAGTTAGTGATCATGTCTTTTTAACATAGACCTATTCATCAGTCTCTGTATTTCATGATCTCAACTTTTTTAAGAGGCCGGCAAGCTATTCTACAGACTATCTCTCAATTTGAGTTTGTTGGATGTTTCCTCATGATTAAATTCAGGTTATGCATTTTTGACAGAGATGTTACAGAAATAAGACTGTGTTCTCATTGCATTCCATCAGAAGGCACATGAAGTTTGTTTGTTCTATTACTGGTGACATTATCTTTGACCATTTGGTTAAGGTGAAGGCCTCCAGATTTCTCCATTATAAGTTAGAATTTTCCTCTCTGCAACTGCAAAATAATTTTTTGGCACTACATAAATATCCTGTTTCTCATCCAATTTTTATCCACTAGTTTTAGCATGAAAATGTGGTATTTTACATGGTAAGAATGTAAAAGAAGGTTTTGGGGAGTATTAATCTCTCATTTTTATTTCTGTATTCAAGAACTCAGTCAATATCTCAATACTTCAAAATAATTATAGGGAGATTTAAAACCACCGATGTTGATTTCATAACATCATTGCTATTTGTAATTTTTTTTAAAGGCATCCCTTCTACATGTACATTTAGTAATTTAGGATATTTCTAACAATAGGTTAATAATCAGTTGTTTCTAATCATACTCCATTGAATCACTACGAAGCTGAAAATAAAGGTTATGTTACAGATTTCATCTGTACTTTGGAAAAGATTAGTGCTGTTTATCTTATCAGGACAAGCACTGGGTAATTGTACCCTCTATTTACTAATAATTAGGGGGTAGGTTTATATCACATGTAATATACACAGTAAAACCACCCATAACTAGCTTAGTTTGAAAAAAAATAGATAGGAAAAGAAAACAAGATAATAGATTAATGTCACCAATATATGAATCTGATAAAAGCAGCAGTAACTAGAAATAAAATTTAAATTCTCAAATACAAGTGACAAAACAATGATAGATGTCCTTGGAGAAAAGACCAAAAAAATTTTTATTATATAAAATTTTATTTATTTTGCATACACGATTGTATTAGATTCTTTTAATAGGTGAACATCCTAAGAATTTAAAACTATTAACTATTGCAAAAAAATTCTCTGTCAAACTTGTAGATAAATGTGATTTTACATTCCTAAAAACTTTGAGTTTAGCCTTGAAGTAGTGATAAAAAGAAAAGCTTTCTACTTTCCTAATGTATAGCACACTATGTGGAAAAGGGCAGAAAGGGGCATTAGCAAAATGTTTTGGCTGGAAAGGCAATGAAGGACAAGTAAGACTAGAATGTTTAATGGATGTAATAAGTATAGGGACCAATAGTAAAAAAGAACAAAATATCATCATTCTGGAAAAATCTAGAGCATGACTGTTGGATTTTTTAAATGATAAAGGTGAGTTGCTACTTTTAGGGGGGAAGATGTTGAACTCCATTTTATCATGGTAACCTTCAGAAATTGCCAGCATGGTCATGAGAGGTAGTCTACCAGCAGTTGGTTAAAGAGACAGAAAGATCAGTGCTATTAACACTAAGTCATCTTTCATGCAGACAAATCTATGGCAGTCCAGCTGACTCCCAGGGGAAACAGACATAGAAGGAGGCCACAGCACCAGGGATTTCACTTTCTGCACAGCTTAGTCTAAGTGTAGAAAAAGAAGAGAAGCCACTGGAGACATTTCAGTGATTGGAAGAGAAATAAGCGAAAGCTCCATTGTCAGATCTTATGTCACTAAAATCCCAATGATGCTTCCTTCTTAGTATCTTTCTCATATGTCTCTTTTCTCCATCCCTACTCCCTATTCTTTGGTGTAAGTCTATATCATTTCCTGACTCAGTCAACTAGTGGTCTCTGCCTCTAGCTTCCTTGACCTCCCTCTCTAATCTGTTTTCTGCACCACTGTGCTATCAGAGTGATCTTTATAAAGTGTTTAGCTGACCAAAGCATTCCCTGATAAAAATTATTTACTGTCTCTCTTGTGCCTTCAGATTTAAATCTAACTTATGATACAGACATATTTACTTCTCAAAATTCCCAAGTCTCCTGTGTTATTAAACATGCTGGCCCTTCTAAAAATGCTGAATACTTTACCTGAAACAGCCTCTCCTCTCTTCCTCTGAATAATTACTACTTAGCCTTAAAAACTTGGATCAAATGCCACAGCCTTAAAAACTTGGGTCAAATGCCACCTCTAGGAAGCCTTCTTTTTCCCTAAAACAGGTGTCCTTCCTATATGTATATGCAACTTTTAGGCTTTCCTCTGTCATACCTTCTGTTACACTATGATTACCTTGAGTGACTTGCAGAGCCTAAAAAATAATAGTGCTCAGTAGCCTTTGTTGAATGAAAGAGGAAAGAAAAAAAAAAAGAATGGATGAAGACAATCCTAGGGAGACATGAGGACAAAGATAATTCTATGCTCCAGAGATAAAAAATAAAAATAACTGATTAAAACAAAGAATAAATCAAAATGACTGAATTTATCTAGAAGATTAGGGAAGACCATTATAATTTCCCTGAAATGGAAAGTTTTGCAGATTCTAGGGAAATAAAAGAGTGTGTTCAACCCCCTCTCATAGGGCTAGATCATAAAATCTTGTTTAATTTACAGATTCTTCTATACTTTTAATAACATCACAACCTCTATACCCACATGGTAGCCATATGGATATCCATAGACCCATCTATACATACTTTATCTCTCCAAACTAAAATATCAGAGCTATTTTAATCTGGTCTTTAATTTTATTAAGCGACTGGAAACTAACAAAAAATTATTTAGTGTCTATACATATAAGCTTACTAAGAACAACATCATGATAGCAAAGCCCACAGTGCAGAGGGCAAAGTTTCCAACCAATTTTTTTCCTAAAATCAACCACCTGTGAAGAAATAATCTAAAATCATCATACAAAGAGAGACAGAGAGAGTAGGATTAACTTTATTATATAAAAATGGGGGGAAAGGGATGTAGGAAGCTAACTTGCTGTGAAGGTTAATTTATACCCAAGTCCTCCCCTAGAGTTAACTTGGAGAGTCAAAGTTTGATAAGCCATTCCAAAATGACCTTTAGAAAGATAAGGGAAAGGGAGGTTTCAGGTAGATATCAGGAAGTGAAGTATGAAAACGTGGGCTAACCAGGGATCAGAGAGCTAGGGGAGAAGGAATGGCAGGAGACAGAGATCTGGAGGTGGACTGGTGAGTACCAGAGAACGTCATGATTGTCCACATCAAGCCTCTGCTTGGTTTCTAGCATGATGGGTGTGGGCTGACTGGTGCAGTGGTTAAGAATCTGCCTGCCAATGCAGGGGACATGGGTTCGAGCCCTGGTCCAGGAAGATCCCACATGCCGCGGAGCAACTAAGCCCGTGCGCCACAATTACTGAGTCTGTGCTCTAGAGCCCGCCAGCCACAACTACCGAGCCCATGTGCCACAGCTAGTGAAGCCCGCACACTTAGAGCCCCAGCTCCACAACAATGGCAGTCCATTTAAAGGACTTAGATCAGAATGGACAGGTGGTGAGATATCTTATGCAAAATTTTAGAAACGGTAGATTTTGTCAACCAGAATGGAATGTTATATTTATTATTGTTCACCAAACTGTCCATCTAGTATAGAAGTCCATGTCCTGTTGAGATGCATAAACTGGGCACCATTAACTAGAAGTTGCCATGAAGATGATTGCCTATTTTGAAACATTTAATGTTATTTGCTAATTAAACAAAATTCATTGCTAGCAATGAGCAACAACAACATTTGTATCCTAATTCCAAACAGGCTTATATAGACTGTGACACCCATCAGAGGCTTGTCAACCCTTCTTACTTAATGACAAGAATTTAAGGCATTTGGTTATTTGACCAATCTTCTCGCAAATTCTACTAAAATTTGAACCATACACTAATATGTAACCAGTAAATCAAATTAAACTTTAGGGAATTTTGCAACTAAAATGAATTTAATCTGTTTCAGTTCAATATATGTATATATAAACAAAAGAATACAAAAACTAATTTGATCCAGGAAACTACAGGAATAGAAATATCCATGTATACCAAAGCCATTGTGATTTAAATTAGCTATGTCCATTGTATTGAAGTGGGCTGTCTAGAAAAAATATTGAAAGGTTCCTGGAACATAAATGGTATTTAGTCTAATACTAATGGTATTAATGGCTATTAATCTGAGACTGATTTGGAATCAGTGTCTTGAGGGTGACCTTCATCGATTAGTATCATAAGATATTGAGCCAATTCAGCATGACCACTGCAGTTGACATGCATATATTTGTCCAGAGCCCCTTGGTCTAGGGGAATCACCTGCCCCTCTGATTTAGTAATCCTTTTTAGTTCATGTGGTTCTGATAGGGCTGACAAGGTAAGACATGTCCCAAGCCTGACTAATCTGAGTTCTTTCTCAGCCTGGCCAGAGTGATTCTTTGAGACATAAGCATATAACCAAAGATGGACCAGTGAGAAGGTTCCTAGGGTCTTTTGCGAGAGCTGTCAAGAAAAATTCTTTTGGAAATCACAAGCTATTACTGGCAGTGCTAGAAGCCATCTTTCCGGTGCATGAAGCTCTGTCATTTGAGAATGGAGACAAGCAGAGATGAGCAAAGCTGAGAGATGGAGTGAGGCAGAGGTACGACATCATTTGATACCTGGATCTAGCCGAGCCCTAAATAGGAAGATGTTCCTTTTGGTCCTCTCAGCTAAGAAAATGAGTGAATTCCCTTATTTAAATTTAAATGAGTTTGAATTGGATTTCTTCCACTGAAATTAAAGGAGGCCTGACTAATTCACCATGAATGACTTAAATCAATGGCTCCCAAACATTTACAGTAAAAATATAACAATAATAATTCAAAGACCAACCTCCTTGTACTGCATCTTCTACACTTTCCAACTATTTCTACTCCTTCATTCACTTGTGCATTTGATTTCTTTGCAAAGGTAAATTAACCTTTTTAATTGATCAGGATTGTGAATCTTTCTATCATTTTCCCCACATACTGAATCCTTCATGCAGGCCTAGAAGCATATCACTGAGAATGGTCAGGCTTCGAGAGAGTGATGATTCTAAAACAGTTCCCAACAGTAAATAAATACATCAGCTCTAACTTTTCTCACCTCAGCAAAGCAGACATATAACAAAGGCCTTGAGCCTATAGTCTCTATTGCTTATAGGGTCCCTATCATCTCAGTCCTTTTGCTTATAACTCACCCCCAACTTATAAATTTACGTTATTTATCCACCTCTATTTATCCATCTTAGAACCACTGAGGAAGCTTTATAGTGGTTGACATTAGATCCTGGTATTTTGACATCATATCCTTGAGAAAGTGAAGATTTCTTACGGTGTAAGCCTGTGTTTGAATCCCAATCACCTGAAGAACTTGACAAAATATAGACTCCAGGGTCTCAGTTTGGCCCCATTGGATCAAAGTCTCTGAGGCTGAGGTCTAGGAATTTTCATTTTTAATCAACTCCCTAATTGACTTAAGTCCATAATTTGAAACTACCAGTACTGACACCAATACATAACTTTGACCACCAACTTAGATACAATAAATTTAAGTTAGCTTAGTCTTAATGCTCTACTCAGGTATTTTCTAACTTTAATGTGAATATGAATCACCTGAATCTTGTTACAATGCAAGTTCAGCAGCTCTTGGGTAGGGTCTGAGATTCTGAATCTTCAACAAGCTCCCAGGTAATGCTAATATTTTATGTCCAGGGATTACACTTTGAATAGGTCAGTTCTAGTGTAGACCATGAAAGATATGAAAAAAATCAACAAAAATACATACAATTAAAAAGAATAAGTAGCACTACTATTTGGGATTAACATATACACACTACTATTGGGTTAGCCAAAGAGTTCACATAACATCTTACAGAAAAACCCAAACAAACTTTTTGGCCAGCCCATTATATATAAAATAGATAATCAACAAGGACCTACTGTATAGCACAGGGAACTATACTCAATATTTTGTAATATCCTATAGGGGAAAATAATCTGAAAAAAAAAATATATATATATATAACTGAATCACTGTTCTGTACACTGAAAATAACATTGTAAATCAACTATATTTCAATTAAAAAAATTAGTAAATCTGGGCTATGGGAAAATAAAAGTAGAACAACAGAGATAAGAATATTGCATGGAAACACAGGTTGCTTCATGCTATACAGTTGTAGAAGACTGCAATTCTATTTTCCTGGCAGCTAAATCAAATAAGAAAAAGCACACTTTTACACTCATCCCAGGATGCATAAAAAGCAAAAAGATACTTAAAAGGAAGCATACATTCTGTGAATACTGTGAGATGCAATTTATATCAATTCTTTTGTCTGCATTTTTCTTACTTTATCTCTCATGTCAGGTCCAAGGACATAATAAGGAAATGTAATTGAGAAAGACTAGTTCTATTGGAGTGGAAAATTTCTGATCAAAATATGTAATTTTCTGGTGGCTTTGCTTCATACAAATGTAAAATTTATAATAGTTAGAGAAATGGATGGGAACACCTTCCAAGCAGGTTAGATGCCAGGGAAATTTGGAAAATCCCAAAAGGGCTATTAAAACTCTTTTTTTTGTACCATGAAACAAAGGACAGAATTATCTTAGCAATGATCACATTTGCCAGGTATAAGGTAAAAATAGTCCATTGGCGGTAACATGTAAAACAAAATGGGCAATCAGATCATACAAGTTATGAGTTATTTAGCTCTGACATTCAAGTTTCCCACTACATTTTTTTTCTTAATTCCCACCAAGAGAAGGAACCCCCTCCTCTTCCTCTACTTTGGGTCATGTATACTTTAGCCCATTATTTCTCTTTTTTTAAAATGTGGACCATTTTTAAAGTCTTTATTGAATTTGGTACAATATTGCTTCTGTTTTATGTTTTGGTTTTTTGGCCATGAGGCATGTGGAATCTTAGCTCCCTGACCAGGGATCGAACCAGCACCCCCCCTGCGTTGGAAGGCGAAGTCTTAACCACTGTACCACCAGGGAAGTCCCAGCCCATTATTTCTTTAATCTGAACTGTGTGATTAAGAGATCTTTTGTTCTAAAAAACCAGAACCAACGTAAGCTAGTTTATCAAAAAAAGGGGCTATTTTTTGTATGGATATAGAGGCACATGTGATATTCAAATTATTTAACAACTCCCAAATCTCAGACTTCTATGCCAAGAGCCTAAATATTCCTCCAGTGATTGTGTATCAAATATTTCATCTTCAATTCTTTAGAGTGATTGTAAGAAAGATATTTTTAAAATGAGCAAGACTGGAGGGTAGAAAATTTTTAAAAATGAATACAAAAAAAATGAATACAGCATGGGTGCCAACCAATTTGAATGAACTACAGTCGTAAACAAACTGATATTGCTGCACTAGTGTATTGGGCTGAATTCCAGCCCTATGCAGGGGCTGTAGTGGGCCTCCAGGAAGGAATGGAACCTGGTATTGAAAATCCATCAGGCCTCCTGTTCCATTTCTCACAATTGCTCCTGTCTGCCTGCCTCCTTCCTTCTTTTCTCTATACATAAGTTTCTGCTTCTTAGTCTGCATGACAAGCAGAGGATGATGATTTCTCTGAAGCTGGTAATCATTTCTCAGAAACACTTCATATCTTTATTAATAGCTTTTAAGCTAGGACTAAAGAGCCTATTATCTTGAATACTTGGTTTCTTCTCTGGCGATGCACGTGAATTTAAGTAAATATAAATATCTATCACACCGAACAGCATCCCAAGACCATGTGTTAGTAAGTGACCAACCATTTAAAGATGGTCCTGAACCAATAACTCACATAATACAGGAGCAGATTCTATAACCATCCTCCCTTGGAAATGACTGTTTTGTTTGTCTGACTCATTAACTCAGAAGATACTTCTTGAGAATGATAACTATGAGCTAAGCATCAGCTGGATGCTAGAAAGAATGGATGAATAAAATATAATTCCATCCCCAGGGGAGCCTACACTATAGAGGGAAGACATTAAGAAAACAGGTAATTTCAGTAAACATGATAAATGTAAAATAAAGCTGAGTGCAGGGTGCTGTAAGACCTCCACTCTTGTGAGGTGAAGGAGTTATCCCCAGATGAAGGGACATCTAAGTTGATGTCATCAATTTAGGACTAAGTAATGGGAGATGGAGAGGAGGCACAGGCAGAGAGTGTAGTTCAGGGTTGGGGCGAAGGCAAGGAGAAGTAGAAATGCTGAGAGGCAGATTCAGAATGTTAGTGAATGGAAACAGGAGAGAGATGGTATAAGAGAAATGGTATAAGATGGTCCATTCAATAAATAACAAATAAGATTTCATGGCTAGAGAGTAGAGTTCAAGGTGGAGGAATAAATGAGAGATGAGACTGGGCATATAAATATATCATAAATGGTCTGAGGAATCATGTCAGGACATTTGAATTTAATACTTAGAGCAATGGGAAACCATATGAGAAAAGTGCAGACATGATCAGATTCTCATTTTAGAACATGATTACTCTGAGGATAATGTGAAAAAATGAATTTGAAAGGTGGGTGAATTGAAGGCAGGGAAACCAGTTAGAACTGTACAGTTATTCAAAAGAGAGGAGAGTGTGGCCTGAACTAGGATTATGGCACTAAGTAAGACAGAAGGGGATAAATCTGAAGTGTACAGTTGACACTTGAACAACATGGGTTTGAACTGCATAGGTCCACTTTTAAGTGACATTTTTTCAGTGGTAAATACTGTGGTACTACATGATCTGAGGCTGGTTGAATCCAAGGATGCAGAATGTGGATACAGAGGAATTGCAGATATGGAGCATGGACTGTAAATTATATGCGGATTTTCAACTTCATGGAGGGTCAGTGCCCCTAACCCCCAGCGTTGTTCAAGGGTCAACTGTGTTTAGAAGCTGTAAATGAAGGAAATTTGTCATTGATTGGATTGGTGGGTGGCCTGAGTGAAGGAGGAGAAGACAAAGTCAAAGATGATACCCAAGTAAATTGACAACAAAGATGGTGCCTGGGATGTGAAAGGTAAATAACTACCACTTGACGCAATGATGTTCAGTCTCCTTTATTAACATTTGCTTGTATATTATAAAATAAATACATTTTGCCTTTATCAATTTCCTTCTATTAAAATCATCTCAACTTCATAATCACCTAGTCCTCATGGAAAGCATGATTTCTTTGACCTTCCTGCTGGGATCCGGAATTGCAGATGTATTTTTCATTATAAACTAAAAATATTCTGTGAACAGCATTCAGAAAGTCTGTACCAATACTTTTAGCAGCAGTACTCTGGTAGGACTTTTCTAAGATGTTATGGGGTAACAGCAGCCAACTAAAATGCTTCCCCCACCCAGTGTCTGGCAGGTCAAAACAGGAAGCAAGGAGGATGTCACTAAAAACAAGGATTCCACATTTTTTCTCTCTTATTGTAGCTTGTCAATTGAGTGAGCAATGCCCTTCCAGCAGTGCTGACCTCAGGCACAATGTGAATTGCATAAAATGTGTCTTCCATGGTAGCTCTCATTTTCTTCGCCTGTATTATTTCCCTTCCCTTTTAGGGTGTCCTGTTCTAGAATGTCAAGGGTTTCTGTTGATTGTTCTTTCTGGACAGGAGGAACACACACATACGCACAAACACTTTTAGGTAAAGATTTTAGAGTAAACCATAGGGACAAAACAATGTAATACGGTACATTCATTTTCAGTGTGATTTTTTTCCCTAGAATACTACGTATAGGGTAGATGTACACATGTATACATGTGCATGACACATAGATGGAGAAAACATTTTGGAGATGCTTGCTATATTGGACCCCATAAGCAATCGCCTCGTTCATTGCTGGGTCAGACTGACCCTGTATCTTCGTGTTTGCATTTATATATTTTTAAAAAACTAACATTGTTCTTTGGTCAGCAAATTCTAAATATATTGCTTGGGTGCTAGTTGGGTAAAGAATAATAACAATAACAATAATAAAGTCAGCTCACATCCATTGAAAAACTTAATACAAGGTAGGTCTCCTTCTGTTCCTCTAGCCCACCAAGCTTGTTCCTGTCTTAGAATCCGGAACTAGCCATTGTTTCTCCCTGGAACCTCATTGAGAATGGAAAAGTTTTCTATCTTATTCATTGTTGCATGTTTAGCACTTAAAACTTATCATTGCTGCACAATATTCACTGAATAAATATCCCTCAGTATATGAATAAATACTGTTCATTAATTGTTTTATGTGCATTCATCTTTTCTCACTGACCACACTGAAGGTAGGGACATGATAAATTCTATATTCCACATAGGAGCTAAAATTCTAGAACCTAAAATTCTAAGTACTAAAATATTACTGATAAGGCTGACCGAGTGACTACTTATGTTAGTAAATATCCAAAAAATATACAAAATTCAAAAGAACAGATTTAGAAGGTGTGTTAGTTTCCTACACCTGCCATAATAAATGACCACAAACCAGGTGGTTTCAAACAACAGAACATTTTTTCTCTCAGAGTTCTGATGGCCAGAAGCTTGAAATCAGGATGTCAACAGAGCTGTGCTGAAAATTCTGGGGGAGAATTCTTTTTTGTCTCTTCCAACTTCTAGTGGCTTCAGGCATTCCTTGGCTTGTGGCTGCATCACTCCAAGCTTGGTTTTCATCCTCACATCACCTTTTCCTCTTCTCCCTTGTGTTTCTCCCATGTATGTCTCTTACAAGGACACCCGTGACTGGCTTTAAGGACCATGTGAATAATCCAGAATGACCTCATCTCAAGATCTTTAACTTAATTATATCTTCAATGTCCCCTTTTCCAAATAAGATTACATTCTCAGGTTCTGGGAGTTAGGAAATGGACGTATGTTTTGGGAGGCCACCATTCAGCCCACTATAGGAGGCATGGTGTAGTAGAAAATGTACAACATTGGAGCCAGGCATACCTGGATTCAAAACCCAGCTCAGACATTTACAACTAGCCTTTTAAATGTCTCTGAACCTCAGTTTTTATTAACATTATATCTGCTTTTATTAGTTGCTAAGACTACTATGTGAGATAACGTATAAAAAGTGGATAGCTAAGTATCTCGTCCATTGTAAATGCTCAAGAAATGTTCCCATTTCTTCTCACTTTGTAAGCACCATGACCGAAAGTACTTACCTAGTTCAAGGCTTTCTTCTGAATACCAGTTGTAACTTTTACAGTACTTTATTGGATATTTCTCTTGTCAAAATTTTCTCAGAAATCCTCTCACTGTTGAATCTTATAATCAAATTTTTCAAATAATATAGTCTTACAATGAAGTACAACAGAAGCCCTTTAGAAATTACAGCTAGGCTTCTGTCCTTAAGAGTTTGAAATCAACATTCATTTTTTAATATCTGGAGGGGGAATTACAAGCGATGGGGATGCGCCATTGTTCCTTGGTGTTGCTGAGTGGGAAAAGCTAAACGGATCATAAGTACATCATATGTCTTCAATGGCACTGTATCAAAAAAATAGTTTCTGTGAAATAGCTGAGATGCTTGCCTCAAGTCCTTATTTTGACGATGCCAAGAATCTCATGAGACAGACTCTACTTAGAACAAAATTATTTGATTAAAGACTTCAATAAAGGGACATAAATAAGAGAACTCTAGGACACATAGAACTTCAAAATTCCTTATTTATATGCCAAATCAACATAAAAGCTTGGGTGGTGGGGGAAAGGTGCATGTTCACAACTTCATAGCTAGAAATAAGATAAGATTGAATCTCTATATTATATACCATCTTCAAAAACTCATATCAGTGTCACCAAGAAATCACTCTTAGCATTGTTTGATCAGTTTATTCATCAAAGCAAATATCCAAGATAATTAATGAATACCTATTATGTTCTGGACATCATGCATGACATGGTAAAAGAAAAACAAAAAACATGAACACTGCCTTCCTGGAAGGCAGAGTCTAGGAAGTGTACAGACATGTAAATAGATAAGTGCCATTTAGTATATTAAGTTTAATACTAAGGCATAAGAATAGCATAGAGGAGGGAGGGAGTGACTCCCCTGGGGTTCTAGTGCCTAGCGGGATGCCTGGCACATAGTAACTATTCAAAAAATAGTTCATAGATGAATAAGTGATTGCCTTGGGATACGTTTCAAACAGTAGACATGTCTAAATCAAAACTATTGAGATCTTAAGCTAGGCACTTTCAGGCTGTAAAGAGAAGAGTTGGGTTCCTGTTATTTGAGTGGATGATATGTGGAGGCATCTATAAGAATTTATAACAGTCTTAGTACCCACATAGTTGAGCTTTGCTGGAAAATAGGACCCAGCTCAGGATCCACAATTAGTTCCAGAGATCCCCAGCAACACCATTCACGGGACTCAGCAGCTTGTTTTCTTTACCTTATCTGTAAGCACTTCTGGTTCCCCTTTCACCAGCAATTCTTGCTAGTCTTTTTTTTTTTTTTTTCTTTTTTCTGCATGTCTCTGTGTGTCTTTGTTTCTGCTCCATACTACTGCCTGTGTCTCTACCTTCAAACTCAAGAGTCTTTATCCAGTACAGAGCATATATAATACGCAGAATGAATATTCAAGGACAATTCGTAGCCCACCGCCCAGTCTTTTTAAGGTCTTTCTTTCCATCGGAGAGTTGTGGCTAGCCTGGGGAAGTTGTGTGATCAGAGTATGGTCAAATGTGTACAAAAAATAATGGCTGTGGACATGGCACACCCTCAGAGGACTATTTTACGTGCAGTATAACAATCACAAAGGGACGCCCAGTAGTATCGTGGGAACAACTGAAATAAAGCAACCTCTTTGGGTATCTCTAAGTTACACTTGCAGTAGTTACTATTTGTTGAATATTTGTTGAATACATAACTGTATATTAAGTGCTATCCTAAGCTTTTCATTTTACTCTCTTGATTAATTCCAAACTAATGGTCAGGGAACTGGACCTCAGAAAGGTTAAGTGAATTGGTAACAGAGTTTGTAAAAGACAAAGCTGGAATTGAATTCAGATCTATTTGACTCCAAATCCTATACTCTAATTATGACTAAGTCTAGTAAACATCTACTGGTGTCTATGTGCTAGATACTGTGGGCATACAAAGATGAATGAGACATGGGCCACAACTTTGAAAGCATAGAATGGGGATACAGGTAAAAAAGCCAAATCATGACCATACTGAGTAGAATGGGTAAATGCTGTAGCAGAGAAATTAACAAAGTAACAAAGAGCAGGGGGAAGATTAATTTGGCTTGGAGTGGAGACTGGGGAATTCTTTGTAGAAACTGGTACCAACTTGGGCCTTGGAGGTAAGTAGGATTTTGAGTTTTAAGAAGAGGAAACAAATACAACCAAAGACAGAGATATGCAAAAATACTAGAATGTTAAGGAAATAGCCTTTTGTGTCAGCAGGAGGGTACACTTGAGTGGGCAGGTAGTCAAGGGGCAAACAATATTGGAAAAGTAGGTTGAGACAGATTATTGAGAACCTTGCTTGACAAAGAAGAGTCTGGACTTCTGTTTTTTGGAGGTATGGCAACTGTAAGCAATTTTCTTCTGCCAAGCAGATCTTCCCTGGAATATGAATCAGGAAACCTCACAAATGCTGCCCATGGTGACACCACACTAAACTACAGCATCATTTGCCTTCTTGTACAGTTGCAGTGTGTCAACCCACTAGTATTTTCAACCACTCCCCTGAAAATTGGGGCTCATGACTGCTGTCCATAGTGTCCTCTTCAAATATTTCAAATATGAAGGCCATTGATTACACACATATATGCACACACTTATACTCAAGAAAGGGGATGGAAAAAGAGAGGGAGAGAGAAAGAGATGTGCTGTGAGCACAGGAAGGATTTTTGTGGACTTTTCTTTCATCTTGCAGAAGAAACAAGTTTGATGTAGCATGTCTATTTATAGATCTCTAAAAGTGATTTCTAGTCAGGTAATCTTGCATGTATAACATAATGAATATTGAAATGCAATGGGAACTTTAGATCCTCCTGAAACTAAGGTATTTCAGTGGCAACATCTGAGGGACTGACTCCAAAGGGATGAGATTCATTACCATGGCAACTCCGAGGCTGACTCATTCATAGATAACGCCTTAAACTTGTGACATGAGAGAAATTGCTTGAGGATTTTTAACACTGTACCAAAATACACATTACTCCATGCAGATGAGAAAATACATCAGCATAGCCTTCCCCCCCGCCCCTAAGTCTTTCTATGACATTTCTAGACAAGATTTCTCTTGTCCTTCAGTCTCTCCCATGTTTGGGATGGGGAAATGGCTCCAGAGGAGGTGTGGAAAATTGAAGGGAACTCACACTGCTCTTCAGAAATAAAATTCTGCATTATGCTTGCAGATATCACTTTAGAGGCCACACTACTTGCTGATCCTTGATTTCCACTCACATCTGAGCTGGGGATCCAATTTCCAGTATGCTTCAGAGTTACATGCTTTAGAAACAAATGTGCAAAACCGGAAGTAAGTAAGTTGGAGGGATAGGAAAACACCCAGTACCAGAAATTAAAGATAATAGAACTCTCTTTCTCTTGATCTCCCCCTTTCCTCCTTTAGAATTCATGAAAATGTTTTTACAGGAAACACTAAGAGAATTTTCCAGGTTTACATTCCTTTTGCTGCAGTGCAAAGATAGTAGAAATGGAAATTGACCAAATAGAAAATGATATAAATGGAGACAGGAACAGATTTCATAGGACTAATGAAAAAATAGACATAGCTCATTTAGGATTCTGAAGAACCCTGAGGGAATACCCAGTTCACTGTTTCTCAAATTAAGACCTGAGAACTAATAACATAATAATCTCCTTGAAAGAATCCATCAAAAAATGTAGATTTCAGGACTATGCTCCTCAGAATCAAACTCAATAGTCCAAGCAGTCGTGATGGTAATTACGTACATTGAGTGCGAGAATAGTTGATCTAGCCAACCTATTCATTTTACTGGATGTAAGAGCTCCTTGTCTGGGAATTTGATTTGCCAAAGATTATCCATAGGTCTAAAACCCACTTCTCCAAATCCTCAGATTCATCCTCATTAGCAAACCAGGTTTCCCACATGAATTTTTTTAAGGTAATGTATTAATTTTAAAAAAATTATATAAAGCTTAGAATATGACTAATATCCTTTAAATATCCTTAAAATGAATGTTTTGGAATGTGACACCACAATTTAATTAGAAATTTGATTGACTGGGTAGTAAATTATTCAAGGCGATTTCTTTTTTCTGGGTCATTTTTGTTGCTGAACCCTAACTTTGAAACACATATGTCCCCTGGGGATGGATAAGGCACACTAAAAATTAATAAAATAATATAGTTTAAAAAGTGAGTATTACTAGTCATTTACATCTTATACTTTACATGAGAAAACAGTTTTCTCAGCAAAAGATTGAAAGTTCATTACTATGGGTTTGGGGGTTTATCTATAGATTTTGATACTGAGAGTATTCATTATCACTAATATCCCATCCCCACCCTTGAGTGATAAGGGATCAATTGCCTTGGATTCAAACACTGAAAGAGCGTTTTGGCCCTCAGCCAGCAGAAGAAAGACTGATATGCATGAAGCTTCTGTCCTAGGCCCTTGTCTTGCCTCAGTTTCTAAATTCACTTTGGTGACCTCATTTAATCTCATAGCCACAGTGTTGGTGAGGACTCATTAATCTGTACCCTTGATATCTTTCTACAACTTTATGTCAACTAATATATTTAAATCTCCACTTCAAGCACTTCAAAGTAATATCCAACCCAAATACATCAACTTTTCCCTAAATTCTGATACTTTTCTTGCATTTTTGGCTTCATCTCCCATATCCACAGCAGCAGTTTAAATCCATTCTCTTTCCCTTCAGTGTTTTATCTCTACTCCTCCCCTACTTTTTCTATCCCCATTCAGACTCATTGTATGTTTCACTTCTATTACAAAATTTAATTGTTTGTGACTTAGCTACCTGCTTCAGGATTCTTCCTCACTCTAATCATGTATTGATTCATTCAACAAATATTTGTTGGGCACCCACTAACCTGCAGGCCCTGTACTCAGCACTGAGGGATCACCAGATAGATACACTCTCATAGGGGTCACAGTCTAGTAGAGGAAACAGAAGGGCACGAACCAGTTTCCTGTGGAATGATGCAAGTTACGATGAGATGAGGCTACGGGAGCAGATGAGAGGGGCCTCCAGTCTGAGGCCTACATCAGTTGGGGATAACCAGGCAAAGAGGCAAGAGAGGAAGAATGAGTGTTCCAGGCCCAGAAGTCTTCATAGCAAGAGAAAACAGCATGTGTTTGAAGAATTGGATGATGGAGTCAAAGAGGAAGCAAGTCAGAAGTGTGGCTGGAGAGAGAGGAATAGAGGAAGCACATCATTTGCCCTTAGGGTATTTGTATTTTTATCCTCATAACATCGAGGAGCCATTAAAGTTTAACCTTGGGAGCAACATGCTTATAAGTGCAATTTTAAAAAATTGAAATACCACTTTACCTGCCATACAACAAATGAATTAGAGAAGAGCAAGCATAAATGCAGATGACTAGTCAGGAGCCTATTGCAATAAATCAGGTGAGAAATGATAAAGGCCAAGCTAGAGCATAGCAGCTGTAAACAGAATAAAGATATGTATATATAGATTTTACGAAATAGAAAGGCCAGGTTTTATTGATTTATTTAATGTGGAAAGCGAGGCAGAGAGAAGAGTCAGGACTCCTAGTTTCTGATTTGATCCACAAGGTAGATGTCTGTACCATTCACTGAGAATAGAGGTGGAGATGGAAGACCAGATCTAAGTGTGGGTGGGCACGATATTGTTTTGGGCCATGGATGGTTCTTTCATTCAGCATCCCATTATCTTGGTGCTCGAGGCATAGAAGTAAACCGTGGTACCCCTACCCTCAACCAGTTTATGCTCCCCCGCTTCTACTAGAATGTTGTCATGCACACACAATCTTAATTAAAAGATTCTTAACCTGTAGGTACTTACCATGTTTGCCTTTCATCTCACTGTCACTTAGAAATAATTTTTAACAAGGGAAATATAGCCGCTACTATAACTCATGACTAAGGAGGCTTTTATTTGAAAGTGGTAAAATACTTTGGCAGGCTTTTGAATGTGAACGGCATCACACTAAAAGAAAATTACTCTATTTCCTGCACTCCTCGAAGATTATTATGGAACAAAAATGTTGTCTTTCCCTCAGCTAACATCTGAAGAATCATCAGGGCAGTGATGAACGATTGACCGTATTTAGCATTCCGTGGGGTTGTCAACAGCACACAGATAAGAGCATGGCAGCCGCGTTCATTACCGTCACCAGCTGATGAACGGGAGTTCATGGATAAAACATCAGAGAGGGCTGAAAAGTCTACATTAGAACTGAATGTTAATGATTAATTGGCATCCATAAAAAAGCAAGGCAGAAGTCAGCCTTAGGCAAGAGATAAAAGTCTTGTCCTAGGAGGAAAATCTTTTGTGCTTGTGATACATGTTTAAGCTATTGCTTATGTGGTACAGTGGAAAGAACTAGGAATTTAAAGTCAGACAGACTTGGGTTCAAATTGCAACTTTAACTTTTTCTAGCAGAGTCTCTTCTATAAAAAAGGAACGTTAAGTAATATTAATTAAACTCAGAGTCTCTTCTATAAAAAAATATTAATTTCAACTTCATAGGGTTGTTAATGAGGTTTAAACAATGTAACATGTAGAAAGCACCTAGTAAATTACCAGTCATATACCTAAACATATTTAGTAATAGACAGCTCTTATTGTTCAGTATTTAGTGGAGAAAAAATTAATAATTCAAAGAGAATGAAAATATATGTTAGGCAATGCGTTGTTCTGTAACATGCTTGAAGCTACTTGATGTTCCTTATTTATTCAATTATAGTTTTACAGTTTTTTAAGACTATTATATACATTATTTCACTCATTTCATCATTTCAACAATCTTGTTGACATTTTTGCCTCCCATCACACAGGTAAGGAGATTGTAAGGCTAGCTGACAAATTTGCTCTAAGATCCCAGGACTAATGAGCACTGAATCTTTAACTAGATTCCAACTCTCCCAGTTCTGTTTTAGCCAAAGACTTAGTTGATGGCTCAGTTTGTTTTAGCATAGTGTTAGCCTGGAGGTTTTATTCCTAGTTAGGTCTAGTCTATATCCTTAATGCAAATCTACTAAGATATGCATGTTTGGTATAGGTCCAAGGATGGCTGTGAAGCTGTATCAGAGGAAAATTAAGTTTACCAGAATTATTAGCTTTAAAATTCACAAACCACTTTTTCTACACTGCCAAAGGAATTCTCAAAGTGTGTTTTGGGGGGTTTTTTGGGGGTTTTTTTGGTCACTGCGTGGTATAAGTTTGCCAAGTCCTTCTGTGCAGCGATATGTGCCAGATCTAGTCAAAGGTTAACAGAAGTTTGAACAGACGCTCAATGAGTTTAAGCCACTGGAGGTGGCCGATATGGATATTTATGTAGCTCCTTGATTCTGTAAACCTGACTTTAAGGCCTTAGTTGATGCTTTCTATAAGTTTGAATTTAGTTCAATATTTAGAAAACGATTGTACCAAAGGAGCAGCCTGTGGTTTTATTTTTATTTAGTTTAGCAAGTTATTATATTAAGCTCCAGAACATGGCATCATATAAGACAAAAGATGCAATAAAACACCAGTACTTGTGGTATTTATATCTATCTATCATCTATCTACCTATCTACAGAGAGAGGAGAGATTTATTGCAGCATTATTTTAAGTTGTAAAAGAACCTGAGTAATATTCCATTGTATATATGTACCACATCTTCTTTATCCATTCATCTGTCAGTGGACATTTAGGTTGCTTCCATGACCTGGCTACTGTAAATAGTGCTGCAGTGAACATTGGGGTGCATGTGTCTTTTTGAATTATGGTTTTCTCAGGTTATATGCCCAGTAGTGGGATTGCTGGGTCATATGGTAATTCTATTTTTAGTTTTTTAAGGAACTTCCATACTGTTTGCAAGGCAGAAATCGAGACATAGACGTAGAGAACAAATGTATGGACACCAAGGGGAGAAAGAGGGGGTGGGATGAATTGGGAGACTGGGATTGGCATATATACACTAATATGTATAAAATAGATAACTAATGAGAACCTACTCTATAGCACAGGGAGCTCTACTCACTGCTCTGTGGTGACCTAAATGGGAAGGAAATCAAAAAAAGAGGGGATATATATATACATATAGCCGATTCACTTCACTGTACAGCAGAAACTAACACAACATTGTAAAGCAACTATACCCCAATAAAAGAAAAAAAAAAGAACCTGAAACAACTTCAATGACCATTAACAAAATAATGACTAATTTCCATGTTACAGGATACTGTGTAGCCACTAAATGGAATGAGTTGTATCTCTACCCATTGATTTGGAGGAATTTCTGAGTTATTAAGAAAAGAAAGATTCAATAAGGATGGAATGATTTCAGGGAACTTCCATAAATATAGGTTTTAGGGAGTTGAATTAATGGCATAGATATCAAAGGTAAACCATTTTGATTTAAAATAGTTTTTATCAAACTGGACCAGGGGAAGGAAAGCCAGCTCTCTTTCTGTTTTACCTCCTCATTTAAAACTGTACTGCATAGATTCCAATTACCAGGTCCCAGAATTTAAGAAATTACCATTCAGAGATCTCGACTGATTTATGGGTAAATTGACTTTTGAAGACTGGCCTGGGAACACAACCACCCATTATTGTGTTGTCACTATGCAGACATTAATGTCTGAGGTCTACATAATCCATTCACAAACACCATGTTATAATATTATAAGCAGAGCACCAGGGATATTTACACAGTTAGTGCACTGCACAGACACACCCTGTCCATCGGGTGAATGATGTGGAAATCTAGTCTCTGTTCCTCATCCGCACAAGCTCTATGTCCTACTGTGAGGCTGAGGTAGCAAGAGGAAGAAGAGCTATAGTGTAATTCCTATAAATAGATTTTATTTTTTTTGCACTCCCCATAAAGGTAGAGAAACGTGTCAAAGTATAATTGAGACCCAAGGAATAGGGACAAGGTAATCGGGAAAGAAGACAAAAGGAAAATCTCTGCTCCCATGAGAAGGGGCAGGTACAGACTATGGTGGCCTTAAATCAGTGGTTCTCAACCAGGGAGAATTTCGCTCCCCTCCCCACCATCCCGGGCACATGTGGCAATGTCTGCAGCCATCACTGATTGCCATGACTTGGGGGCTGCTACTGGAATCTAGTGAATAAAGGCCAAGGGTGCTGCTAAACATCCCAGAATACGCAGATGCAGCTTCCTACATCAAATACGTACTCAATCCAAAATGTTCATAGTGCTGAGGTTGAGAAAGTAGACCCTAAATGAACAAACACCCTATTTAAAAAGAGACTAAAATGTTAGGAAGGAATGAAGGTTTGCTAAAAGGAGATTGGCCCTAAAATCACGTCTTGTCTAATGTATTGTTCTTCCTGAAAATTAAATATTTTATTATTGTAGCCATTGTTTTAAGCTATTTAATAAGCTGCCATGTAATATGAAAGAAAACAACGTGTCTCCTGGTTCCAAAATCTTCCTTTCTCAAAAAGTAAACAGTTTTATCTGATTTGAAGTAGGCCATTTTCTACGATTGCTGCACAAAAAAGAAATCTAAATCTCGGGAGAATTTTCCCTTGATATCTTGCTCCATTCATTATTTATATAGAACCGTTACTGAAAACTCCTTCCTGAACTTCTAAAGTTCAAAATATGGAAGTCACAGAAGATGCTGTCCAAAGATTTTCAGTCTGTTTGTGTAACACAATAAATGTTAAAAAAGAAAGATTCACAGAAGTGAATATGATATGATGCTATTTTTAAAAAACAATGACAAAAGTTCTATCTATACGTATATATGTTCCTAGATAATTGCATAAGCATAAGCAAACATATAAAAGGTTGCTCACCAAGTTACTAACTAGTGAAAGAAAGTACAATGCAGGAAGAGAGATTGCTGAAAAATAAATAAATCGGCAAGCAAACAAACAAATAAATAGCTGTGGAAAAAAGTAACTGCTTATGATAAAAAGTAATATATATAGAATGATCTTATTTCTTTTAAAGTAGATAGAAAAAAATAGATACAAATGTTGATGGTGATTATCTCTGAATGGAAAATTAAACAAACAAACAAACAAACAACAAAAAACACAAGACGGTACAGAAAAGAGAGGATGGAACAAGAGAGTGAATGTAATAAACTTGATATTTGGGCATTATAATTTGCTGCCTATTTTATTTTGAGAGTTTCCCAGGGACTCCCCAAAGATCATTATCTACTGTCTCTTTAGGATGATAATTTGAAGGAAATCCATCTTCCCGTTAGGAAGTTTGAAAATAAGGGTTTTGAAAGTGTCCTAAGGATACCTTCCTGGGAAGGCAAGTTAAAGCTCTAAGAGATATCAGAAAGTGCTTGATTCTGGAGAGAGATATTCCTGTAGCCCTTAACAATCCCTCTTATTCCACCCTATTAATTTTAGTTAAGAGTTCCTAAGATCTCATTCTCCTCCAAGAATACAATACCAGACCTAGAATTTTTGCTATTGACTGCTCCCTTTTAAGCTCTATACACATTACAGGATCACAAATCACAAGAGAAAACTGCCTTCCTGCACTAGAAAATGATCACAGATTTTTTTTTCCATCTCTTCTAAGTAGTGTGTGTTTTGATAGAATCTTGGTTTAATTCTGATTCTCCTATCCTTTCCCAGTTTAGCTCAGTCCTATAGCTTGGATTTTCAAGTTGCCGTGCATACCACATGTTGGTTTCATTCTGGTCCGTTCATAGTCCAACTCAAGATAGTCAGCCAAAACCACCACATTCTGCATTAGATCCTCCAGGAAATTGATTTTATTTCGATTCTTACTTAGATATTGGGGAAAATGGAAACTAATTTTCTATGAACCTCTGGAACTAGGAACTTTGAAGAAACTTAGTGTGTCATAGATAATTAATTATGTGGTTTTAAATGTCAGTAGTTTATGAATCATTCTCCTGATAAATTAATCATCAATCTAATATTTTATTGAGAATTTTGAATATTGACTAACTTGTAAATGAGCTTGAAAGTTTCCCTGAATAGAGATCTATTTTAAAGCTTAGTATAAATAAGCTAATACTTCCAAAATGACAAGTTATTCCTGGAACTATCATGAAATTTCATTTGATATAATTCAAAATATGTCTATTAATACTTTGTAAAAGTCACTATTAATTCATTCCTAACGAGTAAGTTTTTTTTAAACACCATATGCTTTTATCATCTCCCAGAAATTTATCAATTTCCTATATTCGTGGGAATTATGGACTCATTAATCTTGAGTTGTTAGAGAATGGAAATTCTGGATTATTAATTATTTTAGCTAACTGAGAGTCCCCACGTATGTTACCTAAGGGTAACCAATATTTCAAAGTTTAAGATGAGTTGACACTAACATAACTTAGTGCTGATATCAGTGCCCCAAACACACAGCACTACTTATTTCACATTCAGTTAACATATTTGAGCACTTGCTATCACTGGTGCACTAAGCTAGGGTCTAAAAATATAAACGTTTGCCCTTGGGAAGCTCCAAGTCTAGTGGGACTGAGAAATAATTACAAAATAAGTACTACAATCAAAGTAGAAGAGGAGAGTTCTGAGAACTCAAAAGAGTGACTAATCCCAGAATCAAATTTCCCCAGGGGTGCTATCCTCTTCTCACCGTCTACTGTCTCCATGGTGAGCTAATCCATTCCCACAGCTGCATCTATCCCTCATGACTCACTTAGCTTTTTTTCTCCCTAAGCCCTGCCTTCCTATATTCTGGCTCATAACTACTTACTTGGCACCTCTACGTGCAAGTGCCACGGACACCCACAACTCAAAGTAGCCCGAAATAAATGAGTCATTTTCAGTCCCAAATCTTCAATTCTTACTATTGTTATCCATCTATTCACTTGGGTCAGAAACCCTGTAGTCATCCTTGATGACCCCTTCTCTCTATCCTCCCAGATCAAAAGGTCACCCCAAATTCTGCCTTAACTATTTCTATTTTCTCTCCTCCACCTCCCCTTTAGTGCTGTGTTAACTCTGACTTCTCTGTACTCTAGGAGAATGCCAGAGCTTGTTAAGCTGCTAACCTCCTACTCAATAATCTTGTCTCTTGCAGGAGGCAGCCACTAATGAAGAAAAGTGGAATCACTCTTGAGTTCTCTGAGTATTTGAGGTGGGGGAAATTTCACACAGAGAACTGGTTACAAAGGTAATGGAAGGACTGAGAAGCCTATGGAGGCCAGGGAGACAGCTTGGAAATGAACAATGCTCAGTCTCACCTCCTAGCCTAGGGGCTCCTAGGAGGCAGGCAGGGAAGATGTATTACCCAACGTTCTCTCCTCAGCCTCTGGCGTAATACAATTTTTTCAATCTAGTCAACCATCATGACATGTTGACAGAATGAATTAGTCATTCTAATAACCTAAGATCTTTTGACTTAGAAGTTTCTAGAAAATTTTCCCTGCTTCAGGCCCAACATTTCAATATATCTTACCATGGAAACAACTTTAATTATTTGCGCTTCTGATTATTTAGGTTCTAGAATATGACATTTAAACTGTCACTGTATGAAACACAAATTTTATCATATCCTTTTCAAGAAATTGGATTCATTGTATAGAAAAAAGCGTTTTCCTATTTTAAGAAAAATGAATCTTTACAGCTTCTAAAGTAGATATTAGATCAACAATGCTGAAATTTTTTATATTATATAGTCTCAGTTTTATATATTGAGAGTCTCTGCGTTCATTGGCATCAGAACACAAGTTTGTACTCAGTTTGTCATGTCAGTGTCATATGAGCCCATGTGATTCCATAGATGACTCTCATCGGTATAAGCCCATAACTCTCAATGTTTTTGTTCATCCACAAGATTGATTCATTCCAGAATAGTTCAGAACACAACACCAGACTGAAAAAAGTCTGACTACACAGATGGATAAACCAAATGGGGCTATTAGGATGAGACAAAGGTAAAAGAAGATTATGTTCTCTGAGGCATAGTACAGGCCACAGTTAGTGAAAAAAAATCAATAAAAAATAAGAACATGGGCTTGGCAATGAGAATGCATGTATTTTAAAGATATTGTAACCAAACATGGCTAGGGAGCAAGCACAACAAATATATATTAATAGCATAATACTAGATGATAGATAAAATATTAAAAATTAACAGAAAATATGGAGATACAGTGATGCATTTCTGCTGCGGAATATACTTAACGGTGACACTGATACACAAAGCATTCATTTAGACAAGAGGTTGCATTAGAAACAGGTGTGGTGTGGTTCATTTTAATTACAGCCTAAATTGGTGTATTCATCAGGCAATTTTTCACTGAAGTTTGTTTTCATGAGATGCAAGTTGTGTGAGATTTGTTTGTTTTGTTTACCTATCCTTATAAGAAGTACTACCTATTGCCAGCATATACATTAGTTTCCAGGTTACTTTTCTTGATAACTGTCATTGTGTTTGACAGGGAATTTTCTCCATAGAAGTAAATATGTTTTCCTTCTCTCTCCTTGCTCTCTTGGTTAATAAACAAGATCAAATATGTCTCCCTCCACTTTTTTCCAGTCATTTAACATCTCCGAGTCTCAGATTTTCATAATACCTCCCTTTCTTGAAATTAGGGAGATGGGCCAGATGATTGAGGTTTTCTGGGTTTTTTAATATGTATAATTATTGCTTAATGAGATTCTGGTATGGACATCAATCAGCATAATTATTATGGCTTTTTTTGGTTGAAGGAAATAAAGATGGAATCAAATTAGCACAAGGAAAGTGAAGTTTGTTGTAATAATACAGAGAGGGTTTATAAGAGGTTGAAGTATTAAACATGTTCAGACCTCAGGAGAACTAGAAATAGGAAGCAGAAAGTATTTATGAACTTGGTCACTCATTCGCTAATGATGCTGTTTCTCCTATGGCTATTTTCCGCATCTTTCTCCATTTGTTTCTTCTTTTGCAAGCTGGCTTCCTCTTTTTATTCATAGTCTCTTCTCTCTTATAAATTCGTAATAGCAGTGCAGCGCTAGTTCTATGTCATGACCTTTGCACTTGGTCCCACAGCTCCTGTATCAGATCCTTTATCCAATAGCAAATTTCAGGGAGAGGACTTTGCTTGGTCCATCTCATTTTTTTGAGCCAGGCACAGTTTTATCACCTGCCTATGGACCAGCTGGTCTTAACTTAGACATCTACTCTTCATTCCCAAGGTGTGAGGAGGGCAGAATCATGTGATATAGAACATGGTCATGCTCAGTCAGCAGGGACTGTAGGCATGACGGTTTCCATTACAGAAGGTTCTGTAGAAGTGATGCACAGCTCTACTATATCAGCCTTTGGGGAAAGCAGCTTTAGCTTTGGAAAGAATGGATCTCAGAGTTCAATGAACTGGCATAAAAGTTTTATAAGGAACAGGGATTTGTGCTTGGGACTCCTTATGATGTATAATGTACAATCAAATCAGTGAAAGATAAAATGCAAATGTGTGCAAGGGCCTTGGTTCTTTCATATATATATATATATATATATATATATATATATATATATGAAAGTTCTCCCTTTTCTTGGGAACAGTTTGAAAAGGAGGGATTGCTCACATGATCCTTCTGAGCACATGCAATGTTACTAGATGTTAAAGCAATATTTTGCCTCTTCACTATCAAGTTAGTTTGAGATGTGTACTGACTATGGAGGCAGCTAATAAGAGACTTCACTTTTCCAGCCCACTATGAAGTCTTCTTAGAGCTCATTCTGATAAAATGCATACCTCAGTGTATTGCCTAAACCATATAACTCTTTCTCCCTCCTCTGTTGTTAGATAATTAATGGATTTTTATCAAATGATTTCTTATGCTGAAGTGGCAAATTGTAAACCATCTAATGCTGGCATCTCTTACACAAAGTTTTGAGGGATATATAAAAGTTCAAGTAGACATGTTGTTGATGATAAAGGATTTTGAAATATTTGACTGATACTAAAAAGGAAGATATTTTCATTTAAGGCAGGGTTTCATAACCTTGACATTACTGACATTTGGAGCCAGATAATTCTTTGTTGTAGGGGATGCACTGTTCAGTATATTAGGTTGGGGAGCATCCCTGGCCTTTACCCACAGATGCTAGTGTTACCGAGTCCAAGCTCTTACTTCTCGCCACACGACAGGCCAATAAATTGAGAGACGAGGTGTTGGGGCAAGGAGTAGCTACTTCATTCAGAAAGACAGAAAACTGAGAAGATGGCGGACTAGTGTCCCAAAGAACCATCTTACTTGAGTTACAATCCAACTTTTTACCTCTATATGAATGGAAAAGTGTTAAACCTTTAAAGGTCAAGCCTGGGAGGCAGAACATGAAGAAAGGGCTATTATGTATATTCCAAGCTATAGGAAACATTCTTTTACAAAGGTGCAGAGCTAGCATGCTAAGATGGGCAACAGAGCACAAAGGTTAAAACTAAAAGAATAGATCCAATATGGAGTCAGGTTTGTTCTTCTCTGTGATGTTAGTTGCACACATGGTACTCCCAGTTGTAACAACTAAAACTGTCTCCAGACATTGCTAAATGTCCTCTGGGAGACAAAATCACCCAGATTTTAAAACTACTGATCTGAAAAGAATGTTACCTTTCTCTATCTGACTTATTTCACTAAGCATAGTACCCTCCAGGTCCATCCAGGTTACAAATGGCAAAATTCCATTCTTTTTATGGCTGAGTAATATTCCATTGCATATATATATATATATATATATATATATATATATATATATATATATATATACACACACACACACACACACACACCACATCATTATCCATTCATCTGTTGATGGACATTTAAGTTGATTCCATATCTTGGAATGCTAAGTGTATGCTATCACTTATATGTGTAATCTAAAAAGTAAAACAAATGAATGAATATAACAAAACAGAAACAGACTCACAGATATAAAGAATAAGTTGGTGGTTACAAGCTGGGAGGGAGAAAGGGGGAGGGGAAAGTTAGGGGGAGGGGATTAAGAGGTACAAACTACTATGTATAAAATAAATAAGCTACAAGGATATACTGTACAACATAGGGAATATAGCCAATATTTTGTAATAACTTTAAATGGAGTATAATCTATAAAAATTTTGAATCACTATGTTGTACACCTGAAACTAATATAATATTGTAAATCAACTATACTTTAATAAAAATAAGTAAGTAAATAAATAATGTTTCCTTTATTCTCCAAAGAATTGCTTTGAGTTATTAGAAATATTTTTATTTTTTTAAACATTTTTAGATTTAAAAAGTATGGTTTTTGGAGTTTAATTGTGCGCTACTAATTTGGTATCATCTAACCTGCTTTTCCTCAATGAATCAAATTCTCTCATGCCTGAGTTAGCCTGATGAATTTCATTAGCAATCTCATACCAGTTAATCCCATTAATTTGCCTCAGTGTCGAGTCCCCTATGGCCCATAGTTTCTAAGTATGTCACACTTTCTCTCAAGGAGTAGATTGCACACTTGAGAAAGCTGGTTGAACACTTAACACACCTTGAAGAAAAATGATTTCAGCATTCTTGGCCAAAGTATTAATACCTTTTATTTCTTTCCAAAAACTTTCCATCCTCCCTGGAGTAATTGCACTTTAGGCTAATGAAGGATTAATAGAAAATCTGTTGTAACAGAGAGCAAAATACAGTAATTTTAAGCTTTTCTTTTCCATCTAAGAATAGAATACACCAAAATGATACCATAGGCTTTATTATATGCAGATGTGACTATTAATATTTAAGGTGCAGATAGAAAAAATAATTTATTTAAAATTCAGTATGTAGTTTCCCAGAGATATAGATGATAAATTCTCTCAGGGAGAATTTGCCTATCTCACAAGGTTGTGAAAACCACAGAGCACAGAGCACTTTCTAGAAGGAAATTATTGTCATGCATGTGGTAAAATATACATAGTAAGGATATAATTGCTCTGTTTTAGGTCTTCCACATTTTGCATCATTATCATCACAATTATCATTAGCTTCAAAAAAGTTTTTTAAGGTTATCAAACATCACTGGTCCATATTTCCATTTATCATAGAATCAGGTCCCAGATTAAGATAACAACCCTAGAAATGAATAAGAAGAAAACTCCTGAAAGATGCTTATTACACATCACCACTTCCCATGTAAAGACTAGCATCCATAAACTTTCCACTGAATGACTTCTTATTGCAAACAGGGTAAGTTACTGCTTTAACTGAGAAACATGGTGTGATGTTTAGTCAATATTTACTGAAAATAGAGTGAGTTGTATAGAGCAAAGATCTCACTACTTGTGTATAGTTCTCTCTTTACAGGAAACAAAATAGTTTCCAGAAAGGGAAGGGGAAAAAGTCTACACACACACACACACACACACACACTTACTTAATCTATGCAGAGATCACTCATGTTTACATTATTTTCTCCTTCCAATCTCCATTATTTACTTACCACAAACATTTTAATTATAACATTAGCTATTAGAGTATTATTTGTCATTATAATCATTTGTATTTTATAATAAGGTTTTCCTCATCACACATTAAAACTTTCTTTGTTGAGGAGAATGTGGATTAAGGATTTGCCTCTAGTCTCATTGTGAAGGAACTCCTCTGTAGCGCTCACGAGAGGGAGGCTAATGTATATTCAGCGTGAGTTAGCGGAACATGTAACCCATTGCTGATTGTGCTGAGCTAGTCATTCATTTTCTTACATTGTCTGATTTACAAACAAGACCCCAAAAACAAGACTTACAAGACAGACAATTGCTTACTTTCATGGTTACCAGGGTCCTTCTTCCTACAGGTTCTTTTATAAACATCTCTTTAAAAGTGGAAATGCTTATGAAAACGAATACGTACACTCCAAATAATCTGGAAGTATGATATTCATCTTTAAATAACAACAAACAATTTTTGAAGACAATATATTTGTTTAGCATGTTAGTTTCTAAAGTACTTGCACCATAATTCTCCCAAGTAATGCTTTCAATAAGCAAGTAAAATGCTATTATTTTTATTTTAGAAATGAGACATCTGACATATAAGGGGTTAAGTTAGTTGCTCATGGTTACATAGCTCTACATGTGGTAGATTTTGGAATGGAGGTGTTTTAGAATCTAAGGCCCAGAATCTGTTCAATTCATTGTCCTCCAAAAAGATATGATGTTAAGAGCTTGAAGAGGATGCAAATGCAGATGTTAGCAATTGAGAAGAGAATTGTGTATAACCCTGTGGGTTCTCTTTTTCTGTTAAATGAAGGTAAGGTGGAAGGAGGTTTCAGACCTATAAAAAGGATATTGCATGATTAGTAGCAAAGAGCAAATGTCCTTGTCATTGAACAAGAAAGAATGGCTTTGAATTATTGCAAGATTATTTCTGAGTAAACAGTGTAAGCATTCTTGAATATAGTGGTTAAAGGACATTGGAACTCATTATCCAGAACAAATATTGTCTTATCATTTAAGATATTTCAGAAATGCATAAATATCCATATAGGTATCTAGATGAAGTTCAGTTTGCCCAGATGTAAGACATGATCGGAACCAATGCTTCCCAAACAGTGGTATATATAACAATGGCAGTACACAGAGTTGTGCAGGAGTTATGACATGTTTTCTTAATTGTTGCTAAAGCATCCAGCTAAAGCTATTGACAGATAAATATCCTTTAAAAGAAAAAGTGAACCTTCTGTTTTTATGATATTGGGACTGTATCTTAAGTCTTTATGATTTTACTGCTACCTCTTATTCTTTTAATGGACAATTACACTTTGTATTAATAGAGTTCTTTAAAAACAGACAACAAAAGCCTAAGATAATCTTCACCATTCCTCTCCTGTGAGCTTGACACATTTATTGAGCCCAAATCTTCCTGTCTCTCATTGCCAGGGGAAATCTGGGCAGAAAGAGAAGTGCAAAGGTACGTCCTTAGTGTAACCTTTTACAAGAGATGGGGAAACAAACTCGAGTACAAACCCGTCTCTGAACTCAAACCAATTCCTGAATCAAGCAGTACTATAAATACAATATCCAGAGGTAGATTTTTGTGAACATGAGTCTATAGGTACAACTTCCCTTTACAGCCTTCCCCATGATATCATTACCTTAACGTCAAACCTTAAAATTCAATTAAATGGATTTACTCTATATTGGTGCAAATGCTTCTGCATGCATTCAATTATTGCACTAGTACTTCTAACCTATTGGTTGCCCTATACTTGGAGGTGCAAATTTAAATATATTCAAATGTAACCTTGTAGAGGAGGTTGGTGAGTCAACCTAGCACAAGGAGATCAGCTCGGTGCTTTGTGACCACAGAATGGTGAGTCTCTAGGTATCCACAGTACCACATGCTATCACATTCTTACCAAAAAGGCTTTTAGATGATGATAATGATGATGATGATGATGATGATGATGATGATGGTGATGACGGTAAAATTCTTTTTTCGGTTTCCTTTTTTTTGCAGGATTATACACTCACCATGTATTTCCAGCAGTCTTGGAAAGACAAAAGGCTTTCTTATTCTGGAATCCCACTAAACCTCACGCTAGACAACAGGGTAGCTGACCAACTCTGGGTACCAGACACCTACTTTCTGAATGACAAGAAATCATTTGTGCATGGGGTTACAGTGAAAAATCGAATGATCCGACTGCATCCTGATGGAACAGTTCTCTACGGACTCCGGTAAACAGCTTTGTGTTGCATGTTTTACTGTTGTTGTTCATGTTGTTGTTTAATTTTTACTCTTGGAAATGGACAGAGGGGGAGAAAGGCAAGTAGGTGAATATATAGGCTCTTTAATCTTTATAATAAAATTATATTAAAGTTCAGAAAATCTCTTTAGAACAATTCGAGCTAAATCTAGACAACTTTGTCCATCAAAGGAAAGTGAATTTTTTTGCCGTGACCCTCAAATAATAAACATAGTAATAAGAATATGTGTTTTTGTTAGACAGATTTCACATCCAGCTTATTCTAGAAGTTACATAATTTTTTTTAGCCAATTGTTTGATTATCTTCGGTCCACACAGACTCAATTACAATGTGTTCTAGGTATTCTGTATAGCTACTTAATTATGAAATGGAATTGAGAAACAACATTTTGAAGAAATAGGAAAATATTTTGTGGTGACTTTTAGAAGATGCAAAGTGATTTTATTCCCTTAAATCTCTTATGTTTTCATTTTTATTTTCATGTATGTGATCCACATTAAATTAATTTTTGTGTTTCTTATGAGGTAGGGATTGAGGTTCATTTTTTTCCATATGGCTATACAGTTATTCTAGTACCATTTATTGAAAAGACTTTGCTTTTCCCTTCAGATAGTGTTGGTACCTTTGACTGAATAATTGGGGGTCTATTTCTAGGATTTATTTTGTTCACTGTTCTTTTTGTCCGTCCTTAGACAGTATCACACTATTTAATTACCATAGCTATTTGTTAAGTTATGAAGTCACATAATGTAAGTCCTTCAACTTTATACTGACTGTCTAAAATTGCTTTGGAAATTCTAGGTTCTTTGCATCACCCTATAACTTTTAGGATCAACTTGTTGATTTCTACCCAAAAAAGTCTGCTGGGCTTATAATTGAGTGCATTGAATCTATAGATCAGTTTGGGGAGAATTGACAATTTAAAATTATCAGGTTTTCTAACCATGAATATATCTTTATTTGTTTATGTTACCTTTAATTTCTATCAACAATGTTTTGCACCACAGTGTGTTTTGTTTCATTTATTTTTTTAAAGAATCAAGTATAAAAGAGGTATTATACACTTATAGAGGTCTGTTACGAACCATCAGGTAGTAAAGGATTGATTAAAACTTTTAGGCTACAGTTCATATCAGCTACCAGTTTTACCAAAGAAATATCTGAATTGTAACATGTTATTGTAGGATGCGAAGAGTGGTGGTTCTTTAACCTTTGTTAATCTTTGTGATCCCTTTGAGAAGCTGATGAAATTTTCCTATTATTTTAGAGTATTCATAAGCACCCTAAAATCCTTTTATATGGCATCAATGCCAAGCTAAAACTGTAGGTAAGGGCCAACAGTCTACAATTAATGTGTGTCCAATATCCAAAAACAAAATGCAAGTGAAAGGAATGTATCTGTGATAAAACTTTTTTTTTTAACATCTTTAATGGAGTATAATTGCTTAACATTGTTGCCTTAGTTATCTGGATAAAACAAAATGAATCAGCTATATGCATACGTATATCCCCATATACCCTCCCTCTTGCGTCTCCCTCCCACCCTTCCTATCCCACCCTCTAGGTGGTCACAAAGCACCGAGCTGATCTCCCTGTGCTAGGCAGAAGCTACCCACTAGCTATCTATTCTACATTTGGTAGTGTATATATGTACATGCCACTCTCTCACTTCGTCCCAGCTTACCCTTCCCCCTCCCCATGTGTTCAAATCCATTCTCTACGTCTGCGTCTTTATTCCTGTCTTGCCCCTAGGTTCTTCAGACACTTTTTTTTTTTTTAGATTACATATATATGTGTTAGCATACAGTATTTGTTTTTCTCTTTCTGACTTACTTCACTCCGTATGACAGACTCAAGGTCCATTCACCTCACTACAAATAACTCAACTTTCTTTCTTTTTCTGGCTGAGTAATATTCCATTGTATATATGTGCCATATCTTCTTTATCCATTCATCTGTCAGTGGACACTTAGGTTGCTTCCATGTCCTGGCTATTGTAAATAGAGCTGCAGTGAACACTGTGGTACATGACTCTTTTTGAATTATGGTTTTCTCAAGGTATATACCCAGTAGTGGGATTGCTGGGTTGTATGGTAGTTCTATTTTTAGTTTTTTAAGGAATCTCCATACTGTTCTCCATAGTGGTTGTATCAATTTACATTCCCACCAACAGTGCAAGAGGGTTCCCTTTCTCCACACCCTCTCCAGCATTTATTCTTTGTAGATGTTTTGATGATGGCCATTCTGACTGGTGTGAGGTGATACCTCATTGTAGTTTTGATTCGCATTTCTCTACTGATTAGTGATGTTGAGCATCCTTTCATGTGTTTTTTGGCAATCTATATATCTTCTTTGGAGAATTGTTTATTTAGGTCTTCTGCCCATTTTTGGATTGGGTTGTTTGTTTTTTTGATGTTGAGCTGCACAAGCTGCTTGTATATTTTGGAGATTAATCTATTGTCACTTGCTTCGTTTGCAAATATTTTCTCCCATTCTGAGGGCTGACTTTTCATCTTGTTTATGGTTTCCTTTGTTGTTCCAAAGCTTTTAAGTTTCATTAGGTCCCACTTTTTTATTTTTGTTTTTATTTCCATTTCTCTAGGAGGTGTGTCAAAAAGGATTTGCTGTGATTTATGTCATAGAGTGTTCTGCCTATGTTTTCCTCTAAGAGTTTTATAGTGTCTGGCCTTATATTTAGATCTTTCATCCATTTTGAGTTTATTTTTGTGTATGGTGTTAGGGAGTGTTTTAATTTTATTCTTTTACAAGTAGCTTCCCAGTTTTCCCAACACCACTTACTGAAGAGGCTGTCTTTTCTCCATTGTATATTCTTGCCCCCTTTATCAAAGATAAGGTGGCCATATGTGTGTGGGTTTATCTCTGGGCTTTCTTTCCTGTTCCATTGGTCTATATTTCTGTTTTTGTGCCAGTACCATACTGTCTTGCTTACTGTAGTTTTGTAGTATAGTCTGAAGTCATGGAGCCTGATTCATCCAGCTCCGTTTTTCTTTCTCAAGATTGCTTTTGTTATTTGGGGTCTTTTGTGTTTCCATACAAATTGTGAAATTTTTTGTTCTACTTCTGTGAAAAATGCCCTTGGTAGTTTGATAGGGATTTCATTGAATCTGTAGATTGCTTTGGGTAGTATAGTCATTTTCACAATGTTGATTCTTCCAATCCAAGAACATGGTATATCTCTCCATCTGTCTGTATCATGTTTAAATTCTTTCATCAGTGTCTTATAGTTTTCTGCATACAGGCCTTTTGTCTCTGAAGGTAGGTTTATTCCTAAGTATTTTATTCTTTTTGTTGCAATGGTAAATGGGAGTGTTTTCTTAATTTCTCTTTCAGATTTTTCATCATTAGTGTATAGGAATGCAAGAGATTTCTGTGCATTAATTTTGTATCCTGCTACTTTACCAAATTCATTGATTAGCTCTTGTAGTTTTCTGGTAGCATCTATCGGATTCTCTATGCATAGTATCATGTCATCTGCAAACAGTGACAGTTTACTTCTTTTCCGATTTGGATTCCTTTTATTTCTTTTTCTTCTCTGATTGCTGTGGCTAAAACTTCCAAAACTATGTTGAATAATAGTGGTGAGAGTGGGCAACCTTGTCTTGTTCCTGATCTTAGTGGAAATGGTTTCAGTTTTTCATCAACTCAACCTCATCATTGAGAACAATGTTGGCTGTGGGTTTGTCATATATGGCCTTTATTATGTTGATGTAAGTTCACACTATGCCTACTTTCTGGGGGGTTTTTGTCATAAATGGGTGTTGAATTTTGTCAAAAGCCTTTTCTGCATCTATTGAGATTATCATATGTTTTTTATCCTTCAGTTTGTTAATATGGTGTATCACATTGATTGATTTGCATATATTGAAGAATCCTTGCAATCCTGGGATAAACAGCACTTGATGGTGGTGAATGATCCTTTTAATGTGCTGTTGGATTATGTTTGCTAGTATTCTGTTGAGGATTTTTGCATGTATGTTCATCAGTGATATTGGCCTGTAGTTTTCTTTTTTTGTGACGTCTTTGTCTGGTTTTGGTATCAGGGTGATGGTGGCCTCATAGAATGAGTTTGGGAGTGTTCCTTCCTCTGCTATATTTTGAAAGAGTTTGAGAATAATAGGTGTTAGCTCTTCTCTAAATGTTTGATAGAATTTGCCTGTGAAGCCATCTGGTCCCGGGCTTTTGTTTGTTGGAAGATTTTTAATCACAGTCTCAATTTCAGGGCTTGTGATTGGTCTGTTCATATTTTCTATTTCTTCCTGGTTCAGTCTCAGAAGGCTGTGCTTTTCTAAGAATTTGTCCATTTCTTCCAGGTTGTCCATTTTATTGACATATAGTTGCTTGTAGTCATCTCTCACAATCCTGTGTATTTCTGCAGTGTCACTTGTTACTTCTCCTTTTTCATTTCTAATTCTGTTGATTTGTGTCTTCTCTTTTTTTTTTTTTTTTTGATGAGCCTGGCTAACGGTTTATCAATTTTGTTTATCTTCTCTAAGAACCAGCTTTTAGTTTTATTGAGCTTTACTATTGTTTCCTTCATTCTTTGTTCACTTATTTCTGATCTGATCTTTATGATTTCTTTCCTTCTGCTAACTTTGGGGTTTCTTGTTCTTCTTTGTCTAATTGCTTTAGTGTAAGGATAGGTTGTTTATTTGAGATGTTTCTTGTGGTAGGGTTGTATTGCTATAAACTTCCCTCTTAGAACTGTTTTGCTGCATCCCATAGGTTTTGGGTCGTCGTGTTTTCATTGTCCTTTGTTTCTAGGTAATTTTTGATTTCCTCTTTGATTTCTTCAGTGATCTCTTAGTTATTTAGTAGTGTATTGTTTAGCCTCCATGTGTTTGTATTTTTTTGCAGTTTTTTTCCCGTAATTGATATCTAGCCTCATAATGTTGCATTTTGAAAAAGATACTTGATATGATTACAATTTTCTTAAATTTACCAAGGCTTGATTTGTGACCCAAGATATGGTCTATCCTGCTGGGGTATGTTCCATGAGCACTTGAGAAGAAAGTGTATTCTGTTGTTTTTGGATGGAAGGTCCTATAAATATAAATTAAGTCCATCTTGTTTAATGTGTCATTTAAAGCTTGTGTTTCCTTATTTATTTTCATTTTGGTTGATCTGTCCATTGGTGAAATTGAGGTGTTAAAGTCCCCTACTATTATTGTGTTACTGTCGATTTCCCCTTTATGGTTGTTAGCATTTGCCTTATGTATTGAGGTGCTGCTATGTTGGGTGCATAAATATTTACAATTGTTATATCTTCTTCTTGGATTGATCCCTTGATCATTATGTAGTGTCCTACATTGTCTCTTGTAATAGTCTTTATTTTAAAGTCTATTTTATCTGATATGAGAATTGCTACTCCAGCTTTCTTTTGAATTCCAATTGCATGCAATATCTCTTTCCCTCTCCTCACTTTCAGTCTGTATGTGTCCCTAGGTCTTAAGTGGGTCTCTTGTAGACAGCATATATACAGGCCTTGTTTTTATATTCATTCAGCCAGTCTATGTCTTTTGGTTGGAGCATTTAATCCATTCACATTTAATGTAATTATCAATCTGTATGTTCCTATTACCATTTTCTTAATTGTTTTGGGTTTGCTTTTGTAGGTGTTTTCCTTCTCTTGTGTTTCCTGCCTAGAGAAGTTTCTTTAGCATTTGTTGTAACGTTGGTTTGGTGGTGCTGAATTCTCTTACCTTTTGCTTGTCTATAAAGCTTTTAATTTCTCTGTCAAATCTGAATGAGATACTTGCTGGTTAGAGTAATCCTGGTTGTAGGTTTTTCCCTTTCATCACTTTAAAGATGTCCTGCCACTCCCTTCTGGCTTGCAGAGTTTCTGCTGAAAACTCAGCTGTTAACCTTATGGGGATTCCCTTGTATGTTATTTGTTGCTTTTCCCTTGCTGCTTTTAATATTTTTTCTGTGTGTTTAATTTTTGATAGTTTGATTAATATGTGTCTTGGTGTGTTTCTCTTTGGGTTTACCCTGTTTGGAACTCTCTGCTCTTCCTGGACTTGACTGACTATTTCCTTTCCCGTGTTAAGGATGTTTTCGAGTAAAATCTCTTCAAATATTTTCTCAGACCCTTTCTTTTTCTCTTCTTCTTCTGGAAACCCTATAATTCGAATGTTGGTGCATTTAATATTGTCCCAGAGGTCTCTGAGGCTGTCCTCAATTCTTTTCATTCTTTTTTCTTTATTCTGCTCTGTGGTAGTTATTTCCACTATTATATCTTCTAGGTCACTTATCCATTCTTCTGCCTCAGGTATTCTGCTACTGATTCCTTCTAGAGAATTTTTTATTTCATTTATTGTGTTTTTCATCATTGTTTGTTTGCTCTTTAGTTCTTCTAGGTCCTTATTAAACGTTTCTTCTATTTTCTCCATTCTATTTCCAAGATTTTGGATCATCTGCTGCATATTTCTCTGTCTTCTCATTTTGCTTAACTTACTGTGTTTGTGGTCTCCTTTTTCGCACGCTGCAGGTTCATAGTTCCCGTTGTTTATGGTGTTTGCCCCCAGGGGGTAAGGTTGGTTCGGTGGACTGTGTAGGCTTCCTGGTGGAGGGGACTGGTGCCTGTGTTCTGGTGGGTGTGGCTGGATCTTGTCTTTCTGGTGGGAAGGACCGTGTCCGGTGGTGTGTTTTGGGGTATCTGTGAACATTATGATTTTAGGCAGCCTCTCTGCTAAAGGGTGGGGTTGTGTTCCTGTCTTGCTAATTGTTTGGCCTGGGGTGTCCAGCACTGAAGCTTGCTGGTTGTTGAGTGGACCTGGGTCTTAGCATTGAGACAGAGATCCCTGGGAGAGCTCTTGCCAATTGATATTACGTGGGGCCGGGAGGTCTCTGGTGGTCCAATGTCCTGAACTCGGCTCTCCCACCCCAGAGGTTCAGGCCTGACAGCCAGCTGGAGCACCAAGACCCTGTCAGCCACACGGCTCAGAAGAAAAGGGAGAAAAAAAAAAGAAAGAAAGAAAAATAAAATAATATAAAATAAAATAACATCATTAGAATAAAAAGTTTAAAAAAAATTTTTAAAGTAATAAAAAAATAGAAGTGAGCAATGAAACCAATAAACAAATCCACCAATGACAACAAGCACTAAAAACTGAACTAAGATAAACATGAAAATCAGAAACTGGTCAGTCACATACAGCAAACCCCAAGTCTACAGTTGCTCCTAAAGTCCACAGCCTCAGTTTTGGAATGATTCATTGTCTATTCAGGTATTCCACAGATGCAGGGTACATCAAGTTGATTGTGGAGATTTAATCCGCTGCTCCTGTGGCTGCATGGAGAAATTTCCCTTTCTCTTCTTTGTTCGCACAGCTCCTGGGGTCCAACTTTGGATTTGGCCCTGCCTCTGCATGTAGGTCACCCTCTGGCATCTGTTCTTTGCCCAGCCAGGAGGGGGTTAAAGGAGTGGCTGATTAAGGGGTTCTGGTTCACTCAGTCTGGGAGGGATGGATGCGTACAGAATGCAGGGCAAGCCTGCGGGGTAGAAACCAGCGTGATGTTGCAACAGCCTGAGGCATACCATGTGTTCTCCCGGGGACGTTGTCCCTGGATCACGGGACCCTGGCAGTGGCGGGCTGCACAGGCTCCCAGGAGGGGAGGTGTGGATAGTGACCTGTGCTTGCACACAGGCTTCTTGGTGGCTGCAGTAGCAGCCTTAGCATTTCATGTCCGTCTCTGGTGTCCATGTTGATAGCCGTGGCTCGCGCCCATCTCTGGAGCTTGTTTAGGCGGCGCTCTGAATCCCCTCTCCTCGTGCACCCCAAAACAATGGTCTCTTGCCTCTTAGGCAGTTCCAGACTTTTTCCCAGACTCCCTCCCGACTAGCTATGGTGCACTAGCCCCCTTCAGGCTGTGTTCATGCATCCAACCCCAGTCCTCTCCCTGGGATCTGACTTCTGAGTCTCGAGCTTCAGCTCCCATCCCCCACCCACCCTGGTGATGAGCAGACAAGCCTCTCAGGCTGGTGAGTGCTGGTCGACACCGATCCTCTGTGCGGGAATCTCTCCACTTTGCCCTCTGCACCCCTGATGCTGCGCTCTCCTCCGTGGCTCCGAAGCTTCCCCCCTTCTGCTACCCCCCATCTCCGCCAGTGAAGGGGCTTCCTAGTGTGTGGAAACTTTTCCTCCTTCAAAACTCCCTCCCAGAGGTGCAGGTCCCGTCCCTATTCTTTTGTCTCTGTTTTTCCTTTTTTCTTTTGCCCTACCCTGGTACGTGGGGAGTTTCTTGCCTTTTGGGAAGTCTGAGGTCTTCTGCCAGCGTTCAGTAGGTGTTCTCTAGGAGTTGTTCCATGTGTAGATGTATTTTTGATGTATTTGTGGGGAGGAAGGTGATCTCCGTGTCTTACTCCTCTGCCATCTTGAAGGTCCTCCCTGTGATATAACTTTTGAACTTATCCTAATGGTTGGCTATTTAGTTGATAGCTTTGGTCTTCATTTGCACAGTAAAATAGCTTCAGTTGTTGCTGGCAAAATGATCTTTGGAATTTTCCCACTCTTTCAGTACCCCAGGAGCTGTCAACTCTAGTTAAAAATCTCTGACCTAAAATCTTCTCAGAAAAATGGTGAAATAAACTAACAAGTCCCTTGAGTGTATTGATATTACTACAGATGAAATCTACTCATCCAAGGGCAGTGGTGGTCATTAGTGATGGTTCATACAATGGAAATCAGTTGTAATTTTTCTATTACCTATGTAGCTTCTATCACATATAACTAAGGTATAAAGTGATGAATTATCCTTCTAAAGTTTTCTAAGAGAATAATTCCGTGACCCAACTTAGCAGGCTGATCGACTACAGGTATATTCACTGTATGTGATTACTCAAAAGTGTATAAAAAGTTGTTTTGTTAAAAAAAAAAAAGACAACTCAATTTTTTGCAAGCAAGAATGTGGGTTGCAGTCTCAGTTTATAGAGTCTCACTTCAGGCATTTTCTAAATTATTGGCAGTCTCTAGCAATGGCAATGCTGCAAAGGAAGAAAAATATCTGAGAACGATGAATTTGAATATATCTCATTTTAAAATGAGAAAACTGAGGCATAAAAAGGGGAGGGGCCTGATCTAAGGGCACAACAAATGATAGAATTAGGACTAAATTCCAGATTTCCTGATTCCCATACCTGTGCTTTTCTCACCCCACTGTCTTTCAGATGCATTTAAAGTCAATACCTTCTTCCAAGTTGCATAGCATTGCTTTCTCCTTTTTGGAGCCAACCCAGGCCTTTGTAGCTAGGATCCTGCCAACAGATCTCTCCAAGAAAAACACAAATGCTTCATCTATTATTGGACTCTGATCTGTTTCTGGCATTGGCTGTCTTCATAAGAGCCTCACACCAGTCTGATATCTCTCCCCTCCTTCCCATATTCCTCTCTACCTCTTCCCTCACAGATTTGGTTTTCTTTTCCCTAGTGGTTATAAATATCCCGGAGAAACCATGAGGTATAACTGGTATGATAACTGGAGTCAGAGGACCAAAGTTGGGCTCAAACTCTATACCATTTTCTGATTGCTTGACCTTAAATAAGTTATATAAATTTACTGACCCTTAGTTTTATCATGTGCAACAATGGACTAAGGAAGTTCTAGTGAAATAATGAATATGTTAATACATGTAAATTCTAAGTTGTTATATTTTTGTAAAGTTGTTGTGCCTGATATTGCCTTACTAGGTACTGGAAAAGCTGTGTGCTGAGGGTGGTTCTCTAACTCCCAGGTGTGTCAGTGACCAGAACAGAGATACAGCTGTCCAATTAAGAAAACATTCACTGAGTGCCAGTATGTACAATACACCCACTATTCTGGCCCTGGGAATAATTCTCCAGAAACCTTGTAGAAATTTGTCATTGTGACAGAGTGGAAGCACCTGGGACTTTGAGTCAAAGAAACATGTAGCCTGACTAGTTTGTGCCCTTCAGTAAGCTATTTCCTCTCTCTTGGCTTTCGATAACTCAGCCTTAAAGAGAAAGGAATTAGACAAAATCATCCCTAAATTCTCTGTCAAATCTAAATTTCAGTGCTTCTATGATCCTATATTATGGCTTGTTCATATTCATTCCTCTGATATAACATTTTCTAGGCTTAGAAAGCACAATTGGCACTTTTTTCTTTGTAGTTGCCTTTTCAGGAATAACCGCCATATATCACTTCCTAAACACAGGCACTAGAAAATCCTTATAGTATAACATAGGTGTTGACATATTTATGGCTGTACTTATTGTAGACAAGGAATCAGGAGAATGAAACTTCCTGCCTCATCCATAAGTCCAGATATAGTCATCATGAAATGATACCATGCATTAATGGGTTGTTTTTAACAATTATGGGGTCAATGGGATTTTCTGAACGCACCTGAAAGCCTCTTTAACTGGGGACTCCATAATCATAAGACCATATCAATAAATTGAATCAAATTTTGCTATATTCAAACTCAATATGAGATGCTATAACCTAGTTTATATAAAGGCACAAGAATAGAGTTAGCTGTTTGCTATTTTTGTGAACTATGTCAAATCATATTTTATACCCCAGAGATGGCACACAGTTGTGTAAACACTCTAAAATGACAGAGTGATGTCTGATGGGGGTCTGGTGCTTCTAGAAGAGCCAGGCTACTGTGCAACAGGCATTCAGTACATAGAAGAAACTACATTCCATTGTGCTTCTTACTCTCAGATTTCCCTTGCTGCGACAAAATGTGTCACACCAAGGAATAACCCTGCAATCATGATTACTTCCTATTCCACTTTGCCAGGAATCTAAATAAAGGATGGATGTCTGAGATGTGCTGTAAGATGTGGCAGGAGATGGGACTTACATCCATGGTCCACGAGCCCTCCACCCTGCTCCTCTCAAGGCATATAATGTCACTTCCTTTCTTACTCAAAAGTGGAGACTAAATATCAACTCCCTCAATGTCACAGTTCAAATCCTTAAAATTCTTCTGTCTTTCCTCCCTTCCTTCCATTTAACTCTGAGGAAGATTTTCTCTTCTTTCTAAGGCTAATCTCGCCATATACACATTTATCTTATTGCTGGACGCCCTTCAGAATTTGCTCCTCTTTTTAATTAAATCTTCAGTCTTTCCTCTGCTGGCTCCTTCTCTCTGATTTTCTCTTCAAGCACCACTCCTCAAATAGCTTTGGTTTCCTCTACTTCCTCACCACCCATTTACTCCTTAGGCTCCAAAAACATGGCTCCCAGCCATGCTCCTTTCCTAAAACAGCTCTGTCAAAATTTACCAGAGCCATTGCTGGTTCTGTTTATAGTCTTGACTTCTCTGAACGATTTTTTTTAAATTAATTAATTAATTTTATTTATTTTATTTTTGACTGTGCTGGGTCTTCATTGTTGCACACGGGCTTTCTCTAGTTGTGGCGAGCAGGGGCTACTCTTTGTTGCGGTGCACAGGCTTCTCATTGCGGTGGCTTCTCTTGTTGTGAAGCACGGGCTCTAGGCACATGGGCTTCAGTAGTTGTGGCTCATGGGCTCAGTAGTTGTGGCTCGCGGGCTCTAGAACGCAGGCTCAGTAGTTGTGGCGCACGGGCTTAGTTGCTCCACGGCATGTGGGATCTTTCCAGACCAGGGATCAAACCCAAGTCCCCTGCATTGGCAGGCGGACTCCTAACCACTGCACGGCAGGCGTATTCTTAGCCACTGCACCACCAGGGAAGTCCCTCTCTGAATGATTTAAGAGTGATGATTGACCTTGACTGTAGGATTTCCAAGATTCAGCACAAGTTTTTCATTATTCTTGTTCTTCTGTCTTTTTGCTGTTCTATCACTGTTTCTTCTGTTGCCTCTAATTGTGAACTAGAGGGGTTCCTTGAATTTTGAACAACTCATTGAATTTAACAGATCAAATATCTAGACTATAAAATCACTGAGCTCAGAAAAATATTTGGAATCACTTACTGAGCATCTGTATGTGGGTGCTTGCCCTGCCAGTTATTCCTGACATAACCCCTATTTCATATTATCTGTTTTTCCTAAAACCAGCTCTTCCTCCTTGCACAGCTGCTAACAAAAGTCATCGTCCTCCCGGTCAGTAAGCATAAACTTGTAGGCATCTTTGACTCTATATCTCTTTTGTCCCAAGATGCAATCTGTTGCTTCTACTCCACTCTATCTCGACCATCTCCATTCCCAAGCCACTTCCGTCACCTCAATTAACATCACCACTATTGGTCACTTCCTGGCCAGCTTCCTATCTTAATTTTACTTGTTCTCATCACTGTCATAGTATTTTTCCTATAGTACTCATATCAATCACATATACACACACATACAAAAACCTAACAATGTCACTACAGTCCCCATAAAATTAAGTTTTCCTTCTCCTATATGGAATCTGAGACCCTCTGCATATGACCAAAATCTTTCAAACATTTCCTTCCTCCATGAAGCCTAAACTTTTATAAAACCATTTACTTATTTCTCTAAACAAATCTAGGGCATTTCAAATTCAAATATGTCCCAAATTTGCCAAGATCATATTTATACTAAAAAACTATTAGTTGTTATCTGAAATTCACATTTAACTGGGCATCCTGTATTTCATCTGGCAACCCTCCAGCCCTGCTAAAATTCCCTCCCTTCTCTATCCCCTGACAGTTTCCTCACTTCACCACTTTCTCCCATCTCTCTTCTTTTCTTAAAAGCCTCTCTCAAATCCCACTTTCTCCATGAGGACTTTTACAATATTCCCAACCAGATAAAAACTCGTTCTCATTTGATACCTTACTTCATTTTAATCTCCTAAAGGTCCATGAGACATGTAACTCTCTTAAGATGTTTTATCTTTTTGTGTCTTGGAGTTATTTTCCTGTGATGCAAACAAGATTGTATATTTGTTGAAAATACAAACTCTATTTCTTTCACCTTTGTATCCCCTTTCTCAAACCAAATAAATGTTTGAAAAATTGAAATGAAAATTTGTAAGATACAGTCACCTGACTCATGACAGTTGTCAGCTGCAACATTTCATATATCTAAATGATGGCTTTTAACCAGAGATCCATTATCACTATTAATGACCAGATGTGTTCTGCCTCTTGTCCAAACATGATCCAGCTGGCTGAAAACACTGATTGTCTCTGAGGCTTAGCCCTGTGGGTGCTGAAAGACTGTGTTTATCTTTCCTCAAAAATGTCAGGCATGGAACAACCTAATTCTGTGAAGACATTTAGTGGCGTATTTAACCTCCTTTAACTGTTCTTCCTTTTGCCTTCCTCTCCTAACCCTTGCCTTGGCTTTTCTTTCAAACTTCCACAATGTTATTTTCCTGCATCTCTTACCAAAGGTGAGGCCAGGGCCAGTTGGTTTCTCAGGGCTACATGAGAGTGGGGAATGGAATGGGTAGTGTAAGGAAAGGGCTTCCAGCTCAGTACTGGCTCACATTGGGACTCCATAGGTGTGTCGCAGAGTGTGTATGTGGGATTGTGTACACACACCGTAAGCAGATACAGACTAAGATGTACCTATCACATCATTCTAACTAATATTGATAGCAATTGTATCAGGAATTCAACCAATACCCAAGTATATAAATAATTGAAATTATACTATACACCAAGCACTATGCTAAGTGATCTACCTATATTGTCATATTTAATCGTTACCACAACACTATGAACTTTGTACTATTATTATGCTAATTTGACAGATACCAACACTAGGAGAGCTAAAGTAATTTTTCCTGTCTCATAATTTATTATTAACTTTTTAAAAGCAGGTCCAAACAGGTACACACATTGCATTTGGCTGGTAAATTTATCTAAAATTTCTTTTACTCTAAATGTTTCCTGTTCCTTTATTTTCTCCCTAGAAATTTTTTTTCTTAGGAAACCATGCTATTTTTTGTGATTACATTCATTTGTTGTAAATGTGTTCTTTTATGCCCCATATTTGAGACTTAAACAGATTTGAATTATTTTGTTGTGCTTTGGTGAGTGTGCTTCATAAACCAGTTGTATTATGTACTTTTATCTAGAGACCCAGAATGCCTGCCTGTCTCTGTTTTTGTGATGTGAACATTGATGTGCTGATTTAGACATTGACAACCTGACTTATCCATTATAATAATTCCATTAATTTTTATGTAACAGTATTTGTTTGCTAGGGCTGCTGTAACAAAATCAGTGACTTAACAGAAATTTATTGTCTCACAGTTTTGGAGTCAGTAAGGTTGGTTCCTATCAAGGGCTGTGAAGGAAGGATCTATTCCAGGCCCCTCTCCTTGGCATATAGATGACCAATTTCTCCCTGTGTCACCTTCCTTCCAGGTGTATCTGTGTGTCCCTTTTTCATAAGGCCACCAGTCATATTGGATTAGGGTTTACCCTAATGATCTCACATTAATTTGATTATCTCCATACAGACCCTATCTCAAATAAGGTCACATTCTGAGGTACTAAAGGTTAGGATTTTGACATATGAATTTAGGGGGACACAATTCAGCCCAAATAGTAACAGTTTTACCAGCCACTGATAATCTTTGCCTAAACTTATTTAGAGTTTACATAATGACAATATTCTATCACTCTTTCCTTATTTATTAACTAGATTATTCTCTAAAGAATTTTCCCTCACCAAATGGTAATCTGGAGGTCAAGTTAGTACAGTGAAGGCAGGATAAATGCTTGATTGTTTCCTTTTATTTAGCAGTTTTCAAAACAACAAGTTGTTTCTCTAGAACCCCCCAAATATGACCACTGAGGTTTGCCATTTTGTTATTTTTTGTGTGTTTATCATTATGAAGTCACAGGTTATAACAGGTATGTCTGTTTCAGTCCACTGCAGCTATTGTTATTTTTGATCTTGTTTGTCTTATCTTTGGCCAGTGGCAGACCCTTTAAATTGACGCCTGAGTTCTTTCAACATGACCTCAATAGTCACTGATAGCGTCCTTGCCTTCTGACACATCAACTTGTAAATTCTCTGTCCCAGAGGAGGATAAAATACATCATGAGTTCATATTGATATTTCTAACTCAAATTTAGAATTGCAGGGCTTTTATTCAACTTCTTTGATTTTATACTTTGTTTCCTTTCCTCTTCATTGAAAACATTGATTCTTCATGTATTAACGTGACTATTTATTCACTTTGTCCTGTCATATGTAATATATGTGTGTGTATGTGTGTATATATCTAATACTATACATAATAGTTTTTAGATAAAAATACCAACATTATTGTTACTGCCCTGTGTTAAGCCATTTTTTTCCCTGCAGATCATTTCTAGGAAGACAATTATCCAAGTAAGATGCTTTTGTTGCTTACCATTGTAGAAATGAAAATAATTAGAGAGGGCACACAGCATAAATGGGAATAGCTCTGCCAAGTGTGTGCGCTTTATGAAATGTGCACAACTTTGTCAGGTTCTCTAACACATACCAGTGACTCCAAATCCCAAAGAGAAGCTTCTAAGCTTCAGGTTTCAGAAGTGAATCAAATGTTTATCAGAAACTTGTGGCCTGATGGGGATTTTGAGAACTCCCTTATTGTATTTGCTTACCTAGCTCCACTCCGAATTGATTTTTTTGATGTTCTTGACACTGTCTGACCATGGGTTGTGCATGAGAATAAAATCAATGGTTACATTTATTGAATATAAAAGAAAAACAGAGTTTCCCACTATTCCTTGGAGGATTATTGCCTTGTTCTTCATGAGGAAGCCAAGTAAAAAGTAGAGGTAATTATCTTCATAGTACAGATCCAACAAAACCCCACCATTATTGATTTTTAAAGCAGTTTGGGGCTCCTCAATGTTTCATATTAGCTTTCTATATTGATTGTACACCCTGAGAAAAAGACTTCTCTTTCTTACAGACTTTCTGTGTAGAGGCAGTTATGATTAGATTCAACAGTCCTGGGCAGATCACACAGGACTTACTGTGAGATGGACTGGGCAAAAAACATTGTTGGGTCGATTGCAGAGAATAAATATATGGGCAGATGCAGTGTTTGCAGAGGAGGACTGGCAGATATTGAAAAATGCATCCTGTTAAGAGAAACTTGTTACTTCAAATGGAAGAGAGAAAAAACAGGGCATGCATAAAGAATAGGTAGCTCACTTTATTAGACAGAATGCCTGGGGACACTTTTTATAATTGCCGCCAAAGAGCACAGTATTGTTATTTCCCTCACACTTATATTTTAGAGTTTCATCAGTGGAGTACAGAGAGAGCTATTTAAAATGTTCTCCAGTGAACAGGCTGCTATTTTCCCTCTCAAAGTTTTCATTTTTAATGTTCTTTATTCATCTGTATATATATGAAAAACTTTATGATTCATTTATTTTTGTTAGGGTCTCCTTTTTCATAGCTACAGTATTGTGACTAATTCAAATACTAAATGAGAAATTTAAATAACTATGCAGTTACCGTAGCTATTGTGTGGTCATGTGACCTGTGGATGGATGATTATGATTAAACCTCCATAATTAAATTAATGTAGAAGATTAAGTAAAAACAGTGACCATAAATTAGCTACGAAAGAACTGCATCTCCTCAAATTCTTAACTTGATTGAATCTCTTGTGGAATAATATCTAATGTGAACACTCAGGAAAGACGGAAAAATGATAGAGCGCATGAAAGAAAGAATGAAGAAAAGAGGAGGAAAGAAAGGAAGAAAGGTAGGAAGGGAGGGAGGGAGGAAGGAAAGGGAGACAAAAAAAGGAAAAGAAAAACAAATATCTTAGAAATATCCTATGAATTTTAGATCCTAGTTATAATATTACAAATGACACCACTTATTTGCAAAATGTTTAAAGTAATCTTCTCTAGGACCTCAATTTATTCCATGAAACCATCATTTCCAACTACAGTATTTTAGTACCACTTCCATGATTTTTGCCACAACTACATATCATCTAAAAACATTGACTCGCTTTTCACTTAGGTACGTATGCATGTGTATATACATATATACATATATGTATATACATATATATTTTATTTTAAAATTTTTCTTATTATTTAGTATTCAGTTTTTTATTTTATTTTATTATTATTTATTTTTATTTATTTTTGGCTGTGTTGGGTTTTTGTTGCTGCACTCTGGCTTTCTCTAGTTGAGGCAAATGGGGGCTACACTTCACTGCAGTGCACTGGCTTCTCATTGAGGTGGCTTCTCTTGTTGTGGAGCACAGGCTCTAGGTGCATGGGCTTCAGTAGTTGTGATGACTGGGCTCAGTAGTTGTGGCACATGGGCTTAGTTGCTCCGCGGCATGTGGGATCTTCCCAGACCTAGGTTTGAACCTGTGTCCCCTGCATTGGCAGGTGGATTCTTAACCACTGTGCTACCAGGAAAGCCCTTAATGGAAACTTTTATTACCCCTGTATGTAGACAACTATTTTTTAATAGACATTAAAATACATCTCAGCTAAGAATTTTATTATAATTTTAAAATGCTTATCCATGTTCCATCTACAATGATTTTTCCTCATTTATAGAAATGAGGTAACAATATTACCCATCTTATGGAGTATTATTAAAGTTAAATAAGTTGACCAGAGGGCAGACAGCAGAAGCAAGAAGAACTACAATCCTGCAGCCTGTGGAACAAAAACCATATTCACAGAAAGATAGACAAAATGAAAAGGCAGAGGACTATGTACCAGATGAAGGAACAAGATAAAACCCCAGAAAAACAACTAAATGGAGATAGGCAACCTCCCAGAAAAAGAATTCAGAATAATGATACTGAAGATGATCCAAGATCTCAGAAAAAGAATGGAGGCAAAGATCGAGAAGATTCAAGAAATGTTTAACAAAGACCTAAGAATTAAAGAACAAACACCTAAAAGAATTAAAGAACACACAAACAGAAATGAACAATACAACAACTGAAATGAAAAATACACTAGAAGGAATCAATAGCAGAATAACTGAGGCAGAAGAACAGATAAGTGACCTGGAAGACAGAATGGTGGAATTCATGGCTACAGAACAGAAAAAAGAAAAAAGAATGAAAAGAAATGAAGACAGCCAAAGAGACCTCTGGAACAACATTAAATGTAACAACATTCACATTATAGGGGTCCCAGAAGGAGAAGAGAGAGAGAAAGGACCAGAGAAAATATTTGAAGAGATTATAGTCGAAAACTTCCCTAAGATGGGAAAGGAAATAACCACCCAAGTCCAGGAAGTGCAGAGAGTCCCATACAGGATAAACCCAAGGAGAAACACGCCGAGACACACACTAATCAAATTGGCAAAAATTAAAGACAAAGAAAAATTATTGAAAGCAGCAAGGGAAAAATGACAAATAACATACAAGGGAACTCCCATAAGGTTAACAGCTAATTTCTCAGGAGAAACTCTAAAAGCCAGAAGGGAGTGGCATGATATACTTAAAGTGATGAAAAGGAAGAACATACAACCAAGATTACTCCACCCGGCAAGGATCTCATTCAGATTCGATGTAGAAATCAAAAGCTTTACAGACAAGCAAAAGCTAAGAAAATTCAGCACCACCAAACCAGCTCTACAACAAATGCTAAAGGAACTTCTCTAAGTGGGAAACACAAGAGAATAAAAGGACCTACAAAAACAAACCCATAACAATTAAGAAAATGGTAATAGAAATATACATATCGATAATTACCTTAAATGTGAATGGATTAAATGCTCCAACCAAAAGACACAGGCTTGCTGAATGGATACAAAAATAAGGCCCATCTATATGTTGTCTACAAGAGACCCACTTAAGACCTAGGGACAAATACAGACTGAAAGTGAGGGGATGGAAAAAGATATTCCATGCAAATTGAAATCAAAAGAAAGCTGGAGTAGTGATATTCATCAGATAAAATAGACCTTAAAATAAAGAATGTTACAAGAGACTAGGAAGGACACCACATGATGATCAAGGGATCAATCCAAGAAGAAGGTATAAAAATTATAAATATATATGCAACCAACATAGGAGCACCTCAATACATAAGGCAAATGCTAACAGCTGTAAAAGAGGAAATTGACAGTAACACAATAAGAGTGGGGGATTTTAACACCTCACTTACACCAATGGACAGATCATCCAGACAGAAAATTGATAAGGAAACAGAAGCTTTCAATGACACAATAGACCAGATAGATTTAATTGATATTTATAGGACATTCCACCCACAAACAGCAGATTAAACTTTCTTCTCAAGTGCACACAGAACATTCTCCAGGATAGATCACATCTTGGGTCACAAATCAAGCCTCGGTAAATTTAAGAAAATTGAAATCATATCAAGCATCTTTTCTGACCACAATGCTATGAGATTAGAAATCAATCACTGGGAAAAAGCCATAAAAAACACAAACACATGGAGGCTAAACAATACATTACTAAATAACGAGGAGATCACTGAAGAAATCAAAGAGAAATCAAAAAATACCTAAAGACAAATGACAATGAAAACATGACGATCCAAAACCTATGGGATGCAGCAAAAACTCTTCTAAGAGGGAAGTTTACAGCAATACAATCCTACCTCAAAAAACAAGAAATATCTCAAATAAACAATCTAACCTTACACGTAAAGGAACCAGAGAAAGAAGAACAAACAAAACCCAGATTTAGCAGAAGGAAAGAAATCATAAATATCAGAACAGAAATAAATAAAATAGAAACAAAGAAAACAGTAGCAAAGATCAATAAAACTAAAAGCTGCTTCTTTGAGAAGATAAACAAAATTGATAAACCTTTAGCCAGACTCATCAAGAAAAAGAGGGAGAGGACTCAAATCAATAAAATTAGAAATGAAAAAGAAGAAGTCATGACGGACAATGCAGAAATACAAAGCATCATAAGAGACTACTACAAGCAACTCTATGCCAATAGAGTTAGAAGAAACGGACAAATTCTTAGAAAGGTATAACCTTCCAAGACTGAACCGGAAAGAAATAGAAAATATGAACCGACCAATCACAAGTAATGAAATTGAAACTGTGATTAATAATCTTCCAATAAACAAAAGCCTAGGATCAGATGGCTTCACAGGTGAATTCTATCAAACATTTAGAGAAAAGCTAACACCCATCCTTCTCAAACTCTTCCAAAAAATTGCAGAGGAAAGAACACTCCCAAACTCATTCTACGGGGTCACCATCACCCTGATATCAAAACCAGACAGAGATACTACAAACAAGAAAATTACAGACCAATATCACTGATGAATATAGATGCAAAAATCATCAACAAAATACTAGCAAACAGAATCCAACAACACACTGAAAGGATCATACACCGTGATCAAGTGGGATTAATCCCAGGGATGCAAGGATTCTTCAGTACACAAATCAATCAATGTGATACACTATCTTAACAAATTGAAGAATAAAAACCATATGATCATCTCAATAGATGTAGAAAAAACTTGTGACAAAATTCAACACCCATTTATGATAAAAACTATCCAGAAAGTGGGCATAGAGAGAACCTACCTCAACATAATAAAGGCCATATATGACAAACCCACAGAAAACATCATTCTCAATGGTGAAAAACTGAAAGCGTTTCCTCTAAGATCAGGAACAAGACAAGGATGTCCACTCTCGCCACTGTTATTCAACATAGTTTTGGAAGTCCTAGCCACAGCAATCAGAGAAGAAAAAGTAATAAAATGAATACAAATTGGAAAAGAAGTAAAACTGTCACTGTTTGCAGATGAGGTGATATTATACATGGAGAATCCAAAGATGCCACCAGAAAACTACCAGGGCTAATCAATGAATTTGGTAAAGTTGCAGGATATAAAAGTAATGCACAGAAATCTCTTGCATTCCTATACACTAATGATGAAAAATCTGAAAGAGAAATTAAGGAAACACTCCCATTTACCATTGCAACAAAAAGAATAAAATACCTAGGAATAAACCTACCGAAGGAGACAGACCCGTATGCAGAAAAGTATAAGACACTGATGAAAGAATTTAAAGATGATACAGACAGATGGAGAGATATACCATGTTCTTGGATTGGAAGAATCAACATTGTGAAAATGACTATACTACCCAAAACAATCTACAGATTCAATGCAATCCCTATCAAACGACCAATGGCATTTTTCACAGAACTAGAACAAAAAATTTCACAATTTGTATGGAAACACAAAAGACCCCAAATAGCCAAGCAATCTTGAGAAAGAAAAACGGACCTGGAGGAATCAGGCTCCCTGACTTCAGACTACACTACAAAGCTACAGTAATCAAGACAATATGGTACTGGCACAAAAACAGAAATATAGACCAATGGAACAGGATAGAAAGCCCAGAGATAAACCCAATCACCTGTGGTCAACTAATCTATGACAAAGGATGTAAGGACATACAGTGGAGAAAAGACAGTCTCTTCAGTAAGTGGTGCTGGGAAAACTGGACAGCTACATGTAAAAGAATGAAATTAGAACACTCCCTAACACCATACACAAAAATAAACTCAAAATGGATTAAAGAACTAAATGTAAGACCAGACACCATAAAACCCTTAGAGGAAAACATAGGAAGAACACTCTTTGACATAAATCACAGCAAGATCATTTTTGATCCACCTCCTAGAGTAATGCAAATAAAAACAAAGATAAACAAATGGGACCTAATGAAACTTAAAAGCTTTTGCACAGCAAAGGAAACTACAAACAAGACAAAAAAACAACCCTCAGAATGTGAGAAAATATTTGCAAACGAATCAGCTGAAAAAGGATCTCCAAAATATATAAACAGCTCATTCAGCTCAATATTTAAAAAACAAACAACCCAATCCAAAAATGGGCAGAAGACCTAGACAGACATTTCTCCAAAGAAGACATACAGATGGCCAAGAAGCACATGAAAAGCTGCTCAACATCAGTAATTATTTGAGAAATGCAAATCAAAGCTACAATGAGGTATCACCTCACACCAGTTACAATGGGCATCCTCAGAAAATCTACAAACAACAAATGCTGGAGAGGGTGTGGAGAAAAAGGAACCCTCTTGCACTGTTGGTGGAAATGTAAATTGATACAGCCACTATGGAGAACAATATGGTGGTTCCTTAAAAAACTAAAATTAGAACTACCATATGACCCAGCAATCCCACTGCTGGGCATGTACCCAGAGAAAACCATAATTCAAAAAGACACATGCTCCCCAATGTTCATTGCAGCACTATTTACAATAGCCAGGTCATGGAAGCAACCTAAATGCCCATCAACAGACGAATGGATAAAGAAATGTGGTACATATATACAGTGGAATATTGCTCAGCCATAAAAAGGAACGAAATTGGGTCATTTGTAGAGACGTGGATGGATCTAGAGACTGTCATACAGAGTGAAATAAGTCAGAAAGAGAAAAACAAATATCGTATATTAACGCATATATGTGGAATCTAGAAAAATGGTACAGATGAACCAGTTTGCAGGGCAGAAATGGAGACACAGACGTAGAGGACAAACGTATGGACACCATTGGGGGAAAGTGGGAGGGGGAGGTGGTGGTGGTGGGATGAACTGGGAGATTGGGATTGACATATATACACTAATATGTATAAAAAAGATAACTAATAAGAACCTGCTGTATAAAAAATGAATATATAAAATTAAATTCAAAACTTCAAAAAAAATAATTAAAAACAAATAAAATAAAGTTAAATAAGTTAATAGAAGTAAAGAGCTTACGAAATTCTCTGACACCAAGTAAGGGCCAGGTGAGCACTGACAGCTTGTATAAAACTTGTGGTATATCTACGCATAAATAGGCATATGCTGTTGACATAATAATGATCATCATGAAAGAAAGGCCTAAGTTTTCTTTACTAACTTCTTGAGGTACCAAGTTAAAGCTAACCTCCCTTTCAGTGTTCTGTATTTCAGATTGTGAAAAAGCCACCCCAAGAAGCCACCAGCTGGCTCTATTGCAATTCAACATCTCACTTCATACACCAAAGGGAAGAAGAGTGTGTTTCCTAAACCTAAAATTCTACCTTGATTTATCTATCAGAGATAATGCTAGGCCAGGTATGCCATTTCTTATTTTTAAGTAGTATTATCACTTTAGGGCTTTCCACATGTGGAACAATGAATGTAGCTTGATGCTTCTGGAGGATGCAGCATCTCTTCACCATTATGCAAGCAGTAGTTTACATTAGAAATATCACAGAGGATTTCTGAAAGAATATGTGCCATTAAAACAAAATAGAACATACTTTCTAAGACTAGATCTTTTAGAAAAATATTCACTTACTTTTAATGTCAAATCAAATAATCTCAATGGCATTAATAGTGTATGTTTACAGTAAAGCTAATACTGTATTATTAGCTTTACTAATACATCTTTATTAGCTTTATCATTACATCTAAAAGAAGTAATAGAAAAATGAGTACCATATTTACTAGAAATAATGCCTCATCCTTATGAGTGTCTCAACCCACAAAAGACATTTTGGAGGGAAAAAAAATGTTTTCCTACACGACCCACTATTCCCTCCCTCTTTGGAAACAGTGAATACTGTTTCCCCAAGAAGAGCATGCTAGGTTATATTCATGGAGCAGCTCTTTGTCCAACCAATTAGTATTTGTTTTTCTATACCTTCTAGCAAAATTTTAGTGTTATCTTTCCTAAGCCTTTCCTCTTCATTTAATAAAGACAGGGATGGAGCTATCAAGGTAAAGCCAACTTGTAATGAAACCACAAAGAGGTGGAGCTAATAGAGCTACCTGCTCCATTGTCTTCTATTTGCAAAGTAGTGGTAGACACTTCAATAATAATAACAGCAAATAATGTAAATAAGATTGTTATTTTTTATTAAATCCTCACATTCTTACTCTTTTTTTTTCCCACTTGGATAAAATTGTGCAAAGCAGAGTTCTTCGGTCTTCTTAAGCATCAAAGGATTACTGAAGATGGAGAAATGTATTGGTCTAGAATCTAAACAACAGATTGCTTTGAAAATCTAGATAATTATACTTCCGTAACTAAAGTGGAATCCTGAAGATTAATAAGTGCCAATTAAGGTGTTATGAACATTTCTACCCTCTCAGTTAAAAACTCTGAACAATCCTGGGAAAGAAGAACTTCATCTCTTCAAGTTTAAGAATATTTTATCCTCAGGCAGGACAGGCATAGATGCCAGGGCCTACCAGCTTTTCAGTATTTTGTGAAAATATTTGAGATGTGAAAAGCAAAGCTTAGTGGCTCCAAAATAGAAATCTCTGAGATCAAAATTAGAATTATTAATTAAATGTCTCCAACTGTGACATTATATCTATGAGTCACTTGTAGATTAAAAAATCCATAAAACTCAAAATTATGAAAGTTATTTTTTAAATTATATTTATTGCATTTGCTCAGAAATGCCTTAGGCCAAGAGAATGTTCACAAAGACCTCACTCATGTATTATTTACTTTGGAATTTTTTACCTGGTCTCTTACTTCTCTTCTCTTCTTTTTCAGTTCTATCCTGCAGCCCACTAGCAGATTTTTTTTTTTTTTTAATAAAGCACCTTTTTATGACACCACTCTCCTGCCCAGGACCCTACTGAGTCCCAATTACCCACCACACCAAGCTTCTCTCCAGACATTCATGACACTTCACAATTAGATTACCCTTGCCACAAAACCTCATTTAAGATTTTGCCCAACCATGAGGCTTTATACCACGAGTGTGGGTTTCCTTTCACTTTCCCTAATTACTAGACTGACTCGTATTTCCTAGCCTCTGGTCAGATGTTCCCCTTCTTTTAAACTCAGCACTGAAAAGTCTTCCGCTTTCTTTTTAACTGTGAATTGCTCATAGTCCAAGACACGATTGAGGGGTCACTTCTTTCTTAAAATCTTCTCTAACTACTTTAACCCTCATAGGTCGTCTCCTTCTCCATAATTATACAGAACTTGGAACCTCTTTCAAAAGAGCAATTTTGAAATGTCTTCTGCAATTAGCTATTGTCTCACGTGTGTTAATCTCATTTCCCTGCAAACTGTATAATCTTTTTGAAAATAGAGTCTATTTCTTATATTTCTTTCTGCACAGTGCATACTACAGTTAGCATATACTGAGCAAACGGTACACTTACCATTTTACTTATCTACTTTTAAACCTCAATCCTGCTCTTAATTATATCTCCCTGAGTATGGTTTTTGTGTAGTCAAGTTTGCTAAATTTTAAGGAAAAAGCTTACCCCTTATATGAAAATATTTAGAAACAGTATGAAAATGAAAGCCTTACATGAAAAAGGTTAATTCTAAAGCTTAAGATTCTGCTGTAGCTCATGTGTAGAGGGCTTCCTCCTAAGAGTGAGAGTAAAACATGTTGAGATATGAGGAATGTGTACAGTATTATGGGTGATATTTCTTCTCTTTTACCAGTCTGTAAGTATGTGCATGAGTGTTTTCTCTTCAGGGTAGTTCCTTTAGAAAACTATATGTTTTGTCCATCAAGACTATGGCCTTCAAAGTATTTTCACAACTTCTCTTTAGGAGTTTAATTTGAACCCTTGGCTACATTTAAAGTAGTGGCGAATCATTTCCTTGAAGGTGATTATTGGAAATAGATAAGAGTGGGAAATAAACTTGTGAATCATATTGTTGGTCAAAACTGGGTGTAACACACACACATAACTAATTTTTCCTCTATTTCATTAAATAGCTATAAATGTATATTCCAAGTGAGAGTTGTAAAAGACTTTTAGCTAAGGAAGCACACAAGTGAAATAATATTGTATCTCATTAATGGGATCAATTCAAGAGTCCAAACTTATTTGTATTTATCATACTCATTGTTTAGCTCAGATGATGTAATATTAACAGACCAGAGTAAATAGAACTATTCAACTTCTATCTGACTTCTATCCAGTCAGGTAAGAAGACTTATATTCCATCTGGAATGGTTAAAGTGAACATGATTTAGGAATTGTTAAAGAGAAGACAATTAGCAAATCATACAGAGTCATTTAGTTACTCATAGGAGTAGAAATCAGTGCACTGATAGATTTGCCCATAGTTTGGATGTAGGTTATGAAAAAAATAGTCAGTGATGATTCTGTGGGTTTTGACCTGAGGAACTGAAATAACAGAGTTGGAGGAACTGTAGACAAAATACTTCTGGGGAGAAGCTAAGCTCTGTTTGCAGGATGTTATATTTGAAATGCCTGTAGACATGCAAGTGAAGAGGTTGCTTGGCAGTTAGATGCAAAACTTGAGATCCAGGAGGAAGATCTGGATTCAGAGTCATTAGTATATAGATGGCCTTTAGAGTCATGTGTCTCAATGATATCACCAAGGGAATGAGCATAGAGGGAACAGAGATGAGACCCACTGTCAGGAAGAAGGAGAAGTCCCCCAAGAGTTAGAGCAAGGAAGAAAAGGAAAAATAGAAAAGAAAACTAAAAAGAAGCAGCCTGTGAAAGTAGGAAGGAAGCTGGGAGAGTGTGGTTTCCTTGAAGCTGAATGAAGAGAGTGTTTTAAGAAGGTGAGAGTAATCAATTGTGTCAAGTGTTGCTAATCAGTTGAGTAACCTGAGGGTTATTGGTGACTGTCATGACCAAATTGGGAGCAATGGTAGAGGAAGCAGTCTAATTGGGATAGATTCAGGAGAGAAAGGGAAGAGTGGAACTGTAAATAACGGACATATCAGTGTGCTGTTGAGAAAGATACATTTGAGAAGGGAAATTTGATAATTCAGGAGAGAGAGTAAAGAGATACTCAGGCAATGTCCTTAAATAGGCAAGAAGGTACAGCATCTACTGTAAAACTGGAAGCTTAGCTTTAGATGGGAACATGAACAGTTCATTCATTGTAATAGGAGAGAAGGCAGAGTCTGTGGGTACAAACGCAATAGATAGATCCATGTGATGGTAGCATATAATTACCACAATAAGTTCTTAAGATAGGTGGTCCCATTTTCTCCCTTTTAAAATGGAGAAACTGAAGCACCAACAAGTTAAATAACTTGTTTAAGATTGTAGAGCTGGAAAGTAACTGAGACAATATTTGAAGCCAAGCAATCTAACTTCATGGCCTAAATGCTTAGCTACTATTCTAACAGAAATACAGGGTTCTGCACAAGGTGAGGTCTCATCTAGACTATTTTTCTCAGTGCCGGATAACTCACTTTGAGAAAAACATTAACGATCCAGAGAAACACAACTAGGATGGCAAAATCCTTGGAACTCTGTCCTTATGCAGATAATGAGCTTCTAAATAACACTCTGAAGATTATCACTCTTAGACCTTTTTATCTTTAAAACCACAGATGAGATGCCAATATAGTTGCTTGTGTTTTAAAATGTAAGACCACAGAAACTATGGTTTTAAATAATATTTGAAGAAAACAGGAGGAAAATGTAGAAGGAACTAGGGAGGGATATCATTTTACCTAGGCTGAAAACAAGCCTAGATAGGGGAGAAATATGATAACTCACCTGAAGTATTTGAAAATCTGCTATTTCAAAGAAAGCTTAGACGTACACTGTGTTGCTTCCAACAGAAGATCAAGGGCCAACATGCGAAACTTTCAAGGAACATATCAGTTCCATTTGTCTACTTTTGTCAACCTAATGTGAAAAAAGTTCACCATAAACATTTATCTTACATTCAAAAATGGAATTAATGCCTTGTTACTAGTATCTCTCCAAAAATAAGTAGGCTGGTGGAAAAAGAACTTGAGCTTTAGAATCAGAAGAACAATGCCACCATTTACTGATTGCATGCCTTAGGACCGGTTACCCAACCTCTCTGAACCTCTCAACTTCCTCATTTATAAAATGTCTGTAGTGGTACATCTTTCAGATTTTTGTATGAATGAATGTGTGTGAAGTGAGATGAACAGTGTTTTTAATTTATTTGCTTGTTTTGTTTTGTTTTTCTCTTGCCCTTCTCTCACACCAGCCTCTCCATTACTAAAAATGTTTAGACAGAGCTTGGATGAGTACAAATACACGTCAAAGATGCTACAAATGGGATTCCAGCCCTGAGTGTGAGGTTGATTAAGTGGATTATTAGGTTCATTATAGCTCCACATTACTATAGAGCTAAGGGAAACATTATTCATAGAGATTGAAAGCATGGATATTGAAGGCAGCCAGTCCTTGGATATAATCATGTAATTCTCCAATATGTCAGGTATATGACCTTGGACATGTCCATTAACTTGTCTATGCCACAGTTTCTTTAACAGGATCATAATAGCCCAATGGGGCATGATTGCTGATATAACGAAATGAGAAATGCATTTAAAATGCATAGCAAAGGGCCTGTCATATAGTGAGCACTCAATAAATGGTAGCTATTCCTATCCTTAGGGACTGCTCCGTGGGTTAAGAAAGTGTTGTCCCACTTCCTTGGGAGGTGCTGCTGTTTGCAAGGTTAAATGGAAGGCTCTTTCATGGTCCTTATAGAATCATTTGGATTACCTTTGATGCTATCTGCTCCTAGCCCTTTAGAAGCTGGGTTTGTTCAAACTGGACAACAGAGGCATTTCAGTCTTTTCTATGCTCTGAGTTTTTTTAGTCATTGGATTAGTGGAGCCACAGAAGAATGAGGCCATTAACTTCGTGCCAGAAAGTCTGTTATTGCTCATTATTTTCAAGTATTATGTACTTTCGTCTTTTGTGTCACAGGATAATTCTGTACCAAGGAAACCATATGTGCCGAAAATATAGAGTCACTTTTATTCACCCCATATAAAAAGGGCAATGAAGGATGCCATTTTTAGAAAAAGATAAAGAGTCTTTGAAGATCAGCCTCCTTTGTGTCTTTTATCTAGAAATACGCATGCCAAATGAGGTGCCAAGAGATTTGGTTTCTGCTAAGAAGCTTAAGAAAATTAGGGACTATGGTTGAAAGTAGCATTTATGGTTTAATATAGAGAAAATGTAGTATAATAAGTTGCTTTGTTCCAGGTTCCACTTTCATGTTCTGTTTTTATCTCCATCTTTATTGTCAAGAAATTTTAAATGTTACCACTTCGTAACTGTGAGACTGATGGGCCACACTCTTAAGTCATTTACTTTTTCTTAAATGGATGTTTTACTTGTTTTCAGTGTCTGAGAAGAATCAAAAGGAAACAACAGCAAAATAATTAGCCTATATGGTGTGCTCTAAAGAAAATAGACAACTAATATTCAGTCAAATAGGTGTAGTGCTAACAAGGCCATCTGCGGAATACCCCAGGGTCTGAAATTATTTTGGAGAAATCTTTCCCTTCTGACCTTCAGTAGCTACAGGAACGAATTTGGGAAGAGTTACCTATGTGCTCACCAGTCTGTGCACTGACTCTATTCCCTGGTTGTCTTCCCTTTCCCTAACTCTATTAAGGGAATCAAGAATTGGCATTGAGATCAAACAAGCCTAGACTCTGAATTATGGTGCACCTGCTAGGACTTTGGGATCCATCCATTAAGATAAGGTTAAAGTTTCTAATTTAAGGTGATCTTAATCCTCCTCTATAAGCCAGACCCACTGATGAGCATCTGGGACATAACAAACTGTGTTCCCTCCCTGTTGTATATCCTGTATTTTCCTTCCACTCCAAATGTTGTAGAAACAGAATTGAAGCTGCTCATTGTTCTACCAGGGCTTTAGGAACAAAATCACAGGTAACAGTACTAGCAATGTGATTTCTTCTGGAATTATAATACCAGGCTAAGTCAACAGGTATGGCAAACAGTCAGAGGTGATTTTAATTAAGTTATCTGAGCCTCTGAGGTGACCATGCCCTGCTTATTGCTCTATGCCTGATTTCAAGAGCTGGGAGGGCAGCATTAGGCATTGGTTACAAGCAAACACTTAGCAGTAAGACACAGCAAGGTTTAACCTGGCCTTGCCTCAAGCTAGATGATCAGTCTTTGGCAGTATTCTTAAACTTTACAAATCTCAGCTTTCTCCTTTGAAATGTGGAAGCTGAAAATAGTAGCAACTTCATAGGGTTCTTCGGAGAATCAAAGGTGAAAATGCACTTGAAACACTTAGTATAGAGCCTAGAATATTAGTAAAAATTCAACAAATAAGTACTGTCATTACTATTAGCGAGGTTATTATTTCCATCCTAAGATTATTCAGTGGAAATAAGAGATATGGTTTATCCATTAGCTAATCAATTAGCCTATGCGTTTAATACTTCACTCTCCAGATACTGTTGAGAAATCACCGCATACAAGGTACTGTACTAAGTCTGTTGTAACAAAATGTTTCAAGATCATTAAACAAAAAGAAGAGGAAGCTGCCACCATTTGGGAAAAAAGAGTGAGGCATCTCGTTTCTAGGGTTCCTCTTCATCCATCACCCACCAGCATAGGAGACATGTTCCTCATGGTTAAATCATCTCCTCCCCATGTAGAAAATGAATCGAAATCCTAAGACTGGCACTAAGAGCACTGATGCTCTGAGCAGACACTCTATTCCAACCCATGTGGTAGCGGACAGGGGCTTTTATTTTATTTATTTTTTTCTTGAGAGTTCAGGTGCTGACAAAGAATGGCTAACATACATTTTTAAAATGTCCCCTTTCACAGACGCACAAAACAATAGCACAGTAGCACAGGTGTTAAGTCACATTCCTTTTTTCTGCCTAAAACTTCTTTTGCAAAGAAAGAGACCCCCTGATATAGGGAACGTACTTTTGTACAAGTACTTTTGTAGTCACAGAGCTGCTCACCTAGTGGAAAAGATGTAGTCTAGCAAAATCCGTTCCAAAGTAAATTTGTACTGTGCATACTCTATTTTCTCATTGACTTACTTGGCTGGAAATACTGTTTTTTGGATGTAGTAAGAGTCATGTTAAAAACTGAAGCAAAACATTAAGATGTTATATGTTTAAATGGAGGAAAATATTTCTGAGAAAATAACATAAATGTTAAAAAATAATAAGAATGTCATAAGGTATTCACATCGCAAGACAAAAATAATACCAAATACCCTCTAAAAAGTAGTCATTTGTTTCATAATGCCTTTCATACTCTTTGTATTCTAGAGAAGGCAAACGTCCAAATTGTTATTTTGCTACCTTTTAAATTCTCTTTGAATCAGCTTAACATTTGTAAGTTTACAGTTAAACGTGTTTATCTTTCTGAGATTTCTCTTCACTTGAGCTTTATGATTTCCTTCTAAATATCTTATTAAGTCCTGTATAGTTTTGGATGGGAACTAATAACTATTGCAATAGTAACAGCTACTATTTATCAAGTTATATTAATTTCAAAGCACAATTATAATTTCATTAAGACTTGCAACAGTTCCAGGAGGAAATATTATACTTTCTCTTACAACAAATGAGGAAACTAGAGTGCAAAGAGGTTAGATAACTTATCCAAGGACACTTTTCTACAATGTCCGTGAACTTTACCAGAACAGTACCTGGCATTGTATTGGAGGTTCATCCCATTGTCTGTGGAAGTATCATTACCTGGCTATGAGCTAGTATCTGTCTGAAAGACTAAAGACAAATTATTTATTGTGTCCATATCATCTGCTCTCTTTCTAGTTTAATTATTAAACTATTGACTAGTATTTTCATCAGGGGTTGTTGAGAGCTTGCACATTATTTATTAATCTGAGCAATGTTCATTTCATTGAAGGACATTAGCCAACTTGTAGAATTTGTCTGTGATCAATCACTCCAAATGATTCTAGTCATACATTTGTGTGGTGCTGTTTCTTCAGCTTATTCCTTTAGTTCATAATCCTGAATTAAATCATCTAAAACGAAGTATAGAGTGTTCAAAAAAGGCAGCATATGCTGTGTGTCAAGCTCTCAATACTCTGGCCATCCAAAGTCTTTTTGATTTTAGGAAACCTTATGGAAATAGCAGAGTTTTCTAATGTTCACTTTGTAAATATCTGTGAATGAGATACTGGCATGGCAACTGCCCTGATCTAGGACCATACATATTTTTGTTATCATTGGACTCTAATTTGTATACAAACCTTGGGTTAAAATAGACATGATTTTTTCACTTTTAAACTTGTGACATCTCAATCCAAGACCCCCAAATAATCTCCTAGAATTAAACAAAATTCATTTATTTGATCATCTGATCCAGAATGACTTGTCAACAATGTTCATAATACAGGTTCCCTATGTGCTTAGAATCTCCTGTCTTCCAGTCTCAGCAGTAATGGGGACAATGGAAAACAAAACTTACAAAAAGTAAATCATCCAAGCAAATGAAACAATCATAATCCAATCAAATAATTAAAGGAAATATTTAACTTTTCCTAGGTATAGGATATTTCTAAGTCAATAAATGATAGATATTTCCTAGAAATCTAATGGTCAAAGCATAATTATAAATCATCTGGTGAATTAATTTATTGATATAGTCTCTAACCCAGGATTTGGGTTTTTTTTTTTCAAAGTTATAATTTTATTAGCCAGAACAAGAATCTGGCCATGTCAGGGTAAAGTGATGATGAATGCCTCTAAATTTTATATAGACTATATATGAGATGCTAAGTTTGGCCTAGTTTCAGACCTAATAACTAATCACTGGTGTGTTATTTTATTTTTGTTATTGTTTTACTTTTGTTTTTTTTTATCTTAGGAATTTTAAAAGATTAAGAGAAATGATATCCTTTTAGATGGACGTACACACACATTTATATTTTTAAATTAAACAAATGATGCTTGAACACCATATTTAAATTTATCTTTTTCTAGAAAAATTGAAAATTAATCTCCATCTCTGGTCCTTTCACAAATATGACAAGTTCCTCTGCTTTAACTGTCCTCCGTATTTTTTACAATATTTACTGTCAGGAATTTTGATTACAGCTTATTTTTGAGCACATAAACTTATCATTATTACTATGGTATTTTAAGAATCAATACTTACTGGTATTTACCAACAGGTGTTACTAATTTTTGTTGTTCACACTTGCTTCTTTCAACCCCCGACTTAACTTTTCATTTTACTTTCCTTCTTGCTGGAATATAAGCAGCAAGAGTCTGGTTTATACATCAGAAAATGTCTTTATTTCATCCGGGTTCTTGAATTAGACTTTGAGTGTAAAATTCTACTTTTAAAGATATTTTTACTTGGAACTTTGAAAGTTCATTTTCACTGTCTTCTGAATTGTATTACTGCTAATTTAAAAAAAAAGAAAAACTCATTCTTTCTGTCATGCTTTAGAATTTTCTCTCTGTCATCGATTCTACACTTGCTTTGACTATAATGTGCCTTGGTGTGAGGGTTTTTGGTGGTTATTTTTTTTCTTTTTAAGCATATTCAGCATTCTAAGATATTTTATTCAAGTTGAAGACTCATATTTTATTAATTCTGGTAAGTTTTTAGTTATCATATCTCAAAATATTAGTTTACCACCACTCTCCTTATTCTCTCCTTCTATAGCTCTTGTCAGGCTTATGATGGAGCTTCTGGATCTATTCTATTTATGTTTCTCTTAATATTTTTATTATTTCTATACTTTTATTTTTTATACTGAATTCTGGGGCACTTCCTCAACTTAATTTTTCAGTTCAACAATTCAGACCTCAGTTGTGTTCAATGCTCCATTTGGCTCATTATTTGGAACTTTTATTTCAAAAACCATATTTTTAATGTCCGTGTTTTCTAATGATTCTTTTCTATAACAACCTGAATAATTTTTATTATTTTATTTGTGCTTTTACTCTTTTATCTATTAAGGATAATAATATATGTAATAATATGTATACTAATTATATGTAAACTGAAGGCCTTTCAGATTGCAATAGAACACAGTGGCTAAAATATGAATACTGGACTTGGATGCTGACTTCTAATTCTGGTTCCATAGATTAGAACTTTTCTCCTCTTGAGTAGTTACTTAATATCTCTGTCCTCACCCATAAGAGAGTGAAAGTAATAGTAATAGTATCTATCTCATAAGGTTGTTAGGACAATAATGAGATATATGTATAGAGAGAGATAGATATACACACTAATTATGCTTGGTACATAATTAGTGCTCATGACTAGCTGCTATTGTGGTCATTATTATGGTTATGGTTACTATTTCCTCAAGTGTAAGCTATTTATACTATTTACTCATAGTATTTATTATCTCTGTGTTTTTGGTAAATTTTGCTTATTAGCTCATCTTCCGTGGGAGAGTGCTACGGCAAGCATCCTGGGTTTTGATGACCTCACAGAAGGGGACTCATGTGGAAGCTTCAGCCCCAAACTTATACAAGAGAGTGGCTATAACCATATCTTGCTTACAGCTACTTAGTTCAGGGCTCTGAGCCTGATAGGATGGCCAGGGTTCCAGCCCTTCCCTTGTCTCTACAGTAAAATGTGGTCTAGGATGGTGGCCCCAACCAGAACAAAAACTCAACCCAGACATAAATCTTGGGATCACTGAAGGCATAGTTTGATCCCCCATAGTTTCTTAGATCCTATGGTTAAGGGCACTGATAATTTTCCACCCACAAGTGAGTGACCTTGTGTTGGAGGCTAAAAGGACTTGTTCATGGGAATATTGGAGACATTTCCTAGAATATCCCAGAAAATTGTGAGAACTTCTGGGGCAATTTTTTTTGGGGGGGTGTGATAATCAGGTATGCTACTGATATAATGATATTAATGCAATGCCATTTAAACTTCAGGATGGTATGTTACAGAAAAGCATGAGATGCAGAGAGTCATGGATTCACACTACAGAAAATAAATCATGGCATTCAGATTTTCAAATAAAGAATCAGAAATATTTTCTAATGATTTTAATTGATGAGCAAATGATGCCATAGAATCTCATGTTTACCAAATGGTAACAACCATGTTATAGACTTCTGTTGATATTTAAAAAGAAAGAAATTTTGCTTCTTTTTTGCACAGGGAACATTACTTGACACAGAAAGTAATCATCTTTCCCTCTGTCTTCTGGACCCATGATCTGCTACTCCTCTAAAAGCATGATGTATCCATTCATTTCTTCCATGGAACCCCAACCTTTCCTCATTCTACTAAACTTTGGAAGTGGAGGGCCATGTAGATATTTTCTTTTTTCCCGGTTGCTGCTTCTAAACAATTAAATGGCTCCTCTCTTTCTAGATCTGTCTACACCACCTTTTTTCAACCCTTACTAGTGTTGCCCTGTATCCCCATGAAGGTATAGATACCTTCCAAAACAACTCACATAACTCACAGTTATGATTTTTCATTCTATTCTGCCTTCAATCCAATGGATTCTACATCCAAACAGATAATACTATGGACCACTTAACTTCTCAGTTTATTGACCTCCACCTCAGTTCATATCAAAAACATTCCAGAAAGTCTACGATTGGTCTACATGCTTTGTAACTTTAGCCTCTTCACCCAGTTTTTCACAAGCCCTCAACTGGAAGTTCTGCCTTAATAGTTACTCCAGTTCTTGGCCCCTTCCCAATTCACCTACATTACACTCGTATTCAGCCAGGATGCCATGATTCTCCACTACATTTAAAAATTTTCCACCCTCTCCAGAAGGCTAGTGGCCACCCTTGGTTATTCTATAATTTACTTTTGTTTCCATTCCTAGACACCAGAACAGCATTGGAAGAAACCACCCTTTATCATCCACTTTTTTCTATAACTCCACCACTCTACCAAAACAGCAATCCTTTTAGTCATTAGTCATCTCATAACTAACACAAGCAATGACTTTTCTTTCATCAGTCTTGTATGTGTTACATTTCCAACTGTATTATCCAGATTATTGATAGCAAAGACTCTATACATTTCTCTATCTCCTTAACAATTGGTATATTTAAATATGTAATCTTGTTTTTAATCAATAAATGAATGAATGAATGGCTACATGGATGAATGAATGGTTGGATGGAGAGAGGAAAAATTGGATTTTCCCCCAAAACAATAAGAACTTTGGTATTCCACCTAACCTTACTTCCACCTCACTGTGAGTCACGCACAGTAGTGGTAGAACAGCTTGTAGCACTGCACGGAAGCAATGTCAAGCCCTGTCCAGCTCAGTCTTTTCCCCAGTTTAATTGATATACTTTTAACAACTTTGGTTGTACTCCCGTGAACTAGATCAGACAAAAGAAGCCAATCCAAGTTCAAGTGTAGACAGAATGATAAACTCTACTCAGCTGAGGTTACTTTGACCTGGTTTTGCTCCTCGATCAGCAAACCTTAAGGATACATGACGGCATGAGTGACCATGGCTCCCAGGTGCCTCCCTCAGCCTTTATGATGATATAACTAAAGTTGGGTGGCCTTGGTGGTCCTTGATACAGGAGGGAATCATGAGACCAGAGAATCACAGACATGCAGGGTTTTTTAATATTACATGTCTTAGGCAGCGTAGTTGGAGAGCCGGTTAGGACTTGGAGATCCATCTTGTTACTACAAAATGATTACTTTGTTGTACTGTGATTATGTGTTTCACTTTTTGTTTCTTCCTGAGCCATGACTTGGGTTACAAGGCAGCAGGCCTAACATACCTGCTTTTATTCCTCTAAAATAGGCATTAGATTTATTTTTACTTTGGCTTATTTACATGGTGTCTAAAAGAATGTTCTGCTCATGTTCACAATTTTCTTTTCATTTTCGTTTGCCAAGGAGTCATTTTCTTAATGCTCATCTCTGTGCTTTTATAATAATGGCCAGTCCTTAGAACATAAACGTTAACAAAATCCTTCCATTTTTCCACTGGGCACACTTCCTCACAAGATTATTCACAGCGGGTAGGATCACTGCAGAGCTCCTCCAGTTCTTGCAGGAAAAAGGTGACCTTCCTTCTCTTAATCCTATTCCTTCCTAAATAATGTCCTAGAAGAAACTAAGACTACTGCTTCTTAGAAAATGTTTGTACCACCATTCCACTGTGGAGTAAAAGGTCACAGCTTATGTGAAATCAGCCATATAAAGGAATGAATTAAATTTCAGCCTCAAATCTAAAGGTCAACATTAAAACTTCCTGATAATATATGGATATTTAAATGGAATCATTCACTTCTCACTCTCCTTGGTGTAAAAGATGGTGTGTTGTATTATTAAACACTGTGATAGAATCACACAAAACTGTGTTCAACTTCTAATTCTTCTTATTACCTGCAAACTTCAGAGTACAGGTTTCCCTGCTCTCTGAAAGTAGAGTGTTCCTATGAAATCTCTCGTAAGCTAGGAGGCAATTAGCTTAGGACACATCTTGCTAACAGATGCACAAAATCAATCGAGATAAAGCGCACATGCTCACAAACACAGTTCAAAGCGATGGTGGCCTGATGCTGAGATGCCGAGTGTAGTTCCCAGGGAAGGGGCTTGTTGGTACCTCCGTCTCTACTCAGATGTGGCTGGCTTTATAGGTTGCTGCAGAACCTTCGCTGAACGCTATTTTTGTTTCTTCGCCTTTTTTTGTAAAAGCAAAAATCCTCTTCGGATTTCTTTCAGTTAGCAAAAGTGGGAACTGAGATAGATCTTTCATAAAAGTGAAGGGGCATAAAATGAACTTTGAAAAAGTTGGGGAGACCTGTATTCATTCTCCCAGCATTTCAGTTTCCTCATCTTGAGGTTGCTAATAACACCGACTCACAAGATTTTATATTATGTATCATTGTACGTAAAGCAACTGGCAGCTAGTAAGAATTCAATAAATGGTGGTTTTCAAGCCCCTTTTTAAAAAATTTAAGGGATGACAACAGTCATCAAAAATAGGCCTGCAAACCCCAGCTCTTCAGTGCTGGGCCAGAATCCCTGAGAGCTGACAGCAGCGGCTTGCTGATCTCTTTGAAACGTGGTCCTTCTGTTCAGATGTCTCAGGGAAGAGCACCATGTGTGGCTGTGCTATACTTAACCAAGGGAAAGCGTCAACTGGTCATGACTGGCTTATATATAGCTTTTTCCAGAAGGTCCCCAAAGTGCTTAATTGAATGTCTTCTCAAATACCTCATGAATTCTTAATATTGCACCAACACTGAGCACATCTCTCAAAATGTCATAACAGCATTAAATTCTATTCCAACAATAGAATTTTTGGCTAAGACTTCCTGACTGTGCCTTCAGTTTTACAAAGTCAAGGAACTAATCGGTGGGTAGAGTGTTTCAAAACATACGTCACTCAAGTAAACCTGGGGAGGAAGCCCTGAGCTCTCCCTTGTAATCACTGTGCTTAAATGATGGTTCAGTGGTCTGTCAGAAAGTCAGTAAGTGTACCCTGAGCACACCAGCAGAACATGGACCCCAAATCACAGGAAGGTCCCTCTTTGTAATTTTTAATTTGGTTAAAATTAGAAAGGTTATTTTATGGAGGAAATTTGTCTGAAAACTTTTGGGTGGTCTCAAATGTAATTGAAAAGCATTCGTAACAATTCAGGGGGTCTCGTGTCTGGTAACAAAAAACATCAATGGAAATGGTCTAGGCATTTTGGAGGTCTCTTGAAATTGTGCATATTTCTAACCAAATTACTCTTCTGAATATTTAAGAGACCCCACCTATCCCAAAGTGACAGTTGTGCACAGACAATAACCATGGAGCTCAGAAATTATCTATCATGGAAAAATAATTTAAACGTAACATCCTACTAAGCAATAACATCTTCAACTAAAGAAGACAATATTAATTCCATTATATTACTTATAGCAAGTCCCCTTATTAGAGAGACACTTTTGGCATTGTTGTTGATTAGCTCTTAGAGATGCTTTATCCAAACTATGAAATTATAGTAGCTAACAATTGAATAAAATACTAGACTTTATTGAATGCTCGCTATATGCCAGGCACTATAAAAAAACAGGATTATCTTATTGCATTCTCACAGAATCCCTCTGAGGTAAATTAATATCCTTATTTTAAATGAAGAAATAGAACCTATCTATGAAACAGAAACAGACTTTCGGGCATAGAGAACAGACTTGTGGTTGCCAAGGGGGAAGGGGTTAGGGGAAGGATGGAGTGGGAAGTTGGGGTTAGTGGATGTAAGCTATTATATATAGAATGGATAAACAACACGGTCCTACTGTATAGCACAGAGAACTATATTCAGTATCCTATGATAAACCATAATGGAAAAGGATATTAAAATAAGAATGTATTTATGTGTATAACGGAATCACTTTGCTGTACAGCAGAAATTAACACAACCTTGTAAATCAACTATACTTTAATTTTAAAAAATGAGGAAATAAAGCCCAGAAGGTTGTTAAATAACTTTCAAAAGGTTGCACACATAGTAAATATTGGAGGCACTACTACAAAGAAGTAGGAACTGTGTGATTCTAGTGCTTTCAGCACTGCATTCAGCCTGTGTACTAAACAACTTCTCTAACCTACAGAACACACTTACCCGCAAGTTACATATGATCCTCACAGCAATCTAGTTTATAGATAAGCAAGTTTATGTCGATAGATGTTAAGGTCACGCAGGTTGCCAGTGGCAAACGCGGACGCAAGTCCAACTTTCACTTCAAGTCACTCCAAATTATTAAGAAATTAAACTAACTAAATCCAATTGGGAAATAGATGCTTCTTTTAGGGGGACCCACTGCCTATACACATTAAGGATGACTATAAATTAAGTATATCCTGCATAAACCCAACTACATGTTGTCACCTACATTCTTGCTCCCTCTCTAGTTGGAACCACCATCATTTCTCAACCGAATGTGGCTGCCACAGTTCCTTTACAGCCGCAGTGCTTTAGGGCCACAGATACTTCTGAGAAGCTGGCATAAGAAATAACCTTTGCCCTCCATGAAAATAAAGATCCATGCGTTTTCACACATACAGGTGTGTGCACAGTTTAGCATGGCATTTCATGGACCTTCCCTAGTGGGGACTCCTCCTGGACATTTTTAGCCCCTCCTCCACCATCTATTAGGCACACAGCAGCCATGGTGATGCTTGGAACAGAAGTCAGGTCATGCCACTTCTCTACTAAAAACCCTCCAATGACTTCCCCCTTCACTCAGAAAAGAATCCAAAATAAGACACCGCATAATCAGACCCCCACAGTTCCTCATTTCCTACTTCTTACCTTCAAGCACTTTACTCCAGTCACAAAGGCCTTCTTGCTCCTATACCCCAAGCTGACTCCTGACTAGCTTCCTGGTTCTTAATATTCCTTCTGCCTAGAAGACTCTTCCTCCCGAAGTCCACAAAGCTGGCTCCTTCACCCAGACCCCCTAGTGCCATGTGATCACAGAGGTCCTCTAATCACTCTCTCTCCCCTTGCCTTGATTTGCAATTACAACCATTTTTCAAATCACGTCCTTGTTTTGTACTCTGATCCCTGTCTCCATACACCAGATGATCAGTTCCCTGAGTACACCAACTCTGTTTACTGCTGTAGTCCCAGTGACTAGATCATGCTTGGTACATGGTGCGCACTTGTGTAGTATTTGTTGGATGAAATATGAGCTAGATAAACAAACTGAATAAATAACTATGACGCAAAATATAAATCTAAATGAGCATCTTCCCAGCCAAGTTAACCACATTTAAAAAAAAGACGCTGACACGTGTTTGTCTTCAAACCTAGTTTAGAACTAGTTCACAAACCACTCGATGAGGTTGATTTCATTACTTTTTAGTCATGTTAGAGGTTTTTAAAAATGCAAGATAGTATTTTTTGTTTTAGATTGATAACCCATTTTGTTCACCAGGTGTGTTTCTGGTTGATTTTTCACCTGAAATCTAATTGACCTTCAAAAGGGAAAATTATATTTTGGGTGCCAAGTTAAATGATGCTGCGCTTTTTGGACTGTGCTCAAGAGTTCCCTCTGAAAATTCTTATATATCAAAAAATATTGCTACTCTTTGAGTTTGCTGTTTGTCAGAAATTCAATATACTTTAGAAGAAAAATCAGGAAACCATTCCCTCTGTTTCCCCTGCTATGATGTGTGACATTGAAGACTGGTCCAAAAGAGTCTTTAAAAGGTATAAAAGTATATTATTGAGCCAAGGTAGACTTTATCCAATAATAACATTTCATCAGTTAACATGTTTAACAATCACTGATCATACCCAAATAAAATATTCAGACTTCCTTTGTGCTGAGGTCAGTAACTTCCTCACTTATATAAATTCAACCTGCTTTGTGTTTGGGGGTTACGATAAGTGTCGAACTATATCAAGCAAGTACCCTATGTAGTTAATCTCTGGTTATCCATTTAACAAACTTTAATGGAGCACCAACTGTGTGCCAGCAGCATTACCAGTTGCTAGACATACAAAATTGAGTGATACATATATTTTAGATGGAGAGAAAATCTGGGAAAGAGATAACTGCAGAACATTGTACAAAGTATCCTGGGAATCGAAATATACAAAATGGAATAGGACCACAAACAAACAGGAGCCTAAGTCTTCCAAGGAAAATGAAGAAGAGCAAAGAGATTTTTTTTTCTTTTCGGCTGTGTTGGGTCTTTGTTGCTGCACCCGGGCTTTCTCTAGTTGCAGGGAGAGGGGGCTACTCTTTGTTGCGGCGCATGGGCTTATTGCAGTGGCTTCTCTTGTTGTGGAGTACGGGCTCTAGGCGCACAGGCTTCAGTAGTTGTGGCATAAGGGCTCAGTAGGTGTGGCTCTCAGGCTCTAGAGCACAGGCTCAGTAGTTGTGGAGCGTGGACTTAGTTGCTCCGTGGCATGTGGGATCTTCCCAGACCAGGGCTCGAACCTGTGTCCTCTGCATTGGCAGGCAGATGCTTAACCACTGCACCACCAGGGGAGCCTAAAGAGACTTTTTAAGAAGGTGATATTTGAGCTCAATTTTGAAGGATGCTGAAAAGCTTACCAAAAAAAGAAGAGGTCAGGGGCAGGAAACAGCTATCAGGGCAATGGATGTACTTGGAAAGTCTTGGAGTGGATGGAGAATACATTGAGTGGGTTAAGTGCAGGAATCAAGCCTGTGAGGAGAAGTGGGGTCTTTATACATAGTGTTATGGTAGTGATGAGCAATCCAAGTTGAGGAAATAGTCTAATGACAGTTTCAGAATTGTTTTTGAACAAGGTCCTTTCTGGGAGTAACATGGAGGATGCAGTATAAGAAGGGTGAGGCTGTGTTGGAGTTTTAGTAGCCAATATGCATTTTGAAACAGGAGTTCTGTTAGAAGCTAGACTTCTTTATCCACAGACTTGAAAAGGTCTGTCTCATGTAACACACTAGATTATGAGTTCCTAATGGTAGAGTACCTGGCCTTATTCATCTTTCTTTCCCCAGAACCTGGCAGCCAGGAACTATAAGTGCTCAATAAATAATTTTTAGTTGAATCAGTTTAGTTGTTTTTTTTAATGCAGTGAGCTTTCAGGCTCTATTGTACAATACATTCTAATGCAAAGAGGGGGACACCCATAAGCCTTTCACGGGTGTCAAATGGCCCATCTTAGGTAAGAAGGGGCTGTGCTGGCACTCATGACCCAGGACGACTGCATTGGAAAATGCAAAAAAACACTCCAGGCCACCTTAGTCTGCTCTCGCTCCAACGTAGGATAAAGCCAGAACAAATGGTTCAACTAGAAGCAACTGTGATTTCTTATTTCATCTAATTCCCTTAGTCTTCTACATTTACTAGGTTCAAGGAATAGAATAGTGTGAAGATACCTGACACAATTTCTCTAAAGAGGTAGCTGGCACCATCGTTGGGAAAATTTAGTTAAGAAAATAATTGTATGTGTTGTATGGTACATCTTCCAGCAGCTTACTCAACAGCTGAGGTAATAAGTACTACCCATCCATTCTCTGCTAACCCTATTCAACTCTATCTAAATTACTTAAATTGATAGTTAATTTTAATTTATTTAGCAAACAAGAGAAGTTTAACTATTGTGTATTGCGCACATACTGTAAACCAACATACAGCATGTGTTAATAGATTTATACATGTTATCTTTTTAAATCTTTCCAACAGACTTGATCATTGTCAACACCTGCACATATTCCCCTGTATGTGCTTTTGAAAGACATCACAACCATTTTCAAAGGTTTTAAAATCCCCAACTTTAAAACAAAAAGAGAAAGGATATTGAATCTAAAATTTAGAAAGGTTAAGGTGGACAAGGTCACCTAGGTAACAAGAAGTGGGACTAGCATTTAAACCCCAGCCAGCCTGACTCCCGGTCTCCCTGGTTCTCAAACTTTCCTTTTTTCTCAGTTTTATTGAGATATAATTGACATAAAACATTGTATTAGTTTAAGGAATACCTAATGGTGTGATATTTGTATATATTGTAAAATGATTACAATTACTTAAGTTAACATCCGCCATCTCACATTGTTGCAATTTGCTTTTTTGTGATGAGAACTTTTTTTTTTAACATCTTTATTGGAGTATAATTGCTTTACAATGGTGCTGTATAACAAAGTGAATCAGCTATACGTATACACATATATCCCTATATCCCCTCCCTCTTGCATCTCCCTCCCACCCTCCCTATCCCACCCCTCTAGGTGGTCACAAAGCACCGAGCTGATCTCCCTGTGCTATGCGGCTGCTTCCCACTAGCTATCTAATTTACATTTGGTAGTGTATATATGTCCATGCCACTCTCTCTCTTCGTCCCAGCTTACCCTTCCCCCTCCCCTTGTCCTCAAGTCCATTCTCTACATCTGTGTCTTCATTCCTGTCCTGACCCTAGGTTCTTCAGAACAGTTTTTGTTTGTTTGTTTGTTTTAGATTCCATATATATGTGTTAGCATACGGTATTTGTTTTTCTCTTTCTGACTTCCTTCACTCTGTATGACAGTCTCTAGGTCCATCAAGTATACAATATAGTATCATTAACTATAGTAACAATGCCATACATAATATCCTTGGGACTTATTTATTTTATAACTGGAAGTTTTTTCCCTTTTGACCACTCTCCGCCCCACCCTGCAACCCCTGCCACTGGCAGCCACCAATCTCTTCTCTGTTTCTATGAGTTTGGTTTTTGTGCATTTGAATCACCTCAGGATCTTGTGAAAATACATATTTTGACTCAGTAGTGCTATGTGTCTAAGGTGAGGCCTGAGATTCCAGGGACCATATCTTGAGTATAGATACTAAACCACTATGGTTCTAAACCACTACACGGGACTTGAGCATAGAAAATTCAATCTGTGCCAATGAATGTAACAGATGTTTGATTGTTAGCTCTGCAGGTTCTGGACCCAGGTCCAGTTTATAGATGAAATTTTTCCTTGGCCTGACATTGTACATTTTATTCCCTGAATTTTCAGATTTTTAAAACAAAATTTAGGTCTGTTTTAAGCATTAAACTCTCAGCAAAATATGATCCACATCATATTCTTCCCCTCTCCTGGAAAATAATGTCCACATACAAGACAAGTTGGAGAATTAAAAAAAAGGTGATCAGACAAGCAATTCCACTACTGGTTATATAGCCAAAGAAGAAGAAAACATGAATTCCAGAAGATACATGCACGCCAGTGTTCATAGCAGCATTATTTATGATAGACAAGATATGGAAGCAATCTAAGTGTCCATCAACAGATGAATGGATAAAGATTTTATATATATATATATATACACACACACATATATATGTGTGTATATATATATGTATATGTATATACATATACATATATATATAATGGAATATTACTCAGCCATAAAAAAGGATGAAATTCTGGAAATTCTGCCATTTGCAACAATGTGGATGGACCTAGAGAGCACTATTTTTAGTGAAATAAGTCAGACAGAGAAAACAAATATTCTGTTATCACTTATATGTGGAATCTAAAAAATAAAACAGTGACATGTATATAAAAAAAACAGAAACAGACTCACAGATATAGAAAACAAACTAGTGGAAAGTAGCTGGACCAACCGGAGCCCTGCAGGAACCGAATCGGCAGCTGGCAGTGGATCCTCTCTAGAACCATGCTATCGAGAGATTATGAATTCTGTCCAGTCAATGCCATGGATAAGCATCCCCATGGTCTCAGTGTTCCGGCTAGGGTATTGCTGAGGGAATAAGAATCTTATCAATCTTCTTTAAAGAACCAACTTCTGCAGAGGGCAGACAGCAGAAACAAGAAATACAATCCTTCAGCATGTGGAGCAAAAACCACATTCACAGAAAGATAGACAAGATGAAAAGGCAGAGGGCTATGTACCAATGAAGGAACAAGATAAAACCCCAGAAAAACAACTAAATGAAGTGGAGATAGGCAACCTTACAGAAAAAGAATTCAGAACAATGATAGTGAAGATGATCCAGGACCTCAGAAAAAGAATGGAGGCAAAGATCGAGAAGATGCAAGAAACGTTTTAACAAAGACCTAGAAGAATTAAAGAACAAACAAACAGAGATGAACAATACAATAACTGAAATGAAAACTACACTAAAAGGAATCAATAGCAGAATAACTGGGGCAGAAGAACGGATATATGACTGGAAGACAGAATGGTGGAATTCACTGCTGTGGAACAGAATAAAGAAAAAAGAATAAAAAGAAATGAAGACACCCTAAGAGACCTCTGGGACAACATTAAATGCAACAACATTCTCATTATAGGGGTCCCAGAAGGAGAAGAGAGAGAGAAAGGACCAGAGAAAATATTTGAAGAGATTATAGTCGAAAACTTCCCTAACATGGGAAAGGAAATAGCCACCCAAGTCCAGGAAGCACACAGAGTCCCACACAGGATAAACCTGAGGAGAAACACGCCGAGACACACAGTAATCAAATTAACAAAAATTAAAGACAAAGAAAAATTATTGAAAGCAGCAAGGGAAAAATGACAAATAACATACAAGGGAACTCCCATAAGGTTAACAGCTGATTTCTCAGGAGAAACTCTAAAAGCCAGAAGGGAGTGGCATGATATACTTAAAGTGATGAAAGGGAAGAACCTACAATCAAGATTACTCTAACTGGCAAGGATCTCATTCAGATTCAATGGAGAAATCAAAAGCTGAGAGAATTTGGCACCACCAAACCAGCTCTACAACAAGTGCTAAAGGAACTTCTCTAAATGGGAAACACAAGACAAGAAAAGGACCTACAAAAACAAACCCAAAACAATTAAGAAAATGGTCATAGGAACAAACGTATCGATAATTACCTTAAACGTGAATGGATTAAATGCTCCAACCAAAAGACACAGGTTTGCTGAATGGATACAAAAACAAGACCCATATATATGCTGTCTACAAGAGACCCACTTCATATCTAGGGACACATTCAGACTGAAAGTGAGGGGATGGAAAAAGGTAGTCAATAAAATTTGTATGGAGACACAAAAGACCCCGAATAGCCAAAGCAGTCTTGAAGGAAAAAAACGGAACTGGAGGAACCAGACTCCCTGACTTCAGACTATACTATAAAGCTACAGTAGGGCTTCCCTGGTGACGCAGTCGTTAAGAGTCCACCTGCCAATGCAGGGAACTAGGGTTCGAGCCCTGGTCTGGGAGGATCCCACATGCCACGGAGCAACTAGGCCCCTGTGCCACACTACTGAGCCTGCACTCTGGAGCCCGTGAGCCACAACTGCCGAAACCCGTGGGCCTAGAACCCGTCCTCTGCAACGAGAAGCCACCACAATGAGAAGCCCGCGCACTGCAATCAAGAGTAGCCCTTGTTCGCCCCGAGTAGAGAGAGCCTGCGCACAGCATGAAGACTCAACGCAGCCAAAAATAAACAAAAATAAAGAAATTTATTTTAAAAAAAAGAAAAAAAAAGCTACAGTAATCAAGACAATATGGTACTGGCACAAAAACAGAAACATAGATCAATGGAACAAGATAGAAAGCCCAGAGATAAACCCACGCACCTGTGGTCAACTAATCTATGACAAAGGTGGCAAGGATATACAATGGAGAAAAGACAGTCTCCTCAATAAGTGGTGCTGGGAAAACTGGACAGCTATATGTAAAAGAATGAAATTAGAACACTCCTTAACACCATACACACAAATAAACTCAAAATGGATTAGAGACCTAAATGTAAGACCAGACACTATAAAACTCTTAGAGGAAAACGTAGGAAGAACACTCTTTGAAATAAATCACAGCAAGATCTTTTTTGATCCACCTCCTAGAGTAATGGAAATAAAAACAAAAATAAGCAAATGGGACCTAATGAAACTTAAAAGCTTTTGCACAGCAAAGGAAACCATAAACAAGGCAAAAAGACAACCCTCAGAATGGGAGAAAATATTTGCAAATGAATCAATGGACAAAGGATTAATCTCCAAAATATATAAACAGACCATACAGCTCAATACTAAAAAAACAGACAACCCAATCCAAAAATGGACAGAAGACCTAAATAAACATTTCTCCAAAGAAGACATACAGATGGCCAAGAAGCAAATGAAAAGCTGCTCAACATCACTAATTATTTGAGAAATGCAAATCAAAACTACAATGAGGTATCACCTCACACCAGTTACAATGGGCATCATCAGAAAATCTACAAACAACAAATGCTGGAGAGGGTGTGGAGAAAAGGGAACCCTCTTGCACTGTTGGTGGGAATGTAAATTGATATGGAGAACAGTATGGAGGTTCCTTTAAAAACTAAAAATAGAATTACCATATGACCCAGCAATCCCACTACTGGGCATATACCCAGAGAAAACCATAATTCAAAAAGACACATGCACCCCAATGTTCATTGCAGCACTATTTACAATAGCCAGGTCATGGAAGCAACCTACATGCCCATCGACAGATGAATGGATAAAGAAGATGTGTTACATATATGCAATGGAATATTACTCAGCCATAAAAAGGAACGAAATTGGGTCATTTGTAGAGACGTGGATGGATCTAGAGACTGTCATACAGAGTGAAGTAAGTCAGAAAGAGAAAAACAAATATCGTATATTAACGCATATATGTGGAACCTAGAAAAATGGTACAGATGAACTGGTTTGCAGGGCAGAAATAGAGACACAGATGTAGAGAACAAACGTATGGACACAAAGTGGGGAAAGTGGTGGGGTGCTGGGGGTGGTGGTTGGATGAATTGGGAGATTGGGATTGACATGTATACACTGATGTGTATAAAATTGATGACTAATAAGAACCTACTGTATATATAAAAAAAGAAAACAAACTAGTGGATACCAGTGTGGAGAAGGAAGAGGGAAAGGGTAAGATAGGGATATGGAATTAAGAGATACAAATTACTATGTTTAAAACAGATAAGCAACAAGGATATATTGCACGACACAAGGGTTTATAGCCATTATTCTGTAATAACTTAAAAGGAATATAATCTATAAAAATACTGAATCACTATGCTGTACACCTGAAACTCATATAATGCTGTAAATCAACTATATTTAATTAAAAAAAAAACTCCAATAGAAAAGATGATCAGAGGGTCAGAGAACCAGCAGAGAGCTATGTCACTAAACTGATGTTTCCAAGATTTAACAAGGACAAGTAAGGCAAATGCACCCCCCCCTCTCCAGTTTTCTTCTTGCAGTTACTCCAAATTGCCTGCCTCTTTCATACCTCAGTGCCCTTTTATCTGTTCCGTTTTTGGTGTACTTTTTCCTCACATCACACAGCGGGTTTCATCTTTCAGTTTTCGGCTCAAATGTCACCCCCTAAGAAATGACCATCTTACCTAAAATAGATCCCCCATTTTTATTTCACCTCTCAAGCTACCCCATAACCTCCATAAACGTAGGAGCTCACTTCTTCCTTATTCACCAATTTCAATCACTGTCAGTGATTAGTGAACGCATGACTCGTGGTACAGAGCCATACATCATAAATATTTGTTAAATGCATAAATTAAAGCTGAGCAGGAGGAGACTAAGAAAATGTCAATGATTTGATAATTAGTAAATTATTAATGCCCCTAGATAAAGAATGTTTTAAGTCAGGTGGTGGAAGTTAAAGAACACTTTGAAGGAAATTAAGTCTACTCTTTGAAGACTGGCCATGACAGGAAAAAACCTTATTAGGAAAGAGGCTGGAAGCAGGTGAGTTGGAGGTTTATTTTAGGGTCTTATATATTTGAATGTTTCAGTGAAGAAAAGAGAAAGAGTCGCCTGCATGAGCTAAGTTAAAAATGCAACAGACAAAAGAGTTAAGCTATCAAATTAATAGCAAAACTGAACTCCAGTAATTTAAATGAAAACCCAAACCCATAATGCAAGAAGACCACCAATCACATAGATAGAATGCTGATTCACAAACTGAAAAATCACAAATTCTGATACATAGTCATTTAAAGATCTTTAAGCATATAAGCTCTTCATTCAATGAACCTATACTATTACCAAGCTATAATTCGCATTCTCTTTTCGTTGTTGTTGTTCTTGGATCTTTCTTTTAAGGCTCACGTATTACCACATCAGAATCAGAATAAGAGGTAATTGTATGTTTGAGAGGGGTTCTTAAAAGAGAGACACTGGGTCTCTGTGTCTTTAATACCTACTTCACTGACAGCCTGATGGGAAATGGTGTGAAAACCAAAATCTGTCTGCACTAACTAAGGAGTGTAGCATTTGTACTGATGATTATCCCTCTACATGAGCTTTTGAAAGCTACTGCAAGCATTTTTCAAGGGGAATCACCTGACTTCAAAGCACAATGAATATATTTCTTTGTGAAAAAAAGGAAAAAGCAATTCAGTCCCACTGAAATTTGAACAGAGTAGAAAAAAATTAAAAGAATATTTCAAAATGCATTCTACTCTGTAATTTAGTTACTAGACATTATATATTTTTATTTATTATATATTAATTAAGATGTTCATACTACCTATTTCCAAAAATATTTGAAGTGCCTTCTGGATTAAAATAAGTTTGAACACTTACAAAATAAAACAGAACAGATTCCATCTTAAGATAACATAATTTTAAAAAATACATAGCAGTTTTGAATTATTACTCATTTATAATTAAATATGTTATGTTTCTTCCTCCATATAAATGATAGACACCTTGAAATAAAAGATTAGACTCTCCAAGATTATATTCTATGCATGTGGTCCCCCAAAGTAGATTCTGCAATGTATTTAATTATTGTAAAATTCATTAAAAATCAAAATTGAGGACGATAAAATTAGTAATGGATTCAATAGTCAAAAGGCCATATCAATATTAACTATAGCTAAATTTTACAGATTGAAGTTCTAAGGTACTCTTCTGAGTTACATGTATTAACTCATTTAATTTTTATGACAATACGCTGTGAGTACTAATTTTATTCCCGTTTAACAGATAAGAAAAATGGGATTAAAAACAGTTAAATAACTTCTAGTTTACATGGTTAAGAAGTGAAGAAGCTAGAAATTGAAAACGAGGTGCTCAGGCTTCAGAGCCCACATGAGTAACTATGTATGGACGAAGTTTGCAATCCACATGGAGCCAGCATGGCATAAATAAACATGAGCTTTTTATTCTCCTCAAAGCTCTATGAGATATGTGATATTATCCCATCTTACAAATGAAGAAATTGGGACTTAGAGTCAAGTTCAATACAATCTATGAGCATTGACAATCTCTCAAAGGCTCAATTTCCTCATTTGTAAAATGGGTTCATATCAAGTACCTCTTAGAGTTTGGAGGGAGAATTAAAAGAAAGCATATATGTAAAGAGTTTAGCAAGTAACAGATTCTACATACATGGCCTTTTATTGAAGGTGTTATCTAAATGTCTCCCCAGGAAGGTCTTTCTCAAGGACCTGGGAGCCATCCCTTTGAAATGTAATCATAAAGAAAGACAAAGGCCCTATCTCCCAGCCTCTATGGGAGGGTAAGAGCATAACGTGCATAAGTGCCAATTAGGAAACACAGATGGCTAAAGAACATTGAACAACCTCCCCAAAAAGTCCTCTAGTACTTTTCCACTAATTAAACTCAGGGCTTAAAAACTCTCCCACCTTTTCTTTCAATGAAGTTATGCTCAACCTCTTTCCTCTACGGCAAAAGTCTTGAATAAAATCTTCCTTGCCTGTTTAAAATCAATCAATCAAACAAAGTGTTTTCCACAATTAAATAACAGTCTACACTGAAAGCATTTAGTCTAAATCTACTTTATCAATATAATGATTTTGTGTAAAGGGGATACTGCAGATAGATATATGTTTGTGTGTGTGTAGTGGATTTAAATTAAATTATTGCCCCATTCCATGATTCTTCATTGGAGAGTTGGGATTTTCATACTTTAACAACAATAAGGAAAGATTATGCAAAATGTGATTAATATCTATGTGCCAGTTTTATGACCAAGAGAAGGTCAGCAGCTCCTTTTTAGCAGCTAAATTCCATGAAAAATGCATTATTGCAGACACACTATCCAAGAATGAGATACAACAGATGATTATTTTGAAAATGACAGCATTAAACTACACTCGACTTCTCTTTAAATTTTCACCAGTTTCATTAACTATAAAATGACTTGTGCTTTGACTCTGGCACTCTCATCTCAAGCTCATTAATATACTGCTTTTATTTCTTGTAAAATTCATGTCAAACTGATTAAACTAGGACATAAGATCAACAGTGCAGAATAGAATTGACGTCATTTTGTCAGATGATCTCCTTGCCTGGAATGAGAAAACAGCCTGAGCCATGTATTCCAAATTTGGGATGTGTTTCGTTAGCCAGCCTAAGGACCACACAATAATATACATATTCTATTTAACAAGTTTACATTTTTCATTGGCTAAACTCTATTTAGAATAAGTAGTTGTTTCTGCCAGTCTTCTTGTTTCTCCTTTCCCATCTGCCATTTCTGTTATTAAAAATAAGTGAAAATAGATAAAGCTATCATTTGTGCTTATTGCAGCTCTTCTCCTCATTCTGGAAATGCTGTGTTAAACTTCTAATTTTCCTTTGGCTTGCTTTATTTTAATAATACACTGAGAATTCTAAGTTCTTATGGCAAATACTATTTTTCCCATGATGAGTCATCAGGTGGGTGTTATTCAAATGAGCACATCAATGTACAAAAGTTACCAAATACAAGTATATTCTTAAACATTTAATAAGATTTTTTTTTGAAGACCTGTTGAATGGGGGCCTTTCCAAGAGTCTCTGTAGGTCTCAGTAAATATACTCAAAGATAGAAGACTTGGCGGAAGTGAGATCTTGACCTGTGATTCTTTAAGATGTGGTACACTTAGCATCTAAAGGATATAGAGATCTTTAACAGCCACCACCACAGACTAAGAAGATGTGGCTTGAGGCCAGGGCAGAGGTATAGCTAGGTTTTAGGATCCCCAAAGTTGTACAGTTTTATACATAATTGCTAGACTCCTTCTAGGGTGTTGGAAAAGGTCCAATAAAAGTGAGAGGCCTTAGTGGAAGTTTCATTAGTTTCACTGTGAATATTAGGTGGGCAAGAGTAGGGGAAGGGGATGGTAATTGTGACAAAACTATATAAATTAATATCCCAAATTATGATTCCTAGTTTTTAAATATTCCCATCACCTCATGCTCAAAATTAAAACTATCAGAGGGCAGACAGCAGAAGCAAGAAGAACTACAATCCTGCAGTCTGTGAAACAAAAACCACGTTCACAGAAAGATAGAAAAGATGAAAAGGCAGAGGACTATGTATCAGATGAAGGAAAAGATAAAACCCCAGAAAACCAACTAAATGAAGTGGAGATAGGCAACCTTCTGGGAAAAAAATTCAGAATAATGATAATGAAGATGATCCAGGACCTTGGAAAAGAAGGGACACAAAGATCAAGAAGATGCAAGAAATGTTTAACAAAGACCTAGAAGAATTAAAGAACAAACAAACAGAGATGAAAAACACAATAACTGAAATGAAAACTACACTAGAAGGAATCAATAGCAGAATAACTGAGTCAGAAGAACGGATAAGTGACCTGGAAGACAGAACGGTGAAATTCACGGCTCCAGAACAGAATAAAGAAAAAGGAATGAAAAGATATGAAGAGAGCCTAAGAGACCTCTGGGACAACATTAAACGCAACAACACTTGCATTATAGGGGTCCCAGACGGAGAAGAGAGAGAGAAAGGACCCGAGAAAATATTTGAAGAGATTATAGTTGAAAACTTCCCTAACATGGGAAAGGAAATAGCCACCCAAGTCCAGGAAGTGCAGAGAGTCCCATACAGGAAAAACCCAAGCAGAAACACACCGAGACAGAAAGTAATCAAACTGGCAAAAATTAAAGACAAAGAAAAATTATTGAAAGCAGCAAGGGAAAAATGACAAATAACATACAAGGGAACTCCCATAAGGTAAACAGCTGATTTCTCAGGAGAAACTCAAAAAGCCAGAAGGGAGTGGCATGATATACTTAAAGTGATGAAAGGGAAGAACCTACAACCAAGATTACTCTACCCGGCAAGGATCTCATTCAGATTCGATGGAGAAATCAAAAGCTTTACAGACAAACAAAAGCTAAGAGAATAGGGCACCACCAAACCAGCTCTACAACAAATGCTAAAGGAACTTCTCTAAGTGGGAAACACAAGAGAAGAAAAGGACCTACAAAAACAAACCCAAAACAATTAAGAAAATGGTCATAGGAACACACATATTGATAATTACCTTAAACGTGAATGGATTAAATGCTCCGACCAAAAGACACAGGCTTGCTGAATGGATACAAAAACAAGACCCATATATATGCTGTCTACAAGAGACCCACTTCAGACCTAGGGACACATTCAGACTGAAAGTGAGGGGATGGAAAAAGATATTCCATGCAAATGGAAATCAAAACAAAGCTAGAGTAGCAATACTCATATCAGATAAAATAGACTTTAAAATAAAGAATGTTACAAGAGACAAGGAAAGACACTACATAATGATCAAGGGATCAATCCAAGTAGAAGATATGACAATTACAAATATATATGTACCCAACATAGGAGCACCTCAATACATAAGGCAACTGCAAACAGCTATAAAAGAGGAAATCGACAGTAACACAATAAGAGTGGGGGACCTCTAACACCTCACTTACACCAATGGACAGATCATCCAAAATGAAAATAAATAAATGACACAATAGACCAGATAGATTTAATTGATATTTATAGGACATTCCATCCAAAAACAGCAGGTTACACTTTCTTCTCAAGTGCACACGGAACATTCTCCAGGATAGATCACATCTTGGGTCTCAAATCAAGCCTCAGTAAATTTAAGAAAATTGAAATTATATCAAGCATCTTTTCTGACCACAACGCTATGAGATTAGAAATGAATTACAGGAAAAAAAACCGGAAAAAACACAAACACATGGAGGCTAAACAATACGTTACTAAATAACCAAGAGATCCCTGAAGAAATCAAAGAGGAGATCAAAAAATACCTAGAGACAAATGACAATGAAAACACGATGATCCAAAACCTATGGGATGCAGCAAAAGCAGTTCTAAGAGGGAAGTTTATAGCTATACAAGCCTAGCTCAAGAAACAAGAAAAATCTCAAGTAAACAATCTAGCCTTACACCTAAAGGAACTAGAGAAAGAAGAACAGACAAAACCCAAAGTTAGCAGAAGGAAAGAAATCATAAAGATCAGAGCGGAAATAAATGAAATAGAAACAAAGAAAATAATAGCAAACATCAATAAAACTAAAAGCTGGTTCTTTGAGGAGATAAACAAAATTGATAAACCATTAGCCAGACTCATCAAGAAAAAGAGGGAGAGGACTCAAATCAATAAAATTAGAAATGAAAAAGGAGAAGTTACAGCGGACAATGCAGAAATACAAAGCATCCTAAGAGACTACTACAAGCAACTCTATGCCAGTAAAATGGACAACCTGGAAGAAATGGACAAATTCTTAGAAAGGTATAACCTTCCAAGACTGAACCAGGAAGAAATAGAAAATATGAACAGACGAATCACAAGCAATGAAATTGAAACTGTGATTAAAAATCTTCCAATAAACAGAAGTCCAGGACCAGATGGCTTCACAGGTGAATTCTATCAAACATTTAGAGAAGAGCTAACACCCAACCTTCTCAAACTCTTCCAAAAACTTGCAGAGGAAGGAACACTCCCAAACTCATTCTATGAGGCCACCATCACCCTGATACCAAAACCAGACAAAGATACTACAATAAAAGAAAATTACAGGCCAATATCACTGATGAATATAGATGCAAAAATCCTCAACAAAATACTAGCAAACAGAATCCAACAGCACATTTAAAGGATCATACACCATGATCAAGAGGGATTTATCCCAGGGATGCAAGGATTCATCAATATACGCAAATCAACCAATGTGATACATCATATTAACAAATTGAAGAATAGAAACCATATGATCATCTCAATAGATGCAGAAAAAGCTTTTGACAAAATTCAACACCCATTTATGATAAAAACTCTCCAGAAAGTGGGCATAGAGGGAACCTACCTCAACATAATAAAGGGCATATATGACAAACCCACAACAAACATCATTCTCAATGGTGAAAATCTGAAAGCATTTCCTCTAAGATCAGGAACAAGACAAGGATGTCCACTCTCACCACTATTATTCAACATAGTTTTGGAAGTCCTAGCCACAGCAATCAGAGAAGAAAAAGAAATAAAAGGAATACAAATTGGAAAAGAAGAAGTAATAGAGTCACTGTTTACAGATGACATGATACTATACATAGAGAATCCTAAAGATGCCACCAGATAACTACCAGAGCTGATCAATGAATTTGGTAAAGTTGCAGGATACAAAATTAATGCACAGAAATCTCTTGCATTCCTATACACTAATGATGAGCAATCTGAAAGAGAAATTAAGGAAACACTCCCATTTACCATTGCAACAAAAAGAATAAAATACCTAGGGATAAACCTACCTAGGGAGACAAAAGACCTGTATGCAGAAAACTATAATACACTGTTGAAAGAAATTAAAGATGATACAAACAGATGGAGAGATATACCATGTTCTTGGATTGGAAGAATTAATATTGTGAAAATGACTATACTACCCAAAGCAATCTACAGATTCAATGCAATCCTTATCAAATTACCAGTGGCAATTTTTACCGAACTAGAACAAAAAATCTTAAAATATGTATGGAAACACAAAAGACTCCGAATAGCCAAAGCAGTCTTGAGGGAAAAAAACGAAGCTGGAGGCATCAGACTCCCTGACTTCAGACTATACTGCAAAGCTACAGCAATCAAGGCTATATGGTACTGGCACAAAAACAGAAATATAGATCAATGGAACAGATCAGAAAGCTCAGAGATAAACCCACGTACCTACGGTCAACTAATCTATGACAAAGGAGGCAAGGATATACAATGGAGAAAAGACAGTCTCTTCAATAAGTGGTACTGGGAACACTGGACAGCTACATGTAAAAGAATGACATTTGAACACTCCTTAACACCATACACAAAAATAAACTCAAAATGGATTAGAGGCCTAAATGTAAGACCGGACACTATAAAACTCTTAGAGGAAAACATAGGAAGAACACTCTTTGACATAAATCACAGCAAGAATTTTTTTGATCCACCTCCTAGAGTAATGGAAATAAAAACAAAAATAAACAAGTGGGACCTAATGAAACTTAAAAGCTTTTGTAAAGCAAAGGAAATTACAAACAAGATGAAAAGACAACCCTCAGAATGGGAAAAATATTTGCAAATGAATCAATGGACAAAGGATTAATCTCCAAAATATATAAACAGCTCATGCAGCTCAATATTAAAAAAACAAACAACCCAATCCAAAACTGGGCAGAAAACCTAAATAGACATTTCTCCAAAGAGGACCTACAGTGGCCAAGAAGCACATGAAAAGCTGCTCAACATCACTAATTATTAGAGAAATGGAAATCAAAACTACAATGAGGTATCACCTCACAGAAGTTTAGAATGGGCATCATCAGAAAATCTACAAACAATAAATGCTGGAGAGGGTGTGGAGAAAAGGGAACCCTCGTGCACAGTTGGTGGGAATGTAAATTGATAGAGCCACTATGGAGAACAGTATGGAGGTTCCTTAAAAAACTAAAACTAGAATTACCATATGACCCCACAATCCCACTACTGGGCATATACCCAGAGAAAACCATAATTCAGAAAGACACATGCACCCCAATGTTCATTGCAACACTATTTACAATAGCCAGGTCATGGAAGCAACCTAAATGCTCATCGACAGACGAATGGATAAAGAAGTCGTGGTATATATAAAAAATGGAATATTACTCAGCCATAAAAAGGAACGAAACTGGGTCATTTTTAGAGACGTGGATGAATCTAGAGACTGTCATACAGAGTGAAGTAAGTTCGAAAAACAAATATCGTATATTAACGCATGTATGTGGAACCAAAAAAATGGTACAGATGAACCAGTTTGCAGGGCAGAAATAGAGACACAGATGTAGAGAACAAATGTATGGTCACCAAGGGGGGAAAGCAGCAGTGGGTGGTGGTGGTGGTGTGATGAATTGGGAGATTGGGATTGACATGTATACACTGATGTGTATAAAATTGATGACTAATAAGGACCTGCTGTATAAAAAATAAAATAAAATTCAAAAAAAAATTAAAACTGTCTAAATCTTGGTAAAGATTAAAATTTTGGATCCCAATATCTTCATATATTCACTAGGACTCAAGCCTCTGAATGCAGTACAATGATTTCATATAGGTAGGTATGTATGTATGCATTTATTCATATATACATACATACCAACAGTGCTAACATTAAGCACTTAGTAGTTTCAAGGCTCTGTCAAAGACCCTACCAAATTATTTCATCTAATTCTCTCAGCAATAGGTGAAGAAACATGATTTTTAAAAAAATTTTATTGTTGAGATATTAAGACAAACAATTTAGTTAATTTGCCTATGGTCACCAGTGATTCAATAGTAAACACTCTCTGTCTAATGTCAAAGTCTATGGCCATCCCTTCTCTGACCCAAAAGGCAATACTGTTTCTGTAGTACAGAGTGAATAAGGAAACTAAAAGCAGACCTTGATAGACACTCTTAGTTGTGTGGAAAGCTCAAAACATGCGTAATAGTAGTGAACATTTTAAGACTTTTAGAACAAAATCGATTCCATTAACAGCTGTCTATTTACCAAACAATGTATCTTAAAAGATACCCCATCTCACCCCAAACTGGGTTGTAACCTTGGAAACCAAGGGCTATGGATTTAAACAAGTGAGATGATAAACTATCAAATATTCCCTAAGAGATAATTCTTAGGTAGAAAGTAGATTATTTGTCAGACTGAACAACTCATACATGGAATTTAAATGAATTCTCACAGACTGGGTTGTAAGATCAGCTTCACTAACAATTCATTTTCAAGGACTTTCAGAAGTGTTCAGAGTCCATCAAGGCCCAAGTACTTGAGACTGGGTCTTCACGGGGTTCATACACTGATCATCATGCCCATAGCAGAAGTACCAGGGAGATCCATTACTGGTTAGATCCAACCTAGAATCCTGCACGCTGCCACAGGGGCAGACCAGGTAGAGGATTGAGGGCTCTATGTATATGTAAACAAGGATCAAAATGGGCACAAAAAAATAGTGGAAAAGATCTTCTTTCTCTCCCAGAATAGACCCAGACATTTCCCAAAGACCCCTTGGTGTTCTAGTTTACCAGAGAATAGAGGTGTCTTGGAGAGAAAGGTGTGTGTGTAGGAACTAGAACAAGGTTCAGACATGCTGTTAGAGTTCTAGGAAAATATATGCCCAGATGAGTTAAAATCTGGGTATTAGTATGAAACATTTTTTATCAGAATGGTATTTTTTAAAATAAAAATTTAAGTACTTTTCATCTATCAGATTATGGTGTAGTCAGAATAAATATGCTCTCAGTATTATTTCTGTAATTTGTACATAGCTTTTACATAAAGCACATTGTAGAGCATTTCTTTGTTTCTTTGTTTTAACTCTCACTGGAATTCCTTGAGGGCAGTGATCACAATTCCTTCTTACTTATAGCCCTTATGTGCTTCACACATAAACTTTCAGTGTGTACTTGTTGAGTTGCAGATAAGAAACTGAGGCACAGTGAGATTTAAGTAATTTATTTGGGACAGAAAATTAGAGCTTTTTAGAACAAAGCTTATGACCTCTTGGCCTGGGCTCTTCTAATAACCTGCAGAAAGAGCTGGGTGTCCTCTGGGGGTAGTCTGATATCACTGAGAAGTGCTGAAGTTCTCTGAGGCATCTAGCATTATCAAATGTGGAAAAACTATGTGTAGTATTCTATATAATTTGTTTTGCTGCAAAACCTACAACTTTCTGTATGTATGCTTAATCTATAGTTGGTTTTGTATCATTTGAGTGGATTTGTTCATTGGCTTTTATTCTTCCTGGATTACTCCATTTTATTAACTGCATTTTCCAGGCTCTGATCCCTTACAATCTGCCCCCAATTCATTAATGGCAATGTGGCACAGTATATATGCCCCATCTGCGGGCCCATATTTGTCGACCTAATGGAGTGGCTCATTAGAACTGTTGATTTTCCTTAATATTCACAACTGAATCTGATGAAGGCAAATAATGCTAAATTGTCCATTTCCCCAGGCTGAGTCAATAGCGCTGCTGCCATATTACAGGCTCTGGGCTCATAACTCTATCATAGTGCTTTCCAAGTCATATTACAATATGTCTGAATATAAAAGCTATGATTCCTCTGCTGAAATATAAGCCTTCTTGAGGTAAAAGACCAAGTCTTGTTTACCTTATTATTCCTAAGCCCTAGCCTAATGCCCAGCCCATAATATGTATTCAATACATGTTTGTTGAGAAAAATTAATATTTTACTATTTTGTTCATTTGCATGGTGTCATTCAATACAAAAGCCTCCTGTAATCTTATGAATGATTTTATTTATAAAAGAACTTGTGATGTTTTTTCCATTCTGGGTATGTCACTCAATGTGCCTGCCTATACCTTCAAGCCTAAATTTTGTAAAGCATATATTTCCCAGTATAAAATGTCACCATAAATAAACTTTAATCACAGCACACCTCCACTCTGCTTTTATCCCCCTTTCCAGCCTCCCATTCAGATAAATCAGAATATCATGAGAGGGCATAGGGAGATGTTATCTTGGGATCAGAAATATTGCCTGGCAGGAGTAGGCCCAAGGAAGTACTCCATAAACTAATATCATTCCTGGTCAATTAGTTCAGTCTACTGGAGCCTCTTCTCTAATGGAGTAAATTTCCATAAGAGATCTACAAGACTCTCAAGAATTTTATATGAGCAGACAATATACCAGCTTGGACTAAAAGGAACAGAGAGAAGACAAAATGAAAGAGGCTCCCAAAATTCTAAGGCAAGAAAGAAGCTGATACTCAGCTGCAACCACTGCTACCTTTCATGATAAAAGAAGGATAATTCTGGGACTGGGCCTTGGGTGCAGAATGTGGAGCCTGGAGCCACTGAGCATTATTCCCAGGCTTTAAAACCTAATGGAACTTGCCTGGTTGTTTTTCTAAATTCCTTAGAGCCAGTGACTCCTTGTTTCTTTCCATTTTCTCTCTTTTTGAATGACAATATCTATTACTGTTTTCCTACGCATGTCCCACCATTTCATTTTGGGAGCAGATAACTTGTTTTGTAGTTTCACGCGTTTACAGATAGAATTTCTTACCAAAGATGGATCATACCCAGAACTCACACATAAGTAATTTTGATGATTTAGATGATGAACTTTTGAGCTGATGAGACCCAGATGAAATTTTGGACTTGAGTTGATGCTGAAATGGGTTGAGACATTCGGAGACCTTGAGATGGGTATTTTACATCTGTAATGAATGTGAATCTTTGTGGACAAGAGGGCAGACTATGGTAGACAGTAAGATGCTCTGCCTCAAAGATGTCCATGTTCTAATTCCCAGAACCTATGAATATGTTACTTTATATGGCAAAAGGAAATTGTAAATGTAATTAAGTTAAGGAAATCTTGAAGTGGGAGATTATTCTGGATTATTCAGTGGGTCCTTATAAGAGGGAGGCAGGAAGGTCAGAATCAGAGTGATAAAGCATGAGAAAGTCTCAATTAGCCATTGTTGCTTTGAAGGTAGAAGGTGGTTATTAACCAAGGGATGTGGGTGGCAGCTAGAAGCTGGAAAAGACAAGGACACACATTGTCCTCTAGAACCTTGAGAAGGAACATAATCCCAACAACACCTTGACTTTAGCCTTTAAGACCCAATTTCAGACTTCAGACCTCCAGAACTGTAAGATAATAAACTTGTATTGTTTTAAGCCACCAATTTTTTGGTAATTTGTTACAGGAGCAATAGAAAACTAACATAGGTAGAAACCAGCAGTGGAGAAAGAACCCTAGAAGCTTGTTTTCCAGATTTCTGAATGGACAAGAGAAATGGGAGTGACAGGCAAAGAAAAACACACTCATCATGAGGCAGTGGTACATTTGTTTCAACTTTTGTTTAATGAAACATGGTGATGTCAATGGCCATGAGGAATGTTGGGCATTATCTGAAGTATAGTAGTTAAGACTGTGAGCTTTGGAGTAAGATAGTGCTGACTGTCAATTCCAGCTTAGCCACACTTTTTTCCTTTTGGTAGCCTAAGTTTGCTCATTTGGAAAATGGGGATTTGAATCTCTACTTTATAACATCAATGTGTGGATTAACTGAGAAAATTATGCAAATAATTTACCATGTGCCTGGCTCGTAGAAAGCCCTATTTGAATCATCCTTTTAATTTAATCATTCAGCAAGTTTACTTAGTGCGTATTATGTCCTAGGCACTGTTTTATACATGCTGAGGACAAAGCAGTGTTCAAAAGATATAAAAATCCCTGTGTTTGTGTCACTTACATTTTATTGGAGGGGTTATGTATCTAACTAGATAATAAAGTAAAAATATTTTGTATAAAAGTGCTCTGGAGAAACATAGAGAAAGGGAAATTGATGGTAGCTAGAAGCATGATTATTTGAAAATGGCAGTAACCCAGTACTAAAGGAAAAGCAGATGGTGCAGGAGAAAGAAGGCAGTAGTGTCTTTGTTTTAGGTGAGGAGGACTGGGGTCCACTGCACCAGTCTTAGGTAGCTGACACATACAGATCATCTGCAGTTAGGAGATAAGATAAAGTCTACAGAACAGAAGCAGGTGGGAAGGAGTATGTGGTCTGAGAGTGTGTGCAAGTTCTCTTCTGATGCCTTCTAGTTTCTAGGTGAATAGGTAGGTATGGCATCAGCTGAGAGTAAGAACTGGAGGGAAATGTTCAATGTTGGGAGAACGAGCCAGAAGAAGGAAAGAATCATCCAGAAAAAAAATGGAAAGTACCTAGACTAGGTAAAGAAAGGAGGATTGGTCAGGTAGCATAATTAGGCCCATTCTGTCATGAATTTAAAGGAGATTGATCAACTTGATTTTTGTTTTTCTCTATCCATTTTTTTGCTGCACAGATGGATGCGTGGAGTTAGCAGATATAAAGAATTACCCAAGGCTATACTTTAGCCAATGTAATTCAACAAAGGGAGAGATTGGTAAGAGAATTTGAGATGTATGTAAAAGAGTGATTATAATGACTGACCTTAAAAATTAAGCTGAGCACAGAGGGAAATGAAGACATACAGGGGATAAAACATTCTGAAAATGCGATAGGATCAGTGTATTGTTGTCCTGGTGAGGTCAAAGAATTGTTGGAAGTGAAACACTAGAAAGACCAAATCGAAAAGTAGGAGGAGGCACCTGGGGAGAGTTATGTTTGCATTTGAAATGCAGTTATTGATCATGACAGTCAAGAGTGTGACTCTGGCAGTGAGTAGCTGGGATGGGGGCAAATGACAAGATTATTGGAGAAGAGGTCCACGAGCTGACCGTAACGTTGGATAGATCATCCAATGGGTATTTAAAGAAGATGGAATTTGAGTCTTACTTAGAAAGGGTTTATCCATAATGGTATAGTTTTTTTGTTTTATTTGTTTGTTTTTAGTAAAGGCATTCAACCCTGTAGAGCAATATGGCTTGTCTTTGACACACTTCATTTATAATTATTACAGCCAAAGACCAAAACAGAGTTTTATATATGTATACCTTATGTTGTGGGAATGACTGCTGGATGAATACCATTAATAATAGAGGTGTCACCCCTGAATTCAAAAGCTCTTTCCAAACAATTGGATGCCCAGAGCTTTGCACAATGCCAGGAAATAAATATTTATTCAAGGAATATGTGCTACTTTAATAAAAGTGTATATGACATACCTACAGTCAAAACGTTAGCTAAATTTATCCAATGTTAACCACATCTTCAGAAAGTCATCTCTAGTACATTAATTTAACAGAAATAATTTGCATAATATAATGCACAGACTTAATTTCTCCCTGTTACTTGCATTTCGAGCAGCCGGGCTGGTTAATAATGTATTAGCTAGCTAGTGTAGCCATTAGCCAGTTGTATAATTTAAAATCATGTCTATAATTAGACATACTACATTTCAACAAGTATAAATCACTGATATTTAATTGAAGAAATGTTTCCCTTACCTTGAACAAATTTAATGGCTAATTGTTCTTCTTAAAATATGTCTGAAATCACCTGCTTTAAACCATACAATGTCTTTTAAATATGTTAAATCTTATGAAAATGAAATTATCCAAAATTTTGGAAGGATAAAAAAATATTGAATGATAAAGGAGACAATCTCATACAGCCTATTATCTTGTATTTTTGGTTGGAATTTACCAAACAGCCAATACAAACATTTTTAATAAGGTGTTACAGTTTAAGGAGAAATTCCATCTGCAAAAAAAGCACACAAAGCTTGGAACAGAAAAGAAATGAAGCCTCTGCTGCCTCCAGCTCCTTGTGGATGCCCTGTAAGCAGACTATCCTGGAGAAAAAGCCTGGTTCTGTAGGCTTTTAAGTATGTCATCCATAGGCACTCCTTGGCAGACTATGTCATTTAAGAAAATAAACAATCCCAAGCAATTCTTACTATTTGATAAATTATTTTCTCTGCCTCCCTTCCCCAAGTCATTTAATGACTTTAAAAATCTACCTCCTGTGGGACTTCCCTGGTGGCGCAGTGGTTAAGAATCCACCTGCCAATGCAGGGGACATGGGTTTGAGCCCTGGTCCAGGAAGATCCCACATGCCGCGGAGCAACTAAGCCTGTGTGCCACAACTACTGAGCCTGCGCTCTAGAGCCCGCGCTCTGCAACAAGAGAAGCCACCGCAATGAGAAGGCCGCGCACCGCAACGAAGAGTAACCCCCGCTCGCGGCAAGTAGAGAAAGCCTGCGCTCAGCAACGAAAACCCAGTGCAGCCAAAAATTAATGAATTAATTAAATCTAAAAAATAAAAAAAATAAAAATCTGCCTCCTGTCCTGCCCTCTCACTACAGGAAGCAATTTGTGTGCTTCCACTTTGTAAGGAGTTGCTCAATGTGTAAAAACATTGTGATGTTTCACATCCGCTGGTCAAATGTCACTTACTGCCTCTCCCTAAATCTGAGCAGGTCTCTCGTTTTTATTAATTCAGTCAGTAACTGAGTTCTCCGCACCAAAATCCACTTCTTTGCTGAATACTGAGACATATGCAGTGATGATGGGGTGGGGACAGAAGGATGAGGAGAAATTTTTGAAGCAAGCAAAAAGAGAGAGGGGTGAAGAAATGGGAATGCCTGTTTCTGCTGTTACAACCATTATTCCTTCCTTGCAGTGACTGTGTTAACACAGAGGTGCCCTGGTGCTGGTGGCAACCCTCATTTGTGACACACTGGTGGCACGCAGCATATCTTCCCTCCGTGGTCCTATGGGCACAACACCAGATTGCCATGCATACTGATTTTTCTCTCATCCCATGGAGACATCACAGCTGCCCCCTCAGAGCGTAGGTTGGAGGCGAAACCTCACTCCCAAGCAGGACAAATGTATGCTCACAGCACTGCTCTTGGAACAACTCCATGCTGCTCTGAGTCTTTTCCATTTGCTCCTTCTAGAGTTGAGAAAATGAAAGCAAAGACCTCAGAGGACCTTAGACAGGTCTGAAGAATAAAAAATAAAAGAGCTGGGTTAAAGCCAGCTCAATGATTTCTCTGTACTTTGCACTCTCCTCTTGAAACTGTGGGCTGTGGAAGATGCTGAGAAAGAGAAAACTGAGTGTGGCCTTCAGGTTCAAAGGAAGCAGGTGCATCTGAATTTAAGTGGTAAATCACTGTGGTCTTTATGAGATGATTAAATTATCCAAACTGGATGCTTACATAGTTAGTGTTGTAACAAGTCAGGCCTGGACTTGTGGTTACACACTTGGCACACATGTGATCTGGTGTCTCTGCTCACAACTGGCTGCACACTGTGATTTCTCTGTCTGATTTTGAAGATCGGTACAGATTGGGCAAATGTTTTAGCATTTCCAGAGCTACTAAGTTACAGTTATGCTTGAACCTTAAACCACAGATCAAATATTTTAAATTATTGTTTGGGTATTTTTTTTGTTTTTTGGCTGCGTTGTATCTTCGTTGCTGCGCGTGGGCTTTCTCTAATTGGGACGACCGGGGGTTACTCTTCGTTGAGGTATGCAGGCGTCTCATTGCGGTGGCTTCTCGTTGCAGAGCACGGGCTCTAGGCACGTGGGCTTCAGTAGTTGTGGCACGTGGGCTCAGTAGTTATGGCTCGGGGGCTCTAGAGCACAGGATCAGTAGTTGTGGCACACGGGCTTAGTTGCCCCGTGGCATGTGGGATCTTCCTGGACCAGGGCTCAAACCCGTGTCCCCTGCATTGGCAGGCGGATTCTTAATCACTGTGCCACCAGGGAAGTCCCTGTTTCAGTAGTTTTACCCTGATTAAAAGGGATCTGAGAGGCTAATTCTTCTCACTCTCCTCCCATGAGAAGTCCCCAAGTGTATCCATCAAGAAAATTGTTCATCTAATCAAACAGCTAATCAAACTCTTCCCTCATCTTGGGCTTTAATCTGTTGATAAATCAACAACCTCACACATAGGTAAGGTAAATGGGTACCTTGTGGGTTTCAAGGACAGCTTCTCTGCATTTCCTCTACTCACCATTTTACATGCGCACAGATACACATGTGTACGCACACTCAGGCACACAAAGGCAGTCTTATTAGGTTGCTGGTGTATGAAATCCCTGTAGTTATAGACTCTACTTTTAATTCCAAGGCTTAACCTCCAAATACACCTGAGAAAGTTAATGCAAATTTACACTGATTGATACCAGATTCATTCGTGAGAATAGTTTTTATAGAAAGAAGGTACCAAGATTATAACAAGATAGAGAAAAAATGTGGCAGAGAAGATAAAAGTTGTCTATTATTTCCCCATTTTCTGAGATACATACAGCTCCAAGAAACTAAATATGATTAAGTCACATGTCTAGATTTGGTTTATGTCATTTTCATAAAATATATTGGCTTGTAAGAATTATGAGACACCTTTGATGTCTAAGTATTCAATTTTTCCTTAACATTTTTTCCTTTAACAATTTTGTCCAAAGCAAACACTTGAACATATCTTTATTCCACTTCAGATTTTAAAAAGCAATCCAAAAGAAGATGTGGCACATATATACAATGGAATGTTATTCAGCCATAAACAGAAACGAAATTGAGTTATTTGTAGTGAGGTGGATGGACCTAGAGACTGTCATACAGAGTGAAGTAAGTCAGAAAGAGAAAAACAAATACCGTACGCTGACACATATATGTGGAATCTAAAAAAAAATAAAAAAGGTTCTGAAGAACCTAAGGCCAGGACAGGAATAAAGAGGCAGACATAGACAATGGACTTGAGGACACAGGGAGGGGGAAGGGTAAGCTGGGACAAAGTGAGAGAGTGGCATTGACATATATGCACTACCAAATGTAAAATAGATAGTGAGAAGCAGCCCCATAGCTGCTTCAGGGAGATGAGCTCGGTGCTTTGTGTCCACCTAGAGGGGTAGGATAGGGAGGGTGGGAGGGAGACGCAAGAGGGAGGGGATATGGGGATATATGTATACGTATAGCTGATTCATTTTGTTATACAGCAGCAACTAATACAACATCGTAAAGCAATTATACTCCAATAAAGATGTTAAAAAAAAAAAGCAATTAGGTCCAAGGTTTCTATATCTTCTGAAATATCTTCTGAAATTCTACAAAATGCCTTGTGGGGATGATTCTGGAGGTCACGCTCTTAAATTTTGGTATTACAGACTCTTGAAGTTTTTCCCGTCCCAGTTACCATCTAGAACAGAGGCTAACAGTTTGCTTTGTTCATTATAACCCAACCCCTCTTTTCTTTTTGACCTTCTGCAATTTTGAGTCAAGGAAGAGTAATGTTAGAGAAGAAAATATCTTCTGTGTAGTGTTACACCAAACCCTTTTGAAGGAGTTCTTTAAGGGAAGTTTGCTAAACATAAGGTGTTTGGGGGAAAGTGACTTTAGTCAGAGGTGTCTTTACCATTCTCCAGGTTTTTGCTTAATTCATTTGTGAATGCTTGAAAAAACTAGCACAGAGTATATTCCCAGAGCTAGCTAAAATCTTGTAGGCTTAACTACAAAAGAACCATGGGGATTTTCTTAATAAAAGACTTCACATGTGAGCATTAGGATCACAGGATAAAAAACAACAACACTCAATGTCTCAAAATCATGAATTATCCTAAAGACTATAGGCTTTCCCTTTGCCAGGACGGGGCTTATTCAATCTTTTTTATTCAGACACTCTGATGGAAAAACATAGTTAAGAAAGAAGGATTAGTTCACCTGGCAGGGGTGAAAGAGGTAAGGTAAAAATGCTTGGTGCTAGGTTTGTGTTCATTGCTTGTTTTAAAATTCATGGAGGCTCTAAATCCTATCACAGTCTATAAATAATTCTAGTAAAGGATGCCAAGGGCAGAAATGGATTTCTCTACATGGGAGCTGGATGGCATTTGAGCTTTTTAAATACACAATGATCTCACACTTCTTTCAAAGATATATCTAGTCCTGTTCAACTTTTGCAACCATATCTAAAGACAATGGCCAATAAAATATCTAAAATACATTTATTTAATCTTTATTTTTAAGTGTAATGAATATTACCACTGAAAAGCAAAGTAGCTGACATTGTTTTTACTGCTTACTATGTATAAAGCATGTGACTAAACCTTCACAACACCAAAGATCTAGGTTTTATTATTTTTCTCATTTGACTGAGGAACCTGAAGGACGGAGGTAACCTATCCAAAGTCACAGAGGTAGTAAAGAGCAAATATACAACCCACACAGTCTAACTCACAACCAAACACACAAGCACTTTAACACAGGGCCAAATAGTCTGCATTTCTGTAAATTTAGAGAATAGATTTCATTTTATTGAATTATAACTTCTGCATATGTATTTCCCAGATTACTCCAGAAAAAAAGCATTCTGAATTTAAAATCCTATTCAGAAGCCTGAAAGGCATTCAGCCACCATGACAACGTCTTCTGTGAGTTGATTTTCCATCTTCCCAGCAATCTATGGTACTTTGAGATGAACTCAGACCTAACTCCTTCTTGACAGGGAAGGAGGGAACAAGATTTTTATAGAGTTAATTAGAATTCACTAGAGTATACCAATGTCTTTGACAGGACATGCCAAAACTTGTAGCATCATGACACAATTTGCACAAACCCCACATAAGTTTAGCTCATTTATCTATCTAGGCAATGCATTAACTTGATGTTAACGTGGCATTACATTTAACTTGTGCTTTTCTGTTTCTCTTTTCTTTAAAATGTCAACTTCTGATTTTGTTTACTTATTAATATGTGAACTCTGATTAGGTAATGGGAATGGAAAACTATGCAAAGATAGTGGTCCTCCCAAAGCTAGCCCCTGCCATGTACTTTTGCCATAATGTTCTGCATCTTATGCCAGAGAGAAAAGCAAGTGAATCAGAATTGGATGCAGCTTTCACAATTCTCATACTCTTAATCCCTTTTAGGCTCTATATACAACGGACTAAAAGTTAGCTAGCAGTCAGCCTTTGTTGTATAAAATTTGGATATTGCAGGTATTGAAAGTATTATGCTGATGTCTTGATCCAGTGATTTCGAATGTGCAGTATTTTTACATTATGAAAGCATTCACAGCAGCCTATTATACACACTGATTTAGAAGGGGCTTCTCCTCACCTATTTGGCCAGATATTCAACTACATTTATGCAGCTTTCCACTATATGTCACAGCTCCGTAATACATGGAACTCCAACTCATTTTAGCCCCAAGTGTACCCAGGTAAATTGTACTTATATATTTAACCTAGAGAAGTCAGTCAGTCTTAGAAAATAGAGCATAATGGGGATACAGTCTTTACATACTTTTCCTGACTATGACTTCTTCAATGACCTTGGGAGAATTACTTAAATCTTAACCTATTAAGCCTATAGATTTACTTAGGGTAAATGAATAATGACTATAAAAATGGATTGTTCTGATTTGTATGCCAACATTCATGCAATATTATTCACAAAGTCCAAAAGGTAAAAACAACCCAAAGTCCACTAACAGATAAACAAAATATGGTATATACAAACCATGGAATATTATTCAGCCATAAAAAGGAATGAAGTTCTGATGCATTTTACAACATTATGAGCCTTGAAAACATTATGCTAAGTAGAATAACCCAGGCAAAGAAGGACAAATGTATATTTCCAATTATATGAAACTTCTAGATTAGACAAATTCATAGAGACAGAAAGTAGTAGAGGTCACCAGGGGCTGAAAAGAGTGGGGAATGCAGAGTTAATGCTTAATGGGTACAGAGTTTCTGTTTGGGATTATTTAAAATTTTTGGAAATAGATAGTGGTGATGGTTGTACAACATTGTGAATGTAATTAATGTCACTGAAGTATACACTTAAAAATGCCTCAAATGGCAAATTTTGTTAAGTACTATGTTACCATAATTTTTTTTAACATCTTTATTGGAGTATAATTGCTTTACAGTCGTGTGTTAGTTGCTGCTGTATAACAAAGTGAATCAGCTATATGTATACATATATCCCCATATCTCTTCCCTCTTGCGTCTCCCTCCCACCCTCCCTATCCCACCCCTCTAGATGGTCACAAAGCACCGAGCTGATCTCCCTGTGCTATGCAGCTGCTTCCCACTAGCTATCTATTTTACATTTGGTAGTGTATATATGTCCATGCCACTCTCTCACTTCATCCCAGCTTACCCTTCCCCCTCCCCGTGTCCTCAAGTCCATTCTCTACATCTGCGTCTTTATTCCTGTCCTGCGCCTAGGTTCTTCAGAACCTTTTTTTTTTTTTTTTTAGACTCCATATATATGTGTTAGCATACGGTATTTACGCTAAACACTTATTGAATGGTACACTTGAATGAATTATACGGTATGTATATTGTAGCTCAATGAAACTGCCTAAAAAAAACAAAAAGTATATTTTCTGAGGCTCAGGTGAATGTGAGCCACTAAAGGGTGAGCAAGGTGAGAGGATTTACGGTCCACACGGAGAGGCTGATGCGGTACTTGAGGGAGAGCCGTCGTTGCCGTAATCCCATAAATTGCTCAGGTTTGCCTCCAGCTCTTTTCTGGGCATGCTGTATATTCTTGTGGCATTTTCATTTCTACCCTAGAGATAGATCCATTCTGGGAAGGCAAGCATGACCCTAAGGCTTAAGACCAACTACTTTGCTAAGCTCTTGGTACCATCCATGTTATAAGTTATTGAGAGTTGAAGAACTGACTCGATATTGACGCCTCCTGTCTCCTCGGATGTAACTGTGCTGAAGACAAGGACAACATTGCTCAAGTTTGCCTGCCTGTCCCTTCAGTAATTCAGACATCACTTCAGACCACCACATCAGAACCTTGACAGCATTCGCTATTAGATTATTTTTAGACCTTTCCATTTCCCCCTTAGCTGAAATATCCCTGGATACTTTATAACCTGGGAGCTTCAACTATTTTCTTTTCACTAAAGAAAGAGAAAGTCCAGAGCTGTTAAATCTAACCTCACATTTCACAAGTTTGGACTCAAATTTGCTTCTATATCCCAAGTTGGTCAGTAATCCATTCCACACCTCCTGACACTCCCCTTGTTAGACTGTCTCTATACCATACAACATCCACAATACCCTCAGAATAGTCACCACACTGCACAATTTTTGGCATATTTGTCAGTCTCCCCTAGTAAACTGTGAACTTCACAATGGCAGGGGCTATGTGCTCTTTGTCTCCTCCCTTCAAAGTAATGGGCCTGCAAGAGATGCACAAAAAAGTGTTAGCTAAATGCATCAATGAATTAGAAATGACCCAGTAAATGAATGGCATTGAAAGAGCCCAGTAAATAAAATAAATTCTTCACTGATTAAAAAAAAGGCATTTCAGTGAAAAAAGTGTTCAGTATTGTGACTAGTAAGATATTTCGTGGGCCAGTCATCAGTCACATGTGTGGAGATGTATATATTTGCTTTCCTGATACCCCTTGCAGCCTCTGTAGCTACAATATACCTTCCTTACTGGCTGTGTATATAAATTTACAGTCCAAAATTTGTGGTCTTTTTAAACAAGAGCAAAGCATAGTCTTTCAAAATAAGCATAATTTCCTGCTGATGGCATAACAGAAATGGATCAAAGTCTGACTACTTCTTTCAGACCCAAAATGGTCTCTGTTTACCTTACTCATTTAAACTATTACTCAATTGATGTGCCATAAAATACAAATCAGGAAGGGAGGAGTGCAGAATTCCCAATAGAATGCTTATTAACGGTAGGATCCTGTCACTCTTGTCTGAGAAATACTGTATATTAAATATGTGCGCCAGACTTTTGGCCCACTCTATTTCAATAGAAAATCTATGTAAGTTATTTAACCTTATAGCTTGAACACTCACTAAAGCCAAGAGCTGAAATATACACAGAGGCTGTAAAACATATGAATGAACAAAAAATGGAATGTATTTATAGAACGACAAATTATCCACATTAAATTTAGATAGCGGAAGGGGAGTCTCTCAAGGATTTAGAGATTTTCAATTTCATATGAGCATTTGTTTGATTCTGATGTTTGGCTGTTCCATTTAAGGTAACTATTTTTACATCGTGGCATTTTCCCTGTATTATTTTTGTTCTGAAGTCTGGAATAAGACTAGTGGGTACTATTAAAAGCTGTTAATGTCAACTCCTGAATGGATAAAATTTAATACCAGGAAGAGTGATGTTTATTGTATAAATAGTGATTTATACAATAATGATGTAGATAACTTTAGATGTTGCTTATTATTCACTCATTCACTCACAATGAATTTATAAAATATTTACTGAGGCTTTGCTATTACCAGACACCATGCTAGGTGCTAAGGACATGGAGATAAAAGACATAGTTTTATCCTGAAAGAACTCACAGTTTAGTGGTGAGAAACAGAGAGATTAACAGACATTTCCAATATTTGATTAGCAAAGTGGAGATAATCACAGGGGGCTAATGGAACGTTGAAAGTAGACACCTAACTCAGCCTATGGATCATGGATGGCTTCCAGGAGGAGGTGACAAGTAGGAATTAGGAGCAGAGAAGAAAACAGGGGCATTCTGGATAAAGAGACAGCATGTGAGAAACTCAGAGACATAAGCAAACCATCCCCAGTGGCAGAACACTGAGCCCTTTTGTCACTCAAGAGATTCTTAGCTTTAAAGCATTAGTTAACCAGCTGATGTTTTCTGTGTTTGGACATTATTTCTTTCCCACATCATCAGATTAATTTGTCTTTTCAGGTTTGTCCCGAGAGTTTTAATCAGAACCTATTCTTGTGATTTGGATCTGGGCAGAATATGAGTCTATGACACCTTTATCTATTCACTCTAGCTTGATGATCTATTCCAAGAGAGTGGAACCCAACAGTATGGAGCATGTAAAACATTTTCAGCTGACAGATCTACATTACTTTACAACTTTAAAACATGTGCTTACCTCGTCAGCTCATTTGCCCTCACAGCCATCTTGTGTGATAGGTATTATTAATGATAATCCTAACCTTTAAAAGTGAAGAAAAAAGAAACTCATAGAGGTTTCTGACATGGCACACTCAAACTGGGTAAATCAGGATAGTTTAATATAAGTATTACTTATCAAGTATGGACAAAGTTTAGGATCACCAACAGGGGAGGGTGTGCTAACCTGGGCTAATAAAGCCATGTAGGATATATGTGTACATATAACTGATTCACTTTGCTGTACAGCAGAAACTAGCACAGCATTGTAAAGCAAATATATTCCAATAAAAATTAATAATAATAAAAAAAGCCAGGTAAGGAGCCTTTACCACGCTAGGCCTGGGTATTAGTATCCTACTGCTGCTGTAGCAAATTACCACAAACTTAGTGGCTTAAAATAACAGGAATTTATTATCACACAGTTCCAGGAGTCCGAAATCCAGAATCAACTTCCCTGTGCTAAGTCACGATGTTGACAGGGAACAGTTGCTTCTGTGGGTTCTAGGAGAGAATCCACGTCCTGGCCTTTTCCAGCCTCTGGAGGCCATCTGCATCCCTTGGCTCACGTCCTCACATCACATCACCTTTTCTCTCCCTCTGATAAGGACCCCTATGATGATAATGAAGGCCCATCAAGATAACCCAGGATAATCTTATCTCAAGGTCCTTAACTTTATCACACCCACTAAGTCCCTTTTATGGTGCAAGGCAACAGTCACAGGTTCCAGGGAAGATGGATATCCTGGGGGGCTATCATTCAGCCTACCACACCTGAGATGCAAGGGAGGGGAAGGTGATCAGGGCTCAGAGAGAGCTGTATAGAGAGGGCACCTGATGTAAAATGTCACTCTTCTTCAGAGAGACACAGCTGATGGCGCAGACCCTCCAAGGAGGACCTGGAAGAATAAATACCCTGTCCTCATGCTCTCCTGCCTCTGACCTCCTACCTGAGTCTCCCACTGGCCAAACCCAACCAGTAGCCGGAAGGCAGTGAGAGCCCACTAATAACATTTATGCATGTTGGACTCTCCGATGCACAGCCAGGTAAAGAGTGAAGGGAGGTCCATGGGGCAAACAGAGGACCTCCAACAATCTTGCTTTTGTGAAACTATTTGTAATTTTTAATTATTCTTACAAAAGATATATGTACTCATTACTTTAAATGCCTAACAGTAAAGAAGTATAAAAAATAAAATAGAAATTCTACCCCCCAACCTGCCCTAACATCCTTCACACTCCCCTCTTAACTCAATCTCCAGGTGGCAGGAGCCACAAATGTATGTATCAGAGGAAAAACTGATTACACTCATAAAAACTGATTACACTCATAAAATCTTCTTCAACATTTTTCCTGAGGCAAAGTATGCAACAATGCTATCCCTTTTGCCTGGAATTCTTCTCCCTTCATTATTTTATGCTTAAACCCTACTCACCTCTCAGGTCTCATCTCAAATAGCACTTCTTCAGGGAAGCTGTGCCTTACTTCCCAGTATAAATTAGATACCCATCCCCATACACTTTATACTTTTTTAGGATCTGGCATTTTCCTATAGTCAGTAAAGATAATTTTCTTTGTCTGCTTAATTGATTAATGCATGTATGTTTATCTCCCCATTGGTTTCTGAGTTCTAGGAGGCCAGATACCCTCTGTAGCCCCAGCAGTGGCTGGCACATACTAGAAATAAAATGCTTTATGTCTATGTGTGTACCTTAACTTAAAATTTCACTTCTATAACAAAAGTTCAAAGTTGAGTACCAGCAAACTCATCAATATTTAACATATTTTCACATTTGTGCTCCCTGTCTCTCTCTCCCTCTGGCTTACTCCCTCTTGCTCTTTCTTCCTTCCCCATTTTTCTCTCCTTCTTTCTCTTTTTCTCTCTCCTTGTGGATTTCTGTTCTAAATACCTGATTTCTCATTCAAAATCTATTTTGACATCTGAAAATGTTAAACAATACTTAACTCAGGCCGGGGAATTTTCTTACTGTTCTCCTCTGCTTCATGGTAGGTTTTGGGGGGACTGTTTATCAGCTGACATTGTATGATTCTCATTTCTATTTTCTTCTTATATTAGTTTTGATTGCCATCTTCTGTTCATTGTGATATGTCTTATATTTTTCTGGCTCAGAAAAATAGTAGTGTGGGTGGCTTAATAAATTTCTTAGCTGAAGAGAGCTTTCTTCTGTCAGTGTTGGGAAGTACACCTTCTAAAATCAAGAGTGCTTTCTTTTGTTCTTTATAGAAAGTGTTCGTATATTTTCTTACTTTGTGATTCTTTTATATTTTGGTAAGACTCTTTATTTCCACTGTTTTTTTCCCCCCTTTTTTCTCTTCATCACCAAGTCTTTAAGGTTGTTCCCCGTCTGCAGATATAGTGTCGTAATGAGACTCCAACCTCTGGTCTTGTGTCTACTTTCAGTCTCCTTCCCTGTAGCGCTCTGAGCTCTCAAGTCTTGGCCTTGTCCTCAATATTTCCACCTTATGGTGGGACCCCTCTTGTCTAGAGTTAATAGTATTTGCGTTCTGTCACCCTTAGGCCCCGTTGCCCTCTTCTCTCTTCCTTGCAGCCTCTACATGGCTCTCAGTTCCAGCGTGGGCTCTGTAGCTGGCTCCACTGCTCTGGAAATATTTCCCTACTTATGTGTAAATTGTAGTTTTCTCTGTCTCTTGGTCAGATCATAGGCATAGGTTCTGAATAATTTTCTCTTTTCTCCTTGGGAACCTGTATTTTTTTTTTGGAAAATGTCTGGAGAAACTCGGATTTAGAAGGCTACCCTGTATCATGGGAAATGAGAATTCCAATTGTGTTTTGAAAGAACAGATATTAACAGCAATATCTTTTATGCAAAATATAGCTAGAAAAGTGTTCAAGTATCAGATATTGTATTAACTCATATTTTTATTATTAAATTTAAAAACTCTTTTCCAAAATTGATCTCAATGTAAAGGCCATCCACATCAACAACAGTGTCTTCTCCAACCCTCATTTTTGTTTCTAAAGCCATCAGTCAACAGACTTCTCTGTAATAGTAGAAGGCTAATCAGTATTGTTTTTGAGAGTTGTAGAAGTCCCCAAATATCTGTTCTTTACTTCCTCTTCAGGAATAGGAGCCTGTTTTAGTTAGGCATATGACTGTGCTAAGTAACGACTACACCTCTTAGCTTCCCTTATAGCAAAGTATTGTCATAGAACATGTATGGCTCAATGGTATATAACTAAAAAATCATGGTGTGACTTCTGTAGCAATCCCTAAAAGAAATGACTACGCTCTTATTTACCTTTCCTCCTTTCTGCTGGATGGAATACCAACATAATGGTTGGAGCTCAAGCAACCATCTTAAACTAGGAGGTGAAAGTCCCACATGTTCAAGATAGAAGAATAACAAGATAGAAATATCATGGTTTCTTGATAATTGTGGAGTTGCCATATCATTCTAGGAATGCAAAATTGCAAATTGCATTTAAGGAAGAGAGAACTAAGTACCTGTGATTTTTAAGCCACTGTTATTTTATGTTTCCTGTCATTCTCAGCCAGACCTAATTCTAAAAGTAAGCTGGAAATCTAAAATAAGCTGATGTAGACAACTGCTCTGTATCAACTGTAGCTGCTAAATATAGTACTAAAATTACCTTTGGCTCATATAAGTATAGTTCAGTTCTGAATTATCAAGAATAACATTGCTTCATCTATGCATTGAACTGTCTACCTTATGTGTAAATTTCCTCCATCTTCTTGTTGATGTAATTGATTTTGTATTATAAGATACTTGACCTATTATCTTTAACTTATAATTACCATCATTTCTTCCAACTTTATTTCTTTAAAAAACTCATACATGTTTTGTAAGATTTTGTAAAACATGTAAGATTTTCTTACATGTTTTGTTAAGAAAAAACTCATACATGTTTAGATGCTTTACAGTATATAGTAAAAACTCATACATGTTTAGATGCTTTATAGTATATGTTTCTAATGAAAATGAATAACTTTTTCATCTACTATATTTTATAATTAGTTATGTATCTGTATTGTTGTTGATTTGTATAAGTTGGTTCTGTATCCAGCAACCTCCTTAAGCTCTCATATTAATTCTAAAAGTTCCCTGTAGATAACTCAATTGTATGTTTAAAATGTTCAGGAAACATTACTGTAAATTAATTTATTTACTGTGCAGCAACCACTCCCAAAGACAAAGCTAGGTAGATGAGGGAGAAAATGAAAAGATAGATAAATAAATACGGTATACCCTGAATCAGTAAAAAGCTAATATACTTTGATGTACCATAAGATAGTGAGTTTCTCTATTTTTATAAATGAGGATAAGAATGAATTAATTGTATCATTAAAAGAATCGTTAATTTTGATTTTTATTCCCCATAGATTTCAATAAACTGATCAATTTAATTACTGAAATTCATTTAGGTCAATACAGTAACTTATTTATAGGGAATAAGCCCACCTTAGATGTTTTGTTCACACTGGGTAGATGCTCAAACAACCTAGAATGGTCTTGATGTAGGAATGAATACTACCTCTTCCAAAGCCAGCTCAGTCAAATTCTTCATTCATATTGGATGACACAGTTCGTCTAAAATTATTCACACAGGAGCTTTGCAACTGCATAAATTATTTCAAGTGGCTGATATCACATTCTATGAAATGTTTTACCTTCAATGAATGGCTGATGAGCCTGTCTGCTATTGACAAATGGGAATGGAATATATTAGTCATAAAGAAAAATAGGCTCTCCAAGTTAAAAACTGGAAATAAATAGGAAAAGCAAACCATGAATAAATATCATGCCTTGAGAAGAAAGTTGAAAAACTCTGCCAGATTTCATGAGAAACTTTCTCTGTTTTACAGTTCAAAACAAGTCTTTTCAGAGTGATTCCATTGTTTTTCACCCTTCAGCTCATTCAGAATTCATTATATTATCTCATATTGGTAATTTAATTTTACTGTGTTTAATATTTTAGTGTTGCTCTAGCAGAGAGGAAAAGGTGTCTTTGGCCTGTGTCTGAGACCAATCATAAAGTGACATACTATTGTTTTATACTCCCTTAAGAAAAAAAATCATGGTGATTGTAGAAAACAAGTGATGGGGAAGTAATCACGGGTCTTCTTAAGCATTTTTCCCTAGAATTAACCTTGGTGATAATGTTGACCATCAGAGGAACCACCTTGTCATTCAATAACAGTGTTCTTTGTAATGTGTAATGTGTAATCTGCTGCCATTTTCATTAATATAAATAATTCATTATAATAATAACTCTGAACAGAGCCATATCTAGGCCAAAAGTCAAAAATCACTCATAGATTTCTAATGAGAATTAGAGAATTCCAATGGCAAATGGACATGTAATAAGAGCATCAACTCTGCTGGTATTTGAAGAGTTAACATTTTACACCCATTTGATTGATAAAGTTTTTTAAAAGTCTGACAATAATATGTTGGCAATAGGAACTCTCAGGCATTATTGAAGGGAATATACATGTGGGACCACCACTTTGACAAATAACTAATTCATATCTAATAAGCTGAATTTATGCACTCTTCAACCCAGGAATCCTAGCTCTAAGTTTATATTCTCACACGTGTTTAAAAACAAGTGCAAAGAAATGCTTATCACAGCACTGTTTTTTAATAGCGAAAAAAATTGAAAACAACCTAAATATCCATCAACAGGAGAATGCAAAAAACAAAATGTGATGTAATCATACAAAAAACCACTACACTGCAGATAAAATAAACAAGCTAGGTTTACAGATGTCAGTATACATAAATATTATTAAAAATCATTGTAAAGCATATGTATAATATGGAGCAATTCATATAAATTTTAAAATTATTTTATATAGTTTATGAATGTATAACTTAAAAAATGAAGACAATTTAGAAAGTGATAAACACCAATTCCAGGAATGGATGAAGAATAGCAGTGTGATAGAAAACAGGTATACAGGGATTTTCAACTCTGTTTGTAGTACTACATATCTCATATGGAGAATGAATGAATACAGGATTGTTATTTTATTCTCTATATTTCCTCATATCTGTTATATAATTATAATAATTATATAAATTATAATAATTTATATTATTTTATACCCAAAACTGGCAAGGAGTATTTATCTCAGAACCCCATATCTCACTGAGGCCTGAGTTTCTAATTAAAGACCTCCCCTGGGAGATAACTCCCAAAGGAAAGAAGGAGATACTATTCATAGATATCTTCTACCAGCTCATGCCACTCTCTAGAATTTAGCCAGAAACATGACTTAGAAGCAACCCATGGGGGCTTCCCTGGTGGCACAGTGGTTGAGAATCGGACTGCCAATGCAGGGGACACGGATTCGAGCCCTGGTCTGGGAAGATCCCACATGCCTCGGAGCAACTAGGCCCGTGAGCCACAACTACTGAGCCTGTGCGTCTGGAGCCTGTGCTCCGCAACAAGAGAGGCCGCGATAGTGAGAGGTCTGCGCACCGCGATGAAGAGTGGCCCCCAATTGCCGCAACTAGAGAAAGCCCTCGCACAGAAACGAAGACCCAACACAGCCATAAATAAATAAATAAATAAATCCCATTTAAAAAAAAAAAACGAAACAAAAGAAGCAACCCATGGACACCACAAATTCCATGTTTGAATGCTAAAGCTCAAGCATTGCTTCTATAATCAAATCACAGGAATTTTTGCATGTTTCTCTATTTCCTCATTTCCGTCCCTGGGTTACTTGCTTTCTCATCTGCTTCTCTTACTCTGATAGAAAAGAGTGGCTTTTATTCTCTCTGTAGACGTGACATGTCTGGGCCTAGAGAAACTTCTATCACTGTGCACTCTTTTATTCTAAAAGTTAATGTAGAAAGAAAATGGAGTCTATGGTCAATAGAACTGGTTTAAGACTTGGTGCTATTTGTGATTAATGAGCTGAGTGATCTCTGGAAAGTTTTTAACAACCTCTTATTCTGCTTCATTTCCTCATTTTAAAAAGAAGAGCAGGGAAAAAAACAAAGAAGAGCAGGGAACTCTACTCAATATTCTGTGAGAGCCTATATGAGAAAAGAATCTGAAAACAGAATGAATATGTGTATATGTGTAACTGAATCACTTTGCTGTACACCTGAAACTAACACAACATTGTAAATCAACTATACTCCAATAAAGTTTTCTAAAAATTATAAAAAAAAGAAGAGTAGTATTTGTGGGATTCTTATAAGTATCAGATGAAATCGAACATGTAAGTATTGATAAAAAATATACTTTAAAATATTTTATGGTACATTGTGTAATTGTGGTGACTGTTAAAATCTGATGATATAATATTAAAGTTCAATTCACTGAACATAATTTTATAAGGATCTGGCTAAGCTAATAGGAAACAGTCATAGCTTTCCAGAGTTCCACTATATCAAATGTGAGATATGACACTCCCTGCAGAAGCTAGGTACAGAAGTACCTAGCCTAGTACCTAGTTAGGTACAGAAGTACCTAGCCTGAGCTATATGTTCCATGGATGTAAATATAAAGCATGAAAAGAAGTTATTTTGTTATTAATTTTTATTCCTCTCACCTGCTTCTATTAACTGCCTTGTAAACCTTGTAAGCAATCATGCCTGAACTCATTCATTACAATCGGGCCATTGTAAAATCTTTTGGACTCAGTGTTGTTCATTTTTAGCTTGTGGTCCTCCCTTCAATTCCCTCTCAGTTGTTGTTCTTTAATGTTGGTCCTTTGGTAACTTCAACATTTATGCTGTAAATGCTTCCCTAAACCCTGTTCCTCAAGCTCTTCAATATAGTGTCTGTCATCTCTATCTTATTTTATACACACATCAACATACCTGGAATTACTCTACTTCCAAAATCAAAACCTGAGAAAGTCCCTTCTCTGAGTCAACCCTCAGGCTATAGTTTTTATTTCTTTGTTTCTTGATCTTACTGAATCTACTCCTCATCTCCAGGGTGCCTTTGATCTGGATCTCTTTCAATTCTTTCAGACTATCACGTCCATCAAAAATTACTTATCTTCCTACCCAAGCCTAGATTTCATGATCAGTCATGTCAGAACTGCTCTCATCAGAAACATAGAATTCTTTATAATCTTCAATTTCTGTCATGCCAACTTTCCACGTCCCAAATCTGACCATTATGTTATTCATCCTCCTCTGTCCCCAAATCACAAAACATATCTTCAAGCAATGACTCTGAAGGAGCTCCTCTCCTAAAAAAACTTCCTCCATTGAGTTACCATCCCATCTTTTTTTTTAGACACCAAATATTCCTCAACTTCTTGCAATCTGATCTCTCATTCCAGTATTCATAAGCCTGCTTCTTTATGGTTTTTCAAAGACCTCCTACTCATCCAAACACCCTTTCCTTGGGACAGTATCATAACTTGACACTACTTTGATGCCTCTATTTCACATTCTCCTGCTTCCTTCTGTTCAGGGACGGCATTCTTCATACATATGCTCTTTATCCTCTTATGCAATTGCTACAATTCGACAGATCATCTATAGTCATGGTCTCATTAACTGCCTCTCAACAGATGGTTCCCAAATCTATGCCCCCAGCATAGCTTCTCCTGAATTTCCTACTTCCTAATAATTCTCTCTCCTTAGAGGTTCTACAAGCAGCAAAAATAAGCATGCCCACCCCAGATTCTGAATCCCTCCTAAAACCTTGTCTTCCCAATTTCAGTAAATGCCATCATGGGCCTGCTATTCAGATAAGCCCGGAACCTCATGTTTATCTTTTATTCCTTTACTCTTCTACCTCTCATCCACAAACTGTGTATGAATACTCTCCAATGTCTGTGGAATTCTCACCCTTCTTCGGGGTTCTAATGCCCCTTTTATCTCTTTATCTGGCTCTTATGATAATATGCTGTTAGCTCTTTTCCCTGACCCTCTTGTGGATCCTTCTCTCCTATTACATCTAATCCAACCACTGCCAAAGAGAATTTTTGATCAGAGCATAGTTCTGATTAGATTACTTCTCTCCTCAGAAATCATCAGTTGTCTATGTATTACAGTTGAAGTTATTAAATATGGAATTGAAAACCCCTCGCGATCTAGATCCAACTCATCTTTTCTGACCTCATGCATCTGTAACCACAACAGACTAGTGGTTATATGCTTTACTAAGTTAGGGAGACTTGGTTTCAATCTTGGCTCTACTACTTCATTGTTGCCATAAGTGTTGATTAAGCTCCTTATAATGTTCCAGAAATTATTTGGGGAGCTGGAAATACAAAAGTGAGCAAGAATACAAGGTTTCTGCTCTCACAGAACTTGCATATTCTTTCAATAAATACTTGTCAAGAAGGGTCTACTATGTACCAAGAGGGTCTACTACTATTTGGGTACAGGGGATACAATTGTGAATAAAGCAGACAGACAAGTAAATGAATAAATAAATGACTGAAGAGACAAACACAAGTATATAATATATAAATATATGTCATTATAATTAGTTTCAAGATTTGATAGGTTGTTCAGGGAAGACCTGTCTAAGCCGCTGACACTTGGGTTGAGAGCTGGGGGAAGAGCATTCCAGGAGAGGGATTAGCAAGTGCAAATACCCTTGGCAAGAATGTCAAGAGTTAGCTTAGACTTATTAGAGTAATAGGAAAGGACTATGTGAGGGAAGGGTGCTGTGACTTTAGGCAAGTTACTTACTCTGTCTTTGCCTCAGTTCCTTCACCTCTGAAATGATACCAATACTATACTTCATCATTTTGTAGTGAGGTTAAAATGAAATAATGCATATGACATGCTTAAAAAGTGGTATTAAACGTTAGATAAATTGTAGCTGTTACCACCTTCGATGCAACCACTGCACTAGGACTTCATGATACAGTCTCACCTTCCAAGTGCTCCAAACTTCCTATCCTCTCTCCAACATATCTTTTGTTCATGATGTTCCTTTCTTTAAAAAAGAAATCTCATTTCCCTTCATCTTTGTCTATCAAAATACCATCCATATTTCAATATCATCTCTTCCATGAATCCTGCTCTGATTTTACCAGAGAAATTCATTTCTCATCTTTGGGCTTCCTTAATACTTTGTGAACATTCTTTTCGAGCCCAAATCACATTTCCCACTGCCTCACTTCCTTTACTAGATTCTGAGCTTCTTTAGGATGAAACCAAGTGTTCAAATTTTTATCCCCAGCCCTAGCACCTACTCATAACATTACCTTGCCCAATTTATATAAATGCCTGATAACTATTTATCAAACTGATTTGGAATTGAACTAATTCAGTTCACCTTGGGCTTGTCACTTGATCCTTTCCGTTATTGCTTAATTTATCAAGAGTGGCTTATGATTTTCTTTAACTTTTCCTAGAAATAATATAGACCCACTAAACTACAATAGATAGGAGCTGATATACAGTAAATTCTCATTGCTCATGGTAGTTACGTTCTATAAAGTTTTACAAACACCCAGTTAACAAATATTGAGTCACTGATCTTAGAAGTAATACAGAGTTAGGCTCCTGTGAATCTCTAGTTACAACATTTTTGTCAACCAATCAATAGTAACCTTATTTAATGTGCATTGATGATTAAAGACACCATATTGAATGTATATTGTTAGCTCATTAACACTGAACTCACAGCCAACAGCAGTATAACTCATGCCTGGATGAAGTTTATCTAGCATACCTATTTTTTCTATAAAGCACATCACAGCCTTCTTGCAGCACTTCAGCTCTACACTTGAGGGCCATTTTAAATAGCAACATCACCAGTGAAACACAAAAAAATGAAAAATATGACACTAAATATATTACAAAAAGGACACTTGTTTACAATATGAGCTGAAACGAGAAGGCAGCTCATCATCTTATTCAGCCTTAGCTGGGAACATGCATGTTGGGCAACTCAAATTTTTCTCTGCTCTGCACAAGTCCACAAATGACCACAAAAGCACTGTGAGTTTTGATCTGGGGGTTACAGATAAATTTTTGCAAGTAGGCAAGTTCACAAATACAAAATCCATGAAGAATGAGGTTTGACTAGATGTGCCTCTGTGGTGTGTTGTTACAGTAATGGTCCAAATTAAGTCCTGCTTGCCTGTATCCCCATCCTTGTGTATCCCCTTTCACACTGACTCCGGCTTTGGCCATGTGACTTGCTTTGGTCAACAGGATGTTAGTAAATATGAAGCAATCAGGAGCTTGAAAAGTGCTAGTCATTAGGGCTTGAACTCTTAAAATGCTGCCACCATGTGAAGAATCCAGGACTATTGTGCTAGAGATGAAGGGATGAGCAGACAGCCAGAATCCACCACCAGACCTGTGCATGAGGCCATCTTCAACCACCTAGCCAGTCAAGCCACAAGATGACTGCAGCACATAAATCACTCCAGGACACTCAATAAGAAAGCCGCCCAGCTCAGACCATCTTAAATTGCTGAGTCACAGATTGTGAGCAAATAAAATGGTTGTTGTTTTTTGTTTTTTTTTTTAATAAATACATTGGTAGACAATGCCCAGCCCATAACCCAGACTTCATCTTTTTTTTTTTTTAAATTTATTTATTTATTTTTGGCTGTGTTGGGTCTTCGTTTCTGTGCGAGGGCTTTCTCTAGTTGCGGCAAGCGGGGGCCACTCTTCATCATGGTGCTTGGGCCTCTCACTATCGCAGCCTGTCTTGTTGCAGAGCACAGGCTCCAGATGCGCAGGCTCAGTAGTTGTGGCTCACGGGCCTAGTTGCTCTGCGGCATGTGGGATCCTCCCAGACCAGGGCTCGAACCCGTGTTCCCTACATTGGCAGGCAGACTTGCAACCACTGCGCCACCAGGGAAGCCCATGGTTGTTGTTTTAAGCCATTAACTATTGTAGTAATTTGTTACAAAGTAATAGGTAACCTATACAGCCTCCATATTCCTCAGGTCTATAGTTTTAAGATTTTTAAAAATTGCGTACTTCGAAGAAATCTGAAGTTTATTTGCAAATACTCCATATAATCTTAAATAAGTTATTTCTCTCATACATTGCATATTAGAATACATTCCTTCTAGATCCTCAGTGAAATCAAATGACATCTTGCCATCCACACTCACCTTAAGCAATGTGATTGCCCACGTTTCCCACAGTTGGCAAGGAAGAGCAATGTCCCCAAGGCAATTGCTTATTCTTCTGATATCCCCAGTGGGAGCATTTCTGCAGCAGACTGCACCCACCCTTCCTTCCTTCCTCCTCCTCCTCCCCCTCCCCTTCCCCCTTCTTCTTCTTCTTCTTCCTCCTCTCTCTCTCTTCTTTCTTTGTTTCTATCTGCAACAGTAAGCCAAACCTCTCTGAACTGTAAGAGTTTTGTTTTTAATTTCCTTAACTCCCATCCCAGTTAGATTGTAAATTATGAAAACTAAAAATGTCTTATTTTACTATAGGATTTCCAGCAGTGCCTACACTAGTATTTTTCATTTGTTATAGATGCATGTGCATGCATACACAATAAAGTTAGGAGGAAGGAAAACCTAATACTACCTTTCCAAAAATTGAATTTGGAAGGTAGGTAGATGAGAGACATTGTGAAATAAAATACGTACGTATATATCTGACCATACTAATGAACTGTTATTTAATATCTTGCTTATAAACTGTTTATAATATTTTTCTTTATTTTGACTTTTTTTTATTCTTTTATACTAAGCCTGACAACTACAAATCATACTAAAGATTGATGTGCTTTTTCTACTTATTTTATGTAAAGGAAGAGCTATGAAGGGAATTAAGAAGGACATGACTTTTGGAACATTCAAGCACAGACTTGTAGACTTTGGAGCTTCAGGATTCTTTATAAGAAAGTGCCCATGGTCTAAGAGGCTGGGGTTCTAGCCCACGTGATTATGGATTCCTTTTTCTTTTAATATTCTGTATGTTTGGACTATGACATTTGGAAGACAACTCTTACAGAGAATGGAGAAGGGTGAAAAACCATAGACAACAAAGAGTTGAGAGGTCTGTCCCCGACAGGAGTTTCCTTTCCACTAAAGCAAGAAGTGATGTCCTAATCCATAACAAATTTCTTATAAATCTCTCCTCTATAGTCACTATCACCTAGTTTTGAGGAGAACATATAAGACTTTTTAAAATCTCCACATAATTTCTTCATCGATTGGCTAAATCTATAAAATTTGGTAGTATTGAAAATTGAATTCTCATAACAACAATTTAAAGACTTCATAAATTGAAAATATTGAACTGGACCTGAGCCCTGTGCTCCCAGAAAAGGATAGTCATTGAGAAATCTTCCCCTCACCATTTTGCTTTCCAAAGTCCCCTCACCATTTTTTGCTCCAGGAAATGGTCAATCACAAAGAACCCTTCCCCGTGTGACTCAAATAAGACTCACTGTCCACTCTTTCTCATGACTCTCAAAAGACTCCAGATGATTCCTTGTTTATCTGCCTATTGTTAAAGAAAAATAATTCTTGCACCTATTAAAACAAGACTCTAATCGAAACTATCGCAATAGGAGTCAACTCTATTGCGATAGGGAAGAGAGATTGCGCTCAACTCCAATTCCAACAAGGAGAAATGGAGATTTGTAGCCAAGGAGTAGAGTGAGGGGATCAGCAGATGTAAAATTGCTAAGAGGAAACATCAAGGGTAGGGGGATTCATGTCAAAAACTGGCCTAACAGGATTCTTGCTAAAAGCAAAACAATGACTTATACATCAAAGGTGGGGATGAGGGACTTGATCAGATATCAAGGGTGCTCTGATATCAAGGTTGGGGTGTTCCACTTAGCTGACTTAGCAGGATTCTTGTTAAAGCTAGACTCAACAATAACAGACACAGAAAGCAAAGGTCAAGGGTCTACTTGAGAAGAGGGCTCAGAGGAGCCTAATTTAAGTTTGGTCAAGGAGTATCTTTGACCCTATACAAAACCCCAGCCTGCCCTTCCTTGTCTTTGAGACATTTCTCATTAGTGAAAGTTCTCTATGTTATCATAACCTGAAGAAAATCATCTCCTTGATCTTTCCATTCATTATGTTTTTAAAAATAATATTGGCGTGTTTGTATTACTTTGGAGCAGAGGTTCTCAACCCCAGCCTCAGAGGCTCCAGGAGTCCACAGCCCCTGGAACTGGAGACTGAACTGTGTGACGATGCAAATTTGGGGGAGTAAAGATTTCAGGCATAGTGTTCATATCAAATTTTCAGGCAAATATGTGTCCCCATAACAATTTAAGGAGTACTGATAGCGGTTTTCCATGTTTTGATTTGTTTTAAGTGTGGGATGGGATTAGTTCTGTGTGATTTAACTCAGAATGGAAGAGACGTGTTCCCTGTTTTCCTTAGCAAGGCTCAAATTCACAGGTATCTCTTTTCTCTTTTGAGAAAAATTGAAGAATTGGGTAGGACGATAAGTTAATTGCAGCAATTCTAGGTGTCTTAGGCCCAGAATTAATAATTCTGTGCTAATTCTAGGAGGTTAAGTAATCTTCATAAAACACAGGTTAGGTGAAGTGAAGGTAAAAGTAGCTCTGTTTGGGATGCTAGAAAATAGAATCTGATTCCATTTGTATGGTTATCATTGCCCTTTTAAATTCTCATTGTCTCCGTTAATCACAGAGAACTCTTTCAGCACAAATTAATAGTTCATGCAAACCTTATATGTTTCACCCTTCCACAGAAGTTTCTTCAAGTCATTGCTTATGCAGTGGGTCTGAACATATGACCACAAATATTAATTATCAAATATTATCAAGTATTTTATTTTCTTTAAATCAGGATAAATCTAACTTCAAACCCCCATCCCAGTGGACTGGGAGAGAATTCAATCTCATATATTTCCAGGGCTGCTTTCACTACCCAGGATGGACAACAGTGCAGGGATTATGTCCATTCATTCAACACCTGCAATTAAGCCTGGTACCAAGTATACTATAATCCTCACCATCCAGCATTGCATATTCACTAAATCATTTTTCTCCATGGCATTTATTTCAACCTGACAATATAATATATTTCATTTATTTTTTTTTTGTCTATTTCCCCACTCTTGAAATGTAAACTCTTGTGAGTAGAAATGTTTCTTCTTTTACTCCCCATTGTGTCCACACTACCTGGTACCAGGCTTAAAAGCAGGTGCTGAATGAATGGATATAATCCCTGCACTGTTGTCCATCCCTGGGTAATGGGAGTAGCCCTGGAAATGTATAAATTTGACTTCTTACCCAGAAGCTGACTACAGATTCAGTTGCAACAGAGTAATTAGTTCAGCTCATGGAGCCCTGGGACTGAGATGGCTCTGAGCTTAGATTTGTCCTCAATCAAACCAATGGGATTGGGCTTTTGTATCCCCATAGTGACCAAATTGGAAGAGAGAGAGTGTCTTAGTTTGCTGGGATTGCCATAACAAAATACCACAGACTGGGTGGTTTAAACAACAGCAATTTATTTTCTCACAGTTCTGGAGGTTGGCAGTCCAAGGTCAAGGTGTTGGCAGTCCAAGGTCAAGGTGTTGGCAGGTTTGGTTTCTCCTGATGCCTTTCTCCTTGGTTTGCAGGTGGCCGCCCTCTTACTACATCTTTATTTGGTTGTCCCCCTGTGCACATATATCTCTCTCTGTGTGTATTCTAATCTCTTCTTCTTATGAGGATACCAGTCAGATTGGATTAGGGTCACCCTAACAGCCTCATTGTAAAATAATTACCTATTTACAAACCCTACCTCCCAAAACAGTCATATTCTGAGGTACTGGGAGTTTAGGGCCACAACATATGAATTTGGATGTAACACAATTCAGCCCATAGCACTCTACCCTGTGGACCTCCCAAATTCATGTCCTTCTCACATGAAAAATAAATTCATTTTTATCCCAATAGCGCAAAAGTCTTAACCCATTCCAGCAACACTAAGTCCAAAATCTCATCTAAATAGTATCTAAATCAAGTATGGGAGAGACTCATGGTTCTTCTTGAGGCAAAATTCTCCAGCTGTGAACCTGTGAAACCAGACAAGTTATCTGCTTCTAAAATACAATGATGGGACAGGCATAGGAGAGACATTCCCATTCCAGAAGGGAGAAATTGGAGAGAAGAAAAAGGGCCACGGGTCCCACATGCATGGAATATGCTACCAGAATGCAGAAAAGACTACCAAGTATTTTCCTTCATTCTCAGTGGTGAAAAATGCGAGATGCAATAATCCCTTTTACATTGGAGCGGCTGTCCTTTCATTCTAGACTAATAGACCCGTAAAACTTCACTGATGTGGTAGCTCCCTGGATACCTGTAAGTCTGTCACTCACCCTTTGGAGGGTATGTGTCTTACCAAAGTCCTCAAAGTACTCGCTACTTGTCGCTGGTTAACATGATATCATAAAATAGGACTGGGCAGAGGGGCAAGTTGATCTGCAGGACAGTGGCAAGAGGGGCCTTGGCTAATTCCACAGGATGATCGAAGTTACACGAGCTTTCAGAGTTGACCTTGTGTTTCCCCACGGTGCTGAGCAGTCATTAGATGCCCCTGGTGAAAGGGCAGAAATTTGGGCCACTCAGTTCACTTCACTGAAGAGCAATTCCTGGAGAGGGACCTGTAGATGAGCCCTTTGGTCTTAAAGGAAAATCTGTGTGATGCACACTTATCCACTACAACATGGATTCATGCTCTTATTCTTAATGGCCAATGTGAGATAACAGCTATTGTTTTAGTGAGGCTAAATAATTTGTCTTGGGCTATGCAACCAGTAAACGGCAGAGCTGAAATCAAACTAGGGGGATTCACACAAGCTTCTTTACCCCTAAGCATTCCACTCTAATACCTGAAAAAAAGAAAAAGGAAAACAGCACACTTGATCCAGGCCCTTAGGGAGGGTACCAGGACCAGGTATTTAATGGGAAAAAAAACGAACAGAATAATTTTATCTACTCCCACCATAGTGTTTTCACTATGATAAATCTTTTTACACTATTTCTCCTCCCACGTCAAGCCCAAGAACCTTTTTCAGATTCAGGCTTAGGGCTGAGCTAACATGTTTCTCTGTCATATCCATGGCTTTATTATGCTGTATCTCAAGCCAGGGAACACTGGGGATTGGAGGATCTTTCTCCAGGTCTAGAAGTCATTTGAAAATCCAAGGCCCCTGCTCCACCCTCTGGAGCAGCCAACCCCTAAATAATATTCAAACTTCCTGTGTCTGCCAGGATAGGAAACAGAAGGCACATTCAAAGTCGGTTATTCATAGAGTTTAATTGAGGGACTCCTCAAAGGTGAGGCAGAGTTAAGGAAACCAGCATGTAGATAGAGCAGTGCCTGGGACTAGCAATAGCGAGGACCCTTAAACTTGAAGGATGAGGTGAGGGAGAAAGTGGCTTTATAAGAGGGCCACCTGACACCGCCAACTGGGAAAGCCCACAAGGAGAGAGCTGGAGTAATAGATACCCTGGCTTCACTGCCCTCCTCCAACCTCTTGCTGCTGCCACTCATTAACCAGATGCAAAAAGAACCCAAAGGGGCATGGGAGCCCTCTGAACAGTTCATGCAGGGTAGCATCCTGGGGCATGGAAGGGAGCAGGTAAAGGGTGGAGACTGGGTCTGGAGGAGCAAATGGAAAATATCAAACACACTTTTTAACTCTATTACATTGTGCCTTAGGTATCATCAGTTTGGGTGTAGTGGGTCTTACAAGCCTAGTCCAAGTGGAGACACACCTAGAACTTTCTTATTGCCAGCATAGGTGTATGTGCCCATAGTGTGGTGGGTGAGAGAGGGGAGGAAGTATGAAGGAGAAGAAGAGCAGAAAGAGACTTTAAAAACTCTAATCCATTACACATAAGGAGAGAATTGAGGTTAATGTATGCTTAATTCAGGGACAAGTGTCTGATAGTGTTTTTTTAAGGGAATTATCCTTCACCAGAGATATTTACATAACTCTGTGACATTATATAATATTATGTAATATAGGTTCTTTCTGACCTTAGACTGCAATCCACAGAAACACTCTATCAGTGAGGTTGAGTTATAATTAGATTCTTCTAGCATGATGCAGTGAACAGTGGACAGTGCATGCGGGCTTTAAGGCAGACTCTTCTGTGTAAGACTGAGCAAATTATTTAACCCCTCAAATGAGCCCGATTTCTTCCCCAAATGAGTATAATAACAACAGTCACCATTTATATAGCACAGCCAGGCACTGTGCTGGTGAAGTGGATACTCATATGTCCACTTTACAGATGAAGAAAAAGATACTTGGAGAGGTGAAATAATTTTCCCATGGCTACTAAAAGGTGGAGCCAGGATTTAAACCCAGTCTGTCTGACTTCAAAACTCTAGATCTTAATCACTACGCTGAACTCCAGTTCAAATGACTTTTGAGAAAATTAAGTGAACTAAATTTTTTGAAGTGCTTGACTCAAACCTGACATTTGTATGATGTTCAACACGTTTGCCAAAAAAAATTGAATGAATGAATGAAACTCTTGCTGAAAGCCCATTCAGTATAGTAATAGTTTATTTAATAGAAAAGGCCCAATGCATGACAAGGAAAGGGCATAAAGAAAGAAGTAATATTTATGTGGCACTGACTGTACCACGTGCACTAGGTAGGTACAGTTTACTGATTGGTTGGTGTGACCCAAGTGTCAAATCATTCTGTATTGATTGATAGCAAGTAAAAGAGTATGTCCAAGCAAAAATGGACTTTTGATAATCATAATGTCTATAGTAGGCTGCAAGTAATGCCCCCTCAAAGATACAGTCACTTCCTAATCCCCCAACCTATGAATATTCCCTTATATGGCAAAAGAGTGAAAATCATCTTATTTTGCAAACAGTGTAACTAAATTAAGGATCTAGAGAGAAGTTACTTATCCTGGATTATCTAGGTGGGCCTGAAATGCTATCACATGTATCTTTATAAGAGAGAGACAGAGGGAGTTTTGAGACAGACACACACAGTGGAGAAGGCAATATGAAGAGAGAGGCAAATACTGGAGTGATGGGGCCACAAGTTAAGGAATGCTTCACTTCAGGAGCCACCAGAAACTAGAAAAGACAGGGAAGGGATTCCCCACTAGAGCCTCAGGAGGGAGTGTGGTCCTGCCAACACTTGATTTCGGGATTCTGGCTTCCAGAAATGTAAGAGAATACATTTCTGTTGGTTTAAGTCACCAAATGTGTGGTAATTGGTGACAACAGTGATAGGAAACTAATACACTGTCTTTACAAGTGATACTTGCTTAGATTGTGTTACCTTTTGAAGGGAACTTTTTTTTTTTTTAAGATTTATTGATTGATTGATTGATTGATTACTATGTTGGGTCTTCGTTTCTGTGCTAGGGCTTTCTGTAGTTGCGGCAAGCGGGGGCCACTCTTCATCGCGGTGCGCGGGCCTCTCACTATCGTGACCTCTGTTGTTGCGGAGCACAGGCTCCAGACGCGCAGGCTCAGTAGTTGTGGCTCCCGGGCCTAGTTGCTCCGCGGCACGTGGGATCTTCCCAGAACAGGGCTCGAACCCGTGTCCCCTGCATTGGCAGGCAGATTCTCAACCACTGCGCCACCAGGGAAGCCCAGGTAACTTTTGACAAAATAAATTATTGTCGCTATAATAAAGACTGAATTCTTTAGGAAATATATTATTAATTGCTATAAAAAATAGAAAACCCAAATATTTCATTGAAGAACTACTTTTCATTTCCCCAAAGCCTTGAGGCTAACTAAAAGAAAGAGGTTGCTACCAATGATTTACATGAGTATGTGGTGTGGGGAAGGATTGGATGACAGGAAAGAAGGAAGTTGAGCTTGAAGTGGGCAGTGGCAATGCTGCTGGAGGGGGCGCCCATTGTATCTTTCCATAAACCATGGCCAGTAGCATAATGTTATGGATACCTCTGGAAAGTGATAAAAAGATGTTGGTTCACAAAATCAGAAATTTCCTGGTTGATATCTGAAACTGACACCCATACATGGAAGGCAAGGAGAGACCAAAAAAAGAAAGAGGCAGACCACTCCAGATTGGTAAGTGACAGTGTTAATAAGCAAGGGAACTTATTTACAAAGCTTGTCTTGGGCGGCCACAAGGTGAATAGATCTCTGCACCTGCCCACCAGAATCTTAAAAGTATATATAGAGGCCTTAACTGGGTTCAGTCATATATTCAGTCCAGATGGTCTCAACAATACCTTGCTCTCTCAAGGCTGCATCCTTGAAGTGGCTCCTACTATGGGAATGGCGAGAAGAACATACATTTCAAGGATGGAGAGGGGGTGTGGAGCCTCTGAATGCCTGGGTCCAGCTGTCATGTCCTCTCAATGACCTTCTCCAACAAACGACCACCCAAATCTGTACACAGAGAAAAGAAGGACCTCAAGCACCTCAGTGACAGGGGGATTTGGAGAGATATAGTAGCAGGGAGAGAGAGGATACTCAGTGGCCCCCCCTGGAGAGGCTAAAAGTTCAGTGACTATGATGACACAGATTTAGTTCTGACCTGAGCAGAGAGATATCATTTGAAGGAAGCTAGCTGAGCAGGGACACAGTTTCATGGGTCGAATCAAAGAAACCACGAATACCAATGCTTAACATTGAACTTGTGGGGTATTTTCCCTCATGAGTCTCTGTCATCCCATAACAATGTGAGGACAGGTCTCCATTCTGTTGGTTAGAAATACCAGTATCTAAAACAACACTTGGAACACTGTGAGTGTTCACCAATTGTATGCTGAAGAATGAACTTCCAGTGGAACCCATTTGTGTTACTGTGGGAGGGGAGGACATTCTAAAAGACCTCAAATGGGGGCTGTTATTTGGAATCTGCCCTTTATTGTCTTAGGAATAACTTCTGAATATCCAATGGAAGGCAGCCAAAGGGCTGCCCAATTCCATATAATGGACCCTCATTTTGAGGGTTTTGTCAGACTGGGCCTCTTAGCGGGTCTGGATTTATAAGGTAAAAAGGCTTAAAGTCTTTTACACCTACCAGTTCAGTCTACAGTTAAAAAACAGAACCTCTAGGACTAGGGATAAGCTGCAGAATGCTGAACCAGAAGCAAAATTTCTTGAATCCCAATCCTTTGTTCCATCCTAGAGCCACATTGGCATTGGTGAGGCTTTAGAAGCTCCTGGAAGATTCCTATCAATGTACTAATAACTAAGGCCTTTTATGTTAAAGCCACAGTGCATGATGTTTAGTAAAATTGATTTTTTTTCCATAAGAGACGTTTGAAATAAATTAGCTGTTTCAAGAGAATCATGGTTGTCAGCAAATGGAAATATCATATGCTTAACTCAAATCACAGCAACGCTCTGTGTTAGTCATTTGATTTCTTTGGGCCTCACTTCTTTCATCTGTAAAATAAGGAGGTTGAAAAAAATAATTATAGCCATGTTAATAGTCACCAATGGTCTAGAAATCTATGACGCAATCACTAAGAGCTGGAAATGTTCTGCTTTTATGATGATAAATCACTTCCTTACTGCTGTAAATGTACTTAGAAATCAAAATTTACTGGAAGGCAGTGGAAATTAGTCTATTATATGGTACTTTTTACTACTGAACAACACAAAGTGACAAAGCAACAGTTACCTGGGAACTGTAAGCCCTGGAGACTGACAAATCCAATGATTTGAGGGACTGGATTAGCCTTTAGTATTGACCAGAGAAATATTGTGAGCTCTTTGAGTACACGAACCATGTTTGCTACATGCCTGAAACATAATAGCAGACACTTATGTTTACTATAGAGCCTATTGTCAGACTTTATTTCCAGACACAGGCATGATAAAGAAAACTAGAATTTCTTACAAGTTTTCAGCATTATATCCATGTTCAACTCTGTTGGAGTTTCAATAAAGGTTTTCCATGGCAACAAATTGATGATGGTCATAATTACAGCACACTGTATTTTAAAAATATTGTATCCAAGTTTCCAAGTATCTTTTTTTTTTAACATCTTTATTGGAGTATAATTGCTTTACAATCGTGTGTTAGTTTCTGCTGTATAACAAAGTGAATCAGCTATAGGTATACATATATCCCCATATCCCCTCCCTCTTGCATCTCCCTCCCACCCTCCCTATCCCACCCCTCTAGGTGGTCACAAAGCACCGAGCTGATCTCCCTGTGCTATGCGGCTGCTTCCCACTAGCTGTCTATTTTACATTTGGTAGTGTATATATGTCCATGCCACTCTCTCACTTCTTCCCAGCTTACCCTTCCCCCTCCCCGTGTCCTCAAGTCCATTCTCTACGTCTGTGTATTTATTCGTGTCCTGACCCTAGGTTCTTCAGAACCTTTTTTTTTTTTTTTTAGATTCCATATATATGTGTTAGCATACAGTATTTATTTTTCTCTTTCTGACTTACCTCACTCTGTATGACAGTCTCTAGGTCCATCCACCTCACTACAAATAACTCAATTTCATTTCTTTTTATGGCTGAATAATATTCCATTGTATATATGTGCCACATCTTCTTTATCCATTCATCTGTTGATGGACACTTAGGTTGCTTCCATGTCCTGGCTATTGTAAATAGTACTGCAATGAACATTGTGGTACATGACTCTTTTTGAATTATGATTTTCTCAGGGCATATGGTAGTCCTATTTTTAGTTTCTTAAGGAACCTCCATACTGTTCTCCATAATGGCTGTATCAATTTACATTCCAACCAACAGTGCAAGAGGGTTCCCTTTTCTTCACACCCTCTCCAGCATTTATTGTTTGTAGAGTTTTTGATGATGCCCATTCTGACTGGTGTGAGGTGATACCTCATTGTAGTTTTGATTTGCATTTCTCTAATAATTAGTGATGTTGAACATCTTTTCATGTGTTTGTTGGGAATCTGTATATCTTCTTTGGAGAAATGTCTATTTAGGTCCTCTGCCCATTTTTGGATTGGGTTGTTTGTTTTTTTGATATTGAGCTGCATGAGCTGCTTGTAAATTTTGGAGATTAATCCTTTGTCAGTTTCTTCATTGGCAAATATTTTCTCCTATGCTGAGGGTTGTCTTTCCATCTTGTTTATGATTTCCTTTGCTGTGCAAAAGCTTTTAAGTTTCATTAGGTCCCATTTGTTTATTTTTGTTTTTATTTCCATTTCTCTAGGAGGTGGGTCAAAAAGGATCTGTCTGTGATTTATGTCATAGAGTGTTCTGCCTATGTTTTTCTCTAAGAGTTTTATCGTGTCTGGCCTTACGTTTAGGTCTTTAATCCATTTTGAGTTTATTTCTGTGTATGGTGTTAGGGAGTGTTCAAATTTCATTCTTTTACATGTAGCTGTCCAGTTTTCCCAGCACCACTTATTGAAGAGGCTGTCTTTTCTCCATTGTATATTCTTGCCTCGTTTCTCAAAAATAAGGTGACCATATGTGCGTGGGTTGATCTCTGGGCTCTCTATCCTGTTCTATTGATCCATATTTCTGTTTTTGTGCCATCCACTGTTAATCTTTTCCAGGTTTCTATACCAACCCTCTTATCTGAGCCCTCCATGATCACTTACTTTTGTGACTTTAAAATCACCTTTTTGCTAAAAAATTCCGATCTATCATCTGAACCCCAAATGTAATACACATATCCCCATCTGGACTCCCTGCAGGCGTTTCAGATTTAGCACTTGATGCACATTGTAAGTTCCAAGATGGAATTCTTAAGCTTCTCCTGCAAGGCTGCGCCATCTCCAGGAAAATACACTTCCGATATGAGTACCCACATCTATCCTGTCTTTCAGGTAAACATCAGATAAATTCAACTCCTCATAACATATCCCATGGGTGATCAAATTCTTCATATTCTACCTCAAAAATGCTTCTCAAATTACTTTTCTTGTCTCCATCCCCACTTCCTCTGCCATAACTCAGATCATCATCTCCATTTTTATGCTTTTATACCATCTTCTTCTCATTGTCTCTCTCTATTCTTGACAATTCTCCACACTGCTGCCAGTCACTGCCCTACAAAATGAAGCTAATGGCATCACTCTCTTACTCAAAAACATCACTGAACCCGTACAACCTTCAGTAATTTGGAATAAAATTCTAACTTCTGCACTTTCACATGTGAGGGGATTTGCAGTCTGGCCCAGCCCCTTTCTAGCATCATTTTTTGCCACTCTGTCAAACACTTAGTACAACTGAGACTGAACTTCTTTAACTCCCCACTCATATCCAAACTTTTTCAGGATTTTACTTTTTTAAACAAAGTCTCTTTCCTGATGCATGTAACTTCTCAATAGAGCATTTTCTTATTATTCAAGGAATGGTCAGTTGCTCCTGTTCTAAGTTCTCAGAGCTTTTTAGCTCTTATATATATGTAAGTGCCAACTTACCAAATTGTACTGTAATTTCTTCATTTATGTCAACTCACACCACTAGATAGAATTAATTTATCTATGTCTATGTACAAGATTCTTGACAAATCTATAAAGTGAAATCTGATATGCAGTACCCTTTAGAAATTACATGCTAATTACTTTTTATGGTGTTTTAAAAATACTATGTTTTCAAATGTGACCTAATCAAACTTATAAGCTTTTGCACAGCAAAGGAAACCATAAACAAAATGAAAGGACAACCTACGGAATGGGAGAAAATATTTGCATATGATGCAAACGACAAGGGCTTAATTTCCAAAATATGCAAACAGCTCATACAGCTCAATTAAAAAAAAAAAACCAATCAAAAAATGGGCAGAAGACCTAAACAGACATTTCTCCAAAGAGGACATGCAGATGGCCAACAGATGTGTGAAAATATGCTCAACATCATTAATTATTAGAGAAATGCAAATCAAAACCACAATGAGGTATCACCTCACCAGTCAGAATGGCTATCCTCAAAAAGTCTATAAATAAATGCTGGAGAGGGTGTGGAGAAAAGGGAACCCTCCTCCACTGCTGGTGGGAATGTAAATTGATACAGCCACTATGGAGAACAGTATGGAGGTTTCTTTAAAAACTAAAAATAGAGTTACCATATGATCCAGCAATCCCACTCTTGGCATATATCTGGAGAAAACCATAATTCAAAAAGATACATGTACCCCAATGTTCTTAGTAGCACTATTTACAATAACTAAGACATGGAAGCGATCTAAGTGTCCATTGACAGATGAATGGATAAAGAAGATGTGGTGTGCATATATATATATATATATATGCAATGGAATATTACTGAGACATAAAAAAGAATGAATAATGCCATTTGCAGCAACATGGATGGACCTAGAGAATATTATACTTAGTGAAGTAAGTCAGACAAAGACAAATATAACATGATATCACTTATATGTGGAATCTAAACAATGATATTAGTGAACTTATTTACAAAACAGACTCTTAGATGTAGAAAACAAACTTATGGTTACCAAAGGGAAAAAGTGGGGTGGGGGTAAGTTTGGGATTAACATATACACTCTACTATATATAATATAAACAACAAGATCCTACTGTATAGCACAGGGAACTATATTCAATGTCTTTTAACAACCTATAATGGGAAAGAATCTGAAAAAGAATATATATATATTCTGAATCACTTTGCTGCATACCAGAGACTAACTCAATGTTGTAAACCAGCTGTACTTCAATTTAAAAAAATGCTATGGTATCAAATAGTGCAGATAGTGAGTTTATTAGACATTTATACTTTATAAACCTCAGATAAGAGTATTTAATGGCCAGTCAAGAAATTGCATTTAACATTACTAATGTACTCTTGAAGAATAAATTCCATTGTCTTCTTTTTTTCCCAGAAATATTTACTTTTTGAAACCTATGATTGCTGCAAAATACTACTTGAAGTGTGACCTGATAAATAATAAGACCATTTAAACCATAGAGCATCTTCTTCACTGGTTTTAGCAGTGAAGGCTAACTATGCAGTTGTTCATAAGAACATAATAAAACTTAAGGTGCCAAAGCATAATGCAATGTTTCTTCATTCTAAAATATGCCAGAAACTCCATCACTTGAGGTTTGCTTTGCTTCTCCAAGTTCAAAAAGAAATGCTCTATTTAATTACTTGGCTTCATTTTTGAAAGGAGTCAATTTTCTACTTCTACAAAATTTTTCTTTGCTTTTTCTGTTTTGTAAGACTTTGTTGATGGTAAAATTGCTGGCTTACACTTATGTTACCTAATTCAGAGCATTTGAAAAGGACGAAAAATTCTCCCTTTACCACATTAACATCTTAGATCTGAGAATGTGTTTTGATATTGCCACATGCACAGTTGAAATTCTTCCTTCACTCTATGAACATATCTATATTTGGTCATAAATTTTGATGTTACTACATTCTCTATTTTCGGTCCATCCTTAAGCAGCAGTCATTGAGAACCTGCAAATGAGAACTATGAGTAAGGTCTTTGGAAACAGAGAGCAAAGAACAGTTCACTGTGACTGAAGAAAATGGAAGATAAAAGTCTTAATTTGGAAGACAATGTAATTAAGTTATACTACTTTAAATTGATGGATAAATGCAATAAAATATCAATTCCAGGTTCCATAGGATAGCCTAAGACATATTAAGGCAAATACCCTTACTTTTACCTTCAAAATATTAATATATGAATGCATAGGCAGGTGGCAAGAAGAACAAAGAAAATAGATGATAGGTAGAGGTAGAGGATAGATAGATAGATAGACATCCAAGGTCACCCACAGATGATTGATGATAAATTGCTTCTTAATTTTACAAAATGTTTTAATATTGTAATAGAACTCCATATGTTGTTAGATTTTAAAAATTAGGAGGAAATGTTCAATGGAATAAGAATCAAGATTTCAAATACATTTATTCTTTTTTTTAACATCTTTATTGCAGTATAATTGCTTTACAGTGTTGTGTTAGTTTCTGTTGTATAACACTGTGAATCAACTATATGTATACATATATCCCCATATCCCCTCCCTCTTGCATCTCCCTCCCACCCTCCCTGTCCCACCCCTCTAAGTGGTCACTAAATACATTTATTCTTTTATGAGCATTTCAGCAAAATTAACACAGCAATGGGTAATATTACTTCGTAGTTTTTTTATATAATTGAATATTCATATGGAGAGTAATTACTTTGGACTCATATTTCACATTTTACTTTACAATAAATAACAACTGAATCAAAAAACTTGTAGTTTATTTTGTAAACTATAGAAGGAAATACAGTAGCATACTTAAATGATAACAGAAGGAAGAGAAACTCAGTCCATTTAAGAAATGAAGGTTGGACTTCCCTGGTGGCGCAGTGGTAAAGAACCTGCCTGCCAATGCAGGGGACACGGGTTCAAGCCCTGGTCCAGGAAGATCCCACATGCTGCAGAGCAACTAAGCCTGTGCACCACAACTACTAAGCCTGCACTCTAGAGCCTGCGGGCCACAACTACTGAAGCCCGCATGCCTAGAGCCCATGCTCCACAACAAGAGAAGCCACCACAATGAGAAGCCCACGCACCACAACAAAGAGTAGTCCCTGCTTGCCGCAACTAGAGAAAGCCCACGCATAACAATGAAGACCCAACGCAGCCAAAAATAAATAATAATAAATAAATAAATTTAATTATATATATAAAAGGTATTTGTCATTTAGAAAAACAAAACAAACAAACAAACAAAAAGAAATGAAGGCTATTAGAGACAAAATATATATGCCTTTACATATAAAGAAAACTTTCCGTAAGGCAAAATGCCATGAAATAAAAATAGCAGAATGCAGAAAACATAACAGATAAACATAATTAATTGACAACCTTTCATGATTCGAAGTATAGAGAAAACTGAGATTAATGTATATGGTAAACAAATTCTATTTAATAAATGATCAAAAACAGTACATGAATGAGAAATACAGAACAGTAGCTTATCAATTGCCTATGACAACATGAATAGAGCCAGCCCTTCAGAAGTAATATGGCGTTAAAACAGACTCTGAGAATCCACTTATGGCCTTTGAATAGCTCTACTTCAGAGAATATACCTAAAGAGATAAGCTGAGAATGGAAAACCAAGGGGATCTGTTTATTCTGAATGAAAAATTGAAAACATTCTAAGTTCTGAAGAATAGTGGGATAATCAAGTAAAGAGTATATTAATAAAATGCTATAGTATGAAATAACAAGTGTATGATCTATGGCAATGCTAGGGAATGTTTACATAAAGTTATGTGGAGCAAAGGCTTGTTAGACCAGATGGACTTAACAGATATATAGAGAGAATATTTCATCCAAAAGCAACAGACCACACATTCTTCTCAAGTGCACATGGAACATTCTCCAGGGTATGTGAGGCCACAAAACAAGTCTTAATAAATTTAATGAGATTGAAATCATATTAAGCATCTTTTTCAACTACATTGGTATGAAAGCAAAAATCAAGTACAAGAAGAGAACTGGAAAATTCACATATATGTGGAGATTAAACAACATGCAAATAAAAAGAATAAAAGACTCAATATAAATATTAAATAAATACCAGTTTTTTGCTGTCCTAATTCTTTCCCCAAAAGGGGAAACAATAACTAAAAGATGGGACATTTAGTCTTCAACTATGGTGGGAAGAGATTTAGAAACATTAGTTGGGGATATAAGTTCATGGTCAGCAACCAAATTTGTGGCTCAGACTATTTTATTTGTCTGGGACAGCCTTTATTTTCTTTGTATCATTTTGTTTTGTTCTGTCATAAAGTATTTTTTAACGTTTTAATTGAAGTATGACATACATACAGTAATATATATACATACAGTAAAGCCAATATCAAAGCAGTTTTACAGACGTGTACATCCATATATCTACACTCAGATCAAGATAGTAAATATTTTCAGCACTGTAGAGCATGCTTTGTAACCCTTCCCAAACAATACTCCACCCAAAGAAGTAACCACTATTTTAACTTCTGGCACCACCCATTGGTTTTGCTTGTTCATGAACTTTGCATAAACGGAATCATATACTCATTAACCCTTTGCATCTATTTTCTTTCAAATCAGCATATCTGTGAGAGTTGTTCATATTATTGAATGCATCAGTAGTTCATTCTTTTTCATGGCTGTGTAATATTCCATCGTATGAATAGACCACATTTTAATTATCCATCATCCACACTTTCTATCCATTTTTCTATGTCAAAGTGGACATCCTTTGGGAGATTGGGATTGACATATATACACTAATATGTATAAAATGGATAACTAATAAGAACCTGCTGTATAAAAAAATAAATAAAATAAAATTCAAAAATTCAAAAAAAAAAGTGGATATCTTTGGGTTAATTCCAGGTTTTGGTAATTATAAATAAATCTGCTTTTAAATGTCTTATGGTGAACATACAGTCATATTTCTTGGATATTTACTTAGGATATGATTAGGAATAGAATGGCTGAGATGAGGGCAAGGCCTTTATGTTTCACTTTAGTAGATACTGGTGTACTGTTTTAGGGGAAAAATAAATTAGCAGTTGGCCTTTCCAGTTAACAATGGGCCCCATCACTTCTACAGCTTTATTTTTTAATATTGTTTACTTATATTGCTTGATCCAGAAAGGCTTTGAATTTGCAACTCCTAATAGAAAAAGAACTTAGCATACTGATTCACCGGAAATTATAAGCATTGAATTTTCAGTGGTAATGACTTTTAAGTATTTCAGTTTGAGAAAAGTGAATTTTTCCAAGTGTAGTCAATCCATCTTCTCTGGAGCAAGGTTTCCTCCAAGTCGAGGGCAATGGTTGTTTTTCACGTTCCCAGCGATGCGCACAGAGTGGATGCAGTCCTGTGCTCTGGAGCCTTCCAGCAGCAGCTCAGCACCGGTCCTCACTCTCTGCCCTGGCACTGCCTGATGAGCCAACCTAATTGGCCTTGCTCACTCTGTACTGCCACAGGGCTCAGCGCTTAGGCCAAGACAGTCATCTTTGTGCACCTTGCTACTGCGAGGATCTTTCCTTTTCTTGTATTTCACTTAATAAAATTAGTCACTACACATGGTGGATTAGCTGCAGCAGCTCAGCTTCCTCGGATTTACATGAATTTATTCTCAGTGGAGAGATCAAGAGGCAATTTATTCCGTTTTTGGCCTTGTTAGGAGCTGCCATCATCCGACTCTGCAGCTCTGTCTGAGTAGCATGTTTGTGGTTATTTCTTATTTGGGACTATGATTCCCAATTTTGCAGACAGTTACTAGGAGATCATTTCCAGATCTCAAAATTTTCTAAGCTATTTTTATCAGAGCGAGAGGCAGCAAGAGCATAAAAGGTAAAAGTATTAAAAAGTGGGTTAAAATGTCAAAAATTTGACTGATCCCAAAACACCTCTCGAAGCCTCTACTTTTGCCAAAGTCACTATCAGGATATTTCTCTCAGCGATGGAAGCTGTGTTTTCAAATAAACTGTATCTATACACTGTGCATGCATATTTAATAAATGGGAAATTCAGTTTTTCAAGAGTGGAGGGTATGAACATTGTATTGACCTAAGGCTACAGCTAGAGAAGGAGCAGTCTCCCTGAATGTCTACAGCAGATAAAAGTTAGATGGGAAGGAAAAGGTGATGGAGCCCCACTCTCCTCTCCTCTTTCATGCCTAAAGATATTCCTGTGGTGAAATGAACTGAATCTAGAACCACCAAGTACTAGAATATAAAGTTACCTCTCCTTTCACAACTTCAGAATATACGGAAAGGCAGGCGAGTAATTTAAATTTTGGTGCCTTCTCTTCTCATACGTGTGTATAACAATAATACCAACTTCATAGAACTGGTGGAGATTAGACGGTGTCAGGCCTTTCAAGGGCATAGCACAGCATCTGGCACGTAGTATATTCATATTATATTATAATATTCAATTAATATTAGCTGTCACTATTATTGTGACTATTATTGTCCTTGCCTTTCTTTTCCTACTCCCTGATCCCATTCCTGTTCCTCCTCTTCCGGCCTCCAGTTCCTACATAAAAGAACCATGAATTATACATATTCATTAAAATGGTCTATATTACTAGAAAGAACCACAGAAAAACCAGATATATAGAATCTAGCTTTTTTTTGGTATATAATGAAACAGCCTTTGAAAGTATCCCTTCAAATCAGTTTCAGACTTTTGCAGTTCAGAAAGCTGTTACTTTTCGTCTTGTGTTTTAGCTCTACAGCATCATTTATGGTTTTACCGATTATCTTTCCAGTGAAAGGAGCTGAAAATCTGTATACAGTGATTTCTTGTGGTGGGTGGCAACAACAGAGCTTTCAGGCTGAAAATGACATTTTTTTCCAAAAGTAATTTGGGCTTAGAGGAAAAGTGTTAAAATATTGTAGAATGAGTGGTGTTTTCACTCCTCCTTCCCTTTAGAGCGTGTTAGCCGATTTAAGTGATCATTGTGCTCTTAACCCTGGCTAATGACTGGAATGTTGGGTTATGTGGCCTTGCCCACAGTTCTGTGTGAGAAAACTACAAAAGTCCCCACCTGACTGTGAAGTTAGCAGACTGGCACACTGTAGGTATGATTTCACCTTGACCCTCTGTATACTGCAGGCTTACATCAATCTTGTAGAAGAACTTCCACCAACAGTCTTTGCTTTGTCCCTTTATTGGCATGTTGACAAACACTGGCTTACTTTCTCCTACATGCTGGAACAAAACTCTCCTCCAGAACGGTCTTATCCTCATCCACATGGTGATGCCCAAGGGCTTCTGAACTTTACCTCCAACTCTCCCTTTCAGCCCGTGACAGGTGAATTATGAAGATACGTGTTAATATTTAGAAGACAGATTGTTTCCTTTGATTATGCAAAGGGATAGAAATTACATGTCTCAGTCATTGTTTTAAATTTAGTATTTTCTGTAAGAACTTTCATAGGTTAGATTCATTAAAAAATGTATTTCCTGCATCCAGTATTCTAAAATGTAAAATGCACTATTTTCTGATATAACTAGTAATAAAAATGTATCAAGTGGCCAGTATTAAAATTTTTCGGATAGTCTATCACTTTTGCTTTCTGAATCCTAACCTCTCAGTTACTCAGAGAACGAGTAGGAGATGCTGATGTTCAATTATTCATCATGTACAACAATCATATAAGGAATTGACAGTTTTCCTCTTCCCTGGAAAACTTTTTAAGGAATTAGAGAGGAGGAGGGAGCAAGATCCACCAGTCTCCAGGAAACCAGGGAAGCTGAGGGCTAGCTTCACCAGACAACAATCCAGACACAGAGGCAACAATATTGTTACCGAAAGTGGGTTCTGACTGCTTGCCGCTCAAAAGCCAATACTCGAGAGGTAATGTTGGTGGAAAGGAAATTTACTTTATTTCAGTGGCTGGCAACCGGGGGAGAGGGTGGACTCATGTCCAAAGATTGACTCCCCACTGACAATCAGTGGGCAAGAGATTTTAAAGGGGAGTTTCAGGGGGCATATAGATGGAAGAAGGGGGCTACATGCAGAAACAGCCCAGTCAGCTCTGACATTCATCTTGAACTTGGTCTTGCAGTGCTCTGATCAGGGTCATCTTGATTGTTTTGAGTACTAATCTTCAGTTCCAGGGTCGGTTTGTTCCCATTTCTTTGAGGCCAGTTCTCAAATTTGTGGCAGCTTATGTCATGGCTACAGTCTGGTCATCATGCAGGTAACTTCTTCCACCTGGTGGGAGTTTCAGTGTCTACCGAACATCTCACAGGATACAGCTCAGAATATTATCTATAGCCCTTGAGAACTAAAGGCCCTTGACTTTGCTTAATGACTAAACTATTATTATTTGGACTTGTTTGACTGTTTTCCTTTCCTTTTCTCACTTCTCTGATTAAACTTATTCTTGGACTAAAGTTTTCCTACAGACAGAAGGCAGGCGGAGGACACTGGGGAAAAAGACCATAGGGTCCTGATGTTTCAATATGGCACTGCCTTGTGAGACCAGATAGAAAGCTGCAGTGTACTACATGGAAAGCAACTGACAAAGTCTAGAAAGTGATGGTACAAAATTTCTAAATAGTTAGACCATCTTACCAAGGTACAGTGTTAGTTGTAATCACCATAGTTTTACATATGGGAGAATGAGAAGCATTATGCATGTTATGGTGTTTTCATGAGGAAGGAGGGAAGGAAGGAAGGAAGGAAGGAAGGAAGGAAGGAAGGAAGGAAGGAAGGAAGGAAGGAAGAAAAAGGGAACATAGAAACACTCTGGAATAATATCTGAGAAACTATTACCAGTAGTTGCCTTTGCTTTTAATTGTACACATTTCTCTATTGTTCAGATTCCTTACCGTGTCCACGTACTATTTTTATTGAAAATAAAAAATGGGAGATTTTTAGAACTTACTTGCAGAAACTCAAAGACAATGTCATAATAAAAATGATAATAATAGCAAACACTTTTATAACACTTAGTATGTACCAGACAGTACAGTCAATATACATTGACTGTTTAATCCTCACAGTAACCTCAGGAAATAGAAACGATAATTATCCCCACCTTACATATGAGCAAAGTGATGCACAAAGAGGTTAAAAACTTGCCTGCAGTCATACCCCTGGGAAGTGGGGAACCATGATTTGAAGCTAGGTTGTATAGCTCCAGGTTCTGGACTCTTAAACAAACTTACTATACAGTGATGAAGATAAAGAAAGAAGGCTGAGAGATGGTATGATTTTTATCCTTATGCATATGAGGAATTTAAAAGGGAAGGGAAGTTTATTAGTTGTTTTTGTCCACAGAGAACCCCATTCGTAATACATGAGCTCTAATTAAAGCATAAAGAAATGAATTTTATGTATGAAGAAAATTGATTGTCAGTTGAAGAAACTCTGGAATGGCAAACCAAGAAGGTGACTTTGAAAACATGTTTTTTTTATTATTAAAAATATCTCTGTAGAGTAATAATGATAATTAAACTGCCCATCTTCACCATTATCATTGTCTTTTTGGGGATGCAATGTCTCTTGTCCTCTAATTCCATTTCCTTAGTTTTATTTACAAATTGTTCCCCTCCAATGATCAAGTATATTCAAATGCCTTAAGGGATAATGTCTTGAACAGTACCCGCGTTACTTTATTATAGAAACAATTTAATTTGATTGGTCCCATTACTTTTGCAAGGATGAACTTAAGATGATTAGATAAAACATGTAAAATGAAATCATTAAGGTAATCTATGTGAAGTGCATACAGGAAAATTAATAAAGGGATTTTTGAAGCTCAGTTTTTCAGGACACAGTTTTCCAGTACATAAGGAAAAGGCTATAATAGTCATGTTTTCCCATAAAAATGTCTTAATGAAATTTCTTTAGCAAAAGAGCTAATGAAGTGGTAACTGTATACTTTATTGATTATACTGGTACTTCTCATTAATGTGATCCATAAAATGAATAATATCTCTGACTTTATTGAGATTTGGGTAGTAAATGAGCTAACAATGCTCACAAATAAAAATATAGGCTATTGCACTGACAATAGGGAGCATCTTATCTTAGAAAGAGGAAAGTATGGAAACTCTAAAGTGGTCATTTTGTAAATGTGATAGATCATTTTCTCTTCTAGTTTAGTCTAGGACCCATTATCAAGAAGGTTGAGTCATGCCATTTCTGCACCAGAGAATCTACTATCAGAGAATCTCCCTGCCTTTAGTAAAAAACAAAATTGGGAGAAGCTTTCTCTGTAACCCTAATACCACCTACCTCCACCCTATTATATACTCATCCATTCTATAAAGTCATATCTGACATTTTTCTCTTGCTGGAACAATGGATGATGGATTATCCACATCCATAGTGATGGATGATGTTCCCATGCCCACAAATTAGCTGTAATTTTTGCACAATACCTTTCCCAATACCTGTATTGCCAACCTCTCTCTCTTCCCTTTGCAAAAGCATATTGAAATGCAAGAACCTGGGAGAGACATTATTTTATAGATAACCCTGAATCCTTCTCAATGTATGCAAGGATAAGTCATAAATAAAACCTATTATTTTAAATATTTTTTGTAGCAAACGTTGTATGTAATCATTTGAAAGAACTAGTTTGTCATGACACTGTGAAAGAGAACTGACACTAGATCACATCATAACAAGTCTTCCATTTGCGTAGTGACCAACTGGAACTATCCTCCATTGTCTGCAAGAGAATAATGTTCTCCTTTCTCTCTCTACTTTGCTTGAATTAAAAAAGGAAAGCCTTGAGAGAAAAATAGAGGCAATTGCTTTCTCTGTATTTCAAAGATAATATGATGTTTAAATATCTGATCTTCGAGGTCAAACACACCTGAGTTCCACTCCTGGCTCTGCTGCTTGTTAGATTTGTAATTGTGAACAAGTTACATAACCCCTTTGAGCTTCCGTTTCTTCATCTATAAAATGAGGCCAATTAAATAGAGTTCAAACCATTAACTGTTATTAGTAAGATAAGGAGTACTTATTCATCACAGTCTGGCATGTTTTCAGAAGAAACCTGAATACATAAAAACTCCTTCCTTTCTCCTAACGAATGTATCAACCCTTCTGAATAAATATTTGTACAAAACTATTTTCTTAAAAAGTTACCATAAGAACGAGGTTCATTCTGTTCAAACACGGACATTATCTGAACAAATAATTATTTTGATTCAGGGAAACTAACATTAATCTGTTACCAACCAATCAGCAAGTCAATCCTGGATTCTTTGATGCCTGAAATAAGTCTTGGACATGAAGGAAGCAGAATATACATTCCGGGAAGAGATTACTAGCACGATCCAAGAGTAAGAGGCATGGGAAGAGCTCTCAAACCTGAGTGTGCACCAGAATCACCTGAATGGCTTGTAAAAACACAGTTTGCTGGGTCACTTCTCCAGAGTTTCTGGTTTAATAGGCTTCAGATAGAGTCCAAGAATTTTCCATTCTAACACTCTGTAGTTGATCTTAATGTTGCTGGGCTCGGGCAACACTTTGAGAACCACTGGAATAGGATGATACTTTGGGGGACTGCTGGGACTGTGGTTTGTTACTGATGAAGTAGTGCAATGAGGTCATAGCCAGAGATGGGCCAGAAGAGAAAGAAAGAACCCAGATCATCAAACAACTTGGACACTTACTGAGATGGATGTAAGTTTAGTCGAAGGCCCAGTTTAAAAGAATTGGTACTGTAGGAATGGATTGGGGAGTGGGAAGCTGGAAGTCCAGTTGGGCAGTTGAGAAGTGAGTGTAATAATCCAATGGAGAGATGACAGAGGCTTGAGCTAAGTCAGAGTAAGCATGAAGATGAAATAGAACCTGAAGATGTATGAAGTAAAAGGATGGAAGAAGCATAGTTTGAAGATGTTCTTCAAGGATTCACAATGCTTCAAGGACTTATAATCTATAAGTCTATAGATTATAGACTCAATCTATAATAAACCATATTAGCTACAATTTTTCTAACTATATGTTACAAATTATTTTGAATTATTTCACATATTTGAATCCATAATAAAATAGAACAGGTTTGAAAGAACTTAGTAGGTTCCAATCAACTACTGACCACTTTGGTAACCTTTACCCATTTGGTAAAAAATTCCCAAAGAATAAGAATGATAGTTTATGAGCATTCAGTGCTTGCTTTGCACTAGGAACTGTACTATATACTCTACTCTTAGTATTTTATTTAATTCTCACTACACTCTATGATGTAGGTACTATAGTTAGCCCCACTTTACAGAAGAAGAGACCGTGATTTACAGATCAAATCATTTGCTGTTTCAGATAATCTCCCATTTGCCCCTCCAAATCTACTTTACATTACATTTTTTTCTACCTGCTTTCTGCCCCAGGAAGCTGACAAGCTTTCATTTGGATGTAGCCAAGGGGAGAACACAGCAGGAGACTAAGAGGTAGAGAACAGAGTGAGGTCAAGTTTTATCTCCTCCTTGAATGTTGTCTCACACTGGTTACATTCCTCAACAAAATGTCACAGATCCTCTGTATGTGGCCCTGTTTACACAGCTTTCTCCTTCCTGGTTCGAGAAATCAATCCTTCCCCTCTTCCCTTTGGGCTCAGGGATAGTTACATCTCTTCTGTTACTAGAACTGGGGTACTACACTATCCCTCATAGTTTCCTTACAAGATGCTTACACTTTTAAAATAAGTCCCTTTATGAAATTCTCATCAAATTATTCTACTTTGAGCTTTGAGTGTGCTGTCCCTTTCCCACTGGAACCCTGCCTGATATAATTGCTCAAAGAACACAACTAAACAGTAAGGGAGGCAGGAATTAGAAATCCCACAGTCTGACTCTAGGCACCAGTCGTTTAGAGGGCTCTGTGGGGGACAAGGAGGAGGAGAGAGAAGGATTGGTAAGAAGTGTCTTCTCTCCCCTATTTTGGAACTGAGTGCAGAGAAGGGCAAAGAAGGGTCATCTAGTTAAATAGATTTCTGCAAATCAAGAAAATCTAACCACCTGAAAAGAGACTGGTGAAAATTCATTCTTTGACTTCTTGACCAGTTCATCCTAATTGGGAAAGAAAAGAAGACTCTCCAGTCAGTCCTCAACACCTTTATATGAGAGCAACAGTTTGTTTAAAAATAGGATCTAAAGTACCGCCATTACAAAGATATTAAGTGGCAGCCCTTACTTTTCTCAATCTCACACCTCACTCCGGTGCCTGCTCCTTCCAGCAGCAAGACAAGCAATTAAAATAGCGTGGTGAACAAAGTGAGACAGGATGGAGTCAAAGCTCCTGCAAGGTTTCTGAAAAGGCTGTTTAAACTAACAACCTGTACATGATGTAGGTGACAATGTTTTAATGGGTGAAAGTACAGTTAGAGGATGAAAAGCAGCACTTTAGAATATATTCTTTTATTCTCTCACGTTCATGTCCTGTTCAGTTAAAAGAACTCATTTTCTTGCACTGTGCGGTATCATATTCCCGATTATGGAGTGTCATATACAGTGATATATACAGTTATATGTAACGAAAGTTAATATACATGAAATCATCAGAAAACAGATGGATGTTCAACCTTCCAGAACGGATTAGAGTTGTTAATCAGAGTTCAGAGAAGAGTGAGTGCAGTCGTAGCCAAGATAACAGTTCCACAGGCTTCTGATAGTTTTCTTAACGATATAATCCTGTCCTAACCATAGATAAGTTTAGATTATGTGCCTACCATTTTACATTTAAATATATTAGTTCTTTAACCCAGAAATCAAAAGCTATGAGGATGTCGCTATTAAATTAAATGCTAGATATTGAAAAATGACAATTGTGACCACCATTGAGAAAATAGTAAGGACTTGAGAAAATGAGAACAAATGAAAGTTACTAGATATAAATCATCTAATTTTTCTAGGAAAATTGCGAAGTGACAACAAATATATATACAATACAAAAGAAGTTCAAAAATTCAAAATTCAAAAGAATGACAATTTACTGATCAAAATTTGATTCCCTAATGAATTACAATATTTAGCATATTTTTTGTGCACAAAAAAATTCAATTTCCTAGAAAACCACTGTGATAATCACTATATATATAGTCATAAACAGTTCGATTTCTTTTCTCAGAAAGTGTCTTACTAAATTGGAAACGAGTGATACACCAATGCACTGTAACATCTAGATCTCTTGCCTCTAAGCCCAGGGTTATTATCACTTTAGTAAATTTCTATTCTAACAAATTACACGGAAACAATTAATAAAATGCCTTAGTTCCCATACCCTACTTAACTTTCTGCCTGCTCCCTTAGCTCTAATCAAGTGAATCTATTCCAGGTCATGCCCATAGGCAGCTGACTACTTAAGTGGATTGCAGCCTTAAACAGGACTTTCACTGCTGCCATTGATGTGATCAGTTCAGTCCCCACAGCCAAACTGCTCATGCAGCAACAGATATCCACCTTTGAGACAGCCACTTTTAACAATCCCAGCATGCCTTTATTTACTTTCAGCCACAGATAAGTCTGACCCTCACACTGGGCAGGAGGTTTTCCTAGCCTAGAGCGGTGGAGGTACAGTTAACCCGAAATTCTAAGGTTAACAGTTTGGATGATCTACCATGTTTATAAACATAAACACAGCAAATAAGGGGAAAAAAACCCACAAAAATTGTAAGAATAGTGAACAAACCAAACCTGGTCTCAAAAGTAACAAGTAATTTTTTCTGCAATACTTGTAAGGTATGTTTGTATATTAGAAACAGCTAATGTTTACGTACCCTTTTATGAGCAAGGCACCGTTCCAAATTTTGGGTTTTTTGTCATTTATTATCTTATTCAATCTTTTCAACATCCTAATTTTTTTTTTCGTTTATTCTTTCATTCAGTCTACTCAACATCCTACAAAGTAGGTATTATTAACACCAATATATATTGAGGCTATGGAAGGTTAAATAATGTGTTCAAGGTCACATCACAAGTGGCTGGGGCTGGATTTAAACCCAGGACTGAAAGGTGCCAGAGGAACATTGGGTTTAAGTACTGCAAACATCCCCAGTCATGGCTGAGGCCACCACCACTCCCCTTCTGGTGATACGCACGCCACTGTTTGTGGCTCACTTCCTTAATATTCTGAACCCCAACTCCTACCAAACCTTACAGAAAGATTGACATTTATTCCAAATTATAAATAATGAGAAAGAGCTTAAATGATTAATAAGAATCAAATTTTTAAGGCAAAATTAAATCTGATGTGAAGCATGGATAAAGAGATTTAATGAAGACAAGGGAGATTTCCTTGAACTCTTAAAATGACCCATTAGGTGGTCACCTTCTCTGGTATGAGAACAAGTAAAAAGGTCACCATGAAGGGCAGATGATTAATATTTTCTTGGAAAAGGCAGAGACCAGTCAATGCATGTTTGACTCAGCACTTCATTTTGAAGGCATCCTAAATATCAAACCACTAAATCATTTCAAAAATGTGGATGTTTTTTTCGAATTCTGGTTAAATATGGAGAAATGAACATGAGAGTTTGTTTCTGCCCACTCTTTTAATATTACCAAAATGAAAGAGGAGAAATAAAACAGTAAAAATCTGCAATGATGAAACAAACAAACAAAAATCTGGAGAGGAGACAACAGCAGGAAGGAAGAAAAGAATATGGACAAATATTTTGTAGGTAGGAAGTTGATGAAGGATAGCTTACTGGCTTAGCTGAGAAGAGAAAACTAAATTCTATGTGTCTATACAAAGACATAATGATGAAGCAAAAGATACAGTCCTCAGAACCCAAAATTTACTTGAGAATGGTGCACAGTGTTCCATGAAATGTCAGGTAAAGCTTAGGGCTAAAGAGAGCAGAGTAGGTGGAAAAGTTTCATAAAGAAGAGTTAGACACAGATTTCTTCCTGCAAATTTTGCAGCCAAGCAAATATCCATCCCCAACTTTCAAAGGCCAGAAAGTTTTATTCTCTCAAGAAAATGAACCAGAGAATTTAGACTCATGATCCCCATGTGATGCCTCAATGAGGTACTAAACAGAAAGCAGGGAATTAAATAAAAGATCTCCATAGTTTCATGCTGGAACTCCCAGCTCCATTCTCACACATCTGCTCGTAGACCACGGCATCCCAGAGTATATATACTGCTTAAGGATTTGTCTCTGAAAAACTTCAGAGGAAACTTATCGTTAGTAACACTTGCCAAAAGGCAAGTCTCAAATGCAGACCATTAGCTGAGAAGTCATGCCCCTCTTTTCAATGCCTCACTCTTAAAATGAACAAACAGCAAAGAGTAAGAGTAACATCAATATGAAGAAATCCTTTTACATCAGAGACAGAAGAGAGAAATGGAAATTAGAAGAAAACAGACAGTACAAGGGACAGAAAATAATTACAAAAAGAGAGGTATTTAAGAAGAGATTGTACTCATAAGACACAAATGGGATACTATTTTTTAAAGAACAGAAAGATAGCTAATGTAAAATTTATATAGCTCTTGGGAAAAAATATCAGTAAAAGAGTAGAGAGAACATCCAAGGAAACCTCAGAGAAAGTGGAATCAAAATCAAAAAAAAAAAAAAGGATGAGAGAGAAAAAAACAGAAATTCAAGTGTTAAGAGGCCAACCATCAAAACAATTGTTCCATAGAGAATGAAAAAAAAAATAGAAGGAAGGAAATTATCAAATTAATTCAGGAAAGTTTCAAAGATTGGAAAAAATTAGTTTTCAGGTTGGAAGAATCCCCCAAATTCCCAGATCAGTAAATAAAAAAGACCCACTCCAAAGCTCATCAGAATGAAATTACAGCCTCCTGGAGATGGAATTCCTGAGAGCTCCCGCGAAGGAAGTTTAAGTCACACGCAAAGAATAAGGATCAAAGTGACATCTGACTTCTCATAGGCAGAACTAGAATCTGGAGTTACTAGTGGAGATGTACCTTAAAAATTCTGAGGGGAAATGATTTCACCTTCTAAGTATAATAAATCATCTATCAGATATAAAAGTAGAAAAACAAAATTTTCTGATATTCAAGACCTAGAAAAATTTACCTTCGTCTGTATATATTTTTAGACTGTTGCTATAGCTCTTGCTATAGCAGAATGAAACAACTAAAATAATAAAAGTACTAATAATAACAATAGTAATAACAGTAATAATGATAATAATAATTTCAAAGAAACACATGCAATATAGGTGAGATTATAGAACCTAACAGGAAAGACTAAATGAAGTGTGAGAAGTCTGAAAATGACTGTTTTGTGCCAAACCTGGAAAGCCACCAGCCTACACTGAACAAAGAGAGCTGTGGGAGGGGATGACTGGGATGTGGGCATGGAGTGGGGGGCGCTGGTTGAGTATTTTAAAATAGTATATATATTCATGTGACAAACAGTAATGGAATTTGAAAAAATATAAAAACAGAAGAATTTTTAAAATGAGGCAATTAGTAAATCAAAGAAGAATGCAACTTGTACAAGAAAAGAAATACAATTATGGTACGTTGTTCATTGGTTCACAGTGAACAATACTTTTATAAGCATAATAATAATAATACAAACACTAACCTCTAATTTAAACCGATGTATATATGAATATATATACATATATATAAAAATTATATGGACAAATAAAAAATAATGGAGGTGGGTATAAAAAAGCTAAATAGTCAACTATGATAAAAGGAAGGCAATAAAAAATCAAATAGTAGTAAAAATATATAAACATATATATATTATACCATGTAATGTATATAAATCAATCAATAAATATGTAAATATAAATATTATTTGGTGTTTTTCATTAGTTCCTGTCACAGAGCTTCAAAAAATCCTTGGAATTTCCTGAGTGATAGGAGTGTATTTTGTTATTCATATAAAGCCTTTTTCATTCATACCTGAGTTTATGCTAATGAGGTTGGGTTCCTAAATTGCTTCCGGATGGGGGCTGGTTGGCAGAAAAAACAACCAAGTGACTAGGGCATTGGAATTTTTACTCCCATCTCACGACCTCCAGAAATTGAGTTCAATCTTGTAGCCAGTGACATTAACCAATCATGCTTCATAAGGAAACCTTGGTAAAACTCTGGACGGTGAGGCTCAGGGAGTTTCTGTGTTGGTGACCACATCAATGTGCTGGGAGGGTGGCACACCCAGACTCTACTAGGAGAGGGCGTGGAGGCTCTGGGTCCTCCCTTCTCCCTCCACAAGACTTTACCCCATTCATCTCTTCCTTTCGGCTGCTCTTGATTTGTATTCTTTATAATAAAACTGTAATTGTAAGTACAGCACTTCCAGTAATTCTGTAAGTTGTGCTAGCAAATTTTCAGACCTGGTGGAGGGTTATGGAAACTTCCAAATTTGTAGCCAAACAGGAAGAGTGTGGGGGGCTTGGGGACATCCAGGACTTGCAGTTGACATCTGAAAGTGGGAGCAAGTGGGAGCAGTCTTCTGGGACTGAGGCCCTCAACCTGTGAGGTCTGTACTAACTCCAGATTCAACTGAATTGTGAGACATTAAGTTGGTGTCAGAGAATTGCCTGTGGAAAAACAGTGGTAGAAGCATAATATTTAGAATATTAAAGTTACTACCAGAAGAAAAAGCTAGAATGGTTCAAAGTTATTTCTCTAGAGAGCTAGTTTAAAGGATGGAAAAGAGTGGGCAGGAGCTGCTTTATTTCCTTTAAATTTTTTAATTTTTTTTTCACTATGTGCATGTATTACATTGCTAAAAATGAAATTTGATTTAAGTAAGAATTAACTCATTTCTAAGAAGTGAGAATATTTTATTTTATTGTTCACTAAGCTCTTCAAATCATAATGCCTACTACTTAGCCATTCATTCATTTGTACCATATTTATTACCTGACATTCTGTGCTCAATACAGAATAAGAAGATTTTTGGAGTGTGTAGTTTGACTGAGAAGAGCCACATGAAAAAAGTAAAAGAATAAATGCAGAACAATATACACTATAATATTAAAACACAATATAATCATTATTATCAACCGCCAGGAGTAGGCATCTTTTCTACTAGGCAACTTTTCATAACATGTATTGGCATAACGTGACTGATTAGTGAATACAATTTACAATACACAGATTATGATTTATTATTACACAAAAGTCTTCAAAAATTATCAAAATGTGTGTATAAAAAAATCATTTTATGAGTATAGGAAAACTTATGTTTCATAAAAAACATGAACACAAGCTATTTTATTTTCATGCCTAGCTTCTCATTTGGCATCCACTTTTTAGTTTTATATTAGAATTGTGATCTGTGCTACAATTTGTTTTGATGGTTTCCAAGGTAATTGAATTTGGTCTGGTCTTATGCAGTCTTCAAGGTTTACTCAGTGACATTTAAGTTGCTTTCTTTTTTATCCATTTGCATCAGTCAGTTTATTACTTTTAGCTTGCAAGAATGTACAAATGTATTTTTCTTCACTATTTAAATTCCCGGAAGAAAGATAACTCTGCTATGGCAAAGCTGAAACCTCCTAATTCCCAACCTCTTTGGCCCCACTGAAAGAGTGGTTTTCATTATGCACTTCTTTATTAACTTGAGGTTTCTTTGGCAAGCATCATTGCTTGAGTGTAGAACAGATGTTCAAATATTTAAGAACAAAAAGCAGATCATGAAATAATGGGTCATGATTAGATAATGAAAACCACTGTGTCAGTCCAACAAATTTTGTCAACTTGTCTCATTTAGTTGCATCCAATGAGAGATAGGGTCCAGTGCGGTCTAGGGCTGGGGTGGAAATTTGGGCAACATCCAATAGTTGAGGTAACTGGTAATGATGCTACCTTATAGCCAGACGCACCTCGTCCTTCCATGGTCATTTTCCCCTCTTTGTTTTCTATTGTCTCTTTTTATTCATCTTTGTTTCCCATTACTCCTGTCTTCCCCTCATGCCTTTATCCTGCCAAACATATTTATTTAGCATGTATTGTGGTCAGGGCTGATAAGCAGTATACATGTATTAACTTATTAATCCTCACTACAGCCCTATGGGATAGGTGTTATTGGTAATTTCCATTGTACTAATAAAGAAACCAAGAGACAAGATGAACTCCCCAAATTCACATAGCTGGAAATCCCACATTCTTGATTATTACATTATACTTAACTGTTACTTATACACTACTTAACAAGCCAGATGCTGTAAGGTACCGGTACCCTTGTCAGCTGCCTCCCTCCTACACAAACAAGGCTTTCTGTGTCTGGTGACACTTAAAGAAGCCCAACAAATTCCAGTTTTAACTAGTTACTCAAAGTGGTCAGTCTATTGCTGCAACGCCGTTGTTAGTTTTCCAATTTTCCTCTGTATTCTTAGACGACTTCTACCTTCCAAAGCAATGTGAAGGGTTGTTGCAGACGTATAAGAGGAAAAAGTCAGACTTGCTGGATCTGAATTTACCCATGCGACCTGGCTGTTTTGGTTTTAGCCTTAGGGTGCCTTTTTCCTAAAGCTTACCTGTGCTTTATATGCTGGTGTGGGCAGACTGTTGCTCCTAAAATGAGGAATAATTCCTGCCTATTAGCAAGTGAGTTTACCTCCAGGAAACCATTGAAAGTCAGTACAAATCAGAAGAGTTTCAGCAGGAGCCTAAATTAACCTGCAGGAGCCTTTCAGAGCTGCTGGCAGCATTACTCCCAAGCACAACAAGGTCATCCCAGTCACAATTTTGGCTCTGCTTCTAAAGTGGGAATGATTTTTGAAAGAGAAACTGCCTGTTGCTTTATGTTGTGGAAAAGGAAAAAAAAAAAATTAAGAAAATGTGACTAATCAAGGGCTAGAAGACTTGAAAACAGAAGTTTTCTGATTAGTAATGCAAAGCTGGGATCATGTCTTCTTGTATTTGACAGAGTGGGGAACATAAAATACTGCTAACCTATTCAGCTAGCTAAAAAGGTTTCCATGACAACTGTGGGAACTTGGAACATTCGGTACTCTTGTCTTCAAAAATAACCTTGCCGTATAGGCAAGAGATTGTTAAAAGCACTAACCCACCTCACCTTTCTAGTCCAAGGTAAGTACCTTACCATTATCTTGGTCTCTTACTAACCTGGAAAAACTTCAAATGGTCTGTTTACCCTACAGCATAGGAATAAAAATTCAGATAACTAGCCCAGGATAAACTGTGTTTAACCTCAGCAGGTTATAGCCTTTTATTATGCACTCAGTTTTTCCAGAGGAAAGTGAACTTACTTCTGTGCAAGGAATTATAGATATAAAGGTGGTTCCTTCTCTCCTTTTAAAGCAAATCAAGATGAAAATAGAAAATATAGTTATCTCTAATAAAAAAAAAATTTCCTGAAAAGCCACCAACACATGCTCATGATAGATAATATAGGAAATATAGAAAAAAGCTAAGGAAAAATAAAATATCCATTATCTTACAACCCAGAGAGCCTAACCATTGTTAAATATTTTATATATTCTCTTTTAGTGTTTATATCATATCTCTATTTTGTTTGTTCACTTTTTTAACTGAACCATTCTTTAAGTTTGGCCCACAGAGATAATGGAGGGTATATAATAAGCAAAAACAAAAACAAAAAGACACATAGTAGATAACCACTTGCGTGGCAGTGCCTCTAAGACTGACTCCATAAAGAACCAAAACAATAGCTTCATGAATATTCAGATGTAATAAACCTATCTCATCTGAGCAGTGGCATTCATAGTTCTCTAGAAAGAGGCTCTGATTGGTCCATTGGCCATTATCCAATACGGAGCATCTCTTTACCTGGTTTACTCCATCCTTGCCCAGGTCACATGTTTAGTTTCAGATATCACAAATGGCAGAAACTCCAGACACCTCATGGACCATTTCAGCTTTCCTTGTGCAGAAGGGAATCTCAAAGGCCCTTTACCAGTATCTCTTATACACAATTTTATATCCTTTTTTCCTCCTGAGATTTGTCATCAATGGAATTTCAGGAGTAGAACTGTAGAAGTAGTTCACCCCATGTGCAACCAATAAGGGGGTGGGAAGGGCATTGTAGAGAAATTAAAAATAATAATTAATAAATAAAACCAACTAAAATTTAGCATGCTTTGTATTATCACAATGCTCCAGCGATTCTAAATATCAGGAATAAAATACTCTCCAAAAATATGTTTTGTTGGTCTAATTTCTAAAGAATTAGTGCGGACACTGATGGGTTTTACTTATATAATATATATATTTAAGCTTCAAATTAGCACATTTTAGTTCTTACACTTTAATTTTGTGATCTACATGGGAATTAATTCAAAGGACTCCTTGTGTAGTCCATGACAGAGGATTAGCTACTGTGTTCCTCTCCCCCCAAAAGTAAGTTTCATAGGGTTCAGAATCATCTGAGCTCACTTTGAGGGTAGTTCATGTATTCAAGTCTTATGTCCTGTACACCCCTGCATTTAGACAATAGCTTTGAAATAAACAGTTGTGGCACAGTGGTTGTAAAGTAATAGAACTTGAGTTACTTCAGTTCTGTCATTCTATGTGCAAATCATCCTCTGAAACAGGGAATTCAGTCTTCTGGAAGTATTTCTCCATGTGCTTTTGCCCACTTCCTTCCAAAAAAATAGTTTAAAAATATTAATTTATTACTTTTCTTTTTTGTATTATAATATTCATTTTTTAAATTCTATTTTGGTCTATTTTCTATATTGGTATGTAATCACATGAAGAGTTCAAGATTAGAAGAATTTTACTATTCATATTTTTTTTTAGTAGTACATGACAGCAGTATTGCATAATACATGCTGAAAGACCATCATCTGTAAATCACACTTATAAATTAATATGTAAAATAGTCTCCATTTTTCCAACAGCCAACAAGTAGAGCAACCCCTACCTATGCAGTACCCTTATTATCTAGTTAAATGGTTCCAAAATATATGGAATAAACAGTGAGCACGTTCTATATTCATTAACTGGGATCAGACACAATGTTGCTGAGAAAAAATTGCAAAGGAAAAGCAAACAAGATATAATGCAGACAAAGGCATATCATGAAAAACATGACAGAATACTAGCATATCTTTTTCTAAAAAACTAACTTTTGAGTATTTACGACAAAACATACAATATTCTAAGCAATCTAACAGCATGAACTTGTTTCAAAACGCTTGAGGTAAATTAACACGATTTTTCAAATCAGGGCAAGAGACACACAGGTTTGTACACATTAACCCAACTGGCACACAAAGTAGTGAGGGAAACAGGATTTCCAGCTGGACTACAGACTGAGACAACTTATTCTTAAGCACAAGCACCCACCCAGGGAGGACACATTACATAATAATACAACTAATATCAGGAGTTTAGGGAAAAAACCTCAAAGGAGATGCAAGAAGGAGTCAGCTGTGTAAGTACTAAGGATATTCAGCCATCCCTCCAGGAAATGATTTCTGAGTCATCACGGTGGCAGATGGTGACGTAGGTCCTGTCCTGAGAATGTTGTCCAACAGTTCAATAGAGGGATCATTTCTACAGTGTGAGTGATGTGGAAGGTGGAGGGATGGGTGAAGGAGTGCTGTGGAAACCACGGAAAGCAAGTTCCTGTAGGTCTCCACCATCACGTCCCTGTACAACGTCCTCTGAGCAGGGTCCAGGCATTCCCACCCCTCCTGAGTGAATTTGATGGCTACATCCTCAAAAGTCAACCATTCCTGAGAAAGAGTCCTTCCAGACTCTAGTTCTTTCCTCTTCCTCCTCTTCTGGGCATATTCCTTAGGCAACATGATTCTTCAGCAGTCAATGCTCCGCTCTGTGACCTTGGCCTATTCATATTTCTTTTCTGGCCATTGTTACTGTTTGTTACATTTCATGATTATTACTGAAAATAATTCTGTCCTGTAGAGGAGGAAGGGTATTCGATTCATTCCAGATGTCTAATATTCAAGATAGTCCATTGTCTATCATATTTTAAGCATTTAATCATAAAACGTATTCATTATAAATGCTATTCTACTATAATAATATTCCTTTATCCAGATATGCCAAAACTTATTTAACTAGTAATCTATTATTGGACTATTAGCACTTTTATAAATAGTGCTATATTGAATTTCTCTGTACACATTTTATTTCTACTTTCTGACTTGGCCTCAGTCTAATTTTATGAGACTGCTTATAGGCAGTAAACAGAGCCAAAAACCGGGACAAGAGCACCACAATCGATTATCCACAAACTAGATGATGTGAATCATCACTGCAGTGAACTGTAGCTTATTCAATACTTAATTATCCACAAGCTGAGTATCCATAATTTATATTACCTACCTACAGCATCCTAGAAAGAAAACAAAAGTATGAAAACAAAAAAATCTAATGGTGCATTGTCTTTAAAAAGCCTTAAGAATCTTTTTCATATATGCATCAGTTATGTATGTGCAGTATTCTTGAACATTTCCATCTATTATGTTATACAGAGGCTCTGCCGAATAAAATCCTCCCAGGCAGCTCCTAGTCATCTAGGACATCCTAATCTGCTATATTTATTCATGTTACGATGCACAAGCTAAATAAGAAATTGGCACGATGATGTGAGGGGCTATGGATACTAGGCTTTGTTCTTAAGCTTGGAGTCAGGCAACATTTCTCCGGGTAGTTTATTTCTTACCAAACTTATGAGCAGAATATAAGGAGAATCTGATTTATACCCACACCAAAGAAGCAGCCCTGCCCTAAAATCACAGTGCAGTGCGTTTGGAAGAGAATCGTTCTGTGAGAGACAGGGCAAAGCCACGGTTAAGAGTTTGGCTCTAGTGTCAGACTGCCTGAGTCTGAATCCCACTGGTTGGCTGGTTGGGTGACCCTGGGCTAGTCAGGGGCTGTGCTAGGCTCTGGAATAAAAGAATAAACAAGTTATAGTCACTGCCTGCCTGATGGAAACTTACAGCTTTGAGAAAGAGTCAGATAATTAAAAGATCATTATATAAAAGAATGCAGTCAAGTCATCCCCTCCAGACTCAGGATATCTGCCAGTTATTATTATATTATTATTGAGATTGATGTTACCTCCCACAGAAGAGTAAATCTCTTTGAAAGCAGACCGTAGATGAATAAACATTAAAGGTAGATTTCCTCTCTCTCTCCATATATATATATACGTATATGTGTATACATATATGTATATACGTATATATAGGTTTGTGGGTGTACGTACACACATATATTGAAAATAGCTTCTTTCTACACATGCATATACACACTTATATACATACAAACATTTACATACATACATAAATATATTTTTTCCTTCAGGAAAAATGGATGGATTCTCCCATCATCCCCCTTTCCTATGTGGCCTTCTTCTTCATTATTGTTCTCCTTCTTGTTCAACCAAGAGTAGCTGACTCAAATCCAAATTCAACCTCTTGCCAGTTTTCTGACCTCTGCCAAATTTACTTGACTTCACTTAGCCTCAGTTTCTCCATCTGTAAAATATCATCTCATAAGGATTTTATGCAGATTATAAGCAATAATATATGTCAAATGTTAAACCTAATGCCAGGCACATAGTTAAGAATTCAGTTAATGTTAGTTGCTTTTACAATTAGTATGTAAATTACCTCAGTCAGTATAAGATCATCCATAGTCTTGGAGCTCATTATTATTACACTCCCTCTGGGATCTTACAGTTATTAGAGAACAGTTATTGACTATTTAAAGGGAATATAAAATTATCTATGCAAGGAAGGGATTATTTTCTATGGCTCTCTATGAACTATTAGATATAGCAGACTGGTTCCAGTCACTGCACGTTGCCTAGATAAGGAGTTCTTTTCTCCATACACCCTCATCACCCCTAGAAGTGTCACATGACCCCAATGCTCAATTCCAGCAAGTGGAGAAGATTGTTGCACATCCAAGGAAGCCAAATGGAGGGTCGAGCAAAGTCTTAGGCACATAGGCAGGCATCGCTCCTACAGGAAATTTGAAAGACAGTACACTGGCTGTTCTCACTGCAGAATTCTCACCAGTGGGAGAAGAGAAGGGGAACTGAAAGCCTGGGCTTTGTCCATGTCCACTCACAAGGCCATGGTGTCTCATCATCAGTGCTGCTGGCCAACTCGACCTACTATGTGACGCTTAGGGATCCTTCCTTTTGGACCTACCTGCTGTCCAAATGGCCACCCCCATTCAGCTAAAGAAGATTGCTTTTTCAGTCTAGGGAAGGAGGTCAAAAACTAGATTAGGTAGGTTTTCATGTCATACTTGACATAAAGCCTTTGAAAAGTCCAAGAGCTGAAATTTTGACAACTTTGTTCTCTGGATCTATTTTGACAACTTCCTTTTAGGCCAATGAGTGGTTCACATCCAGCTACCTGGGCAAAGGAGTGAGGAAGGACTTCAGGGTACATTGAAGCACATACAGAAAAAACCACAAAGGGTACAATTGACATTTATTTCCTCTTTACATCTATAGCAAGTTACCCTTGGTTAAGAGAGCAACAGAGAAGCAAGCATTCCAGAGTGGTCTAGCCCCTTGTAACCAATCCCACCCCTAGTCCAACTGCAAATGCAGTGCTTAAATAGTCACCACATTGCTGGGGCAGGGAAGAGGTGAAGGGTTATATTAGGAGAGGCAGTCTCTAGTTGTGGCTAAGACCATGTACTCTGAAATCAAAAAGATCTGGGTTCCAATCCTCCTTCAGCTACTTACAAACTAAGTAACCTTGGGTAAATTATTCAACCTCTCTGAGCGATGGTTTCCTCAGTTGATAAGTGGGTGATGGTGATAGTTCTGACTTCACAAAGCTATTCTGGGAACTAAATAATAATCAAGTATTGGCATAAGGAAGCAATCAGCAGATGTTAGCTTCTGCTACTTTTAAGGGAGGTGAATGCAGGGAGGTTAAGTCAGGAAACTTCATGGCATCTGTGCTCCGCTGTGCCGAGCCTGTGTTATTAGGTTTCCAAGATTTGGAAACCACTGGATGCCTTGTCTAATGTCAGCAACCCATTTTTGTTGTGCAAAATTCACATTTGCAGACCTCCCAAAACTGTTACAGAACGAAACACATAAAAGATTCATGCACATTCGGCAGTTACCTCCTGGATAACACTTCTCAGGGGATTGATTAAGGAATTTAATTTAAACTAACAGAACCAGTAGTATTTCTGCGGATCCCTTGTGTAACTGTGTTAGTGAACATAAATATACATGGACAGGCTTTGGGTACTCTGTGATTCTTACAATTATCTAGTTCAAAGGAAAGCGGACTGATTACCATATGCATGAAACAGAGAAAGAGAAAGTCCTGTTCTGTGTCAGCAGTAGGGGGAAAGGTGGTTTTGAAATATGAATGTCTTGCTACTTTTATCTGATGTGTTTTCAATGCTTGTGTAAAGAAAATATCACCAAAATATGACACATGGAAGCAAATTGAGTGTGTATTTTTCTTCTCAAGTTGCTGTGTTCAAACTTTGACCAAAACTAATGCTAGCTAACATAACCCCTGCATTAGTATGTATGTCCAAGGGATTAAATGCTAAATAAATAATCCTTTCTTATATTTGGTTATCATGATATATTTAATAATTATGTCTAGCATTACATTGAAAGCAAAGGGTTTTTCTTTTTCAATAATAATCTTTCACAAAAATGTAATATATAAAATAAATAAAAAGCAGAAATTCTCTGGTTAAAGTGGAGGTTAGATGCCTGAAATTCTGGCCTTGTAGCCTCCTCGTAAGTCCTCAGAAATATCCCCTGAAATGACCCTGTGTGATCCAAAGACTCAAAAGAACATAGTTTGAAAACAACGTGAGTGATACATTACTTTATTACACACCTTCACACTATTTTATTTAAACTCACAAAAGTCCTGTGATATAAATCTTAACACCCTCATTTTACAGATCAAGAAATCAAGATTCAGAAGGGAAATATTTTTCAAGATCACTCAGTTTATGAGTCTCAGCATTTTGGACTCAAAGCCAAATCTTCATGCTCTAAAGCAAGGTTTCTTAACCTTTGCACTACTGATGCTTGCAGCTGGATACCCTTTGTTCTGTGGGGATATCCTGCACATCATAGAATATTTAACAGCATACTTGGTTCTACTCATTAGAAGTTAGAGTTATACTATCCCTGAAATGACAATCAAGTATGTCTCCAGACATTACCAAAGGTCCCATGCACTGTGGTGAGGGTACAAAATGGCCCCAGGTGGAGAACCAGGGCTCTTAATCTGGTATGCATGGATCCCCAAAAAACCCCATGGATAGAACTCTAGGGGTCCTTGAACTTGGCTGGGAAAGATTTGCATTTTTATTTTCACTAACCTCTATTAGAAATTTAACATTTCTTTCCATGATAAATGTAAGCAACAGACCTTAATAGAATTATCAGTACTTGTGACTTTTAACCAAAAGAAAGCACTAGTACGCCAGATTTTCTATCTAATTACAATTATTGCAGGTAATTCAATATATCATTGAAAATTTGGGTAAATGTCACGATATATTAAGTGAAAAAGGCAGTTTGCAAAGTACTATGCATACGTATATTTTAGAAGTATTTTGTTTAAAAAATCCTGGAAGGATATAGAACAGAGTGTTAATAGTTTTCTCTGAAAGGTGAGATTATAGATAAAATTCCCAGTTTTGAGATTTTTGTATTGCTTGATTTTTACAACAAAAATGTATTATTTTTAAGTGTGAAAAATCAGTAAAGTTTTTCTGCTTTTTAAAGAAAGAAAATTAGGGTAAATGACTCTACTGCTTCAAAATTATGCTGGATATTTGACCCACAGTCTGATCTTATTTAAGACATTACCAAAGAAGCATATATACTACTATATTTCTTAAATTATGTTGATTATATTTCACAATAATTGTTTGCCTTTGTAATCCTTTCTTTGCTTTTTTGCATCTATACCTTTTCTGAGAAGACATCCATACTTTTAACTTGACAGTAAAAGGGGTCCATGACACACAAAGTTTACAAAGCCCTACACTAAAGCTTCTACATCTTACCACTTATATTTGGGTAGATGTGGTAAAGCTGTATAGTGGCTCAGAGCACAGGCTGTATGCTACCTGCACTCAAATTAGTGGCTGTAAACTTAACCAGATTAAATAACTCTAAATCTCAGTTTCTTCATCTGTAAAATGACAATAATACTAGTATGTAGCTTATACTGGCTTTCATAAGGTTAAGTATTTAGTACAGTGTCTGGCACATAGTAGGCACTTAATAACTACAAGTTATCATTACTACTGCTTGAGTGTCATAACATGGCGTCTTCAGAAATAATTGTCTAGTAAGTATTTTGCCAGTAGCGGGGGCATTGACAAAGCACAGAAATCTCTGAAATATATGCCAGGGAATATAAAATACTTGGTGTCTCTCCTGGCCAGTGGTGATTAGCATTTTCCATTTGCAGCAGATACGTAAGAAATTCATTTTCTTTAAGAAGGATTTGAAAGTGCTCAAAATTTCATTTGTTCCTAGACACAGTGAGGATGGAAACAGCATTTATTTCACAGTGCTGGGCTCGATGAGTGAGAATGCAGCAGGAACAATGACAACAGAAGTCAGCTGGGAATTGCTGGGTTAGGTCCCCAAGTTTCTGCCTTTCGCCTGCACCTCAATGCCAATTACCAACAGACCCCTGCTGATCACACTTTTCCATCCCTGCTCCATTTGCACTTGAAAGATTTTCTTTTCTCATGTGATGCCAATTCATGATAAATGCTCACAAAGGCATGACAATTTCAATTGCCAGACCATCTGGCTACTGGATATTTTACCGTGGTTTTTAGAGCCAAGGGCTTCACCAGTTGCCCTGTTTCTAAGGAAACAGAAGCTATGGTGACAATTCGTGACTCAGATGAACTGTCTCGCTGCTCATTAAAGACGGCCTCTGGGGGTCAGCAAGCACAAGCTGTACTGGGTGTTCCTGCAGCCAGAGCACTGGCTACTATATTGCTCATTTTCATTATTCTTATTTGCATCTTCCCTTCTGAATCACTTGGGGAACCGAACTGAAGTGTGATCTGCTCATAGAAAAGTCCTTAATCCGCCCTCTTTCTCTGGGATGTTTGGAAGGATAGATGAATAGGTGGATGGACTGATGGATGGAAGGATTCAATCATTCAGTCAGTCAACAAACAAATACTGAGCATTTGAATATCAGGTCACTTCCATGCTTAAACATTTCAAGATAAAGTCCAAGTTCCTTAGTTTAGTAAATAAACAAACAAAACCCAATGATGGTCAAAGTGCAGCCACTCATTAATGAGTAAAACAAATGTAGTGGGTGATGACAAGCATTTTTACAAATGAATGAAATAGAATAGGACAGAATAGAGCAAAGTGCATTATAAGTAAATGCTGCTTCATGAAACTTTTCTTAAATTTTTTCGTGTGTTGTATTAAGTTGAAAGGTAAAATACATTTATTTTTTTAACCAATCAGATTAGTTAAAATGTATCTTTTTATTAATAAACTTTAATATTTAAAACAGTTTTAGATTTGCAGGAAGTTGAGTACAGAGTGTTTCTTTCCCAAATACTCCCTCTCCCCACAGTTTCTAATATTAATATCTTGATTAGTATGGTACGTTTCTTTTTTTATATTTTTATTTTATATTGGAGTATAGTTGATTAACAATGTTGTACTAGTTTCAGGTGTACAGAAAAGTGATTCAGTTATACATATACATGTATCTATTTGCATTTCTTGTTGGAGAGCGAATTCAAAAAAAGTTTGAAAGCCACTGGCTGCCAAAGCCCTTTTACCCACTTCCCAACCGCATCTCTAATTGCTACATCAAAATTCATTTTCTAATCATGCTGTACTGCTCCTGTTCTCTAACAACACACATTCTTTTTTTTTTTCCATTTGCAAATCTTTTTTTTTTTTTAACACTAGTTCTTTTTTTTTTTTTAGTATTTATTTATTAATTTTTTTCTGGTCGCGTTGGGTCTTTGTTGCTGCACGCGGGCTTTCTCTAGTTGCCTCAAGCAGGGGCTACTCTTCGTTGAGGTGCACAGGCTTCTCATTGCGGTGGCTTCTCTTATTGAGGAGCATGGGCTCTAGGCATGTGGGCTTCAGTAGTTGTGGCTCGAGGGCTCTAGAGCGCAGGCTCAGTAGTTGTGGTGCACGGGCTTAGTTGCTCTGCGGCATGTGGGACCTTCCGGGACCAGGGCTCGAAACTGTGTCCCCTGCATTGGCAGGCGGGTTCTTAACCCCTGCGCCACCAGGGAAGTCCCCTGCAAATCTCTTTAATGTACATCTTAATAGAATTCAGTTGGATTCTCATTCCTGCTCCTGCTTTTTCTTGCATTTTTAAAAATTTATTTTATTGAAATATAGTTGATTTATAATGTGTTAATTTCTGCTGTACAGTAAATTGATTCGGATATACATATATATATATGTTCTTTTCCATATTCTTTTCCATCATGGTTTATCACAGGATATTGAATATAATTCCCTGTGCTATACAGTAGGACTATGTTGTTCATCAGTTCTATATACAGTAGTTTGCATCTGCTAATCCCAAACTCCCAATCCATCCCTCCCCCACCCCACCTTCTCCCTTAGCAACCACAAGTCTGTTCTCTATGCCTGTGAGTCTGTAAAAGCACACATTCTTCTGTGGTTCTAGATGCTTGCACAGTGCGCTCTTACTTTATGTTATAACATGTCCATCAGTGCCTGACTCACTGTTCTTTGTCCTACCTCCAGCCTCCTCCAAGAAGCCTCTACCACACACCCCCAACCTGGGTCAATTCCTCTTCTAGCAGCTTGTAAGCCCCTCATGCATCCTAGCACATATATACCTTTTGGCTAATGTTTGCTTGTCTTTCATCTTTTCAACTATATATGCTCTTGAAGATCACAACAACATATAATTGGTTGTTGTAGCTGCAGCTTTTAACTTCCACACGTGACTGTGAAACGCAGCCAAGCCTGAGAAATAGTAATCCAGTTCAGTGTTGTCAAAGTGTGAGATGCTTGTTAGTGACAGTGGTACACTGGATGACTTTTGCCTAGAGAGTGAATTCTAAGGAACATTAAATGACAATAATATTAAATAGTATTGAACCACTCAGTAAGGAAATTATTCCCTTTGCAAAACTTACCAATCTTTCTGATTACAAAAGGGAGAAAAATCTGGTGTGTTGAAAGATAGGTTTTGTAAAAGTAAAATTATGACTCTTCTACCAATATAAAATGAACACATGTGAAAGAGTTAACATTGAGTAACTAGGGAACCAGTCAGATGTTGCAACCAGATCAAAGGAAGATTCAAAGGACTCCACATCTATAGACAAATAAGGAATACTGACATGAAATTACAAAGAGAAGCAAAACGGGTCTATTCACAAGGCAATAATCAATTTCAATTCACCTGATACAATCAGTTTGTGTTTCTATGGATAAGAAGCATTAGCATTATCATTATTTTCTACAACTTACTGAGTTTTAAAGTAACTCAAACAACAATGAAAGGCTGAGGTAGCATAGAAAGGTTATCTTTTTGGCCCATTTCAGTCTTTTGTAATTTTTCCCAGCTGGCACAAGGCTTTTGTCTCCCTCCAACAATTGCTGATCTTCTTTGTAATACATAGAAAGCAAGCCACTCCCTCTGAGCCTTTGGTATATAGCATTGAGTAGTTGGAATTGGATAATATCATTTTATTTTTATTATGATCATCTTACACTTATGTTTTATTATTTACAATAAATCATTTTTATTCATTGTAATGGTGTGAATTTTTTTTTTAAATGTATTAATATAACGAGTCTATTAAAAGAAAATAATGAGAAAATCACAGCACAGTGGTACAAATATTAGGAGGCCATATATATACTGGTTAGGACAGACACTTCAAACCAGACACTCTGGGACAAAGTGACTTTTTAATAAGTTATTTAAGCTCTCTATGCCTCAGTGATTTTATTTGTATTTATCTGTAAAATGGACATAATAATAGTATCTACCTCATAACGTTATTGTGAGGATTAAATTATTTAATGCTTAGAATCTGCATACAGCAAATACTGAATACAAATTAATTATCACTGTTATTTTTATTATAATTATATGACAAAAGTTGTGAATACTGTGTGCGTGTAACCAGAGTTTGGGAAACACTGGTGTCTATAGCAACAACCAGCTTATAGGACTTTGTGTTGCCACTACCTGAGAATGTTTCTGAAGGGCATCAAACTCCTAATACTTTCTCTCTGCTAGCTCGCAGAATCGGTAAACTTATCTCTCTCTAATTTCTCCCAGCTTTCTAACAAAAGCCCTTCAATAATATATCAAACCCATTGACCTTCAAATCCATCAACCCTCCTCCCAACGAGTTCAATATCCTCTTTCCTGAGCTTAGAATCCATTATTCATCACTATGATTATTCATTTACATATATACTTAACTCCCTTATTCCTGTCCCATAATAGTTGCCTAGAAAATCTCCAACCCTGACCAAACACAATTACCCTATGCCTTTATGAATGGAGAAACATGATTAAGGGAAAAATCTAACTGTGATAACTAATCAAATTATAAATGTATAACCAAACTCTAAGAAGCCCTCAGCACTGTCCAGTAATCCTACTACATTTTCTAAAATGACTCTTCAATGCTCTGAAACAACTATTTCACATCTTTTCTTCTCTCCTCAAGTCTTCAATACCCACCCCACTTACAGCAATTGTTCTTGCCTATATTTCACTAATAAAAGGAAACAGTCAGAAGAGAACTACCACATTTTTCCACTAGCAAATTTACCAAACTCTGAAAATATCCCCACATACACTGACACCCTACAGCTATGATGGATGAAGTGTATCTGCTTCAGTCATCTAAGGCCAAGGGCTTTACCTCCACACTGGCTCCCATCCTCTCTGGCCACTCAAGGACTTTGATTCTACAATTCCCCCCTTTCTTTCCCACATCACAAACTTTCCCTTTTTCTACTGGACTATTCCTTACAGAACACAAGCATGCTGTAACATATTTTTTGATCCCCTGCAGAGTCCAGCTAGCACCCCATACCTTATAGCAAAAGCCACTGAAAGAGTTGCCTCCACTTCTTCAGGATATTCTACTCACCCCACAACCCATTTATCAAGGTGATCAGTGAAACTTCATCTTATTAATGTCAGTGGAAAGTCATCAGTCTTCATCTTACTAGACCTGTCAGGAGCATTTACTCAAACCCTTTCTCTTAAACCATCATATTCTCTTGCTCCAAGGATGTCACACCCTCTAACCTTTAATTATATCTTTCTCACTGGCTGACCACTTCTTCTCAGTCTCCTGACTGATCATTTGTCCTTTGCCAAATCTGTGAATGTAGGATTCCCCTTCAGTGCTAAATGTTGTTCTCAATCTACAACCAGTTCCATGGCTTGAAATATCATCGATACACTGATCTTTTCCAAGTTTCTCTCTCTAACCCTCACCTCTCTCTCAGGCCCAAATTTGATGATTCACCTGTTTATTTAAAATCTCCACTTCAATGTCAGTAGGCATCTCAAATCAATATGTCCAAAATAATAATCACCATTATCTCTGATTAATAAAGATACAGATTAGATTCATGTATCAAAGAAACTCAAAAACCCACTGCGTTAAATAATGGCAAAGTTTATTTCTCTCTCACATAAATGTCTAGTTAGGTGATGATGTCAAACAGTACAAACAAGGCTATTATGAGTATTTGGGAGTAAGGGATTTATTAAAGGAATAAGACCTTACTCATTTTGGAGAGAAGATGTGGAAGTTAGATTCCAGATGGGAAGTCTGGAGCATCAGAGAAGTCTGTAATGGAATGTCCTGGAGCACTACGGTGAGTAGACAAGTTGAAGATTACAGGGGAATCTGGGAAGCCAGATACTTTCAGCAGCCAGTGTGGGAAAATGAACAGGAGCTGGGGAAAAATTATACTAAAATATGTTACTTCTGCTGAGACATTACTTCTGTAGATCCACACCCAAGTATTTAGTGGTGGGATTGTGGCCACTGTTGGTAAATAAGGCCATTAGTCAGGAAGAATTGCCAAATGCAGAGCAGGGGAGAGCAAGCACTAAATCAAACCTACCATTACTTAGAGAACAGATGTATACAGGCAGAGCAGTGGGCCAAAGAGCACACTGAGGGGAATGTCATTATTTGAGGAATAAACAAAACAGAGGAAGTCCATTGAAAAAAGATGAAACTGGAAAGTCAGAAAAATGGGAGGAAAACCAGAAAAAGCAGTAGAATATAAACCAAGAGAACTGAGAGTTTTATGAAGCAGTGAGTCATCAACCAAGTCTTGTCCTTCAGAGAGAGTCATAAGGTAAGAGCTGAAAATTGGCCATAGGATTTGGCAGTAAGACAGTCAGACAGTGACCTCTGAAAGCAGAGGGCTAACTGCAGTGATTGAGTTGTGTGGTAAGAGAAGCTACTTCTTCCAAGTGAGAAGACAGTCTTCCAAGAAAGGAAGGAAAGAGGGAAGGCAGTAGCTAGAACAGGAGGCATGGCCAAGAGAATCGTTTTGTTATCATTATTTGCAGGTTTTTGTTTATTTGTGTGTCTCTTTGTATTGCAGAGCTTGGAACATGTTTATAAGCTATAATGAAGGAACTATTTCATAAAAGGGCACGTAGAGGTGTGAAAGACAGGATAAATAATTGACTGATTAAAGTCCAGGCATTGGTGACAGGGGATCGAATTGTGGAAACAATTGAGGGTTTTACCTCAAACAGAAGGCCAAGGATGGACATACTGCAAGCACTGTAGATGAAGGGAAGAGGATCCCTATTCTTGTTGAGGTTACCTGTCAGGCAATGTCCCAAATGTGGTGGCTATAATCCAGGGAACTTAAGAAGAATAAAGACGATTTGGAATAGCTGCTTGAGTTCAATAGGAGAGAGAATTCACCCAATGTAATTGAAAGGAATGTAGAATTGAATTCATGGTCTGACTGAGGTTGATGAAACATTTGTGGTGGAACTGTACTGAACAACTGTGCCACACTGTCTTTAAGTATTTGGTCAAAGTGTACAGATGGATAGTCAAGTTGCTCATTCCAGGATTAGTGTTCTTCACCATGATGGATTCAGTCAGTTAGGATGGATTCTTCTTGCAAGAAATAGAAAATTGAACTAGGTTTAAACAAAAGTGAGTCTGTTTTTCTCACACAATAAAGTCTAAAGGTAGATGGCTCTGGACATTGGTTCAACAAATCAATGAGGGCAATAGAACTAGTCTCTCTGTAATTCTTTCTGCTTTTTGACCACATTTGCATTTGATCCAATAGGAAAAGAGTGAAGGAGGGTTGATGCCAATGCTATCAGTGCCTTTTATTAGGAGGGCCAAACCTTTCCTAGAAGCCCAGCCTTGCTACATTTAACTGACTCTCTTAGAGGAATTGGAGTCCCCCAGATAGTCAGGGAGAGGTTGGCAACAGGTTTAGTGTGTACCACCAAGCAATGTCTGTTCTAGGATTCAGAGAAGTTGAGCCTAGATGAAAAAGTTGTTCAAACGATAAGTCATATGATCTGGATAAGAGAGATGTGGACAGTACCTTAACCAAGTAGTCTCACTTAGCATTTAAAATAATAATATAAATTTATACTAAGTGACTTTTGAGTTGAAGCAATGGGAGGTACATATCCCTTAAGTAGTTTTCATACTAAGAGTGTTAAACCTAAATCTAATCTTGCAAAACAATAAAATTTATCCAGATTGTGAGACATTCTATAAGAAAGTTGACCTGAACTCTTCAACTACATCAACGTCCAGAAAGGGAAAAAAGGGGCAAAGGCCTAATCTAAACTAAAAAGACTAAATAGTCATGGCAGTGAAATACAATATCTGGTCCTTGATTCAATTCTGGACTTTCCTTAAAAAAAAATAAAGCAAGAGTTATAAAAGACATTTTGGGGTAACTGGATAATTTTTAATATGGATGAAACATGTTCAAAGTTAAATTTCTTGCATGTAATAATGGTTGTGTTATTTTGTTGTAGTGTGAAATATCCTTGTTCTTAAAGGATTCATGGTACTGCATTTAGAAGTAAACCATCATGAAGGCTGCAATTACTTTCAAATTGTTCACAGAAATACTATATATATTGTATGATTATACACACACATACACACAAACACACACAAGAATAGAAAGAGAATGAGCAAGCAAATGTGGTAAAATGTTAGCAATTGTTGAATCTAAGGGGAGAGAACAGGTGTTCACTGTACAATTTTTTCAACTTTCATATAGGTTTTTAATTTCTCTAAAAAAGAAGTTGGAGGGAAAAGAGAAAAAAGAGCATTTTGAAATTTCCAATTTATTATATGGAGAAATCCTACTTGAATTATTCTTGTTGTGAGCATGAGTGTAGTGGTTGATAGTAAAAGTAAATGTCAAGAGCACTTATGTAAAACATACTTTGGCCATAGTTCTTAGGTTCAAATCCTGGCTTGGCAACTTACAGTGTGGTGCTGGGAAAACTGGACAACTACATGTAAAATAATGGGATTAGAACATTTCTTCACATCATATATAAAAATAAACTCAAAGTGGATTAAGACCTAAATGTAAGACCTGAAACCATAAAACTCCTAGAAGAAAACATAGAACAATCTTTGACATAAATTGTAGAAATATTTTTTTGGATCTGTCTCCTGAGGCAAAAGAAATAAAAACAAAAATAAACAAATGGGACCTAATTAAACTTAAAAACTTTTGCACAGCAAAAAAACCATGGACAAAAGGAGAAGAAAGCCTATTGGATGGGAGAAAACATTTGCAAACGATATCACCAATAAGGAGTTAATATCCAAACTATATAAACAGCTCAATACCAAAAACAAACAAACAAACTGACAAACAATCTGAATTTAAAAAGAGCAGAAGACCTGAATAGACATTTTTGCAAAGAAGACATATAGATGTCTAACAGGCACATGAAAACACACCCAGTGTCTCTAACTATTAGAGAAATGCAAATCAAAACCACAATGAGATATCACCTCACACCTGTCAGAATGAGTGTCATCAGAAAAAAAGGAAACAAACAAACAAATAACAAATGATGGTGAGGATGTGGAGAAAAGGAAACCCTTGTCCACAGTTGGTGGGAATGTAAATCAGAGCAACCACTATGGAAACCATATGGAGGTCCCTCAAAAAACTAAAACTAGGACTACCATATGATCTAGCAATTCCCTTTCTGGGTATATATCCAAAACCCCCCAAAAACACTAATTTGAAAAGATACATACACTCCAATGTTCATAGCAGTACTACATACAATTGCCAAGATATGGAAGCAGCCTAAGTGTCCATCAACAAGATGTCTATCCATCAAAGAAGATGTGGTGAATATGCAATGGACTATTACTCAGCCATAAAATGAAATTTTGCCTTTGCAACAACATGGCTGGATCTGGAGACTATTATGCTTAGTGAAATAAGTCAGACAAAGAAAGACAAATACTGTAGGTTACCACATATATGTGGAATCTGAAAAATAAAACAAATGACTGTATATAACAAAACAGAAACAGGAAGAGCTTCAAGATGGCGGAAGAGTAAGACGCGGAGATCACCTTCCTCCCCACAAATACCTCAGAAATACAACTACGTGTGGAACAACTCCTACAGAACACCTACTGAACGCTGGCAGAAGACCTCAGACCTCCCAAAAGGTAAGAAACTCCCCACGTACCTGTGTAAGTCAAAAGAAAAAAGAAAAAACAGAGACAAAAGAATAGGGACGGGACCGGCACCAGGGGGAGGGAGCCGTGAAGGAGGAAAGGTTTCCACACACTAGGAAGCCCCTTCGCAGGCGGAGACTGCGGGTGGCAGAGGGGGGAAGCTTCGGAGCCATAGAGGAGGGCGCAGCCACAGGGGTGCGGAGGGCAAAGCGGAGAGACTCCCGCACAGAGGCTCGGTGCCGACCAGCACTCACCAGCCCGAGAGGCTTGTCTGCTCCCCCGCCGGGGCGGGCGGGGCTGGGAGCTGAGGCTCAGGCTTCGGTTGGATCGCAGGGAGAGGACTGGGGTTGGCGGCGTGAACACAGCCTGAAGGGGGCTAGTGCGCCTCGGCTAGCCGGGAGGGAGTCCGGGAAAAGGTCTGGAGTTGCCGAAGAGGCGAGAGACTTTTTCTTGCCTCTTTGTTTCCTGGTGTGTGAGGAGAGGGGATTAAGGGCGCCACTTAAAGGAGCTCCAGAGATGGACGCGAGCCGCGGCTATCAGCGCGGACCCCAGAGATGGGCATGAGACGCTAAGGCTGCTGCTGCTGCCACCAAGAAGCCTGTGTGCGAGCACAGGTCACTCTCCACACCTGCCCTCCCAGGAGCCTGTGCAGCCCGCCACTGCCAGGCTCCTGTGATCCAGGGACAACTTCCCCGGGAGAACGCACGGCACGCCTCAGGCTGCTGCAACGTCATGCAGGCCTCTGCCGCCGCAGGCTCGCCCCGCCTCCTCCGTACCCCTCCCTCCCCGCGGCCTGGGTGAGCCAGAGCCCCCGAAGCAGCTGCTCCTTTAACCCCGTCCTGTCTGAGCGAAGAACAGACGCCCTCAGGCGACCTACACACAGAGGCGGGTCCAAATCCAAAGCTGAACGCTGGGAGCTGTGCGAACAAAGAAGAGAAAGGGAAATCCCTCCCAGTAGCCTCAGGAGCAGCGGATTAAGTCTCCACAATGAACTTGATGTACTTTCATCTGTTGAATACCTGAATAGACAACGAATCATCCTGAATTGAGGACTTGGACTTTGGGAGCAACAATACATATATTTTTTTCCCTTTTTCTCTTTTTGTGAGTGTGTATGTGTATGCTTCTGTGTGTGATTTTGTCTGTACAGCTTTGCTTTTACCATTTGTCCTAGGGTTCTGTCTGTCTGGTTTTTTTTTTTTTACTTAAAAAATTTTTTTTCTTGATAATTATTTTTATTTTAATAACTTTATTTTATTTTATTTATTTTAATTTTATCTTCTTCTTTCTTTCTTTTTTTTTTCTCCCTTTTATTCTGAGCCATGTGGAGGACAGGCTCTTGGTGCTCCAGCCAGGTGTCAGGGCTGTGCCACTGAGGTGGGAGAGCAAAGTTCAGGACACTGGTCCGCAAGAGACCTCCAAACTCCACGTAATATCAAATGGCAAAAATCTCGCAGAGATCTCCATCTCAACACCAAGACCCAGCTCCACTCAACAACCAGCAAGCTACAGTGCTTGACACCCTATGCCAAACAACTAGCAAAACAGGAACACAACCCCATCCATTAGCACAGAGGCTGCCTAAAATCATAATAAGGCCACAGACACTGCAAAACACACCACCAGACGGGGACCTGCCCACCAGAAAGACAAGATCCAGGCTCATCCACCAGAACACAGGCACTAGTCCCCTCCACCAGAAAGCCTACACAACCCACTGAACCAACCTTAGCCACTGGGGACAGACACCGAAAACAACAGAAACTACGAACTGGCAGCCTGCGAAAAGGAGACCCCAAACACAGTAAGTTAAGCAAAATGAGAAGACAGAGAAACACACAGCAGATGAAAGGGCAAGGCAAAAACCCACCAGACCTAACAAATGAAGAGGAAATAGGCAGTCTATCTGAAAAAGAATTCAGAATAATGATAGTAAAGATGATCCAAAATCTTAGAAATAAAATGTAGAAAATACAAGAAACGTTTAACAAGGACCTAGAAGAGCTAAAGAGCAAACAAACAGTGATGAACAACACAATAAATGAAATTTAAAATTCTCTAGAAAGGATCAATAGCAGAATAACTGAGGCAGAAGAATGGATAAGTGACCTGGAAGATAAAATAGTGGAAATAACTACTGCAGAGCAGAATAAAGAAAAAAGAATGAAAAGAATTGAGGACAGTCTCAGAGACCTCTGGGACAACATTAAACGCACCAACATTCGAATTATAGGGGTCCCAGAAGAAGAAGAGAAAAAGAAAGGGACTGAGAAAATATTTGAAGAAATTATAGTTGAAAACTTCCCTAATATGGGAAAGGAAATAGTTAATCAAGTCCAGGAAGCACAGAGAGTCCCATAGAGGATAAATCCAAGGAGAAACATGCCAAGATGCATATTAATCAAACTATCAAAAATTAAATACAAAGAACAAATATTAAAAGCATAAGGGAAAATCAACAAATAACACACAAGGGAATCCCCATAAGGTTAACAGCTGATCTTTCAGCAGAAACTCTGCAAGCAAGAAGGGAGAGGCAGGACATATTTAAAGTGATGAAGGAGAAAAACCTACAACCAAGATTACTCTACCCAGCAAGGATCTCATTCAGATTTGACGGAGAAATTAAAAGCTTTACAGACAAGCAAAAGCTAAGAAAATCCACCACCACCAAACCAGCTTTACAACAAATGCTAAAGGAACTTCTTTAGGCAAGAAACACAAGAGAAGGAAAAGACCTACAAAAACAAACCCAAAACAATTAAGAAAATGGTCATAGGAACATACATATCGATAATTACCTTAAATGTAAATGGATTAAATGCTCCAACCAAACGACATAGACTGGCTGAATGGATACAAAAACAAGACCCGTATATATGCTGTCTACAGGAGACCCACTTCAGACCTAGGGACACATACAGACTGAAAGTGAGGGGACGGAAAAAGATATTCCATGCAAATGGAAATCAAAGGAAAGCTGGAGTAACAATTCTCATATCAGACAAAATGGACTTTAAAACAAAGACTATTACAAGAGACAAAGAAGGACACTACATAATGATCAAGGGATCAATCCAAGAAGAAGATATAACAATGGTAAATATTTATGCACCCAACATAGGAGCACCTCAATACATAAGGCAAATATTAACAGCCATAAAAGGGGAAATCGACAGTAACACAATCATAGTAGGGGACTTTAACACCCCACTTTCACCAATGGGCAGATCATCCATCCAAAATAAAAATAAATAAGAAAACACAAGCTTTAAATGATACATTAAACAAGATGGACTTAATTGATATTTATAGGACATTCCATCCAAAAACAACAGAATACACATTCTTATCAAGTGCTCACGGAACATTCTCCAGGATAGATCTTGGATCACAAATCAAGCTTTGGTAAATTTAAGAAAATTGAAATCGTATCAAGTATCTTTTCTGACAACAACGCTATGAGACTAGATATCAATTACAGGAAAAAATCTGTAAGAAATACAAACACATGGAGGCTAAACAACACACTACTTAATAACCAAGAGATCACTGAAGAAATCAAAGAGGAAATCAAAAAATAACTAGAAACAAATGACAATGAAAACATAGCAACCCAAAGCCTATGGGATGCAGCAAAAGCAGTTCTAAGAGGGAAGTTTGTAGCGCTACAATCCTACCCTAAGAAACAAGAAACATCTCAAATAAACAACCTAAGCTTACACCTAAAGCAATTAGAGAAAGAAGAACAAAGAAACCTCAAAGTTAGCAGAAGGAAAGAAATCATAAAGATCAGATCCAAAATAAATGAAAAAGAAATGAAGGAACAAATAGCAAAGATCAATAAAACTAAAAGCTGGTTCTTTGAGAAGATAAACAAAATTGATAAACCATTAGCCAGACTTATCAAGAAAAAAAGGGAGAAGATTCAAATCAATAGAATTAGAAATGAAAAAGGAGAAGTAACAATTGGCACTGCAGAAATACAAAGGTTCATGAGAGATTACTACAAGCAACTATACGTCAATAAAATAGACAACCTGGAAGAAATGGACAAATTCTTAGAAATGCACAAGCCTCCGAGACTGAACCAGGAAGAAATAGAAAATATGAACAGACCAATCACAAACACTGAAATTGAAAATGTGATTAAAAATCTTCCAACAAACAAAAGCCCAGGACCAGATGGCTTCACAGGCGAATTCTATCAAACATTTAGAGAAGAGCTAACACTTATCCTTCTCAAACTCTTCCCAAGTAAAGCAGAGGGAGGAACACTCCCAAACTCATTCTACGAGGCCACCATCACTCTGATACCAAAACCAGACAAAGATGTCCCAAAGAAAGAAAACTACAGGCCAATATCCCTGATGAACATAGATGCAAAAATCCTCAACAAAATACTAGCAAACAGAATCCAACAGCACATTAAAAGGATCATACACTATGATCAAGTGGGGTTTATCCCAGGAATAAAAGGATTCTTCAATATACGCAAATCAATCAACGTGCTACACCACATTAATAAATTGAAGGAGAAAAACCATATGATCATCTCAATAGATGCAGAGAAAGCTTTTGACAAAATTCAACACCAATTTATGATAAAAACCCTAATAAAAACCCTTTATTATGTTGAACTTCCCTCAACATAATAAAGGCCATATATGACAAACCCACAGCCAATATCGTTCTCAATGGTGAAAAACTGAAACCTTTTCCACTAAGATCAGGAACAAGACAAGGTTGCCCACTCTCACCACTATTATTCAACATAGTTTTGGAAGTTTTAGCCACAGAAATCAGAGAAGAAAAAGAAATAAAAGGAATCCAAATTGGAAAAGAAGAAGTAAAGCTGTCACTGTTTGCAGATGACATGATACTATACATAGAGAATCCTAAAGATGCTACCAGAAAACTACTAGAGCTCATCAATGAATTTGGTAAAGTAACAGGATACAAAATTAATGCACAGAAATCTCTTGCATTCGTATACACTAATGATGAAAAATCTGAAAGTGAAATTAAGAAAACAATCCCATTTACCATTGCAACAAAAAGAATAAAATATCTAGGAATAAACCTACCTAAGGAGACAAAAGACCTGTATGCCGAAAATTATAAGACACTGATGAAAGAAATTAAAGATGATACAAATAGATGGAGAGATATACCATGTTCTTGGATTGGAAGAATCAACATTGTGAAAATGATTCTACTACCCAAAGCAATCTACAGATTCAATGCCCTATCAAACTACCACTGGCATTTTTCACAGAACTAGAACAAAAAATTTCACAATTTGTATGGAAACACAAAAGACCCCAAATAGCCAAAGCAGTCTTGAGAAAGAAAAACAGAGCTATAGGAATAAGGCTCCCTGACTTCAGACTATACTACAAAGCTACAGTTCAAGACAGTATGGTACTGGCAGAAAAACAGAAATATAAAAATCTACAAACAATAAATGCTGGAGAGGGTGTGGAGAAAAGGGAACCTTCTTACACTGTTGGTGGGAATGTAAACTGATATAGCCACTATGGAGAACAATATAGAGGTTCCTTAAAAAACTGAAAATAGAACTACCATTCGACCCAGCAATCCCACTACTGGGCATATACCCTGAGAAAACCATAGGTCAAAAAGAGTCATGTACCAAAATGTTCATTGCAGCTCTATTTACAATAGCCAGGACATGGAAGCAACCTAAGTGTCCATTGACAGATGAATGGATAAAGAAGATGTGGCACATATATACAATGGAATATTACTCGGCCATAAAAAGGAACAAAACTGAGTTATTTGTAGTGAGTTGGATGGACCTAGAGGCTGTCATACAGAGTGAAGTAAGTCAGAAAGAGAAAAACAAATACCGTATGCTAACACATATATATGGAATCGAAAAAAGAAAAAGAAAAAAAAATGGTCAGAAGAACCTAGGGGCAAGACGGGAATAAAGATGCAGACCTACCAGAGAATGGACTTGAGGATACGGGGAGGGGGAAGGGTAAGCTGGGACAAAGTGAGAGAGTGGCATGGACATATATACACTACCAAACGTAAGATAGATAGCTAGTGGGAAGCAGCCCCATAGCACAGGGAGATCAGCTCGGTGCTTTGTGACCACCTAGAGGGATGGGGTAGGGAGGGTGGGAGGGAGGGAGATGCAAGAGGGAAGAGATATGGGGACATATGTATATGTATAACTGATTCACTTTGTTATAAAGCAGAAACTAACACACCATGGCAAAGCAATTATACTCCAATAAAGATGTTAAAAAAAAAAAAAAAAACAGAAACAGACTCACAGATGTAGAAAACTAACTAGTGGTTACCAGTGGGGAGAGGGGTAGATGGGTAGAGGGGCAAGATAGGGGTATGGGATTAAGAGATACAACTATTATGTATAAAATAGATAAACAATGATATACCATACAGCACAGGGAAATATAGCCATTATTTTGTAATAACTTTAAATAGAGTATAATCTATAAAAAATATTGAATCACTATGCTGTACACCTGAAACTAATACAATATTGTAAATCAACTATACTTCAATATAAAACAAAGTGTCAGATTTATATTACAGTATGTACTCCATACCTGTTGTTAAATTCTTATTTAAAAGATCCCAACTGTGAGGCCACAGGGTTAGAAGGTCAAGCATCTGTGGTACACTGAATTATAACTCCCACAAAGACATCCAGGTCCTAATCCCCATAACCTATGAATATGTTACCTTACATGAAAAAAGAGACTTTATAGGTGGAGTACAACTAATTTACAGAATTAATGTAAACTCTACAAAGTAAGACTAAACCAAAAAGAGCTCTGCACCCAATGCATGTCTTTATAAATGTCAGTGTAGTGGCGTTTTCTCCTACACATTTAGTCATTTCTAATGACTAAGTTTAGTTCAATATTCAACCTGCAATGTTCATACTACCTCAACCTCCTACCATGTAGACAAGAATATCTGTAATTTTTATTTCCCTTCTTCCAAGCAGGAAATTACTTTTTTTCCTTTTCTCTCTATAGGGTTTATATCATATAATTCTGAATGACTAATATTAATTTTCATGTACCATTAATGTTGTTTTTTCTAAGAAATTCTAAAGACCAAAACTAAAGTGGTTTTCCAGCTGTGTTCTCTTGTCAAGATCTTATAACCAAAGTCAAAGAGCAGCCATACTTGGTATTCCCTCTTGTTTCTTGTCAGTTCTTTGAATCTAAGTGCCCTAAAGATTGGACTGTGAAAGCACAAAATAAACAGTCTTATAATTAAACAAAGATATTCTTAGAGCAGACTGCTCCCAGGGGCTAAATGAAACTTTAATTCTGTAATTAAGAAAAGAGTTGGGCTTCCCTGGTGGCGCAGTGGTTGAGAATCTGCCTGCCAATGCAGGGGACACGGGTTCGAGCCCTGGTCTGGGAACACCCCACATGCTGCGGAGCAACTAGGCCCGTGAGCCACAACTACTGAGCCTGCGTGTCTGGAGCCTGTGCTCCCAACAAGAGAGGCCGCGACAGTGAGAGGCCCGCGCACCGCGATGAAGAGTGGCCCCCTGCTCGCCACAACTAGAGAAAGACCTCACACAGAAACGAAGACCCAACACAGCCAAAAATAAATAAATAAATTAAAAAAAAAAAAAAAAAAAAAAGAAAAGAGTTAATTGGTTTCAAAAATACTTAACCAAAAAAAAATATAAAACAATGGCACTTTGTGTCAGATGGTACCATTTTTTTTTTTAACTTATTTTTTATTTTTGGCTGTGTTGGGTCTTTGTTGCTGCTCACGGGCTTTCTCTAGCGTTGAGCAGGGCCTACTCTTCACTGTGGTGCACAGGCTTCTCATTGTGGTGGCTTCTCTTGTTGCAGAGCACGGGCTCTAGGCACACGGGCTTCAGTAGTTGTGGCACGGGGGCTCAGTAGTTATCACCCGGGGGGTCTAGAGCACAGGCTCAGTAGTTGTGGCACATGGGAATGGTAACATTTTAGAATGGACAACAGAGTTTGGAGGTCAGCATCCCACAAAATAAGGGTCTCTACTATCAGAGTGTGCAAGTAGGTCTGCCTGTTTCTAAAAATGTCTTGTAAATTTTCTGACACAATGTGAGAGTAGCTACAGAGAAGATTTCATTCTAGGTTCTGAAATAAAAGTGGCCTAGTTTTTTTTTTTAATTGAGATTATGGAAATAAATGATGTACAGTAGAACTTGAGAATTTGCACTGCATAAGGGTTGTAGTTGACTGGTGTGCTACGCTCACTACCAGCAAAGACCCTTGACTTACACGAGAGATAAATGGTCCCTAGTTCTTGGAAAGACAAAAGCTTGTTTTTCTCCAGATCACATTCCCGTAAGAGTCTCATGTTTACTATGCAGCTTCCTGACAAGACTGTAACTGAAGTTTTAGTTCTTGTTTATACAGATTTTTTTTACTGCCTGAGAACTCACTAAGATGGCTTTTAATATCAATGGTTACATTTCCATATACAGCATATGAAGGATTATTTCACAACTTATTTATAAGCATCTTGTTAATTCTACTTTTGTCTTTCAGTTTATCCAAAGCATTTACTAGCCAGCTACCAACCATTACTTTCTTAGACCTCCTTGCTTTGTCTTCACTTCCACTGCCAGCACCAACAGTGGAAAGTTGTTTTTGACAAGGGGTTAAGGGCTAGACTCTAGCATCAGACTGCCTAAGTCCAAATCCCTACTCTTGCATTTCCTAACTGTTTGACCTCAGCCAGTTCACTAGATCTTTTTCATCCTTCATGTCTGAAATAACACCTACCTCTTAGGCTGGTTGTAAGGATTAAATAAGACATAAAACATCATACTACACCTGGTACATACTTAAAAAGTGTTTAATTTCTTTGGAGAACCATTTTTCTAACATATTACATCTTCCCTGAAGCCTACACAAATGACACCAGAGGGACATCATTTTGTCTACCTTGAAAGGCATCCATCATCTTATTTGAGCTACTCATTGGGAATTTATCATATATTACTTTCATTTCATTTATTTACATATGTATATGTGATATTTCTAATAAAGTTATATTCCTCCTTCCACCCTTTGGCAACTCTCCATTGCCTGCAAAATAAAGTCCATGTTTCCATTCAAAGCCCTATGTTTATCACCTGCCTTTCTTTAGCAAGCCCCCTGTGCTCCACCTGAACCAGAATTTTTCGAGTCCCCTGATCAATTTGCATATACTGTATTCAATTGTACTATAAAGATAAGAAAACAAACAGGATAGATGAAAGTCATAAGAAGTATTGAGCATAAATAGTAAGTTAAGCAAGTAGTTTATGAGGTATAGGTAAAATTCATAGGATAATTAAGTATAGATAATGAATAAGCAAGTAGCTTGTGAAACACAGTCAGAATTCATAAGATGCACTCAATATAGACAATAAATTGATAACATGTATGACACACCACAGAAAAAATAAGTAGAAAAACATTATAGAACAAACAAGAATGTTATTTACAGATAGAAATGGATAGAAAGACTAAAGTCTTGATAATCAATTGACAACTACAATGCCCCCAAATTTGTCATCCATTAGTAACACTCAAAAACACTTTTTCTAGCCCCACATGTGCTCTACCCAAGAAATACAAATAAAACCCATGGCTGTTCTGTGAACTAATTTCCAAGACACAGCTGTGCTTAGACATAACCATGGAGATATATATGTCCCATATCTCTCCCTCCATCTCATTGGCCCAGTGTACCTTCTGAGGACTATCTTGCTTGAACCTGAACTCTGCTCCTCATAATTACACCATCAGTGGGGAAGTCTGAGGTGGCAAAGAGAAAGAGGATATATGAACATTATATGTCCCATAACTCAGATAGTGAAATTCTTACACCTACTTGCATCCTATCCTAAGTGTGTGTTGCCCCATTTCTTTCTCCTTGTTTTTTACTTCTATTTTAAATTGACTTAATATGTCATGTGAGTCGAATATTTTAATTTAGCTGTTCCATGACCTCTGGGAGGTTTGTGTATTAGTGTGCTTGGAAGTATCAAGATAATTTCTCACATGACACTTATCACATCTCATTCTTTCATATGCTTTTGTGCATGTTTTGTTCTCCATACCTAGAATGCTGTTCCCCTACACCTTTCTGTGAATAATCATGTATGCTTTAAAACCCAGATCATACTGGTCCTACATTTAAAGTCTTTCCAGCTCCACTTTTTGTTTCAGCACTGTACCCTGTGGTAGACAGCTTCTAAAATGGATCTCAGGGAGTCTCACCTGCTAGTAATTCACACCATGTGTAATCCCCTTCCCTTGAATGTGGCTGTACCTAATGACTCACTTCAGAGTTATAGAACATAGCAAAAGTGATATGATGTTACTTCTAATATTAGGTTTCAAAGAGATTTGCTTCTGTCTAGCTGGTCCTTTTTTGCTATTTCTCACTTGCTCTAAGGGAAACCAGTTGAGAGTTGCCCTGTGAAAATGCCTTTGCGACAAAGAACTGAGGGAGAGCTCCAGTCAACAGCCAGCAAGGAACTGAAGCCCTTAGTCCAGCAGCATGTGAGGAACTGAATCCTACTAACAACAATTTGAGTGAGCTTAGGAGTGGGTCCCCACTCAGTTGAGCCTTTGTCCCAGCCAACACCTTGATTGCAACTTGTGAAAGGCCTAGAGACAGAGACACCAAATTACATCAAGCCCAGATTTCTAGCCCACAGAATCTGTGAGATAGCAAATGTTTGTTGTTTTAAGCAACTAAGTTTTGAGGTAATTTGTTATGCAGCAAGAGGTAGCTAATACATTCCCTATACACATATCTACTATAATACCAATCACATAGCACTTGTATGATATGTCTGTACAACCCATGGTATTATTTGTACCTTGAAGCTAGGACTTCCATCTTAGTGATATTTTCCTAGGGTCTAGCAGCTCCTGGAACGTATTAGCTCCATGACTGAAATGTTTAGTGATTTGGAAGCTCCCTGTGGTAAGTAATTTAATCATAATAACAATAGCAAGTATTTATTGAGTCCTTGCCCTTCAAGGCAATTTTTAAAATACTTTACAGGTATTATTTTATCTAATCCTAGTATTAAGCCATCTTAGGAAGAAGGAAACTGAGTCACAGAGAAGTCTGGTAACTTGTAATTTGACTAACATCAATAGCTAAAGGAGCCTGGCTGTAAACACAGGGAATCTACCTAGAACTCACATTCTCAACCACAAAGATTACATAGATATCTTATATTTCTAACATTATATATACTTTATATGTATTTTATATGTATTTGTTTCACATACATTCACCAGCACAGTGATTGGCATAGAAAGGATAGATAAATATGAGTGAGTGAGTGAGTGAAGAAATCAGTACAACAGGTTTTTTGTTCTGGCTGAGTTTTTATTTTCTGAGCCAAGGAGACAAGCACATCAGCAACAGAGGAATTCTTTGGCTCTTCCCTGAGGATCCATTATCATCTGTGATGATGTGAAACAGAGACCATTGGTCCACAGAAACCCTTCAATTCCCCATTCTGTCTGAGTGAAAACTAGAGAAATGCTACATTTTCACAAGCCTTTATTTCTGCCAGTTTTCCATCTTCAGACTATTGCTTTAAATGAGCTCACTCAAAAAAAAAAAAAATAGTGCATTATCTCTGAAATAAGATCCAACAGGCATGTAGCAATCTCATTGCATCACACTTATAAGTCAAATCTGAAATGGTGGAAATCACAAATCGAAGACTTTGCTGCTACTATTGCTGAGGGTGGGGGAGGTTTCTTGTGGGTTGTAACAGACCAAATGATATGAACAACCTATGCATTCTGTTCTCAACCTTCAGCCTGCGGTCTGGGAAAATTAGTTAAATTTTAACTAAAATTAGTCAAAATTAGTTAATCCACATGGAATTTCTTTTCTATTGCTCTTTTATCTGTGCTCTCTATGGTAAACTGGCTACTCCCGAAATAGTGTACGACTTATTTTTAGGAGCTTAGTTTACCAATTAGTAGATTCAACTGTCAAAATTATAGAAGAATACTGAATGAGTGATGGAAACCTGGCTGTGCTATGTGACAGTTTACTGGCCTTACTGCCTCTCTCCATAGACTAGGTTGCTGAGTTAAATCATAACAAGAGGCAAACTACCTGAAACCCTGACCCCACCAGTGCTTCAACCATTTTTTGTCTTGAGATTTTTATAGATCCCCGATTTAAACTATGTCATAGCTTTGCATTACCCAGAAATAGAAATGAGATGGCAATGAATATTGGGAGCCTTCAGGGAATAGGACTCAGTTGTGCTGAGATTAGGAAGATCAAGCAGTGAGGTACATGGCCTCCAAACACAGTGGTAAATGCTGAAAGATTGTCGTCTCTACTTGGAAATTTTGTCTAGAAGTACATATCCATAGCGCATGTGGGATCAGAATGAGACCTTACTGTCTAGAAGATGCTCGACTAAAATTAATGAAAGAAGATTGTGGAAAAGTAAACACTGTGAATAATACTTGAAATTATGACTGAAAATACTATACTTTTATTGTTTAATATCTTCAGGCAAAGCATCATAAGGACTCTGATAAAAATAGGAAAACTAGAGAGAGCTATTTGGTAAGAGTTTTGAGTAACGTTTCTCCGAGGTTAATACATATAACGGTAAGCAAGGGCTCGGACAAATTTCCAGGGACTTTCCATAAAGTTTACACTTCCTGAAATATTACTATTAATAACATTTTACCTCTCCAAATTTAATTGGGGACAGGATGAGCATATCCTCTTACGTGACAACTCTTCACATGCAATTCTTACAAAATAACTTTGTGATGTTTTCAGAGGCCCTCTGGGAAAACAAGATAGTTTTGCATGTAAAAGATTAGATACAGATATAGATGATACAGATATAGACTCTTTTACATTGTATAAAAGGCATTTAATCAGTAAGTCAAGTAAGCAAACCCATGAAGATCAATCAAACTCCGCTAAAATTTTAATACACTTCATAGCTTATTTTCAGACTCAGGTGTTATAAATCAAAGCAAATAAAATTCACTTTCTGAGTTCGTCCTTTATCATGCTCTTTCACATTCTGGAACGTACACAGACTTCACTTTAGTGCAGTGCTTCTTTATCATGGGGTCTATGCAGCCAGGACCATTTTCATAATAACACTAAGATATTCATGTGTAATGCATTCATCACTGCTCTCTCAAAATGAATCAATAAATACATATTAAAATTTTTCTCAGTTTAAATTTCAACTGTGGTAAATACTGATAATATTTAAGAGTGTAAGTGGATCAGGAGACCAAAAAATTTGAGTACCATGGCTTTAGGACAAAACTATTTTTTTCTTGAATAATAAAGACACACATATACACATGTATTTCTTTGTCACTATTACTCCTAGAATAGTCTCAGCAAGTCCTATAAATTATAGCTTTTAACCAAGGAAATGAAATCGTATTTCACAAAGAAAAGTAGGGAGTGCAAGATTGACAGCTGTCTGTCATTCAAAAGGACTTCAGCAGACTAGCAGAGCTCATGAACACATAAAACACAACTTTTTACAGACATATACATCCTCTTAACATCTTTTTAAAGTGGCAAAAATAAACACGTTCATTAACATCCCCAAAGCTATAGCCACTCCATCGCACAAAAAAATAAGAAGCAAAGGTATATAAATTTAAAATTATGCTTAGTAATCAGTGTTTGAGTATTTACTTAGAAATTATCTAGGTACCCAATGATTATCCATTAATTAGCTCAATTTAATATCAACCCAAGGCTTTAAGCTAGACACCATGAAAATTATCTCCAAGCTGACATATTACAAAACATAATTACTGTTGAAATAAAGTTTGTAAGAATAGTGATTCAATTTATTTGAACACAAATTGACATTTTTCATAATCATATTTAAGAAATATGTAGTATTAATGTCAGCATATTTGATCAGAATAAACTGTATGCTTATATTATACTTAATATTGATAAAGTAGAAAAGACATGGCTGTTTTATATTAAACCAAAATTATTACACTAGGTCCATTTACCAAAGATTTATCTTAATTAGCTAAACTTGTATCCTTAAAGTGTTTCTGAGTTAACTTTTATAAAAAATATTTTATTTAAGTCTAGAACATTTAAAATATTTGAAGTACAGTTTTCCTTATTTTCTGGGAATTTAGGAGCATTTGATTTTTATTAGCACTTATTTATCTAAATAAATCAATTAGAATAAAGCATTATTACATTAGGACTTTATAATCTAATTTATTAGTATTCCCGTGTAATGAGAGATAAAGGTCTTTCTGAATTATAGAACAAAGACACTTAGAGTGTTTATAAATTCAGATCTACACTTTTGCCACAGGTTGAGAGTAAATATAGAAACACAAAAACTCATGTTCCAGATATCAAGCAGCTGCTTTCCATTCCACTGGGCACAAGACTCTTAACTGACTTGAGCTCAAAATGGACAAATAGATAAAACAAACAAAAAAGACTAACAAACCAGATTCTCTGCTGTCTCTCATCCAACAGAGTATAGAACTCTAACTCTATTATCCATTAACCTATTTACAGAAATCATTAAATGGTCAGACCATGAAACCAAATCCTCAGTCATTGCTGTCACCAATGGGGAATAACTTACTGGCCGTAAGCAAACTAGAAACAAAAACAAAAGAGAAAAATCAGTAGATGAGGGGGAAAAAAAGAGAAAAGAGTCAGCAAAGGTATATTCTTGGGTTTCACCTTAAAATGAAACAATAAATACATATTTCACCCCTGGGAACAAAGAAAAGACATGCCTGAGCTTAAGTGGCCTGTAAGGTACACTTTTTTGGCAATATATTTTATCTGCCTCAGTTAGGTAAATCCATTGGTCATCTTGATAGATTACCTCCAAAACTGTTAAAGGGCGATCATTTTAAAAAGATAAAATCATGTAAAAATATAAAACAAACATATGTCAAAGATTTCAATAACCCATTAATTAATGAGAGAACTAGTTAGATGTTATAAACAGTTCCAAGGAGAATCCAAGGAGTAGATATACTGAAAAGGCATAGTATACTGAAACTCATGAATAGTTGCAAACTGGCAAAATTGGCCAGTATCCACAGGGCAATATCAACTGCCATTGCAACTCTATGGATAAGAATTGTTTGCATTACTATCATTTTTCTACAATGCACAAAATTGCAAAATAGCTCTTAGACAATGAAAGGTGAGATGACCCTGACCTCTAGACAAAATGTCCAGTAATCTTTCTGGTTCATTTCAAAATCTTTCACAATTTTCCCTACAAAAGGAGAGGTAAAGTCCTTTCTGAATTACAGATACAAATACACACAGAATGCTTATAAATTCAGATCTACACTTTTGCCACAGGTCAAGAGTAAACTTAGGAACACAAAACTATGGTCATAATGCATCTGCCTATCCAATGGAACAAATTTTTCTTCTAAACCCAAAACGATTCCCACATAGAGGGATAATGTGAAGATTTGAGGAGACATATGTGCAAGGTACCTAGTGCTGTTCTTTCCACTCTCATATTTCTATTTGCACTATTAAATGTAGCATGTAAACTTCTCTATTAAATATAACAATTTGTGGAAAACTTGAAAGTGAAATTTAAAAAATGATTCTTAATATATTCTTTATACTTCCTTCTATTTACATAAGTGATATTAAAAGTTGTGAATGTTTTCAAATGTACCACTTACTGTTATATTATTGGTGATTAATTAGTACAAAATTCAGAAATATTAAACCACTAAACTGCATTCAAATATTTTTTAAAATACAGAATTCAAAAATTGTTTACTATGAGGCATCATGTTATTTAAACCCATATTATTAGATACATGAAATATTCAAAATTAAGTTCTATATGTTTACTGCACAATATTTTCTTAATAAATAATCAGAATTTAAGAATAAAAGAAAAAAAAGAATTTAAGAATAAGATTTATTGGGTACAGTATTTTGAATTTACTCAGTAAGATAAATGTCTCTACTAAAATGCACTTATAATTTATGCAGTATTGGGATAATAGGACTGTACCATTTGTTTATTCATTTAAATGGTCAAGGTACTAAAACAGTTTTTATTCAGAGTAATTAATTACCAGAGTTAATTGGAACATTCGGGTTTTCCATACACCTGAAAATGGTCAAAACGAATGTCATTATTCTCAACGGTAAGGGTGAGAGGAATCACTTTATGTTTAATATAACATAGGCAAATCTCTATATATCATTTCCCTTGATGAGGAGACTATATTTTGACTTCAGCAATCCATACATGTGCTCATGTATGCTTCGTGAATAAAGTATATTTGAGGGGAGGGGTTGTTTTGTTAATTTTTAGTTTGTGGGGTGGTGATAGAAAAGGAAAGATGGGAAGAAATGTATATATATTTTTAACATCTTTATTGGAGTATAATTGCTTTAAAATGGTGTGTTAGTTTCTGCTGTATAACAAAGTGAATCAGGTATACATATACATATATCCCTATATCTCCTTGCATCTCCCTCCCATCCTCCCTATCCCACCCCTCTAGGTGGTCACAAAGCACCAAGCTGATCTCCCTGTGCTATGTGGCTACTTCCCACTAGCTATCTATTTTACATTTGGTAGTGTATATATGTCCATGCCACTCTCTCACTTCGTCCCAGCTTACCCTTCCCCTTCCCTGTGTCCTCAAGTCCATTCTCTACCTCTGTGTCTTTACTCCTGTCCTGCCCCTAGGTTCTTCAGAACCATTTTTTTTTTTTTTTTTTAGATTCCATATATATGTGTTAGCGTACGGTATTTGTTTTTCTCTTTCTGACTTACTTCACTCTGTATGACAGTCTCTAGGTCCATCCAACTCACTTCAAATAACTCAATTTAATTTCTCTTTATGGCTGAGTAATATTCCATTGTATATGTGCCACATCTTCTTTATCCATTCATCTGTTGATGGACACTTAAGTTGCTTCCATGTCCTGGCTATTGTAAACAGAGCTGCAATGAACATTGTGGTACATGACTCTTTTTGAATTATGGTTTTCTCAGGGTATATGCCCAGTAGTGGGATTGCTGGGTCATATGGTAGTTCTATTTTTAGTTTTTTAAGGAACCTCCATACTGTTCTCCATAGTGACAGTATCAATTTACATGCCCACCAACAGTGCAAGAGGGTTTCCTTTTCTCCACACCCTCTCCAGCATTTATTGTTTGTAGACTTTTTGATGATGGCCATTCTGACTGGTGTGAGGTGATACCTCATTGTAGTTTTGATTTGCATTTCTCTAATGATTAGTGATGTTGAGCATCCTTTCACGTGTTTCTTGGGAATCTGTATATCTTCTTTGGACAAATGTCTGTTTAGGTCTGTTCAATTTTGGATTGGGTTGTTTGCTTTTTGATATTGAACTGCATGAGCTGCTTGTATATTTTGGAGATTAATCCTTTGTCAGTTGCTTCGTTTGCAAATATTTTCTCATGCTCTGAGGGTTGTCTTTTCATCCTGTATATGGTTTCCTTTGCTGTGCAAAAGCTTTTAAGTTTCATTAGGTCCCATTTGTTTACTTTTGTTTTTGTTTCCATTTCTCTAGGAAGTGGGTCAAAAAGGATCTTGCTGTGATTTATGTCATAGAGTGTTCTGCCTATGTTTTCCTCTAAGACTTTGAAGGTGTCTGACCTTACATTTAGGTCTTTAATCCATTTTGAGTTTATTTTTGTGTATGGTGTTAGGGAGTGTTCTAATTTCATTCTTTTACATGTAGCTGTCCAGTTTTCCCAGCACCACTTTTTTTTTTTTTATTTCTGAGATATACATTTTAAAGTAATAACTAGGATTATGACTTATAACATTATACCAGAACATATAAAATTTTTAGAAATTTCATGTAATGTCTGAAACATTTATATTAACATATTTCCATACAAATAACCCAATGAAAGTTTAGTATTAGTTGTTTTGTTTGTTTGTGTTTTTATACTGCAGGTTCTTATTAGGCATCAATTTTATACACATCAGTGTATACATGTAAATCCCAATCGCCCAATTCAGCACACCATCATCCCCACCCCACCGCAGTTTTCCCCCCTTGGTGTCCATATGTCCGTTCTCTACATCTGTGTCTCAACTTCTGCCCTGCAAACCGGCTCATCTGTACCATTTTTCTAGGTTCCACATACATGCGTTAATATACGATATTTGTTTTTCTCTTTCTGACTTACTTCACTCTGTATGACAGTCTCTAGATCCATCCACGTCTCAACAAATGACTCAATTTCGTTCCTTTTTATGGCTGAGTAATATTCCATTGTATATATGTACCACATCTTCTTTATCCACTCATCTGTCGATGGGCATTTAGGTTGCTTCCATGACCTGGCTATTGTAAATAGTGCTGCAATGAACATTCGGGTGCATGTGTCTTTTTGAATTATGGTTTTCTCTGGGTATATGCCCAGTAGTGGGATTGCTGGGTCATATGGTAATTCTATTTTTAGTTTTTTAACGAACCTCCATATTGTTCTCCATAGTGGCTGTATCTATTTACATTCCCACCAACAGTGCAAGAGGGTTCCCTTTTCTCCACACCCTCTCCAGCATTTGTTGTTTGTAGATTTTCTGATGATGCCCATTCTAACTGGTGTGAGGTGATACCTCATTGTAGTTTTGATTTGCATTTCTCTAATAATTAGTGATGTTGAGCATCTTTTCATGCCAGCACCACTTATTAAAGAGGCTGTCTTTTCTCCATTGTATATTCTTGCCTCTTTTATCAAAAATAAGCTGACCATATGTGCGTGGGTTTATCTCTGGGTTTTCTATCCTGTTCCATTGATCTATATTTCTGTTTTTTTACTAGTACAATATTGTCTTGATTACTGTTGCTTTGTAGTATAGACTGAAGTCCAGGAGACTGATTCCTCCAGCTCCATTTTTCTTTCTCAAGATTGTTTTGGCTTTTTGGGGTCTTTTGTGTTTCCATACAAATTATGAAATTTTTTGTTCTAGTTCTGTGAAAAATGCCAGTGGTAGTTTGATAGGGATTGCATTGAATCTGTAGATTGCTTTGGGTAGTATAGTCATTTTCACATTGTTTTTTCTTACAAGCCAAGAACGTGGTATATCTCTCCATCTGTTTGTATGATCTTTAATTTCTTTCATCAGTGTCTTATAGTTTTCTGCATACAGGTCTTTTGCCTCCTTAGGTAGGTTTATTCCTAGGTATTTTCTTCTTTTTGTTGCAATGGTAAATGGGAGTGTTTTCTTAATTTCTCTTTCAAATTTTTCATCATTACTGTATAGGAATGCAAGAGATTTCTGTGCATTAATTTTGTATCCTGCTACTTTACCAAATTCATTGGTTAGCTCTAGTAGTTTTCTGATAGCATCTTTAGGATTCTCTATGTATAGTATCATGTCATCTGCAAACAGTGACAGCTTTACTTCTTCTTTTCCAATTTGGATTCCTTTTATTTCTTTTTCTTCTCTGATTTCTGTGGCTAAAACTTCCAAAACTATGTTGAATAATAGTGGTGAGAGTGGGCACCTTGTCTTGTTCCTGATCTTAGTGGAAATGGTTTTTCACCATTGAGAATGATGTTGCCTTTGGGTTTGTCATATATGGCCTTTATTATGTTGAGGAAAGTTCCCTCTATGCCTACCTTCTGGAGGGCTTTATCACCAATGGGTGGTGAATTTTGTCAGAAGTTTTTCTGCATCTATTGAGATGATCATATGGTTTTTCTCCTTCAGTTTGTTAATATGGTTTATCACATTGATTGATTTGCGTATATTGAAGAATACTTGCATTCCTGTGATAAACCCCACTTGATCCTTTTAATGTGCTGTTGGATTCTGTTTGTTAGTATTTTGTTGAGGATACTTGCATCTATGTTCAACAGTGATATTGGCCTGTAATTTTCTTTTTTTGTGACATCTTTGTCTGGTTTTGGTATCAGGGTGATGGTGGCCTCATAGAATGAGTTTGGGAGTGTTCCTTCATGTGCAATTTTTTGGAAGAGTTTGGGAAGGATGGGTGTTAGTTCTTCTCTAAATGTTTGATAGAATTCACCTGTGAAGCCATCTGGTCCTGGACTTTTCTTTGTTGGAAGATTTTTAATCACAGTTTCAATTTCACTGCTTGTGATTGGTCTGTTGATATTTTCTATTTCTTCCTGAAGAAAAGTTCTGTCTCGAAGGGTTGTGCATTTCTAAGAATTTGTCCATTTCTTCCTGGTTGTCCATTTTATTGGCTTATAGTTGCTTGTAGTAATCTCATGATCCTTTGTATTTCTGCAGTGTCAGTTGTTACTTCTCCTCTTTCATATCTAATTCTGTTGATTCAAGTCTTTGCCCTTTTTTTTTTTTTTTTTGATGACTCTGGCTAATGGTTTACCAATTTTGTTTATCTTCTCAAAGAACCAGCTTTTAGTTTTATTGATCTTTGCTATCATTTTGTTCATTTATTTTTCATTTATTTCTGATCTGATCTTTAAGATTTCTTTCCTTCTACTAAATTTGGGGGGTTTTTTGTTCTTCTTTCTCTAATCCCTTTACGTGTAAGGTTAAGTTGTTTATTTGACATTTTCCTTGTTTATTGAGGTAGGATTGTATTGCTATAAACTTCCCTCTTAGAACTGCTTTTGCTGCATCCCATAGGTTTTGGGTCATCGTGTTTTCATTTTCATTTATTTGTAGGTATTTTTTGATTTCCTTTTTGATGTCTTCAGTGATCTCCTGGTTATTTAGTAGCGTATTGTTTAGCCTCCATGTGTTTGTACTTTTTACAGTTTTTTTCCTGTAATTGATACCTAGTCTATTCATAGTGTTGTGGTCGGAAAATATACTAGATACGATTTCAGTTTTGTTAAATTTACCAAGGCTTGATTTGTGACCCAAGATATGATCTATCCTGGAGAATGTTCCATGAGCACTTGAGAAGAAAGTGTATTCTGTTGTTTTTGGATGGAATGTCCAATAAATATCAATTAAGTCCATCTTGTCTAATGTGTCATTTAAAGCTTGTGTTTCTTATTTATTTTCATTTTGGATGATCTGTCCATTGGTGAAAGTGGGGTGTTAAAGTCCCCTACTATTACTGTGTTACTGTTGATTTCCCCTTTTATGGCTGTTAGCATTTGCCTTATGTATTGAGGTGCTCCTATGTTGGGTGCATAAACATTTACCATTGTTGTATCTTCTTGGATTGATCCGTAGATCATTATGTAGTGTCCTTCTTTGTCTCTTGTAATAGTCTTTATTGTAAAGTCTCTTTTGTCTGATGCGAGAATGGCTACTCCAACTATCTTTTGATTTCCATTTGCATGGAATATCTTTTTCCATCCCCTCACTTTCAGTCTGTATGTGTCCCTAGGTCTAGAGTGTGTCTCCTGTAGACAGGATATATATGGGTCTTGTTTTTGTATCCATTCAGCCAGTCTATGTCTTTTGGTTGGAGCATTTAATCCATTTACATTTAAGGTAATTATCGATATGTATGTTCCTATGACCATTTTCTTAATTGTTTTGGGTTTGTTTTTGTAGGTCTTTTCCTTCTCTTGTGTTTCCTGCCTAGAGAAGTTTCTTTAGCATTTGTTATAAAGCTGGTTTGGTGGTGCTGGATTCTCTTAGCTTTTGCTTGTCTGTAAAGCTTTTAATTTCTCCGTCAAATCTGAATGAGTTCCTTGCTGGGTAGAGTATTATTGGTTGAAGGTTTTTCCCTTTCATCACTTGAAATATGTCCTGCCACACCCTTCTGGCTTGCAGAGTTTCTGCTGAAAGATCAGCTGTTAACCTTATGGGGATTCCGTTGTATTTTATTTGTTGCTTTTCCCTTGCTGCTTTTAATATTTTTTCTCTGTGTTTAATTTTTTGTAGTTTGATTAATATGTGTCTTGGCATGTTTCTCCTTGGATTTATCCTCTGTGGGACTCTCTGAGCTTCCTGGACTTGATTGACTATCTCCTTTCCCATATTAGGGAAGTTTTCAACTATCATCTCTTCAAATATTTTCTCAGTCCCTTTCTTTTTCTCTTCTTCTTCTGGGACCCCTGTAATTCAAATGTTGGTGTGTTTAATGTTGTCCCAGAGGTCTCTGAGACTCTCCTCAATTCTTTTCATTCTTTTTTTAGACTGTCCTCAATTCTTTTCATTCTTTTTTCTTTATTCTGCTCTGTGGTAGTTATTTACACTATTTTATCTTCCAGGTCACTTATCCGTTCTTCTACCACAGTTATTTTACTGTTGATTCCTTCTAGAGTGTTTTTAATTTCATTTATTGTGTTGTTCATCATTGTTTCTTTGTTCTTTAGTTCTTCTGGGTCCTTGTTAAACGTTTCTTGTATTTTCTCCATTCTATTTCCAAGATTGTGGATGATCTTTACTATCATTACTCTGAATTCTTTTTCAAGTAGACTGCCTATTTCGTCCTCAGTTGTTTGGTTTGGTGGGTTTTTACCTAGCTCCTTCATCTGCTGTGTATTTCCCTGTCTTCTCATTTTGCTTAACTTACTGTGTTTGGGGTCTCCTCATTCACTGGTTGCATATTCGTAGTTCCTGTGGTTTTTGTGTCTGCCCCCAGTGGGTAAGATTTGTTCAGTGGGTTGTGTAGGCTTCCTGGTGGAGGAGACTGGTGCCTGTGTTCTGATGGATGAGACTGGATCTTGTCTTTCTGGTGGGGACCATGTCTGGTGGTGTGTTTTGGGGTGTCTGTGAACTCATTATGATTTTAGGCAGCCTCTCTGCTAATGGGTGGGTTTGTGTTCCTGTCTTGCTAGTTGTTTAGCATGGGGTGTCCAGCACTGGAGCTTGCTGGTCGTTGAGTGGAGCTGGGTCTTAGCATTGAGAGGGAGATCTCTGGGAGATCTCTTGCCGATTGATATTACGAGGGGCCAGGAGGTCTTTGTTGGGCCAATGTCCTGAACTCGGCTCTCCCACCTCAGAGGCTCATGCTTGACACCCGGTCAGAGCACCAAGACCCTGTCAGCCACATGGTTCAGAAGAAATGGGAGAAAAAAGACCCCAAATTTCACAATTTGTATGGAAACACAAAAGACCCCAAATAGCCAAAGCAATCCTGAGAAAGAAAAACGGAGCTGGAAGAATCAGGCTCCCTGACTACAGACTCTACTACAAAGCAACTGTAATCAAGACAGTATGATACTGGCGCAAAAACAGAAATATAGATCAATGGAACAGGATAGAAAGCCCAGAGATAAACCCACACACATATGGTCACCTTATCTTTGATAAAGGAGGCAAGAATATACAGTGGAGAAAAGACAACCTCTTCAATAAGTGGTGCTGGGAAAACTGGACAGCTACATGTAAAAGAATGAAATTAGAACACTCTATAGCACCATACACAAAAAACAAACTCAAAATGGATTAAAGACCTAAATGTAAGACCAGATACTATAAAACTCCTAGAGGAAAACATAGGCAGAACACTCTATGACATAAATCACAGCAAGATCCTTTAGACCCACCTCCTAGAGAAATGGAAATAAAAATAAAAATAAACAAAAATGGACTTAATGAAACATAAAAGCTTTTGCACAGCGAAAGAAACCACATACAAGACAAAAAGACAACCCTCAGAGCAGGAGAAAATATTTGCAAATGAAGCAACTGACAAAGGATTAATCTCCAAAATATACAAGCAGCTCATGCAGCTCCATATCAAAAAAACAAACAACCCAATCCAAAAATGAGCAGAAAACCTAAATAGACATTTCTCCAAAGAAGATATACAGATTCCCAACAAACACAGGAAAGGATGCTCAACATCTCTAATCATTAGAGAAATGCAAATCAAAACTACAATGAGGTATCACCTCACACCAGTCAGAATGCCATCATCAAAAAGTCTACAAACAGTAAATGCTGGAGAGGGTGTGCAGAAAAGGGAACCCTCATACACTGTTGGTGGGAATGTAAATTGATACTGTCACTATGGAGAACACTATGGAGGTTCCTTAAAAAACTAAAAATAGAACTACCATATGACCCAGCAATCCCACTACTGGGCATATACCCTGAGAAAACCATACTTCACAAAGAGTCATGTACCACAGTGTTCACTGCAGCTCTATTTACAACAGCCAGGACATGGAAACAACCTAAGTGTCGATCGACAGATGAATAGATAAAGAAGATGTGGCACATATATACAATGGAATATTACTCAGCCATAAAAAGAGAAGAAATTGAGTTATTTGTAGTGAGGTGGATAGACCTAGAGTCTGTCATACAGAGTGAAGTAAGTCAGAAAGAGAAAAACAAATACCATATGCTAACACGTATATATGGAATCTAAAAGCACCAAAAAATGGTTCTGAAAACCTTGAGGCAGGGCAGGAATAAAGACGCAGACATGGAGAATGGACTTGAGGACACAGGGAGGAGGAGGGGTAAGCTGGGACAAAGTGAGAGGGTAGCACTGACATATATACAGTACCAAATGTAAAATACATAGCTAGTGGGAAGCAGCCGCATAGCATAGGGAAATCAGCTCCGGGCTGTGTGACCACCTAAAGGGGTGGGATAGGGAGGGTGGGAGGGAGATGCAAGAGGGAGGGGATATGGGGATATATGTATGCATATAGCTGATCCACTTTGTTATACAGCAGAAGCTAACACAACATTGTAAAGCAATCATACTCCAATAAAGATGTTATAAAAAAAGAATTAATCCAAAACATGAAAAATCCATATATTCATGTAAGTGTTTATTAGCTTTCATTTAAACTAATAAAATTGAAAACCACTTAAATGTCCAGTATATTGTTTCCCACTGAAAGATTTGCAATCCTGATTATTATATATTAAGATTCAAAGGGAAGAAGAGAGAATCCTAAACATGGTTACAAGCATGCAAAAAGTCCCACAGCCATTGGGGAAGGAGGGGGTGAAAATAAATATACCACAATGCTGTTAGTAGTCATATTAGAAGTAATATTTCCCCACAAATTTCAGAATTTTTTTAATGTGTTACTTGTTTAAAAAGAAAAAGGATGATGTCCCAAGCCCCGTTCTTATTCTCATGGGGAGCTGGAAATTTTGCATAATTTATACTACTGCCTTACTTGTATTTGTTTGGGTTTTTTTTTTTTTTTTGCTTTGTTTTGTTTCCCTACATAAAGCCATTGTCCTAAGACAATGCAGTATTTTAATGCTCTATCACTCTAGAATCTTATTTCACTCCTTCAGGAATACCATTTCAAGATTACTCAGATTACCCCTCAGTAAATGTGTCACCTCTTTATTCTGAGAGAACTCACCATGTGGCAACGCAACAGAGCAGTTCTGCAACTAAGTCAAAAAAAAAAAATGAATAGCTGTGAAAGAAGACCCATATCTTTGCTTTGTCTCCTAATTATGAGTTCTTATTTAACTATCCTGCACTTACCAAGTCACGGCATTCCATCAGAAGTAAACATTTTCTTTGAATTTGAGTTTTACTATCATTTCTAAGTCCATTTCGCTTGTTTACGGGCTTATTATTATTTTAATTCCTCACAGTTTGTCTATTACAGAAATTGCTGATGATCAAGATGATGTAATAAAGATGCTCTGATTTAGAAGGGGTAGTCTTGGTTTTTCTGCCACCTAACACATATCTCAGCTAACTATTCCTAGGAAACATTAAGCATGGTAGAAATTTAACACATGTTCTTATACTCCACAGATATATGAATATAGTGATATAATTTGGGGAAAATAGTCTATTTTGAACTCAGCGAGACATAAACATAACTGAGATTAGCACTGGGTCCTTGACAAGGGTCTATTAATTACTATTGCCCTGTGAGTACTTTTTGTGGCTGTTGTTCCCCTGCCCCAGGCTGCTCTGATTTATGAACAGCTTTTCATATTCACAAAGTGGTTCATGAATCACTCTCTTCCAACAGAAATGAATAAAAATGAGCCCATTTACACAACATTTGGTATGTAGCTAATTACCTGAAAATGACGGCTTGGGATTGCACCGAGAAGAGTGTCATTAACATTCAGCACAAAGAGTACAAAACAGAGGGAGAAAAGAAAGTAGAATCAAAAAATAAAAATATAAGAGGAGCAACAAGAATGCTATTTATTCAGTGTAGATTTTTTTTAAAGCATCACCAAAGAGTACCCTCTGATGTCACCCAACAGAGGAATGTTCAAGCAAAAAGCAGCAAATGAAATGGTTAAATACAATGTAATTTCAACTTTATTAAACAATATACTTAGAAGAAAGGAAGTTAATAATCAGATTGTGGTGATGAGATTATGGATCATTTTTATTCTATCTATAATTTTCTGTATTTTTCAGGTGTTTTACTATGACCCTGCATTAATCTTACAATGCACTTGTATTAGCAATCTTACATGTGTGTATGTATTTAGAAGCATATAGTTTAAAAATAATAATAGCTATAGTTAATTGAGAGACTATTATGTACCAAGCATTGAACTTGTATGTGCATATAATAACCCTCTTCTTCTTGCCTGTTCTACCCTGTATCCACCTGCAGAATACCTCTGTTCATGGAATACAACAAACTTAAGTTAAGGCGTCCAAAAACCAACCAGACACACCAAATAAATAAGTGTAAGATTGAACTCTCTCCCTCCTGAGTGATTGTCATGTTTTCTTGATAATGTAAACATTTCTCTAATGTGAGATATTTGTATTTCTAGAAAAATGGCAAAGCTAGTAGTCCCAAATGAGAGATAAGCATATCCTCCCTGGTTATTTCTTTAAACCAGTAGACAATGGCTCTATCCTCTATCTTCTGCTACCTGACAGTACTAAAAAACAAACAACAAAACAAAACAAAAATTATGACAGCAGGAAGGTGCAGTTGGATATTTTTAACTGTTGTAACCGCCATGCTTATAGTATTACCTGATTCCTAATAAGTCCTCTATCATGTCTATACTCATTATTGAGTTGACAAACGTTGTCCTAAATTATTGATAACTAAATGAACACCAAAAACTTATAGTAAGTTCAACTCTTAGTTGTTTAATCTGTTTTACTGCTTGTGGGAGAAATTTTACTGAACCAGTTGTTCTCTGCTTAGATTTATCTGGCCTGAATATAATAACTGGAAAGATAATAAACCTTAGCTCCTGAGTCTAGCATATCTGAATTTGAACCTCATTTACAGACTATATAAACTTGGAAACTTTTTCTAGCCTCATCAGATGTCAGTTTCCTTATCTTTGAAATGGGCATAAAAATGACATCAACATAATAAAGCTTTTGTAAATAATAAATTCAATAATGCATGTATGGTAGTCGGAATAATGGCCCTCTAAAGATATCCACGTCTTAATTCTCAGGACCTGTAAATATGTTTCCTTAGGTGTCAACAGGGACTGTGCAGATGGGATTAATGTAAGGATTTTGAAATGAGATTATCCTGGATTATCTGGGGTGGGCCCAGTGTAATCACAAGGCTTCTTATACAAGGAAGGCAGGAGGGTCAGAGGGTGAGGAGACGTGAGGACAGAAGCAGACATTGGAATGATGGAGAAAGATAGAGGTAGGGGCATGAGCTGAGGAATGCAAAGCAGCCTCTAAAAGCTGGAAAAGGCGAGGAAATAGATTCTCCTGTAGAGCCTCCAAAAGGAACACAGTCCTACTGAAACCTTGATTTTAGAATTTCAGACCTCCAGGACAGTAAGAGAATAAATTTGTGTTGCTTTAAGCCACTCAATTTGTGGTAACTTGTTACAAGAGCAATAGGTAACCAATACAGTAAATATGGTGCTTAGCACTATATAGGATTCTAACATAATATTAGCTAAGATCACTCTGCCCCTTAAGATCTAGGTAAGAGTAGCTTAAACATGCAACCCATTATTTGTGGGAGTCCAACACCTTCCCCAGGGTTGCTGAGGCTTCCCAAAGGGCTTCATGATTTGGCCGTCTCTAGCTTTGAAGTTCAGGTTTTGCTGAATTGGTTTATCTTATAGACTACTGTTCCATGAATGCTGTCAAGATATGGAATTCAGCCACTTTACAAGAATAAAAATAAAACATTTGCATAAGGATTTACTGGGGTGGGGCTGCTGGGGAGAGAACGTGGTTTAGGTAAATAAAGAAAAACTTATTATAAGAGCAATGTAAAAATCTTAAAATTGAGTACCATTCTTCAAAATGTTTTGCTACTCCATCATTTTGCTTCCCCACACCTAATTCCTCTTAAATCTCACAGCAGTTTATCTCCTTTTGTTTATCATTCATGTCTCATGCTCTCAAGATTTCACCTTCCAATACTAAGGTATTTTCCTAAACATAGTAGCTTACCTAAAATAAAATTTGGTGCCAACTATGAAGATAATACATATTCTTTTCACCACTCAGTAAGTGTTAGCTAAGGAAAAAAATCTATGTACTCATTGGTCATGACTTAGGCTAACCCATCCTTCATCTTTCATTGGTTTCTTTGGGGGATGAGTCTAGCATGGATTAAGGGTACAGCCTAGAGGCCAAAGGAAGCCATGGGACATTCTTCAAACAAACTTTACAAAGTGATACTGATGTCAATCTTATACTGCTACTCACTATCAATCTCACCAATCTTAGGAGTGTGATTAGGATATAGCATTTTCAGGCTTTTTTCCTCTCTCCTTTCTCATATTCCTTTTATATAGATTCTATTAAATTGTACAGCTATGCTCTACAGAGATCACATTAAAAATTAGAGCTCATCACTATAAGATTGAAGATTATAGGAAAATCTCAACCATACATACATAATTCATTCATTTAAGTCCCCATTCTTACTTGCAAAAGTGCACACTCCATATGTATATATGTGTGTGTGCGTGCATGTGTGTGTATGTGTGTGTGTGTTTGTAGCTAAGTTTTAAGCTACTTAAGGGCCAGGACTTCCTAGACGTGTCTTATCAGCAATGAGAGTCATGCTACCCTTAGACATCAAATACGCATGAGTTGTGATTACAGTGACTCAGGGTCAGTGACCTTGCAGCATACACCTTAATACATAAATACTACAGCAACATGATTTCCGTTCATTCCAAAGTATCGTGGGACCATAGTTTCTAACTAACAGCCTATTACAGTGTTCTGACCTAGCCGTCAAAATGTCAATAAATTGGATGATAATGTAAGTCATTCTAAATGTCTTTGAAAGAAGACATGACTGTTACGCTGTCATGAATCCGTACCTCTGGGAAGTCTGAGTTCAGAAAAACAGTCAGTTAATACTTTTGCTTTTCGCTGGTTCTACTCTATTATACTTTCATTTGCTATCAGCCAATAATCATATTTTCACACACTGAGAATGAATGACTTGAGTGTGAACAGTTAAAAACAAAATTCAAAAAATTGCTTCAGTCTCGAAGCCCTCAACCTATCCAGTTTTGTGATCTTTGGCACCTTTGACTCCATAGAAGATTTTGAATACCAGGCTGCTTTAGCCACGATGTGAGAACACTTCCATGAAGATGTGTTAATTAGTTGTAGAGGTGACTAACCACTGCTGAGCAATTGCATTAGGCAAGGCAAACAAATGGAACACAGGGAGCAGTCATTCTTCGAGATGTTCATTGTTGCTTCACACCCAGAAGACAAGAGCTGGACAGCATTCTGCCCGGGGACATCTCTCTTTTTCTTGATGCACCTGGGAATTCTGGCTTAGTAATTTTTCTCACAAAGAGCTCAGGATTGTCAACTCACTCATACATATTACAAAATCTAGAAATGCCAAACTCTTAAATTAGCAGAGACTGACATTCTGTTGCATAAATTTCTGTGGGCCACATCATGAATTTATGAGTACCTACTTGTAGAGGGGTCCCTGTCTGAGTGAGTCTCAATGATCCCTCTCTTCTTAGATAAGAGACCCTTTCAGGTCCCTGGTGACCATATTTGTATGTGTGTAGCTTTCCTTCCAGCCCTTAATAAATAATTTGGGGAGTGTTAGCACCTAATCCAAGTTGAGCCAATGACATCCTCTTGAGAATTCAAAATTTGGAAAAGATAGATCCCAAGAAGGAAGTTGTTTCACTAAGGTCAGTGCTCTACAGAGAAAGTCAGGCACTTCCTGCAGCTCAAGTTCCAAGTTTCCTCTCTTTCTGTGTTGTGATGACTCAACTCTCTTTGGTATCTTAATGGGATTTGGGGCAGGAGAAGTGAACTCACACAGGCGATCATTGTTGAAAAATCATCAGGTCATGGGCAAGCTTCTGGTGTGATGTGCAGTTTCCCAAGGTGATATCAATTAAATTTCTCATATTTACTGATTGCTGAAAAGATCGATCATGATAGATAGCAACAGTCAATTCAGTTAAGCTTTCCAAAAGCTGTTTTTTTACCACTTACAACTGTAGTACCCAAACACCTGAGACACGTTATTCATTTTACAGACAATGTTTTGTTGACTTTTCAAATTGCTTTGTAAAAACTCTGGAGCCTTATACTGTGTGAATCAGTGATTCAGCATGTCCTGCTTTTCATATGATGTGGTTAACTAACCAGATGACATGTGTCTAAAAATGATGTCAATTAAATGAGGAAAGCTGACCAGTGGAGCTCAAATGATGTTATCAAGTATCCCAAAAGCTCTTTAACAGTTCCACACATATCTTATTTCAATTTTATTTTTAAATATTATAATTATTTTTAAACTATAAGCATGTACACTGTAATGTGTCCTATGCCACATTTTCTTTTAACATCTTTATTGGAGTATAATTGCTTTACAATGGTATGTTAGTTTCTGCTGTATAACAATGTGAATCAGCTATACATATACATATATCCCCATATCTCCTCCCTCTTACATCTCCTCCCACCCTCCCTATCCCACCCCTCTAGGTGGTCACAAAGCACCGAGCTGATCTCCCTGTGCTATGCGGCTGCTTCCCACTAGCTATCTATTTTACATTTGGTAGTGTATATATGTCCATGCCATTCTTTCACTTCATCCCAGCTTACCCTTCCCCCTCCCCGTGTCCTCAAGTCCATTCTCTACGTCTGTGTCTTTATTCCTGTCCTGCCCCTAGGTTCTTCAGAACCTTTTTTTTTTTTTTTTTAGATTCCATATATATGTGTTAGCATACGGTATTTGTTTTTCTCTTTCTGACGAGGTAGATGGACCTAGAGCCTATGCCACATTTTAATGCATTCAAGACCATCATAATATTAACTTGTGCTGCCCGGTTAGCTTATGCGGAGCATGCAACACCAGGTAAAGCTTCCTTTTAATCCACTGCTAAGTACCTACTAGAGACCAACCACCTATTAATGTATCTGAACCATCTGCAAAGGTGCCATTGATAATAGCAGCAGTTACAAAGCAGACGGGTAATATTCCCCCCTAATTCAGGGTAGCCCATGCCTGGTCATGTAAGATTTTAGAAGCAAGTGTTTCCCTGTTTGTTAGGATTTTCTCAATACCATACAAATAAAATATAACACAAAAATAATTGGTGCTGAGGGAGATTTAAGACCATAATTCTCATCATAATTCCTGCTTTCAAATGTGTGTGCTCATTAAAATGGATGTCAACATTTGAACTTATATGGCAAATCTATATTAACAACATATGGCTTTCACTTATTTCATTTGTATTTTATATGTTGAGGTTCTCTATAAGATTTCATTTTATTATAATTTTCCTCAGAGGAAAAATGTTTGAAAGCACCATTTTAGCAGTGTTTTTCAACCATAGCACTACTGACATTTTGGAACAGATAATTCTTAATTGTTGGGCGCTGTCCCGGGCACTGTAGGATGTGTAGCAGCACCCCTGGCCTCCACCCACTAGATGCCCAGTATCCACCCTCCACCCCCAGCCTGACGATCAAAACTGTCTACAGATATTGTCAAATGTCCCCTGTTGGTAAAAACTATCCCGGTTGAAAAGAATTGACTACTTCATAAGATCATAAGGATGGCCACACTTCAGTAATTCCTAGAGAATATTCACATCTTCACAATTTTTTATTCATAAGCAGCTATTAAACAAAGAATATAGTAGAGAGATGATGTTTTTAAGCAATTTTAAAATATTTATTGTGTTGGCTTATTGAGTGTGTTTGAAACATTTTGCAGACCATAAAAAGAATGTGGTGGAATTGTATTTTCAGACAACAAAAGATATTCATGACATGTTGTGAAATGAAAAAATTAATCAAGTCATATGATTATGGGAGCAGGAAGCAAAAAGTAATCTAGTAAAATCCTTTTATGTCCTAAATTCTGGAATACAGCCAGTCTTCAAAGTTTTTGTAAAACACTTTAAAAAATTTTTAATTAAACTTTAAAATTCCTTTTGCTCTTGCCTAATGCTCAAATCAATCTGATTAATTGACCAACATCCTGTCTAAGAAAGGCTTCAAAGAGGATCTTCACTTTTATCTTTCATAAAGAAAGCCAAAGAGAAATTGGGAAGGTCTAGGGTTATTCCTAGTAATGTTTTTAGGAAGAAGGTGTCTGTCAGGTTAACACAAATGACCAAAACAATAACTTGCCTTGACAGCCTCAAAAAACAAAGGTATGAAAAGAACTTTGTCAAATTTACATACACTGTTGATGAGGGCGTAAACTGGCTCAATCTCTATGAACAGCAATGTGGCAAAATTTAAAATGCATATACCTTTTTTCTTTCAACAATTCCCTTTCTAGAAATAGCCAGTCAATGTAGTCAGATATAGTAGAGTGTACCAGTATATTCACAGCATCTTTATTTGTAAAAGTAAAAGATATGAAACAACATAAATGCCCCCTACAGGGTGATTACGCAAATAAATTATGGCATTTCCATACAACTTAATACACTGTAGTAAATTTTTTCACAAATAGCTTATTATTTACTAACATAGAACCAAATCCAAGATGCACTGTCAATGAAAACAAGCTAGGTTCAGAACAGGGTATGCGGTAGTCTTCTTAAGAAGTTCCCCCATAAGGAGATATAGCTGGGCTTCTATTTGCATTCAGAGTATGTATGGAAATTTTCCAATGTTGTAGCTCCTGGGGCTTAAGGTAGAAAGGAAGCTTATTATTAAATTTGAATTTTGAATTTTTAAAATTTTGATTATACATTACTTTGTGAAAAGGGACCGTGTAAATAGTTTTTTTTAAGAGAAGTATTTTGTCAATTCCAGCGTGATATCAAATGTTTGTATGAGTGGACGAGCCATGTGAATTTAAGTTACTCTCAGACACCACAGTCCAGAAAACCAGCCCAGGCATGAGAAAACAGAGGGATAGTGGAAACCCAGGTAGGATATCTAGAGTCAGGATCCTTGGGTTTGCATAGATACATAAGCTAAACTGGAGTTGGTAAATGTGGTGTAAACACTGATCCTAGGATAATGTTTCTTTACTGGTTATATGCTCTCTACTGAATATAGGTAGACCAGGGCCTCAGAGGTGAATCTGACAAATGTCCCTAATAGTGGGGAGTGTGAGGCATCAAAAGCCATGAAGGACGAATTTTGTTGTTGCTGTTGCTTTTGTTGTTTTATCATTAGGTTGTAGCAGGAGAGGAAGGTGGGCTTTGACACACAACATAGATGTTCTCCTCCTCATAAAGCCAGACTTGCTGCAGATCCCAGCAAAGACATTGTTAGGAGGCTAGTAAATAAAGGAAGGGCCTGGGATAATAATAGCTATAATAATAGCCGTCATTTGTGGGGCACTTACTAAGTATGAAGCACTGGGCTCAGGGCTTCGCATGTATTATCTCTTTTAATCCTCACAGCCATTCTATGCAGTTGGTTTTTTGATTGATAAGGGGACTGAGACTCCTGGAGATAAATTAACTAGCTCAACCTCTCACCGCTAGTGAGCAGCAAAGAAAGACTCAAATTCAATCTGCCTGCTTTCAGAATTTTTAATCACAAAATTTTGATGCCAACTGGTAGGCATGATTCAGGGCTGGGAAGCCTGGAACTGAAAGTCATCGTCATTATGATGTTGTCTTTTCTCTCTCTCACTCTGACAGGATCACAACCACAGCTGCGTGTATGATGGATCTACGAAGATACCCTCTGGATGAACAAAACTGCACCCTGGAGATTGAAAGTTGTGAGTTACTTGGACAGGGGAACAAAAAAGAGGGATGTTTGCTTGACCCAATTAAATTCCACCTTGTACTGAGTAATTGATACTGGGATATTTTTAGCTACACTACCCTGCCAACTTTTCAAAGGGTTCACAGTAACATTTTCCTCTGTATTGGAGGCTTAAGGTTCATTTCAATGCAATTATCTTTTTGAACCATTAAGGAAAGTCCACTTATTTTAGCTGGACAATTTATAAACTCATGCTTTCTCCTCAGAATCAAATTTCTCCTAAGACCTTCCAATACCCAAGCTGCGTTAATAAGAGAGCAAAAATATTTCAATGTGAAAAGACTTTGTGAGATTGTTTTTGGCTCTATAGTCTGTCCGCCTGAAGGACTGTAAATTGTTGTCTTTTAGAAAAACACTATGGTAAAGTCTTGTGTGCAATTGTCTTTCTTCATGGGAAGAACAAGAAGATAAATGGTATTCATGAGGCTTGTGGTTTAGCTTTGTCCTCTTGAGCTGTTTTTTCATTGATTGCTTTCTTAGCAGTTAGAATATTTTAGTCACTAAGTTTTAATCTGATTGATTATCTTGGTTTCATTGTTTCTCAACCATCAACGTGCAGACATTTGATCCCATGTATTGTGAATACCAGGCCAAGGCTATTTTTTTTTTAATTTTATTTTTATTTATTTATTTATTTATTTATGGCTGTGTTGGGTCTTAGTTCCTGTGCGAGGGCTTTCTCCAGTTGCGGCAAGCGGGGGCCACTCTTCATCGTGGTGCGCGGGCCTCTCACTATCGCGGCTTCTCTTGTTGCGGAGCACAGGCTCCAGGTGCGCAGGCTCAGTAGTTGTGGCTCACGGGCCTAGTTGCTCCACGGCAAGTGGGATCCTCCCAGACCAGGGCTCGAACCCGTGTCCCCTACATTGGCAGGCAGACTCTCAACCACTGCGCCACCAGGGAAGTCCCAGGCCAAGGCTATTTCCTGGTTTTCAGGGGCACAGAAAGTGCAATAGGTAATTAAGAGCATTGCAATGCCACTTAATGTAATGTGAGAATAGACAGATACTTACTTAGATCATTTAAAATGCTTTCCAGATCTAAACATCAAAATGGTAAAGAAAAATGGGAAAATTCCAGGTGATCCTCTAATATTATTAAACAATAAATGTATTCCCCATTGTCTGATTATTAAGTAATTACATTCATTTTCTAGTTTTACTGAATACAGACATAGAAATAGATAAAGATGCTTATGTAGATATATAGATTCAGACCTAGACATTAATCTAGTACCACTAGAACCTGGAATGAATAACATTCATGAGCTATTCTTTAATTAATATTCTAATTTTAAAATGTATTATATAAATACATTGGCTGAAAGTTATTAATATATGAAAGTATTAATGGTGACTTTTGGTTTAAATGCCAATGACAACCAAATTCAAACTATAGGAATGAAATACAAACTCAGTCATTTATTACTGGTTAATAATATTTCATAAATAAGACAGAACTTTATCTAAGCAAGTAAATCATTAGCTTTTGAAACTGACATGGAAAGACAAGGATGCTCATTCATATAAGTTATCTTTTACCCTTGACCTCTCTTCCATTGATTGTGATTTTTTACCTTTGCCTATGCCGGAAGGATATGACAGTCTGTCAAAATTCCAAGATCTTATGTTTACATCATTCACTTGAAGAATGAATTTTGATGAGTACTTGAATTGATTCTGTGCATAAATTACAAGTGCTAAAATTATCAACATTTTCTCCCAAAATGCATATTTTATGTTATAATGCATATTGAGTCTTTCTATTATTATAGGTTTACATTTTTCTTTAAGAAGGCAATTTTCTCTATTCATATTAGAAAATAGATGACTTTTAGGTCCATTTATCATATCGTACAATGACCAAAACTATAAATGAGGCAGAATTAAACATAACTTTTGCAGAGCAGGGATGAGGGGTGCCAAAACAATCAGAGAGTCCAAAGTCATCATAAGATATGGTGTCAGGCAATAAGTAGTGACCCAGGCATATGACAATCATTGAGGCAATTCAGTAAGATGCAATCAGTTATCTGGGCAGATGGATGAGGCATGGTAACTGGGACCCTAAGATCAGTTAATATATAGGACTGTAGGCAGACAGTGACCATCATAAAGTGATCCAGCAGTAGATCACAGAACTCTAGTCCCTAAAGATGTTTACCTAAAGCAAAGCAGAAACTCAGGCCTGCAAGAATTTGTGTAATGAGGAGTGTATGAAGACAGGAACTTGGGGGAAAGGGAAAAAACAGGGAACTGCCTTCTATTTGCCAGACAAAAGCTAAGCATTAATAAAACACCTCTGTAACAGAAGTCTTTCTAACAGCATTTAAGAGATAATGTATCTGAGGCTCAGAGAAGTAAAATAACTTACCCAGGGCAACAAGGCAAGGATACTGGTAAAGTGAGGATTCAAGCCCAGGTAATATATTCTCTATAATAGAATCTTGTAATCAACTGCTGAGCAAGGAAGCAGAACGTCAATGATTAGAAGTATAGCACCAATCAGAACAACTCCCAGCTAGATTGAGGATGCTGAATCAACCAAAGACTGGTCTATATTTCCTGAAATTATCCCCGATAAAGGTTAGAGTCGATCCCAGAAGCTGAAGCAGAATTTAGCTCAGGGCAAGGGTCAAATGATTGCAACTGTGGATAAAGGGTAGTCTGTGGGTGCAGGAAACCAAGTAGTCCTGATTCCATTGACATTACCAAAAAAAAAAAAAAAAAAATTTAAGCCTCAAATAACAACATTGCTTAGCTCTAATACTTTCCTTAAGATCCCTTCTTAACAATAGATAAACCAATGTAAAGAGATCTTAAATCTTAAGGGTAATAACTTCAAATGACAAAGTAACATATGGCAATTATATGGAGTCCAAATGAGCTTTACTTATTCCTGCCTAAGTACATAATCGATATGCTGCTAAGTGTTAATAAATACTGAATCTGTTATCCATCTATTTTTTAACTCTTCAAGAAAAAACATGTGTTAACATTATTTGCTGAAACAGATTTCCCTGAACTGTCATTTTATGAAGACCATAACTGAGCTTTAAAGTGATTACAAATGAGTGGTTCTAGTGTCAGTTGGGGAAAAGGAATGATAAAGTAGACATTTCACCAATATAAGATTGAACCAATCATACTTTTGTAACCAATATAGTAGAAACTTTACCTACCTTACGAAATTTACTAGTTTGTATTCTCTTCCATTACAATCCCAAGGATGGGGAAATGTTTTTCTTGGTCAGGTCCTTTGAGACAAATTAAAGATGTTTTGCCTTTCTTTAACATCATCTACTCTAGTAAAATGAGGAAGGCCATAAAGCCTTGTTAAATTGAAAACTTCCTTGAACTTGGAGCACATTAATAGCTTCATAGCCCTGGGATGCTATAAAATGAGTTAATGGCACATGGAAAAAAATCAATCAAGGAATTTAGTATTAAGAGGATTTGGAATTTGAAATCAATAAAGCTATCACATAAAGGTTTGATAGCCACAAGCCTCATGGAAATATAGAAAGGCTTTGGGACAACAATCATGAAGGAGTCTAATGCCTCTTCCTATATATTTTCTGCAGCAACTATTGAAGAAAATCTCAACCCTAATCTTACCCTCACTGTCAGCAGATAATGCCACCTCTCAGTACCTCCCTCACCCCCCCAAAAAAATAGAATCCATTTCGGTTCCGAAATCTCTCAGCAGTCTCACCCGTCTTCTTCTAAATGCCCTTATATCCTCACCATTCTAAGTTAGCCCCCTGTATTTAAGAGGAAGGGATGCTCCTCTTCCTTTTATAAGCTGACCCTGACCCTTTTCTTCCTCCTCTGGTAATTGATTTTCTCAAATTCACACACACCTCCAGCCCTGATCTTTCACATCCTCAGTCTCACCCTCTCTGCTACCTCTTTTTTCACAGCCTAAAAACAAGCTGAAAACTCCTCTCGTCACAAAACATCTCTACTCTACCCTCCCACCTCCCCTTCAGCTTTTCCTAATCTCTCTACTTCCTTTTTCTCAAAACTACTTGAAATAATGGTATATATCTGTTGTCTGTGGCCTCAACTTCCCCTCAACCCACTGTAATCTGGACCCTGCCTACCCATCTCCCAAGTCCACTGACACTGTTCTCAGAAAGGTCACAAAGGATCTCTCTTTACATAACATCTTTATTCCAATGATCTCCAAATGTATAGCTCCAGCTCAGATCTCTTTTCAGCTCCAGATTGATGCACATCGCACTTTTCTTGGCATATCTACTTTGATGTTTCAAAAGCATCTTAAACTTAATTTTCTCAAAACTTATTATCAATTTTTCCCTCACAAGTGAGTTTCCTTTCCAGCTTCCTTAATCTCACTATCCAGCCAGAATCCTAGGATTAACTGTTGACAGCTTCCTCTCCCTCACCCTCCTCCCATCCAATCTATTGTCAAGTACCATCCATTCTACTTGCCAGATATTTATCAAAGCCTTTCATTTCTCTCCAGCCCACTGCCACCAATCTTCTCTAAACCACCATGACTTCTTGCCGGAATCATTGTAGCAGTCTTGCTATTGGTCCTCTTATTTTTACCCTTGACTCCCTCCAACTTATTTTCTACCCAGTAGTCAGAGTCGTCTTTGCAAGATGTCAATTGGATCATATTATTCTGTGCTTTAAAATACTCAAAGACTCTCATTGCACCAGGAAAATTCTCCACACTTCCTAATTTGACTTACAAGCTTCTGAGTGACTGACCCTTCCTCAATATCTCCATTTTCCTCTGAAACCATCTTTCCCTTGCTTACTGCACTAAATTCCAGCACCACAGGTTCTTTGTTTCTTGCAGACTGATCTTTCTTTTATCTCATTATCTTCACCATCTTGTTCCTTCTGGTTAAAATGCTTTTCCCCATGATGGTTCTTTTAGCTTTTCCTCATCTTTCAGTTCTCATTTAAGATGCCACCTCCAACAAAAGGCTTTTCTGAGAATCCAACCTTAATTAGTGAACACCCGGTATTCTCTTTCAAAATTGTTACTTTCCCATATAGCACTTAGTAGTGTTTGTTCGCTTCTGTGTTTATTGTTTCTTCCCTCTCTGGATTAGAAACTCCATGAAGGAAAGGATCATTGTTTTGTTCACAACACAATAATTAAAACCCAGCCTAGTACCTGACATTAAATATCTGTGAAGTGAGTGTATGCTAAATTTCTTGGCTCCAAACTTTTTGAGTCTTTTGAATTTTGAAAGATAAGTCTAGTCTTAATTTTTTTCAGATATGATTTAAGGAAGGTATTTTTTGACTTGCAGTAAAATATTCTTTCATTTATACAATTTTATATTCATGCTTTAAGACCATCTCAAAAATTTAAGATTGTAAATATTCAACCAAGAGCCAGATAGGGGAAAACCTAACATTTTAATTATTTTAGGAATTTTCAAAGGCTGGTAAATGTGATAAACCACTAGGGTCTTTTTGCTTCACTTCAGTCATGAACTGTCTACATCCCTCCCACCTGAGCCACAACCAATTTATCAAACAAAGGTAACATTTAGTGATACCTGGTTATTTTTATACTTGTTTCTTATTTTAAAAAAATGGCTTGGAAACTTTTAACTTGGGCATTGTCTTAATGTATTCAGTTTAATGAAGCATCTATTCAATCCATCTCTTAGTCTCAGAATATTGTCATTGTATTTATTTCAATGTCTTGGTAGTAGCAACATCTACACAGAATGTCAAGCCATAGTCATGTTTATTTCCAAAATAATTTTTTTCCTTGTCCACAAAAATAGCAAGTGATAAGAAAAACGTGTCTAATAAAATGACCTAACTTAAGTGTGGAAAATTCCCTGAGAAAATGTGAGGTTTACAGAATTGAAATGCTAAGTTTTCATTATATAATATGTTACATTAACACCTGGAAATAACATTAAGTATAGTGTCCAGACATGAGGCAGGAGCAGTTCTACAAAAGCCTGCTCTTGTAAAGTCACACGTAGAGAATGGTGCCCAGTTCTTAATGCCATATTAAGATAATTTCCTTCAGAGGAGGAGACCAAGATATTTAGGAAGAAAATTTTAGGGAGGCATAATAGCCATTTCTGAATGTTTAAATGCTATCATAGAAGAGAAATCTTATGTTTGGTGTTTCCCAGGGTATTAATCAGGATTCTCCAGAGAAACAGAACCAATGGGATGTATACAGATAGAGAGAACGAGATTTATTACAAGGAATTGGCTCATGCAGTGATGGAAGCTGATAAGTCCCAAAATCTGCAGGGTGAGTCAGCAAACTAGAGAGCTGATGGTATAGTTCCAGTATGAAGGCTAGCAGCCTTGAGACCCAGGAGGAGCCGATACTTCAATTGAGTCTGAGAGCAGGAAAGGACTGATTGTCCCAGTGCAAAGATAGGCCGGAGGAAATCTCTCTTACCCTGTAGAGGGTCAGTCATTTTGTTCTATTTCAGGCCTTCAAGTGATTGCATGAGGCACACCCACATTAAGGAGTGTAGCCATTTAAATGCTAAGCTCATCCAAAAACACCCTCATAGGAATACACAGAATAATGTTTGACCAAATATCTGGGCGCTGTGTGGCCCAGTCAAGTTGACACATAAAATTAAGCATAACACCCAGAGTGCTAGATTTGAACCCATTCAATTCAAATAGCATTTTTTAAGTGGTGACCACAAGCAACTCTGTGTGCAAATAAGTAAGTGCTGGTGGTACAGCAGCAACCGAGCAGACAGGTGGCAGAAGTAGCGGGAAGGTAGATGTAGAATTGAAAAAAAATACTGTCCAATGAGCAGAAGGGCCCATTCATGAAAAAAGCCCCCCCTTAAGAAAGACTTCCCCGCCAACAGAGACACTTCAATTAATTGGAAATGGCCACCTACCAGTTTTAATGTAGAAAACATTCCTCATTGAGAGGGCTGTTAATTATATAACCTTAAAGATCTCTTTCAGCCCTAAAATCTAGCACTCTGGGAGTTTGTTCAATTTAGTTACATTACCAGTAAATTACTTTATGTGCTTGCCTGAGATACTGGTTATAAAGTGATCCTGATTTATAAAGGATATTAAAACATTAAAAAAAGTTATGAATACATGAACATAAATACTCACAAGAAAAATATGAAATGTAGGACAATTATAAGCAAAGCCTTTGAATCATTCTTACTTTATTGCTGCCTTCCACATCATTAATTCTGATCTGCAATAACTTAAAAATAGCATCTACAACATGCTGCACACTTTCTATTCATGGATACTAAACACCAAAAATAACAGAAGTAAATTGAACTTCATGAATGATTCATGGCTTCCCTTGCGTTTCCATTGTCAAGGAAATTAGCAGCATTGGATATCTCCTTAGATAAATTTGATTTTGCCATATTCAGTAGACTACTTAATGAAAATGAATATTTCACATTTATGTTCATAGAATTGTTAATGAATTTTAGTGCCCATAGCTTTTTTGTTGAGCAGAGGGGTGGGTGTACGGAAGACAGGAATCTTTTCTGAATTAATTTATTCCTTTTTCCAGGCTGCTTTTTTGAAACTGTGGGAAAGCAGTCTTTCTGAAAAGTCTCTGATCTTTTAAAGTTAGAAAATAAAAGCCAGTGGGGGAATGGAGTTCCATTTATTAAAATTAGTTTCATAATCAACTTGTCTATAAAGTTAGCCATTTAGCTGTTCACTTCTACCCTATCGACAGTTTAAGTTTATTTTCCATGTATGGATAAGTGGCTATGTGGATGGATGAGGAGATCTCTGATTTACAGGTTTAGATTTCTGGAAATTTCTTCTCTTCTTGATGCTCTAATGGATGACCATTTTGCTACTAGCTTCCTAAGAGGAAGTCAAAATAAAGGGTATTGTTTTGTCTAAAGGTTTTAGGTATTAACCAAACACTTAAAGACACAATTTTGAATGGAACTTTGATCTTCTAGAACTGGACACCCTTGCTAAACTGAGGGCTTTGGTTCACTTAGGATCCAAACTTGATAATAATGACTGCTAATATTTATTGACTATATATTATGGGCCAGGCAATTAACAAAAATTTCCTATTGAACGTTCACCAGAACCCTATTGTTTTACTCCATTTTACAGAGAAGGAAATCAAAGCACCAAGGCAGTTACTTGCCCAGGTCACAAAACTGTAGTGGTCCAAAAGGGATTTGAACTCAAGCAATCTGACTTGAACGATTTACCCCCCCTTCATACTGTCCTCAGAAAACTCCTTTCTAGCTTCCCCACTGTGTGGGAGTTGGGTGGTTTGGGGGTATGCTCTATCTGAATGCAAAGCAGACACCTGAAAACAAAGCAGGTTTTAATTGGTCCTTCTCCTCTCTGCTGAATCAGTCTCAATTCGGTTCCTACATGGGCATTTATTTTCTGACATTCTTGCCAACGAAGCTGAACGTTGATATAACTTAAGAAAAACTTTTATTTTACCAAGTCACTTCTACAATTGCAACAGATCATACAATGGTCAGAAACCCTTCTTCTTCTAAACGGCTAGAGATACGCTTCCCTAAATCGTTTTAGTACAGTGTTAGGCTTAACTGACTGCAGTGGTGCTGTAGTTTCAAAGTCCATCCATTACTCATAATTGTGGTTCATGAACATCTATAACCTTGACAATGGACATATTCCTGAGAGGTCTTGACTTGGTTTGTTCTGTGAACCACATCCATATAGGAACCATATAATTAATATAGATAATTTAGTTTTCATTTCAGTGTCAATTTCCATGTTAAACTGCTTTTTTCTTATCTTTAAGATCAAAGGTTTTAAAAGGGAGATTTTTTAAAAATATTGATATCATGACCCCACCCCAGACCAATAACATCAGAATTTGTAGAAGACGAGCCCTTTGGCAAGCACTTTTTTAAGCTCTCCAGGTGATTTTAATATGCCATGTATGACTGCCACTGCTCTAAGGCTGTCATGCTTTAAATTTTTGCTTTTCAATTTTTTTCACCATCCCTTCTAATAGACCCAGCTCTCTAAATGGGAAACAGAATGGAGACATAAAAATGAAAGAAGAAAGTACAGCAAAGAACAGAAAATAGCACAATTTCTTTCAAAGAAAAAAAAAAATCACTGAAATGATCAAAGGAAAAAAATTTAAACTACTCTTTCCTTTATCCCCTCTGGCAGAAGACTCCATTGTTTTTTTCCTTTAAAGGTGCATGTCTTGACATAAATAGGTAGACCAAGGGACACTGCCTTTCATTGGAATTAAGTGCTTCAATCAGATTTTCAAATCCATGTAATGAGTCAAGTTGTTACAAGATGCTACTCTATTTTAAAAGCCCTGATATATATACCATATATTGGTATGAATGCACTCAGTGAAACTTTAATTTGTATTATGATGCTGTGGTAAATGGAGTTATCTACTTGGGAAAGAGAGGCATTGGCATCAGCTGTTTTTGTAACATTATAATGTTAAAAAAAAAAATTAGTTAACCATTTACTCCTGAATGAATACATAGCAACAGGCTTTACAGGAATAGTTTTTTGTTTGTTTCTGTTTTTTATTTCACTTTATTTTATTTTTTTAATTGAATGAAAGATTCTTTAAATTCTATAGTGCTTTACAGTTTTCAAAAGTTTCACATACATGATTTCATGTAATCTCATAATAACCCTTTTTCCCCCCACCCCTATGTTGCCCCTCCCCCTTCCCTCTCCCCACTGGTAACCACTAGTTTGTTCTCTGTATCTGTGAGTCTGCTTCTTTTCTGTCTTATTCACTAGTTTGTTGTAATTATTTAGATTCCACATGTAAGTGATATCATACAGTATTTTTTACAGGAATAGTTTTATCAAACCAAAATTGAGCAAGGTCCATTTCTTTCAACCATAAAAAATGAAACAATAATTTCTGTGTACATCTTCATCTCCCACACCCGGTCTCATAGGCACTGACTGTCCTCATTTGATTGTGTGAAAAGAGCAGATTTGTCGTAGCGCTCCCACTAGCTGACTGCATTGATTCCAAATAGATCGTATTCCCAGGACTGGGATTACGTAGACCTACAATTCAGACAAGAAATTTCACTGAGTAGAGCTAAAGGGTCACCTGCTCTTACCTTAAAAACTGTCAGAGTGGAAATCCATCACTTGTCTGATATGTTCCCCGAGGTGCTTGTCAAACATTCATGCGCTTACAGGGATCTTGTTAAGATGCATTCTGGTTTAATGAGCTTGGGCTGGGGCCTGAGGGTCTGCATTTCTAACGTATACCCAGGTGATGCTGGTGCTATTGGCCTATGGACCACACTTTGAGTAGTAAGAATCTGGAGTAAGTTAAAAAAAGAAAAGCAAAAAACCCTGTCTCACCTGTGTTCCTCCTCAATCTGCTTTCCCAGCCTGTTTGCTTCCTACTGAGATTTAAATAATTAGCCGTTGTCACAGTGGTTGCTCAGCACTTGATTCAAAAGAGTTTTGAGTTTTAAATTAACTGAGGCAGAAAAGTCATTTCCAGATGACCTGAATAATTCCCAAACACTGAAATCTGAACAGCTTAGATGCTGTTAGGCACCCTGGGCGTGTATCATTCCTGGCTTACTCTTTAATATATGGAAGATTCCCAGCTGTGGTAGGTCATTAGTACTCTTAAGCCCACACTAAAAATAATATTTGGTTGAATATTTTGTACTTAGAAAGGATTTAATTTTAATGAAGGAAAAAATAATAAATAATATTCTATTTGATTTTATTTTTTTAAAATTTTTATTGGTGTATAGTTGCTTTACAATGTTGTGTCAGTTTCTACTGTACAGCAAAGTGAATCAGCTACACATATATATATATAGCCCTTCTTTTTTGGATTTCCTTCCCATTTAGGTCACCACAGAGCACTGAGTAGAGTTCCCTGGGCTATATGGTAGGGTCTCATTAGTTATCTATTTTATACATAGTAACAATAGTGTATATCTGTCAATCCCAATCTCCCAATTCATCCCACCCCCCACTTTCCCCCTTGGTATCCATATGTTTGATTTTCATGTCTCCAAACTAGACCTTTTAGTGGAAGGAGCATAGAGTTATACCTTCACTATCTAGAGATCTGGGATTTAACGAGTCATTCTGAAGAACTCAAGTTTGCTAGACTTTAACTATTTTGACGCAAATCTTTCTCAATAGAGAACTCTAAAAATCATTTATTCTTTTCTGATTATTCAGGGTCATAATTGTGATCATTTTTCATGATGTGATGAAGCTCTAGCTTCATCTGAAGCAAAGGGAGGTATAAGGACTTGTACTCTGATCCTCATGGTGACCTTAATTTAAGACCTACTTTTTTAAGAGTCTTCCTTGGTGGAGAGATGAAGGCCCTTTTCTACATAATTAATGTGTCAATAAAAGAAATGTCTATCTCTAGTCAATTAGGCATATTTCTATAACTCAAAAAAAAAAAAAAAAGGCATTTTCCTGGCAGAGTTCTCATTTTAAGTAACATAGTCTCTTCATTAGGGATCAGTAACAGCCCTTCACGAATCATTCATTTCAACATCTCAGCCATTGTCCAGGTCCTCAGTGTCACCTTTTCATCACCTTCTTCCATCCTTACTGCCATGGTGATTGGTTCTCAAGTCACCTGCATTCATGCAATGTCCAGTTACTGAGTTACGCAGGTTTTTTACATGTAATACCCTATTCTCGCTGTTTCTGCCATTATTTTATCTCTTCTTCTTTGAATTTGTACATGCTATACATGCCAAAACAGTACCTTGGTCTTTAGAGGGAAGATATTTTACTTAATTGTCATCTGACTGTAGATGGGAAGTATTAGGAAGTGTCTCCCCCAAGAAATGCAAAACGATTATGATTTTTGCATGTACTGATTATTTACTTCAAACCTTTAATCTAGTAGCATAATCAAAGGGACAAGCCTGAGTTTGCTAAATTTTCACAGTTTCCTAACCAGTATGTAGAGTTATAATAAAACTAAATTTTCTTCCTAGGTTGCATGAAGTTTAAGAAGTATCCTTCTGCTATTGTGATACCAGGTCATAGTTACTCTTCTTAAAATTTTACTTTGAAAAGAATTTCATGCATGAGCAGTATTTAAAATTCCATATTTTGTTCCATTTGGGGCTGAACAATAATAATTATTGAATAACAATGATTGAATATTATAAATATTACTACGAATAATAATATGACTAGAAGTGCTAGAATATAAATAGCAAAAGCTAAAGCGAAAGCGTGCTGAGATAGGATGTCTCAGATACTACATTCACTTGCCAAAATGTAGATCGTGAAAAAAACAGTCCACCTGGGTCAAGCCAAGCTCACCTTGGTCAAGGTGAGCAGTATCACCTTGGTCAAGGTGAGCAGTAGCTTGAGTACACCTGGAGGTATGAATGCATGCAGAAGGTTTAAACATGACAAAGATTACACAGGACACCAGCCCATGAGAAGCACCTTTTAGTGGAAAGTTCTTTCTTAGCCAGTAAAGATCTACCTTATAAGTAAATTGATCTTCTCTGATTCAATCCTCTGAAAAAATGGAAGAATGGACTTGCCATCAACCAAATTGAGGACAGCATCAGGTAGAGCCCAGAAAAATTTTTGGACATACTCAATTTGTATTGTCTATTAGACATCTAAGTGGAGATTCAAGTTTTCAATTGAAAGTCTAAAGTTCAGGGTAGAGGCCCTATCTGGAAATGTAAGTATACAATTCATGAGCTTCTATATGTACTTAAACCCATGCATCTAGATGATATCACCAAGGTAATTAGTGTAGCTAGAGAAGAGGTCCAAGTGCTAAGCCTTGGCCAAACCAATACTTAGAGTTTAGGAAGATGATAGAAAACTCAAGTATGGCAATTACTATCTGCAAGTGCACTACATATAATAATTCATTTAAATTATACCATGGCTCTGTCATAGGTACCATTATTGTTCCCATCTTACCAATGAGGAAATTCAGTCACAGTGGCATCACCTAATTTGTCCATGTTCACATCTAGTAAGTGGCAGAGACAAATCAGCAAAGGAGACTGAGAGGTGTGATCAGTGGGGTAGGAGGAAGCCTAAGAGAGAAGAGTATTCTGGAACGAAAGTAAAAAAATATTCTAGAAAAAAAGAGGTGATCATCTGGGTCAAATACATATGATAAAACAAGTTAACCAAGAACTGAGAACTGATAATTGGATTTGGTAACATGGAGTTCTGGGAGTGAAAATCTAAATGCAGTAGATGTAAAGGAGGATAGGAGAAGAGAAAGTGGCCTTACCTGTAAAGTGCCTGGTACAGTGCTTAGCACATTTTAACTACTCAATAAATGGTGGTCATAGCCATCATCGGAGTGCAGGGCAATCAGCTATTTGCTGTCAGAGAATTCTGAACTGCTTCAACTTTTGTATTAGTTGTAAGTACTCCTTTCTTCCGTTTTGTCACACTTACCATTCTGATTGTTGCCACTGTTGTTGTCAATGTTCTCATCGCTGTCCCCTCTTCATTTCTAACCATCTTCTCCTATCTCTTGGTTTTCACCTTAAAACCTGATGTTGTACATCACTAACCAATCAAAGCCCTCTTCTCCTCGCCTCTTGAGCTGACTGATGACAGAGGGCCAGGAGCAACCACGTGTCTCTTGTTGGCTCTATTTGCCTCTTTCTAGGTTCCCAGAGGTTTCTGATTCTTACATCATATGCAAGTGTTTATTGTGCATGCACCATTCCTGACACTGTCAGTACTTCTAGGATGGCAAGATGACTATATCATAGTCACCCAAGGCTACATTCCTAAAACAACATTTGTACAGATGCATGAATGCCATTCTCAAGAGAGTTAGATTATTAGAAACTAGTTCATCCACCAGCAACATTCTGTTGCTATTTTAAATTAGCATCAAAGTCCAATGCACTTTTTTGTCAGGTTCACAGGCCAGTGACTCAATTCCTTTTACGTTAAGTTGGGATCACTTAAAAACACTCTGTGGGCACATCTCTCTCCCTAACATTGACAGCTTAAATACAGCTACTGGTTTCAGCATATTCCTGTGCATCTCATTGCTAAACAGACCACTTTTCAACATTCTATTGTGTGACCTATGAAGTACCATGCAGATGATTTCTCAGCCTGCTTTATAGACAAGGAAGTGACGTGACAAAGAATTTGGCCCACAATTCCTCTCCCTAATTCTCAGGAAGGAAATCTCCATTATTTGCTGCATTTGAAAAACTGTGGCCCCTACACAACTATAGGTAGAGTCTCCATTTCCTTAAGAGAGGAAAGGGGGGATGTCCAACCATTGGTAAATTTTCCAGAAATGTCCCTTTGTTGGTTTAACAGTCTCTACTTAAGAGTTTGGGGAATCAAGTAGAATGTCAAGTAAAAAAAAAAAAAAACTTGGTTAATAATTCAAATGTTTATTCACCCACACACTTTCTATAATCCTTATCATTTATCATGGACTATTCCAGGCAGAACAAAATCTCTGTCCAGATGTACCTTGCAATCTATTATAGACAGATAGAAAAAAATCAAAACAAAGTCGCTGGTATAAAATATAATGCAGGAGTATGATATGCTGTGACAAGTGTGTTGAAGAAAAGAAAGACGGGGTAGAGGGATGGAGAGGTGTGTGAGTAGAGGCAGACACATTTGCACACTGTTTGGGATCAGGAAGTTATGCAAATCCAATCATGTTAACACAAGGAGAGATAAGCCAGAGTGTGTCTACGGTTCATAGGTATTGAAAGAGTTGTTCAGTTCCACCAAGACACTCAGCCATTCCAAACTGTGGGCTCCAGTCTTCCCCTTGCTCAGTCCATTGTCCTGTCTGGCCTCAGTGCAATGAAAACACAGCGTCTGCTTTAAATAAATCACATATGTGAAACCCTAACCATGATCATTCAATAACTTCAGCATAACGTCACTGCCAGTGAGTAAGTAGAATTAGAAGTTATCTCAGTGATTTTGGGAAGCTTATTTGATGTGCCCCTTCCCCTTCCCAATGCTCAAGGTAAGATGAGACTGCAACAGTGACCTTCTAAGTGGAGAACAGTTCACACCTCCATTCTGTGTGGTCTGAGAACTATCTTATACTGGAGCAATAAAGGTTCCCTCCATTGTCCCATGGAGTCTCAGCCCCACAGTATGATGTCCTCTCTCAGTCACTGCCCTGTACGTTGACAGCCACACTGGGCTAAGTCTCCTGGAGGTGGGTGTGCATATAATCACCATAATAATTACACTCAGGCATAGTAGAAGTTCGTCACTTCTCTGGAAGTTGCTTTTATTGAACCTTTATCAATCTCCATCATTATTTGCATTTGACTAAATATGAATGTGAGTCTAGAGAATAATAGCATATATATATATACGTATATATATACACATATATATATACATATATATGTATACACACACAATGCTTTCATACATTTTCATTTGAGTCCCCCAAAGAATACATTCCTAAAGTAGCATTTGTACAGACGCATGAATGCCATTCTCAAGGGTTCTCAAGAAAAGTAAGATAGTTATCATGGCTCCCATCACGCTGATGCAGTCCCCAAGCCCAAAAGAAGTTAAACGAATTTGCCAAATAGACAGGGTTAAAATGTGGCTGAGCCCCGACTAAATTATGGGCCATATGAGTTTAAATTCTGTTCTTTCCACTACAGGAAATTATGCCCTGTTGAACCAAATTCTTCTAAGAGAACAAAATAAGACACTCTGGAAAACTTCATTGACTTTCTTAGGTCTCAAAGGTATTCCTGAATGTTGAAAAGCAATAGTTTACTAAATAATACCTAGATGGCTTTTTTAAAAAAATCTTAACGGTTTTTCCCCAAGGTGCTAATTATAACTCTGTGTATATAAATGCATTTAGTTGAAGCTTAACATTCCCAAATTTAACATTTGAGGTTCTGTTTCTAGTCAAGTTTCTATCAAGAAAACAGAAGAACCACTCAATATATTCAAGATATAGAAGGTTTTAATATAGGGAACTAAGAGCATACAGGAAGACTGGAAAAGCTGATGAGCTGAGGTGAAAGAAATCAACCTCAGCAACTTCAGCCTGGAGTACCCAAGCAGTGAAGGTGCTGCAATACTCAGGATCTCTCGGAAGCCCCACCAATTATCTCTGTCTCTGTAGCAAGGTAGAGGTCCTCAAGGGCTCCCCAACAAGTCACTGAATCTCATCTTCCCATGCATCTGGCAGCAATTGTCCCCAGAAAGTAATGGCCTCTCCTCCGCCATCTTCCAAATCTGGTACCAATGCCTCTCTTTGGCAAACTCTATCCTGGGGAAGGAGACCTCTGGGAAAATTGTTTCCAGCTTCTCTTCAATGATACTTGGGGTGGTGATGCCAAGTTGACAATAAACAAACAAACACAAGCATGTCAAAGTGATCTCAGATTTCCATGTCTCACTATTTATAAGTTTTCTGAAACACAACCTGGAATCCTATCCCCTAAATGACATAGGAAAGGAGCAAGCCACACAGCCAGGGAGGGTACCTCATCATTCATCCAGCTTCCCCGCCATGTAATCGACAAATATTAGATTCTATCTTTTTATGTGCTGTGAACAAAACAGACGTGGACCCGGACCATGCTTACATCTTGATAGGACTTTGTCCTCAACTCCTTTGAAGTTGCGTTTGGGGGAGGATTTATATGCTGTTGAGTCATTCACAAATTTGGGTAACATCAAGGTTCTGAGGCTGGCTCAGCCATCTTAACAACCAACTTCCCAAAACCACCCAATTCAGTCATAAAAGCAATCCAAAATACCCACTGAGTCATCAGAGGTCATTTCTTGATTCATGGCCATGCTCACATATGCAAATGTGTATAGCACTTTGTACTTACTGAAAGGTATTCTCTAGCATTGTCTTGTTTGACCCTCACAAATCATCTTGCAGGTATGGGCAGATAATTTTTCTCTTTTCATTAATGAAAAATTGAGGACACAGAGAGGGGCAATCCATTGTTTTATTAAAGACCAATCCTGGACTTGAAACTAGATCTCAATTTAGGGTCCTTTTACAGCATCCCACTGCCTCTTTTGTACTAAAAGAACTGGAATCAGGACTTGCTAGATGTGAAACTACAGAATTAAAAAGGCCCAGGCCTTCTAAATCATTTTTATTGCCCACTTGTAATTGTTCTTCCAGCTTAAATTCTGAACCAAAGTGTCTGGAAGTGTCCTCTTCTTTGTTAATGAAAAAGTGAACAAATCTCCCTTAGACAGAATCCTTCTTTTTATGGACATTTTCTGCAATAAATAGGTCACTTGGTCATATCCATATCTGTGAGTAGTTTATTAAGTCAGATCTGTCTTAAAATATCTGTGTCTGACAAAAATCCTTTTAGGGAACTCACGCAATTCTGACAGAATCTTAGAACTAGAAGAGGACACTGAAGATTATTTAGGCCACTTCTGTCAGATACAGATGAGGAGAATGTAATTCTCAAGTCTCAGTGCCATTGAGGTCAAAATCACACAGCTAGTTACCTAGATGCAGACCTGTGCACAAAAGTCAGCTTTAAAGATTCCGTGAGCCCATGCTATGCTGCCAGTGTGGGGGGAGTATAGGAAAATTTTAAGAATATTCTCTGGATTAAAACCAAGTTATGGAGACATAAAACAATGAAAGAAAAATACAAAGCAGGAAATAATTGAAAAATAATGGTCTGTAAGCTGTAATTGCTGTAATTCCCTAAGGGAATAGATCAAGAATTTATTTTTAATCTCTACCTATTCTACAAAAGATGTGAGGCACTTCACAAAAAATACTTTCAGTGTAAAAGGATTAGAGTAAGCAGTTGCGGTGACCAGGACAAAGGGAAACTATGGGTGGAAAAATAATAAAGCAAAACCTGTTATTAGGGTGGACCATACAGTTGAGAGAAATGGACCCCAGATTTATCACTAAGTTTTCTAATGGCCAAAGCAAGTAAACACAATCAACTTATAAGAGTCAAATTGTCCATAAAACCAAACCTAATTTACTGTTCTGTAGTATTTCTCTAGTAAGTATTCAGAAAGAGGGCTCGGAGTTTTATCCAGTTCTTCCTTACACAATCCACCGGCGTGCTCTGTTGGCATAACACCAAAGTACAATTCAGTAAAGCAGTTCTATTAAATCCAAAATGATGCTGCTGAAGGATCCAGCAGTCTTGTGGTCTGGCTTGATTCAAAGGCATCATTCAAAGCATGTAGAGAATGGATCAATTACCTGACCCCAAAGTATTTCTTCCAAAATATTATTTGTGGTGATAGGGAAAGCAAGGAGCTCGTGGTATATATACTATTTGTCAAGAGCCAGTGGTGTGTATAGTCTGTCATGCTGGGTGATGGATACTCCACAAGCTAGTTAATCAACCAAGCAGAGTTGAGTGTCGTTAAGGGCATTTGTAAAACTGAAAGAACCTAATTGTCACGTTTAATGCCTTTGTACAGGGCCAAATAAGGTCAAAATCGCACCCACCTAACTTAAAGTATATATATATGGCCTGTTCTCAGTCAAGAGCAAAGCAGGCCTGAGACCACAGGTCAGAGAATTTAGGAGTGGCCTTCGAAAAGAGATGGGACTTGAACTGGGATGGACAGAGAAGAGAAGTGAGGAAATTTTAGGTTGAAAGAATCACATGATCACGTGGTGAGGGGGTTACAGATAGGAGATGAGTTGGTTTGCCATCAAAATGTGTGACTTTAAAATGCAGTAACAATGGAGCAAATCTAAACATAATTCAGCTTGATTTTTTTATAGCAATACTGCGAGTAGAAAGTTCTTTAATTTGATATGACAGCACTGGTTTGACAGGATTTCAAGCCCATGAATTCAGTAAGTGGGTTTGTTTTGATGACCTTTGCTAATTTGTTGAATGCCGTGAAAATCCCCTGCAGACTTTCTAACGGTTCCAAAGCTAAAAATAATGACCTCACTGAAGATTCTGTCAGCTGCTCTGATTCAGAGAATGGCTGAGAATGACTGATGGACTCTGGTTCCAAAATGAGGCTCAGAAATTTGCAACCTGACACATCTCGTACATACCAGAAAATGATGTCTGTCTTACTAGAGAGCAAACATAGGGTCAGAGGGAGCCATAAGCACTATCTCTTCTAAGTGAAAGTTGTAATTACATTAATGCTTCATTGTAGGCTAACGCTGTACCAGGTATTGTGTTTCACATGTATTACGTATTTCATATTGTCCTCACAACCTCTCCATGAAGAAAGAAGTATCACTAGCTTCTAGATGTAGTAACAAAGATTCATAAGCTTTAAGTAACTTGCTTAAAGTTACACAGCTCATTAATGCCAAAGTTTTGAACCTAGGTCTTTCCGACTCAAAAGCTAGCGTTCTAAGGACTTCCCTGGTGGTCCAGTGGTTAAGACTCTGCACTTGCTCTGCAGGGAGCGCGGGTTCGATGCCTGGTCAAGGGACTAAGATCCCACATGCTGTGCGGTGCTGCCGAATAAAAAATATATACTAAAAATTTTTTTAAAAAGCTAGTGTTTTTAACCTCTACATAATACAGATTCTAAGCCTTGTAGGGGCCATTACTTTAGATTATATTACTAAAGTACTTTGTTAGGCAGTGTAAAGCCCAATTTAAAAAAAAAAAAAGCGCAATTCCTTGGTGAAGAATCAGGGAATTTGAAGGTTAACTAAGGACCTGCAGAATCATTAGCCCAACCCTCTAATTCTGGATGTGAGATCCTGAAGGGTGATACCAAATATGAGCTGTCCAGAGTTCTGCAGCTGGTTAATGGAGAATCAGGCCGTCCAGTTCACAACATCATGCTCCTGAACATTGCCCCTGCTGTCTGCTCTGGGGCAGGTCAACAATTAGTTGTAAAATGTGAGAAAAGAAATGAGCCTGGGTATAAAAGAAACCTAAACATTTTACCACATTCAGTCAGGTCCACCGTGGAATTATATGGTTAGAGAACTAGACGTTGGGTTTCTGCTTTTATAATGAAAACATCCTAAGGACCCAGAGAATATTAAAGGATAATTGTTAATAGTTTGGAGGGGGAAAAATCACATACAGAGAGTCTTATATAACCAGGTTAAAATCAAACTTACTGATCTGTTTCAGCCCGCCACCTCTTTGAGTTCAGCAGTGAACACGAGCACAACTGCCAATTTTCATGGTTAGACTGAGAAATTGTTGAAATCTTCTTAAGTGTCAGTAGGGTATCTCCAACCTGTTATTGCCACTCAGCATTCTCATAAGTGTAACCCTCCATCTGTCTGTTGTCTTTTAGTGCCTGGTGAAGCATTTATCTGCATTATTAAAATGTACATCTGATCTTACCAAAATATGTGACTTCCTCCCTTCTCTGAACAATTGAGTATCTTCCCTTAAAAACATACATAGTTTCTAGAATTGGCATCAAATAATCAGAAATATTTGGTTAACTAGTTAATTATTTCAGTAATACATTCAACAAGTATTCATTGCACCTGGATGGTACCCGGCACTGTGCTAGATGACGGTGGTGAGCAAAAGGAGAGAGGGTCCCTACCCTCCCTAATGGAGTGTCCAGGTAGGGGAGGAAGATAGGCATTTAGCAAAGACTTACACCAATACATCGCTATGCGCTAGTGGTACTTTATACTATTAGAGGGTAAATGAGGGGGATTGGACTTATGGTGGTCAAGAGAGTCTCCTTGAGAATATACGTACTGTTTATAGATCTAAATGCTGAGTAAGGAGTTAATGAGGCAAACAGGAGAAAAAATATAGTCCAGGCAGAGAGAACATCAAATTCAAGACCCTGTGGCAGGAGGGATCCTGGCAAACATGGTGGACAGAAATAAATCTAATGCAGTTGTAGCAGCAAGAGAAGAAAGACCATGGTGTGAGTTGAAGCTGGAAATATAGGCAGAGGACTTACCTTGCAGGATCTTATAAGAGTTTTGTCTTAAAAAAAAGAAAAAGAGCTTTGTATTTATCCTAGGAAGAGTGGATCACTGGAGGATTTTTGAGCTGGGGGAAGGCGGGTTAACATGATCAGATTTGTATTTGAAAAATCACTCTCGCTGTGGTATTGAGAAAAGATGCAGGTAGAGAAAGAAGATTAACCATTTTGAAGACTATCAGAATGGACGAGGGAAAGAAAGATGCTAGCTTGAATCAGGATGGAAATGGAAAGGAGTAGACGGATGCAAGGGAGAGTTAGAAGGAAAAACAAATTCTTCTTAGTGAAGAATTCAATATGAATGAGAAAGATAGAGAAACAAAAAATGGCCCCTACGATTAACAAGGATTTTTGCTTGGATTAGTAGATGAATGAGGATGTCATTCACCCAAAATGGGAATAATGGGAATGCTTTGGATTCTGAGTTGGGGGCAAGGAAGAGATCACAAGTTTAATTTTTGATTTCTTGATGTATGATATAGGTCCGAAGCACGGAGAGAGGTCTACCCTGAAAATATAAATTAGTGAATCATCTGAATATTTTTGATAATTATAGCTATAGGCATAGGTGAATTTCCCTGAGGAGATGACGCAGAGTAAGTAATGAAGAGTTAGGAGGCCTGAGGAACTCCAATATTTGATGATTAGGTAGAATAAGATAAGAATGGAAAAGAGACAAGGAAGGAACAGCCAGAGAAATAGGAAGAAAACCATGAAGTGCAGAGTTGCAGAAGCCAAAGAAACGAAGTAAAGTAAACCCTGGGTTCAATAAGCTCTAACCTGAAATATACATATATATATATATGCATGTATATATATATATGGCTTTGTCTCATCAGCAACATTGCACAAACTTCTAGTCAAGTTCAAATTGGAATAAAGCAAAGAGCATGGATTTCTAATTCCAGTTCTGATATTAACTCTCAGACCTTAGTCAGTTCAGTCTTTGTGATATATTTCTTTCAACAAAATTATGAAATGTCAGAATCTATTTACATAAACATACACACTTTATAGTCCTCTCATATGTACTGACTTTGCTTCTGTAAGTTGTTTATCAACTTTAGAAATACTTTCTGACTTTGTATCCATGAAAATGCTAAGGATATTATAGTATAATAACCTGTACTTTTCAGAATATAAGAAATTCTTTTGCAGGATGACTGCAATATGCTTTATTGGTCTCAACTAACTTCATGCTTGAAAAAATATATTTAATTTATTACCTTACATCAGTTCTTATTTTTTCATTCAAAGTATTTTCCTCTTGGGCTTAGACTATAGATATATATAATGAGGTTTTAAGGCATTCATTAATTAATATATATCTAAATCTATTAAAGGTGGGATTTTCAATATACATTTCCTCAAGTAACTTAAATTTATGTGTACAACTTTAATATATCTGGCCTTAATGTATTGCAAAGATAACAAGCCCTACTGGCCAACTCCTCTATACCATAGTGGAAAAGGCATGGTGTAAGAATCAAACATCTCTGGGTTTGAGCCCAGATTTGCTACCTGGGCAGGTTGTCGTTATACCACCCTCTGTCTCATTTGCTTCTTCTGTGAAATATGGAGAACAATACTCAACCTCATGAGGTTTCTTTAAGAAAATGTCTACCACATATAAATACTCAATAAATGTTAATGCCTTCTTGACATCACAATAATAATATGACAGAATAGTTGCCACCTGAAATCAGAACAAATTATGACTGTATTGTAAGCTGTTGAACTAGCATGCATGCCATCCAGAAAAATAATCACATGTTTTTCAATATATTCAGAGTGCTATGAGCGCTAATGACATGATGATAACAAATCAACCCTGAGTTTATGGTCATCTCATAGCTTGTGAATTAAAACATTTGATGATCCTCATCAATGTAGAGAGTTAACTTCCATATGATTTGAGCAAAGAAAGTGATGGTTTCTCCTGCACTAGCTTTCAGGAAAAGATGCCCAACTAAGAGGTTTTCACAGAGAATTCCTTCAATAATGATGTGTGGAGTGAATGAATAGAGTGAAACAGAATGAGATAAAAGTTTATTTCCTTATTTTAGGAAATGCATAGAAGTTAGAGATTATGCTGATTTTGCAAATTTCACAGTTCTGTGGAAAACTCAGTGCTATGGTGTGTTCCACAATCATTCATTTAATCAATAGATAAAGTACTTTATTCTGTTGCTATGATATTAGGTGCCATGATGGTTAAAAAAAAAATCACGTCATAGGTCTCTGCCCTACAGACTTATAGTGTCAGATAGGAAAATCATGAACCAGATAATCACAAGGTTGTTTCCAAAGCTAGTCAAATAAAGTTGTCCCCCCCTCATCTAATCTTCATCTAATCCTTCCATTTTAGGCCAAGAGTGTCTATTATATTTCCCCAGCAAAACAATATCCAAATTGTTGATTTTGTTCCTTTTAACTTCACCATACATATTGATATCATCTTCTTTAATGTACTGTTTTCTTCTAGATTCTGAGCATATAGGTACATTCTAATTTGCCTATTGCCTTACTGATATATTTACACTCACATTTTTTGGTTTGCATGTTTGGAACTGCTTATTTTGGATATTTTGTTTATTTTGTCACAGTAGTAAGTGTTTAATAAGGAGAAAGTATAGAAAGTTCAGAGATCTTTCCTGGCATACTTCTCTATCTAGTTTCTCTTCAATGTTTTTTAATTAAGCCAAAACTACTAAAAATATAAAAATGTAATAATGAATTCCATCAAAGTTCCTCCCACTTAAGTATTTTCTCTGACAGTGAGGTTAAGACACATTTCATGTTAAGTGATTCCTTTGATGTTTCCCTCACAAGTACATAACGTAATCATTGCTAACTTATTTTTAAGGTGAATCAAGATCAATCTTTAATTAATTTAAGTGAATGCTTTTGTAAGCCTTCTTGATATAAATGCCTTGAATTTGTCTTCTAATATGTAAAAGAATATTCCCTTTACCACCTTGAGAGATGAATTGGTATGTTATTTTTTTCTTCCTTATAGTAAAATGAGAATGGCAATACTTATCTTGAAATATCATTGAGACTGGTACATAGTAGGCATTCATTTTCTATTTTTATTTTTATCAGTAATACAGGTACATGGTTTAAGAATGCAGTAGTTTTCCAAGGTCTATTATAAAAACAGCGGTCTCCTGTTTGTCTCTGCAACCCATCTCCCTCCACTCCCATTAACCAGCAGTCACTGATTTCAACTCTTTCAGTTTGTTTTAATGTGTACCTTCACATGTCTAAATAATAGCACTACACTGTTAATTCTTGGTTTTTCACTTTAATACCTTGTACGTTTTTCACACACTCCCATATCCCCTCACTAACACACATACACATACTTCTTTCCTGTTCATCTCCCTAATATTGGTGTCTACTGATCAATCAATATCCATTAGTATTAAAATATTGAAATACTTCCCTTTAGGTTGGAAAATAGCTATTGCCTTGAAGCTCTCGAGCCCAGGACCACCCCTAGACCTCCCAGATATTTTCCTACCACAATCCAACAAGGAAGGGAGTAATACCCGACACAGCTTTAGACAGTGTCCAGTATATTTTGGTTTGTGGCCCATACCAGACCAATAACTGGTAAAAATTTAATATTTGTCATATAATTCCAGGTTATATTACAATTTTTGTTTATTCTGACATTCAATGCTCATATTATTACAACTCTGTGAACATTATTCACAGGTAGGCTATTTAGTATACTATGACTAAATTCACTTTCCTGTACAACTTAGCCTCTTTACCATTACTCAGTCATCCACAAACTCTTTGTTCTAGGTGTACGTCTCTTCTTGAACACACAGGTGATATATCCAATTAATCTTCCTAGGGATGTCTCTCCAAGAACTCTGTGTTCTCTTGCTCCCATCTTAATTGGTTGCTCTCTGGGTCCGCCTGCACTACTCTCACCCTAAGATCTCCTTTCCCATCATCCTAGGAATTTCTTGTCTACCTTTTGTAGGGGAGCCTCTGTTTTCTGAATTCCACATCATCTTCTTCCTTAATTTACATCCTGGTGGAGCCTTCCCCCCTAGCTTCCTAAGAGTGGCTGAGGGAAGATAAACGTTTTGAGACCTTGCATGTCTGGCAATGCCTTTATTCACTCCTGAAAATTGATTGAATTTTTGTGTATATAGACTCCTATGTAAGAAATCAATTTCCCTTGGGTTTTCTAAGGCAATATTTCAGTGTCTTCTAGCTTCTGATATTGCTACTGAGAAGGCCAATGCTATTCTGATTCTTGAATCTTTATATATGGATAGTTTTTTCCTTTGCATCATTTTAGGATATGCTCTCTGCTTCTCAAGATTCTAAATTTCATAATGATGAGCCTTATTGTGAGCCTTTTTGATCATGTTAAGTATCAGATTGGACTTTCAATCTGAAGACACCTAGAATGTCATATAGTTGGAATCGTAAGTGTCTTAGTCCTTTGGGGTTGCTCTAACAAAATACCATAGACTGAGCGGCTTATAAACAACAGAAGTTTATTTCTCATAGTTCTGGAGGCTGGGAAGTCCAAGATCATGAGGCCAGCTGATTTGGTATCTAGTGAGGGCCTGCTTCCTGGTTCACAGGTGGCCGTCTTCTCTCTGTGTCCTCACATGGTAGAAGGGGCAAGGGAGCTCTCTAGAGCCTCTTCTGTAAGGGGACCAATGCCATTCATGAGAGCTCTGCTCTCATGGCCTAATCACCTCCCAAGGACTCCACCTCCTAATACCATCACATTGTGCATTAAGATTTTAACATATGAATTTTGCAGGCACACAAACATTAAGCCTATAACAATATAACATGTAGCCTTTTCAAATTGACTTCTTTCACTCAGCAATATTGGCTCGATAGCTCATCTCTTTTTAGCACTGAGTAGTATTCTATTTATGGATATACCACAGTTGGTCCATTTACTTACTGAAGGACATCTTGGTTTCTTCCATGTTTTGGCAATTATGAATAAAGCTGCTATAAATATTCATGTACACGTTTTTGTGTGGACATAAGTTTTTCACCTATTTTGGTAAATACCAAGGAATGCAATTCCTGGATAGTATAAGAGTATGTTTAGTTCTGTAAGAAAGTGCCAAACTGTCTTCCAAAGTGGCTGTACCATTTTGCATACCCACTAGCAATGAATGAGAGTTCCTTTGCTCCATATCCTTGCCAACATTTGGTGTTGTCAGTGTTTGGATTTTAACCATTCCAATAGGTATATAGTGGTATTTCACTGCTGTTTTAATTTGCAGTTTCCTAATGACATATGATGTTGAGCATCTTTTCATATACCTATTTGCCATCTGTGTTTCTTCTTTGGTGAGGTCTTTGCAGATCTTTTGCCCATTTTCTAATTGAGTTGTTTGTTTTCTTAGTGTTGAGTTTTAAGAGTTCGTTATGTATTTTGGATACCAGTCCTTTATCGGAAATGTGTTGTACACCACTTTACTTTTAAATTGTTTTAATAGTAATGCAGTTACATAATTAAAAAATAAAAACAAAATTAAATCATAAATATTGGGAAGTCTCACTGCCCCCCACTCCTTCCAAATTCACCCTTTTCCTTCATCATTTTTATTATTTTCTGATTTATCCTTCTGGGTCTCTTTATGCAAATACAAGCAGCTACAAATATATATTTTACTTTCCCCAAAGTGGCATTTCATATACATCATTCTACACCTTGCTATTTCACTTAACACTGTATCTTGGGCATCTTTCCATATCTTATCATAGCTCTCTTCCCCATTTCTTTTTCTTTTTTTACTTCTGCATCATGTTCCACTGTGGGGATATACTACGGTTAAGAAATTCCCTATTGCTGGACACATCACCCCGAATTTTTAAGGTACCTGGTGCTCTCAACTGCTGAGATTTTTTGAGACTCTGTAATGAAAATTGGGTGCTTCTTAACTTTTCCCCACTGCCAGCTTAGGTTCTGTTTTCTTGCATGTGCTAGGACATTTCCCACTTGTCCCTCTGCTTTCTAGCTCCCACAGTTTCTTTTTTTCACCACTTAGTAGCATAGCAGTATCATCTTCAAACAGAAGGAACCCTTCCTTGATTGTCTAGATGTCTGTAAATAAGTTCACTCTCCTCTTGTATACTTCTACATTACTTTTCCAGACTTTGGTCATACCTTTTCAGAATGAAGAGACTCAGTTTCCACGAATGAACAGTATGGTCTAAAGACTTCCTGGGGTCATTCAGCAAGGCGATGAATTTCTTTCTATGGCTTTTGCCTCCTTATCCATGGCTATACCTATTACAGAACCATTTCTGTCCCTGAATTTCAACTTGGTAAGCCTGATTACTGTTTTCCTAATTTATAGACACTGTTAGCACTGTCAGTGCAGACACATCAAGTACCCTGAGGGAGCAGTAGTTCTCCTGCTGTACACTTCAATTGATATAGTCATTTGGTTCATCAACTGTATGAGTCAAAGGATGGACTTCTCTTATGAGGCTGTAGAGCAGTGGTTGAATTTGTGCCCTGCAATCAGACAGAACCCACAGCTATTCCACTTTCTAGTTATGTCACCTTTGGCAAGTTACTTAACCCTTCTAAACCTATGTTTCCCCGTCTATAAAATAATGTGCATCTCATAGGTTTTTTGTGAAGATGAATTGCATGTAAAGCAACTAGTACAGAGCCAAGCAATTCTCCAACACCAGCTGGATGTCCCACAACTCAACTCAATTCTGACACTATTTCCCTGGAGATAGCAGCAGATCCCACCGGTGAAGGGCTCAGTCCTACAAGACTGTCCCCCCACCCACACCCACCCCCCCCAGATTCCAGTTGAAAGTCGATTATCACCTGTGCTTCTGACTGAGTAGCTATGGATCAGAGGTTCCAATGATCCCCCCAACCTTGAGTTCAATTAATTTGCTAGAGGGTTCACAGGACTCTGAGCAACATTTGCCATACTAATGATAGATAACCAGTTTATTATAAAAGGATATAACTCAGGAACAGCCAGATGGAAGAGATGCATAGGGCAAGGTATGGGGAAAGGACCCTGAGCTTCCATACTGTCTCCATCCACTCTCCCTGAATCTCCACATGTTTACCAACCCAGAAGCTCTCTGAACCCAGTCCTTTTGGGGTTTTATGGAGGCTTAATTACATAAGCATGATTGATTAAATCATTGGCATTAGTGATTGATTCAACTTCCACCTCCAGTCTTCTCCCTGAGGTGGAGGGGTGGGACTGAAAGTTCCAACCCTCTAATCTCATGATTGGCTCCACTGGCAACCAGCCTCCATCCTTAGGTGCTTTCCAAAATTCAGTTCATTAACATAAACCTAGTTGTGGTGAGAAGCATCTTGTTGTAAATAATAAGACCCCCATTTCACTTTTATGGTTTCAAGAACTAAGGACAAAGGGCTAATTATTATAAAAATGTTCCCATGGCTCTTATCACTAAGGAAATTCCAAGGGTTTGGGGAGCTGTGAGCCAGGAACCACGGACAAAGACAAAAAATATATGTGAAATATATTTTGGTCATTTGAATGATCAAATATGTATATCTTATATATCACAATATTGTCATTTGTCTTCCCAACTCGTCTAAAAACTCCATGAATAAAGAGATCCTGCCTCTATTCCTCCTCTTTAGCAGGTGCCAAGCAAAGTACCTAGCTCATAGCAGAAATTGACAAATACTCATTAAATAACTCTTTCAATAAAGGAAGGAGCAAATAGATACGTCTTGTTCACATTCATTCTCAGGATGTAAAAAAAAATTTTTTTTCAAGACAACTCTGATGTGTATGTATTTAGGAAAGTCAGTTTGCTATTATAGGAAGATCCACTACTCCTCCAAATTTGGTCTCCAAACACTCTTCTAAGGAGCAAATTTTAAGCAAATATTTCTTGCCTGACCATACCCACTCAATTTATTCTACCATGCCCTTGTTCTTGGTGAATTTAAGGTTCTTGCCTCGTCGCGGGAGAATTCGGAGAGGAAGTGATAGGTAAGAAGTGGATTTATTTAGAGAGAAACGCACTCCACAGACAGAGTGTGGGCCATCTCAGAAGGTGAGAGAGCCTTGAAATATGGCGTGGTTAGTTTTTATGGGTTGGGTAATTTCATAGGCTAATGAGTGAGAGGATTTGGGGGAAGGGGCAGGGATTTCCAGGAATTGGGCCGCTGCCCACTTTTTGACCTTTTATGGTTGGCCTCAGAACTGTCATGACGCTGCTGGGTGTGTCATTTAGCATGCTAATGTATCACAGTGAGCATATAATGAGGCTCGAGGTCTACTGGAAGTCGAATCTTCTGCCATCTTGGACCCAGTTGTTTCTAATCAGTCTTTGTCATGTCCTATGGCTATATCATTCTTTTAAAGGTTGTTGCCTACCCCCTTCTCTCCTGTTTCACCCTCTCTAGCTGCATTTATACTTAAGACAAAGGGAGAAGTGAGAAAATGCTGTGTTTAGTACTTGGAAAGTATCTGTCATAGGTAAGATGACCTTTGTGTCATGAAGGTGCTGGTTTGATTTGGCAGGGGAGAGTGGGTCATAAACCTTAATAAAAATGCCATGGAAGATGTTGATCTAGTTTTATTTTTTAACTGGTATTTTTATCCAGAAAGTTTCCATCATGTAATGTTCAATAATAATGCCACCCAGAAAAAAAGAAACCACTCAAAATAATTGACATTTATTTGTTGTTGTCATCTTGTGGGTAAAAATCTGATAAAATCAGATTAAAAATATTGTTTCATTGGTCTTTTTGATGCCCCTGAAGGCTGAAAATTGTTACAATAGGTCCTGTTTTTGCCCAGTCCTACTCTACACAATGTACATTATGTCTGATTCTCACAAATATCCTTCAGGATCAGCAATGTACCGTTATTCCTGTTTTACAAATTGAGAAATGGAGACCCGTAAAAAAAAAAAAAAAATGCCAGTGATCACTATAGTGCTAAGCAGAAAGGCAGGATACAAACCCTGTTCTTTCTGACTCCAAAGTTCATGTTTCTCAATACCTTTCTCTCTTGTAATGAGGTGTTTTTCCCTAGCCATCATAATGAAATCTCTTCATAGGCAATAAAATAGTGCTAGACATCTCATGTCACACTTACCACACCAAATTTCCTAAACCAAGTCAATACATACAAAAAGGGTAAGAAGTTTAGGAGTAAGAGTTTAGGAATTATCATAGGCAGCAGTGGTTAGAGAAGGAAACAGAGAGAGGATTAGAAAAGAATTGTTAAAAAAAAAAAAAAGAAGAGTTTCTGTGACTAGTGGTCAGCTGATTGTAACGTCCATTCATATATGTGGTGAACATTGGTCACTTTTTGAATACCCAGCACTCCTATGCCTTCCATACCTCTGCCCCACCCCCATCTATAAAGCAGAGCCTGTCTCTCACTATCAAAACTGAAAATAGCTGATACTCACTTTCCCAGCATTCCTTTCATCTGGGCATGAGACAGACGTAGGTTCCATCATTCACTCACTCATACTTACTGCAAACATCAAATCAAAATTTAGTGATGTAAAGAAGAAAGGAGCACAGAGAATCCATCATGGCAAGAGCAGCCCCATAACACAGCTGCTGGAGTGGTTCTGGTCTCCAGGCTCAGTGCTGTTGATGGTAGGAGCAATGTCCAGGGCAGAAGCAGTGGGGCCTCATAGGATCAGTTCTACAGCGTCCATTTCAGCAGTGGTTCCTGGCTTTTCACCTCAGAGCCTGGTTCCCTGACACTCTCAGGAAATATGTGAGCTCCCCAACATCTTTTAATAAATTCCTTTGTATTTAAACTTAGTTCCTACTGCCTAAAACTAAGAATCCTGACTGAAAAAAAGTATAAATAATAACAATAATGCTAATAACTAGCATATCGTGATAGCTTATGATTTAATTCTGCTAAGTGCTTTGAAAACATATTAATCCTTAAATTCTCACTGCAACCCAATAATTCCTCTATTACAGATGAAGAAACTAAGATATTAAGTGGCTTGCTCAAAGACATCTTGCTAGAAAGTGGCAGAGCCAAGATTTGAACCCACCAGTGTGACTCCAAAACCTATTCACTCATCCACTAAACTTGAATGTATACTTTAGGAGTAGTTTGCACTCAATATTTTTTTTAAATGTAAACATCTATAGGTAGTTGTATTAGGGTTTTCCAGAGAAACAAAATGAATTGAGTGTGTGTACATATATAGAAAGAGAGAGGAATTGGCTTATGAAATTATGAGGGCTAGCAAATTTGAAATCTGCAGGACAGGCCAGCAGGCCAGAGACCTAGGGGAGGATTAATGTTGCAGCTCAAGTCCAGAAGTGGTCTGGAGCAAAAATCCCTCTGCAGGTGTCTACATCCAAATCCCTTCTTCTTACAAGGAGATCAGTCATGCTGAATTAGGATCCACACTAATGACTTCATTTTAACTTAGCTATCTCTGTAAAGACCCTATCTCCAAATACAGTCACAATCTGAGATACTCAGGGTTAGGACTACAACATACGAATTTTGGAAGGGACATAATTCAGCCCATAAGAGTAGTAGTATAATTTCAACACAACATTTTGGAAAGTGTTCTAAATGTACATGTAGTCTCAGGGATTTTCTGAGTTTGGGTTATATATCTATAGTGCATCTGGGGGCTCTGTCAGTTTTTAAAAGACCAGTCCTGCCCAGAGCCACCATCAAAATGGTAACCATAATATAATATTATGGGTAACCAAAGTCTCCTATGTCTTAATTAAATAGCTTAGAAATGGTGATAGCCAGCTACAAGGAAATTTTAGGTTGTGCTTCCCACCAGAAGTACAAGAACTGGTTGCCCTACAGTTTCCCAGTACTTAAACCCATCAGGAGAATCAAATGAAATAAACTGCACTATGGCACAGTGAAGCAGCTACTGAAAATATTCTTTTCCTTCAAGTACTGATGAATTTTGGCTATAATCTCACAGCTCTTGCAAAGGTTTCAAACCTCAAGGGGGCCAGACAGCATTGTGAGGTCTGAAGTACACCTATTAGCAGTGAACATAGTGGTGGGAACATTTGTCATTTTTTTCAACTGGAGATTTGTTATTCAGTGGTTGCAAGTGAAGGTCAGTGTTTGGAAAAGCCACCGTAACTCTTCCATCAGTTATTTAATAGCAGCCAAACCATCTTGCATTTGTAGAACTCTTTGTACTTTCTAAAGTACCTGTACACTCATTAGTTCATTTCATCTAAATGGTCCTTGATTGGCCTAAAAGTTAAATCAGCTTCCCAGCATGCCTAGTGATCTTAGAGAGCACTATATGAGCTGAAAAAACATGACCCAAAGTGAAGAAATTGTGCTGAAATCATTCTGTAAAATCAAGGAACCATTATTAAATACAGTCATAAATAGTGAAGCTAACTAACTGAGTTAAATCCTTAAGGGAATTGTGGGGATTACCCAAAGATTTTCAATCCCTTACTGTTTACTTTGTTTTTAACACCATTTTCTGTAAGGCTAAGCTCTTAAGTCCAACGTTACCTTATTAAAAATTTCAGACAAAAACATGCTTCCATTCCCATTCTGCTTTTCTCTTAATAGCCAAACCTATATATTCCCTTTAAAGAAAAACTGAAGGTAATTTGTTGTCAAAAGATCCTAAACTAAAAATACTTGTCACAATTAGACGGGACCCAAATATTTCTCCCTACACAAAGCAGATGGTGATCTCTTTTTTAAATAAAATAGTGATCTGTGTTTCTGCCTGTGTACCTTCTGCATCAGACATGAAGTAAAAATGAATTTGTATTTTGTTTCACTCTGGGAGCCTGTTACATTGACCGACATGGGTGGTGGCGTGGGAGGGAATCACCTAATTTGTTCAAGTCTAGTCACACAATGTACAACAGAGGCATTGGCTGCTTCGCCCCTCTGCAGGAAAGCTTTAAAAAAAAATGAACAGACGCAAAATAATCTTGAAAATCCTCTTGTTATTCTGCTGGTGGAGTCTATAGCTAAGGAGACATCTGTGATGGGAGATAAGGAAGATCATTTTTTCTGAATACAAAGAGTGAAGTAAAAAGATCATCTTGGGGGGATTTAAAACCTAAGAAATAACCTGATTCTTTGCCCATGTGTTTTTCAAATGATTGATTGCAGGAGTACTGCAATTCAGAGTTGATTTTTTTTTCCTATTTATTTGGTGTTAGAAAATAAAAATGAAACTCAGTCTCCTAAAATATGTAAGGAAAGAAAGAGCTAATTTCATATAAGAAGTGTGAAGGCACTACCTGTATTGATAATACAATGTGTCTCTAATCCTGGTTCTAATTACAGTGTGCAGCCATGTTTCTGTTGAGGTGGGAGTGAAGATAAAACCTTACTTCAAAGATACTTTCTGCTATTGATTTGATTATACAGTTCTATGGAGCAAATCATAATGCCTTTATAGTTAGTCCTACAAATAGCATCTCTCCTATTTTAATATAAAATATCCATCATTACAATGGGGAGTCTAATATATTTCCTTAGAACCTGAATTTGAATAATCAAAACTATTCATCAAATACTATATGTGTTATTACATGCAAAGCAAAATAGAGCTTTGGGTCAAGAACCCATCCAATTAAGACCCAAAAGTCACCTTCCCATGAAGCACCCTGGCAATTCAAGCTGTGCTGAGATAGGAAATAATAAAACCACCAATTTTTACTAAGTGCTTGTTATGCACCAGACACTATTTTAAATGCTTTGTGCCTGTTAATTCATTTAGTTCTCACAACAACCCTTTGAGAATAAGTATTATTATTTCTATTTTATAAATGAGAAAATAAAATCATAGAAATGTTAAGTACCTTGACAAAAATCAAACAGCTAGTGACTACAGGAGCCAGAATTCAAACCTAGTTAATTTGGTTGCAGAACCCAGGCCAGTAACCACAATACAGGGCAGACATTCAAGAAACTAGTGGCAAGAAGTAAACATGGTACATTATATGGTTCACTGTGTCTAAAAGATTAAAATAAAACAAAATAAAACAAGGAGGTCAAGAGAATGCCAATGATTTTGGGGGGAGGAGGCCTTAATAGAGAAAGAAATTTCTTCTGGGGACTTAATGAAAACATGCCTATGAAAATATCTCATGGATTCATAGTAACCTAGGCAAAGGGACAGGCATAAAAAATATTGCACATTCTAGCCTAAACAACAGCACATGCAAAGGACCTGTGGCAAGTAGAAACTTGGGTGTTTGAGGAGCTGAAGTTGAAGCCAGAGTGGCCAGCGTCAGAGTGAGGGGAGCCTGAAGGTGAAGAGGTTGGAGAAGCAGGGAAGCGTTCTACTCAGGGCTTTGGGGGCTATGCTGTCCTGAGAGAAGTGGGCAACCGCTGAGAGAATTTAGGCAGAGGGGTGATGTGAACAGATGTGCACTTTGAAATCAGTCGTCTGGCTGCCACCCTGGAAAACAGTTTGGAGAGGTCTAGAGTAGAAGCAACTAGACCAGTTTAAAAAATATTGCAGTAGCATCAGCCAAAAATGATAAAAGCAGAGGTATCAGTAAAGATGGAAAAAATTGAACTGGTTCAAGAGATGTTCCTGTGTTAAAATTTTTTTGAATGATGGCTAATTAGATATTGGAGATAAGGAAGAAAATGTCAAAGAGGACTCTCAAATTTCTGGCTAGTGCAACTCTGTGTATGACAGGTTTAGATGAGGAGATCAAGGGATCATGTTGAAGATATTGAACTTGAGGTGGCTTTAGTTATCCACTGAAGTTGTCAAGTTCACAGTGAGACTATGGGTCTGAAGCTTAGAGGAGAGGTCTAGGCTGTATGTATACATTTGCAGGTTATCAAGGCAAAGAGAATTGTAAAACACCACCGGCCTGGATACTTCATCCAGGGACAAAATATAAAATAAGTGAGAAGAGAGGAAAGCCCAGGACCCAGCCTTCGGAGAAGATAAGTCTACAAAGAATTATAAGACAGAGGTTCCAAATAAGTAGGAGCATGACCAACAGAAATGGTGTCAGGGGAGCTAAGGGAGTAGAATTGAAGAAGGAAAGCAAAGACAACAGGGTCAAATGCTGCTGAGAAGTCAAGTAAAATGAGGACTGAAAAATTGAATATAGCAAAATGAGAGTAAGAGTCACAGCGGTATTAACATAAACTGTTTGGGAGTGATGGGACCAGAGGTCAGACCAGAGTAGGGTGAATGGAAAGTAAAGCAATGCAGGAACTGTAGACAACTCTAGAAATTCTGCTGTGACGCAGAGAGAGGGATTAGAGTGGCAGCAAGTGAGAGATAATGGAATAAAGGGAATGACCTCAGACATCAAAGTCAAATCTCTAGTGACAGTATCTCAAAATCTTCCCACATTTCTAAACTACTGATCAAGCACAGATTTGTAATATTTGAACATTTTCAAAGAAAGGAATAGTTCAAATGATCATAAATTTGTATACGGTCCTAGGAGATTCTTTTTCTTTCATATAGAGATCCATTAACCTGGCCTTGATTTTGACTACAGAGAAGCCTTATCCTGTTCTCAGAAGACAGAACAGGGTTCATATAAAAGTTTAGGTTTTGTCCATCTGTTGCTTAGGAAGTAAAAAGAAGAAACTTTCCCGTAAGGCACCTAAGACGTGGTTATTTAAAAGTTCTCAGGCATCAACCATTCATCATCAATTGTTATTAAATATTTATTAAACACACACTGTGTACCAGCTCTTGTGTTCAATGTTGAGAATATAAAGGTAAAAAAGACACAATTCCTGACCTCAAGATGTTTATCTAATAACAGAAAAAGAATACATGTAAAAAGGAATACATGTAAACATGTCACTAGTACCTTGTAAAATGCTATATAGAGAGATGCACAAAGTGCTATGTAGAAGGGGTATATGAAGCACCAGATTGAAAGAAAAGCATATGTATGTAAGCCTTGGGGTGTGTGTGTGTGTGTGTTTGTCCATGGGGGTCACTCATGGAATATTTCATGGAAATGGAGACTCCTGAACTGAGTCATAAATAATATTAAGAGTTTGTATTTATTGAAAAATTATAATGTGCCAGGTAAAGTGGTAAGCACTTTACATCTTAACTTATTCCTATTTTAGAGATAAAGAAATGGAGGCAGAAAGAGTTAAAGTAACTTGTTCATAGTAGCACAATCTAATGAGTGTGAGAATTGGGATTCAAACCCGGCCTTCCTCCAGAACCTATATTCTGTACCACCATGTCATATATCACACACCATGGACCACCATATACCATGGCATATAATTAGAGATTAGCCGAGCTTTGTGTGTGTTGCTAATGGGGGCAGGAAGGACAGATCCCAAGCCTAAAAATCAGTTCATCTTACTCTTCCCTGTTTTCTAATTTCACTCGGATCACAGGATGCTGAAACAGCTATCCCAGAGTTAAAAAGGAGATATGACCACTTTCCCAGGTCATTGTTAGGATATCAGAAAGCAGAAAGGGGCTTATTATAGTATAATCTGTCATTCTGGTATCCAAATTACCAGTATAGAATAGAAATAGAATGAACAACAGGTTCTGTACATCTCAAAGTAAAGTTTGGTAAGGATGAACTAGAGGATAATTTTCTATTTAGGTTAATAAGCCCATCTTGAGAAAAACAGCTCACAGAGAAGTAATGCTGCTCCTTTCCTAATGATTGCAAGTTAGGCTCCATCAGACCACCTGGCAGTCATGGCACTCAGGGCACCATAGGTGATTAATACCACTGTAGGCTGTAAAGAATAAACAAACAGAAGACTGTAAAAGAGAAACAGTGTTCACCTTGACAGGGGCAGGTAGATATTGGGATCAATCATGCTTAACTTCCAAAACACTAAATCAAGACAGAAGAAAATTCTATCTTATGAGCTGAGGACCTTAGTAACAGTTCTGAGATCAAGGGAGGAAAGAGACTAATCTTATCGCCAATGATACTCTTATCTAATCACTGGAGATAAAAAATAGTCTAAAATCACACAGTCCAAATTGCATGTGGGAAGAAAGGAACATAACAAAAGCTTTACCCTTGTGATCCGCAATGGACTGGATATTTGTGTCCCCCAAAATTCTTATATTTAAACCCAATCCCCAGTGTGATGGTATTTGGAGGTGGGGCCTTTGAGAAATGATTAGGTCAGGAGGACCAATCCTTAATGAATGAGATCCATGTCCTTATAAAAGAGACCCCAGCGTGCTCCCCTGCCCCTTCCACCATGTGAAGACACAGCAAGAAGATGGCCGTGTATGAACCAGGAAGCAGGCCTTCACCAGACACCAATTCTGCTAACACCACCAGAAATGTGGGAAATAGATTTCTGTTGTTTATAAAATACCCAGTCTACGGTGTTCTGTTATAGCAGGCCAAAATGACTGACAGGACCATAACCACCAGAGAAGGGACCAGAAAAGGCTGTATTGTTGTGGACTTTTTTTCTTTTTGAGAATTCTGGAGTGAAGATTTGGAGCAGATTATCATTAATGAACTGAGAAGTCATTAAGGGATAGTAGAAAAGTGACTACAGGGCAGGTGAGGGGAAGAAGACGCCCAAACCGTTCAATTTATTATATGGGTTTCCTTCATGCTGCCAAGCTTCTTGCCTGAAGTGGGGGAGAGGGGGAGGAGAAGGACTAAGGACATTATAGTAAAATGATGAAGGCAGAGAAGAAATTTTTTATTTATTTATTTATTTATTTTTGGCTGCGTTGGGTCTTCGTTGTTGCGCGCGGGCTTTCTCTAGTTGCCGCCAGCAGAGGCTACTCTTTGTTGCAGTGCGCTGACTTCTCATTGCAGTGGCTTCTCTTGTTGCGGAGCCCGGGCTTTAGGCGCCCAGCATTCAGTAGTTGTGGCTCGCGGGCTCTAGAGCGCAGGCTCAGTAGTTGTGGTGCACAGGCTTAGTTGCTCCGCAGCATGTGGAATCTTCCCAGACCAGGGCTCAAACCTGTGTGCCCTGCATTGGCAGGCGGATTCTTAACCACTGCGCCACCAGGGAAATCCCGGCAGAGAAGAAATTTAAGGGGCGAATCAAAGCATGAAATTAAGTCTAAGGATAAAATTAAAAGACGATATAATAAACAAAATATTAGCCTAAACTATATAGAGTTCAATAAAGACTAGAAGAAAAGAAAAACTAAAACCAGTGAGATTATAAAAATAAATCAAAATGTGAAATTAAGAAGGTTAAAAGATTAAAAATAAAACCGGCATAAATAAAAAAACATAAAAGGGCTAGAACCAATGAAATAACAAGCTAGAAACATGAAAGTCAGAGGGCTGAAAAATCAAAGCTAAGACAAGCAAATCCAAGTTAAAAGCAATACTTAGAAGTTGAGCATAAAACAGTCTTTTAAAGACTGTTTAAAAGTTTTCTTCTTAAAATAGAATAGAAAAAAAGAATTTGAGACAGAAAGTGAAGACAAGGGAAACAAGAGTCATAAAGAATTAAGCAAAACAAACTAAAATGGAAATAGGGGGAAATTAAGTAATCAACATACACCATGGCAACAAGAAATTCTAAAATAATATTGAGATGCTGATTTATACCTGAGCCTGTGTTCTTGATGTAATAAGGAAACAAAAGCAATGGGCCAAAGAAGGGAAAGAGGCAAACTCCTATAAACCACGTGCTGAAAATCTATCCTTGGTTCCTATCCCTCCTTCCACCTCTCCAGTCCTCATCTGAAAACAAATTACTATATTTCTTTAATCCTCAGCTCAGCTTTCCCATCTGCACAGACAGCTGAAGTCTGTCTAGCCCTGTGTAAAATTGCAGAAGATAGAGTCTATTTTGGTTTTTTCACCTGCTTGTTTATCCTTTCAATATCCTCCAACCCTTTAATCTATCATTCATTCATTAGCTAATTACCACTTAGTTTAAGTTACTTTAATTCTACCTTTTCTGGGATAACTTTCATTTTTAAAGAAAGCCCATTGGAGAGGTATTTTGCACAAGGATCCTTCCTTCTCATCCTGGTTTTTGGTGATTAGCAGCACCACAAAGATTTATGTTAGGTGTCTTCCCTTTTGCTTTACCCCCAACACCTCCCTCCCATCCCACTATCTCTCTCTACCCTTCTCCACTCTGCTCTGTGCTCTGGGAGGTTGACTTTTATGGGCTGTGTCCATGGGTTTGCTTACCCGCAGCCTTCTGGTTGATTTTACCAATGGGAGACATGGGCAAGATACTGGAGAATGAGAAGAGACCGAGATTGAGGTGTTTACTCCTGTGGTGCCCTCACTCCCATGGATTGACTCCATCCCCCTAGCAAGCCCACGCCTCCTGCCTGATGGCCTTCCCCTGCAGCTACTCCCTCTGGATTCTGGGCACAGACAATCTGCTCCCTCCTCTTGACCCTTCCGTTTTAGGAGTGGTTGGTAACTGGCTCCCTGCCAGTTGCTAGCCCTCGGATGCTTAATCGTCCCTGGTTGGTTTCTCTTAGTCTTGTCCTCAAGGTTGTAAATAGCCCTTTTATTAACTCCCCAACATTGAGTGTGCCATCTGTCTCCTGCTGGGATGCAAATTGACAGAGTAGGTAAAAGTATGGCATAGGCAAATTTAACTTTGGCATTTGCCACCCTAACTTCAGTGCTCTCTTACTACCCATAGGCTGCCCATAGGTCTCCCCATTTTGACATACCTCCAGGGCTCATCAAAGCCATTGCGTCATCTAGAATGTGTCTGACTTCCTCCTCCATCCGAACACATCTGTATATTGAGCCATTTTCCCAGGACCCAGATCTCTTCAGTGTGCATGCAGATGAATCTGTAGAACTAATCTCTGCCAGAAGATGAATTATCTCTCACCCAGGTAAGCAGAATGTTCCCTAATGGCTCTCAAATTACATCAGAATGAATTATTATCAAAAAAAAATTTAACTAGCATTTCTTCCCCCAGTTTTGTCCTCCACCCGTTTATTCTAAGCATTGCAACCAGACTAATTTCTCTATAAAGACATTCTCATTATGCTACCCACTGATTTTCAAAGCCTCAATTGTCTCTCATTGTCCATGGGATAAATTCAAGCATTTAAGATCCACAGTCTGGCTCCAAACAAATCTTCAGCTTCATCCATCACTACAGTGTCCTATAGCATTAAGAGAATAGAATAAGGTGGGGACAGGAAAGATCCTGAACATCTCCCCTACTTCCTAAAAACATTTCCTCCTTGTTTTCTTCAATAACAGAAGAATGATATTACTTAGCAGGCGTGGACGCCTCCGTGAGATAGCATTTATAATTTTTCTTTGCCTTTAGTTTCTATCATGATGAAAAGTTGGAAGGCTTATACTGCCATGGAGAAATAGCACTGTGTCTTAGGCTTCACAGTTTACCTAGCTGATTTCATGTGCTATCAAGTTTCAAATTCTATTGCTTTTTAAACTAATGTTTTCTGAGATTTTGTGACATTAGGTTGTGGCATTGTAAGGGAATTATAATCTGTGGTACCAAGGTTGTCTAATGTTTCCCAAACCCACTACTGCATAAAGTCTTCTTTCAGCAAGACCTGGATATACCCACCATGTACATTCTGACTTCCTTCCAAGCCTCTTTATTCCCTCACCTAAAATGTCTTTTATCCTCCTCTCTGCTCCTCCAAGAACTACTGGCACATGTCAGGCGCTCAATAATTAGTAGGCATTACCATTATTATTACCTGCCACTCAAAACTCATGTCAAGCACTATTCTCTAGAAACGGTACTGTTGACCAGTGAGTTTGTCATATACCACATTATAGCATGTGTCTCTCAATACAGGTCAGGCTTCCCTGATTAGATTCTAAGTACCTTTCGGGAGCTACCACATCTGATACCTCTTTGCATCCCACATCCGCATACCACCCCAGGAACTGACAGAAAATGGAAGCTCAATACATAATTTATAGCTAAAGGCAAAGCTTCCCTCTATCTACAAAAAGCAGCTCTAAGGAGGCAGACCTCTCAACCTGACAGAAGACGGATAACTTCACTGTATTTCTCTTATCTGCTCATAGGGACCCTAAACTATTCCAGAAAAGGAAAGTGTGAATAATTGACCTTCCACCTGAAGAGAGTCGACAAATACAGGAAAAGTCTAATCAAGTCAATCTTATGCTTTCCTTTTCATGGGCTCTTCTTTCCAAAGAATCCCTTTGCTGTGCCATTGGGCAGCTCTCTGTAGTTCCCATCCAGATTCAACCTTAATCTCCTTGGTGTTCATCTTGTCATGTTGCCGTGTATATTAGGTAGGACATGGAATATGTTGCTGGCACAAATAAACCCCACAATTTACCGGCTCAAACAAGACACTTGTTTCTCACTTGATAACAGTCCAGAGGTAGGTGGGTGGTCCAGGGCAAGTAAGTGACTCTGCTCCAAAAGGATGTCCAGAGACCCAGAGTCCTTTCTCTTTTTTTTTGGCTGTGCCATCCCATAAGCAATTGCCCTTATCCACGTGGTCAAGGCTGGCTGATCACACCCCCATTCTAGGTCACAGGAAGTAGGAGAAAAGGAAGTGGAGGATGACCAATTTCCTTTGCACCATCTCTACTACCCCAGGTAAAGTTGCCTTCTTAACTAGGACCTTAGTACCCCAGGTTGTCAGCCATGGTTAGGTATGGGCATCAGGAAAGTAGCTTGTGCTCTTGGAGTAGATGCTCCAAGCCCAGTATCATACAACTACTACCACCCAGAAACCTGAAGCCCTTGTTTGTCAACACCTACAAATGTATCCCATGATTAGCATCACGATCACAGCTTGTGGGGTATATGCTGCCTAAAAATGAGTTAATATATAAATATCCTGTAATGGAAGGTGTCACAGGCTGCCACGCTCCCTTTCTCCAGTCTCCCGGCCCTGACCTAATTGGTATTATCTACTCCCCAGCACCCATGGGCTCAGGCCTAATACTCCAAACCTGTTGTTCTTCAACCAGAGCACTTTTGCTTCCCCCCACAGGGACATGTGACAATGTCTGGAGACATTTGTGGCTGTCATAACAGGAGAGGGGAGGTACTACTGGCCAGGGGTGCTGCTACACGTCCTACATATACAGGAGAGACCCCCATGACAGACACGTATCAAACACAAAATGTAATGGCATCAATACTGAGAAACCTTGCTCTAGGGCAATTCTGATTCTTCCCTCAAATCTTACATTGCTTCTTGTAGTCAGCAATGTGCTTTTTATCCACACTATGGCCTGCTTTTCTCACCATACATTGCTTCAGACCTTTAGTCTAGGTTCTTATAAAAGCTAATAATCTCAGTAGTCTATAACAACTAACATTGTATAAGTTGGTCTTTTTTTAGTGAAATAAAATTTTCACTAAAATCTTTTAGGGAATGTTAAAATTTGTCCTCAATGCTAACAGAGAAGGAATAATAGACAGTTAGGTTGAGGAGTAGAGCACAGGTCTGGGGACCAGGTTCTTGACCTTGTTCTGCCGCTAACCAGCTATGTGGTCATGAGCAAAGCACAGTCCTTCTGAGTTTCAGTTTTCCCTTTTGGTAAGATGAAGAGTTAGACTCATTTAAAACATCAAATGATTCTTGCAGTGTCTAGTCCCCAGTTGCAATAATTACCTCTTCCCTTCTCTTTCTTTTCTATTTACACACACACATCCTCTTTTCTACAAAAGAGGTTAATTTCCTCAGCTAAGTTTACATCCCTGGAATTAAACCAGCAGCAGTTTGCAGCAACAGTTATTAAGCTAACAGGCAAATCTATCCATATCCTCATCTAATTCTCTTTTCTAATTTCAAATTTACCATTCCTCAACTTAATCGTGTGAGCTTGGCCAAGTCTTAATTTCTCTGGGCCTTAGCTTCTACTTGGCAAAGTGAGAGAGTTAATTTCCAAATCCCCTTCTAGTTCTAATATACTTTCCCTACCCAGAACTTCTTCTGGCTTAACCTTGCACCCTCTTAAGCATGTGTGATGATTAGTCTCACGAAAATATAGTAACACTCACAAGTGAAGATTTCAGCATTCTATAAAATGGTAATAGGAAAAAAAAATGCTTATTTTTCATAACTTTAAGAATAATGACTGACCATAAAACAGGCAAAAAGAGGTGGTTATTTTGTGACTTTATCTTTGCAGTCTTTGTTTTCCTTTTTTACTGTATTTTACAGCCCACAGTAAAGAAACAGCAAAAAAATCAAATTTAAATATAGAGATATCATAGCGATGCTTCTCTTCAATTTCCTAAGTAACTGACCCAAACCTGATTTCCTGTATCATAAAAAAGACACACATATAATTTTATGTTTGTCCTCAAGCTACACAACAACAGTTGTTTCAAATCTGGTAAGCAAATCTTTCGGCATGCCAGTAATTCACCTTTAATTTAAGGATATATCACCAGGGGCTTCAGGTGATGCTTGGAATAATGATAAATTAAAGGTTAAATTGGCTAAAATTAAGGCTAATGATGAAAGAAACTTCACAATATTTGTGACTTCTGGGTTTCTGGGAGGTTTCTGGGCACACCTGGTGATGGGCAGGTGTGTTCTGTGCTCCAAGGTGGGTAAACATCTAGGATATTAGAAACAGACAGCAGTGCTCAGCGGCCTGTCTTCCGGCTTGTCTTGGTCCCCCTTACAGTAGAAGCAAGTAGTTGCCACTAAATTCTGGGCCTCGACCTCCCAAGGACACCGTCAAGCTGCTTATAAGTGGGTCATAATCAGTGGACGGGAACGAGTTCTGAGACATTCCCCTAAGGAACAGACAAAACTTTCTTCCACATTCCACCGATTCCATTAAATTCACTTTGTAAAGCAATCCAGGGTATCACTTTAACAGTCTGCTTAGGTGACTAGTTAGTTGGACAGTCAGAACTTGTTGGATACAACAGAGAAGTTCTATTTTTCCCCCAGTCCTGGCCCCCTATGTGCTGATGAAGCTCTCTTTCGTAGCATCTCAAGCCAGATTCATAACTTTCTGACCACTTTCATTTATTTACCAAAAAACTCAGTCCTGTTTAAAATTCCAGTCTCTTCCCACCCATCCCCCTTTTGCACCCTGTAGCTCAAGGAATTGCAGGAAGGAAAGGGATGAGGTCTGCACTGTGACCCTGCCCTCCTCTCTGGGACTAGATCCTGGGGGGAGGAAGGTACATAAAGGAAGAAAACAATTGCTGCTTACTGGCTGAGTGATTGTAGTCCTGTGCCAGACATCAGTGCATCTCCAGCTAACCCTATCTGACCAAACATGCCCTCTGTACGACAGGCATCCAAGGACTGCCTCTCTCTTTGGGTACATGAGTGAGCTCTGGGGAGGTGTAGGGGCTCTGCATTACACAGTTCCCTGATACGCAGATAAACAGTTATCACCACCAACTACCACCTTCCCCAACCTTCCCCCCCATACACACACATACATGCAAACACACACACACACACACACACACACACACACACACACACCCTGACCCTGGGAATCACCAAACTTCTCTCTGCTGAGTCCACTTGCCCTGCAGGCAGCCCTCATAGATGGACCACTTGAGCCACTGGAAACCTAACATTGCCAAATAGTGGAAGGCGGGTTCCTCCTCTGCTGACCCTCTTTCTTTCTACCAGGGTAGCAATCTCATAGCCTTTTCCCTGCAGGCACAGGGGCCTATTAGGGAGTCTGCACCTAAGGAAACAATCACTACAGGGAAATGAAGTGCAGGGTGTCCCTGTCTTGCAGGTATTCCCAATCTTTGAATGGTTTTCCCTTTTCTCCCCTTAAAGAAGTGAAGAGAAAGGCTTAACGTTCTCTACTAGCTGACAACTCACACTCTGACAATGTTCTCAATCTTTCCTTTCTTCCTTTACTTCCTTTCTCTTCATGCCCTCTTTTCTCTGTTCTTCCTTCTCTCCTTTTTATTTGGCTGGTGTGGGAATGGTGATTAAAATTACAATGTCTGCTGCCTCCCAGGATACCCAAGAAGGGACATGTAGTTCCACCTGTTTGTGATTATCTTCAGAATGCAAGGTACTTTGTGCCTCTTTTGCTGCGGTTTCAGAATCTATTCACCAACTTGAGGACAAAGGGAAAGTCTCACTTGCATGAGTTTCATTCTCACATCACCAAGCCATTTGGCATATCACAGATTCCGTGACTGAGTATTACATCTGTCTACATATAAAGATGACAGTCTTAAGGGCTATACCTGGGTCAAGATCCAGCTCTGCCTCTTAACATGTCGTGTGGTCTTAAGGCAGATTGCTCAATTAAGGTTCAAGTTCCTCATCCCTAGCATTAAGGACAATACCAACCTTGTAGAGCCTTGAGCTGTGACTTGTAAAAGTGCTCAAAAGATACATTAGTTACTATTTTCACCAGATTCACAAGCAGCATTGTGGCAACAATGTGCAAGACACTGGGTAAGTAAGGTTTGGTGTCTGACATCAAGGAGTTCACAATCTAATATAGAGACCGACACATAAAGACATAAATACAGTGAAAGGTGGCAAGTGTAAAGAAAGATACATTCAAAGTGATTATGGGGACAGACTGAACTAGGGTAGCTGTGAAACAAGATGTATAGGAAGATCTCTCTTTTAATTGCCTCCTATTCTTTCTGTTGGCAAGAGAGGGATTCCTGCCCTACGGTATTGGGGGTAGCTGAACATGTGACACCTGACAGTGGACAGAAGAGATCAACAGCAGTTTATGAGTCACATAGGGGAGGACACCATATACCATGCAAGACCACACGAGGGCTGCACTCAGCACAGAGTGAAGCATCAGGGGCTGTGGGAGACAGGCTTTGTAGTATTAAGAGGGAGAGATGGGTTTCCACAGAGTGGGGTGGATATGACTGGCTTCTTTGAACAACTCCACAAGTGGGCAGGGAACAAAAACCCATTACTCAGGGAAGTGCAGGGCCTGTGCCCGGTACCCATGATGAGGAGGGTTAGTTGTCTAGGGTATCTTATCCACAGGAGCAGGTCAAAGCCCCCCCCACCCCGATTTCATGAGATGTCAAGGCAGCACATAATACTGAGCCTTAATTTTAGGTTTTACATGACAGCCTCCTGCAGCAAACATCCTCTGAACTCAGTCTGAGAGACTAACCGTAAGGTATATGAGTGACTGGCATGGGGCCATAACATTCCAGTTGAAGTAAATAGCACTACCAAATGCAAATTTCTTCCATGGACAGTGTTTGCAAGATCTGTACACATTTAATGTTGCTGAAGTATACATGGTGTAGCAGAAGGTGGTAGGAAAAGAAGCTCAAGGGACAGACAGAGGGTGATCATAAAGAGCCTTGGGGCCAGGGGAAGAGCTTAGATAATATTCTGATATTCTGATACTAGAAGGTATTCTTCTAAAATGCCTAGGGGTCCAAAAATTGGGGGAAAGGATTATTTAAAACAAATTATACTAATGTCTTTACCTCACGATATTTTGATATCCTACTGCAGTGCATTTGCAAACCTCTAAGATGATGTGTATTACCACACAATCTTCTTGAACCCAGAGACATTAGTCTTTTAGGAATTTCTTTTTCCAGAACACCAATTACCTGTTCCAGGGAACAAAGTTTTTAAATTACTGTTATAGGTAATGAGGGATCATTAAAAGACTCAAGCTGGGAGTGACAATGTCATATTTGTATTTTAAATTAAACATGCTGGTAGATGTGCAGAAGTTGAATCTGAAAAGATACAAATGTGACTATTTAGTGAACCCAGCCAGAAGACTGTGGAAGCAATCCAAGAAAGCAACCATGAATAGAAGTAAGATAATAGAGACAGGAGAAGGGCAAATTTGAAAGAAGTTTTTATGTATCAGATGAGGTAAATGTATCAGTGGGAAAGCTAGGTCATGCTGCAGTCAGAAACACACACCGAAATCTCAATGACTTAATACAGCAAAGGTTTCTACCCTGTTTACATTAACTGTCTACCATAAATTGACGTGGAGGAGGGATTCTGCTCCACAGAATTACTCAGGGACCCAACGGATGGAGAGTCTATAATCTTGTAGCAACACCATCTCAGAGAGAGTGTTTCTTGGGTCGTTACAGAAAAGGAAAGAACATTCAGACATTGTCTTTGGCCTGAAGTAATATCTGTCATTTTTTTGAGGTTGTTACAACCCCCTGACTAGAATTAGTCACATGGCCCTGACTAATTGCAGTGGGTCTGGGAAATGTGATTTTCCATGTTTCCAGGAATAGGAGGAAAACCAAATGTTGGTAGTATCATTCACAGTAAGTGAGGGAAAAGAACGAATCAAGGATGGCTCCCACAAGTGACTAGGTGAATGATAGTGCCATGAACCGGGAGTGTGGGTGTTCCAGAAGAGGGACAAAATGTTTGGGAGATGAGATGATGAACATTTTGAGTTTTATGTGAGGAATTTTCATCTGAGGATGACAGGCAGATTGTTGGAAATTTGAAGTCTAAATCTCAAAGGAGAATTATATCCTGGAAAGAAGATTGGAATCATCATCAATAGTTAAAACCAAGAGTGGAAATATTATCCAAGAACTGTAGGATGCTCCTTAAGGAACATCACAGTTTTTGATTTGAGAGAAAACCCCAAGAAGAGGAAGGGAAACTGTCAGAGACAGGCAAGAAGAGAACCCAGAAATGTCATTTCAAAAAAGTGACAGAAGGTGAGGTTCTGAGAGAATGTAATCAGCAACAACAAATACACCTAAGAGATCAGGTAAGTTAGAGGGTAAAAAGGGCCCGGTTGATTTGGAAGTTAAGAAGCCATTGATTCCACATGTAAGTGAGATCAAGTGATACTTGTCTTTCTGTGTCATTATTTCATTTAACATAATGTCCTCCAGGTTCATCTGTGTGGTCACAAATGGCAGGATTTCCTTCTTTTATAAGGCTGAACAATATTCGTGTGTGTATGTGTATACATATGTGTGTGTAGGTACATAGATAGATAGATAGATATGCAATGAACATGGGAGTGCAGATATCTCTTTGAGATACTGACTTCGTTTGCTTTAGATAATACCTGAAAGTGAAATTGCTGGATCATAAGGTATTTTCTTTTTTTAATTTTTTGAAGAAACTCCATAATATTTTCCATAAAATCTGTACCGATTTACATTCCCACAAACAGTGCACAAGAGTTCTTTGTTTTTTTTTTTCCATATCCTCACCAAAACTTATCTTTTATCTTTTTTGATAATAGCCATTCTAACAGGTATGAGGCGATATGTCCTTGTGGTTTTGATTTGTGAATCCCTGATGATTAATGATGTTGAACACCCTTTCATGTACCTATTAGCCATTTCTATGTCTTCTGTGAGAAAATGTGATTTAGGTCTGTTGCCCATTTTTTAATTGGGTTGTTTGGCTTTTTGCTATTGAGTTGTATGAATTCCTTGTATATCTTGGATATTAACCCCTTATCCAGATATATGGTTTGCAAATATTTTCTCCCATCCCGTAGGTTGCCTTTTCATTCTTTTGCTTTCTTTGCTGTGCATTTGAAATATTTCCTAGTCTTGCCAGTTTAAAATCATACCAGGAATATATTTTTCTTCTTTGTTGAATTGCCAAAAGACAAAAAAGAAGCTATTGCAGAAAGAAGTTCATGAAAGGAGGAGGGAGACACCAGCTAGGCTGACATGATTTGAGCAGTGAGAGGGCAGTGAGGACATGAAAGAGGCAAAGAAAGTGAAGTTTTATTTCCAATCTTCTTCCTCAAATCCCATGAATCCTTCATTTATTCAACTAATATTTAGTAAAGGCTTATTAGAGTATGAACAAGACACATGAGCTTTCCACACACTTCAGATGCTCTAGTGGATGAGTGTTACATTCCCTCCTCCCTGTTTCTGTAACATTTTGTACATTCGTTTATTTTAGCGCTTTTAACATCATATCGTATTTATTTCTCCTAGCTCTCTTAAAACGATGAACTCATTTGGGATAAAGGCAGGGTAAAAATGTTATTGATCTGTTTACACCAAAAGCTCATCACAATGCCTGGGTGTAGTAGGCACGCAATAAAAACTCTTCTTTTTAATTAAATGATTCATTCTTCACAGCTCTGTGAGATAGTTATGATTAGCCTCGTTTCACAGAGAAAGTAGCTGAGATTCAGCATGGCTACACCTCGGCAAAGGTCATAAGCGGTAAGTGGCGGAGCTGAGACCAGAATCCAGGTTTTGGATTCCATGTCTGTTTCTCTCCATCACACCAGAACTGCTTTGACATCTTTTCCTTCTGGGGTGATGGATTCAAAATGACTTATGCATAACTTTTCAAATACTTCATTCTATTCAAGATTACAGACCAGCAGTACAATCTGAGATATGAATAGGGTAATGGATCAAAAGCAGTCCAGAGACTCCCACAATTTTAACTAAGCTGAGCCAGTGCATACTATACTATATTAAGATTAAGCATATGAAATTCCTGTTCTGGGTCCAAAAAAGGTCAAATCTCAGCACTTTCATAAGGTTCAACCTAGTAGGGTATAACTAATTCTTTCTACAGTATGAAACAAAAAGTATGAACAAATTGTATAAATTAACAAGTATGAAACTAGGCAGTGTGGTGAGGAAGAAAGATTTTAGAAATGCTGCCCTAACAAGGTTTGTGACCGTGTTCCTTAAACCATCTAAACCTCAGTGTCCTAATGATTATAATGGAGCTAATAATTTGTTCTTAAACGGCTCTTGTAATAATTGAGTGTAGTGGTCATGTATGTAAAATGTCTAGCTCCAGACCTGACCCATAAAAGGCACTAAATCAATGGCAGCAATAATATGATCACAAGAGGACATGGATTCTTTTGATATAGGGTGTTTATTTAATCACTAGTATTTATTTCCAGGTTTTATTCTGAAGAAGAATTTCTAACTTGCCCTACATATTCTTAATATAATAACGTCTCCGAAATTTCTTGTGATAATGTGTATTGCTTGCCTCAGAATTAAAAGGTCTGCTGCATGGAACATCTAACCAGGTATCAACAAACAGTTGCCTGCTAATACTTTTTTTAGTAAAAGGTCATCTTCAACAGCGAAGAGATAGCCAAGCAGTGGGGTTTTACGGATTAATATTTATATGGAATTTCTCAAAGAATTCTCAGGAGCATTGCCTGCTCTAAGCTCTAGAAAAGTAACCTAGCCAAAATCTTCCTTTTGAATGAAAATTAATAAGCAGAGCGGCTGCTTCAAAGCAGTCTAGATCAGTGGGTACCATTATTTTCAGTTTCATGGTCCTTTGGTCAGCAGTATATGGATTAAACCAAAATACGGCTGAAAAATCTGAAAATGTAGCATAAAAAGACTATGATAAAGGATTCTTCTAGTACAATTTTATTTTAAAATCCATGTGTTAGTAACATGAGCTTCTGGAAATTGAGCACTCATCTAATGGAGATTCTTTGGGGAGAAAATGTAACCCAATCTACTCTTTTTAAAAATTTTTATTGGGGTATAGTTGATTCACAATGTTGTGCTAGTTTCAGGTGTACAGCAAAGTGATTCTGTTATACATATACATAAAGCCACTCTTTTTTAGATTCTTTTCCCATATAGGCCATTACAGAGTATAGAGTAGAGTTCCCTGTGCTATACAGTAGGTCCTTATTACATGTCAACCCCAATCTTCTAATCTATCCTTCCCTCTCCCTTACCCCCTGGTAACCATAAGTTTATTTTCTACATCTGTCACTCTATTTCTGTTTTGTAGATAAGTTCATTTGTACTTTTTTTTAGATTCCACATATAAGCAATATCATATGATATTTGTCTTTCTCTGTCTGACTTACTTCACTCAGTATGACAATCTTTAGGTCCATCCATGTTTCTGCAAATGGCATTATTTTGTTCTTTTTATGGCTGAGTAATATTCCATTGTATATATGTACCACATCTTCTTTATCCATTCCTCTGCTGATGGACATTTAGGTTGCTTCCATGTCCTGGAGATTGTAAATAGCACTGCTATAAATATTGGGGTGCATGTATCTTTTTGAATTATTTTTTTCTCCGGATGTATACCCAGGAGTGGGGTTGCTGGATCATATGGTAGCTCTACTTTTAGTTTTTTAAGGAACCTCCACACTGTTCTCCATAGTGGCTGTACCAGTTTAAAAAAGGGAACCGTCCTACCCTGTTGGTGGGAATGTAAACTGATATAATCCAATCTACTCTTAAAGCCCCAGCTATGTTGTTTTATGAGAATCTAACTGTACATCTTTTTGCTCAAGTTCTAATATGGCCTTTAGATATTGTATGGAGAGTGGGAGCGAGACACTAGACTTCGTAATCTCTGTAATTTTTTTTCCCATAGGTACAGCTAAAATAGGTAAAAATTTCAGTCTACAAACCAAAGTGTGTCAATTTAATTTTAAAGTGTGTGGCTTAATCTAGTAATTTCCACATACTCTCTCAAATTCAGCACTTCCTCAGACACTTCCGGTGTAGCTGCGGTGACACCAGGACTGTTTCTTTCTTCCTGCTCTTCGCCCCAGCATTGATGGGGAGGTCGGAGGGCACCAGAGCAAATGCCAGGGGAGCAGAGGGGATGTGCCTTGGTCTGTTTGCACTGTCTCCCTTTTGTGCCACTCCTCCCCCTGGGGATAAGTCTAAGCTCTGGAGATGCTTATGGATACATCACCTCAGGGGGTCAGGGAGGGGTTGTTCTACTTTCATGCTCAATCTGTTGGTTCCTGGGCCAGCCTCTGACTTCAGAGATAACTGGTCCTGTCTGGGTCACAGCACAGGTGAAATCAGGTCTCACTCCAATGGCCACTGGACATTCTGTGGGTGCTGACCCAAGTCCCACCGAGCTCTTATAGCGCTAGCAATGTGCCCAAGACTTAACTGAATCTTTGAGCCCTGGTGGGAACTGTCCATGCTGTATCCTTCCAATGAAGTAACCCTGAGATGTCTTATGGGACCACAGGTTCTCTGCCAGTGCACATCTGCCACCAGCAACCCTCTGAAATCCTCCCTCACTATTAAGAACCCACAAGAAACAACAGATGGAGTTGTCTCTAGCACTCTGCAGCTTTAACAGAGCATGCTGTTGTCCTAAATAGTGGAATGAAAAACCTTCTTCCTACAATGCTTGATTGCCTTCAGCATAAGGTGCAGGCTCCACTCCTATCCTGAACTTTAAAGAGGCTGTCTAGCGTCATACCCCAACCCCAGAACCCAGCTTGAAGGGGCAGAGGCAGACAGGGCTTCCCCAATTCACACCTGACTCTTTTTTCCTCTCTTCTTCTCTTCCCCCCTCTTCTTTTCCTTGAAGTGTCTTTAGTGTATGTAGTTGGGGGAGTTCAGGGTGAAAAGAATTCTTCAGAAAGTTCGCATATGTAGACATCCTTCTGACTTTCAGGCTAGTTTATTTTAAACCAAAGAGGCAAGAATCTGCCATGCTTGTTAGTCAGGTTCCCCAAGGGTCTCTTTTTCCTCTACCCAGTCCCCAGTAGTGTGTAACCACGATCGTACTGTCTTGGCCAGGGGTGGGCATGAGGTCCTTGGATTATAAGTAAAGAAATTCTATTTGCTATTTGAGGACAGAACAATTCTATATCTTTCTTTCCCAAAAGAGCTATCGGCTTAGAATGAGATCTGGGTAACACTGCAAACCACTTGTCACATCGCCAATACCAATAATCTTAATATGACCTATTCTACCAACCACGGTACCATCTAGCTAAGGACCAGAGTTTCTCAACATCAGCATTATTGGCAGGTTCGCTGGATAATTCATGTGGAGCATTGGGCTGGTTATGGTAGGACATTTCGCATCATCCCTGGCCTCTATTCACTGGATCTAGTAGCATCCGTCCCCCAAGTTGTGATAACCAAAAATGCCTTCAGATGTTGCCAAATGTCCCCTGGGCAGGGGGAATCACCCTCAGTTGAGAACAATGTTATAGACTCATCCTGAAGTGACAGGTGATGCTTGTGTAATGCTTCTAAGTATTTTGATGATGATTGCTTCTAACAGCGGTCCCCAACCTTTCGACACCCGGGACCAGTTTCGTGGAAGACAATTTTTCCACGGACGGGGGTGGGGGGAGGGGAGGGCGATGGTGCAGGTGGTAATGCCAGCGATGGGGAGCGATGGGGAGCGGCAGATGAAGCTTCCCTCTCTTGTCCGCTGCTCACCTCCCACTGTGCGGCCCGGTTCCTACCAGGCCACGGGCTGCTAGCAGTCCACGGCCCCAGGGTTGGGAACCCCTGTTCTAAGAAGCACTCTGTAGCTGTTAACTTTGCAAAAACAACATTTTTTTTTTTTTAGAGATTGGAGTTTATTTATTTATTTATTTATTTTTGGCGGTGTTGGGTCTTCATTTCTGTGCTAGGGCTCTCTCCAGTTGCGGTAAGTGGGGGCCACTCTTCATCGCGGTGCGCGGGCCTCTCACTGTCATGGCCTCTCTTGTTGCGGAGCACAGGCTCCAGACGCGCAGGCTCAGTAGTTGTGGCTCACGGGCCTAGTTGCCCCGCGGCATGTGGGATCTTCCCAGACCAGGGCTCGAACCCGTGTCCCCTGCATTGGCAGTCAGATTCTCAACCACTGCGCCACCAGGGAAGCCCAAAACAACCTTTTTTTATCTTCCCTGTGAGTCAGGTACTGCAGATTATTGGCCCCATTTCCACAGATAGAAACTTGGAAGCATTCGCTTTCCCAATCAGATCATGGAAATCTGTACTTTTATTTCCCCCCTGTGAAAAGTGAAAATGATACTCACTGTTTCTCTTCCCTGGCCTGAGATCAGGCAATAACATTACAACAATGCCCTTTCCTAACTGCTGTTCCCAAACTTCTACACCAGGCAGCTTCAAAGATAAGTTTATATGTGCCTGTCTTCCTATTTCATGGGCATCAGAAATAAAGCCCTCAACATAAATAAAATGGCAGCAAGCCACATGTTTCATCAGTGTAACTGCCAAGTTACACGGAGTGAAAAATCAATTCCAGCAAAACCAGTAATAATCGGATAGGTTTTTTTTTCCCTCATGCCCAGACACGATGCAATTTTTTAAAACACAGATATTAATGTGCCCAAAAAGCCTACCACAGTAACCTCTGTGACACCAATCTAGCACTTGGGAATGAGTGCAGATAAGCTGTAGATACAAACAACTGTGAACTGTCAGCTCTTCAACATTCTATTCACATGATTTCAAAAGCCAAGAAATTGTACAAGAACATATCATAGTTTGTGAGCCACAAAAGCACATGCCTCCTAGTTGCTAAGGCTATCCAACCTGATCCTAAAGGGAATCCAAAAGAACATGGAATATTTGAAGATGGCTGAGAATTGCCAGAGAAAATCTATCTTGTTGGAAAATAAAATCCACCTTTTTTAGATACTATAGCTTGGTACTGTATTATTATCATAGGTTGTGTGCAACACATTTGTGAAAACCCAGGGCAGGGACTACATACTTTGCATCCACAAATGGGGAAGGCATCAGGTTTAGAAACTGAATAGAGTGGGTCTCAATTAATGGCATCTGAATGTGATTGATAAGGTATATGAGACTAAAATACATAGATTATAGCTAAAAGAAATCAGGAACTAGGCAACTTAGTTAATAAAATAAAAATTGAAAATAAACTCTGACCTGATAGAAGGCTAATTTTTAATTTAATGCATTTTATTGCTACCAGCTGCATAATAATAATAAGGATGTGAAGAATAGGTGCATTTGCTGCACATAGATATTAGTTAATTCATATGCATAGCTAAACTAGCATAGACTGTCCTTTTGAAGATGTTAGTGAAAAGATTACAACTCAAGCATTAAATATACCAAAACAGGTCATTTGTTTTAATCATTTTAGTAACAATTAGAGTTGCATTATTTAAATATAAACAGATATTTCTAGCTAAAAATATGAATTTGTGACTAGGTATATTAATCAGAATTGTACTAGTGTTATTTAACATAAATGAATTTTAAAATAGAACCTTGTGAGAATCAGTGATCCAAAGCTAAAATAGGAAAAATGCAAAACTCCTGCAACTGAAAGGAATAAAATTTTCAGACAGTATCCTGTCTCTCCCTATGAATCTGGAAGGTCTTGAGTGCCCTCTACAGGTCATTCAAATAATCTTCACAGATTTGAAGTTCATACAATATTTAGGCATTTTCTAGAACATAAAAATAATTTACTGGGGTTTTATTTTTAAAAGCATTACAAGTTCACCACATAAAATTTTTAAAATAAAGAAAAACCCATGATCCTAACATCCAGAGATAACCACTATTAACTATTTTCATACATATCCTTTGTTATATATACACATACACATACACATACATTTTTCTTATGTTTGTTTTCTCTTAACCTCATATTGTAAATATTTTACCATAACTGGTTTGGTTGAGTTGGGTTTTTTTAAGTTTTTAATGAGTTCTCCAAGAATGTATTTTATTGACAAATCACCATTTCTTATCATCAGAATTTCTCAGTGAAAAGTGACCCTCTACAAAAAAGAAAAGAAGAATTAAAACAAAGCAAAACTCGGTAACCACTCAGGGGTGGATTCACAAGCAAGCAAGATGCACATAACTCTTCAAAATAAAATACCATGAATATATTCTGAATAATTTTCCATATTTATGATGCAATGTGGTCATAAAAATTAAATTAGGTAAGTGGGGTTATCATCTAAGCTATTAATCTAGAGTTTCAGACCAACAATAACATTGCCAGAACAGAAAGGTTCACATAATATTGCATTTGAATTAGCTGGATAATCACCTTCATTTGTACTTTACTTGTTCCTGGTCTTATTTTTCCTTGAAGGTCATTCACACTTTAGAAGATAAAGGCACAAGTGGCATATTGGGTGCTTGTCATAATCAGAGGCGACTCCCTTCTCTAGACTAGGCCTGATTTTGTTTTTTTATTCTTCTTAATAAAACAAGGATGCACACCTTTAAGGATGTCTAATAGATCAAGCATTCTTAAACAATATCCAATCTTAAATAGGACTGTTAAACAATCTTAAACCACACCTATATTAACACACTGGTTTAGATTCTCTCCTTATGCAGTTAATTCATTTTTCATATGTTCAAGTCAATATGGTCGTTCCAATGCTTGGAGAAAACAGGCATAATGGATTTTTCCCCCAACCAAACAACTGTTTCAAAGTGGAGAGGGGTTTTGATGTTCCTTTTTATCAGAGCAGAAATTATGGGTAGAGATGACATCCAATCCCAGTAACTCCAAGACCTCATTTGAGCTGAGTTGAACAGGCAAGGCCTTCTCTGTTCCATACAGTAATATTAAGCAAAAGACTGTCTCAATTTTGGAACAGAGATTTCTCACAGAACTTTGTAAGAAGTACATGGTTTTTGTTGTTGACATTGTTGCCATACTGTAAAATTTATCTTTTGAGAAAGTTGTGCCCAGATTTGGCATAACTTAGGAACAAGCATTAACAGTCACAATTTATTTCCATCTTTCGCCCCAATTATTTTTTTTAAGTAGGGAGGGTCCAAAAAATTGGGATGTTCATTAAATGTATAGATAATGTAAAAGGGTTTCAAGACTATAAAAGAAAATTTGACCATAGATTTCCCAGAAAAATCTACTTCGCAATTAATACAAATTAGAAAGAGTTGGATATGGATTTTTTCTGAGACATAAAATATTCTCTCCTTTGACTATTAAGACAAAAAAAATGTAGATAGCTAGTAGCTGTTTGTTTTGAGAAACATTTATTGATAAAAAACATATAACAAACACTTAATAGTAAGATTTTAGCATTTCCAGGTGTGATTATCTTTTACTTCACCACTGATTTTGGGCATACAGCAACGCTGATTCTAATTTTTAACCAATAATTTGCCTAAAACATATGCACCCACACAAATTAATGCCATATAGCTCCATTAGCACATATTAAAGGAAGCTGGACATTGTGAAGGGAAGGTGATTATCATAAGCTTACACATCATCAGTATACCTAATGATTATTGGTATTGACAGAATGGAATACACCATTCCACGTTCCAGAAGGTAAGAAAGATAAATTCAAAGACACTTAGGCTGATGAGACTTGATTCAGTCTGGGAAATATTCTAGTCCTGGATCCCAAAGAAGAGGGCTCAGTAATCTATGGAAGCAGCTCGATTTCTCCAAACACAAGTCAAAATAGACCTCACTTCCTTATTTGATAGGATTGTAAAATCACTGAATCAGGAAAATGTGATAAATACAGAGATACAGACTCAAAGTTAAAACTATTAGGCAAATATTAAATGAATAAATGATGGGGGGCTTCCCTGGTGGCACAGTGGTTGAGAAACCACCTGCCAATGAAGGGGACACAGGTTCGAGCCCTGGTCTGGGAAGATCCCACATGCTGCGAAGCAACTAAGCCCGTGCACCACAACTACTGAGCCTATGCTCTAGAGCCCTCGAGCCACAACTACTGAAGCCCACGAGCCACAACTACTGACGCCTGCGCGTCTAGAGCCTGTACTCCACAACAAGAGAAGCCACCTCAATGAGAAGCCCATGCGCCACAACAAAGAGTAGCCCCCACTCACCACAACTAGAGAAAGCCTGCGTGCAGCAACGAAGACCCAATGCAGCCAAAAATAAAATTAATTAATTAATTAATTATAAAAAATATAATGAATAAATGATGGTGCCACCCAGCAAAGCACTGATTAAAGACTTTTATTATCAACCTGGAGGAGTATTGCCAAGAGATTGTAACAGGGCTCTGTCTTTGTCTCTGCCGTCCCACATTTGTCTCAGTCAAGGGAATAATGATAAAAGGCATGTTTATCAAACCTGAAGAGAACATGAAACCAGGAGGGTGAGCAAATAAAGATCAAAAAACACCTCAACAGCAAGTCAAATTGAATTAGATAAAATTTAATGGGGACTATATTAGATCCTATGTTTGAGTCCAAGGAAGAAAAAGTAATGTGACTGTCAAAAAGCTAATTTGAACTTGTGCTGCTTTAATAGAAGACCAGTGACTAGAATAAGAAAATTCTTGCTCTTCACTAGCTGGCTACGCCAAGAATATCATGAGTTGGACAGGCATGTTGGAAAGCATATATGAACCCCATCAGCATGGGGCCAGAAAAATGGTAGAGGAGGCCAGACAGGGTCAGACAGAGGCTCAGCCTCAGAGAGGGCACCTGAACAACCCAAGGGGGTAGCTACTGCATGCAGTACAACCTGAAAGACAATTTCATCATGAGAAGTTCCAGGTGGTAGCCAATTTAGAAATCAGGACAAGCCACAATCAGGGTCAGAAGATCTGACGATGACAGCAGAATTCCCATCAGTCATAAATTTAAGAGGAGCTGGATATATTCCAAATAAAGAATGCATGGAAAGAGATCTTAAGCAGTGCACTTGAGCCCAGTTGGTATCTGGGCTCCAGCAAAGCCATTTTGCCAACAAGCACTATAGGCAAAATGTCTACATACTACGAGTTTATCAAGGGTCTTAAATTATTGGCTCCAAAATGCATAAGGAAAACTACAATATTAAAACTAATATAACATTATGTTAACAAGTCAGCTGCAATCCAGTGCTTTTACAGTGACATGTAAATTAGGTTTAACATGGGATGTGAATGCACTTTAATGTATTTAATATAACATGGGAAGGTGTCTCCAAAAACAAAAGTACCTGGGATCTAAAAGTCTTTAAATGGGGATGATCTAGCGTAGACAAGGATTAATGGACTCTGTGGTATTAAGCAGTCAGGTATGAAGGGGCAGGACTCTTGGAAAGTCACTCTGGAAATTTACATATTGGCCAAACATAGGAGGTGCCATGGCCTCCTATGTTTGGTCAGATTAAACCAGGACAGGATTAATCTTGGGGGTGAGTCTACACAATAGGAAAATTTTCCAGATAAATCCAAAGGAGGGAGAAGAGCCGAGGTAGACATGGCCACCTCTCATCCTGGGGCTTCCATGCTTCAAAGGGCATATCAGCAAACTGGAAACTACTGAGAGGAGAAAAGCTTCATAGGTTGAGTACATCCTGCGAAAGACCAAAGCCTGAAGAAGGAAACACTGAAAGGGATCGTGAGACGTGTCCTCAAAAATGGGAAGTACTGTCATGTAGAAAATGTACTGGGTTTATTTTCTATTAGCACAAGGGGTAGACAAGGATCAGCTGGTGAATGCTCTCCAAGAAGGTGAATTTTTACTTATTATAAGGACGTATTTTCTAATGATTACCCAGAAATGTAATTAACTATTGAGTTGACTAAGAAAATATCAAGAGGTCCATCCCTAGGGACAGGATGACCACTCAAATGGTGGGTCGTCAGGTAGGAGTCAATTATTAAGTGGTTTGTTGCAAAGATTTGTACCTACAGTTTCTTTTTTTTTTTTTTTTTGGTTTAGTTTGTTTTTAATTGGAGTATAGTTGCTTTACGATGTTGTGTTAGTTTCTGCTGTTGTACCTACAGTTTCTTAATACTTGTGAGAATGCTTTAAAAATCTGGCTTCCATGGTCGGTTTACTGCTTCTTAGGATACCAAGGAGATACAGAGATGGGTGAGAAAGGAATCCCAAGTAGCCTTTAGAATAAATGTTATAGCAGATTTGGAGCCACGGGAAGGATTAAACCCAACTGGCTTTCTTATCTGCTTCTGAGATGCACCATTACAAATATCTAATAACCTTGAAAGAGGAAGGATCTACACAGTTCCTGGAGCAGAGATATTGATAAACTCCTAATATTTCTGCCCCCACATGGAAGGAGCAGGAGGAAGTGGAGAGTAGAAGACTACTAAATTTATTTCAGTAGGTCAGCTGAAATGTTGATCATGAGTGTGACTTCAGTTAGGTGCTAGTAATGACTGATGTAAACAGGAAGGGAAGATACTGGCTCTTATAGCTGGACTGGCCACTCTCCACTCAGCATTTCCTGTTTACCAACAGCTAAAAGAGAGAGGGAAATCTTCTCTCCTCCCACTTTTGAACACAAGTCCTAGATTTCTCTAGGACTGGACCAACTTGGGTCACATGCCTATTTCCAAGCAATTAATTTGGGCAGGGGACCTGCTATGACCTAATTATTTTAGACCTGGGTTATTGCCTAACCCTTAGCCAGTCACCATAGCAAAGGGGATGGTGTTTTAACAATTGGCTTAAGTCAATCAAGCCCCACACTGTGAAACTTGAGATGAGGCCATGGCCATTCCACAAAGGGGAATGCATTTACTCATGTCCACTCGTGGATTAGAAGCTTAAATCTCTCCATTCTCTAAAACACATTTCAGTACAATTTTAGACCATCCTCCCAGCTCTATTAAGCAGGACAGGGAGTAATTTTTATTTCCAGGTTAGAAAAATGCATCAAAAATAGAGTGTTTCAAATAGCAAAGAGAAACACTAACATCCAGATGCTTGTATATTTGTACTAGCTCCATGCATCTTTAACCAATGACCTCAACTTAATTTTATCTGTACTTTCTGCCCCACTAAGAAGTCCCCAGGGGCTGAGAGGAAATTCTGAGAGCTTCTGTGTAGTTATTGTTGCTAGGAAACAATATCCTTGGTATCCAAGGGTTCGGGCTTTGAGACACTGTATGAAGTCACTGGTTCCTAAAGGAAACCTTTGGTAAATAGGTTGCTTGGGTGTGAGAAAATTGATGTTTGCTCTCTGTGGCAAAATGTTCTTGTGTAATCTTTGAATAATAGTTTATTTCTAGGCTCTCCCCTTTGGATCCAGCTGCCATTATTGTTCCCATGAGAACTCACACTTCCACCTGAAATGGAGTGAGCATTCTTTTTTCCCCAAAATCATCTGTAATTATCTCAGTACCTTGGACACTAAGCCTAAAGGGTTTTAGTTGAACAAAGTGCCAGTGAGCTTGGGAATACAGACCCAGACCACTGACTGTATAAATCGTTGAATCCTATTAAGATTCACATTGATTGATAGCCATACTCCAGCTCTGTTTTTGTGCATGGCATTGAAGGGCTCTGCTGCCCTGCAAAAGCAGAAGACAGTGAGAGGTTTGGGCTCACCCACCGTCTTCTCCCCTCTCAATCCCAAACGGCGAAACATCTCTGGTCCTTCAACTCTAGATATTGCTTACATAGTTCTCCCCTAGAATCCTACAATTTGAAGATCAGACTGAGGTTGTAATTTATCACCTAGTTACTCAGTAAGCCTCAAATTAATAAGCAGCTTTTTCCATTTTCTTGGTGCCCAGACCCACCTGTAAGGCCCTTGTGAGTAGAAGCACTTTAAGCAAGGAATAAATCTGGCTCAAGAATGCTACCAAGTAAGTTATATATCAGGCTACCTGTCTGAGACAATAAACATAGACCCCTAAGCAGCAAACAACATTCACAAAGTCATTTATTCACAAATATATATTGGATACATGACTGTGGACAGAATCTGTTCTGGGCATCAGGAAATTTTTTAAAGAATAAAAGAAGGTCTTTGCTTTCAAAAAGTGTATAATATAATGAGAGATGAAGGAGACAAAAGGCAGAGACAAACACAAAGCTATGTAAACAGATGAAATATTTGCATGATAAGATACACTATGTGACTGACAGGAGCTCACTGGAAAGCAGAAACCACTCAAGTTTTTTCAAATAGGGAATTTAATAGAGAGAATTGGTTACAAAGGTTGGAGGAGCTGGAAAAGCAAAAGAGAGAAGGAAAAAAGTGTGTTAAAGGCGGAAAAGCCAGAAACAAGTGCCCATGAGCCTGAACTTGTTGGATCCTATTAGAAATGCTGTTCTGGTTGTTTGCAGAGTTTCCAGAAGAGGGGCCGTGAGAGTCTGGAATCACCCCACTGCCCTGGCAGCAATCACCAGCAACATGGCCACACTGCCAGAGACAGAATCAAGAGCCTCGCCTCCTCCTTCTACCTTCTAATCTTTAGCCTATTCTTCCTAGGGGCAGCATCTAACAGGAAGCCAGAGAGACAGGAAGCCCAGCCCCAGGGGTACAGAGCAGAGTATAGAAAGCAGGCGAGGCACAGAAACAGCACATGAATGACCAGCACAAGCCAACAGAGGTTTTCCTGGAAAGCTCTGGTAATTCCAAATCTGGGGCAAATAATTCTTCCCCAGAAGAGAAAGAGAATGTATCAATCCAGATTCTGCTGCATATAACAGAAGTCCATTTGGCTAGCTTAAGCAGAAAGAGATTCAATAGAAGGAAGTGGTGCTTACAAAATTAAAAGACAGAAGTAGTAGGCTCTAGGCTGGGCAACTAGAAATGACTTCCAGTATCACAGTGCAGACTGGCCCTCCAAGGGGACTGATGGCTTCACCACAATCGGGAAGCTGGTAGTCAGGTAGCTCCTGCCATGTGTTGACTCCAGGACCACAGAAAGCTAAAACCAGGATTCCTGGTTCCAGAGCCATCTATACTGTATGAGCTACACCAACAAAAGGAGTGCCTCAAGTATCACCTTTGACATCACTTAACTTCATTTAATAAGGCTACCTAAATCTTATCCACTACCTTGTTGCAAAGCTTTCCTGAAGATTAAAACACATGCTAAAGAAAGCCAATCCATACAGAAGGATTTAGAAAGGAATTTTGTGGTGAAATATGTAACAATTTACATGAAATATGCAAGCTCCAAGAGGGCAGGAGCCATGTCAGTTTTATTCACCACTGTAGCCAGGGTAACTTTCCACCCCCTGGCACATAGTCAGCACTCAATAAATACCTACTCATTGAATGAGTAAGACACACAAATAGGTTAGTGCCTGGTTGTCAAGTTAAGGTTAGTAGCACAAAGCCAGGAGTCTTATTTTTTAGAGCTGTCTTAGATTTTCCAATCTGTTTATTTTAACTTTAGAATCACTTTGTCTAGTTCCCAAAACGAAAAGCTCATTGGTATTACTAGGCAATCACATTAAGTTATAAACGAACTTAATGATGTTGAGTCTTCCTATTCAAAACATGGTATGTCTTTTTATTTGTTCAAGGCTTCTTTTGTGCTTTTCAAAACTGTTTCAAATGTTGCTTCATATAAGTCTTGCCTGTTTCTAAGTTTATTACTAGATATTTCTTGTCTCTATTTTAAAAAGGGTCTTTTCTTCCATTATAAATTTTTGTTTTTATATATGAAAGCTACCCATTTCTGTGTAGTAATTTTGTACCCCATAATCATACTAATTCTATTGTTTGTAAAAGTCTCTCAGTGAATTCTTTGGGGTTTACTGGATATACAGTTGTATAGTTAACAAATCTTAATAGTTTAACCAGCAGTTTTCCAACTTTATAGTTCAATTTTCTTTCTTTTCCCTAATGGCTAGTATTTCCAGAACAATGTTAAAAATAATAGCAATGGTAGTGGACACTCTTATTTTGTTCTTAACTTTCATGGGAATATTCTAGTGTTTCCACAATAAGCGTGATTCTGGCTTTGAGCGTGAGATAGATATGTCTTACCATGTTACGGAAATATCCATCTATGCGTATTTATTGAGTGATGTTTGTTTTGTTACAAAACAAACAGACTGGCTATTAAATTTTGTCAAATGCCTTTTTAGCACCTGTGTATATAATCATATGCTTTTTTCTCCTTAGATCTGTTAATATAATGAAGTATATTACTAGATTTTCTAATATTGAATCATTTGCACTCCTACAATAAACCCCACTAGTTATGCATTGTTATTTAATGTACTGCTGGATCTTGTTTTGCTAATATGTTCTCCTTAGTTTATGAAAACAATTTGGAAGTTTTCATTTTTCCCCTATACTTTAGAACTGTTTAAGTAGAAATAGAATTATCAGTCTTAAATGTTTGAGTCTGGTGTTTATTTGTTTGTAGGGGGTAACATCAAGCTACTTTGATCTTCTGCCTCTCCTGATTTGGGCTTTAGCAAATGCTTTTCTTACGAGAAAATTATCCATTTTATTCAAATTTTCAAATTTGTTTGCATAGATTTGAGCAAAGTAGTCTTATAATTCTTTACACCCCTCCTGTTTCCAATGAGCTTTCCCTGATGATGTCTTAGTTATCCATCCTGATTCATTTGTTTGACTGGAGTCTTCTGTAGAATAATTTCCTCAAACAGGTCCCTGGGTGATATATTCTTCTCTGGAATTCTTCTCTGGAAAGAAGTGGTATTTTGGCGGGGAATGGGACTCTTGAGTCTCTGAGTTGCTGTCCTTTTGCTTTTACTCTAGATGTTCTGAATTGTTATTCTATAATCCTTTCCTTTCAGAAGTCTGATAGTTTTTCCTGTGAAAATACCTTGTACTTTGTGTCTGGAAGATTGTAAAATTATTCTTTTACCCTTGGAGTTCAGGAGTGATATCAGGGTAACATAATATAATGAGCCCTTCAATATGCAAAACAGTTTATTAAATTCAGGGAAATTTGTATTTTCTTTTTGTGTATTATGGCTCCTCTTCTTCTGTCAAGAATGCCCACTATTCATATGTTAGCTCTCCTAGATGAGTCTTTCAAAGCCCTTATGCTTTCCAAATCTCTATAATTTTGTTCAAACTGTCTTCCAATCCACTAATCTGGCCTCATCAGTGGCCATCTTCTTTTCAATTTATCTAACACTCTTTTTTAATTAAAAACGATGGGTTTTAGTACAAGGAAGTAAGGACGTTTTTGTGCTCTAATCAGATATCCTTATATGTTTCCAAATTTTGAATAAGGATGGGAAATGAAAAGTTCAAACTATCATCTGCTTCCTCCACCAGCTCTTCTCACGAGGAGCCATCTATTCTGGACCTTATGCTTGTTTTCCTTCTGTAGGATGACTGGATTCTCTTATAAATATCGTTGTGTTTCTCTTGAATATCCCTTGGGATTGGGACCCAGCTGCCAGAGCACTGTAAATGGAAAGTGTTCTAGCTAGATGAAAAGCATGGTGGGCTCCAGGCAAGCTGTCATTCCCCTACTGATGCACCAGGAGGTAGTCTCTCTCTCTCTCTTCCTCTCTCTCCCCACTTTTTAAACTCTCCTACATCTTATTAAAGGACTGTGAAAACAGCAGTTCCTCCAAATAGTCACACAAGTGGCAGCAGACTTCATTTAATAGTCCCCCCAAATCCCTGCATCCAGCTTTCTTCCTTAATCTCACTGTTCTAACCCCATCCAAGTACCCCATGCCAGTAGTCCCCCAGTTCTCTCCTATCCCTGAGGGGAAAAACATCCCATGACATCATTGTCTACTAGATCCAGACAGAGCTGAGACCTCACATTCCCCAGATCCCACTTCATGCTGGGCTTAGAAGTTCATAGTTGTATCGGAAGTGGAAGGAAGAGCATCAGGGTTGAGTTTAAGCTGTCGTGTTGCCACTAACCATTTCCCCTCTGAGAGGAGGTTCTTATTCTAGAACACTTAAATGGGCTCCAGGGGAAGCCATGATTCTCTGAAATTACCATCAAATTGTATTTATTTACCTATCTATACATATGTATTATATATATGTTTTTCTGTAGAGTTTTTTCGGAAGTTTTTTTAAGAATATTTTTTAAAGCAGTTTTATGTTCACAGCAAAATTGAGGGGAAGGTACAGAGATTTCCCATATACTCCCCGCTGCCACACACGCATAGCCTCCCCTGTTATCAACATCCTCCACCAAAGTGGTGCATTTGTTACAATTGATGAAATGATGTGGACACATCATTATCACCCAGAGTCAATAATTTACTTTCGGGTTCACTCTTAGTGTTGTCCATTCTATGGGTTTAGACAAATGCATAATGACATTTGTCTCCCACTATAGTAACATACGGAGTATTTTTATTGCTCTCTAAAGATCTGTGTTCTGTACATTCATCCCTCCCCACCCCCAACCCCTGGCAACCACTGATCTTACCGTCTCCATAGTTTTGCCTTTTCCAGAATGTCACATAGTTGGAATCATGCAGTATGTGGCCTTCTCAGATTGACTTCTTTCACTTTATAATATGCATGTAAGTTTCTTCCATGTTTTTTCATGGCTTGATAGCTCATTTCCTTTTAGCACTGAGCAATATACCATTACCTATGTGTATGACAGTATCAAAGGACCAAAAGACATCTTGGTTGCTCCCAAGTTTTGGCAATTATGAATAAAGCTACTGTAAACATCTGTGTACAGGTTTTTGTGTAGACACAAGTTTTCAATTACTTTGGCTAGAAACCAAGGAGCATGATTGCTAGGTCATATGATTAGAGCGTGTTTAGTTTTGTAAGAAACTGCCAAACTCTCTTCCAAAGTGGCTGTTCCATTTTGCATTTCCACCAGCAGTGAATGAGAGTTCTTGCTGCTCCACATCCTCTCCAGCATTTGGTGATGTCAGTGTTCCAGATTTTGACGATTCTAATAGGTGTACAGTAGCATCACATTATTGTTTTAATTTGCGTTTCACTAACAGCATGTCATGCGGAGCATCTTTTCATATGCTTATTTGCCATCTGTATATCTCCTTTGGTGAGATGTCTGTTAAGGTCTTTGGCCCATTTTTATTCAGGTTTTTTGTTTTCTTACTGTCAAGGTTTAAGATCTCCTTGTATATTTTGGATAACAGTCCTTTATCAGATGTGTCTTTTGTATATATTTTCACCCAATCTGTGGCTTGTCTTCTCATTCTCTTGAGTTCAGAAGGTTTTATCAGATTCTCAAAGAGATGTTAAGAATCACAGTCTTACAGAGCCATACCCAAATTTGGTGGAAATCCCCAACATGCCAATTAGTTCCATGTAAATTGCTCTAAGTCCAGTGGGTATCGAGGGTCTCACAGCCTCTCAGACACCGAAGATTATATCTAAAAGTAAATATCTTCCATTGCTATGCTCTACTTGGGTCATTGTAAAATAGGTTACTGAATATGAAAGATTACCCTTTGAAGAAAGGGCAAGTTCTTGAACTAGAAGAAGATGGTTTTAAGAGAAATAAAATAAAACAAATTGAAACATATTATAGTAAATAATATCCTGTATAGAGTGGCAAAAGTAACAAATACAAGACAGTTGTGAGTGCAATGAGTTCAGGGATAAGAATTCAAAAAAGAGCTTTTTGAAGAGAAGCTAGAAGTGTTTAAAGCAATATAGTGAAGATAATTTTATTTCCCCTCAAAATAAAAAGGAAGAAGACCTTAAAGTTTCTTACATTCTTTCAGTGATATGTTGTTGGTGATTCTTTGGCACTTGGCATTCAACTTCTAAATTTTAAATATATTACTCTTTATCTCTTGAGAAAATGTTTCTGGTTTAATCAAAAGTTAGTAGGCAAAATACCTACTACATTATATGGTTACTTTTTTTTTTTTTTTTTTATGGCTGTGTTGGGTCTTCGTTTCTGTGCGAGGGCTTTCTCTAGTTGCAGCAAGCGGGGGGCCACTCTTCATCGCGGTGCGTGGGCCTCTCACCATCGCGGCCTCTCTTGTTGCGGAGCACAGGCTCTAGAGCGCAGGCTCAGTAGTTGTGGCTCACGGGTCCAGTTGCTCCGCGGCATGCGGGATCTTCCCAGACCAAGGCTCGAACCCGTCTCCCCTGCATTGGCAGGCAGATTCTCAACCACTGTGCCACCAGGGACGCCCTATATGGTTACTTTTGAAACATAAGCTCTAGTAATTCTAATGGAAAAGGATTTGATGCTTTTTTATTTGAGGTCAATAAAAATAGGAAATAACCTTAGAAAGATCTTTTTTTGTCTCTAGCAGATAGAAAGATACAAATATAAAGCCTTCTATATGTTTTAAATGATTTTTAGATTTTTTAATATATTAATACATTTTTTATGCAAGCTACTCTAATATATGACCATAACCCAAGCAGACCCATGGCAATTGGGAGCAGAAATGGAAGGGGAAATAGATTTTAAGATAGATCCTTCTACCACAATCTACAATCCTCTACACATTCGCCTTAAATTACTTAAACCTCACTACCATAAGTATTAAGATATAAAAATATGATCAAAAATTCACATATTTCCTAAAATGTTCACCTATATATTAGCTACAATCAAAGGCTATAAAGAGAAGCTTACCTAATTTTCTTTGAAAAATGTATACTCTTTTTTGAATGTCTTGATCATTTAATGGGTCCGTACTAATTTGATCTTTTATTATACTCCATCCCTTTATCCTTTCTGTTCCCCTTTTAACAAATATGTGCTCAATTATTATACTTGTTGTTGTTAAATAACACATAGTCAAAATCTATGCCCAGGCACCTAGAATTCAGGCATCCCTCAATCTAACCGAAGAGTGCCCGTTAGTGGACACAATGAGAATAAATATGCAGCAGTGATATCAGATATCACTGAATGATCACAGAGGTTATGTTCAGTACAGCCAAGTATATCCATCTTCTCAAGGCAGCCACAACCAGCCTGTCAGAAACAGCACTCAACATGAAACCTCTTATGTTATCCCAATTTAAAGCAAAATCATCTTATCATCAATTGCTGGGAAATTTCTCTCCAAATCCCCAACTGTCTTCAAAATGAATTTCTAGGCCAACTGAATTCTATTTAACTCTGCTGTTGCTTGGTTTCAGATGGCTACACCACTGATGACATTGAGTTTTACTGGAATGGAGGAGAAGGAGCAGTAACAGGAGTGAATAAAATTGAGCTTCCTCAGTTTTCAATTGTTGACTATAAGATGGTGTCCAAGAAGGTGGAGTTCACAACAGGTGAGGATGTCTCCCCCAAAATGAACTAGCGATGATGAGAAAGGAGATGGCTCCCACCAAAGGACCATCTGATTTTATTTTCTTTTATTTATTTTTTTCACTCAGGGGCATATCCACGACTGTCACTAAGTTTTCGTCTAAAGAGGAACATTGGTTACTTCATTTTGCAAACCTACATGCCTTCCACACTGATTACAATTCTGTCCTGGGTGTCGTTTTGGATCAACTATGATGCCTCTGCAGCCAGAGTCGCACTAGGTAATGCATCCCCAGCACTACAGAGAGCTGGTGGGATTTAACGTCAAACAACAACCAATGATGAGAATTACAGGCAAGGGTGTCTCTCACAGAGAGCCAGAGAATGAGATTACCATAAGACTGCTGGATAATAAAACATCTATGTGTAAGCACTTACAGGGTGAATGTTTTACAACGTAATATCTTTTTATCATTTTACCAAAATAAAAAACAAATCTTGGAGTACACTCAACGCTATATAAGTGCTTCTTAGAGAATATTTTAAAATTCTCATTACACTAATATTTTACTAACTTTGTGATTTCTTCTTTGGTTCCTTCTCTTTACAGTGGAGAACATTATTGCATTATTCTCAAATGGATTTGGAGAAAGCTAAACCTTGTGACCATTAACAAGCCATGTCAATATTATCTTTCAAATATTAACTATAGTTAAATTGTATCACTCTGTCTCCCTTAAATAGAGCTCCTTCTACTTGAATAAGGCACAGACAGTTCATCAGCTATATTAATGATCTGTGATCAGGACAGAATAAAAAATGGTTTCCTTCCCGGGGAAACAGAATTCAGAACTAGTCTTGCCATGGTTGAGTAATTGCTGTAAGCTAAAAGGTTATATTTGAGATTTTAAAGGATTCCTTGGAAAGTTAGAATATGTAAGGTCTGTCTGATGTATCTGGGTATGTGTGGGTCTGCCTCGTATTTAACCCTAGAGCCATTTCAGTTATCACTTTCTGGGGCTTATTTACAGACACACACACACACATGCAAAAGAACATCATTTATTACTAAGCTAACATATACAGCTCTTCTCTTCTGAGACTACGGAACTGGATTAGATGATCAGCATATACCCTTTCACCCCTAGACTAATTGTCAACTCTATAGCCCATCTCTATTGGTTGAGTATATAAGGCTCACAGAGTCAAGTGCTGGCAGCCCCTTATCAACCTTTGAACATTACAAGACTAAGGAAAGAAGACAAATAATTTATCATATCATACACATGTATCTGCACATATTATTTGAATATGAACATGAATATGTGTATACGCTATGGTTAAAGAAAAAACATCAGACAGTGTCTACAGCAGAGAATATGAACTATCAAGGTCATGAATTGTGGCTCTCTTTACACATCTATCCTCAAAGCTAATAATATTTTGATTAGAGGTGTCAGCATATAGAGATGCTGAATAAACCTGTTCTTTGAAATGTAAAACCTAAGGTATTTAAAAACTTATCTAAGTGAAAAGACATTTATTTACTAGCCCTTCTTGCTTAAAAAATTTAAGCCAAGGAGTAGAAGCAGAAGTGGAATTAGTAGATTTTAATGAATTATTGCTTCTGTACAGAACATTAGGTAGAATTATATTAGGGGAAATTTAAAACTTTATTCAAAGAAATAAATAGGACAACTCATGATGACATTTAATATCAGTCCAGACATTTAAATTTATCACTGATCTGAACTATTTTAAACTTTTGTATGGTAGTTCTGACTTCCTACTTTATCTGTTCTCCTGAAGTTTAGTAGTCAAATCAGGGAATCTGAATAGAATAATCTGGCTGGCAAATGAGTGCTAAACTATTTTCTTCCCTTTTCATTTTCTAACTTACATTCCCTTTGCCAGTTCTCCTTTGTCTTCAATATCCATTTCACATTTCCTATCTTAATTTTTAAGGACCTCCGTCAAGTTTCACGTTTTACTTTTTCATCTCTCTGCTTTTATTTTAAATGCCTTTGCTTCATACCTCCTTGCTTTTTGCCCCTAGCTGGGTGATCTACAGCAAAATAACTAATCTCAGAGTTTCTGTTTACTCAGATATAAAATGGGAATTATATACCTGCCTTATCACACTCAGCAGGCTGTTATGACAGCCATATAATTCATAGCTGTTTAAGTGTTTAAAACTGTAAAAACACTATACAAATGTGTAATATTAGTATTACAGCAGAGTTTAGTATTAGATATAAGTATCACTTCCTATTTTTCCCAATTATCATTTCATACCATAATCAACACAAAATATTATACAGACACAAAAACATTATATTGTTAAGAATGCCATATTTAACAAAGTAGACAAAGCAGAATCTTCCTTTTAAAAAGACTACACTCTTAAATTTCTTTAACAAGTTGAATTTTTAGGAAGTCTTTTCCTGACTCCGGGGAACTAATTCATTCTAGTCTCTGGAATCAAGGAACTAGAGGTAATATTTGAAAAAAAAAAAAAAAAAAGCAATAAGATTATGTTATATTTTAAAATACGTATATCAAATACTTGATGCAAATCATGAACTTTCTTATTTGTTTCTTCTTTTCATGTTGACTCACTATGAATGATGCATTATAATTTTAAAAGACCGTACTGACCCTGTGACCTGAGTGTATTACAGTTGCATGCGACGAAATAGGTCTCCTCAAACTGGTCACCAACTTTCAGTTCGGTAGTGAGTGCTGTGGTGATTAGTATTACAAGGACAGATTTAGGAGGGACATGACAGAGATGCTGAGAGAAGGAAGGAAAGAAGGATGTGGCATGTAGCAGAATGAGGGACATTTGACAGTAAGCAGTGGGCATATCAATGAGATTTGAATATTTCCCTCTACTTTTCTTTTTCCTTTGTGCATTATTTTTTTTAAAAAAACAGTTTTCAACCCAACACTCACAGAGCATCCCATTTTATGATTTACTTATGGACTGCGTAGGGAGCCTGCAGCTTTGTCTTTCAAATTGTCTGCCCTTTTTGCCCCGTGGTTTATCGCATTACTGCCATCATTCTGGAGCACCAACAAGAGATCGGCATCTGTCCTCTCAGTCTTAAAAAGGGAACTTAACAAGTGCGCTCAGCTAAGCTGTGTCTTTCTGTTTCATAGGAATCACCACGGTGCTGACAATGACAACCATCAGCACTCACCTCAGGGAGACCCTGCCAAAGATCCCTTATGTCAAAGCAATTGATATTTACCTGATGGGTTGCTTTGTGTTTGTGTTCCTGGCTTTGCTGGAATATGCCTTTGTAAATTACATCTTCTTTGGAAAAGGCCCTCAGAAAAAAGGAGCTGGCAAACAAGACCAGAGCGCTAATGAGAAGAACAAACTGGAGATGAATAAAGTCCAGGTAATATATTAAATATTCTTAACAATCTTCTTCTGAAATTCAGCAGCAGCATGGTGCCCAGAGCTCTCATAACAGAAAAAAATTATGAAATATTCGTTTATCTTTAAGAAGGCTCCGACCACCCTTCATTTCACATATTTGAAAATTGACAATTGAAGATGTTAGGTTGAAGTTTACATAGATTAATAATATACCTGGGCCTGCAACTCAACCCTAAGTCCATTATTCTTTACTTTAAACTATATAGTTGTGAAACTATACACAAAAGAATAATTCCAGATCTACTTAATAAATAAATGAGAGAACTAAAGTGAACAAACTCTTACTCCTAAGTGGCAATGAGGCACTATAGCACGGTGGTTACAACCACAGAATGGAATCAGACTGCTTGGATTTAATTCCCAGGTCTGCCACTTACTGGCTTTAGAACTTCAGACCAATCAACCTATGTAACTCCTTATCTAACCTCTGTTCTCAGTGTCATCAACCATAAAATGGAGATTACTATAGTATACCTATCTCTCAGTTATCAAAAGGACTAAATGAGTTTTGTTACTTCTTTTAAAGTCTATTATTTGGAACAATACCTAGTACATAGTAAGAACTCAATAAGTATTAGCTATTATTATATACAAGACACTGTCAGTATTTTTCCTTTGCTTTTCACTGGTAGATCTTATGACCTGTGTTCTCACTGTGCATTAAAATAACGCTTTGTTTATTCTTTTAAAAAATCCCTATAGTCTCTACTTCTGTGGCATTTTTCACTGAAATCATTTGACAATTATGTGCATTGAAATACTGGATCCATGACAAATTGTTTTCAAGATGGCACACAGGGTGACGACTCAAATATTCATTCACGGTTCTGAGCATTGGGGGTACTGCTCTGAATGAGACGAAGTTCCTTGCTCTCATGGAGTTTAGATGCTAACGTGGGAAGACAGGCAGTAAACAAACAAGCAAGTGTCGAGAGCATAATTTCAGGTAATAGGAAGTGCTACAAAGAAAGTAAAACAGAGTAATGGGCAAGGGAATGTTTGGGGTCAGGTTCAAGGGAACAGGGAACTTTGACCAAGTGATCAGGAAGACCGCTTTCAGGAATTACCATTTGATGTGACACCTAAGTGATGGAAGCCGCAACCGTGCCATGTCCATTCTAGGCAAAGAATTGTGTGACGTGTTAAAGGACTGAGAGAAGACCAATGCAGCAAGAACATAGGAAGTGAGGGAGAAAGAGAATAATTTGAGTTGTGGCTGGAGAATCAGGAAGAAGTCAAATAATGAATCTTCAAGGTGTTTGTTCATGCTCTTTAGTAGGATATCAAAATTTGACAAACACTGTCAGGTAATTAGAAAATTACAAACGAGGAAAACATACAGATTCAGCCAAATGGGCAAAATTCAAAGCAACACACTCAAATAAATTTATGCTCTTGTATAAAACACTATGGTCAATGCTATGGGAAAAGGAGTAGGCATGATACTTGCCCTTGAGAATCTTCTGATCTGGCTGGAAAGAAAGTTATGAATGGATTATAAAATAAGACAGGACAGCATTTATCTTGAAGAAAGGTTGAAGCTTCCTATTATCTGATTGTAGCCATACCAGCTTTAAAAGTACTTTAGCAATAAAAATAAATTTTTTAAAGGAAGGGCTTCCCTGATGGCACGGTAGTTAAGAATCCACCTGCCAACGCAAGGGACACGGGTTCGAGCCCTGGTCCGGGAAGATCCCACAGGCCGCGGAGCAACTGAGCCCGTGTGCCACAACTACTGAAGCCTGCACGCCTAGAGCCTATGCTCCACAACAAGAGAAGCCACGGCAGTGATAAGCCCGCGCACTGCATCGAAGAGTAGCCCCAGCTCACCGCAACTAGAGAAAACCCGTGCGCAGCAACGAAGACCCAACGCAGCCAAAAATAAATAAAGATACTTTAGCAAAAAAAGTATTTTAAAAAAGTACTTTAGCAGTAGTTTTCAAGAGCACCTCTTTTCTACTCCCATTCCCATCTCAAGTGCTTCTAAACCTACTAGCTGGTCCCCTGTAGAGCTTGGAATGTGCACTGATATATCATGACGAAAGACCTACATAGATAAATAAAGTGGTGTAGGTACACTGGTAGGAAAATTCAGAAAATATGTACTGGATAGACCCTCAAAGATAGGTAGAATTTGGAGAGGTAAAATGAAGAAAACAGGGCTTTTCCATTGGCTAGAAAAACAACGTTGTCCAGAGTCAGTAACTAAATGGAAAGGTCGGGCAAACTGAAATCGAATTATTCAGATAAAGTAAAGAGATTATAAAACAAACTTTAACCAAACTCTGGGCATTTGCCTTGATTTCACCCTAGGATATCAGAGAACTGTTCTAAGGTGCTAAGGGACAAATAAAGGCTGGAGGAAAGCCTCCTATTCCATATGATATCTAGATGCATAATATATACTGCTCTGAAGAGGCCTTAGTGACTAGCTAATAGATAAGTAGGATGTTCCCATCTAGCTGATCTTTATTTTATAAGCAGATTGTTTGAACAACACTGGGCTTAAACAAAGTAATGTTACATTGGATCTCAAATCAGGAAACTTTTATTCCAGGTGAATTTACTTTATTTTATTGGAATTCCAAGAGAAAGCATAGAAAAATCCCTCAACTGTCAGAAGATGAAACACATAAAGAAAATAAAGATGTATTTTTATCCATGGAAAGCTAGACTAGGAATGCCAGAGATGCTTTTCACAGAAACATAAATAGACAACTTTATGCCAAAATTCAAAAACAGATCACGTGAAGACATGGCAGAGTAGTTTATATCAAACTAACCCTCCTGGAGATTAAAAATTATAAACCCTGAGCAAAAGTTTTAAAAATCTGCTTGAAGACATGGAAGAGAAACTGAAAACAAGCAAAAACTAGGAGAGAATCAACTCTCCAATGAAGGGAACTCCACTGTGTGAAATCAGTGTTTATACAGCTTTTCCCCTGAGGCCAGGCGCCAGTCTAGGGGCATGTGGGACAGTGAAACATCTGCCAAAAAACTGAAGTTTTATTGATCTGATAAATCAGAGCATGGAGTTTGATACTTCCAGAGTTCCTGGAAATTTTAGGAAGAAGTGAAGCCACAGGAGAAATTCAAAATCCCATGAATTGTTGGTTGATCCCTGAACTACACATGTACAGGTAAAATGCCAAGAAATCCAGAAGGAGAAACAACAACAACAACAGCTGAAAAGCTGGAAAAAAAAAAGGAATGAACAGAGATTTCAGCTGTTACCCGCCATATGGAAGTCAAGGTTCGGAGTTTGAATCCAGCATTTAGGACTGGTTGGTAAATACATTAGGCTTTCCACTAAAACCCTTAGGAGTAAAGACTAAGTCACAAGAATAAGAGATTCCCCTTGAGTTAAGGGAAAAACTAAAATAGACTCACTCTAACAACTCATAAAACCAAGTCTACACATTCTAGGGGATCCAGTAGTAATTTAACTGCCTTTGAGAACAAAACCCAGAAATCATCAGGGAAGATAACAAAATCCAGTCTTTACAGTGCATCATCAACATGTCTAGTATAATAATAAAAAATTCCTGTACATGAGAAGAAATAGGAAAAAATGCCCATAGTCAAGAGAAAGAAATTTAGCCAAAAAAACAGACCTGCAAAAATCTTAGATGTTGGGTTAAAAGATAAGGGCTATAAGTAATAATAATAACTATAATTAATATCTTTAGAAGGTCATAGGAATTAGCCAAAATATCCTAAAATAGTGAATGGTTAAACAAACTATTGTACATTCACACTGTGGGGTACTAGCCCAATAAAAAGTAATGAACCATTGATACAGGCAACAACTTGGATGGATTTCAAGGGCATTAAGCCAAGTGAAAAAAGCCAATCTTAAAGATTATATACTGTATGATTACATTTATATAATACTCCTGGAATAACAAAATTATAGAGATGAAGAACAGATTAGTGGTTGCCAGGACTTAGTGACAGTGGTGGGGAGAGGGAGATGGGTGTGACTGATCATAAAGGGGTAGCTTGAGGGAAATCTTTGCAGTGGTAGAATAATTTTGTGTCTTGATTGCAGTGGTGGTTATGGGCCTCTAACATGTAGTAAAATTACATAGAACTATACACACTATACCAATATCAGTTTCCTGGTTTTGATATTGTACAATAGTTAAGTAAGATATAATCAATGGGAGAAACTGGGTGAAGGGTACCTGGGCTCTCTCTGTGCTATCTTTGCAACTTTCTAGGAATCTACAATAATTTCAAAATTAAAAGCTTAAAATAAAGTCCATAGGAAAAGATTAACATAATATATGAAGAGATGGGAAGTATCAGACTAGGATTTGAGACTATAAACAAGACCCAGTGGAAATCATAGAATTGAAAATTTTATTAGATGGATTAGAATCAGATTTTATACCACAGAAGAAAAAATTAGTATGATTGAAGGTAATATTGGCCTTCTCTCAATTTTTCCATTGTCCCAGTTCTTACCATAATTGCTACTACCTCAGGAATGCCTTAACTGACATGTCTGCTGCTGGTTTATATTTTGTACCCTTGTGATTTGTTCTCATGACATCTTGTGCTTTTCCACCTTAGGACTTACCACAATATCGAGTATATGTGTAATTATTTTATTTGTGTAATTATTTTTGTAACCTCTATCTCTCTGCTAATCTCCAAGCTTCCCAAAGATAGGCACCAGGGTCCTTGTCTATTATGTTTATTGTTCTTTCCTTGGTGGTTAGAACTGAGAAAATACCAAATAGGAATTTTTTGAATGAATGACTGCTAGAGAGGCCTTTTTCATTCAAGATGAGTTCTTAGATACCACACAATGTATTGAGTGTTACATCACAATGTTTTATAAAATTCTTATGTATTCATAATAAGTAAGAAAGGGGGACTATCTATAGTCCATTTTAGCTTCTTCTCCAAACTTACTTACTGTTTCTATCACTTTGATTTTTGATATTTTTTCAAGCATACTTTCTATCAACCTCTGCTATTCTTTCTGAATCACAGTGATATATCATCAGATAAATACAGTCTCCCAAAAAATGTTATGGATAAGATTTTATAAACTTCTTCATATTTAGATGGAATAATAATAGACCAGTACTATCTCAAGGAAATTATAATCATGCCTGTAGCTGCTTAGGTTTTCCAGTTCCTGACTTCCTTATCCTATTCTAAAACCAGGGGCTCAGGCAGACAATGAGTCAATAACAAAGCAAGTGTATCACTTCATCTATTCAGTGCATCATCTCCAGCAGTGAAGTTAGTGATGTAACCTAAGTGGTATTTAAAAATGTTACCCCCTGGTTAAATTTAAGAAATAGAAAATATTATATTTTTTCTTTACTATAATGGTTAGATGATCCTCTCCTTTCCTTTTAGATGCTTATAAACAGTTGAATTCAAATGACATATATGTTCTGGTTGGTCCCAGACAATTTTTATTTGAGGGATCCCTAATATCGGCCTTGGTACCCTAGTACCCTAGTACCAAGTATCCTAGTACACATTACTCTGGTAGCCTTGGCTGGGCAGTATTGTCAAGGGTATCTATACTGAAGCTGCAGAAGTGCTTGCTTTGTCTTGATTTATATTTCCACCACTGCACTGAAGCATCTTTTTATATGAGTACAGGTGCTCAATCCAGACATTAGGAGAGACATTAGGAGAGTTTCAACCTCCAATGTGATAAAGACAATAGATTCACAAAACCCTCAGGTATCATTTGAAGCTAGAGATGGAATTTAGAGTTTTGAAAGATAGATTACTCAGTACAACTAAGCTGTAAGTAAGCTACTTCAGGGCCATTTTTGTACTAACCTGGAGCAAATATAGTTGTATCTGCTGGCCACAATGCCTGCCCATTTGCAAATAGATCCACCTAAGATGGAATGGTTGCATGGGTGGTCTGTGACCAGAGACTGACTCAAAATCATTCTAAGTCATGGGGGACACTGGTGAAATCTGCTGAAGAGTCATACCCGATGGGCAGTTGGAACCCCAAAAGTCAAGAAAGAATTTTTCCCTTCAGAACCAGATGTTGATACTGTAATCTGGCTTCTTTTCCTCCCATTCCTATTCTCTATGGTGAATCATCTATACCTTCAGATAACTTTCTAAATGTAAATAAACTCTGTACTGTGATTAATTCCAGGATACACAATGCATGTGAAAACAGTCTTCATAAATGTAAACAGCTCTCTCAAGTCTAGCTTGGACCAGCTTGATACGCATATTAGACTTTGAGCCTGGGCTCCACCCCACATCACTGTCTTGCCATCAGCCTTTAATGAAACTTTAACCATTCTGACTTAGTATCTTGGATTCTGGAGAAATCCAGGCAGGGCCTCTGATTTCTAATGACGGCCTGTGTTAACAGTTCATGAACTTCTTTAGACCTCAAACCCCTGCCCAAATCTGGCTTGGTCCATGTTTTGTTCTCTAGTCATGGCTTAATTTAGCTAATCTTCAGGGCCTTCAGCAACCTAAGAGTCTAATTTTCCTTTCCAGGAATCTCAAAATCTCTCTCTCTCTCTCTCTTCTTCTTTCTGGCATCTAGTCTCCAATTTCTTCTATAATCAAACAGATAGGATTCTTTTGTGAATGAGAGAGAAATCTAACTTACTGGCTTAATAAAATCTAACTAGCTTAAAAAAAAAGAGGGGTGGGGGAGTTTTTTGGCCCATATGTTCAAACAATGTCATCAGAGAGCATATCTTGTCATCTATTTTTTTTTAACATCTTTATTGGAATATAATTGTTTTACAATGGTGTGTTAGTTTCTGCTTTATAACAAAGTGAATCAGCTATACATATACATATATCCCCATACTTCCTCCCTCTTGCGTGTCCCTCTCACCCTCCCTATCCCACCCCTCTAGGTGGTCACAAAGCACCAAGCTGATCTCCCTGTGCTATGCAGCTGCTTCCCACTAGCTATCTATTTTACATTTGGTAGTCTATATATGTCAATGCCACTCTCTCACTTCATCCCAGCTTACCCTTCCCCCTCCCCGTGTCCTCAAGTCCATTCTCTACGTCTGCATCTTTATTCCTGTCCTGCCCCTAGGTTCTTCAGAACAAATTTTTTTTTAGATTCCATATACATGTGTTAGCATACGGTATTTGTTTTTCTCTTTCTGACTTACTTCACTCTGTATGACAGACTCTAGGTCCATCCACCTCACTACAAATAACTCAGTTTCATTTCTTTTTATGTCTGAGTAATATTCCATTGTATATATGTGCCATACCTTCTTTATCCATTCATCTGTCGGTGGACACTTAGGTTGCTTCCATGTCCTGGCTATTGTAAATAGAGCTGCAATGAACATTGTGGTACATGACTCTCTTTGAATTATGGTTTTCTCTGGGTATATGCCCAGTAGTGGGATTGCTGGGTCGTATGGTAGTTCTACTTTTAGTTTTTTAAGGACCCTCCATACTGTTCTCCATAGTGGCTGTATCAATTTACATTCCCGCCAACAGTGCAAGACGGTTCCCTTTTCTCCACACCCTCTCCAGCATTTATTGTTTGTAGACTTTTTGATGATGGCCATTCTGACTGGTGTGAGGTGATACCTCATTGTAGTTTTGATTTGCATTTCTCTAATGGTTAGGGATGTTGAGCTTCCTTTCATGTGTTTGTTGGCAATCTGTATATCTTCTTTGGAGAAATGTCTATTTAGGTCTTCTGCCCATTTTTCAATTGGGTTGTTTTCTTTTTTTGATATTGAGCTGCATGAGCTGCTTGTAAATTTTGGAGATTAATCCTTTGTCAGTTGTTTCGTTTGCAAATATTTTCTCCCATTCTGAGGGTTGCCTTTTCATCTTGTTTATGGTTTCCTTTGCTGTGCAAAAGCTTTGAAGTTTCACTAGGCCCCATTTGTTTATTTTTGTTTTTATTTCCATTTCTCTAGGAGGTGGGTCAAAAAAGATCTTGCTGTGATTTATGTCATAGAGTGTTCTGCCTATGTTTTCCTCTAAGAGTTCTATAGTGTCTGGCCTTACATTTAGGTCTTTAACCCATTTTGAGTTTATTTTTGTGTATGGTGTTAAGGACTGTTCTAATTTCATTCTTTTATGTGTAGTTGTCCAGTTTTCCCAGCACCACTTATTGAAGAGGCTGTCTTTTCTCTATTGTATATTCTTGCCTCCTTTATCAAAGATAAGGTGGCCATATGTGCGTGAGTCATTGAGAGCTAATGACTGACAGTGACATCACAAATGCGGTTGGTTACAGGAGCGGGATGGGCAGACGGAGGTTGTGGCTGTGTGGCTCTCTGTGCTCTGCAGGTGAAGGCAGCTGAGCACACTGGACAGCTTCATTCATTCGACTGTAGGCTTCTGGAGGGCAGCCCGTTCCGTGGCCAGCACCACTTCACTTGGCTTCCTGCTCTGTACTTCAGAAGCACTCAGTAAATGGGGATCTAACTGAATTGGTTAACAGTAAGGAAATCACTTTCTGTTTGCAAAGTAGATTGAGGCCAGAGGTATTTCTTAACAGGGTTTTAAAACTGCCACTGAAAACAAGATTATATTTTATTCCAATTACACTGAAATGAGTTCTGGTATATTTCCCTATTGAAAATATCCAGAAGAGTTCAGTTCAGTGAGTGACATTTTTCCCAGTCTAAGACATCCTTTGGATATTTTGGAGGCAGAGAGAAGGGGAGGGTGAATGAGATGGGACGGATGGGAGAAAAGTGAAACCCAAACTAGAAAATAAACGTGTACATTCACCTGGGGTTTCTATAGAGGGAAGAAATACAGCCAGCATGTCAGTGTTTCCTGGGCTTTAGTCACCCTCCTGATTTTTGCCATCCCCTTTGTATCAGTCAGGGTTCTCCAATGGAACCAACAGAAACAGAACCAACATACACGGAAGAAGATATTTATTTTAAGGAACTGTCTCGTGCAGTTGTAGAGAAAGCAAGTCCAAAATCTGTAGTGTGCTGAAAACTCAGGTGGGATTTCTGTTTCAGGCTTGAGACAGAATTTCTTTTCTGAGAAACTTCAGTTTTTGCTCTTAAGACTTTTAAGGGTTAGGATGAGGCCATGCAGATCATCAAGCTGAATCTCCTCTACTTACAGTAGCTGATTGAAAATGTCAATCACATCTACAAAATACCTTCACAGCAACATCTAGACTAGTGCTTGACCAAATAACTGGGCACCATAGACTAGCCAAGTTGACACATAAAATTAACCATCATGCCTTTTTACCCCCTGTACTATCATTCATTTATTCAGTAGATATTTACTGACTGCTCCTATAAGTGCCAAGCAATTTTCTCAGGTCTTGGGAAGTAGTGGATAAGACAAAGTCCCTGCCCTCCTGGAGCGACACTCTAGTGGGACACTTGGGGGAGGAACCAGTTGGATAACAAGAGAGAGGATCAAAAGTTCTGATCTGGCCATTTGAAGACTGAGATGCCTTTAAACATCCATGTATAGGCTGTCCTGTAGTAAGGTCCAGGATTTAAAAAAAAAAAAAAAAGGAAATGTGAATTACTTTAAATTTGTCACTCATTATAATGACATAGGATGAGTGTAATATTAAGAAAAACATACAAAATAACCAAGTTAGTGTGCTGGTTAGATTTTTCCTAAATACATGAAAAGCAATATATACCACTGTTTCGTTTTCTTCATAATGCTACTCAATTTTTGAAAACAAATTTTATGGGGAAAGAGGGTACTGCCTGTTTCCTCTATAAGAATGTATAAGCGCCAACTCAAGAACCGTATCTCTTTTGTTCACTGTTATCTTCCCAAGACTGTTGCGTTCTCAGAAGTTAAAAGCAAGATATTGTAATTGAGAACCTCTGTACTGCAGGAAAGAAAGAGAGGGTTCACCAGCCAGAAGCTGTCTCTCCCCATCTCAGGTCTTTATGCAGTGAAATCCCAGGTGCGCCCTCATATGTGAGCCCGTCCAAGATTTGCCTGTGGTCAGGAGAATCTTCAGGAGGGACCTTCAGGAGGAAGATGAGAGAAAGACTCAGCAGGCAGTGAGAAGATAGATCCCATGGTCACAATTGAAAGCATTTCAAAAAGTCTGTTAGAAAGAGAACTAACAACCTGAGTTTGAAAAAGGTCACAGTATTTGTCCAGTAAAACATTTAGAACCAGTAGGAGATGGGAGCAGTCACAGGGTTTGTACAGGAGAGTGTACAAGATTAAGGAGCTTTATTAACTGAGATCCCTGAAATTCTAAAACGTGGGACATGACGTCCTATTGCTTGTGGAGGGGCTGATTCCTTCATCAGTGTCGGGAACAGTGCTTGACACAGAGTAGGCACTCAATAAACACTTACTAAATAAATGAGTGAGGGAATGAATGAACTGTTAACGTTTTAACATTTATCCATTCTACACCTAAAATTACCTCTTGTAACCCATGAATATAACTGTCTAATAGGAAGTGGGGAGAGGATGAAAGATTAGCAAGACCTTGGGGCTGCAGATCTAAAGCCACGTTCTCTGCTTCCCTTTATTAGACATCTTGCATGTTGATCATCTATCTGAAGGGGAAGAGAAAGCATTATTTATTGGCCCTCCTGAAGCCTTAATAATAATTATATTCATTTTTCTCTAAATTTAGGTTGAGTGATGCTCTAAACTTAAAACAAAGAGAATCCGTGGTGTTGGTTTGAGGATTACGTGGTCATATAATTAAGTCATTACCCCCCAATATTAGACAGACTTACCTCCCCAATCACCAGAACCCTGAACAACTGCAGGCTTTACCCACCAAGGCAGTGGGTTTAACATGCACGGTCCTAAATGGATTGCACCTTCTCTGGTGGCAGATCAGAGGGAGAGAAGAGTCCAGGAGGCTCAGAGCCACGTATGCCCTCCTTCCAAATGTGCCCATAATGGGCTTCCCTGGTGGCGCAGTGGTTGAGAATCCGCCTGCCAATGCAGGGGACACGGGTTCCAGCCCTGATCTGGGAAGATCCCACATGCCGCGGAGCAGCTGGGCCCATGAGCCACAACTACTGAGCCTGCGCATCTGGAGCCTGTGCTCTGCAACAAGAGAGGCCGCGACAGTCAGAGGCCCGCGCACCGCGATGAAGAGTGGCCCCCGCTTGCTGCAACTAGAGAAAGCCCTCGCACAGAAACGAAGACCCAACACAGCCATAAATAAATAAATAAATAAATAAATAAAAATTAAAAAAAATATGTCCATAAGACACTATGGTCAGTGGCGAGCAGTGAAAGAGCCTGAAGTGTTCCTCCCGGAGCTTGTCTCCCGGGGACTGGAGTGGCAGGTCTCTTCCTCTACGGCAGCATGAGGGGTGGGGAATGATTATCTCACTGAACAGTTATTCCAAAATCAGCAACGCTTTAGGAAATCTGTTAGGCTGTGTCTGCCCTAGAAATCCAGTGTGTCAACACTTTCATTTGCCTCACTTCCTTGTGTTTCAAGATTTGAAAATCTTCGATGTCTGGATCATGCCCAACTCAGATGTCAATATTTCCTTGTTCAATGAGGCAGCGTCACCACTGCAGGTGCTGAAGCAATGCCCAGCATGGCTCCTTGCTGCTTCTGACGACACGAAGACGCACTGGCCACTTTCCCCGTGGATATTATTTTGGGAAAGCTGTGCTGACTGTGGATATCAGGATCCCCTGGGTGTCCTTATATGGCTGAGGCAAAGGGAAAGCTACTCTTCTCCTAAGGGCAGGGGTTAAGGAGAAGCCAACCAGAAACTTGCTGGTGTCAGCAGTGACGTGGTTACTATACCCCCACCCCACCAGGCAGCAAAATCTTGGAGGGTGGAGGACGAAATTTCATACCTCTGAAGAAATGCTCGTGCACACCATCACACACAGAAAATCACACACACATGCACACGCACACACACACCCTGTAACACCAGCTTTTAGGAAAGGTCCTAGACTATGTAGGAGAGAGAATGGAGATGGGCAATAACAGTTGTACAACATTCCTAATTTTTCCAAATAAAGAACACGGTAGTGTTGATTTAACTATACAGTAATGAAATCAGCTTTCATGGGTAGCTGCAGAAAGGGAGTCATTATTTTATATGTCAAACCACTTAAAGCTATGATTTCTAGTTGATGACAGAATAGTTAGAGGGATTTGCACAAACTAATAAACCTCATGCTATTTATAAGTACCTCTGAGCCTGCACCAAGGTTAACCAAAATATCTTAATAAAATGTACCTTGTTTGTCATGACTTCTGCTTAATGAGGAGCATCTCTGTGCTTCATTGGCTAATTCTAAATTCTAGCAACTTGTTTACTTAAGAGGGATTTCATAATAATGTAACTTAATGATGCATACAGCACAGATCAAGTGATTCTGTTTTACAAGTATTTTCTTCTGCCTGGAATATTCTCCATAAGCAAAATCTGCCAAAAATTAGAAACAAGCCCTTGAGATTACCTAGCGAAAACCTTTCATTTATGGATGATGAAACTGAGTTAATAACAAAACCAGGATGAGAACGCAGATTTCAACTCCCAATCCTGTGTTCTATCCTCTACCCATCCTTTAAGATTCAGTACAAGCCCCAGCTCCTCATGAAGCCTTCCATGAACCCTAATGATTTCTCACTTTCATGCACCCCTAATCATGGTCTATACTGTATCATTTAGCATTTGGTTAAAAGTCTTGTCACTTTCAATATTATGTCATATTCTTGTATCTCTAAGGAGATTATTATCTCAAGGACAAAATCCATGTTTAAGGATTCTCTTGACCATTCCACAGTACCTAGCAAATCACGTGCATCACCTAATCTTCTAACTTACTTGTCCCCTCTCTAATGAATCCAGGACTTTGCTCCTTGTCACTTCAACCCTACTGTCCTCTTTAGTAACATAAACTTGCATATGCATGACTTTTTTAACCATAGATTTACACTATAGTATACATATACATATATATATATATATATATATGTATATATATATACACACACACACACACACACACACACACACATCCTTGACAACTAGCACTGTAGCTGGCTCATAGTAAGCAGTCAATAAAGGTTTGGAGAGAGAGAAAATTCTTGAGGTCGCTATGATCAGGGAAGGTGCACAGGTCCACAGAGGAAGTAAAATTTAAATTGAGCCTTGAAGAAAACATATTGATTAACGTGCAAAGAGGAAAAAAATGATACTTGAGACAAAGAGTATCCTATGTTTGAATTCCAAATTGGGTACTTATTATTTGTTAAATCTTAGGCAATTTACTTAACCTGTCTGAGCCTCGGTTTCCCCATCTGCTGAACTAGGATAATATTATAGATTTCATAGTGTCTGAAAAATAACTGATAAATTACGCAGTAGGATTCGATAAAGAGTAGTTACTAACAACAGTGACAAAAATTAATAATAACTCCTTGAATAAAGAAACCAGTAGATGTCCCGAATGAGGGCACAGTGGGTAGCCTAGTTAGACTACAGCAAAATGCTTCACAGAGGGAAATGATGATAGGTGAGAATGGAGAGACAGAGGCCAGATTCAGTCACCATTTCTTTCTCCAACCAACTTGAAGCTTAAAGCTATCAACTGCGTCACTAAATTCACTGCAGGATGTGATGATGGCCGAGGACTGTGAAGTGTTTCATTCTTAGTAAAAAGCACATGGGCAGGGCTTCCCTGGTGGCGCAGTGGTTGAGAATCTGCCTGCCAATGCAGGCGACACGGGTTCGAGCCCTGGTCTGGGAAGATCCCACATGCCGCGGAGCAACTGGGCCCGTGAGCCACAACTACTGAGCCTGCGCGTCTGGAGCCTGTGCTCCGCAACAAGAGAGGCCGCGATAGTGAGAGGCCCACGCACCGCGATGAAGAGTGGCCCCCGCTTGCCGCAACTAGAGAAAGCCCTCGCACAGAAACAAAGACCCAACACAGCCAAAAATAAATAATAAATAAATTTTTTTAAAAAAGCACATGGGCATTGAATCAGACAAGACATGGGTTGTAATCTCAGGTCTGGCACTTACTGGGGCATAAACTGGAGGTGGTTTGTTGTTGTAAGTATTAAACAAGTAATATATGTGAAGCATCTACCATAATGCTAGGCAGATGGTGGACACTCAATAAATCTTAGTTATCTCATCTGCAATGTGTACCACCATCACATCTCACCCTTTGTACTTTTCTTTCTCTCATTTGTCTTTGCCTCTTCCCAAGCCTTTCTCTAGCTCTTTCTTTGTCACCAGGTTCTTTGCTTGCCTACCCAAACCTAGGGCTTTCAACAAGTGTTTACTGAGATCAAGGTCATTAGAAAGCATTTAAAAGCACGGACTGTAAGTCGGGCACTGTGCTAATAACTCTAAATTTAAACACAGCTGCCTGTATTGTCCTTGGAAGTACTTCAAATTCATTTGTATGAATGAGCCATGTCCCCTCCAGGTAAATCAGTTTGCAAAGGAGATCAGCTTGAAGTTAAAGCCACATCGTAGGCCAAAGGTACTCACGATTCCTACAGTTCCAAAAGTGTTTATCTGGGCATAGCATAGAGAAAAACCAGGAAACGTGGGCTAGGTATCACTGGAATGGTAGGAAGCAACAGTGAACAACAGTGGAGACACAAAAGTCAAAGTATAGCCAGGCATGTCCTTTCAACCCATGCATCCATCCCACTTCTGGCAATTTAGCCAGAGGAAATAACTATGGATATGCACAGAGACTTAGCTAAAAGGTTTTCTTTGCAGGCTTGTTTATTTAATAGTATAAAAGTAAAGCAAGCCTTAACACCTAAAAATAGATTGATTCAATTATGGTTTATCCATATAATCTATGAACACACGCTGTCACAGAGGAATATTTATTAATGTGGAAAGATGACCAGGCTATACTATTAACTGACAAAAGCAGATTGCAAAGCAAAATATACTAGGTGAGCCTGTGTTTTTAAGTATATATGAATTAAAAAAAGACTGGAAGTTTAGCAATATATTAAAAATAATCGACACTGAAGGTGAAATTATGAATTTTTACTTTTTATTTTTTGTTTCCTGACTGCTTATAGTTTTGAATGTTTCCATATATCACTTTGTAACAAGAAAAAATGTCATGTATATAAACATATATATGCTATTTTTTCAAATACCTATGGCATTTTTGTTACAAAATATATGTATATATGTAATGTATTTATATGGCTTCGATAAATGGTAGTTTTTAAAAACAAAAATTACATATTTTATATATAATATATAAAATTATATATTCTACACACACACGTACACACACATACTGTTTTGTGAGTGGAGATAAATGATAGATGGATGGATGGATTAGATTAGCTAAATGGCAGATGGATGGTAAATTAGATGATGGATTAGATCATAGATAAACAGTAGATTAGACGGATTGATAGATGATGGATTCGATACATAGATGATAGATAGATAGATGATAGATAGGCAGGTAGATAGATAGATGTCCAGGAGGCGCACAGAGCCAGATGTCTAGCAAGACGGTGTGTACGGAGCACCACGCAGTATCAACAGTTACAGGTTAACCAAAACGCGCGAACGTCCGGGCAGCTGTGCCTGAGCCCGTCTTTTCTCCGCCAGGTGGACGCCCACGGCAACATTCTCCTCAGCACCCTGGAGATCAGGAACGAGACGAGCGGCTCGGAAGTGCTCACGGGCGGGAGCGACCCCAAGGCCACCATGTACTCGTACGACAGCGCCAGCATCCAGTACCGCAAGCCGCTGAGCAGCCGCGAGGCGTACGGGCGCGCGCTGGACCGGCACGGCGCCCACAGCAAGGGGCGCCTCCGCAGGCGCGCCTCGCAGCTCAAGGTCAAAATCCCCGACTTGACTGATGTGAATTCCATAGACAAGTGGTCCCGAATGTTCTTCCCCATCACCTTTTCTCTTTTTAACGTCGTTTATTGGCTTTACTATGTACACTAAGTTCGGTCCCCGTGGTTCCTAAACGACTACTTTCCTCTTCTCTTAGTTTTTAATCCCACAGGTCCCCAGCAGCGGTACTGCTGTGCTTTTTGAGGTAAGAGATTCAGTCATCCAATTGGTTTTAGGTCTTGCATATCAATTTTATTACTGCACCATGTTTACTTCAAAAACAACAACAACAAAAAAACTCTATTTTTTTTCCAGTCTACTGTGGTCCAGGTTATTGGCTCTTTCAGAGCTCTGTTAATTGCCATGTTTACAAACAAATACACACAACGAGAGAAATTAGATAGGCAGATCTTTAGCAGTTCTAGCCGCCCTGGATTTGATTATTTTTTAAGTGAAAATGAAAAGAGGACCCAGCTCTCTGTGCGCATGGCTTCCTGGTCAACTGTAACAATCTCATGCTGCCAAAAAACAACACAATTTCCAGGATCTCAGAAGACAAAACAAAGCCATTGATAAGTTACAGATTTCCAGGAAGAAGGGAGAACAAAAAGGAGCCTAGAAGAGGAAGGAAGACTCCCCTCCACCCTCAAGCTGCCCCAGGTCCACTGTAGGAGGGGGTCCCAGCTCCACGGAGGAAGAGGGAGAGACTGGCAAGTGCTGCCCCAGGTTGTGCAAACCCAATCTGCCATCTTCACCTCAGCTTTAAACTGGATATTCTGAAAAATGCTTCTTTCTCAGACTTCCAGGCAGATTTAAAATTAACATTAGAGTCCAACCTGGTAGCCACTGGGAACATTTTTCTTTTCTTGTTAAGTATAAGGAGTTTGGGGGGCAGTGACCATTTTTAAGCTATTTCAGATGAGCAGCCCTGAACTTATTACTTCCTTAGCCTGGAATCACTTGACGCTGTGTCATGAAGCCATGGCATCACATTGCCCTCGTTCCTCCTTTAGAGAGATTGAGAGAAAGGGGGCAGGGGCAGGTGGGCTTTGAAGAAGAGGGTGGTAAGAAATTTTTCCTTGGGAAAAATATTGTCCTTTCCATGAGGAAGGCGAGATTTATGTGCTGTGAAAAGGGTGCCTGGGCAGTTACCTGAACTGCCAAATCTTTAATCAAATAGTATATATTTCTTAGCCTTCCAGAGAGCAGTATCTAATGGTGACAAGGCAGCTGCACACTGCTAGTTCCTCGGCTAGCATGTTATGCCTCTGCTCTCTGAGCTCTGCATTCCAACACATGAAACGAATGCTTCAGGAAATGCACATATACCCCTTTTGGTATCATGCTCCTTCAACGCCAGATTTCTACTTTAAAGAAAACCTTCAAAACAGCAAAACCACAGAATAACAACAACATCACTGAGCCGTCAAACATTTACAACAGCTCTGAAAGTACAGCCCTTGTCTACAGTCGTTACTGCTTCTGCCTCATCTCTGCTCATGGATTACTTCGCTCGTCACAGAAGGGGCATCCCTCAAGAGCCCAGCACACAATTCTAACCATATCCAACCAACTAGAGTTGAGATTCATCTCATTTGATGTCATTAAAGCCTCGTTATTTTTGTGTTTGTGTTCAGCCTGAGCATATAAGAATTCTATGTGTTCATTTTCAAGACTGAGTGAAACCCAAAGTTGGCCAAACAGTCATGAAGGCGATTTGGGACCTCATCTATGGATGTGATATAAGAGTTGAGGTAATAATAGGGATGATTGCCTCTGTTTGACCATCTGGCTTTCTCCCTAAGGTTGTGATGAGGGCCCATGTTTACAACAGCATCAGCTGCTAGAGATTATAAACTTAATTGAAAAGAGGAAGCTGAATTTCTACAGATAAACCCAAGGAGAGTTATGAGGTGTTCTTTTAGAAAGCAAGAGGAAAAGAGAACCCCCAAATAAATACATGGTTATGCTATAGCTAATGTATGTTAGTAAGAATATAAAAACCCTGCTTTAACTGGAAAAATTATCTCAGTGGTTTTATGAGAAATGAATCGGGCATTGGGACCAAATTTCATTTAAGTTTTCAGTTGTATCATCACAGTTTCCTGGTCAAGAAAATCTCCAGCCTCTGGGGATGAAGCAATCCATTTTGAAACTCTGTTTAGTTAGTTCTTTGGCAGGGTGAGATGCTTTTCCATCGTGACGTGACCAAATAGAGTAGAACATGGCCATACCAATGATTGTAAGGTCAGTATTCCCAGTGACTACCCAGGAACCACTGTGTAGCCATTTATTTTGAACACAGGAAGTGAGGCTTTTGGCTGATACCTAACAAGAATTAATCATTCTGATGTCAAAACTCTTTTAAAAGTTTTTAAGGATGAAATGCTAAATCAGAAACAAAGTGTCTGCTGATCTGTGTTCCATAACAAAACAATTTCTCTTTATTTACCTGTTTAGATCATTCTTCTTGGAGAAGATTGAGTAATTTATAGTTTTATTACTATTATCTTGCCTTAAAAGTCTAAAGAATTTGATGCTTGTAGTTTTAGATGTAAAGCATCTCTGAGAGAAAAAGAACATTTTGAATTCTTATCTTCTATCCTTTGTAAAATGTAAAACTAGTAAGTCTGAATCTACCATCAGGCACGAAATGGTGTCACTGTAGGCCCTCCTGGATGTAGACAGTCACAGCTAGCATTATACAAATCGTGTTACATAGCTCCGCTTTTAGAGGCAATGGCAGCCAGAAAAATGGAAAAGCTGCCATATTTCTAATTAATAACCTCTGGCCTCACTTCCTTCTTCTGGACACCTCCTAGCCAAATCCTCCCCAATCTCTTTCCAGGCTGAACAGTACACAGAAAAAAATCCTTCCTTCTCTGCCTCTCTACCTTGTCTTGCCCAAATTGATGACATAAAACATAAAAATTGCTAGACATTCTTAAGTGCCCTCAAACTGGTCCCCATTCCTGAAAGATTCAGATCGCTACATTTTAGAGGGATTACTGTTTAACCATTTTGGGGTTGTTTTCTTTTAGCCATGGAAATAGCCATAATCTCCTGTATTAACAAAGTGGCAGCAGAGGCTGAAAACTGCACGGACGCACTCTCTTATGCCACAGTCATGTCCAGGGGACCCCATGTTCATAGTTCATAAACTGTGAAATAAACTGAGTCTTAGACTTAACCTGTATAGACCCAGCAGAAATCCCATCATTCATTTGACAATGATGACTTCACACTCATTCCAACCAGTCATGTTTCTTGACATAAAATATCAGGGGTGACATGTGCATTACACTCACCAGCTTTGTGAGGCCAAGACCCAGGGAAAGACATATTTTTGGCTTGAATTATCCAGGATTGTTGCCCCCATCCTCTCCATTGCCAAATAGAAACAGCAGACTCGTTGGTAATTCTGCTGACTAAAGTGTTTTCACATATACCATCTTTATTGTCCATTACAATCAATGAAGGATCTTGAAAATGCAAAGAGAAAATGTGGTGCAGAGAATAAAGTTTGGTTTATGGATCCAAGGATAGGCTTTCCTTAAAAAGCATTATGTACAATACACAGAAATGTTGACCAAATTCCATCTTTCTAAAATCAATGACTGCTTTATAAATATTCATTTCAGAAAGAGCTCAATCAAAATTTGCCAAGCGAAACAAACAAACAAACAAAAGATCTATTTATAATGTTAGAAGGAAAAGATCTCCAAGATTTCTTATATGGACAATTTTGAATAGTATTTTACAAAGGGTGATGTGCCACATGTTTTTTTTTTTTTCCCCTAAACAAATATAATCAAATATTTATCCCAGGAGGGAGGGTAAAGGAATGTGCAAGCATTTGTTCATGTTGGTTCATCAGCAGTTACTGGGATGAGGAGGACAGAAAAACAAACAAAAATATCTGTTGCTTGAAAGCAAACAGTCTACACAGAGGTCAAGTTGTTAATGGAATGTAGAATATTATGTAAACTTCCTTGTAAATTCTGTACATAGTTCATGGAACTGTTCCCTGTGGCGTGGTGGTCCTCAGCTTTTGGGTGGATGTTTGAAAAATATGAGCATTGTAAATAATGTAAGCTTACAAGGCACTCGCTTTTATTCATGAAGTGAAATGACTAGTGATTTGGGCCCAAACCAGAATCTTTTTTAGCTCTTGCTCTTTCTCTGACATTGTGTGTGTACAGTTGTGTAATTCTGCCAGGTGTCTGTGATCACTGCCTCATGCCTCAACCCCACTGAAAGGGACTGGAGCTACCAAGAAGTCTGCACACCCGTGGGGCTCAGGAACAGCACACCAGCAGAGACAGGAATCTTAACGAGCTGCTCCTGGAACTGTGCCATGAAAAGTTTGATGTGTTTTTATCAGTCACTTGTGGCTACTCATATATTCAGATACCAAATTATCCATGCTGTTGAGGGGGTCAAGAATAGAAGACATGATCAAAATCCACAGGGAATCCAAAGCTTCATTTGCACCAATAGCTTTAGCTTGTACCTTCTTTCCTTCCACAAGTTTTCCCAGAACTTCTAATAAGAATAGAAATGGATGGATGGTTGATCAGGGTAAATAGTCAAGTGCGCAAACGATGGGAAGGAGAAAAGGAGGAGATAGCCAATGACATTGATAACACCAACTGGCTGATTCATGCCTGAAAGATCCAGAGGTGACCATGTCACCGTTTCTGAAAGGTAAAAAGAAGTATTGGTATAGGGGCTTCCCTGGTGGCGCAGTGGTTGAGAATCCGCCTGCCAATGCAGGGGACACGGGTTCGAGCCCTGGTCTGGGAAGATCCCACATGCCGCGGAGCAACTAGGCCCGTGAGCCACAACTACTGAGCCTGCACATCTGGAGCCTGTGCTCCGCAACAAGAGAGGCCACGATAGTGAGAGGCCCGCGCACCGCGATGAAGAGTGGCCCCCGCTTGCCACAACTAGAGAAAGCCCTCGCACAGAAACGAAGACCCAACACAGCCATAAATAAATAAATAAATAAATAAATAAATATTAAAAAAAAAAAAAGGGCAGAAGTATTGGTATAAATGGACTGGGTATTAAGACAAGTATTTTTCAACTGGGGGCCTGGGATATGTTTGGTATGTGCTAGTTAAACTTAAAAGAGAATCTGGCAATTAAATGTTCTCAAATATATTTCTCCCAAGTCCTGGTATTCTTGAAAAAGTCTTCAGAACGGTGGGATATTATGCCATAAGATGTGTTTCCATGCAGACTGGCAGTCTCAGAGAGGGTGATGGTATCCACAGAAATTCAGAAATTCCAAGCAAATAGGGAAATAGATTGGTTTCTTAGCAACATTTGAGAGTGATCAATGTCTTTCTTGCAGGTAAGAACTTAGCAAGGCAAGGCTTTTATTGCCAGCATTTTAAGTGCCAGGAGCGTGCAGGGAGCCATCACTGTAAGACATTTTGGCTCCAAAATGTGCCAACTAGGGTCCACAATCAATTGAATAAGAAAAAAGCCCTGTTGGAACTGATCAAGTCAATTTCTAGGTCCAGAACACATTGTGCTTTTGCTTAAATCTTGCTTTTTCCAGATAACTGAAATCAACTAAGCTGACAGAAAACTCCACTGTTAGAGGCTGCAATTTCACAAACATTTGAAAGGAAATCCTTTTCAATAGAAGAACTGCAAACCAGAAAATACTAAGTTCCTGGAAGGATAAGCATAGTTTTGAGTTTGTTTTTATTTCTCCAAAGCAAGAATTTCCTTATTCAAACTGAAGAGATCTAACAGTTGTTTGTTTTGTTTCGTTTTTCCTATTTCAAAAAGTCCTTGGTACATCAAGGGACTGGCAACCATTCCTGATTGGCCCCTAGATACTTTGTCCACCCTGGAGCAATCGGCACTCATCACCAAGGCTTCAGTAAGAATTCGGTGTGGGAAAAGGAGGTATCTTTCTGAACCAGTTGGCAAAGAAAACCATTCTCATACCTGCATTTTCTCTACTGAAGACAACAGAAAAATAAATCAATAAAAATTATTTCATAAAAGAGAGGCTAAATAACATTATGCATTTGCCTTAAGTACACAGGGTCAGAGATTCACTAACTTAAAACAGCCCCAGTTAGAAGCCAAAGGATAAATAAGAGCGATCAGTATTGCTGTCTGGTTCCTACTTCTCCCTGGGTTTCCTTCTGAAGAAAAACAGGGAAGGGGGAACATTTTCCAATATAATTTTTTATAGGTGAAAACTATTCAAATACGATATGTTTATGCATTTTGCAAGTTTGGCAATGTAAAATAGATTACCTCTTTTGTGTTCATTCCTTCCTGGCACCATACATCATCCTGACTCATGCCTTAACCCAATGAAATCAATTCATTTACTTTTCCTTTCTCATTTCTAAACCTCATAAGCTGTCTTGCCCATGAATAGCAGAAAGCTTAAGCTTCTTTGGACTTATACTGCATATCTTCAATTGAGTCCACAAAAACAGTGAATTTTAATAATTTCCCTAAATTCCTACTCCTATTGCCTTTAACAGAACTTTAGAGGTAGCTACTGTATAATCACAGGAGCCTCTTCTGAACTGCCTTGGGTTATTTTTCTTTTCTGCTTTTCTGTCCCTTATATACAGAATACACATGTTTACCTAAACCTTCTCCCTCCCAGTCTAATTCAAAATGAAATGGAAATAAAAATCATAAGCTCAAACCTAAGAAAATTACATTATCTACACTAAAGTTTGATGATAAGACCATCTCCTTACATTATAGTTGTAATGTGGTGAATTCACACTGTATCAATCCTTTTTCGTCAAACTCGTTTGTGCACTTCTTCAGTCTTAATTGTATACCATTTAAAAATCTATTATTATTCCTTCCAGAATGGCTAATCGTTTACACAGCACACCATTAGTTACAGACTGTCCTCTAGGAACTTGACCTGCTTCATCCTTTCTGTATCTGATTCCTATTACAGATTTCCACTTCTATGCATTACCCTACCTACTCCTCCTTAACCTTCTAGCAGACATTAAATATAGTTAGTAATTGGACAGGTCATAAGGCAAACTGTCTAAATTGCCCCTATAAAATATGTGGAACATCTTTTTCCTCCAGACAACATTTCTATATTTAGAGAACAGAAAGTTCTCTATACATATACCAAGCAATGTGCAGCTTAACCTTAAAAAGTTAACTATAAATGAGCTGCGTGGTGGGGAGAAGGAAATTATAGTGAACAGCAGACACCTTGGAATTAAGATTTTGTGACCTGGGCTTTATGCTGTCACTATCACAGCCCAGTTGTGTGACTACGGACATTCCACCAGATGACCTCCAAGTTCCCTTCCAGTACTAAATTTCAAAGGGAATTTTAGAGAGGTTCACTTGTGTAGGAGATTACCAGAAAGATACAGGAGTCCCACGGCCTCTGTTAACACAGCCCCACAAATGTAGTAATATTCCTTGTTGCATGTCTTTGGGAGTAAGCCATCTGGTGTAAAGTGAACTGAATTTAAAACTTGTTCACAGTCCTCTAAAAATATATAGAGAACATAGAGTTAAATTTTCAGGCAAGTGGCAAAAAAAAAATTTTTATGATTTTAGTAATGGTCTACACTACAATATTTCCCTTTAAAAGCACTGGAGAGTCTCAGATAACATAATCATCGTGGTCTCTATTTTCAGATATCTGAAAGATGTTGATCCCTTAGACCATTCTCTCTAACTCAGTCAGGAATGGCCATGGAATGCCCGTCCTGAGTGGAAAAGCCAACTTCTAAGCAGCATCTGAGCAGAAATGCTATCGCAGTGCCTTTGCATATTCCTTCCCATCCTAGACGCCACCACTGTCCTGTGTCCTGTAAGGGGAACAGCAGGTATGATTGAGCTCTCAGGCAAGAGGCAGCCACCAATCGACTGGAAAAGATTCCAGGTCTGTTATCCACTCTCTCTGTCCCCGCTTCTCCCACCTCCTCCTATCCCCCACTTAAATCATTAAATCTGTCAAATGTTTTAGGCACAGCTATGGCGAAACTGAAAGTTTACTTATTAAATTGCAATCAGCATTTCTAGCTATTCACATTTTTAAAGATGCATCCTAGTGTCTGAACAAGATCCCTAATGAGATTCCTGCACACAGATGTTCATAACTTTTTTTTCCTTTTTTAAAAGATACCTTCCATCTCTAAACTTTCATGATTCTCCTGAGAACCCCTAACCATTCAAAACTGTTAGGAGAGTGCCTGGAAATTCCTCCCTTCCACCATAGGCCAGTCTATGAATGAGATGGTCTCTTTTTCTGTAGAGTTAACCTAATACTCTGCCCCTCGACCTCACATACCCCACAAAACCTTCCTATGTGCAGATGTATTCATCACTCCTCTTAAAGTAGTGAGCTAATAGTTTTCTCTTTCTGGTTTCCCACACTTTTTTCCTAGAGATGGTTTCGTATTTAATTTCATCTTTTTCAAAACAGAGGAAGCATTCCTAAGTCTTCAAATTTTCACCAAGTTGAGATTAGTACTTACTAACATGTATATCAATTAGGATTCATTTAAGTGCAAGTAACAAAAGATACAACTAAAAGTAACTTTAACCATCAAAATGTTATCTCATATAACAGTAAGTTAGAAGTAGCTAGCGTAGTTACTGGGTTAATTATTTCAATAGCACAATGATGGCATTCAGGACTCAGGTCCCTTCCCTAACCAGTTCTTAACTCTGTATGTTATCAGCAGCCATTATGGTTGCAAAGTGGCTACACTTATGCACTCATATCAAGTGGAAGAAATAAGGGAAAGCCCTGCCTTGGATTTCTTTTTAAGAGCAAGGACATCTTTCCCAAAAAACTCCCTCAACAGTCTTCTCTGTTGTCCCATTGGCCAGGGTTGGATAACACATCCATTCCTGAACCAGCCTCTGATAAGAGGAATGGAATTACCATGATTGGCTCACAACATTAACCCCAAGCTGCCCAGTGTCTGGGAAAAAAGGAGGTGGGGTGGGGAATATGTTAACAAAAAGAGGGAAGAATGGCTTTTGGGTAGCTATCCAACGATGACTGTCACACATTGGTCTAAGGCATCAAAAAACACTTTCCCACACATTATTTCCTGGTTTGACCTTCACTACAATGCTGTGAAGTTAAGATGATAATACCAGTATCTAGAAATAGAGGCTCAAATAGGTTAAATGATTTACCCAAGATCTGATAACTAGTCAGTGATGGAGTTAGTATTCAATCTCAGTTTTTCTTGGCTCCAAAGGCAAAGCTTTTTCCACTCTACTACACTGCCTGGATTTAATCTTTTTACCCTGATGATCCAGGTTGTGGGTAGTTCAAAGATGAGTGGAGAGTAGGAGAAAAGAGAGTGATTTCCTCTCCCAATATCTCGATGCTGTGCCCAGTAAACACTCTTGCTCTTTTTTGTAATCCTTCTCCATCCTTCCTCCATCCTCCACACAAAAGTCTTTCATTACTCTCTTGAGGGAAAGTGTAGAAGGAGTAGCTTGTACAACATCTAAATAGCCTGAGGTGTGCCCCAGTTTGCCTGAGATAGTGCCAGTGTGTAATTATCAATAGATAATTTCACTCTCAAAATTGTCCATTTAGATAATGAGTTATATAGTCACGCTAATTATGAGGTCTCATGATTCCCATACCTGGAGGATAGGGGAAATATTAGCAAGCTAATATTAACACCTTGGAGAAAATATCTTGGCTCCCTATGAATCTTTTATTCATGACTGACCTCAGTCTTCTCCATCACTCGTGCTCACTTCATTTCTCATTGTTCCCCTCACTCAGCTTCAAGCAAGCTAATCCTCACACTTTCCCTACCCTTCCACTGCAGCGGCCACCTATCATCCCAAAATGTTCTCGTTGCTGTGCTTGAATTTTTACATTTTATCTCCAGCTCAGTCACCTCCTAACTCCTCCCTAATGGAGTATGAATCCGGCCAACATCAGCCAAAAAGCCATCATGAGCAAACTTCCCTCATTCTGTTCACTATCTCTCTCCCCTTCACCCTCAATTCTTGTGGCCATTTTGTCCAAAGATAGTTACTTCATTTGTGTATTTTCCAGTAGTTTTGCAAATAGATGCTCTGCCTCCCTAAATAAAGCGGAAGGTCTTTAAGGGTAAATGCCCCATTTTCTAATTCTTTTGCATTGCCCAAAGCATCTATTATTCTGTCCATTGTAGACAGTCTGTACATGCTGATTGAATAACCTACGTTGCTAAATGTAGCAATAGAGAATGTCCATAATGGACATTACTTTCAGAATTATGGATAATACCTTGTGAGGCAGGTGTTGCCGCTACCCTCCCCCAAGTTATTTTAGTCCCATAGAGCTTATGCCTGCAACCTCTAAGTGGATTTTTTTTAATGCAGCTAGAGTTACAACTGAACCCAGGTTAGGGTCTGTGCCGAGTGATCACTGAGATTTTTTCCATTGTTTATGACTACACAAACTGAATCCTAACACCACCATTCTAGAGTCTGCCAGTCTAGCAGACTTGGACTTTCCATGCTAATTACTACTGCTTTTCCTCTATGGAAGAAGGGACTGTTTTATTTAAAGTTTCATTTTTCCCTCGTTTACCCAAGTTTGCCTTGTTAAAAGCCTTTGGATCTAGATTCTACTGGGCATTTACTCTTGAAGCTGGGACTACACTGCATAATTGGAACACTCCAATGTGAATTCTAAGAGAATCCTCCTGCAGAGTATGGCACACCAAATTTCATTTCTGCCCAGAAGTAAACAGAAGGTTTAGAACTATCTAAGGGGGATGGGCAGTTCTTGACATTCACCACTGTCCCTCAAGACTGCATAAAACAGATGTACAGAGAAATACCTTTTATGCCCCTCTCCTTTCAGTTGCTAACTTCCCTGTTCTCCTGTCATGTATAGTATTTACTTATTTGCATAAAAGATATCATTTGCAAGCCTTACCTCAGGGTGGCAACCAGCCACCCCAGTTTTACTAGATAACATATTTTTCTACTTGATATTTCCCCAAATACATTGAATTGCAGTGTATCTGCTTTTTCTTTTTTTAAGCGAATCAATTTCATGTTAATCTGTTTCCTACATCTTTTTGAAATACTCACTGGATAAAGCTTGAACTATTTTCTATTTTGCAACAATGCCACTGAGACATCTGGGGGGAAGCCCCTTGATTATTCTAACTCACTGCAGTGTTGTGGAAAACAGAACCATATACACAAGTGATATTTCATATTCAGAACACCCACGACTCTTCTAAGTATGGAATACTCCTGATTAGATATGCATATATTCATTGACTGTGTTGCTCAACTCCTTATTTTAGAGAGGGCCAATAACCCTCCTGTTAAAAACTACCATGTGGCATTATTACAAAGTCAAGGTTGCATGAGGGTTTTAGAAATTCCAAATGGTATAAATGTTTACAAGGACCAAACTTTTTTTTTGACATCTTTAAACAAGCTTTTTATTTTTGAACACTAGGCAGCATTTTGTGCCATTGTAATGGGAACCTAATGGCTAATGTGAAATAATGTTGTCGTGTCATTTAAAAGGTTAATGGAAGTGTAAAGAGGAAACTTTAATACTGCATAAATACAAATAAAACTGTCTTTGAGAGAAACTCATCTGGGTTAGGGTGGCTTGCTTGAAAAATTCTCTTGGCTGTCCATCATCTCTGAATAATTATTTCACTCCTCTGTCTTTACCCAAGGAGACTCAACTTGAGGCAAAGATCTTTATACAGTGATTCAGGAGGTTTGGGAAAGCAGGACTCATTAGGCTAAAGATTGGGAATATTACTATCCTGCCAGCAATGGAACACCTCTTTGGCTACCACCTCACCTAAAACTTGATTGAATCCAAAAATTAGCTGAACTTTCCAAACCAGTCTCCTGCTATTTTAATTCACAGCACCCTGTACTACATAACTGGATCTTTCAAAAGCAGGTGCTACATGTATACAGAAAGAAATTCATACCTTCCGTTGCCTCTCAAAATCCGTTATGCTAAATTCACCAAATATGTCAGAAGATGTTAAGTGTTTTGTTCCTTGTGTTTTTTAATCTCCACTAATCATTTTGCTGAATTGTCTATTACCCTCCTACTAAACGTGAATTAGCTAATTCATATCCTGAATGGTATTACACAGCTCTTGTAAATAAAATACCCCTTTTCCCCTCTTTTTCAGCAGGCAGAACTCCTTTAATTACAAAGGTACATAAATTACAATATATTAATGTTCTTTTGCTCTTTTGACATAAGCATTTGCTTTCTTACATAAGCAGATAATACTTTTGTATACCTACCAGACCACTAAAAAGCTCAAGGGCAAGAATGAGTATTTCCAGAAACCTACAGAAATTTTAATGAAATGAGACAGGTTTAACCAATGCCAAGAAAGAAAAGGTAGACTCCTTACTTTTGTAATCCAACTTTCTACTTTGTATCAGTATATACTGTATTTTCTGATTGAAACTGCTGTTCTCTCTAATGAAACTTGTGCTTTTCTGTAGTTGCTTTTTACATTTGAAATCAAAATTTCATACAGTATGCTTGACTTGTACCCTTTCTGTTAGGAATTTGATTAAATATCCTAACCGTTTCATTAATTCCTTTTTACATGCTTAAAGTATCTGACGTTAGGCCTTTGCTATCTCAAAAATGATCTGTGGACAAAATCCATGAAGCCTGGAGACTGTGATTTATACACATGAAAGAAGAAATAGATTTCCCGTTTAGCAGTGAATCAGTGACTAAGAAGCTGTTCAGTGTCTTCTGATTACTGACCCTTTTACCCGTCATGGCCTTTTTTCTACTCATCATTCATTGAGTAATCATGTATTCTTGTAAAATGCAAAATCAACTTACATGCAACCAGGTATGGACACAAGAAATGCTTGTGCTCTCGATTTCAGGACTCACAGTCTCATACCCTAGCACTCACGGGACTGTAGTTTACTCAATATTTTGTTAATAGAGTGGCTTTGCTATGAAATAAGTTGCTGTTTTCTTTGCTTTGGTACTACAAGATTTTAAATGTTGCAGCAAATGAAAGAAAGAAAACACGTTTCAAGGCTGGTGTCAAAAACCATCAGCTATACTTACAAAAGCCGTTGTGCAGCTTCTGAAATGTAGTTTATTGCTGTAAATACGTACAATTTATGTTAGCCTGTTTATTCCTAAAACACAAATAAAACTTTTTTTATTAAAAATGCCTACATATAAAAAGCTTACTTTGTACTATGTTTAAAAACATGCAAGATTTCAGGCATATCTTTTTATAATCCTTAAAAATGTTTAGAATTCTGAATCTTTCATTTGGGAGCTTTTATTATAAAATTTAATAACAAAACAAAATCCCTTTATTTGGAAGAAATTCCTTGCAGTATTATCCAACAATTGGGAGAAAAATGCCAGCACTCTTCCAGGAGCTTATTTCTGTACCACTTTGATTTTTTTTTTTTTATATTCTTTAAGATAACATGCCTTACAAACATTTGAACATATGGAGTGTTTATATATTAGGGAATAAAAATAGAAGAAATGAAGTTTCCTTGTATTCAAAAATGATGCCTAAAACGGACTTTAATAGCATCCATTTGTGAGGTGCATTATGTCATATTTCTTTTAAAAATCTCCACTGTAAATATGAATAGTAGAGTTGGCCTATTTGTCAGTCTTTCCTAATTTGAAGACTTCCAAACTCTGAACTCGTTCTCTCCCTTCACAAATAATATGTTGACAATAAAATAATGAACAGACAAAAGGTGTGAAGCTCATTTATCCGTTAATTGGTGATTAGTAGAATAGCTTTTCAATAGAGTCTAAATTCCAGCCTAGAGATGGGCTTTAACATTCATCCAGCAATGTAACTGGGAATCTGCACTTTATCATCAGAGCCCTGGCCTGCAGAGCTGCCAGGGGTTTAGACACCCTACACTTGGCTACTCTTTCCAGAAGACTATGTTATACAATGGGAAAAAGAAATGGCCATCCAGTTTTATTTAAATTAGAAAGTAACAAATATATACATAGCATTTTTAGGATTTGCTATAGGGATTGTAAATAAGAAGAAGCTAACATAAGGTAGGTGTTTGTGTATCTGTATTGTCACTAGTACCACCCAAGAATATGAGAAATTGGAACCCTTGTGCACTTTTGGTGGGAATGTAAAATTATGTCATGGCTATGGAAAACAGTATGGAGATTTCTCAAAAAATTAAAAATAGAACTACCATGTGATTCAGCAATCCCACTTCAAGGTATTTATCATAAATAATTGGAAACAGGCTCTCGAAGAGATATTTGCACTCCTGTGCTCACTGAAGCATTAGTCACAATAACCAAGAGGTGAAAACAACTTAAATGTCCATTGACAGATTAATGGATTTTAAAAAAATGTGGTATATACATGTAATGGAATATTATTCAGCCTTTAAGAAAAAAGAAGGAAATCCTGAGGACATTATGGTAAGCATATGGAATATGGTAGCTATAGAAGGACAAAGGCTGCATGATTCCATTTATGAAGTATCGAAAGTAGTCAAATTCTTGAAGCAGAAAGCAGAATGGGGATTGTCAGGGACTGGAGGAGGGGGAAATAGGGAGTTGCTGTTCATGGACAGAGTTTCAATGCTGCACAACAATGTATATACATTGTTAACAATACTGTACTGCAGACAAACATTTAAGAGAGTAGATTTCATGTTATGTTTTTTGCCACAATTTTTAAAAAAGAAAGAAATGCAAAGTGGTACAGCCACTTTGAAAAAGTTTGACAGTTTCTTAAAACATTAAACATAGTTGTGCAAAACTGGGGCTTCCCTGGTGGCGCAGTGGTTGAGAATCCACCTGCCAATGCAGGGGACACAGATTTGAGCCCTGGTCCGGGAAGATCCCACATGCCGCGGAGCAGCTAAGCCCATGCGCCACAACTACTGAGCCTGTGCTCTAGCCTGTGAGCCACAACTACTGAGCCTGCGTGCCACAACTACTGAAGCCCGTGCACCTAGAGCCCGTGCTCTGCAGCAAGAGAAGCCTCCGCAGTGAGAAGCCCGCGCACCACAACAAAGAGTAGCCGCCACTCTCCACAACCAGAGAAAGTCCACACGAAGCAACGAACACCCAACACAGCCAAAAATAAATAAATAAAATAAACAAATTTATTAAAAAAAAAAAAAAACACACAGTTGTGCAAAACGACCCAACAATCACATTCCTAGGTACTATTCAGTTAGTTTCAAAACTTATGTCCACATAAAAACCTGCCTGTGCATGGTTACAACAGCTTTATTCATAACTGCCCCCAAAATGAAAAGAACCAACTTCCTTCAACAGGTGAATATAAACGGTGGTACACCTATACAATGAAATACTACTCAGAGAGAAACCAGAAATGAGTTACTAAGGCAAAAAGACCTGGAAGAAAAGCATACTGATAAGTGAAAGAAGCCAGTCTGAAAAGATTACACACTATATGATCCAATTACACGACATTCCAGAAAAGGCAAAACTATAATGACATTAAGAAAAATCACTAGTTGTCTGGGGTTCAGAGGAAGATGGAGAGGGATGATTAAGTAAAGCATAGGGGATTTTTAGGGTGTTGAACTATTCTGTGGAGTCAGTACATGTGTTAGTTCACAATACCCGGAGTTTCCCAAGTGTAATCTGAAACCAGCCCCCATCCATGCAGGGCAAGGATCTCTTGCCCTGCGAGAGGTGAACCACTCCAGATTAGTAGGTAGTGGTTTTAACAAGCAAGGCAACTTCCAAGACTTGCCTTGGGCGGCCACCAAGACAAGTAGATCTCTGCACCAACCCACCCAAGTCTTAAAAGTTTACATAGAAGCCTTAACTGGATTCAGTCACATATACAGTCCAGAGAGTCTCAATACCACATTATCACCTCCGGGCAGGATCCTTGGGGCAGCTGTGGGAGTGGAAAAAACAAGTGGAATGCACATTCCAAGGACGGGGGAGGGGGCAAGGAGCCTCCTATTGCCAGGGTCCAGCTCACGGGTCAACAGCTGGTCACATCCTCTCGATGACCTCCCCCAAACAACATGACATGAGGCATTTGTCAAAACTCAGCTGTTCAACACAAAGAATACACCTTAATGTATGCAAATTTAAATTTAAGAAGTTGGGGGATCCCAGCAAGGAAGACAGATTATGGCAAAAAAACTCACTGTATTACAAATGTATTAAACAACCTCATGAAGGGAGTGGGGAGAAGAGGTACTGACCCAAGTAACTTGGAAATGAGTGGAGTCTGTGAGACTAAAGGCAAAAGGAATAAATCCTTCCCGGAAAAAAAAAAAAAAAAATTCCCCTCCCCCACAGGGGTACAGATTAACAATTTGGACTGCTATATATATTCTGGAATTGAACAATTAAGTAAATGGATGGTGAATGGTGGGATTCAGGTTTCTCACTGCTGGAATGTGAATTCACAGATAAGGGAGGGTGGCAGGCTAGAATGATCCCTGTGTAATGAAGCAGAGTTGGAGACATCAGGAGGAACTCACGTGCAGCTTAATATACAGATGATTATATAAAGAAGTATTTATAGATATGTGTATATACAAAGGTTAGTTTACATGCATGGATTTCTTTGTTCGGTCAGCTGAGAGGGCCCAAAAAAACAACAATGAGCACGCCCAGCTTGGTTTCTAATGCCATTCTTCAATAAACTGAACCAGGGCTTCTTGGAGAACTGGTTGATTCTAGGACTGGGAAGGAAATTGACAAGATGAGCGTGGAGCATCTTGTATTGCCAGAAAGTTAAGGAGATAATATAAAATAAATAAATAAAATCCACCTCCACTGACAGGGGTATGTCAAAAGGACAAAGGAGCCCAGTGAAGAGCTCCAAATGGCCAAAGCTGAAACAATTTAAGTAATAAAATAAGTAATACTGGATTATAACCCAAAGTATAAAATAAATATCCATGAGTCCATACTATATAAATGATTAATTAATAAATAGAAGAGACAAATCTATGTGGAAGAATTCCAAAGGATTTATGTAAATATTCGGACCTCAAGGAGGGGGAGCCTAACTCCTTAAGTTTGGGTTGTACGTAGTGGCTTCCTTCCAAAGAGGACAGTATGGAAGAAGGAGAAATAAAGAATAACTTTACAGTGAAAAAACTTGACAAACACTACCTCCGCCAGGTGATCAAGGTCAATGTCAAGTCATAAATACTGTTAAGAGTCTGTACCCTTGAAATGATGTGATGTAAATGGCACTTTACCTCTGTGATCTTCCTGCCCAAAACCCACAAGCCCAGTGTACACAGGAGACAAATATTAAATTCCAATAGAGGGGCATCCTACAAAATATCTCACCCATATTCCTCACACTATCAAGGTCATCAAAAACAAGTATGGGAAATTATCACAGCAAGAGAAGCCTAAGGAGACATGACAAATATGAAATGGAATACTGGAAGAGAAAAAGGACATTAGGTAAAAACTTAGGAAATCTAAATAAACTATGGAATTTAGTTAATAATAATATATTGATATTAGTTCATCAATTATAACAAATGTTCCATACTAATATGTTAATAACAGTGGAAACTGGATGTGGGGTATATGAGATCTCTTTGTACAATCTGCTTGATTTTTCTGTGTATCCAAAACTGTTCTAAAAAAATGAACTATTTACAAAAAAAAAGAAAAAGAAAAAAAAAAAGATAAGCCACAGATTAGGAGAGAATATTTAAATACTTTCAAGGCATATATGTGATAAAGACTTGTATCCAGGCTATATAAAGAATTCCCAAAACTCGGAAGTAAGAAAACAATCCAATTTAAAAATGGGAAACTGATCTGGACACTTCACCAAAGAAGATATACAGACAGCAAATAAGCACATGAAAAGATACTCAACATCATTAGGGAAATGAATATTATTAAAACAACAATGATATATCACAACACACCTAAGAACAGCTGAAATTAGAAAGACTGACCATACCAAGTGTTAGCAAGGAGGTGGAGGTGGAACTCCCATAGACTGTGGTATGGAATGTAAAATGGTAAAAATCACTTTGGAATACAGTTTGGCAGTTTCTTGAAAAGATAAACATACACCTACCACATGATCCAGCCATTTCACTCCTAAGTATTTACTTCCAAAAGAAAGCATATGTCCATACAAAGACACATACAAGAACGTTCATAGCATTCTGTGTATTGTCACAGCCAAAAACTGTTAACAACCAAAACATCCATTAACAGGTGAACAGATAAACAAATGATGGTGGAATTCTACAACAGAATACTTCTCGACAGTAAAAAGGAATGAACCACTGATATATGCAGTATCATGGATGAACTTAAAATAATACTGAAAGAAGCCAGATCACACAAAAAAAGAACATACTGTATGATCCCATTTATATTAAACTCTGGAAAATGGGAACGAATCTCTAACAGCAGGAAGCAGATCAGTGGTTGTCTGGGGGGAAAGGGCGCAGGAGTAAGGATTACGAAGGAGTAGGATGACACTTTCAGGAGTGACTGGTTTTTCACCACCTTGAGGTGACGCTTTCATGGGTGTGCAGATGTCAAAACTGATCAGACTGCCCACTTTAAATATGTGCAGTTTATATCAGTCAGATTTCAATAAAGCGTTTACATATGGTAATATAGATAATGTAGTGAGAGAAGGACTAAGTAGAGTAAGGTTTTTCCCTTCTCAAAGGAAGGACTTTGTGGAGGGTTGAAATTCTGAAGGACCCTATATCAGTATTATTGAAAGTGCTCGCCTACAAACTGTTACTGGTCCACAACGACATACGGAATTTGCACAAGAAGGTAAAACAACTACCTCCCAAAGCACGCTGGTTAGTTCAGCTGATTTTTTTTTTTTCCTGGCCAAAATTTCTCAGTGAAGAAAGCAGTATATTGATGAACATTCTGGCACAAGCTCCACATGTAATCACCAAGCTGTAACAAACAGTTCATAGAGTGGCATTAGCCTACAGACACGTTTTGAGTAGCACCATCTAGACTGCGCTCACTTTTATTAATCTCGCTAAGCCTACCCTCACCTGTATGATGAGAATAAGAGGGAATGCTCTGGACACCTCGAATAATAATCTGATGCTCTAATGAGTTATAAATCTTGCAAAAATCAGGCACCAATGATGTGTTATTGAGTTATGTAGAAAGTCATCTGAAATACAGCAATATATAAAAATAAAATATTTTTTATTTGCTCAAAATGCTTGTTTTTAAAGGTAACTGAAATTAAAAATGGTCTGTTTTCCAATGAAGTTGTTAACATCCAAAACTTCATTAAGAATTTATAACAAATTAAGAGTTTACAACAAATGTGGTCTATATACAGACTTAGCTGACATTTTGATAGTAATGTATACTCTATGCAATGACATGTATTCTTTTTATCAGAGCATACTCTCCTGATCAGACACAGAAATACAGAAGTTACAGTGTTATTTTCATTTTTATCTATGTTCTAATATGAGATTTTAGTTTCTAGAATTCAAAACTCAAAATCGTTCACACAGATTTAGTGTTTTTTCATGTCTGGAGCACTTAGAAATTTTACATTTTATAAACTTTCCTTTGAAATATGAGAAAAACATGGAATCTCCTGAGTTACAGATGTAGCTTATACATTCTTTAAAAGTTATTTTTTAAAAATATCACAAATTAACCATATATATCCATAATAAACATCCTTGCTATTCACATAGTTCTTTAAGCAATATTCAAGTATATTTGTGCTTGTAAGTTTACATTACTTTAGAGCCTACTTTTAGCTTTCAATAAAACTGTATATCTATAAAGGTTTCTCAAATATTTAATAAATGAAGCAAAACAGTCATTATGAAAATATAAACTGCTATTATAGCCTTTTCATCTTTCATGTTTTTATGCATTTCTTGTCAACCATATAATTTCCTGTTCTTTAGGGAAGTTGATAAATTGTTGTCTTTGTAATCTCAACACTGCTGCTTTCTCAGCGGGCCATAAGAGTATACTGCAGGTTTTCTAACACATAGTATTCACTCTGCCATATCACTTGTAGCAGTGGAATCCGATAATGTTGGTATTCATCATTTCCAGTTATTTCAACTGCAGGACCACCTTAAAACACAAAGGGAGGGAAGGGCGGGAATCAGGTTATACCAGAATGATGCCAGTATCTGCTGAATGAGATGTTTTGAAATCTCTGAAGAAGGGGCTGGAGAACTGACAACAAGTACAATGCACAGAAGGCACAGGTCTGCCAGGATCCATGGTTCAGACTCATCTAACATTTACACCGGGCCCTGTCACACACCCCTTCAGACTTGTAGCCCCATCCAAAGGCAAGCCAGGCTACCAGTTTGTTACTGGGCATGTGGACCAGTCATCAAGGCACCATGATGGCCGAGCGACTGCAGAGTATGGAGGGAAGATGAAGTATACCAGAGTTTCAAAAAGATCGAGCCAAGAAGATGGGTTAGTGGCAAGAGAGGCTGGTAAGAATGATTGACTTTAATCCTTGAGACACGATCACTAGAGACGACGCTCGGCAACAAGGAAAGGAACATACGCAACGTAGGGAATTATTTTTATGTCTTCCTCACGGCAGCAGTTTCTACTGTCTAAATACTATTTTTCACATTAGTTAAACACTCGGAATTGTTACTGTTACTTAGCCGTTCCTTTGTAAATGTAAAGCTTTTGGTCCTTCATTAGCTCTATTTTGTCTCAAGCTGATTTTTGTCATAATAACTACAAACCATATTTTGTCTCCTGTACTTAAAGCGATTTTCTACCATTTGTCCAGTTAAATAAGACAATCTTTTCTTCAAGATCATTAACTATTTTTAATCATTAAATGTCTTCAGAATCAACTAATTTCACAACTCCAAGTTAAAAAAAATTTTTTTACCATTAATGAGCACTGCAGCAAAATAAATCTGGCTGTTAATTCTTTAAAAAACATAACTACTTGATAAATTATGTTCTATTAATGTAAATTAAATTTATAATTAATGTAATATCTAAAACTAGAGAAGAACATATCAACAAAGTATCTTCTGTGCTTGACATAAAATATCAGGAACAAAAGAAATATTAAACATAAATGATTAGTTTTTCTTATATTGCTCTAATGGTATCAATCAGAACTTAAATATTTTGAACCATACAAAAAAATTAAAACACATACCTTATTAGCTGCTTCCAAGGAATTTATTAGATTCTGCAGCTCTTCTTTACTCATTTCAACAGAATACGGCTTGACTTCACCATTTTCTTTTACATCTAGATGAAGGTTTAAAAGTGGCATTTGTAGTGTAGCAATCTTGTCACTAGAAAGTGCAAGCTGTTTAAAATGAGAAAAATACTAATTAATAAGTAGTATTAAAAAGGAATATATTAAATATGCATCAGAGCTTACGAACAACACGTTAAAGAAAAAAGAGTACTCCTGTTTGCTATGAAGTACAGGGAAATGTGAAAGGAATAAAAGAAATTAAACCCATGCCAAACCAGCATATATCTGAAGAACAGAAAAAGAAAAGAAAGTAGTTTAGGGAAAAAAGACAACCAGTCAGGATTTTATGGTAGGAGTAGAAATCTAGAGCAGCGTTATGGCTGGGAAGTACTGAATGGGTCCAATGCATCAAGAAACAGAGAATTTTAAAGAAGTGTAAGATAACAAGAGGATGAAAGTCCGTGTACAAAGATAAAACTAAAAACACTGGTAACTCTCAGAAATTAGATGCTTAAATAATGAGCAGCTAACTCTCTACTAAACTATTGAAAATTGTTATCAAGATACCATCTTTGATCAAAGCCACTCAACAAAAACATTTGACACTTTTACCTCTTCTACCTTCTGTCTAGAGAAAATGGAAGAACCAACTGTTTACGATACTAAAGCTTTTTGAAACAAGCATCATAGCTTCACTGGCAGATGGCAAAGAGAAACTCAGTTTTCCTGAAATCTGAGCCAGTAACCCCACAATAACTGAATTTTGGAGTGCTACCACTTGCAAAAATTTACTTGGGCAATAGTAAAGGACTCCCTCCCTGACAACCAACCTCAAAGGATCTCCCTTGTGGTACATACACTACAGGACCAAACAAACCTTCACGTAGCTCCTCCATCCTCTCTCCAAAATACAGGACACATAATATCTGAGAAAGCATCGCCTTCAGGTTGTCCGCCTCATCAATAATTTTCCTCAATATTTCCAACAAGTGGTTTCTCAGCCTATGCTTGAGTACCAGCTATGAGAAGGAGTGTGCTAACTCAAAAAGAGGTTAAGATAATTTTCAGATACTCATAGTGGTTAAATTATTATTTCTTAGGTTGAATTGAAACCTATCTTATTACAAATCATATACTTTAGCCTTTGTCCTATTCGCCAGAGCCACAGAGCACATACCTATTCCTTCGTCTACATGACTTTTAGTCCTTTAATGACTTAAAGCTTTACTTAATTAAATTTATTATACTTGTAATTTACTATACATGGTTTAGATGTCTGCAGTGCACTTACTGATGCCCAAGTTAACACAAAAGATGTAATTTTAATTATCTTTGATACATTTTTAGGAAAATGTATTCTCAAAAATACAGAAATTTTAGATATATAATCTTACAAAAAATAAATCTATTCAAAAAATGAAATAAAAAGCATAAATACTAATAAATATATTCTCACCTTTAACTGCCAATCAAAATCCTGTAGCTGTGAAGAGGAAATATCAACTATTTCTTCCAACAGAGCCTGCTTGATTTCATCTTTCCTACTTTTTAAGCATTTCATGATAGCTTCTTGATGAGATGAATTCAACTGATCCAACTGCTGAGATATCTATGAAAATAAAAATAGATGGTTAGAAAATAAGTGAAAGGGCCTTTCTGTTTATTTTTTTAATTAATTCTTATTGGAATATGGTTGCTTTACAATGTTGTGTAGCCTCCACTGCACAACAAAATGAATCAGCCATAAACATACAGATATCCCCTCCCTTTTGGACTTCCCTCCCATTTAGGTTACCCCAGTGCATTAGGCAGAATTCCCTGTGCTATACAGTATGTTCCCATCATTTGTCTATTTTATACATAGTATTGATAATATATATGTGTCAATCCCAGTCTCCTAGTTCCTCCTACCCCACCCCTTTCCCCCTTGGTATCCATACATTTGTTCTCTACGTCTCTGTCTCTATTTCTCCTTTGCAAATAAGACCATCTATACTTTTCTAGATTCCACATATATGCGAAATATGATATTCACTTTTCTCTTTCTGACTTACTTCATTCTGTATGACACTCCCTAGGTTCATCCACATCTCTACAGATGACCTAATTTCATTCCTTTTTATGGCAGAGTAATAGTCCACTGTATACACGTACCACATCTTCTTTATCCATTCCTCTTTTGATGGACATTTAGGTTGCTTCCATGTCCTGGCTACTGTAAATAGTTCTGCTATGAACACTGGGGTGCATGTGTTTTTTTGAATTATGGTTTTCTCTGGGTATATGCCCAGTAGTGGGATTGTTTGGTCATATGGTAGTTCTATTTTTAGTTGTTTTAAGGAACCTCCATACTGTTTTCCATAGCAGCTGTATCAATTTACATTCCTACCAACAGTGTATGAGGGTTCCCTTTTCTCTACACCCTCTCCACCATTTATTGTTTGTAGATTTTTTGATGATGGCCATTCTGACCGGTGTGAGGTGATACCTCATGGTAGTTTTGATTTGCATTTCTCTAATAATTAGTGATGCTGAGCATCTTTAGGGCCTTCCTGTTTAAAATGTAAACAACAGTCACACTCTCCTTTCACATACCCTTTAAAATAGTAGTATGAATAAATGAAAAAAAAAAACTTCTATAACCATGAAACAATAAGATGAGGATGCATAACCAATAAACAAGAGGTTTTAACAAATTTTTGCAAAACAGAAAGGAAAAAGGGCTGACCAATGAAGCAGAATAAGACTGAATACACTTGGAAACCACTAAAACTGGTATACCTACATTAATATATCAGAAAACATAGACTTTAAGAAATAGAGCAGGATAGCAAAAGGGTTGTTCAACAGAAATACATAACAATCATAAATTTGTGTGCACCTAATAACACCGCTTCAAAATATATAAAGCACCAAAACTTGGAAGAAAAAGAGAAATGGGTAAATCAACTTTCATAATTAGAGATGTTAACAAACCTCTCAGTAACTGATAGAAAGAGACAAAAAAATCAGTAAAAATATAGCATTGAAAAGCATTTTCTGCTTAACCTAACTACACATAGAACACTACACCCTACGATTGCAGAATACATATTATCTTCAAATGTATATGGGACATCCCCGAAAATGAACCATATGCTGAGCCATGTCGCAAATCACAACAGATTTCAAAGGATTGGAACCATACTATTTATATTTTTGAGGCACTGTGTAATTAAATCATAACTGAAAAAAATTCCAAATATCTGAAAATTAAGCAACATGGTAACACAGTACTAAGTGACAAAAGAAATAAATCTTACATAAACACTTTCAGAGAAAAAGGAAAAAAACAAACAAACAAACAAACAACTTCCTAATTCATTCCATGAGACCAGAATAAAACTTTATATTCTGACAAAAACATTATAGGAAAAAAAAATTATGGGCCAATATCACTCAAATATAGATGAAAAAATCCTAAACAAAATATTGGCAAATCAAACCAAAAGATACATTACAGAAAGATAATACATCATGACCAAGTTGAGTTTATTTTGGCAATGTAAGGTTAGTTTAACATTCAAAAATCAATGCAAGGGGCTTCCCTGGTGGTGCAGTGGTTGGGAGTATGCCTGCCAATGCAGGGGACACGGGTTCGAGCCCTGGTCAGGGAGGATCCCACATGCCGCGGAGCGACTGGGCCCGTGAGCCACAATTGCTGAGCCTGCGCGTCTGGAGCCTGTGCTCCGCAACGGGAGAGGCCGCGATAGTGAGAGGCCCGCGCACCGCGATGAAGAGTGGCCCCCGCTTGCCACAACTAGAGAAAGCCCTCGCACAGAAACGAAGACCCAACACAGCCATAAATAAATAAATAAAAATTAAAAAAAAAAAAAATCAATGCAAGGCATCACATTAACAAAATAAAGGTGAAAATAATAAATTCAGGAAAAAAGTATTTGATAAAATTCAATACCTATTAATGATAAAAATTCTCAGCAAAGTAAGAATTGTAGGAAGCTTCTTTAATCTAATCACGGATACCCATAAAATCATACAGCTAACACACTAAATTGTGAAATAGTGAACACATACATTCTCTGTAAGGTCAGGAACAAGGCACTGCTTTTTTTTTTTCCTCAAAACTGTCCTGAAGGTATTAGCCAGTGCAATAAGGGGGGAAAAAAAGAAATAAAAGGTATTAAAATTGAAAAAGAAAATGATTGCATACAAAAAAATCCAAAAAAATTTATAAACCATTATATATAGTAAATAAATTTAGAAAGATTGTTGGACACAGAGTAAGTACATAAAAATCAACATTGTTACCACATACTAGCAATATGCAATTGGAGAGCAAAATTAAAGAACATCAGAAACATCAGTTACTTAGAAATAAATCCAACAAAATATTTGCAAGACCTCTACACTGAGAACTACAAAATATTACAGCGAAACTGAAGCTAATCTAAACAAATGGAAGGTTCTACCATATTCATAGATCAGAAGGCTCAGTACTGTTAAGATGTCAATTCTCTCCAAAATAGTCTAGAGATTCAGTGCAATCCCATGCTATGCACTTAATGTCCCCTCAAAATTCATGTTAAAACTCTGACCTTCAAGGTGATATCGAGAAATGGGGCCTTTGAGAGATAATCAGGTTTAGATGAGGTCATGAAGGTGGGATCCTCATGATGGGATCAGTGCCCTTATAAGAAGCACCAGAGAGTTTGCTCTGTGTCTCCACTCCTACCTCCACAGCCATGTGAGGACACAGCGAGAAGGCAATCATCTGCAGCAAGGAAAAAAGCCCTCACCAGGGACCAGAATCAGCCGTACCTTGATTTTGGACTCCCTAGACTCTAGAACTGCAAGAAATTAATTCCTGTTATTTAAGCTACTCACTCCAAGGTATTTTGTTGTGGCAGCCCAAGCTAATACTCCCCCCATCAAAATTCCAACAGGTTTTTTGGTTAAAACTGACAAGCTGATTTTAACACCTGAAAATACAAAGGATCTAGAGTAACCAAAGCAATCTTGAAGAAACACAAGGTTGAAGCTCTTCTACTACCAGATATCAAAACTTAATGTAATATAGCTTTAATTCTACAATAATTAAGACATTGCAGTATGGGCAAACATAGACAAACAGACTAATGGAGTAGAAAAAGAGTCCAGATAGAGAACCATACATATATGGTCACCTGATTTCCAAGAAAGGCTGCACAGCAATTCTATGCGGCAAGGATGGTCATTTCAATAAATGGTACTAGGTCAAGTGGATATCATATGGAAAAATTTGAATGTGTCCCCTACTTCATACACAAACATTAATTCAAAATGCATCAATGACATAAATGTAAAAGTTAAAACAATCAAGCTTCTACAAGAAAGCATACAAAAATACCTTCATGGCTCTGGCACAAATATTTCTTAAACACAGCATTAATATCACTAACCATCAAAAGAAATACTAACAAATTGGACTTGATTAAAATTCAGAACTTCTATTCACCAAAAGATACTACTATTGAGACTGAAAAGGCAAGCAACATAAAAGATATTTAAAATACATATATCCAAGAACTCATATTCAGAATATCATCGAAATCAAAATGACAAACATACATAACTCCATTTTTTTTTCCAAGTGGGCAACCTACACAAACATGCCCAAATGACTTTTGACAAAGGTACAAAAGCAATTCAACGGAAGGATACCCCATGACCCTGCAATTTCACTTCAAGATGTCTATCCTAGAAAAGCTAGCCCATGTGTGTACAAAAAGACACATACAAAATGTTTGTAGCAGCACTATTCATAATAATGAAAGAGGCAATGACCCAACTATTCATCAGTAGGGGGATAGAAAAATAAGTCCTACTAATTCCTATCACCAAATACTACAAGGGGTTAAAACACATAAACCAGATTTACATTTATGAACATTGGTAAATCTAAAACACAATGTTGCAGAAAAATTACAAATGGATACAAACATTACCATTTACAAGTTACACATTTAAACAGTTCAAATAATTGTATATATTGCTTAAAGACGCAAATATTCACACAAGATAGAATACAAAACACGCACACAACTTCACAAGTGGTCATCTCTAGGGGGAGGGTGATATTTATGTGTATCTGTAATGCCTTGTTTCTAAAACACACACAAACCTGAAATACATAAAATAAAATTTTAACAACTGTTTAATGTGGTAATGGGAATATAGGTGTCAGTTATATAACTTTCAGTTTTCTTCTTTATGATTTAAATGTTTCACAATTTTAAAAAACACAAACAACCAAAAACAAAACTACAAAAATCCAGAACTTCCACTTACAATTATGAGGTTTTTATTGTTATCTATTATACACTCAATAATGATGGCCCTTGTTTTACATAGTGCCCTGAAGACCAACTTAATAAAAAAAAATCTGAACACAAATTTATTATTTATCATAAGGTATATAAATTTGGAATGAAGTTACCTCTTCATCAGATAAATTTTTACCAACTACAGCTTTGAAAAAGTTGGTAATGTCTTCTAGAACATGCATCCATTCTGTTGAATCCCAAACACTGTGATAATCCTGGTAGAGAGGATGAGTTCGGCCACAAATGCCATCAATTATTTTATGAAGAAGCTGGAGAGAAAAAAAAGAGAAATAAATGTAATTATAAGTAAAATTATAAAACAGATTTATCTTCCTTGTAGCACATAAATGGTGTTGGGAGAAGTTCATGTTATCTTCAGGAGCAGCTGAGGTTGAAAAGCAACTAACCTTAACATTATTTTATTAATTAAAAGTTAGAGCTTCACACACACACAAAAAAACAGACTTTCTGTAATTTTGTCCACCTTCAGAAGCTAAAATAATTTTATAGATACACTGTTGTTTCTCCAACGTTCCTGAAAGGAAGATGGTGAATGTAGAAGTTTCTCCTTGGGATTCCGTAGACATCAGATTTATACCATAACCAAAAATCAAGGTATGACTCTTAGATCAAAGTCTTTTAACTGTAGATCTACACACCTCTTCTCTCCGTTTTCCACAACACCCACACTTACTTCTTTTGGTCCACTCCAAAAAAGCCCTCGGTGCCTTTCTTTCTCTTTTTTACATTCCTTTCTCTCTACCTTGCCTTAATGCCAGCAATGGAAACGCTAACACATATATAACTAAACACAGTAATTAAGACTGGATTTTGGAACAAAACCGGCTAGTCTGAATCCTATTTCCACCACATACTAGTTTTGCCAAGTTATTTAAACATTCTGTGCCTGTTTCCTCGTGTGTAAAACGAGGATATCATCTATCCCTATAATGTTGTTGTATGGATTGAAGAATACATGCAGATCACTTGGCACACTCCTGGCATTAAACACTGCTTGCCATTGTTATCCTTCGTCGTCTTATTATTATCATCATCACTATTACTACTACTACTGGTACTATGTTCCATGCCTTTAACATATATTAACTGAGTACCTACTATACCAGCACTATTCTAGGCAAATGATAAATATGGTTTTCCTTCTCAAGGGATATTTGTGTCTTGTAAGAAGCATACTTGAACCCAAACAACTTGGAAATGCATTTAAGCAGCAAGGCTTCCAACTCTTTTCTCCTGGATCATATTCCAGTCCATTTTAAGCAATAACTCCTCTGTAACACCACACATATCGGAACAGAGATGAGCAACCGGTGACCCTACTTCCAAATGATGGCTAAAGCACTATGTGAACAGAATTTTTAGTTATCATAAATTAACCAACATTTTCAACTTGAAATTCATTCAAAATTCTCTACCTATATTTCATCTTATCCCAAACTGTCCCCCATGCTAAAACAAAACTCAGAACTCAAACTGAAAAATAAGAGTGCTATCCTTTTGGAATATATTTTTTTAATTAATTCACAAATACGTAATGAGCACTTCATTCCAGTTACTAAACAAGTTAATGTAAATACAAAGAAAAATAACTATAACTACCATTTATAGAGCCCGAATTATGTACCAAACACTGTGCTGATCTTCACTATAACCCTGTGAAGTAAGCCTTGCTATTATCCTCATTTTACAAATGAGGAAACTGAGGATAAATAAGATAAGGTCCTACATATCAGAGCCTCAGTCCATTAGAGAAAACTAATATATCAATAAATAAATGTAATTTAGGATGATAGGAGTTATAATACAAGTTTACAGAAGGTACAAAACAGCACAGAAGAAGGAGGGGAAAGTATGTCTTAAAGGATGGTAGTTGGCCAAACAGGAGAAGGGCATTTCTAGTCACAAGCAGCTGCATATGCATAGGATAAAAGTGTAAAACCACATGGCGCAATTTGGGAGATGACAGCATACAAAGCTGGAGAGGTGGTGGAGGCCAAATCACCAAGGGCCTCGTATACAGTGCAAAAGAGCTGAGACTTTAATGTGTGTTCAATAGGGAAGCAACCTATTCACATATCTGCATTATGGTTCTATAAATCTGCCAACAGGTCGGGAGATATAAGGAGGGAAAAGGGAAAGAGGTGAGTCCAAAGGCTCCCATCTTCCATTTACCAGCAAGAGGTTGGCGGGGGCGGGGGGGGGGACTGTTACTGTTGAGGACACTCAAATTGGAGGCAGCAGGGAGGTAAAGAAGATGTGAAAAGGGGGACCAAGGATGATACTCAGAATTTCAGGTTGAACGACTCAGAAAGTGGCGGTGTCACAAACCAAAAATGAGGCTATAGCTACAGAAGGAGTAAGTCAGGGAGAAAGACGAGGAGCTCAGCCAAGGATATACTGAATTTGAGATACCTGTGGGTGTATCTAAGCGGCAGCCTGACACTCAGGGAAGAGATTTTTGGATCCAGAGATTCAGGAGTCATCTACATACCTGGCAGTAAAGGTTATGGGCCGTATCTTTGTAGTACGCAGGTAGAATGAAGACAGGAGCAGGAAGCTAATACAAGAGTCAAAGTCAACAGATCTGAGCATCTGTTTCCACTTTGCCACTTATTACAATAGTTTGACAACTTTGGGTAAGTTACCCAAACCCTCTACTGACATTTTAGTTTCCTCATTTGTAAAATCAGAGTAAAGAGTTAAGATGGTTTTTCTTGATCCTGGTAGGATAAGTAAGTTTATTCCCTTCTATCTCCCCACACTATCCCCATTGTACATAGAACAGAGAAGGAAGGAAGGCGGAGATTTGGGACTTATAAAAGCTGCCTACCACATACTCCTCTGTCACATTAGCAGGCTAAGTCCCTGCTCCCAACCTTCATCCATTGTAAATGGAACAGATTTGGGACTTATTCAAAGCTGCATATCATGGACACTGAAAGCCAGGCCACCATAGCCTGGGATCCAGATGTCAGGCCCAATGATAAAACTGAGCTTAGTAAACATTAATTGATTCTTTCCTTCAGCAAACACTGATTAAGAAATCACCTTGGGCCAGACATAACTCTCAAGAACTGGGGATATAAACAAAGTATCTACCCTGAAGGAGTTCCGAATAAAAGAGACCAGTGGCAAGAGGACCAGTTAAGCAGCTGTATTCAAGGAAGACTTAATCAGGCCTCAATTGTTGGGGCACAGAAAAGGTGGGAGTAAACATGTTAACATATTAATTACAATACAAAGTGTTAGCACTCTGAAGTCAGAGGGCAAAGGACCACAGTTCCTAGAGCTCAAGCTGAAACTCAATTTTGCATATATATTGCCTTTTTTTTTTCAGCTGTTGGCAAATTTCCTTAGGGTCATGAGACCTGGGGCACTAAGGGTTTTTTAACTTGAAAGTTCAAGGGAGAAAAAAACACTTCTCAGTCAGATTTTCCTCTTACAGCAACCATTGGGTTTTCTTCCTTTCACACAGGTCACAGTCAAAATTTCTTTATATGTACTTACCGCCTCCACATTCCTCTCACCTTTCACATTAAAAATTTGCATTTGCCAAAAACAATAAACTGCCAGCACCTTTGGTATTAAGGCTAAACACAGAAGCATGGTATACAGAGACTCCTGCTCACCTGTCTAGACTTAGTCTCCCTGTTCTGCTTCTCACTCTGAACTTCAGCCTCTAAAACTAAAGCAGGTCCTGAAATTTCCCTGGGGCTGGCTTTCTTCTTCTACCTTTGTACCTGCTATTCCCTGGCCGGAAACTCTCTCTCTCCCCTCTGCCCAGTCTGGTTCCTACTCCTCCTTCAGGACCCAAGCTAGAAATCTAGGCAGCCGCTCTGGAAAACCTTCCCTTGCCCCTTCAAATCTGGGTTGCTACCTCTCCCACAAACTCCCTACTGGATAACTCAGTTTGGTTTCCTTGTTAGATGACAAGGTCCACCAGGGTACAGGCTGTCTCATTCACCATTTTACCTTATCCCATCAGGGCATTCAGCACATAGTAGACTTCAATGAAAAGTCGTCTGAACAAACGAATAAGGCTGCTTTTTCCAGACTCTCATAAACCAGGTTCCTTCTTAGACTGGAGTTGCCAACGTATATGTCACCTCCTGAGGTAAGGTCCACCTTGGACCACCCTACCTAAAGTAAGTCTCCCAGTTCTGGTAGCATTTTTTTTTTTTTCTCTGTCGCCCTCAAGGGGGTATGGTATGCCTCTCTAGGTCACCAAAGCACCCCAAACACCTGGCACTGTGCCTAGTGCATGGGGAGCGCTGGGGAGCTTCGTGCTGAATGAATGAATGAATGAATGAATGAATCGTATACGAGAGGTTGCAAACCACCCCGTCCAGGTTGTAAGTTTTCAAAGACTACGGGGCGACTCCACCCCCCGGCCCGGGTCACTTGGTCCCGCCGCTCGCGGGAGCGAACAGGTAGTCCCCACTCAGGTGCGGGCGCGGCCCGGCGGGCGTCTGCGTGCAAACCGCCCAGAGAGGCCACTGGAGGCCGGGGCGCAGAAGTGGCGACCCAAGCCTCGGCCTCCGCAACTCTCCACGGGGCGCAGGGGGCGGGCCACCCGAAATCACACCCCCTCCTCCTCCTTTCTCTGGGAAGCGGGCGCGAGCCCCGCAAAGGCGTCCAGGTGGGACCTGCCCCGCACGCCAGGCCGTCCCAGAGCCCGGCCCCGCGCAGCCGCCCCTGGCGCCCTCCTCACCTGCAGGCCCAGCTCGGCAGGAAGCTTCTGTAGCCGCCACAAGGGAACCCCCTCTTCCGGCTCCATCCCTGCGAGTAGTGGGGCTGGGTCACATGACCATTCCTGGCGTCTCCTTTGAGGCCGCGGCTCGCTCACGTGACTCTACCCAGCTGGTCGGGGTGGGCGGGGCGGGCCTGGAGACGCTGGAGCCCTTGTGCGCTTGCGCAGAGATGGAGGCCTCGCTTTCCCGATGAGCAAGGAAAATACTTTCTGCCTGTTGCGACATTGAAACGTTGGCTATACACCCCTATGGTATTACATGGAAGGCATGTTCGCGAATCTCTCAAAGCAGTTGGCAACTTTGTTCAGAGTTTTATTAAACTTTCTCTGCACAGAGTTATGGTTATCTTTCATTTCGCGGATTACAGGTGACTTTGATTCCCTTTTAGTTTTTCTAAATTTTCTATTCAAAGTTTTATTTTTAAATGATTTTATTTAAAATGCTAGATTATGATTCCATCTAGCCCCTTTAATTTTGGCTTGAAAATTAGCCAAATCTTACCTGAACTCATCCCCTTCTTTCAACATCTTGCTAAATGCAAGCAATAACAACCGATATACGCTGATAACAATCTCTTCCAATCGCATTGCCTAGAACTACAGTCTCAGTTGGCGCAGATTCTGCCTTCCAAATTGTCAAAAGCAGTGCATAACATGAATCCCAGCTTTCTGGCCTGCCGCCATACACTAAGCCAACTACATATTTTAGGTTATGTTACAGTACCTTCCACTCATACCAATTTCTGCATTGGTCAGGGTAGGTTGACTAACAAACACCAAAATTTTAGTAGCTTAACATAATATTATTTATTTTTTCATTATATGTATGTCAGTTTAATACAGGTATAGGTGGTTAGGTGGCTCTTTTATTCTCCAAGACCTCAGAGTTCTGTCTGTTCAGTCACTGGGGAAAGAGCATATGAAAGATCATAAAGGAGATTTTTATGTGCCAAATCTAGAAATGGGGAACATCATTTCTACCCGTTTCTGTCAGCCAGAACCCAGTTTCATGGTAGCAACTAACTGTAAGGGAATCTGGAAAATACAGTTTAGCTGTGTGCCCAAGAAGGAAAAGAAACAGTTTGGTAAACACACAGTTTATGTCTACCACAATCATGCTGTTCAAAAGACAACTGAGAATTTCTAATTCGAGGTATATCAACACTGTTAACAATCATTCTCTTTCACATTTTCATGTGGAACAATCATGCTTGATAGCTTATTGTTAAAGTAAAATATTAAACCAGGCTCCGACTAACATCTTGTACCTGCCTCAAATTAGTATTGATTCAGGTTCATATTAAGAGGAGGGGCTGAGAGGTTAATAATTCAATCAACCCCTTTTTGTGTTATTGCCACAATCAGGTTAGATTAAAATCTGTGATTCTAGAAGTTATATCTGAGAGAAATCAAGAGGGTGAAACTGGCTGGTTGGCTTCTTAGGTAAAACTCTGGGCTATACTAATTTAGAATTATTACAAGAAAAGGTCCAGTCTTCAGTTTTGTATGTCCCCAGACTCTATTTTGTCATTTCACTCAAGATATTGACTCACCCTAACTGAACTCTCTTACCAGAATGTTACACAATAGGAATTGCTTCTCCTTAGTGTATTCTCTCTTGAAGAAGAAACTTCCTTTGAGTCTCCTTTTCGTTAAATGCCATACCCTTATAATTGCTTCTTATACACTCTTGACCAAGATTTAGGAAATATTCTGTTCTAGAGGGTTATTCTGGGAATTTCTATCCCCCGTCATTGTGGGTCAAGTCTTACTAGTAAGTTTCAAACGATAACTTTCTTTTGTCCCTAAGTTCTGGGCTCCCTATTTTCACCCACGAAGTGACATTAGCTTCAGTAATTACAATTTCTGACAAATGTTTGAGAAATCCAGAAAAGCTATTAACTCATTATTCAGAGTTGAAGGCATCCGTTAAGAAAAGAAATTGTCTGTAGTTTTCCACATCTGTTTCTCAGTTCAAACCCGCTTTTCAGGTTATCCAACAACTTGAAGTTGACTAATTTGTTCACCTTAATTAGATACGTTGCAATATAGATGTGCTTAGTGAGTTGCTTTGCAATCTACGTAAAATTATTCCTGTTCATAAATTGCTGAGGGCAAAGAGGCTTCAAGTTTAAATGAGTTTAATTACTATCTTATAACCATACAGGAAATATTGAAATGTTACATTGGCATTGGTTCTATTAAATTGAAACACGTTGTGGATAGCTAATTTGTAAAGACTTGGAAGATACTGGGTTTTATTTTGTCTGTATAAACTCAGATTTGGCTGCCTAGGAAATGTCTTTTTTTTTTAACAATTTATTTTTATTTGTTTATTTATTTATTTGGTTGTGCCGGGTTTTAGCTGTGGCATGCGAACTCTTAGTTGTGGCATGCAAGTGGGATCTAGATCCCTGACCAGGGATCAAACCTGGCCTCCCTGTATAGGGAGCTCAGAGTCTTAACCACTAGCCACCAGGGAAGTCCCTAGGAAACATTTCTTATAAGTCAACTGGCTAAATGTCTTTTCATTCTGGTGAATGAACTTAATAAATGGAAGGCCTTTGTCTTTCTTTTTGACCGTTATAGGTAATTAAGAAATGCTTTTAACACTTCCTTATAACATATTTTCTTTATCAAAAAAAAAACCTTGTAGCTAAAGCCATCTGAGTTCTCCGTTACAGTGATCTTTGAAACAGACATTTTGATTTAAAAAGGTTGATAAGGACTGCACATAACAGTTATTCCAGTGTAGCAGTAAAGAATACAGTGTACTAAAAGCTCGAAATTCTTCTGTTAAAGTTAAATACTTGAGTGAACTGCAATTTTGGAACTTAGAGTAATGCATTGTAGTCCACACTCTGTCCTCAGGGGTTTGCAGTCTTAGAATGGCAATATCAAGTGCTCCATTAGTCTTTCTGATGACTGTTCTGTGTCTGCAAGACCTCCCTCTTCTGGGTTGCCACCTCTTTTAATCACTGTACTGAAAGCCTCCACATCTGTGAGCTGTTAGGATTTTAGCCAGTGGTTCTTAATCAAGATAGCTCATTAGAGTCACCCCAGAGAATGTTTGAGTGATTGATTTTTTCACTTTAAATATGCTATACTTTTGTTTTTTAAATAGCTTTGTCATTTACATACCATAAAATCCTGCCATTTAAAGTACAGTTTGGTGGGGTTTACTAAATTTATCCAGTTCTGCAATCATCACCACATTTTAGTGTGAGAACATTACCATGCCCCCCCCCCCCAAAATGTCTCTTGTGCCTGTTTGTAGATAATCATGTGCGGGCTTTCAAAAGAAAATAATAGCCAGACCTCACCCCCCAGACCAATAACATCTGAATCTCTTAGTGGGTGAAATAAGGTACTGGTGGGGTTTTTTGATCCCCCTGGTTTTATTCTATTGTTTACTTCACCTAGAATCTTCTCTCCATCCACCCTCAGCTCTCTCCATGCATATTTAGTAGACCTAGTGAATTCAGACACCTTCCCCAGAGAATTTTAATTGCTGCCTCACCTGTGTTTCCATAACTCTTTTAACGAACTTCTATTAGTCTTTATTGCATTGCATTGCAGCTGTTTGTTTACAGGCTGCTTCTCCCATTGTTCTGAGAGCTCCTGGAAAAGCAGAGGCCATGACACATTCATTTTCATATTCTAGACAGTGTCTGGCATGAAGCAGACTCCCCATAAGTGTCTGTTGAATTCAGAAATAGAAGAGGTGATTCAAAAACAAAAAACTATGAAAAGCTTAGGCAGTGATTCAAGTGAACCTTGACTACAAATTAGAATCAACTGTGGAGAAATCCCTATGACCGGATCACACCCAGACCAATTAAGTCTGAATCTCTAGCCAGGGAACTGCTGGGTTCCCCCAGCAGTATTTTTTTACCTCCCCATGTGATTCTCCTAACGTGTAGCTGAAGTAGAGAACCATGAGGTTAAAGCCTTAAAGGATAGTCCAAAATTGCCTCCTTGACCAAAATAGCTCTGCCCCATTGCCTGAAATATTTAAATTTGCTGTTACTTTACCTAAAGAGAGCTAAGAAACACAGGTGGATTAATAGATATCTGTTTAAAAAATATATAAGCCCCTAGCAGGCCCAAGAAAGAACATTGGGATTCATACAGTATAAATTACTGAAGTCTGATTACTTTCTTCCTGACATCTCACTTGAAGAACCATTATGAAATAGGAGGCTTAACTTGGGTAGAAAATTGAAAGTGTCAAAGCAAAAATTGTGCTGAACAGTGTCAAACAGGCAAGCAAGACTTTCTTCAAGGCTCTCACAATAAGAATGAGAGAGAGAACAGAACTCACCCTCACTGAAACAAAGGGCAGGAGGATTTTTAAGTGGTAGTATGTGAGTGAGAACACATGACATACATATTTGCTAACTGGCTTTACCCAAAGGAGCAGTAAACTTTCTCGTATCTTTGTGACAAGAGGCAGTTTTACAACTTGGAGCAAGGCACCCACCAAAATTAGGCTCCTGCTCTTACACAGAGGCCGAGAGATAGGGGTGCTGTCTCCTTTGATGTTACATCTCAGAGAGATGGCTCACAAGCTCTTGAGAAAGATATTCCTAAACTGTAAAACTGGCAGAGACCTTTTTTTTTTAAAGATTTACATCTCAAAGGGGAGAGAAAGTAATTATAATTACAAGTTTTCTAAAGAAAATGTTCTCTGAAAGTGGAAGTCAGGAGGAAGTTTCTCTAAAATTTAGCCAAGCTGGGAAACTTTAAGGCAGTCTTGGTCAAAAGACAAGTAGATCATTTTGAAACATGAAGAGTGAGAAGTAAGCCCAGAAAGATTGCCCATGAAATGCCTCAACAAAGAGTTTTCAGCAGCAAAGTTTAGCATGAGGGTATTGGATAATTGGGAGAACCAAAAGGAAAAGCTAGAAAAGGAGTTAGGGAATTTTTGGAAACAAAATGTTTTGCAGTTTTCCCCTCCATAGCATGGTTGATATCAAGCAGATGAAAAAGGAAATTCTTCCTTCATCACCTTCTTGCTGAAGGGACTCTCAGGTTTACATTCCACCCTACCTTTCAGCTATGCACGAAAATACCCATAGCTGCAATCACCAACTGGCCTGAAAAGGTCATTCTAGCTGGTTAATTGGTTTACTGGGTGAGGTCCATTCAAATGTAGTGTCTGTCCCCATACTCTCTTATTACATTATTTCCAAGCTCGGTTTAACTATAAGAGGAAGCCATAGGGAAGTTTGCCCTGCACTTGTTCCAACAGTGTGTGTTGCAACTTGTTAGGGAGACTACTTTTGGTTTTATACCCGAATCACTGGAGCTTTGTTTTTGTTTTTTGTAGGTTCTGATTTTTTTCCACCTTCTATCCCCCTGCTTCTCCTTCCTCATGGCTCCCATTACAGATACACACTCTTTTCTGCCTGAGTGTGTCAGTTTTTAACCTTTAGTCAGCTTAACTCAGCATTCCCCAAACTCAGTTCTATGTCTTCAGGTGTATATTTTTTTCTGACAATTTACTATTCTTTTCATTGGCACTTAAAGGTATTTTCTCATTTTAGTTAAAACTAAATTTAGTTAACTAAGAAAAACACTCTATTTTTGTGTTTCTTCCTGGGAAAATTAGATTATTTTTAACATATTTTTGAAACTCAAGGAATTACAATGCAGTAGGGGAGATTTTTTAAAATTTATTTAATGAACCAATTATCACAATGAGGGTTCCATATTGTAGCATTTCATCAATAGAGGAATTATAAATTAAATAACGTATAGTCATATAACAGAATGCTGTATGCACTTAAAAGAAAGGAACTTATTTACTACATCAATGAGAATAGATCTAGATTTTAAAAGTATGTTCAGTTAAAAAAAGATGTGGAACTTGCTGACATACCACATAACTGTCATGTATACTAGTTAAAATACAAAAAAATAGTAGCAGCATATATTATATATGTATCTGTTTAAGAATCTGGAAGGTTACACAACATATACATGTAGCTTCTGGAAATTAGACTTGGAGTAATGTTTAAGGGGACTTTAGTGATAGCTATAAAAAGAAATGAGATTGAAAGCACATAATCCAAAATGGTAGCTGTAATTCTTTCTGAAAAGTAGGATAGTGTACATTTGTTTTATAATCTTTATACTTTTCTAGATCACTTAAATTTACAAAAAGAAAACAAAAATGAAAGCAAAGATTACATGATAGATCTAAGCCAGGAGTTCAGAAGAAGGGAAATGCACCATCTAGCTGACCAGAGACATTCTGGTAAAGGAATAAGTAGGATTTGGAAGATGGATTGAATATCCACAGGCAGAAATGGATGAACACAGCAATCTGGTTGCAAGGAATTATACGAACCAAAAAGGCAGATAATAGAAGGCAATGTCAGTCTATATCCAAAAATTAGTAAATTTTTAAATCAAAATTTGATGCCAGGAATAAACAAATTTCTAGTAGAGTATTATGAGGAATATTCAGGTCCAGAGTGAAGCAGACAGTTTTTATAAGGTAGCCCTTCTGTTAACATTGTGGCTAAATTATAGAGCAGGGCAAGAGGAAACAAGAACTTAGATAATTACAGCGTTGAAGCCAAACTAACATTAGACGGTGTCTAATTCATCTTCCTCTTACAGAAGAAAAAACGGAGGCCCTCAGAAGTTCAAATCACCAGTGGTCCAGCCCAAAACAGACTAACTATAACATCAACATCATTAGAACACAATTCAGTAAGGCTAATCATGTCTTGACTTTCTTTGACGGTAAGAGTTATCCACTTGACTTGCTGGAATGTGAGGAGAATGATGACCAATTGTAGTGTATGCTCTAGAGAGTAAGCTTTAAAAATTTATGGATAAAGCACAGACACTTTCATAAATTCATTTTTGTTAAATTCATTTTATTCTAATCTATTTTTATGCAAAGAAAGATTTTTCTAAAATTCAAAGAGATTTTAACATAGATTAAACAATGTAAATTGAGAGCATATAAAAGGGTAACAGAACTCTGTCTTAGCATTTATAAAAGCTGGTTTAATGGAATGTACACTCACACAATATTTTAAAGAATTCTTATAAAAGCCCTATGCCAATGACAGCAAATGGAGTTTATGTAAACAGTAATACAATAACCTATGGAGGGACCATGTGAAGGATCGCTCAGAACCTAGCAGGCCTGAAGAGCACACTGCACATCGTTAGTGCCTTCTTTTAAGAAAAGAAACATTTAAAAAATCTGATATTGTAATAGGATTCATTACCAGTCTCCTTTGGTAATGAACTTCTCTAGGGCATTTGAAATAAAATTGGACTTATGGAAATTCAATAAACACACTACTTTTTTTTTTTTAACTTTTTGGGTTTATTTATTTATTTATTTATTTATTTTTGGCTGTGTTGGGTTTTCGTTTCTGTGCGAGGGCTTTCTCTAGTTGCGGCAAGTGGGGGCCACTCTTCATCGCAGTGCGTGGGCCTCTCTTGTTGCGGAGCACAGGCTCCAGACGCGCAGGCTCAGTAATTGTGGCTCACGGGCCTAGTTGCTCCACGGCATGTGGGATCGTCCCAGACCAGGGCTCGAACCCGTGTCCCCTGCATTGGCAGGCAGATCTCAACCACTGCGCCACCAGGGAAGCCCAAAACACACCATTTTTAAGAAACATCATTTTGATAGAGAAATATTTGTCTTGCTCTGCACTCACTGTGGGTTCAGTAAATGTCTCCTCGATGACAGATGGTCCGAATTAGTCTGAATGTTAAACATTATACCCTGGGTGGACTTACGCAATAACCATTTTCAGAGGAGTCATCAATGCCAGCATGTGCCAACAGAAGCAGTCTCAGGCACAGCAAGGATGTGAGCCCCTTGGGGGTCTAGCCAGCCTTCTTTTCTGCCTCTCAATTCTGCCTGTCTGATCCATGAAGGCAATTGTTAGGATCCTTTTTAGATTCTTCCCTTCAGGTTTCAACTAATACTTAAGCAGATGCCCTGAACTTCCAATTGGGAGCTTATTAACAACCTTTTGAATGAATTGGAGATAAAATGTGAGCCAGGATACCTTGCCCTTCTGTTTTGGTAGTTTAAATATTTGGTCCCCTTGCATTTCACAAGGCCCTTGTTTTGCATATCTTTTTCGTTAAAGTCTATTTTCTTATTTTTTGCTCACAGGGGCTTTCACAACTGTCTTGGCCAATCTTGGGATCTTGTATTCCAAACTGTAACCTCAGCGTCCAAGATAAAGGAAGACATTGACTTTGTTTTAATTTGTAATGTATATTTACAGTTTAAAAGCCATAATAAAAGGAAGACCCACGTACCGACCTGTGATGGTTAATTTTATGTGTCAACGTGGCCAGGCCACAGTACCTAGATATTTGGTCAAACGTTATTCTAGGTGTTTCTGCCAAGGTTATTTTTTAGATGAGATTAACTTTAGATCAGCTGATTTGAGTAAAGCAAATTAACCTCCATAATGTGGGTGGGCCTCATTCAATCAGTTGAAAGCCTTAATAGAAAAAGACTGGCCTCCCTCAAGAGTGAGAGAGTTCTGGAGGTAGACTGCCTTTGGACTCCAACTGCACCATCCACTCTTCCCTGGGTCTCCAGCCTGCCGACCTACTTTGTAGATTTTGGATTTATCAGCCCCCAAGATCATGTGAGCCAACTCCTTAAAAATCTTTCAATCTCTTTCTTTCTTATTTACTTATATACATCGTATTGGTTCTGTTTCTCCAGAGAATCCTGACTAATATACCACCACTGAGTTTAAGAAACAATAGAACATCCTCAGTACCTTTGAAGTCCACTGTGTGCCCCACCCAACCCCCATACTATTGACTTTCTGTTGTGATTTCTTGGTGATGGAGATACTTGATGAGCAAAATCACTCAAGGAAGAGATTTGGCATTTCATCCAATAGATGGTAGGAAAGACATTCAGCGTGGAAACTTGCACTAGGCTTAATGAAGCACCTAAGTAATGATAATATCACTTTTTGTTTGTTTAAGCTTTTTATTTTTTTTTCATTTTTATTTTATATTGGAGTATCATTGATTAACGATCTTGTGTTAGTTTCAGGTGTACAGCAAAGTGATTCAGTTATAAATATGCAAGCATCTATTCTTTTCAAATTCTTTTCCCATTTAGGTTATTAGAGAGTATTGAGCAGAGTTCCCTGTGCTATACTGTAGGTCCTTGTTGGTTATTTATTTTAAATATAGCAGTGTACATGTGTCGATCCCAAACTCCCAATCTATCCCTCCCCCCACACTTCCCCCCAAAACAAACCATAAGTTCGTTCTCTAAGTCTGTGAGTCTGTTTCTGTTTTGTAAAATAAGTTCATTTGTATCATTTTTTTTTTAGATTCTGCATATAAGTGATGATATATGATATTTGTCTTTCTCTGGATTACTTCACTTAGTATGATAATCTCCACATCCATCCATGTTGCTGCAAATGGCATTATTTCATTCTTTTTAATGGTTGAGTAATATTCCATTGTATGTATATGTACCACATCTTCTTTATCCATTCATCTGTCAATGGACACTTAGGTTGCTTCCATGCCTTGGCTGTTGTAAACAGCTCTGTGATCAGCACTGGGGTGCATGTATCCTTGCGAACCGTGTTTTTCTCCTAATGATAATGTCACTTTTTATCACCATTTAAGTCATATATTATCTGTCAGATGGAAAATCAGCTAGGATTCTGCTAGTCAGCCTGCCCACGTTGGGGCTCTTCCCAAGACCCTCTGACTGTCCCCATTACTCAGAGCAATATTATTCCTGCAGGCCACACAATCTCAATTGTCGGCTGGGGCTCTGCTCCTACTCATTTTTCTTATGACAGGGAAGATATGACTGTGCAGAGACTCTTGAATGCATCATTTCCTTTCCACACCACTGCCACTTCCTTGTTTCAGGCCTTCATTTCATCTCTCTCACACTGCGGCGTCTGCCCTACCCATCACTTTTAGATCAGTTTATTACAGCACAGGTCTGACCACAACCCTCCTTCTTCTTGAAACCTTCTCCGTGGAGTCCTAATTCTCTTTCTCTCCTTCTCTGCTATGCACTGGTCATGTAAAAACTAAAAAAAATGTCTCAAATGTGCCATATACACCAAAGTCTTTGTGTTTTTCCTCTTGTTTGTTGTTTTGTATTTTACCAGAGACCTTTATTTTTCCATGAGGGCATTCCTACTCATAAGACTCATTCCAATGACATCTTATATAAAACTTTTGCTATTTCCCTATCTTTTACACTCCCATAACACCTGAGTCATACCTCCATTATAAACACTTTTATTCTATTAGCACTTTACAAATTGGTATTAAGGTTCTGTGGTGGTATTTAAAGGGAGAGGGTAGAAGATGATTCTAAATGAAAAACATCATGCTCTACTTAGAATCATCCAGCCCTTACAAGGATTGTTTTTTGCTGGGCCAATCAAATGGGCCTGGAATTTTCTTTTAGAATGATTAAGTCTCAAGAGGTTCCCGGGTCTCATTCTAATCAGCTTCTGGTGTGCTGCCCCACTAGTTTGCCAGAGCTGCCTCAGCATGACTGAACCCCAGCTGTGGACACCTCAGAGCCTGATAGGGAAATGGGAAGGAAAAATAAAAGCAGCAGGGGTAGAAAGAAGGGGACACAGCATTGGAGGTACCAAGATGACATTGCCATCAGGAGGAAGTGGTTGGCTGACAACTGGAAATGCACATGTAAAGCTCAGTAGAGGGCAAAAGAAGTCGAAGTCCTCAGCCTAGATACCAAAACTAAACCGATGAAAATGAATGAGATTACCAGGGTAGTCCTTAGAAAGATCACTGACATCTAAGGTAAAGAAAAAAGCAGATGAACCAGACAAGAGTCTTTGTTTTTTTTTTAATTAAAAAGAAAAAAGTTTAAACTTTTTTTTTTTTTTTTTAAAGAAAAGAGCCAGAAACTCCTCAAGGGAGGAGTTCCACATAATGTGGAATGGTTATAAAAGTTAGTTGTGACAATGGAGAATGTGAGAAAGACACTGAATTTGACAATTGGAATTGTGACCTTTGATAAGTTTCAGGGGAGAAAAAAGAAACCAGACCACGGGGACTTAAGGAGTTAGCAAGTCTTTACGACATGTTCCAGTGATGAACATATAATGTGGTAAGGAGAGAGAGAAAATCATAGTTTAATCTGAAGAGATAGCAAGATCCAAGAGAAGGGTTTCTCTTTTTTTTCTTCTTTCTTTTCATAAACTTCTTTCCTTCTCTCCCTCCTTTTTTTTTTCTTTTTCCTCCTCCTCCTTCCTCTTAGTATAGAGAACATATATATTCATCTCTAAATTAAATATCTGTGGGCTGAGGGGAATAATCCAGTGAAGAGAAAGTCGTGATTGAAAGAGAGGTAATAATTGATAACATAGACCCCTGGCCAAGAGCTGGCAGCCAGAGATAATCGACTTCAGAGAGAAACAGAACTCCTTTCTCTAAAGAAGGGAGGGCACTTTACGTAGAAATCTAGGAATCAGTGACATTCACACATCAAGGTGGCTTGGATCCATCTCAGTACATTGCATAATCGCCTGTTGTGAGTGAAGGTGGTGAGGCTGGGTTTAGACTGGTGCCTGGCGCTTGGTGGGTGCTCAGTAAATGTTTGTTAGACGAGGAGGGCTTGGCTCAGAATGTGATAAGGAATCATTTAAAGATAAACAGCAAAATCATTCTTCAAGCATGTGGATTCCATTGAGGTAACTAAAGTTTTCAGAGGAAACATTTAGCTTATTTTCATAACATTCTCCGGCAACACAACCCAGAAATATACAGGGGGAAAGCAGCCGGTAGAGTCTCCCCAGGGTTGAGAACTGACAAGGTGGACTTGGGGCAGGAAAAGGGGTAGTGGAACCTGGAGCTGACGGTGATCATGTAGGAGGCCCTTGAGATATGGAGCCAAAACTGTGAAACCATCATGGAGATGGCCAACCTAGTCAGACCAAAGCCTCCAATGCCCATGAAAATCTCCATGCTGGTAACGTGAATATGACATATAAATCCCAGGTATGACAGCCCTTTCCTCCATCTGAAACACTTTTATTCCTCCTTTTATCTAGCTGACTTCTCTGCACCCTTCAGCTTTCAGTTTAGATATCTCTTGCTCCAAGAAGTCTTGTCTGCCCGTATCTAGGTTACTCCCACAGCACCTGATTTTTTCCCATCATAGCAGTCTTCATAATGCCTTACGATTGGCTGACTATTGCTCTTCTCCTTGATGAGACTACAAAGTCTATAAGGTCAAAGACTTTATTCGCTCATGGGTCCCTAGCACCTAGTCACCCACATAGTATGCTGTCAGTATTTGTTGAATAAATAGACGAAGCCCCTGCATACTTTTTGCTAGCTGGAAAAGAGTGATAGTAGGTGCTAGAACACCTATGGCTCCCAGAGAGGGAGATATTCTAAACTAGAGATAATCAGACAAGAATTATGAGGTTTAGACATCCCCCTGGATTGTGATTAGCCCCTGGCAGTGTAAAAGAAGACCTCTTCCAGGAGGTCTCCAACATGGAATTGAAGTCCGTTTTTCCATTTGCAAAGTGTACTTCTCCCAACGGTAAGTACAAGAACTTGAGTTAGAAGAACAGGAAATCCATGTTAACTTCACAAAGCTGCAGTCTTGTCAAGAAAGCAAGGAGTATGGCTGAATTTGGTCATTTTTCTCTCCTGCTGAAAGTGGGATTACCTTGCTGTACCTCATTTCCTTTTTTTTTTTTTTTTCCCCTGATATTCAGGCATATAAACATAAGTCAATGTATCTGGCCCTCTGTTCCATTTTTGAGCATCTAAATTTTTAAAAATCTCAAGACATCTCAAATCTACAACATCTTATCCCCACACATACCTGTGCTTTGAAGTGTCATTGAACTACCTGATAAGAGTATCCAGGCTGGGAAGCAAGAGAGGTTCTCAAAGGGTTAATGAGGGAGCACGCAGAAGGATATATGAGTCTGTGTCTACAGAGGGTGATTTTTCGAGTTCCAGAACTTGGACCTTTCCACCTCCAATATCGACTGGATGATGGAAACTAAGGAGTAAAGGGTGAAATTCTGTGAATTTCACTTTGACCTTTGAAATTCTTTTTTATTTTGATATTTTTGCAAGATTCAGTAGAGAAACTCAATGGAAAAATGAAGTACTTGAAAACTTATTAAACTTACTAAAGTATATAAATGAGAGAAAGCAAAGGAAAAATGTATAGCTGTCTAATAGGCTTTCAGCAGCAATACTGTAAAAGGCTGATAGTATCTTGGTAGCCTTATCTTTAAAGGAATCTCATACTTCTTAACTATTGATTCCAAATGCTCAATTACTGAAGCAGATATGAAAACCTCACCATCCTGACACACACATATTATTTCCCTTCCCTATTAGGGTCAGATCTAAGTAATGGCAGCAACAAATCATTCTGGAGATGAGCAATAACAAGAATGATTAACCAAGTTCACTCTTCCAGTTGCTCAAGCCGAAACCTTGGGGTTATCTTTGACTCCTCTGTTTTTCTTATAACTCACACACAATTTATGAGCAATCCTATTAGCACTGCCTTCGGTGTACATCCAGAAGCTGACCACTACCTTCACAGTGACCATCCTGGTCTAGGCCCAAATCATCTCTCCCCTTGATTCTTTTTTTTTTTTTTTTAAATGATTTTGCTTTTTTTTTTTTTTTGTAAAGCTATTTTAATTAATTAATTAATTTATTTATTTATGGCTGTGTTGGGTCTTCGTTTCTGTGTGAGGGCTTTCTCTAGTTGCGGCAAGTGGGGGCCACTCTTCATCGCGGTGTGCGGGCCTCTCACTCTTGCGGCCTCTCTCGTTGCGGAGCACAGGCTCCAGACGCGCAGGTTCAGTAGTTGTGGCGCACGGGCCCAGTTGCTCCGCGGCATGTGGGATCTTCCCAGACCAGGGCTCGAACCCGTGTCCCCTGCATTGGCAGGCAGATTCTCAACCACTGCGCCACCAGGGAAGCCCTCCCCTTGATGCTTAAAATCACCTCTTAACTGGTATCCCAGCATTAACCATTACTCCCTACAGTTCGTTGTCAATGGTAAAGCTAGAGTGATCCTGTTGTAACATTAGTCAGGTTGCATCAGTTCTCCACTCAAAACCCGTATCTTTCCAGTCTATTCAGGGTATCATCCAAAGTCCTCACAGAAGACCGCCAAGCCTTCCAAGATTTTCTATCTCTGATGTCACCTTCTATGACTTCCCACTGCTACCACGCTATTCCCTGAATCCTGGTGCCCTAGTCACAGTGGTGTTGTGCTGTCCCTCCAACTTTCCAGGGGTACCCCCGCCTTTGCACTGAATATTCTCTTTGCCTGATATGTTCTTTCCTCAGACACCCTTATGGCTTTCTCTCTTACCTCCTTTAGGTCTTTGCTCAATGTCACTTTCCTGGAAAGACTCCTCTTCTTCCAAATTGAAAGTTATCTTGCTGTTTTCTCCATAGCAGTTACTACCATCTAATGTATTAAATATTTTACATCTATCCAATGAGGGCAGGACTTTTTGTTTTGTTTACCCGTGTCTTCTTGTACTTGGAATGGTGCCTGCCACATACTGGGTGCTCCATTAATACCCGTTAAATGAATAAGTGACTGAATAAGCAGAGAGATAGGGGTTGAAACTGAAGACTTCACTTTGCTCCAACTTTTTCTAATGATCGTAAAATTGACTCGTAATCCAAGTGTTTCAAATTCTTCCCGCTTTCTAAGGCCACTGTATCCCTTAAAGTTCAAACAAAACAGCTACAACTCCCTTTTGTTTACAAGATTCCTAGAGAAAGGGGAGTTGATCACCTCTTGCCCTGTATCTGTGCTGCCCTGGAATTTGCAGTCCCAGCTGATGACATTGCCGCGTGTTTGCCATCTTTTCTCTGGCCACTTCCCCTTACGCATAGACATTGCTCTTCAGTTCCCCAGAAGAAGAGGCCAGTGAACATAACAGACTTTTTTAAAGATTAGAGGATAATACAGCACAGAGCTTTTCATCACTTTTCATGTGTTGCATTCGCAGAAAATGGTAATACTTATACAGCCTATGTTTAAAAAAAAAAAAGTCACTTGTGTGAGACAAGTGGACACGTGTGAGTAGATACGTGTGTGACAGCAGACACTTGTGTGAGGGTGAGGGCAGTGAAGTGGGAGGAATGAGAGATTTCTGAAATGGTGTTAATATTCTGTTGCTTGACCTGGTTACTAGTTGTATGAGTGTGTTTACTCTGAAAACTCATGGAGCTGTACACTTAGGATCTGCACACTTTTCTGTATGCATGTTATACCTTAATTTTTTAAAAGCTTATTAAAAAAATGAGATACTATCCACTCCAAAAAAAAAAAAAAAAGGAAATGCCAATTCTCTCCCAGGTGATCTAAAGATTTAGTGGAATCTCAATAAAAAAATCCATCCCCCCCCCCACAAAAAAAACTTATACAGCCTAATTAGGTAAACTAATTTGATCCACCTAGGGCTTGGTATAAAATTTTATTGCATTTTTAAAGTATAACAGAATCATATTAAATTTTAAAATTCCAAGTATTGAGGAAGATGTTAAAAACTTTGACTTTACATAAAATTTCCTTATAAAATATTTAAAAAATTTATTGAGTATCTCTTGCTTGCTTTGAACATTTTTTCTCTTATAATTGTTTTTAGTTTGGATATAATTCAGGTACCATGAAATTCACCTGTTTAAAATAAACATCCCCTTTAAGTGCTTTTAGTAGTGCTGTACAACCATCATCACTATCTAATTTCAGAACATTTTTCTCACCCCAGTTAGAATCCTTGTAGCCATTAGCAGTCACTGCCCATTCTTCTCTCTTCCCAGCCCCTGGCAACTGTTATTCTACTTTCTGCCTCTGTGGATTTACCTATTCTGGGCATTTCATAGAAATAGAATCATTCAGTGTGTGGCCTGTTATGTCTGGTATCTCTCTATGAACATTTTTATGAAAGGTTTTCTGTTTGAAATGGCTACATATTATTTTGGATAAATAATGATTTCTTCAAATTCTTGCTAATTACCATCAATGAGAAACTATTTTTACAACCGTATCAGAATTTGCAAGAGTTGAAATTATATTTCAAGACTCTAATAACCCTTCCTTTAATTAGTTTAACCTAATTTTGGATATCAAAAATTGCTATTTTTGGATATCAAAACTGGTTGAATATTGGCAGCTCCATAAGGCTCAACCTTGTATTTTACTGGGTTATGTAATATTGAAATTCTTTGTGATAATGTGAATGGATTTTGCATCCAATTCAATTTTGCATGTCAAGCTCTAATTTGCAAAACATACGTCGGAAGGAGCAATGGGCCCCTACAGCTGAAAATGGAGAGAGGTATCCAAGATATATGAAAAGAGAGAACTGGGAACAGGGCCAGAGCTATGCTTGCTTACCCTCCTCACCAGCTCCACCGAACATTCCCTCAAGCCGGTTGCTTGTTCTTTGGGAACCTGGAACACAGACCTCCTTCATCAGCTCCGTGGGTTCCTGTTCCATGATGAGTTCTAGACCTCTCAGGTCTCATGCAGCTGCCCAGGGGCTGAGAGATTATCTTGCAGTACAACCGTAGCCTGTTGTCTGGGGAGCTCCAATTTGTAAGGGATATAGCGCCACAGCAAAGGAAACAGTTTAAAAGTGGATATTAGACATCACTTTCTTAAAGTCCCTTGGCCATAGCTGCTCAGGGAATGTGTCATTGGCCTTCTTGCACATCTGGCCCAAGGTTGTATGCCATTCCTTAGAGGCCAGATCCCATCTTCTCTCTAGGTAGAGTTATCGCCCATCCTCTCATCTTTCCAAAGTCCTCAAACTCCTGCCTTTTCTGGCCAGTAGGGGAAAGACATCATATCTAGAGAAATGTATACTTCTTTATCTCAACAACATCTAAATTCAGACAAAAGCTCTGGAGACTACCTTTGCCTAAGTAAGGGACTGATGAATTATCTTTCTTAAACTAGAGGGCCATCAATCCATGTGAGGAATTCTGCTACTGTTCTATTAGGCACTTTTCATCACGTTACAAACAGGATCCAGAAAGAGTTAATGGACATATCTAGAATGCTGGGACCAGCTTGAATCTCTACCATTATGGAGAGTCCCTTTTTGATATTCTGTGTAATCACTGCATTTCAAGAGTTTTTTATAAGATTAAAACCCAACCTGTTCTCATATGGAAGAAAGTGATTCAGCTGATGTAAAGGGAAGGAAATGTAATTCCTCTTTTTAAGAAAATGCACAAATGTAATTCCTCTTTTATTTTTTTTTTAAATTTTATTTATTTATTTTATTTATGGCTGTGTTGGGCCCTCGCCTCCGCGCGAGGGCTCTCTCCAGCCACGGCAAGCGGGGGCCGCTCTTCATCGCGGTGCGCGGGCCTCTCACTATCGCGGCCTCTCTTGTTGCGGAGCACGGGCTCCAGACGCGCAGGCTCAGTAGTTGTAGCTCACGGGCCCAGTTGCTCCGCGGCATGTGGGATCTTCCCAGACCAGGGCTCGAACCCGTGTGCCCTGCATTGGCAGGCAGATTCTCAACCACTGCGCCACCAGGGAAGCCCCTGTAATTCCTCTTTTTAAGAAATGCACACATATAAAATTAAGGCCTAAGTTTACGATTGGTAATAATGTATATATTCTTGTTGTTTCTAAAAAATATAGAATTTCTACTCTCAACAAGGCAGTTATAGCCATAGCATGGTTTTACCTTCCCCCCACCCCCAAAATCATTTAATATGCACCTTCCTAATTCATTGAAAGCTATACTGAATTGTCCACAATAGAATATGGGTTCTCCAGTCTTTCACTTAACTAGCTTTACTGTCTTGGGCAAGTCACTATCTCTCTGTATCTCAGATTCTTATATCTAAATAAATGCTGAACTCATAGGGCTGATATGAAGATTAATGAGGTAATAGATGTAAACGCCTTAGAACATTGCCTAACAGAAATGTTTTACTAGTGCTCAGTAAATATTAAGGAAAGAAAAAAATATCTGATGATGATGTTACCAGAATCAGGGCTCATCTACAAGGCATAAGCCGTTATTGCTTGAGGCACTGAACTCTCAAATGTTTTTTTTTTTTTTTTTTTTTTTTGTCCAAAAGTTAGAAAGCCAATCCTGGGAAATATCCTTATCTGTGCTTGAGTCATACTTTGTTAATAAGTAATACAGAGAAAAAGAAGCGGTTGATTATGAACCATGAAAAATCAGCTTGTGTGTCACTTTAGGAAGCACTGTTGCATGTAAAATATTTGGAGGCAAACAAAAAACACACATAGTTTTATGTGTTACATTTTAAAGTAGTGGCCTGAAAGAATGAATATATTTCTCTTTCACATCTATCTGGATAAGAAGTATCATAGCACAGGAAGAATCATGATTTCTGTTTTCTAAAAAAAAAAAAAAATGTTTTCTGATAAAGTCTTAGTTCACTGCTGCCATGCTAAACTTTGAGTATGTTTAACAGAGGGGAAAGTAGAAGCCACTGAAGTGATAACTATCACTTATTAAGCTCCTATTATTTGCTTTACACAGTGATAAGCACTTCAGCTATATGACTTGATGTAATCTTAACAAGCACTGAAGTAGACATCATTGGAGTCATTTTACCTGTGGGGCTTAGAGATGGTACCCAAGAATATACATCTAAATTTTACAGAGCTAAGATTTAAAGCCAGGTTAAACCTAGGCACTTGACTACTATGCCACGTTTCCTGCTGGCAATTAATTGTGAAGTTGTTGATATTGAGATACTACTAATTACAAATTTTCCAACTAGAAAAGATGAAATTTCCTTACACCTATACTATATACTTTGAATATTAAGTTTTTTCCTAAAACTTCATGAGGAGATAGGCACATAAAATTTGAAAATATTTCTGAAATTACAAGAAAATAAATATTTTAGGTTTGGCAATGGTGTATGGATTAATACTTACGTTTTGGTAGCCAATGTATTAAATCAAAGATTTTTTTTTAACAAAATGGAAACAATCCTATGAGAAGTGTTAAATACTAGAGAAACATTTGCAAAGACAAACTGAAGCTCACTTTAATAGTGGTTATTTGCAAAGATATTCATAAGTATTAATTTTTTCTTCCGATTTTATTGATACAAGTGACAGCACTGTATAAACTTAACGTGTACGGCATAATGATTTAACTTACACACATCATGAAATGATCACCACAATAAGTTTAGTGAGCATCCATCATCTCATATAGATGAAAAATAAAAGAAAAAAATTTTTTTTCCTTGTGATGAGAGCTGGTAGGATAGCTCTTAACAACTTTCATGTATATAACATACAGCAGTGTTACTTATATTAGTCATGTTGTTCATTACATCCCTAGAACTTAGTCATCTTATTATTGCAGAAGGTTGTACCTTTTGACCACCTTCATCACCATACAAAGATATTACATTATTATTGACTATATTCCCCACGCTGTACACTTCATCCCTGTGACTCATTTATTTTGTAACTGGAAGTTTGTACCTCTTAAATTCCCTCACCTATTTCACTTATAAGTATTAATTTTTAAAACTTGATTAGATATATTTAAATCATAAATGGGACACATGCTTCTTTTGTTCAGTCAAATGATACAGAAACAAATGGAAAGCTAGTAATGTCCCCTCACGCTTCCATCCTTTCCCTCTGAGTAAACAATTTTGATGTGTATCTTACCATCATATTTTTACATTTATATTAAATGTACAAATATATAAATATTTAAGGCATAAGTTGTATTACAAAGTGTCTTACATTATTCTGCTACTGCATTTTTTTAACTTAAATATAATGTAGATTTTCCTCTAAGACAACTTAAATCTTAGCCAGTAATTCTCAAACCCTTGCTGCAGATTAGAATCACTTGGAGAGCTTTTAAACAAACAACCCACCCCCCAACCCCCCACCAAAAGAAAGAGAGAGATTGCCAGAACTCCATCCCCAGAGATTCAGGTTTAATTGGCTTGGGTGGGGCCTTGGCATCAAGCTCTTCAGTTAACTCTGATGTGTGGCTTGTTAGAACCCCTGACTTAAGCAATCCAAATAGGCTGCAAATACCGGCTCCCTGCCTGAATTGTCCCGGTATGCATCCTCCCAAGAAAGCCCTCCACTGAGATTATTTCAGCATCAGTGCTGATTTGGGAAACCATGGAAGGCCCATCTGAAATTTTGTCTCCTCAAGAAGGTTGGCTATCAGGTGTGAAAATTGCTTCATCTTTTATATCATGTTAGGGAGAGTCACATGACTGCAAAAAGGGCTACCAGGGCCAGGAGTTTGAGAGAACACATAAATGACAGTCTGCTCTGTTAGGCTACGTTTATTCCCAGAATTGACTAAACTCTATAGAGATTTGCCCTTGCCTGAAAAAGGAGCTTTCCTGAATTGGCCGTCACAGGAAGTCACACCCAGGACTTGTTTCTCCTTGTTTGGGAGCGGCATCTACTCAGTGGGTGCAGGAACTTGTTTGGCCTCTCCAGCCTGGCCTAGGAGAGTTTGCAAGTCTCCCAGCTCCATCGGTCCGTCCTGATGGGCTCTTTGTTATTCGTGAAACATCCGTATGATCATTTAGTTTTCTTCACTTCTGCCACATATTTAAGAAACATTTGAGGAAATAGAAGATAGAGATACAAAATAGAGTTGTGGAGAGATTTGCCCCTTCTTTATCTTTGTGGGAGAGAACAATTGGCAGCCAGTGATTATTCCTATTTGGTCTGAATTATTGCCACTGTTGGTTCTGCCTTCTCTGCATGCCCTTCCCTTTCTCACAGCACTTGGTCAGAAGTTTTGAGAGACCAGATGGGTTGTTGCAATTTACTTAGGAGTAATATTTTTTAAAAAGCTGTGAGTTTTAACCTAGCAGAACATGGCAGGACAAAGCCACATTACACTGGGTGAGGGAGGGAATAGAAGGTCAAGGAGTGAGAAAAAAGACCAAATCAGAATTGTGGTCTTTTTCTCAACTTCTTTTCTAGTTATACAACAACAATATTAAGTTTAGATTTGACCCCTTTACCCTCCAAAAAATAACTGCCAAGCGTTTCAAGTCTAGGTAACTGGGTGAACTGTTAAACAGAATTTCAGCGACACAAGCATGAACCAAACCCCAAGAGCACTCAGGTCCCGATCTACTGAGACAACTGCCGCAGGCAGACAGGAAGCTCTGTCCATCAGCTGGAGCTGGGAAGCCCCCGGGCGGCCAGCCCCGCCCCCTACCCCTGACGTCACGAGAGGTGGGGCGGCGAGCAATTGGCCTTTCTCGGGAGCTCCGGCCGCTCTGCATCCCGGCGGATAAGGCGAGCAGGAGGAGAAGGAGCGCGGGAAGGAACGGAGTCAGGAGGGGTTGTCAGCTCTGCCCAGGCGGGGCTCCGGCTCCGGCAGCTGAGCTTGGGAGTTGTCTGAGAAGTGATTTTTTTTTTTTTTTTTAACTTCAGAGTCAAATGGCTGGCAGAGAAGCATAACCCGCCTCCACTCTCCGGATTTGTGCTTGGTTCTTCTCTTGCATCCTGGGACTTGTGATCATCATGCTGTGATGTGTGCCCAGAGAGGAATTGGTAAGGGTGAACCAGCGAGCCTCTTGAACAGTTTCCTTGCCTTCCGTTTCACTACCCACGCTCTTTTCCTCTCTGTTTCTTTACTCTCTGTCTCTCTCTCCTCTCCCTCCCCCAATAATTTTCAGGTTGGATGAAGTGCCTCAAAACTGGAGTTTAGGGCTTTTGTTGAACTTAAAAAAAGAGAGAGAATCTTACACCATTTTCAGTTTCTTGATTTCAGGAGAGGGATTATTTTATCTATTCTGAGTGCTGGGTTTTGTGAAAAGATAAATTATGCACACACACCCTTTGTCATCTCATTGTGAAATCGAACAGTTTAAAGCAATTTTGGCTCTGTTTCAAAGGTAATGAAAAGAATGGGGGTTGAAATTTTAACCCAGTAAATAAACCACGGGTTGATTCCTTAGGAAGAAAAAGGTGTGTTGGAGCTTGGTCAGAAATAGTTTTTACAGGAGCGCTACCAAAAAGCCCGCGTTCTTCCCCGCAAGCACTAACTTTGCAGAACTTAATTGTTGTTTAGGGCACCCTTTATCTTACATTATAAAATAAGTAATTATACTTTACTATATACAGCAGAGAGACATCTGGCTGGTTAGTGAAACCTCCATTCTGGAGGGTCGGACTTCCTGTGCCTTCAGAAATGATGTATTTAAACTACTCTTAATCATAAGGGTATGTTAACTCGGGTATTTAGAATGTTATCTAAATAAGACCAAAGATTCTTCTTGCTTCTTTTCACGTTAGTTCTTTCCAAGGAGAAAAACAATTCCATAGTCTGAGAGCAAGCCTCTGACTCTAATCAACCTTGAACGATGACCCACAAGGATAGGGGGCTCCTTATCCGCCAATGTTACCGTATCAGAAAAGTAACTCCAGAGGAGATAATTACTTGAAAATTAGGCTAGGTCACATTTCTGTGAGGAGTACCATCATAAAAAGATATTTGGTGACTTGTTTAGAGCCAGTATGTGATACATGGTCATTGTAACAGTAAACTCATTCAGTGCCCAGGTGCAAGCCCTCACTCCAATCTACCCCAAAAGGTAATGTCTGCTCTTTCTGGACTCTTCTATCCCTTTACAAATGCATACCTACATTGAGATAGTTTGTTTTTATCGAAAGGAGATCATACCATATATGTTGAAAAACAACTCTCCAACATTCAAAAAGTTTTAGAGAGTTTTAAAAAGTAACAGTGTAACTGCCAATTTAACATTTGTTAAATTGTATGAAAAAGATGGAGAATCTAAGCAGTCTAAAACAGGATGTCAGGACTGTTTGACCTTTGCATAGCAAGAACTGAATACTTATTCAATACAATTGCTTAGTGACTAAATAGAATTTGAGTAGGATATCATTTATTTTGATATCAGTAAAATGGAGGAAATGCTCAGAATTTGATTATAATTTGTAATAGACCAGAGATGACTCACCTGTTAGACGAATGTACCTAGAATTAACTTTAAAAATTAAGAGGTAAAAATGTCCACATATTCAATCCTTCATTACAGGTCTTATTGTCTGATCTAGTTGAAAGTAGTCTTTTTAATGAGGGAAAAGCAAAGAAAATGCTACAAACAAGATCATTTGGGGATTCTCAAAACCCAAAGCATTAGCAGCTGAGCAGCTTTCCTTATCACCTGGAAGAGGTTTGTTATGAGTGTACTCTCTTAAAACATTTTCCCCTTCCTATTGTGAAAGAATTTCAAACTAAAATGGATAGAATGGAAAGTCTCCTGCATGTGCCTTTAGGAAAACAAAACTTAAAGACTGAGAGACCGATTTCCCATAAATGCCTGACTTACAGAAATTGATAAATTGGAATTTTCTTAAATGTTAGGACGTTAATCAGAGGTTGCCTCATATCAGTCTTGGAAAGTTTTTTCTTATGGTTTCCAGAGCAAGAAAGGAAGAAATGATCCAGGTCGGGTTGGTCTCAAAATATGAGCTGAATTGAGTTTTGCTTGTATGACTAGACTGGTTTTGTCTGCTCAGGGAATTTTAAAAGCAGGTCTCAATTTGTTTTGACTTTAACAGACTCTCATTGAACTCTCCCCTCTTTACATGCCCTGCCCATCAACACAGCCTATTCCGAACCCTCAATGGACTCACCTGTCACTTGCTGTAGTTCACGTGTTGCGAATTTCAATTCCTCTGCTATTCCCAAATAAACTCATCTGTTTGAGCTTGCCTCAAATAACCTCTTTATTTAGATGGACATTACTACTGTGGATGGATTTATTTCATTTCAAAAGCCATTTTAGTCATAGAAACAATACTTTTCACAAAACTAGTATCACTGTTAGAGTATGAAGTTATAGTGGGACTAGTTTCATAAATGAGTGTGGCCTTAATGGAATCTTCTTTTATACTGCTCAATGAAGGGTACATTCATGCAACTATTAAAGGTAGTACTATGGGAATATGTATTAAAACCTGCAAATGTTTGTGGAGTTTGACTCAGTAATCCTAGGTCTAGAAATATATCCTACGGAAATCATCTGAATTCCATATGAAGATTTATAAATATGTTCATTAGTGTTATCTGTAATATGGAAAACTTAGAAACAAAATAAAGCCCCCAATAGAAAAATATTTAGACAAATTAAGGTATTATATATGCTTTGATAAAATTCAGTTTCCTAAATATTTTTGAAAAAATTTCATGATTTAGAAAGGTCCTTGTAATGTGTTAAGTGAAAAGAGCAAGATTTAACACTGTTATCTTGAATGTGTAAAATGCAACTTTGAAATAAATAAGATATATTATTTACTCAGTAAGCTCTTACTATATATCAGGCATTGTTCTAAATTAACAAACACTGAACAAGACCGTATCGCTTTCCATTTGCATACAAGTTTCTGTTTATATCAATGGATAAATCCACTGAAGCACATAGAAAAAAAATAGATTTTAAGGTGGTAGAGTTATAGCTTTTTATTTTTCTTGATATTCTCAAATATTCTACAGCAACTATTTTTATAATCACAAAAATGCCATTTTGAAAAATATTGCCAAGAAATACCATAACCAAAATTAAAAGACAAACTGTAAGCTCTATACTATAAATGCCAGTATGCCCTATAAAAGATATTATAAGAAGCAATGAGAGCTAGATGAACACCTCTATAAAAATGATCTCCAAAGAAAAATAGACATAAGTGGGCAATTCACAAAAAAAAAAACTTTTCTAAGGTTTAGGGGAGAGGTATACTAACCTCCTAATCAGAGAATACTCAGTATAGCAATAAGTTACTCTATTTTCACACATCACAATGAACAAACATTGAAAGCAAATCAAAATGTGTGAGGTTGTTGGGAAGACTAATGATATGGAAAACTGTTCATGAAAAAAATCAAAGTAAGTTACAAAATAATATCCTACTTTTGAAAAAAATCCAGTCTACGCATAGAAACTATTTGTGGAGAATAAACCAAATGTTAATAGTACTTATTGGGTAGTGGGATTATAGATGATTTCTGTTTTTTTCATGGTATTAATCTTTAGTTTCTACAATTTCTACAGTGAATATATTTTAGTTATCAGGGAAAAAAGTTGCTATCCTAATGAAGCAATTTGTCATAGAATGAAGAGCACACAGACAATGTTATCTTTCCCCTCTTTTACTCAAAGCCTGCACAGTCTCATTGTGTGTAATTCCATGTCAGGTTTCATTGTTTCTGAATTATATTTGCTGGTGAGAATATTTGGATTATAAGGGAAATCAAAAGATGAAACTTATTCTAGTCACATTCACTCTTCCGCCCCCAGCTGTTTTCTGAAATAACAACCAGTGTTTGACTGATTTGAGCTTTATTCCTTTTCATTTCCTGTTGATCACATCTGCAAGGGTCTCGTGCTGATAAGCCTTAATTAAATACTCCTTAATTTGTTTTGCTAAAATCTGCTTATTCCATTTAAGGCCATTCTGAATGAAGAAGATGAGTACAGCTGCATTTCTGTTACAAAACGAACTTACAAAATTTCAGCTCTTTATGTAGGATAAATAATAAAGAAATCTTAGTATCTTGGTTATAAGGTGAAAATTAGTTTTAAATTATCCAAAAACATTGTGAAGTCTTTCTTTAGTTTATAGTACTCATAATTACTTAGCACTATGTTTAAGCATTCTCATTCCCCTTACAGACTATAATAATATATAGACGGTTCTAGTAAAAATCTTAATTATCCTTTCTTCTTCGCTAAAGTCTTTCATAGACAGGTATTCTCAGATGTTTTCATGACAAAGATTCTCTCTACTAATCTGCGATGTCCTTCAGCCAACAAATTAACATGTCTAACCGCCAGGTTAGAAAAATGCCTGAATCATTTTAAGAAAAAATTTATTGAAGTATAGTTGACTTACAATACCATATTAGTTTCAGGTGTACCAAATAGTGATTCAGTATTTTTATACATTATGCACCATACGAAATTATTACAATATCATTGACTGTATTCCCTGTGCTGTACATTATATCCCTGTGACATTTATTTTATAACTGGTAGTTTGCACCTCTTAATCCTCTTCACCTGTTTCATCCATTCCCCCCTCCCCTCCCCTCCCCTCCCCTCTGGCAACCACTAGTTTGTTCTCTATATCTGTGAGTCTGTTTCTCCTTTGTTATATTTGTTTGTTGATTTATTAGATTTCACATGTAAGTGAAAATATACAGTATTTGTCTTTTTCTATCTGACTTATTTTATTAAGCATAATACCCTCTAGGCCCATCCCTGTTGTCACAAATGACAAGATTTCATTATTTTTTTTATGGCTGAGTAATCTTCCATTGTACATATATACCACATTTTTTTATTCATCTATTGAGGAACACTTAGGTTGCTTTCATATCTTGGCTATTGTAAATAATGCTTCAGTGACCATTGAGGTGCATGTATCTTTGTGAATTAGTGTTTTAATTTGGGGGGGATGAATACGCAGAAGTGGAATTGCTAAATCGTATGGTAGTTCTAGTTTTAATTTTTGAGAATACTCCATACTGTTTTCCATAGTAGCAATGCCAATTTACATTTCAATCAACAGTGCACAAGTGTTCCCTTTTCTATGCATATTCACTAGTACTTGTTATTTCTTATCTTTTTTTTTTTTTTTTTTTAAATTTATTTATTCATTTATTTTTGGCTGTGTTGGGTCTTCGTTTCTGTGCGAAGGCTTTCTCTAGTTGCGGCAAGTGGGGGCCACTCTTCATCGCGGTGCGCGGGCCTCTCACTATCGCGGCCTCCCTTGTTGCGGAGCACAGGCTCCAGACGCGCAGGCTCAGTAGTTGTGGCTCACGGGCCCAGTTGCTCCGTGGCATGTGGGATCTTCCCAGACCAGGGCTCGAACCCATGTCCCCTGCATTGGCAGGCAGATTCTCAACCACTGCGCCACCAGGGAAGCCCATTTCTTATCTTTTTGATGGTAGCCTCTCTGACAGGTGTGAGGTAGTATCTCATTGTGGTTTTGATTTGCATTTCTCTGATAATAGTGATGTTGAGCATCTTTTCAAATGCTTGGTCATCTGTATGTCTTCTTTGAAAAATGCCTGTTCAGATTCTCTGCCCATTTTTAGTTAGGTTGGTTTTTTTTTGATATTGAGTTGTATGAGTTCTTCTGAGATATTCTGGGAAATATCTTTTCCCACTTAGTAGGTTGTCTTTTCCTTTTGTTGATGGTGTCTTTTACTGTGCAATAGCTTTTTCATTTGATGTGGTCCCATTTATTTATTTTAGCTTTTGCTGCCCTTGCCTGAGGAGACATATCCAAAAAAATATTGCTAATGGGCCATCCCTGGCAGTCCAGTGGTTAAGACTCAAAACTCCCACTGCAGGGGGCAGGGGTTCACTCCCTGGCTGGAGAGCTAAGATCTTGCATACCACATGGTGCAGCCAACAAAGAAATAAATAAAATACATATTAAAACATATTCAAAGCCCCAATGTGGGGCTTGAATCCCTCACTCCTTAGGGAGGACCTCTGAGTTTGTAATAGCCCCTTTTGCTTGTGGGTTGCCCACCAGAGGTGTGGGTCCTGAATAGACCACATCTCTGCCCTCATCTCTGTCTCAATGTGTATGTGGTTTGTTCATTTTTTTGTTTAGTAGCCTTAATTATAGAAGAGCTGTTCTGCTAGTCTTCAGGTCATTCCCAGAGAGAGTTGTTCTTTTGGTGTGTCTGTGGGAGGAGGTGAGCTCAGGTTCTTCCTCCTCTACCATCCATCAGATTCCTGATACCTTAATCTGAAGCATTGTTATACTTTTAAGATTCCTAAACCAAGGACTGAGAGGAAAAGGAAATGCTTTCGACAAGGCAAGGGAATTTTGAAAAGTAATTCTTACTGTGAGTCCTAAACTGACTTTCCTCTCCCAAATTATCACATTTCACTTTGAGCCAGGCTAGTGCAAAAGCTGGGGTCTGGTGGTCCTTACTGCCCAGTTTGTCACATTTTTTGTCTGCTTGATTTGGGTCATGGTCAGGATGGGTGGGGTGATGATAGGAATGTGTGGATAAGGTATGTTGTATTAAGAATGCAGTATTGGTAACAAGCAGAGGACAGGAGTGGAAGCAGTACAGGAAGGATAGAGCCAAGTGGGGAAAATGAGAGTGTGGCTCATGCCAGGTTGTTGCAGTGTTGCCCTCTCCAGCTTTTGGTGTTGCTGTGTCATCGAGGTGCACTCAGAGATACCTTTGGAAATCTCTAATTCCACTCCTTGTTAGCTTACTGGTAAACTGTGCTCTGAAGCACATTACTCAGTTTTTCCAGTCTAGTCTCCCTGCCTTTTCTCCCCCATTCCAATCTGTCTTTTACGCCTCTTGCAAAGAAATCCTTTAAATGTCCACATCATGTCACACCTTCTCAAATATCTTTGACTTCCCATTTCATTTAATCTAAATATAAGTTCTTCATCTTAGTAGGTAGAGACTTATTATGACTAGATTTCCTTCTTAATTTCCCATCCTTTCTTAATTCGTATTTGAATCTCCAGCCATGTTGAACTACTCAGTGTTACTTAACACTGGGTTATAGGGGTTTCTAGCCTCCTTGCCTTTATTCATAATATTTCCTTTTCTAAAATCTACAAATCTCTTCTGTCAGATTCTCAACATTTCCCAAGACTCACTTAAAATTCTCTCTTTTGGGAAGCCTACTCTCTTCTCCCTTTCTGTCTTCCAACCTCATGTCATGCATTCTCATAGGATGTTCTATTTCCCTAAATGTATGTGCTACATGATTACCCTAGTGTTATCTTTATTTGTGAATTGAGTATTTTGACCTGTTTTGGGCATGTTTATTCATTCTCAAAGAAACAGCACTGTGCCTAAGACAAGGTAAAGGAAATGAACACTAGAAGGTAAGCTCCTTTAGAAGGCAGAGGTTTTTGTCTATTTTGTTCCTTGATTTATCTCTGTTATCTGTTACAATGCGTGGCATATAGTAGGAGCTCAACAAACATTAGTTGAAATAATGAAGTTGTTGAGCACTTCCAGTGTGCTAGGCACAGTGCTGATACTTTGATTTTATAAACCTCCTTACAAAACTTTGTGAGGTATGTGACATTATTTCCACTTCACAGATGTGGAAACTGAGGTTCAGAAAGGCAAAGAGCTTGTGGTAGGTGGCTGACTGTGAATCTGACTGAGCGTCAGTATCATTTGAACATTTTAGAGCTTGTGTTCTTTCTACTGACTGCAGATGCATTTGTTGTTGTTTTGAAAACAGCTGATTATAATATCACTTCTAATTCAAAATGGATATGTTTTGGAGGGTGGAGAGCATCTAGTAATTATTGGAACTGACCACTTATCATGAATCCAATTTATAATTCCAGTGAACACTATCCACTTCTTTTTAATATCATTTGTAGCTTTCATCTGTCTCTTGTTGCTGTTTATATACTATACTTAGTAATACTTGGAAGCCTAGGTGACAATTTAAATCCAGTCGTCCCTCCTTATCTGTGGGGAGTTGGTTCCAGAACCCACCATGGATACCAAAATCCACAGATGCTCAGGTCCCATAGTTGGCCCTCATATCCTCGGTTCCGTGATTCAACCAACCGTGGATGGTGTAGTACTGTATTTATTGAAAAAAAGGTCAGCGTATAAGTTGACCTACACAGTTCAAACCCATGTTGTTCAAGGGTTAAGTGTATATGTGTTGAGGCAATTTAAGTAATTGACATATATAATCTATGCTTTTGTTACTTTAGGTAATGTGCTGAAGTAATTTTTATCCACAGTGAAATAATACTTCTCTATGGAATATTTATATCATATTTTAAGCAACCCAAATGCTTCCCGAATTGAATCTTTAAATAGTTTTTAGAAATTAATTAAACCTCTCATTCATTATACAGAAATATTATTTAATAGTTCAACTAAAATAATGCCTGTCTTCATCATCTATCCAGTAATGCCACATACTTAAAAATTTTAGCCTTTTTGTTTATTTGTTTTATATTTCATAGCTCAGGTTAATGATCTGCAAGAGGCCTTTGGAAAATATTTGATGTAGTCTATTTAGTTTTATGAGTATATACCATCTTCAGTGCCTAAATTCTTTCCATTTTAGCTACAAATAACTTCACTTCCCAATTTCTTTTTTCTTTTTTTATCCCTTAGTCTTTTAAGCTTTTTATTTTCTTTTGCTTTTTACAAATTTCTGTGGTGACTAATCCAGAAAATAATTGCCCTATTTTTTGTGTATAAAAAAGTAGTTTCGCTACTATTTTAAAACAATAATATAGGCATCATTGGGATATAAATGAATAGTTGCATAAAAATGATATTTAATAATAATGGAAAAAATATACTTTTTCATGGAGAAAATACACTTTGAAATTAAAAATAAGTCCCTTCAAACAGACTCATAGACATAGAAAACAAACTTATAGTTACCAAAGGGGAAGGAGTTGGGGGGAGGGATAAATTAGGAGTATGGGATTAACAGATACACACGACTAATATAAAATAGACAAACAAGAATTTACTGTATAGCACAGGGAACGATATGCAATATCTTGTAATAACCTATAATAGAAAAGAATTTTAAAAATGGATGTGTGTATGTATATATGATTGAATCACTTTGCCGTACACCTGAAACTAACACAATATTGCAAATCAACTATACTTCAATAAAAAATAAATTTTTAAGAAAGTACAAAAAAACAAGTCTGTTCAGAGCAAATTCGAATTGCCTGGGTCAGTGGTTTTCAAAGTCTGGCCCCCAGCAGCATCAGCATCACTCCAGTTTATTAGAACTGCAAATTCACAGGCCCCACTGCAGGCTGGTTGAATCAAATTGGGGTGAGAGCGTGTGTGTAGCGGGTGGAATCTGTGTTTTCACAAGCTCTCCAGGTGACTCTGACCTGTGGTAGTCTGAGGACACAGGCTTAGGCTCAAGATCCTAGAAGAGCAGGCCATAGTTACTGTTTGGCAGGCAAGTGCCTGGTCTATTTTCTTTCTTTGTTTTCCTTCTGTCTTATTCTTTTGTTATTTTAGTTTTTAATTGAAATACAATTGATTTAAAATATTAGTTTCAGATGTACAACATAGTGATTCAATATTTTTATAGATTATACTCCATTTAAAGTTGTTATAATATATTGGCTATATTCTCTGTGCTGTGCAGTATATCCTTGTAGCTTATTTAGTTTATACATAGTAATTTATACTTCTTAATCCCCTACCCCTGTCTTGCCCCTTTCCCTTCCCTCTCCCTACTGGTAACCACTAATTTGTTCTCTATATCTGTGAGTCTGTTTCTGTTTTGTTATATTCATTCCTTTTTTATTTTTTGGATTCCACATATAAGTGATAACATACAGAATTTGTCTTCCTCTGCCTGACCTAATAGCTTAATACCCTGTAGGTCCATCCATGTTGTTGCAAATGACAGAATTTCATTATTTTTTATGGCTGAGTAATATTCCATTGTGTGTGTGTATGTGTGTGTGTGTGTGTTTATATATATACCACATCTTTATCAATTCATCTGTTGATGGACACTTAGGTTGCTTCCATATTTTGGCTATTATAAATAATGCTGCTATGAACATTGGGGTGCATGTATCTTTTTGAATTAGTGTTTTCATTTTCTTTAGATGTATACCCAGGAGTGGAATTGCTGGATCATATGGTGGTTTTTTGAGGAACCTCCATACTGTTTTCCATAGTGGCTGCATGAACTTACATTCCCACCAACAGTATACTAGGGTTCCTTTTTCTCCACATCCTCACCAACATTTGTTATTTGTAGACTTTTTGGTGATAGCCATCCTAACAGGTGTGAGGTGATACCTTATTGTGGTTTTAATTTGCATTTCTCTGATTAGTGATGTTGAGTATCTTTTCACATGCCTGTTAGCAATCTTGTCTTCTTCAGAAAAATGTCTGTTCAAGCCTTCTGCCCATTTTTGATTGGATTGGTTTTTTTCTTTATATTGAGCTGTATGAGCTGTTTATATATTTTAGATATTGACTGCTTATTGGTCATATCATTTGTAAATATTTTCTCCCATTCAGTGTGTTGTCTTCTCATTTTGTTGATGGTTTCCTTTGCTGTGCAAAAGCTTTTAAGTTTAATTAGGTCCCATTTGTTTATTTTTGCTTTTGTTTCCTTTGCCTTAGGAGACAGATCCAAATAAATATCATTTATGACTTTGATCCACTTTGAGTTTATTTTTTATGTGGTGTGTGAAAATGTTCTAATTTCATTCTTTTACATGTAGCTGTCCAGTTATCCCAGCACCACTTATTGAAGGGACTGTCTTTTCTACATTGTATATTCTTGCCTCCTTTGTCACAGATTAATTGCCCATATATGTGTGGGGTTATTTCTGGGCTCTCTATTCTGTTCCACTGATCTATGTGTCTGATTTTGGGCCAGTCCATACTCTTGGTTGCTGCTGCTTTGTAATATAGTCTGAAGTCGAGGATCATGATGCCTCCAGCTTTGTTCTTTTTTCTCAAGATTGCTTTGGCTGCTCAACTTTATTTTATTTTACTTTTTTTAGTGAATGGTGTTTTTTTTTTTAATTTATTTTATTTTTGGCTGCGTTGGGTCTTTGTTGCTGCACACGGGCTTTTCTCTAGTTGTGGTGAGCAGGGGCTACTCTTCGTTGCGACGCGCAGGGGCTGCTCTTCATTGCGGTGCACGGGCTTCTCATTGTGGTGGCTTCTCTTGTTGCAGGGCACGGCCTCTAGGCATGTGGACTCAGTAGTTGTGGCTCGCAGGCTCTAGAGTGCAGGCTCAGTAGTTGTGGCACACGGGCTTAGTTGCTCTGCGGCATGTGGGATCTTCCCGAACCAGGGCTCGAACCCGTGTCCCCTGCGTTGGCAGGTGGATTCTTAACCACTGCACCACCAGGGAAGACCTGGCTGGTCTACTTTAAAAGGCTTCTAGGAAAGATGATTCCATTGACTTTTCTGTATACCATTTCAAATAGCTCTGTGATACCACTGAACTGGCTTCAATAACCATTAATTTAAGACACAAAACTTACAAAACAGTCCAAAAAGACTGTTTAATATCAGTACTTAAAGATTTGTGTTGGCTGGTTTTATGTTATTATTTACTTCCTGGCAACAAATTCCCTTCCAAAACATAATTAAAATGAACGTTTTTTCATGAGGGGAGAAAGGGGGAATGTTTTTTCCCATCCTTTGATCTTGAGTATTTTTTGGAGGATGGTTAAAAGAAGCAGATATGAATCCTTATGACTCTCAGTAGAGAGTCTGTGCCTAGGAAATCAAGTTTTCCCTGAGTGTCTTTGTAGAGGTGGGGAATAATATTGATTCCTACTGTGAGCATTAAAATTGTTATCAATTAATTCTATATAGAGTCCCAGCATAAAAGTGTTTCCATACTGCATCTGTATTCAACATAGTCTATATTCTTTTAATGCACTTTAGATTTAGTCAGGTCAGATTCTCTCATTTATTGCTGGAAATTTTGTTTGTCAGCTTTCTTTATCCTATCAGGCCCATGTGATGTTGAACATGGTCACTTCATAATATTGTAGATTGGTCATGTCATGAAGATATGAGGAGCCAGCAGAAAGAATCTTGAAATAGTTTCTTAAGTAGGAATTAAAACCTGATCTACAACTGTGTTTTTCCCCCACTGACTTTAATTTCTAAAATAAAGAGCAATGAAGGTGATACGTGAGAAGCATAACAGACTTGTTTTTGAGGTTTTGAGATTACTTTGATGTCTAGAAACATATATCCTCTACATAAGTATAAAATATTTTACTGTAACAATTATCTGAACTTTCTTTTGCAGAATATCATTTACATTCTGTTTCAAACCTAAATTTCATTAAGAAGAAAATCTCCCAAAACCATCTAGCCATTTAAGTAAGCTCTCTCTTAAAAACTTAACCAGCCGTATCTATTAGATATTTTTAGTAATTGTCTTTTGTCCAAAAGAGACCTGAATGCTTTAGTTGTCTTTGCAACGTTTTTAATTACATTCAAAACTTCTTGGCAAGGACACATATATACATTGCCTTTACAATGAAGTTTATATACTCAATTATGTTTTTCTTGTTTTCTCTGATATAATATGGAGAATTATTAGCAGTACATGCTGCTTGTGGACTTGGATGTCAATGTTCTTTTTCATTGTTGAGGCAGCATGCTTGTTCTGCACTTTTTAAGGCTGTTCTTAAAACAAAAACTTAGGGCTTCCCTGGTGGCGCAGTGGTTGAGAGTCTGCCTGCCAATGCAGGGCACACGGGTTCGAGCCCTGGTCTGGGAGGATCCCACATGCCGCGGAGCAACTGGGCCCCTGAGCCACAATTACTGAGCCTGCGCGTCTGGAGCCTGTGCTCCGCAACAAGAGAGGCTGCCATAGTGAGAGGCCCACGCGCTGTGATGAAGAGTGGACCCCACTTGCCGCAACTGGAGAAGGCCCTCGCGCAGAAACGAAGACCCAACACAGCCATAAATAAATTAAAATAAATAAATAAATAAATAATTAAAAAAAAACAAAAACTTAAAGGATTGCATCTTTTCCCTACATTTAGAAGCAATACATTAACTTCTGTCTATGCTTTTCTCCACCATAAGCATAGGCTTCATGATTAAATGAAGTTGGATAGGTTTTGTGTGATTAGAGTTTTGGAATAGTTTTTGATTAAATAAAGATCTGTCTTCTAATTATAAACTAAATACATATGTTCATGGTTAAAAAATAAAAATAAAAAAGAGACAGTTACAAATGATACTTTAAAATCATCTACTAATATATTGCCTCAAAATAACCAGTGTTAGTTTTAAAAAATATTTAATTCCAAATTTATATATATAAATAGATACACACACACACACACATACATATATTCTATTTGTGATCATACTTATATACAGGTCTAAATCATGGTTTAAAACCTTATAGGGAATTCCCCAGTAGTCCAGTGGTTTTCACTCTGCACTCTCACTGCCAGGGGCCCAGGTTCAATCCCTGGTCAGGGAACTGGGATCCTGCAAGCTGCAGGCAGGGGATGGCCAAAAGCAAAAAAACAAAAAAACAAAAAAAAACAAAGCACCTTATAAACTGTAAAAATTTTCTTGCTTATCAAATTTATTTAAACATCATGTTAATAGCTGTAGTATATTTCCATTTAGATATACCACAATTTAACAATTTACCTTTATCTGAACATTTGGGTTAGTGTGCTTTCCAGTGCTGAATTGATCAGCTTTCTACTCAGGGCCAAAAAGAATGAACATTTTTAAGACTTATTACCTTTTGGCTCCAGAAAATTAAAAGCAGGTTAGATTTCTCCAGCACTATATGAAAACTTGGCTTCATTGAACACCATGAATAAAGAAACTCCTTGCTACACTCAAGGAAAAAATTACTAACTGCTTTTCTTAGATTGGTTACTAGTGAAGTTGAAAATATATTTTTTTCTATTTATTTGCAGTTTGTCAGTTTCTGTGTGTTTGTTCATGCTCTTTTCTCAGGTCTGCTCTTCTTGTAAATATTAAAACCCCCGAAATGAATAATTTCTTGTATTGCTTTTATAAAGTATCACTGGAAAGAGTAGGCCATTGTGAGTGATTATGGGTCTTCTTGGATGAAACTGAAACAATAGGGCAGATCCTAAAAATTAGCTGTGAAAATTTTCAGATAGATATAAATCTGAATAAATCTTGGTTCTTTTAAGGTCTAAGGATACTATAATATAAAATTCAGCAGGCATGAAATCTTGTATTCAAATTGATTTAACTAATTTCTGACACATTCATAAATCATGACATAATTTAGAAATTAATGAAAGCCTATATATGTATGTAAGTAATAAAATGGTAGTGGAGAGAATAAGCTGGTTTATTTTTAATGAGCTGCCACTGATTTGTTGTGTAATATTGGGTAAGTCAATGTCCTGAATCTGTTTTCTTGTTTATAAAATACTTAGTTGGATACTTAAGAGTTTTTTTCCAGCTTTAAAATTCTGAATGTCCTATTGAAGTTACTAACCTTATCTTTTTTTTGTTGTTGTTGGAATTTTGTTTTATTTATTTTTTTAGACAGCAGGTTCTTATTAGTCAGCAATTTTATACACATCAGTGTATACATGTCAATCCCAATCTCCCAATTCATCCCACCACCACCCCCCCCCCCACCGCTTACCTGCCTTGGTGTCCATACATTTGTTCTGTACATCTGTGTCTCAATTTCTGCCCTGCAGACCAGTTCATCTGTACCATTTTTCTAGGTTCCACATATATGTGTTAGTATACGATATTTGTTTTTCTCTCTCTGACTTACTTCACTCTGTATGACAGTCTCTAGATCCATCCACATCTCAACAAATGACCCAATTTCGTTCCTTTTTATGGCTGAGTAATATTCCATTGTATATATGTACCACATCTTCTTCATCCATTCGTCTGTCGATGCGCATTTAGGTTGCTTCCAAGACCTGGCTGTTGTAAATAGTGCTGCAATGAACATTGGGGAGCATGTGTCTCTTTGAATTATGGTTTTCTCTGGCTATATGCCCAGTAGGGGATTGCTGGGTCATATGGTAGTTCTATTTTTAGTTTTTTAAGGAACCTCCATACTGTTCTCTATAGTGGCTGTATCAATTTACATTCCAACCAACAGTGCAAAAGGGTTCCCTTTCCCCCACACCCTCTCCAGCATTTGTTGTTTGTAGATTTTCTGATGATGCCCATTCTAACTGGTGTGAGGTGATACCTCAGTGTAGTTTCGATTTGCGTTTCTCTAATAATTAGTGTTGTTGAGCAGCTTTTCATGTGCTTCTTGGCCATCTGTATGTCTTCTTTGGAGAAATGTCTATTTAGGTCTTCTGCCCATTTTTGGATTGGGTTGTTTGTTTTTTTACTATTGAGCTGCATGAGTTGCTAGTAAATTTTGGAGATTAATCCTTTGGCAGTTGCTTCATTTGCAAATATTTTCTCCCATTCTGAGGGTTGTCTTTTTGTCTTGTTTATGGTTTCCTTTGCTGTGCAAAACCTTTTAAGTTTCATTAAGTCCCATTTGTTTATTTTTTTATTTCCATTACTCTAGGAGGTGGATCAAAAAAGATCTTGCTGTGATTTATGTCAAAGAGTGTTCTTCCTATGTTTTCCTCTAAGAGTTTTATAGTGTCTGGTCTTACATTTAGGTCTGGAATCCATTTTGAGTTTATTTTTCTGTATGGTGTTAGGGAGTGTTCTAATTTCATTCTTTTACATGTAGCTGTCCAGTTTTCCCAGCACCACTTATTGAAGAGACTGTCTTTTCTCCATTGTATATCCTTGCCACCTTTGTCATAGATAAGTTGACCATAGGTGCGTGGGTTTATCTCTGGGCTTTCTATCTTGTTCCATTGATCTATGTTTCTGTTTTTGTGCCAGTACCATATTGTCTTGATTACTGTAGCTTTGTAGTATAGTCTGAAGTCAGGGAGTCTGATGCCTCCAGCTTCGTGTTTTTCCCTCAAGACTGCTTTGGCTATTCGGGGTCTTTTGTGTCTCCATACAAATATTAACATTTTTTGTTCTAGTTCTGTAAAAAATGCCTTTGGTAATTTGATAGGGATTGCATTGAATCTGTAGATTGCTTTGAGTAGTATAGTCATTTTCACAATGTTGGTTCTTCCAATCCAAGAACATGGTATATCTCTCCATTTGTTGGTATCATCTTTAATTTCTTTCACAGTGTCTTATAGTTTTCTGCATACAGGTCTTTTGTCTCCCTAGGTAGGTTTATTCCTAGGTATTTTCTTCTTTTTGTTGCAATGGTAAATGGGAGTGTTTCCTTAATTTCTCTTTCAGATTTTTCATCAATAGTGTATAGGAATGCAAGAGATTTCTGTGCATTAATTTTGTATCCTGCAACTTTACCAAATTCATTGATTAGCTCTGGTAGTTTTCTGGTGGCATCTTTAGGATTCTCTATGTATTGTATCATGTCATCTGCAAACAGTGAACAGTTTTACTTCTTCTTTTCCAATTTATATTCCTTTTATTTCTTTTTCTTCTCTGATTGCCGTGGCTAGGACTTCCAAAACTATGTTGAATAATAGTGGTGAGAGTGGACATCCTTGTCTTGTTCCTGATCTTAGAGGAAATGCTTTCAGTTTTATACCATTGAGAATGATGTTTCCTGTGGGTTTGTCATATATGGCCTTTATTATGTTGAGGTAGGTTCCCTCTATGCCCACTTCCTGAAGAGTTTTTTATCATAAATGGGTGTTGAATTTTGTGAAAAGCTTTTTCTGCATCTATTGAGATGATCATATGGTTTTTATTCTTCAATTTGTTAAAATGGTGTATCACATTGATGGATTTGCATATATTGAAGAATCCTTGCATCCCTGGGATTAATCCCACTTGATCATGGTGTATGATCCTTTCAATATGTTGTTGGATTCTGTTTGCTAGTATTTTTTTGAGGATTTTTGCATCTATATTCATCATTGATATTGGTCTGTAATTTTCTTTTTTTGTAGTATCTTTGTCTGGTTTTGGTATCAGGGTGATGGTGGCCTAATAGAGTGAGTTTGGGAGTGTTCCTTCCTCTGCAGTTTTTTGGAAGAGTTTGAGAAGGATGGGTGTTAGCTCTTCTCTAAATGTTTGATAGAATTCACCTGTGAAGCCATCTGGTCCTGGACTTTTGTTTGTTGGAAGATTTTAATCACAGTTTCAATTTCATTACTTGTGGTTGGTCTGTTCATATTTTCTATTTCTTCCTGGTTCAGTCTTTCAAGGTTATACCTTTCTAAGAGTTTGTCCATTTTTTCCAGGTTATCCATTTTATTGACATAGAGTTGCTTGTAGTAATCTCTTAGGATGCTTTGCATTTCTGCAGTGTCTGTTGTAATTTCTCCTTTTTCATTTCTACTTTTATTGATTTGAGTCCTCTTCCTCTTTTTCTTGATGAGTCTGGCTAATGGTTTATCAATTTTGTTTATCTTCTCAAAGAACCAGCTTTTAGTTTTATTGATCTTTGCTATTGTTCTCTTTGTTTCTATTTCATTTATTTCTGCTCTGATCTTTATGATTTCTTTCCTTCTGGTAACTTTGGGTTTTGTTTGTTCTTCTTTCTCTAGTTTCTTTAGGTGTAATGTTAGATTGTTTATTTGAGGTTTTTCTGATATGAGTATTGTTACTCCAGCTTTCTTTTGATTTCCATTTGCATGGAATATCTTTTTCCATCCCCTCACTTTCAGTCTGTATGTGTCCCTAGGTCTGAAGTGGGTCTCTTGTAGACAACATATATATGGGTCTTGTTTTTGTATCCTTTCAGCAAGCCTGTGTCTTTGGTTGGAGCATTTAATCCATTCACGTTTAAGGTAATTATCGATATGTATGTTCCTATGACCATTTTCTTAATTGTTTTGGGTTTGTTTTTGGAGGTCTTTTTCTTCTCTTGTGTTTCCCACTTAGAGAAGTTCCTTTAGCATTTGTTGTAGAGCTGGTTTGGTGGTGCTGAATTCTCTTAGCTTTTGCTTGTCTGTAAACCTTTTGATTTCTCCATCGAATCTGAATGAGATCCTTGCTGGGTAGAGTAATCTTGGTTGTAGGTTCTTCCCTTTCATCACTTTAAGTATATCATGCCGCTCCCTTCTGGCTTGTAGAGTTTATGCTGAGAAATTAGCTGTTAACCTTATGGTAGTTCCCTTGTATTTTATTTGTCGTTTTTCCCTTGCTGCTTTCAATAATTTTTCTTTGTCTTTAATTTTTGCCAATTTGATTACTATGTGTCTGGGCATGTTTCTCCTTGGGTTTATCCTGTATGGGACTCTCTGCGCTTCCTGGACTTGGGTGGCTATTTCCTTTCCCATGTTAGGGAAGTTTTTGACTATAATCTCTTCAAATATTTTCTCTGGTCCTTTCTGTCTCTCTTCTCCTTCTGGGACCCCTGTAATGCGAATATTGTTGCGTGTAACGTTATCCCAGAGCTCTCTTAGGCTGTCTTCATTCCTTTTCATCCTTTTTTCTTTATTCTGTTCTGCAGCAGTGAATTCCACCATTCTGTCTTCCAGGTCACTTATCCGTTCTTCTGCCTCAGTTATTCTGGTATTGATTCTTTCTAGTGTAGTTTTCATTTCAGTTATTGTATTGTTCATCTCTGTTTGTTTGTTCTTTAATTCTTCTAGGTCTTTTTTTAAACATTTCTTGCATCTTCTCGATCTTTGCCTCCATTCTTTTTCCGAGGTCCTGGATCATCTTCACTATCATTATTCTGAATTCTTTTTCTGGAAGGTTGCCTATCTCCACTTCATTTAGTTGTTTTTCTGAGGTTTTATCTTGTTCCTTCATCTGGTACATAGCCCTCTGCCTTTTCATCTTGTCTGTCTTTCTGTGAATGTGGTTTTTGTTCCACAGGCTGCAGGATTGTAGTTCTTCTTGCTTCTGCTGTCTGCCCTCTGGTGGATGAGGCTATCTAAGAGACTTGTGCAAGTTTCCTGATGGGACGGACTGGTGGTGGGTAGAACTGACTGTTGCTCTGGTGGGCTGAGCTCAATAAAACTTTAATCCACTTGACTGCTGATGGGTGGGGCTGGGTTCCCTCCCTGTTGGTTGTTTGGCCTGAGGCAACGCAACACTGGAGACTACCTGGGCTCTTTGGTGGGGCTAATGACAGACTCTGGGAGGGCTCAGGCCAAGGGGTACTTCCCATATCTTCTGCTGCCAGTGTCCTTGTCCCCATGGTGAGCCACAGCCACCCCTGCCTCTGCAGGAGACCCTCCAACACTAGCAGGTAGGTCTGGTTTGGTCTCCCCTGGGTTCACTGCTCCTTCCCCTGGGTCCCAATGTGCACACTACTTTGTGTGTGCCCTCCAAGAGTGGAGTCTCTGTTTCCCCCAGTCCTGTCGAAGTCCTGCAATCAAATCCCACTAGCCTTCAGAGTCTGATTCTCTAGGAATTTCTCCTTCCGTTGCTGGACCCCCAGGTTGGGAAGCCTTACGTGGGGCTCAGAACCTTCACTCCAGTGGGTGGACTTCTATGGTGTAAGTGTTCTCCAGTCTGTGAGTCACCCACCCAGCAGTTATGGGATTTGATTTTACTGTGATTGCACCCCTCCTATTGTCTCATTGTGGCTTCTCCTTTGTCTTGGGATGTGGACTGTCTTTTTTGGTGAGTTCCAGTGTCTTCCTGTCGATGATTGTCCAGCAGCCAGTTGTGATTCTGGTGTTCTCACACGAGGGAGTGAGAGCACATCCTTCTACTCTGCCATCTTGGGTCAGGGCTGACTAACCTTATCTTTAAAATATGTTTCCTACCTGGCTGAGATGTTGGCATCAAGCAATTAGTAAGTTCACTCATAATATTGGTCTATTATGTGTCATTTACCTTTCATGTATTAACTCCTTACAAAAAACCTAAGGAGAAGGTCTTATTTTCCTGATGGGGAAACTGAGGGTTATACAAAGTCTCACTGGGGCTGAACAGTTAGAATCAGTATTTGAGCTCATGACTGACTGAAAAAGTGCTCTTTACACTCTGCTAGTTACCTCTCCCTTGAATCAATGTGGTGGCTTGCTGTAGACTAGCATTTTCAGCAGTGGCATTATTGGCATTGGGGGCCAGAGTATTATTTGCTTTGGGGGGCTGTCCTGTGCATTATAATAGCATCCATGCCTCTCTCCATTAGCCCTCACCCCCTCAGTTGTGACAACCAAAAATGTGTCTAGGTACTATCAAATGTCCCTGAAGGTAGGCAGGAATTGCAGCCAGTCAAGGATCACTGATTTAACACAACTTAAGTCATCAACAGTCTGAGGAGAAATATAATTGTCATCTCTGGTAAAGGTCAGTGGCTTTAGGTCACCTTGGATTTCAAAGATCACGATGGAATTAACCAAGTAGAATCCCAGCAAAGAACCCCACTCCATCATTCAACAATACTTTCTTGCACACTTTTTTGATTGCTTGACCTTTATCCTCTTCAGATTTTTCTTATTTGAAGAGTACTCATTCCCTGGATGCATAGTATACCACCATGAACCTGACTGGACACTAGTTAATTGATTTCAAAATACTCATTGAGTACTTGTCATGTGCTAGGCATTGTCCAGTTACTGGTTAAAGCAGTGAACCAGATGGTCGTATAGAGCAGATGTGAAACAAATGATCATAGCTCATTCCCCTTTCTTTTGAATAATCTTGTAAAGCATATCTTTAGATTACAATACAGTGTGTTTATCATGTTTTACACACACACACACACACACACAAATACACAGCTTATCACATAGAGCTAAAGGTTGCCCTCTTTCATATAAATGAGTATGAGATGGCACACTAGGAAATTAGTGTTCTGCCAGTTTAAAAAGATACTTTGGCTGTAGTTTTCAAAATGAGCACTTCTCTGGTCTAGCTCCATTTCAGAACTTAGCTATTGGTGAATGTTTTAATGCTCTTAGTGTTTGCTGCTCTGAAACCTGGCCATAAACAAGTCAAAATTTGTCTCATGGGGATTAATCTCTGAAGTATTTCGGGTAATGAGGGAATCTCATGAACTTCATGCCTAATCCCTCTCCTGGACTGTGTGCTCTTTGAGGACAAGAAGCACGGAGTTTACACAGAACTTTTCATCGTTTTGTTTGCAGTGCCTGGAACAGTACTTGGCTGACACATGGTAGCTTTTCGGTACCTATTTATTAAACAAATATAAGGAGAAGCGATCTCTGAACAGTGAGAGTAGGTTTCACTAAATAAGCCTTCTAGGTTTCTATATTCTCCTCCCTGAAGACCATTGAGGTTGTTAATTGAATTTATTTGTTTGTTCTAAGGTAGTTGGAAGTATAAGTTCAATCCTGATAAAGGCAGATAATTTGGGCAGCCAAGGGAGATACAAAACTATGAAATCAGATGGGAGCATTCAAAACGTGGAGGTCTTCAACTGCTGGATGAAAACCTATGGATATGCCTCTGAAGACCCTGAAGGCATTACTTTATCCAGTACTTTGCAATAATTGGTGCTTTGAGCATTGGTGCTGAATTCTCAGAAGAAAATTTATTGAAAGTGCTGTATAAAATGTAGGAAAATTGAGAACACATTTATGATGATTTCTATCATGATGAAATTGTTTTGATACTTAAGAGATAAACCTTAAACCTTCTGAGAAAATAGGTTATTCAAAAGAACTTCTTAGAACAATGAAATTCAACGACCTCATCTATTTAAAAAAATAGATTCTACTTGTTTTATTTCCTTTTTTATGTCTTTTGTTGCCGTGTTGTTAGTAGCCATTTTAGGGTTACGTGCTGTAGATCTTAATATAAACCATAGTTTAGCATGTATAATTAAAGCTGTAATATCATGAAATAACTAAGATATCATGAGATAACTAAGCTTATATCACTTCTCGAGTTGGTGGTTGTTAGGGTATTCTGGTGGTTACTGCATATAAGAGAGGTGTTATTTTTTCATTTATTCATATGTCCATTCCACGAATATGTATTGGAAGTCTGCTCTGTGTCTGATACTGTTCTAAGCCTAGATTACATCAGTGGACAAAGGAGATAGAAACTGGCCGTCTGATGGAGGGGGGAGACAACAAGAGCTAAAATGCAAAACTAGTTATAGATTGTTAGAAAGTGACTTAAAATTCTATGAAAAATAAGAAAGGGAAGGAGAATAGGGATTGCTGAGACAGGGCTGTGTAGGGGGTGGAGTAAAGGAGGAGAGGAGGAATTGGTTGGAGAGGACATGGGGAGTCAGGTATGTGTGGCACTGGCGGCTGTTATTATAATTAACATGGGAGCCTTTAGAGAGTTTTAAATTATGGAAAAAGATTTAAATTGTTGGGATCTCAGTGAAGTGTTAACAGGACAGGTAGTAGAGTCAGACTAGGGCGACAGCGGTGGAGGTGATGCCAAACGGTGAGAATCCAGATATATTTTCAAGGGAGAGCCAACAGAATTTGCTGACTGAGTGTATGTGGGTTGTGAGGCACAGGATCCAGTATGGCTCAAAGGTCTTTGGGCTGAGGATCTAGAAGGATGGAGCTGCAGCAACTGACAGGGCTAATCTGTGGAGGAAGCAGGTTTTGGTGGGGGAGTATCAGGAGCTCCGTTTTGCACATGTTACCATTTGGAGATGAACCCGAATGGAGATGAGCTGCAAAGTTGACCGTCAAAGGTACACATGTGGAATTTTTAGGAAAGAGCTCTGTGCTGGAAGGTGGTTATGTGTGGGGAATCTGTAGAAATTCTCTTCTGATGGCTTTAGTTTTCTCAGTAAAATAGAAACATGTCATCAGCAGGAGGAAAGTTGAGAGAGCTATGGAAAATTAGAGGAGAGAGGAGAGAGTCTAAAACAGTTGACTATGAAAGTGGGAAAGTGAAGAGACTAAAAACGCAGAATGATTGCAGTCAGCATGTCTGGCCAACTTGTGGTTCATGGTCAAGAATTTAAAGTGACACTAAACATGCTGGAAACTTCTTTGTCACCATATCTTTGCAATGTTCTTACTTATTTCCAGTTCCTTAGCATTTTTCTGAGAATGTTGCTGCCATTATGAGGGCAAAACATAACAACAACAACAAAAATTGACACTAATCAAGGACCTCGTGTATTTCTCTCAGACACATTCAACTTGCAGATATTGGAACAGAGTGTGTAGAGATTTTGATCTAAGCAATTTGAATATAACTAGGGTAAGGGTTTTGCCAAGAAAGAAGTGAAAGAGGAGCTAAGAGGTTGAGAGAATGTACAAGGAAGTGATAGCAGTGTTGACCACAAAATTCAGACTGTGTAAGCAAGGAAGTGCGGCCACGCAAGAATAAAAGGCAGTGAGAAGAGGGTGGGTGGTCAGTTGCTTAGAGGTCCCTGTGGGGTCAGAGAATTTTAAGGTCAGGTTAAAAATGAATCATTTATTTTAAAAAAATGTTATTTTCATATAGTGAATCATATTTCAAATATATGGAAGAGCTTTCTATTAAATGCATCTAATGAAATTTTTAAACTTAAACACAAATATTTGAGTTTATTTGTTAGGTTTAGTGTTTTTTTTTTAAGTATACACATTTATTTAAAACATTTATTTATTTATTGGTTGCACCAGGTCTTAGCTGTGGCAGGCAGGCTGCTTAGTCGTGGCTCGCAGAGCTCCTTAGTTATGGCTCACGGGCTCCTTAGTTGCAGCCCACCTGCTCCTTAGTTGCAGCTCGTGGGTTCCTTAGTTGCAGCTGGCAGGCTCCTTAGTTGTGGCATGTGAACTCTTAGTTGCAGCCTGCGGTCTCCTTAGTTGTGGCATGTGAGCTTGTAGTTGCAGCATGTATGTGGGATCTAGTTCCCTGACCAGGGATCGAACCCATGTCCCCTGCATTAGAAGGCAGATTCTTAGCCACTGCGCCACCAGGATGGAATTAACCAAGTAGAATCCCAGCAAAGAACCCCACTCCATCATTCAACAATACTTTTTTGCACGCTTTTTTTTTTTTTTTTTAATTTTATAGCTACTTTATTTATTTATTTATTTTTGGCTGTGTTGGGTCTTCGGTCCGTGCGAGGGCTTTCTCCAGCCGCGGCAAGTGGGGGCCACTCTTCATCGCAGTGCACGGGCCTCTCACCATCGCGGCCCCTCCCGTTGCGGGGCACAGGCTCCAGACGCGCAGGCTCAGCAGTTGTGGCTCACGGGCCCAGCCGCTCCGCGGCACGTGGGATCCTCCCAGACCAGGGCCCGAACCCGCGTCCCCCGCATTAGCAGTCAGACTCCCAACCACTGCGCCACCAGGGAAGCCCTGCACGCTTTTTTGATCGCTTGACCTTTATCCTCTTGAGATTTTTCTTATTTGAAGAGTACTCATTCCCTGGATGCATAGTATACCACCGTGAACCTGACTGGACACTAGTTAATTGAGTTCAAAATATTCACTGAGTACTTGCCATGTGCTGGGCATTGTCCAGTTACTGGTGAAAGCAGTGAACCAGGTGGTCGTATAGAGCAGATATGAAACAAATAATCATAGCTCATTCCCCTTTCTTTTGAATAATCTTGTAAAGCATATCTTTAGATTACAATACAGTGTGTTTATCATGTTTTACGCACACACACACACACACACACAAATACACAGCTTATCACATCGAGCTATAAAAGTTGCCCTCTTTCATATAAATGAGTATGAGATGGCACACTAGGAAATCTGTGTTCTGCCAGTTTAAAAAGATACTTTGGCTCTAGTTTTCAAAATGAGCACTTCTCTGGTCTAGGTCCATTTCAGAACTTACCTATGGGTTAATGTTGTAATGCTCTTAGTGTTTGCTGCTCTGAAACCTGGCCATAAACAAGTCAAAATTTGTCTCATGGGGATTAATCTCTGAAGTATTTCGGGTAATGAGGGAATCTCATGAACTTCATGCCTGATCCCTCTCCTGGACTGTGTGCTCTTTGAGGACAAGAAGCACGGAGTTTACACAGAACTTTTCATCGTTTTGTTTGCAGTGCCTGGAACAGTACTTGGCTGACACATGGTAGCTTTTCGGTACCTATTTATTAAACAAATATAAGGAGAAGCGATCTCTGAACAGTGAGAGTAGGTTTCACTAAATAAGCCTTCTAGGTTTCTATATTCTCCTCCCTGAAGACCATTGAGGTTGTTAATTGAATTTGTTTGTTCTGAGGTAGTTGGAAGTATAAGTTCAATCCTGATAAAGGCAGATAATTTGGGCAGCCAAGGGAGATACAAACCTATGAAATCAGATGGGAGCATTCAAAACGTGGAGGTCTTCAACTGCTGGATGAAAACCTATGGATAGGCCTCTGAAGACCCTGAAGGCATCACTTTATCCAGTACTTTGCAATAATTGGTGCTTTGAGCATTGGTGCTGAATTCTCAGAAGAAAATTTATTTAAAGTGCTGTATAAAATGTAGGAAAATTGAGAACACATTTATAATGATTTCTATCATGATGAAATTGTTTTGATACTTAAGGGATAAACCTTAAACCTTCTGAGAAAATAGGTTATTCAAAAGAACTTCTTAGAACAATGAAATTCAAATACCTCATCTATTTTAAAAAATAGAATCTATTTGTTTTACTTCTTTTTTTATGTCTTGTTGCTGTGTTTTTAGCAGCCATTTTAGGGTTACATGCTGTAGATCTTAATATAAACTATAGTTTAGCATGTATAATAAAAGCTGTAATATCATGAAATAACTAAGATATCATGAGATAACTAAGCTTATATCACTTCTAGAGTTGGTGGTGGTTAGGGTATTCTGGTGGTTACTGCATACAAGAGAGGTGTTATTTTATTCATTTATTCATATGTCCATTCCACGAATATGTATTGGAAGTCTGCTCTGTGTCTGATACTGTTCTAAGCCTAGATTCCATCAGTGGGCAAAGGAGATAGAAGGTCTCACTCTGATGGAGAGGGGAGACAACAAGAGCTAAAATGCAAAACTAGTTATAGATTGTTAGAAGGTGACTTAAAATTCTATGAAAAATAAGAAAGGGAAGGAGAATAGGGATTGCTGAGACAAGGCTGTGTAGGGGGTGGAATAAAGGAGGAGAGGAGGAATTGGTTGGAGAGGACATGGGGAGTCAGGTATGTGTGGCACTGGCGGCTGTCATTATAATTAACATGGGAGCCTTTAGAGAGTTTTAAATTGTGGAAAAAGTTTTAAATTGTCGGGTTCTCAGTGAAGTGTTAACAGGACAGGTAGTAGAGTCAGACTAGGGCGACAGCGGTGGAGGTGATGCCAAGCGGTGAGAATCCAGATATATTTTCAAGGGAGAGCCAACAGAATTTGCTGACTGAGTGTATGTGGGTTGTGAGGCACAGGATCCAGTATGGCTCAAAGGTCTTTGGGCTGAGGATCTAGAAGGATGGAGCTGCAGCAACTGACAGGGCTAATCTGTGGAGGAAGCAGGTTTTGGTGGGGGAGTATCAGGAGCTCCGTTTTGCACATGTTACCATTTGGAGATGAACCCGAATGGATATGAGCTGCCTAGTTGGCTGTCAAAGGTACACATCTGGAATTTTTAGGAAAGAGCTCTGTGCTGGAAGGTGGTTATGTGTGGGGAATCTGTAGAAATTCTCTTCTGATGGCTTTAGTTTTCTCAGTAAAATAGAAACATGTCATCAGCAGGAGGAAAGTTGAGAGAGCTATGGAAAACTAGAGGAGAGAGGAGAAAGTCTAAAACAGTTGGCTATGAAAGTGGGAAAATGAAGAGACTAGAAACGCGGTATGATTGCAGTCAGCATGTCTGGCCAACTTGTGGTTCGTGATCAGGAATTTAAAGTGATACTAAACATGCTGGAAACTTCTTTGTCACCATATCTTTGCAATGTTCTTACTTATTTCCAGTTCCTTAGCATTTTTCTGAGAATGTTGCTGCCATTATGAGGGCAAAACATAACCACAACAACAAAAATGGACACTAATCAGGGAGCTCGTGTATTTCTCTCAGACATTTTCAACTTGCAGATATTGGGACAGAGTATGAAGGGATTTCGATCTAAGCAATTTGAATATAACTAGGGTAAGGGTTTTGCCAAGAAAGAAGTGAAAGAGGAGCTAAGAGGTTGAGAGAATGTACAAGGAAGTGATAGCAGTGTTGACCACAAAATTCAGACTGTGTAAGCAAGGAAGTGCGGCCACGCAAGCATAAAAGGCAGTGAGAAGAGGGTGGGTGGTCAGTTGCTTAGAGGTCCCTGTGGGATCAGAGAATTTTGAGGTCAGGTTAAAAAGGAATCATTTATTTTAAATAAATGTTATTTTCATATAGTGAATCATATTTCAAATATATGGAAGAGCTTTCTATTAAATACATCTAATGAATTTTTTAAACTTAATCACAAATATTAGAGTTTATTTGTTAGCTTTAGTTTTTTTTTAAACTTAAGGTGTACACATTTTTAAAAAAAATTTACTTATTTATTGGTTGCACCAGGTCTTAGCTGTGGCAGGCAGGCTGCTTAGTTGTGGCTCGCAGGCTCCTTAGTTATGGCTCACGGGCTCCTTAGTTGCAGCCCACCTGCTCCTTAGTTGCAGCTCGTGGGTTCCTTAGTTGCAGCTGGCGGGCTCCTTAGTTGTGGCATGTGAACTCTTAGTTGCAGCCTGCAGTCTCCTTAGTGGTGGCATGTGAGCTCGTAGTTGCAGCATGTATGTGGGATCTAGTTCCCTGACCAGGGATCGAACCCATGTCCCCTGCATTAGAAGGCAGATTCTTAGCCACTGCGCCACCAGGATGGAATTAACCAAGTAGAATCCCAGCAAAGAACCCCACTCCATCATTCAACAATACTTTTTTGCACGCTTTTTTGATCGCTTGACCTTTATCCTCTTGAGATTTTTCTTATTTGAAGAGTACTCATTCCCTGGATGCATAGTATACCACCGTGAACCTGACTGGACACTAGTTAATTGAGTTCAAAATATTCACTGAGTACTTGCCATGTGCTGGGCATTGTCCAGTTACTGGTGAAAGCAGTGAACCAGGTGGTCGTATAGAGCAGATGTGAAACAAATAATCATAGCTCATTCCCCTTTCTTTTGAATAATCTTGTAAAGCATATCTTTAGATTACAATACAGTGTGTTTATCATGTTTTACGCACACACACACACACACACACAAATACACAGCTTATCACATCGAGCTATAAAAGTTGCCCTCTTTCATATAAATGAGTATGAGATGGCACACTAGGAAATCTGTGTTCTGCCAGTTTAAAAAGATACTTTGGCTCTAGTTTTCAAAATGAGCACTTCTCTGGTCTAGGTCCATTTCAGAACTTACCTATGGGTTAATGTTGTAATGCTCTTAGTGTTTGCTGCTCTGAAACCTGGCCATAAACAAGTCAAAATTTGTCTCATGGGGATTAATCTCTGAAGTATTTCGGGTAATGAGGGAATCTCATGAACTTCATGCCTGATCCCTCTCCTGGACTGTGTGCTCTTTGAGGACAAGAAGCACGGAGTTTACACAGAACTTTTCATCGTTTTGTTTGCAGTGCCTGGAACAGTACTTGGCTGACACATGGTAGCTTTTCGGTACCTATTTATTAAACAAATATAAGGAGAAGCGATCTCTGAACAGTGAGAGTAGGTTTCACTAAATAAGCCTTCTAGGTTTCTATATTCTCCTCCCTGAAGACCATTGAGGTTGTTAATTGAATTTGTTTGTTCTGAGGTAGTTGGAAGTATAAGTTCAATCCTGATAAAGGCAGATAATTTGGGCAGCCAAGGGAGATACAAACCTATGAAATCAGATGGGAGCGTTCAAAACGTGGAGGTCTTCAACTGCTGGATGAAAACCTATGGATAGGCCTCTGAAGACCCTGAAGGCATCACTTTATCCAGTACTTTGCAATAATTGGTGCTTTGAGCATTGGTGCTGAATTCTCAGAAGAAAATTTATTTAAAGTGCTGTATAAAATGTAGGAAAATTGAGAACACATTTATAATGATTTCTATCATGATGAAATTGTTTTGTTTATCCCTTAAGTAAGGGTTAAACCTTAAACCTTCTGAGAAAATAGGTTATTCAGAAGAACTTCTTAGAACAATGAAATTCAAATACCTCATCTATTTTAAAAAATAAATTCTATTTGTTTTACTTCTTTTTTTATGTCTTGTTGCCGTCTTTTTAACAGCCATTTTAGGGTTACATGCTGTAGCTCTTAATATAAACTATAGTTTAGCATGTATAATTAAAGCTGTAATATCATGAAATAACTAAGATATCATGAGATAACTAAGCTTATATCACTTCTCGAGTTGGTGGTTGTTAGGGTATTCTGGTGGTTACTGCATATAAGAGAGGTGTTATTTTTTCATTTATTCATATGTCCATTCCACGAATATGTATTGGAAGTCTGCTCTGTGTCTGATACTGTTCTAAGCCTAGATTACATCAGTGGACAAAGGAGATAGAAACTCCCCCTCTGATGGAGGGGGGAGACAACAAGAGCTAAAATGCAAAACTAGTTATAGATTGTTAGAAACTGACTTAAAATTCTATGAAAAATAAGAAAGGGAAGGAGAATAGGGATTGCTGAGACAGGGCTGTGTAGGGGGTGGAGTAAAGGAGGAGAGGAGGAATTGGTTGGAGAGGACATGGGGAGTCAGGTATGTGTGGCACTGGCGGCTGTTATTATAATTAACATGGGAGCCTTTAGAGAGTTTTAAATTGTGGAAAAAGTTTTAAATTGTCGGGTTCTCAGTGAAGTGTTAACAGGACAGTTAGTAGAGTCAGACTAGGGCGATAGTGGTGGTGGTGATGCCAAGGGGTGAGAATCCCGATATATTTTCAAGGGAGAGCCAACAGAATTTGCTGACTGAGTGTATGTGGGTTGTGAGGCACAGGATCCAGGATGGCTCAAAGGTCTTTGGGCTGAGGATCTAGAAGGATGGAGCTGCAGCAACTGACAGGGCTAATCTGTGGAGGAAGCAGGTTTTGGTGGGGGAGTATCAGGAGCTCCGTTTTGCACATGTTACCATTTGGAGATGAACCCGAATGGAGATGAGCTGCAAAGTTGACTGTCAAAGGTACACATGTGGAATTTTTAGGAAAGAGCTCTGTGCTGGAAGGTGGTTATGTGTGGGGAATCTGTAGAAATTCTCTTCTGATGGCTTTAGTTTTCTCAGTAAAATAGAAACATGTCATCAGCAGGAGGAAAGTTGAGAGAGCTATGGAAAATTAGAGGAGAGAGGAGAGAGTCTAAAACAGTTGACTATGAAAGTGGGAAAGTGAAGAGACTAAAAACGCGGAATGATTGCAGTCAGCATGTCTGGCCAACTTGTGGTTCATGGTCAAGAATTTAAAGTGACACTAAACATGCTGGAAACTTCTTTGTCACCATATCTTTGCAATGTTCTTACTTATTTCCAGTTCCTTAGCATTTTTCTGAGAATGTTGCTGCCATTATGAGGGCAAAACATAACAACAGCAAAAATGGACACTAATCAGGGACCTCGTGTATTTCTTTCAGACGCTTTCAACTTGCAGATATTGGAACAGAGTATGTAGAGATTTTGATCTAAGCAATTTGAATATAACTAGGGTAAGGGTTTTGCCAAGAAAGAAGTGAAAGAGGAGCTAAGAGGTTGAGAGGATGTACAAGGAAGTGATAGCAGTGTTGACCACAGAATTCAGACTGTGTAAGCAAGGAAGTGCGGCCACGCAAGAATAAAAGGCAGTGAGAAGAGGGTGGGTGGTCAGTTGCTTAGAGGTCCCTGTGGGGTCAGAGAATTTTGAGGTCAGGTTAAAAAGGAATCATTTATTTTAAATAAATGTTATTTTCATATAGTGAATCATATTTCAAATATATGGAAGAGCTTTCTATTAAATGCATCTAATGAATTTTTTAAACTTAAACAGAAATATTTGAGTTTGTTAGCTTTAGTTTTTTTTTTTTAAAGTTAAAGTGTACACATTTTTTTAAAAAATTTATTTATTTATTGGTTGCACCAGGTCTTAGCTGTGGCAGGCAGGCTGCTTAGTTGTGGCTCGCAGGCTCCTTAGTTATGGCTCACGGGCTCCTTAGTTGCAGCCCACCTGCTCCTTAGTTGCAGCTCGTGGGTTCCTTAGTTGCAGCTGGCGGGCTCCTTAGTTGTGGCATGTGAACTCTTAGTTGCAGCTGGCGGGCTCCTTAGTTGTGGCATGTGAAGTCTTAGTTGCAGCATGTATGTGGGATCTAGTTCCCTGACCAGGGATCGAACCCGTGTTCCCTGCATTAGAAGGCAGATTCTTAGCCACTGCGCCACCAGGGAAGTCCCTGTTTTTTCAAATGAAGTAAGCTTAGTATTTTTTTCTTCTAAATGACTTAAGTTCTTTTTTCCTTATATTATTCCTATCCTTTCTCCCAACCCTCACATTCTTTGGTGGGTTGCCAGATGCTCTATGCCTTCTGCCAACCTATTGCTCAAGTGTTCCTGCCTGGTATCAGAGCCTTCTAATGACTGCCAAGGCTCTCACTCCATCCAAGATATTTGGATTAGACTTGGGTAGCCACTTACCAAGCTGTGTCACTTGGGTGAATTTCTCACTCTGAGCCTCAATTTCCTCATATGTAAGTGGGGATAATAATATGTACTTTGTTGTAAGAATTAAAGTTAATGTATATTTGTCCCTAGCACAGAACTTGGCATATATAAATGGTAGATGTTGTTACGATCTTAGGTTTATTGAATTAATAATCTTTTATTAGAGTTGAATAATTGAATCTCAAAAACATTGTATTCTGTCATTTCAATAACATTATTTTAGGAGCATCTAGGATTACCAATGTCAAAACATAGTATTAATGATTAGTATCATTAGCATTTTAATATATGTTTGTTTTTTTCAGCTTTAAGAATAGGCTAAGACAGTAAGAACCTGCTGTATAAAAAAATAAATAAAATTAAATTAAAAAAAAAGAATAGACTAAGACAGAGTAGGAACTCATTATGAGTATGGGTGAGATTTTTTTTTTTAGTTCCCAATAACAGAGATACACACATATAATCGCAACATTTTCTCTGTCTTTTTGCTAGCTTAATTCAGTTTGGAGCCAACGCATCAGTGAAAGGTAACTCATTTAGATGTGTGGTCCCTTCAAGAAAGCTGAGGTATATTGAAGAAGAGAGGTAAATCTTTCAGTGTCTAGTTGGGAGATTTTGTGTGTGTGTGTGTGTGTGTGTGTGTGTGTGTGTAGGCTTTATTCTCACAGGAGAGAATTGAAGAAACTCTTTATATTTAATATAAGTTTGGGAACACTAAGAATGGGCAACTTTTTCCAGAATAAAACAATGTATCTATATATCCCAGTTATACTTTATACTTCTGCCTTCTTTCAAAATAAACATGTTGTATTTGACATTTTTAATTTGATATAAGCCTGTCACTGCTTGCTGTAGAGGGTTCTTTCCCTCAGTCTGAGTTAGAGGATGCTTCTCTGATGTAGAACAGTATCTTTTGTTTCTGTCTCCGCACTATCAGCCGTAGTGTCTATTTTTCAGGTCATGGTTGTTGAATGAATTGGGACTGAGTGAGCTTGGTTTAAGCACTCTTTTCTAAAAAGGGTTATGTGCTTGAGTAGAGTTGACTTTTTCCTCTTTAGCATCCTAAAAATGACAAAACTGTCACAAAGATTTCTTAGTGGTCAAAGTGAAAGATACTATGACTTAGCTTCTTATATACCTGTATAGCACTTCCTTTCATGATAATAATAACCAATTATCAAAAGTAATTACTTTAGTTCAATGTTTTTGGTGATGTATTACCCTAGCCTGGCCTTTTGTTTATTTCTAAAATATAGAGTATGTACTTCTACTGGAGAGTTAGTTCAAGAAGTTCAATTAACAGGAAATATTAAATAGCGTGCAGAACTCCAAGATGACTTTATTTGGCAAATCTGATTCCTTCCACGTAATGAATAACCCCGAGGATTATATAACTTTATTATTCAAGAGCCACGCTTTTTCCACTAAATAAATTGACCCTTGTAATCACCAAAGCTTATATTAGATACATCTACAATGGTTCATATTTATCTTCTTTTTCAAAGATTATGTGGGGTTGGGCTTCCCTGGTGGTGCAGTGGTTGAGAAGCTGCCTGCCAGTGCAGGGGACACAGGTTCGAGACGTGGTCTGGGAAGATCCCACATGCTGCGGAGCAACTAGGCCCGTGAGCCACAATTACTGAGCCTGCGTGTCCGGAGCCTGTGCTCCGCAACAAGAGAGGCTGCGATAGTGAGAGGCCCGCGCACCGCGATGAAGAGTGGCCCCCACTTGCCACAACTAGAGAAAGCCCTCGCACAGAAACGAAGACCCAACACAGCCATTAAAAAAAAAAAAAAAGATTATGTGGGGTGAAGAAAAACACTTTCTCCTTTTGTAGATGGCAGGACAGTCATTACTAAGGGAGCCAACATGTTACCCTGACACATGATGCAACAGAGAAACCAACAAAGACATCAGATGATCTTGCTGCCATCATTATTACCCGTCAGATAAGGAATTGGTCTCCTTGAGGTAATGAGCCACTCACTTATAGAGAGAGCTGGACAAGTCAGAGATGACTGAGATTGGAACCAGCCCAAGTTTTATCAGGGCTCAGAGGGAGGGTTACCTGTGACATACAGGTCAAGGAGACTCTCATATCTTGAGTCTACTGCAAAACAGTTCCTGTCTTATTCTCAGAAACCTATAGCTATAAAATTTCTCTGTTTTTTATTGACCCTGATAGGTAACTTCTCTTTCTTCCAAGGTTTGGAGCATATGAGAACTTTGATATTGTGTTAGTGTTTTCTCATCTTGGTTGAGAAGATAATCTGTCAAGACCTGGACCCATTGTTCTACCTTGCCAAGTTTTTGGAAATGTTGGTTGAAACAGATTGTAACTGTATTAAATCTGCAGAAAGAATCAATCTTGAAGGCCTGTCACCAACCTCTGGGGATTTTTTTGTGTAAAGTAGACCTTCATTATTTTAGTTAATTCTAGCCTCAGACGAGAGGGTGTGCTTGTATCAGCTGTCAAGTCATTGGTACATAGCCTTAGTCTACACTCTGAAAGGCAATGGGCTTCCCCAAACCAGGTGTGATATCTAATAAACTGGTCACTCTTTTTTTTAATTTTATTTTTATTTTATTTTTTTATTTTTGGCTGTGTTGGGTCTTCGTTTCTGTGTGAGGGCTTTTTCTCCAGTTGCGGCAAGTGGGGGCCAGTCTTCATCGTGGTGCGTGGGCCTCTCACTATCACGGCCTCTCTTGTTGCGGAGCACAGGCTCCAGACATGCAGGCTCAGTAGTTGTGGCTCACGGACCTAGTTGCTCTGTGGCGTGTGGGATCTTCCCACACCAGGGCTCGAACCTGTGTCCCCTGCATTGGCAGGCAGATTCTCAACCACTGCGCCACCAAGGAAGCCCCAAACTGGTCACTCTTAATTACAACTTTACATTTTGAAATAAGGTTATTTAACATAAAGCAGTTGTTCTCAAAGTGGGTCCCAGGACAAGCACACCGGCACTACCTGGAAACTTGTTAAACATGTTGACTCTTTTTTTTAAAAATTAATTAATTAATTAATTAATTTTTTTTTAATCAATCATCAATTTTATACACATCAGTGTATACATGTCAATCCCAATCGCCCAATTCAGCACACCACCATCCCCACCCCACTGCGGTTTTCCCCCCTTAGTGTCCATACGTTTGTTCTCTACATCTGTGTCTCAACTTCTGCCCTGCAAGCCGGTTCATCTGTACCATTTTTCTAGATTCCACATACATGCGTTAATATACGATATTTGTTTTTCTCTTTCTGACTCATTTCACTCTGTATGACAGTCTCTAGATCCATCCACATCTCAACAAATGACTCAATTTCGTTCCTTTTTATGGCTGAATAATATTCCATTGTATATATGTACCACATCTTCTTTATCCATTTGTCTGTCGATGGGCATTTAGGTTGCTTCCAAGACCTGGCTCTTGTAAATAGTGCTGCAATGAACATTGGGGTGCATGTGTCTTTCTGAATTACGGTTTTCTCTGGGTATATGCCCAGTAGTGGGATTGCTGGGTCATATGGTAATTCTATTTTTAGTTTTTTAAGGAACCTCCATATTGTTCTCCATAGTGGCTGTATCAATTTACATTCCCACCAACAGTGCAAGAGGGTTCCCTTTTCTCCACACCCTCTCCAGCATTTGTTGTTTGTAGATTTTCTGATGATGCCCATTCTAACTGGTGTGAGGTGATACCTCATTGTAGTTTTGATTTGCATTTCTCTAATAATTAGTGATGTTGAGCGTCTTTTCATGTGCTTTTTGGCAATCTGTGTGTCTTCATTGGAGAAATGTCTATTTAGGTCTTCTGCCCATTTTTGGATTAGGTTGTTTGTTTCTTTTTTTTTTTTTTTAACATCTTTATTGAAGTATAATTGCTTTACAATGGTGTGTTAGTTTCTGCTTTAAAACAAAGTGAATCAGTTATACATATACATATGTTCCCATATCTCTTCCCTCTTGCATCTCCCTCCCTCCCACCCTCCCTATCCCACCCCTCTAGGTGGTCACAAAGCACCGAGCTGATCTCCCTGTGCTATGCGGCTGCTTCCCACTAGCTATCTATTTTACATTTGGTAGTGTATATATGTCCATGACACTCTCTCACCCTGTCACATCTCACCCCTCCCCCTCCCCATATCCTCAAGTCCATTCTTTAGTAGGTCTGTGTCTTTATTCCCATCTTGCCACTAGGTTTTCATGACCTTTTTTTTTTTTTCCCTTAGATTCCATATATATGTATTAGCATACTGTATTTGTTTTTCTCTTTCTGACTTACTTCACTCTGTATGACAAACTCTAACTCCAACCACCTCATTACAAATACCTCCATTTCATTTCTTTTTATGGCTGAGTAATATTCCATTGTATATATGTGCCACAACTTCTTTATCCATTCATCCGATGATGGACACTTTGGTTGCTTCCATGTCCTGGCTATTGTAAATAGAGCTGCAATGAACATTTTGGTACATGACTCTTTTTGAATTATGGTTTTCTCAGGGTATATGCCCAGTAGTGGGATTGCTGGGTCGTATGGTAGTTCTATTTTTATTTTTTTACGGAACCTCCATACTGTTCTCCATAGTGGCTGTATCAATTTACATTCCCACCAACAGTGCAAGAGTGTTCCCTTTTCTCCACACCCTCTCCAGCATTTATTGTTTGTAGATTTTTTGATGATGGCCATTCTGACCTGTGTGAGATGATACCTCATTGTAGTTTTGATTTGCATTTCTCTAATGATTAAGGATGTTGAGCATTCTTTCATGTGTCTGTTGGCCATCTGTATATCTTCTTTGGAGAAATGTCTATTTAGGTCTTCTGCCCATTTTTGGATTGGGTTGTTTGTTTCTTTAATATTGAGCTGAATGAGCTGTTTATATATTTTGGAGATTAATCCTTTGTCTGTTGATTCGTTTGCAAATATTTTCTCCCATTCTGAGGATTGTCTTTTCGTCTTGTTTATGGTTTCCGTTGCTGTGCAAAAGCTTTGAAGTTTCATTAGGTCCCATTTGTTTATTTTTGTTTTTATTTCCATTACTCTAGGAGGTAGATCAAAAAAGATCTTGCTGTGATTTATGTCAAATAGTATTCTTCCTATGTTTTCCTCTAAGAGTTTTATAGTGTCCGGTCTTACATTTAGGTCTCTAATCCATTTTGAGTTTATTTTTGTGTATGGTGTTAGGGAGTATTCTAATTTCATTCTTTTACATGTAGCTGTCCAGTTTTCCCAGCACCACTTATTGCAGAGACTGTCTTTTCTCCATTGTATATCTTTGCCTCCTTTGTCATAGATTAGTTGACCATAGGTGCGTGGGTTAATCTCTGGGCTTTCTATCTTGTTCCATTGATCTGTGTTTCTGTTTTTGTGCCAGTACCATATTGTCTTGATTACTGTAGCTTTGTAGTATAGTCTGAAGTCAGGGAGCCTGATTCCTCCAGCTCCGTTTTTTTCCCTCAAGACTGCTTTGGCTATTCGGGGTCTTTTGTGTCTCCATACAAATATTAACATTTTTTGTTCTAGTTCTGTAAAAAATGCCTTTGGTAATTTGATAGGGATTGCATTGAATCTGTAGATTGCTTTGGGTAGTATGGTCATTTTCACAATATTGATTCTTCCAATCCAAGAACATGGTATATCTCTCCATCTGTTGGTATCATCTTTAATTTCTTTCATTAGTGTCTTATAGTTTTCTGCATACAGGTCTTTTGTCTCCCTAGGTAGGTTTATTCCTAGGTATTTTCTTCTTTTTGTTGCAGTGGTAAATGGGAGTGTTTCCTTAATTTCTCTTTCAGATTTTTCATCATTAGTGTATAGGAATGCAAGAGATTTCTGTGCATTAATTTTGTATCCTGCAACTTTACCAAATTCATTGATTAGCTCTAGTAGTTTTCTGGTGGCATTTTTAGGATTTTCTATGTATAGTATCATGTCATCTGCAAGCAGTGACAGTTTTACTTCTTCTTTTCCAATTTGTATTCCTTTTATTTCTTTTTCTTCTCTGATTGCTGTGGCTAGGACTTCCAAAACTATGTTGAATAATAGTGGTGAGAGTGGACATCCTTGTGTCGTTCCTGATCTTAGAGGAAATGCTTTCAGTTTTTCACCGTTGAGAATGATGTTTGCTGTGGGTTTGTCGTATATGGCCGTTATTATGTTGAGGTAGGTTTCCTCTATGCCCACTTTCTGGAGAGTTTTTATTGTAAATTGGTGTTGAATTTTGTGAAAAGCTTTTTCTGCATCTATTGAGATGATCATATGGTTTTTATTCTTCAATTTGTTAATATGGTGTATCACATTGATTGATTTGTGTATATTGAAGAATCCTTGCATCCCTGGGATAAATCCCACTTGATCATGGTGTATGATCCTTTTAATGTGTTGTTGGATTCTGTTTGCTAGTATTTTGTTGAGGATTTTTGCATCTATATTCATCAGTGATATTGGTCTGTAATTTTCTTGTTTTGTAGTATCTTTGTCTGGTTTTGGTATCAGCGTGATGGTGGCCTCATAGAGTGGGTTTGAGAGTGTTCCTTCATGTGCAATTTTTTGGAAGAGTTTGAGAAGGATGGGTGTTAGCTCTTCTCTGAATGTTTGATAGAATTCACCTGTGAAGCCATCTGGTCCTGGACTTTTGTTTGTTGGAAGATTTTTAATCACAGTTTCAATTTCATTATTTGTGATTGGTCTGTTCGTATTTTCTGTTTCTTCCTGGTTCAGTCTTGGAAGGTTATACCTTTCTAAGAATTTGTCCATTTTTTCCAGTTTGTCCATTTTATTGGCATAGAGTTGCTTGTAGTAGTCTCTTAGGATGCTTTGTATGTCTGCAGTGTCTGTTGTAATTTCTTCTTTTTCATTTCTAATTTTGTTGATTTGAGTCCTCTCCCTCTTTTTCTTGATGAGTCTGGCTAATGGTTTATCAATTTTGTTTATCTTCTCAGAGAACCAGCTTTTAGTTTTATTGATCTTTGCTATTGTTTTCTTTGTTTCTATTTCATTTATTTCCGCTCTGATCTTTATGATTTCTTTCCTCTGCTAACTTTGGGTTTTGTTTGTTCTTCTTTCTCTAGTTCCTTTAGGTGTAAGGCTAGATTGTTTACTTGAGATTTTTCTTCTTTTTTGAGGTAGGCTTGTATAGCTATAACCTTCCCTCTTAGAACTGCTTTTGCTGCATCCCATAGGTTTTGGATCATCATGTTTTCATTGTCGTTTGTCTCTATGTGTTTTTTGATTTCCTCTTTGATTTCTTCAGTGATCTCTTGGTTATTTAGTAACGTATTGTTTAACCTCCATGTGTTTGTGCTTTTTACGTTTTTTCCCCTGTAATTCATTTCTAATTTCATAGCGTTGTTGTCAGAAAAGATGCTTGATATGATTTCAATTTTCTTAAATTTACTGAGGCTTGATTTGTGACCCAAGATGTGATCTCTCCTGGAGAATGTTCCGTGCACACTTGAGAAGAAAGTGTAATCTGCTGTTTTTGGATGGAGTGTCCTGTAAATATCAATTAAATCTATCTGGTCTATTGTGTCATTTAAAGTTTCTGTTTCCTTATTAATTTTCATTTTGGATGATCTGTCCATTGGTGTAAGTGAGGTGTTAAAGTCCCCCACTATTATTGTGTTACTGTCGATTTCCTCTGTTATAGCTGTTAGCAGTTGCCTTATGTATTAAGGTGCTCCTATGTTGGGTGCATATATATTTATAATTGTTATATCTTCTTCTTGGATTGCTCCCTTGATCATTATGTAGTGTCCTTCCTTGTCTCTTGTAACATTCTTTATTTTAAAGTCTATTTTATCTGATATGAATATAGCTACTCCAGCTTTCTTTTGATTTCCATTTGAATGGAATATCTTTTTCCATCCCCTCACTTTCAGTCTGTATGTGTCCCTAGGTCTGAAGTGGGTCTCTTGTAGAACAGCATATATATGGGTCTTGTTTTTGTATCCATTCAGCAAGCCTGTGTCTTTTGGTTGGAGCATTTAATCCATTCATGTTTAAGGTAATTATCAATATGTATGTTTCTATGACCATTTTCTTAATTGTTATGGGTTTGTTTTTGTAGGTCCTTCTCTTCTCTTGTGTTTCCCACTTAGAGAAGTTCCTTTAGCATTTGTTGTAGAGCTGGTTTGGTGGTGCTGAATTCTCTTAGCTTTTGCTTGTCTGTAAAGCTTTTGATTTCTCCAACGAATCTGAACGAGATTCTTGCCAGGTAGAGTAATCTTGGTTGTACGTTCTTCCCTTTCATCACTTTAAGTATATCATGCCACTCCCTTCTGGCTTGTAGAGTTTCTGCTGAGAAATCAGCTGTTAACCTTATGGGAGTTCCTTTGTATGTTGTTTGTCGTTTTTCCCTTGCTGCTTTAAATAATTTTTCTTTGTCTTTAATTTTTGCCAATTTGATTACTATGTGTCTGGGCATGTTTCTCCTTGGGTTTATCCTGTATGGGACTGTCTGCTCTTCCTGGACTTGGGTGGCTATTTCCTTTCCCATGTTAGGGAAGTTTTCGACTATGATCTCTTTAAATATTTTCTTTGGTCCTTTGTCTCTCTCTTCTCCTTCTGGGACCCCTATATTGCAAATGTTGTTGCGTTTAATGTTGTCCCAGAGGTCTCTTAGGCTGTCTTCATTTCTTTTCATTCTTTTTTCTTTATTCTGCTCCGCAGCAGTGAATTCCACCGTTCTGTCTTCCAGGTCACTTATCCATTCTTCTGCCTCCGTTATTCTGCTATTGATTCCTTCTAGTGTAGTTTTCATTTCAGTTATTGTATTGTTCATCTCTGTTTGTTTGTTCTTTAATTCTTCTAGGTCTTTTTTAAACATTTCTTGCATCTGCTCGATCTTTGCCTCCATTCTTTTTTCAGGTCCTGGATCATCTTCACTATCATTATTCTGAATTCTTTTTCTGGAAGGTTGCCTATCTCCACTTCATTTAGTTGTTTTTCTGAGGTTTTATCTCGTTCCTTCATCTGGTATATAGCCCTCTGCCTTTTCATCTTGTCTATCTTTCTGTGAATGTGGTTTTTGTTCCACAGGCTGCAGGATTGTAGTTTTTCTTGCTTCTGCTGTCTGCCCTCTGGTGGTTGAGGCTATCTAAGAGGCTTGATGGGAGGCTCTCTGAACATGTTGATTCTAGAGCCCCACCCCAGACCTGCTGAATCAGAGACACAGGGGTGTGGCTTATGATATTCTGTTGCATGCTGGAGTTTGTTAGCCACAAGCAGAGCATCTTGAAATGACTATGCACAAGAATGTTTTTCTTTGTAAGACAAGTGAGATCATGTATATATTCCAAGTTGTTTGTTTGTTGGCTGTTGATGACCTCGGAAATTTTAAAGTACTAACTGGGCCCGTGGGAATTCATTATCCTGTATTTACCTTTGGTAATCTGCCCTGCTACAAGCTTCATTAAACAGCCATTAAGGGAAACAGGGTTTTTGAGAACTGTCTGCTTTCAAGTACATTTGTGTACAAGAAGGAACATAGTATGGTATGTTATCTCAGGTACACTCTTATAGAATGACCTGTTTTTAATAATGTCTAGAAAAAATAATAAAGCCCCTAGTTAGAAATAATTTAGCTTAAAATGATTATATTTCATTATTTTTAATTTTATATATAAATAGGACTGTATAGTTGGAAAAGCATGCGTTTGGAATAAAAAATTGTGTGCTTTGAGTTCTAAAACCTTCCGTGACCTTTTGTTTCTCCCTCTGAAAAATGGAAATGAAACTCCACAGCAAGTTGTGAAATTTAACTTAAATATGTGAAATGTATTTCATAAACAGTAATAATCATTATAGAAGTGTTAGCATTTATTCTCTAAGCAATTCTTGGTTTATATTTACTTTTGAACTTATTTGATTTTATGATTAAAATTTATAGCTTGTAGATTTCAGAACTTTAGTTATGTTTTTTTCACCTTCTCCGAGTGAAAAGAATATTGGATCATGTAGCATGCAGACCTAATGCTAACGGCAACATTAGACTGTTTCATAGCAGTTAGTTACAACTTCTTCCTTCAAACACTTTAATTTTAAAAAATTATAAATCAATACATTTCCAATGTAACAAAGAAAAGAAAGATAAGTTAACAATCTCTATTCCCTTTTTATTCCCTCCTTGAGATAACCAATTTTTACAGCCTCGTGTGAATTATTCTATACTTTTATTCATGTCCTTGCAAATGTATATAAACATACACACATCCAGGCAGTTTGTGTTATCAAGTGAAGTAAGCCAGGCCAGGCCACTGTAGATTCAACAATGCAGTAAGAAATGGAACCTAGACCTATGAATCTGTGGTGCAGGAAGATAGTTCTTGGTTGCTAATCAGTAGACCCTTCTGTGATAATGTGACCCTCTTACAGCCTAAGAATTTGAAAAGGCAGTGGGCTTGTGTTCCAGGATCTTGTGACCCGGCGGGCTCCTCATTTCCCACAGTGGACAAAACTACTAAATAGTCATAGCTTCATGAGGAACTAGGCAGGTGATAGGAGCTACACCCACTCGTGTGTATCCTAGATCTTTGCAAATCCTGTTTACTGATCAGGTAGTAAACCAAAGTGAAATTTAAACTGTGTCCAAGTTCTCCTTCTCACCATTCTTTGAACCCAGGTCGGTCATTTTGGTTTGTTCCTCATTTATTTTTACAAATTTTGGATTGTTACATTTACATTTCTCTGTCATTTCCTTTTTTTTTTTTTTCTTTTTTGCTTCAATACATAATAGTCATCAGTCCAGGTCAATGGTTAGAGAAATGTTATTTTTAATTATGCATAATATCCTATAATGTGGATATGTTACGATTTAGTCAGCTGTTCTCCAGTTGACTTTCATGATATTTCCAGGTTATTGTTAGTGCCAAAAAAACCCAACTACAACATACATTCTTGTATATATACTTATAGGTAAGACTCCCCAAAGTGGAATTGCTTTGTCAATTGTTATATGTATTTAAAATTTTGAGAGATACTGTCAATTTTGGGGCGTGGGGTGATAGGAGGAGGAAGATTGCAGCAATTTACACTCCCATTGCCAGGGGGTTTGAGTCTCCCTATCCTCACCAGCACTGGCTATAATTAATCGTTTTAATATTATCGATTGTATGGATAAAAGCAGTATCTCCATGATAGCTTCAATTTGCAACCCTCTGGTGACTACTGAGATTGTCTCTTCATATTTATTGGCCCTTTGGATTTTCTCTTCTGAGAATTGCTTATTCATATTCCTTGCCCAATTCTATTGGGCTTTTCATTTTTTTCTTATAAATTTGTATAACTAATTTGGATACTAGGAATATTAAGAGTTTGCCAGTCATTATGAGCTGCACTTGTCTCTTGATTTTATTTTTGACTTTTACTATATATGATAGATGATAGATAAATGAATGGTTAAATTATTTGTCTTTACTAACTTCTCTCTTGCTTAGGAAAGGTTTTCCCAGCTAACAGTAATAAAATATTATTCTAAATCTTCTGGTAAATTTACTGTAATTTTTTTTTTTTTTTTTTTTGGCTGCGTTGGGTCTTCATTTGTGTGCGAGGGCTTTCTGTAGTTGTGGCGAGCGGGGGCCAGTCTTCATCGCGGTGCCTGGGCCTCTTACTATTGCGGCCTCTCTTGTTGCGGAGCACAGGCTCCAGACGCGCAGGCTCAGTAGTTGTGGCTCACGGGCCCAGTTGCTCCGCGGCATGTGGGATCTTCCCAGACTGGGGCTCGAACCTGTGTCCCCTGCATTGGCAGGTGGACTCTCAACCACTGCACCACCAGGGAAGCCCCTACTATAATTTTTAAAAACTTAAAAGCTTCTAATCTATCTAGAGATTTGTTTTTAAGTTATTAAATTTAAAAAAGTCATTAAAATATTTTAATAAAAGCTCTATTTTTAATGGATAAAGTAGGAATTTAGCTTTCTTGTTTTCAAGTTGGATGACCATTTATTCCAGAGTTATTAAACAAATTACCATTTACCCAAGTTGAAATTCCACTTATGCCATATATTACCTTCCTATTTATACAAGGGTCTACTTTTGGACCCTCTGCGTTAATTTTCTATAAATAATTAGAAATTTAGTGGCTTAAAACAACTCCAGCTTACTGTATAGTGTATAATTCTGTAGGTCAGAAGTCCAGGTACAGTGAGATTAGGTTTTTTGCTCAGGTTCTCAAAGGCTGAGATTAAGATGTCATCCAGACTGAGTTCTCCTCTGAAAACTCTGGGGAAGAATCCGCTTCCAACTTTTTTTTTTTTTTTTTTTAAATTAATGATACTAATATGTTATTATTTCTGCTTTTAATTTAATTTATTTATTTGTTTATTTATTTATGGCTGTGTTGGGTCTTCGTTTCTGTGCGAGGGCTTTCTCTAGTTGTGGCAAGCGGGGGCCACTCTTCATCGCGGTGCGCGGGCCTCTCACTATCGCGGCCTCTCTTGTTGCGGAGCACAGGCTCCAGACGCGCAGGCTCAGTAACTGTGGCTCACGGGTCCAGTCGCTCCGCGGCATGTGGGATCTTCCCAGACCAGGGCTCGAACCCGTGTGCCCTGCATTGGCAGGCAGATTCTCAACCACTGCGCCACCAGGGAAGCCCCGCTTCCAACTTTATTCAAGTTTCTGGCAGAATTCAGGTTCCTTGTGGTTGTAGGGCCTAGGTCTCTTTTTTCTTGCTGGCTGTCAGTTGAGGATGCTGTCAACCCTTCCAGACCACCAGCAGCCGTTCTTTTGAGTTGTGTTTCATTTGCTAAATTTTATTGAGCTTTTCCAACAATATTCATAAGTGGCAATTATAAAGAAGTTTATACTTACATGTTTTTAGTACAGATATTTATATGATGGTAATAAATGTTTATTACAATAAAATGTGTTTTTTCTACCACATAGTTGCCTTGCTATGAAATAGTATTGCAAGTTGGGTGTATGTAGCTTTTGGTTTGTATTAATCTCCTATCCAATCCCTCTCTCCTAGTGTTAACACGTATTAAGAATCTTGATCTTTAGGATCTGTGGTCATATTAATTAACTTCTAAATTCCAGATAAAATGTTAATGTCACTTAAAGCAAGGTGTCCAGAGTCAGGTGGCTTTGGACACTGCATTTCTGGGTAATATTAGGCTTCAAGTAGCCATGCTGAGCCTAGGAACATGCAGTCCTTTTCATGTAGTTAATCTTTAATGGTATTTTTCCATCACTAACCAGCAGCAAGTTTGTTGTAATCCAAATTTTCACATAGTAGTAGGTTGCTGTTAAACTAAAAATGAAGTTAAGAATGGAGACTAATAAAACCTGTGTAAACTATAGTTCTTTTTGTTTTTGTTTTTTTGAATGAAATACTCAGTCTTCTCCCTACCTTTAAGGACAGAAGCTCATTCAGGACTAATATATCCAGGTCTAAAACATTCTTTCTTGTTCCAAGTGATAATTGACCTTTAAGCACTTCGTTCTTGGTATATTTTTAAAATTTTGTGTTAATTCTCAAGGCAGGGTTCCAATCAGTGGCAGAGTATGAGGTCAAATAAAGCATGGAACCATCTAGTTTATTAGCAGAAAACCAGGACAAGTCGGCTCTTCCTGGAGTGGGTTAAATCTTAGAATTACGAATGATGTTATTGAAAGATCCTAAAAATGCTTCACAATAAGTTGTTCATTGGAGCTTTTGTCCACAAGGTTGCTCTTTTTACCCCTGGGAACAGTTGAGAGAGTATTGCTCTGCTCAGCTAGTTGGTTGCCTGGCAGATTCTCCAGTTCAATGAAGAGCAAAGTTGCTAAAGCTGTGTGTGACCAGGTGGTTGAGTGTGAGTTACATATACTTGAAGAAATTAAACATAAATGAGTAACTGGATATAGTTGTTACTATCAATACCATGCATACCAATTCTCAATTAATACTTTTGAATAAATACTGTACTTGGGAGAACATTTCTCAGATTATCACCACAGTTGTTAATCTTTACTTAGCACTTACTGTGGTTCACACCCTGCTCTAAGGGCTTTACATATATTAACTCACTTAATCCTCACAACAATCCTTTGATCAAGGTTAGGTGGCAAGTGGAGGTGCCAGGAATTGATGTCGGTGTCTGGCTCCTGAGTCTATGCTCTTAATCACTAATATACGCTTATTGGTCTTACAAATCTAGAAGGAAAGAATGATTTCCTGAAAAAGTCTTTCAGGCCTGGAGGAGCAGATTCCTTCTGTTAATAAAGGTAGAATGATGCAGTCACAAGCTGAAATTGACTGCTTCTGTTGCCTCAAACTTTCATCTTTTCCTTTTGCGGAAGGAAAGCCAGGCTGAGCCGTGAAAGAGGAAACAGGGTGTTTTTGTTTCCATTTCCCATACTATTACTTTTCTATAAAATTCAATGATCGATGGTCATTTGTTGATCATCCTCACTTTGGCCAAGCATTAGACTCTGGAGTCTGGACGGGACTTAGCTGTGTTCCCTGACTTTGAAGAATGAAGCTACCTGCAGCCCACTGTAGCAGGAGCAGTGACTGAGCCATGCTCAGGACTGTTATGGGAGCAGAGAAGGGAATGCCCCATTGTATCTCCTGTGTGGATCCTTCTCCATCTCCCCTACTCTAAGGTAAAGCTAAAACAGTCTAGAGGGTGAAGAGAGGCTGATGTGGTGAGTGGGAATACGACTGATAAGCCTGCTAGAAAGAGAGGGCAGCATTTGCACAGTTGCAGGGTATAGGTTATACTTTGCAACCTCCTTGATAAGTCACCTGGGTACTTACTAAATTCCGCATTCGTGGGCCCCATTCTATAGCCTCTGAATCAGAATCTCCAGGGGAAGTGCCTAGGGGACTGATTAACAGGGCCCTCAGGGCACTCTTGTCAGTCAGGGGAGCTTGGAAAACACCGCCCAAGTGGAATACAGTTTGTTCACAAACAGAATGAATTTTAGAGCAAACGGTTGAGGATGAGATCAGGTGGTCTGAAGGTCAGTTTATGTCTTGCTGTCTTTTGTGATTGTTTGGATTTCTATTTGTATCCTACTGAATGCTGCTTACTTCTCAAGTATCAACAGATAAATAGAACATTTACTTAGACTTGGATAACTTTAATTTGCAAGCAGTGTGTTGAAAGTTCGGACTTTAGCTCAATTTACAGGGTTTCCAACCTTGACTTATTTATGCTGAGAAACAGCCAAGGAGAAGAGTGGGGAAAAGAATGAACATTGTTCATCTGCAGTGTGCCCCATGACTCTTAACGGCATCTCATTCTATTCACTAGCAAGCTGCGGCTAGGAGGTCAGTTACATAGGCCACAGAGCTATTAAGTGATGCAACCGATATTCAAACCTGGGTCTATAGAGCAGGAGGAATTTGATTTGTCAAAAAGTGGTGATCAGAGTGCTCATTCACTCAATTAAAATAGGTGAACGAGGGGCTTCCCTGGTGGCGCAGTGGTTGAGAATCTGCCTACCAATGCAGGGGACCCGGGTTCGAGCCCTGGTCTGGGAAGATCCCACATGCCGTGGAGCAACTGGGCCCGTGAGCCACAATTACTGAGCCTGCGCGTCTGGAGCCTGTGCTCCGCAACAAGAGAGGCCGCGATAGTGAGAGGCCCGCGCACTGCGATGAAGAGTGGCCCCCGCTTGCCACAACTAGAGAAAGCCCTCGCACAGAAACGAAGACCCAACACAGCCATAAATAAATAAATAAACAAATACTTAAAAAAAAAAAAAAAAATAGGTGAACCAGAAAATGCAGGGTTAGGGTCAGGGGCTGTGATGAAAAAGCTTCAACATTTGTTACCATGTGAAAATATGTGCCCAATATTCTGTATTTTTTTCTTTTTAAGAGAAGCTAATTATCAGTATTTTATGTAAATTTGTCTCCATTTTAAAATGTTGGTCCTATATTCAGAAAATGTAAAACAATGTGTTTGGCAACACCATGATACAAAATACATCATTGGGTAGAATTTTGCTTAAGGGCTACTGGTATGTGACTTCTAGATTAAATAATCTCTAAAGTCTAAGCTTTAAAATGTCATGATTCTTGCTGATTCTTTTTTTTTTTTTTTTTTGAGAAATTCACGTTCTTTTATTTATTTATTTATGACTGTGTTGAGTCTTCATTTCTGTGCGAGGGCTTTCTCTAGTTGCGGCAAGTGGGGACCACTCTTCATCGCGGTGCGCGGGCCTCTCACCATCGCGGCCTCTCGTTGCGGAGCACAGGCTGCAGACGCGCAGGCTCAGTAATTGTGGCTCACGGGCCCAGTTGTGCCGTGGCATGTGGGATCTTCCCAGACCAGGGCTTGAACCCGTGTCCCCTGCATTGGCAGGCAGATTCTCAACCACTGCGCCACCAGGGAAGCCCCTCTTGCTGATTCTTGATGAGGTATGATTTACTGTGATTCGCTTTCCTTTCATATCTTAAAGAATTTTTTCTGAATATTTATGTGAAATATTAATAATGAAGCCTTCTCTAAGTATCAGTATACTTTTAACTTTGCCGGGGGAGATGGGGAAGGATGAAAAGGCTACTTCTGGCTTCTTGCTACTGGGAAAAGTGTTGCCCTCCCCTGAGTCTTCTAGTCTACCTGCTGTTTTTCAGTGCCTTTCTACTATCAGAGGAGCTAAAAATGGCTCTGTCCACTTCCATGTATGCTTTCAACCCATGTGGATCCACATGCAATCAGTGTCTCTCCCAAGTGTGTAGAGCAACATATTAGTGAACCTTGAAACCAATTCAGTGCAGCTTGACCAGTATTAAAATGAGAGAGACTGAGAAAGAGAATAGAGTAGGATAGTAGATGCATGCGTGGCAAGTAGGAAGGGCAAGAATTGTTCTGTAGGACTTTGTTTTAGCTGTATGTGCATATGTGTGTGTCTGTGTTCCAGGTTGCATCATAGAATGTATTTCTTACTGGCCTGGTAGTTAACAAATTTTGTAAGCACTGAGCTAGAGTGACTAAATATTGATAGATCCTTGGTCATTCCTCCTCGATCTAAGATGGTAAAAATTCTAAGCTGGAAATTTGAAAGAATTTTTACCACATGTTAATTACCTCCACACTTGGTCCTTTTTGTTCAATCCCTTGAAAACATTAACAACTTCTCTATCTCGGGGGTCCCCAACCCCCCTCTCCACCCACGGGCCAGAGGTGAGCGGTGAGCGGACGGGCCAGCGAAAGCTTTATCTACCGCTCCCCATGGCTCACATTACTGCCTGAACTATCCGCCCCCCTCCCCTGTCCGTGGAAAAGCTGTCTTCCACGAAACTGGTGCCTGGTGCCAAAAAGGTTGGGGACCGCTGTTTTATCTTATATATATCAGTCCTTTGATCCAATAATTACTTTTCAGGCAGGAGTGGCAGTGCTGAAGGGAGGGAGGGACACTACAAAATGATAAGCCACATGGCCTTGGAGAGTAGGACAGAGACTCCATGACCGAGAGAGGATGCTGAAGAGAGGGCAGTGAGCCAGCCCCAATTCTATCTTTACTGAAATTCCTTGAGAATGAAAAGGGAGAAGGGGGAGGACAATATGTGAGTGAATAGAGCACCTAATGCAAGTCTAAGGGCACTGAAAAGGCACAGAGGACCTAGGGATACTTTGGCAATGAAATGTTTTCCATTTGTAGAATTGCCTCTTCAGAACTCAGTGAATGGGGAAAGGTGAAGTTCTTGAGATATACCATGAATTACCTGAAGTTAACACCCCCTACGTGCTGTATTTGTTTAATTATTACTAAGTTTGCGTTCTGAAGAAATTGTATTCCGAAATTTAAAAATCTAAGTAGAATCTAGATTGTTGTGTGAGATTGTGGACCCTAGAGGGATACACACTGCTCTGTCTTAATAAGAATTTAATTGCAAGTGAAAACTTCTCTTTTAAAGTTGCCAGAAATAATATAAAATTGGTACTAATGTCAACCTTCTGAAAATTATGAGGTTTGTCATAATGGTCACCTGATGGGATGAAATGCATGAAAAGCCCTTAGTGCTTGTGTTAAGTATTTTACATTATCTATTGATTCATTGATAAAGCACTATCTTACATCCTTATTCTGGGGAGATGTTATGAACTACTTTAATAACTCCTAGCTCTCATTACTAGTTATAGGTTAAGAAGCTATTTTTATATGCAGTTGACCCTTGAACAATGCAGGTTTGAATTTCAGGGATCCACTTATACTCGGATATTTTTCAGTAGTAAATATTACAATACTACCAAATCCTAGTTGGTTGAATCTGCGGATGCCTAGGAACTGTGGAAATGGATGGCCAAGTACAAGTTATGGGTAGATTTTCTACTTTGAGGAAGGCGGGCACTCCTAATCCCTACATTGTTCAAGGGTCAACTGTACTGAAGTGAAAACTAGGCTTTTCAAATTACTTCAGAGACAGATTTTTAAAACATTATATTGAAAAGATAGGATTATTTTGACCAGTTTACATTGATTTAGCTCTCTATGGACAGATAATTGAGAGAGCAAACTCCAAAGGGCAGCAAACTGATGGGGTAGAAACTGTTTCCATTACTAGTATAAAACTGATAAAACCAACTTTATGGGTATTTTCTCTCACTAACAGTAGACGCTATGTATTGTCCAATATCCAATTGGATATTGTCCAATATCCAGGCACAAATACACACATTTGGAGGCCAGTGTATTCTTCCCATTAAAAGTGACTTTCTGCCTGTTATTTGTTTGCTTTAGATCATATAAATTTTAAAGATCTGATGAGTTCTTGTGAGATTATTTGTGATTCAACTTATTTTCTGTAAATACAGTGATAAAGTGATGCTACATAACTGTAATCCCTGGGATTGCTTAAAGACCAGTATAGAGTAAACAAGTGTATTAGCTAGAATGGATTATTAAAAATAGTGATTCACTAGAATTACTAGAATAGGACCAGATCTTTCAGTGCTGCTAGGTAATGATTTATGATTTCAGATCCATGAACGCTGGATACAGTTTTAACGTCCTTAGGGGGAAACTATTAATTTCTGATTAGTATAACATTATAGAGAAAATAATCAATAGACATGTTATAAACTTAAAATGAAGCTTAGGAAGGAAGCAAGCTTAAGTAATTTGCCCAGACTGTTTCAGTGCCTTGAACACTATTTTGCACTTGGGATTGCATTTATATATTTACGTACCTATTTGCCTCACCTAGACCCTGAGATCCTAGAGATGAGGATCCAGGTCTTAATCATCTCTGTGTCCCTAGCCAGTGTAGTTTCTAGCACATAACCTAGTTTTTCTGCAAATGCGGTCATGGACCACCTGAATCAGATTCATCTGGGGAGTTTTGTTACCAATTCATGTTATCAGGACGCACCCACAGATTTACTAAAAATCTCCAGAGGTCCACTCCAACCTAAAACGATCAAGTAAATGCAATGACATTGATAAAGCAAGGATAGAAAGCAAGGCCTCCAGACCTTTCCCTCCGCACACTTGCTGACATCCTTGTAGCCTGCTGGATGAACTTTGGGTATCTACTAAGTGCCAGCTGCTCTGGATACAAAGTTAAATGAAGCACATTAACAATTAAAAGCAGACTGTTGAGTTGGAAAGATTTGATTTGAGTCAGCCTTACCTACTTACTAATCACAGGAATTTCAGCATATCACTAAACTTCTCTAAGCCTGTTTCCTCTTTCATAAAATGGAAATAATGACTGTATCATAAGATTGATGTAAATACTAGATACGATAAGGCATGTAAAACGCTTTGCAAAGTGCTTGGAATAGAGTGTGCTCTTAATAAATGTTAGCTTTTTTTTTTTCCTTTTTTAAATTAATGGACATACGTTCTAGTCAGGGCTGAATTTCTTGGAAAATAAGAAACACTTGAAAATGAGGAAAATAAGGAAGAGATTAGATAGGAGTTAGGTTTGTTTTCTATCACACCACCCCCAAAACATGGTGGCATAACTTCTACTGACTCAGTTTGGTGGGTTGGCAGTTGGGGTTGTGCTCAGTTGGGACAGCTTATCTCGGTGCTAGATTGTGTCCTCTGGGCACACTCACGTGTTGGCAGTCAGCTGGCAGTCAGTGGCCTCATCCATATGTTGACAGGAGCAATAGTTGCTAAGTGGGTCAGGAGTACTCATCATCCAGGAGAGCAGCCTAGGCTCAGGCATGTGGTAGTGGGAAAAATGGAGTCAGGTAAGTCCCGTGAGCAAGCACTTTTCAAGCCTCTGCTTGTATCAGGTTTGCTAGTGTTTCATTAGCCAAAGCAAGGCACATGGGCAAGCATAGCTGCAATGGGTAGAGAAAGACTTCACCACTTGTTGGGTAAAAGGATGTGCATACAGGGATGGAAAGCATTTGTGGCCATTTTTTTTTAGTGAAATAGGGAGTATTTTCTTTTTTTAAATTTTATTTATTTATTTTATTTATGGCTGCGTTGGGTCTTCGTTTCTGTGCGAGGGCTTTCTCTAGTTGCGGCAAGCGGGGGCCACTCTTCATCGCGGTGCGCGGGCCTCTCACTATCGCGGCCTCTCTTGTTGCGGAGCACAGGCTCCAGACGCGCAGGCTCAGTAATTGTGGCTCACGGGCCTAGTTGCTCCGCGGCATGTGGGATCTTCCCAGACCAGGGCTCGAACCCGTGTCCCCTGCACTGGGAGGCAGACTCTCAACCACTGCGCCACCAGGGAAGCCCCCATTTTTGTTATCTGCACAGAATGGGTTTTACTGACTGCTGATTGTATATCAGGCTTTATGCTAGGTGATTTACATGTTATTCCCTTAATCCTCATAACAATTTCCTGACGTGTGTGACAGTCCTGTTTCACGGATGAGAAAACTGATGATTAGATAAGTTAAGAGACTTGTACATAGTAAGCCCAAATTATTTGCCTCAAGTTGTGGAGTAGCCTTTTAGGGGCTGTCTCTTGTTGCTTAGGTGATCAGGTGATCAGCCCATGAGGCAGAAGGTGTATGCTCTATTTCGTAAAGATCTGGTTAAAACGGAGTTCCAGTGACTCGTTTTACTCTCACATTGATACCTTGAACCATTGAGTCATTTGTTTATTTAGTATAGAAAAAAAATTTAATTTTACTATTATTACTATTCTTTAAGACTTTCCAGAAGCTTATGAGAAGTATTTTAGTGGGTTTTTCTTTGTTTTGCCAGATTACCTACACAACCTGGATCTCACCGCATTTGGACATGACTGAGCCTCTTCGATGGGCCGGATATCACTGGCAGCGGCTGACTGGTGGTGCAAACAGGGACAATCATGAGAGGCCATACAGCTATTCCTCTTTGCTTGCCTGCAGGGGCAAGTCCTCCCAGACCCCCACACTGGCAGGAAAGCACCGGGTTGTTGTTCCCCACCTCCAGCCCTTCAAGGACGAGTATGAAAAGTTTTCTGGAACCTACGTGAATAACAGAATACGGACAACGAAGTACACGCTTTTGAATTTTGTGCCAAGAAATTTATTTGAACAATTTCACAGGTACTTTTATTTTTGGGGAAAAAAAAAAATCTTAGAATGTTCTTTGTCATCCTAATTGATATATAAGGTTTTTCATTTTCATAACGTTGTTACCTAAGCCTAAGGCTTGTGACATTATCTTTGACAATGCTGGTAGAGTCTGTTGTGGAACGATGACCTCTTACATTCACATAACACTTTATAATTTATAAGATGCTTTCTCATGACAAGAGACGATATTGTTACCTTCATGTTACAGATTAGGAAACTAAGTTTGGCACAGTGGTTTAGCGAGTGTGATGCCAAAAGCAGATGAGGGACTATAGCCTTGAGTCTTCTCACTCTTGCTTTGGTGTTCTTTCCATTAAACCATGGTGTATTTTAATTCTGCCTTTTTCTTCTTGATAATAGGAGAAAATAGAGCTCTGAGGCAAATTCAGTGTAAGCTGTAAGGTTAGGTGAAACAAAGACATAATTCAGAGTAATATGTATTTATGGAAGCCCTCCGATCAGGTTGGGTATTGAAGGGAATGCAAGGCTAAATGGTGCTTCTTTCCTTACAGAGTTTTATATTTAGCAAGGGAAACAAGATGTTTATACAATGAAAAGGCATAGTGGATGTGATGAGTGTTATAAGGTGCTACCAGCTAGGATGGAGACCTCAAAAAGAGAAATAATACTACTAGCCAGAGCAATAGAAGGGGAGTGGCATGTGAACTTAATTATGAAGGTTAAGATGTTCAAGGCAGAGGTGTCTGCAAATCACATTTCAGATGGAGGAAGGAATATGAGTAAAAGCAGAATGGCAGTAGCATAGAAGATTTGCTGGAGGCCTGGGAAGTAGTCCTCTGTGACTAATGCAATTAGAGGCAAATTGAAGGCAGGAGAAAACATTTAGGAAAATGCATATATCCTGGAGAGTTGTAATGGAGACCTGAACTTAGAACAATGTGGGGATAAAAAGGAGGATATCTATTACAGATACTATGGATTAGATATAGGGAATTAAGTGAAAGGAGTCAAAAGATGATGTGAACAAGTTGAGATGTGATGACCAGGAGGATTAACAGAAAAAGGAATGACAGGAGTAAAAAGAAACTCGGCTAGAAGATTATTTTGTTTTTGTAAATGATGAGTTTGAGATGCTAATATCAGTATAGAGATTCTCAGCATTTATTATTCGTTCCACATACATTCATTCTCATTTTTCATTTTATATACATTCCATATACATTCATGGAACAGTGGATATGGTTATAGTACAGATGTGAATTTATTGAATTAATGGCTTTAACTGCTGTGGGTATTTCTGTCTATGGGAGCTTGCAATCTAGTGCCCTTGATGGAATTAGAACCTGGAACTTGAACAGAGTTCAGGGCCTAGCCCTATAGATTTGGATGTAGTTCACATGGAAATCATTGAAGCCACAGAAATAGCGAAAAGGGCTAAGAAAAAAATTTCAGCGTAAAAGGAATTAGAGGTGAGGAAGGAGGGCTACGTGTAGATTATTTTGAGAAGTTTGGTTATGGGAAAAGTATGTGATAAAAATTCAAGGAACCATGCAAGATTGAGATTTTGTTTGTTTCTTTTAAGGCAAGAGACTGCCTGAATTTGCCTTAGGGTCCAGTGGGGAAATATTTGAATATATAAAATAGAGGAATAGAGGAAGTTCCTTAAAAAATTGGTTCTGAGTAGCATAAAAGCAGAAATGGAAACATTGATCTTAGGGAAAAGCAAACCCTCGGGCTTTTCTAATTATTGGGCTGGCCAAAAAAGTTTGTTGGGGTTTTTCCGTAAGATGTTATGGAACTTTTTGGCCAACCCAGTATTTTGAGCCTTGTTTGAATCTTATGTTTGGACAATCAAATTAACTTCTGAAAGTTAGAGAGTTGGTTTTTGTTGTTTTGTTTTTTGTTTTTACAACACATTAACTCTGAATTTCCTCTTAAGTTTTTTGAACTTTTGAAAAGAAAATAGTACTTCCTAGTGTGCTTTATATTTATATTATGTGTTATACAACTCACGACTGTCACATTGCAATATTTACTATAATATATGTAATAAATAATGTCTCACATTTATTAAAGTATGCTCAAGCCAGATGTCTGGGGGGGGTAATAAATTGTTCATTCAGATTTGTTAGATTTTGCTAGTTCTCTCTGTTTTGTAGCATCCAAAATCAGCTGATAGAAACTTGTAGGGAAACACCGTTAGGTCTTTTGCCTCTTTTGCTGCAGGCTTTTACATGATTTGTTAATACCTCCTTGTGTGTGTTTGGGTTGCAGAGTCGCCAATTTATATTTCCTGTTTCTAGTTGTCCTGAACTGGGTGCCTTTGGTAGAAGCCTTCCAAAAGGAAATTACGATGCTGCCTCTGGTGGCTGTCCTTACAATTATTGCAATTAAAGATGGCTTGGAAGATTACCGAAAATACAAACTTGACAAGCAGATCAACAACTTAGTAACTAAAGTTTACAGTAGGTAAGTGTAACAGGAGTTGTGCTGGGGAATGCACAGGCATCATTTAGAAACATGCAGAATATTACTTTTTCCCCCTTCGGTGTGACTAGGACACTTTGGGAGGGGGGTGGTGTTTTCAACTAATATTTATTCAAGTCCTACAGGGAATTAAATTCAGGCATCATAGGAAAACAATAATGTGTAAGCCATTGTCACCCCAGGAGCTGATAAAGCAAGAGCTTCTATAATTTAGGCATAAGTGGAACTGAAGGAATTAAACTTCAAACTGTAAGAAGGAAAGCAAGCAGATAGTTTTTAATCCTAGATGTTACAATTTGGGATTAAGAAAGGATGGGATATGAAAAATATGAATGAATATGGAAAAACAACATGGGATATGAAAAAAGAGAAGATGAGCTTCCTGTGGAGGAAAGGAATTGTGAGAAATGGAGAAGTGTGTTCTTTTTTGTGCACAAAGCCAGCAGCCTATAAAACCCTTCCTGCTGTGGCAACAGCAGAGGGCATTCGTAATAGGAGGTCTTTTCAGAAGCACATTTGCTCTGTTGGATACTTTAATTTCCAGTATTTATGAAATAGAAAGCCAAAGAGTAAAGTCCATTAAGGTGAGTTTTGAACTCTGCTGTTTATTAATGACTACATTTACGAATGCTACAATGCTAGTGTCTGGAGACAATTATTTATCATGCTGGGATGTATTCCTTCAAGTCATGTGCATGTTGTGGTAGGGGTAAACCCATAGGGGATGGTTTACAAAATTGGGATTGTGCTACATATATTTTATTCTAATTCTTTTAGCCTAAGATTACACCATAAACATTTCCCATGTCTTTAACCTTCAAGAAAGTACTTTTAATAGCTGCATTGTCTATAATATGACTCTAAGGTAATTTAACATTTCCCATATTTATATAATTTTGAGAATGTATGTTTCAGTGAGTATTCTTATACAAAAGTGTTGAAGATCTATGATTATTTCAGCATTATAATTAGTAATGCAATTACTAGATCAAAGAGGAGGAATATATTTTAAAATTTATTTTACTGAAGTATAGTTGATTTATAGTGTTGTTAATTTCTGCTGTACAGCAAAGTGATTCAGTTATATGTATATACATTCTTTTTTATATTGTTTTCCATGATGATTTATTACAGGGTACTGAATATAGTTCCATGTGCTATACAGTAGGACCTTATTGTCTATCCATTCTATATATAATAGTTTGCATCTGCTTATCTCAAACTCCCAATCCATCCTCCCCCACTGCCCTCCCCCTTGGCAACCACAAGTTTGTTCTCTATGTCTGTGAGTCTGTTTGTTTCATAGATAAGTTCATTTGTGTCATATTTTAGATTCCACATATAAGTGATATCATATAGTATTTGTCTCTTTCTGACTTACTTCGCTTAGTATGATTTCTAGTTGCATCCATGTTGCTGTAAATGGCATTATTTCATTCTTTTTTTATGACTGAATAGTATTCCAGTGTGTGTGTGTGTGTGTATGTGTATGTGTATACTTTACCTTCTTTATCCATTCATCTGTCGATGGACACTTAAGGTTGCTTCCATGTCTTGACTATTGTAAATAGTGCTGCTATGAATATCAGGATGCATGTATCTTTTCAAATTATGTTTTTTTTTCTGGATATACACCCAGGAGTAGGATTGCTGGATCATATGGTAGCTCTATCTTTAGTTCTTTAAGGAACCTCCATACTGTTTCCCACAGTGGCTGCACCAATTTACATTCACACCCACAGTGTAGGAGGGTTCCCTTTTCAAGAAGGAATATATTTAAGTCCTTATTTGCGTGGCTTTTATGAAAATAAATTACAAAGTTTATAATGTTAATTCTCTGGAGTTCCCTTTCATGGAAATGTATCTACTTCTTAAAAAGTCATCATTAGGAATAGATCTGTGAAATTCTGAATATGTTAATTGCTTTACAAGTAAGGGTTTGGTGTTACTTGTTTTCATTTCAGAGTCTGGAACGCTTATGGAATATTCTGAGGATAGTGAGTGAGTGTGTTAACTTGGCCTGAAGGGAGTAACAAAGGAAAGGGGCAGTAATCAGAAATAAAAAGTTAGAGACGGAGTTTGAAGCCTACTGTTGGAGGCGCTCCATGACCAGGATACTGCTTAGACATTGAGTAAAAGAGTTCTCCAGAGAAACAGAATCAATAGGAATAAGATTTATTATAAGGAATTGGCTCATGGGATTGTGGAGGCTAAGAGTCCCACTATCTTCCCTCTGCAAGCTGGAGTCCCAGGAAGGCCAGCAGTGTAGTTTGAAGGCCAGAGAGCGATGGTGTAGATTCCAGTCCAAGAATGAAGGCCTAAGAATCAGGAGTGTCAAGGGCGGATCAGTGTCCCAGCTCAGTCAGTCAGGCAGAGAGTGAATTCAACCTTCCTTCACCTTTTTGTTCTATTCAGGCCCTCAACGGATTGGGTGGTGCCCACCCACACTGGGGAGGGCCATCTGCTTTACTCAGTTCACCAATTCAAACGCTAATCTCTTCCAGAAACACTCACAGACACACCTAGAAATAACGTTGAACCAGATACCTGGGCATCCTGTGGCCCAGTGAAATTGACTCATAAAATTAACCATCACAGATATTTTCCTTTAGTGGTAGAGAATGCATCTTTTGAGTTAAGAAGTAACATGGTAAAGGTTGTGCTTTAGGAGGATTGGTCCTCTCAGGTCATGGGAATGGCTTCTGTATAGATCTGCCTCTACTAATCAATCCAGGGTACTACTGGGAGTAGATGCTAAGTACAGGAGGGGATTCATAGAAGAGATACTATGAAGAAGAACCCAGTGGAATTTGGTGAACTTTTGTGATTTTTTTTTTTTCTGCTTTGGAGGATAAAAGTACCACTGATAGAAACAGGGATCATTAAATTCTTCTCAGGTGAGTGAACTGTAAATGATAGTAAGACAGGCATCTAAGTGGAAATGCCCAGTGGGCAAATAGGGCACGCATATTACAGAAGTTCTCAAAGGAAGGAAAAGCTACAGAGAGAAATTTCAAAGTCATCAGTCCCTTTACGAGTTAGGAGTTTGACATAAATCCTCAAGGGAGAAAATGTGAAGAGCTAAAAGACTGAGCTTTGAGCCCAAAGGTAGGCACCTGTTTCAGCCTTTGGAAAGACTTCAGAGGCTCCATTGGACATATGCTGTCACTATTCTGAGATCTCAGAGCATTTGGCATATTTCTTGGGTTGATTTCAGTGCTCTGATATAGACTCAACTTTCATAAGACACTAATTCTAAATTTGTCAGACTAGAGATTCTGTTCTATTCTAGTTTCCAAGTCAGAATAAATGATACCTAAGTTTAAAAGTTTAGTTTTATAATAAACAAGTATATTCTGAACAAATTTAAGTTCACTTGACTGACCAAGAGTTCAACCAGATGACATAATTTTGTTGTTGTTGTTTTGGGAGAACAATAACTCAAATTCTTGTCCTGATAGTGGAAATTTGTCTTCAGTGTTACATGAGCCAATGATTAGGGAAGACTTCTCTGAAGAAGTGATATTTAAGCCAAAACCTGTAGGATTCTGAATTTTGTTCATTATTAGAATTCTTCAGTGGCTTTCCCAAAATTGATTTTAAAGACCTATTATAGAAAACAAAATAACTTTTTTCTCTTTTGTAAGATGATGTGAACTGTACTTAAATAAGGAAAAATTAGTTCTCTTTTTTTTTCTTATACTCATGTCTAATCTAAAGGGAACCAGAAAAATTGATGTATAGAAAAAATGAAAAAATAGTTCATGGTTTTTATTTTAAAGTCATAGAGCACCTTACTGAAACAGTGCTGTGAATCATTTGATGACATTTAAATGCTTATTATGTGCCAGGGATAGAGAGGTGAAATGTTCATATAGTCTCTGCCTTCAAAAATTAGCTGTAGGAAATAGGATTTTACAGTGATTATATGATGAACAAAATCCATATTTTGACCAATTTTAAGATTGCTCAGCTAATGCCAAATTTAGCAAATGGAAAGAATACTTACATGTATTTTTAAATGCAAATTCTTATACATAAATAATTGCTGATTTTTAGTGCTAGTTTAGAGTTGTTATGGTGTGTTTGTTTGCTTTTTTAGCTTATTCTAAAAAGTTCTAATCCTGATACCTTCACTTAGTAGCTGTGTAGCCTTGGGCAAATTATGTAAACTAGCTAAACTCCAGTTCCCTTCATTATGAATAAAATAGTATAAAACAGTAAGCATAGTACCTAACCCTTTCAAGTACTAAGTAAAGGTTAGCCATTATGATTATTATAAGTTAATAATGACTATAAGCTAGAGTTTGTCACATGATCAAGTCATTTAATTAATATTTGAGAACTTGTTAAAACATTGTATGATTTTATGAATACTAAAATTTCCTAATGGAAACCTGGTATAATTTTTTTCTCAGGGGTCCCTTTAGACATAGTTTGGATCTGTTTTAGATGATTTGCATATAAACTTAAAGATGAGATGCAATATTCTTTTCAATTGTTTAAGGTCTAGTCCAATTATCACTTTATGATTGCATTTCATAATAGAATCGGGTAGCTCTTTATGTCTTTTTATTCTATGTAATTTGCTTTTGTTTGGTGTAGAAGAAATAATGCTTACATTCTGACACCTCCTCCCTGTTCTTGGAACAAATTATAAGGATATAAAGAAATAAACGTGGGCTCTGAGACCATGTCTTGTTGATTTAAGTTAATGTACTAACTTAAATTCCTATTAAATATAAAGAAATTACTTTAGAGGACAAATTATTTCTCAGTAAAATTAAGTTGAAAGTATGCGGCTATTAAATCTTGCAAGCTTCTGGAAGAAGCATATTAACATTTCTATGCAGATAATTTGGTTCTTATTTGTAATAATATGTGGTCTTTCACAAGGTGCTTAATTTTCTTTGGGAAAGTATCATAGAGAAATAACAAATGCTAAAATAGAAATTAAACATTTAAACCTTATTACACTCCAATTACATTAGAATGAACTATTATCCAAAACCTGACTTAAGATTGCCTTTAAAATGGCAGCCATTTGTAAGGTTTTAAGGTTTGCTTCAAGGATAATAGAAGTGTGCTGAAAATAAAACTATTAATCATCCAGCAAATTTAAGTGCCTACTGTGTTGTAGGCACTGAGAGATTTAGAGGTTTAAACAAAAAACAGATAAAATGCCTGCCCTCCAGGAACTTATACTGTTTTCTGATCTTTAAAAATCACCATATTGTTGGTGTTAGGAGTTTAAAAATACTAGCTAATGTTAATATTTTAGAATTATCTCATAAATTCATAGAATTTCATGATTCTTGAAATGAGACTAAATATCAGTGGCCTTCTAAGATATTAACCTTATTGATGTGTGACATTTTCCAAAGCAGTGGTTCTTGAAATTCACTTTCTAATACACAATTAAACCATGTTTTGTTTGGTGGTCATTGGTAAGTTACTATAGCTGGGAGTAAAGTCTAGTATTTGAGAGATGGACGCTGGAGCTACCTGCCTTGTTTCAAATCCCAGGAATACTAGGAACTGTGTGACCTGGAGCTAGTGACTTAACCTGTCAAAGTCAGTTTTTCTCATTTCTAAGAGGTGGGGGAGTGGGGCATAGGGCATTCATCGTACCACCCACATAACACTGATATAAAAATTAAATGAATTGATGAATATAAAGCATCCAGTAAATCTTAGCTGCTCTTGTGTCCAATGATTATTCAGTATTTGCTTTTTATAAACTGTTTTTAGTGTTTTATTGGAAAAATACTAAAGAACATCAAAAAGAAAAACTCATTCATAATCCCACTCTTTCTCTCTTTCAATTTGTTAAAGTAGGAAGTAGAAGTCCATGTTTTCTGTCTTTCCACCTCTCTCCTTCCAACCTCCACCCCAGTGGAATCACTATTAATAGTCCAGTGTATTCTTCCCAACTTTCTCCAGTGATTGTGTATTGACATAAAAGCTGTGTGACATTGAATTCTTAAAGAAGCAAAATGGGTCTAGAAGTTTGCCTGAAGAATGGATTATAATTGCTATATCCTGACCAGTGAGAGTAATTACAGAAGCACAAATAACCAAGTAGATACAAGAAATTCTAGTTGTACATTTAGGCTGTGGGAGAAGGAGAAAGTTCTTTTACTACTTTTAATTCTGTATCCGAGAAGGAAATATAACCTCATGTTGAGTCTACCACAATTAAAAATTCTCAAAGCTAGTTAAAATTGGCAATGAGCATTGTCACTTAGCTTGTAGTTTCAAACATCATGCTCTCCCATGCCCTATGGCATTGTGCCTCCACTCTCACTCTGACTAAAACACTGTCCCACCTTTCTTCACCTGACTCACTCTAGATCATCCTGCAAGGCTCACCTCCTCCAGAGCTAAATGTCCCAACTGTTTGCTCCCATAATAACCTGTGCATACCTCTCTTATAAAATTGCTGTTTGTGTCTCTTTTTCAAATTTTGACCATAACTTCCGTAGGGAGATCACCATATCTTAGTCACTTTTGTATTCTTAGCACCTGATATGGTAACTCACATAAATTAAGATCAGTATGTGTTTAATTGACCTGAACTAGCTACCTATTGGGAAAATTAGCTACTTTAAAAAAAATCCTAGCATGGACTCCAAATGGGGAAAAGTGAAGTTAATTTAATTGTAAAATTGACCTCATTTGAATTTTGTTCCAATGTAGCGTAAATAAACTTGTCCCTTAGAGGAATTCTATTTCTTATGTTTGAAAGAAAAATAAAATCCTTAACCCTAATATCAAATCTGTTTTCCCTCCCTACTTTCACAAATTCTCAGCAAATTTTCTTCTAGACTTCTTCGTAGAAAAAGTAGAGGTCATTAAGCATGAATTAGGTACTTCAGTTCTTTCTTACATCATCTACATCTTCACCTACTTTCTTCTGATTTTACATGAAAAGGTGACTCCCTGCCTTGTAATAGTAATTCTTTCATTTGCATTCTTAATTCCATTCCTTGTTACTTCTCCATAGCCTCAAACAGCACCCCCCAACTCTGTCCTCTCTTCTACCTTGCCTTCTCCATGGGCTTCTTCCTTGCATGCTACGTGCATGCCCAGTTCTTTCATCCTTACTGTCCTTTGCCTTACCTTCCCTTGCAGTGGCTGCTTTCACCCTTTATTCATTTCAGGGCTAAACTTCATGAAATATTCTACTTCTTCAACTTCCAATTATGCCTTAATTCACTGGAGGTCTCACTTTCTTCTTCACTCTCCGCATCAACAGTTTCATGCTATCAACTTGATAGCAGGCATTCTAATAACCACATATCACAGGTATGACCCCTTTGTGGCTTTTGTTACTATGATGGCTCCCTTTTTGAAATTTCCTTGTTTTTTGATTTCTCCGACATTTCCTCTTGGGTCGTTACCTTGTGTCAGCTGCCCTATATGTACCTAGGACTTGCAAGTTTATATTTCTACTCATGAACTTCTGGTCAAAACCATCAAAATGCTGGACCTCTTCAATTTTATATCTCACTTCAAATAAAAACTTTCCAAACCAAATTTATCATCTTCGCCATGATGCAATCAGTTGATTCTAAAATCTGGGACATGGTGAAAGGCACCACTCACCATACAAGTTAGAAACCATAGTGTCACCCTTGATAACTTTGCATGTAATAAGTCAGAATACTTGTCTCTAGTACCCAAATATGTCTTGATTTAATCTCCTTTCATCCATCCTTTTTGCTGCCTTAATTCTAACCATCTTTATCCCTCCCCTGAATTATTTCAATAACTTTCCATTGGTTTCTTGCCATTCCTATTTCTAACCAGCCTGCCACCCAACAATTCATCCGTTACTCTGTAGCAGGAGTTGGCAGGTAGAAATAGAATCATATCCTTCTGTGAACCTTTAGTGAATATCCATTTTCTATGGAATGAAATCCCTACTCCTAGGAATGGCAGTAAGACTGAACCTTCAAAATATGACTCCTGGGTTCCTTAAAAAACTAAAAAATGGAACTACCGTATGACCCAGCAATCCCACTACTGGGCATATACCCTGAGAAAACCATAATTCAAAAAGAGTCATGTACCACAATGTTCATTGCAGCTCTATTTACAATAGCCAGGACATGGAAGCAACCTAAGTGTCCATCGACAGATGAATGGGTAAAGAAGATGTGGCACATATATACAATGGAATATTACTCAGCCATAAAAAGAAACGAAATTGAGTTATTTGTAGTTAGGTGGATGGACCTAGAGTCTGTCATACAGAGTGAAGTAAGTCAGAAAGAGAAAAAAAAATACCGTATGCTAACACATATATATGGAATCTAAAAAAAAAAAATGTTATGAAGAACCTAGGGGCAGGACAGGAATGAAGACACAGAGAATAGACTTGAGGACATGGGGAGGGGGAAGGGTAAGCTGGGACGAAGTGAGAGAGTGGCATGGACTTACATATACTACCAAACGTAAAACAGATAGCTAGTGGGAAGCAGCTGCATAGCACAGGGAGATCAGCTTGGTGCTTTGTGACCACCTAGAGGGGTGGGATAGGGAGGGTGGGAGGGAGACGCAAGAGGGAGGAGATATGGGGATATATGTATATGTATAGCTGATTCACTTTGTTATAAAGCAGAAACTAACACACCATTGTAAAGCAATTATACTCCAATAAAGATGTTAAAAAAAAAAATATATATATATATATATGACTCCTGCCTACCTTTTTGGTCTTCTCTCTGTTACTTCCTGCCATGGAAGAGTAAACTGGTGTATACTAGAAAAAAATTGTTAAACCATTGATTTACTTTTCTTGATAAACTAACAAACTCTTTAGGTAAATAAGGAATTCTTTTAGTTGGATTCAACCTGGTACATAAGATATTTTGGGAGAATATGTCCTGAAAATGTTCTTCTTAGGTAGTTCTTCTTAAATAACTAATGTAATTCTGTATAGCAGAAGTTATACAAGTATTGGCTTAAGGTAGCATTTCTATTTAATATGATGCATTCATTTTTAACATATAGATCGTATAGCTTAGAATATAACTATCTCCCAGGCTTCTTTGAGAATGCATTTGAATATTGAGCTCCAAAAATGTAATAGAAAATAAATCTTTACTTATAAAATAAGTGCATTTTTATGACAAATATCAGTTCTTTGCAGATATTTGGGAGGTGATAGGGGGATGAGACAGACCTTCCTAACATTTGTTGGCAGTATTGTGTGTGAAATGTTGCTTAACTAGTTATATAATAGTCTATGATACAAATGTCCTAATTCTTCTCTAAGGACAATGCTTTGTGGAGCTTAATTCATGCCATTGGTATGAAAAGGCATGAGAAGTTTGGCAAAAACTTTAACATAAATCAGGGCATTTATGGCAAGTCAACCTCAGTTGATGTGCCTTTCCTTTAAAAAGAATTGAATATATAGATTGGGAAAACTACACTTTTGAAAAGAGTTAAAATTTGACATTCTCCTTTCTAGGGATCAACTGCAGCCAACACAGGACTGCTTTAACCAGTATTTCAATTAAATGATAATTAGGGTTGTTAATCTGGTGGTATAATGATTTTTAAAGTGTTGTGTCTGGGTATTTATTTCATTTCTTTTGGGTTTTCTTTAATTTCTCCATCCTATCTGCCAGATAGGAAGCTCTCTTGAGAGCAGCTAATGTGTCTTGGGCACTTTTTAGATCCTTGATACCTGACTACAGGATAGCACGCAGGAATTGCTTCACATATGAATAAACCCATCCAATGTTAATTTTAATTTTATTCAAGAACTACTCAAATAGCATAGTGGTTCAAAATCTCACAGGAAAAAAGAATTGATGTTTTGGCGGCTTAGTAACTACATTTTCAGGTGAAGCAAGTTGCGGAATTTAAGTTTTACCAATTCTCTGGCTTCCCCTTTTAGCATTTAACAGATTAAAATTCACCCTAACACTTTAAATTATATACTAAAATTAAAAAAAAAACTATTATGTGTGTTTTTGGCTTGAGATTCTTTTTAAACTTTTTTTTTTTTTTTTCTTTTCAATTTTAGGAAAGAGAAAAAATATGTCGACAGATGCTGGAAAGATGTTACTGTTGGGGACTTTATTCGCCTTTCCTGTAATGAGGTCATTCCTGCAGATATGGTTTTACTCTTTTCCACTGATCCAGATGGAATCTGTCACATCGAGACTTCCGGTCTTGATGGAGAGAGCAATTTAAAACAGAGGCAGGTGGTTCGGGGATACACAGAGCAGGTAAATAATGTGTTCTCCATTGGTGACATAAACATTTTCTTTCCAGAAGATGACTGAGCTCATTTTCACATGTACAGATAAAGAGATTTTTTAAACTCATTTTTACCTTTACAAAATGGAATTCTAGAGAGCTTAATCCAGTTCCAGATATCAGTAGAGGTGTGCTATATTTTATAGATAATAGGATTTAATGACTTCAGCGTTCAGACATTTCAGTCTGACGATCATATATTTCTGGGAACTGAATTTAAGAAACCCAACAAATTTTGCAATTTGGAAAATTCTTTTGCAATAGAAACAATCAACTTCTAACTTATTTTTCTTAAACTTAGATTTTTATATGTTATGTCTGATTGAAGCTGGAGATATCAATTGGTCATTGTTCCTAAAATCTGTAATTACGTATATACCAAGGCCTTTTAAGAAATTTGTAACTTTTCATGCCACAGAGCTCTGACCCTTCACCATGCTGTGGTGAGGGAAACAAGACCTTTGAAGTTATATTAACACAAGTTTGAATGAATCCCAACTCTGCCGTTGAATTACTGTGTTACTTAACCACTTTATGCCTCAGTTTCTTTATCTTAAAATGGAAATGATGATATTTGATCTATTAGAGAATTTTGTGACATATTGATATTTAGCATATTTTAATTTTTTAAATAAAATTTGCTGAGATCAAATGCATACGTGCTCAGAGTACTCATATGTATACATATATGTGTGTGTGTATATATATATATATATATATATATATATATATATATAAATACACACATAATCTCAGAAGCTACATATATGGTTAAAGAACAACAACAAAAGTATTTTCAGCTTTTCAGTGTCTTCCAGATAAAAGAGTGTGCACTGTAGGAGGAGAAGCTCTCTCCTGCAGGGAGTCCTACATGGATTCCAGTATATGATTGAGACATTTCCATCACCTGAAGATATTTATTAATGCTCTGGGACCATTCTGATCTCATTTATTCATTTATAATTATGCCTATACTTTTCTTCATTTGGGCAACTTGTGACAAATTTTGTGACAAGAATACCTTCGTTTTATATTAACAATTGGTGAAAGGATAAACACTTAAATCTCAAGATTTAACCTTGAATTTTTGTTTGGTGATTTAAAAAAAAAAAATATATATATATATATATATATTTTTTTTTTAGGACTCTGAAGTTGATCCTGAGAAATTCTCCAGTAGGATAGAATGTGAAAGTCCAAACAATGACCTCAACAGATTCCGAGGCTTCCTGTGAGTGAGACATGACTTACCTTTGTGGGTGTGAGTGGGATTGTATGTTGCAATTATGCCTAACTCAGAAAAACTTTTGTGTACTTATACCAGGTTAAATCACTAAAGGCTGTAAGTTAAGCCACCTATAAATTTGGATTATTTTAATTATTTGATATTTACCTATGTATATTTTTAAAACAACAAAACCTTGTTCTTAAAATAATCCTAGACTCTCTTTCAGTGGTATGTGAATGACTTAACATGAGCTCCATGTTAAGCCCAAGACATGTTAGTTATTTGGAAGGAAGTGTTTGGACAGACATGGCAGCTTAGGTGACGTGATAGGATGATGGTGTCCTATCCTATTAGAATTAGAGTAGGTGGACAATTCAGTTGGTAAAAGTTAGCCAATGATTTTGAAACACATCTAAGAAAAAGTATGGGAATCCACAACAGTGTTCATTCTGGAGGCTTCCTATGGCATCTACATCCCTTTCCAAGGGCATCTAGAATTTAGGGTCTTATCTGATTCAGGCTGGCTTGTGCCACTTAAGTGCTTTATTTTTTGAGCCAAGTTACTTTTTTTTATCCTTCCTAATTTTTAAGAGGAGTTAGTTAGACCTACTTCATAGTGGTGATCTTGTGAGGAAATGGCAGAGAAGAGGGCTTCCCTGGTGGCGCAGCAGTTGAGAATCTGCCTGCCAATGCAGGGAACACAGGTTTGAGCCCTGGTCTGGGAAGATCCCACATGCCGCGGAGCAACTAGGCCCGTGAGCCACAACTGCTGAGCCTGCGCGTCTAGAGCTTGTGCTCCGCAACAAGAGAGGCTGCGACAGTGAGAGGCCCGCACACCGCGATGAAGAGTGACCCCCGCTTGCCACAACTAGAGAAAGCTCTCGCACAGAAACGAAGACCCAACACAGCCAAAAATAAAAAAATATAAATAAATTAATTAATTAAATAAAAAAAAAATGGCAGAGAAGAAAAAAGTTCCTAAATCATTTTTTGAGACCAGAATTACCCTGATACCGTTACTCTGATACCAAAAGAATACAAAGACATTTAAAGGAAGATTAATATCCCTCATGAACATAGATGCAAAAATTTACACAAATTATAGCAAATCAAACCCAACAATATATAAAAAGGTTAATACATAATGGCTCAGTAGGTCTTATACCAGAAATGCAAGATTGGCTTAACATTAGAAGATCAAACAATGTAATTCACCATATTAACAAATGATAATTAACAAGTGAAAAAGAAAAACCAGGTGACCATCTCATGGATATAGAAAAAGCATTTGACAAAATCTAACTTCCGTTTTTGCAAACTGGAAATAGAAGGGAACTTTCTCAACCTGATGAAAGGCATCTATAAAAACCGTACAGCTAGCATCAGACTTAATAGTGAAAGACTAAGCATTTTTCCCCTAAGCTCAGGAACAAGACATGGATATTGTCTCTCACCACTTTTATTCAAGATTGTACTGGAGAGCCTAGCTAATGTAAAGAAAATGAAATAAAAGCATCAAGTAATAAAGAAGTAAAACTGTCTTTTATTCATAGATGGTGTGATGGTCTTTGTAGAAAACCTGATGAAATCTACAAAAAAAGCTACTAGAATTAATAACTGAGTTTAGCAATGTTGTAGGAAACAAGATCAATATACAAAAATTAATTGTATTTCTATACCCTAGCAATGAACAATCAGATATGGAAACTTTAAAAATCAATTTATAATAGCATCAGAAAAATTGAAATACTTAAGAATAAATCTGACAAAAGATATGAAAGACCTGCATACTGAAAACCACTGAACACTGTTGGGATAAACTAAAGGCGTAACTAAATGGAGAGACCTATGTTGTTCATGCGTTGAAAGACTCAGTATTGTTAGGACATCAGTTTTTTTCCCAAATTGATCTGTAGATTCAGTGTAATCCCAATTGAAATCACAGCAAGGTTTTATTTTTTATTTTTTTTTTATTTTTTAGAAATGGACGAGTTTATTCTAAAAATGTATGTGGAGATAGAAAGAACCATTTAACTAAAACAACTTTGAAAAAGAACAGATTTGGAGGGCTAATACCACCAGATTTTGTTTTTGGCATATAGACCAATAGGTCAGTGGAAGAGGTTAGAGTCCAGAAATTGATCCAGACATTAATGGGCAACTGGATTTTGACAAAGATGCAAAGGCAGTTTAGTGGAGAAAAGTTAGTTGTTTCAACAAATGATGCTGCAACAATTATACATCTATATTTAAAAAAAACACTTCAATTTAGACTCGCCACTTAAAAAGATTAACCAGAAATGGATCCTGTACTTAAATTTAAACCTGAAATTATAAAACTCCTAGAAGAAAACATAGGGGAAATCTTTGGTATCTTGTGTTAGCCAAAGATTTCTTAGATATAACACCAAAAGCACAATACATAAAAGGACAAAAATAATTAAATAAAAGAACTTCATCAAAATTAGAAACTTATTCTCTTCAAATGACACTGCTAAGCAAATGAAAACATAAGTCACAGACTGGAAGAAAATATTTGCAATGCATGTTTCTCATATAGGACTTGTATTCAGAATAGAGAAAGACATCTCAAAACTCAGTAATAAGTAAACAAACAGTACAGTTTTTTAAATGATCAAAAAAATTGAACAGACACTCCACCAAATAAGATACATGGACGACAAATATCTGTGTGAAAAGATGCAAATTAAAACCACAGAGCTACAACTGCTAAATTAAAAGAACTGACTATACCAACTTTTCACAGGATGTAGAGAAACTGGAACTCTCATGTACTGCTGGTAGGAGTGGAAATGGCTACAGCCACTTTAGCAAATAGTTTGGAAATTTCCTAAAAAGTTAAATTCACACCTACCGTGTGATCTTGGTTTTTCCACTCCTAAGAAGTTACCCAAGAGAAAACATTTATCCATATACTAACCTGTACACAAACATTCAAAGCAGCTTTATTGGCAATAGCCCCAATTAGAAACAACCCAAATGTCCATCAACAGGTAAATAGGTAAACAAATGGTATATCCATACAATGAATACGACGCTGCAGCAAAAAGAATTCACTAGTGGTACATGAAACAACATGGATGCATCTCAAAATAATGTTGAGTGAAAGAAGCCAGACAAAAAAGAATATATACTCTATGATTTGATTTATATAGTCTCTCAAAAAAGAAAGCTAATTTATAGTAATAGAAAGCAGATTAGTGGGTGCCTGGGAGGGGGAAGGCAGGAAGGAAAGATTGCAGAAAGACATAAGGAAACTTTGGGGAATAATGGATAATGTTCATTTTCCTGATTGTAGCAATGGTTTCACAGGGGAAACGTCAAAACATCAAGTTTTACACTTTAAATATGTACAGTAGACGTATATGATTCTTGTTAGTTATTCCTCAATCAAGTTGTTTAAAATGTTAGAGTTATCATGGAAGGAAGTTTAGAACATAGTGGTAGCATCTTTAAGTAGCCCCTGATACAGACAGGTGTTAAGGCAGGCACCGGAAGCTATGCAATGGGAAAAGGGAATAGGCTTGGTCCAGGTAAAGAGGTAATGCTAGAATTAAATCATCAAGAATAAGAAGATACCAGGCAGGCAACTAAATGCAAAGAAAGGCTGACATTCCAGGTTAAGGGAGCAACACAGGTAATGGTGTAGGGGCCTGAGACCACAGTGCATTTGTGGAGTCATAAGTGGTTTAAGTGTGTTTGGAGGGTAGGTGAGCAATATAATAGATCATAAAGAGGCGAGAAGATAAAGAGACGTTAGCAGATGTTCCTGTCATCAGAAACGTGCTCATAAGCCATCTCTTAGGATGAGTCATTTTCTAGTATTATTTTCTCCAGCTGCTGACTATTTACAGAATTTCCTCTTGTAAATGTCAGATTTAAGGGCTGACATTTTTTGACCTGGACCTCAGGTGCTGAGGTTTGTACAGCCTCTTACTGGGAATGCTGACTCCCCTGATAAGGTCAGTCTTGCTTCTGGCACATTTCTAGACAGGAAAGAATAGGAACTTAAGTCTATCACTGTGTGGCTTGGAATATAGAACTCTGCATAGAATCTGACTCAAAGCATGTATATTTAGTAGAGTCATCCCAGGAGGATACAGTAATTTTCTGTGAAATTGTTTTTATCTGCTAAACTAGCTCCTTGTCCTTTTCCTGCTGTGTAGCCTATTTTCTAAAATCAACAAAAATTGAGATGTTCAAGCTCACTCTCTGTATGAATGATGGCTTCTCTGGTCTTCTTACTCTCAGGTAGCACTGACTTCTTCCCTATTTGTGCCCACATTGTATGCTGAATATCAGATTTCTATAATAGCAACTATAATATTTTTATTACTTACGTATTTCTATATCTGTCACTTCCTGTTAGACCACAGGAGCCAAGACTGTGTAAGTTTGTTTTTCTATCCTCAGCGTCCGGGTGGGTGTGCTGAGCACATGGTAGATATTACATAGGCTCTTGAATGGATGAGAGCTCTATGTGGACAGTCATTGTCTCACATGGAATCCGAAAGTCCCACACTGTAAGTGCCAAATACACACCCATCAAGTGCAGGACATGTTTAGAGTTTGGAGCAGGTGCAATCAAGACAGAAGTTGGGCTTTGATGTAATGATGGTAACCTAGAGTGATGTAATGGTGAAAACTAAGGATCCCAGGGGAAAAATTCTTAATACACTAAGGAACTTTGGAACTGGTGCTTCTGTATATTATATCTGTTCTGTAAAGGTTCTAGGGATAACAAATGCTATATTCATGAGGAACCAAATCAAGACTGGGATGCATGCCTGGGAATGCTACATAGAAATGTGAATGTTGGGATTTAATTTCCTCATCTGTAAATCCAGAAAATAGAATTAGGTTAGACCCAAGGACACTGCTAGTTCTGACCATGACCCTGTGGTTTGCTCTTTGTACATAAACCCATATAAATGAAGGAATGTAAACACACACCTCTTAGAGTGTTTTACAAATTAGAGGAGTGAAATGACAAATCTATTTTCCTCCTTTGTGGTAGGAAACCTTTTTTGAAGAGCTTTTCTTTTCTTTTCCTTGTAATCCAGATAGCATGGGTAGCAGATACAATGACAATCTTCCTATACATAATAAAGAAGAAACAACTTATAGACTGAAGTGGATTGCTTAAAAAACAAACTAATTTGAATGCTGAAATTAAGAATGCATTTTCACAAAATATGTGAAATACGTTGCATTTTGCTTCTTTTTAAAAATTTCCCAATGAGTTTGCTCTGTATTTTTGCCACTATAGTAATTTCATCAAGTAATTACTTTGATAATTTTAAAACTGTTTTACAGAAGATTTCAAACATGCAAAATTAGGAAGAAAAGTGCAATGAACACCCATGAGCCCTCACCCAGTTTTAACTATTTCATAATTTTGCCAACTTTGTTTCAACTATCCTCCCACTTCCTTCCCTGCACCTACATCAGTCACATCATTTCAATGTCAATACTTCACTATGAATATACAGCAGAAAAAAACTTAAAAAAAAAATACCCATAACATCATTATCACATTTAACTAAATTCAGAACAATTTCTTGACAGCATCTAATACCTAGTCTTTGTTCAAATTTCTCCAGTTATCTCAAAAAAATTTTTAGAGTCAATATATTCTAACCAGGATCAAAACAAAGGTCTACACATTGCATTTGATTGATATGTCTCTAAATTTCCCCTCCCAAGAAATGGGGTCATTTAGCTTGTAGAATTTACCACATTCTAGATTGAGCTGATTGTGTCCTTCCTGAGGGTGGAGTCCCTCTACCACTCCTTTTACTCCCCCTCCTCATTCTACTCATTTGTTGAATAGACGAGGTCATTTTGCCCATAGAGCTTACCACTGCAGATTTGGTAGCTTTGGCTGACTGCATCCTTGCATTGGTGGTTAACATGTTTTTCTGGCCTTATTTCCTGCAAACTGTCCAGAGGCACTTTCAGAATCTGATGCAAGAAGTTCTCTCCCTAGAAAATGACAAATGTATATAGACACACACAGGGAAATATTGCATACAGTTTCAAAGGCTTCACAGTTCCCCTGATGCCACAGACCCCAGTTTGATTTGCCCTCTTAGAGGCTTGATTAGGTTCCGAGGGAGATGAGCAATTTCTGTCCTCGAACTTTTGGAGGCTGGAGGCCTGTGATGTCCCCTTGTCCCATTGGTAGTTATGTTAAGATTGGTGTTGTCAGCCTTATCCTTTCATTATAAAGTTCCCCACCAGCCTTCCACCTAATGATTTTAGCCACTGGCTGTTACTGCCTAAGTGTAATCCTTGATTTCACCAGGGTCAAAAATGGTAATTTTCTAATTCCATCAAGAACTTTTCCCTCATCAGCTATTAAGTTACCCCAAAGTACAGTTTCAACTAGAGGAAATAGTTTCCTTATTTGGATTATTTTCTAATTTTTGTAGCATCAATACTAGAAGTTGACAAACAATGAATGTTAGAAACCTGTTGTGTCTTTTTTTCCCAGCCAAAGTGGGTAACTGAAATAACAAAAGCAAATGCATCAGAGATTTGAATCTTTTCCTGTGAACTGCCTAACTTCATACTCTAATCAAGAATATTCAAAAATCATTTTTATTTTTACATACCCATTTTTGCTATTTAAAAATAAATTTATATGTTGTCTTTCTTATAGAGAACATTCCAACAAAGAACGTGTGGGTCTCAGTAAAGAGAATTTATTACTTAGAGGATGCACCATTAGAAACACAGAGGCTGTCATGGGCATTGTGGTTTATGCAGGTTGGTTATACTTCTGACTTTTCACCATCATCTCCTCTGTGCTTTTCTGCAAGTTAACATTTTCCATTTATTCAAAATGTAATCTCTAGAAGCAGAAAGGAAATTTTGTCTTGATAACCTTAATTGTTGGTCTCTGTTTTCCTAAATAGATCACAAAAAGAAGCTAAATTAACAAAGTATATTGCATAACTACTTTTCATTAAATTGTCTGCCAGTGAGATATAAAAATATGATATTTGCTACCTGGCTTTAATTTGCACATTTTCTCACATACTGTGTTACCCATGTAGGCCATGAAACCAAAGCAATGCTGAATAACAGTGGACCAAGGTATAAACGCAGCAACTTAGAAAGAAGAGCAAATACAGATGTCCTCTGCTGTGTCCTACTGTTGGTTATAATGTGTTTAACTGGTGCATTGGGTAGGTAGAATTTGATTATTTGCTGACATCTTTTCAGCAAGATATTCATTTAAAAGTATTTTATTTTCAAAATGAAATTTATGAGTTTAAGTTTGACTTTTGTAAGGAAGGTTTTATTTACCAATAATTGCTTTCTTCACATCTTCATCTCTCTCATTCTCTAACCTGAAAAGCATTAATATTGATTATATCCAGTTACACATGGCCACAGTACTAAAGCAACCTGGGAAGAGATGTAAAGAGTGAGAGAGACAGAGACAGGAAAATGTGTAGCGTTTGAATTTGAATTTGTTTCTTAAACAGTTGGTGTTCAACCAAAACCAATACTCTTATCTCTCTTTCTTTAGGAATAAAGTTCTATATTTGCATAATATATACATAGCATCCTTTTGATGTCTGTGCATTTTTTGAAAGGTCATGGAATCTGGTTGAGCAGATATGAAAACATACCCTTTTTTAACATCCCTGAGCCTGATGGACATGTCATATCACCAGTGTTGGGAGGATTCTATATGTTTTGGACCATGATCATTTTGTTACAGGTAATTTCTATTGTAGTCATCATAGAATATTAAGATCTTTGCTACTTATCCAGCTCTATATGGTTTTTCATGCTTTCTTTTTTCCCCCTTTAACATTTTTTAAATTGTTTTGCTTTTCTTAGGTCTTGATTCCCATTTCTCTCTATGTTTCCATTGAAATTGTGAAGCTTGGACAAATATATTTTATTCAAAGCGATGTGGATTTCTACAATGAGAAAATGGATTCTACTGTTCAGTGCCGAGCCCTGAACATAACTGAGGATCTTGGACAGATTCAGTACCTCTTTTCTGATAAAACAGGAACCCTGACTGAGAATAAGATGGTTTTTCGAAGATGTAGTGTGGCAGGCTTTGATTACTGCCATGAAGAAAATGGTGAGTGTTGGGTTTCTATGAAAACCAGCCTTAAGATTGGTCGTTTTTGCACCCACTTAATGATTTGGTAATTCTGGCACAGAAGTGCTGTATTTAATCATTGAGTACTTAACTCCTCCAAATGCACATTGTTTCATTGTTGTCCCTTTAAAAGTTAGGTCAGAAGTTAGTAGGTCAGGAGTTAGTGGGTCAAAGTCAAAGAGTCTACTTCCATGGTTTCTTTTCTTTCCTTTTTTTGTTTTTGCCATGGTTTCTCTAAAAGGAAAGTAAATTACCAGTAGTCGTAGAAGGTTGGGGGTTGGATTTGGTGACAATGATATTGCATTATAGATATTTTTGAGAATCTAATGAAACTCTATGGACCATCTCCCTGAAAAATATTTTGAAAATAATTCCAAAGGGACGACAGTTTCCCCAGACCCCATCATTCAGCCCATAGGTATTTATTGGTCGTTGGCTGAGAATACCTAGTTTAAGAAGAAACAAGATGAACTGAACTTCTGAGGCTAAGGAAGTAAATATATAAATTGCAAGTTTCCTTTAAAGAATTGATCTTCATTAATTTTGTTATTTATAAAAGTAAGTGTACTCCTATGAAAGTAATTCTGAGAAGTGTCCAAAACAAATTAACCTAGAAGTTAACCACCATTAATAATTTGATGAATATATAACCATCCATTTCTTTATGCATATTCCTGTATATGTGAAAATATATATTTGCACATTTCCCCTTTTATAAGTTATAATATGTTGTAATAATGCTTTGCAGTTTGCTTTTTTTATTCCTCATTATCTCATGGACCTTTTTCCAAGTCAGTTCATGACTTAACATTAAGTGCATGGTATTGCATTATATGTGGTCAAGCTTAGTTTGCTTTTATAACAGTACTTGCAATTAACATTCCTTATTCATTCAACAGATATTTTGTGAGCTCCTAATATGTGGCATGAGTCCCTGATCTCATGTAGCTTAGCGTTTAAGGCAAGAGATAGACAAGATTAAAAATTATGATATACAAAAAATTCATCATGCAATATGCATTTCTCTACATACCTATTTGTGCAATTATTTTTATAAGATGCATGTCTAGCAACTGGATCCAGAGGTTTGCACATATAAAATTTTTACAGATCCTACAAAATTTATCTCTAAAATATTGTGCTAATTTATGTTCTCACAACCCAGAAAAATAACACCTATTTTTCACACCCAGCCATAATGGGATGAAGTTATTCTTTTTAATTTGTGAGTTTTGTAGACATAGTTAGCACTTCATTGTCTTAATTCTTCTTTGATTAGTAATGAGATGTTTAACCGTTTAACGTTTTATATGTTTCTGGCCATTTGAATATCCTTGGTAGAGTGATCATGTCTTCCTATTTAACAAATGAGTTTTTCTTATTCTTAGTAATCTGTAGGAAGGTTTTATCTATTAAGGCAGGGCTGATGTTCAGCTTGTATGCCCCAGTCTAGGTTGTCTGTGGCCCATGTCCATTTTCATTTGTGCACTTGTATTGAACCAGTTGTTAAATAATTTGAATATCAACCTTGATAGTATCCTTTTCTTCTGTAGGTGGCAAATATTAATACTTTCTTGGTTCATCATTTATCACTGTATTAGTTTTCTATTGCCACATAACAAATTACTACAAATTTGATGGCTTCAAATAACACAAACATACTGTCTCACAACTTCTGTGGGTCAGGAGTCTGGGTGCAGGTAGCTACGTCCTCTCTGAGTCTCTCACCTGGCTGAAATCTAGGTTTTGGCTGGAGCTATGATCTTATCTGCGACTCAGGGTCCTCGTTTTGGTTTCCTGGTTTTAGAGTTGTCAGTGTCTTGAGGTTGTAGGACTAAGGTCCCTGCTTCCTTGCTGGCTGTCACCTTAGAGCCATTCTTAACTCATAGAGGTGGCCTACCATTCCTTTGCCGTGTGGCCTCCCCACAGCATGGCAGTTCACTTCTTCAAGGCCAGCAGCCGAATCTCTAGCTTTGAGTCTCTCTGACTTCAGGGAAGTTGTGGCACCTCTTTTTACCTGATGAGGTCAATCTACCTAGGATAGGCTTCTTTCATATTAACTCAGATTCAGCTGGCTAGACACTTGATTATATCTGCCAAATCCTCCAACCTTTGTCATGTAACATAATTTAATCATAGAAGTGAGATGCCATCCTACAGGGTGTGTACACAGGGGTGGGGCAGTAATCTTGGGGGCCATCTTAGAATTCTGTCTACCACAGCCTCTTAACTTTGCTTAGGGTGTCACTTCTTGTGAGAAGTTTTATATTTTTATTACATCAGTCTTATCAATTATTATGACTATTATTAAGACTACAGATATTATGATTTCTCCCAGTAGTGTTCAACTTAGACATCTACCCAGCCCAAAATTTTAAAAATATACTATATTTTCTCTTAGGTACATATATTTTAAGCCAGCTTTTGTTGTTACTTGTGTGTATGAAGGATAAAACATTGAGTATTTATCATGTAATCACTATACAATGTGAAAAATAGCTAATCATACTGGATATGATGATATTCTTCATTGTTTCATCTTTTTTATTGCATTTTTATTACAAAAGCAATATTTTAGAAAATTTCAGATAAGCCAAAAAAGGAAAATTTTAAAGCCATCAGTAACTCCCACCAGAGCAGAAGCAAGAAGAACTACAGTCCTGCAGCCTGTGGAACGAAAACCACATTCACAGAAAGGTGGACAAAATGAAAAGGCAGAGGACTATGTCCCAGATGAAGGAACAAGATAAAACCACAGAAAAACAACTAAATGAAGTGGAGATAGGCACCCTTCCAGAAAAAGAATTCAGAATAATGATAGTGAAGATGATCCAGGACCTTGGAAAAAGAATGGAGGCAAAGATCGAGAAGATGCAAGAAATGTTTAACAAAGACCTAGAAGAATTAAAGAACAAACAAACAAGAGATGAACAACACAATGACTGAAATAAAAATACACTAGAAGGAATCAGTAGTAGAATAACTGAGGCAGAAGAACGGATAAGTGACCTGGAGGACAGAATGGTGGAAATCTCTGCTGTGGAACAGAAGAAAAAAGAATGAAAAGAAATGAAGACAGCCTGAGAGACCTCTGGGACAACATTAAATGCACCAACATTCGCATTATAGGGGTCCCAGAAGGAGAAGAGAGAGAGAAAGGACCAGAGAAAATGTTTGAAGAGAATATAGTCAAAAACTTCCCTAACATGGGAAAGGAAATACCCACCCAAGTCCAGGAAGCACAGAGAGTCCCAGGCAGGATACACCCAAGGAGAAACATGCCAAGACACACAGTAATCAAATTGACAAAAATTAAAGACAAAAATTATTAAAAAGCAACAAGGGGAAAATGACAAATAATATACAAGGGAACTCCCATAAGGTTAACGGCTGATTTCTCAGCAGAAACCCTGCAAGCCAGAAGGAAGTGGAATGATATATTTAAAGTGATGAAGGGGAAGAACCTACAACAATACTACCCTTGCTGGGTAGATCCAGCAAGGATCTCATTCAGATTCGACAGGGAAATCAAAAGCTTTACAAACAAGCAAAGCTAAGAGAATTCAACACCACCAAACGAGCTCTACAACAAATGCTAAAAGAACTTCTCTAAGTGGGAAACACGAGAAGAAAAGGACCTACAAAAGCAAACCCAAAACAATTAAGAAAATGGTAATAGGAACATACATATCGATAATTACCTTAAATGTGGATGGATTAAATGATCCAACCAAAAGACACAGGCTGGCTGAATGGATACAAAAACAAGACCTGTATATATGCTGTCTACAGGAGACCCACTTCAGACCTAGGGACACATACAGACTGAAAGTGAGGGGATGGAAAAAGATATTCCATGCAAATGGAAATCAAAAGAAAGCTGGAGTAGCAATACTCATCAGATAAAACAGACTTTTAAAGTAAAGAATGTTACAAGAGACAAGGAAGGACACTACATAGTGATCAAGTGATCAATCCAAGAAGAAGATATAACAATTATAAATATATATGCACCCAATATAGGAGCACCTCAATACATAAGGCAACTGCTAACAACTATAAAAGACTAAATCGACAGTAACACAATAATAGTGGGGGACTTTAACACCTCACTTACACCAATGGACAGATCATACCGACAGAAAATTAATAAGGAAACACAAGCTTGAAATGACACAATAGACCAGATAGATTTAATTTATATTTATAGGAAATTCCATCCAAAAACAGCAGATTACAATTTCTTTCCAAGTGCACATGGAACATTCTCCAGGATAGATCACATCTTGGCTCACACATCATGCTTCAGTAAATTTAAGAAAATTGAAATCGTATCAAGCATCTTTTCCGACCACAATGCTATGAGATTAGAAATAAATTACAGGAAAAAACCGTAAAAAATACAAACACATGGAGGCTAAACAGTACGCTACTAAATAACCAAGAGATCACTGAAGAAATCAAAGAGGAAATCAAAAAATACCTAGAGACAAATGACAATGAAAACACAACGATCCAAAACCTATGGGATGCAGCCAAAGCAGATCTAACAGGGAAGTTTATAGCAATGCGATCCTACTTCAAGAAACAAGAAAAATCTCAAACAATCTAACCTTACACTTAAAGGAACTAGAGAAAGAAGAACAAACAAAACCCAAAGTTAGTAGAAGGAAAGAAATCATAAAGATCAGAGCAGTTATAAATGAAATAGAAACAAAGAAAACAATAGCAAACATCAATAAAATTAAAAGCTGGTTCTTCAAGAAGATAAACAAAGTTGATAAACCTTTAGCCAGACTCATCAAGAAAAAGAGGGAGAGGACTCAGATCAATAAAATTAGAAATGAAAAAGGAGAAGTGACAACGGACACCACAGAAATACAAAGTGTCATAAGAGACTACTACAAGCAACTCTATGCCAATAAAATAGACAACCTGGAAGAAATGGACAAATTCTTAGAAAGGTATAACCTTCTAAGACTGAAGCAGGAAGAAACAGAAAATATGAACAGACCAATCACAAGTAATGAAATTGAAACTGTGATTAAGAATCTTCCAACAGGGGCTTCCCTGGTGACTCAGTGGTTAAGAATACGCCTCCCAATGCAGGGGACATGGGTTTGAGCCCTGGTCCGGGAGGATCCCACATGCCGTGGAGCAACTAGGCCTGTGTGCCACAACTACTGAGCCTGCACTCTAGAGCCTGCAAGCCACAACTACTGAGACTGTGTGCCCCAACTACTGAAGCCCATGTGCCTACAGCCCATCCTCTGCAGGAAGAGAGGCCACTGCAATGAGAAGCCCACGCAATGAAGAGTGGCCCCCGCTCGCCGCAACTGGAGAAAGCCCATGCACAGCAACGAAGACCCAATGCAGCCAAAAAAAAAAAAAAAAAAAAAAAATCTTCCAACAAACAAAAGTCCATGACCAGATGGCTTCACAGGTGAATTCTAGCAAACATTTAGAGAAGAGCTAACACCTGTCCTTCTCAAACTCCTCCAAAAAATTGCAGAGGAAGGAACACTCCCAAACTCATTCTACGAGGCCACCATCACCCTGATACAAAAACAAGACAAAGATACTACAAGAAAAGAAAATCACAGACCAGTATCACTGATAAATATAGATGCAAAAATCCTCAACAAAATACTAGCAAACAAGGACTTCACTGGTGGCGCAGTGGTTATGAATCTGCCTGCCATTGCAGGGGACATGGGTTTGAGCCCTAGTCCAGGAAGATCCCACATGCTGCAGAGCAACTAAGCCCATGCGCCTCAACTACTGAACCTGCGCTCTCAAGCCCGCGAGCCACAACTACTGAGCCTGCGCACCACAACTACGGATGCCTGTGTGCCTAGAGCCCATGCTCCCCAACAAGGGAAGCCACCGCAATGAGAAGCCTGTGCACCACAACTAGAGAAAGCCCATGCACAGCAGCAAAGACCCAGTGCAGCCAAAAATAAACAAATTTATCCAAAAAAAAATACTAGCAAACGGAATCCAACAACACATTAAAAGGATCATATACCATGATCAAGTGAGATTTATCCCAGAGATGCAAGGATTTTTCAATATACGCAAATCAATCGGTGTGATACACCATCTTAACAAACTGAAGAATAAAAACCACATGATCATCTCAATAGATGCAGAAAAAGCTTTTGACAAAAGTCAACACCCATTTATGATAAAAACTCTCCAGGAAGTGGGCATAGAGGGAACATACCTCAACATAATAAATGCCATATATGACAAACCTACAGCAAACATCATTCTCAATGGTGAAAAACTGAAAGCATTTCCTCTAAGATGAGGAACAAGACAAGGATGTCCACTGTCGCCACTGTTATTCAACATAGTTTTGGAAGTCCTAGCTTCGGCAATCAGAGAAGAAAAAGAAATAAAAGGAATCAAAATTGGAAAAGAAGAAGTAAAACTGTCTGCAGATGACATGATACTATACATAGAGAATCCTAAAGATGCCACCAGAAAACTACTAGAGCTAATCAATGAATTTGGTAAAGTTGCAGGATACAAAATTAATGCACAGACGTCTCATGCATTCCTATACACTAACAACAAAAAATCAGAAAGAGAAATTAAGTAAACAATCCCATTCACCAATGCAACAAAAAGAATAAAATACCTAAGAATAAACCTACCTAAGGAGATAAAAGACCTATACTCAGAAAACTATAAGACACTGTTGAAAGAAATTAAAGATTATACAAACAGATGGAGAGATATACCATGTTCTTGGATTGGAAGAATCAACATTGTGAAAATGACTATACTACCCAAAGCAATCTACAGATTCAATGCAATCCCTATCAAATTACCAATGTCATTTTTTACAGAACTAGAACAAAAAATCTTAAAATTTGTTTAGAGACACAAAAGACCCTGAGTAGCCAAAGCAATCTTGAGGGAAAAAAAACGGAGCTGGAGGAATCAGATTCCCTGACTTTAGACTATACTACAAAGCTACAGTAATCAAGACGGTATGGTACTGGCACAAAAACAGAAATATAGATCAATGGAACAGGATTTGAAAGCCCAGAGATAAACCCACACACCTAAGGTCAACTAATCTATGACAAAGGAGGCAAGGATATACAATGGAGAAAAGACAGTCTCTTCAATAAGTGGTGCTGGGAAAGCTGGACAACTACATGTAAAAGAATGAAATTAGAACACTCCCTAACACCATACACAAAAGTAAACTCAAAATGGATTAAAGACCTAAATGTAAGACCGGACACTATAAAACTCTTAGAGGAAAACGTAGGAAGAACACACTGTGACATAAATCACAGCCAGATCTTTTTTCATCCACCTCCTAGGGAAATGGAAATCAAAACAAAAATAAACAAATGGGACCTAGTGAAACTGAAAGACTTTTGCACAGCATGAAAAACAAGATGAAAAGACAACCCTCAGCATGGGAGAAAATATTTGCAAATGAACCAACAGGCAAAGAATTAATCTCTGGAGTATGTAAACAGCTCATGCAGCTCAATATCAAAAAAACAAACAACCCAATCCAGAAATGGGCAGAAGACCTAAATAGACATTTCTCCAAAGAAGACATACAGATGGCCAAGAGGCACATGAAAAGTTGCTCAACATCAGTAATTATTAGAGATATGCATATCAAAACTACAGTGAAGTGTCACCTCACACCGGTTAGAATGGGTATCATCAGAAAATCTACAAACAATAAATGCTGGAGAGGGTGTGGAGGAAAGGCAACCCTCTTGCACTGTTGGTGGGAATGTAAATTGATACAGCCACTATGGAGAACAGTATGGAGGTTCCTTAAAAAACTAAAAATCGAATTACCATGTGATCCAGCAATCCCACTACTGGGCATATACCCAGAGAAAACCATAATTCAAAAAGACACATGCACCCCAATGTTCATTGCAGCACTATTTAAAATAGCCAGGACATGGAAGCAACCTAAATGCCCATTGACAGATGAATGGATAAAGAAGATGTGGTATATATATCCATGGAATATTACTCAGCCATAAAAAGGAACGAAATTGGGTCATTTGTAGAGACGTGGATGGACCTAGAGTCTGTCATGCAGAGTGAAGTAAGTCAGAAAGAGAAAAACAAATATCGTATATTAACGCATATATATGGAACCTAGAAAATGGTACAGATGAACCAGTTTGCAAGGCAGAAACAGAGACACAGATGAAGAGAACAAATGTGTGGACACCAAGGAGGGAAAGTGGTGGGTGGTGGTGGTGGTGTGATGAATTGGGAGATTGGGATTGACATATAAACACTAATATGTATAAAATAAATAACTAATAAGAATCTGCTGTATAGCACAGGGAACTCCACTTCGCTGTACAGTAGAAACTAACACAACATTGTAAAACAACTATACCCCAATTAAAAAAAAAAACTCCCACCAAACTGATTGGACCTCTATTAACATTTTAGCACATTTCTTTTGAGTCTTTTTCCTGTAAACATTAACATATATGTTTTTTAAACAAAATAGCATTACAGTGTACTTTGACTTTTATAACCATTTTTCTTAAGACTTCATCATGATCGCCTTTCCATTCTCTCCTTATTTTTCTAATGGTTATGCCATATTGCATTGTAATAATTGCCAAAATTTATGTAACTAACCAACCATTAGTTTAGGTCGTCAACAGTCATCTGCTGTGGCAAACAATGCTGCAGTGAACATCACTGTAGGTAAACCCCTGTGTCCATTTGTGAGATTACTATTTTCTAAGATTATCTGATTATAGATTCCTGTTTTTGAGAAGTATCTTACAGAAGTAATGTTTCACAAAACATATGGTGGGAAGCACTGCATTATTTTTTGTATTTGTTGGGTTTTAAAGTGTTTTTTTTTTTTTTTTTTTTTTAAATTATTTATTTATTTATTTATGGCTGTGTTGGGTCTTCGTTTCTGTGCGAGGGCTTTCTCTAGTTGCGGCAAGTGGGGGCCACTCTTCATCGCAGTGCGCGGGCCTCTCACTATCGCGGCCTCTCCCGCTGCAGAGCACAGGCTCCAGACGCGCAGGCTCAGTAGTTGTGGCTCACGGGCCCAGCTGCTCCGCGGCATGTGGGATCTTCCCAGACCAGGGCTCGAACCCGTGTGCTCTGCATTGGCAGGCAGATTCTCAACCACTGCGCCACCAGGGAAGCCCTTGTTGGGTTTTAAATTTTGTATTTGTAGCATCTAAGAGTGCTAATACCAGCCCTCTCCCACCCCTGTCCCTGAATATACACGCTCCTGCCCAGTGAGTACTTCTCGCTGTGGCCCCTTGTGCTGGGAAGATACTGAGTAACTGAGAATTAAATGCCATCTGGGCTGAACTGTAATTGATGAGATACCTGTTTGTAAGCCATGGAGTGTTACATACACCACCTCTACGAGGTGCTGCCTTTGCCTCTGAACACTTCTGTACCACAGATACATCCAGAGCTCCTGGTCTCTTGTCTGTAATGGTTTTAAAACAAGAATATGTTCACAAACACACAAGCATGTGCTCTCTCTCTGTCTCTCTCTCTCTCTGTCTCTAAATGCTGGGGTTAGTAATGATAGGGGCTAGTTCTCCCCAGAACTTAACCCTGAGACGTTATTTTCACTGAAATGAAACTTAGTTAAGCTTTCAGGATTTTTTGGCAAAAGAATTGACTAGGAGATATTTCCATTTAAAATGTTGCTGCTGGGAAGTAACCCGTTACCCTTATGCAGTTGAACTAAACAGATCTGACGACACCATTTCTTGTTTTAAAACCTTGTAACTTATAAATTTGGTCCATGGACTAAGCATCATCAACACCCAGGTGTGTATTAGAAATGCAGAGTCTCAGGCCCCTCTTTAAAGCTTCAATTAAAATCTTCATTTAACAATATCCCCACGTGATTTATATGTGTATTAAACATTTTTTAAACTCCTTTAAAAGATTAGTGAGAGTTTTTTTAATAATAAGCTTTTTAGTTTAGAATAGTTTTAGGTTTACAGAAAGTTATAAAGACATTATTGAAAGTTCCAGTATGCTCCCTTGCCCAGTTTCCCTTGTCTTAACATCTCACATTAGTCTTAAGATACGTTTGTCATAAGTAATGAACCCATATTGATAATTCATTATTAACCGAAATCCATACTTTATTGGGATTTCCTTAGTTTTTTACCAAAGGTCTTTTTCTGTCCCAGGATCCCATCCAGGAAATCACGTAACACTTAGTCATCATTTCGGTGCCTCTATATTTGACAGTTTCTTAGCCTTTCCTTTTTTTGGATGACCTTAAGAGTTTTGAGGGGCACTATTTAGGGATTTTGTAGAATGTCCCTCAATTTGGGTGTGTCTACACAGTGCTTTTATGATGCAGTTTGTGAATCTGATGTACATGGTGGCATCATTTAGTAGTTTCCAAGAACAAGGATTTGGGGATCAAGCCTCCTGAGTCTGATTCCCATCTTCACTGCCTGCAAGCTGTGTGACCCTGGGCAAGTTATATAATTTCTCTGGGCCACAATAAAAAGGATCAGTAATAGATCTACTTCATGGGGTGGTTAAGAGGATAGGAGAAGATAAATCATGAAAAGGCACTTAGAGTGTGGCACAGAATAAATTCTTTGTAAGTATTAGCTGCTAGTATTGTCATAATTATTGTTGTCAAAATAAGAAATAGGCTTGTTTGTTGAGGAACTCATGGTCCAATGTGGGAGACAGACACGGAAACATAAAAATATCTTTTTAGGTGCTGTACGATTAAGGTCAGTGTTCTCTTTCCATATTGTTTTGATTTTCAGGCAGTCAGTTTTGGAGGTGGATTTGCACTGATCACCTTGGGGCTTGGAGATACTGGACAAATTGCTGGAATGCTGGAAATGTGGGGAATTAGTTTAGAATAAAAGGTTTTGTGTCAAGGATATGTGGATGATACAGTTGAAAGAAACTCAGCTGAGTGTGCTCTTTACAAGCAGGTGAAAGTTGGAATGCTGGAAATGTTTGGGGGATTAGTTCATAGCAAAATGTTTGATTGAGGATATGCGGATGATATAGTTGAAAGAAGTTTATCTGAGTGTCCTGTGCTGTTCACCCTTGTGTTTGGCCCTTTGGAGAGCACATTGAAACGTGTGATAAATGTTTTGTTCCGTAGTCTCATGCTCACTTCTTCCAGATATCAAATAAATGTAAATTATAGGCTGTGAGCAGGTTACTGGATGTTTGAAGAGGGGAATTGGAAGAGAAGAGAAAGATTAAATAAGAGAGAAATAAAGTAGTTAACGTAGTACCTAATGTAGTACCTACCTTGAGACAAAGGAAGGATTACAGACTTTGTATATTTCCTCTTGTGAGCTGGAAAGCAAGAATTCTTTTGCCACTTTGAGGCATTCATGGAACTAACTAGAATCTACGAGACATAATAAAAGTCTTGATCGTTTGGATAGATGTTGTTTATCAGCATAATAATAAACCTCATACCCAATTTTTAAAGAATTTTTCAGAGTCTAAAAGTGTGGCTCTTAGTAGCTATGTTTTCTGAATCACATTGTAACTTTACTGATCTATTTATTTCTCATAGCTTTCCACAAAGTTATTAAAGATTGAGTTACTCCAGATCTTTTTTTATTTCCCTCTTGCAGTTCTACTTATTGAGCAAGTTTGTCCTATAGTAACAGATCAGCCATCTGGCCTTATACTAATTACACAGTTGCACGATGACTGGTTCCCTAATGATGGCTATGGGAAATTCCTAACACATAGCCTTCATGTTTATATATGTTGTGTAGCATTCTAATTATTTATTCTTAAAATGCTATCACATCATCCGTAAATTTCTTTAGCTACTCAAGGATTGATCAACATAGCACTATTGACATTTTGGGCTGGATGACTCTTTCTTATGGGGAGCTATTTAAGATGTTTAGAAGCATCCTTGGCCTTTGCCCACTGCATTCCAGTAACACTTCTCCCCCTGATGTGACAACCGAATTGTGTACAAGCATTGCCAAATGTTCGCTGCGGGACAAATTCACCCCTTGCTGAGAATCACTGAGCTAACCTCTTGTATACAAGTAACTGCTAAGGACATATAACACAGTGGATACTTGTACTGACTCCGGAGTCATGAAAACCCAAATTCAAATTCTAACTCTACCCACCCAAACTGTTTACTGTTTTACTTTTCTCAGCTGCCAAGTGGAACAGTGATAGTTTCTAGTCTCTACAATAGCATTATTTTAAAGATTAAAAACAAAATATATATAGATACAGTTATATATAAAGTTGTTTATATAAAGAACCTAGCACAGCCCACACAATCAAAGGCAATAGTCCTGGCCAGGTGGCCAAGGATTATCAAAGTAAGCTAGAGGAAGTGTGAAAAAGGAAGGGAAAATATAATAATAATAAAAAGTTTAAAAAAATAATAAAGGACCTAGCAAGGTTCTTGATGAAAAGGAGATACTCAATAAATGTTAACTCCCTACCCTGCAACTTTCCCTTGATGCTAAGGATATTATTCATATGTCTATTCATACATTTACTCATTATTCATTACTCATTCATTTACTCATTACTCATTATTTAAACTACAAAACACGTACTCATTGAAATCGAGCAGGGGATATTGACCATGTGAAATAATAAGGAATAATACATGTTAACTTTTTTGGCTACATTTAGAAACAATATAGCATGAAGACTCATAGTGCTGGCTGTAGATTTTAATATAACTGGTTATAAGACTGATCTGTATCACTTTTGTGAGATGGGGAAAATTACTTAGTTTTGATTTCTTTTTGTTTCTGAAATGAAGGTGTTAATAATATCTACCTCAGAGGGTTGTTATAGTGATTAAATGAGACAAATGCCTGACACATAGTAGCATTCAGTAGTACATGGAAATTATACAGCGTTACCAATGAGTGGTGTGGATGAGAACCAGTACAGTTACAGAAGTCTTCAGTGAGGAACTGGCATTTGAACTAAGCCTTTAAAGGTGTGCAAGATTGATGTAAGTAGAAAGGAAGAGAATGGACATCCTGAGCAAAGGCACAGGTAAGAATGGAGAACTTCAGAATGTCTGGGACACAATAAGTGTATCTGTTTTTGAAGCTGAAATGTCATACAGGGAAATAGTCTGTATTCTTTAGGCAGAGAATATAATGAAACTTACAGAACTGCAGAACTGGAAAGGATCTTGAAGTCATTGAGTCCAGATTATTCATTCTTCTAATAAGAAAACAGAGGCCTAGAAAGAGCAAGTGATTTGCTGAAAAGCCACTTAGTCTTTGGAAGAGTTAGTTCTAGAACCCAGAATCACCATGTTGCCTCTTAGCCTCTCCTTGTCCTTAAAAAGTATAGACAAAAACTATTAAAATAAAAAGCATATGCAAATATTCTTTATTTTATAAATTAACTTGCCAAAAGCCCTACTTTATTCAGTAGCTAGACTTAGCCTGAATACAGGCAACTAGCGATCCAAACAAGCACATATAACAAGACAGACAAGGCCCCTCCTCTCATAGAACTTCTGTTGGAGAAAATTGTCACAAATAAATTAATTTTTGAATAAAAAATATTAAATAGTGAAAATTGCTATGCAGAAAATTATAATGGGGTGATATGATATAGAATGGGCAGAAGCCTACTTTGAATTGGATGGTTGAGCAAAGCTTCTCTAGGGGGGATATCAGAGCCTAGATCTGAATGACATGATCTTTGAATTCGGGGATAAAAGCGTTCCAGTCAGAGGGACCAGCTAGTATAGAGGTTCTCAGACTGAAATGAGCTTGGCAATATTCAAAGTAAAGAAAGAAAGGCCAGTGAGGCTGGATTTAGTGCAGAAGAAGGAGGGGCAAGAAAGTTAGGTCAGCCTAGGCCGTATCATTTTGAGTTACGTGCACCAGGATAAGAAGTTCAGATTTTATTCTAAGTGAACCGTGGAGCCACTGGAAAGTTTTGTGCAGGGAGAGGTCTGATCTGCTTTATGTTTTAGAAGATCACTGTAGCTACTGTTTTAGGAATGGATTACAGAGGGGCAAGGAGGCCAGTTAGGAGGCTATTGCTCTGGTCCAATTGGGAGATGATGGTGGCTTGGATTAAGGTAACGGAGGTGAAGAGAAGTTTAGATATTTGTGATATATTTTGGATGAATAATAGACAGCTATTGGTGATGCTCTGAATATGGGGGGGGGCGGGGTAGGGAACGAAAAACAAATCTAGGAGAATCTTCAATTTCTGGTGTAAATAGCTAGGTAGATATTTAGGTACCATTTACAAAGATGAGAAAGACCAGAGAAAGAGTAATTGCGGGGGAGGGGGTGATCTGGAGGAAGAGGGGGAGCAGTCTACATTTACCATACCAAATTTAAGATGTCCATTGTTTATTTATTCAACAAGTATTTATTGAGTATCTATCAACCCTTTCTCTGGGCTTTAGGAATATCAGATTAACAAAAGACAAAATTCCCTATGCTTTTGGAGTTTATATTCTAAAGGATGATTCAAAAAATTAAAAATAAGGTATATGATGTGTAGATGGTGGTAAGTGCTGGGGTAGGACATGTAATGAACAGTGTGGTTAGATCTGGGAAGTCTTCATTGACAAAGGGCTACCTCCTTCAAGTCTCCTTGAAGTTGTAAGGGGGTGAGCCATGCAGATATCTGCTGAAAGAGCCTCGTGGACATCCAACTGGAAATGTCAAGTAGAGAGTTGGATGTCTGAGTCTAAATTCTAATTAGAGGTTAGAGTTGAAGGAATAGGGTTGGGGGTCTTGTGCACAGAGATGATATTTCAAAGGTGGGGGGGGACCAGATGACATCACCAAGAAAGAGTATGTAGGTAGTGAAGGGAAGGAGCTCCTGCAGCCATCCAGTATCTGCGGACTGAGGAGAAGAGGAGACAGCAGGAGAAACTAAGAAGTAGCAGCACTAAAGCAGGAGGAAAAACAGTACACGTGGTATCAGAGAAACCGAAAGAGACGTTTGAAAGGAGAGGATATTGGATATTGCTAAGAATTCAAAAAAGATACGAACAGATGCAGTCACTGGGTTTGGTAACATGGAGCTAGCTCATTGAGAACCTTGACAAGAGCAGTGTCCGTGGAGAGATACAGAAAGCCATGAGACTAGTAGAGAGACTGTGAAAGTGAAAGAGGGGAGCGTTGTTAGAGTGAAGTGCTTGAGAAGGGCATGCAGATCACAGTGAAGGGTTTGGTGTTTGAAACTCCATCCATAGTAGTATGAGGGAGGGCAGAGAGTTTGGCTACAGATGCAGATGGGTTGGTAGATTTGACAATGGGGAGAGAAGGGAGTTCCTCTCTGATTGCTTCTGCTTTTCTCAGTGATGTAAGTCCATTAACTCAGAGTATTGGAGGAGTTTGGAGGCCAGGTTTAAAATGGGAGGAGATGGTGTGAAATAGCTGTTTAAGTAAATGCCTGACATGCTCAACCTGCAAGCGTTTCCTCTCAGGGAATGACCCAGTGTGATTTTTATCCCTCAGCCAAGAGGTTAGAGTCTTATCAGGAAGCTGCCTCTGAAGATGAAGATTCTCCTGACACTCCCAGTGGCTCCCTCAGCAACATGGCGAAACCAAGGGCCCCCAGCTGCAGGATGGTTCGCAGTGGGCCTTTAGGAAGTATATCCTCAAATCATCTTACTGGGAGCTGTTTTGCTCTAGGAAGTGGAGAAGGAGCCAGTGAAGTGCCTCATTCCAGACAGGCTGCTTTCAGTAGCCCCATGGTAAGTGTGAATGCATGACGTGAATCTTGTCTGTCCATGATGAATAATGAAAGAACATCCTCGTAATTCTAATAGAGCCAAACGCTGTTGTCTTTTCCACCTGAGAGGAGACTGCATAAGTGCAGCTCGGTGTGACTGCCACACACTCACAGTGTCCTAATTTTGGAGATAATTCAGTGTTGAGAGATAGTATATCATTTCAGGAAAAAACATAATGTTTCTAGGCAGGGTTGATAGCCTGGAGAAAGTAGCCTTGGTTTAAGGATCATGGCTCACTTTCAGAACCAGCAAAACTACCACAGAGGTATCTATAGACAGGTAAGTATGTCTAACTGATAGGGAAATTCAAAAGCCTTTTGGTATCCTCCAAGGCCTTTTTATCTCTTTACAGTCTTCCCCCAGATCCACCAAATCTGTGCCCTCTTCCCCATTCCTAGTCCTGAGAAGGTCATTTTCTAATATTTCTATATCAGAGCTCAACAGGGTGTGTTCTTGAGTCCTGAGGGGAAAACATAGAAGAAGGACCACGTGGAAGATGGGAAAGAGGAAAAATACTCGTGTGAAAGAATTAGAAATCAAACATTTTGCTGTACTTAAAATTCTATAAAATTTCAACTACCTTCTCTGCCCTCCACATTTCATTAACTCTTGTGTTAACCAAGATGAGGATTCCCCAGCCATGAGACTGGTAAGCAGTTGGTGACCTCTGAAATAGGTTACATAACAACAAAGAAACAGCTTTGGGGAAACTTTGTGTTTCTCCATTGAATTTATATAGCATTTCATAGTAGAGATATGATCTGAATAGACCCCAGGGATCTCATTCGTCCTGGAAAGGCCTTGAGGGGAATCTGGCTCTTTTCAAAGTTCCACCAAATGTACAATTTCAGCAACTAGGAAGATCATTTCACTGCAATTCATCCTGTGCATTTCTGTGGCTCTAAGGATATCATACCTGTTATATTCTATCATTGCCATATGCCAAGCTATTCCAAACATCTGGACTTAAGTTTTCTCCAACTTCTGAAAAAAAAAAAAGGGGGAAAGAATGCACACCACCTCTTCTCTGTACTCATTTTCAGGCTGTATCAGAAATAGGTATCTATTTTCTTCTATTTTATCAATTTTGCCCATTCCTCTGCTGATCTTTTATTTCCCACCCACCTGAAGGTAACCACATAGTGACGCATGTTTGGTTGGAAGTCAAGGGTATTAGCAACCAGGTGGGCCTGTGCCATGGTCTCCCTCTCAGTTTCCTGATCCAGCCTCACTCTCTTCCTGGAACAAAGGATTGTTTCCTAGGTTAAAGTCATTATGGTTTTTGTACCATTTCCCATCTAAAACTTATTCTCCCCTCACTGCCTACCTCTGTCTACCAGATCTGCTGAAATACTTCCTTCTTTAAATATCATTTCTCCTGAAGATTTCTCAGACTCTCTTTTCTCAGCTTCTAAGTTCTGTTTACATAGTCCCTCCTGCCCTTCAGTCCCTTAGTCCTCATGACATTGGCCTTATTTCTGCCTCTGACATAGACCTTGCTCCTTGAGAGCAAGGACTTAATCATCTTGAATCCCCGGCATCTAAGGTCAGTGCCTTGCATGTCCACTCTCAATAAGGTATCGTGAAGGTGGTTATATGAAACTGCTCAACAAGCTCAGTCTTCCCATTCAGTTCATTTTGTTTTCACTTGCCCTGTACTCCAATGCCATGTGTCATGCTGATTATATAGATGCTCTGGGATTGCTGTTCTGTTTTGTGTTTTCAATACTACACCCTTACACATAGGATAAAGAGGTCTTCCTTGAAATATGAGACCATCTCTCACTCTTAGTCTAGACAAGCCTATTCTGTCCTTCTTGGAGACTAACGATTATTTTGAGAAAGCTATAGATCCTTTGACCTGAAAAATTAGCATCAGTAAAAATTGTGCATATGATTCTAAAAGTCCATCCATGGAGCCCAGGTTGAAAATACCAGCTTGAGAGCTGTGATGTCCAGAAGTGGAAGGTTTGAAGATGGCACCCTTCATGGGGGAGACAAGGTGAGAGTCAGCGAGGGTCTGAGGGCAGGGTGCTGGCCAAGGTGCGCCGGCTTTGGGAGTTAGAATGTCATTGAGGACCATGAGTCCTGGGTTCATGTGACCTATTTTAGGAATAGAAACCTTTACTTTGTCAGTCAGTGTTTTTATGCTTCTTTAATCCTCTAGAAGTTTTCATTCAGCAAGCATGCTACTTATTCCACCTGGAGTGTTATCCTCTTAGATCTTTATATGGCTGTTTCCTTTTTTTTCACTGAGGTCTCAGCTCAGATGTCAGGTAAATCTTACCTACCACCCAATCCAAAGTACATTCCATCCCTCCCACTCTTATCTCAATCTAGAAGCAATTTACTTATATGTTTGTAGGTTAGTGCCTCCCCTACCTAGAATGTGAGTTCCACACACCCGGGATCCCATCTCTTCTGTGCACCCCTCTTTCCTTGAGGAGTGCCTGGCACCATAGATCAACAATAAATGTTTATAAAAGGAGTGAATTAATTAATGGACTAATGGAAGACAATGGCATAATACTAGACCAGTGATATAAATGAATAGAACATGCCCCCAGCCTTCAGCTTTGTTTTAGGCAGAGGAAGCAGACATATAAGTAAATAAAGATAATCCTGTATTAAAGATGCTGTAATGGTAGTTAATTCAGAGTATAGTGAGGGCACAAAGAGGGGAATGATCAACTCTACAGGGGTGAGAAGGGATCAAGAAAGGCTGCAAAAAAGAGATAAAACGTAATTTATGATTAGACTAATGAGTAGGGGGTTACACAGTAGAAAAGGAAGGAAAAGCACTTGGGCCAGAGAGTGTGTAGCATGTGCAAAGGCTCAGAACCACAGAACTGGGGAGAACATCATGTGGAGGAGGAGCTGTCCATGTGCAGTTATTGGCCTTTGTCTTTTTTCTTCAGGTCTGTGGTATTTAGGAATCTGGAGGAGAAGGCATTTGTGTCTATATTTAAGCCAAAGTTGTCCAGATGGAGTGGTGAGTCCCTAAGACTGGAGTGAGGGTGGCAGTGGGAAATGCAATAAAACCCTCAGGTACAGGTGGAGCTAGGGGAGGAGTAGGGCACAGTATTAGAGCTTGGTCAACTTGATCTCCCACGTGGAGTATCTTTGTCCATTATTAAACCGTGGACATTTTAGATTTCGCATAAATAATTTAAATGGGTCCTAATCACTCTCATTTTTAAAACAAACTTAACATTCAGTATATAGTAAGGCTACCGAAAAGCTTTGGCAGACACTATGAGATGGCAAAGAGAAGTCTTGGCCATCATTTGCTTGTTTAATTTGGATTTATATAGGGTGAAAAAAGAAAGAAAGAAAGGAGAGGGAGGAGGGGAGGGAGAGAAGAAGAAAGAAAGGTGAATGTGAAATCTGCAACCTGGTAGGAAAGCATAATATGAATCATGGGGGTAAATCTAAAATTTCAAATAGCCAGATGTTATCTAAATTGAGGACAAAGATGTTGGACTCCCACCATGAAACAGATAAGGCTTAGTTCAATTATGGGAAGCTGTCCACACTGTGTTCTGTATTCCCTAATTAGGAGTACACATTTTCTCCGCATTAAAAAAAATGTCTGTTTGAGGTCAAGTGGGAGGGGTTTATGTATTTGCTTTCCAAGGAGTAACATCTTTTCAATCTGTTTCTCCACCCCCTTCTTTATGGAATATAAAACCAGCAAGTGTCTGATAGTAATGTACAGCAATAACATTTTATGGCTTATCCATGTGCCAGTTACTGAGTTAGGGATCCAGAAATCTATAAGAAATGTTCAGTCATAAAAGAGAATGAAATAATGCCATTTGCAGCAATGTGGATGGACGTAGAGATTATCATACTAAGTGAAGTAAGTCAGAGAAAGGCAAATATCATATGATATCACTTATATGTGGAATCTAAAAAAATGATGCAAATGAATTTATTTACGAAACAAAAGTAGACTCACAGACATAGGAAACAAACTTATGGTTATGGAAGAAGAAAGGGGGGAGGGTTAAATTAGGAGTATGGGATTAACAGATACAAACTACTATACATAAAATATATAAGCAACAAGGATTTACTGTATAGCATAGGGAACTATATTCAATATCTTATAATAACCTATAATGGAAAAGAATTTGAAAAAGAATAGATATAGATACAACTGAATCACTTTGGTGTACATCTGAAACATCGTAAATAAACTATTCTTCAATTTAAAAAAATGTACAAAAATCTATAAGATATGGTCCTTCCTTTAGAGGAACTTACACACCCTGTGGGGAGAGTACATATGCATGGAATCATTTAAAGCTGGATGGTTTGGGCCTGGTTCTTGGGGTAATCAGAGTTCAGAGAAGGCAAGATCTGTCCATCATAGAAAAAAAAGAGCAAAAGTCAATTTTGTAATAGAAGGTCTCCATGAGGAAGATTTGGATCTTAGGTAAAAACACCTGTGATATAATCTTACAGATAAGAATTGCATGTGATAACACTATACTTTCTCCTCAATTCAGCAACTAAATATCTTAGTCACTAGGGATTAACTTATTTTAGAGACAGCAACTAAAGTGGAAGAACATTCTGTTCCTGCAGTTTCATTTTGACATGGATCTTTCCTTAAATCTTCTTCTGGGCTCTTCTTTATATTATTTTATGATGCTTCTAGGGTCTTGTATTGTCCGGAGTTTCTAACATTTATTTTGACAGTACTTTTTATAAACACAGTTTTGCTGACCAGAGCCCCAGCTTTGGTCAGCTTCAGGATCTCTTTTATTCTCATGATCACAGCACAGGTTCTTAAATTCCCCAAATGACATATTAGATTGACTTATGTCTGTCACAAAGACAGAAGTTACAAATCTTCATTAGCCTTAGAGTAACTTCAAAATGCAGTAGAGTCCTTATGTTCTGAAGCCAGTTATTAGTCCATGCGGAGATCATTGGCACAATGAAATCACTATTTGCTTCTAAGGTCCCTAACTCAATCCTTATCATGTTCCAAAGAACAAACGTCCCTAAAAAATAAAATTAGGGAGATCTGCACATACTAGCCTCTTCTTGGAGATTCCCGGTACCCATTAAACGCTCTGAGAAGTGCTACAATAAAGCACTGTTTAAACATTTCTTAAACTTATTTCAGTATGGAACTCTTTGGGGTTTTGCTTAATTCGCATAAACATTCTGAGAAGGATACCTCTGGAAATATTGCTCCAACCCATGGCGTCTGTCACGCTCACTAGATGACAGTATCATCATAGACCTTCATCAATCCTATGCAACAAGGTTCCTGAGTATCGAGTGAGAAAGAAGTCTCAGATGTTGCCACTCTCTTCTGCTGACTTTGGCAAGGGGGTCCTCAAGGAAAGGATGGTTCTCTGAGTCACTGAGGGCCCAGCACAGGCACTGGCTCAGTGTTACTATGTGTGAGACTCGGGAGGAAATGTGGCCAACTAGTTAATGAACGGCCATCAGATTACAAGTGCTTACGAACTCCATCAAACTGCAACAGGGTTCAAATTTTGCTTACGAACTCCATCAAACTGCAACAGGGTTCAAATTTTGCTAAGTCAAATATCACGGAGCAAGAGATGCTGTTTTTAGATAGAAATTTAAGAATGCCTTGTGACAGCAGAAAACTGGGACCTTTGAAACCCATTGTTAGCCTGGTAACCTGCCTGAAGGTGAGTGTATCATTCGAGAAGGAAAAGGAACATTAAATTATTTGGGTTTCTGTTGTGCTGGTCTCATGTCACTCATTCTCTCATTTACTTTATACAGCCACCCTGTGAGGTAGGTGTACTTTTTACCATTATTCAGAAGAGGGAAAATGAAGCTCAGAGGGTTAAATAAGCAGCCTTAGGCCCCTAAAGGGTATGCAGTGGGTCTAGGACCTGAACCCAAACCCATGTGATTCCCAGCCTGTGCTCTTTTCTCATTGAGGCTGTGCTAAATCTCACCAAACTCCTAAGCATAAAATGCAAGCCACGGTCACTCTGAATCTAATATCACCCATCTCCATATTTTACTCTCTTCTCTCCATCACCTCTCCTGGCTTTCCTGCAGTCAGGACTCCTCTAGAATACAATGGCACTTTTGTGAAAACTTGATTCAGAGGAGATGGCCCCTTTTTTGACTCATCTGAAAAATTTGTAAAGCAGTTGACTACATACTACAGATTTCTAGTACAACATTCTTTCATTAAAACTAGTACTTCTAAATAAGAATGAGAAGTACCGCGTTTAACAAAATGAAGTATTTTTCCCCAATAAGCAAACTTCTTAAAGCCAATTTGTAAAAGGAATTGTACAAAAGAGAGGAGCATAGGGCACAGTTGCCAAAAATATTTGACGATCAGAAATCTCTGAGAGGGACCCTTGGATATTAGTGTCTTGTAGCATATTACCAGGAAATACTGATGAACTCTGTTAGCGTGCTTATAGTAATTTTATTTCGGAGGGTTGGTTTTTAACAATAGTAGTGATTTGAGCTGTAAAATATTTTGTTAAAATAACATAGTATGAATAACGCCCTCACTTTTAAAAGAACTGATATTCATCAGTTGCTGTGGGATGAATATATGCCCAAAGTAGAATCCTAGACACAATAAAATATAGCTCTGCCCTGTGTATTTCAGAATAAGAAAACTCACTTAGCTAGATTTTGGTGAAAGGCATTGTTCCTCTCTTGCTTACTTTGAGTGAATAGTCAAGGTAATCTCCATTCATATTATGCATTCTGAATGTTCCATTTAATTTTTTTCTCTTTTATTTCCCTATTCTCACCTCCCATGACACCATGTCCATTAAATCTTTTTTAGAAGAATAAAGTTTACTGTCTCATGCTTCACAGATTCTGGTTAGAAAAGCTCACGTAGATTTAAAACTCATATTTTTAGGTACTTATTGTAACAACACTTTGTCTTTTTGGATCTTCAGGAAACAGATGTGGTACCAGACACCAGGCTTTTGGACAAATTTAGTCAGATCACACCTCAGCTTTTTACCCCACTGGATGAGACTATCCCAGATCCACTACTGGAGACTCTGTACATCATCGACTTCTTTATTGCTTTGGCAATTTGCAACACAGTAGTGGTTTCTGCTCCTAACCAACCACGGCAAAAGGTAAGTCTCTAATGCAAACAAGGGTCACCTTCCAGAAGAGAACTTCGGGTTTAAATGTACTTGTTATGTCGTCTTATTATGTGGATCGTAATTAACAATAGTAGCAGGTAATATTTATACATTACTTAATCTGTACTCTGAACTTATGATGTTCTAAGTGATTTACTGGTACTAATATGTTTAATCCTCCCAACAGCCCCATGAGTTAGGTGCTGTTACTCTACTGTTCCCCATTTTACAGTTGAGCTTAAGTAACTTGCCCAGGTCACAGGACCACTTTGTGGGGGAGATAGGATTGAACCCAGGAAGTATGGCTCAGAGCTACTGTACTGTTTTGCCTCTAGGAGGATAGCTGATGACAGCAGTTCTTGGGAAATGTGACTCTGTCCATTTTGCTTTAGTTTGCTTACCAAATTTGAAGCTTTCTGTGAAACTTCTAAAACCTCCAACATATGCACTACATCAAGCAAAATATAAAGTATTAAATTCATTATCATGTTTAATAATAATGTCCCTTTTCATGTACCAGTTGGGTAATGTGAACTCAGTCGCTCTAAAATCCAATACATCTATAATATACCAAGGTTCTGCAGTTCCCACACAAGCTGGATTTTTAAAGTCTCTTTGTAGCTTAGAATTCATGGAAAATTCATTTTCAATTAAAAAGAAAAACTTGTTTTAGAGACTGGTGATTTACCGCTTGCTGTGCTATCTTCCTTGAATATAACTATCTCCCCTTTTGCATACATCTATTTAAAATTCAATTTGCAGCACAACCCAATTAAATTTTAATTTTCTGTTAGATCATTTTCTCTTGGCAACTTCAGAGGTGGTCAATTTTAACATAAAAATGATTTACTTTCCATTAAGCTTTCATTTGATCAGAAACTATTTTTATAAGATTTCAACTAGAAATTTGCTCTTTGAAAACTTACATAGTTAGAGAATAGATCACTGGACATTCTGTTTTTCTCCCCATGTAACACTTTTCCATATACATCTGTTTCCAATATAGACATCTTTTGGCGTTTTCTGTTTAAGAAATATAGTTGCCTTATCCCCAAAGAATAGAATATTCTGTAGCCTGAAAGAAAATCTCTGTAGGCATGTAAGAGCCTAAGCCTCATGATATTTTAAGGTGGTGACAGAAAGGCAATGAATAAAGAGTTAATCAGAATTCATGTGGAGTACAGAAACGTCATCTGTGGTTGAGTTTCACTTTGCATTTTTGAGTTGCCAGTAAGTTTGAAAATTGACCAGCATGAGTCCCTCAAACTATCATAAAGTTAATAATTATTAGGAGAAAATTCTTCAATGCCTTGGGCATTTCTAAATGAGAAAATTTTAGCATTCAATTAATTGGTCGTCCCAATTAGTTTTTAAATTCTAAATTTAATCACTGATAAGAGTTAAGATCTAGAAGAAATCAGGCTATGAACAAGAAAAAGTTCTATAAAAATAGAAATTTGAGTTCCTATTATGATGCTGATAATTCTTCAGTGAGCTACTTTGTTTATTGGCCTACTTTTCTTAAAAGGTCATATTAACAACCTTTTTTAGAACCTGGAAAATAAAAGAAAAAAAATACATTTTGTTAATCTTTTGATTTACTTTCTTCCAGTGTTTTAAATGTGTATTATGATTCATTTGTTTTTATACTGTTTTTTTATACTATTTTTTTAGCTTTTTCAATATTGCCCTGTAATCTTTATAAACTTGACCTTTAAATGTTATATAACATTTTAAGATGTTTCTAATTTGCTATTATTAAATACTTGCTTGTAATTTTTAAATTGTTATTGCTAGGATGCATATAATAAAGGTTATTAATTTTTTATAGTTTATTTCATTAGGGAAATTTGCTATACATATGCCCACTGCTAGCAATGTAGCATTTTATGTCTTTTGCTATCAGTTTTCTTCCTAAATGGTTTTGAAATTCACAATGCCATCAACATTAGTGCATCTTTTTCATCATGGCTATTTTTATTTTTATTAACGTTTCCTGCGGCGGTTGTAAGTATGAAGCAGGCTGCTATGTGAGGGAGTGGTAACTCTTCATATCTCCTTTTTTCCCCCGGTTTGACTTCACAGTTGTTATCAACTGCCTTTGACTGTATTATTGAGACCTTCCCATATTATCTTTCCTAGATTGGACTCTCTTCTCTGCATGGAATGCCCATTAAGTCTTTGGAAGAGATTAAAAGCCTCTTCCAGAGACTGTCTGTCCGAAGATCAAGTTCACCATCTCTTGCCAGTGGGAAAGAGCCATCCTCTGGGGTCCCAAATGCCTTTGTGAGCAGACTCTCTCTCTTTAGTCGAATGAAACCAGCTTCACCTGTGGAGGAAGAGATGTCCCAGACAAGCAAGAGTCCCCAGGGCTCTGGTAACTCAGCTTGTCCCATAGAAACTGAGAAACAAGACGGCAATGTGGGTGTCACAAACGGCAAGGTGGAATCCCTCCCTGGACAGCCCTTGGCCTCCAGCCTGTGTTATGAGGCCGAGAGCCCGGATGAAGCGGCCTTAGTATATGCCGCCCGGGCTTACCAGTGCACTCTGCAATCCCGGACCCCAGAGCAGGTCATGGTGGACTTCGCTGCTTTGGGACCATTAACATTTCAACTCCTACACATCCTGCCCTTCGACTCAGTAAGAAAAAGAATGTCCGTTGTGGTCCGGCACCCCATTTCCAACCAAGTCGTGGTGTATACAAAGGGCGCTGATTCTGTGATCATGGAGTTGCTCTCAGTGGCTTCCCCAGGTGGGTTCATACGGGACTGAGAGGGAAGTGATAGGAAGGGCTTGGAGATTGAAGGGCCACTCTCAGTGGATTTATAAAGGCAAACAAGCAGATGTGTAGGGATCCGTCACACTTGGTGAAGTAGGGGAAGCTGCCTAGAATCTGGTGAGAAAGCACCTAAGTTTTGGGGTTACATAGACAGGGTTCAGATCCGGATTCTGACAGTAGCTGTGTCTTGGTAAAGTTACCTAATTGTCCTTTGCCTTCAATAGATGGGGATTATGGTACCTCCTTTATAGGTTCCTGAGAGGTTTAATGATACACTATATGCAGTATATGCCGCACCTCTGACCAGAGCCTAGAAAATGATAAGTGCTCAATAAATGACAGCCAGCATCCTTGTAATCATTGTGACAGTCATTATCGATGGTGTGGGAATGGTGTTTGTATTAAGTTCTTGGTACTTTTCTCTCCCCGGGGAAAAAGAGACAAGGGAAAGATGTATTCTGAGGGGTCCCTTTTATAAATGCACATTTGGGATTCAGAACTACAAGGCCTTTTGTTTATTGTGGGTTAAGTTACCATTGTTTTAAAAAATATGTCTGTCATTGGGCAAACTGGTGGGAACACGTGTGTTTTGTTAATTATTTTAGATGGACCAGGTCTGGAAAAACAACAGACGATGTTAAGGGAGAAGACCCAGCAGCACCTGGACGCCTACACCAAGCGAGGCCTGCGCACTCTGTGTGTAGCAAAGAGGGTGAGGCTGCTCCGTGTGCCCACTGGCTGGCTTCCTTCCTTCCTAGCTCCACTATCATGTAATGAAAACGAGCGCATATCAAACCCCGATCCAAGCATTGGGAAAAGTTCTTGGGCCACTGGGCTCTATTTTCATATCGCTTCTTTATTCCTTATATATTGGTTGGTTGTAGTTTGTCCTCAAAGTGTTTTGCCAGAAAGATGCCTGAAAGTTATATTGTCTGAGTTCTCCCATGTTTCAATATATCTGGGTGCTTTTGTATGGAAACGGCAGTATGGCTGGGAATAAAAATCCCTGGATCCTACTCTCTTTCTCTGGGCACCTTGTAAATATCATTCCTCTATCTTACAGCATTAAATGTGCTTTGAAAAGAATGAGGCCGGAGACTGGCCTCAATTTTCCACTTATAAGTTCTTGATATTTTTTCCTTATGGACTCATAAGTCTTTATCTGTAAATCCAGGTAAATTTCCTAAATATTATCTCAGTTTTTATCATTCTGTATTGAGAATAACCCTGGGACATAGTGTATCCTTTCTAGATAAAAATTTCAGTAATAAGAAAGAAGACAGAGCTCCAAGAACTGATTTGAGGGGTGTTACTACCGGAACCACCCCTGGGGGCATGGGAGAAACAGAGATATGAAGCCTTTTAAGAGTGAATTGGTCAAGTTTTTTGTGCCACTTGGCCAGTGGGGTATGGCTTAGGTATTGACCAAGTCAAGCTGCTCAGCTGTAATGAGGCTATATGCAAGGCCTTACACCCTTATATTACCCTCCCTCATTTATAAGCCAAGACGTCCCCAGCCCCAGCCCTACAACCATGGCCACAACCGCATCCCCAGCTGCACACCTAGATAGTGTTTCTTCCTTCAGTACAAACTCAGCTAACTCATTGTTTCAGAGTAGAGCAGTGGCAGGAGAAGGTGCGGAAGTCTATTTAGGGTGGAGAAGGAGAGTCTAGTAAGGGCTAGTGCAAGAGAAGGATGTGCTTATAGGGGAGGGAAGGGAGTCTGTTGTCAAGATATAACAGCGCTACGATGAACATTGAAGGAAAAGAAACAGAACGATCAGATCAGCCCACAGAGGGGAAATATTGGAGAAGAACCAAGGGGACTACTCTTGCCAACTCTCTCCCTCTTCTCCATAACTACCTCCCACCCATTCTGTTGTCTTTTCCCTCCCTGGCTCTGAGCTCCACAGTTAATTTTTGCTGTGTTAGAAGCCAGAGTATCAATTTTCTCTCCTTCATTCTGGGCTCTAGCTGGTAGAGAAGATTGAGAGATACATGTAGATCAAAGTATCAATGCTTTAATGGATGTCCAGTAGTTCCCAAACAATAGAGCTCCTGGGAGAACTGAATTGGAGACTATAGCTAGGACCTGAGGCCAACATGGGCATCTCTCATTTCTTCCCCAAATTCTAGTTCTTGGGAACTGCCTTAGGGAAAGTGGGATCTGGTGTACACTCCGAGGCACTTAGTCAACCAGCTGCATGGAGAATCAAAAGCCTGCCTCATACACAGTTGTAAGAAGAATGAAGAATTCAAGATCGAAACAGACCTTCTGCCTTTTCAGTGGAATGATCCTGCCCTGATAAAAATGTAGCCCAATAGATGTCAGATTCTGCCAAATCAAATTACCCTTGTGGGCAAGAATGAGTAGATAGAGACATTGCCTCACCCCCTCTACTGCATGCTGCTTTATAAGAACTGAAAGTAGATTTCTCCCTCTACAGCAACCTGAAGACAAAGGAAAATGTATCATTGGTCCCTTCTCCAGGAATTCCACTTAATTTTTTGTTTGGAAGAGAACTTTCTTGCTTCGCCCATTTGGCCTCGTCTTTCTTTTAACCTTTACAGATAACTCACCCCATAAACCAACCATCAAAAGAAATCAAAGGTGCTGCTAGCTATATAATACCTGAAATTGAGTACTGGACACCACTTTTTCAACTGCACCATTAGAATAACCCTGAATTTAACTTTCAAGTGACTCCTTTCTCCCAACTGCATACTCCCTGGTTTAATTAAATAGATTAACCCACTTTGATCTTATATGGTGCCTAGAATTTCCCAGAGATTCTGAGCTACAGGGTCCATCCATCCTCAGTGTTACACTAGTCTGATCACAGAGCTCGGGAAGTTTAGTGTGAGGATTTGGACCTGGCCTGAGTGAACCCAGAGAAAGAAATACCATAGGCTCATCACATGGCCTGCCTCATAGCTTTTTTTCCCCCTCATAGGTCATGAGTGACACTGAATATGCAGAGTGGCTGAGAAATCATTTTTTAGCTGAAACCAGCATTGACAACAGGGAAGAATTACTACTTGAATCTGCCATGAGGTTGGAGAACAAACTAACTTTACTTGGTAGGTATTGTCTGAAGGGGGAATTTTCAAAAACACTTGATGTCTGTGAATGAGTTATTCACCAGTGCCTTTTTTTCACTTTGATCTAATAGATATATGTGGTTCTGCCCACCCCGTCCAGTTTGACTTCTACCTTGCTTCCAATCCTTTCCACTCCATTTTCCACTGCGGTGAACTTAGACTTCATTTGTGGTGGGGGTAGGGTGGTCATCCTTAAGATCATTTAAAAATTCAACTCTTAACGTCGAATACAAAGCCAATTAAATACCCCGGTTCAAGAGAGGAAAGCTAAAGTTTCTTGCCAGGCATTGGATAAGGTATTTAATACGTGTTGTCTTTTTGCATCTCTATTTGTACAACAATTTGTACAACAAATCTCTATTTTATTTGGAAGAAACTTGGGGCACAGAGCAGTTTAATGACTTGTTCAAAGTCACGTGCTAGTGACTGGCAGAGCTGGGGAGAAGCTCAGATCTACCTCACTCCTGGGCCCATATTCTTTATTCTGTGCCTGCAACTGGGCTAATGAAATTTGTCTCTCTTCTCTTACTTCCTGGTTTCAACTAAAAGTTGCACACCTGACACTTCTTGTCTCAGATTGAGCTGCGTCTTAAAATCACCTGGAGCACTTTAAAAACTACCCATGCCTGCCCAGGGATTCTGTTTCAATTGGTCTGATGTATGGTGTGGCCATTTGAATTTTTCAAAGCTCCCCAAGTAGTTCTAAGAGGCAGCCAAGGTTGAAAAACACTGCCTTAGAGTACTAACACACCAAAACACCAGGCTCTGAGCTCTGTTCCTCTGCTTCAGAGAAAAACAATGATATAACTTGGTCTCCAGCCAATAGAGTAATGATCTTCCTCCTAAGTCATTTCTCCGTGACAGTGTGAGTGGTACAGATTCACATTTCCTCATCTGCAATTCCAAACTCAAAACTGCTTTGTGAGTTTAGTGCCAAAACTCATTTAGCAGCAAAATCAAGCCTGATTTGATAAGACAATTTAAAGTCTTTATTATCCTAATTAGTGTGAATATTGTAATTTGTAAGTTTTGCTAAAAAATACTGATATGCTTGATTACCAGATATTACAAAACATGATACATATAGCCTCTTACCTTTTAAAAATCTGCAAAACTTCTGAATTCTAAAACATAGCTAGCCTCAGTTGTTACAGAAAAGGGAATTATGGACTTATAATATGAAAGAGCATTAAAAAGAGATAATACGTGTTACTGACCAGAACAGTCTTTAAAAGCCTACCCTTACCCTCCGGAGTATCATGGAATTATAAAATTGAAGAGTAAGGATATATAAGTAATTGAATGAAACCTCCTCAATTTACAGAGAAGCAAGCTAGCCAAAAGGAGAGCAAGTAAATTTGATAAACTCAATGACTGCTATGCTTTCTTCCCAAAATATTACTTTGTATATGATTTTGGTCTGAGTCTTCACACTTCATTTGGACCCCTTGAAGCTACTGGAACCTTTTGTGTAGTTCAGGATTGGGTCGGCTAACAGATAGGGTTCAATTTTAGTTTAGATGAGCTTCAGCTGGCTTTTGTTTCTTACAAACCCTGTTGCATTTTGGTTATTTTTTAGGTGCTACTGGCATTGAAGACCGTCTGCAGGAGGGGGTCCCCGAGTCTATAGAAGCCCTTCACAAAGCTGGAATCAAGATCTGGATGCTGACAGGAGACAAACAGGAGACAGCTGTCAATATTGCTTATGCGTGCAAACTACTGGAGCCAGATGACAAGCTTTTCATCCTCAATACTGAAAGTAAAGTATGTTTACTGAGATTAAGCTAGTCTTTTTGTTTTTTCAAAGCCAGTGGAATACTTGTGATTTGATGACTATAAGGAGAAAGAAAAACCAATAACCATTAGCTCCTTGATAATTAGTGCTTCTGTCCAGCAACGTAGCTTGTTTAGTTCTTCTAAAGGCTTGGAAAATATAATGATTCAAAGGAATCATTGCTGAATAAAGACCTTGAAAGAAAATTTTCTTTTTATCTGCCTTTCTTCCCCCCCTCCATATTGAATTATCACTGATTTGACAAGATTTAGACCATGATGACAAAATATGTCAAGCTCTGGGACAGGAATCTACCCCCCTTTCAAGCTGAGAAGTAATGATTTCTGTTGGAGTCAGGTGAATAAGTATTTTCCTGGTAATTCTAAAATTAGACTCAGAGGATAATCCTGCTAGTGCACCTAGTGCACCTGAGAATATCAAAAGTTGGAAGAACTGTTTAAGGGCAGGGAAAAAAGGGTTTTTGGATTTTTTTTCTCCTCTTTTTTAAGGAGAAGGAATTTAAGAGATTTGGACTCAGCCTATTTTTCTAATACCCCTTCGTCCCTCCACCCCTGCCACTAATCTCTAATACAAATGTTCTAATCAATTAAACAGGCATTTTATTTTTTTCAGAAGATTCCTAGTATAGTGATACTAAGATTTGTGCATACTGTTTAATTTGCTTGGAAAACCTTCCTCCTTCCTTCCTCAGTTGTCAGACTTCATCAGTCACATCCATTCTGTCATAGCAACCTGCCTCAGAAATCCCCTGGAGCTTCTCACCTGGATCACGTCTTGGGTCTTGGTCACAGGTTGCCACGTTTGGTTAGCCATGTTTTTATGGTCAGGCCTCAGTCAATAACCAACTAGATGGTACATTTTGAGGAAAGAGAGTTCTCCTTGGCAGTTGACGGTGGCCCAGGGACCCACAAGCATAGCCAACAGCCAGATCCCAGTTTCAGCTGGGGAGTGAGCACAAGAAAATGCTTGGTCATTTTAGTCACTAAAATGGAAGTGCCCTAAGTCTGGTAAGACCTGTATTCAAATGCTTAGCCTGCCAGTGACCAGGTATGTGACCTTGGCGAGTTACCCTCCTGAGTCATTTTCTTACCTGTAATGTGAGAGTAATGTCTATTTCATAGCGATGTTGTGGGCATTAAATGGGATATAAAATAAAATATAAACTGTTTAATGTGGTGCCTGGCAGATGAAAGGGGTTCAATGAACTTTTAAAAGTAAAAGTAATAAATCATTTGTGTTCAATTTTGACTATGCCATTTTTGTGAGCAGTAAAATCATTAGTATTATGAAATTTATTTATAAATATACAATTTATGGTTAAAGGTATTTAAAACTACCAACTCAAATCTTTATAGAGTATCCACTGTGGACTCTTCTAAATACAAAAGATTTTTTTTGCTCTCAGTAGGTATTTCACCTCAATTTTTCAGATAACTAAACGGAACACCGTGAGTGAACATAATTTAATTGAGTTTTATAATGACTCAAGTCGATGCATATAAAATCCCAAGCACACAGTAGGGGCTCAGTCACTGTATTATTTTCTCTTTTTCTCACTCTCCACCCCTCGTATGCTAAGAGTTAAAAATGGAATTGAAGGTCATGAGCCCAATTTGTTGTTTAGCGAAGGACATTGCTCGTGTGACATTTTAAGTGGGCCACCTGGCAACCGATGGATTGTCCAATCATATCTATAGTGTAGTACCTCAACTTTACAGGTTTCCATCAACTTTGGTTCCTAAATTTGCAAATTAGGTTATGGTAAATGTTGCCACTTACAAACCTTACATAATTTCTGTTCTCATAAATTTCGATTCTATTTTTTTTTTTTTTTTAATTTTTATTTATTTATTTATTTTTAATTTGTAGCTATGTTGGGTCTTCGTTTCTGTGCGAGGGCTTTCTCTAGTTGTGGCAAGTGGGAGCCACTCTTCATCGCTGTGCACGGGCCTCTCACTATCGCGGCCTCTCTTGTTGCGGAGCACAGGCTCCAGACACGCAGGCTCAGTAATTGTGGCTCACGGGCCCAGCTGCTCCGCGGCATGTGGGATCTTCCCAGACCAGGGCTCGAACTCGTGTCCCCTGCATTAGCAGGCAGATTCTCAACCACTGCGCCACCAGGGAAGCCCCGATTCTATTTTTAATAGACTCATATCCTGGATTATTTATTGCCTTTCAGGATTCATCATTTAATTCTTTAAATTTTATTTTCATTTCATTTAAAATTTTCTTCTGAGATAGTAACTCTTTATATTCATGTTTCTTAGAATCTATAAAAGGCTTTTTCATACATGATCTCATTTGACCATTATAACTAGTAGAGCAGATAAAATTATCCCCATCTTATACCCTGAGACTCCAAAAGGTTGTGAATTGCCTAAGCACCGACAGCTGATTACTTGTCAAGCATGCTTTTGGTATTATGTTACATATTACATAACCTATATCTGTTTATCTGTATAAATACATTATTCATGGAGTTAAGTTCTATAAAGTTGCTGAAATACTGAAGTAGTAAAAACTGAACCATTGCCCCTATGAGAAATAAAGGATTAGGTTCCCGTGAGCCTCTGGTCAGAACACTTTCATCAACCAATCAGTAGGTAACTTTGTTTCATGTATGTTTCTTTTTAAAGATACCTTATTTTATATATATATATATATATATATATATATATATATATATATAATCATATATATTATGTATATAATCATATATATTACATATATAATTTTATATATATTATATATATAATTATATATATATTATATATATATAATTTTATACATACATAGTTGATTCATTAACACTGAACTCATGACCAACAGCATATAACTCAGGTTTGAACGAAGTTTGTCTAACACACGTTTTCTACATAAAGCACATCACAGCCTTCCTGTACATAGGAGCACTAGACAGCATTAAAGGGCTACAGTTAGGGCCATTTTAAACGGTGAATTCACCATCAAAAAGCACAAAAATGCAAAAAGTGTGTCACCAGACAGAGAGTGAAAAGGGCACTTGTTTGCAGCGTGGGAGCTGACCTAAGTCGGGCATCACCACCTCGCTCAGCTTCAGCTGGAAAGGTGTGTGTTGCATGACTCAAATCTTCGGGCACTCTGCACGTGTCCACACATGACCAAGAAAGCACCTTTATCGTAGGATTACAGGTAAATTTTAGCAAGTAGGTGAATTTGCAAATATGGAATCTGCACATAATGAAGATTGACTCTGTGTATGTATATATTTTCTATAATGAAAATATAGTTAATTTATACAACTAAACACTTTTGTACTCAAGAGAATAAAAGTATCTGGAATCAATCTACAGTCGTAAAACCAGATAATTGACGTTCATATCTTGAAGGGCATCCAGTCAGACTGCACTCTGCAGTATGAGCATGTGAATGCTATACAGGCTATATTTATACTGTTGTATGGTATTGTGGCTATAATTTTTCACTTAACAAATATCTTAACCATCATGTCATGTTAATAGAGGTCTTGATTTTCAGTGACTGCAGGGTACGTTACCTTCTAAATGTACCATTTTAATTTAACCAAAGTTTGGAAGGTTTTTAAAAATATTTTTTTACTATTCTATACTGAGCCTATGCTGAGCATCTTTGATTCATCTTTGTATACTTTTCCATGGGGCCTTTTGAGGTGTATGGGATCAGCTTTATTCTCGTGGTGAAGGTTGCCAGGTAGCTCCATTTTGAAGTTGAATCTCTTGTTTATAGTTTATGTGGTTGTTAAGTATTTGTTGTGTCTGTGTGCCTACATATTCATACCTACTTCCCATCTTGTTTTGCTTTGGGTTGAGAAATGATTGATAAAATACCATTTGAAATAAGAGTAAATGGCCTCTGAGTGAGGGGCTCTTTTGTGAATAAACTATTTCAGACTTAGTGTATAAACATAAATGCACCGTTCCAGGATTTTGTTTGGCTCTGTCTTTAGTGGTCATTTGACACAGTAATTTCTGTATAAGTTTATTGTTCATGTTCTTGAGTAGAATTCATCTAATGAATATTTATCGGGTGCTTAACGTGGCCCTCTTTTAGGCATTAGGAAGATTTCAAAAGTAAATTAAAAGTGCTGTCTGTCTTCAAAGAGCTTCCTAACAAGCGTGGGATGCGGAGAGTGGAGGGATGTATGCACACCAAATGGGATGAGTCCACTAAGAACATCGACCAGAATGTTAACTCGGTGAGGGTGGGGATTTCTGGTTCATTGATGTATCCCCAGCACCTAGAATTTTTTCAAATACACAGTGGCTTCTCAATAAATAGTAAGTGAGTGAATGTGTTGAATCAAAGAAGAGAAAAATAATTATTACTGTTTTAAATTCTGCTGTGTCATGCTTCACACTAGGAGCTTTGCATGTATTGGGTTGGCCCAAAAGTTCATTTGGGTTTTTCCAAGACATCGTACGGAAAACCCGAATGAACTTTTTGGCTGACCCAATATTATTTCACTTATTCCTCACAACGAATTATAATGTAGACATTTGAATTTTTCTCATGAGAACGTTGAGGCTCAGAGGTTATATTAATTTGCTTAAAGTCAAGCAGGTAGTAAATGAGAGAATGAGACCGAAGGGCTCTTGAGATTCATGGTTTGAGAAGGTAAATTGCACAAATAAAGGAAGAAATTCTAAAACTGTTTCTTAGTTGTACAGTTGGAAGTGAGATGCACCCCATCCTTTTATCCTGTCCCCATATACACACAGAAGTCTCTGTGGAAGAGCTGTGAGGTCTTGGAAAGCAACCGATTATTCACTCCCTGGGGTTGACTTGATGGAGCAAATGTTAAAGAATAGCAATGATAAATATTGCTGGATGTGGCCAGCAGGGGAGCCCCAAGGCTAACTGTCTTTGCCTCTCGTTTCAAGGATGCCTGTGAGATGCTGATGGACACAATCCTGAAAGAACTTCAGAAGAAAAATCCAGCTTCTCCAGAGCAAGCATCAAGTGAGGCTTTACACCAGCCTCCCGCGCCCCCGGACTCAGGGCTGCGAGCTGGGCTCATTATCAACGGGAGGACCCTGGAGTTTGCCCTGCAGGAGAGTCTGCAAAGGCAGTTCCTGGAGCTGGCTGCTCGCTGCCACGCTGTGGTCTGCTGCCGAGCCACGCCCCTGCAGAAGAGCGAAGTGGTAAAACTGGTCCGAAGCCATCTCCGGGTGATGACTTTGGCCATCGGTGAGCGGGAGTGGAGCCCAGCCCTGCGCTTCTCACTTTCATGTCACGCCAGAAGCTGATCCTTCTGTCTCTCCTTCCTTCTGTACACGTTTGCCCTTGTGTCGGTCTGTCCTTTTCCTCCCCCACTTTCCCTCCCCTTTTCCTCCCTTCTTTCTCCTCCGTCCCCTCACTCCCTCCCCTTTCCCCTCCATCACCTATTTGGCCTCTTCTTATGAACCAGGTGGTAGAGATGTGACATGGAAAGCAATATAATAGGACTCTGTGGTACATGTCAGATCCCCAAATCATCTGGGTTAAGGAGGGTAATGTACTGAATCAGAGACCTGAAAAATCCATGAGTTCTACCTTCGAGAAAGTTAAATTCAAGAATATGAACAATTCATTTATTTATTCAATCAACAACTATTTTTTGAGTGCCTTCTATGTACCAGGCATTTTTCTAGGCAATGGAGATACAAGAGTATACAAAACTGACAAAGTACCTTTCCTTAAGGAGCTTACGTATAGGAGGGCAATGCAGTAAAAAGTGGAAAAAAAAAAAGGTGTAAAGATATAAGATATCAGATAGTGACAAATGCTATTGAAAAAAATAAAGCAAAGTCAGGTGATGCAGAGAATTGGGGGAGGGGGAAGGGACTTCTATTTTAAATAGATTTTTCAGAGACAGTCTTACTGATAAAGTTGTGTGTAAGCAGAGACTTAAAGGAAATGATAAGGGAGCCATAGGAGATCTGGGTGGGGGAAACATTCCTGGCAGAGAAGACAATGGACCGTGCTTGGTGTGTTCAAACCCAAAGCAGGTTGAGCAAAGGGAAGAGTCTTCTGCAGGTTAGTGAAGGACAGAGAGGTGGCAGGCGACCAGGTCCTGTAGAGTCTTGGAGGCCATTAGGAATTTTGGCTTTTATAGAAGAGATAGGGAGCCACAGGAGGACTTTGAGCAGAGGAGGGACATGAGCTGCCTTAAGTTGAAAAGGATCACATTGGCTGCTGTGTTGAGAGTAACCACTGGGTTGTAAGGACATAAGGAAGGAGACCAGTTGAGCAGCTATTGAAATAATTTGGGGAAAAGATGACTGTGGCTCGCGCGCAGGTAGGAGCAGAGGAGGTGGTGGGATGTGGTAAGATAATGGACATGGTTTGAAGAAAGAGCTGCTGATATTTGCTGACGGATTGGATACGTTATATAATAGAAGGAGTCAAGGGGGATGTCAAGGTTTTGTCTCTTGAGAACAGAAAGGATGGAGCTGCCATTTACTGAGATGGAGTCGGGGAAGCAGGAGTTGGGTTTTATACATGTCAAGTTTGAGAAATCCATTAGATGTCTAAACAGTGATGTCAAGTAGGCAGCTGGAGATAAAGTCTGGAATTTAGCAATGAGGAATTGGCTAGAGACATAAATTTGGGAATTGTAAGTCTAGTGGTGATATTTAAAGCCTCGACAGTATTATCAATGAGATTACCAAAAAAATGAGTGTAAGTGGAGAAGAGAAACAGGGTGAGATTAAGCTCTGAGACACTCCAAAGTTCAGACATTAGCAAGATGAGGACTCAACCATCTCTTATAGTCTCTGTTTCCACCTGGATTATTTTCAGTCTCAGGTAGCATCTCCCCTCAGGGTGCTGGTACAGCTACTGAAAATTCCCACCTTTATATCTTATCCTATTAGCAACCTGAGAGAAAAGATAGCACCTCTTCTCGAGTTGCTGGAATAAAGTATCAGGATTAGGGTGAAATTTTGTTCAACTATCTTATTGAATGAGCATATAAATGAGTGAATTGTTCAAGCCCCTGGATCCATCTGTTCCTGAGGCTAGAGCCCTGGACATGTCAATTCTATCAAGCTGAATCACGTGCCCATCTCTGAACCAACCACTGAGGCCAGGGAACAGGCAATGGTAGTTGTCCAGGCCTGAGTCAGTTGCCCATCCCAAATCTGGTGGTTTGGGCTCAGAGACTCATGGACTCAGAGTTCCCAAGGAAAATCAGGATACTATTACCAGAAAACAAGCTTGCTGGGCAGTTAGGAACAACAGATGTTCATTACCAGCAGGAATGTAATACCTCCTCTAAAGAAGCTTCCAATGTGTTGGGAAGACAAAGAAATCTATAGCAAGCTTAATACCATGATAGGTATGATAGAGATTTGTAAGGTGGTGCTTGGAGCCTAAGGAAGGGGCATTGGATCTAAAAGGAACATGAGAAGGATTTCCCAGAGGAAGTGATTATCTAAGCTGAGCGCAAGAGCCCTTGAAATCCAGCAAGGTGGGGCAGGGTTGATAAGAGGACAGTGCTATAAGAATAGAGAAACAGCATGTGCAGGGCTGGAAGGAGTAGTGTACACCTGGAAAATTGAAAGTAGAGTGAGTGACAGAGAGAAAGGGGAGGTCAGTCCAGGTAAGGGCTGTAGCATGAAGGACTTTAAGGTAGTGTTGAGTATGGAATTCTTCCTGATGGCAGTGGGATGCCACGTTGCATTTCTGCTTAGCTAGCTTCCAGGCAACTTGGAGACATGGGATAAACTTTGAAGGATTTGTTTGTTTGAGTGGCCACTGTTGATTTGCACAGTTGGCAGCTTTTCTTTGCTCCTCATATGTTTCTCACCTTTTCTTTTGTTTCACAAAGGTGATGGTGCCAATGATGTTAGCATGATACAGGTGGCAGACGTTGGGATTGGGATCTCAGGTCAAGAAGGCATGCAGGTGAGTGGATGTTGTGCACCCGGAACACCATGAACTTGACCCGCCCATCCAAAGGCAGCATTCTCCATGGTCAAACCTCTGGTAGAGTGAGGCTGTCTGCGGCTAGCTCAGGAGTGGGTGACAGGACATTTAGCCATTCGTTCACTGATTATTTACTGGGTGAGTATTATGGTAATCTCCCTGGGTAATTTTAGCTCTGTGGCTCACTTGTTCAGTTTAAAAATATATAACTTATCTAAGTCATAAGGATATATATTTTTAGCACTGCAATAGCTGTATGACTTTTGACACTGCTGAGAGCTACTAAGGATTTGAATGAAATATCTCAAAATCCTAAAGAGAGAGGGAGAGGGGGAGAGAAGATAGGAGAGAATGAGGGAAGTGGGATTGTCCTATTTTCGTGTGCACGTTATGTGTGTTGACTAGTGTTTTAGGCACAAAATTCAGATAGAAGCTTGTCCAAAAGACTTGCTTGTCATGTATGGAGCAAGTGCTGTCAAAGGAAAGTGGGATGTGAAGCTTAGGGTTTCCCGAGAGTGATAAATTATGACATCTCTATAAAAGATGAGAAATTCAGATACCTCCTTTGCCTGCTAACATTATACAAAGTCACATGAAGTCATGACTATATACTTTTAATATTCTCCTCATTGAGGAGAAGTAAATGCACAGTCACGCGCAGAGTTCTTGGTAAGGGGGCTGCTCTCTAGGGAAAGTACACTTGCTGAAATTACATCATGAATGGTGACCAGAGAGAAGTTTTGTTTCATTGGACCGCATTGGAAAACTGAGTGGTAACTCCAGGTAACCCGTTAAGGCTCTGTATTCATGGGTTTTTGTTTGTTTGAAGGTTGTTTTTGTTTTTTTTTTTTTTCCGGTCTAAGGTTTAAACCACATATTTGACCAGTCTGAGCCTGCTGGCGGTTAGGCTGCCGTGCTGTGTCTGTTGTAACGTGTTCCATTGCTCAGGGTGACGTTCTCTCCCCGTTGCCTCTGCAGGCTGTGATGGCCAGTGACTTTGCCATTTCTCAGTTTAAACATCTCAGCAAGCTACTCCTTGTCCACGGGCACTGGTGTTATACCCGACTTTCCAACATGATTCTCTATTTTTTCTACAAGAACGTGGTATGTAGCTCCAGAGAATTCGCCCCCCTCCCTTCTCCCTGCCACTCCAGCTTGTGTAAGGGGTGAAGAGGAAGGGCCCGACGCTAAGCGCACTTTGCTTATTGATGTTTGGGAAGCAGCCAGGAGCACTTCTGCTGTCTTACCAGGAATAATCTGGGAATGTGCTGTGTTTCAGCTGCTGACAGCAGATTGCTAGGCTTGTCCATCTGCTAGCATTTTCTATTCCCTATGCATTTAAATTCAATTAAGCCCTGTCTGATTCATTTAGAATCCAGTTTTTGACCTTCCATAAAAAGGTTGTGACAAGCAGAATTGTGACATGTTTAATGCTTTCTGTCAGTAGAGAATGAAAAAGTTTGCTTCCATTTTACGGGAGATATAAAAAATATATATGTATATATGCTGTCGCCAGACGGATGTCGCATGTGGTATATTGAAGACACAGATACAGATGAAAACCAAGTATAGTGCCTTACGCTGTAGCTGGCTAGCACTCCCAGATGAAGAATTCTTTGGCAAGCCTGTAAAATGTGTTTGTGCTTGGTAGCTATTTGATGGTCAAGGAACTTAATTTTGACTATGTAATTCATAGAAGGGCAGAATTTGAGTAGTAGGATTCCTGGCTTCTAATCTTCAGCAAACCATTTAAATTTCAGTTTTCTCTTTCATAAACCCATGTGGACCTTAGATGGCTTCACCTAAATCCCTTCTAGGTGGGGTGATTATGTAAATATGTCATGATTTTCAGACCACATTTATTCTTGGTCTTTAAAGTGCGTATGTAGCAAGTTAATAGTAAACAAATTTACATCACTCTGTTGAAATGCCATCTTTAGGAAAAAGATGACTTGAATGGGTCATTTTTAGGATATCCCAAATATGTAATTTAGATCAGTGCTTGCATGTGTGTCTGTCTGTCTGTCGGTCAATCAGCAGGAGCATTTTGTTTCCTATAGCATGATGAACTTTTCAGGAAGCTTTCAGTACTTTACTAATTGGAATTAGCACATTCAGTCAAAGTTTAAGAAAGCCTTGATACTTTATGAAAATATTTGAAATGTATAATATCTCTGTCAGTGTGATTCTGGGGAAAGCTGTGATTTGTAATTTAAAATTCCAGGACTTAGTGGTCAATGACTTTTAGAGGGGAGCCCGTCTCCCGGGTTTTTAAAATACCTTTGCATTTTTCTGCCTTCTCTTCTATTATGATGCAGTCCACTGCGTCCTCTCCCCCTTCCTTTTAACTCCATATTTCTAACTCATATTAGAAGGAGACTAGGACATTATGATAAAACAAAGGTCCAACTGTTGTTAAGTATTAAAAATTTTGTCTCGTGAAAAAAAAAAAAAAAAAGATGCCACATGCCCTTGGAGAGAGGGGGTGTTTATTAGTAGAGAGCACATCACCAGGGAGCAAGGACCCTGGGGTCGTTCTGCTCCATAAACCTTGATGGCCGTTCACACTGAAATCCTCCTGACTTGTTTCTACCTTTTTCTCGCCTAGCCAAACAACAAATGGTTTGTAAACTATGGAGAACAGGGCCAGTATCAGAAGCCATTCGAATAGCTTAGCTTTCTGAGACTGCGGTTCTTGCATCTTGGGCAATTTTTGAGAGAGTGACGAGGACTATGGATTCATTCCCCAGAATAGTGCCCCAAACCGCATGTACCTAAAACTAGTACATTTTCAGGAGTGAGGCATAATGCGTATCCATGGACCCTAGACTAAGAAACTCTATTCTAAGGATTGTGGCCCCCATCCTGAGGTGTTTCAGTGTATCTATGGTGCCAACAATAATATCTTAATCAATTAATTAAAATCGATAAAAAGGCATTTTACAGGTCATGAGCAGTTGCTAACTGGATCTTGATACTAAGACCTGACGTAGTATAATTCTCATTTTCCGGACATAGAAACCAAAATTCATAGAGGTTATTAAAATGACCTAAAGTCATACAGTCAATAGGAAGTTTCCCTAGGACTTGAAACAAGACCCCCTAATTTTAAGCCCAGTGACCTTTCCTGTGGCCTGCCTTCCTTCAGGGCACAGAGCTTTTGCTATCATGGACTTACTCTGTGTGAGATAAAATAAGAAACTATGTATGTGCCTGGACTGTAGCATGACCACCTGTCTTGGTTTTCCTGGGACTGTCCTAGTTTTTATAGTAAGAGTACCATGTCCTGGGAAATTCCTCAGTCCCAAGCAAACTGGGATGGTTGGCCACTCAACTGACACCATCCCATTTCACCAGGAAAAAATAATTGTGAACCCAGAAAGCAAGAGAATGAACACTTGTTGTATGCCTGCTACATACCAGGCATAGGGCTAGATTCTCTTCATCTGGAGCTGGAACATCTGCATTTGAATACTGACTCTGCCACGTGTTAGCCAGGTAACTTTGGGCAAGTTCCTTAGCCTCTCCGTGCCTTACTTTCCTCATCTGTAAAATGGGAACAACGGTAATTCCCAAGTTGTTACGAAAATTAAATGTATTCTTTGTAAAGCTCTTAGAACAGTGCCAGCACCACATAGTAAATGGTCTGTGTGTGTGTGTGTGTGTGTGTGTGTGTGTTTTAACTTAGTTAAACATTTACCAAAAAAACCTGCAAGGTAAGTTGTGGTCTTCCATTCTGTAAGTGAGGAAAGGAGGGGCGGAGATCACATGACTCAGGACAGTGGCATGTGTGGTCCTAGCACGCATTGCTGACTCTAAGACGCGAATGTTCCTCTTTGTGTCCCTAGGCCTATGTGAACCTCCTTTTCTGGTACCAGTTCTTTTGTGGGTTTTCAGGAACATCCATGACTGACTACTGGGTCTTGATCTTCTTCAACCTCCTTTTCACATCCGCCCCTCCCGTCATTTACGGTGTTCTGGAGAAAGATGTGTCTGCAGAGACCCTCATGCGACTGCCTGAGCTTTACAGGAACGGCCAGAAGTCAGAGGTGGGTGTATGGCAAAAACGCACAGACCGATACGTAGCTGCTGTCAAAGCCGCTCAGCTCCAACGTTGTTGGGTATTGAAAACTATTTGAATCATCTGTTTGTTTCCAAAGATCTCTACTAACACAGCAGCTATTAAGTCAGTCGCTTCTGAGATGAACACAAACAAAACTGTGAAAGATCTTAGGTATTTATAAGCAGAAATCCAGTCCTCAGACCTTACAACTAATAATATCTAATATTTACTAAACCCCACGGTGCTGCCTTTTGTGCACACTACTAAATATCCCCAGTCCCATTTATCTTCACAAAGCACTTTGAGAGAGAACTTGGTATTGTTCCCATTCTAAGAGAAAGAATCTGAACTTCAGGGGGGCTGAATAATTTTTCCAAAAACCTCACAGCTAAAAAATGGCAGAGCTAGGATGGGAACGCTTTTTAGTCTGGTTCTAAAGCCAAAATTACATTCTTCAGGTTCTGCTGTCACGCAAAATAGTGGTGTGAACTTAACGACTCCCTCTCCCTAAATCCATGTCCCACCTCCCCTTAACTGATCTCTCAGTCCTGTCCATCCACCTCTGATATGTCCCTTATGTCTCATTTCCTCTTATCTATAGTATTGTAGTTGCCGATTAATTGGGCTAGCTGTCTCAAAACTTTTTTTTTCTAATTTGTCTTTTACAAAATTAATAACCAGCATTGAGATGGTCTTATGAACATTTATGTAATGCCTCTTACATGCCAGGCACTGTTATAAGTCCTTAACATACATAAATCTACTTCTCAAAATGATCCTGCAGGGTAGATGCTATCGTTATTCACACTAGATGAGGAAAGTCAGGCACAGGGAGGTACTTTAAGTAATCTGCCCGTGTCACCAAGCTCACGGGTGGTACAGGTAAACTCCGGTTCCCGATCCCCTGCTGTGCTGCAGAAAGAACACTGATGCTATCTTTGGTCCTTGGGTGCCCCTCCACCCCTTCGCTGTTTAATGGCCAGAAATCCAAAGTGCTCTCCTAAGGACATTGTCAGGATCACAGAGACTGAGGTGGACCAGCAACCTGTAGGCACGTATAAGCGGACAAAGCTGAGGGGTCAATCTGGTCAGATAGTCTAGCCTTGAGAAAAGGACTGTTAGTCAGGACTCTTTCAGTTGCAAGTGACAGAAAACCAGCTCCAATTGGCTTAATGAAAAAGGGAAATATATTGGCTCTCATAGCTGCAAAATCCAGGAGTAATGGCCAAACAGCATTATTCTTAAAGCAACTGTCAATGTGCTGGTTACAACTCCTTGGCCCAGCTTGAGTCCCCTGCCTTTCCCTGTGCTTATCATTGTGGCTGGAAAGATCATTTTCTCATTGACTAGGCCTGGGCCATAGATCATTCCTGAGGACAAAGCTGAACCCTATGGACAGGATTGGGAAGGAGGGTTTCCTGTAAAAGGACTGGAGAGACGAAAATGAGACCCATCATGAGAAATCCACGGGTCAGACTTTACTGGCCTCACTGTTCTGAAGATGCTGACCCAAAGCAGCACATGTTAGAAACGATGGGTGATGTTTAGCCTGAGTTTAAATTCGGGTTCAGTGGTATGTGACCTTGGTAAGTTATTTAACTTGCCTGTACTCCGGTTTCTTTACTTTATGGAGACGGTGTGAGGATTGAGTAAGATTACGCTCTCAATGTTGTTATTTTTACCCCACCCCCAACTCCAGACTTAACCAAAAATTTGAGGAAATCCTGAATTTAATATGATGCATTTATTTTCATCAATCCAATTTTATTCTGAACTGCCTTTTGAGACTGGAGGGTAATTTAATGTCCTTAGGCTCATGGAGCAGGCAACATGGAGAAGTCAACTTCCAGGGAGGAAGAAATCCTTACAGTCCTTTAATATCATCCAACCCATTCAGATCAAAAAACCACATGAGGTTTTCCTATAAAAGTCCAATCCTACTTGAAGTTCAAGACCAGGGTGCAGGAATATGTGGTTGATATTAATGAAGATTGTCCTGTACCCTAGGTCTAAGTTAAATTCCAAGTCCATTGGGGAAAGAGGGGTAAAAGCAGACATTTAATGTTTTTATAGCTTGGTGTTTTAAAAGCCCATTTGTTCAGCCTGAACATTGTAATTGGTCTTTACCCTTGGAAGAGTTGAGGTCATTGTTTCCTGTTGTTGAACACTGCTATCAAGCCTTGCACACATTGTTCTATTGAGCTGGCTAGTTTTATAATACATGGTAAAGCAGGCAGAGTCCCAGCATGTGGCTATTGATAAAAGGTAATTAATTTCATTGACTTTACCTTCCGGAAGAGTTGCCCTTCCTTTGAACTTGGCCTCCAAACAAATTCTATTTTATGCTTGGGCCATTTCCTGTCTTTGGTGTCATGAAATATACTCTCCAGGGTTATAGCATCTCTCTCCTTGAAAGGGGATGAGCCTGGAAGGCTGCAGCCAGAAGCGTCCCTTCCAAGAAGCAATCGTCTATTACCCATCTCTCATCACCCACACGGCCTTCTTTCCTGGCTTTGACTTCATGTCCAGATTTTCCCTCTCAGTTTCCAGGAGATCCCATGAGTTACTCCCTTCAGCCCTTCATTTATCTACGACCCTTCTCTACCCCTAATTCCCCTTGCTCACATTACTGTGGAGGAAGTGTGCTTGTTAACCTTTTGGCTCTAGGTTTTTTGAGCAAGCCCTGTTCCCCCAGAAGCATGAAGCTATATTTTAACTTATCCTGAAATTGTTCTCTCTTGTCCAGTGACATTTTGGTTGCCCCTTTGACGCTGCCACATTTTCTTCCACCATTTGATTATGCTTCTGCTTAGAATTTATGGACACTTGGATGAAGAAAGGCAGGTAGAAGATTCCATCATTTCCCATGACAAAATTGTAAAAGAAGCTACAGGGGAAAGTAGACTGGAAATGATGAATCTTCATCGCTTTGATTTTACAGAGGACAAAGAGATAAGAAAAGAAAAAAGATGTAGAACTTCTAAGTGTAATCTCTTGAAGGACAGAAGAATTTATATGGAGATGTATATTTATAAAGCTTTAGGAGACAATTACACATTTTCAAGAAAATTTCAGTTTCTTTTTGCATTTGAAAGGAAATAAGACTATAAACACGTTAAGAAAAGGGAAGACTAGCTCAGGGATATGATACATGTGTTGTCATTTTTGTTCATGGCAGACATCACTAGTACACTGTAGCACTCCATCCTTCCTGCTGGGTCTGAATGGAACCTCAGAATCCTTTTGCACACTCATTACTATTTGATCAGAATTATCTTTTGTTTGGAAACCTGTTTTCAATCACTTGACTGGTATCTCTACTTGATATTTCTCTGTTTCTACAAGCTTTTGGTGGGAAGCAGTTTAGCACATGAAAAGTTATATAAGAATATTAATCCAACAAATATTTGAGTACCTGCTATGTACCAGGCACTGTTTTAATCACTTGAATAAGAGAGCCCAGGTCCCACTTTATGAAGCTTGTATTCTGTTGAGAGAAACATAAATCATTAGGTAAACAATGATTATTGTTAAGATTATTTCCGATGGTGATGAGAGACTTCTAAGGATGCCATGCTAGTAAATGATTAAGTGGGCATGACTTTTAGACTGGTCTGGGGTCTGTGACTCTATGAGGAAGTAATATTTGAGCTGGGATATGAATAGTGAGGAACTGGTTGTGTGGGGGGTCCAGGAAGAATTTCTGGCAGAGATGACAGTGCAGGTAAAGCCCTGAGGAAAGAAGGGATTGGCATATTTGAGAAATAGGGTGAAGTCTGTGTGTTGGGAGGATGGTGAATGACAGTAAGAACAGGTGGGTGGCCCTGGAGAGCAGGGGCTTCCATGGGCAGACCATGCAGGACCTCCTAGACCATGGGAAGGAACTTAGATTGTATGGGAAATGCAGTGGAAGTCATTGGAGGAATAGGAGGGGGGTCAGTTTGATTAATTAGGGAGATGGCATGACCTGATTTACATTTTTTAAAACTATCTGGCTGCTGTGGGAAGGTTGGATTAGGGCTAAGAGAGGAAGCAAAGAGGCCAGTTAGATGGCTCTCCCATCATTCATAGAGAGTTGATGGTGAACTGGAATGAGGGGAGTAATGGAAATAAAGGTGGATGGATTGGAGAAGTTTTTGAAACAGTGTTTTCTGATCAATGGGAAATGGAAAATTAGTATTATCTTTATTTGAGGTAGATTTAAGATTGATCCAATGATAAAAGCAATACGAGTTGAAGAAGAGTTCCTTCAGGGTTTTTTTCCCCCTGTGAACTCATCTCATTCAATTATCACCCCTCATTCTTCCACTACTACTTACAAATCCCACCTGTTTTGTGAGTGAGAGAATGAAGGAATAGAGTTTTCTCTCAGAGAAGCAAAAACAAGTACTGGCTTGTGTTGTTCCTTGATCTTGCTTGACTGTTACTAATCTTACTCCCTCCCCAATATCTGTTTCATTTTCAGGCATACTTACCACTCACCTTCTGGATCACCTTGCTGGATGCCTTTTATCAAAGCCTGGTCTGCTTCTTTGTGCCTTACTATGTAAGTCCTTGTTCACTCAAAGGATTTGTTGTTAATCAATGGTACTTCTTTGTACTCTGTCACCAGTATCAGCATATAGAATGGGTATGTTAGGGTAGTTTGCTCATATAATCAAGTTGATTATTTACTGACTAAATTATAACACTCCTCCCAAATATGTTAGATAATGGGTTAAATTTGGAGAGAAGTGCTTAGCTAAGTCCTCTTGGGTCTCTTTTTTAGCCCTGTACTGCTTGATCGTTTTCATCAATGACTTTAAAGTTAAAAGCCTGGCTTATAATTAAATGAGTCAGAATCAGAGAGGCAAAGTCAGAATATGAAGGCTGTTATTAGTGAGTGCTGGGCTAATTCTACCAGGATGACATTCAGAGTATTAAATTTAAGCAGGCTCCCCAAAACTAAAAAAAAAAAAAAAAAAAAAATTGTTATTCAGGTAAAGAATGGAAGAAATATGACTAAGCAGAGAATGTGTAAATGAATTTAGGCCAACACCAAGCACAAAGTAGCATGATGTAGTTGCCCATTCACACACACCCCTCCCTGGAAGAAAACACTAATATGATCATGGATGGTTAACAAAAGTTCAGTAATAAAAAAGGAAAAGGTAATAGTCTCTAAGTTAACAATTTTCATTCTTTATTCAAATAAAATTACTTGAATTTACCCAGCTAGAATATTCTAGGTATAATGCATTTCAAGAGGTATATAGATAAGGCAATCTGAAGTGTATTTAGAAGAGAATGACTAGAATTGTAAAAGATCAGAAAATTGTGTCATTTGAGGAATCCTTTAAGGAGTTTGAGGACATATGCGTATGAGAGGGGTGGATATTTACTTAACTGAGGTATAAACTCAGGTTAGCCATAGTACCTGCTTCAAAGATTTTCAGCTCTGTTAAGTGGAACATATTTGATCTTTCTCTATACCTCAAAGAGTTGGAAGTATAAGTAAAAGGATCAAGGAAAATGAATTATGATTCAGAATAAAGAGGAATTCCAACCAAAAAGTTCAAAATTTAGATGGCCTGTCTGGGAGAGAGTCAGTCTCTTTTTCTAAAAATGTTCAAGTTTATCCTAAATGATCAGTTATCAGGAACACTGAAGAAAGGGACTCAGTCCTCACTTGGGTCGTGGAATAGAGTGATGAAACCGATGATACTGTGCCACTGAGGGTGCACAACTCTCCAAGATCACCAACTTTTATTCTCTCTTTGTAGACCTACCAGGGCTCAGACATTGACATCTTTACATTTGGAAACCCCCTGAACACGGCTGCTCTGTTCATCATTCTCCTCCATCTGGTAATTGAAAGCAAGAGTTTGGTGAGTAGTTTTCCTGCCTCTGAAGTAGCCTGAAACTGTCATTGGGGGAATTGTCTTCATGCCTAGAAGACAAGTGGTCATAAGAAGAGTAATGACTCCAAGGAAGAAGGGTGATCCACGACCACTCTTGTGGATCGTTGAGTGCCGTTATGCTGAGGTTGATGTGCAGCCAGGGCGAATGGAGAACACCTGCCTGGGCCCCTTGGTGGTATCCACGGTGTGGATGGTTAGTGGAGGTGAGTCAGGCTGGAGAAACAATTATGCTTCTACGGACAGCATCCTTCGAGACCAAGCTGTTGCCTTTCAACTAAAAGGAAAACAGGTGTAATGCCATAATCCTGGTATACTGACTTTCGTAAGTGATGATTTGATGCTTTTCTCATAATACAAAAAAAAAAAAAAATTTATCCTTTCCTCCCTCCAGAATTTTTACCATTCATTTCATTTACAACTAGGTCTTTTTGAACTTAGTTGCCAGCTTAATGATAAAGTTAAGTCTTTTCATCAAAATGATTGCAGGGTATCTCTGCAGCAAAGCTAATATGAAGGATTCAGATAAAGAGAGCTTTACTTTAAACCTTTTTCTGCAAGTGAAGAACATCCCACCCATGTCTGACAAGTAAACTGCCTTAGCATTGACCATATCTTCTGATAGGAGCATTCCTAGTCAACTTTCAGATCCCTGTACTTTACCCAGCTCAAATGTTATTTTAGGTTTCAGCAAAAGTGCTGCTTCTCCCCAGAGCCCTTCCCTCACCATCCATTTTTTCACGCCATCCTCTTGTTTTTATTCATAGTCCTAATAATAACTTATAATTCTTCATTTAATTATGTGATTATACTATTCGTGTTTTTCTTCTACACTAGACTATAATCTCTTTGAGGACAGGGTCCATGTTTATTTTGTTCATCACTGTATACCAGTATCTAGGACAAGACTGGCACACAGTTTGTGCTCAAAAAATATTTGAATGAATACATGAGTGATTAAATGACTAACCAGTGTTTGGGGTATATGTAACATGTTGGTGGTGATGCACTGCAAACAGGAAATAGCTGAATGAGGTTATAGTTTTAAATGTTATACGAAGTTATATATTGAGATTATTTATAATTTCTTAAGTAGGGCTGAATATTTTTGACATCACCTGCTTTGCTTATAACCTGCTATAACCAGAACTTACAAGCCTAAAGTGTTGTAAATGGTTAATGTCTGCAAATACTAGATGGGAAGAGTAAAGAGAATTCTAGAACTAAAATATTTGGGGTTGTTTGAATATCTGTTGAATTTCATTTTTAAACAATTATGTAGGTACTTTTGCTACTGCCTAAGGAAGTGTCTTAAGTTCTGACGTTGATTAGTGTTCCAAAGGCTCTAACACGTCAAGTGTCAGTTTGGGTTCAGTGGTTATGAGCAACGGCAATCTATTTTGACTAACCTGAGCAAATGGAAAAGTTATTCAAAATATCGGTAAAACAAACAAACAAACAGAAAAACATCCTGAGGATCCAGAGTGGCTCCAGAGATCCAGGGAACAGAAACTAATGGACAGGCTTAGCAGGCTGGTACTCTGGTCTGAATTGGCCCCAGTCATTTTCTCTCTGCTCTTGCCTCGTTCATTGTGCTCCAGGTTCCGTCCCTGGTCATAGAATTCTGTTTCCTTAGCTCCAGCCATAGGCTTTGGCGAGAGGAGGAATATTTTACCAAGACTGTGCGTAATGCTGGGTGTCTTCACTAAGAGAAGGGGAGTGAAAGCTAGGTGCCGAGAACAGTGACTAGTCTGTAAAGGATGCATCAGTAAAGAATTGTTTCTCACACCAGGGGAGGCTAAAGCTCATGGCCTCTGAAGGTCTGTTGTCAGTAAGAGGCAGTCATTCTGAGAATGTGAATTGGTTTCCTTCACACTTTTGCTCACCATCCCTTTGCCACCTCTCCCACCTCCCTGTCAGTTTTTACCCAGCGTCCCTTGACTTTAACTGCATCCATTTATTTAAACGAGTCAACTCCATCAAGTCACATCTCACTTGCCAAAAGCGCTTCTTAAAGGAAAAAAAATTCAGGGCTCAGTGGGAAGGAAGAACATTTGAGAAAAAAAAAAAAATTGGGCCAACATTTCTGAGCATTTTGTGTATCTTTATAAAATATGAGCAGTCTTTGTGACTCTTGTGAAGCTATCTACCCTGGAGAAATACTTTGCAAGGTTAAGAGGAAAACGGAGAATATTGGGTCTTGTTTGAGAATTATAGCCCTAGAAAGTAAAAATGATTAATGAATGCAGTCTTCCCCCAAAAGAGTAATATATACCACCATGGTATACACAATGATTTTAGGTGGGACTGTACACTGCACTAAATAACACTGACTACTGCATAACATGAAGGTGATTCTCTCATACTTAAGATTATGTCAGAGAAGAATTCTGTTTGGGGCTGTTACTTTTTATCACAATAACTCTTGCTAATTTCCCTTTGTAACAAAGACAGATCAGACCCCAGACTCATCACTGTTATGACAGGTAATGCTGATATTACATGTAAGGTAGTGATCTGCTTTTCTTTCTAAATAAATTTACTTAATTAGCCAGTTTACAGAAAAATATTTTTAAAAAAATGCAAGCTCTATGTAGATATGAAGGTGGATAGGTTATAGTGTGATACACAGAGATTTATTTCTTGCTCATGTAAAGTTACTAAGGTTCCAGACAGCTCTAGAGAAATTATCCTCTGAGGAGTGGCTCAGTGACCCAAGCTGTGTCTCGTAGCTGTACCACCTGGAATTATCCCCAAGAAGAACTTCTTGGTCAAACGTGGAAGGGAAGGAGACAGTATGGAAAATTGCACACCAGCTCTTCCATGCTTCTAACCAGAAAGTTTTGCACATCCCTTCCATTCACGTTTCATCGGTCAAAGCAAGACATGTGGCCATGCTTAATTTCAAGGGGGTGGGGAAATGCAATCCTCCCAAATGCTTATTAGAGGAAGAGAATGAGAATATTGGTGAGCAACAGTAATGTCTACCACCTACTTAAATGGATAGTTTGAGGTTCACTGGATTAAGCTATTATCTTAAAGAAGAAATAGACCAGTAAGTGACTATATGGAAAAATAAGGAGAAAATCCTAACACCTCATGGTGCATGGACAGTACAAAGTAAACTAGGCACCAGAGTTACTTTTTGGTGTTTGACATAGTTTTATAGAACTTAAACACTGATATGAGCTGTTCACAAAAGGTGCTCTTGCCTTGTCGCTTCAATATTTTGTGTTTTGTTCGCTAAGGGTTGTTACACCATTCACCCACTGCTTGGAATGTGCTGTCTCTTCAACAGAGCAGATTTGCCAGGCTGCAAATTATCAGAGCGTGTTCATCTCCCCTGCTTTTATTATCTTGCAGACTTGGATCCACATGCTGGTCATCGTTGGGAGCATCTTGTTTTATTTTTTCTTTGCCTTGGTTTTTGGAGCCATGTGTGTAACTTGCAACCCACCATCCAACCCCTATTGGATTATGCAGGAGCACATGCTGGATCCAGTGTTCTACTTAGTTTGTGTTCTCACAACCTGTGTTGCTCTTCTGCCCAGGTACGGTGTTTATTTTATCATCAAGAGAGTAAGTGAAGTCATAGGCTTAGAATTCGTCAAGCGACTGCTAAGAATAGACAGTAGACCATCCTGTTTAGTAGTGGAAAAGTCAGTCTGTGTACTAGTTAAAATATTGGTTTTAACTCTATTGCCAGGGAACAGAAGTGGCTTAAGCAAATGAAAAAATTTTTCTCTCTCTCAAGGAAAATTCTAGTCTGGTTGATAGTCCACAGGGATAGGGCAGCTTTGCTTCACAAAGGTATTTGAGGACCTAGATCCTTTCCTTTCCTCTTTTTCTTCTGCCATCTCCCAAGGGCGTTGCCCTCATCTGCGTGACTAAAGATGACTCACCACCAGCACATCCAGGTCCTGGGTCCCTGCATCCCTGCATCTCCGCCTGCAGGAGGGAGAAAGAGAAGATGGAAGGCATGCAGCTTTCCATCTTTCTTCTTTTTTATTCTTTTTTTGTATTGTCATGACCCAGATGTGGTACACATCATTGCTTATATCCCATTAACTAGAACCTGGGTATGTAGACTCTGAGTGGCTAAAATCTGGGGGCTTCTAAAAAGAAGAATGGGTACTGAGGGACACGTATCTCTGCTGCGATCTATAAACACTGAAAACTTATCTCCCTTCTCTGACTTCAGTTACTTTCCCATTTTAGTTTAATTTGATTTCTCATATCGTATGGGATGGAAATGGCTAAGAAGTATGCGTGGGTTTCTAATCTATAGATTTCTTGAACTCTTCAGAGCTCTTCCCCTTTATAGTTTTATAAAATCTATCTGTTTAGCTGAAAACACTATAGGAAATAGCTGTTCTACCTTTTTAAACATGATATGAGCGTCAAATGGTGATTCAATATTATTCTCTAACAGGGTTGACAAATTGGCTCACAGGCCAAATCTGACCCACTGCCTGCTTTTGTAAAGTTTTATTGGGACATAGACATACTCACTAATTTAAGTATTGTCTATGACTGCTTTTGCACTACAACAGCAGAATTGAACAGTTCCAACAGAGACCATTTGGCTCATAAAGCCTGAGATATTACTGTCTGGTCCATTGGACAAAAGTTTGCCAACCCCAGTCTGTAACACAATCATAAGGCACAATGGGCACAAACCCTTCGTTGCTGAAAGACATCCGTTCTAGAAATGCATAAGAAAAACCCACCTGAGTCATTCTGTGGTGGTTACAGTTGTATACTTAATATCACTGGTAAACTGAGATGATTCTGTAGTGTTCACTGTTATTACCAGCTTTCAGATTAAAAACTGACAAGATGAACTTTTAGAATTTATGAAGAAACAATTACATTTAAGTTATAGCCTGAAATTTTTCTTCAAGAGCATTAATGGTACAATTTTATCTAATATTGTCGTGGTGAGCTGAAAAAACTGACCCCCTCAAATATATCCGTGTCCTAATCCCTGGAACCTGGTGAATGTTTTATTTAGCGAAAAAAGGAATTTGCAGATGTGATTAAGGATCTTGAGATGGGGAGATTATCTGGCTGGGCCCTAAATGCCCTCACAAGTGTCTTTATCAGAGAGAAGCAGGGCGAGATTTGACACTGACAGAAAAGGAGAAAGCACTTTGACCATGGTAGCAGAGATCTCTTGGTCACAAGCCAAGGAATACCTGCAGCCACCAGAAGCCAGAAGGGGCAAGGAATGAGTTCTCCCCTAGAGCCTCCAGAGGGAGCATGGCCTTTCCAACACCTTGATTTTGTTTCAGTGAAACTGATTTCAGAATTCTTGGCCTTCAGGACTGTGAGAGAATAAGGTTTTGTTATTCTAAGCCAGCACATTTATGGTAATTTGTTACAGCAGCTATAGGAAACTAATACAGACTTTGGTATCAGAAAGGTGGGTGCCGCTGTAACAAATACCTAAGAATGTGAAATAGACTTTGAAATTAGATAATGGGCAGAGCCTGGAAGAATTTTGAGGCACATAATAGAAACATACTAGACTCCCTTAAACAGACTGTCAATAGAAGTATGGGCGTTACAGTGCCTGCTGGTGAAAATTCAGAAGCAAGGAGGAAGCATGGGCAGAGAGAGCCGTATCATCTTGGAAAACACGTAAATGGTCATAAATAGAATGTTGCTAGAAATATGAACATTAAAGGCACTGCTGGTGAGGTCTCAGAAGGAAAGGAGAAGCATGTTATTGGAAATTGGAGGAAAGGGGATCTTTGCAATATAGTGGCAAAAAACTTAGCTGAATTGTGTTCTACTGTTACGTGGAAAGCAGAATTTGTAAGTGATGAACTTGGATGTTTAGCTGAGGAGTTTTCTAAGCAAATTTTTGAAGGTTTGGTCTGGTTTCTTCTTGCCGCTTATAGAAAAATGTGAGAGAAAAGAGACTGAGGGAAGTACTATTAAGCCCAAAGGAACTAGATTTAGATTAGAAATTCTCAGCCTATCCAGATTTCAAATTTGCTAAAATTAGGAGATTGGCTGTTGGGCGTATGCTCTGGAGAGAAGGCCAGAGTGTGGCTGACAGCCTTTGCTAGTGCTGAAGAGATCAGGTGTGTGACTCATAGATCCTCTCAACCATCTCAGCAGTCACCAAGGAAGGAGATGAGATATACAGGAAAGATCTGTGGAGGACCCTCTTATCTAATGGTGTAAATACCCATGACATACATTGGAGACTCACAAGGTTTTTGTGAATGCTATAGCAGCATAAATACTATCAGCTTGGACTGAAAGGGACAAGTTTGTGGTAATTTGCTGCAATAGCCATAGGAAACTAATAGCTAGCATTTAAAAAAATACTCACTTACTGTGTGCCAATGCTTGGCCTGCTTTATATGTATTATCTCATTTAACTTAACATTAAGGCTGTAGCACTATTGGTATCTCTACTTTTACAGGTTTTATTTTTTATTTATTTGACAATCAGGAACTATTTTCTCAGTGCTTTACAAATATTAATTTAATATTGTTATTATTTCCATTTTATAATTCACTTATTCTCCCCCTTTACCTCAAGAAGGGTCATCAGACCCTTCTACTTTTTTTAATTGGTGAGTATTTTTTGTGTCCCATAATGCATTTGAGGTGAATGTAATCTTATGATGCTTTTTGTAACCTAGGTTTATATACAGAGTTCTTCAGGGATCCCTGTTCCCATCTCCAATTCTGAGGGCAAAACACTTTGACAGACTGCCTGCAGAGGAGAGGACTGAAGCTCTCAAGAAGTGGAAAGAGGCTGGAAAGATGGATCAGTTGACATCTAAGTATTCTGACCACTCAGCTGTTAAGTCAGAGAGAATACCCATTTCTGACCCTTCTGCTGTCTTTGCAGTGATGTCGGCAACTTCTTGTGCTGTTGAGCAAGGAAATTTATCTGTATGTGAAACTGCTTTAGACTCAGACTACTCTGAAAATAAGGCCTCAGGGATGGCTGGACCCTCAAAGGATTAAAAAAGCAGAATATCCTCCTTGGAGTTGCAAGTAGTCCTTCAAGTTTGGAAGAGGGCCTTTGAAGATGCTCCTCTACCAAACCAGCATGACTTGGATTTTTCCTTAAGGGACAAGAACATTTTACTGGGCTTGGAAAAGCCAATGTGATGACCTTTACTATATGTTTGTAGACATTTGTAAAGGAGGTTAGAGTTTGACCTGAACAGAGTTTAGAGAAGTGAAATATTTAATTCAGAATCAAATGCTTTTAGGAAACTTTTTGGATTTTGTAAAAGCATTTTAATTGTTCTAGAAATGCAGATATTTTCAAGGGAATTCATTTGAGACATATATTTATTTTACTGTCTGCTCATTTCAGTGTTCTCCTGAGGTGGAAGGCTTCACTGGTAACGGGCAGCAGGGATGCCAGGGTTCCACGGAGATGTGTTCTTCTCTCTGCTTCCTGTCAACAGAAGACTTTTTATGAGGTATACCTCTGTGCAGATGTTTTCAATTGGGAAACAGAGGCCATAGGTAAGGAATACAAAATCAGCTGAGTCTAGGGGCCCTTTGTCAATTTCCCATATTCTAAAACTGACAGTAGCCTAATCAAAATGAGACAATCAATTTCAGAACAGTCTTCAGGAGATCATTTGAGGGTTTATAGTCTTTACAATACCCTACAACTTTTCTGCTGTTGCAACCTCTAAAAATGAGATATTATGAAACTGACACGAATACAGGTGGTTCTCAGGAGGATTCCATGAGGTTCTTAGATTTGTTTTTTAATACATTTTAGGACAAGAATGTCTATATAAAGTTAATTGCTGTTGCAAATCATGTATGCTGGTTTTAGTTGGAACAAAGAAACTAGTTTCTACCAAAACTGCCAGGTATTATTTTAAGATTATATATTCTTGTTGAGTTCTTTTAAAAGTCTATATCTGTCCATCTGAAAATTGTCGGCCACCCAGAATTTCCTTCATGAAATTTCCATGCTAATGTTCCATGTCTATATGAAGCTCTTCTTAATGACTATTCAAGTATTATGCTCAGGGCTTAATCTTCTACCTGCTACCTACTGTCCTGGTCTGACATTTTTTGTAGCCTTCTGATGTTATTGCAAATGGTCTTTTATATAGACTGGTTTCTAGAATATTCAAAATCCCATATGGCTAATGGAGGTAGCTTTCTTCTTTCTTATGATTTTTTTTAAAATAAACTGTTTAATAAATAACATATACAAAAAGCTGTCATTGCTCCTATAGATACTCACCAAATCCAACAGTAATTGGTACCAGAGCTTAGAAGGAAAATCCCAAAGCACACCTTTTACCAGAATATTGTTTTGACCTTTTCTTACACAGAAAAGTCAGTGATCCTCATAGCAGCTGGCATTCATTCCTTGAGATCATCATCTTCCGATAAATAAAAATTTAGAGATATATTCACTTGCAAATAAAAGATTAGAATCTAAGGATAAAAAGAGTGAGTCCAAAAGACTAAGAGAAAAGGTCAGTCTCCAGGATGTAAAGTATCTGTACACATGAGTTAGAGGAAAGTCTTGAGTCTTCATGTTATGGGTCTACAATCTCTTATCCACAATTCCACAATCTCAAGAACTCTGAAAACTGAAAAAGTTTTCATAAATTAGGCACAAATTCAATGTCTTAAACAGATGTAAGGCTATTTATTTATTTAACGTAATTATTCATATATTTTGCTACGAAAATATTAGTAGATTTTATTACTGGGTGCTAAACGTTGTAATATTATGCTTTTTAAATTTTTTAAAATTCTGGATTCTGAAACACTTCTGGCCCTCAGGCAAAAGAGATTTGGGATCTGTATGAAGCCTTTAAAGGGTCTTATCTACAATAACTCTTTTACACAAAGTTACCCAAGCTGATGTGGTCTGTTGCATTTCGGTATTCAGTGTATTTCACCAAATTTGGGGGAGCCCAAATCTGCTCCTAGTAGCCAAAAAAAAAAAAAAAAAATTAAAGGTATACATGTGTGATACAATTTTACCCAAAAAGATTTATAAAAGAATTGGATCAGATTCCCAAAATGTGCTCTAGACATGAAAGATCCTTGCCTTCTTATCAGGGCTGAAGTTTTCCTTGGACCTTCAATGGGTTATTGGAGACTGCTAGCAACCTCTCATTTCAGACTAATCAAAGAGCCATCTTCCATCTAAAATAAAAGAGCATGTTCCTGGGGGAGTGAGATATAAGACAAGAAAATTTTGATTCGTGGGAAACTGGGTGCCAACTATAATAGTGGGAGGCACCGTTTTCTGGTGCTTGCTCCATGTTTTATATCCATAAAAAGAAAAGATTATACCATTTTATTTGTATTAAGGGTTACTTAAAATAAGTACAATATGTATATTTCACTGAACATAAGTTGAGCATATGTTGTTACATTATGTACCTATAAGTATAACAAAACTGACATATGTTCTTAAACTTTCATACAGTTGTGACCACAATTCAGTTGCCGGATTTTACATTCTCAATAGGTTTATAAAAACTACAGAACAAGAGATGAATAATGTGGAAAGTGTCAAGACAACTTTTCAAATGTCACCTACGCACACATATAGAAAAGAGTACAAAAAAGACACGTATAAAATTGCAGGTAGTCTCTGGGGAATGCTGAGGCAGCCCAGGTTGCTGGTGGAGGGAATCCTACTTGTTCAAAAGGCATTTATTTGGATGTTGCAAAATGGAAGCCTGACTAATTTAAGTAGGTGCATGTGAAGATTTGTGTTTTGAAGCTTTTTTGTGGGGAAAAAATACTGTAACCACTAATTACTTCAAAATTGATGTGTGTAAAGTGGCCTAGTGCTTAAAAGCATCTTTAAATTTTTGTTTTAATTATCAATGGGAAGAAATGGCAACACCAGAAATTAAACATCTTTCAAGGAAAATTACAAAATGTTTTTCTCCGTGCAAAGTTTTACTGTGCTTTCAGATACATTTCTGTGACTTTATTGGTATGGACGAACACAAGAAAACTGGAAAATACTTAATTAGGGGTGGGGTGCAATTTAATTTTCTTTTAAAAAAATTGCATCTCTCTACTCTAAAGCAAATCCTCGTATAGCAAAGTTTAATCTCAACTTCATTGTCACATAGGCAGAATGAAATATTTCCCACAGGTATTTTCCTAGTTGTCGAAATCTCAATTGGCTAAGTGATACACAGTGAACAAACCCCAGCTCTAGGAAGGTTCTACGGAGACTTTTCTATAAAATTACTATCTTTATTTAAATTCAGAATGGGCAGTCCAAGCATGTCAAGTGCTAATATTGATGTCAAAAGAGCTTTGTGCTCAATGTGATTTGTTATTTCAGCTACCTAAATGGATGCTCTGTCTTTCATAAGTTCTCAGAATTATGCAGACTTTAGAAGAGTAATAGTAAATAACTTAAGCATGTAAATTATCTTGGCTTTTAATAAATCAAAAGCAAGTCTCCGATGTTAATACTGTAATTTGCCATTATGCTCTTGTGCTTGAGAAACAAAAGCTGGCAAAGATTAGTCAGCCTGGATCTCAATGTCCTTTTTGTGATTGGACAAAAGGGAACTTTCTCTAACCTGTTACCCTAGTCCCCTCACTCTTCTCTTTCCAGGGTTGATCATTTCATGTTACAGTCAAGGTTAGGCCTTCCTGGCAAAAGAACAAACTCTGTTTTGCTTTGGTTTTTAAAAGATTTTCATTCAACTTGATGTAAGAGAAAAATAGAATTGAAAAAAAAAAAAAAGCTGCATAAAATTAGACCAAGACAAACATGAACGTTGGCAGTGCACTGCGGAGCATTACCGTCCGTGAAAGTGCTTTCACACAGCTCTCTGCAGGAAGTCCTCCACTGTCGAGAAGGCTATTTGCTCTGAGTGTCGCTGGTAGAAGTCTCTGATCGTCTTTGGAATTAGTTTAGGAAAAAGGTGTGGATGTATATTTGTCTTTCAATCCATTTGACAAAGTATGTCACGTTGCTATAAACTCCAGGTCCCAGGACTTTGGAAAAGCAGACAGAGCCCCATGAAGTTAAGCCAAATAATGTCCACTGTCCTCCAGGCCGCTCACAAACCAGAGGCCCACCACTGTCACCCTGTAATGAAGAGTAGTGGATGTTAGTCACTGGTATGTCAGAGACCTCACGGCGTCCAGGCTATCCTGAGGGTAAAATAAAGCCAAACCCAGTTTTTAACCAATATCCTGAAAAATTTCAGCAAAGCTCTCATTGTCAACCTGAGAGCTTTCCACTACATAAACAGAACTTTGAAAAGAACATTTTAAATCTTGATCTTTAAAAGAATAGAAATGACTTGGGAAAGGACTATATTCTTTTCTTCCATGAAGTCAGAGGACTTTTTGTCATTTCCTGCACTTAATGAAAATATATCAAACTTATTTTTAATTTAGCATATCAGAACTGAGTCTCTCATAATTGATTTCATTCTTTAAGTTTGATCCATTTTATAAATGTAGAACATACCCAAAATGGAACATTCAAGGATAGTTTTCCCACCAAAAAAAAGTGCTAGAAAAATACTCTAAAATAATTCATTACTTTCAAGATTCTTGCTATGTGAATGAATGCATTAAGTAAGACCGCTTAATGTATTTAATAGAAAAAAATTAGCATGCTTAAACAGAAAATACCACATAAGAATTAATTACAGTAAAACATTATTTATTTATAACCTACATTTTATTTCACATGCATAGTGATTTTCATTCTTGATATTTAAGTTTAGGTGTTGCAGGCAAGTTTTACTCAGTTTTTTTGTCCACGTGTAATTAACAGAAAAACACTATGGCTTTTAAAATGCTAATGTTTGCTACATCTGAAAAGATGAGAATGAGAGATGTATTCTGCATGGCCTCCAAAGAGAAGGATTGATACCCAAAAAATAAGTAAGTATGCGGACTCATGGCAGAAATTTACAAATACTCCTTGCCCTGCAAGAATTTCAAACTTGTAAGTACATCTATGGTCCTCCCACTTTGTAATGTCGGGGAATAGTAGAAATCATGTTTATTGATGCTCTTCTAAACACTTTCCCTGTATTAGTTCATTTAATCCTCATGAAATCCCTACAGGTTAATAATAATAATTATTATTATTTACATGTTATTACTTATATAATTATTTAAATATATAATAAGTATAACTGTTATATCTATTTTGGAGATGATAAAACTGAAGCACAGTTTTATAACTTGTTCATTAGCAGAGCTAGGAGTTAAACCCAGGCAGCCTGGCACATGACTCCAACTTTATAACTACTAGGTTATCTTGTTTCTTAGAAATGCTACTGAATACAACTGCTATTAAAACAAAATTGACTTTATGATTGTGCTGTATGCTTTTGTAGAAGTGGTGATCTGTTTTTTTTAATTGAAATTTAGTTGACTTAGAATATTGCGTTAGTTTCAGGTGTACAGCAAAGTGATTCAGTTACATATTTTCAGATTATTTTCCATTATAGGTTAATACAAGATATTGAATACAGTTCCTTGCACTATACAGTAAATCCTTGTTGCTTATCTACTTTATGTATAGTAGTTTGTTAGTGCCATACTCCTAATTTATCCCTTCCCCCCTCCCTCTCCCCTTTGGTAACTATAAGTTTGTTTTCTATGTCTGTGAGTCTTTCTATTTTATATGGAGATCCATTTGTATTATTTTTTAGATTTCACATGTAAGTGATATCATATAATATTTGTCTTTCTTGGACTTCACTAAGTATACTATTCTCTAGGTCCATCCATGTTGCTGCAAATGGAATTATTTCATTCTTTTTTATGGCTGAGTAATAGTCCATTGTACCACATCCTCTTAAGCCAGTCAGGTGTTGGTGGGCACTTGGGTTGTTTCCATGTCTTAGTTATTGTAAATAGTGCTGCTATGAACAATGGGGTGCATATATCTTTTCGAATTAGAGTTTTCATCTTTTCCAGATATATGCCCAGGAGAGGGATTGCTGGATCATATGGTAACTCTATTTTTAGTTTCTTAAGGAACCTCTGTACTGTTTTCCATACTGGCTACACCAATTTAAATTCCCACCAACAGTGTAGAAGGGTTCCCTTTTCTCCACACCCTCTCCAGCATTTATTATTTGCAGACTTTTTGATGATAGCCAGTCTGACCAGTGTGAGGTGATACATCATATGGTTTTGATTTGTATTTCCCTAATAATTAGCGGTGTTAAGCATCTTCTCATGTGCCTTTTGGACATCTGTATGTTGTTTTTGGAGAAATATCTATTTAGGTTTTCTGCCCATTGGGTTGTTTGTTTTTTCAATATTGAATTGTATGAGCTGTTTGTATATTTTGGATATTAACCCCTTGTCAGTCACATCATTTGCAAATATTTCCTCCCATTCTGTAGGTTGTCTTTTTGTTGTGTTGATGGTTTCCTTTGATGTGCAAAAGCTGTAAGTTTGATTAGGTCCCATTTGTTTATTTTTGCTTTTATTTCTTTTGCCTTGGGAGACTGATCTAAGAAAATCTTGCTATGATTTATGGCAGAGAATGTTTTGCCTATGTAATCTTCTACGAGTTTTATGGTATGTCTTACATTTAGTTCTTTAAACCACTTTGAATTTATTTTTCTATAAGGTATGATTTACATGTAGCTGTCCAGCTTTCCCAACACCACTTTTTGAAGAGATTGTCTTTTCTGCATTGTATTCTTGACTCCTTTGTCATAGATTAATTGATCATAAGTGTTTGGGTTTATTTCTGGCCGCTCTATCCTGTTCCATTGATCCATATGTCTGTCTTTGTGCCAATACCAAGCTATTTTGATTACTGTAACTTTGTAGTATAGTCTGAAGTCTGGAAGGGTTATGCCTCCAAGCTTTGTTCTTTTTCCTCAGGATTGCTTTGGCAATTCTGGGGTCTTTTGTGGTTCCACATAAATTTTAGGTTTACTTGTTCTAGTTATGTGAAAAAAATGTCATGGGTATTTTGACAGGGATTGCATTAAATCTGTAGATTGCTTTGGGTAGTATGGCCAGTTTAATAATACTCCTTCTTCCAATCCAAGAGCATGGGATATCTTTCCATTTCCTTGAATCATCTTCAGTTTACTTTACAATGTTTTATAGTTTTTAGTATAAAGGTCTTTTACCTCATTGGTTAAGTTTATTCCTAGGTATTTTTTATGTGATTTTAAAAAGGATTTTTAAATTTTCTTTCTGATATTTCATAGTTAGTGTAAAGAAATGCAACAGATTTCTGTATATTAATCTTGTATTCTGCTACCTTGCTGAATTCATTTATTAGTTCTAATAGTTTTTGTGTGGAGACTTTAGGATTCTCTATATAGAGTATCATATCATCTGTAAATAGTGACAGTCTTATCTCTTTCCCTCCAACTTGGATACTTTTTCTTTTTCCTGTCTGATTGCTGTGGCTAGGACTTCCAATACTATTTTGAATAGAAGTGGTGAGAGTGGGCACCCTTGTCTTGTTCCTGAGTTTAGCAGGAAGGTTTTCAGCTTTTCACCATTGAGTATTATGTTGGCTGTAGGTTTGTCACAAATGGCTTTTATTATGTTGAGATATGTTCCCTCTATACCCACTTTGGTGAGAATGTTTATCATGAATGGATGTTGAATTTTTTCAAATGTTTTCTCTGCATCTATTGAGATGATCATGTGCTTTGTCTTTCCTTTTGATAATCTGGCACATTACACTGATACATTTTTCATCTATATTCATCAAATATATTGACCTGTAATTTTCTTTTCTTGTAGTGTCTTTGTCTGATTTTGGTATCAGGGTGATGGTGGCTTCATGGAGTGACTCTGGGAGTTTTACCTCCTTTTCAGTTTTTTGGCATAGTTTGAGAAGGATAGGTATAAGCTTTTCTTTGTATGTTTGGTAGAATTCCCCAGTGAAGCCATCAGGTCCTGGACTTTTGTTTGCAGGGAGTTTTGTTTTCTTTTCTTTTACAAATTCTATTTCACTTACAGTGCTCAATCTGTTTAAATTATCTGTTTCTTCTTGATTCCGTTTTGGTGGGCTGTATGTGTCTCGAAACTTGTCCATTTCTTTTAGATTGTTCAATTTATTGGCATATAACTTTTCATAGTATTTTCTTATTTTTTTTGTATTTCTGTGGTATTAGTTGTTATTTCTCCTCTTTCATTTCTTATTTTGTTTATTTGGATCCTCTGTTTTCTTCTTGGTGGGCCTGGTTAGAAGTTTGTTGATTTTTGTTTATCTTTTCAAAAAACCTGGTCTTGATTTTATTGATCTTTTCTATTGTTTTTTTAATCTCTATTATTTTATTTATTTCCTCTGTAATTTTTATTATTTCCTTCCTTCTGCTGACTGAGTTTTTTTTGTTCTTATTTTTCTAATTCATTTAGCTAGTAGGTTAGGTTGTTTGAGATTTTTCTTATCTCTTGAGGAAGGCCTTTTTGCTATGAACTTCCCTATTAGAACTGCTTTTGCTGCATCCCATAGATTTTGTAAGGTTTTGTTCTCATTTTCCGATTTCTTATTTGATTTCATCATTGATCCACTGGTGTTTTTAGTGGCATGTTGTTTAGTCTCCACGTGTTCACTCTTTTCCTGTTTTTCTTTCTGTGGTAGTTTCACACCATTGTGGTCAGGAAAAATGCTTGAAATGATTTCCAAATTTGTTGAGGCTTGTTTTGTGACCTAGTATGTGGTCTATCCTAGAGAATGTTCCATGTGTGCTTGAAAGCAAGTACAACTGGTCTGTTGTGTCATTTAGGACCTCTGTTGCCTTACTGATTTTATGTCTGGATGATCTGTCCATTGATGTCACTGGGGTGTTAAAATCTCCTACTATTATTGTATTCCAGTCAATTTCTCCCTTTATGTCTATTAGTATTTCTTTTACATATTTAGGTGCTCCTATATTGGGTGCATATATGTTAATCAGTATAATAGCCTCTTTTAGTATTGATCCCTTTATCATATGATACACTTCTTTGTCTTTCTTTATGGCCCTTGTTTTAAAGTCTATTTTGTCTAATATGAGTATTTCTACCCCTGCTTTCTTATTGTTTCCATTTTCATGAAATATTTTTTCCATCCCCTCACTTTGGGGCTGTTTGTCTTTCACCCTAAAGTGAGACATTTTTAGGCAGCATATTGTAGGTTCATGTTTTTTATTCAATCTGTCACTCTGTCTTTTGATTGGATCATTTACTCCATTGACATTTAAGGTAATAATTGACATGGGAGGAGACAAGATGGCAGAGTAGAAGAAATTGAGCTCACCTCCTCTCACAAAAACACCAAAATCACAACCACTGAACAACCATCGACAGAAAAGACTGGAACCTAGCAAGATATTCTACATCCAAAGACAAAGAAGAAGCCACAACAAGATGGTAGGAGGAGCGCATTTGCAATAAAATCAAATCCCATATGCACTGGGTGGGTGACCCAAAAATTGGAAAATAATTATATCACAGAGGTTCTCCCACAGGAGTGAGAGTTCTGAGCCCCATGTCAGGCTCTCCAGCCTGGGGATCTGGCATCAGGAGGAGGAGAGCCCAGAGCATTTGGCTTTGAAGGCCAGCGGTGCATGAGAAGGCCTTCAAAGTGCAGGAGCTCCACAGGACTGGGGGAAAAGAGACTCCACTCTTGGAGGGCACACACAAGGTTTCATGTGCACTGGGATCCAGGGCAAAGAAGTGACTCCATAAGAGCCTGGGCCAGACCTACCTGTGTATCTTGGATGGTCTCCTGGGGAGGTGGGGGTCGGCTGTGGCTCACTGGGGGCAAGGACACTGGTGGCAGAGGTCCCAGGGAGTACTCGTTGGCATGAGCTCTCCTGGAGGTCAACATTTTGGCACTGAAACCTGCCCCCCTCAACAGCCTGCAAGGTCCAGTGTTGGGATGCCTCAGGCCAAACAACCAACACAGCCCCACTTACAGGCTGCCTAAAGTCATCCTGAATGCACAGCTGCCTCTAAACACACCTCTTGAAACAGCCCTGCCCACCAGAGGGACAAGAACCAGCTCCATCCACCAGTGCGCAGGCACCAGGCCCTCCCACCAGGAAGCCTGCACAAGCCCCTGGACCAACCTCACCCACCAGTGGGCAGACACCAGAAGCAAGAGGAACTACAAACCTTTAGCCTGAGAAATGGTGGCCACAAACACAGAAAGACAAGATGAGATGGCAGAGAAATATGTTCCAGATGAAGGAACAAGATAATAAAACCCCAAAAGAACAAGTAAGTGAAGTGGAGATAGACAGACAATCTATCTGCCTGAAAAAGTATTCAGAGAAATGATAGTAAAGGTGATCCAAGATCTTGGAAAAATAATGGAGGCACAGCCTGAGAAGATACAAGAAATGATTAACGAAGAGCTAGGAGATTTAAAGAACAAACAGATGAACAATACAAAAATTGAAATGAAAAATACACTAGAAGGAATCAATAGCAGAATAAATGAGGCAGAAGAACAAATAAGTGAGCTGGAAGACAGATTGGTGGAAATCATTGCTGCAGAGCAGAATAAAGAAAATGAAATGAGGACAGTCTAAGAGACCTCTGAGACAACATTAAATGCACCAACTTTTGCATCATAGGGGTCCCAGAAGAGAGAGAGAAAGGGCCTGAGAAAATATTTGAAGAGATAATAGCCAAAAACTTCCCTAACATGGGAAGGGAAACATGGACTACAGTCCAGGAAGCACAGAGAGGCCCACACAGGATAAACCCAAGGAGGAATATGCCAAGACACATATCAAATTTTCAAAAACTAAAGACAAAGAGAAAATATTAAAAGCAACAAGGGAAAAGCAACAAGTAACATACAAGGAAATCTTCATACAGTTATCAGCTGCTTTTTCAGCAGAAACTGCAGGCCAGAAGGGATTGGCATGATATATTTCAAGTGATGACAGGGAAAAACCGACAACCAAGAATACTCTACCCAGCAAGGCTCTTGTTCAGATTCGATGGTGTAATCAAAACCTTTACAGACAAGCAAAAGCTAAGAGAATTCAGCACCACCAAACCAGCTTTACAACAAAATGCCAACAAACTGCTAAAGGAACTTCCCTAGGCAGAAAAGAAAAGGCCACAATTAGAAACAAGAAAATTATGAATGGGAAAGCTCACCAGTAAAGGCAAACATACAGTAAAGGTAGGAAATCGTCTCCCTGCAGGTATGATATCAAAACCAGTAATCATGAGAAGAGGAGAATACAAATGTAGGATATTGGAAATGCATATGAAATTAAGAAACCAGCAACTTAAATCAATCTTTTATACATATAGACTGCTATATCAAAATCTCATGGTTGATTCAAAAGGATACATTCAGCACAATGTTCATTGCAGCAATGTTTACAATAGTCAAGACATGGAAGCAACCTACATGTCCATCAACAGATGAATGCATAAAGTAGATGTGGTATATCTATACAATATAATATTACTCAGCCATTAAAAAGAATGAAATAATGCCATTGGCAGCAACATGGATGGACCCTGAGATTATCATACTAAATGAAGTAAGTCAGAGAAAGACAAATATCATATGACATCACTTATATGCGGAATCATAGAAAAATGATACAAATGAACTTATTTACAAAACAGAAATAGACTCACAAACTAAGACAAGAAACTTTTGGTTACTAAAGGGGAAATGTTGGGGGGAGGGATAAATTGGAAGTTTGGGATTGACATACGCACACTACTATATTTAAAATAGATAACTAATGAGAACCTACTGTATAGCACAAGGAACTCTACTCAATATTCTGTAATGACCTAAATGGGAAAAGAATTTGAAAAAGATTAGATATATGTATGACTGAATCACTTTGCCCTACACCTGAAACTAACAACATTGTAAATCAGCTATACTCCAATATAAAATAAAAAATTTTTTAAAAACCTTATGGTAACCACAAACCAAAAATCTACAATAAACACACCTGCAAAAAAGAAAAAGCAATCCAAACACAACTCTAAAGATAGTCATCAAATCACAAGAGAACAAAAGAGGAAGGGAAGAAAAATGACCTACAAAAACAAATCCTAACAATTAACAAAATGGCAGTAAGAACATACATATCAATACTTATCTTAAATGTAAATGGATTAAATGCTCCAACCAAAAGACACAGACTGGCTGAATGTATACAAAAATAAGACCTGAATATATGATGTTGACAAGAGACCCACTTCAGATATAGGGATAGATACAGAATGAAAGTGAGGGGATGGAAAAAGCTATTCCATGCAAATGGAAATCAAAAGAAAGCTGGAGTAGCAATACTCGTATCAGACAAAATAGACTTTAAAGACTGTTACAAGAGACAGAAAAGGACAGTACAGAATGATCAAGGGATCAATCCAAGAAGATATAACAATTATATATGCACCCAACATAGGAGCACCTCAATACATAAGGCAACTGCTAACAGCTGTAAAAGGAGAAATCAACAGTAACACAATAATAGGGACTTTAACACCCCACTTACATCAATGGACAGATCATCCAGACAGAAAATCCATAAGGAAACACAGGCCTTAAATGACACATTAGACCAGGTGGACTTAATTGGTATTTAGAGCGCATTCCATCCTAAAGCAGCTAAATACACTTTCTTCTCAAGTGCACATGGAACATTCTCCAGGATAGATCACGTGCTGGGCCACAAAGCAAACCTAGGTAAATTTAAGAAAATTGAAATTATATCAAGCATCTTTTTTGACCACAACACTATGAGATTAGATATCAACTACAAGAAAAAAAACTGTAAAAAACACAAACACGTGGAGGCTAAACAATATGTTACTAAACAAACAACCAATGGACCACCAAAGGAATCAAAGAGGAAATCAAAAAATACCTAGAGACAAATGAAAATGAAAACACAATGATCCAAAACCTTTGGGATGCAGCATAAGCAGTTCTAAGAGGGAAGTTTATAGCAATACAATCTTACCTCAGGAAACAAGAAAAATTTCAAATAAGCAACCTAACCTTACACCTAAAGCAACTAGAGAAAGAGAAAACAAACACAACCCAAAGTTAGTAAAAGGAAAGAAATCATAAAGATTAGAACAGAAATAAATGAAATAGAGATGAAGAAAACAACAGAAAAGATCAATGAAACTAAAAGCTGGTTATTCGGAAAGATAAAATTGATAAATATTTAGATAGACTCATCAAGAAAAAAAAGGTAAGGGGCTTAAATCAAAATTAGAAATGGAAAAGAAGTTACAACAGACACCACAGAAATACAATGCATCCTAAGAGACTACTACAAGCAACTATATGCCAATAAAATCGACAGCCTAGAAGAAATGGACAAATTCTTAGAAAGGTACAATCCTCCAAGACTGAACCAGGAAGAAATAGAAAACATGAATAGACCAGTCACAAGTACTGATATTGAAACTGTGATGAAAAAACTCCCAACAAACAAAAGCCCAGGACCAGATGGCTTCACAGGCAATTTCTATCCAACGTTTAGAGAAGAGTTAACACCTATCCTTCTGAAACTATTCCAAAAAACTGCAGAAGAAAGAACACTCCCAAATTCATTCTATGAGGCCACCATCACCCTGACACCAAAACCAGACAAAGATACCACAAAAATAAATAAAAGGAAATTACAGGCCAATATCACTGAACATAGACCCAAAAATACTCAACCAGAATACTAGCAGACCAAATCCAACAATACATTAAGAGGATCATACACTATGATCAAGTGGGAATTATCCCAGGAATGCAAGGATTTCTCAATATCCACAAATCAATCCGTGTGATACACCACAATAACAAATTGAAGAATAAAAACCATATGATCATCTCAATATGTGCAGAAAAATCTTTTGACAAAATTCAACACCCATTTATGATTAAAAAAAAGCTCTCCAGAAAGTGGGCAGAGAGGGACCATAACGCAACATAATAAAGGCCATATATGACAAGCCCACAGCTAACATCATACTCATCAATGAGATGCTGAAAGTATGTCGTCTAAGATCAGGAACAAGACAAGGATGTCTACACTTGCCATGTTTACTCAACATAGTTTTGGAAATCCTAGCAATGGCAATCAGAGAAGAAAAAGAAATAAAAGGAATCCATATTGGAAAAGAAAAAGGAATACCATCACTGTTTGCAGATGCTATAATAACTATACATAGAAACTTCCAAAGATGCTACCAGAAAACCACTAGAGCTCATCAATGAATTCGGTAAAGTTTCAGGATACAAAATTAATACACAGAAATCTGTTGAACTTCTATACACTATCAACAAAAGATCAGAAAGAGAAATTATGGAAAAATCCCATTTCTCTTTGCATCAAAAAGAATAAAATACCTAGGAATAAACTTACCTAAGGAGACCAACTCTATTCAGAAAATTATAAGACAATGATGAAAGAAATCGAAGATGACACAAACAGATGGAAAGATACACCATGTTCTTGGCTTGGAAGAATCAATGCTGTCAAAATGACTAGACTACCCAAGGCAATTTATAGATTCCATGCAATCCCTATCATATTACCAATGGCATTTTTCACAGAATTAGAACAAAATATCTTAAAATTTGTATGGAAACATAAAAGGCCCCGTATAGCCAAAGCAATCTTGAGAAAGAAAAACAGAGCTGGAGGAATTAGGCTCCCTCACTTCAGAATATACTATAAAGCGACAGTAATTAAAACAGTATGGTACTGGCATGACAACAGACTTATAGATCAATGGAACAGTATAGAAAGCCCAGAGATAAACCCACGCACACATGGTCACTTTATCTTTGACAAAGGAAGCGAGAGTATACAATGGAGAAAAGACGGCCTCTTCAATAAGTGGTGCTGGGAAGACTGGACAGCTACATGTAAAAGAATGAAATTAGAATATTCTCTAACACCACACACAAAAACAAACTCAAAATGGATTAAAGATCTAAATGTAAGACCAGATACTATAAAACTCTTAGAGGAAAACATAGGCAGAACACTCTCTGACATAAATTGCAGCAACATGTTTTTGGATCTACCTCCTAGAGTAATGAATATAAAAACAAAAATAAACAAATGAGATCTAATTAAACTTAAAAGCTTTTGCACAGCAAAGGAAACCATCAACAAAACAAAAAGACAACCTATAAAAATGGGTAAAAATATTTGCAAATGATGCGACCAACAAGGATTATTCTCCAAAATATCCAAACAGCTCATGTGGCTCAATATCAAAAAAACAAACACCCCAATCAAAAAATGGGCAAAAGATCTAAATAGACATTTCTCCAAAGAATACATACAGATGGCCAAAAAGCACATGAAAAGATGCTCATTATTACTAATTATTAGAGAAATACCAATCAAAACTACAATGAGGTATCACTACACACTGGCCAGAATGGCCATCATCAGAAAGTCTATAAACAATAAATGCTGGAGAGGGTGTGGAGGAAAGGGAACCCTCTTACACTGTTGGTGGGAAGATAAATTGGTACAACCACTGTGGAGAACAGTATGGAGGTTCCTTGAAAAACTGAAAATAGAGCTACCATATGATCCAGCAATCCAATTTCTGGGCAAATGTCCAGAGAAAACCATAATTTGAAAAGATACATGCACCCCAATGTTCATTGCTGCACTATTTACAATAGCCAAGACATGGAAGCAACCTAAATGCCCATCAACAGAGGAATGGATAAAGATGTGCTACATATATATAGTGGAATATTACTCAGCCATTAAAAAGAATGAAATAATGTCATTTGCAGCAACATGGATGGACCAGGAGATTATCATACTAAGTGAAGCAAGTCAGAGAAAGACAAATATCATATTATATCACCTATATTTGGAATCTAAAAAGATGATACAAATGAACTTATTTACAAAACAGAAATAGACCCATAGACTTAGAAAACAAACTTATGGTTACCAAAGAGGAAAGGACGGGGGCGGGGGGGGGGGGGGGGATAAATTAGGAGGTTGGGATTAACATATACACACTACTATATATAAAACAGATCATCAACAAGGACCTACTGTATAGCACAGGGAACTTGACTCAATATTCTGTAATAACCTATATGGGAAAAGAATCTGAAAAAGAATGGATATATGAATATGTATAACTGAACCACTTTGCTGTATACCTGAAACTAACACAACATGGTAAATCAACTACACACCAATATAAAATAAAAATTAAAACAAATAATTATTGATAGGTATGTACTTATTGCCATTTTAAACCTTGTTTTCCAGTTGTTTTTGTAGTTCTTCCTTGTTCATTTCTTCTTTTTATTTTTCCTATTGTGGTTTGATTATTTTCTTTTGTAGTATGCTTGAGTTCCTTTCTTTCTGGTTTTTGTGAACCTACTGTGTGTTTTGATTTGTGATTACTATGGATTTCAAGTATGTTGACCCATTATTATCTTTAAACTGCTAGTCATACAAGTTCAAACACATTCTAAAAGATCTACATTTTTATACTCCACTCTCCCATATTTTGTGATTTTTGATGTTCTGTTTTACATCTTCATACTTATTCTTTTGCTGTTAATTGTAGTTATAATTGCTTTTACAAAAAAAGATTTTTTTTTTTGCTTTTTAATCTATGTACTGGCCTATTTAAGTGCTCTTCAATCCTTTTACATATTTGCTTCTCCTATTGTGATTTTTCCTTTCCAATAGATTCTTGCTTCTTTTCTAGAGAAAGAAGAAGACCCTTCTTCTTCAATATTTAGAGAAGACCCTTCCATATTTCTTTTAGGGTAGGTTTAGTGTTGCTCTATTCTTTTAGTATTTTCTTGTCTGAGAAATTCTTTATCTCTCATTCTATTCTAAATGATAATCTTGCTGGGTAGAGTATCCTAGGTTGAAGGTTTTTCCCTTTCAGGACTTTGAATATATCATGCCACTTCCTAGAAGTGGTGAACATTGCATTCATAACTTACCAATGCCATAAACCTAACTAATAAGCATAGATTTTGCAAGAGGCTAAGCTGTTCTGTCTGAAAGCCTAATTGATTTTTAAGCAAAATTTACTGGAAACAATTTTATTAGACATATTCCACAATTTTTTCATCTCCTCTTATATAAAAGAAATACTAAGATACTGACTTATTTAGGTTGAGCTACTTATTATGCCAGAGAGTGATTAAAATGGGATATTTACAGGTCAGCATCTCTACACTTCAGATCAGAAACTTAGCCACATAATTATCTAGCATCTAATTTTTGCAAGATTCTGTGCTACAGTCTACACAAGTAAAGAGCTACTTTTGTCCCCAAGGGGCCAAAAGTCCACTTGGGTAATGAGAAAAACTTTACATGAAAGCAAAATCTAAGGGCTATAAATAAATGAGTCTTCAAAGGAGTAAGTGATTACTTCCAGCCGGAGGGGAACACAGGGTCCCCATAAGAGTGGGTTTTGAGCTAGGCTTAATGAGGCAGGTGGACATTTGTTAGTTGGAAAACAAGAGGTGAAGAAGCATCAATTCAAAACAAAAGGGGGATACAGCTAAAGGTACAATTTGTCTGGTTTTTGGTCCTCTTTTCTTCTTCATAATATTAGGCTTTAGGCCAAAGTTTATGTTTGGTTTCAATACTGAGTTCCATGATTTCTAGACCTTAACAAAGGACCCATGGCTTCCAATGTGACCTGTTGATGCAATTAAGGAAGGTAATGAGAGGTTCTGGTGCATAATCTTGCTCCAGACTTGGTAAAAAGTAGCTTTTGTTTCTACCTGGAGTTGTGTTAGAGAGCATCTGGTATGCATTTAAGATATCAACAGTGCAGAATTCCCACCACTAAAGAAGTTGGCAGGACCTGTTTCCTATTAGACATTACGATATGAACATGCCTATGCCTGTGGCTGTGTTGGACCTTCATTTCTCTTTCAAAGAATCACCTTCTATCCCCTCCCTTTAGCAGTTACCAAGAGATGAAGAGGAACTAGTTTTTGGTAGACCTCCAGATCATGCTGGCAACAGGGAGAAATGTATTCACATTTAGGATAGTATAGTGACCAAGCACTTGAATTCTGAAGCCAGGCTGCCTACATTCATATCTTCATTCTACCACCTTAATGCTGGGTGATATGGGGTAAATTACTTAACCTCTCTGGTCCCTTGTTTTCTTGATCTGTAAAATAGGAAAAACACAGATACTGCCACAAGATATGACTGTGAGAATTAACTGAGTTATTAGAAAGTATTTAGAAGAGATCCTGGAACACAGTAAGCACTAACTGGTAGATGTTAACATTCACATTGTTGATATTCATTGAGGGCATATGCCAGACGTCATATACAGATATGTTAAAATATTGGGACATTAACCCAGTTAATCCTAAGAATACGCTGCAAATCAGACAGAATCAGCCCCATCTTACTTGGGAGAAAATATTCTAGAGAGGTTAAATAACTTCTTCAGGCCACATTGTTCTCACTGCCAGAGATGGGAGCCAACCCAGACCTTTCAGGTTGCAAATCATGTGTCCTAGCCCTGACACCACGCTGCCTCCTAGTCACTTTTTTTTTGGCTTTGGTCTATCAAACCTAGGCCTCTTGCATGGAAGGCAGGGGTTCCTCTATCACTGCCCACCTCAGCTGGATGACTTGGGGCCAGAGGACAGAAGGGAAGGTGACTCAGTGACACTTCAAGGGAGCCTGCCCCCCTCTTTCCCATGACAACTGTCTACATCACCACCAGGCCATTTCTATTCTGAAATGGACAATCAAAAATGTCATTTTATTATGTTGGGTCAGGGGCAATAGCATTGTTGCATCTCTTCTTCCATTCTAAAACTTGGGGGCAATTTGATCTACTCCAAAGCAGTGAAATAACAAAGGTGCTTCATAGCACTGTAGTGCAATAACTGCCTTCCCCACTCTGTTACAAGCTTCTTTAAGTGCTCTCCCTTTTTCATCCTCCCTTGGGAGCCAGTCCAGTATAAGATGCAATGAGTGTTTATTAAGTAAAAATGCTTCCCTGCGGGGGGGTGGGAGTGGTGGTGGGATGAATTGGGAGATTGGGATTGACATGTATACACTGATGTGTATAAAATGGATGACTAATAAGAACCTGCTGTATAAAAAAATAAATAAAATAAAATTCAAAAATTCCAAAAAAAAAAATGCTTCCCTGCATTGCTAAGTTAGCATACTCTATGAACTGTTGTGACCAGAAATCCTGAGTCTAAAGGTCGTGTTCAGTGATATTTGAAGACATGCTGCCAATCACGTGCAGGCCCAGACAATGCCAGTGTGATCAACTCCTGAGACGGAGGTGGGTCTGTCACACACCCTGGAGATTGGGGTGTTGTATGGGCTTCAGTGCCATCACCCCGATGGTTGAATATGCCCTTGGTGTCTGTCTCCTGCTTCCTGAGGCAACCTGGTTGGAGCTCTGGTTACCACTAGCTGCTCTCAGAAACTTGCTTGTCCTGGCCACTAAAATGGTCCAAGGAGATGGACCAGAACAATTGCTTCTCCTCCTGTTGCTGACCCAGGGTGCTGACCCCATGCAAGAGGTGAGAAAGCAGAAGGCAACCTGAGTTGGGGGGCAAGGAGGTTACTCAGGGGGTTGCTTGGGTCCTGAATAAAGGAAAACACCCTGTGAATAATTAAACATTTGGTAATAAATTATTTTCAAAAAATGTTCCCAAAGGGCCACACATGAATACTAATGGGCTTCTATGGACCCATTGAACCTACTGCTGAACTGAATCTCCTTGGTAACCAGAAAGCAACTTACCATGCACGAATCAACTGTGCCAGACTCATAGCCGGCACAGATCATCCGGGTGGTGATGGTCTTCGTGTCAAAGTAGGACTGACACTGCTCCAGAGAAATAATGCGGACTTCTCCCTCTTGCAGCTTAAAAGGCACTGGATTTTTTTTAAAAAGAAGAAGAAATAAAATATATGAGGGTAAAATGACTCAAAAATGAGGCTAGCCAAATATGAAATGATAACATCTTTATACCAAGAAAACCATGCTCTTAAAATGTCATTTCAAAGACGAAGCTCATTTGGAATCAGAATTTTCCAATAATTATAAGTGCTGACAGCAATCATTGAATCAAACCCCTTCATTTTGTTAATGAGAAAATTGAGGTTATAAGTAACCTGGCTCATGCTTTCCCTCTCTTATTATGTGTAGCAACATAAACAATAGCTACTACGTGAAAAGGAAAATCATCAAGCCAGAGCGCTGCTCCAGGTGGGAGGCTGCCAGCTCTGTGACAGCTCAACATGTGAGCCCTGCTCTGTTCAAGTTCAGACTGCCTGTTCAGACTAACAGAGGAAGGGCTGCCCTATCCTTGGTTTGAACAGTGTGTCTCATCATGTGCTATGGTAGCCATCATCTGAGGTCAGAACCTTGAATCCTAGAGGATACATCAGAGAGATGTGGAAAGGGAAAAGCCATCCCTTAGTGTCAGCAGAGAGAACATGTGAATTTCATCTTGCTCCAAAGTTCTCACAGAATAACAACGTATTTCTCAAAGCCAGCAGCAAGAATCTCTCATTGTTCAGCCATTCTACAAAACATACACACTGTTCTCCTTTTAGATAGTGATGGTGAAGCAGTGTACACGTACAGGGTACCTTAATGGAAGAAAGAATACGTTTTCCAATACGTTTGGAAAAATCAATGCAATGCAGACAGTGGAAGTTCCCCAAGTTGTCGAAAGAATGGCAAAAAGAACCATCGCTAATGTTTACTGGGTTACCCACAGTGGGCCAGGCTCCTGCACTCAGCATTCTCTGGGCCTATTTTCTTTAATCTTTACAATAATCCTGTGAGTTAGACAGTTGCTATTATTTTTTCCATTTTATAGTAAGCTAGAAGGTGGTGTAGTCAGTGTCAATCAGATCTTTTCAATGAACTCAGACCCTTGCTCTTCCTACTACATTATATACGTGGTATGTGCCATATGTCACACGATTACTCTGAGTTTAATGTGGATATTGGGAACAATACTAGTAGAGGCAATATAGATTCTGCTCTCATATACACAAAACTAATTATAGCTTTTAAAAACCAAGATAAGCAGGCATGGTGACATCATATGTCTGACATTGCCTTTATTTCTTACATGTTAGCTTTTCAGAAGTCATTGACTTACTACTGTCTAGTTACTTTTTTCTTTTTATTCTCAGTTGATCGTATAGAAAAGAAACTCAGCTTAGCTCAAAACTTGACTAAATTTCAGGAAAAACAATGGTCCTTCAAATTGGCAGTTGCTAAGACAGATAACAGGACACAGATATATATCATCATCCCTGAGAGCTGCAGTACTACACCTGATATAGTTGGCATGGTCAGTGCCTACCATTAAAGAAAATATCTCATCGATTAAATTCTTATTCTAAACCTTTAATAAGTCAAGCAAAATGAGAGAGTCCTTTATGGGCGGCTGAGAGTCAGCGGTACAAATTTTTTAATTTCTATATGTTTTATTTTTTTAAATCATCTAAGAACCCAAACTATTTAAATTAATTTGAATAGGCAAATAGCTAACCAGTTTTCCTTCTAGAGAGACTTACAGGCTGTGTTACCAATGTTGATAGGACCAAATCATAACAAAGAGTTGGAAATGGGACCGTCCAGCTTGACTGCAGAAGAGGAACTACCTAACTGCTAGACAGAGGCTCCGAGTGACTTTGCCTGAAGTGAGTGCAAATCACCAATGGAAACAATGCAAGGGAGGATGACTTGATAGGTCTCATCTTGCGTGCCAGCTCTAAAACATCAGTAGTGGCTCCCTGGAGAAAGACTGAGATGTGGAGAAGGATTTCTGAGGTTGTATCTGGGCTTGGCAGGTTTAAGTGCATGGTGAAGTATTGACATCTATGATTTGCATGGAAGGGAGAGTGACACGTAATGCTAAGTATCTGTGGCTCTACTTTTGTAAGTGAAAATGGGAAATGATTGCCAAAGGCCAGGAAGTACCCTATTGTTTTCCAGTTACAAGCTGAAAGGCTCCTGAGGATCCTGACTTACTTTTGTTGCCCATGTGTCCCCAGCCTGTGATATAGCAGTAAGTATCAGGTTCTAACGACTGCTCCGGGCTGGGTAAGCAGACGGGCCGGACGTAGCTTGTTTCATCGATGTCTTCGCTTAGCTCCACTATGCTGATGTCATAGTCCACCACTGCTCGACTGTAGCGAGGATGCAGGATGATGGTTTTCACGAGGCGCATCTGCATGAACGTTGATGGGTGGTCTAGATTATTGATGCCAAACACCACTTTCCAAACGGCAGCATTCTCTCTCCTAAAATAATAATTCAAGAGCTATTGGCATCTTAAGCTCAGATTTATCTTTTAAAATTTACATTTTATTTTTAAAATATTTATTTATGTAAATAATGGCTCTTTCCATGCCCATCTCCCACGTATTCATATAAGAAGCATTTATATAACCCCTGAGCAATTTGCAAATATTTCACTGTTGTGGAAAGCAAAGCCCATGCTTCCTGAATGGTGCTATTCTAGAAAATAACACTTGTTCGCTTTGAAAGGCAGGCAGCGTAGTTAATACTTGCTTCATTGAGTGGGAAAGATGACGAAAAGACATGAAGAGAAAAGAGACAAGAGAAAAAAATGAAAGAGAATGAAAAGCTGAGGCTAAGAGATCCCTCCAATAAGGAGCCAGGGCTTCAGAAATGTCAAGTTTTCAGGAAAGGCTTCTGAAAATTTCAAGCTAGGGGCTTAAAAAGGCCACCCACAACTTCTAATGGGCAGTCTTACACTTCATTGTTTTTGAAAACTTGTCAGCAATAGTCTAGTCAATTCCATCTTAAAACACTTTTCCACTCGACTTCCAGGACTCTCCAAGCTCCAGAATTTCCTCCCATCTCTGGGGCCCCTTCCTCTCTGTCTTCTCTGCTGGATCCTCCTCCTCTGCTCTCAGTGTCTATATTGAAGTGCCCCAGGCCACTGCCTTCAGTCTTCTCATTCTACACTCACCCCCTAGAAGATTTCACCTAGTCCAATGGCTTTAAATGCCACCCATAGCCTTGTACCTCCCAAACATATATCTCCAGCTCCATCCTCTCCCTTGAGCTGCAGACTTGTACATCCAATTATCCACTCACATATTTGCTTGGATGTTTGATGCTGGCTAAGATTTATGAGTGCTGTGTATGTGGCAATGTTCTAAGCATTCAGAATTCATTCTACAGTTATTTAATATTTATAGCCACCAGTTATGCAGTTGAATCATCTCTCTTATACCTAACATTGATTGCATCAGAAAGTCTTCACTACTCTGCTTTCAAATATATCCTGAATCTTGTTGTTTCTCCCTCTGCCACCACTACAATCCTAATCTAAGCTACTCTCATCTCCCAAATGGTGGCCCTTCTTCTACTCTTTGCCCCTATAACCCATTCTCCTCACAGTCGCAGAGTGATCTTTTTAAAAATAAAATTAGATCAAATTCATTTTCTGCTCATAATTCTCCAAGGACTTTGAATCACACTCAAGACAAACTGTAGACTCCTATCCATGGCCTTCGAGGCCCCACATGACCTGCTCCATTCGAACCCCAGGGACTTTCTATTTTTGGACATGCCAAGGACATCCACAGCTCAGGACTCTTCCCTTTCTGTTCTCTCAGCTCTCATGTGGCTCCCACATTTATTCCTTCTCTTTACCCAGGTCCCAGCTCAAACATCACCACCTCAAAGCTGTCCTCCGTGACTGCCCAGTCTAGCCTTTACCCCATCACTCTCTACTCTTGACCCAGCTTTAATTTTTGTCTCACAGCACTCGTTGATACCAATGACGATACACTTCTTTGTCTGTTCTGTGTCTGGCCCCCAGACTGTAAGTTCTGGGAAGGCAGGGACTTGGCTGGTATTCCCAGGACCTAGTACCTGGCATACATTGGGTTCTTAACATGTACTTGTTTAATGATAGTTCAACAGATGATGTTTCAAAACGTTTATTAGTGGCCAACTCCAACCACCTAAGCAAGGTCTATTCATCACCATTGCCTCCACCTCCTCCTCCATTCTCAGTTTCTCTTCCTCTATAGTGGGCCAGGACCGAAGGTGTGGGCATTTAGTTGACCACAGTGTTGGAATGTGGAGCTTTTATTGTAGATACTCCCTTACACTGTGGTGACACGTCAGCCATGCCATCACTGTCCTCATTTGCAAGCTTGCCCAACTAACATAAGCTGATCTGACCAGCTAGACCAGTTGTTTTCCAACCCAGGCTGAATACTGAATCACCTGAGGAGCTTTCAAATACTAATTTTCTGGGCATCATCCCGTATCAACTGAAAGTTGGGCTGGGGTCTGGGAATTGGTATTTTTAAGAGCTCCCTAGGGAGTCTCTGACAAAAACACACCCACCCTCTTTTTCTCCTTGGCATGTCGTTCTTCACCATTTTCTCATACATAGAAAAAATTCAAAACGCTGAGATTTTAGGAGGGTTAGGAAAAAGTATCAAGGCCAACATTCAACCTGTTTTTAGCATTGCTGGGTTCTTAGACTAGATTCTACTAACAGAGTCCTCTATACAGTCCACACATTCTATCCTTTTTCCATTGTAAAAAAAAATAATTTTAGGTCTATCAAAATTGATGTCATATGGAAGCAACCTAAGTGTCCATCAGCAGATGAATGGATAAAGAAGATGTGGTGTATATATATATATATATGATGGAATACTACTCAGCCATAAAAAAGAATGAGATGTTGTCACTCACAGCCACATGGATGGACTTGGAGGATATTATGCTAAGTGAAATAAGTCAGACAGAGAAAGACAAATACTATATGATATCATTTATGTGTGGAATATAAAAAATAAACTAGTGAATATAACAGAAAAGAAACAGACTCACAGATACAGAGAACAAACTAGTGGTTACCAGAGGGGAGAGGTAAGGGGGGGAGGGGCAAGATAGGAGTGGGGGTTAAGAGACACAAACTGTATAAAATAAATAAGCTACAAGGATATATTGTACAACACGGGGATACAGTCAATTTTTTTATTGAAGTATAGTTGATTTACAATGATTCAGGTGTACAGCAAAGTGATTCATATATATATTTTATATATATATATATATATTCTTTATCAGATTTCTTTTCCATTATAGGTTATTACAAGACAGTGAATATAATACCCTGTACTATACAGTAGGTTCTTGTTGTATAGTCAATATTTTATAATAACTATAAATGGAGTATAACCTTTAAAAATTGTGAATCACTATATTGTACACTTGAAACGTATATAATATTGTACATCAAATATACCTCAATAAAAAAATTGATGTCACTATTTGAAAATATATATATATGTAACATCTATATATAGAGAAATATATATATATAGAAATATATCTATAGATATAGATATGGATATAGATATAGAGCTGGGGATTTCAATAATAAAGTAAGAAAGACATGATCCCTGCCTATACAACTTTAGAATTGAGTGAAGATAGAACACATAAAGAAACAATTATAATAAAATTCAGGAAGTGCTATCTCATGAACATACAGGATAAGGTTACAGAAGACTATTTTTCATTAAATAAAGCCATCATCAAAGAACATGCCTTTCTTTCTCTTCCTTCCTTCCTGACTTTGTCTTTCTGGTCTTTTCTTCCCTCCCTTCCTCCCTTCCTTCTTTCCCTCCCTCCCTCCCTTCTCTCTCCTCCCTCCTCCCTCCTTGCCTCTCTTCCCTTCCTCCCTTCCTCCCTCGCTTCCTCCCTTCTTCCTTCCTTCTTTCCCTCCCTCCCTTTTTCCCTCCTCCCTCCCTTCCTTCCTCCCTCCCTTCCTTCCTCCCTTCTTTCCCTCACTCCCTTTTTTCCCTCCCTCCCTCCCTCCCTTCTTTCCCTCCCTTCTTTCCCTCCCTTCCTCCCTCCCTTCCTTCCTTCTTTCCTCCCTTCCTTCCTTCTTTCCCTCCATCCTTTCCTCCCTCCCTTCCTTCCTTCCTTCTCTCCCTCTATCCCTCCCTTCCTTCCTTCTTTCCCTCCCTCCTTCCCTCTCCCTGTTCCATTTTTCAGTCTAGAGGAGTAAGTGCATAACCATCTGATAAATTCAATACTCACTTGAGATTCTATTGTTTAAGATATTTGAAATCAAACAATTATTGATTTCAAATGTCTACCTATTTAATAGCTTCTTGCCTCGAATCAGAGCTACTAAATTTTGGTTTCAAAAAAAATACTCATCTATCTGCTTAAATCACAAGCAGTATGACAAACAGTATGCAGTTGAACACTGCAAATTATTGGTAACAAAATGAAATAGTGTAAACTTTTTGGACTTAATTATGATATTGGGGTTAATCTAATTCTAACACTAAAACAAGTATCAATAAAACTGCAAAATGTTATTAACTTGTATTCAGTAGCCTGTTGTGACACAAGCTACTGTCCTTATGGCATTAATATCCACCAAAAGCCAAAAAAAAAAATACAGGAAATTCACATACTTTTTTATATTCAGTAAGGAAATTGTTCTGTTTTCTTTTTTGTTGTAAGGGGGAAAATAAAGTCTCATTAAATGTTTTTTCCCAAGTCTGGCAAAAACCAGGAAAAACAATAACCTGTTGTTCAAAAGGGGTACATGAAGTGAGGGAGATGTGTATAAATGGTATATTGGTATATTAAGCATGTTCTAGAAAGAATGAGTCACCCCCATCTGGGTGGAAGCAAAAAGAGGAAAGAAGACTTAGGGCTACATGAAGGCCACATGAATCTAGTTTCAGTAAAAAGTACCCAGTAGAGGAACACATAGGAACAAGCTATGTTCATGTGGCCATTTTAGTGAAGAGTAAATTGGACTACAAAGATAAAAAGCCAAGTATAGCAGGTGAAAATCTTCAGCATCAAGGGGATTTTTTTCTCAGTGCTGTCAGACTTCAAAGCAACAGCAAGGAGAACTGGTGCATCCTTAAAGAAGATTGTGCAAAGATCCTCAGGCTCTGAGAGTGAGGAAGCAGGCAAGGTGAAGCCAGGTGAAAATCCACCAGTAACAATAAAAGTGGCTGAGGAAGATGTTAAGAGACATTTTTCTCCTTTCATTCTTGCTCTACATAGTATTTCATTACCAGAAATTCTTTTAATTTGCTTCATGTTTATACTCCTGTTTTAATGATGAATATACATTATAGATAATGTTGAGATAATATGATTTCAACTTCTAATTCTTCAATTATCACTCTAGAGAGAAAACACAGCTACTTATACACCTCAGATGCATTATGACATCCAGGGAAGTTTATACATAATTGAAGGCACAATGTCTCTGGACACAATAACCAGTTTCAGTTTGTAATTTGCCACACTCAGCTCTAGTTTAGACATAAATTTGCCACATTTTCACTTAATTCAGCTGGCCAGGTTTAGAGATTTTCTTCTATCTTTATCTTTTCTTAAGAGCACAAAAATTTCCCTTTTTTCACCCTGTCTGATTTTACTTCGAATAACTTATATTTACTATTTATCTTTTTTCAGAAAATAAAATTAATATTTATAATTAACCCCTGTGATAGAAATCACTATTTTACAAGACTTACTCCAGAAATGGCACAGCCATGTGGTGACTTGGGAGTAATTTGAAATTTACCATATCTGCACTAAGTAAAGAAATATCACACAAAAGCATCATTTCTGTTCTACAAATCTTAGGAACCTCTTACTTTTAATATTGCATCTGCCCTTGGTATGTTGAAAGAATTCTCTCTAACACATGCAGTGAATAGATTCTAGAATGGGATGACCACAATGTAAATGCATAAAGGGGCCGAGTATAAGTCAGTAAGTAGTGGGTGTCAGACCACAAGACTTGCCCATCTCGAGGGCCATCTGCCTCTCAGCTCCTGCTGATGGCTGTCATATTGGAATATCCAGTGTGAACTGACCTTCTGATTGTTTCAGGGAAGCCAAAGTTCTGGATTTTAGGTAAAGTATACACAGTTTGAACTGCTGGCTAAAGTTTTTAAATGTATCTAACAAGCAAAAGAGATCAGAGCTGGATTCTTCTTTTAGTATAAAATCTCTATAGTTTCCAAGTATTTCTACATATCAATTCAATCATCTTCTCACCAATTATGAGGTATAAATAGGAATGCTTACTCCATTTTAGAGAAGATAAAGCAGTGACTCAGAGCAGATTAGTGACTCATCTAAAATCACAGAGATACTAAGTGATGGTAGCAGGCCAGAAAGCCAGTCCTTTAAACCCCTACACCACAACCTTTATACTAAACTTCTCTGAAACAAAGAGAAGGGTCCACAGGTATCAACACAAGAATCAGGTATTGGCCACAGAGTGGAAAGCATGCAGGATGAGTGGAGACTGACTGGTGAGTGATAGGATGGCAGATAGAAGGAAGATACCTTCTCTTTCCTGAACGTATCCCCCAGATATGATGGGGAACTAGCCGCCAGTAATGAAATTACAGAAAGTGAGCAATTCTATTATCCCAGGGTCCAAAAAAGCTAGAGAAGGGGATAGTCAGATACACATCCTAGAGCTTAGAGAATCAGATTTAAGAATGTTTCGGAAAAAAGATAGGACAATGTGTCCAGACGCTCTTAAAACAAGTACAGCTAAACAGAGATGGGAGAGTTTGAGTTCCAAATTCTGATTTACCATCACAAATGACTGCAGTAAGAAAATGAAGAATCATCCAAAAAGTAAATGTTACAACATAAGAATCTCAGAGCTTTCAAACTGGAAAGTTTATCACAGAACAGTGGCAAGAAACTGTAGCAATTGTCAAAAAGTCTTAGTCACAGAACCCTCCTACACTGTTGGTGGGAATGTAAATTGGTACAGCCACTACGGAGAGGAAAATGGAGGTTCCTTAAGAAACTAAAAATAGAGCTACCATATGATCCTGTAGTTTCACTCCTGGACATATATGCAGAGAAAACCATAATTTGAAAAGATACATGCACCCCAACATTCATTGCAGCACTATTTACAATAGCCAAGACATGGAAGCAACCTAAATGTCCATTGACAGATGAATGGATAAAGAAGATGTGGTATGTATATATATATATACAATGGAATATTACTCAGCCATAAAAAAGAATGAAATAATGCCATTTGCAGCAACGTGGATGGACCAAGAGATTATCATACTAAATAAAGTCAGACAGAGAAAGACAAATATATGATATCACTTATATATGGAATCTAAAAAAAATGGTACAAATGAACTTATATACAAAACAGAAATAGACATACAGACATAGAAAACAAACTTATGGTTATGAAGGGGGAAAGGGGGGAAGGAATAAATTAGGAGTTTGGGATTAACATATACACATTACTATATATAAAAAGATAACCAACAAGGACCTACTGTATAGCACAGGGAAATAAACTCATTATTTTGTAATAACCTATAATGGAAAAGAATCTGAAAATCTACATCTATATATATAACTGAATCACTTTGCTGTATACCTGAAACTAACACAACACTGTAAATCAACTGTACTTCAATAAATTTTTTTTTTGTGTGGCCATGCTGTGTGGTTTGCAGGATCTTAGTTTCCCGACCAGGGATCGAACCTGGGCCCCCGGTAACCACTGGACCGCCAGGGAATTCCCTATACTTCAATCAATCAATCAGTCAATAGAAAAAAAGCAGGAAAAATAAAAATGGCTTCTCAGCAAAATTATGTGTGGGAAGAACAAGATGAGGATTTCTATCTGGGGCAAATAATTTAATATTAGTAGTCAACTAAGACAAAGCTGAACTATTTGAACTTTCCTTTACTTCTAATATCTCCATTCAAGGAGAATGGTCTTCAGGCAACATCCAAAAGATTCATCTTCCATGTGATAAAACGTATAAGTGCTTAATACATTGAAATGTTGAGTTGATGTCTGGTCTAAGATATGGGAGGGGTCAGTAAAAGATCACTGACCTTCTGCAGAGGAGTTAACATTTCTAGTTCCAGACAAATTATAGTCCTAACTACTAAAAGAGCTACAGATGTCATCACTAACACCGAGAAGGGGCTGGTTAGTCAGTTAACAAATATTTGATTGGTTGCTATATTCCTTGCTGAAAGAAATGAAAATACAAGGCGAGGAAGACAGACAGGGTTCATGCCCTCATAGAGCTTTCATCCTGGGCTAGCCAAATATATATATAAACAAATAAGATTATCTCTGGTAATTAGGAGGGGAAAAAAATAGGATAATGTGATAGAGAGATGACTGATTGGAGGGGGGTCATTTTACCTAGGATGGTTAGGGCAGGCCTTTGACAAAGTGACACTTAATTTGAGACTTGAATGAGGGGAAGGAGGCAATTTTGTGACTCCATAGGAGGGTTCCATACTGCAGAAGCAGCAAGTAGAAAAGTCCTAAGGCAGGAATGAGATTGGGGGATTTCAGGGACAGAAAGGCTACATGTTTGGAGACCAATGAGTGATGAGAGAATAGGAGGAGATGCAAAGAGGTAGGACTAGATATTTAAAGGCTATGATAAGAAATCTTATTCTTGTTACAATGAGAAGCTGTTGTACAGTTTTAAACAGGTGGTGACATGGTATGATTTACATTTTAGAAAGATCGTCATCTCACTGTGTGTAGAATAGACAATAAATGAACGAGAGTAGTCTAAAAAAAAACAGATAGGAAACTGTTTTAAAAGTTGTTATGGATTGATTGTGTCCCCCTGCAAAATTCATATATTGAAATCCTAATCCCCAATACATCAGAACAAGATCTTATTTGGAGATAAGGTCTTTACAGAGGTAATCAACTTAAAATGAGGCCAGTATGGTGAGCCCTAATCCAATATGACTGGGTATCCTCATGAAAAGGGGAAACTTGGAGACAGACATGCACACAAAGGGTGAAGATGAAGACAAAGATCAGAATTAGGCTTCTATAGGCCAAGGAATGCCAAAGATTGCCAGCAGAACACCAGAATCCAAGCGAGAGGCATTCTCTCTCACAGCCCTCAGAAGGAACCAACCATCCCAATACCTTGATCTTAGACTTCTAGCCTCCAGAACTGTAAGACAATAAACTTCTGTCAATAAACTTCTTGGCTTGTTGAAGCCACCCAATTTGTGGTACCTTGTTATGGCTGCCCTAGGAAGCTAATACAATAATCCACACCTGATATGATGGTGGTCTGGATTAGGATTATAGCATAAAGATGATGAGAGGCAGTTGGGTTCAAGCTATATTTTGAAAGAAGATCCTACAGAACTTACTGCTAGAGTAAAAGTGGGAGGAATTAAGGATGACTCCCAGGTTTGGTGTATTAGCAAACCAATGGATAATGATGCCTCTTACTGAGATGGGGAAAGTTTGTGAAGCATACAATTATTTGCTCAGTGGGAGAGATGAGGAATCAAGTTTTGTTCTGGCCACGTAAAGTAGAATGTTTATTACACATTCAAATGGACACTTCATCTAAGCATTTAAATATGTTTGAGGTTGGTGGGTTGGGAGAAAAATCTGGGCTGTGCTAGAGATATAAATTTGGAAGTTATGAATAAATATTTGATATTCATATTCGATATTCATATCAATATTTGATATTCATCTTTGTTCAAATATAAGGAAGCATTTGAAACTATGTGATTAGATGATTGTAGACAGATAAGGAAGCCAAGAATTAGGTCCTTATCTGATCATGGGCTGCTATAACAAACTACCATAGACTGGGTGGCTTAAACAACAGTTATTTCTCATACTTGTTGAGGCTCGAAGTCAAAGATTAGGGCACTAGCATGTTCAGGGTCTGGTGAAGATCCCCTTCCTCGATTACAGATGGTGGTCTTCTTGTTGTATCCTTACACGGCAGAGGGAGAGAGGGCTAGCTTTCTTTCTCTTCTTATAAGGACAACATGGGTTTCACCCTCATGACCTAATCACCTCCCAAGGGCCCCACCTCCTAATAGCACCTTATTAGGGGTTAGATTTTCAACATGTGGAAATTAGGGGGACACAACTGTGCAGTCCACAACACACCTGGAGAACTAAAACATTTAGTGGCCTAGAAGAGGAGAAGCTGCAAAAAAAGAAAGAGAAGGGTAGGTCAGTGACATAAGAATTTTTTTGTTATTTTAAAAGAAAAGTGAAGAAAGTATTTTAAGAAGGATGTAGTAATCAAATACTAGGGAGGGTTCCAGTGAGTTAGAAACTGAAAATCCACCATTGGATTTGGCAAGATGGAAGTCACTAAAGACTTTAGTAAGTGTCATTTCTGAAGTGGCCTTGATGACAACCCAACTGGAGTGACCTGAGGGGAATACAGGAAGTGTAAAAGTGAAGACAGTGACTGTAGGAAACTCTTTTAGGAGTTTTACTGTGAGTACTAGCCAAAATGGGGCAAGAGTTGAAGAGGGATGTGAAGTCAAGAGAAGGGGGTTTAAGTTGGTGACACTAAGGCATGTTTGCTGAAGGGAATGATCCAGCAAAAAAGGGAGAAATTGATGAAAAATAGAAATGATGATTTTAAAATAGTCTTTGACGGAATAAAGACACAGACCTACTAGAGAATGGACTTGAGGACACGGGGAGGGGGAAGGGTAAGCTGTGACAAAGTGAGAGAGTGGCATGGACATATATACACTACCAAACGTAAAATAGATAGCTAGTGGGAAGCAGCCGCATAGCACAGGGAGATCAGCTCGGTGCTTTGTGACCACCTAGAGGGGTGGGATAGGGAGGGTGGGAGGGAGGGAGACGCAAGAGGGAAGAGATATGGGAACATATGTATATGTATAACTGATTCACTTTGTTATAAAGCAGAAACTAACACACCATTGTAAAGCAATTACACCCCAATGAAGATGTTAAGAAATAAATAAATGCATCTAAAATAAAGTCTTTGGAAGATGAATGGAAATATGATTGTCCTTAAAAAGGAGCAAGGACACATCCTCCACCATAACTCAAGGGAAAGGAGGGGACGTGGCCAAAGATACAGGTAACTTGTTGGAATTAGGGGTGAGACAAGGCAAAACATATAATGATGTCTATTTTCTTCATAAAGAATGAGGTGAGACCAGTGGAGGGTGAAGGAGATTTGGGGAGAGAGGAGAAGATGTCAAATAGTTGAGGATGGAAAAGTGGCTTTAACTGTGAACATATACTGGATGGGTGCCATATTGTTAGATGCTCATTTGAGATTCATGATCATACATTCGACATGAGCTCAGTTAGCAGTCTGGTGTGTGATATTCTCCAGCGATGACCAGCTGTTCAGGTGCAGGTGCAGAGTACGTGGATAGTCGCAGGACAAGAAGAAACAAGTAAGTAACTGCAAAGATTAGAAGGGGAAGAACTCCCAGTTTCTGTGAGCCCCAAAAACTATGGGAATTGGCCTAACGTTTAGGCCAACTGCTGGCTACATCCTAGACCCAGACATTTTTCCACTGGAGCAGTGAGGATGCAGAGAATGCCTCCTTAGGGGGCAGGGCAGTGGGGAGCATGGAGTCAGGTCAGGGTCACCACAATTGCTCACTCACCGGTGATGCTGGAAAACAGCACCCCAGGGGAGGTATGGATCCAAAATGGAGAATTCCTATTTTAGTGGACATTAGTACTTGATGGGAATGGATCAAATCTCTCAAGTAGACAGAACGGAAAGAAAAAATTGCAAACGAATGGCATGGTTTATATGCACCTAGAAGATAAAGAAGTAACCATGAGAACATGACATGGGCTCAGTAATAAAACGTCAGATCAAACCTCTCACTTCTTTTCCTGACTGTATTAAAAGACTGTTAGATCAGTACAGGTGGGTAAGTCAATAGTTATTTTCTGTGGAGAATGAGAAAGGCAGCTGTCCAGAAATAGGTGAAAAGATTATTGAGTAATATTAAGGGTCCAATGGGTGCTGAAAGTCAGGCATGACACTAATCTGCATCCTTGGGTAATGTTCTCCTCAGTTTGGAAGAGCATGAATATAGGATTGAAAACGTGCTCTTCATATTGACTCTTAGTTGGAGGTCTGTGTGGTGTGTATGGCAGAAAGATCTAGGGGCAAAGAAGTTGAAGGTCCTGGTGAGAGGACTGAAGTGATGGTCCCAGTGCACTAGGTTACCTGGGGAAAGAAACGAGATGAGGAGGAGACAGATGGACTGAGAAAACAGGAGGAGATGCGCAGACAAGCAAACACAAGTCTTGTTGGAGTGAAGAGCTGGTGTGGTAGAAATCAAGACATGGGTGACCTGGCAGGGTTAAGGGTTGTGATCTTATAGTAAAAGGATAGTTTTTCATGCAGATTTCCTGGAGAGGAATCAGACACTTCTGATAACTACTAGTTGTGTGCCAGCCTAGGAAGTTCATCCTTAAGTCTCTTGGAGGTGGAAGAAGGCAAGGAAATTGCTTGTTAAATTACCCCTGAAACTCAACGTCTTTCTTCCTTAGAGCTGTGGAAGTTGAATTGTTACTATGGCATCTGGGACTTCATCTGATCAACGTAGTACCTCATGGTTTTAATTTTCCTTTGGGATTTTTAAATACCTCTCCATGCAGGAGCAAGACATGTCCTTTTTTTCCAGGAATATAATTAAAAGAGACAGGCTTGAAAAGAACTACAGATGGGTCACACTGGGCCTTGCCAAAGTATGGAATCAGGATATGAAGTAAATCCCATTAATTGCAGCAATTGATGGATCCTACAGAGAGTAAGGCTTACAATTAGAGGTTCTCAAAAGTTTTGAGGGCCACTGGAAAGATTGTAAAATAGAACCAAAGTTATTAGCACACATTCAAGCAAAGACTTGTTTGAATTTGGGCAATTTCTAACTTCTTATGGATAGGCCAGGCCCCACTTGACAGTTCTGTGAAGTCTAATGTTCCATGAAATTTTACCAGGGCCTTTGATAGAATATCCATTTCCTTAATTATAAACACATTTCTTCTCTATTGCAAGGTTTCTCCTTAACTTCACAGATCTGTCAGTGAAAGACAAAACTGGGATACCACATATGGAAATTTGACCAAAGTGGTGCATGAACTGGATGAATTAGTATATAAAAGGTGTTATTCCCTTAAAGAGCTGTTGGATTCATTTAGGTGATCGTCTTTTGATAAATGTACTCTTGCTAGTACAATCTTCTGCTTATCATGGAGTTATAAATCAGAACTGGAAAAGACATCTGGAGACATCTGGCCCCTTCCAAAGCAATAACATTGCAATGTATTTCCTGACATACTACACAGACTCTTCCAATCATTTAGGGTCGTTCTTACACATTAAAAGTTCTCAAGAGGAGGTTCTGGTTTGATTTTTTACATCATATTTCCCCAAAAAGAGCAATCAAATAGCTAGATATACACATTTCCATTTTATAATCACTTCTCATATTATATTCTAATTACTTGTTTAAATGTCTGTCTCCTCACTAGGTTAGCATTCCAAGAAAGGATACATATATTCATTTCTTTAACCCCCATATGGAGATGAATATATGTTCTGGGACTCTATTCTGTAGAAACAAGAGTACCAATAGGTGAGTAGCTTTGCATAAGATGTATTGCAGTGTTGTTAAAGTGATAGCAAACTGGAACTAACATGAATGTCCATCAACTGGGGAATAATAAAAAAAGTATGGTGAATCTCTATGATGGAATATCATTTAGCTTTGAAAAAGAATGAGCTAGAGCTACATCAACTGACTTGGAGGGGACGTCCATTATATGCTGCTACATGAGAAAAGCAACTTACAAACAAAAGTATAGTGTGTGATTTCAAGTTGTAAAAATAAATGACACCCTGTGAAAAATATATGTTTATAGCTGTGGAGGAACAATCACTAGGGGTGACCTTGAGGATGATGAGAAAGTAAAGGAGAGAGAGTATGGAAGGAGATAAAAATTGAGCTAGCAAAATGAAAAAATATTCATGCCGTAATGCTAAGCGAAAAGTCAGAATGCATGTGTTTTTGTTTTGTTTTGTTTTATTTATTTTTGGCTGCGTTGGGTCTTTGTTGCTGCACGCGGGCTTTCTCTAGTTGCAGTGAGTGGGGGCTACTCTCCATTGTAGTGCGTGGGCTTCTCACTGCGGTGGCTTCTCTTGTTGCGGAGCATGGGCTCTAGGCACACGGGCTTCAGTAGTTGTGGCTCGTGGGCTCAGTAGTTGTGGCTCGCGGGCTCTAGAGCCCAGGCTCAGTAGTGGCGCACGGACTTAGTTGCTCCACGGCATGTGGGATCTTCCCAGACCAGGGCTCGAACCCATGTCCCCTGCATTGGCAGGTGGATTCTTAACCACTGCGCCATCAGGGAAGTCCCTGAATGCATGTTTTTAGTAATAATATTTTAAAAAGAAAAATTTACCTTTATCGATGTCTTACTGACTGGTATCAGGCATGGTTCTTAAGGTTTTACATAGGCTATCTCACTTGATGCCTGCACCAACCCTGTGAGGTAGGGACGGTTATTTCCCTCATTTCACAGATGAGGAAACTTGGCCCAGAGAAGTTTATAAATTGACACAGTAAGTGGCAAAGCTGAGAAAAAAATAATAATAGACAAATAGGCAAAAAAACGAAATTGCATTTTTTTCTACAGATTAACCTGGTAAAATGAAAATAATCAATTTAATGAGGTGACAGAACTGTGAGTTATTTGTGTTAAATTTTTGCTATTATTTATTATTACTTTTAAATAAAGTAAAATTATTAAAAATAAAAAGAAGAAAATGGGCGGTATGGTGGTTTTGCAAACATGTCCTCAAATACTTTGCCACTCCTCTCGCTGAGAGAAGAGTTCTATGTTTCTTCCCTTTGAATCTGGGTGGGGCTGTGACAGCTCTGACCAACTCCATAGTGTAAGTAATGTTGTGTGTCTCTGGAGGTTGGATCAAAAAAGGCTTCCTCCTGGCTCCCTTTTTGGGACTCCCACTTTAGGGGATGCTAGCTACCAAGCTGTGAGTCTCACTTGGAGAGAAACAAATGCCCCTGCCAACAGGCAGCATCCACTGCCAGACTTCAGGTGGTGCCAGCCCCTAGAACCATAGTTCCTTCCAGCAGAGTTCCCAGACATTGCTGAGCAGAGACAAACCATAAGCTATTTCCTGTCTAGATGTCTAATCTCCAGAATCTTCCATGGGCAAAAAAAATGGTTGTTATTTGTTGTTGTTGTTGTTATTTTGTTATTGTTTGGTTAGGGGTCTTATTTATTTATTTATTTTTGCTCCTAAATTACACAACAACAGTCGAAATAGATGAGGACCTTCTACAGTGATGTTTGTCAACTTGGGGTAGGTTTCCCCTTGGTCTTATTTTTCTGCTCCCTTTAGGTATTTTGCGATGATTAACTTTATGTGCCAAGTGGCTGGACCATGGTGCCCCAATATTTTTTTTTTTTTTAAACTTTGGGTTTATTTATTTGTTTACTTATTTATTTATGGCTGTGTTGGGTCTTCGTCTCTGTGCGAGGGCTTTCTCTAGTTGCGGCAAGTGGGGGCCACTCTTCATCGCGGTGCGCGGGCCTCTCACTATCGCGGCCTCTCTTGTTGCGGAGCACAGGCTCCAGATGCGCAGGCTCAGTAATTGTGGCTCACGGGCCTAGTTGCTCCGCGGCATGTGGGATCCTCCCAGACCAGGGCTCGAACCCGTGTCCCCTGCATTGGCAGGCAGATTCTCAACCACTGCGCCACCAGGGAAGCCCTGTGCCCCAATATTTGGCCAAACATTTTTCTGGATGTTTCTGTGAAGGTGTTTTTGTGGAAGAGATTAGCTTTCAAAATGGTGGACTATTAGTAAAGCAGGTTACCCTCCATAATGTGGGTGGGCCTTACCCAATCAGTTGGAGACTTTCATAGAGCAAAGACTGATCTCCCCAGAGCAAGAAGGAGTTCTGCCAGCATGCTGCCTTTGGACTTGAACTGCAGCTCTTCCCTGAGTCTCCAGCCTGCCTGCCAACCCATCAGACTTTAGACTCACCAAGCTTCCAGGAATGTTTGCCAATTCCCGGAAAACTCTTTCTCTCTCTCTCATTGGTCTGTTTCTCTGGACAGCCCTGACTAACACACATATTATACTTTTCACTCTACTTCCCAAACTCCTCACCAATTCCTCCAGCATGCTAACTTCACTGTAGTATCCAAGCAAATCTGCTCTGTTTAACTTCATATGCATTTGATGTATTTAAGAGGGCTAGAAAAGAGACTAAAGCTGGCTAGAGAGTCAATCTTCTAAACTTCTTCCTCTTCCTCCCTCCTTAGGACATAAATCATAAGCAATATACATCTGTTGCCAATAAGTGAGCAGCACTTATATAGGATGATAACACCAAGGGTAGAAAAATCTAAGCAGATAAGGACCCGGGAAGGAGATCAACTGTGGATTTTGCACTGAATTACAGAATGGCATATGCCATTAAGAATACCCAAGTGACAGAATGATCAGGCAAAGCAAAAGAAAAGGTGCAGCTTACCCCTCGAAGCAGTGGGCGACTGTCAGAACCCACTTCTTGGCAATGAGGACACAGCCACAAATGTGACCACTGGGTTCACTCTGCAGGGAACACTGCCAGGGCCACCTTCCTGGGCGACTCGTCCGACCCCCGAGGATCCTCTTGTTCATTCGGGCAGCAGGGCGGCGCCCACAGTCTACCAAGGAGCAGGAGACAGCATGTGACTCACTACCAAACCCAGCTAGATGCTTGCACCTTTGCTGTCACGTACAAGTGATCATTTTTTCCCTTGAGCCAATCCAGTTAAATTAAGTTCATATCCCATTGTTACACCACTAATTCTCTCACCTTGTTTAGTACATAGAAGAGAAATCTTACTTCTGCTGTGACAGGACTGCCTAGATTTGGAAACATAAAATGGCATACTATTCAGTTACATATTTATTGTTCACTTCAAACACTTTACCGGTGAAAAGCAAGAATAGCTTATACTTAAGTCAGGAATTCTCAAGGCAGGGCTGTGGTCAGATATCACCTTGGAGGTGGAGGTATATAAAGGATGTACTTTTTTAAAGTGTATTTAATATCATTATTATACAATTTCACATTTGTGGGAAGAGAAACTACTGTTAGCAAAGTTTCCCACATCATCTTGGCTGGTGGCACCACCCATAATACTGACTCAATGATTTTCAAAGTAGGGAGAGGAAAAGGAAAGGCATTAGTCTGCTTCTCAGAATGTATGGTGAGGAGGGAGCATGTCAGACTTTTATGCTTATGGAGAGGACATGTATGTCCAAAAGAAGCTGAGAAATAGCTTGAGAGAAATAAAATATTACTTCAAAAAGTCAGAGAACAGAGAAAGGAATTGAATATTTAGACTAGAAAAGAATCTTGAGACTTTTTTTATTATCTTTTTTTTTAAGCTGAAGTATAGTTGATTTACAATATTGTGTTAGTTTCAGGTATACACCATAGTGATTCAGTTTTTTTCTGATTATATTCCATTATAGGTTATTATAAGACATTGAATATAATTCCCCATACTATACAGTAAATCTTTGTTGCTTATCTATTTTATGTATACTAGTTTGTATCTGTTAATCCCATACTCCTAATTTGTCCCTCTCCCTTCCCTTTCCCCTTTGGCAACCATATATTTGTTTTCTATGTTGCTGAGACTTTCAATGTTAAACTGTGTATCTATGATTAGCTGACAGGAAGAAGGGGATTAAATTCATCCCATGTAACTCTAGATGGCAGGGGAGAACTTATAGAAAAAGTGCATTCAGGAAAGGAAGAACTTTCTAAAAATCAGAGTTTAGCTTTGAAGGCAAGAACATGGTTTAAGCATCTATCAATGTGGCTGCACAAGAGAATTCAGCTTAGGGTACACTAAGTTTTAACCACAAAGTTCTCTTCCAAGCATTTATTCACAATGCAAATTTAAAAGAAAAAAAAACATGTTGGGACTGTCAAAAATACTATGACATGCTTAGAATCCTAGGTATGTCAGAAAAAAGAAAAACAACCCTAACTATGTCATTTCCACCTTCCTTTTTGAAGATCTACTGTCTTTTCATTTCTTGCTAAATCTGCATGGGGATATGTGTATACAATAAATTACATAATACAGAAAAAGCACATTTGCGTTTTGCCTTCTCGCAACCTGAAGTCGCATCTCCTCCTCACTCTCTATTTCGTTATCCTTAGTTTCTTTGTAACACTTCCAAATATCTGAAATTCATTTTGTTTATTACTAGCTTATCGTCTCTCTGTCTACCTCTGCAATGTACGTTTCCTGAGACCAGGGTCCTTGACCCCCTCATCCACTCCTACATCCCCACAGAGCTTAACAATGAACTTGGCATAGAAGAGATACAAATAATTAGTTGTTGTTAGATCTTAAAGTCATATCTTTTAGGAATAGGAAAAGACCAAAGACTATGTATCTCAACTCTTTATTTTAAAGGAAATTGCAGTTTATAGGATCACACATCTAGTTGGCAAGCCAGGACTAGAACAGGTCCACCAACTCCCAACTTAGAATGAGTTTATCTATCTTTCTATCTATCTATCTATCTATCTATCTATCTATCTATCTATCTATCTATCTATCTATCTGACCTGAAAGGGATTTTCTGGCAGTCCCAGTTTGGGGAAACAAATCACTGTTGAAAGACTCAGGTCATTGGAGGAAGTGCTTCAGTTGACAACTATTCAGAAATTTGGTTGCAAGTTTGGTCTATGGGGAAAATGTCAAGACATTCTAAAGAGAAATGGCCCACCTTTAGTTTTATTCTTTAGAGTTCTTATGTACTGATTTCTCTAACATTTATTAAAAGCTTTGGAGTCAGATAAACTTGGTTTGAGTTCAGAGACTATCACTTATCATCTGTGAGCTGTGAGTTTTGAGCAAGTTATTTAAATACTCTATAGCTATGTCCCTATAATGTAACAAGCACTAAATGAGTGTTAATTCCCCCAATTTACCTTTCTCCTGCACCCCTACCCAAGATGAGGGAGGCAATGTTGCCATGATTTTTTAGGGGAAATTTTTCAGAAGTGTATTTTCAAGGTTACTGGATTATAATTTTATTTTGTGTCTGTTTTTTCCTCAGGCTCTCCCAGTTTTATCAGTTGCCATTATTTCTTCTGTTAACTAGTCCCATGTAACATCTGTAGAAAGTGTAGATATTAAGAATTTATTTTTAATAGGATGTGAAAAAACTCCAAGATGAGAACCCAAGTTCCTCCTCCTTAACCGTGATAGTTTCTGCAATCATCATTCAAGAAAAATGTAATGAGCCAAGAGAAAAAGATCTATGTCTACAAAGAAGAAAAAAAGCCAAATGATGTTGAAATATAAAGGCCCATAGCTATTCTATGGAAGCTCTTTTTTGATGTGACAAATGTGGATTATCTTAAAATTAGAAACAGAAGAAGGGTCCTGATGAGAGATGTTTGCTCCATAATCCACTCTACACAGCTCCAGTGGTGGGTGTCTTACCCTTTTACCAGCAGTTCATGCAAAGTGGTCCCATTAAGGCTTTCCCAGTCGGAGTGCAATGTCAGCCACTGCTGGTCTTGCTCCTGTTCCTGTATCAGTTTGGTCACAGATGGTTCTCTGACAGAAGGGCAAACACCAGATAAATATTCAAAGCACAATGATCTTTGACCAGGCAATATCATTATTTAGCACTTACTCTCTTATAAAAAAGAAGCATTAAGTTATCAGCCAATATTTCAACAGGGGGATGAGTATTCGAAGAAGTTTGGCATGGAACGTGATGAGCAAGAGGGGAAGCTACTAAAAGTATCCTGAAGCGATAAAGATCCACACCGTTACAGCTATTTTAGTCATCCTCTCTGCTGACATGTATTTGAACTTTGTGAGGTGTTGGAATTCTAACATATACGATGTAAAAGTTCCAAGACCTGAAAAACAAGAGCAACTTTAGGCAGGGATCAAAAGTAAAATTTATCTGCCTGGAGTATTTTTTCCTTCACTTTTCTTGCCCAAGGTATTCCTGCAATAAAGCAATACCTTAAAATAAATAATAAGTAAAGAGAATGAATGGCCATTTAGTGTCTGTTCAGACAGTATAAAATTGTAAGTGGAATTTTTTCAACATACTGCAGAATCTTTATGCACTAAAAATAAGGAAGGTCTCTAGAAAGTAGAGACAGGAGTTAGACGACATCATTTTGCTGTTTACCTATATTCTCACTCAAACTCCACCAGTACTTTCCTGTCAATGTCTCATTCAATCATCAAATAAATATGCTTGTACCCAAGATGTACCCAAGATTTAAAACCTTAGGTTTCAAAAGTGTTTGGGTTTTTATGTAAAATATCCTATTCCTCATGAAATAATTGGTTCACTTAGGCAATCCATATTTGAAGAAAATCTTTTGGCTTTTTATCACCTGATGCTATTAAGGGTAGGAGAGGTAGAGGAATTCATTTTAGATAGGAGGAACGAGGGCTCCTTCTGAATCTGGAAGTAGGAGAGAAGGAAGCAGGTACTTAGTTGGATTTGGAGATGGGGAGAGAATTCAAGAGAATTCATCAGGAGAATTCAAATCAGACAGTCTTTTCTTTTCAAGTAGGAGGGAGGCTCCTCGAATGAAGGTGTATGGGGGGGTGGCAGGGGTGCATAATGGTGAGGAAAGTGACGTGTATATGAAATTGTTCCCTGGTGGAAGTATTTGGAGAAACACATCAAAGATAACTTAAAAAGAATGGCAAGCAGTGCTGAGGATTCAAATGAACCTGGAAATCTTGAAGTTGTAGTAGCATCAAGTCTGTGAGCTTAGTGACTTTCTTTTTTGGATAATAGAATGCCAATTTTTTGTAAAAAGGGGGGGCACAGGAAGGGAAGAAAAGTTAGATTCAGCGGCATTGAAAGAAAAATTATCACTTCCCCTGGTTACCGATTATTTTAAAACTACTGTCATTACAGAATAGAAAATAAAAGAAACAAAATCCTCCCCAAATCCAGTTATTTTAAAAAGAATAAAACCCTCTAAAGAGAAGACTTGAGGATAGAATAAGAACCAAAGATTAAAAACAAAACAGAGTCCTTAATCATGGACGAATTCTAATCATTTGATTTAAAAACAAATGGCATAAACCCTGCCCATGCTTTAAGAAGCATCGCACAAGCTTTAATTTATTTAGAAACTTGAATGAACTGTTTTATATTTGAAGATGTCACAAAACCTACTGCAAAATGAGAATCCTTTCCTTCACCAAAAGGAGGCTCTGGCTTTTCAGTAATCCCAGAAGTGCTGTACGCAGAGGCACAGTGGGATGGAAAATACAAAAATCAGAGGCCACACACACCATTCATGGTGTTTCTCTTGATAGCTGCATCCTGAGAATTCCTTTCTACAATAGAACAATCTGTGGCCTCCTAAATCCAGGCATTTTACCCGCAAAAAGCCAAAGGAAGATCGGCTTCAGATTTGTTATTTAATGAAATCATTCTTTAGGCAGATATTCACAGGGCAACAGGGACTTGCATGGGGACAAGTCAGCACAGGATTTGCACTGACGCTAAATAGGAAAATCATTGCAAAGGACGCTTTAGTCTTTCAACTCGCGAGGTCCCTTCAGTCACCTCAAGGGATATTTTTGCATTTCATTCATTAACCTCCAACAAGAAAGGCAATTTAGCCTGAATCTCTCAGTTACACCAAGTGGAAAATCTAAGAAATTCATCATCAACAAGAAGGCAGTATCATTACAAAAGTTAGTTTCCCATGAAATTCTTAAACCCCAGCATGCTTCTCATGCACAAAAATAAATCTTGCAGCCCTAGAAATGTCATCTTATGGCCCATTAAAAAAATATCAGTGAATCCATATGTCGGCTTCTGCCATTATACAGAATCTGAGCATCTGTGTGATTTCAACTTTTACTTTTTCTTTAAATTTTTAAAATCATGAAAGTAATACTTATACATGGAAAAAACCCAAACATTATACAATGAAAAAATATCCTTCCCATCCAAGATGTATAAAAACCATCACTGTAAATAGCATTTGAGTATTCTTGCCAAGCTTTTTCTGTAGTCCTTGTACATACACCCCTCTTTTTTCAGTCTATACACATTGTTCTGCGTGGTGTTGATGATGTTTTCATTTAATGATTTATCTTGGAAGTCTTTGCATAATAATAGCTATAGATAATAATAATGATATTATTATTATTAACTAATAACTATTTCCTGTAGGGCAAGCACTAAAAGATTAGTAACTTGTTTTATATTATTTAATCCTCTCAACAACTTTGTGAAGTATGCTTTATTATTATTCCCCATTTTGGAGATGAAAAAATTGAGGCAAAGCGAGAATAAGTAATTTTCCCAAGGTCACACAGCTCTGGTATTGAGTCTCTTTGGTCTGACATCAGAGTACCACTTCTAACACTATGAACACTACGCAGCCCTCCTCTATTAAGGGCACACACCATGTTCTTTCCATAGCTGCAAAGTGTTCCATTATATGGATGTACATTTACTTTACCAATCCACTATTGAGGCCGTTTCCAATTTCTGGCTATAACAAAAAAAGCAGCAGTTAATACTCTTAACCATTCACCTTTGCTTACATGCACACATGTGACTTGAGAATAAGTTCCTAGAAATAAAATTATTGAATCAAAATGTAAATTTTTTATTAACTTCCCCTTCAAAGAGTAATGTCAATTTACAAACTTATCAAGAGTAGGTTTGTCTATACTTTTAAATTTGTATAACTACGTACATAATGTAAGTCATGCTATTAAAACATATCTGGAACTTAACTGCTCAAATTCTGTTTAACAGTTGGTGATGCATTTGACTTATCTTTTTCCATATTATATCAAGAGACAAATCCTGTTGGGTAGAGAGCAAAAGAGCAAAAAAGCATCTTGCTAGTGATGAAGCATCAAAGTCACTGTATCCTAAGGGAGTCTGAGCAGGGAATGCAGTCAGACCCAAATGCTTCTAGAGCAGCTATGAAATCATATACAGAGAAGGAAATTTAAGCAACAATCTACTCCAGTGTCCTCTTTTGACAGTGTGAGAAAACTAAGACATAGACCCATCCCAAACATTTGAGGGGCCCAGAGCGAGAGTATAAATGGAGGCCCATATGTCTACATATTTAGATATTATAAATCAAGTTAACAAGCTGTTAAAGAAAACATATTCTATCTTCCCATCTTGATCAACATATCTTTTAGGTTCAAATATAGAATTCTTGGACTCCTTGGAACAGTGGTTTTCAAACTTTAGCATTCATTAGAATCAACTGGAGGACCAGTTACAACAAAGATTGTTGGCCCCATACCCAGATTTCCAGGTTTGATAAGTCTGAGATGGGGCCCCCAATTTGCCTATCTAACAAGATGCCAGGTGATACAGATGCTGTGGTCTGGGACCACACTTTGAAAACAGTTCACCGGGCTCCAGGTGGGCATACCTCTGGTGGGCAGACTCTTTGCCCCATGAGGTGAGGCACAGCTAAGGAGAAAGACCAGAGTGGTCCCTCTAAATCAGGGTTTCTCACCTTTGGCACTACTGACATTTTATGCCAGATAATTATTAGCTATGCGGGGCTGTCCTGGGCACTGCAGGATGTTCAGTATCACCCCTGGCTTCCACACACAAAATACTAGTATCACCACACCACTCCTGGACTGACAATCAAAAAGGTCTACAGGGGCTTCCCTGGTGGCGCAGTGGTTAAGAATCTGCCTGCCAATGCAGGGGACACGGGTTCGAGCCCTGGTCTGGGAAGATCCCACATGCCGCGGAGCAACTAGGCCCGTGAGCCACAACTACTGAGCCTGCGCGTCTGGAGCCTGTGCTCCGCAACGGGAGAGGCCGCAGCAGTGAGAGGCCCGCGCACCGCGATGAAGAATGGCCCCCGCTCGCCGCAACTGGAGAAAGCCCTTGCACAGAAACGAAGACCCAACACAGCCAAAAATAAATAAATAATTTTTAAAAAAAAAAGGTCTACAGACATTTCCTAAAGTCCCCTCGGGGCAAAGTCACCGCTGGTTGAGTTCTGGGGTCCAGGGCAAGGTCCCTCTGCTCTGGGTCTAAAAGCAGTACTGCACAAAGAAGCAAGAGAATTTCGCTCAAATCTCCTTCTTGAAATGTGTGACCATAAGACACATATAAAAAATGTATAATTCCCCCATACCCACTGACATGAGAAAATAGAACATATCTAGAATTCTGAAACATCCTGATATTTTGAAAGGAAGTCTATATTTTAAGGCTTACGTGAACAATCAGATCTCTAGACAACTTGGCTTATTCTTATCCCACTTTCAGGTCACTTGGTGTTGAGTAACGAGGCATTTCATGCTTGTATTATAATTACGTAGGGGCTGCTTACCTAAAAAATGAAAGGCAGCACAAATCCCACAAAGCAAAGGGCTTCTTTACTTTTGTCAGCAAGACAGTAGTGCAGGACTTACCTAGACATGCCACACATTCCAGTGGAAGGACCAGGTCTATTCTATGGCATCTATTCCTCGGGAAAGTCATGAGTCTTCAACCTCAGTACTGATGGTTAGTCTTGAAATACAAATGTCTTGTGTAGTGGATACATTATTTGCAGTTCTAAATATCCTCCTCAGAACTTGGAACCTTTCTGTTAAACATTTCGTATCTGATTTCAAAAATCTTATCTTAAACCCTGTCATGTTATTGTCTCTGTTTGGTTCCTATAGTTTAGACATGTTAATATTAAAAGCTAGTTAAATTATTTTGCCAGGTAGAAGGAAGACCTAGAAATATTAACAGAAAGGCATCATAGGTTGCAAATAAACACAAGTGAACATGACCATAGAATCGTTTGTCTGGTTAGATAGCTCAGCTTACACTTTATACAGCAAAACTCCCATCAACAGAAATGTTTCAAAGAAGAGCATAAAGTCTGAGTTTATTTTTCCAGTAAAATAAGTATTTAAAAATATTTTTTATTGTAATCTTAACTGAAAATATATAATTTTATTCATTTATCTACCTCAAAGGTAGAGTATAATAACTGTATTAGGCCATGATTTACAGGTACAAGTGACAAAAACCATCTCAAAGAAAAGAGAAGTTATAGATTATAAAATTAAATTATAGACTATTCATATTTCATAAAAAAATCAATGACATAATCCATTTCTAACATACAATAAATTGAAAACTGTAGCTATTAAATATATATTCTCATTCTCATATAAATTAGAAAATGAAACTAATAAAGCACTATTTAAAATAAACATTTCATTAAAGATATAAAAAAATTAATCAATCATAAAGTTAAAATGTCATTTGATCATTTACAAGATTTCAATCTTATACTGTAAAACAAACTCAATAAATGGTGTTAGGTTGTAAGTATATTTTTGAGCAATAAGTATATACCTTTTGCAGAATCTACAGTAGTCGGCAAGTATTTCCTTCTGGCTATTTTATCTTCAAAAAAAGATCCCATTTCTTTTTTGATAACTTGGAGGAAAACTTTGGGGACATCTTTTTTTTAATTTTTAAGAGACAGAGACAACATTGTCTTGAAAGAAACTTATTTAGTTGTTTAGAAAATGTTTCCTGCTTGTCTTTACCTTCTTTTAGTTCATCAGTGTAAAACTAAAGATTACCAGTTTCAATTACAATATGCCATTTTTTATTCCACTAGTTCAGAAAGTCTTGGAACCAAAGTAGAATTTATTTTTCTAACAGAAGCTTTGCTTCATCAATTGCTCTTTTCTTCCTCATCTTGATATTATAGGCATAGAGAAAGTGCACCTTTATTCAATTCAAACTTTTAAGGCAGAATATGACTCTCTGGGTACATTACGAAATAAAATAATTCAAACTTCAGGGCTTTAAAAAATATTCAGTTAATAGTATTACACCACCATCAACAACAAAAATCAGCATTTTAGTACCTAAAATAGTGCCCGAATATCTGACTAGCAAAAAGTAGAAATGTAATCAATCACTAAAGGGATGTGGATGGTCTTCAGGATGGCTGGTGCCTGGGGACCAAGCACCCTCACGACTCTCCATCTCTCATCTCCACTTCCTTCAGTCGGAGGGAGGAGGACGAGGTGGGAGGGTGGTTTTAGTGACCTCCAAGTGACTTTTCCACGAAGCCAGGGGACAGGCTGCCTGCAGCTCTAAACTCAAATCCTTCATCTTTGTGACCAAAAAGGAAAGACGTCTTCTCTCCCCAGTACACTTAAAACAAATCTTATTGAAAAACTTTAAGTATCACAAAACCAGTCACTGTAGCCCAGGAGTGAGGTCCTTTGATTAGTCCAGCTTGGGTGAGGTATTACCTACCCCTCTACCAATCACTGAGGCCAAGAAAAGTGGGTCATGTACAAAGATGGCAGCCCCCTTTTGGATCCCAAGGATAGAATGGGAAGTGAAGCAAGTCCCCAAAATGAAGGGATGTAGGTCCCAAAGGAAAAGGAGGGAGGCTGGGGCTTCCCTGGTGGCGCAGTGGTTGAGAATCTGCCTGCCAATGCAGGGGACACGGGTTCGAGCCCTGGTCTGGGAAGATCCCACATGCTGCGGAGCAACTAGGCCTGTGAGCCACAACTACTGAGCCTGCGCGTCTGGGGCCTGTGCTCCGCAATAAGAGAGGCCACGACAGTGAGAGGCCCGCGCACCGCAATGAAGAGTGCCCCTGCTTGCCGCAACTAGAGAAAGCCCTAGCACAGAAACGAAGACCCAACATAGCAATCAATCAATCAATAAATAAATCTAAAACATTTAAAAAAAAAAAAAGGAGGGAGGCAGAGAAGCAACACAATAAATGTCCGCTACAAGTGACTTTACTTGAAATTTTTTAGTTCAAAAGATTATTATGCCTCAGAGTCAAGATCTACATGTTCTTTTGTTAGCTTTTGGAAGATGTAGGAAGAGTACAAGATTGGGTAGATATTAGACTTATGTTCATGAATGACACAATGGGTTAATCAGTGAGTGTTCAGTGAACTCAGTTTACTCATTGCCAAAGGAATATCACCCTGGCAGAATTTAAACAAATGACACAGTCAGATGGACAAGGGTTAAAACTGATGATTAATAAGGTTAATAAGCTGGAATGGAAATGGAGACAACACACTGGTGTTATATCAGATGGAGTCCCTCCCTAAAGAAGTTTTAGTGAGAGGAACAAATTACAAACATGTGAAAAAATAATTTCTGATACCAATAAGTGCTTGGAGGAGGCAGAGTAAGCAAATAGAGAGTACCTTGGTGAGTGTGAAAGCTGCTCTAACTAGGGTTGTCAAGGAAGACCTTTGTAAATAGTTGATATACAAGCTTAGAGACATGAATGATGAGATGGAAGTGATCCTGTTAAGGTCTAGAGATCAGCCTTCCAAACAAAAGGAACTGTGAAGCCAAAGCTCCCGAGATGGGAATGAGTTTACAGCACTGGAATATCAGTAATAAGGTCAATGTGTCTAACATTTAGCGGACAAGTGGAGAGTGCTAGGAGATGGTGTCAGAGAGTGAGGCGGGGCCAGATTATGCTTTATAGACCAGAGTAAGAAATTGGACTTTGATTCCAAACTGTAAAAATAAAGTGAAAAGACCAGTGGAGTTGGCATTTAGATGATATCATTACTATCAGTCCTGTCTTGGGGGTAAAAAGCAAGCCAAATTGCAGTAGGTTTCAAAGAAAACATGAAGAAGTTAAGTCATCACCAGGAGTCTCTGGTGTAGTTCCAAACGGGGGATGCTGCCATATAAGGACTTCTAACAGAAATAACACAGGTCTTTCTGGTTAATTTCTGATGGATTCTCAAGTTGTAAATCATGTTCTTACTTACCTAGGACCCATTCATATTCCTGCCAATGGCAATGCACTATGATGACTAGAGAATCTGATGCCCCCAAAGACTTTACAGAGATTGATTCTTCCTCATTCCAGGACCATCTTGCTCACAATTAGTCCTGATATTTTTGGTGGAAAGGTGTGTTTTGACAATTCTGGAGAACTCATGGAAACCATCTTTGATTTTATAAATCCTGATTTGAATCTATTTTTTAATTGTGAACATTTTTATCACAAAATGGAATGTAAGAGAGTAAAAAAAATGTGCTTAATCCAGGATCTAGCATAGTTTTATTCCAGTTAATAACGGTGAATTTCCCTACACCACTGAGAAGTTTCCATTTACTTTCATAAATTATTCATTAACCCAACTGACACAGTTTGAGATTCAGTTTGCTAACAAATGATCCGAATTCTTGGCAGAGCTTGCTGGTGGTGATCATGTGGAAATGCTCTTAGGACAACTGGTAGACTCACCTTGCTCTTGCTTATGAAAAGCCTCATGCCTAGTGGTCTCATGAAAGACCTTAAAAAATATTTCCTCTTCGTTTAGGATGTAGCACTTTTTCAGGAAAATTATTCTTCTTCCTTACCTCAGAACAGCATGTTCCAGAGAATTCTACACTCACACATTGGACTTTATGATTTTCTTCTCATCCAGGCACTCATTTAACTAGCAGCTTCTTGGGAATGTGTTAAGAAGTTAATTTCCCATGCCCAAACCACATGTCTGCCAGAGAAGCTACGAAGCTGCATGTGAAAGAAAATAACACTTCGTGGATTTGCTTCAGCTGACATCTACTTAGAATACGACAAGCATGTACTTATTACTATATGACTTTTCAAAAAGTGAAAAACACTTAGATCATGGTCCTGCAGGATGAATTTCCACCACCACCACCTCCTCACTGCTATCCACTTAAAAATCCTACAACAATAAGATCACAAGGTGATACTAAGATCTGCCACAAAACACCTATATAAAGCAATACTAAATGGGGTTTACGTTTAAGAAGCTGGTTGGCCACATCAGTCATGGCATTTTTACTGAAGAACTGGGTGCCAGAGGGGATCTACTCCTAGTACCCAAGAGATCTCTTGCACTTGCTTGGACTTACATCCTAGCTCTGTATTTTTCTGCGACTTAGCAAAGTTCCTTGGCCTCTCTAATCCTCAGTTTCCTCGTACATAAAGTAGAAATAACAATACTACTTGTCTTATAGGATTACAATGTGGATAAACTGAGATAATACTTATCAAGTACTCAGAACAGCCTGGCACATAATTAAGGTTGGCCATTATTATTCTGTGTAACCTATTCTGGGAAATAAATGAAGAATCAAAAAATATATACAGGGGCTTCCCTGGTGGCGCAGTAGTTGAGAATCTGCCTGCCAATTCAGAGGACACGGGCTCGAGCCCTGGTCTGGGAGGATCCCACATGCCGCGGAGCAACTGGGCCCGTGAGCCACAATTACTGAGCCTGCGCGTCTGGAGCCTGTGCTCCGCAACAAGAGAGGCCGCGATGGTGAGAGGCCCGTGCACCGCGATGAAGAGTGGCCCCCGCTTGCCACAATTAGAGAAAGCCCTCACACAGAAATGAAGACCCAACACAGCCATAAATAAATTAATAAAAAAAAAAATCTATATATATATATATATACAAATGATATACAGCATTGTAGAATTAAGAGGGATATCGTGTAGTACTGATTTTTTAAGTACCACAGGAAATTCAGGGGCAAAAGAGGTCAAGGAGATGAGAAAGTCTTCACAGAAGTCATGAGGCTTGAGTGAGGCGCTGAAGAATCTGGATAGGGAGTGTAAAAACAATGCATCTATGGACAAAGAGGCAGACGCAGGAAGGAATGTGTCTACAGAGCACAGATAAAAGACCAGACAGTACAGAAAGAGAGGAGGAGCATGTACAAGGATATGAAGCTGAAGAAAGACGAGCTAGTTTACGGTGGGCCTGCCAGTTGGGAAACTTATTTGGTTAAAAAAAAAAATGTCAAATGAAAAAAGACCTTTGACAGAAAATGATTTATTTCTGCCTTAGTCCATTCAGGCCTCTATAACAAATTACCATAGACTGGGTGGCTTATTAACAACAGGGATTTATTTCCCATAGTTCCAGAGGCTGGAAGTCCAAGGTCAAGGTAATAGCAGATTTGGTGTCTGGTGAAGGCCCATTTCCTCAGTCACAGACAGCCATCTTCTTGCTATGTCATCACATGATGAAAGGGGAGAGGAAACTCTGTGCGGTCTCTTGTATAAGTTACTAATCCCATTCTTGAGGGCTCCATTCTCATGTCCCAATCACCTCTTAAAGTCCCCGCTGCTTAATGCCTTCACACTGGGGGTTAGGATTTCACATGTGAATTTGGGGGGGGACATGAACACTCAGTCTACAGCAATCAAACATGATGTTTGTATTACAGCAGGTAGGGCTCTATTAGAAATTCAGTCATGGGATAGTGAGAGCTTTTAGGGAAACGGAGGGACCAAAGATCTCCTAACCCTATTTCCTTCACCAGTCACTGCTCATCCTTCTTTGCTTCTCTTTTTGTCAAAATTTCCCCAAATAGTTCTACACTTACTGTCTTTTCTCTCTTCCTACTATCACTTAGGCGTTTGCCCCCTCACTCTATTGAAACTGCTCACGTCAATGACATGCATGTTGCTGAAACCAACAGTCATTTTCAGTCCTCATTTTACTTCTCAGCAGCATTTGATAGAATTGACCCTCACTTCTTCCTTTATATGCTTTCTTCAATTGTCTTTCAGGATACCACATACTCCTACTGCACTAGTTGTTCTTTTTCATCTCCTTTGGCTTGCTGCTTCTCTTCTCTGATCCCCTTAATGTTAGGGCTCAGTCCTTGATCTTCTTATCTTCTCTCTATATATTCCCTCTCTTGGTCACCCAGATCAAAAAATGAACAATATCATTTTTGAATACACTGAATGCAGACCATCAAAAATATGAACAAGAACAAGTGTTGGTGAGGAGATGGAGAAACTGGAACTCTCATGCATTGCTGGTAGTGTATAAAGTGGTGTGGCCTCTTTGGAAAACAGTTTGGTAGTCATTCAAAAAGTTAAACATAGAGTTACGACTTGACCCAGTAATTCTAATCTTAAGTATACACCCAAGAGAAATGAAAACATATGTTCACACAAAAACTTGTACATGAATATTCATAGCAGCATTATTCATAAGAGCTAAAAAGTGGAAACAACCAAAATGGCCATCAAATGATGAATGGATAATCAAAATATGGCTCTATCTACACAATAGAATATTATTCAGCCATAAACAGGAATGGCGTACTGATACATAGTACAACATGGATGAACCTTAAAAGCATTTTACTAAGGGAAAGAAGTCAGACAAAAAATATTTTGCATGATTCTACACGTGAAACGTGCACAGTAGGCAAATCTATAGATACAGAAAGTAAATTAGTATTTTTTAGGGGCTGAAGGGAAGGAGAAATGGAGAGTGACTGCTAATGAGCATGGGGTTTCTTTTTTGAGTGATGAAAATGTTCTGGAATTAGACAGTGATGATGATTACAACTATTTTGTGACGATACTAAAAACAACTGAATTGTACACTTTTAAACAGTGAATTTTATGGTATCTGAATTATATCTTAATTTTTAAAAAAACAACTACAAGGTTTTGAACTTCCTTTCCATGGTTTACATATACAGGACCAGCAACCTGGGCTAGACTGACTACTACAGAGGACTGAATCTGTCTCCGAGCATCATGGAAGTCAATCAATAAGGAAACCATCCTGGATTAAATAGTTCTTACATGACAAATGAAATGTGAAGTTAGAAAATTTGTCCTGGGAGTACATGTTTGGAAAAATTACAATGTAAATCCTTATATCAGGGACTATTAGGTAATATAATAGATACTGTCTTTGTGGTTTTGCCCAAGACACAGAAACATTCTTTGGAAGGATGTTTCTTCTGTTGACAAACTCTAAAAGATTAGGGCATAAAATAAAATTGGAACTAACTCTACAAAGGAATTTTTGCCAAAATAGTACAGCCTATTTCCAGATGATCTAACTTTTATAGAGATAAGCTTATGAGGCCAAGAGACGCAGAGAATCACATTCCCTTAGACCAACTTCCTCAAATACCAGATGTCTCAACTGAGCATTTGGCAAGTATTAGAGGGCAGTCTAAATTCTGATTTGTACTGTTGATTAAATAAATGTCCATATGTTTCTGATACTGGACACGCAGGTAGCAAAGTCAATATACTGTCATGAGAATTTAGGGGCTTGATTTATACCCTTGTCTAATCAAATAGTCATCATACTTCCAGCTGGGGTGAACTCTAGAGATACCTGCAGATGGGGGTAAAATGTTTTCAGATTCAGAAGAGAACTCTGAATCCTCTCATTTGGACAAGCACTTAGTTGAGAGCCTAGCATTTCTGCTGTTAGACATGGAAAGCATGATTTAGGTCTGAAAAACTCTAAGTGCAGGTGTTTTTAATCAACTGCTTCTATCATGAAAGCATCTCCGTAGAATCCCTGCAAAACACGTAATTTGGTGTAGATCTGCATTTTAAACAAACTAGCTCCAAAATATACCCCCTGAAGTAGCTGAGTGATCTATTTGGAGTTAAGGTATGTTCGTTTTGGATACAATACTACAGTGCTTTTCTCTTAAATGTTTACTGAATGAACGAATGAATGAATGATTTAAAGAATTTATATTAGAGTATCAAGATAATATGTCTTCCCCGCCACGTGGGGAAGCTCTTTGATGATGTTATTCACCTGTGCATCCTCCACACGGCGCCTACTCCCGTACAAGCCCCACAAGCTGATGCTCAAAAAACAAGGAGGAAGATACTGAATAGAACTAGTTGGGGTTGTTTTTTCAACTTCAAGTTTTGGATGCAGAGTATGTTTGACAGTATCAAGGCAGGCCCATGGAGTGGACACTCCACCCCAGAAGCTAAAAGAGGACAACTCATCCCTCTCCCCTCCCTCTGGCAGCTGGCGTGTAGGTCAATGTCTAGTCATGGCCAAAGAGACCCTCCTATTAGGGACTTTGAATGTGGAAGAAATGACTCAAAGGTGCAGGGTTACTTAAGAGTTAATTTGAAGCACCAGCGGCAGAACTGTGAGTCGGCAGCACAGCAACTGGTCTCCAGGGACAGTGGTGACAGCAGCTTCCTAAGCATCCCATTGCCACAGCAGGAATTTGGCCTCGTCTTGCCCATTTTCTGTGTTCCTGCCCCAGCCTGGTTCTCCAGATTTCTGTCAATTCATGAGCCACCCACATAAACAGAAGAGTAAACTTGCAGGCAATCCAAAACTACAAAAACACTAAGGTTACCTTTTGTACTCATTTACTTCGAAGGTGAATCACTTCTTACCCATTAACTTAGTCAAATAACAGTTATGGTTTTCCAACCATACTGCTCTCTCAAATTTTCCTAGCCCTCCTATGAAATAAAGTTATCTTTAAAAAATCTAAACGTCTATTCTAGATTTTAAATATCTAAGATATTGCAATGACATTTTCCCACTATGTTAAGGAAATGGAGCAAAGAGATTTTTTAAAAAACCCAATATGCACACAGTAGCCAAAGGCAGAGACCACTGAAATGGAGGAATTCATCAATGGATGAATAGATTTAAAAATATGGTGTATCCACACAATGGAATATTATTCAGCCATAAGCAGAAATAAAGTACTGATACATGGATGCACGAAAACATTATGCTTAGTGAACTAAGTCAGATAATGGTGATGGTTGCACAACATTATGAATATACTAAATGCCACTGAATTGTACACTTTAAAATGGTTAAAATGGTGAGTTTTATGTCATGCATTTTACCACAATAAAAAATTTAAGTCCAAAATTTAAAAAATTAGAAGAAATCTAAAGTAGAATATTTTAAACATGATTCATTCCATTTGCAACAGAACAAGGTGGCTTGTCAAAAGAATTTTCTGGTTATAAAACCTTTGTAGTTCCGACGCTCCCTCAGAACTCTCAGTGGAGTTATCTGTCATTACATAATCAAGTTTTCTTATTAAGAAATAACCTTGTTGGGAATGTAAATTGATACAGCCACTATGGAGAACAGTATGGAGGTTCCTTAAAAAACTAAAAATAGAACTACCATATGACCCAGCAATCCCACTACTGGGCATATACCCTGAGAAAACAATAATTCAAAAAGAGTCATGTACCACAATGTTCATTGCAGCTCTATTTACAATAGCCAGGACATGGAAGCAACCTAAGTGTCCATCGACAGATGAATGGATAAAGAAGATGTGGCACATATATACAATGGAATATTATTCAGCCATAAAAAGAAACGAAATTGAGTTATTTGTAGTGAGGTGGATGGACCTAGAGACTGTCATACAGAGTGAAGTAAGTCAGAAAGAGAAAAACAAATACCGTATACTAACATATATATATGGAATCTTAAAAAAAAAAAGTGGTTCTGATGAACCTAGGGGCAGGACAGGAATAAAGACACAGACGTAGAGAATGGACTTGAGGAGGGGGACATGGGGAGGGGGAAGGGTAAGCTAGGACAAAGTGAGAGAGTTGCATGGACACATATACACTACCAAATGTAAAATAGATAGCTAGTGGGAAGCAGCCGCATAGCACAGGGAGATCAGCTCGGTGCTTTGTGACCACCTAGAGGGGTGGGATAGGGAGAGTGGGAGGGAGATGCAAGAGGGAGGAGATATGGGGATATAGTATACATATAGCTGATTCACTTCGTTATACAGCAGAAACTAACACACCATTGTAAAGCAATTATAGTCCAATAAAGATGTTAAAAAATATATAATAAATAAAAAAAGAGTGAGATGCAAAAAAAAAAAAAAAAAGAAAGAAAGAACCTTGTATCTGGTGAGAGGAAAGCAAAGCTCCTTCAAAAAGCTTTTACTCTATCTCTGATCACAGTCATATCCCCTTTCATTTAAACACAATAAGGAAGTGGCGAAAATAAAGTACAATTTAATCGATCTTGGCAAATATAATTTTTCCACTGTGGCAAAGTTTAAAACTCTCTTATTATATCATTAGTTACTCAATTTTCCAAAGATGTGGGACTTTACATGGGAAAAATGGACTGAAGAGGCTGGTATTTACGTAATTCTTCGAACTGGGATAACAAAAATGTGCTGCCAGTTGCTTTCCCATAATTGGATGGCTCATTATTGTAAAATTATTTCAGGTTTGCTCAGTGGAATCCTGGGAAGTGACATTTACTCAACTTTTTATTCTAGAATTTTATAAATCCTTTATCTTTTATTTCCATCATTTCTATATTTCCCCCAAATCTCACATCCATCACTGGTAAAAGAAAAAAAAAATATGTGTGTGTTTATATGTATAAACACACACACACACACTCACATATATATTCTAAGACCTTTCAATTATTGTTTTCCAACCCCGATAGAACTAGAAAAGAAAACCCTGCACCAACGATCCAACTTTAAAAGTATTGATTTCAGTGTGTTTGTATCAAAGCCAGAGTGAGTGGCTTTTCATTCTAAGAAGCAAAAATGGTGAACTCTTTCCTAATTTACATTTCCTACATTACACAGGGTAAATTGAAATACCAGCAACTTCGAGTTCTATTTCTCAACTTATTAAAAAGATTTGTGTTGCTTAAAAAGGAATTTTCAATAACCTCTTGGGGGGGGGGCGGGAATCGCAAGATTTTCCCATCCAGTTTCCTCAGAGGAAACCATCTTAATGCTTTTATAAGTAATAAAAGCATTTCATTTCAGAAGTCCTTAAAATACAATGACTTCATTTACTTTTAGAGGCTTTATCAAAGTAGGTTTTCAGAAACCTGCACTCTTGAGAGCAGGTGCCTGTAATCAAATACAGTCCTCTCACCTGATCCATTTCCCGTGCTTTGGAGGGCTAGGTTTGAGAGCACGAACTCACTCTGCATTCATAAGGAAGATATTATTGCCAAGTTCCGTGAAGCCCTCTGAGAAATTCATCAGGCCTACAAACTACTGACCTTACCCTAAACCCATCTGCTTGCAGGCCAGCTGACTCAACGTCTCCTGCCAGCCATCCGCACACACGTGGTGTTCCACGGCAGATCTGTGAGCGGTCAGGAATGACGAGGAGTTCACATTTGCAGAGAGGGTCACTGAGGGGAAAAAAAGGGGGGGGAACCCTAATTTAAAACATTTCTTCTCATGACACCAAATGATAACATGCTTTTGCTTTACTTGCAGACATTCATTTTTATTTCTTTTAGCTAAGAACCATTTGGTGAGTTCTTACCCTGTGCCAATCACTGATTGCCGGGGGTGGGGGGATGGAAAAATGAATTAGACGTGTTCTCTGCCCTCCAAGAACTAGAGGCTCTGGTGAAAGAGACAGGCAGTTCTTAACTTTTCATTATGAGTTACAAGACGGCCACAGGCAGATCTCATTCCCATGAGTTTACCCAAGGACTTGCATAATTAGAAGGAGCTAGTTGTAACTTCATTCAAATCGTTTCCTTTCAAGAAAGCCTGTGAGAATGCAAGTGTGTGAGAGGGATGTTAATTTCAGATTAATTTGGCATATGCACTAATTCCTCTTTTATCAAAGAGCATCCTCTGTACTTCATACACCATAGATTGTTTGTGGAAACACTGCACAATTAATGACAATATACATCATAACCGTGATTTGGCCAGATGATGCAAAGGACTGAAATAAGAGCCAAGGGAATGGAAAGAGGGATGAGTGTGGGATGACAGAATGAATCAAACTCAAGATTATAAACTGCAACACTGGGATACTGGTGAGAGATGCCTTTAAGTCCTGTCCATGTAAGGGAGTAGACAGAAGTCTCATCTGGATCTGGCGCGAGAGTGCAGGGAAGATGGAAGAGCCACCTCAGTATCCTTTTCCAGGAGGTGTCAATGATACAAGAATGACTGACTATTGATCATTTATTATGGGTGATAATAAAGAGTTTTTTAAAAATTATATTCAAATGAAAAGTTATATCGTCAAAACAATTTGAACCCTAATATTTTCACATATAAGATAGACATTTCAAATAAAGAAGTAACTTGTGGGGAAGTGTTCTGTGAGTTGGAAATATCACGTACAAATCACCACTGGCAGCTTTTATAATAGTAAAGCAGAATAGATGAGCTTAGTTAGTAAGATCTGTGAAGCCAGTTAGGATTCGTTTAGCTTAAAGGGCTGCCAGGCATCAGAGCACAGAGCAGATGGCAGAAACAAGCGGCTCACCACAGTCCCATTCGTCGGAACTGTCTACGCAGTCAGCTTCGCCGTCACACCACCGGTCACGTGACACACACTCGTGGTTTGCACATTCTAGCTCATCATCTTGGCAAAACGCTGGCAAGGGAACAAGAAGGGAGGAGACAAACATTTTAGGAATGAATGGGATTATCGCTAACGGGTACATCATGGTGTGCCAGCAGGAGCATCTAAGGAAGACAAGAGGTGGTCACACCAAGGGCTCCAAACAGGTGTCAAGACCGAAGAGCAGAACTGTTAAAATCTCAGTTCTGAGAGGTCCATCCATACAAACAGCAAGCATTTAAACAGAACTACTGTCTCCAAGTGACGAGATTCTCTAGTTCTAGCTACAGGACTGAAGAAGTGGTACCCAGAGCAGCAGAAGTACCAAAGATTAGAACATAGGGCTAAAAGCTGAAGTGGCGGGAGCAGAGCACTGGCCATGAGCGGACTGAAGTCACCCTAGGATGAAAACCAGCTCTGTCCACATTTATGGGTAATTTTATTTTTTTTAATCTCTAGTATTAACTGACTCTCAGAGTCACACACTAATTCTCTCTTGGGTTTTTAAAAACTATGGCAAAACTCCTTGATTGCCTACCTAGCATCTATTACTTTTCTTCCTCCCTTTTTAAAAATGTATTTAATTTTTATTGGGGTATAGTTGCTTTACAATATTGTGTTAGTTTCTGCTGTACAACGGAGTGAATCAGCTATATGTATACATATATCCCCTTCCTCTCGGACCTCCCTCCCACGCCCACCCCTATCCAGGTCACCACAGAGCACCAAGCTGATCTCCCTGTGCTCTACAGCGGGTTCCCGATAGCTATTTATTTTACACATGGTAGTGTATCTATGTCAATCTCAACCTCCCAAGTCATCCCACCCCCCTTCCCCACCCCCCGCATCCTCCTTTTTTATGGCAACATGAATTTATTCAGGCCCGCACACTAGCCCCTGCTCCATGGCAGGATCCTGATTCTTTTAAGCAAGACATGGCATCTTTCTGACTACAATTTTTTTTCTCTGAGTACAGTTATTAGTCCAGGAGTAAAGATGGGATCCGAGATCAGGGTCTTGGCCTATGGTTTTGTAGGTTGTGCTTTCCAAGGTAGTTCCTGCCCAAACCCTGCTGTCCAGGCCACGTGTCCTAGCCTGAAGGAAACAGCATCTTTTTCTAATTGGTTCTCCCTAAAGATGCTTCTTTTTGCAATTCAGCTGTTTAGGTGGTGTTTTTTGGAATCCACACAAAGATAGCTGACTGCTAGCTGGGACCCAGCTCAAAGTTGGCCAATCTGAGTGAAGCCCTAAGTGATGTTCCAGAGATGAGGGTGAGGTTCTCTCTCCTTCCTAGTGGCTATGACCTGGGAAGCACGGCACCCCAGGTGCTCTTGGCAGCCATCTCTGGACCCTGGTAGGAGCCAGCCAGAGGTCAAGCAAACGCAAAGAATCCCAGAAGAGGTGCTAAACTCCTGCATCTGGCCCTACACTTGATTTTTTTTTTTAATTTTTATTTATTTATTCATTTATTTATTTATGGCTATGTTGGGTCTTCGTTTCTGTGCGAGGGCCCTCTCCAGCTGCGGCAAGTGGGGGCCACTCTTCATCGCGGTGCGCGGGCCTCTCACTATCGCAGCCTCTCTTGTTGCGGAGCACAGGCTCCAGACGCGCAGGCTCAGTAGTTGTGGCTCACGGGCCCAGTTGCTCCGCGGCATGTGGGATCTTCCCAGACCAGGGCTCAAACCCGTGTCCCCTGCATTGGCAGGCAGATTCTCAACCACTGCGCCATCAGGAAAGCCCCTACACTTGATTTTTTATATGATAATATAAGGCATATGCAATACATAGCATAAAAAAAGAATAAAATGTCTTCATTGTTTAAGTCTGTTTGAGTTGGGCTTTCTGTTACTAGTAGGTACTGCATCTTAGGAGATTTTTTTTCTGATTCTAAAACTACCATTCATTCAGACTATGTAGAAAAGATAGAAAAGCACAAAAACTTAATAATTCCACCATTCAGGGATTACAATCGTAAACTTTTTATTATGCCTTTCTGATCTTTTTCTATATGTGGTTATATGTACTTTCAAAACTCAGCACAATAGTACACATAATTCTTTATGCTTTGTTTTATTCATCTAATGATATGTAATGGACCCACGAGAAATTATCCTTCTAATTTGATTTTTAATGTTTGCATATTATTTCATTTTATGGTTGTATTTTATGTTCCCCCTATTTTTGGATATTTGGGGTGGTTTAATTTTTTCCATGTTATAAATCATGCTAGACTAATATCCTTATGCATATATTTTACACATGTTTGATTGTATTCTTGGCATATATTTTTACAAGTGGAGTTTTAATCAAAAGGTCTGAAAATACAAAAAGCTTTTGATACATATTTCCAAATTTCTCACTTACATTCAAAATGAGAGGTAATTAGTGTTTAAAATAAAACGTCACATTCACAAATTCACAACAAGCACTTACAGCAATTTTTTTCATCCATGTTATCAGGGCAGTCTGGGAACCCATCACAGATGACTGTGTGCTTCAAACATTGTTTGTTAGATGGACATTCCCAAAGATCTCTCTCTTTACATCCTGGAGACAGAAGGAAAGGTTATTTGCAATAGATGTGAAGGTGAAAATAACAATGGCTTTGATCAAGCAATGTAAAAAAATTACAATATAAAGGTATGATTTCTTTTTTCTTAACGAGTTCTGACTCCTGTATACCGTGGAAAATGTAATTTTGAAAGCAGAAATGCTTGGTAATCTTCAAACTGCATTATAAATAGTACAGCTCTCCCAGGAGAAGATCAAAAGTGATATATGGGAAATCGGAAAAAAAAAAAAAAAGAAAAAGCAACTGTACTTTAACGTTCATCTTTAGCTGTTCCTTTTGCTTTCTAAGCCAATTTGCAACACATAAGACTCATCTATAAAATGATGAGTTAACGCTTTTAAGCAAATATGCCAAAACCTAGCGATCTAAATGCATATTATCTTAAAATGTAATTTCAATCAACAAATGGCGAGGCCATCTGTGTGTTTAGCAAAAGAGGCTCCTCCTATATGCCAAATATCTGCAAAACTAGCTCAAGAGCCATTACTTCAGTAACGTAGCCAGAAATCTCAGGTTAGAAACTTTATCAGTTAACATAAGAAAAGAACATAATTTGCCTAAGGCCAGACTATAAGCTTGAACTGTAATTTGCCTATAAAATAACAAGCTCTTACAATGAACTTAATAAATGTCATTTGATTCACAGGCAGCGCATTTATACGTCCGCTAAAACATGCCAAGGGTCTGATGTGTTCTTGTCACTCCAGTTGGATCCATGACCCTCACCAGGCTGTGAGGGGGGAGAAGGAAGAGACCACATGTATTCATCTTTGAGCATCCTGAATTCCCCTGCCTGCAAACCCAGCTAGCCCTCAGCAGGACCTCGATACACGTGAATTTTAAATGGAACTTCATTTCATGTAAGGAACGAAAAGTCTCTCATTCCCAGGAAAAGGTGATTTAAAGGTGAATGAAATAAGCCAAGCAGTGATGAAATAAGGAGTTTCTTTAGAGATGCCATTTCTCATCTGATCTGGTACAAATCGTTCAGAGAAATGTCATAGATGATTGAATCAGGTTTCTTGGAGTCCCTTATGAGAAAATAATCTGCATTACAAAAAATTCTCATTGAAAAGTTTATCAAAGTAAGTCCCCAGAAGAGAAATTTTTACTATGGGATAAAATTAGATTTAAAGTGTTTCACCATTCAAAAATATAGGACAGCAGTAGAGTATGTGACTGCAAAACTGTAGGAAATAAATAGCGAGAGTCCTTCACTAGCTGACCATCTAGAATGGTTTTAGGTCCAGGGACATCCATTCTAGGAACTCATGGGAATATAATCTGGAGTTTTCAGCTAACCAAGAATACAGACATCATCTGGAATGTTCTGGCAAGGACACTCATCACAAACCACATCACTTGCTAGTAGATGATGAGAGAAAACAGCATGAGTCTTTCTGACTGTTCACAAGGTACCATTCCTAAGAGTACAGAGAAGAACGTGGACACTTGGAATGAAATGATAAAAGATCACAAAAGTCGATCTACTGGGACATAAGACCTGTATGCTCACAGACGGTAATAATAAGAGATAACATTTATTATCCACTATAAATCCACCTTCTAGATATTAGTTTTAATTCTTACAATAATACCACAATGTCAGAATTACAATCACCATTTTCTAAGTGAAGAAACTGAGATTTAGAGAAAATAAATAGATTGCTCCAAATCCAGCCTTATAGAGAAAGATCCAGTAGGGAAGCAGGTGCAAGCCTTTAGTTGCTGTCCTCAGTATGCATTAGGGGTAAGAGCAAGGGAAACAAAGCTTAGAGTCAGACATCTGGATTTGAACCTTAGCTCCAATCTCATTAGCTGTGTGACCTTGGATAAGTTACTTAATTTCTCTGAACCTCAGTTTCCATATCTCTAAAATAGTAATAATAACACCTGCTACAAAGGGTTGCTATAAAGACAAAATGAGTACTCTATAGGCAGTAATTTCCCTTCTGTATCTTCTCTTTTCTAATAAAAGTTTGCACGGCCTAATGCCTTCTTTGTGGAGTTATGATGAACATAAATGAAGTAGGATGAAAAGGTCAAGACATGAGTCACATGGAAGATACCATTATGATTTTGTGAAAAAATCATTCTCTCTTTAAAGTGACATTTTTGGTGTAATTATGCTTTAAATGTATGCTTTAAAAGGAAAAGGGTATGACCCCATTAAAAATTAAAACTAGGTATGGATAGGATGGGATATTTAATGCAGCTGTAGGTTATGAAACCAAATAATTGTTGATGTCAGAATAACTGCCACCTCCCCCCGTACAGACATAATGGGTACGCCCACTCACAGAGGCCACAGTGTATTGCTGAAGTGACCAACTCATCCCAGTTTGCCTGGGACTTCGCAGGTTTGAGCACTAAACGCCCCTGCTTCCAAGAAACCCCCCTCAGTACTGGGCAAAGCGGAATGGTTCGTCAACCCTAAGTGCGCTAAGCATTCTGAGGGGTTCTTCACTTTCTCTCTCAGTTTCACAAAATCTCTGCGAAGCAGGCTTCCCTGCCAGAGGCAGATCCCACCTGAACTGGGGCACCTTTTTTCTCTATCAAAACAGTTGTCATTATAGGTGAAGAAGGCAAAGCACCTTAAAGCAGATGCTTCTTGAACTCTGAGAAGCTTTCAGTGATGCCAGTACAGAGTAAGTGGGTCCACTCATCAGGGCTGCTAACCTGAGCTACATCGAATAAAGTGCTGTCAGGGTAGGGATGCTCGTCTTCGGCCAGCAGCTGCCCCAGTGGCTGTGGATGTGACCTCAGAGCAAATCAAGGGAGCTGAGCAGTGACTTCAGGCCCGGCAGGTGTGACGGCCCCTCCAGAGCCTGTGACCCTGGGCCGTGGAGCCCAGATCTCAAAGAACAGCCGCAGCACCTGTGGTAGCAGCCGGAACAAAGGAGCTGCCTCCCTCCCCGAACCCCGGGCCTAACCGGCAAGGGCAGCAACACCAGCACAAGTCACAGAGCTCCCATCTTTGACCAGAAAGCCCCAGTGGACCTCCCAATTCCTTAGTCACACCCCTTTTCCGGGTGCCATCTTCATGTCATCCTCTTCAAGACGTGCTGTCTCAGTACCCTGTGAAGAGGCAGGATGAAGACTTTGAAAGGGCTTTAAATTGCGGGGTGGGAGCCACCCTCAGTGACCGTAATCCTGGAGATGGGGACATCCACCACCAAAACAAGCACTATCTCAAGGACGAGGCTCCACCCGGATGCCCATGTTCACTATGTAAATCAGGGACTCTGCCCAGCCTGTGCTTTGGACGTGACATGCCAGCCTGCCCTCCTCTGCCACAAAGAAGACCTTGGTCTGTCAGAGATAATACCAAGCTAGACAGGACTCCTTCCCTCAAGGGAGATCCCTGAGGTGACCTGTGAGGGGACTTGCCTCCTGGATTTCCTAGCACTGTGGCATGTGGGCTCTTGGTTATTGCCCTCTGAGGACCGAGTAAGGCATGTTACAAGCATTCCAAGCTGTGCGGGATAAAGTGCGCTTCTCTAAGTGTTACAGGTGAGAAAATTGAGGCCCAGAGAAGTTAAGTGACTGTCCAAAAGTCACACAGCCTCTAAGTGCTGAGTCTGGATTTAAATCCAAGTCTAGGTCTACAGACAGCACTCTACCATTCCAGGCTGCCTGCCCAAAACACCAAATGAGATAGCGAAGAGTTAACCAAGTAGCAAAATATCTAAAGGGAAGGAGAATGTCTCTTCCTTAGCATGAAGAATTAAATGTGATCAGAGATCAATCCTAAGACTCCTTCTGAAAGTACATTTGTGGGTATGTGACATGAGATGAACACAATGACCCTCACTCTGTCTTCTAGTCACAGAGCAGGAAATCAGTCTCTTCCACAAGCAAAGGGACAAAGAGACATGAAGGCATGGAGACTGGCTCTCTGGAGTATTTGGAAAAAAAAACACACAGTAAAGTCCTTCTCTGTGAGAAATACACAAATACTATTAAGGAGTCCAAACAGTTAGGGAAAAAAAGTCTTCAGGAAAACTTTTTAAATCAAGCTGTAAAACCTATAAATATCAGAGCCAGAGGCTTTAAACACAGCCTAAAGGCATTTTGACTCCAAGAAGAGGTTCAGGTTATAAAGAAAGATTTTATTGCATTTTATCTATCACCCAAGAGGAGATCGAAGATAGATGATGAAATGGTTTTTAATTATTTGAAGATAAACAGAAAGGTCCTTAACGACACTCGCATTTGTATTGTTGTCTATCTTTCTCTGTATGTTGTATACCCTTTAATGTAGAAGAGTGATCAATTAGTAATTGTGATGTTATATTCATGTAATGAAGTGTTTTATTTCTCCAGTAGATATTAAAAAACTGTTTGAGCTATATTCTCACTTAACTGACCCATTGAGAAGACTCGCTGCTCCCATCACAGCCCAGGTACCACCTTGTTCCTGCTGGTATAGCTCACCCAATTGTGGACAGAGGCCTAGCAAAAGCTAACTTCAGTCTCACAAACTCAGATCTATAGCATGAAGGCAAAGCTCAGAAATATAATCTCATTGTTATTTTCTTTAGCTCGCCTTTCCTTTATGCCCTTCTTGTTCATTTCTCTGCCCAGATTTGCACCTTTTTCTCCATTGCTTAGATATCAATGCTTGGTAAATGTTAGATTGAAAATAAGCTTCTTTCATCCAGTTGCTAGATCTACAGCCAGCTTCATCTACATAGTAAATGTTCAATTAATGACAAACTATCACTTTAAGACAAGGAAGTACTTCTGTACTGACGCAGTACTGACTCTGTAAATCACTCCTACCTTTTAGACTTCTCTCCCATGAAGCAATTCTGGAATGATATGTTCATATTTACATAATTCTTCCAAACACTTGCTGAAAGCATTTCTAATAATGACAATACTTCCGACTGTTGTTTACATTAACAATTATACAATCAGTACAACTTCAACAACAAAAATTTACCACAAGAGCAGGAGACACTTCAGAACAACATTACTCCCGGCCCAGCAGGATGGCTCTCGCAAAGAAGGGAAGCAAGAAGAAGAAGGGCTGGTCCGCCATCAATGAGGTGGTGACCAGAGAAAACACTGTCAACATTCACAAGTGCATCCATGCAGTGGGTTTCAAGCGCGCCCCTAGGGCACTCAAAGAAATCCGGATATTTGCCATGAAGGAGATGAGAATTCCAGATGTATGCATTGGCACCAGGCTCAACAAATCTGTCTGGGCCAACGGAATAAGGAATGTCCCATACCATATCCACGTGCGGTTGCCCAGAAAACATAATGAAGATGAAGATTCACCAAACAAGCTCTATACGCTGGTTACCTACCTACCTCTCGCCACTTTCAAAAATCTGCAGACAGTTAATGTGGATGAGAACCAACTGCTGATTGTCCAATAAGGTTACAGAACCGCCAAAAAAACAAACAAACAAACAAACACTACTTACTGCAAATGTTTAACGCATGTATTTTAAAAGTGTATTTACAAATGGTGTGCTTTGACCTCCATGTTTTCCTGCTGCAGAAGTGTCAGAGAAACAGCGTAAATTTCCAACACATCAATTATTTTATAATTAAATTAAATAAGTACTGTTTTGAGGGGAAAACCCAATAATGTTGTTAAAATTCTGGAGGAGCTGCAGATGTGTGAAAGTGAATAGTTAATAGTCACATTATTCAGTAAAGCCCAAGCATTTAAGTGCATTCCACTCCACAATGGACAGAATAAATCAGAAAGACAGGAAGCTTGGAGTGAAACCCAGCTTTGCTGGAGCTGGTGTTTGCATTACCAGATGGTATGCCTATCCACGCCCATGGAAACAGAGGCACAAACTGAGCAAGTAGGCAAAATGGGAATCCGAGGATTTCCCAGTAGTCCTCCACTGGGTCTTCCTCTACTGCGAGACTTCTTCATTTGATCTTAACTGCTGTGTTCTCCCAGAGCATGGGACGTGCCCATTCAAACGCGTGCATGCGGCCCAGTTGCTTTGGAAAACTTAATGAGAGTTCTCTCATAGATTAATACTGTTGGGGCAGTTAATGTTCCAAATGCATTAATTTATTACTGACTTTTAACTTTCCTTAACCAGAACTCTCAATAACATCGTCAGTCTTTTGAGTGTTTTATAGAGATTAGACAATTTATTCGATAGTTCTCCTGAGCCTTTAATTGTGAGATTAAAGTACTGACAAAAACTCATTACTTAACTAGAAACCTGACATTTTAGGATCATTTGTACCCTATAGTGCTTTAAATTTCTTTTTTGCAGAATATACTCTAGAACTCAGACCATTTAATCTTCATAAGACTCTTTTTGAGACTAAGCTTTTACATTTCTCAAATATTTATTCCCCTACTGCAAATTTCGGTCTAGCCACCCAAGGAAGTATCATGTAACCTCTTTGGACAATCTAAGATAATCTATTTTAATTTGCATCTCAGAATACCAAAACCCATCAAAGCCATAGTGTAGTGAAAAAATCCAATAGATTCTTAATAAATCATTTATATAAGGGATATTCAATGAGTTTTGATTTATTTCTTTACATACAGACCACAAACAAAGCAAACAACAGCAGCTTCTCAAAACACTGTATGTTCCTCCCTAACAAAATTACCATCATTCTGACAGTTCTAATTTTCTAGAAGATGCACTTATCCTTATTTATATAGTAGCTGATAGGATTTCAGTTGATTGCTTGTGACATTTTGTCTGGACCAGAAGGGCAATGTCTACTACGGAAAACTCATTTTGGGAAGCAAGGCAATATTTCATCCCTCAAAGGCCAAAAGAATAAAATGATTTCAAAAGATGCATTGCCTCATGTGCTTTCAATGGCAAAAAGTTCAGGTTTTTTAAGCAGAACAAGCTAAATAATCATAACCAAACTATTCTTTGGGTAGCCCTTCAATCATTCTGCTTTACTCTAAAATATTGCTTAGTAAAGAGCACTGTCTGTTTTCTATTCCCTGACACATTTTGAGGTTACAAGTACAAAGGTTTGCAGGGAAATAAAATGGGAATTAGCTCCACTTAAATTGCCATTGGCATTTCTGGCCTTTCCATTGGTGATTTTGGAGTTCAAAGGCAGAAATGTCAGGAAGAGTTTTATCCTTTGCTGACAGAGACAAAAATCAGAGAGGGCATGAAGATAAATCCCAATTAAATTTGAATGTCAGAGCCTGCACTCTGTCTTTGTGTATCTAGATGCCTATTTAAGAATATGGGAATTATAGGCAAGGACACTATTATTCTGACCTTAAAACAGATGACAACTGCTTTAGAATCTCTCAATAAAAATAATCTCTTACATTTGTGAAGAGCTTCTTCTTTTACTAAGAGTTTGCACATATGTCATCAAGGTTATAAACAGAAGTGTAATTTAGGGAAAATCAATGGAATTAACAGGAAAAACACTTATAATTCATGTTTTGCCATTTGATAATTTAAGAAGTAAATGCCTTAGCGTTCAATCCTAGTCACTACTTACAACTATCAGTAAACAACTGACATGTTTTAACACAATCCCTTATCCTAACCGGTTATCAGTGTACATTCAAGAAAAGTGCCATCTCACATACATACCACAGTTTTCTTCATCACTATCATCATCACAGTCAGCCTGGCCATCACATCTTCTGGAAGCCAGAACACACCGTCCTGAGCTGCACTTGAAGTGACTAGGTGAGCATTCTGTTAAAAGCAGTGGGCCACATTACTGTCAACAGACAGAAAACCCAGAACCATCAGCTAATTTATCCATTTACATGTGGGATGTTGTGGAGAAGTTATCACTGAACATAAGGATGGTCCTTCACAAAGCTGAAACAGCCGAAGTTTACTTGGCTTTCTTCTGTCTGCCTACCAGCATCTTTTTCCTTCATCCTCGGCATCACCTCTTCAGATCAGCTGTTTTGTGTCTTTATGCTTTCCAGCAGTTAACTCTCTTTCCGAATGGACAACTTAACAATTGCTGGAGCCTGAAATGTCCTATGAAGTCAATGCTTCGAACTACCCAGCTGGCTTTCCTTTAATGTATCATGTTGTTTCCCATCCTAATCTTTCCACCTAGTGGGCAGGTCCTTGATTCCATTTCTCTACTTGATTATCCTACATTGCCAAGGTCTCTGAATGCTTTGCACTTGAAGGAACCAAGGCTTGATCTTCACCATTACCTACAGGGCCCCTAGTATAAAAGCAGCATCCATATATAATGGACTCTGTGAGTTAAGTGTGTTTAAAATAAATACCTAGAATAGTAAAGTCATCTCTGCAATTTATTTTTTAAATGAAGACAATGTCTAACAGATGGGTATCAAATTCTTCAATGTAATCAAGTTTATAGATTCACCACCTATGCAGCCTTTCTACTGGTAACTAAATACAAACAATAACAACAGAGTAACTTCTAAAAGTAGCTGATATATTCATCCATGTTAGACACCCCATTGTAATTAATTTAAAAATTAACCTTCCACATCATCATCAGGCATTAGACAGGTTTGACTGTCTGAATTTTCCTCTGGAAATTGATTGCAGTCTGTGTCTTCTGGCCACTGTAGGCCCACAATCCCAAGAACAGACTCACAGCGTTCTTTGGAATGCTCACACAGAGCTCTAAAAGAGTGAGAAAGACAAAATATTACAAGCAGGAACAGCTACACCTGATGTTATGCCTCTGTGTAGGGTTTTAATTCTGTATGGCTATGGGCTGGCGTGTATACGTGGTGTGTGTAAGCAGTGTGTGTGCGTACCAATGTATATATATGAAATGTACATATACATAATAGATATTTGGGAAACCAAATTGAGTAATATCGCTACAAGGGGGATACATTCCAGAAACATACTTTCACCAAAAGAAACTCCATCACAGAAATGGAAATAGAGATGTTTCCAGAACACGGATTCCCTCCTCCAGTTTGCCTTTCTCATTTTCTCTTCTGTCTTTCAGGCAGACACACTCCAGTGCTTTTTGTTTTAAGCAGGGAAGCCCCCAAAATCACTTGGAGAGTCTGCCACCAAAGGTCATGGAATCTGTACAACACCCTCGGCCTCAGCCCCCTGTGGTACCCTGTGATGTGAGCCATTTCCTGTGCCAGCCTGGCTTGCCTAAGGCATTAGTACTTCAGCTTACACCAAACCCATCTGTGTCGAGCTCAAGTTGGTAAAAATGAAGTTTGCTGGTCTTTGTTAAAGAAAAGACATACTAAGCATTGCACTAGGTGCTTTTATGTGTATTATCTCATTTGTACCAGAATATTTTAAAATTGAGGTATCAGCATGTCTCAAAGAAAATGGCTTTACTTCCTATGGGGAAAGAAAAAAACAGTTTGCCTCAATATATTACCAAGAAATTAGTTACGATTTTTTTTTTTAAGCAGACATAATGAAAGTAAGTTCCTAGGCAAATTTTTTATTTCCCTTTAAATACATTCTCATTTCTTAAAAGTTTCAAACTTTAAACCACTAAGTTAATTTCAACAGGTATGGGATGGTTAGTAATTGAATGGAGACTTTTCAGAAAAGGCTCTGTCTAGATTTAAGTCTGTCTAGATTTAAGTTAAGATAGAGCATAACTTGATGCTGGTTTAGCCTAGGAATTTGGGGCAAAGACAAAGCCATGGCATTCCCATATTAGGTTTGCAAAAATGGGAAGCTCAACAGTGTTTAATAACTCTCTGTTGGACTGAATAGTTCTGTTGCAGATTAATATAAAAGTGTATATAACTCAACTGCTGCTGATATTTTAAATTAACCAAACGATACCTAATTTAGATGGAAGTCAGGTAGTGCCTGACTCTACCACTTTTTTTCCCTATAAAATGGAAATAGAACATGTGTCACTACAACTCCATGGCACACCTGTTCTTATCATAATCTGTGCAGTGCTCAGCCATAGAGACAGCAGTCCTAAAAGGTTATTTTGAGGATGAGAACTACCCTAAAGTATTCAGCACATTGTAAGGGCTCAAGAATGTTAGATTTTTTTCCAACTCATAGCTTAAAAACTGAATTTTAAGATCAATAACCAAGCTTGGCAAAAGGAATTATGTGTTACCCCATGAGCATATCAGTATATTATTCTTGTCATAATCCAAAAATTTTTCTTACAAATATCAGAATGTAAAACTCACTTTGATAGCCACTGAAAATGAAAGACGTACGTGTATGTGTAACCCTAAGAAACAAAACTAAAGCGTCTAGAAGTTCAACACTTTATTCAAAATGTTTATTCTAAACATTTATTCAAAAATGCTTATTGAATAGTAATTCAGGATCAGTCTTATCTTAGGCATTTTAATATGAAACCTAAGTCCTAAAATTATCAATCATATGTGGATATAAATTTGTTCCAGAGAACACTGCAATAGGGAAATTCTTATACACATATGAAAAGAAAGTCAAATACAAGAATTTGTTAAGTACTATTGAAAGTAATTATTCACTATCATCGACCTTGCTTAGGAAAAGTAGAATAAGATTTATAAATAACTTGTTAACATAAAACTGGTAGACGTTTTATTAGTGATACTTTAAAAGGCATTTAATAGAAATTTTCAGAATTATGTTTGCACAGCCAACGTTAAGTTTTACTCTATTTGTATAATTTGTTTAGTTCCCCCAAATCATTTTTAAATTTTATTGCTTCCTGTCCCAACTCTATAGATGGCCCTACCTTGTCATCCATTTGATATTTGGCATATAATTTACTGTTTTCCCATCTGTCCACTGTATTGATATTCTTGCTTTTTCTTAAAGCTCTGAGTGACTTCTGATCCCAACATATGGTTTCCATAGTTACCACTCACATTTAGGCAGGCACATCTGTGTATTCACCCCTTGATGGAAAACAGCCCTGAGAAAAGCAGCCCCACCTCTGTGACAGCCACCTTGTACGTGCACATTCTCTGACTATAACCCTGAACACACAGCATAGAAGAGGGACCAAACTGCCACAAAGCAGTTAGTCGCGCTCCTGTCCTAACATCAGAGCTTTGTTTATTCTGGGCTTACAATCAATGGGCAGCACTTTACATTTATGTACATTCATATAATCTTACAACAACCCAACTCAACCACCACCACCATCCTGATCTTACAGGTAAAGAAACTGAGGCTGGGAGAGACTGAGGAACCTGTCTCAGGCTACAAGCAGCTACAGAAGAGCCAGGACTTGAATCAGGAGGTGGACACCAGAGTAATAATCTTAACCCGTAGGGCATCACTCATATCCTAAGTTCAAGCCACACTCTTGAAATACCGTCCTGTATTTCATCTAACCAGGTAGAAAAACAGCAATGTCCATCCCCCGTCCATGCTGTGAGTTTGGTGTGATGACTCCCTCAGGCCACTCTTTGTGTAATGTTTCCTAACTTTTGATGCTATCAGAAGGCAGTATTTAAAACACATCAACATTGCCAGACAAACAGGCAGACGCACCCCCTTCTGCTGACTCAACATTTTAAAAACCGCTTCCTGATGCAACACAATGAAACACTTGTGATTTTATTTGATTAAAGTCCATGAATTATTATCAAAGGCAGTTCATATCTCTCTTGTTTGGTATTTCACTGATGAAGTCTTACTCAGATATTCATTTTAGAATTCCTACTTCTTTACTTTTTAAATAGGTAATCTGTTAAATACAGGACTTGTTGGCAAAGTATGTACTTTGTCTAAACTCAAGCTATGTCTTCATTCCCTTGGTTCTCCTTGAGGGAAAATGAGGATGCCTGGGGGAGACCCCATTGTATTACCTGCAAGGGGGGATACGCTGGCTTGTATTCTTGTCACACTTTGGTACCAAGATGGTGCAGGCAAAGAACATGAGGTATTTGTAACAGTTGGTCTGAACAAGTGCAGGGAAAAGAGAAGACTCCCAGCTGATGGATGCTTCCTTTTGAGTCCGGTGGCCAAGGTAATTTGGATAAGTTGTGTGGTTGTAGGGCAAATTCATGCAGAGTTCCAACGTAATTGGTTCACACTGACCTAACAAAAAAAACACACACACAGATACATATATTTTTAAATTTCACATGTAAAACAATTTCTTAAAAACGTACAAAATTGAAGAAGTCTATCTTACCCTCTTTCTTGGAAGTAGCTAAGACTAGATGTAAGTAGTATGTGAGATTGCCATCAGAAGGTAAATAGTGCGGTTAATGAAGTGTCTTGACAAACCAAGATTCATTTCTGTATATGGAGCTGCTAGCACACGGTCCAGGATGCATGTTTTAGAAAGTCTTTCTCATTTTTTTTCCCCTCGGCTCCACTTATCTGATTCCTTTTACTCACTTTAATTTGCCTTCTGATTTATCCATTACTTCTAAACTAGTGTGTTCCCCACCACCTTCATAGCCATCTTAAAAAAAATCAATGAATTTGGCTAAATAGGCAATTCGATGACTTTTTTCTATATGTTTTATTGTTGATCAGTGTATAAGGCTATACAATTTCAGGGCAAGAGGAGGCTGAGATCCATTAGATATCCATTGCCAATGAGATAACCCCTAACCCTTTAGCTTGGCATCCAAGGCTATTTCACACTCCAAATCACAGCCTAACTTTCCAGCCTCATCACCCATGACTATCTCGCCAGCAATATTTCCTTGGCGACACCAGACATTTTAAGAATTGCATGCGTCCTCTGTGGGTCCCATTAGCTTTTATCCCCTTCTTTCGTTCACACACTTGTAATCACCCCTCAAATGCAATCATGGTTCTAGCTGCCAGGTACATAGGGCAACTGCTGATTGGAATAATCCTTCCCCATCCTCCCCACTAAGCTGATTTCTCCTTGTTCTGCAGCACTCAGCACAAACCCCTCTTCCAGGAAGGCTTTCTGGCCAACCACTCTTCCCCTTCCACTCCTAGCAGGAGTCTCCGCTGAGCTCCAGAACATCTCCAGGGTGTGCATGCCAAGCGCTCACTGCCCTTGCCTCTATTCTTTACTTACTTGCCTTCCGCATACAATTTGAGAGTTTTATGAAATGAGACCTCATTTCTTTTTTTTAATTGAAGTATAGTTGATTTACAATGTTGTGTTAGTTTTTGCTGTACAGCAAAGTGATTCATAAACACACACACGTATATATATAAAATTAATTCTTTTTCAGATTCTTTCCCATTATAGTTTATTACAAGACATTGAATATAGTTCCCTGGAGAACTTATTTCTTGATCTCAAAGTCTGCACCAAGCATAGTGTGAGAATTAAGGAAGGAAAGGAGGGGGGAGGCATCAGAAACTATCCTAGGCACTTTAAAATGTAAAAATAATGAAAAATAGAGTCCCTGCCATTGAAGCACTCTAAGTCTCCAGAGGAAGAAAGACACGTGCAGGTAGCTGTGGTATAACATGAACAGGCTAGGCTAGTGGGACTGAACAAAATGCTAGAGCCCGGAGAGACAGGGTGGATAGGAGCAGCTTGGGAAGCCTTCCCAGGATAAGCGGGGTTTGGGCAGGTTTGGGGGAATGCGGTGGAAAGGCTCTCTGTCCCCTCTCTGTCTGCGGTGGACGTGCTTCATTCCCAGAGGAGAGAGGAGATCAAGGGAGTGTCTTGGTAGAATCAGGTCAGGTCCACCGGAGATTTCATGCCTTATTAAGAGTAATTATTCAAATTAAATTTAATTATTTGACTAGGAAATGGTATGCAGGCAAACAGATTAGCAATAAGGACTGCAGTGAAATATTAAAACAGCTCTGGGACTATTTCTTAATTTAAAGAGTCTGAGGGCTTTGCAGAGATTATGCTGATAAGGAGCCTGATATTGGCCAGACTGAAAAATCTCACGGACCAAGTATATAAGACTCTCAGTTTATAGAGGAAGAAGTAACACTCTAAAGCTGGCATAATCCTGAGGATACCTACAGGGTGGAGAGAAGAAAAAGAGACAGAGGAGGTATGGGGTTGGTTCAGCTTACTACTTCTTCGATTTGTGAAAGAGGAGAAACACTGAAATGTTCTGAGTTCAGATTACACACAAAAAATGCATATTCCTTATAACAATGAAAACAATACAAAGACGCATATAGGAAAAGCTCTTCATCTCCCCACCTCCCTCTCTCTTAACTTCCCTCAATGCCAAAAGATGGGTTTCCTCTTCAGCTTGCTTTTGTTGCTTGATTACCCGTCACGACCATCTTACAAATCAGTAGAGGCAGCTCAAACTCTGTATTTTTCTTAATTTCTTTAATATACTTAAAATTTTACAAAAATGGGATCATTCACACATATTTTGATGCAGTCTTTTCTTCCCTGTAGATGTCTTTTCTTTCTCTCTCTTCCTCAACTACCCTATCAAGTTTTAACTTTTTATCAGTTAGTTTCCTTGAGATGATTAATAGGCATATCACATGCATAACTTTTCTCTCTTTTGATATGTGGGGGGATGCATTGATTTTGATTTAGGATAAGATATAGGCTTTAAGTGTCTCAGAGTCAAGGGAGATGAAAGGATTAAGTTATGATCATATATTATTCTGAGACCTTTACTGAATGCGGTGAGGTTGTTTAGTTTCCTTCATAAAGGCATTCTTCACAAAGTGCTAAGCAAGATAAACTCTCAAGTATCTGGCAACCTCAAATTCTATGATTTATGGTATCAATAAACTTTTATATCTTAAGCAGTAGACTCACTGACAAGCCTGATTGACATTAGCCACTAGAGGGCGATCACATCACAAACATGTGAGGAGGTTTGGCTGTTGCAGGGCTGTATAATTCAGTGTGAGCTTGAGGCAGTGCCTGGCATGGCACCTGAGGAAAGATGAGGTTTAATAAATATCTGTAGAAAAAAAGATCCTGATGGAGTCTCAATGATAGCCCACCTTTCAAAGTCTGAAACAATATTTGACAAATTCAACCTAAAGAAAGGACTGTTAACTAAACGATGTTACATCTTTATCATGATGCAATACCTGAAGCCAATGGAAATCATGTATTAGATTGATGGTCGTTTACATGAGAAAATGTCATTTCCAACATCCATTGGCATATATATCCAAGATTCATCTTTGCGTCAGAACTTTAAATCTCTCTTTATTATTATTTATTTTTTAGAATTTGAAGAGCTGTTATAAGGTGAACACCCTTATAACTACTACCCAGGTCAAGCAATTGAACTCTGCCAGACATCCCACGTACCCTTCCATATCCCGTCTTATGTCGACCTTCTCCTTCCCCCACAAAGTAAATGCTGAGTTTCAGAGCCATCACTTCCTTGCTCTTCTTCACAGCTTTATTACATAAGTGTGCACCACATCCTACATACTACAGTTTGGCTACCCATTTTTGAAAACCAAATTTAAGTCTCTTATACTATCTATGTTCCCCCTCCCCTCCATCTCTTTATTTTTCTTTAATGTTTAACTATTGAAGAATCCGGGGACTTGACCTGTAGAGTGTGCCAGAGTTTGGATTTTGCTGATTGCACACTCCTGGGGAGGTTAAACATGTTCCCCTGTCCCCCTTGTCTCCTGAGCACTGGCAGCTGAAGCCAGGGGGCTGATTAGGCTTCATCCCTTTGGCAAGACTCTAGGTGCTGCGGTGTTCTTTCATCAGAAGACACATCCGTCTGATTTCTTTTTGTGATGTCTACAGCTGTATGTCCATGCTCAGTGCCTTGCCCTGTTAATTCACCTGGTTACCAAATGGTAATATTCTAATTCAATCATTTATCTTCCACTTACTAGTTGGGAATGCTTTTAGAAAGAGATTGTTCCTCTCATCTACTATTTGCTCCTGAGAACTGAAGCCCTTAATCATTACAGCATATGGCTTTTTGACCACACCCCCTATACTATCTGTTCCTTCCACCTAGAGATTGCAAGGAGAGGGCAGGAAATTGACAGACCACTGGGAAATTATTTGAAGAACAAAGCTGTTCATTTCTTCCTGGATATAACTTTTCAGTGGGGGGGAATCATACTGCCATCTTCCCACTCATATATACGACTTTGGTTTTCCTTTTATGTTCTTCAAATACACTCAAACAGTTTCCCTAGCGTCTCACTGTCTCATCAGCTTCCTCTTTCGTCACAGGTGTTCTTGCCACGTTCTCTCCATATATATTCAGCAAACATTTGAACACCCCCTCTTCCGAGTGTCAGGCACTGGGCTAGTCACTCGTCCCCATTCCTTCTCTGTTATTAAAAATAAGTGTTGGAAGAAAAATATACACAAGTAACATTAGTTACATATACACAAGTAACAACCTTTAGTAGAACTAAAGGTTGATGGAACACTATGGGAAACTTGGGAGGGTCCCTGAGGCATGACAGTCATACTTGGCTTCATACAGCCATGGTGATCATGGGCGCAGGGAGGTGAGGAGAGACACATGCCCAGGAGCTGCTCTCTCCGCCAGGTTCCCCCAGCTGTCTGGATTGTACTCTACAAGGTACAAGTGATGGATTAGTCCCTCCACACCAGACTGATGGGAAATAACATTCCTGCTCCTAAGCCCTAAGGCAAGGACATGTCCGTATTTTGCCTCCCAGCAGGGTGCAAACATGTTAAAGATTCTGGGCTGGAGTGGATGTGGTGATACTGTGATACTTTTAAGCCTCTCCATACACAATATCATCTGAGATGTGTACTTTAGGCTTTTTTTAATTGTAGGCACGTCTGCTAATCTGAGATAAACCATGGATCTTATCCACTGAAAAATATGAAAACCACGAAGACTTTTTTTCACACCCAATTTCAGGATGTCACTAATCCCAGCAGCCTCGTCAGGCCACAAAGCAATAATTCTCAACTTTTGCTGCACACTGGGGACACCTGGGGAATTTTTAAAATACTGATGCCGAGGTCCCACCCAGTATATCTTCAGGGACCATTGGAACGTTATTATAATATTTTATGGGGTGGCAAGAACCATTATCTTTAAGGACTAGCCTCCCAGCAACTCCAGTGAGAGGCTGACTCCACCAGAAAGAATCTCCACATTCTCCAAACTCATATTCCCCACTGGCAGGGAGCCAGAGAAAGAGAGTGCTGTTCAGTCGTGCTCCAGAATCTAGATAACAGGAGTCTCTGACAGTGTCAAAGATCTTTAAACAATTAATCACATTTTCAAGTGCATGAGGAGTCTTCTGAGAGGAGATGATACTTGTCCGTATTTACAGAGAACCAAGTAGACACACACCATCCTGAAGCTCTTCGAAAAATAAGGAATAATATCTTTACTCTCAGCTGGAAGTTAGGCATATACACTGCTTATGTGCCTGGCAGAGACAGCAGCTCCTGGGCATGGGTCTCTCCTCATGCCCGTGATCGCCATGGCTGTATGAAGCCGGGTATGACTGTCATACCTCAGGGACACCCCCAACTTTCCCATAGTACTCCATCAACCTTTAGTTCTAAATGTTTACTCATGTACTTTTTTCTCCAACACTTATTTCTAATAACACAGAAGGAACGGAGACCAAGGACAAGCCCAGTGCCTGATACTCGGAAGACGGGGTGTTCAAATGTTTGCTGAATATATATGGAGAGAACGTGGCAAGAACATCTGTGATGAAAGAGGAAGCTGATGAGACAGCGAGATGCTAGGGAAACTGTTTGAGTGTATTTGAAGAACATAAAAGGAAAACCAAAGTTGTATATGTGAATGGGAAGGTGGCCATATGATCCCACTGTTGAAAAGTTAGCTCCAGGAAGGCTGGAATCACGTCTCCCTTCATTGCCATCCAAGTGCCCAGTGCCCATCCCAGTGCCTGGGACATCACAGACACACTAGAAATACTGGTTGAATATACATGATAAATGGAATATTTCCTGCCATATCAATAAACAAAGGATGTCACAGTCACCAATGATTGTAGCCCTCCAACGTGAGCTGGTGAGCCCTGAGGAAAGGAAACTCAGGGTGTGTCAGGATACTGGCCTGGAGAGCTGAGGTGCATATCAAAGGAATGATTTCAGGGAGCCAAGACTCTTGCATCTTCCCATACATAGAAAAGCGCTAAATTCCTTAACTTCAGATACCTGGTTTTCTTTGATTAATAATAATCTTTTGACATTCCTGACTACCTGTTTTTTCAAAGTTATCTGAAATGCTGTCTCCCGGCCTGCTGTCCTCATTTTGCCCAATAAAACTTAACTCGTAACTCTCACGTTGTGCATTTTTTTTAAGTCAACATACACACCAGCTGAGTTATCTAGTGCCCTTCCTACAAGTTCCTTTTTTTTTTTTTTTTTTTTGGACAGGTGATAACATATTTTTATTTTTAATCTTGAAATATTTCAAGTATAGAGAACATAGGATAACATATACTTGGTTACTCCCTGCTTAAATTTGACACAGGCTAACATTGCTCTGTCACCTTTTTTTAATCTAACAGTAAGTGCCATTACATGTCAGACAACCCCCAAAACTTTAATAAAATACACGTGTCTGAGACAATACTGTCACTGTCCAAAATTCTGCAGCCCAAGTTCAAGGTGAAGTAAAAAAATGATTCTGAAAGAGTTCCAGGGCAGACTGGGAAATGAGCAAAGTCAAATCATATGTATATACATATATACACATACATAGACATATATTTAATCAGTTTAGAGTGAATAAAATGGTAGTGCATCTTAGTGGTCAGACTGACATCTATCTGCACTGTTCTCTCCTATGGGAAATGGAGGAGGGCTGGGTATTGTGCTTTCGGCCAAACAGTTATTAAATGCTTGTGAAATTAAACAAAAAATCTTGTTAGTCTGGGTTATTAATTGGCTGTCGCCCTCACACCCCTATCCAGCCCACTGTTTTCACCCCTTGATATCCCCTAAGGGGTACGGGCTACCCGCCCCCCATAAGCTCTACACTGACCCAGAAAGGTCACAGAGTAGAATTAGGATCTGAAAACTTCAGCAAATCCAGAGACCCAAACCCTTCAGCCTTTCAACCTCCCGGCCTCTCCAGGGGCCTTCACTGCTGGGATCTGTGCTAAGAAGTCATACCTTCTCGTCAACTGAAAGCTGACAGACCTGCTTCTAAATTTCTAAGCCCCAGCTGACAGGGAAGCCAAAAATTAATTCTAAAAAGTGAAAGAAGGGAGTAGAATGTGAAAGCAGAGCCCAGAAGTAAGCAACCATTACTAGAAATCAGTCTTTGGGGGCTTTCCAATTCATTTAAAATTTCCCGAGAGAGTCTTTCTGCTACTCCTGCCCATTCAATCTTCCCCTAATCATTCCTCCTCCTGAAGCCAGTTTGGATACAGCCACCTGTCTACACCATTTGGAGCGAGGTCATTATAGGTCAGCAAAGTTCCTGGAAGGGTGAGAATACATTTTATTACAAGAACAGACCGCCAAAGTTTTATGTGGCTATTTAGATGAACTTCATATTTACTTCTTGGATAAAGTTTCCATTTTTGAAGCTGGGCTTAAAAAAGGAAGAAAGATAGCATTTGCCTGCAGATGGAGCCAAGAAAATAATATATAGGAGCTGACGTTGAGTGGAAAGTCACGGCAATGACATTAAGCAATGGATTTATAGCCCATTCATGATGACACATTTGTTTATGATTTAAGTTAATTAAGACCATTTTGCTTCTTTTCTGCTACCACATGCAACCTTTAAAAAAGAAAGAGAAATATATATATACATATACATATTTTGGAGGGATTCCACACTTCAGCATTTTAATGTCAATGCAAAAGGATAAAACTGAATGCACAGCCTGACGTGGTGATTGCATTTGTCAGCAGCAACTGTACTTACTACAGTTATTCAGCCTGTTGCTGGGATCACAAAGAGAGGTACCGCCACATGAATCAAGGCAGGAACTGTAGAGGCATCTTTGATCTCCTTCTTGACACGGAGTCTGACCTACAGAGGGGGTAAAAGCACATTTACTTTCATCAGCATCTATAAATTCCATGCACTAGGATCTGAAGGATCCAGAACCGAGGAAGGAAACAACTTTAATTTCCTTCCAAATTCTCCAAAAATTCTGAACACATGTTGAGATTCTGTAGGAATAAAGAACTAAGAGGCAACCCATCCTTCAAAAAATCAGCTGTTGCTGCTTTTAATGGAAAAGAGAGCATCTTATATTTACATGGGTGCATGGAGTTGATGACAAAAGAAAATTCAAGTGATTTGAGGGAAAGGCCAATATTTTTAAGACTCATTTGATCCCAACTCTAGTCTTCCCTCTAAGGAAAATGCTTTCCTTAATAATAAATAAGGCATCGACATCAATACAATAAGGATACTTTATCATGGCATAAGTCTTAAGCAGCTGTTATCCACATTTTCTGTGTCCTTGCACTGGCCTAGCTGCAATGACCTGAGAATTGGGTTTCTTGTTTCCAAATGGATGACAACAGTAATATCAACCTAATGGCTTTTCCTTAAGGTATGTGGAGAGGAAACCACTTTTCCCATGGATTTCCTGGTCATTTGTAGATTAAATGGATAAGGTAATAAATTACTGCCTGTTCTCTTTCTAGCTCGCCCCCATTATAGTCAATTACTCAGACACGTCACGTGGAACCTAGAAAATCTTGCAAGGCAGTTTTAAATATAAATAACAGTATGGGTATACATACAATCATTCTTATCTAAGACAATATTTATTATACTGGACTTTCTTATCTATAATTCTAAGACTTATAAGACTTATCTATAATCTTATCCATAATTCTAAATATAATATTTATTATTCTGGACTCTTTCTCCCTTCCAGTACCATTAATGAACAACACTATATACCACAGCCTTGCATAAAATAGATATCACTCCTTTTTTTTTTTTTAATGTTAGCAGGTCAAACATTTTTTTGCAAGGTAAGCCAGGATAAGTTCCATGAATTTAGTCTCTTGAAGAAATTTTATTAAGACAGCATGCATTCATTATTTCAGCCGATATTAAGTGCCCACTATGTGACAACTTATGTGACCAGCTAGGCACTGAGCATTAAAAGACAGAAAACCCTGATAATTGCTACCCTAATCAGGGATATCGTCATGAACGGAATCTTGCAATGCTATGTGATCACTGCTCCACTGAAGGTACATGTAAAAAGCAGCAAAAGCAAACTACAACAGTAAGAGTAAAGCTTCTCAAAGGAGTTTTTCAGGCAGATGGGGTAAGCTGGGATAAGAGGGAAGGATGGGTTTCCCAAGCAGACAGCAGGATATGCAAAGGCCTGGAGTAAAAAGTACACAGGCTGGAGTCACTGGAGGTTAAGGGAGACTAAACAGGAAGGTTGAGAGTGAGGCTGAGGCTTGTCACGGCCTAAATCTTGAATAGGGCCCCAAGTCCCGGCAGAAGCAGTCCCAGACCCCCTCGCAGCCTGGTTGAGCAGATCCAGCCTTCGATCACTGCTGACACTTGTAACTCGCTCCCCTTTCACTCTCAGCTCGCCAAACGCAGTGGCCTTCTCCCACTACTCTAAGCTACCTTGGTCCTTCCTGCCACCTCGGTGCCTTTGGCCAAGCGGTTCCCTGTGTCTAAAAATTCCTTCTCCAGTCCCACTCTCCTTTGCTAATTCCATTCATTCTTCAGATTGTGGCTCCTGCAGCTCCATCTCAGGGAAGCTTCCCAGAGGCCCTTTACCAGGACATGCATCCAATACATGGCATCCTAGCACCTTGAATTTCCCTCCTGGCCTATGTCACACCCCAGTTAGACAAGGACCAGCACAATTACTTGTATCGGCTTATCTCTCCTGGAGCCTGCCAGCCCCATCAGCAGTTTCACCACTAAATTCCCAGCACCACAATATACTTTTATTATACTGAATTCATTAGAGTGGATAAAGATGCTACGATTTTACTTTGTGATCCATTTTATCACGTGACTTTCTAACATCTCACACATGTAAGGAAGTATTTACAAATCCTGCCACGGCATAGTAAAAAATCCAAAATTATTTCAAACAGCATTGAATTATGCAGAGAGAAAGAACTATTTGATCAAAAGGGAGTTGCCTGGCTGACAGGTACACAATAACTCATGGCTAGAAAGGGATTTTCCTTCTGAATTTTAAAACTGGTAAAATGAAGCGCTCGTTATCTAGTTTTTTATGGACTAAATCTGTGATTAAAACGCTCTCCCTTTAGTTCTGAAATGCGTTTTCATTAAAGCCATCCTAATGATCGATATTCACTATGACAAAGCTAATTTAGTTATAGGTGACCAATCTCATTAGCTGATTTGGAATATACACAGCCTAAGACTTGCTTTCACATAGCAGCCATGTGATAATAACTTACATTTATAGAGTGCTCACCATGTGCCATCTCTATGAAGTAGTTGTCATTATTCTGAGATTACAGACACAGAAACTGAAATGTAACAGGGTTAAGTTACTGGCCTAAAGTCAACCAGGTAGTAGGTGGCAGAGCTGGGTTTGAACCCAGGCAGCTGGGCGGCAACATCCACATTCTTAACAACTAGGCTATGTTGGTAAGAGATAAGGTCACTTATAAGCAAATGTAGTGATTTTTAAGTCAAAGGATATTACCAACCCTGTACTGAGAGATGCTTCTACACAAACTAGGACTTAAAACAATCAGTGTAGAGCTTTCTTTTCTGGCAGAAATAGACACACTTAAAAAACCAACTTATTTACTTTTTCTTTGGGGGTTTCACAGATAATATCAGACTCCTTTTAAAGTGTATTTAAGTATATTGCTTGGAAGGAAAACATAAACAAGACGAAAAGACAACCCTCAGAATGGGAGAAAATATTTGCAAATGAAGCAACTGACAAAGGATTAATCTCCAAAATTTACAAGCAGCTCATGCAGCTCAATATCAAAAAAACAAACAACCCAATCCAAAAATGGGCAGAAGATGTAAATAGACATTTCTCCAAAGAAGATATACAGATTGCCAACAAACACATGAAAGGATGCTCAACATCACAATCATTAGAGAAATGAAAATCAAAACTACAATGAGGTATCACCTCACACCAGTCAGAATGGCCATCATCAAAAAATCTACAAACAATAAATGCTGGAGAGGGTGTGGAGAAAAGGGAACCCTCTTGCACTGTTGGTGGGAATGTAAATTGATACAGCCACTATGGAGAACAGGATGGAGGTTCCTTAAAAAACTAAAAATAGAACTACCATATGACCCAGCAATCCCACTACTGGGCGTATATCCTGAGAAAACCATAATTCAAAAAGAGTCATGTACCACAATGTTCATTGCAGCTCTATTTACAATAGCCAGGACATGGAAGCAACCTAAGTGTCCATCGACAGATGAATGGATAAAGAAGATGTGGCACATATACACAATGGAATATTACTCAGCCATAAAAAGAAATGAAATTGAGTTATTTGTAGTGAGGTGGATGGAGCTAGAGACTGTCATACAGAGTGAAGTAAGTCAGAAAGAGAAAAACAAATACCATATGCTAACACATATATATGGAATCTAAAAAAAAAAAATGGTTCTGAAGAACCTAGGGTCAGGACAGGAATAAAGACGCAGACGTAGAGAAAGGACTTGTGGACACGGGGAGTGGGGGGAAGGGTAAGCTGGGACGAAGTGAGAGAGTGGCATGGACATATATACACTACCAAATGTACAATAGATAGCTAGTGGGAAGCAGCCGCATAGCACAGGGAGATCAGCTCAGTGCTTTGTGACCACCTAGAGGGGTGGCATAGGGAGGGTGGGAGGGAGATGCAAGAGGGAGGAGATATGGGGATATATGTATATGTATAGCTGATTCACTATGTTATAGAGCAGAAACTAACACACCATTGTAAAGCAATTATACTCCAATTAAGATGCTAAAAAAATAAAAAATAAAAATAAAAACCATTCCCTGAAAGCCAAAAAAAAAAAGAAAAAGAAAAAAAGTATATTGCTTGGTAATGTGAGGCATTAAACTGCTTCTCTGCACATGGTTATTTTAAGAAGCCGTTACATTTACTTTCAGAAGCCAGTTCTTTCTAATTGAAATCGAATTGAATTGAATACTATATGCTACACTTTTCTCTTTATAGTGGTGTTTCCCCATAAAACATCTAACTGAATCTGCCCATGCTGTTTAAGTGTTTAACCTCTACTCTTCACCCTTAGGGATGATTTTTCAGTGTAAGTTGCATGAGAGTTACATTTACCATAAGCAAGGGTTTCTGGCTGACCAGAGCTGTGAGGACCAGTGCATTAGGCAATCTGGCATTATTTATATGGGGATCCTTTAAGCTCTAGGTAACTTCCAACTTTTTGCTTTGCTCCCAAGGAAAGGCCCGCCGGTAAGGACCGTTTCCAGGGCTGGAGCACACACTTACCATTGGTGCAACTCTCCTCATCACTTCCGTCCTTACAGTCCTCGTCTCCATCACACTGGAAAGTGCTGGGGATACACTGGCCACTTCTGCATTCCACCAGACCCTGGCTGTGACACGCTAGGAAATGTCAAAATGACATGCATTTTAATTATCTCTACTTCTTTCAGTCTATAGATCACATCAATGATTCCCATTTATCTGGCATCACCAAGAATGAAGTGTTCTAAATATCTGAATGTTCTGCATAAATGAATGAATATATCATTCATTTTGTTCATTCCAAGTATTTTTGGAATGGAAAGTTTCCTTTCAGGAATTTCTCTTCCCTTATTAAACAGCACTCACTAAAAATTTTTTCTTGATCATTGCATGGTGAAAAACAGTATTAATGATGGTAGTAGTTATACTACTAATATAAAAGCTACAATTTATTAAAGCCTTACTATATGGCAATAACTGTGCTAGGAGTATTAGGTGTCTAATCTCAAATCCTCATAACAAATTTGCAAATGGATATTATCGACCTTGTTTAGAATAAGGAAACTGAAGCTTAGAGAGTTTTGTGTTTGCCTCAAAGTCTCAAGGCTGTTAAAAGGTAGGGCCAGAATGTGAAGGCAAGCTTTTCTAACCCAAGCCCCAACATTTCATTCTGCACCAACCTGACCTAATGCACTAATGAAGTGGTATATGTGAAAGACTTGCATAGTACCTACCCCACAATAAACACTTTATTTCAAAACTTGCTTACGACGTCTGACATTTAAAAGGGATGGTCTAGTGGCCATTAACCTTTCAATTTCTGAAGGTTGTCTTAATTTTATCCCTATTGTCTTTTAGAACGTTAGAAACCCATGTATCATATGACCTCGGCCTTCACCAACTTATGGTCTACATACACACATACATACATACACACATACATAAATACATACATGAGCACCAAGTCCTTGCTTTTCCAAGATCCATCAAAATACAGTCCACTCCGTTCCTCTACGTCCACTAAGCAAGGACTCAGGTACTATTCCAGTTCAAACAAGTTCAGGAAAGAAGAAAGCTGGGCATTGCATTTCCTAATTAATTTATGTGGTTTTTCTTATGTCAAAATAAAAACCATGCAACCCACATTTCTAATTTTGCCTCAAGTTATAGGCAGATTAAATAGTCAATCTCATATGTATCAGCTGTTCCTACTTTTATTAGACAGCAAAAGAAGGAATAAAGAGTTTAATTAGTTTGAACTTGCATAAAATGCACCATATTAACTCTTTCAGATCAATATTACTCTCTTTTAACAAATAGCTGCTGCTATTCAATCATTTTATTATCCCCTACTGAGTATACTGTAGTTTCTAGGGAATAAAATATGATCAACCATATTTGATTTTACTAGGAGGTGTGTAATAGCTACCTGAAGACTTTTTTTTTTAATTGAAGGATAGTTGATTTACAATATCATGTTAGTTTCAGGTGTACAGCACAGTGATTCCGTTATATATATATATGTATCTATTCCTTTTCAGATTCTTTCCCCTTATAGATTAGTACAAAATATTGAGTATAGTTCCCTGTGCTATACAGTAGGACCTTGTTGGTTATCTATTTTATATGTAGCAGTGTGTATATGTTAATCCCAACCTCCTAATTTATCCCTCGCCCACCCCCTTTTCCCCTTTGGTAACCATAAGTTTGTTTTCTCTGTCTGTGAGTCTGTTTCCGTTTTGTAAATTAGTTCATTTGTATCATTTTTTTAGATCCCACATATAAGTGATATCATATGATACTTGTCTTTCCTTGTCTAGCTTACTTCACTTAGTATGATCATCTCTAGGTCCATCCATGTTGCTGCAAATGACATTACTTTATTCTTTTTTATGGCTGAGCAATATTCCGTTGTATATATGTGCCACATCTTCTGTATCCATTCGTCTGTTGAGGGACATTTAGGTTGCTGCCATGTCCTGGCTATTGTAAACAGTGCTGCAATGAACACTGGGGTGCATGTGTCTTTTTGAGTTAGAGTTTTCTCCGGATATACTCACCCAGAAATAAGACGGGCTCTAAAGTTACAATATTATTGCACACTCTGTGTAACTCTATGAACACTGAAGGCTCTCTTATCTCTGCCAGTTCTCCCCCGGTTCTCCCACACGTGGTACCTGAGAGCACCTCTGGAGGCTCCCACTTAACTGCTCATATATTGTTTGCAGAAGAAAAGTGCCCCAGTCTCCAGGAAGAACATTCCCTTTGACAAAGTCACAGGTCCAGAAAGGATATTTGTGGACAATGAGAAAGAAAACTGCCACCCGCTTGGCCAGAGCAGCCAAATCAGGCTTGGAGTTTTGGAGAGAGAGATGCGGGAGTCAGTTACACTATGCTGTTACTGCCATCACACCACTCAGTTATTATCTGTATAGGCTAGGACCAAAGTATAAGAATCTGTTTAGATAGTGAACCTTGAGTGCATTTGACTAAACAGGCAGAAGTAGAAAAATAAGCAAAATGAAAACCCTCAGGGCACTCACAGCAATTGACCTCGTCGGACTTATCCCCACAGTCATGGTCACCGTCACACACCCACTCTATGGCAATGCAGCGTCCATCTCCACAGCGATGCCCCTCTGTGGGGTTGCAATCTGGAGGAAACCAAAACTCAGGAGGATGGAGAGAACCAGCATGACAAACACTTAGAACTGTATGGCTTGTGGTTCCAGTAGAAGAGAGTCTGTTCCAATTATTCCAATACCATCGATAACCTTTCTACTCTGGGTCTGGCACCTCCCAGCCAACCATGTGGCCCTCCGGCCACCATCACTACGGGGTAAGACCTGACTGTTTTTCAGATGAATAACAACCGCCCAGCTCTTTTAGGACCCATAGTTTGTTCTGGGTTTTGTTGTGTTTAGTCATTGTTTTCTTTCCTTATGAAAATTTTGTGATTTGGCTCAAATAAACAGAACTGTGATTTGGGTTTCACAATGTAGATAGCTGATTTGATGATTCGTGACAACTCTGTCATGTTTCTAAGTATTGCAACTTATCTCTCTGTGGTAAACTGCGGAGGCAGGTATCTCCTCCTGTCAACTTGCCTGATGCTCAGCTTAGGTTTTCTATTGAACTGTCTAAATATATAACTCATACTTGAAAGAACTGCTGGGTAAGAAATGCAAAATATTTGGGGTTTTTTTTATGATTCTTTTTATCCTGGATTTAATCTCTGTCCCAAACTATATATTCCTGGGGAAAAAGGAGAACTAAGTGATGTTTCTTCTCACAGAGGGCAGAACCTATAGGATTCTTTGATATGAGACATGGAATAACCTTAATATAAACAACCCTTTAAAAGATGTATGTAGATTCATGAATAACAGATTCCATAATGAGGAACTATCATGGACTTCCATTAACAGCACCACTGTCTTTAACAGACCTGTGGAGGGACCATGGATCTTGAAGGATATAGGGGAGCAATTAGGTGAAGAAGATGGAAGACATGGTACAGAGAAAAGAAGAAAGACACAATGGCTGGGATGCATGGGTGGGAACCAGAAGAGCCAGCACATGCTCAGCCTGCTAAAGATGGGCAGCTGGGACACAGAATGGTCTAAGAGGACATCGTGATTATTACCATTAGATAGAAACAAAGTCATCCTAAGAGCACAAACCTCATGATATCCTACTACCTTCAGAGGAACTAGGTTGAGTTGGTAAGACCACTGTCTTTCACACGCCAACTATACACTGGTCCTCTCCACTGACCTATTGAACTACCAAGCTACACTCAATTCCCCCCTCCCTCATTTTTACTCTCTTTTCTCCAGTTATCTTATTGGTAAAAGGAGGAGTTGGAGTAGATAATCTCTAAGGTCCCAAACTATAAATTTTATGATGTATACAATTACAATGGCGTCTCATTCTTTGTGTCCCGAGACTACTCAATCCCAGAAGATAATCCATATCTATCTAGTGACCCGTGCGATGTTTTGCACATACGTACATTTTCCAACATTCTTATGGATGCAGTGAGGGGCAGCTACACAGGTGCTTCTAGAAACTACTGAGTTTCCCAGCATGGGGCCATTTCTGACATTCACCACTCCTCCGAGGCATTCCCCTGATCCTCCCCCAGCATTTCTTTTGATATTCTCTAATGCTGAATATTATTTCACATCATTTGCCCAGTGTCCTGCCTCACCTCACCCTTCTGTTCATATTAGAAAGTTCTTCTGTCACTCAATAAAATACTACCTAAAAAAAAAATTCAAAAGCTAATCACACATTCAGAAAGGTAAATAAGCAAGAAGAATTTTGCTGGTTTTAATTCATGAGAGGGCATTCAGAATTGAACTCGGCTCTTTTAAAGGTAGGGTCATTCTTTTTTTTTTTAATTGAGATATAACTGACATATAGTGTTGTATAAGTTTATGCTAAATAAGATAAGCCAGAAAAAGAAAGACAAATACTGTGTGGTATCACTAACATGTGGAATCTAAAAAATCTGATTTTGTTCAAACAGAGTGTAGACTGCTGGTTACCAGGGGCTGGGAGGGTGAGGAATCGGGAAGATGCTGTTTACAGGTACAAATGTGAAACTAGTAGGTAGGTTCCTTCTTTAAAAGTTAAGATCAGTTTTTGTACATAAAACAAATGCACCCTTCTAACCTTCGTTATCCCCATTGCAGAAGTTGCCCCTGTAGTGTGTGGCAATCAAATAAAGGAGGGGTCTTTGGTTATACATAATAAGGGGATCAGGAACAGAAAATACATCTGTCTGCAAAGTTTTGCTCAAGAACTCAAAATCTAAGCATGAGCCACCGGCTCCAACCAGAGAAGAAACCAAACATTTTCAAAGAGAAAAAAAAAAGTTAACTACCATTTCTACTCCACATCTTTAGCATTTCCTTAGTATGACTTTTTGTAAGAAATCTTACATTTACACATCAGACATGACTGAGACTAATAATTTAAAAAACTTCCTCTTTCTGAAAATTAAGAAACCAATCATTTTGTAATTTCACCCACTAATCACATTAACAAACAATGAGCTACAAGTTCTTGATTATCAATTTCTGCAGTGTTAAATGAAAACCTTCAGGGAAATAATGCAACTTACCACAGTTCTGCTCATCACTCAGATCCCCACAGTCATCATATCCATCACATACCAGGCTATAATTAAGGCACTTGCCCGTGTGACAGTGAAACAGATTCTCGCTGCAATCTGAAAATAAGAGAAGCCACTGATGGGTCATTAGAGCAGAACAGGATGTTACAGTAGTAGTTTATATAACAAAAGCATATCATGGGAGGGAAATCATAATGGTAACCTGGTCCACATCTATGCTTTTACAGGTGAGGAGACTGTGGTGCAGAGATCTAATGACTTGCTCAAGGTCACCTAACAAGTTACTGAAGAACCACGACTAGGACCCTCTGGCTCCCAAGACAATGCTTTTATCACTTCCTGACAGTATTTATCTGAGTTCCGCTTTATGACACCTGAAAGCTCCTTTAGAGTCAAATATGAGAAAAGACATTCTCAACTCACCATAGTTCCTAATGAAGTTCATGTTCATACAGAATGAATACTTAATAGAGGGTGAGTAGTTATTTCTTAAAAATGTTTCCTTTAAAATGAAAGTCTAGTTTTTGTCAATGGTAAGCATAAACATAACGAAGAGAAAAAGTCATTTAGATTACAGAGTCATTACTTACTTTCACATCACTTAAGTCAATTGAATGTTTCACAGCATGACCCTCAAATAAACAGTACTGTCCTAGATTATGGTGCCAAGATAAGAATAAGTGATATATAACCTCAGGAAGCTTATAGTTTAATGTTGGAATAAACATCATGCAAGGAAATTTTAGTAAGAAGATAGGTCTTGTTCTTGGGTAAACCAGAACTCCTATCCTGGTTCTATCATCTATTAGCTGTGGGAATTTGAGTGTATTAGTTACAATTTATAAGTCTGTAAACTTATTTTTGAAATTAGGATAAGAGCAATTATTTAAAGAGTTTAGGGGAAGGTATAAATAATAAATTAATGTAAGTTTCCAAGACAATTAAATGGGAAAAGAATACTCTTCAACAAATGGTGTTGGGACAACTGGATTTCAAATATGCAAAAATGAACTCTGACCTTTACCTCAAACCATACACAAAAATTATCTCAAAATGGATTCTAGACTTCAATGTAAGAGCTAAAATTATGAAGCTTCTAGGAAAAAACATAGGAAAAAAATCTTCGTGACCTTGAGGAGGGCAAAGAATTCTTCGATATAACAACAAAACACAAGCTTAAAAGAAAAAAATAATAAATGGTTATCCATTAAAATTAAACATATTTGTGCTTCCAAAGATACTATTTAAAAATGAAAAGAGAAGCCATATACTGGAAAAAAATATTTTCAAAGCATGTATCTGATAAAGGACTTATATCCAAAATATATATAGACCTCTTACAGTCAATAATAAGACAAACAATCCAATTACAAGGAAGCAAAAATCTTGCATAGAAAGTCTTCATAAAGACATATGAATGGCTGATAAGCACAAGAAAAGGTGCTCAATATAATCATTAAGGAAATGCAAGTAAAACCACAATAAGATACTATTACATATCCCCTAAAATAGTTATAATAGATAAGACAGATAATGCCAAATACTGACAAGGATTTTAAGAAACTGAAACTCTCATATATAGTTGGTGGGGATGTAAAATAATAATGCCACTTTGGAAAGCAGTTTGGCTGCTTCTTATAAACTTAACTATAACCTTATCATGTGATTCATGAATTCCACACTTAGAAAGCTACCCAAGAGAAGTGAAACATATATCCACACAAAGACTTGTATGTGAATGTTTACAGCAGCATCATCCATAATAGCCAAAGACTGGAAACAATCTAAATGCTCAACGACTGGTAAATGGATAAGCGAAATGTAGTATATTCATACAATGGGATACTATTCACCAATTAAAAGTATCAAACTACTGATACATGTGACAGCATAGATGAAGCTCAGAAACATTATGCTAAGTGAAAGAAACCAGATACAAAGACTACGTATTATGCAACCAATTTATGAAGTTCCTGGAAAAGGCAAACTTACAGAGACAGATGTCAGAGCAGTGGTTATCTACGGCTGGAGATGTGGGAGTGGGGACTGACTGCAAATAGGTAGAAGGAAAGTGTGGGGAGAGATGAAAAAGTTCTAGAAGTAGATTGTGGTGATGGTTGCACAATTCTATAAATTTACTAAAAATCAATGGGTTAATTTTACAGTATGTAAATTACACCTCAATAAAGCTGTAAAAATGTTTAAAATACATGTAAAGCCTGCATGTAATAGAAACTAGATTTCTTAAATGTATTATTTTTTCCCTTATTTAAGGTGAATTAAGTTCGAAAATAGATTCGTAAGGCTGGAGAGGGATCATGGAAGATGAGCAGGATTTTAGTAGAGTGGATGGAATGAAAACTTCAGCAGGTTTCAAATAGAGGCAATAGCAAGAACAAAGGAAAGAGGTGAGAAATGGAGGCACGTGTGAGGATCAGTCTGCTTGGCTGATAAAGACCAAGAATCTAATGGTCAACAGTCCAGTCTCCTGAATTACAGCTAACTGTTCCTCCTCAAGCAGACGTCTGCATCTCATACAACTGGTGATGGGTGCCTCTTTACTATAAACATCCCAAACAATTTATTATCAGAAGTCTTGGGCAAAGGGACTTCCCTGGTGGTGCAGTGGTTAAGAATCCGCCTGCCAATGCAGGGGACACGGGTACGATCCCTGGTCCGGGAAGATCCCACATGCCATGGAGGAACTAAGCCCGTGCGCCACAACTACTGAGCCTGCGCTCTAGAGCCCGCGAGCCACAACTACTGAGCCCACGCGCCACAACTACTGAAGCCTACGTGCCTAGAGCCCGTGCTCCGCAACAAGAGAAGCCACCGCAATGAGAAGCCTGCTCACTGCAACAAAGAGTAGTCCCCGCTCGCCGCAACTAGAGAAAGCCTGTGAGCAGCAATGAAGACCCAACGCAGCCAAAAATAAATAAAGAAATAAATAAATTTATAAAAAAACGTCTTGGGCATTGATCAGTGAAACTGTTAGCCACATCAAAATATTATACTTGTTATTCACATGACTCATCAACTTCTCTTTCAAAGAGCATTCTTCTAAAAAAAAGTTACTTAAATACTCTTAGAATCACATCATTTTAGAAATGGAATGGGCCTTAGAGATCATCTGTTCAGAGCCATCATTAAGAGGGTGTGTGTATGTGTACATACACACACACGTGCGTACACATATGCTCATATTTATACACATACAGAACTTTGTAAGTACTTTCAATTTTTCATTTCCTCTGGGACAACCATCATAAGGGAAAATACAAGGACTAAAAAGAGATCCCAGTTTTCACCTTGACCATACTATTTCCTCCCATTCAACAGAGGGCACTAACTTCCCACCCTGCACCCCACTGCTGCCACACACACACACACACACATACACACACAGAGGCTGAGTCAAGAAAGGTTATGATTCTGGTTCTCCTGCCCACTGAGCAGGGTTGGGGAATTTGTGCATCAAGATATATACATTTCCTCGGGAAGTTTTAAAAGATCTTTCTGATTTTCATTTTCATCTCTTGTGAGAAGTTTTGAATCGGCATGCTAGAATCAGCAGTACCAGGGTCCTCACCGTGACCATCAGTGCAGAAGTACTTACATTACCTGAAGGAGGAGACAGGGTGGAGGGGTGACAGATTTTAAACCATACGAATTAATTTTTTTAAGAAGTACACTTCATTTTTTTGATGATAGGACTGGGAAATCAAATATTCCTTTCAGAATCTGATTAACCTGAGAACACACTGAAAATTTCCAGAGTGGCCCCTCTGTGTGGCCTATTCTGGGATCCCCGGTAATTCATAATAAAGCACCTCATTGGACATACTTTGTAAATTAACGCTGTCACTTATTAACTTATTTCATAAATGAAGATGATTCAAACATTTTTTTAAAATTCCTCATTATTCACACAGGTGCAGATGCAACTTTCCACTGTTATGACTTTCTTGGTTAGATGCCATTTTCCGGTTAGATACAAAACTAGCTGCATTTGGAAAACAACTATTGCCTCCCTAAGGTCTGTGTAATTAGTAAACACACAAAACCTTAACCAAAGGCACTGCACACCCAGAAATACACAGCACATAGCAAAGATCACAGTGCCTCCTTTTATTGGAATAAATGTTTATTTGAACTGAAAAGAGATGTTGTCAGTGTAATTTGGGGCCAACGATCAAAACTTGCAAAAGCTGCTTGCTGTGATTTTCTCGCTCAATACAAGCATAATTTTGTGTAACCTAAGGTAGGTGTTTTTCTAGATACAGATCTTTTTTTCTGAATGAGAGCTTGATACAAAATGTTACTTCTGAAGTTCTTGTTTGTTAATATTTATTTCAGTCTCGCATCACAATGATTAAATTTTATCCCTCAAAATTGTCATTAAATGAAAGGGGAGAGCTAAGGAACAGAAAGCCTTTTATCACGAGCCTCAATCAGTTGGCTCAGTCTCTATGAGTCTATAAACATAATCATGCTGCCTCAACTCAGGATACGAGTATGGATGCTCAATTTCCATCCCGAAACGCCCTCGTTCTGAGACGACCAAAGCGGTTAACCAGTTTGCCCACAGTTGCCCAGATTATTACAGTGACCCGGGCTTCTTGACCTCCTGGGTTTTTTTCACCTATTGACTTCTAGCTCCAAAGCAGGATTTCTCAACTGCAGTACTGCTGACCTTTGGGGCTGGGTGACTCTTTGCTGCGGGGAGCTACCCTGTGCCTCGTGCCTCGTATGATGTTCATCAACATTCCCAGCCACTGCCCACTAAATGCCAGTAGCACCCCCTCCAACCTCCGCAGTGGTGACAATCAAACAGGTCTCCATACATTGCAGAACACCCCCCAGGAGTAATACTGCCCCCAGTTGAGAGCTACTGTTCTGGAATATCCAAACATCACTTCAGTCCAAGGCCAGTTCTAATCCTGTCTTTTCCATCAGGTCTCTCCACACCAAGCTGGCAACCAGTAATCCGCACTCTTCTCTACTCACAGGACCTTTTTGTTTACACAATCTTCTTTTGCTCGGTGACATCTATTATATTGTTCTAAAACACTATGTTTAATGATCTCTATTTTTATATGCCATTTCCCTGATTAGATTAAAAGTGTCATGAAGCAAGAAACCATGTCTTAACAGTCTCTACATTTACTAGGTATCTAGAACATGCTTCACACATAGTGGGAACTCAAGATTATTCAATAATTTGATTGATTCCGCATAATCAGACTGCCACTAAACAGAAGTGAATCTTCCAGACATCTGAAGCTTCCTCCATCGGCGTAGAATGAAATACTTTTATTTTTATTAATGTGGTGGAACTCTTTCTAGTATTTACTTGCACCCCATCTTAGTAAAGAAACTATGGTAGGTACAGTCATTTTTGATGACTCGGAAACATTATTTGGAATATCAGTGTTTATTTTGTGCTGTTTGGGTGGCCTCCTTTCTACATAGCTTCATGGGGTGCTGCTTTTAAAACCGTTGTGCATATGTAGTATTTGTCTCCTCTACAATGTATCACCTGACCTTTGGTGGGGCAGGGGTGGGAGCAGTGTTGGGAGGAGGGAGGGCGTGGAGAATAAGATCACAGCCACAATCACAACCACAAATCCTAATGTCCTTTGAGAGTTACTGCATGCCAGGCAGTGGTCTCTGTGCTTGACATCCAGTGATTCATTATTCTGCCCAACAATTCTAGAGATAGTTACTATTACTTATTGTCTCCATATTACTGATAAGGACACTGAGGCCCAGAGAGACTGAGTAACTTTCCACGTTCACAGAGGCAGGAAATGATAAAGAAGAAATAGGAAGACAGGCAGCCTGACTCAAGACCTTATAATATTAATTACTACACTGTGTGGTAATTAGTAGAACCAATTATACTAACTAGGATAATTAGTTAACTCAGTATAATTAGTTCACCACAGTCCTCAAAAATAAATCAACCAGTGTTACCCCAAATTCAGAGCAAATGACTTCCAAAAGTATTTGACAGAGGTTTATGTGGCACAAAGTACGGGGACTTTGTGGCAGCTATTTTCCCTGTGACAACCATTTTCCTGGAGGCTTTCTCATTCATTTGCTAAGCACCTGCTCTGTACCAGACACTGTCCTAGAGCTGGTTATAGAATCAAAAGATCATAGAATGTTAGCAGCAAAAGAGACACCAGACACTCTCTAGGGCAGTGGTTTCAAATCTGGTTGCACACGAGAATCACTGGGGGAGTTTTACAAAGGCACTGCTGCCTGGGCACCCCCTCCAGACCAATGGAATTAGAATCCCCGCAGGTGGGGCTTCCTGGAGATGCAATTGTGCTGCCAGCCTTGATGACAAGGAAAACCTGGAGAAGTAGCCTGCCTCGAGCTACAGAGCTAGAAATTAAAAAAAAAAAAAAAACCTTAATCTTCAAAAATCTTTTCGCTATACCACTAAAATTGCTCTAGGTGGTTAGAAATCGGTCCATTTTACTGATTAGGAAGAGACTGATAAACATGGCAAAATGAGTTGCCGGGGGAGGTTCAGTAAGCAGGCCCAGATACCTGGAGAGCCCCTGTAAAAGACAATAATCTCCCTCAGCATAATAGAGCATCCAAACTAAACATTTTCCTGTCTTATGAATGATCGGAGTACAATCATTCACCAAATTCGCACTTTTATGGACATGGGCAAGTCAAAGGCAGCACAGTTTAGAGAAAACAGTTAGATTTGGACCCATTCAGGAGGGGGTTCAAATCTAGCACTTTGAGCCACTGGCAAATTCATTCATGGCCATGAGCCTCCGCTCTGCATCTGAATAAAAAGGAATAATACTTCGTTTGCTGAAAATTCCATCAAATCATGTAGGTAAATGCTTCTAGTACAGTTGATTAGGGAACTCACAAATAGCAAATCCCTTCCCTTCCTTCCTTGGAAGGCAATCCTCCTCCTGTACCCGCCAAGACCCTCAGAACGTGGCAAATCCTTGTACTCCCACTGGGAAGCCCAGCAAAGTTTCCTTCTCCCCGCAGGAGTATCTGTGGGTTGCATTCCAGCTCTGATCTGTATCCACGCCCTAATTCAGACTTAACACTATTCCTTCACTGCAGGGTGGTGACAACAGGAGGGTGGCACCTTCTATAAACATGAGTGCTGAAATGCCACAAGCACTGAATGTTAAAGCTCAGAGGCAGATGTCCTTGTAAGGTCAGGAACAATTGCATGCAAAGCTCTCAATGTCCAACTAAGCATTTTCATAGACAAGTATTCTGAAGGGATGTATTTCCTCAACAAACTAAGCCAAATGGTTTTTGAAGTGTGGTTATGAAGAAGGCCCATGTCTTAATAAACTCTTGCACTCTTAGGATATTGCTGAATACCTTGCAGAATAATAATACTACCTTCTTTGTTCAGTCACTGACTAGGAAAATTTACTCCTTCAAATTCAGTTTCAACAAATGCAGCAGAAATCTCTTACTGTTTAAAGTGCAATGCTCAGTGTAGTGGAGGAACATAATCATGAAGCCAGTGTTAGCCCAGCACTGGGGGTAGAGGCACACGCAGAATTTGAATATGACATAACATGGGCCATAATTGGGAGATAAACAAGAGATTCCACTGTAACTCCCATTACTGTATATAATTCTACTGAACCACTTAAAATCCCTACTGTAGGTGCTTTACACAATATTTGTACCCAAGTCCACAGCAATACTCCCTACTATAAATGAACATCCTAAAAAAATGTTTTTCATGTACAATCACATGCCATAGGTTTTTCTGAAGAGAGAATTCCAAATTATAAAAACAAATATCTTAGTGAAAACATATCCAAAAAATATGGTGGCTTAACTGAAATTCTACAGGATGCTAGATATTATGCAAAATAAATAAATGCACGAATAAATAAATAAATTAATTAATTAAAGGTGAGGGTATATATAAACAAATAATTTTGAGGAAATACCAAGTCAAGATAAAATTAATGTGTTTTTTTTTTTAACTGTGGGATTTATCAGAACCTTTAATGAACGAATATGTATTGTAGCTCTCTAAGAAGTAGATCTGATAGACAGCATTTCTCAAACTTATTTTTTTCCCAAGCATTTTTCAAGACTCAGGTACTATGGGACACCAGTTTGGGAAACACTGACCCTAAATATTACCATAATATACTGTCTTTCAAAACTTATGGTAAATAAGCATCCTAACCCTTCATATGGAGAAGAGTTGGTCCACCTGGCAAACACACCAGAGGAATCTTTCAACTCAGGTGAGCAACTGAGATGAGCCCTTATAAAGCCTTGGTAACCCCTACAGGGAATAAAACACAGCTTTTCCCACAGTAACTATTGCTGGTCATATAACCATTAGAAAGCAATTTGAACACCATTGCATATGGTCCTGTTTCGGATGCAGACCCTGCAATGTATTCTTGAGGCTAATTTTTCCTTTTTATCTGTTGCATGATTGCAAATCAATTTGAGAACTGAATATAAATCTGATATGGAGTGAATGTCTGTGTCTGCCCAAAATTTGTATGTTGAAGCCCTAGACCCCAAACATGACTGTATTTGGAGACAGGGCCTGTGAGGAGGTGATAAAGGTCATAAGGGTGGGACCCTAACGGAATAGGGCTCATACCCTTGTAAGAAGAGGAAGAGACAGCAGAGCTCTCTCTCCTCCCCTCTCCCTTCGCCTCTCCAAAGAGGTTATGTGAACACACAGGCAGATGGCAGCTGCCTGCAAGCCAGGAACAGAATTCTCACCAGAAACTGACCCTGTTGGACCTTCATCTTGGACTTTCCAGCCTCCAGAACTGTGAGAAGATACATTTCTGCTGTTTAAGGCACCCAGCCTGTGGTATTTTGTAAGGCAGCCCGAGCAGACAAATACGATATTGGACAAACCACCGTTTTAGTCAAAATGACTGATCCAATCAATGGTAAGTAAATTGAGGATATTTAAGGCTGAATCTACCAATCCATGGATACAAAACAGTCCTTGCCATCACTCTCTCCAGATTTAGAGGAAGCATTAACGAACAAAAGATTTTGCATCTTCTGTGTCACCACTGTTAAAAATCATGAGGGTAAAAAATTTTCCTATTAAAAATATTCTTTTTCTAAAAAAGTTGACCTTTATACTCAAAGCTTTAAAGACAAAAACAAAAACCCTCACCCAAACAAAATAAACAGAAAGCCCTTTTCCCAATTTTAAGATACTTTAAGCAGAAACACTTCAGTCCCTGATCTGTTCCAACGCACATCTAGCTGTCGAGTTCCTAATGAAATCAGGCCTTTGGAAGGTGTGCAAACACGCAGCTGTCACACGGAGTGAGGGAAGATAAACACATTTGCTCACTTAAGAAAAGCAAACTAAAAGAAGTCCACCCAAGTGCCGGGTGGTTGTCAGTACTGGACAATGGAACGGCGCTGGTTTCCAGGCCCCTGAATGGAATCCCTGTCCCCCCCCAGACAAACCCCACACAGCCTGTCACATACTGCAATGAGTCTCGTCACTCCAGTCGCCACAGTCGTTGTAGCCATTACACAGCAGTTTCCTGGGGACACAGATGCCACTGGCACACAGAAAGTTCTCACCCCCTCCGCAGAGCACTGAAAAAAAGGGCAGAAAAACAATGCCAAAATAAATAAGAGGTGTGGTTTTTTTCCCCTTTTAAAATTAGGAGAAATAAAGGACAGAAAGAAAACCTTCCCTTGCTATTCAACAGATGTGCTTCCCAATTCCCTCAGTTTCATTATCACCAATTTTTCTCTGACCTTCTAGAACATTAATTGTAAAATTACCTGGAAAGACTACAAAGAGTGTTTGCCTGAGAAAAGCAAAAGGAAATTCACCAGTGGGTTTTCACAGCACAAGACAGCAGCCTCGTCAATTGCACAACTTAGGTGGGGAAAAAATACCAGATGGGAGTATTTTTCTTAATAACAGAAAATTATTTCAAAGTGAAATGTTATTTATTGAACAAACATTAAAAAAAAAAACACAAAAACCCTCTCTTTCTACACCGCTGCTCAATGTCCTGCAGAGAAAGGTACAGTTACGAATAGTTGATACATGCTTGAACACAGGCTTAGAGACCCCATGCCTTGTATTTGAAATATATTTATTTACTTGCTTTAATAAAAATGCCAGTTAAAAATGTCAGGGTCTATTTTGGCATAAGGAATGTGAAACAACATTAGCTAATAATATTTTCATTCTTTTCCTTAACACGGTTGCATTTTAGTATTCTTTGCTTTAAGTATTACAGTGTTCTTTTTCTTCTCAAAATTCAACAAATATTCAATTGTCTCAAAATTACATCAGACACAGAATGTAAGAGAAGAAGCTAGAAAGATTTTTCTAAGGGAAACCATTAATGAAAGGATGTCAATTCAACAAAATGGGTTTTAAAATACACTTCAATATGTGGTAATATGCATCAAATGTTTTTTAAATGTGTAAACCTTTGACCCAGAAATCTTATTTCTGCTCTTCATACAAAGGAAATGATTATGAATAAGTGCAAAATTTAATATTTAAGGATATTCATACCATCATGGTTTATCACAAGGAAACTATGAAATAACAACTATGCAATAATAGGAGACTGGTTAAATAAATTTTGATAGCTCCATAATAAGGAATACTGTTATAGCCATTGAAAATTATATTGTAAAAAATAATGTCCTGGGCCAAAGTTCAAGATAATTTAAGTGTAAAAACACCATTTGGGGGACTTCCCTGGTGGAGCAATGGTTAAGAATCCGTCTGCCAATGCAGGGGACGCGGGTCCGATCCCTGGTCCGGGAAGATCCCACATGCTGCAGAGCAACTAGTCTGTGTGCCACAACTACTGACCCTGCGCTCTAGAGCCCGTGAGCCACAACTACTGAGCCCCCATGCCACAACTACTGAAGCCCGTGCGCCTAGAGACCGTGCTCCGCAACAAGAGAATCCACTGCAATGAGAAGCCCGTGCACCGCAACGAAGAGTAGCCCCCGCTCGCCGCAACTAGAGAAAGCCCATGTGCAGCAATAAAGACCCAACACAGCCATAAATAAATAAATAAATAAATAATTTTTTTTTAAGTTAAAAAAATAAAAAAATTTAAAAACAGCATTTGGTTCTGAAAAAGCATAATACAATCTGGCCTAGAAGGAAGCATATCTAAGGTTACTATGATTATCCCTGGTATTGGGATTGAAAGTAATTTTTATTTTCTTCATTGCATTTTACTCTGTATTTTACAAGTGTTCTTATAATGATCATGTCTTACTTTTATAATCAGAAAAAAAAAAAAAACAACTAACTTTTTTCATGAGTTCCCAATTCAGAGTAACGGTAAATAAATATAACCCTCCCGAAACTTGTTTGTGTAACTCTCTGTCTCCCTGCCACAAAAGTTAGTGGGATCAGCCTTGTGGTCTCCTACTGGTCACTGTCACCACCCTCCTGAACCGTGCTCCTTGATGAGATGAACCTTGTTGTCTAACTAAAGGGAACCAGGAAGCATGGAGCATTTAACTCAGAAGCTGAAATGCAGAAAAGTTCAGACTGAACATTCCAGGCAGTAAGGTCCATGCCACTCATATGCCCCGTGTTCCCCAGCAGAGTGGCTGGCACTCAGGAGGTTCTTAATTAATGGGAAAAAGTCACCTCCATCTCAATGGGGCACAATATATTGCCACAAGGCAAAAGAAAATATGCAATTGACGGATTATTTTCCAATGCTATCAAGGAATCAGTTTCGATTTGCTGAACATTAAGTACTAGTCAATCTGGTATGTTTCTTCTGATGCTAATTCATGTGTAACCTTCACAATATCAACAATGAAAGTCTGGTTTTCCATTATATCCCATGATTTCTGTACCAATACAAATGGCATCTACGGATTTCAACTGCCAAGACATGAAACATGCTGATGTTTTGTATAGTCTTGGATTCGGCGCAGGACTGTACTCCTATAGCTACAGACAGAGACTCCTAAAGGGTATACAGGAAACCAGATATAAAATGAAAAACCAAAACATTAAAGATTTTACCGGCCAGTCTATACAATAGCCTCTCTGTAGGGTTAAGAGAAAATTTTCAAGGAATAAGTGTTTATCCTATTGTGAGATTGTTTCTGCATTATAGTAGAGAGTGCAGAAATTCCATCTGCCTGCATTTCAGCAGCTGCAATGCCTCAGAAGAATTATTGCATTCCTTACATTATGGCTCTGATGAGTCCTTGGGAAATGTAGCTGAAAGCTCAACATTAAATAGCTAACATCTAGGTTTCATCTTTAAGAACCTATATATTTTACTCCAATAAAGCCATTCTTGTGTATGGTTATATCAAACCTGGATCAAATTTAAAATATGGCATTGCTTGCATTGTTTTGATTATCGATATCCTGTGTCTTTGCTGATGCATCAGAAACTGACTTTTTTTGTGTGGTTTCCCAGTTGGAGATGTGGCTGCCCATGGTTTTAGGACATTGAAAATTGTTTCTTTCTTCTTATTCTTTGTTTGCAAGTTCTTTGGACATTCATAGTTTCATTAATCAATACTATTTTTGTACAATCAGGATAACTTTGTACATTCTCTTCCTGTTTGATTTCTTCCTAACCTGTATTCAGAATCTCCACTATTATTTGTGAAAAACTGTTCAACTAGCAAAGCATTTCAGACATATCTCATTTACAATTTCCAAAGAGCCCCATAAAGTACACAGGTAAGAATTCTATCACAACTTCCTTGGGGTAAGTGATAGTTTACAAATAGAGGAACTAGAGTATCATGTGGTTAAGACAGCATCTACCCAAAGCCATGGAGTTAGGAAAAGGTGAAAACCACCCCAGAATCGTGAGGTCCGGGCTCCAGGTCTAATCCTCCACACCATACCCACTCCCCATTTCTAGTACACAGCCAGTTGATGGGCGCTGAGTTCAAGGGTACCAGGTTCAGGTAAAAGTTCAAACTTGCCTTTATTTTTCTCTCTAAACGAAAGATAAACGTCTGTCCTCAGGTGAACTGGACCAGATGAGATGACATTTTTGTGAGCTCTCGGTTTTTGGAGAACACACTGAGAGAGCTCTTAACAAGTTTCTGGAGAGATTTTTCAACCATAATTCACTGTCTTATAACAATCATCTTCCAATAGCCTTTAGACTGAGCCCTTAAGATGACGAAGGGAGATTCCCTGAGGTGAAGTCATGCTATACAGTCTTGACACCATTTCCACTAACATCATCTATAACTCTAAGAGGTATATATTGGACTTTAAATCAATGGCAATGACTTTACAAGATTCTTTCATTGATTGAATGAATGTTTACTATCTATTATGTGCTGGGCATTACTGTAGCAGTAATTACAGATACAGCAGTAAAGAAAACAAAACTACTTCCCCACCTTCACGTAGCATGTATTCTACCGATCATCATCTGATAAAGATACTTTTACTAACTAAAGATGCTTCACCACCAAAGTTACCTACATTTATACATGTGACAATTAATTAATATTAACACAATGACAGCAGTATACAAAGACTTATTGCCTAAGATACTGGTTTACATGTCCAAATGATGAGGACAATTATGAATCACCTGGACTTCTGAATTTCATGGATTCTGAAGAGTATACACCCCTGCGGATGATCAGCTCTTTTCAGTCTTCTTGTTTCCGAAAACAGTCTGCTGAAATAACATCCATAGCCTGAAACAAACTTTAGATTTTCTGCAGCTGCTTCCAGCCCTATCAGTTCTCTCTGTCTGTGTATTATGGGCAGCATTTATATTGGCAAATGCTCTCATTACTCTGCTTGTTAACTTTTAGAGTCTTTTTCAGAAATTACTCACCAATCTCTGACTGCATAGTATCCTCATTCACCATGACTTTGAGTCCTTGTTTAAAGTCTAAAGCTCAAGTTCAACTCTATCTCTGAAGAGAAAGCCGACCTGGCACACAGCTTTGTCCCCTGCACCCATACTGAGAGCTTGTCAGCACTTCATTCCACATGCTGCTCGAAATTAAGTTACTATAAACCACTATTGCTCTTACCTTTTACAAAGTTATTTGACCATATGAAAAAGAATGAGTGTAATCTTATAGCAGCTGATGCAAGAATACTTCTTGGGAAGAGTGTTGTGTCTCCCCATAATAGGTTGATAAGAAGATTGGAGTGAAAGATAAGAGGTGAGAGAGGAGAAAGGAAATCCAAGTGGACGGTCAACAATTAAACTTGGTCTTTACTCTGCCTTCTAAGTCATATGTACTCGATGGCCCTTCCTTTTGTTGAACATTAAGATGTCTGGAGTAGGTATGGATGGATATCAAAAAGCTCTGTATGAAAAGAATGAGATCCCCCTGGAGAGAGAGAAGAAACTGTGCTGTTGGGCATTGTCTTGGGAGAGAGAGAAATTACAAACTTGGCTGAGTCTCCCTGAGGGGCTGTATAGAGAAGACTCTTTGGAAAACAGAAATATCTAAAGGGATGTTTCAAGTTGTTGATGGGAAGTGTAATCACTTCCTCCATCTACCATAGGGAATCAGCAAAGATTATGTTGCTTTCTGATATTCTCACTCATTTATTTAATCAATTTGGCACTCTTCTAAGAGCTTGAATACAGAATAGATCCCTTGCTTTGCAGACATTATAGTCTATGGAGACAAACAATATCAATGGATATAATAAGAAGAAAATTATTATATATTAGGTCAGAAGGTAATAAGTGCTATAAAGACAAAAAAGAGTACAACAGACTAAGAGAGATAGGAGATGTGGGGACGGGGTAATACAGGTCCCCAGATTAATTAGGGTGCCAGGGCAGGTCTCATTGAACGTTGACATTTGAACAACTTCAAAGATGGAGGGAGTTAACCAAATCTCAGAGGAAGATTTCAGCCCAGAAGCAAAGACCCTCAGGCAGGAACACGCTGGCAGGCATCAGGAACACTAAGGAGACCCATGTGGCTAAAGCAGAGAGAGTAAAAGGGTAGAGAAGCTAAGGGATGAGGCAGAGAGGAAGAGAGGACCCAACCACAGAGGGCTTTGTAAGGACTTTGTAGCTTAGACAAGAAAAAAAAAAAAAAGAGTCATTACAAGGTTTGAGTAAAGAGTAGCATGATCTGACTTATGTTTTCAAGGATCTCTGCCTGTTGTGTTGAAAATACTCCAGAGAGGCAAGGGACACAGTAGGGAATAACAGTTAGGAGCCTATTGGAGCAGTCCAGGAAGAGATGATGGCGGCTTGGAGGTGGTAGCAGTGGAGGGGCTGAGACACAATTGGATACTGGATGTATTTTGAAAGTAGGGGCAGGAGAGTTTCCTGGCCCATTAGATGAAAGTTGTGAAAGGCAAGAGCCAATGATGGCTTCAAGTTTCCAGCCAGATGACAAGAAGAACTGCCATCTGCTGAGATGAGGAAGGCTACTGGAAGAGAAAGACCAAGGGGAAAAAAATCAGGAGTTATCATTTGGACACGCTGGGTCTGACATATACAAGAGACGCCCAGCTGGAAATGCTGAGGAGACAACTGGGTACATAAGTTCAAAGTCCAGGAAGGAGGACAGGACTACAAATATAAATGCATGCGTCATCAGCAAATCGATTTAAAGCCGGTGTGCCTGGATGAGATCATGAGGGGAACGGCTAGCGAAGAGGAAGACTCAGTGAGATGGTGCAGCGAAGATGGATAAGGGCTGAACTATTAAACCCCGTGTGTAACAGCTACAGGGAAGAGGAGAAGCCAGCAAAGAGGCTGAGGAGTGGCCCCGGTGGTAGAAGGAAACCCAGCAGGTGAGTATGTTATCCTGGAAGCCAAGGAAACGAAAGTGTATCAAAGAGGAGGAAGTGATCAGCTGTGCCAGAAGCTGGTGCTAAGTCAGGTAAGATGAAACTGAGAAATGGGGATGCGGATAAGAGCAGTTTCAATGGAGCAGTGAGGACAAAAGTCTGCTGGAGTATGTTGAAGAGAGAATGAGAAGAGAGGAAGTAGCTCAGAATGGAAGGACAAATCCTTTGCTGCAGAAGAGAATAGATAAATGGGGCAGCAGGTTACAAGGGAAGTGGGGCAAAAAGAAATGCGGTTTTTAATGCTTTGTGTGAGTACATTCTTTGGAGGGAGCAGGGAGGGGTATTAAGTTCTGCCTATAGGTTGGCTCAGATCAAATAAATGATGACCACTTTTGAAGACACAGGAGCTCGGGGATGGAGGATCATGGATGTCAGGAATATAGTTATAATCTAAAAATGAAGCCTGTCTTATATCTGCCTGTCCCTTTAATCCCATCACTACAGTGTGACTTCCTCAGAAGTACCTGTCTTCTAAGGTGAGAAATCCTTCTCATTCTCTTCTTCCTCTTCTTCATCTGGTAGACATCTGTTAAACATGGGGGGCGAGGGGCACCCATGCTAGTCCCTTCTAATAGTACCATCAGAACGTGAACAAACAAACCCCCGTTACTTTATGACTCACATAATTTATATTAGCAGAAGATAAGTATTTGTTTGCTTATACCCTCTCCCTTCTAGAACGTATGCTCCGTAAGAGAAGGAACTTTATCAGTTTTTCTCCCTGTTGTGTCCTGTCCTGAGTCTGGCGTGGAATTAAATATTTGTTAAATGAATAAATGAAGACTGAGAATAGAAGGTGCCCAGCAGGACCACATGATCACTCCTATTTCTTGGTCCTACATGTTCAAAGGCAATAAATATCTTACAATTTTATTATTTTAATTGCCAGAGGAATAAACTGCTGGTGAAATACGATAATCGCTCTCTGTTACAGCAGGATACTCACTCAAACCCCCAGACAAGTCTGGCTTCTCAGCGGCATCTGCTCATATGTTAGGACAATGAGTATCAAAGACCCTTCTACCTAAAATAATCTTCCCCACCGACCTGTGATGATGTATCTAACATTTTCCCAACACCTACACCCACGTTACCCATTCCTTGGGGTAAAATGGTGGTTTTTAGATGAACTCTAGGATACCAAGGGACTTTGGGGCCACATCATGGGTTAAGGGGGTGTCTTGAGTCCCCTACTCCACTTCAACCAGAGAACTCTACCATTGCCTGCTTTATACATTTGAATCCGTGTACAATTTCCTTTGAAAATGGGTTTCTGCTACCAAAAACAAGTTTGAAAACCCCTTCACCTTTAAGATTTTAAGTGTTCAGTTCAAGTCTGACAGAGCTTATAATTAATTTTCTTGGCAATGAATACTTAGCTCTGAATTTAATTATAGAATGTTTAGATTTTCATTATATTTAGACTTGAAAGAATGGGACACAAGAGGAGTAACTTCTTAAGAGGGGCGGGCATAGCAGGGAGGAGTTTAGGAAAGGTCTAAAACAAGAGAAATAAGCATGAGAGGTGAGACCTGGAGCCACAATGAACTGAGGACAGCCCTGTGTGAAAACGCAGTGGGCGTGGGTCTAATACTATGAGGTAAGAAATGCCACATCACCTTATTTTTCTAAATCAAGTTAATTCACTTAATCAAATTAATTCAATTAATCCCCACTCAAAAAGGTGAAAAGAAATATTCTTCAGGCATGTTTGGGGGGGGGGCCTCTCCCTCCTTAGGGAGGTACAAGGATCCAAGGGAAGAACTGCGGAAGGGGCTTAGCTTTCAATTCTTCAGAGAATAGGTGGGGTAAGGGACTCAAGGTTCTAAGCCCTCGGGATTTATGGTAGACAGAACGCTCCATCACATCTGTGCCACAGCAGGGTCATGACAGGGCCATGGTCCCCAACATCAGCTTTCCCGGCTGCCCCACGCAGCCATGCCTCTCTGAGACCCTGCCTCTTCCCCCAAGCAAGTACTAACCAGTCCCTGCTATGTAAGGGACATGCCAAAGCCCAGTCCCCTTCCAAGCCTTGGGAGATGTCTCCTCCATCCTCTGTGCCCACCTCTAACCCTCCCCCATGCCACCCCACTCTGGGTGATCACATAATCTCCGCTCAGTCATTTTCTCCTCAAGGCTGGTCCCCCTTTTCTGAGAATGCACAGATGACACCACACATCCTTTATGTTTCCTTAATAAATTGCTCTATTACACAGATTTTTCATTCATTGCAGAGAATGCAAACGACTCTATTAGCAACTTTCAACATATTTTTACCAAGGTAGTATATGGTAGGCGGTCAGTAATCCCTGTTGCATAAATGCACTTAAAGAGCTCTTAATTTAGATATTCTAAAAATAGAAGTGCCACATGATTTCCTCTTTTATGATCTGGGGTGACCGTCTTGCTGTGAAGACAAGGTAAAACCGGTCCCCTCACTACAGTCCAACTCTTTAGTTCCAAGTCCCTCAGTGCCTATTATATAATATGTTTTTCTTAGTGAGGAACCATCTCTGTCAAACCAATGTTCAAAGCAAGTTCAAAACAACTTCCCCAATTAAATGTCCTTAAGACTAAGGTACTCCTTGACTCAATTTTTTCCGCTCTGAAATAAAGCCATGCTTTGATTCAATGGAAACATTGCCAGCTGGCCTTCAGCTTAAATTTCTGAAAATAAGAGCTAAGTATACTTATTGCCTGTCTGACAGCATGAAGGAAGATCTATCATTCTATAGAAAAATCAATCATTGTAAAATTATCTAAAAATCATTAGCAGGAAACAAGAATAGATTTGTCACTGGTGGCACTCTGATAGGAGAGCAACGGAAATAGAGTTTAGAAAGCAGTTCATGTCCTCATTCAACATCTCAAGTAAAATCACAGTATAAAATAGAGTTAGATAAAACTTGCCCAGTAGATTTTAAATCTAATTAGACAGGGGAGAAAGTAAAGAAAGAGCAGAGTAAAAAGCAGGAAGTCAAGCTTTATGATCAGGGACTGGCAGAAATAGACCGCCAAGCAGAAGCCTAAAGAAACTTTTTTGGAATCTTTATTCATTCAACAGCCGAGAGAGAGAGAGAGAGAGAGAGAGAGAGAGAGAGAGAAGGAAATTTTTAAAAATAAGAAAAACAACTTCCAAATAGGGATTGTCTAATTAAAAGAATATACTAGTTTACTACCTCAAGTTTTAGTGTCTAAAAGACTTAAATAGGATTCTGAACCAATTTTGTCAAAAATCATTGGAAAATAAGATATACACCAGGACTCTGTCATTTATCATTTCCTGCAAATAAGTGCAATAACGTAACTTCAAGTTTCTAAAGAACATAAGCAAGTTAGAAACTACATGTTTATAGTTGACCCTCTTGTCAGGGATTATTATCAGGCAGGCAGAGATTTCTAAATTCAGGGTTTTTTTTTTTGCGGGGGAGGGAGGAGTGCTACTTTCTGAACTTGCTTTAGGAAATAAAACCTTTATTTTATAAACAAAGTAATTCTCACTTAGTGGTACTTAAAATACTTCTGAGATTTTCTCCAAACATGAGGCTGTCTCAAATGATATTTTGTGATTATTCATTATGAATCATAAAATGATAATGATGGTATATTATACACACAACCTTTGGCAGATTTCAGACAGCTGTTGAATGTTTTCTATAAAACAGTTAATGCATGCATATAAACCTATGAAAAATAAAGTAGATGTATATGATTTGGAAAGAAAATAGTCTCTTGCATGCATATAGTAGTATCTAAAAAGTTATACATATTAACATTTTTTTAGATCTTTATTAAATGTATAACTCGGTCAAGACATCTATGGAAAGACTTAGAAGAAAGATGAACAAAGAAAAATAATCAGTTTTGAAGAGCCATTCCATGGTATTTTTCTTATTTGTTGGGCTACACAAATTGGACTGATGTCATTATACAAGTTAACAGTTTGTGAATTTCATTTTCAACTCAAACCAAATTTATTTTTAATCACAGTTTCTTTTATTTTTGTCTATTTTATGTATTGATAATCTAAAAGCTAGAACTAATTGTCTATGACTTCGCAATACTGTGTAGCCTGAGACCCAAAAATAGAGTAAACATATGTATTTAGAATTTACTGTGAAAAGAACTTTGAAAAAATACCTTTCAAGAACAGATTGAGACAGGCTGGGTCCTGGGACCCTTTGGTGCAGTGCTGGCACCTGGACAAATGTCTCCTCCAGCAACAAAATACAAAGAAACTATAAGGGACTAAAAATAGCCGCATGCATGTGCAATTGGGGCAAATTATGGACAACACCATAGAAAAAGACCACAAACCCAACTGCCACTTCTAAAGAGCTAGGAGCAAAAACAGGGTGTTGAGAGCAAAAGCAGGGTACTACTCATGATCCCTGCACACAGCACTACCAACGGAGTGGGCAGACCACCTAAGCCACACTTCTGGTCACCCACTGACCTGCCCCTATCCCCACCTCAGGGAGCGAGCAAGGGAACCTGTTACAGGAGCCCCAGTAAAGACTTGCCTGCATTTCTTGTCTGGCCTCTTATCAATTTCTATTGATTAAGGAAGGCCAAGAACCCTGGTTGGTAACAAGATAACAGTTCTACCCTAATGTCTACAGATTCATTTCCAATCCCATGAAGACTGTACTACATCACTTTCCCACTTACTCTCTATTGTTAATTACTGTAACAGAATATTCCAATGCATTACCATTCCTAAAAATTCACTGATCTTCAGGATACTGTAGGATCTCACCTATCTTCCAGAGCAGATTGCCAGTAGCTGGATGCCAAGATTCTGAAGCCCCAGGTTGGGGTTCTGCCCAAGACCCCCTCTGCTATCCATCCTCTTAACTGATCACAACAAACCCCATTCACTTGCCCCCATGCAGTAGGCCATGGAGACAGCACACGTTCCATTGGTTGAGTCAAGGCAGAGTCGGGAAAACCTAGATACTTCCAGCTACCTAACCCTTCAAGCTTAAACCACCCCCAAATAATCAAGTCACTTCAATTCTAAATGCTATTATGATTAAAAGAAAATGGCGAGAAAATTAATTCATAAACACTCACCCTAATATCCATACTGATATTGACTGGGTCTACAGACAAGAAAAGCAATTATTCACAATGATGACCCTGAGATACCAAAATAAAAGTCGTTCTGTAGAAAAAGTACAGACTTGGATTTAACTTAAGCTATCTGTGCCGCTTTGAGCAAGTTATTTAACCTTTCAGGGCTTCAGTTTCCTTATCTGAATTCCACCTGCTTTGGAATCGTCTTTGAGTCTATATTAATCAGTAATGGATGTAAAGCACCTGGCACCGAATCACATAAAGCCCACTATGTTCTGTTTACTAAGACTGGTAAGTGCATAATTCACTTCTGAAAGATGGCCATCACAAAGTGCTTAAAAATGCCTTTTACTTAAAGCGTTATCCTGCAAATAACTAGAGCGTCCTATTCTCCAACCTTGTAGATATAGCACTGCCCACTTAGACCTGGAAGTGAGGGCAACTGAATTCTTCGTAACAACCAAGACAACTGGAAAAGAACATAGCCTGAAGAGATCAACACGCACGGGAATCAATATAACAACATCTAGGGATAGAATTCCTAACGTTTCTTTGGCTCAGAGACAAAAAAGGAAGTCAATTGCTCCAGGCAAGTTGACTTTTACTGTTGAATAGTTTGTGCCCTGTTAAATGATTTGCATGCTGGTGGAACAGGGAGGTCCCTGAATTATCTCTCCCATGCTTCCTCCACTTTTCTACTCTGCGTGCCCTCCACAACACAGCTACATAAAATCTCTCCTAGTATCCCTGGTTACCAGTATTATATATAACAAAGCCACACAGACTAAACCTGACATGGAAAAATCAGCCTTGCCTAAAACTAAATATAAGCGCAATTTAATTAACTTGCATTCCAGAGTCATAGCTGCCAACTTACCAAGACTAGAAGACTGGGTACACAGTATCCAAGGGCTCAGAGCGAGGGGGAAAATATACTAAATTTTTCTCCAAAATCTTCACAGGATTCACACGTTCCTTCGTACCTGTAAACAGGAATAATGTCCCCCTGTATACAAGATACGTGATCCAATCAGGCGGGCAAAATGAGCCAAGGCAGGAAGAAAAGATAGGTTAAGAGAGGCCGGAATTTCAGGAAAGACATACAGGAATTAGAAATGAATGGCAAGTAATCTGGCAACAAGGTCAGCCCTGAGTCAAGTAGGGAAAGGTTTACTTTACCCCTGAAAGGAGGAAAGACATTGCTGCACATAATGGGAAGTCAAAAACTATGTGCCTGTCACTAGAAACTCTCAATACTGCAATTTGAGCAGTGATGTAGTCTCATCTAAAAATACTCTACTGATCAACCTTCTGTGCTTAAGTTAATCCTGGGAAACTTTATAACATGAGGGTCAGCCAGTGGTGCATGGGTCGGGGACTGAGCTCAGCATGGGAGTGATGCCCCTGGGTAAAGGTCCATTTTCTTCCACTTGCCAAAAGGATAAGTAACATGCAGTTTCCAAGCAGGAGCACAAGATGGCAGCCATACTCAGCACATAGACCCTGTGCAGTGCCACAGGAGAGAACTCAGCTCGAGACCCTCACCACCTGACAGGTTGTGGAAATTCACAGGGAATTCCAGCTGGGAGGCTTCTCTTTTCTAAAGGGCATCCTTTGCTTGTGTCTGTAACTGGGTAAATGTGAAATCATGAAATCGCACTTCTGCCAATTATTAATACAGAGAAATAAAAAGTCTTTCCCGATTGATGCCTACTCATATCTTTGGCACATTTTTCTACTGGTTTTCTTCCTTACTGATTTATTGAAACTCCATTTGTTTCCATTATTTTTCTCCAGGCCATCACTTATTTGTTTTTTAAGTTAATAGTCTCTGCAGCTATAGAAAATTTTACATATACGTGAGGTCAACTGTATCAGTCTTTATGGTTTATCTCTTTATAAACCATATCTATATGTGTCGTAGAAAAGAAACTATAGGAGGGCAGAGATTTTGTCTGTTTTGTTTCCTGCTACAGCCATAGGATATATGATGGACATAGAGCGTGGGCTAAATAAACTTTGCATTCAACCCAGAACCTTTCTAGAGCAGATGGAAAATATCATGGCCAAAATTAAGACACATATTCTGGCCAAGACACACCAAAAATAGGCCACAGAGATAGGTAAATCAAGTCAGGTTCCCTAATAGTCAAAACTGATTCTGCCATGGCCGTAGGGGAAAGGCTACAGATTGACTGACTGATTGATTTTTGTTAAAGTAAGAAAGCCTCTTATATTGCTGAAATGGCCAAAATATGAAATACACAGCCTGATCTGTATTTAATGGAACAGAATAAAAGAACTCTTGAGATGCTTTCCAGGTTTAAGTTTCAGCGAAATGCCAAAGGGAAGAAATTGGATGGCTGCTTTCAAGCCAGTCCCTTTCTTAACACCGACCACCAGAGGGAGACCACATCATGAAGCAAAGCACAGAGCCCATGCTATAACTGTGACAAGTGTCCAGATGTGTGACAGTATTTGAAAACAATTGTATTTCATGCGTTTTTCACTAATGATGTTAAAATAAAATCACATTTAAAAATCATTTTGCACTTCAAATACAGACACGCAAATATGAATTCTCATAGACAAAGGCATTATGGAACACCCATGGTACTTCGTGCATTTATTTCAGAATTGACTTTTTCCATTCTCATAGCAACCAATAATTTCAGAAATCCAGTTGTTAGTTTTATTTCAAGTGGCTTTATATACATTTTTAGAATTGTTATTTGTACCTAATGCGATTTTTGTGGAATGGAAATGATCTTTCAGCAAGTGATCTTATTACAAGATAATCTCATTACAAATGCCTGTTGGAAAGTCTCACCATGGTGCCCACATTGAAATGAAACTCTCCCCCGCTGTAGAAAAGGTCTTCTGAAATGTTAGCATCATAAGTTCCAAACTTCTCTGCTCTAAGAGCTTTGAAGAAAACTGCCAGTTTTTCTCTGAAACTATCCTCCTAAGAAAACTCTGTGACAACCCTTCCAGGGCCGTTTACAAGTAGACCGAAAAGGAGGCCAAATACTTTGTGAAATTTAGCTTGATTCGAAGGGCTCCTGGGAGAGCTCCCTGCCTAAAATATTTCCCAGCTGAAATTCCTCAGTTTGGATTTTACTCATTTAATTTAAGCCAAAAGTCCTCAATTAAAAGGCAGTTCCTGGGGATTCCTCATTTACTCAACCAACCAAGAATTCTGGAGGCTGTCTGTAGACAGTGCTGGACATGGCAGCAATCATAATCATAAGGCCTTACAGAGACTAAAAGAGACAGGTCGTTATCAGTGATTAATACCTCCGGAGACAGCACTTTATGTATATATTTATCTTTTTAAAAAAAAATATTGGGGGCTTCTCCAGTGGCGCAGTGGTTGAGAATATGCCTGCCAATGCAGGGGACACGGGTTCAAGCCCTGGTCTGGGAAGATCTCACATGCCGCGGAGCAACTGGGCCCGTGAGCCACAACTACTGAGCCTGCGCGTCTGGAGCCTGTGCTCCGCAACAAGAGAGGCCGCGATAGTGAGAGGCCTGCGCACCACGATGAAGAGTGGCCCCCGCTCGCCGCAACTAGAGAAAGCCCTCACACAGAAACGAAGACCCAACACAGCCAAAAATAAATAAATAAATTTATTTAAAAAAAAATATTGGAAAATTAGTATAAAAAATTAGCAAAAAGGTAGAATCTAAAGAGTGAGGCCCCAGCAAAGACATACCTGGGTAAAAAAGGCCCCAGAGGACAGAGGGTCAACATAGGAGCAGCAGGGGCCACAGGAGGGGCGAGAGTGAACTCCATGGGAATCAGAGAGGAGCGACGTCCTCTCTTGCTAAAAATTCCAGCCAGGATCGGATATCCACAACTTTAAGCTAATACTTATCAACCACTTTCTATTTATCAGGCAATGTCTTAAAGGCTTTACCTTCATTTATACCTAAGAACACAGCCATGAGGTGATACCTCATGTATCAGAGGATGAGACCAAGGCTTGGAAAAGTTGATAACCTTCCTCCATAACTTGGCTAATAAGTAGCAGAGCTACTTAATAAAACCTGAGCAGTGTGATTCCAGAGCCCATGCATTTAGTATAAAACACTCAAGGGTTCTGTGTTAGTTTCCTACTGCTGTTGTAAAAAATTGTCCCATACTGGGTGGCTTAAAACAGAAGTTTATTCTCTCACAAGTTTGCAGGTCAGAAGTCTGACACGGTTCTCGCTGGGCTAGAATCAAGATGCTCACAAGTGTGTGTTCCTTATGGAGGCTCTGGGGGAGAATCTGTTTCCTTGCCTTTTCCAGCTTTTAGCGGCTGGGCCTCCCCGTCCTTGGCTCATGGCCCCCCTCCTTCATGTTGAAAGCCATCAACGTAGCATCTCTCTAATCCTGCATGGGCGTCACATCTCTTTCTCTGACTCTCCTCTTCTGCTTCCCTCTTCCACTGTTAAGGACTCTTGTGATTACATTGGGCCACTCAGATAATCCAGGAGAAACTCCCTATTTTCAGATCAGATGAGTAGCACCCCTATTTCCATCTTCAACTGTAATTCCCCAATGCCACGCAAATTAATATATTCACAGGTTCCAGGGATTAGGACAGGGACATCTTTGGGGGGACATTATTCTGCCAACCACAGATGCCTTGATATTTTATGAATTTTTTCTGTGCCTCTTACATACAGCCACCTGCAAATGACTGGCTCAGGAAAGTGTGCCCTCTCTCCCACCTGACGATTGCCCTCCTCTTCCCATTCCCTGTGTCAGAGATGCCATGATCTGGCATCTCTCTCTAGTCATTTTTCTTGGTTCCAGGTTGATTCAGTCAATTCTATTGCAGGAGGAGCCCAGGGTGGCAGGGATCTTGGGCCATGTAAGATCACTAGGGGAAAATTGCTGTTCGATTCAACTCCTGTAATATGAGTGTTCAAAAGACTCAGGAATGATACTCTAAAAGGTAAATGAATCTGATATCGGGCTTTGGTGCAACCAAGAACCATCTGTGCTTTTGCAGATATCAACCACATGTGCTTCTGACTTTTCCAAGAGGCAAGAGCTGAGTGAAGAAACCGAAGAGGACAGAGGCCTGACGAGAAGCCCGGCCTTGACTTCCCTCTCTTTCTCATTCATCATTAGTAACCAAAATCCCTTTTAAAAACTCAAAAGAGCTACATGTGTGAGGGCAAAGAAGCTATGGGACTTCATGCTATTCTGTAGCAGGCATAGAAAAGGCAGCCAAGAGGTAGCTGCAGAAAGCTGAGCAGACAGACTAGTCCCCCAGCCAGGACCAGCTACATAATTGCAGGGCTCAGTGGAAAATGAAGATGTGGAGCCACTTGCAGGGAAAAAAAAGTGCTTTAAAAAAACTAAACTACAGTCCCTCCCATCAGGAAACCTGCACAAGCCTCTTAGATAGCCTCATCCACCAGAGGGCAGACAGCAGAAGCAAGAAGAACTACAGTCCCGCAGCCTGTGGAACAAAAACCACATTTACAGAAAGATAGACAAGATGAAAAGGCAGAGGGCAATGTACCAGATGAAGGAACAAGACAAAACCCCAGAAAAACAACTAAATGAAGTGGAGATAGGAAACCTTCTAGAAAAAGAATTCAGAATAATGATAGTGAAGATGATCCAGGACCTCAGAAAAAGAATGGAGGCAAAGATCGAGAAGATGCAAGAAATGTTTAACAAGGACCTAGAAGAATTAAAGAACAAACAAACAGAGATGAACAATACAATAACTGAAATGAAAAATACACTAGAAGGAATCAATAGCAGAATAATTGAGGCAGAAGAACAGATAAGTGACCTGGAAGACAGAATGGTGGAATTCACTGCCACAGAACAAAATAAAGAAAAAAGAATGAAAAGAAATGAAGACAGCCTAAGAGACCTCTGGGACAACATTAAACGCAACAACATTCGCATTATAGGGGTCCCAGAAGGAGAAGAGAGAGAGAAAGGACCCGAGAAAATATTTGAAGAGATTATAGTCGAAAAATTCCCTAACATGGGAAAGGAAATAGCCACCCAAGTCCAGGAAGTGCAGAGAGTCCCATACAGGATAAACCCAAGGAGAAACATGCCGAGACACACAGTAATCAAATTGGCAAAAACTAAAGACAAAGAAAAATTATTGAAAGCAGCAAGGGAAAAATGACAAATAACATACAAGGGAACTCCCATAAGGTGAACAGCTGATTTCTCAGCAGAAACTCTACAAGCCAGAAGGGAGTGGCATGATATACTTAAAGTGATGAAAGGAAAGAACCTACAACCAGCATTACTCTACCGGCAAGGATCTCATTCAGATTCGATGGAGAAATCAAAAGCTTTACAGACAAGCAAAAGCTAGGAGAATTCAGCACCACCAAACCAGCTCTACAACAAATGCTAAAGGAACATCTCTAAGTGGGAAACACAAGAGAAGAAAAGGACCTACAAAAACAAACCCAAAACAATTGAGAAAATGGTCATAGGAACATACATATCGATAATTACCTTAAACGTGAATGGATTAAATGCTCCAACCAAAAGACACAGACTTGCTGAATGGATACAAAAACAACACCCATATATATGGTGTCTACAAGAGACCCACTTTAGACCTAGGGACACATACAGACTGAAAGTGAGGGGATGGGAAAAGATATTCCATGCAAATGGACATCAAAAGAAAGCTGGAGTAGCTATACTCATATCAGATAAAATAGACTTTAAAATAAAGAATGTTACAAGAGACAAAGAAGGACACTACATAATGATCAAGGGATCAATCCAAGAAGAAGATATAACAATTAAAAATATATATGCACCCAACATAGGAGCACCTCAATACATAAGGCAACTGCTAACAGCCATAAAAGAGGAAATCGACAGTAACACAATAATAGCGGGGGACTTTAACACCTCACTTACACTAATGGACAGATCATTGAAAATGAAAATAAATAAGGAAACAGAAGCTTTAAATGACACAATAGACCAGACAGATTTAACTGATGTTCATAGGACATTCCATCAAGAAACAGCAGATTACACTTTCTTCTCAAGTGTGCATGGAACATTCTCCAGGATAGATCACATCTTGGGTCACAAATCAAGCCTCAGTAAATTTAAGAAAATTGAAATCATATCAAGCATCTTTTCTGACTACAACACTATGAGATTATAAATCAATTACAGGGAAAAAAATGTAAAAAACACAAAAACATGGAGGCTAAACAATACATTACTAAATAACCAAGAGATCACTAAAGAAATCAAAGAGGAAATCAAAAAATACCTAGAGACAAATGACAATGAAAACACGATGATCCAAAACCTATGGGATGCAGCAAAAGCAGTTCTAAGAGGGAAGTTTATAGCTATACAAGCCTACCTCGAGAAACAAGAAAAATCTCAAATAAATAATCTAACCTTACACCTAAAGGAACTAGAGAAAGAAGAACAAACAAAACCCAAAGTTAGCAGAAGGAAAGAAATTATAAAGATCAGAGCAGAAATAAATGACATACAAACAAAGAAAACAATAGTAAAGATCAATAAAACTAAAAGCTGGTTCTTTGAGAAGATAAACAAAATTGATAAACCATTAGCCAGACTCATCAAGAAAAAGAGGGAGAGAACTCAAATCAATAAAATTAGAAATGAAAAAGGAGAAGTTACAACAGACACCGCAGAAATACAAAGCATCCTAAGAGACTACTACAAGCAACTCTATGCCAATAAAATGGACAACCTGGAAGAAATGGACAAATTCTTAGAAAGGTATAAACTTCCAAGACTGAACCAGGAAGAAATAGAAAATATCAACAGACCAATCACAAGTAATGAAATTGAAACTGTGATTAAAAATCTTCCAACAAACAAAAGTCCAGGACCAGATGGCTTCACAGGTGAATTCTATCAAACATTTAGAGAAGAGCTAACACCCATCCTTCTTAAACTCTTCCAAAAAATTGCGGAGGAAGGAATACTTCCAAACTCATTCTATGAGGCTACCATCACCCTGATACCAAAACCAGACAAAGATACTACAAAAAAAGAAAATTACAGACCAATATCACTGATGAATATAGTACAAAAATCTTCAACAAAATACTAGCAAACAGAATACAACAACACATTAAAAGGATCATACACCATGATCAAGTGGGATTTAGCCCAGGGATGCAAGGATTCTTCAATATATGCAAATCAATCAATGAGATATACCATATTAACAAATTGAAGAATAAAAACCATATGATCATCTCAATAGATGCAGAAAAAGCTTTTCACAAAATTCAACACCCATTTATGATAAAATCTCTCCAGAAAGTGGGAATAGAGGGAACATACCTGAACATAATAAAGGTCATATATGACAAACCCACAGCAAACATCATTCTCAATGGTGAAAAACTGAAAGCACTTCCTCTAAGATCAGGAACAAGACAAGGATGTCCACTCTCACCACTATTATTCAACATAGTTTTGGAAATCCTAGCCACAGCAATCAGAGAAGAAAAAGAAATAAAAGGAATACAAGTTGGAAAAGAAGTAAAACTGTCACTGTTTGCAGATGACATGATACTATACATAGAGATTCCCAAAGATGCCACCAGAAAACTACTAGAGCTAATCAATGACTTTGGTAAAGTTGCAGGATACAAAATTAATGCACAGAAATCTCTTGCATTCCTATACACTAATGATGAAAAATCTGACAGAGAAATTAAGGAAACACTCTCATTTACCATTGCAACAAAAAAGAATAAAATACCTAGGAATAAACCTACCTAGGGAGACAAAAGGCCTGTATGCAGAAAACTATAAGACACTGATGAAAGAAATTAAAGATGATACAAACGGAGAGATACACCATGTTCTTGGATTGGAAGAATCAATATTGTGAAAATGACTATACTACCCAAAGCAATCTACAGATTCAATGCAATCCCTATCAAATTACCAATGGCAATTTTTATGGAACTAGACAAAAATTCTTAAAATCTGTATGGAGACACAAAAGACCCCAAATAGCCAAAGCAGTCTTGAGGGAAAAAAACGGAGCTGGAGGAATCAGGCTCCCTGACTTCAGACTACACTACAAAGCTACAGTAACCAAGACAATATGGTACTGGCACAAAAACAGAAACATAGATCAATGGAACAAGATAGAAAGCCCGAGATAAACCCACGGACCTATGGTCAACTAATCTATGACAAAGGAGGCAAGGATATACAATGGAGAAAAGACAGTCTCTGCAATAAGTGGTGCTGGAAAACTGGACAGCTACATGTAAAAGAATGAAATTAGAACACTCCCAAACACCGTACACAAAAATAAACTCAAAATGGATTAGAGACCTAAATGTAAGACCGGACACTATAAAACTCTTAGAGGAAAACATAGGAAGAACACTCTGACATAAATCACAGCAAGATCTTTTTTGATCCACCTCCTAGAATAATGGAATTAAAAAAAAAATAAACAAATGGGACCGAATGAAACTTCAAAGCTTTTGCACAGCAAAGGAAACCATAAACAAGATGAAAAGGCAACCCTCAGAATGGGAGAAAATATTTGCAAATGAATCCATGGACAAAGGATTAATCTCCAAAATATATAAACAGCTCACGCAGCTCAATATTTAAAAAACAAACAACCCAATCCAAGAATGGGCAGAAGACCTAAATAGACATTTCTCCAAAGAAGACATACAGATGGCCAAGAAGCACATGAAAAGCTGCTCAACATCACTAAGTATTAGAGAAATGCAAATCAAAACTACAATGAGGTATCACCTCACACCAGTTAGAATGGGCATCACCAGAAAATCTACAAACAACAAGTGCTGGAGAGGGCGTGGAGAAAAGGGAACCCTCTTGCACTGTTGGTGGGAATGTAAATTGATACAGCCACTACGGAGAACAGTATGGAGGTTCCTTAAAAAACTAAAAATAGAATTACCATATGATCCAGCAATCCCACTACTGGGCATATACCCAGAGAAAACCGTAATTCAAAAAGACACATGCACCCCAATGTTCATTGCAACACTATTTACAATAGCCAGGTCATGGAAGCAACCTAAATGCCCATCGACAGACGAATGGATAAAGAAGTTGTGGTACATATATACAATGGAATATCACTCAGCCATAAAAAGGAATGAAATTGGGTCATTTGTAGAGACGTGGATGGATCTAGAGACTGTCATACAGAGTGAAGTAAATCAGAAACAGAAAAACAAATATCGTATATTAATGCATATATGTGGAACCTAGAAAAATGGTACAGATGAACCGGTTTGCAGGGTAGAAATCGAGACACAGATGTAGAGAAGAAACGTATGAACACCAAGGGGAGAAAGTGGTGGGGGGTGGGGGTGGGGGGGCGATGAATTGGGAGATTGGGAATGACATGTATATACACTGATGTGTATAAAATGGATGACTAATAAGAACCTGCTGTATAAAAAAATAAATAAAATAAAATTCAAAAATTCAAAAAAAAAAAGAGAACTTCTGGGGTAATGGACATGTGTACTGTCTTGACTGTGGTAATGATTTCACAGGTGTATGTATACCTATGTCAACTGTATTAAATTGTATGATTTAAATATGTATATATATACATATTTAAAATATGATTTTAAAATGTGATTTAAAATGTGTGTATTTATGGCTTGTCAACTTTGCCCCAATTAAAAAAAAAACCATAATGGAAAAGAATATGAAAAAGAATATGTATATATATGTGTATAACTGAGTCACTTTGCTGTACAGCAGAAATTAATACAACACTGTACAGCAACTATACTTCAATAAAAAAAATACTAAAATATAAGCATACTTTCCCTTAAAGTATTTTATCACTTATAAAACATAATAGCAGTCATAGTGATATATGAGGAACATAAACATAAATTGAATAAAAAATAATACTTTGTGTCATAATTTAAGAAAAACTACATTATTAATGTGATTTTTCTGGCTCACTATTCTGCAAATTCATTTACTAATTCATCAAAATGTATACTTTTAGCAACATTATTTTCAATCTATATAATGGAAGATGGTGTCAGTAGCTTGACAAAGGCAAGATTGCAAACAATTTTTGTTAACTTTTAATTTTGACAAGGATCTTTTTTCTGATGCAACTTTTCTTGTTGCTTTAAGGCTATTTTATAGGCTGTGACAACACTGGGATATATTTCTGATAAATTATTTTGAAATACAAATTTTAGTATATCTAGAGCTGATGATTCTTATGGAGCAATTAATGAAAGGGTTTAACTCTTCATATGAATTAGTTCTAAGTCTGAATTTAATTTTAAATATAAATTTATACAATGGCATTTTAATGTTTCTTCTGATATTTCCTATAAATCGTGGAGATCACACCAGAACTCAAATGTGGCTTCAAAATTTGTGTACAATTCAAAATGTCTGTTTATATATTCTATAGCTGTATCATCAATTTTAAGGAAAATTTTCATTTTATGTTATCTTCCTCATTAATAAGTGTTGCACCCAAAGATAGTGCACCTCATTAATAAGTGGTGCACATAAAAATAGTGTTTTTTTTCCATTGACAATGGTTAACTGTAATTTCTATTTCCAAACCTGTGGATATTTGTTTTGCAATGTTTCCCAAGGATTCTAAAATCTTTGAAGAATTCTAATAACTCCTTGATAAATGCTTTATTGCAATGTTCATGCATGTGCTTTTATTGTGTAATAATTTACTAACAAAGTCTGTTGCCCAAGCACTGTCTGTCTCATGGTTCAGGTGGAGAGTTAATATTTGTGCAGATGCCACAGGGACAGGCCCCGGGGACAATCGACCAAGCTGGCCTCCCACATGTCCCCATGTGGAGCCCCTCTTTTTCCCCAGGGCCAAGCCCACCACTGCCACCCTCCAAACCTGCTTCTGTTGTTGCTTCTGCTGTTGTGGCACCATCATGGCCATCAATCTGCGCCCAGGTCCTGGCCCAGCCACCTTGGGGCCCTGGGGATTCCCAGACAGTCCTCAGGCACATGCTTTGGGCCACCAGGCCAATCGCTCAGCACCCACACCGCCCGACCATCAAGCCATTTGGTAGGTACCCGAGTGTGCACACCCTACCCACTAACACATCCCCACCACTCACGTGCACGTTCCATTGTCCCATCAAACCTCACCGCTCACACGCATGCTCCACTGTCCCATCAAACCTCATTTACACAAGTATAAAGATAAAGCTGTTAATTTCAAGATGGTGACAGCAAAGCATTAAACCAAGCCTGGAAGACTTCTAAGCACAGGACCCTGGGCCACGGCACGGATCGCCAGCCCAGCAAAGTGGCCCTGCCTCTGCGTTTCAAAGCAAACAGAAAGGCAGGGAGGGTGAGATGGGGATGAAAACCTGTGACAAGTCCTTCTGAGAAGTTACAGGAGCAGGGGTTCCAGCATCCCACTAGGTCACTATATTCTTCCTCCACCCGCATCTCTTCTGCCGTACCCACCGAATTCCATCCTGTTGGAGTCACTGTCTAGACATGGGAACCACCACTGTGATACGGCAGGGACTGCTGGCTGTCCATCCTAATGTGCTCTCCATCTCTTTCATGGTAATAGAGTTTAAGGTGGACCCAAGATTGCCGAGCTAAAGACTACATTTCCCAGTCCCATATCACTAAGTTCTCCACAATAGAACATAAGCAGATTCTTCTTCTACTTTGCCTGCTTTAAAAGGGACTTGCTGCCATGTACTTCCTCTGTTTGCCCTCCCACAAGCTGGAGCACAGATACAGGGCTCAGCCAGCTTCCATCACTTAGACAAGGAACCTGGTCTAGGGATTGGTGAAGCAAAAAATGGATGGAGGGGCTTCCCTGGTGGCGCAGTGGTTGAGAATCTGCCTGCCAATGCAGGGGACACGGGTTCGAGCCCTGGCCTGGGAAGATCCCACATGCCGCGGAGCAACTAGGCCCGTGAGCCACAACTACTGAGCCTGCGCGTCTGGAGCCTGTGCTCCGCAACAAGAGAAGCCGCGATAGTGAGAGGCCCGCGCACCGCGATGAAGAGTGGCCCCCGCTCGCCGCAACTAGAGAAAGCCCTCGCACAGAAACGAAGACCCAACAGAGCCAAAAATAAATAAATAAATAAAAATTAAAGGAAAAAAAAAAAAAAGGATGGAACCCACATCTTTAGATGACTTCATAGGGCAAGCCTGACTTGGCAGACTGGAAAATTCATCTTGGATCTATCGCTTAACAGAGAAATTAAATGTTATTTTCTTTAAGCCACTGTATTTCAGGATCTCTTCTATTACAGCAGGTTAATTATTCTGTAACTAATATGAATAGTTTGAATCTGGAGAGGTTTCATCCCCATTGTTCATTTGTCCATAAGGAAGATCTGAGAATAAAATGGTATGAAAGTTAGGACCCCAGGAAGAAGCTGGGTCCACCACACCCCACTGAGGACTCTGGATGTACCTTTGGACAGAGACATTGATTTACACATATCAACTATGAATCCAACAGGCGTCAGTAACAGCCTAGAGATGTACTCACAACACTGCTTCTATGAGAAATTATCTGTCATGTTTGAAATAACTAATTTGCAAATATATCTTTGAAATACAGCCCAGTCATTCACTGAAGGATGCCTGTAATTCTGCACCTACCTTACAGAATTGTAGTAAAGATTTGACATAATACATGCAAACCATTTGGCACAGTATCTGACACCAAGCGAGCTTTTGATACATTTAATTTCTTTGTTATCACGGACACTATTAAAGTGGCATCATAATATAGGCAGCCAAACAAAGAAGGAAGTACTTTAAGGACGTATAGTGTCTCAGGCCCATGGCATCAGTGGGCAACAACCCTCTCTCCTCTGACCCACTCCCCCCACAGAGGTATGCGGGATAAATTAGTTAAACATTCCTAACTCTCTTAGATTCCAAAAGTAGTTCTAGTAGGTTTTTCCAGAAATAAACTGCATAAAATATTACCTCAAAAAATGTGTGAGCTGTTAAAACATTCCCCAAAATAGACCATTAGAAGTGATGGGTTAGAGAATCAACATAGAAGGAAATTTCTGTGCATCAGAAAGAAGAAACCAAATGCTTGCTTCAGCAGCACATATACTAAAATCGGAATGATACAGAGAAGACTAGCATGGCCCCTGCACAAGGCTGACATGCAAATTCGTGAAGTCTTCCATATTTTTTGGAATATTACTCAGCCATAAAAAAGAATGAAATAATGCCATTTGCAGCAACATGGATGGACTTACAGATTATCATACTAAGTGAAGTAACTCAGAGAAAGGCAAATATCATATGACATCACTTATATGTGGAATCCAAAAAAAATGACACAAATGAACTTACATACAAAACAGAAATAGACCCACAGACATAGAAAACAAACTTATGATTACCAAAGGGGAAAGGGGGGGAGGGATAAATTAGGAGTACGGGGTTAACGTATACACACTACTATATATAAAATAGATAACCAACAAGGACCTACTGTATAGCACAGGGAACTATACTCAATATTTTATAATAACCTATAGGGGAAAAGAATCTGAAAAAGAAAAAAAAGAATATATATATATATATATATATATATATATATATATATATATATATAATATATAACTGAACCACTTTGCTGTACACCTGAAACTAACACAACATTGTAAATCAACTATACTTCAACTAAAAAAAAAATTAAATTTAAATTTAAATTAAAAAAAAGAAAGACAAAACCAAGAAGTGAGTTCAAGAGACAAACATGAAAGCCACCAAATCCACTCCTCTCAACCCTACAAGAGCCTGGAAGTAGAATAAATAAATTTACCTTCTGCAAGATTAACTTTACAATCGATAATACACAATGGATGAGGGCAAGATGGTTTTTTAAAACTCAAGAAGAAAATGGGCTTCTACTTTGAAAAAACTTTTTTTAAATAAAAGGAAAACAATAAAACCTTGAAAGCTATAGGGAATAGAAAGAGATAATGGAAAATCCTGAGCCTTAATTAGGTGTGGAGAAAAACTGGTAATACATGAAACTGCAAAGGTAGACTTTTAATTACTTATCTCTAGAGCACTGTTTTCAGAGAGTGAACAATGAATAAGACAATAACAAAGACCAGAAAAAGGAGGCAAAATAGGTGAATACCTGCAGAAAGATTTCTCAATCTGGACTGGGCAGTATTTCATTTGTTCAGCATTTTTAAGGAAGGAAATATTCCACATAGAGAAAAATTCAAATAGCTAAAGCATATCTCTTTAAGATTCCTAACATTTTTCATAATTTTATTAAAGCTCAGCGAAATAGAACACTTGTTCTCCACCTTCTTAAATGGAGAGCGCTAATTTTTAACATTTCTTTGCTGCCCCAAGGTCTTTACAATGAGCAGCAAAAATTTCTCAGTGCCAGAGGAAAGTTCCTCGGGGTGGGGGAGATGGGGAGTATTTGTCCCTCTGCTAAGCTGCCTAAGAGTGCTGCCTGCTTTAGGCTCTTGCCCCTTGGAATGTATCATCCTTCCCCATTATATACAGGCTCAGTGGTCACCATCTCTACTGGTGTAGAGATACCTGCACCAGTAGTTCTATCCACCTCCATTTCCAATTTGTTTGCCGTTAATTATAGATCTGGGAAACAAACAAACAAAAGCCAGTTTTTAGATTTGTTTTCAAAGTAAAAATGAACATGCTATGAAAGAGGACCTTGGGAAATATTGTTAATGGCAGAGTGAACAGCTATTTCATTGTTCATCTTTTTTGTATTTTTACTTTTTAATCACTGGTTGCGTTCTGATTAATTTAGGTGGCAACCTCTGGATAAGTAAGGCGTTACCATATATTCAAATAACTGAATTAAAATAGAGGCAGCACAGGAAAAGAGATAATATTGCTGCAGTGCAAAGAGCATGGAGCTCTACCATTAGAACTGGATTCCAGTCCCAGCTCTGCCTCTAATCAGCAGCATGAACACTCATACCCACCATGGAGAGGTATTCTGAAGACTAAAAAAGATAAAGTGCCTGCCTCCGTACCTGGCACATATAGAGCTCATATAGGCAAGCTAGATTATTATTTTAAAATCACTGAGCATGTACGGAAATTTGGATGTGTGTCTAATATGCTCAAGAGGGATTATGAGAAACCCAAAATTCAATATGTAAGAAAAAAAATCAACTTTAAATTATTTTAGGTAAAATAGAGTTAATTAAGTTTCTGGAATTTTAAAGCTGGAAGAGACTGGCAAACCTATAGTCCTGCCTCTCCATCCTAAAGATGAGGAAACTTGACTTGGCCAAGGTCATAGAGCTAATTAGAACGTAAAGGGCAGGACTGGAGCCCAGGTTTTCTAATGTCTAACCCAAGGCTCTAAAGCAAATATGAATTAATCTAGAACAGAAGCTGGCAAACTTTTTCTATAAAGGGCCAGATAGTAAATTGTTTAGGCTTTGCAATGCATACAGTCTCTGTTGCAATTGTTTAACTATGCCACTGTAGAGCAAAAGCAGTCATAGATAATATACAAATGAAAGGGCATGGATGTGTTTCAATAAAACTTCATTTACAAAATAGGCTGCAGGCTGTATCTGGCTCACGGGCTGCAGTTTGCTGATCCTGATCTGGAACAAGTTGACAGACCCTTTAGATAAAGGAAAATGATGGGTATAATTTCAAATCAACAAATCTATAGTCAATACAGTAAAAAACTGGATGACAATAAGAGAACTCAGAAGATTGATTTTATACATATATGTGTGTGTATGTGTATATATACACACACATATATGTTGCTATTGTGACTAATATTTCATTTTATTTTATTTTTTGGCTATGCCACACGGCATGCAGGATCTTAGTTCCCCGACCAGGGATCGAACCTGTGCCCCCAGCGGTGGAAGTTTGGAGTCTTAACCACTGGACCACCAGGGAAGTCCCCGTGACTAATGTTTTAAGATGATGTTTGATAAGGATCAATTCTGGCCTTAAGATCATTATATTCTTTAGTAGTAATTGGGATAATGCAAGAAAGAAACTCTAAGAAAACAGGAGGACTCTCAAAGAATGGGCATTTTAAATGATCTTGGCTAAATAAGATCTGTGAAGAGAACTAAAATAGTAGTAAACATTAAATAATATAATTTATTTCAGTTAGAATAACTAAAACACAAAACACTAGGAGAAAAAGCAAAGTACTCTAACCTGCAGAAATAAATAAATATTGCCATCAAAATCTACTGATTGACACAAACTGAAAACACATCACCATCTCACCAAGGGAACATCCTTAATATCAGAATCAAAGAGTATGATCATGGAAAGAGGAATAATCTACCAGAAACAAGAACACACCTAAAGTGTATCTGGCCTTGTGTCAGGACCACCTGGTAATCCTGGTTCCATGATCACAATTTTCATAATATTCTTTAGACACGTAGAGAGAGATCTCATGGAAGAAGATGCCCAAACACCTTTTCTTCTGCGTTAAGGGCTAATGCAAAAAGTGCTGCAACATAAGGCAGAGACAAATTTCCTGTTCCTAAGAAGTATGACAGATTGGAATAGGTTTGCAAAGGAATACTGTTCAAGCTTCCTCTAGGGAGCCTTTGAGAGTAGTCGGAACTCTACATCTGTTTGGCTTAAGGTATCCTCCCTGAAGAGAAAGGAAAGAAGTAGAAGACTTTTCAACATCAGAATTTTAAGGGAGTTATTCAAATTGTCATTTGACAAACTCAATTGAACTAAATGTAGTACTGTATTTTCCCTAATGTTTATGTTGCTCCCGAGTAGTAAACTGGTTGTTTAAAAAGCACATCTCCCCTTGGAGGCACCAAAGGGTAACCCAATGATATACGGCGAGAATGAGGTTCATTACACCGTGCCAACTTGCTCCCAACATCTGTTCAGTTTACACAATGACTCATTCACAGTACTCAGTGCTTAGTGCAAACAACTGTCATCCTCCAATATTTGATTTGTCCTTGGGCTTTCGCACACCTAGACTTTGGTTTCACTGCATGATTTTGGAAGAAGAAAGGCATAAAACGAAGCTATACCAATAAACAAGAGATTGACTTGTTAACGATGAAAGTTTTAGGTATCCAACTTCTGCACCTCAAAAGGATCTGAGTCAACAGGATGATGCTAGCCAAAAAGTATTTAAACACCTTTGCTCTCTGTCAGAAACACAGTTAGAGCCGTTGCCCGAGTATCGTAGTCCAGTGTCACTTCCTATACTTTTTCTTTATATAGCAAGGAAAATGTTTACCATATACAAAGGATCACAATCCAAAGCAATGTTAAATCACAGAGAATAGTGTTTTTCATATATATGTATTGTATATATATATGAATGTATATGTATAGTCCTTTTTCTACTCATATGTTCACTTGCAATGCAGTAATAATTTATAGCTAAATACAGCTATGAGAAAAGCTTCAGTATCTTATTTCTGTGCATCAGTTTAAAAAAAAGACGGCTTCAATTATCACACAAAAATGTTGATGCTTTACAAATATTACTAAAAAGTAAATGAAAATAGGCCACTTTCACACTTGTTAAAGATAAAATAACTGAAAGAATAATGTGTTGGAAAAAATAGAGAATATATTCTCTACAATGCAAAGCAGAGAAATACCTATTAGCTGTAACTGATGTTATAAACAAAATTCCTGTAGAAATAATACTACCAACACCACAACTAAAGCAAATTTTCCAAAAAAATAAATTGGCAAGACCAAAAAGATGCCCACCCCTAGAAGAAAAGTTATGTTTAGCTTGCTTAAAGGAAAAGTAACATTTTGTGTCGAAACTCAGATATCCCAGAACCATGGATTTTTCTCATTTACTTTCCATTGTAATGTCCTTCAAGGTTTTTCACAGCAACAACAATGGCTCTAATAGACGACGACTCAGGCATGCAAAACCGATATATATTCAATTTTACCAGCTGGTAAAAAATGTTTTTTCTCACCCACAGCTTTGACCAGGTCACCCCACCCTGCCAGTGGCCTCACTATTGTTCTCCTGATCAAGTGCAGACTCCGCGTTCTTGACTTCAAAGGCCCCCTCCAGTTTTCCCAGCTTTCATTTCCTCTCTAACCAGTCTGTATTCTTCCAGCCAAGAAATCCTTCATTCCGTCCTTTCATTCACTGGCCCCCAACCTTCATCCATACTCTCTCACACTTCCAAGCAGGCTCAGATCGCTTTCCACAACCTATTTCTTCCCTTCAGATGAAACCTAAAAATTAAACTTGTTAGGTTAGATGACCAGCTGCTTTTCCTTGTTTTTATTTTGAAATCTGATGGCATGTGCTCTGTACAAAAGAGATTGGGACCAGGACCCCAATTACAAATTTCTCAAGTATTTTAGTCATTCATGTTCAATCTGTTAGACCTATACGAGGCATGACACAGAATAAAAAACAAAGCATTTGCATCACATTTAAATATAGGAAAAAAGAGACATTCTATTACATTTTATGACTGCTGGTTGCAGGAATTTCAGTTGATATCTTTTGGGGGACCATGCCAGGACCGGAAGAAACTGGCAGGGCTTAGTTCTAGATAGGAGAAGAACAAAGGCACAGACAGTCCCATATCACACCATGAGAGTGATAAACCTGCAACAAGCTGAGGAGGAACAGACACAGACACAGGACGTGGGAGGGGGAACCTGGCAGCAAATGAGCACAGTATTCCAAAGTAGGAATAAAAACAGACCAGAGTTCAGCCAACCAGGCAGAACGGCCTTAGGGCATCTGACTTGGCACCAAATGCCAAAATGGACACAAAATATTAGTGACACGAATCACTAGCTCATTAGACTTAGCTTCTGAAAGTCCATTCCCTTTTCCGCAATAAACGCTGCTGTCAGTTTGCATGTTTTGTTGTTCATAAAACTAATCCTAACGAGACTCCCAGTTGCAATGCAAAAGGCTGGATTAATTCTGTGCCCTTAAGTTACTTTCTTCATTGCTAAAAGCACCTTCATGCATTCTCTCATTCAAAAACATACTCAGTGTCAAGGTTATTTTGTCAGGAAATATCCTGAAATGATGAGCTTCAGTGTCCTTGTCTGTAAAGATAATAGTATATACCCAGTACGTTGTGTAGAAAATTAAATGAGACAGTGATATAAAGCACTTAACACAGTAACTGGCACCCAGCAGGCATGCAATAAGTTAGCTATCATGATTGCTGTTGTTGTTATTGTTATTATTATTACTGTAAGACTCTTGTTTTTAACAGATGACAGTTGTCACTGTAACGTGAGCCATAAGCCAATAAAATCTAATTTTTAAACCAATGTTTATTTACACACATTTTCTATCTTGCTATAGAATACAATGAATCATGTTTTTTATAAAGAATTTTCCAGAGTCCCAGTGGGACTCCATTCCTTCTCTTGAAGCTAGTAGGGCGCCAACCTGTTTCCTAATCAACTAGGGAAAAGACAAGAGCAAGGAAAGAGAAGAACTAAAGTAGAAGATTGAGCATTCCTTAGCCTGTATTAGAGTTAAAAGGTGAAAGATACCAAAAATAAAATAAAATAAAATAAAAGGTGAGTTGAGCCATTTCTCACAACTCTTGTGGGTCTCAGAGGAGGGCAGATGTCATCAAAACTGCTTTTGCAATTTGCCCTTTAAATGTCCTGAAGTTTGTCCCCTTTCCTTTTGTGTCCTTCCCTTGTACTTCGTGTTCATCCTCCATAAGCTCATTCACCTTCTTTGATTTCAGCCCAACATATACACTAGTAACTCCCAAGCTCTTGTTCCCCCAGCTCAAACCCTCTCTCCTGGTACCTACACCCAATGAATGACATAACAAGGGAATTCACAAGTCCAAATGTTTCTTTCTCCCAAACTAGTCTCTTCCCTGTAGCCTCTACTTTGACAAGTGGTGCAAACACCACCTCTTCCCAACCAAACACTTGCTTGTTATCATTCCTTTTCTGCCTTTTCCTCTCCCCAGCAGGTCACCAAATCTCTAATGTGTGAGTCCTTCAGAACAGGGACTTTGTCAGTCGTGTTCACTCCTGAATCCCCAGCACCAGAAACAATCCCAGCACATACTAGGCGCTCCATGCCCCTTTGCTGATGCATGAATGGTGCATAATTGCAGCTCCATAACTGCTGAAAGCAGGCATGAATGCATGTCTTCAAGCTGAGGTCCCAGAAAACAAGATGAACATAAAAATAATTCCCCTTTTCTTAAATTTCTCTAGTAATTTGTTCTTCTAAACGAGGCTATTAAATCATATAAAACAATTGGTTTTCTATCAGAATAACCAAATAGTATTTGTTTTGTTGCAACGTTCAAATGTTAATCTCTTGGCTGTTGAGTTTCACAGTTAAGCAAGAAGCTTTCCAGACTTCAGATTTTATCCTATAAAAATCTGTAAAAATCCTCTTTTCAAAAGTTATACTTAGCAGGGAGTCTTCTGAAATACAAATTGGGAAAATTGGAAACAGCTTAGCAACCCCAAAGAATAATATTTCACAATATTGTATGGAGTAAAAAGCCAGGTCCTGTGGGAACACTGGCTGGATGTATGAAGCAATTTCAGAAAACATTAACTCTTTCAGACCTTCTATATGCTATTTAGTGGACAGAAGTAACTTGTCAAGGACTCTCAAGATTTTTGAGTGATCAGCCTTACATTTCATCTAGAACTTTCTGTCCTTTGCATTGAGTTGATTTTAGTGAACTAGGGTCCTAAAGTACAGGTGTTGTTTTCTTGTTAAGAAGTATGTGGCCTTGCATCTTACTTCGTATCAAATCTCCAGTCAATTCAACTTGCAAGGCTTTGCTTCATAAAAAATAGCAAAAATGTGCTATTAATAACAGAAATGAAGGTCCGTACCTTCATGTCTGCCCCTGTATTTGACTGGCAGAATAAAAGACTTCATGAAATAAAAATACTTCGAGGCTCATTTATTTTTATCTATACCAGGCAGATCTGAACACTATATGTTTTCTTCAATTAGAAGACTGCTGGCAGGCAGACTTATTTTCAGTACAGAGTCTTTGCATAAATTAAGCTATACATTCCTGACATCTTGTCCAAGGAGACTGAGAGCAAAACTCTAAACTCCTCCTTACCAGGTCAATATCAGCAGTTCTAAACTAAATAGTCACTTTTTTGTCCTGTGTTGAGATTTATCTGAAATGCCAATCATGAGAAAAAAAAATAGGGACATTGCCATGAAGAAGAGAAGAGAGAGAAGCTGATGGGGCACGTGCAGGTAACCACTGCATATCTAAGCACAAATTATAAGGTTAAGGAACAGTATTCGCTTTATATATGCAATTGTGTGCTTTATACATATACATGTACATATACATAGAAATGTCCCTACACAATATGCACTTTTTTTTATAAAATAAACCCTTTCCTTCTTTTGTGGGCCTAATGCTATAGGTCTCATCTTTAATCTACTCTAAGTGCCTGCAAGGAATGATTTTTAAATAAGTAGTCTTTGCACACGGCACCACCATTTTGTGCTCATTTTGAATGCTATTAAGTTAAATGCACGTAGAAATGCTCTTTTCTCCTCTTAAAATGGGTGCCCTGTGTTTTATTAACAGGGCCGTCCTAGGTCCTTGAACCCTTAACAGGCCTACATTCAAACAGGTTCAAATCACAGCTTTGCAGAGTCCTGCCTCTATAATCCTGAGCAAGTTACTTAACCTCTCTAAGCATCAGCTCTCTCATCTACAAAATGGGCAGTGTCTCGGCCAGTTCACACTGCCACAGCAATCCCACAGGCTGGGTTGCTTCAGCAACAAATATTTATTTCTCATGGTTCTGGAAGCCCAAGATCAGGGTGCCAGCAGGGTCAGGTTCTTGTCGATATTCCTCTTCCTGGTTATGTCCTCACATGGCCTTCCTTGGTGTATGCGCACAGAGAGCGCAAGCTCTGGGCTCTTTTCTTAAAAGGACACTCTTGCTTCTCTTTAGGGTTTGCTACATTTCTCTAAACACTAATAAATAATATTTGTTTCTTTTTTCCTTTCCTTTAAAAAAAAAAAAAGATGCTAATCCCATCGCGGGATCCCCCCTCACAACCTCATCTAAACCTCATTACCTCCCAAAGTCCCCACCTCCTAACACCATTCCATTGGGAGTTACTTTCAAGATTTGAATTGGGGCTGGGGGAGGGGGGCACAAACATGCAGGCTGTTAACAGGAAGAATAACCATAACCTTCACAGTGCTGCTGTGAGGGATAAAGAAGAAAACGTCTCTAAAATGCTTAGCACAGTACTTTGTATATAATAAATGCTCAGCAAGTATTATATATCATTATTGTTATAACTATAACACTATTATTAAGACTCTATTATTTGGATTGGAAAGTCTGACCACCATATCTTCTGGGATTTTTTTTTCTTGTTTAATTCTGTAACTGCCTTAACCATATTCACCCAAGAGAAGCTTAACTTAAAAGTAATTGATTTTCCCTTCTACAAATCTCTATTGAAATACCATTTCCAAAGACTAGCCCCACCAGCCTGTATTCCATCTTCACAATTACTCAGCACTTTTTTGCGCTTGACACTTACCACATAGACTAATGTAATCACTTGTATACGTGCATATGCATTTCTGTCACTTGTGATTCATTTTTATGCTATATGTGTCTGTTTTCAACATTAGATTATCACTAATGAAGTAGAACCAGGATAATAGCCAGGTCTGTATGATTCTACAATAGCCACCTTCTTAGGGTGGGATGTTCTTCCCTAAGGGTAAGCAAAAACTTTCCAAGGGTACATACAGGCAGAGCTTTAAGGGAATCAGTTTCCATATCCTAATTTCCCTCTTTTCCATAGTTAACCTTACTTGAGGCCACATGCAAGGATGAAGTCATCAGTTTTCCTTTTCCTACCTCCCCCTTCATGATGTCCTTTTTTTCAATTGATGGGAAAAACAAAAACAAAAACAAAAACCATGTCTCTTATCCATTCCAAACTCGCTCTGGTATATAATTCTAAAGTGTGAAACATCTGGAGTTCCAAACAGACAGACAATTCAAAGTATCTTCCGTTTAGCTATCTTGCATCCTCATCCCCCAAAAGTCAGAGAATATATTGTTCCTAAGGGAAACCCCTTGAAGGGCAAAGTTAAAAGAGCACAGAGAAGAAACATTGAAGGCAAGGGCGCTCATTTCCTTCAGGCAGCAAACTTGTGTCAAGGCACTGAATTTTGTGTCTGTCTGCCTACCTAAATATGTATCTTAAAATTAAAAGTAAAAAGTGAGATTCTAAGCTTCTAGCTCCAGTTAAGATGGAATAAGAATATTCCACCTCATCTCCCCCTCTGATTATAACTGAGAATTCTGAACAAAACACATAAAGCAACTATCTATGGTATCTAAAAACAAAGGAATAGCAGGCAGATTGAGAAGGGAAATCAAGACTTAAAATAGACTAATACAAATATCGAATCATTACATTGTATACTTGAAACTAATATAATGTTATATGTCAACTATACTTCAATTAATAAAAAAGACTAAAAAGGAAATGAGTTTTCTAGCGTTTTTCTTTTTTCACCCATATTTCGCAACACAGAACCAGGGCAGCAAAATTATGGAACTATGCAGCAGGCATGACCAAGAGAAACTCTCTCACTGGTCAGAGAAATGGGAGGAAGAGGCCCTGCCAAACAAAGAGAGGGGCGGAAATCTCCGGAGGTGTCTACTCTCTTGACCCTCCTCTGGAGGGAGGTCCCAGTGTTACAGCAGGCAGGTAGCTAGATATGAGCAGAGAAAGGCGGGCACAGGCCAGGTGGCAGGAAACCATGCATCTTGTAAACAGCGGGGATCCATGGGAGGACACAGAAAAGCAGGAACCTCCAGACTGTCAGAAAACGACACATTTTGGGGTGAGAAGTGTCCTGGAGGCAGACAAAGAAAGGTGGGGCAAGGCAGGAGTCTCCTGCATCCGAATGTAACCTGTTGCTCATTATGCTCTCATTACAATAAAATTAGCCTTGCAGATAAGAAGTACCCATCATGCACCAATGCCATGACACTTCCAATAAAAGCTAAATAAGGACAAAACTCCCTCCTCCCCTTGGGAAGATGGAGCTGGGATCAAAATCAAGGAATACGACCCCAAACCCCTCTTTCCCCAATGAATATTCCGCCCCTTCATTTGTGTGCCCTTCATAACCAGCTTGCCAAAGAAACCCAGTGTAGCTACTCACCTGTCTGCCCTCTCTCCCTCTGAGAGCGTATTCTTGCTTAAATAAATTGATCTTCCTCTCTCGTTTCTGAATTCTTTCTGTGACGAGACAAGAACCTTACTTTCACCAGGAACACCAGTCCTAAAGCTGTACGCCTGCAACAGGGAGAGAAGCAGGAGCCTAGGTTGCCTATTTGCCCCAGAGGTGGTTGTGACAGTACAAGGATACTGAAACTACAGCTTTTTGGATGAAGGACCAGGAGGAAGGGTCCCTGGGAGCCAGGGAGTTTCAGGGAGATCACAAAGAGAAGGAAGCCTGAGGAGAAGATCTGATGGAGCTGTGTATGAAGTCCTGAGCATATTCCCCAGGAATGCATCCATGAAAATGAATTGAAATATAATTCCAAAGGCTTTGAGAAGTAAACTACAATGTAGGCCATGGCCCAGGTACCAGACTGGTCCATGGGAGGCACACACGTGGGAAGGATCAAAACAGTACTACAAAATCTTTGAAAACTAAACTGACATTGGAACAGAAGCCCACAGAAGGTATAATGGGAATTATTACCTAAATGCAAATGGGTCAACTGACTATGAAACAAAAAAACACAAACAAAAATCAACATCCTCCAGAGAATTTTAACAGAGCCCAGAATCTCATAATACTGTATATTCAAAATGCCGAGTTTGTAATCCAAAATTAGTTGACAAACCAAAAAGCAGGACATTCTCAGTACCCCCAAGTGAAAATATAAACACCAACCCTGAGATGATGCAGATGTTGGAATTACTTGACAAAGTCTTTAAAGCAGCTATTATACACATGCTCCATGAAGTAATGGTCAACTGGTTTGAAAAGAGTGGAAGGACAGAAGTTCTCAGTAAAGAAATAGCAGCTACAAGAATCAAGTAGAAATTTTAAAACTAAAAAATACAATAAGTTTTTTTAAGAGCCACAGAATGGCAGAATGGAGATGACAGTGGAAGAGTCAGTGAACTTGAATATAGATTAACAGAAATTATCCAGCCTGAATGAAAGAGAAGAAAGATTGAAAAAAACAACGAACATAAATTCAGGGACCTGTTGGGTACTATAAAAAGATCTAACACTGCCGTCATTAAAATGCAAGAAGGAAAAGAGAAACATTTGTACAGAAAAGAAAACTGAAAAATAAATTACTAAAACTTCCTAAATCTAGTGAAAGATGTAAATTTAGGCTTCAGAAGCTCAGAAGGCCCAAACAGAATAAACTCAAGGAAAATAATATCTAGGCACAAAATAATAAACGAAGTGGGGTTTATCCTGGGAAGCAAGGCTATTTCAACATTCAAAAAATAATAATGTAATCACCTTGTTAACAAACTAAAGAAAAACCACATGATCAAAATAATAAACTCAGAAAAAGCATTTGATAAAATTCAATGTCTTTCATGATAAAAACTCTCAGGTAACCAAGAATAGAGTTTAAGGGCCCACCTGATTATGTCAGCCCTACCATGGATACTCTACCTTTCTTAAAGTCAACTGTGACATATAACCTAATCATAGAAGTGACTATCCCATCATATTCACACTTAATACCCACATTCAAAGGTAGGGAGACTATACAAGTGTAGTGAGTACACAGGGTATTGGAGACTATCTTATAATTCTGTCTACCATAACAAGCAATGAACAATAGGAAACCAATATTCTAAAAGCAATACCTTTTACAATAGCTCTAAAAGTATCCAAAAAAATATGTGTAAGATCTATATAATGAAAATGTTTAAAAGAGAATCAAGGAAGACCTAATAAATGGAGAGATAAAGCAAGTTCATGGTTTGAAAGATTCAATATGATTAAGCTATCAAATTGACATCTTCCTAAATTGATCTATAGCTTTAATATAATTCCAATCAAATCACTGCAGGATTTTTTTGACAAGCTGATTCTTCCATTTATATAGAAAGACAAAGCACTAGAACTGAAAAATAAATTTTGAGCAAGAACACAGTTGAAAAATTCACACCACGAAGAACGTTAAGACTTATTATAAAGCTATAATAGTCAAGACAGCATGGTTTTAGTTAAGGAATAGACACAGATGAATAGAACAGAATAAAGAGTCCAGAAAAAGACCCACATGAATATGGTCAATTAACTTCACAAAGTGCAAAAGCAATTTAATGGGGGAAAGGATACTCTTTTCAATAAATGCTCCTAGAAAAATTGGATATCGATTTGCAAAAAGAAAACACCACTTGACCTGTACTTCACACTTTATGCAAAAATTTAACCCACCATAGCTCATAATAAAATGAAAAGCATAAAAGTTTCAGGAGAAACTATAGCAGAAAATCTTCATTCACATAAGTAAGGCAAAGAGTTCTTATACTATACAAAAGCATGTAACATACAAAAAAGATTGATAAATTAGACTTCATTGAAATAAAAATGTTTGCTCAGTGAAAGACAATGTGAAGAGAATGAAAAGACAGGTATAGGCTGGGAGAAAATATTTCCAAATCACATAGTCAATAAAAGACTTGCACCCATAATATATAAAGAACTCTCAAAACTCAATAATAAGAAATACAACCCAAGAAAAAAATGAGCATAGGATATGAATGGACACTTCACTGAAGAAGACATATCAATGGAAAATAAGCATATTAAAAGGTATGCATTCACTAGTCATTAAAGAAATACAAATTAAAACCACAGTGACGGGCTTCCCTGGTGGCGCAGTGGTTGAGAATCTGCCTGCCAATGCAGGGCACACGGGTTTGAGCCCTGGTCTGGGAAGATCCCACATGCCACGGAGCAACTGGGTCCGTGAGCCACAATTACTGAGCCTGCGCGTCTGGAGCCTGTGCTCCGCAACAAGAGAGGCCGCGATAGTGAGAGGCCCGCGCACCGCGATGAAGAGTGGCCCCCGCTTGCCGCAACAAAAAAAATTCTCGCACAGAAACGAAGACCCATGCAGCCATAAATAAATAAATAAATAAAATTAAAAAAAAAAAAAAAAAAAAAACCACAGTGAGATAACTCTACATACCTATTAGAATGGCTAACACAAAATAACAATAAAAATCAACCTGACAATACCAAGCACTGGTGAGATTGTAGAGCAACTGGAATTCACATACATTGTTGATGAGAAAGCAAAATAATACAGCCACTCAGGAAAGCAGTTTGGAAATTCTTATAAAATAAAACACTTACCAATCTAGGTATTTTTCCTGGAGGAATCTGCTTCCAAAAACTTGAAGCAAATGTTTGGCAATAATTTTCATAATTACCAAAAAATTAGAAACAAAAAATGTCCTTTAGGCCCGGGGTGGGAATCTTTGAGTGGAGGCAGCTAAGACAACAGGGACAACCCAGGGGCGCTGGATCCTGGGGTCCAGGCAGGGTGAGGTTTGGGAAAAACTTGCTTGAGCTTGGGGCTCAAGCATGGGTTAAAAATGAATGTCCTTCAATAAGTGAATAAATAATCATACATTGAAATTAAATAGTAATAGTAAAAAAAATACTACTAATAGCAGATACACATAACAACATGAATGAGTCTTAAAAGTATCACAATAAGTAAAAGAAGCTAGTCTGAAAAGATAACATGATTCTATTTATATGCCATCCTGGAAAAGCATGACTGAAGGTCTGGAGATCACTGGTTTCCAGGGGTTTGGGGTGGAAATGTGGGTTTGACCACAAAGGACAACACGAGTACGTATTTTGGATAACAGAACTATTTTGTATCCTGATTGTGTTGGTGGTTACATGAATCTATGCATGTGTTAAAACTCATAGAACTGTACACAAGAAAAAAGTGAATTTTATGTATAAATTAAGAAGTAAAAAAAAAGTAAGATTCTTATCACAGGAACATATATTAACACACTAATATAAACTAAAAAATAAAATCAGTTTATTTCTGTCAGAAAGTCACTCTAATTTGGCCAATTAGTTTGACATTAAAGATTGACTTTACCAATTAGGTAAATTCTATATAAACTGAATGAACCAAATTAACAGCTTCAAAGCTTTGATGCATATATGTAAAACATATGATAGCATGAAAAGCTTTTCATCAAAATTACTGTAGTAGAAAAAATTAATTGAATAACAATATTTCAGTTTCCCAATTCTTTCTCGGTATATAGGGGTAAACAAAGTAACCCCAAAGTAAGTGAAAGAGTAATAAATAGACATTTGATAAATTTGGTAAAATTCTCAAAAATTGAGACTGTGAAGACTCTAATGACTGGATAATAAATTCATGCGCAAGTAAGGTGCTTTCCAACTCTGTGCTTTCAAAAAGGGAAGGAGAATCTAATCAAGTTGTCATCTAATCATTAAAAATAATTTTAATGATAGAGTATTACTATACGACTTTTGACATTAAACTGGAAAGTTGTTCAAATAATTGAAGACCATTATTATGGCAAACTCCTTTTATTCCCATGTACTTAATTATGTGAATAAGTTTTCAAGGCACTACAATCTAGAAGACAAAAAAAAAAAGGAATGGAACTGATGCCAGACCTTGTTCCGTTCTACACAAACCAGCTGTAAAAGAAATCATCCCATTAACACATCAAGAGATGAATTTCCAACAAATGTCACATTTAAATTTAGTAATTATTTATAAACACATAATAGACTTAAGTCATAACTATGGTAAATTAATCAAAAATGCTAACATTCAGTCTCATGAGTGAGGGAAGTTTTTTATAAGTAATAATTTCCATTTTTATACTTTGTTTTGTTCTAGGGTGATAAAAAATCATTATAAGCATCAAAAAGAGAATACACCAGAATGAATTTCTGTGAGAGAAAGGAAATAGAAATAAGAGTTCAGGGAAAAAGAAGAACTATGTAATATTTGTCCAGTGTTAAAACAAGGGCTTGTAAATTTTGAATGGTTGTGATGCCAAGTCACTATGGTATTTAAATTCCACTGGACACATTTAAAAGAGTAACGTAACAGCTTCATTTTAAAATGTCGATTGGCCGGACCATGGAGCTGAGGTGTCTGGAGTCGCCATTTCACAGGAGGAACTCTGGTCTGAAGGGCCAGCCAGGTGCAAGGCCTCTGTGAGCAGCATCCTGTCAGCAAGTGAAACTAGAGGAAGCACAAAGAGGAAGAGAGGGAAAACAAGAGGGGGACCTTCAAGATGGCAGAGGAGTAAGACATGGAGATCACCTTCCTCCCCACAAATTCATCAGAAATACATCTACATGTGGAACAACTCCTACAGAACACCTACTGAACGCTGGCAGAAGACCTCAGACTTCCCAAAAGGCAAGAAACTCCCCACGTACCCGGGTAGGGCAGAAGAAAAAAAGAAAAAACAGAGACAAAAGAATAGGGATGGGATGTGCACCTCTGGGAGGGAGCTGTGAAGGAGGAAAGGTTTCCACACACTAGGAAGCCCCTTCACTGGTGGAAATGAGGGCTGGGCGAGGGGGAAGTCTCAGAGCCACGGAGCACAGCGCAGCAACAGGGATGCAGAGGGCAAAGCGGAGAGATTCCCGCACGGAGGAGAGGTGCTGACCAGCACTCACCAGCCCGAGAGGCTTGTCTGCTCACCCGCCGGGGCGGGTGGGGGCTGGGAGCTGAGGCTAGGGATTCAGAAGTCAGATCCCAGGGAGAGGACTGGGGTTGCATGTGTGAACACAGCCTGAAGGGGGCTAGTGCGCCACAGCTAGCCGGGAGGGAGTCCGGGAAAAAGTCTGGACCTGCCTAAGAGGCAAGAGACCATTGTTTCGGGATGCATGAGGAGAGGGGATTCAGAGCACCACCTAAACGAACTCCAGAGACGGGCGCGAGCCACAGCTATCAGCGCGGACACCAGAGATGGGCATGAAATGCTATGGCTGCTACTGCAGCCACCAAGAAGCCTGTGTGCAAGCACAGGTCACTATCCACACCTCCCCTCCCGGGAGCCTGTGCAGCCCGCCACTGCCAGGGTCCCGTGATCCAGGGACAACTTCCCCGGGAGAACACATGGTGCGCCTCAGGCTGGTGCAACGTCACGCTGGCCTCTGCCACCACAGGCTCACCCTGCATTCCGTACTCTCCCTCCCCACGGCTTGAGTGAGCCAGAGCTCCCTAATCAGCTGCTCCTTTAACCCCCTCCTGTCTGGGTGGGGAACAGATGCCCTCAGGTGACCTACATGCAGAGGCCGGACCAAATCCAAAGCTGAACCCCAGGAGCTGTGAAAACAAACAGAGAAAGGGAAGTCTCTCCCAGCAGCCTCAGGAGCAGCGGATTAAAGCTCCACAATCAACTTGATGTACCCTGCATCTGTGGAATACCTGAATAGACAATGAATCATCCCAAAATTGAGGCAGTGGACTTTGGGAGCAACTGTAGACTTGGGGTTTGCTTTCTGCATCTAATTTGTCTCTGGTTTTATGTTTATCTTAGTTTAGTATTTAGAGCTTATTATAATTGGTAGATTTGTTTATTGATTTGGTTGCTCTGTTCCTTTTCTTTTTCTAATATATATACATATATATATATATATGTATATATATATATATATATATATACTTTTCCTTTTTCTCTTTTTGTGAGTGTGTATGTGTATGCTTCTTTGTGTGATTTTGCCTGTATAGCTTTGCTTTTACCATTTGTCCTAGGTTTCTGTCTATCCGGTTTTTATGTTTGTTTTTTTTTAATATAGTTTTTAGCGCTTGTTATCATTGGTGGATTTGTCTATTGGTTTGGTTGCTCTCTACTTTCCTTCTTTTTTAAATTTTTTATTACTTTTTTATTTTTAATAATTTTTTTATTTTTTATTTTAATAACTTTATTTGATTTTTTCTTTCTTTCTTTTTTTCTCCCTTTTCTTCTGAGCTGTGTGGCACACAGGGTCTTGGTGCTCCAGCTGGGTGTCAGGCCTGAGCCTCTTAGGTGGGAGAGCCGAGTTCAGGATATTGGACCACCAGAGACCTCCCAGCCCCATGTAATATCAAACAGTGAAAGCTGTCCCAGAGATCTCCATGTCAACCCTAAGACCCAGATCAACTAAACGACCAGCAAGCTACAGTGCTGGACATCCTATGCCAAACAACAAGGAAGACAGGATCACAACCCCACCATTAGCAGAGAGGCTGCCTAAAATCATAATAATGCCACAGACACCCCAAAACACACTGCCAGACACAGTCCTGCCCACCAAAAAGACAAGATCCAGCCTCATCCATCAGAACACAGGCACCAGTCCCTTCCACTAGGAAGCCTACACAACCCACTGAACCAACCTTAGCCACTGGGGGTAGACACCAAAAACAACAGGAACTACGAACCTGCAGCATGTGAAAAGGAGACCCCAAACACAGTAAGTTAAGCAAAATGAGAAGACAGAAAAATACACAGCAGAAGAAGGAGCAAGGTAAAAACCCACCAGACCAAACAAATGAAGAGGAAATAGGCAGTCTACCTGAAAAAGAATTCAGAGTAATGATAGTAAAGATGACCCAAAATCTTGGAAATAGAATGGAGAAAATACAAGAAACGTTTAATAAGAACCTAGAAGAACTAAAGAGCAAACAAACAATGATGAACAACACAATAAATGAAATTAAAAATTCTCTAGAAGGAATCAATAGCAGAATAACTGAGGCAGAAGAACAGATAAGTGACCTGGAAGATAAAATAGTGGAAATAACTACCGCAGAGCAGAACACAGAAAAAGAATGAAAAGAATGAAAAGAATTGAGGACAGCCTCACAGACCTCTGGAACAACATTAAATGCACCAACATTCGAATGATAGGGATGCCAGAAGAAGAAGAGAAAAAGAAAGGGTCTGAGAAAATATCTGAAGAGATTATAATTGAAAACTTCCCTAATATGGGAAAGGAAATAGTCAACTAAGTCCAGGAAGCACAGAGAGTCCCATAAAGGATAAATCCAAGGAGAAACACGCCAAGACACATATTAATCAAACTATCAAAAACTAAATACAAAAGCAGCAAGGGAAAAGCAACAAATAACATACAAGGGAATCCCCATAAGGTTAACAGCTGATCTTTCAGCAGAAACTCTGCAAGCCAGAAGGGAGTGGCAGGACATATTTAAAGTGATGAAAGGGAAAAACCTAAAACCAAGATTACTTGCCCAGCAAGGATCTCATTCAGATTCGACAGAGAAATTAAAATCTTTACAGACGAGCAAAAGCTAAAAGAATTCAGTACCACCAAACCAGCTATACAACAAATACTAAAGGAACTTCTCTAGGCAGGAAACACAAGAGAAGGAAAAGACCTACAATAACAAACCCAAAACAATTTAGAAAATGGTAATAGGAACATACATATCGATAATTACCTTAAATGTAAATGGATTATCTGCTCCAACCAAAAGACATAGACTGGCTGAATGGATGCAAAAACAAGACCCGTATATATGCTGTCTACAAGAGACCCACTTCAGACCTAGGGACACATACAGACTGAAAGTGAGGGGATGGAAAAAGATATTCCACACAAATGGAAATCGAAAGAAAGCTGGAGTAGCAATTCTCATATCAGACAAAATAGACTTTAAAATAAAGACTATTACAAGAGACAAAGAAGGACACTACATATGATCAAGGGATCAATCCAAGAAGAAGATATAACAGTTGTAAATATTTATGCACCCAACATAGGAGCACCTCAATACATAAGGCAAATGCTAACAGCCATAAAAGGGGAAATCAACAGTAACACAATAATAGTAGGGGACTTTAACACCCCACTTTCACCAATAGACAGATCATCCAAAATGAAAATAAACAAGGAAACACAAGCTTTAAATGACACATTAAACAAGATGGACTTAATTGATATTTATAGGACATTCTATCCAAAAACAACAGAATACACTTTCTTCACAAGTGCTCATGAAACATTCTCCAGGATACATCATATCTTGGGTCACAAATCAAGCCTTGGTAAATTTAAGAAAACTGAAATAGTATCTGGTATCTTTTCTGACCACAATGCTATGAGACTAGGTATCAATTACAGGGAAAAAAACTGTGAAAAATACAAACACATGGAGGCTAAACAATATGCTACTAAATAACCAAGAGATCACGAAGAAATCAAAGAGGAAATAAAAAAAATCTAGAAACAAATGAAAATGAAAACACGACGACCCAAAACCTATGGGATGCAGCAAAAGCAGTTTTAACAGGGAAGTTTATAGTAATACAATCCTCCCTCAAGAAACAAGAAACATCTCAAATAAACAACCTAACCTTACACCTAAAGCAATTAGAGAAAGAACAAAAAAACCCCAAAATTAGCAGAAGGAAAGAAATCATAAAGATCAGATCAGAACCAAATGAAAAAGAAATGAAGGAAATGACAGCAAAGATCAATAAAACTAAAAGCTGGTTCTTTGAGAAGATAAACAAAATGATAAATCACTAGCCAGACTCATCAAGAAAAAAAGGGAGAAGACTCAAATCACCAGCATTAAAAATGAAAAAGAAGTAACAACTGACACTGGAGAAATACAAAGAATCATGAGGGTTTAGTGTGAGCAACTATATGCCAATAAAATGGACAACCTGGAAGAAATGGACAAATTCTTAGAAAAGCACAACCTTCCAAGACTGAATCAGGAAGAAATAGAAAATATCAACAGACCAATCACAAGCACTGAAATTGAAACTGTGATTAAAAGTCTTCCAACAAACAAAAGCCCAGTAACCAGATGACTTCACAGGTGAATTCTATCAAACATTTAGAGAAGAGCAAACACCTATCCTTCTCAAACTCTTCCAAAATATAGCAGAGGGAGGAACACTTCCAAACTCATTCTACAAGGCCACCATCACCCTGACACCAAAACCAAACAAAGATGTCACAAAGAAAGAAAACTACAGGCCAATATCACTGATGAACGTAGATGCAAAAATCCTCAACAAAATTCTAGCAAACAGAATCCAACAGCACATTAAAAGGATCATACACCATGATCAAGTGGGGTTTATCCCAGGAATGCAAGGATTCTTCAATACTAGCAAATCAATCAATGTGATACACCATATTAACAAATTGAAGGAGAAAAACCATATGATCGTCTCAATGATGCAGAAAAAGCTTTCAACAAAATTCAACACCCATTTATGATAAAAACTCTCCAGGAAGTAGGCATAGAGGGAACTTACCTCAACATAATAAAGGCCATATATGACAAACCCACAGCCAACCTCGTTCTCAATGGTGAAAAACTGAAACCATTTCCACTAAGATCAGGAACAAGACAAGGTTGCCCATTCTCACAACTATTATTCCACATAGTTTTGGAAGTTTTACCCACAGCAATCAGAAAAGAGAAAGAAATAAAAGGAATCAAAACCGTAAAAGAAGAAGTAAAGCTGTCACTGTTTGCAGATGACATGATACTATACATAGAGAATCCTAAAGATGCTACCAGAAAACTAACGGAGCTAATCAATGAATCTGGTAAAGTAGCAGGATACAAAATTAATGCACAGAAATCTCTTGCATTCCTATACACTAATGATGAAAAATCTCAAAGAGAAATTAAGGAAACACTCCCATTTACCACTAAAACAAAAAGAATAAAATACCTAGGAATAAACCTACCTAAGGAGACAAAAGACCTGTATGCAGAAAACTATAAGACACTGATGAAAGAAATTAAAGATGATACAAACAGATGGAGAGATATACCATGTTCTTGGATTGGAAGAATCAACATTGTGAAAATGACTATACTACCCAAAGCAATCTACAGCTTCAATGAAATCCCTATCAAACTACCAATGGCATTTTTCACAGAACTAGAACAAAAAATTTCACAATTTGTATGGCAACACAAAAGACCCCAAATAGCCAAAGCAATCTTGAGAAAGAAAAACGGAGCTAGAGGAATCAGGCTCCCTGAATTCAGACTATACTACAAAGCTACAGTAATCAAGACAGTATGGTACTGGCACAAAAACAGAAATAGAGATCAATGGAACAGGATAGAAAGCTCAGGGATAAACCCATGCACATATGGTCACCTTATTTTTGATAAAGGAGGCAATAATATACAATGGAGAAAAGACAGCCTTTTCAATAAGTGGTGCTGGGAAAACTGGATAGCTACATGTGAAAGAATGAAATTAGAACACTTCCTAACACCAAACACAAAAATAAATTCAAAATGGATTAAAGACCTAAATGTAAGGCCAGACACTATCAAACTCTTAGAGGAAAACATAGGCAGAACACTCTATAACATAAATCACAGCAAGATCTTTTTGACCCACCTCCTAGAGAAATGGAAATAAAAACAAAAATAAACCAATGGGACCTAATGAAACTTAAAACCTTTTGCAGAGCAAAGGAAGCCATAAACAAGACAAAAGGACAACCCTCAGAATGGGAGAAAATATTTGCAAATGAAGCAACTGACAAAGGATTAATCTCCAAAATATACAAGCAGCTCATGCAGCTCAATATCAAAACAACAAACAACCCAATCCAAAAATGGGCAGAAGACCTAAATAGACATTTCTCCAAAGAAGATATACAGATTGCCAACAAACACATGAAAGGATACTCAACATCACTAATCGTTAGAGAAATGCAAATCAAAACTACAATGAGGTATCACCTCATGCCAGTCAGAATGGCCATCATCAAAAAATCTACAAACAATAAATGCTGGAGAGGGTGTGGAGAAAAGGGAACCCTCTTGCACTGCTGGTGGGAATGTAAATTGATACAGCCACTATGGAGAACAGTATGGAGGTTCCTTAAAAAACTAAAAACAGAACTACCATATGACCCAGCAATCCCACTACTGGGCATATACCCTGAGAAAACCATAATTCAAAAAGAGTCATGTACCACAATGTTCATCGCAGCACTATTTAAAATAGTCAGGACATAGAAGCAACTTAAGTGTCCATCGCCAGATTAATGGATAAAGAAGATGTAGCACATATATACAATGGAATATTACTCAGCCATAAAAAGGAACGAAATTGAGTTATTTGTAGTGAGGAGGATGGACCTAGAGTCTGTCATACAGAGTGAAGTAAATCAGAAAGAGAAAAACAAATACCGTATTCTAACACATATATATGGAATCTAAAAAAAAAATGGTTCTGATGAACCTAGAGGCAGGACAGGAATAAAGACACAGACATAGAGAATGGACCTGAGGACACGGGGAGGGGGAAGGGTAAGCTGGCACGAAGTGAGAGAGTGGCATTGACATATATACACTACCAAATGTGAAATAGATAGCTAGTGGGAAGCAGCTGCATCACATGGGGAGATCAGCTCAGTGCTTTGTGACCACTTAGAGGGGTGGGATAGGAAGGGTGGGAGGGAGATGCAAGAGGGAGGGTATATGGGGATATATGTATACATATAGCTGATTCACTCTGTTATACAGTAGAAGCTAACACAACATTGTAAAGCAATTATACGCCAATAAAAATGTTAAAAAATAAAATAAAATGTCAATTATTATAATATTCTTTAGATTGTGTTCTTTGTCAACTATTTACATTCATTATTTAAATTTTAAAAGATATTAACTTATTGATAACATTGTGTGAGGGGTATATAAATTTTCAAAGTCCTTTTAGGGTTACACAAGCAAAAATATTTGGAAGACCATACCTCTAAACACTATGTTACACTGCCTCCTCAATAAGAATTTTGCTCATTTTGTTTAAATGTGCACAGGGGTTCAGACACAAAATAAACATATGGATTGAGCAGATGAAAATGGAGATTGCAATTACTTCCCAATTGCTGAGCTCAATGGAATTTAAGTTATGAAGATCATGATGCTATTTGGCATAATGAAGTCGCAATTTCAGAAGAGATTCAGACTTTGATGTGATAATTCGGAATCACGCATTAGTTTCAGTGGATGGCCCAGGGTGTAGAGTTCAAACTCTAGGATATCTGAATTACCAGGAAATTGCCACATCACTGTAGCTCAATTTCAAGGAGAACTGATTAAGCTTAAGGAGTTATGTCCACCAAAAGGACATAGGTAGTATCCAACCTTGGGAATTTTTGGAGACAAATATGAAGCAGAACTAAGGTAATATTTTTATTATGTGAAGAAAAACCCATCCAGTGTAATTAGTGCCGCTTAATGTATGTTACCAAAAATAAATATATCTACACCAGACTAGGTGTGGTATGGTTTGTACAACTGGATTTCCGAATACTGATATTTGTCATCCCCACAGAAAGTGTATTGTTTTTTGTTTTTCTAAAAAGAAAGCGTATTTGAAAATAAAGTCAGAAGGAAAATTCATTTTTTTAATTCCCGTTTTGTTAGTTTCTCTGATAAAAAATGGTCATGTCACCCCTTTTCGGCCCCACTTATTCCAGTACCCCCTTGCCCAGAGCTGGGTTAAGTAAACAGGAGTTTGGTTTTATGCCTGAGGCACTTAGACACTTCAGAAGGTGGCATAACCTGTCTCACCTGGACGGCAGGGTCTGGCTCTAGTTCACAGTGCTCTTTCTTACTGTAACCAGGTTCCCTCCCAGAGGACTCACCAGTTCCCTTGGGTCGCCCTTGGTTTCCCTCTCCTCTCCAGCTGACTAAACTCTTTTTTTGTACCAGTTAATTTCTCCAACTACTAATAGAATAAAGGCAGTTTTCTTAAAAAACAAACAAACAAACAAAAAACCAACTACCTGGTTCTATAAAGATGTATCTGCTATGATTAAATTGACCACCATGGGGATATAAAGTTGAATATAGAATTAAAATAGGTGATGTTTTGAATTGTTCAGGATGTGAATTATTGGCATTCTTGCTGGAGTGGTCAGACTGCTTATTGACCAAAATAGGCCTAGAGCTATGAATTTATAGTTACATAAATTGAAAAAAGCAGACTTTTGCTTTGTTGCTAAAAATTCCTGCATTTTATTGTAATCGGTAAGACCACCAATGTGAATTTCTGATTGCAAGGCACAATACTGAACAAAATGTGAATGCCCTTGGTCTCCAGCCACTGAACGAAATAATATTCTGTAAGATGCACAGGGATCAACCTGTGATGTTGGGTTTCTGAGTTCTCAACCTCTGAGCCATGCAGCTAACTTGAAAAGAGAGTAAGAATGAATGAATGCAGGTGAGGAAAGGACACCTCTATATTTCAGTTTTAGGAACCACTGTGCCACCGCAACCAAAGCAGTATCTGGCAGAAAATAGAAACCTAATCTCAAATGATCTATAAACAAGAAACTACTGAGCCCAAAGAGAACAGGTAGTATTTAGGCTCAACAAGAAATCTGTTTTATTTGGCACTGCTTCTTTATGCTGGGCATGTGGCAGAGCGAAGTGAAAACAAGGCTGTGGCTCTCACAGAAAAACATTGGAAATCCACAAGATGAGCATTTCTCATGGTTCACAGATGGAAAGAAGTTATTAGGGACATTAAATGATTTTTAAAACCTTCAAGTGTCAATTCACAGCCAAATGAAATTCAAGTACCAGACAAGTTGATCATGCAGTTTATTAAGAATTCTTCCAAGTCTTCAGCTCTATCACCGCCCAAATAACCACAACAATAATGATAACCGTTACTCACATAGTTTCTCTTCCTTCCCTCATCTTTGGCCACTGTCCCTAACATGCCCTATGTTACAGTCCAACAGACAGGTGATTAAAAGAACTGAGAGGGGATCTCCGGGGGGAAGAGCAATGCAGGCAGAGTAGCAGGAGCCTTAAGAGCTAAAAGGCAAGTTATCAGAGAGAAGTCAGAGAGGTGATGGGGGCCAGGTAATGTAGGGCAGGTGTACAACTCCAGGAGGTTGTTTACCTTGAATTCTGTGTGACTGATGCTCCCCTGGAGTTGTGTGATGCAATGATACTGATTGAGGGCCCTGAAGGTTGTAAGGATGATGGCTTTTATACTGAGGGAGATGGGAAAACTTGGAGAGGAGAGGTGAACATTTAAAAGATCCCTTTTGCTTCTCTATGGAGAATAGCCTGCCGGGGCATAGGGATACAGCAAGGATGCTAATAAGGAGCTGGAAGGATAATACAGGCAGGAGTTGAGGTGACTTGAGCCGGGTAGTGGTTGTGGAGGTGGTGAGTATTGGTTGGATTTTGTGTATGTTTTGACAGTAGAGACGGTAAGATTTCTGACAGATCAGATCAGATATGGTATGGGAGAGAAAAAGAAGAGTAAAGGACAATCCAGCTTCTTTGGCTGGAGCAACCAGAAGAATGAAGTTGTTATTTACTAAGGTGGGGAGGGCTGGGAGAGGAGCAGGTGTGGGGCAATACCAGGGTAGTACCCGTTATGCTTGACACACCTTGTAGACACTCAGGTGGAAGTAACTAGAAGGTGGTGTGTGTGCGTACCACAAGCATACGTGTGTATGCAAGTCCAGAGTTCAGAGGCTGTGCAGGCTTGAGAGGCATGTTGGTAGATGTCAGTGCCTGGTGGTATCTCAAGTCATGAGCTTGAATTAGGTCACCAAAAAGAGGAGAGATCCAAGGACTGAGCCCTGGGGCACACCAGCTTTTAGAGAGAAACGAGGAGGGGACATCAAACGAGGCTGAAAATAAGTGGCCAAAGTAGAAGGAAGACCTACCTGGAAGCCTAGAGAGTTTGTCTTGGGAGGAGGGAGTGACAAAATGTGGCAAATGCTGCAGGACGTACAGTCAGGGGAAAACTGAGAACTTCCCATGGAATTCAGCAACATGCATGACAATCCCTGGAGACCTGGGAAACAGTAGCTTTGCTTGAGAGTTTGGAGCAAGGACTTCGGAATATGAGTCAGAAGCTCGGGGAAGTGGAATAAAATTGGGGATGAAATACAGATTTAAGAGTCATCAGTACTAAAAAAAAAAAAAAGAGTCATCAGTACTTACAGGGCCACAAGCAAGTATGAGGTTTCCCAGAGAAAATGTATAGAATGTTGAGGAAAGAGGGTTGAGACTAGCATTCTGTGGAATACCAATATTTAAGGGGTCAGTAGAAGGAAAGGATAGACTAGAGTGTGGCCAGAGTGGTAGGAAGCTGACCAAAACAGAGCAGTGTTTTAGAAACCAGAAGAAAAGAGAGTGCTATAGATGAAGGAGAAATCATCAAGGATGAAAGCCTTCCACTGCAGGGCGCAGCCAAGTTTTGTATTTCCTCCTGCACAATCCCATGTCTCTGCTCCTATAGAACATAGTACTTACAGACTACAGTAGATCCTATCAGTTTCAAAGGCTAAAGGAAGGAAGGGCATCCCCCAGCTACCTCACCCCTCCAGTTGGGTAGTTCTGAGTCATATGTTATGCACTATTTCCCAGATTTGCCTATGAAATTAAGCTCCAGTTACCCACGATGGTAGCTGGATTCACTTTACCTTTAGTGGCCACTTTCCTTTCCCTGAACCACCATCCCACTCCTCCACTCTTCCAAGCCTTTCCCAAATATAAGATTTGTGCTCAAATCCTTGTCTCAGGCTCTGCCTCTGTGCTTATCTGTCTATCTCTCCACTGACCTATGAGCACTTTAAATGTATGCATGCCATCTTCCCTTTCCAGTTCCTGGTGAACTATGTGGTCCATAGAACATGCTTCTAAATGTCTGTTGGATTGAAGTACTTACATTTTCATAATGCATTATGGCTTCCAAAATTCTTTCAAATACATTACCTCATTTACCCCATAAAACTGTTCTACCCCTGCCCCCAGGTATTATTATTCCTATTGTAAAACTGAGGAAAGAGAAGCAAAAAGGGTTAAAGAAACTTGCTGAAGACCACACAGTTATTAACTAAAATAGCCAGGGCTTGAAAAACAAGTCTTCAGATCTAAGTTTGGTGCCCTTAAAAGAAGCATCTAAATATGGAAGAAAGAAAATGTTTTTATAATTTAAATTTTAAATAATTTAAAATTATACATGTTGGGAAATTTGAAGTTCTAGGAAAACCTCATTATATTTGACTGTTCATTGGAATGAAAAGTGCATGGCTAGTTTTTAGTAACTCCACCATGCTATCTATAATCATCTATCTCTGGAAAAATATTGACACTAAGTACCTCAAAGAAAGAGTACTGAATAATTTTCCCGAGTGAACACAATTCAATAGGAGAAATTCAGAGTATATATTTTACCAAGATCTTGAGAGTACAATTTTGCTGCTAATACACTGAAGTAGTTGCTGTCAGCAACCAAAGCTAGGAAAGCAAATAAGATACTAGGAAAAGGAAGAGGAAAATCAAAGAATGAATAGCTGAAGTTTCTTTCATGGCAGCAGAGATCTCTTTAGACCCGCAGAAAAACTATTTCATAACTACTTTCCATATATGATTTCAGACAAGGTAAAGGATTAGTCAGAAAGCTCAGAATGACTGACGGACCTTGACTTTTAGCCCTCTGAGTTCTCACAACTCAACTATGGAAACCCACACAAATGTTTATTTTAAAAACCTCTGAAGAATAGTTTCCACAGCACTATCACGTTAGCACATTATTTACTTTACAGGAGCTGGCATCAATATAAGACAGAAACGATAAGACGACTGGGTATCCTTCTATATGAGAACAAAATATCTTTGGAGTTATGACTGATTTAAAAGATGCTACGAGAAGATGAATTGAATTTACAGAGCTGTGCGCTGGGAAAAGCAGCTGTTACAAGTTGTGAGTTTTGGCTTGACTCAGTCTGAAAAGACATTTTGAAAACTCTTGTGAGAAGGGGGCTGTAACAGAGGGTAGCATTCAAGGATTAATAATTGAATCCCAGGATGGTCCCAGGATGAAGACAGAGCCAGGGGGACTGATTTAAAACAACTTTGGAATTATCTTCCTGAACCTCAGTTTCCTAATTTATAAAATGAAGATGATAATACCTCAGAGATTTACTCTGGAAGCAAAGTGAGCTAACAGCTGTGAAAGCACTTTGGAAAGGAGAATGGGGTCCATAATGTAAAAGGGGGTTACTGTTTTCTTGGGGCAAATGATTTGACAAGCTGGAAGGAGAAGACTAAGATGGGAGTCAACTTTTAATCATCATTTGTTTCACGGGCTAAGTTGGCACCTGTCACCCAACACAGGTTCACAGTGCTGAATGCCTACCCCAGAACACCTCCTGGCTTCCTCTGTGCCAAGTGGGACCCTTCCTCTTCCAAACATCCAGAACTCCTTTATGTGATTGACTCCACTTCTGCTCCATTGACATTTAACCTGTGTTTCTCTATAGTTTCTGTCTGACAGCATGTTTAGATGGAGTCACTAATGTTCTTTTTACATTGTTTCTCACATATAGGTATACCAGATTAGGTTTAACACTCCTTAAAGGTAGGAAACATGATAGGTATTACTATCATTATTATTATTATTACTACTACTACTACTAGAAAGTACCTTGCAAAGCATCAAGCCCAAACCAGGGTTTCTCAAAAGCAGCACTACTGACATTTGGGACCACATAGTTTTTTGCTGTGGGAAGCTGCCCTGTGCATTGCAGGATGTTTAACAGCACAGTGGGTCTCTACCTGCTAAACGCCAGTAGCAACTCTTTCTGTCCCCAGAGTTGTGACAACCAAAATGTTTATAGACATTGCCAAATGTTCCCAGGTGGAGGCTGCAAAATCATGTCTGGTTGAGAACCACCACACTAGAGGGATGTAAACCAATATTATGGTCACTGTAATTAACTTTTTCAGATTACCTGGAATAATGCTCAGAACTGAGTAGGTACTCAATGAATATTTACTGAATAAATGAAAAAATGAGAAAAGGACTTCATTAGTTATATTCATAACTGGCCCTACAGCATAAACCCTTATATGATTAAGATGATATTATTATTATATATATATATATATATATACATACACATATATATATATATATATATTTTTTTTTTTGGCTGTGCTGTGCAGCATGTAGGATCTTAGTTCCCCAACCAGGGATCGAACCCGTGCCCCCTGCAGTGGAAGCACAGAGTCTTAACCACTGGACTACCGGGGAAGTCCCTAGAAATTATATTCTTATGCTTACACAAAGATCACAGCTAACAGTAGCTTTCTCCCTAGCATATGACCCATGAATACATCTACGATGGTTAGCATCCTGTTTATCCATCAAGCATGAGACAGAAAAATTATTTCAAATTCTAGGAAAATATTGCCTCAAACACCAATTATCAGACCCATTTTCAGAGAATTAATTCTACACGGGAAAAAATAGTACAATCAAGAATTATATTGGGCTTCCCTGGTGGCGCAGTGGTTGAGAATCTGCCTGCCAATGCAGGGGACACGGGTTCGAGCCCTGGTCTGGGAAGATCCCACATGCCATGGAGCAACTGGGCCCGTGAGCCACAATTACTGAGCCTGCGCGTCTGGAGCCTGTGCTCCGCAACAAGAGAGGCCGCGATGGTGAGAGGCCCGCGCACCGCGATGAAGAGTGGTCCCCACTTGCCACAACTAGAGAAAGCCCTTGCACAGAAACGAAGACCCAACACAGTCATAAATAAATAAATAAATAAATAAAAGAACGTGAATTTCAAAAAAAAAAAAAAAAAAATTATAAAAAAAGACTGACAAATAGAGAATCTCAGATGAGTGTACTTAGGAAATTTCTGTTCTCTTAAAACATAAGTTTTTTAATATAAATGTTTCATCCATCTTCCAAGATCTTTTCCAAAGTCATCAATCTTTTCCAAGATCAGAAGATTTGTACTATCTTCTGATATTTGGGGAACCTATGTGAGGTGGCATTTCATCTGGATCTATTAAAGAATACTGATGTTACTCTGATCTTTAAGAACTGATACTTTTGGACCATTCTGTTAAGGAATACTGATGATGTTTTTTATTTTCAGATTTTCTCAGTGGATTCTTAAATCCTGTATCAACAGGCAACATTTTCCAAATGAGCACTAATAAAGTGTTCTTATCAAAACAGGGGCAAATGTAGCTGAAAAAGAAAAGAATCAAGGGGCTTCTCTTTCAGATACACTCACTCATCCTTCTGGTGGCTTAGTGTTATATACAGTCTTTTGGAGGGAATCGTATTTAGCAGCAGACCTCCACTAAACAGTGTGTTAAAAAGAAATTAAACAAACTTCTACTTTTGGCTAGGATGTAGTAACCTGTGATAGGTCAATGCAACCCCCCCATCAAGTAAAACTAGAAAAGCCAGATAAAACACAAGAAACATCTGTTTAAAGGCCTCTGATAGCTGATGAGACTATCAGGAGGTGAGTGGCTGAGAGAGAAGACGACTGCAGAACAAACAGTCTACATTCTATGGATGCTTTTTCCCCTTGGAGCTTGCCAATTCTTGTCATGGTGCTAGAAACTGAGAACCTGGACACAGGGCCACTGCAAAGAGGGAGAGAAGCCAGTAGAGCTTCTGGCAATCCCATGGGGGTGGAGAGACAAAAATCAGAGTTTTGGTGCTGCCAGAGGAGCAGGGTATTAATGGGCCAAGGACATAGCGGGAAAGGAGACACAGAGAAGTGGGCCTATCACATGGAAGGATTTCCCCTCAAGGCATTTGCGGTAAAGAGCCAGAAGCTAAAGAGGCAGAAAACCTCTGCAAAGCCAAGTGGAAATCCAGCAATCTTATTCTGAGAAGAAAAACATTACAACTAGGGACTGCCAAGGAGGAGCAGAATGCAGTAAACACCTTGGTTTCTCAGTAAGGCTCACTGGAGAAGTGCACCCTCAGAATGGAGACAAACCAGACGGAGATGGAGCCTTACCAACACTGCCTTATAAACACCAGGCAAAATCAGCTCAGTCTCTGACTGCATCAAGGTGGTCTGTTCCCACTCTGCGTGCCTGCCCTTCAGCGCAGGACCTGTTGCCCCCTGCTGTCAGCCAACAGCCTTTAGATCCTTCAAGTTTAGCCTCAACTGCAGAGAGCTGCCTCATCCAAGGGCACACCCTTCCGAGGAAGGACCACAACCAGTGGCTGATTGTGGGGATATAAAGACCCGGCTGTCTGGACCCAACATGGAACAACCCCCTCAGGTCGTATGTGCCCCAGAGCTCCGCATGGATTTAGCCAAGCTTCAGTGTGCCTGGATCACATTTCAACTTCTGCCTCTACCCAATCCTGCTTTCTCTCCCTACTTTACAAGTGCTGATACTTAATAAATACCCTGTACAACAAACCCCATCTCAGTGGCTGCTTCTGGAAGACCCAGCTTGTGACAGCTGCAGAAGTGGTCCAAGGAAGCAGGTGATATGATGGGGCTATTGATCTGGATTACTCACTGCTGGGATGGCAGCGAAGTTGCCATCATTGATGGAAGGTAGAGATAGACATTCCCTGGTATAAGGGGGTGGTCCAATTGCTAAAACTCTTAACAGAGGTGAATTGGAATAGTCCACCTATGGAAAGGAATGCACTGAATGGGGTAATTTACCAAGTGTTTGAGTAGTAACTATAAGGACCATGAATTGGATGGCTTTCAACTAAGCTCAGTTTCCTAGAAAAAGATAACTCAAAGCTCCAGGCAACTGTAACTCACATGTGAAAGCCAAAGGGCCTTCCTCATAATTTAGAAAGAGGTTCTTACATACTGTACCAGGAGAGTCTAGAAAACTGAGTATCAGAAAAACCTGATAATGTAGACCCATTAAAATTAAAAGCTTCTATTCCATAATAGACATAATAAAAGACAGGAAAGGCAAGCCACACAGATAGTACATATATCCAACAGATGACTTACATTCAGAATGCCTGAAGAACCACAAATCGAGAATAAAAAGACAGACTACCCAATCAAAAATGGGCAAAATATTTTGATAGACACTTCACAAAAAAGGATATTTAAGTAACCAAAACATTTTGAAAATGCAACCCAATTCATTAGGAAAATTCAACTTAAAACCGCAAAGAGATACCACAATACTATCATCAGAATTGCTAAAATGAAAAAGACTGGCAATACCAAGTGTTGGGGAGGATGTGGAGGAACTGCAACTTTCACCCACAGCTGGGAGATGTATAAATTGAAACAACCACTTGAAAAAACTTTTTTGCTGAACAAATACATAACCATGTTCCATCAAAGACATGTACAAGAATAGTCACAACATCACCATTCACAGTAGCTGGAAACAACTCAAATGTCTATCAACAGTAGAACAGAAAAATATACTGTGATGGAAAATATATGAGAATACCATAAAAATGAGAATGAATGAACCACAAGAAGATGAAAATACAGTGAATCTCTCAAACATAATGTTGAACAAATGAAGTTCAACACAAAAGGCATGCATACTGTACGATTCCGTTGATATCAAGTTCAGAAGTTGGCAGAATTACCTAAGCTGATAGAAATCTGCATAGAGGTCTCTTTTGGGAGGATCAAGTCACTGGGAGGGGGCTTGTGTTTCTGGGATTCTGTTAATATTCTATTTCTTGATCTGGGTGCTGGTGACATGGGTCTGGTCACTTTGTTAAAATTTGTTGTACTGTACACATTATTTGTATACTTCCTTTCATGGATGGTATATTTCAATAAAAAACTTTAAAAAATGCAACAAAATGCAGACACCTACATTGCTTTTCTTTTTCCTGCTGTGGTGAGAAGCAAATCCTGCTGACATTGTTGTTCTCACTTTGGTTTCTAAACTGGGAGCATCTGAGGAAATCAGGCCAGGAGGCATTCACCATCCCCAGGACTGATTCACAGCCCTCTTTTGCAGACTCACAGAAGGACCTACAGGGCAGGAGTCCATGACTAGAAGAAAAGAGAAAGGTGAAAATTAATGTTTTTACAGACTATTTCTCAAAATAATAATTAAACTAAAGAAAAGTTGGCCGCCAGTGCTGCAATATTATCTTAATTTATATTTACTACAGTCAACAACTTGAACTTCTACCTTCAACACTGTAACAAGGATTTCAGCCACCCTACTGTCATGATTCTAGAGGGAATAAGCTAGTTCCATAACAGATCATCTAACTGTCTCTTGTGGAAGCATTTATCCCAAATGATTTTTTTTTGTTTTGAGATTTCTTGTGCTAAAGTAAACCTGTCAACCAAAACAAGAGCTCTACTTACTATCAAAAGGAGTAAATTAACATGAAAATGAATGCCCCCAAAATGGAAAGGCAGACGTAGGTCACAAAATAGGTTAATCTCATTTCTTTCTCATCCCTTTGAGAAATTCAAAGTACCTCTGAGAGGCAGACAGAGAGAAAGCTGTTCCCTAGCCTCCACTGCCTCCCTGGAAAAGAAAATATTATACAAACAAATGGCAACTCTGAAAACTTCGACAGTTATTTATCTTTTCATTTCTATGTTATCTTCTGCAAAACAGAAAAACACAAACAACTGTCCATTAGCAGTAAAGTAATGATGCCCTGGAGTTTGTCTTTATTCATCTGACATTCAGTCAAACACTCCTGGATCCGCGGCTCTGTGTCTGGGGACAGGGATGCTGCAATGTCAAGGCCACGGACTGGTTCTCTTGCAGACCCAGGCGGCTTTTTCTACTTTGCAGCTATAGACTGCATCTCTCACCCTGGCTGGTCATCTAGCAAAGGCATCTCAAATGATTTTAAGAAAACTGGGAAAGAAAATATACATGTCAGCCAAAGCAAAGCACACACTTCACAAATGTAGGGCCAATAAGCTATTGCAGAATCATACAGTATCAGATCTGTAAGAAACCTTAAACAGCACCTCATTCAAATCCTTCATTTAAGATAAGTTCAGGGAGATTCTGAGACACACATAGCTTCTTAATGGAAGAAGCGGGAAGAGAATCCAGATGTTTTAACTTTCAATCCACGCTTTATCTACTGTTGCATATCATCTATTCTCATATAAGGACCTAATAATTAGGCTTTAAGAACTTTAAAGCCTAATTATAATTCCCCATTCAAATTTCTATAGATCACAGAAACATAATGGGATGTGCCAGTCACTGAGTTAAAACAGAAGTGATTGAGTCTGTGAGAGAATCTTGAGAGTGAGCTCTTGTTATATGAAAATGTGAGAAAGGGGTACTCATCAGTTACTTTCAGATACAAACACTTTTGACCTTCTCAGAAATTCACCTTAAAACTGAGTATCTTTTAGAATCCTGATATTCACATAACTACATTAATATGTAGCTAAATTTGTTAGTGAAGATGTGGAAAGATGTTTTGCATTTGAAAGAATTCCCTTTAGAACATATAATATGAATTAGTCCAGGCAAGTGTTTCAGTGTAAAGAGGACACCTGACTGCCATTCAGGAAATATATGAGATATTCATAGGATGGAAAGTATCGCTTAAATAACATTTTTTTTAAAGATTTCCTTTCCTAGATCTTATTCCAAAGACGTTAGAGACTATATTTTCTCAAACGAAACTGGGGAACATGGTTGAGGAATGTGGAGAACACAGAATTCCTATGCAAATACTTATACTTCGCTAGGCTCTAAGTGCTACTACACATGCATTAACTCATTTATTTCTAACAACAGCGCTATAGTACTGTACTGTACCATAGGTACCATTACTATCATCCCTAATACACACAAAAGGAAACTGAAGCACAGGAAATATAAGAGACTTGTCCAAGATCACTGAGGTAGTGAGTATCACAGCCAGCATTTGAACCCGGGCAGACTGATTCGAGGACGATTAACTACTCTATTACATGTGAGTCCTTACTTTAGGAATGTATGCTCCAAAAGCATAGCTCAAGGTTAGTTCAAAACTTGATATGTACTTTCCCGTGGACCAACCATATACACAGTGGTTGGGTTCTCCCTTCACTCTACAAACTCCTAGTTAGCCTTCAATGAGTCAGTATTTGCCTAAGGGGCTAAGGAACACTAGGAAAGGGTAAAGGCATTTCTCTTTCCTTTCCAGGTGTGAGACAGCCCACAATAAAGCTACAAAATAAGCTAGGCTTGGCTTCAGCACTCTTCCTTGCCTCCTAGTCCCTGACCTGCGTACTGACCCCATCCTGCCCAACCCCACTCCAGCACCCCACCTGGACAGCCACCTCCACAAGAGCATTACTTGCTTCTCAACATTTTCTTCCCTTCCTACAATCAAAACTACGTTCCCATACTGTATTTCTCTTTCTGATTACAAATACCTCTATATGGAATCTAAGGGAAAAAAAAAAAAAAGGTCATGAAGAACCTAGTGGCAAGACGGGAATAAAGACACAGACCTACTAGAGAATGGACTTGAGGATATGGGGACGGGGACGGGTAAGCTGTGACAGGGTGAGAGAGTGGCATGGACATATATACACTACCAAATGTAAAATAGATAGCTAGTGGGAAGCAGCCGCATAGCACAGGGAGATCAGCTCGGTGCTTTGTGACCACCTAGAGGGGTGGGATAGGGAGGGTGGGAGGGAGGGAGATGCAAGAGGGTAGAGATATGGGGACATATGTATATGTATAACTGATTCACTTTGTTATAAAGCAGAAACTAACACACCATTGTAAAGCAATTGTACTCCAATAAAGATGTTTAAAAAACAAACAAACAAAACTACGTTCCCCAAGTGAGCTGATCACAATGAGACTTTCAAAGAAAAGAGAGGAAGATAACACAGAGTAGTACATAATAATAGATGGACACTTAACACTCCCAGAGGTTTTTGGCATCATTAGAAGATTGCTTGCTGGAGCAAAGGAATCTCTAATTGATGGAATTCCAGGGGCCATTTACAGAGGGAAAAATTCATCCAACATTGTCGGATGGGGGAGTCACAGTGAGGTTGAGTAACACTTGGGGCCCAACTCTCCCAAGTGGTTCCTGGACCTTTCCTCACTTCTGAACCCACATTTTCGTTGATCACTCCACATCTTCTCTCAGAATCTTCTATGGTAAAAGCAATGAAGGTTCATGCAGGGGCCCAGCAGACTGTTTTCCTGTTCTAAAGCTGAGTCTTTAATTCAGAAGCTGACTTCTGGTCATTGACTCTTACCAGAGTCATTTTCTGCCATAAAGCATAAGCTGTCCCCCTAAACTTTTCACACTGGCCACTTCTCACTGTCTGATCTTGCGCCAACAGTTCACTCACACCAAGACTCAGCTTCCTCATTTGAAAAGTGAGGGGTTTGGAAGAGCTGATTTTTCATGGTCCTTTTACCACTAACATTCTGTAAATCAAAATTCATTCTTTAACACAATGCTTCTCAGAGGAGTGGTGATAATCCCACCAGCTTTGCTAAATTTCAAAAGGTAACATTTTTTTCCTCGAGACTTGTTCTGGGAATATAGAGAGACATTAAAATACCATTAGGTCTTCCATTCTAAAAATAGGGCCTAAGAAAAATGTCTAGAGTGTTTCCAAATAGCTCTCTTAAGAGGTGTAACCAACCGAGACCCATAGGCTTTAAACTGCTGGACGAGGACATGTGAAATAGTGATGGAGTATTAATAACCAGCAGCCCTTTCAAACACTGAGCAAAATGAAGAGCCATTTGTTCTTGCTTTGCATGAAATTCAAGTGCCTACGAGGGATTGAAGCATTTTGCTTTTCATCACATGGAACAGTGCTGTGAGACAGACCACACTATTTTGAAATATAAGTGCTGATATCCAAGCAACAAGCAGACTGACATCTGAAAACAGTGCTCAGCACAGTGGAGGGGCCAGACTGGGCTACCAGGGTACTATTTTAGGAAAGATCGTTACCTTAAGCGATGTGTGAAGTGCATTTGGGGTTGTGCAAAAGTCCCTACAACATTTCAACTCAAGCTTATGCAGAAAATTCTTTCCTCACCTCTGTAATTATGTGTTGAAACAAATACATACAAACAAATATAAAGAATTCTATTAAACAGTAATAGTGAGGTTTCTAGGGGATTTTCACTAGGAAGGCTACTCAAATTATCTACAAAAAAATTGTAGATTTTACCTATATAATTTTTTTTTTTGTAGAAAAAGATGTTTAAGATTTTTTTTAACATCTTTATTGGAGTATAATTGCTTTACAATGGTGTGTTAGTTTCTGCTGTATAACCAAGTGAATCAGCTATACATATACATATATCCCCACACCTCCTCCCTCTTGCATCTCCCTTCCACCCTCCCTATCCCACCCCTCTAGGTGGTCGCAAAGCACTGAGCTGATCTCCCTGTGCTATGCAGCTGCTTCCCACTAGTTATCTATTTTACATTTTTACCTATACAATTTTAAGCAAATTTATCTACTAAAATCTCTATATTTATTTACAAAAAATTAGATTTTTTTCTTTATTGTACCCTTTGACCAACATCTCCCCATTCCCCTCCCCCACAAATTTATAGATTTTTATCGGCAAAATGGTTCTGATAAAGACAAAGTTAAAATTATTGAATAAGCTACAGCCACACAGTAGGCTTATATAATAGCTAATGGATTTTTATGTTTTATAAATCACTTTTTTCTAACTTTTTACTTTTTTTATTGAAGTACAGTTGATGTATAATTTTATATATGTTACAGGTGTACAATATAGTGATTCACAATTTTAAAGGTTATACTCCATTTATAGTTATTATAAAATATTTGCTATATATCCCATGTTGTGCAATATATCCCTGTAGCTAATTTTATCTAACCTTTTAAACTACTTTTAGAGACTTACAGAAAAGTTATAAAAACAATACAGAAAGTTTCCATATAGCTTTTATCTAGGCTCCCCCAAAGCAAACATCTTACATAACTACAGTGTAATTATCAGAACCAGGAAATTAACACTGGTACTAAAGTCAGGACCCTATTCAAACATCACCAAGATCTCCATTTAGGATCCCACACTGCATTTAGTTGTCACTTTTTATTTCTGACAAACTAACCTTTAGGTATATCAGAGAAGCTTAGGATTTAAAACTCTTCTTCCATGGGGCGCGGAGGGGGAAGAATTTTTGTTGACAGGCAGGCTTTAAGATGGCCCCCAAAGACCCCACCTCCTGCTATTCATGTCCTGTGTAACCTCCTCCCCTTGAGTGTGAGCTGGCCTAGTGACTTGCTTACAACCAACAGAAGGTAATGGGATGTCACTTCCATCATTAGGGTACATAAGACTGAGACTCCTCTCTCACTAGCAGATGCTCTCCCTTACCAGTTCTCATGAAGCAAGTTGCCATGTTGGGTAGGTCTACATGGCAAGGACCTGAGGCTGGCCTCTGGCCAACAGCCAGCTAGGAACTGAGGCCCTCCACCCTTAAGGAACTGAAATTCTTCCAACAATCACATGAGCCTGGAAGTGGATCCTTTCCTAGGCAAGCCTTCAGATAAGACCCCAGACCTGGCCAACACCATGAATGCACCCATATGACAGACCCTGAAACAGAGGACCCAGATAAGACACTCCCAGGTTCCAGATCCACAGAAACTGATACAATAGTTGGGTGCTGTTTTAAGCTGCCACATCTGTGGAAATCTGTTACGTAGCAATAGGTAACTAATACACTTTTCTTTGATATATTACTTGGTAAGAGGCATGTTACTGAGTTAGATGTATTATTTATTGATGAGACTTACATAATCTTTTTAAAAGAAAGTCGTAAATTTGTCTTTGTTAGGCCAAGCTGTTCAGTGAACAGTGCTCACAAAGTCATAGTCACCAGGAACACCCAGAGCTGCAGACCTTAGTCGTGAAGAGAATGTTAACGATGGAAGGGTCTTGCAAGATAATGTACTACTACTTCCTCCTTTTATATTGCAAGGAAATTGAAACTTAAAAAGATCTCAGAGCCAGATGCTATGACGCCAGCCCAGTGCTCCAGAATGTCTCACCTAGCTGACCTCTTCTCACAAACAGGAGTCACAGATAACACAGGAGCATAAATCCACAAATCATACAGGAGCATGAATTCGTCACCACTGCTGGAAAACACAAAAAACAACAGATGACTTGTTTTCTCTGTGATGGGCCAATGGCATCAGCTTCCTATGTCTGCACTCTCTGGTGGCCTCAAGAGACCTCACAAGAGGTATGGCTTAGTTGGGGTACGAGAGGAGTAGGGAAGAGATTACCTTGGTTCCCAGCTTCACTAGACATGGGGATAGAAAACTGTGCTAGTGAACATTTATATGTGTCATTGTCTCACATCAGAAGAGAAATCACGGGAGAAGTCAAGTTATTTTTTGGTCACACTGGTCTGCAACTCTTTAAAAACCAGAGTTTTTCATCATCTTCATTTGTAATAGCCATGGTTCCAGCAGGAAAGAAATGACTCACTGAAGTAGGATTACTGCAGAGTATTTAATGAAAAGGTCACTTATGAAGGTACTGGCAAGGTTTAGAAAAACCAACCAGGGGTAGTGCAGCATGCGGGGTACCATCCCAGATTCAAGGGGCAAGGGGAAGGAGCAGTTATTGGAACTCAGAAAGAGCTGTATGCAGGAGGCTGCCTGATAGGAGCCAGAGCCTCCCACAGTGGGAGTCAGGCAACTCCAAACTGTGTAACCTGGTAAAGAAGAAACTAGGGGATCATGACCCAACCTGCCTCTCTTCCCACACTCTGATGTCCTGTTGGTGGCTCCCACTGGCTGAGCCCCACAGGAAGCTAGAAAGTAGCCACTGTTGAAACCAACCTGTGGGGAAGAGTGGGCTGGAGGAGGGTGGGAAGTGGATAAGGAGAAGTAAAGGAGAAAGAGCCAGCACATGACTGCATGCCTCACACCAACGGGAGCTCGACAAATACTTGTCAGGGGACAAAATGCAGTGCTGTGGGAGGAGTCTACTCAACTATTATTAGCTTGAAATCTGGTAGGAGTGTTTACACCGCAGAAATCAGCAAATGCTACAAATCATAGTTTTGTTTTGTTTTTCAGGGAGCCAGTTTACCAGCATACCACTGGATGAAAGTATAAATCATGTCATCTCCTCTAGAAGGAAAGCTGTTTTTACGTCCACTGGAAGGAAAATTATGGTCATGCACTTCTTGGAGCAGATGAAGACATTATGTCAATATTAACCCCCTATCTCCCACCACCACCAGCCCTCCTTTGAGATCCACGACTTTCTTGGTGGTAATACCATCTACCCAAGTCCGCAAGCCTAAAAACCTTTGTTTCACCCTCAACCTCACCATTCATATGCAATTAATTACTAAGTACTGTTAATTTTACTTCCCCACAGTCCCTCAAATCCATTTATTCTCTCCCCATTTTATGTTCTCATAAAATTAAACTAGTTGTAGTTCCCCTAATATATGACAGATTTAGGCTGCCTGCTTTCTCCACCTTGCCCACATGGCAAACTTCTATATATCCTCCAAAATCAAATTCAGCTGTTACTTCTTCACTGGGAACAGCCTTCCTAATATTGCCAAATGGAAAGAGTCCCTCCTCCTTCTCTGCATTTCCCCCCATACCTTTTAAACTGATCACATTGGACAGCAGTGTAATTGTTTTCATGTCTTGTCCCCTATTATGCTGAGTCCCTTGAAGGCAGAACTGTGTTTTATTCATCGAAGCATCCCTAACATCAGACAATGCACCTGGTACATTGTAGGTGCCAATAAATATTTGCTAAAGGAATAAATTGATAACTTTCCTAACACCTTTGTTGAATAAACTGATGTCAGAAGCTGAAAGGGAGCTCCCAAGCTGTACACATGGCTAGCAAGACCCTCCACCCCACCATATGTCTACCCCCCAACACTCACATCCTTGCCAACAGTATCTGCTTGCAGGACTGATTCCATCATGCCCTTTTTCTCACTTCCAGCAGATATCACAGAACACTTGGTATGTCCAGGTCTCTCTCACTTCCTGGATTCCCATATGTTCGTGGATCAAATGTAATCTTCTCAGTGAGATCTTCCTGAACAACATTTTGCTTAAAATTGCATCCCTTGCCACCATACCCATACTCCCCCAAAGCTCTTCAATTCTTTTTGGAATTTTTCCATTGCACTTATCACTATCTGATATACTATTATTATTATTAAAATTTTTTTAATCAGTTTGCTTATTGCCTATCTCCCTCCAATATAATATATGGTTCATGAAGTAAAGGATTCTTGTCTATTTTGTTTGCTGTCCTATCCTTAGTGTATACAGTAGGCACTCCATAAATATTTGTTTGAGAAATAAAAGAATCACATGCAGAGGATAATTCGGTGGCCTGCTTGGAACAAAGCTGTCAGAAGCAAAGTTGGGAGCAGAACTGTCACTACCTAACTCCCAACTTAATGATCTGTACAAGAGCTCGCTCCATCCCTGCTCACATGATCCCCTCCCTATCAGGTCAGCAAATTCTACACTGTTCAATCGTGAAATAATTCCCACGTAAGGGCAAAATTTCGGTAAAATTGCTATGGATGAAAACCCTACAGATTAAGTGTCTCGCTTATATGCCAATAATAAGATGTCACCCTTAAAATAGAGAAACTTGAGGAAATAACAACAAATAAACACAGCTTGAATTAAGATGAGTGTGAATAATGTAAAACCACACAACCGCCCCTGAAAGAGAATATAAAATTCCATACCCTTCTACCCAACATGATCCTGATTCTCATTAATACTTGGCATACTTACCAGGGCTCATGGGATAGAGGATTAACAATCACAGAAAAATTTGCAATTGTTCAATTATTTTTTGCAGCTGTTTTGATTTTTTGCACATCATGAAATGATGCCTTAAATATGGATCTTTGAATGCACTGAATCACGAGCATTAAATATAAATTCTAGTCACATCCACCTAATACCCATGAATTATTGAGGAGAAAAGTAAACAAACAACTCCACTGAGCTTGATGAAATATGTGTGCTTGAGACACTGTCAGTGATTTGACAAGGCGTTTTCAGGAAATTTGAGCCCCTGTGGCCTGATTCTCCAGCTTTACGTCTTTGTAAAATAAAAGTAATGTGAATTATCTGACTGTGTATTACGCACACTTTGAGCCATTCTGGCACATAAATGAAATCTTACTTATTATTTTATGTCTGTATAATGCCAAAAAGCAGACTAGATCACCCATGTTGCCTGAGACTGAAAAGGGAACTGTGATACAGTTGACCACCTAAACAGCGGTAGTCAGCACAGGTGTAGCCCAAAAGACTGCTGTTTCCAAGTTAGCAGATAAAATCAGGGAAGTAAGTGGCAGATGACTTTCCGAATATTTAGTTGGTCTTAGCAACAAAGCCTCTTTTTGCTTTGACTACTGATCTATATAAATTCTTAAAAAATATAGATATGAAAAAATATTAATTCTGTAATGTTTCCATTTATTCTCAAATGTGACACAATTAGAGTTCTTGGGACATAGACAATATCTTTAATAAATAAATTAGCAGTATGTAATAATTCTTCATTTAGAAAAAAATAATAAAATAAGCTTATGCTGACTTTATATAATTTACGAATTCTTCAAAAAATTGTTTTAAATCAAGTCATATTTTTCAGTTCGCTTTTAAGATTATTTCAGGGTTGCATTTCCACAGGAGAGTGGCACATGCTATCTTATAAAATAATGTCTTTAAAAATACAGCAAGCTTTCTGAAAACTACAGGCCAATATCAATGATGAACATAGATGCAAAAAACCTCAACAAAATACTAGCAAACAGAATCCAATAGCACATTAAAAGGATCATACACCATGATCAAGTGGGGTTTATCCCAGGAATGCAAGGATTCTTCAATATACACAAATCAATCAATGTGATACACTATATTAACAAATTGAAGGAGAAAAACCATATGATCATCTCAATAGACGCAGAAAAAGCTTTTGACAAAATTCAACACCCATTTATGATAAAAACCCTCCAGAAAGTAGGCATAGAGGGAACCTACCTCAACATAATAAAGGCCATATATGACAAACCCACAACCAACGTCATTCTCAATGGTGGAAAACTGAAACCATTGCCACTAAGATCAGGAACAAGACAAGGTTGCCCACTCTCACCACTATTATTCAACATAGTTTTGGAAGTTTTAGCCACAGCAGTCAGAGAAGAGAAAGAAATAACAGGAATCCAAATCGGAAAAGAAGTAAAGCTGCCACTGTTTGCAGATGACATGATACTATACATAGACAATCCTAAAGATGCTACCAGAAAACTACCAGAGCTAATCAATGAATTTGGTAAAGTTGCAGGATACAAAATTAACACACAGAAATCTCTTGCATTCTTACACACTAATGATGAAAAATCTGAAAGAGAAATTAAGGAAACACTCCCATTTACCATTGCAACAAAAAAGAATAAAATACCTAGGAATAAACCTACGTAAGGAGACAAAAGACCTGTATGCAGAAAACTATAAGACACTGATGAAAGAAATTAAAGATGATAAAAACAGATGGAGAGATATACCATGTTTTTGGATTGAAAGAATCAGCATTGTGAAAATGACTATACTACCCAAAGCAATCTACAGATTCAATGCAATCCCTATCAAACTACCAATGGCATTTTTCACAGAACTAGAACAAAATATTTCACAGTTTGTATGGAAACACAAAAGACCCCAAATAGCCAAAGCAATCTTGAGAAAGAAAAACGGAGCTGGAGGAATCAGGCTCCCTGAATTCAGACTATACTACAAAGCTACAGTAATCAAGACAATATGGTACTGGCACAAAAAAAGAAATATAGAACAATGGAACAGGATAGAAAGCCCAGGGATAAACCCACGCGCCTATGGTCACCGTATTTTTGATAAAGGAGGCAAGAATATACAACGGAGAAAAGACAGCCTCTTCAATAAGTGGTGCGGGGAAAACTGGACAGCTACATGTAAAAGAATGAAATTAGAACACTTCCTAACACCATACACAAAAATAAACTCAAAATGGATTAAAGACCTAAATGTAAGGCCAGACACTATAAAACTCTTATAGGAAAACATAGGCAGAACACTCTATGACATAAATCACAGCAAGATCCTTTTTGACCCACCTCCTAGAGAAATGGAAATAAAAACAAAAATAAACAAGTGGGACCTAATGAAACTTAAAAGCTTTTGCACAGCAAAGGAAACCATAAAAAGATGAAAAGACAACCCTCAGAATGGGAGAAAATATTTGCAAATGAAGCAACTGACAAAGGGTTAATCTCCAAAATTTACAAGCAGCTCATGCAGCTCAATATCAAAACAACAAACAACCCAATCCAAAAATGCTCAGAAGACGTAAATAGACATTTCTCCAAAGAAGATATACAGATTGCCAACAAACCCATGAAAGGATGCTCAACATCACTAATCATCAGAGAAATGAAAATCAAAACTACAGTGAGGTATCACCTCAAACCAGTCAGAATGGCCATCATCAAAAAATCTACAAACAATAAATGCTGGAGAGGGTGTGGAGAAAAGGGAACCCTCTTGCGCTGTTGGTGGGAATGTAAATTGATACAGCCACTATGGAGAACAGTACGGAGATTCCTTAAAAAACTAAAAATAGAACTACCATATGACCCAGCAATCCCACTATTGGGCATATGCCCTGAGAAAACCATAATTCAAAAAGAGTCATGTACCACAATGTTCACTGCAGCTCTATTTACAGTAGCCAGGACATGGAAGCAACCTAAGTGTCCACCGACAGATGAATGGATAAAGAAGGTATGGCACATATATACAATGGAATATTACTCAGCCATAAAAAGAAACGAAATTGAGTTATTTGTAGTGAGGTGGATGGACCTAGAGTCTATCATACAGAGTGAAGTAAGTCAGAAAGAGAAAAACAAGTACCGTATACTAACATATATATATGGAATCTAAAAAAAAAAAGAAAAAGGTTCTGAAGAACCTAGGGGCAGGACAGGAATAAAGACGCAGAAGTAGAGAATGAACTTGACGACACGGAGAAGGGGAAGGGGAAGCTGGGACGAAGTAAGAGAGTAGCATGGACATATGTACACTACCAAATGTAAAATAGACAGCTAGTGGGAAGCAGCAACATAGCACAGGGAGATCAGCTCGGTGCTTTGTGACCACCTAGAGGGGTGGGATAGGGAGGGTGGGAGGGAGACACAAGGAGATATGGGGATATATGTATATGTATAGCTGATTCACTTTGTTATAAAGCAGAAACTAACACACCATTGTCAAGCAATTATACTCCAATAAAGATGTTAAAAAAAAAATACAGTAAATTTTATAAGCAGAAAAATTTGATACTTTTTACTAAAAGATTATCAGTAAAATTCAACTCAAAGTGGTATAGTAATATAGTGGTGTGCAGTAGTAGAAATATTGAAAATAAATTGGATGCTGGGGAAGAGGTTTTGTAATTCTGGTACAGCAAATATTTTTGAAAAAATCAGTCCTGTATCAACTTTGATGCCATCTTGATTGTTCACCTAGAGGCCATCTCAGTAATCGGGCCATCTTTAGTAATAAGATGGAGTTGGAACAGGAAAACCATATCATCTGTGTATTTGAAATGACAGGCAAATTTTAATCTAACTTTAAATAATGGTAACTATAGTATGGGGTCATTTTTCTAGGGAACTCTGCTGCTTCTAAAAAGGAAGCCTAGGACCTTGATAAGAAATGAACAAATTGTGCCTTCCAGAAAAAGAAATTTTAAATACCTCTTGTTTCTGTCAACATTTTTTTTCTTCCTCTCCAGTGGCTGAAACAAAAGTATGCCTAGAACTTTTATTTACCTGACAGGGTTTTAGCAAAACCAAAAGCTTAAAAGCTGAACACAAGGTGAATGGAAGATAGCAACATAGCAGAATTCCAATCTTGATTTTAGGAGCAAAACACAGAATTCAGGCTGAAAAGCAAGCTGATCTTAATACCTACAGTCAAAAATTCTATTTTCTACCATGAACCTTTCAACTCTGAGCAAGAGCCAAGCCACCCAAGGCACACAGGTGTTCCCAGCAGATAATCTGACATTTCCCCAAGGTGACACAATGTAAATATTTGTTTAACATTTATTTAGGTGAGAACCTGACAGTTGCAACAGAGAAAAAGAGGGCTTTGGCTGGCAGGGTCCCTACTTGCAAGCCCCACTGGGCAAAACAGAAGTCCTGCAGATAACTGGGCCCATCGTTTCTGAAGGCAGTTAGGAGACTACTTGCTGCTACTGGATCCATGGGAGTGTCAACACAACCCTCCCCAAGGTCCCCAACTGGATCCTCTATTATTCCCAAAGCAAATATAAAAGTGTCCCTGAGAAAAGTTATGGTAGATTTAATTTTCTTCTTTTTTCATAAGTTTTTAGAGCTCCTTTAATCAGGGCCATGGGCCATGAGTGAACCTGCCCTTTAATCTATGGGAAACTAACTGACCATAAGATGCTGGACTCCTTGTCACAGTTTCTCCACTAAGTTCTCACCAGTCAGTTTAAATATCTCTAGTGATAACAACTCACCATTTCCTGAGACAACATTTCCATATATATACAACTGTAGTATCCATAAAGTTCTCACTTTAGTTAAGTTAGAATTTACTTCTCTATGACTTTCAGTTCCTGGTTCCATCTTTGCCCTGTGGAAGCATAGAGAAAAAGTGTGCTCCCTCTTCCGGTCGTGGCCCAGGAGATTGGAGGGTGGCCGTTGTGCACCCTCAGGGCCTCACATCTCCAGGTCCCCCAACTATTCTTCACATGAACAGATTCTGAACCACTCTCCTGGTCATTTTTCTTTAAACATGTTTATCACTGTTCTGTTTCTGCTCTGTACATGAACCTTACATCTAAGATTTTCAACTAGAGTTGACCTAAAGTCTTTTTAACTGATGCATATGAGTCAGTATTAAAAAGAAAGCACTGAACCACCAAGCCAATCCTCAGGAACAATCTAGTGTTTCCTCATCTATTAGATCCAGGATTTTGACAGAAATGAACAAGAACAAGTTAATGTACTTTAGCTGGTTGTTCTGCCAATTGATGCTCACTCAGAAGGAAGTTAAATCATCTCTGGGAATACCATTCAACTCAATTTAAAATTGTAATTATTTAACACATATATAGAATTTGATTTATGCACGAGTTTTCAGGAACATATCAATTATACAAAGCAATGCACAACCATTATCAATGGATTCTGAACTCCCATTTACCTAGACATTTAGGGGAGCTCCTTAATGGAAGAGTTTATTTATTGATCCATTTATTCCAACAAATATTTATTGAGCACCTACTATGTGCTGGGCACTGCTCTGAACACTGGGTATACAACAGTGTGCAAAGTCAGTAAGTTCTCTGCCATTGTGGTGCTTATAAAGTAAGACAGACAACATACAGACAAGCAAAAAGGGACACAGCCTTGCTGCAGTGAAAGACAATAGAACTACCGAGGGTGATCAGAGAAGATTTCTCCACAGAGATGTCTTTTGAACAGAGGGCATAGTTCAAGGGGATAGATCCATCCTGGCAAAGGGAGCAGCATGTGAAAAGGAAGCTGGGGAAAGGTGAGCATTTTTGAGAAAGGTCAGTGCAGCTGTGGCAGGGTTGATGACACCAGAGAAGCAAGGAAGGCTTCAAAAGCCATGGCAAGAAGTTCAGCTTGTAATCTAAGTCTAAGGGAAAGCCCTTGAATGGGCAGAGGCAGGGGAATGACATCATCTAATTTGTGCTTTTATTTTTTTTCCCTTTCAGTTTTATTTAGACATAACTGACATACAGCACTGTGTAAGTTTAGGATGTACAGCTAATGATGACCACAATAGGTTTAGCAAATATCCATCATCTCATAGAGATACAAAATTAAAGAAATAGAAAAAAATATTTTTCCTTGTGATGAGAATTCTTAGGATCTACTCTCTTTAACAACTTTCATGTAATAACGTACAGCAGTGCTAATTGTGTTTTTAAATCATCATGTTGACAGCTAAGTGGAAAATGGATTAGAAGATGAAAAGAATGAGAAAAATATGCAAATCTTGCATCTCTGAAAGAGGTGATAAAGTTTATACCCTCCCAGAAACTCACACACCATCTTTGACTACCATATCAATAATAGTACTATTTATATTTAATAATAATTTACTTATTATTTATAACAATACTACTTATGGAGAAGTTACTGTGTGCTAGAGAGTGCAGAGCATATATGAGCACTGTATAAATCATTCTGTTTAATACACACAAACAAACCCTATGAAGTGGGTATTATCACTTTCATTAAACAGATGAGGAAACTGAAGGTCAGGAAGGCCAACTGAAGTGCCCAAGGTCTTATAACTGGCAATTGGCAGAGCTGTGGTTTGAATCAGGTTTCATCTGCCCCCCAAACTTTCAACTGCATTCTCTGCATTTACCAGATTAATTTCTGTAGTCTCCAGTGAACATATTTATTTGGGGAAAAGTATAGTGCTTTTGAAGAAGTTCATTTGAAGAACCTCACTCAACCTCTTCCACAATCCTATAGGGATTGAGTACATGACAGAAAACTGTCCGGTAGATCCCAGGTTTGACATATAATCTTTAATCTCTAGTCATTTAGCTAGATAAAGAATTTTTTTTCAGATAATTTATCTATTTTCTTGACTAAAATGTGGATAGCAGAACCTGACATATCTCATCTTTTTTTGGGACAAGTTCAATTAGGTCCGGCATGAGAAATATTGACCCCAAAATAGATGCATTAGCTAAACTTTGATCAGGACTTGACGATCCAGGTATTGTGCTAAATGGTTTAATATGAGTTATCTTAGTCAAAAATCAAAAAATATGGAACACTTCACAAATCTGCATGTCATCCTTGCGTTGGGACCATGCTAATCTTCACTGTATTGTTTCAATTTAGTATACATGCTGCCAAAGCAAGCACTAGATAAGAATTTTTTATTTCATGTCTACAGATGTTAAGAATATCTGCTAAGCACCTAGGGGCAAATCAACACTCCAGAGGAATAAAACCGATAGAAAACACATCCATTTTGAAATGTTAACGATTTATTTCACGAGCAAAGTTTCTCTGCAAAGTACTAGAGGATGTGAGTAGGGTAATGATATCAGTCAGATCTCCTGGGTGCCTTCCAGAAGCAAAGCCAAGGCGGGACCTCTCAGGCCAGTTAACCCCACTTCAGCTTTGATAAATTCATAGACCTATTATTTCAACCCAGTGGGAAAGGGTGATAGTTACATATCAAAAGCATGTGGCTGCAATGTTTGCTTCCTCTTCCAAACACAGAGATTTTAAGTGTATCAAAAAGTCATCCAGAAATATCTGTTATTCTCCTGGCCTAGGAATTGTTCATCTCTCTCTACCTACATGCTGATATTTTTAAGCTATTCCTTCTAACCCACATATTTTTAGGGCTACCTAAATTGTTTATCAGCCAAATCTCTATACTTTGAGATATATTTCATTGAATCAATATAGTTATGGATTATCCTGTATTATAAGATATCCTTTAATTATCCTGTATTATAGTCCATGATATACACACTTATTTTTTAATAAATGAAACAGTTAATGAAACTGTTTAATTAAACTGTTAAAGTTCATTGTTATATAATATAGTTGAGTACAGTTGAGGTCTCAAAGGGACAGGTTAAAAACCATACTACTTATACATCCCACTATATCTTTTTAAAGTAAATTCTAAATGTTATTAAGTACCTATTTTCTCTAGGATGGAATATAAGCAATTCTCTATTATTTGAATAGTAGAGTAGTAGAGAAAATTAGTAGAACAAATGATCCAAAATAGTGAAATATAAGAAAAAATGTTTGATATGTAAAAATATAAGAATTATTTTCTACAATACATTTTACCTTTCTGAACTTATTTTGCTTATTAAATTTAGCTTGCAGGTCTCATGCACATGCTAAATGAAAGCAGAAAGCACTAGTCTGAAAGTACAATCATAAAATTAAATATAATAATGAATGTAATAAAATGTAGGACAAGTCCCTGAAGGATACCTGAAAACTGACTATAAATTATTACCCACTATAACAGAAAATGGAAAACTCTCCTATGAGAGCATTTCTCAGGATGAACTAGGTCAGGAGAAAAACAAATTTTACCTAAAAGTACCCTGAAGACTCTGAGCAGCTTAACTAGAATCTTACAACTGATTTAGCTGAGAGTAGAGATTGAATTATCAGAAAAAGGATGATCAAAATGAGTTAAGAGTCCCCTGGAGGCTGAATACACTCTCTTTCATTGTCTTATATGAAATTTATATAAGTATATATAAATTTCATGGTAAAGAGAGAACTTTCATGGTAAGGAGAGAAACTCTTTTATATAAGTATATAAATTTATATAAGTATATATACACACTCCTGAGTCCATAGAGAAATTAAAGCAAAGAGATGTAAGTGAAATTGTTTGAAATTAGGGAGAAATGGAATCCAACTCCAGCAGCCTTAAGTATTCTACCTAATTTTCTTTTAATCCATATAGTATCCTACATTTTTTCCAGAATCCTTCAATATTTAGCATATGTTAGAAATACTCTGTGCTCTCAATGTCATTAGTACTGCCCCTCCTTTCCAATCCACTGATAGCTATTGCTGACATTTACTGAGCTCTTCATAAAAAGCCCGCACTGTCATTTAATCCTCACGTGAACTTTGTAAAGCACAATGATTATCTCCATTTTACAGATGAATGGGCTGAGACACGCAGCTCCAGAGCCTGTGTATTGAATGGCGACCCCCAAAAGACACATCCATGTCCTAACCTCGGGAACGTGTGAATGTGACCTTACTTGGAAAAATGGTCTTTGTGGATGTAATTAAGTTAAAGACCTTGCGATGATGAGATCATCTTGGGTTATCTGGATGGGCCCTAAATCCAGTGACAAGTGTCCTCACAAGAGCAGACACACACAGACAAGAAGGCCATGGGAAGATAGAGGCAGAGACTGGAGTGATGTGGCCACAAGTCAAGAGTGACTGAAATCACTGGAAGGAAACTGGCAAAGAAAAGAAGTGAGCCCCTCCCCAGGACCCCTGGCACAGTCCCCACCAGACTTTGGACTTCTAGCTTCTAGAACTGTGAGAGAATAAATTTCTATTTAAGCCACCCAGCTTGTAGTAATTTGTTATGGCCGGCCTAGAAAACTAAGACAATCACCACGTTATAATGCCACTGTTCTAGGAACATAAAGGGCCTCTCTACTACCATGCCACAGTTTGACTCTTGGGAAAGATCTAACAGAGTTTCTCTCTTTACCATGAAAGTACCCTCTGCAAATGATTCTTTCAGGGGAAACATTTTCCTCAATGTGGTGTCTGTTAATGGTGCTTCTATACTTACTTCTACAATTCTGAATCTATTGTTTCTTTTCTACTCAGTTTTTATTTTATGGCAATGTAGGTTTTTTCCAGTTAAAATAATAAAAACCTTCTCTAGGTCCATCCACCTCACTACAAATAACTCAATTTCATTTCTTTTTATGGCTGAGTAATATTCCATTGTGTATATGTGCCACATCTTCTTTATCCATTCATCTGTTGATGGACAGTTAGGTTGCTTCCATGTCCTGGCTATTGTAAATAGAGCTGCAATGAACATTTTGGTACATGACTCTTTTTGAATTATGGTTTTCTCAGGGTATATGCCCAATAGTGGGATTGCTGGGTCGTATGGTCGTTCTATTTTTAGTTTTTTAAGGAACCTCCATACTGTTCTCCATAGTGGCTGTATCAATTTACATTCCCACCAACAGTGCAAGAGGGTTCGCTTTTCTCCACACCCTCTCCAGCATTTATTGTTTGCAGATTTTTTGATGATGGCCATTCTGACTGGTGTGAGATGATAGTGAAGTAAGTCAGAAAGAGAAAAACAAACACCATATGCTAACACATATATATGGAATCTAAAAGAAAAAAAAAGTGGTCATGAAGAACCTAGGGGCAAGACGGGAATAAAGATGCAGACTTACTAGAGAATGGACTTGAGGATATGGGGATGGGGAAGGGTAAGCTGGGACAAAGTGAGAGAGGGGCATGGACATATATACGCTACCAAACGTAAAATAGATAACTAGTGGGAAGCAGCCGCATAGCACAGGGAGATCAGCTTGATGCTTTGTGACCACGTACAGGGGTGGGATAGGGAGGATGGGATGGAGGGAGACGCAACAGGGAGGAGATATGGGGATATACGTATATGTATAACTGATTCACTTTGTTATAAAGCAGAAACTAACACACCATTGTAAAGCAATTATACTCCAATAAAGATGTTTAAAAAATAATAATAATAATAATAAAAACCTTTGTCTATTCAAAACTTTCTTTGTACATTAAATTAGTACAAATAACATGGAACCTATCTGCTCTTAAAAATGCAATTCATTTTCTCATTACTACTCTGAAAACTTTCTAACATTTTAATTCAGAAAATAATTGATGTTATATATGATTATGTACTTAACAGTGCTTTGAAATTTAAAAAACTGTATACTCACTATTTCAGATATTCCATAACATACTTTTATTGATTTACTCTCACTGAAAATTATTACTTCAATATAATATAATATCAAAATTACATTATTTCAATATAATATAATATTGAAATTGTATTATTTCAAAAAGGTGGGAATGCGTTCAAAGGTACAAACTTCTAGTTATAAAATAAATAAGTCATGGAGATGTAATGTACAGCATGGTGACTATGGTTAATAATACCATATTGTATATTTGGAAGTTAAGAGAGCAGATCTCAAAAGTTCTCATCACAAGAAAAAAAATTTGTAACTCTGTGTGGTGATGGATGTTAACTAGACCTATTGTAGTGATCACTTCACAACATACACATACATTGTATCTTTAGGTTGTACACCTGAGACTAATATAATGTTACATGTCAATTATACCTCAATTAAAAAAAAAAGAAATGAGCTTACAAGACACATACACAAGTACACCGACTCACATGTTCTCCCCCACCCTCCCAAAAAAGAAAATTCTTTCTAATCCTATTCGATATTGTGCTGGACAGTCTCTGTTTGTCGCTCTGCATCTACCCTTCACCCTCCTCACCCTGCTCTGGGTTCCAGTGTGGACCGTAAGAATCACCCAGCATCTCACCCGTACCTGATTCAGATGAGATTGGGACTTCTGAACTGATGATATTGGGATGAGATTTTGGATCTCATCTATTGCACTCATATCAATTGCTCACCCTTGCCCAATTGTTGTGGTTGAGTTCAGTTGGTAGGAAGCCCTGGCAGAAGAGAGGGCAGGAGGAGAGTGAGGTCAGGGCACCTATTCCTTCTTCTCTCTCCCTGCAGGACTGAAGGGCTGGCAGTGGCTGTGCCCCGCTGTCTCGAGTCACAGCACCTGGCTTGTCGGGAGACCCCCTGCCCACAACTACAGCTTTTTCCAGGTCTGCCGGCTCTTTGTCTCTTTCAAGTCTTGAGTAGTGGAACTGCATCGCATTAACATGAGACCCTGGTGCCTCTCATCCTTACTTGTTCTCTTAACCTTGCCCACACCGCCATAAATCGTCTCTTCAATAAACTCTTTTCCATTGCCCTTGGAGTGTGCTGCCTTCTACCGGACCCTCACCGAAACAGCTATTGGCTACCCCAGCTGATGTCCTCCATCTAACAGCCTGAATAATTTCTTCCCATAAATAAAATTATCCCAGATTTCCCAAAAATGTCTACTTCAAAAGGATTACAACTGGTTTGGGATTTTTTTTTTCCTTTAACAACAACCAAAACAAAAGGGGGTAGCTTGGGATGATTTTGTTCTTCTCAGACACTTCTGCTACCACTGACTCTTATCACTGAATGCTTTTCGTTCCAAAATACCTGTCATCACCATCACCGATGCACTCGGGGAAGGCAAGGCTGCAGCCAAAAAGCATGATATGTTGATAGCAACCAAGGCGATGGAGGTACATGAAGAACTTGAGGAACTTCTCCATTTCCATGTTTTTGACAATAGAGAGGAGAGGTGTCAGCGTGGTGTGGTAGGGCAGCATCTGACACTGGCTGTGAGTGATGTTCATGCAGGCACCTGAGAAGGCAAGACAATTATGTTTAGGAAAAGACACATCAGAATTATATGTTTATAAACTCATTTTATATGACAGACTAATGTGTTCATACAATAAAATATATTCTGTAAGTCAGAATGATTACAGATATACAATAAGGTACATACATACATAGCAGCATTATTTATAATTGCCAAGATATGGAAGCAACCTAAGTGTCCATCAACAGATGAATGAATAAAGATGTGGTGTATATATATACACACCACATCTGTATTGTATAATACGGGGAATATAACCAATATTTTATAGTAACTATAAATGGAGTGTAACCTTTAAAAATTGTATAAAAATAAATTTTTTAAAAAGAAAGCAAAAAAAAGTGTGTGTGTGTGTGTGTGTGTGGTCATGAAATCAAGCTTCCAATACTCAGAAAGGGATAGCATCTGTATACTGGGAAAATGTGTGGAAAAATACACTCTCACACCTAGCCAATGGGCAATCACTATTCTGGATCACAGCCGGGCAGGGCAATATGTATCAAAAAAAATATTTTAAACATGCATATCCTTTGACACTGTAATATTTCTAAAAATTTATAAGGAATTAATCATGGTTGTGCACATGGATTTATCTACAGGGATCTTCATCCCTACCCAATTTATACTTTTTAAAAGATAGCAATCACCTAAACATTCAACAAAGGGAACTGGTTTAAAATATTATGGAACAAACAACAGAATGCTCAGCTACATGAAAGATGTTTTAGAAGACTATTAATCACATAGAATGATGCTTATAATAAATAAAAATTGCAAATCACAAAACAATTTGTATACCATGATCCTGTTTTTAAAAATACACGATTATTCAAGGATTTCCAATCCTGCCCATGTTTAGGGTCAGCTCAGAGACTCTGACCTCATTTTCTTCCAAGCTGGCTCTCCTGAGCATTACCACCTCCATGGCCTTTCCTTCTCCTTCATGCCATAAATTTGCATGGTTGGCCAAAAACTTAAGGGCACGACATTTTTTTGGACCTCATCAAACTCATAATACAAAATGGGAAATAAAAGAATCAGAGAAGAAGAAAAGTCCAAATTAAAATCTGTATATAGAACACAGATAGACGTAAACACGAATTCAGCTTTGCATGAGGGCCGAGGTGGGGAGTTTTGGGCAAGTTTCACAAGTATGACACTCAAATCTTTTAGGAGGGAAGTTAAAATGCATTTCAGTTTGGGGAGCATTAGAGGCTGGAAGAAGGTATAGAGAGTGGACTTCAAAATGACACAATTATATGTATTGTGCTATAAGCAGAAAAGCTTGCTTAGAGGAGCTAAGAGTAAATTTATCTCCATCAAAAATATGAAATCATTCATGAAGAATTCAGTATCAAGAAAACATTTATTACAAATCAAGCTTGTGCCAGGCATCACAACAGGTACTCAGATCTCCTAGTTCAGAATTATCTCATTTTCACAACCCAGTAAAGTGATATCATATCATTACACATGAGGAAATTCAATATCAGAAACCCTAAGACATCTGCCCAGGAGTGCACAGCTATTATGGGGAAATCCCAGATCTTCAAACCTATGTTTTCTGAGAAATTTCCATTTGGAGCCACCTTAAGCTAATGCAAAGGGGGTTATGATGTTAGAAACAGTTCTTAAAGAAGATAATTCCTAATGGCCCATGAAAGGAAGAGGCTAAAAAGCATATAGTGATATATCACATAGTCTGTATTTAAATTCATAGAAAATATACCATGTATTCTGATCACATTATCATTCATTTTACATTGCATTATTTTCTTTAGGGGTCATCAGCTTTGGGGTTTATACACTTGATTATAAACCATATTTGGTGAGATGACCAAAAGGCTCATTTACCCCACCGAGGCAAAGAAAACACTGAATACTGAGAGAGCATTTGAAAAATACATGATAATGAGGAAAATCATATTTTGGTTGGCTATACTATGTTCATGGCTGTGTGAGTTGCACAAAAGAGATTTCCTAATAGCAAATTCCCTTGGGAAAAGAGAAAATGATAAAATAATAGTCTGAAACCTTAAAATATGTCTCAAAATAATTGGTATGGACAAAAATAATAATGTCTTATATTTATATAATGGTTTTCTAAAGTTTTCCAAAGCACTCTTATCAGGATTATAATCTCTCATTATAAATTAAGAAACTAAGGCTCTCATAGGTATGTAGGTAGATAGAAAGATGATGGATGGATGGATGGACGGGATGGGCAGACAAATAGGTAGCCAGGGAGACAGACAAAAAGTGATTTGCAGGGACTTCCCTGGTGGCGCAGTGGTTAAGAATCCACCTGCCAATGCAGGAGACACGGGTTCAATCCCTGGTCCACGAAGATCCCACATGCCGCAGAGCAACTATGCCCATGCACCACAACTACTGAGCCCGTGCTCTAGGGCCCGAGAGCCACAACTATTGAGCCCACGCACTGCAACTACTGAAGCCTGTGTGCCTAGAGCCCGTGCTCTGCAACAAGAGAAGCCACCACAATAAGCCCGCGCACCACAGTGAAGAGTAGCTCCCGCTCACAGCCACTAAAGAAAGCCTGTGCAGCCAAAGATAAATAAATAAATTAATTTTTTTAAAAAGTGATTTGCAGACGGACACCCAGTCAGTAATAGAAGCGGGACTGATACATGTGTCTTCCACCTCTTAGGACAACATTCTTCCCACTATACCGCAGCTGTCAGTAGCAGAGCAAATGCCAAAGGAATTCAAAAGAGCAAGAATTCAATGTAGAGTGAACAATCAGGGAAGATTTAATGAAGAGGAAGAACTTGATTTGCTGGTTGAAAGATATCTAAGGTCTGGACTGGCAGAAGGGTTAAAAACTGAGAGAGAAGCGTTGACATATATACACTACCAAATGTAAAATAGATAGCTAGTGGGAAGCAGCCGCATAGCACAGGGAGATCAGCTCGGTGCTTTGTGTCCACCTAGAGGGGTGGGAATAGGGAGGATGGGAGGGAGACGCGAGAGGGAGGGGATATAGGGACATATGTATACATATAGCTGATTCACTTTGTTATACAGCAGAAACTAACAAAACATTGTAAAGCAATTGTACTCCAATAAAGATGTTAAAAAACAAAACAAAACAGGGTACTTAACGAGTGATAGAGAAAAATTACTACAAAGACAGAATCATAATTGCATGTAACACAGAATGACCAAAAAACTTGAATCTGGGCAGAAAGGTTCAATAAACTTAGCTGAGAATTTGCTAATAGCCAACAAATATAAAAGGGAATTACTCTTTAAGACTCTTGATTTCAGGCCTTTTATATTCAAGTAACTGTGTAAATTTCCTATCATTCCTACTGTCTCAACCTGTATGTCAAATATTCTTTTTTCCCATAATGTTCCATTGTCTATGAACCATGTAACTCTAGTTTTGTATTTGTGCACATTCTCACTAGGGGCAAATGAGTTTTCATAAGTCAGCTACATGCTGGGCACCAGGCAGAGTCATTTCTCTGAGGGGAAAGGGAAGGGCACTTTTGGAAATGGACTCATTTATTGTTGCTGCTCCCTCTAACTTGGTTTTCATAGGGTAAAGAAAAGGGTGGAATGTTTGTTTTTCTTCCCTGAGAATTTACTACTGAGTCTAATAGAAATTAGAAGTCAGGGTTGCTATATAAGAATGTATAAAAAATACAATAGATGTAATTAACCATAGCGTTCCTATAGACATCATAATGTGTCTTTTAAATAATAGTTACTTTAAATTGGGGAACTTGGGGAGGAGAAGTTAGAAACAGATCTGAAGAGCAAAATTGCTTCCTGATTCAATGGATTTCTGGTGAAGCAGAAATATTTATTCTAATTAGCTCCTAAATTCTAAAACAGCACTACTAATAAGGCACGATTTAATAACAAATTTTCAGAGTATGCACTGATTACAAGATAGGTCCCAATTTGAGAAAAAAAATTAAATATGAAAAATAAAATGCTGCTTGCATTTGAGAAGATAAGTTATTGATTTTTTGTTTTGTTTTCTTAATCTGACTCAATAGTTTCTGGATCAAACTGGGGCTTTCTCGACTCATATCACATTGCTAGTACTTCTAGATGCAGTAATTAGGAAGGAAAGATGGGTCTGTTTTAAGAGTTTTCCTTATGTTCATTTGGAAATTATGATAAATTCTGTGTTGTCTACTTCTGGAATTAGGTAATGTGGAGTTAGAAATTAGTTTCTTATATGAATTTTTTTTAATGTAAAATTAACTTAAGAAACTTCTGAGTTACACAGAATTTATTTCAACAATGGGTTCTTTTTAAAATCCGTTAAAATCAAATAAAAATCATTTTTAAATAAAAGCAAAATAGTATCTAAACCATAATGATTATAACAGATAATAGTGTTATTAGACAGGAAAAATCTTAAATTAAAAATAATGAAATATCAACTTTCTAAAGTACTTTGCTATCTTTTGTCTAATAACCTAACAGGAAAACTTGGTAACCTTTCTGACTTCCTATGTATCATTTCACACTTAATTGAAGGACTACTGGTAAAGATTCCATTGTAACAGGAGGCAATATTTTATTTTATTTTATTTTTTTTTTTTTTAGGTTCTTTTTTTTTTTTTTAATGCTTTCCTCTTTTTTTAATTTTTATTTATTTATTTATTTATTTATTTTTAATTTATGGCTATGTTGGGTCTTCGTTTCTGTGCAAGGGCTTTCTCTAGTTGTGGCAAATGGGGGCCACTCTTCATCGCTGTGCGCGGGCCTCTCACTATCGTGGCCTCTCACTATCGCGGCCTCTCTTGTTGCGGAGCACAGGCTCCAGACACGCAGGCTCAGTAATTGTGGCTCACGGGCCCAGCTGCTCCGCGGCATGTGGGATCTTCCCAGACCAGGGCTCGAACCCGTGTCCCCTGCATTAGCAGGCAGATTCTCAACCACTGAGCCACCAGGGAAGCCTGGAGGCAATATTTTAACAGAGCATGGTTGGTTTGCCCTAACTTAGCTAAACTGACTTATTTTAACTCATGAATTTGCTTCACAGGATTTCCTTATGGAGGCTTCTACATTTGTCTTACTTCCAGATCCTGAGAATTCGATGGGGTTGTAAAGGAGAGTTCTCTGTACACAGCCCTTTTCAGTGGTTTGGGAAGAAAGTCATGGCAGCGTTGGCCCTCTTCACACGTTTTCCTTTTCAGTTCTGCCATCCAGTCTGTCAAATTTTGTTGCTGTTTTCCCAGATGATATCTCTTATTCCCACCTCTACAGTTTAAATCCTAGCCCTTTATGGTTATATCTCCCATTTTTATCTGAATATTTTTGTCCTCAATATTTACTGAAAAACTGTAACACTCCTGGCATTGTTCTTGGCCCTTTCACATACATTGGCTCATTTGCCCTCCTCACAAGTTACTCTGTTTCACAGCTGAGGAAACAAGGTTAAGTAATTTCTCACAAGATTCACACAGCTAAACCTAAATATCCATCAACAGAGGTATGGATAAAGAAGATGTAGTATATATATACAATGGGAAATAACTCAGCCATAAAAAAAGAATGAAATAATGCCATTTGCAGCAACATGGATGGACCTAGAGATTATCATGCTACGTGAAGTAAGCCAGACAGAGGAAAATAAATACATGATACCACTTACATGTGGAATCTAAAAAAAAAATTGATACAAATGAACTTATTTACAAAACAGAAATAGACTCACAGACACAGAAAGAAAAGACTTATGGTTACCAAAGGGGAAAAGGTGGGGAGGGACAAATTAGGAATTTGGGATTAACATATATACACTATTATACATAAAATAGATAAACAATAAGGACCTACTGTATGGCACAGGGAACTATATTCAATATCTTGTAATAATCTGTAATGGAAAAGAATCTGAAAATATATATATATATAAAATACACACACACATATATAACTGAATCACTTTGTTGTACATCTGAAACTAACACAACATTGTAAATCAACTATACTTCAATAAAAAAATTTTTTAAGTTAAAAAAGTTAAAGATTCACACAGCTAATAATGTCAAAGCTGAAATTCAACTCAAGTCATCCTAACCCAAATGCAAGTCTCTTTCCATCAACAGCTGTGCCCATAATCCAAACATTATAGTTGAAGACATCGTCTCCCGAATTTTTCCTTTTCTTGTTAAAGTTATTGTGACACAGTACTGCTCATTTTATTTTTACTTATTTATTTTAAAATTTATTTATTTATTTTGGCTGCGTTGGGTCTTCACTGCTGTGCGTGGGCTTTCTCTAGTTGCGGCGAGCGGGGGCTACTCTTCATTGTGGTGCGCGGGCTTCTCATTGCAGTGGTTTCTCTTGTTGAGGAGCATGGGCTCTAGGCACGCGGGTTTCAGTAGTTGTGGCACACGGGCTCAGTAGTTGTCGTTCGCGGGCTCTAGAGCGCAGGCTCAGTAGTTGTGGCACACAGGCTCAGTAGTTGCGGTTCGCGGGCTCTAGAGCGCAGGCTCAGTAGTTGTGGCTTGTGGGCTTAGTTGTTCCACGGCATGTGGGATCTTCCTGGATCAGGGCTCGAGCTCGTGTCTCCTGCATTGGCAGGCTGATTCTTTACCACTGTGCCACCAGGGAAGCCCCTCCCCTGAATTTCTACCACCCTCAGTGGGGCCCCATGAGATCCATGGAGGCAGGTGGGGTCTTTTTTACTACTCATTCAACAAATACTTATTGAGCTCCTACTCTGTGTCAGGCACTGCTCTAGGTGCAGAGCAAATGACATGACGCAAAACAAAGTCCCTGCCCTTATGGAGCTTATGGTCTAGTCAGGGGAGACGAAAAACAAACACAAATAAATATTGTCTGGCATTGATATACACAGTCATAGTCCTAATGCTCAGCAAGAAACAAAGAAGCAGATGTGCCTCTTTAAGGAGAGACTAATATCACAATAAATCTATTCTTACTAGGACAGGACAAAGGACTATTAGTTTTGAAAGTGAACTCCTTCCTTAAGAAATGTACCAGAATTAAATATTCAAGCAGCACAAATACGTATTATAAAATTCAGATGCCAGTCTTTTGATTTCCAATAATTCATATTCATGCTCAAGCATTTTGCTTGTTGCACCCTGTCTTCATTGTTCCTATTATGATATTTAAGTTGTCATCATTTCATATTTACTACAGATTCACAGCCATCAAATAAGAGCATCAAAGGGAAGCACATGTCTTCCCTCCACTAGATTAATCATAGCAGCTCAGTTGCCCTGTGGGGGTAAGAAGCCACAGCAAAGACCTGCTTCAGAGAACCAGCCTTCTCGGGGGACAGCAAAAGTTCCCATAAACATCCCATTCAAAGTGCTCCTGGGCCTCATTATAACATTATCCTAATTTGTTTTCATTATAACAATAGGACTACCTGTTAAGATCTTGTTTATTTATGTGTTTATTCTCAGTATCCTTCCACATCCAAGTGGAGTCTTTGTCTTGTGACTAGAAACCACTGGATACCAAAGAGTATACACCCAATAGTTATTCACTGAATGAATGAGATTAAATGGAACAATGTCTTCACTACAAGATTTCTTACTGAACAAGATGGAAGTAGACATGAAAAAAGCCAGTATATATGAGACCCTAGGGCACTAATGTTGATGGCTAATATTGCTACAAATGTTTTTAACAATCTGTTCCCTAGAACCTACCAAGACATAGGGAACCATCCCATCCTGTTCCCTCCACCAGATTTGATTCCTATCTTGGACTCCACTCTGGACTATAGTGCAGTAGTTGAAAGTAAAAGAGCAGGAATTACCCTTCGATCCTGTAAAAGGCAAATGTCCCATTATCCTTAGGCATACTCAATTCTTCTAGCATGAGACCTCACCATAGTAGAGAAAAAAAGGAAGCTGTGCTTACAAGCTGTAAAGGCTGGAGAAAGATGAATAGATGAACACCTTTATGCCAGAGCTGCAAAGAGCTCTGAGGAAAGTGGGGGTAAAAATGATGGCTATAGCTTCCAAGACGAGGCTCAAACACTGTAAACTATCAGAGTTAAGTAAGAGCCAGCTACTTCAAGACTGAGATGCAGAAGCCAAAATCTACCTTGAGCCTTGGTCCCACCCACAAGGCTGTGTGACCTTGGGGAAATTACTTAACGTCTTAAAACCTCCTAATCTGTAAAGTAGAAATAATGATGTGAATGAGAGGTTGTGAGGATCAAATTTGTCAACAGAGATAAAGAGCTTACGACAAAGCCCTCATACTGCTGATGTTCAACTGATATTTCAACAGCATTGGTGTCTCCAGCAAGAAAAAATATACGATTCAGAGAGAGGATAGGATGAGATAAGCTTACTTTGCAGTAAAAGCCTAAATAAACCATTAGTATCTATTCAAGTTCTCTCTTAATAAAAAATACATCTTAAATTTCATTTCCACTTATTGTTTTATAGTAAAATAAAACAATTTAAAGCTAAGGAAATAGATGAAAAAAATCCTTGAGTACTTTCTAGGCTGAATGTTTGCTAAGTATTTTATATACAGCATTTTATCTAACCCTCCCACAAGCCTATGAAAAAGCTGTTTTTATTCACATTTTACAGATACTGAGACAGATTCAACGAGGGTGAGAAAGTATTCAAGGTTACATAGATGTTAAGTTGTAGAGTTGAAATTAAAATCAAGTCATGCTGATCCCATAATCTGTTCCTGTCTACTGTATCATTCTGTCAAGATACCATTAATTTTAAACATCGTAAACTTACTTCATTCATTGTAAAATATTTAAATGAATCTCTTTGGATTCAAGCAATAGAGCTGCTTCTCCATGATTAGTAAGCACTAAACCTTCTCAAAGAAAACACTGAATCTGCTGTTAAAAAACAGGTTACCCGTCCTCACTGAGGGACGAATTGGATTGGGAATGCTTAGTGTCTATTCCTGGCTGTATCATGAAGTCCACTCAGGTCAGGACTACATCAGCAGAGTGGAATAATGAAGGTCATTCTCTAGTCTAGATAACTCACACGAAAAGTAACATTTTGCGAGAAGGATTTCTGAGACAAACCAATTTAAAAGGATATGGTGTACCTTGGAAGATCCGCAAGGGGGTTACAGAAGGATAAAAAGGAACAAAGTTACAGACAGGGCCTCTCTATGAAGATCCTGGCTTTTTAACTAACTCTAAACATCTGTGAATCCGAACATATTAACTATTTGGTTTCTCATAAGAGAAAATCAATGAGACAAAAGTAAGACACACTTTCTTAATGAGTTATCTGTGACATTTGTAAAAAGTCTTTATAGACATAATCAAGGCATAGGTAAGCCAAAGTCTTGCTAATTTATACTCACACAAAAAAGTGAGTACCAAGGATAACGCTGTGTAAATTATCAGACTTAAGTAAGAACTAGCTACTCTTGCCAGGAGAAGCATGAGGTTTAGGGTTTAATGTTCTCTACATAATTACATCTATTCCAGACCTAACATTTTTAATGCAACCTCGAGCCTCTTGGTGAAGTCTTTTGCCAATCCTCAAGCTTTCACAGTCGATATATATATATGTATGTCATTCTCTCCTGTCATTCATACACACATCCATACTACCTGATTCTAAGATGTTTAAATGGTAGCTAAATGCTCATAACTTGATGGAATTCATTCATTCAACAAATTCAATGCTTTGACACAGTAAGAGGCCTATATTTTATTGTAAATTGATTATTCACATTCCATAGAACTAAGTAACATGTAACATTTCAGCTGTCACATCTCCATCTGCCAGTCATTTTTCATTAATTTTAAAAGAACTAGATTGTGTCCCCATATAATTATCTATCTTAGGATTATGAATGATTGAATAATAAAAATAATTCAAATTTATGTGGTGCTTTCAAGTTTGTAAAACACCTTTCCCATACTCAGTATGATGGTTCCACAGTCTGATTCAAATTCTCCTTTATTTGTCTACATTTATGTGGCCTTTGACAACTTACTGAAATTCTCTGTTTATCAGTTTCCTCATCTGTAAAATGAAGATAAAAATATCTGTGTTATGGGGTTAGTGTCAGGATTAAATGATATTTACAAACGCCTATCATTAGCACATACGATAAACTATAAAAGTGTTTGCTATTATTATTATCTCATTTGTGATTCACAGAAACTGTGAACTAGACGGGAGAGAGATTTGTATCTATGTTATGTAAGTAGGAAAACTGAGACAGAGACATTAAGCTTTCATTCTGCCCTCTTCCTATATATATAGGATCAAAATTCAAGGTTTCATCAATTGGTTTGGCTTACTTGCAAAATAAAATAATGCTGGGTATTATTTTTAAAAACACTCATTGTTTAAAAACATTAGTTATTCATTGAGAAAATATTTAAGTCTCTATTAAATAAAGGCACTGGGCTTGGTGCTGTGAAATTAAAAAATAAGAACTTGAAATTAGACCACATTTTATTTATTTAGCCAAATTATACTTTAATACATATGAAAATTATTTGTTTTTTAATACCAAGAATGGTACAAATAAATTCTATAATGATGAGAATATAAGAAATTACTTAGTGGCACAACATGTTCATTGATTTCAGAGTTTATTGTAAAAATCATTACCTCACTTGTGGTTAGTTTTAAACTTCGCTGTTCAAAAATGTAATGAGATTTCAGTGGATTTCCCAGCCTTGTGTAGTTTTATTGGGAATCTCATTTCAGGTTTAGTAACAGTCAAAACTTAAGTAACAGAAGAATAAATGACAGGGCAAACCTGCATACTAAGGTCTGTATTATACCAGCTAGGTATTGTGATTCTTAATAGATTTATAAAATGCTCACTCAGATAACCCTTTTTAACCCACAATACACTAAATTTAAAATCTGTAACAAGTCAGCCTCAAGTTGAGCTGATATTGACCTTTTTATTCTCTGAATTTACAAAGGAAGATTTTACAGGGAATAAGATTGTAAAGGAGGGTGTGTTAGAACAAAAGGAAATTTTTTTTGGCCACACCCATGGCATGCGGGATCTTAATTCCCCAACCAGGGATAGAACCCGTGCCCCCTGCAGTGGAAGTGCAGAGTCCTAACCACTGGACTGCCAGGGAATTCCCTCAAAAGGAAATGTTTAAAATAAATTTCTAGTGCTATTTTTTGGAATGCATATGACATACTATTTCTTTTTAATAAATATACCTTTTATCTCATGACAAGGCAATGGAATATTAGAAAGCAAAACATGAGCAACCACTCAACAAAAAAAAAGGGAGGGAGGAGTGGAATGGTTCTTATCAGTTATATCCTCAGCATTACCTCCCCATCCTTAACTAAATAGCAGCCATGAAGTTTGGGAGGCCTTTCCCTACCCCCACTCCAGGTGTGGGTCCTGACTGGCCAATGACAATCAGCTCATGGCATTGCCCGGCACTGTGCTTAGTTCAAGGGCAGGTAGGAGAATGAAGTTGGCCCCATCACAGTAAAAACCCAGGAGTAGAACAGGCTGCATAATTTGAGCATACCCAGGATAAAATGAAAATGTGGGGTCCCTTGGTCAAAAATTATTTTTATGTTATTTTATTTATTTATATCATTCATAATATTTATATTATTGCTAATAATTTCAACAAGGCGACAGCAGAACATTAAACGGAGTATGGAGTCCGTCTATGCTCAGGGCTCTGTGCAATGGCACAGGTCGGCATGCTTAGGAAGCCGGCTGATTATCAGAGAAGAGTCCTCCCTCCAGGAACCTCTACAGCTCTCCACATAGGGACATTTGAGCAGCAGGCCCAGGATCTCTCTATAAATTCTGGTAAGAACTAAAGGTGATCAGTTTACGAGAGTTGGGGCCTCCGATTCAGTCTGAGGACTTCTGTTTTTGTATATGACTTGAACGTGTCAGAGGCAGAGATAACCAAACACACAAGCAACCCTGGCTTTGTCCACACATTCAAAGCATTGCATAAAAGCAGTGCCTCTTCCTGGGAAACCAGATGTGTCTGCACACTGCATTTCAACTCCAACTTGCATAGTCACACATTTCTCCAGGGAAACTGCCCACACTCGTGACTGGTGAGGGGCCCATGCCCTGCCCTTCTAAGTAGCCGCTTCTCTCCCAAGGTTAGCAAGGATGGAAATCATGGTCTAGTGCCAGTGTTCCAACTACTGTGCTGAAATATTTGCTGCCTTATACCTGCTTCTAAATTACAGTGTACAGAACAAGGCTAATCCATCACAAGTCGGTCATTTTGAGTCCTTGATACGCAAAGAGTTTCTCAGAAAAAACATTAATGACTATATTATATCTTCACTATGGATCGATTAGGGGAATTTGGTCAGATTAAAGCTGAAGACATTTATTGGGCATTAAAGTTTTTCTTCTTTATCAAGAAGATATTAACAAGAAATTTTGGACTAGTTTCTTCCTAAGTGTTACCAACTACAGTAGATAATATCAATACATTTGTCAGATGATAAAAAGTAGGACTGTGTGTGAAACCTGGCCTTGAAAAATGTAAATTCTGAAACATCTCCACTCCCTGCCTTTTTCATGTTAGGATGGAAATGAAAATAACTGGAATAGAGGGCTCTGGGATAATTAAGCCAAAAAAGAGAAACATGGGAAGTTTAAACATGGAAATGAATGTAATGAGTTAGAATAGCAAAGAAGCAGAGTCAAAATGAGTAAGGCTGACCCAGATTCAAATGGGGCAGATATAATGTGAACCTAGAGAGGTGGAGATCTGAAGGGTGAAATGGAAGGCAAGAAATACCTGACACAAGGGGGCAATGTTGAATCAATTCTGTTTCTGGAGACACTAATTTTTTCCTATAATTGAGAAATTTTTTATTATGAATTTTAATAATAATGAATTAAATATTTAATATAGGGTTTAACATATTGCTCTATAAAGACTTTGCTTTCTCTAGGTGATTTTCCTAAAACCATGAAGTACAGTATTTTAATTACAAACTAGTTAATATCAAAATTCCTTTGTGCAAACAATACAGAGAGCAGCCCAACTCTCAATTATGGGAGCAAGTTTAAACTCTACTACAAATGGCACTAGAAAAAAAACACCTTATAAAAGATCCTGAGAAAATTGATAATATGTTGATAAGGTGAAAGAGGGCACATGTGCATTCATTGTACTAGTCTCTCTACTTTTGTGTGTGATTAAAAATTTCTGTGTAAAATGATTTTTTTTTAAGAAAAGATTCTGAAATATTGTTAACTAAGTAATCTGAAAGCCCACCCATTATAAACCTCCAGAAATTTTTGGTAAAATAAAACAAATGTTTTTACATAAACAGCTGAACTCTCCATAAAGAAAAGGAAATCTCAAGATTGCAGAAATGCAACAGTGAACTGAAAACAAGAGCAGTGAGTATGTGAGATGACATCACAGGAATGAAGAGCACATGGGTGAACATTTCATGAGCAGATATTGTAATGGCCCTGTCTTGGAGGAAGTCATCAGTCTCAACAAAGAGATGAGGCTTTGAATCCATAGGAAGTACAAATAGGAACTGAGCCCCCCACCACACACACAAAAAAAAGGAACTCAGGCCCCCCACACACACACAAAAAGCAGGAACTCAGCTAGCTCAGCCATATGATGAGGGAGCTTGTCTGACTCTGCCTAGACTCTGATTTGACAAAAATCTTTCTTTGGGCTCTTCTTACTACAGCTCTGGCCCTCCCATGGGTTTGAATTTACAACTACACATGTGATCCCCCAAGCCAAAAATTAACATAAAAATTGGCCCTGGGACAGTGATACCTTGGGGTGGCTGGTCAAACCAAACACAAAATTGTCCTAAGTGACATGCCCTGAATCCTAAAAAGTTTATAATCTCAAGTCATAAAATAAACAGAAAACAATTCACTAGGGGAAGGAATAATAATAATCATTAGTCATAACCAGCAGCAATAATTGAAGTCTGAGAACTTCAGACAACTGAACAATCTGATAGAGGCTACTAAATAAGTAAGAATAAAACAACTAAAGACAAAAAGGTAGTAATTAAAACCATTTGAAAAAAATGACACACTATAAATAAAGAACTAGAAGATTCAAAAAGAAACCAAATAGAACCTCTAGAAATGAAAAATATGTATGAACATTATAATTTAATTAGCAATAATCATGCCTTGGATAAACCTCATTGGCTATGATACTGCCACTGCACGAAACTGAACATTATAATTTAAAACTCAGTGAATAGATTAAAATAGAATATTAGATAGTGCTGAAGAGAGAACTAGAGAATTAAAAAATAAATCTGAGAAAATACACCAGAATTCAGCAAAAAATAATAATTTTTAAAGAGGATGGATGAGAATGTCCAACATAAGAGTAATTAGAGATCCAGAAAGAGAGAATAGAAAATCAGGAGTGAGGATATATTCATAGGATTAATAGCTGAGAACTCTCCCAAACTGAAGAAAGACCTGAATCCTCAGATTCAAGAGGCACACCTTCTAAACAAGATATATAAAAAGATATCTACAATAATAAATGCTGGAGAGAGTGTGGAGAAAAGGGAACCCTCCTATACTGTTGGTGGGAATGTAAATTGGTATAGCCACTATGGAGAACAGTATGGATGTTCCTTAAAAAACTAAAAATAGAGTTGCCGTATGATCCAGCAATCCCACTCCTGGGCATATATCCAGAGAAAACTCTAATTCAAAAAGGTACATGCACCCCCATATTCATAGCAGCACAATTAACAATAGCCGAGACATGGACACAACCTAAGTGTCTATCAAAAGATGAAAGGTAAAAGAAGATGTGGTATACATATATACAATGGACTATTACTCAGCCACTGAAAAGGATGAAATAATGCCATTTGCAGCAACATAGATGGACCTAGAGATTATCATATTAAGTGAAGTAAGTCAGACAGAGAAATCCAAACATCATATATCACTTCTATGTAGAATCTTTAAAAACTGATATAAATGAACTTATTTACAAAACAGAAATAGACTCACAGACATAGAAAACTTATGGCTACCAAAGGGGATAGCAGGGGTGGGAGGGAAAGAGATAAATTAAGAGTTTGAGATTAACATATACACACTACTATATACAAAACAGATAAACAACAAGGACTACTGTATAGCACAGGGAACTATATTTAATATAATAACCTATAATGGAAAAGAATGTGAAAAAGAGTAAATATTATATGTGTGTGTATATATATATATATAGAGAGAGAGAGAGAAAGAGAGAGAGAGAGAACTGAATCACTCTGTTGTACACCTGAAACTAACACATTATAAATTAACTATATTTCAATTTTTAAAAAAGAAATCTACAATATATCCCTCACAGTGAAACCAGAAAGGCAAAAAATAATAATTTTTAAAGTATCCAAAGACGAAATCCAAGTTGTCTACAAGGAAACAAAAATTAAATTTGCATTAAAGTTTCTGATAGCATCATAAGAGTCCAGAAAAATGTGAAATTCTTTAAGTTGATGAGTGAAAAAAAATTGTCAATCTAGAATTCTGTACCTAGTTAAACAATAGTATTGAGGGTGAAATAAGGATAATTTTAGACAAATAAAAACTGGAATAGCCTCCACTGAAAGAACTTCCAAGGAGTATATTTAATTAAGGAGAGAATTTAACCCAGAAGGAAGAAGCAGGATGCAAGAAATCATGGTGATTATTATATTATGTATACTTGAAATCTTTCATAATATTTGAAAAGAGTGTAAGAGCCTTCTTTGTTTAAACACTTTGTTAAATTGCTTCAAAATTTTGGATGTTGAGTACCACTGGCTACAGTATCTATTTATTCTTATAGAAACCAGAAACCTGGGGCTTACTGCCTCACTTCCTCAAAAACATAGAGAAAAATAAGAGTATCCTCCAAATTTTGAAATTTGGAAAAAGAAAGAAAGAAAGAAAGAAAGAAACCCTACATCTTGGATGCACAAAGGAAATAAGAGAGAAAATGATATAATTTAAGTTAAATTGTTAAGTTAAATTGAATTATTCTGATTTCAGAATTTTAAACTATATATTTGTTGCCTACAAATCCTATGTAAATCTTAATTAAGATTTTATATTATTATAAGATATGCAAAACTTCCTACGTAATTTAGCTGTGAAATGAGGTAAGCAGAAGTGGAAATATATTTTAAAACAATTATAATGGTGATATCATTATTCAGTCTGTACATAGTATTGTTTAGAATCTTTAATAGCTATTTATATTATTACAAGGCCATAGGTGCTTGTGAAAGGTGAAAGATGTGGGAAATACAGAGTAGTGCAAAGAAGAATATAAAAAGTTACCTATAGTACTATGACTCAGAAATAACCACTGTAAACATTTGGATATATATCATTACTGAAGTCAAACGACCTAAACACAACTTCCAGCTTCCTTACTCACTGCCTTTACAGATGATATTTAAACTCTCTCAACATTAATTTCTTTACTGTACCATGGGGGTATTAACAGTATCTACTTAATGAGGTGTTCATGTAAGGTATATAGTACAATACTTGGCACACAATAAATTTGACTTATTTCACTAGTCTTTTTTTCTTTCATACTATATATCATATATACTTAACATAACATGAATATATTTAACATTACAATGCACTGTACATATTCAATGTACATATTATTTAGTAGCCTGCTTATTCACTCACTAATAGGTCTTGAACATTTCTACATATCAGTATGTATTCTTCCACAACATCATTTTTAATGGTTGTACATTTTTCCAACATATGATGGATTAAGAGGAAGAGGGGGAAGAAGAACAAAAGACTGATTAAAAACCCACAGGAAAGAGGGGCATGGACTTATAAATACTACCAAATGTAAAATAGATAGCTAGTCGGAAGCAGCTGCATAGCACAGGGAGATCAGGTCGGTGCTTTGTGACCACCTAGAGGGGTGGGATAGGGAGGGTGGGAGGGAGATTCAAGAGGGAGGAGATATGGGGATATATGTATAGCTGATTCACTTTGTTATAAAGCAGAAACTAACACACCACTGTGAAGCAATGATACTCCAATAAAGATGTTTAAAAAAAAACAACCCATAGGAAAGAAAACATAACCCAGAAACAAAAAACACAAACCTTTAAAAATTTTATATATCATAAGAAAGCAACAAGAAAATGAGTTTAACCAAACAAGAACTCAAAGACAAAAGAAAAAAACATTGGAATAAAAGAAAATGAGGCTATAACACTAAAAATATTAACACTAAAAATATTTAGAAATAATAAAAATTAAAGAAACTTAGGATAATCATTATGAGCACAATTAAGAAGATTTATGTATAAGGAAGACAGCAAGTTAACAAAAAAATGTTCCTCTGAATCCAAGAACCCAAAAGTGGAAGAGAAAAATCTTGAAAGATGTTATAATTTTTTTTTCCTGAAATGAAGGAATAACTGAGTCTGCATATGAAAAGGGCAACCATATTTCATTATGACCTCAGAAGGATGGACATCAAGATATAAACTGTTTAAGTTAATAAGTTTAATAGAATTCTTCAAGAACTGGGCATCAAATGTGTTCCCTGCTCATGGGTTGTCACTTCTTCTAGGCTTTTTTGGTGAATATAGACAAACTGGTATGTGTTTTTAAAGGAGGAAAAAATACTGAGTTTATACTGATATTACCAATTCAAAATTAAGATTATAGGGTTTTAATTTATTTGTTTTTATATTTGTACCTTTTTTCTCTTATGTTGAAAATGTTGGTTCCTGAAAACATGAATATAAATACTTATTTGCTTTCTCCTACAATGTGCAAACAATAGCTTCAAAATAACAACCCCAATATAATAATAAGTCTACTTAATGGAAGACTGATACTAATTAAATATTTAAATGTTAAGACCTGAAACCATAAAACCCCTAGAAGAAAACACAGGAAAAAAGCTCCTTGACACTGGTCTTGGCAAAGATTTTGTGAATAAGATGCCAAAAGTACAGGCAACAACAGCTAAATAAACAAGTGGAACTATATCAAACTAAAAAGCTTGAAAAGACAACTTATGGAATAGGAGAACATATCTGCAAATCATGTATCTGATAAGGGGTTAATAGTCAAAATATATAAGGAACTCACACAACTCAGCAGCAAAAAACCCTAAATAATCCAATTTTAAAATAGGCAGAGGACTTGAATAAACATTTTTCCAGAGAAGACATAAAAATGGACAACAGTATATTAAGGGCCAGGGCTTCAACATATGAATATTGGAGGGATACAAACATTCAATTGATAACATTCTAACCCTGGCCCCCAAAATTCATTGTCCTTCTCACATGTAAAATATATTCACTCCATCCCAACAGCTCAAAAAGTCTTAAATCATTTCAGCATCAAAGTCTAAAGTCCAAAGTCTCATCTAAATGTCATCTAAGCCATATATGGCTGAGACTCAAGGTATGGTTCATCCTGAGGCAAAATTCCTCTTCAGCTGTGAACCTGTGAAACAAGACAAATTATGTGATTCTAAAACAAAACGGGGGACAGGCATAGGAGAGACATTCCTATTCCAAAAGGAAGAAATAGGAAAGAAGGAAGGGGTGACGGGGCCCTACTTGAACACTGATGGTGCTAGATGTGTCCCCACATATTACCTGCCTTACCACCTCTCGTGACTGGCTGGAAAATGACCAATTGGCCAACCCCCAAACTCTAGAATAAGCAAAGACTCTTGATTTAAGGTCTTCATTTCTCTCCCATGGCAACCCTCCCATATTATTTTTTCTTTTTTTTGTTGACTTTCAAGGACACATAATATGGTAACATAGTTACTGTGGCTTAATAGCCATCAGATCATCATAAATCAGTCTCCTGAAATGTATATCCTAAAGGCCTTTGTCCAGTGCACATCTGTAAACATATAACCACAGCAGAAACAAACTCTCTGCCTTTGATTACTTAATAAACAATGGAAGAATTGGAAAGTAATTTCAAGGAGGGAGTTGTAGAATTCCCGAACTCCCACTTCCTGAGGTGATAAAATTCTCATTAGAACCTATAAAAGCATGGTGGGCCTTCCCATAAAATTGAAAACAAAAGGCTCTGTTCAACTTATCTAAGACAATTATATATATTATGAATAAGTTTTTAAATCTAAGAATTAAACATTATAATCTGATTAAAAACGGAAACTCTAAGACAGACCTTTAAAATAAAACTTTTATAACTGTAAATAAAACTTGATGATGTTTAGAAAAATGATGTATTTATTATAGACTAGAAATAGTATGAATTAGCAATCTTCTCTTTTAAAGAATTAAGAATTGAAATGAATCATGCTTTCTTCGGGCTCTGAACCACTTTTACAGAATTTCTCAAGTTATAAATAATACATTCATGTCTCAAGGCAGTTACTAGACAATTGGCTACTTGAGGACAGGACTTCTATCTGACCCACCATTATAGTCTACAGAGCCAAACCCCAGAGCTTGGCACCCAATAAATAGCTGCCTAGGAGCGAATGGTGCTTCCCAGAATATTAACCTAGCCTCTCAGAAATTGAGATGTCTCACAAAACTTGGAAGGGTATATAGATGTCAGAGTGAGTTTACACCAATTAATATAATCATAAACAAGTACTGTGAGTCTAATCAATTCAAACACCACACGTAAGTATTAGGTTAATGATGCAGAGCAGCAAAAAAGAAGAATAAAATATGTTAACACTAAGAGACAAGGAATAGTTTGCATCAAATGTGAACTGTTGCAAAGCTTTTGGCTTGGAAAAGTCATTACCATACTCATTCCAACTACAAGTAAGTGAAAAGGCATATTCTCCAAAGACACAAGTAACAGCAAACAGATTCCCGCTGATGGGTTTCTTGCTCTTAGCACAAAATTGTACAAAGACCAAAAGCCTGCAATAGCAAATTGAAAGATACAGTGCCGATTTTCTTTCAGAACCACAGAGTAAAGTAAATTACACATTTTAAAAAAACTTTTATGTGAGAATCTGGCTTTTAAAAGGTCATTTTAGGGGCTTCCCTGGTGATGCAGTGGTTAAGAATCCGCCTGCCAATGCAGGTGACAGGGTTCGAGCCCTGGTCCGGGAAGATCCCACATGCCGTGGCGCAACTAAGCCCGTGTGCCACAACTACTGAGCCTGCACTCTAGAGCCCACGAGCCACAACTACTGAAGCCCGCGCGCCTAGAGCCTGTGCTCCGCAACAAGAGAAGCCACCGCAATGAGAAGCCTGCGCACCGCAACAAAGAGTGGCCCCTGCTCGCCACAACTAGAGAAAAGCCCGCGCACAGCAACAAAGACCCAATGCAGCCAAAAATAAAAATAAAATAAATTTTTTTTAAAAAGATCATTTTTGTCCTTGAATTTGATCAGGACTGTTTCTGCAATGCTGTTATCTGCTACTGTTTTTTTTTTCTGTACATGGATCAAGTGTATGGGGCTGTTCTTCCTCAAGAGGAACCTGTGATAATGAATCTGGAGAAGAAAATTTTGAGCCAAAAACCTTTTTGATGTGACAATTTGACTCTTGTTTGCTATAATAATGTATTATAGGCACATTACCTTTGGCGGCAGATGTCACCTGTGGGGTACCGCGGGATTCATTTTGGAGAGGGGGTCTGGAAATCTTGCCCAAAAATCTTTGCAATGGGAGGAATGGGACTGAAGCTAAAGGAGAGCAAACTAGGTACTGCTCCATTATCCCTTTCAGAAGCCTAGCTCTGCAAATGACTGAGTTTGCTCTCTCTGGGAGGAACCCAATACATCCCAGGGACAGAGTCATCTACAGATGGAATGAGGAAGAAGAAAAGGAGAGTGGGGAGAAAAAAAGAGAAAGAGGGACTCCATACCTACATTCAAATTTCCTTTCTCCCTCTCCCAAGAATTATGCAGATCTTTATTAGAATGCTACCATGCCAGCCAGATGAGCAGGCAACAATTATTTAAATGCTTCACTTGTTCTTCTTACATATTGATATTAGCCAGAGCCCACGTCTGAATCTCATAACTGTTCTTTAAGCCGAAAGAATATGACTTAGTATATGGAGAGGGCAACCAACTATACTTGAACCTTGGAGTCTAACACTGGTGGCCAGCAGAGCACATAAGGGATGGTGTCCAGGGTCATGACTACAGTAAATTTTGGGGTAGCAAATTCCTAATGAAGTAGTTTAGGCAGTCCTCAGACTCTCCTAGTTACCAAAAAGAAAACAAAAGAAAAAAAAAACCCACCAGTTTCCTCTAAAGCATGTGTCCTTAATTATAATCCAAAGACCTCAATGGGTTTATACATAAAATTTTTGCTGTTAATACCACTCCTGGGCATATATCCAGAAAAGATGAATGCTCTAATTCAAAAAGATATATGCACCCCAATGTTCATAGCAGCATTATTTACAATAGCCAAGACATGGAAGCAACCTAAGTGTCCATTTACAGATGAGTGAATAAAGAAGATGCAGTGGGGGCTTCCCTGGTGGTGCAATGGTTGAGAATCTGCCTGCCAATGCAGGGGACACGGGCTCGAGCCCTGGTCTGGGAAGATCCCACATGCCGCGGAGCAACTAGGCCCGTGAGCCACAACTACTGAGCCTGCGCATCTGGAGCCTGTGCTCCGCAACAAGAGAGGCCGCGACAGTGAGAGGCCCGCGCACCGCGATGAAGAGTGGCCCCCGCTTGCCGCGACTAGAGAAAGCCCTCGCACAGAAACGAAGGCCCAACACAGCCAAAAGTAAATAAATAAATAATAAAGGAATTAAAACAAAAAAAAAAGATGTGGTGTATATATACATATATGTAAATATATATGTATATACATATACATACAATGGAATATTACTCAGACATGAAAAAGAATGAAATAATGTCATTTGCAGCAACATGGATGGACCTAGAGATTATCATAGTAAGTGAAGTAAGTCAGAGAAAGACAATAGTATATGATATCACTTATATGTGGAATCTAAAAAATAGTACAAATGAACTTATTTACAAAACAGAAACAGACTCACAGACATAGAAAAGAAGCTTATGGTCACCAAAGGAGAAGAGGTGGGGGGGGATAAATTGGGAGTATAAGATTAACAGATGCACACTACCATATATAAAACAGATAAACAACAAGAATTTACTGTATAGCACAAGGAACTATATTCAATATCTTACAATAAATTATAGTGGAAAAGAATTTAAAAATAATATATATATGCATATATATGTATATATAACCAAATCACTTTGCTGTACACCTGAAACTAACACAATATTGTAAATCAACTATACTTCAATTAAAAGAAAATTGCTGTCTATGAAGAAATTGGATGGGAGAAAAATAGCATCTCTACTTCCACTAACCTCCAATTGAAATTTAGCATACTTAAATGCTTATCAATGCATACTTAAATGCTTATCAGTGTAGGCAACAATCAGAAAAACTATTTAGAAATCATAGCTATTTCCATATCAACAGAGTTATTACAGACATTTCAAAATATTATGTATGCTCATCCATATTATAAAATTACAGGTATTGACCTAGGCTAGATATCATTATTTAATATGTTAATAAATAAATACATGTATTACTATATCATGAATATATATTTCCAATATTTTGATAACTAGATTTTAATAAAATTGCCTTTCTTTTTGATTCTGTGTAATTTGTTTTAAGCACCAAAACATTATTCTGAGAAGGCACCTATAAGCTTTACCAGTTTGTCAAAGGAGTACTTGGCACAGAAAAGCTAAGCTCTGCTATAAAGCATCACTGTTTTTCCTGAGGATGTGACACAAACAGCTAGAACTCAGGTACCCTAAAGCAGTATTTCACAAGTTGAAGAATCGTACAGGCTTTTTCACAGGAAGAAATTATGCAGGTATACATAAAATTAAACATAAACCCCTTTATACCTACAGGTCTAACATACAATGAAATCAATATGTATAAATTAAACATAAATGAAACTACAAAATAAGATTTAAATTAATTACATTAATGAATTAATATTAACAGTGTTCTGCTAAAACACCATGAATATGGTGCTAACTCCTGAAGCACAAGTTCTCCTGTATTTAGGAAGCTTATGCTACCATGTATGCCCGCTGAGTAAGTCTGTTTTTCTCTATTTTAACTGCCAGAAAGGCGTCCTTTGTACAACATGCCAGTACATACTTTAGTTCTGCAATTGAGAAGACTATCAAATCTGCCTCTGTTCCTTTCTTGATGGCTAGCAAATGTCTAAGAAATACAGCTTAGCAGCAACTTTATCATGAATAGAAACACAAATACAGGCACCAAAATTTTATCTCAGTACTTGTTATAAGATGGTTATCCAGGTTATGAAGAGTAGGTGTACATTATTTTTTGTTATCATTGAAATGAAAGCATATATTTAAGAAATTCTTATAGAGAATTCTTGGGTCCCCCAGAAAAAATCTGAGGTCCCTTAGCCCCCAGATGAAAAAATACTGTCCAAAAAAACAACAGAGGAATAATAAGTCATTCACACATCCAAATTTACGCACATAAGCACAGATTCCCCCTCCAAACCGCACAATAATCTACAGTCAGTAATGTAGAGAGGTGGGTACATGAATCTGAGAACAGCATAACTGACTTTCGAAGAATATAATTAAGACATCCAGGTTTCCTCTCTGGACAGGATTAGAAAATGTCAGGGAAAAAGGAGAAGGGACTTTATCTGATTTCAGATATCTAATTAGAGCCCCTCTCCCCATATTCCATCCTTGGATAGTTTCCTGATGAATAGTAACCCAAGTAAAACTTCAGGACTTGCTCTTATCCTCTTAGCTTCATATTCTTGCAGAACTCACTTACAAGCTAATAGAAATACTGTGTTAAAGAATAATCTTAAGGTTTCTGATTGGTGTACAAGCTTTCTACATGCAGCAAATTCGAAGTATGTGTTTAGGGCATTTTGGTACAGAGTTATCAGTGCTAATAAATCACTGCTATTTAGACAGTTTCACTGTCAATCCAAGTCATTTTATCTTCAGAGACTGTATAGTTCATTGAGGAAAAAAATTAAATGTAAGGTGAAGAATTGTTAGAAGAATGGTTGAAATAAATTATGGTATAATGAGAGTATGGAATGCTATTCAATCACTGTAATAATGAATTAGAGCTAAATCATTGTCTTAGAGATATTTACATGAAGTATTCTTGAGTGAGAAAAACATTATGTAGAAAACTGTATGTAATAAATGTGATCTCATTTTTTGAAAATCAAAAATGACAAAAACACCTCTATGTGTATGTCATTCTGTATACAAGTTTGTGTATATATGTTTATATATGATTTATGAGCATGGAGAAAACTATAAAATCATATACACCAGGTTGTTAAGATGGGTTAACTGTGGGCAGAAATAAGGTAATATGATGCAAAAGGAAGAAGAATTGAAGTGATTTATGCAAAAAAAGGGGATAAAGTCTTCCATTTTAAAATAATATATATAATATGATCATATTTATTCACTACAAAAAGAAGCAAAAACAACTCCCAATGTTGGAGGAAATGAAAAAAAAGCAGTAGAGTAGATAAGGAAGGTAAAACTGATTGAGGGGTAGGAAATACTTCCAGAATGGCACAGTAAGACCCTCCAAAAATCTGTTCCTCCATAAAAACAGTAAAAACACTGGGAAAAACATATCAAAATCAGATTTTTCAGAACTTTGGAATTTAACCAAAGGCTTGCAGCAGAGGAACATTTGTTCAAGAAAAATGGCTGAATCACAATGAGAACTATGAGCTTTGTAGCGTTTTTTGTTTTTGTTTTTGTTTTTTTTTTGGCTGCGTTGGGTCTTCATTGCTGTGCGCAGGCTTTCTCTAGTTGTGGCGAGCGGGGGCTACTCTTCGTTGTGGTGCGTGGGCTTCTCATTGCGGTGGCTTCTCTTGTTGCGGAGCACTGGCTCTAGGCACGTGGGCTTCAGTAGTTGTGGCACACGGGCTCAGTAGCTGTGGCTCGCAGGCTCTAGAGCGAAGGCTCAGTAGTTGTGGCACACAGGGCTTAGTTGCTCCACAGCATGTGGGATCTTCCTGGACCAGGATAGAACCTGTGTCCCCTGCATTGGCAGGCAGATTCTTAACCACTGTGCCACCATGGAAGTTCCGCTTTGTAGCATTTTAACTTGCCATATTCCCATCACCCTCTCCTCAGTTCTACAGGAGCCTTGAAAACCAATGAGTTTGCAACCATGGTATCTATAAAAACCAGCAACCTAGGGTGAAGAATGGGTCTGAAGCTCCCCAAAAAGCCATCCCCAGAGAATTATCACCATTCAACTTGTCTAGAAGCTCCCTGGAAAGGATCCATTCTCAGTACTTTTCTTTACTTGATCTGACTCAGAGCTTTCTCTTTGCAAAAAGTTCTATCCCCAGGATACTGTTGAAAACAATCTGTGGCAATTGTTTAACATCACAGTTACCTGAGGCAAGGATACCTGATGTAAATAAGAGGCTGACCAAAACACTTAAAAGGAAAAACTAGGGAATGAGATGTCTGAAGAGGCCTTTGAAAAGCTCTGACATATTCCCTGGGATACTAGAAGGCCAGGGCTGTGCCTATATCCAAGAAAAATATGAAAAGCCAGTCACAAAAGCCACACCATTATTGTATGATGCCCTTTATATGAAATGTTCAGAATAGGCAAATCTATAGAGACTGAAAGTAGATTAGTTTTGGACATGGCTGAGGGAGAGGGGAAATGAGGAATAATGGATACAGCATTTCTTTTTGCAGTGATGAAAATGTTCTAAAATTAGATAGTGGTGATTGTTGCACAACTCTGTGAATACATTTTAAAAATACTGAATTATATGTGTTAGAGGTCAAATTTAATGGTATGTGGATTATACCTCAAAAACCTTTTGTAAGTGAATGAGAGGTATGATGTGTTTCCATCTGATATAGAAGATTTAGGAGCTGGTCATCAAAGAGCACAATGAGAGAACAAAACACTTTATGCTTTCAGCACATTAGCCCACTCTCATGTCACTTTAATTCCTGATTAGAGTTTCTAGGCTATTTTATTTTATGCCATATTATTTTTAACCCAAAAGCTCTTGGTTGGTCAAAGAGATTTTCCCTCTCCTTAAAATTCAATTTATGCTTAAATATTTATAAATATATAAGAAGAAAAGATGAAAATAAAAATCTAAACACAGAATGCAACCTAGGAAAATCCCTTGTTGAAATACAGCATGAAAGCTAACTATGGGCCTTTTTCCTTTCCATATTACAACTGGTTTTCAAAATGTAACTAATGAAACTCCAGATGTAACAGATGTCACATAAAGCCTATTTCACATTTACAAAGCCCAGCTCTGCCACACAGTGTAACCTAGGAGGCATCTGGCTAAAACTTTACAAACTGCAGTATTCTATGCTTTGGCATGATATTAAGGACCCCCAAAAGGGAATGTCTTAAGGAAAGGCTATTTCCTGGTACTTTTTGCCAGGAGTTCTCCCCTTCGTTTTCTACCCAGGATATTGAGAAGGACAGAATGTCTCGCCACTGTATTTTTGGACTAGAGTGGACTCAAAAAGCTTTTACATATGCCAGAAATTTAGAATGACACTTTAATTAGAGAATAATAATTTTTTTTAAAAAAAGGAATAAAAGTAAATTCTCTGCTAGGTGTTAGTAGAGAAACAAGGCATTAAATTATACTTTAAGTAAAATTGGTTAAATAAGTATCAAGTGAGAAGTGTGATTTGGCATCACCAATAAAAAGAGGTCAGATATTAAATTTTTGAAATGATTGTAGTTCATTTATGTATTCATTCAACTAATATTTTGTTGAACACTGGCTATAAAGCAGTAAACAAAATACATTACTCTCCTGGAACTTAAAATTTGCTCAGAAATGCTCCTGCTACTGAAAAGAAAGCAATGAAATTAAATAAGGAAGCATGAAATACTTGAAAGAACGCTGGTCTAGGAGTCCCAAGATCTGAATCCCAATTCCATTTCCATAGCTACCAATTAGTAAATAAGTGACACTGGATACGTCAACTTAATTTCCCTAAGCCTCAATTTCATACCTTGAAAAATGGTGTGTATACCTGTCCTGCATACCTTGTCAGCTAATTATAAGGGCCACAGAGAGATAAAAAACAAGGTCTTACTGTGCAGCACAGGGAACTATATTCAGTATCCTGTGATAAACCATAATGGAAAAGAATATGAAAAAGAATATATATATATATATATATATATGTATAACTGAATCACTTTGCTGTACAGCAGAAATTAACACTACATTGTAAATCAACTATACTTCAATAAAATTAAAAAAAATAATAAGGACCACAAAGAAAATATTCAAACTTGTCCTGAAAACTATCAAAAGTTCTATACTCACAGACTAGCAGTATTACTGAAATGTATGAAAAACTATCAAATCCCTTACAATAAATAATTTTAGTTATTATAGACAGTCTATTGAGGGTCTATGTGGTGAGACAGTAAAGCTCAAGGCTAACTGTCAAGTACATTAACAAGACAGAATGACACATTTTCAAAGGTTTTGACCTTCCTACATTTAATCATTCTAATTTCACCTGGGTTTCCTTTACATGTCAAATTACGTTCATATTCTCAAGCAATGTTCCACCCATAGGAAGAGAAAATGAGTCAAACAGACTCCCATCAAACTCCCAAACAGAGCAACAGGGACCATATGTTTCTTTACTCTTCGGGGTATGTGTTTGTCACCTCTATTTGAATCTTAACAAATGACAGAACTTTCAAAATAGAGACAAATCCACCTTGTAAAAGAAAATAACAATTGCTGTAATTGCAACCACATTAACTGGACTGAGTGTTTGCTTAAGTTACTTCTGCCCTTTTGTTGAAAAACACTGCCCTAAGAATAATGAAGTGCTTAAGACATGACCAAAATATTAAAAACTTCAAAATTAAACTCATGAGGAAAACAAATTTTACTTAGCATAATTTGGGTTTGTAGTATTACCGTCAGGTAATGAATATGAATCCGTATAAATCGCTGGTGAACTCTAAGCGTAAGAAACAGTTAATATCTACCGGTGCTCCATGAAACAATGGAAGCCAAACATTCTGACGCTTTGGGGCTAGAGAGATAGAATAATCCTGCGTTTCTTCAGATACTGGCAAACGTACTATGATAGCTTAAGAGTCAGCTTAATCCTTCCCTTCCTGGCTCAGAGTGAAAATAAATATTCTGTCCTAGACCTAAGATGTGATTTCCCTTTGGAGGTTTTCAGGAAGGAGGGAGCAACAAACAAGAAAGTGATCAGGGATGAATGGGTTTTGTGTAATTTTCAATCACATAACCTTGTTTTAGGAAGTAGAAAGTAAGACTCAAGACAACTGCAGAGAAAGCTCTTAACAGTGACTGTGCTCTGATTATGATTTATCAGCATTGACTAGGTAACTTTCCACACTAATCCACTCCCACTAGCATTCTGGAAGGTTAGTAACTTTACTAAAAAAATTGGAGGGGTATTGAGGGATAGAGTCACATTCCGGAGCATATCATCTGTTGCCATCTAACTGGACCCATCTCCACACTTTCTGTCTTCTCTCTCTCTCTCCAAGCTCTTTTTCTGGAATAACTGACAAATACCTCCATTTGTCCTCAAATAGAAGTTTTGGCCATGCCATTTTCCTCAAGGTGTGATTATTTGTCAGTCACCAACAAGTAAAATAAATTGCACAGCCAATAAAACCAGGAAATGAGAAAGAACACATAGACCCCTCAAAAGCAAATGAAGGGGTAGCTCCAGTCAAATCCCTTGGCATTCAATTATAGCACTGCGTGCCTGGTCTTCTCACTTCTCACTATAAGCATCTCACTGCAAATATTTTCACCACATTGACTGTAAGGCAATTTTGCAATGAAAGGTAAACTAACTGGCTGACAGTTTGGGGTTTGACAGTTTGGTTTCAACGGGTTGAAATGTGTTATCATTTCTTCCGGTTAGAGACGTTATTGATGGCTTTATTGAGCTGACAGAAGACGATTTGCTTTGTGTTGGTTTCTTATTTTGAAACACTGCACTGGAGGAGAAAGAGGCTGAGGGCCTCAGAGGCGCAGAGTTGAACCTACATTTCCCATAGAACTTTGGAAAGTCTATCAACGGACATGTGACAGTATGCGAGGAACAAACACCAGTGGAGAAGGCTTTCACAGCGCAATACAGAACTCAGTTACAAATATGCATCCTAGTATTTGGAAACTGATACCTCTCTTAACAAAGGAACAAATTTTAGCAAAAAAGAAAAAGCACAATGCTGAACGAGGAGACAAATCAACAAGCCAAAAAGTAGTGTACAAAAATACTATAAACAGAACACTTGGAAGACAAGGTGCAACTCACAAAATAAAATCAGTTATTTGTGCAGTGTCACCATGAATCTACACACATTTTAAACATTCAAAAATTTTGTATTTAGCAATGTCTTTTTAATTGTTATTCATTTCTCACGTTTCATTATGTCTTTTTAAATGTCCCTCTTTCATTTTTCATTTTTTATCTTTCATCGTAAAATTGCCTTACAACCAATTAATTACGAGGCAGAAATGCTTACAGCAAAGATGTCTAAGGCAAAGATGCTTACAGCGAAATTACCTCGAAGAACCACAGAATTAGGATACCTGCCACAAGGCACCAATAACAAAATAAGTAACTTAGTTTACTTATTAATTTAACCATCTCGAAATAAGTAACTTAACACTTAAAAAACAGAACCACCGTAAAATCAACACTGTTATACTGGGGCAAGCAGCATAAATTTTTATGTCTCAGAAACACTGAATGGCATTGGTACCTTTTTATTTCTTACTCCAGTCCCTATCTGGATGGCTGAGCTGATGGCATTTCACGTTTAGGACCAGGGCACTTGGCTATGCTTGCTAGATAAGGGAGCAGAGCTTTTCCTGTGTGACCAGTAAGTGATTGCGAATTAAGGGCATCAGTTGCCACACTTAAAAATCTACCTGTGGGTTCCACAGACATTAAAGTGCCCAGGTATTTAGCACCTTCAGACTTACTTGTGCTCCTGTGATTTTGGTCCCCTGGGAGAGAAGCATCCACAGTCCAGGCTGGAATGTGTAGGGTGGGATCGGCAGTAGACGTCCCGGTGCTCTCGTTATGAGTTGCACTTGGAAGAATAACATCATACACATGGACTTCACCATCAGTGACCAAAGGTTCACTCCCATTTGATTTAAAATAGGCTTTTTTTAATGCTCCTGAAAGACCAAAAAAAGATATTTTAAAACATTACTAGAAGTATTTATTTTACTTTATTTTATTTTATTTTAATTTAATTTAATTTTATTTTTATTTTTTATGTTTGGCTGCACTGCGTGGCTTGCAGGATCTTAGTTCCCCAACCAGGGATCAAACCCGTGCCCCCTGCAGTAAGGGTGCGGAGTCCTAACCACTGGACTGCCAGAGAATTGTCTAGAAATATTTATTTTAAAAAACGTATTAGGAAAACTCTAGAGCTGCTTTTCCAGGCAAACGCAAAGAGAAAATGATGGCCAGCAAAACCACCCGCTTCTCGAGACAACCAATAGTTTCTCTTCTATCGTAAATCACATAACCCTGTGAGGTGTCTATTGCTGCTCAAGAGCTAAAGGTTTAGCAATTGAGTCTCCCATCCAGGTTTCCTAGTGCCCAAAGAATTTAGGGCAATTCTACCTCACCTGGGACTCACCACAAATAAAATGTGGCAAATCATACAGTGTTTCCTTCCTGCTTTCTCAGTGTCTCAATTTCACACATCATTTATGCTCCTCAGTACCCAGGACAAAGCTCTCCCTGTCTTTCTACCTGCCACAAAGGACAACAGTGCCAGCTTACCTGCGACCTTCTATTTCTCCACATTTGGCACTAAATTTCAGTGAACTACACACATCAGATAATAAAAATAATAGGGCTCAAATACTTACCAAGACTCATAGAAACCCCCCCCAAAAGTAATACTCCAATTCCAGAAAAACTAAAAGAAACTATATTATCTTCATCTTCGACCAGAAGCTATAAATTTGATTATAAGAAATAGGCATTAAACTAAGATTATCAACTGGTCACTTTCTCAAGGAATTTATTCATGGACAAAATAAAAAGTCCAACCTAAGATTATTGGGAATCCCCTAGCTTTCGCTTTAGGCAGAAAATCTGAAAACTTTGAAAGAGGTCATGTATTTTTAACTCAGTCAAAATAGACAACAGAGTGTTTCCAGAATATAGCACTCTGGTTGAGTATGCCACTAAAATAAATGAATGTGATATTGATCCATTATAGAAATACCCAAGGGAGATTTTTTTTCCTAAAAGCATTTACTGTGAATGCTCTACTTGGCTCCCACTTTTCCAAACAGCCCATGGACCATTAAAAAAAGAAAAAGAAATATAAATAAAATGTTTAATATCAGTCTACAGAAAAAAATTTCTCTACATGTGCTTGATACTTGGAAAACATTAACTACAAATCAAAATAGAAAAGCAGCTGTTTTCTAGCTAACTAAGGTCAATAGGCTTCTAAGCAAAACGGTGGAGTGTAAACGCTAAATCATGACCACGTGGTGCAGGTAACACATTTCCCAAACTGTCTGTGTGATTATGAATAAATATTAAATGCAGTAGGTGAAATGAAAGACTTCATTTAATTGTTTATGATTTTCAAAATGATTTAGAATTCATCCTAGATCAAAATAAATGTATGCGATAGATTTGTTCTCTATAAAATGTGTATTTTATTCATATAGAAAAATTTACTAATTAGATATAATTTTATTTTTCACTTATTAGTTGCTCTCTTTTTTGCTAATTTTGGCATAGAGATTTTGCACATAACGTGTTATTTCCACTAACATGGCTATAATGAATGTATAAGACCCATAAAGTCAATTTACTTATCACACTGACCCTATAAGTCAGCATCCAGCTCTGTCAACACACTTTAAGCAAATGCCAACTCCTCAGTTATATCCCTGTGTAATTCACTTAATGGGAGTTCCTTATCGTATGAAATATTTCAACAGTTGTTCTTAACATTTTGTTTGTAATGACTAGCCTTATTAATAATCTTTCCTTTAACTTTTTCACCTAACCGTAGTGGTGAAAGTGTTAATAATATCTGTTTACTCTAAAATATTCTTAAAACACCAACTTTTTCAGGAAACACTGTCTTGAAAAACAACTTTCTTAAAAAAAAAAAAAGCAGTTTCCTTGCTCTTAAACTCTCCATATCAAAGCAAGTTGGCAGAATAGAAAGATAACACATGATATACGGTAGTTGCTGCAGCTAATGTCCCTAAACTATATTTCTGAGAGAAAGACAAAGACAACAAGCCTAAAGGACCTGTCTTTAAAAGCCTAAACTGACTAGACCATTTGTTTTCAAGCATCTCTGAAAACAAACCAACTCTCAACTCACAGTTGGTCCTCTATTACGCATTTTTTAAAAGCACAAAAAATAGAAATCAGTAAGACTGAGTACTGTCAAGCTACATCACGATGAGCTACAAAAATGCTGAGCGTTATTAGCCCAAAGTAGAGTGTTCATTCTTCCAGTGTTGCCCCATCCTTTTCCACGTTCCTATTTTAACAGTGCTGTGGTTAAAAGTACAGGTTCTACAGCCTAACCACCTGGGTTTAAATCCCATCACTACTTACTAGCCCTGAAACTTTGGGCAAACTCTCAACTGCCATAAAATAAGGAAAATCAAAGTACCTTCCCTTATCCGGCTGGCCATTAGGATCAAATTAGTCAATATATACATAAACACTTGGAACAGTTCCTGGCATACAGCAAGTTCTCAATAACTGTTAGTCATTACTACACAGTAAAAGTAATTAAAGTAAAATTGTCTTCCTTAGGGCTACTAAGGTACTTTTATATTTTATTTTTATTTTCGGCTGCATTGGGTCTTCATTGCTGCGCATGGGCTTTCTCTAGTTGCGGTGAGCAGGAGCTACTCTTTGTTTCAATGCGCGGGCTTCTCACTGCGGTGGCTTCTCTTGTTGCGGAGCACGGGCTCTGGGGGCACGGCCTTCAGTAGCTGCGGCACGCGGGCTCTAGAGCGCAGGCTCAGTAGTTGTGGTACACAGGCTTATTTGTTCCGCAGCATGCGGGATCTTCCCGGACCAGGGCTCGAACCCGTATCCTCTGCATTGGCAGGTGGATTCTTAACCACTGCGCCACCAGGGAAGTCCTAAGGTACTTTTAAATAAATGCCAATTTCCTTTTACTCTAAGTGCATCCCAGCATAATAAAATGGCTAAGGTAATTTTCAAAAGTGAATCACTTAACCCACTTTTGGAGCAAAATAACTGCGACTCTTTCATGCTAAGTTATTAATAGAAGGCCACATTACATCAAGGTTGTATGGCTCAAAAGTGTTTCAGCTATAACACAGCTCTATTTAACAATGTTTAAGAAACAGTCTGCATTTCCAACAATAATAGTCAAGTATTACTGATCATTTACAATGAGTGGATTGAGCACCGTGGCAGACAAAATAACGCTCCCCCCAGAGGTGTCCACATCCCGAGTCCCAGAACCTGTGAATAGGTTACTTTACATACCTTACATGGCAAAAGGGATGTTGCAGATGTAAGTTAGGGAATCTGAGATGGGGAAATTATCCTGGATTATTCAGGTGAGCCCACGGTAGTCATGGAATCCTTATAAGCAGAAGAGGGAGGTGAGAGAGTGTGTGTCAGAGCTATGCAGTGTGAGAAAGACTCAATGGGCCATTGCTCATTTTGAAGATGGCAAGGGGCCGCAAGCCAAGGAACGCAGGAAGCCTCTAGAAGCTGGAAAAGGCAGAAAACAGATTGGCCCCTAGAGCCTCCAGAAGGAATACAGTACTACCGACACCTTAATTTTAGCCCAGTGCGACCAATTTTGGACTTCTGACCTCCATAACTCTAAGGTACTATATTTGTGTTATTTTAAGCTACCGAGTTGTTATAGCAGCAATAGGAAACTAACACAGGCACCTTACTAAGTATCCTCACTATGGGCATTTCTTGAGTTAGCCTTCCAACAATCCCATGAAACAGATGCTATAATTAACTCTTCTTTATGAAGTTTCAGAGGGAAGGAAACCAAAGCTTACAAGAGTTATTTAACTTTACCCAAGAATTGAGTTGGGACATGACACATACCCATACACACACACCCACACACCCTTCTCATTTTGGACAAGGTGTACAAGTTAAAAAAAATCAACCATCATCTGCATGCATGTTGAAAAAATTTATTTTCCTATGATACGAGTTTGAAATTAATTCCTTATCTTTATATCTCTAGCCATGTGGTAACACATTTACTTTGCATTTTCTATGTGCCAGGAACTATGTATTTACTCTCTGCTGGAAGTAAATTACAAAATTTAGTAAGAGTTTCTTATCATCAAGATGTTTATAGATTAGTTGGGGGAGACAGGCATGTAGCCTAAAACTACAGACCATGATACAAATGCTTTGAGAATGATATGCATAGGACAATCCAGTGACAACAATTAGAGAAGAAGTTGTCATTCCATTTGAGAAAGTCAGGAAAGGTTTCTTAGGGAAGAAGATCCTCCATGTGAATCTTAAAAGATGATTAGGGATTTTCTAGGTTTGAGCCAAGCATTTGTGGGGAAGAGGGAGTTGTAGTAATAGGGAATGGAGAACTTTCTAGATAGAGCAAAGGGGGAAATATGCAAAAGCTGACTAGCAGGTAATTAAACATGGCTGACACAGGGGACTGGCAAGAGAAAAGGCTTGAAAGGAAGTAGAAACCAGGCTGGGAAGGGTATTCCTGTCATAGGTTTGGAATTGATCTTGTTGTGATAGAGAAATTTTGCAGAGTCTTAAATGAGGTAGAACATTATAATGATCACTCTGGCAACACGGTGATGCTTGAAAGGGGTTAAGTCTAGCAGACAGTTAGAAGGCTATTGCAAGAGTCCAAGTGAGAAAAGAAGGATTGAGTCAAGGAAAAGCAGTGAGGACAAAGGGAACATTTGGGAAAGAGCTTTCAGAGGCAAAATTGTAAGAACATAATGGAAAGAGTCAGAGGTCCCTTCAAGGTTCCCGGTTTGAATTACTGGGTAAATGAAGATATTTACCAAGATGGGGTGGTTGCATTAGTGTTATTCATCAAATATTTTCAATTCTCTCCCATTCTACTAGGGCACATGCTGGGGTTACATTCTCTGGCCTCATTCTGTCTCTTGATATCTTTGATGTTGGTCAAAGGGTACGAACTTCCAATTATAAGATGAGTAAGTTCTGGGGATCTAATGTATGGCATTGTGATTACAATTAGTGATGCTGCATTATATACTTTTTTAAAAGTATAAAAAAAGTATAGAAGTTACTCCAGGGCTCTCTTTCTTTCTTTCCGGCACAAGAACCACAAAGGTTCAAGATGATGGCTGGTCCATCAATTTAGTCCTTTAATGACCTGAATGAGCATAGCCCCCCTGCCATCTTGCAAAGCACATGTTGCAAGTGAGAAACTGACCTTCGTTGTTGTTAAGCCACTAATATATTAGAATTATTTGTGTTACACAGCATAGCATAGCCTGCCCTGACTGATACAATAGATAATAGAGAATGAAAAATAGAAGTTGTAGAAGCTTCCTTTTGTTACTGTAATTATTATAAATACATTGAGTATAAAATGCTATGAAACATTCAAGGGGAAAAAAGTCTAAATCCGGGGCAATCTAAACACTTCCTCCAGAAGGCCTTGCCAGACTTCCCCACAAATGTGCATCTTCTTTGTGTTCCCAGAGCACACTCTGCATATACCACATACACACTCAAGTGAAATAGTCTGTTTTCTTGTCTGCCTCCTCGAAGGTAGGAAGGTATATTATGCATGCCTGCATCTCAAGCACCCAGCAGAATGCCTGGCACCAGTGAAGGTCTCAATAAATACTTGTTGGATGCATGAATGATGAAGGAAGTCATGGGAGAAGATGATATTGTCTAGAGACGTATGGGTGCAAAGTGAGAAGAGAGCTTAGGACAGACGCCCCAAAATTTACTGGATAGGTAGAGAAAGATGAGCTTAAGGAGACAGAGAAAGAGCCGCCAGAAATAGAAGGAAAATTAGAAATGATAATATCCAGGCAAAGCAGAAGAGCATTTCGAGAAGAAGGGAGTAGTCAAGACTGAGCAGGATCATAGCTGGGCGTCACATCTGAATGGAAGAATGCATTGTTGGCCCCAAAAATGAGCATGCTCATTGTGAACAGATGTAAACAAACACAGAGAGAAAGCACAGGCTCTCCGTTTCAAACTCTTGTTCAAACACACATGGGTTCCAAATTCTGCACATTCAAAAAAAGGACATTGGGGGCCTCAGAACAGATTTAGTAGTAGGAAAAGAAGAGGAAGAGGAAAAGGTCAGATTGCAGTGGGTTAAGGACTGGATGAAGCATAGAAATCACCTGGGGATCTCATTAGAAGGCAAATCTGGCAGGTCTGGAGTGGGGCCCAAGATTCCAGATTCTGCATTTCACACAAACTCCCAAGTGACGGTGATGTTGCATCCACGTACTACACTTTGAGTACAAGGCTTTAGCCAGCCCTTTCCAAAACCTTAGACATAATGCATAACCTCAGACCTAAGGAATTAACGAAAAAATATTTTCAGGTTTGAGAACTCTATGTTTTTGAATCTGCTCAGAAGACCAGCATTATTAAAGGAATTTGGAGAATTAAATAAGGAACGTGGAGTCAGGTCATAAAAGAGCATGGAAAATCTTAAGGTTTTGGTGTAAAGAAATCAGGATCTGGGAGGTTTTCCATTTTAAAATAATATTCAAAACACAACATTATAAGTTAGGAAGTTAAGATTCTTATCATTCCATATTCTTGTAAAAGCCACAAGCTGCTAAGAAATTTGGTAAGAGAAAAACTATATTTAAGTTCAATGATCTCCAGCTCATCTAGCATTTTTGAAGAGGAAAGTCACTTTTATAGAGGAATATTTCTCTTGAGTTCAAGAAAAACAAACTATTTACCATATTTCCTATACTCCCCACCACTATAATTTCTTTCTTCTTCAATGCATGACAAAAATAAAAAAATAATAGGTCCCACACAGACTTTACATAGAACTAAGAAAACTAGGATCGTAACCTTAGGCCATTCTTAAGCTTAAGGCTAAAACAAAATTTATTTTAGATGTGGATGAGTGGACGAGCCTTTGAAACCAAGTCTTCAACAGCTGGGGAAAAAAAATGTTAAGAACATTCTAATGAGATTTGGGCGGACCATACCTTTGATGAAATCAAATTGAGATGAATAACAGTTTGCAAAAATCAATGCAGACCATACTCCAAAGCACCACATTTATAAGACGCTTGAAATGACTTTCTATTTTTCCCCCTGCCACATTCTCTACCCACTTCAACCCTTTCTCCAGACAGGTGTCAGAAACACCTTTTAACAGCCCCAACCAGATCAATCACGCCACTCCCCCACTCCAAAATCCTCATGGTGAAGGTCATGGTTAAAGTGCCACCCCCTCAGGGAAGGCTTCTCAGACCACGTTCAGACCCTCTCAGACCCTGTCTCAAAGAAACAATCTTCCTGCATAGGAGTTACCTCTGTGGTAACTAATCAATTGTGTGGTCGTTTTTATGTGTCCCTCCTTCACTGAACTAGGAAGCCCATGAGGATAGGCTGATTCAGGGCTGTGCCCAAGTCCCATAGGATACTGCCTCGAACTTAACAGGCATTCAATAAAGGAATAAACAGTATCAAATTATATCTACAATTTTATGTGTGTTCAATGTTGCTCAACATGTCAACATAATTTTACTTTAAGTGTTGCATATATAATGTTTCTATATTACTTATAAATAATTTAAGGCAGATATCAGTCCAAGCTCTGATCAAGTATTCCATGGTACTAGCTGACCCTTGTAGTCATGTGATGGAAGCACAACATGTGATGGAAGAACTAAACTGCTAGTTTAGTTCTTATAAGAGAGGAATGAGTCTCTGAAAGTGGCTCTCAGGCCTGAGCCTAACAGTCAAGTGAAACTTGGCATCACATTGCAAATCCAACAGTCGGTCAACTTTACTTCTTCCTAGCTACTTTATTAGCAATTAAACTATACTATGTCAATAGCTTGGTTGTAGGGTTATGGGGTTATAAATTATGGGATTACTATGATGATGGGTCATAGTACACAGATTTTAGTTCTTACAGATAGAGTTAAAATGAGATAAGGACATTTTTGGTCAATTTTTGAGTGTAAGAGAACTATTTATTAACAAGTTATCTAATATTAGTAATAATATTCATAAGCAAAAACCAATTTTTTACTCTCATAATGAATGTTGTCACCTATAAAAACACTTTCACAATATGATATCGTTATATGCAGAATCTAAAAAGAATGATACAAATGAACTTATTTACAAAGCAGAAACAGACTCACAGACTTAGAGAACAAACTTATGGTTACCGGGGGGAAAGGATAGATTGGGAGTTTGGGATTGACATGTACACACTGCTATATTTAAAATGGATAACCAACAGGACTTCCCTGGTGGTCCAGTGGATAAGACTTCACGTTTCCACTGCAGGGAGTGCTGGTTCGATCCCTGGTCGGGAAACTAAGATCCCACGTGCCACGCGGCATAGCCAAAAAAAAAAGATAACCAACAAGGACCTACTGCATAGCACAGGGAACTCTGCTCAATACTCGTATTAACTTAAATGGGAAAAGAATTTGAAAAAGAATAGAATGCATATGTATAACTGAATTACTTTGCTATACACCTGAAACTAACACATTATTAATCAACTATACTCCAATATAAAATAAAATTTTTTTTTAAACTAAAAACAAATTAAAAAATAAAAATAAAAACACTTTCACAGATATTATTTCATTTTACTTCCATAACAATTCTGTGAAATGAATAAGAATTATATTCCCCATCTCACAGAGAAGGTAAAGCATGTGACCAAAAGTCACACATCTAGTAAATGGAAGAGTAAGATGCTAAACCCAGACCTCCTAGTGTTGAGTTATAAATTCTTTCTTCTAGGTCACATGGCCCTTCAGTATTAGACTATAACTGAAGAAACAAAAACCGAGGTATAATATTGTACCTTTCTTACTCTTCATTTTTCCTTTCAATTTCCTTCAAAAACCTGAATCTTCATTTTAGAGTCCAAACTAAACTAAATTAAACTAAACGAAACCTTTGTAGCTCCAGCTTCAGTTTAAGGGGTTGAGGAGAGAAACGATTTGCTATTGCTCTTTTCTACAGCTTGCTGCTGAAATAATTATTCAGAAAGTCCAACTCTCTTATCTTCAGAAATCTCTGCCATCTTGACTTTACGCATGCCAGAAGCCCAGAGACAAAATTAGAAACGCATAGTGCATCTGTGTTTGTTAGCATAAGGTTTTATCATCTTTTCCTAATCAATAAACCTCTCACTATTATCTCTTTGCCTTTTGAAGCAAGAGCTCCTGTTATTTGTACGCAAGTGGCATTCCAGCATCCCTTAGCAACCCTTACAGACCCAGAAATAACTACAAAACTTTGAAAGAGCACGGATTATATACGCAAACCAAACAGAACATTCTTAAAAGCAAGCAGAATCTAATGAGGTTTTTTAAACAAAGGTATAAAATGATTTTATTGCTCATTAAAACAACAAACATCTCAGTTATAAAACAGGAAATGTTTATTTGGGCAGATATTACTTAATATATCTATATCAAATCATCTGGTGCAGAACCTATGAAAAGAATGCTTTTGAAGACAGTGTTTGGAAAACATCCACTTTCTAAAGGTTACCTACATATAAGCCAAAATAGCACTAAGAAATGGTTACAAATTGGTTCACTTCCTAATCTCATATAAGTGATAAAAGAAAAATCCACCCCTAGGTATAAGCCCAAGATAAATGAAAACATATGTCCGCACAAAAACTTGAATGTGAAGGTTCAGAGCAACATTATTCGTAATAGCCAAAAGATGGAAACAACTAAAATGTCCATCAATTGATAAATGGATTTTTTTAATGTGGTAAATCCATACAATGGAGTATTATTTGGCCATAAGGAATGAAGTACTGATAGATACTAAAACATGGATGAACCCTGAAAATATTATGTGGAGTGAAAGAAGCCAGTCACAAAAACCACATATGGTCATATGAAATGTCCAGAATAGGGGAATCTATAGAAACACAAAGTACATTAGTGGTTGCTTAGGGCTGGGGCATAGGGGAGATAGAAAGATGGGAGGGTGACAGATAGCTAAAAGGGAATAGAGTTTCTTCTTGAGGTAATGAAAATGTTCCAAAATTGACTGTGGTGATGGTTGAACTTACCTGTGAATATATTAAAAATTATTGAATTACACATTTTAAATGGGTGAATGGTACGGTGTGTAAATTAAATTTCAATAAAGTGATAAAAAATGTTTAAATTTAATATATAAACAAACAAATAAACCCAATTAAAGCACTGTTTTAATAGCACCCTGCCTCTGCTCAGAGGCCTCTAAGCTGTGAAGCACTTAAAAATGGGTTTTAAACTTATATTAGCATTCCACCCTGAGATGGAAAGGAAATATTCTTCACAGTGTGTGAGCCATTCCACACAGTGTTCTGAGAATGAGACTGTTAAAAATGACAGGGGTATGACTGAGGGAGCTTCTCCCAGACAGACCCTCCCAGACGTAACAACTATAAACTCTGGACAAAACACAAAAAAGCAACGACCCGACGGTGCTGGAAAGGAAACAAAAGCAGGCCAAGTCTGGAGGGGAGGGGAGTCCTGGAAGAAGAGAGGGGCAGAGGTGAGTTTCAGGGTTTTGTCCTGCCTTTAGCCCGAGAGCAGGCCAGAGCTGGCACCACGCGGGGCAGGGCGATTGAAACCCCAAGAGAAAACCTGCAGACTTCCTGGGCCGAGGCATTTTCTGTCCTCTTCTTACTTGTCACCCTGTGACCTCTGACCATCTCTCTGCCTTTGGCTTCTGTGAAACCCAGCATTTCCCGGTTCCTTTCCTTCTTCTCCAGCAACACTTCCGGTATCTCTTGATGCGTCCTCTTTCCTTGTCTCCCCTAAACACCGGCATCCTCCAGGGCTTTGCCCCCAGCTTTTAATCAGTGCCCTTTCCCCTCACAGTTCGTCTCCTCCCGCTGCTTCCACTGAGACTCCCACATTCATAACTGCACTCAGGCTCCCTTCTCAGCTTCCCTTCTGGATAGTTCCAGCTTCAGACTAGTAACAATGGGGTGGGAGTTAAATTCTAATGTCAGCACAGAAGCCAAAAATCACACAGACTCACAATTTCCCTTGAAATTCCCTTAGGAAGGTAAGGTGTTGGACTCTTACAGTCCTCCATTTCTTGGCCCAGCTTGCACTGCGGAATTTGCTCACCATAAATGAACTTAAACTATGATTCCACTGTTACTTAGTTGTTCCAAAAGCATCTCCAACTTAACATGTCCTAACTGAACTTCCAGCCTGCCCTCCATCTACCTGCATCCCTCTCCTCCGCCTTTACTTCCTACTTTAACAGATGGCACCAAAGTCAACCTGGTTGCCCAAGCTAGAAATCCGAGGGTCAACCCTGACTTCTCTTTCTCCCTCATGCCAAAATCCAATCTGTCTTGATTTCCGTTGATTTTAGTGCACCAAATGCTTTAATCTAAGCCCTCATCATCTTTTACTTAGACAATAGCCAGTCGCCAAATTGTCTCCCTGCCTTCATTTCTTTATGCCTCCAGTCCCCTATAGTGTATCCAGGTCTTTTGTCTTTTGAAAACACAAATACAATCAGATTTCTCCCCGCTGGGAAAGATCCTCCAATGGTAAACCACCACCCAGAGCAGTAGAAAAAGCTCTTATAAATCATGCTAATTTTAATTTTAACTTCATTTATCTTTAATAATGGCATCACTTACCAACAAAGGAGAGCAGGATCACCAGGAGGACAATGAGAGCACAGATACACGGAATCAGGACCAGCAACAGGAAACGAAGAATATTCACAGTCGCCAGCTTCTGAGAGCAGCCATCACCCATGGTATCATCATCAGCTCCCAAGACCTAAAGTAGGAGAGGAAAATGAAACATGGTTTTAATATTACAAAGCAACTCAGTACATGGTATGACATTTTAGAGTACAGCTATCCATTTAGAGAAGCAGCATTCCTAAGAGATTTTCCTCCGTGTATTTCAGGGCATGAAATGAGGTTAGTCACCAAATCACACTAATAAATGAACAAATAACTACAAATCACATTCAGGGAAGAGCAAATCATCTATTTCTGAAATGTTTTTCAGGAGTATATGAACCTATAACGATATTCCATCTTGATTTTTTTTTTAATGTATCTGCTAATTTGGTATTATTCCAAAGGGCTGTTCTTACCATGGCAAGAACTCACCTTGACCTAGAACTCTAAGCAAAGAGTGCCTAATACAGTGATAAAATACTGGTGAGTAGTTGTGGACAGGGCATTATCCAGACTTCATTCTTGTTTTGCTCATTAGTCCTAACCCAAATCTGCATGAATCTGGATAAAATAAGTTTTTAACCATTAATAATTCAGCAAGATTGAATATTACTGACCATGTATTTAGTGGCAAGTTGAACAGTGAAAAAGAGCCTGTTCTGTTGGCCACTGACAGGATGCCCTCCACTGCCCACACTGCCCCTGCAGCCCACCCATTTGTGAGAGAATGATGAGATGCAACGGAGATGGTTCAACAAGATAAAGTTCTTGTCTTCATATTCTTTAAATTTTGCTTAGCTCAATCTCTTGCCAGAAACAATGTCTGGAAATTCATTTATTGCAACTGGCTTAGGGGAGTGATTTTTTTCAACAGAGATGGAATTAAAAGTGATTTGAGTCACTATGAGCAGCTCTTCTGATCCCGTTAATGAAGATGTTTCTCATGGCTCTCTCTTGGACTTCGGACTCTCCTTGCCTTTTCTTCTCTGAGCTTGAACCACAACCTTGGTGTACCCAGCTCTGGAATCTCTTGAGTCCTGAACTTCCTTTCAAGTTAGATCATACATTTCTGATGCCTAGTGCAAAGCATCATCTCTTCTCAACATGTCCAAAACCAAACTAACCTCCTTCTTTATCCATTACCTTCAAACTAGTTCTCCTGACTTCCACATTTGTGCTAAAACAAACTCCACTATTCCCATAACCTCAAGACTCCAGACTTTTCCATTAACCCCCCATGCTATTCATTACCAAGTTTTGTTGGTTCTTCCTCTGTAAGAAAAATCTAATTTTTATAATTGAATGACCTTTGAGAAAGAGCTTTATCATAATCAAGAAGTTGTCCTAACCGATGATCCTGCATTTGATCCTTTCTGGTATATAACCAGTACCTGATAATTTCCCACGGATAAAAAGGCAACTTTGATGAGTTCTTCTGAATTGCAAAGCATATGTGATTCTCCATTTCTGCTTTATTCCTCCTACATCAAAATGAGTTCTGGTTCACTAACACATATTGCAAGCAGTGTTCACTACATACACTGATGGGATAACACCCTCTGTAATTTTAAGAATTCTCCAAGGGAGACATTATTTGAAAGAACGTATGCTGTTAGCTTAAGAATGGTTTGATTTCCTAGATTAATGTCTTTACTGACCCATTCCCTTTGAACCTGGTTTAATCAACCAGCCAACATGAGTTAATTCAGAGTTAATTTACAGTTAAGTGGCAGGAGGAGGTCATGGAAAGGACGCGACCTACCAGTTGAACCATGAGCTAGACTCAGGCAATCAGAGGCCCCTCACCCCCTCTTCTGTCCTTGGAATGTACGTTACGCCCACTGTTCCCACAGCCAAAGCCATTTTCAAGGACACAGCCTTGAGAGAGCAATGCGCTGTTGAGACCATCTGGATGGTATACATGACTGCATTCCGTTATGTCTTCTATATAAACTCTTAAGATTCTGGCAGGCGTGGAGATCTAATCACCTTGCAGCTGTCCAAGACATACCTTGCATTTAAGTTCCCTTGCTTATTAAAACTGCCATCTACCAATCTGGAGTGATCTGCCTCTTTCTTCAGTCTCTCCTTGCCTTCTGTATATGAGGGTCAGTTTCAGATTTCACCCAATGTGATCTAACACATTGATGCAATATAATATAAGATCTGCTATAGCACATTGATTATAACACCAGCATTGGGTGGGTGGTACCCTCTGAGGCTTGGATATAACATTTACCTGTAAAAAGCCAGTGTGGGGCTTCCCTGGTGGCGCAGTGGTTAAGAATCCTCCTGCCAATGCAGGGGACACAGGTTCAAGCCCTGGCCTGGGAAGATCCCACGTGCCGTGGAGCAACTAAGCCAGCGAGCCACAACTACTGAGCCCGAGTGCCACAACTACTGAAGCCCGTGCACCGCAATGAAGAGTAGGCCCTGCTTGCCACAACTCGAGAAGCCTGAGTGCAGCAACGAAGACCCAATGCAGCCAAAAGTAAATAAAATAAATAAATTTAAGGCCACACATAGATAAGGAAGTAAGGGCCATAGACCAAACGACAGGTCTAATGGTGACCCAGGACAAACCACAGAGAACCGGTGTGGAGTCCAAAAGAGCCCCAGATGTAGTTCAGGAACCAAGAGGTCTTTCACGATCAAACACAGCCCTAAAAAAAAAAAAAAAAAAAAGCCAGTGTGGAACTACAGCTCAACAGAAACAGTAGTAGAACTGACTTATTTACTTCATTTACTCAACAGGTAGTTATTGAACACCTACTAATTATAATAAGCATAGTGATGGATATAATAATGATTTAAGACCAACTGTCCCTCCAAAGCTCACAGTCTTGTAGGACAGATAAGATATGTACATAAATAACTATATTTCGAGGTAGCAAAAGATAAGCACCATGAGATTTATAGGAATTCAAAAGATAGGAATACGATTTCTTGCTGGAGGATCAGTTAAGACATTGTAGAGAACCAGCAGTTGAACTAGCCATGATTCTGAGAAAAGTATCCCTGAAAAGCCCTGTTACAGCTTAAAAGAGTGGTAAAATACATCCAGAGAGGTAAGGAGTTATGAACTTTCTTTGGCTTCCACAACAATGGAAAAGCTTTCTTGGTTAAGGTGGGTGGTCACAGGAGCATTATAGGGATAATCTTCTTGGGTGGCAAATGCACAGTGGCCTCAGTGCTATGTGGAATCCTGTGTCCAAATGCATCTCATTTAGCATTCATAAGTGAAGAATCAGTAGGGAAAGTGCTAGAGGCTCATTTCAATACCTTATATATCAACAAGTATTTGACCTCCAGAAACCATATTCATGATTAGTGCAAATGCTTTTCTCCAATAACTAGGAAATTGATTCCTTTTATGAAGGGGAGAAGAGGAAGAAATACTTACAAGAAATTCAGAACTAAGAAATACTTAGAAGAAATCTCAGCACTTTCCTCAAGTGCGTAACTTTTCTCTTGCACTCAAGTCCACTTAAGACTATTGCTATAAATGCTGCATTATTCAGAGGCCCTTTGAGGTTCCTCTGAATATAATGCAACCCTCAGACTTTACTGTTGGGTGAATAATGCCAGATGAGATAAACTGCTAGGACAATTCCTAAGCTTCATTTCAGTGGACTCAACAACCCTCTCTCCAGAAGGTACCCTCTTCCAGAATCTACCCTCCACATACTTGAAACCGTAAGCTAAGCACAGGCACAAGCATTCCATGGTGCAGGCAGGGAGCAATGCATCTTGTTGACCTGCACATATTTCAAATATGTAGTTCTCATGTTTTATTAATCCTGTTGGTGAAAACTCATTTCTTGTGTCTTAAGAACTACATTTATTTTTAAACGTGTCATGTTGGCTTATGTAACATATATGGATACAATCTACCTGACTGGGACATCTCCTTGAGTCATTGGTTCCATTGTGAGACCTTCTCATCTGTCTCTTTTACATTCTTTATTATGCTTGCCTCCTGGCTTAGTGATTCAACTTTTTTTCACAACAGCCGTTCTCTCTCTCGTTTTTAAATATATAGTTGGTTTACAATGTTGTATTAGGTTCAGATGAACAGCACAGTGACTCAGTTATACACACACACACATATATATATATATATATATTCTTTTTCAGATTCTTTTCCATTATAGGTTATTATAGAATACTGAGTAGAGTTCCCAGTGCTATACAGTAGGTCCTTGTTGGTTATCTATTTTATATATAGTAGTATGCATATATTAGTGTGTAATCCCAAACTCCTAATTTATCCCTCTCCCTCTTCCCCTTTAGTAATCATACGTTTGTTTTCTATGTCTGTGAGTCTATTTCTGTTTTGTAAATAAGTTCATTTGTATCATTTTTTTAGATTCCACATATGAGCAATATCATATGCTATTTGTCTTTGTCTGGCTTACTTCACTTAGCATGATAATCTCTAGGTCCATCCATGTTGCTGCAAATGGCATTATTTCATTCTTTTTTATGGCTGAGTAATATTCCATTGTGTGTGTGTGTGTGTGTGTGTGTGTGTGTGTGTGTGAGACATCTCCTTTATCCATTCATCATGACAGCCATTCTCTGAGTCTTTCAGGACCTACTGTCCATTGATCCCTCTATCTTCTCCCACTCTATCAACTCTCTCCTTTCTTCATTTCCCTATATATCTTCTTTAAAATCTTTGGACCATTATTTCAATGATACTCTTGCTAATGCCCTGAACCCCCTTACCCTTATGGATTTTCTTCTCACCTATCTCATAAAAGCCAACATGAGATGAATCCAACGATCTTCTCTCTCTGTATCTACACTTGGACAGTTGAATGTGGCTGTAAAAAGTCACGCAACAGGACTACTTGATTGCTAATTTAAAGTCTTTTCTATTCTCCTCAAACTATCTTTTCCCACTCTTCTGCCCTCACTTTCAGAGGAGGATCCACCCCTATTCCCACCCTACAGAGAGAATAAAAACCATCAAATGGGAATTGCCTCACCTACCTAAATTTCAGCACACACACCTGCTCATTTATAGACCTTTCTCTCCTGTAGAGATGCTATTTAAGACTCTTCCTATTCAAGACTAATCCTTCCACATTTGCTACAGACTTCATCTCCTCCTCTCTTCTCAGGAATTTGCCATCTTAATTCTCCATTGAATTATATATCCGATCTCGATTTACCTCTTTCCCCCTCCCCCCCCTCTCTTCCCCTCCCTCTATCTCCTATATCACTGCCATCAGCTTTTTACTATGTTAAGGTCTCTCCTGGTTATTTTTTAATCCCTTCTCAAGCCTATATCCCACTTCAAGCACAGTCCTATCTCTCTCCTTCTTTCTCATCCAAAATGATCTCACAGTTCTGAATATTTATTGTCCAAGTTTCCTCACTTACCGCCTACTCTTGTGACCACTACAGTTTGGCATCCACTTCTGTCACTGCACCAAAAGGGCCTTTGCTACGGTCACCATTGACCTCCATGTTGCTCTACTGAAATTATATTTTTCAGCCATCTTTGTAATGACATCTCAGTATCATTTGACAGATCAAATTCTCAGTTAGCCACTCCCATCTTCTTCAAGCACTTTCTTCCTTTGACTTCTCTTTCTGCTCCCTCACTGGTCACTCCTTCTCTTTCTACAAACTTTTTTCTCCCATCTGCTTTCTCCAGGCAATGCCACCCACACAAATAGCATCAATTGACTTACATCTTTAAATAGCAAGCATAGACTTTTCCTCTGCACTCCAGATCTTTGTATCCAACTGGCCATTTGACATCTCCCCAGTGGATGCTGCAAAAGTACCTCAAACCCCACATGTCTGGTCAAATAAATAATCTCCATCCCCACATCTAGTAATCTCCCATGGTTCCCTATCTCAGGAAGAGATAATTGAGCACCCATTGTGTGTCAGGCACTGTTTGGACACCTGGATACAACCCTCTGCAAAGCAAAACTCTCCAGCCTCATGGATTCAACATCTGACTAACAACGGCCATCACATCTCACCTGGAATCCTGCAAATGCCTCCCCCTGTCTGGTTTACCTCCAATTATTCTTGCACTCCCTAATTTGTTCTCCACACTATAGCCAGAGTGAGAAAGAGGCTGTGTATCATGGAATTACAGAAAAAGGAAACATGAAAAATGATCCCCAAACTGAACTCATTCAGGAGATTCAGAGCCTGGAACCAGAGCTGATTATGAGAACCATGTACCCAGTGGATTGGCAGAGACTTGGGGAGGGCTTTGGACACCCACAGGGGTATAGGGGGTTTCAAGTCCATTTTATGAGGATTTCAAAGGTCAAGAAGACCATAGCTAATATTTCAGGTACATTCGTCTTTATCCTGTCCTACCTTCCTGCAGCTTTTTTTACTTCATTAACACATGGTACATTCTTGGGAATACTTCCACAGCTGCAAATGGCAGAAACTGCTTGTGAACAAGGAGATTCCTGCCCATGGATCCCTCAGATGGAAGAATCCCTCCCAAGGCCGGGGCCAGGACTCACCAAAGAGCCAATGAACCAGAAATATCTGACTGGGGATATTAGAGATGGAAATAGCTGCTAACAACCAGGTTAGGACAAAGCAGATGTTTGGCCCAGAAGGAAGCAAGTGCCTTCTTAGGGACAACAGCCTTGCCGCCCTCCATAGCCCCCCTCATTCCGAGTGGGGTAAGTGACTGAGAACTCTACACACTGCTCTCACTCTGATTGCTGGGTTATGTAAGAACTATTTTCCAATCAGGTGGACCTGCCTGCATGATAAATTTTGCATTTTAAATATAGAGAGCGGGGGTCAGCAAACTACAGCCCATGCACTGCCTGTTTTTATCCCTAAAGTTTTATTGGCAGACAGTCCTGTTCATTCATGCAGATATTGTTATAGCTGCTTTCCTGCTACAGCAACAGCACTGAGTAATTGCAACAGAGCCATGTGGCCCACAAGGCCTAAAATATTTACTATCTGGCCCTTTCCAGAAAAAGTTTGCCAACACCTGATAGAGAGTATCACTGTATACCTGCATGCATGGATATTTTAAATTCTACAAATTTAATATGATAACAAAATCAAATTATAAATTCTCTTAAGAATTTATCACGTTATCTCTTACTAGGGCCCTTAGTGAAGCCTGATGTAATTGTACAGGTGGCAAACTGACAGATAAAACTGCCTAATTATTGCTGTTAACCCAATACATGGTTACTCCACAAAAGGTTCAAAGATAAAATTAATCTTCAAAATTGAAAAAATTATCCAGACTTTTAATATATTACATTAGAAGAAGAAAGGAAAGCATGAGTTTCAGGGGTATTCAAACTGAAATAGGACTGCAACATGCATTATAAACTATAAGAACCAACAAACACTCATAAGATTATAAAGCTAGAAAGTACAAATTTATTCCTGCTTCTGTAAAAACATAATCATAGCATAAGTAATACTAATTCAGTTGTATCTCTCTATATGTGTGCAAATATTACCCTTTTCTCATCAGTGTATGCCCAGCACCTAGAACACCATCAGGAATGGATTAATATCTGTGAATAAATAAATGAATTCAATCACCTAAACAAAAATTGCTCTGTACATAATTATGTAAATAACTCCTTTTTTTTCTTTAATGACACATGCCTTACAGAGTTTATTCTTGAATTTTCTAAAAATACTTGGAGGAGAAAATGTATTTGGTAAAATAGTAAAAATATTTCCTTTCAGGGAAAATATACTAAAAATTAATAACATCAGTTTTTACTGGAACTATTTATTAGTACAACTCCATGCTCAAATTTCCTATTATGAACTTTGAAGTCAGTTAGAAAATGTTGTGTTTCAGAAAGAAAATTGTCATGAATTTTATTACAGAAAAATTTTTTCAACACCACCTATGTTAAGAACATGAAACTACATTAACCCCATAAATCAGAGATCCCCAGACATTCTGGGTTCACAGCACCATCAGTGTCTAGGTAATTTTTTCAGTGGTCCTAGGCCAAAAGAAATGCCTAACAGTTCCATTTATTTATTAGCCTGGTCCAACAATTTTATAAGTACTTATATCCTAAAACTTAGTAGCCATTTGAAAAAATACTACACATAAGTTAAAATTTTTAAATATTGGGTCGGTCAAAAAGTTCATTCTGGTTTTTCCATAACATCTTAAGGAAAAACCAGAACAAACTTTTTGGCCAATCCAATATTTTTATGTCATTCTTAAATAACCACAATTACTTACACTAATGGGGCATGTGCATCTGTTGGGCACTGCACAACACCTCAAACCTCAGAATCAGACTAGAAACCACCACCACTCATTGCCTGTTCCACGTGGATTTTTGCCTGGTATGACTTTCTACACAGCAACCACCAAGAACCCAGCTTTATGAAGACAGGATGACATCAAAAGGAATATAGCACAATCTAATGTTGAAACTGTGAACTACCTCAAGCTAGTATTTCATTCGGTAACCAACAGATGTCAAGTATCACTAGATTTCCCTCAAAAATTGAAAATAACCAGCAGCCTCTGTGAGTCACTGCAGTGTCTTGGGGTACTTCAGCAGAGTTTGGAAATCATGGTTCTAGACTATCTATTTCTCCCACATCCATCTGCTTAAATCCAAATCCTTAAAGAAGTAACTCATATTTCATCTCATTCAGGAAGCCTTCCTTGACTACCCAGACAGAAGTAATCTCTCTGAGGCAGACTCCCAGCACCTATTCTTTCCTTTGATCTTAGAAACAGAACCCTAAATTTTAGAATAAAGACAGCACTTAGAATTAAGACAGCAATTCCCAGTCTCTTTTGGAGCTGTGTGAGGCCATGGGACCACGTTCTTGACCATGGGATGAACTTGCAAATGGTAAATATGACTTCCAGGAAATATTCTCCAAGACTGGAGTATTGTCCCTCCTCTTTCCTGCTGGCTGGAATATAGATATAATAGCTGATGATCAAGCAACTATCTTGGACCCAGAGATGAAAGCTGTAGGCAGAGGATGGCTGAGTAGCAAGAAAGAACGAACCAGGATCCCTGATGGATTTGTGAAGTTGCCCTATCAGCCCTAAACTGCTTACTTTCAGGCTACATTTATAGGGGAAAAGAATAAGTTATTTCTTGTTATATCACTTTCAATCTGAATATTCTATCACTTGCAGCTGAAGCATTTTAACTGGACTATGGCCTTTATCACCCTCTACTTTGGATCATGGTCATTATGTACACACTAAAATTACTAAACTATAATCTCAGGAGGTAAAGATCCATGTTTAATTCACTCAACAAATAGCCCAGACCATTATTTTTATCCCTTTTTATTTTAGTTCCTGGTATATAGTAGGATCAGAATACATGTATATTGTCTCAATTAAATAAATGACTCACAACTAAAGGCCAGTAAAATTTCCCAAGAAAAGTTTTAGGTTTTTGATATACTTACTTTTGATGGAAGGGAGGGAAAAAACTATTACAAGTTCTCTTTAAACATCATACATACATCTAGGCTTTTCATGCTCAGTAATGTAACCATCAAGTTTGTTTACTCACTGCAGCCACAGTGGATGATCTCCTGTTAATAAGAAGCTCGGTGCCTTTTATATGTCGTCAATCAGGATAAGTTCCGAATAAAAATTTACAACTTCATAAATTACAAATTAGCAATTTTCAAGTACAAATCACTAGTGTGATAGCCAAAATGTTTTCAAACGGGGACTAATAGGAAGCAAACAATACAAAGTAAGGTTGGTGGAAACACAGGCAATCACTTCCCAGTCCCCTTAGAGACCCCACATTCTCCACCTACTTCAACAATCTCCTAACTGGTTTCCCCATATCCTCACTTGTCCACTTTCAAACTCCACACTGTAGCCCAAGTGATCTTTTCAAGATGCTCATTGGGATGTGTCACCTCCCTGCTTAAAACCTTCCAGAGACTTGAGAGACAAAGACCAACTTCCCTAACGTGGTATTGAAGACAATGCTTCTCAAATTTCAATGTGCACGTGAATCGTGTGGGGAGAATCTGATCCAATAGGTGTGGGATGGGGCTTGAGATTCTGCATTCCTTACCAGCTCCCAGCTGATGCTGATGCTGGTGGTGTGAGGACCATACTTGGAGTAGCAGGATCTGGAGACCCTCTAGGTGTGCCCCATCTACACCAGGCTCATTGCACACCACTCACGCCCACCCTCCTCTCTCCACACCGGCCACCTGGCTCTTCCCAGTTCCCATAATCACTCTCTGCCTGGATTGGCCTCCGCCCAGCCCCCACCTGCCGGAGTCACTCAGGATTCACCCTTAAACATCAACTCATGACCCATGACTAGTTCAGTCTCTCGGCCCTTTATCCCAGTTATGATTTACATGTATTTGTATGATCATTAGATTATGTTGGTTATTCCTGTTAGGCTGTAGGCTCCATGAGGTCAGGGACCATGTTGGGTTTTGCTTCTCATTGTAACCCCAGTATTTTATTTTATTTTATTATTATTTTTTTAACCCCAGTATTTTAAAAGGGCCTGGCTTGTAGTAGGCACTCCAGAAAAATATTAAAATAATAAATAAACTCTTCTACTATGCCCTCCCATAGTCAGAAGAGTCTTAGAAATACAAGGAATTGAATGCTTCTCCATGTGTGAATAATTATTACAGTCATAATAATAATAGTAACAATAACAATATGGCCAAACACCCGCTGAGCATTTCGCATGATCCAGGCACTCCTCTAAATGCGTTATATATGGAAATGCTCACAACAGCTGTACTAAGTGGTTGCTATTACCATACCCATTTACAGAAGAGGAATTTGAGGCTCTTTGTGAGTAATTTAATTAAAATAATTCAAGCTAATGAACAAAAAAGGCAGAATCTAAAGCGATTCCCTTCTCTGAAACTCAGCAGGTGACTAGCGATCCCATGGTTTTTAATTTGGCTTGAATTCTAGACCATAGCTTTCAGAGCTTCCTGGAACACACCATCTATTCTCCAGCTCTGTCTACAAAGATAGACTAAGCTTTCCCCCACTGAGCCATGCAGGGCTGACCCCGGATGACCCCAAACCTATGAAGGACCAGATCTCACAGCGTAGTCATTGTGGAGCTTTTGATCCTCCTTCCAAGTCAGACATGGCCTAATGGGGGATGACGACTCACTGCAGCTCGACAATGGGAGCCACGTCTTAGAAATGGCCTCTCTGTGGTTTTTATTAATTTCTTTCTAGAGCTCACTTTTCAACATTATCTTAAAAACCTTCACCTAATTATCTAATAAAACCTTAATTACCTGGAATCTTTAATTACAGAAGTTTTCTACTCTATCTTTCGGAGACGTGGAAAATGATAAGAAAATAAGCAAATTATCAAGAATTTATAAAATACTGCCAGAGAATGAAATGGAATTCCAGAAAATGTGGACTCTTCGACAACTTCTATAGCTTAGAATATTTTGCCCTGAGAGTCACATGCAAGTATTGGCCCTAATCATCAGTTTTCAAAGATTTGCTTAGTACACTGTAAGACAGTGTAGGAAAACTCATTTTCAACAGTAAAGATTGAAATAGAAAGGAGGTCCAAGTTTTTATTTAATAACATCAAAAATCTAATTAACAACAACAACAAAAACTCCTACTCCTTGACCATTCCAAAGTTTTGGTAAACATATGCCATTTTGGCCTACAGGAGCTCTGTAAGTTATAATATTCACCTAATGATACCATGTACAAAGAGATTAACATCAGCTTACTACTTTTAAGGTACAGCATCAGACATAAGAGATATATTGATATTTTTATTTCAAATAGGATATGTTTAAATTACAACCAAAGATCAGGCAGACTTTAAGTAGTATATAAACTGGTTCTGATCAACAGAGTATTTTGAAATGCGAAGGGTAATTCTACCTTTATAATGTGACGCTATACTATCGATTTTCTGAAATACCAAAATGATTATATTCTTAAATACAATTATGAAATTATGTAGACTTGGGTAATACAGGATGGTTAGGTAACACTTAAGTCTGTGACCCTCAGGGGCACAAATATTACTACTACCCAAAGGTTGTCCAAATCCATGTGTCAGTCTCGTGGATTTAGTAAAATTCTATTCATTGCTTTGAAGTTTATGATATGATCAAGTCAAAATACCAAAATACTCTTAATGAGAGTGCATATTTTAATGGATGGGATTGTATGCAAAATGATGGCAAAATTCAGTGACCATCTGTCGTACCACAAAAGATTCGCTTACAGTGTTAAAAACAATTAAGAAAGATCCATCCAAAATCAACATTATGTATTGGCTTGAGGCTCACTGAGCACTCTAGTTCTTTAGGCAGGAAGGCAGTGAACTGCAAATGCCCTCGCACTTTGCTGTTTCCACAATGCAACAGCCTGCCTTGAGGACAAGGTCACTCCAGCTGGTGTGGCCTGAACAGGACACCGAAACTCCCTCTAAGCTCTGCGGAGATGTTACACTGTCACGTATTAATATCCGTACATTCCAGAAAAAAGGCAGACACTAAGACTCCACTGGCTGATAGGTAATCCGCTTGGAACATTGTCCTGCACACAGCACACAACCATCAGTCCAAAATGTGATCTGAATTGTTGTTTCAGTATTAGAGATGGAGCTTCTCCAACCCACCTCCATTCTCTGTCCACTGAGGAAAAACGAGCTAATGTTACCCCTTTATTTAAGAAGGGAACAATCTGCCACTGTTAGATGCTTTCCTCTCTGTTCTCAATAAACTGTGAAACCACTCCTTACATGGATTGAGAGTAGATTTATTGAGTAAGAGATCAGTGATTTAGCTACTTCTCAAACCAGGCATCTGTCAGTTCTCGCTCATCCTAGCTCCCACTCTACCAAGAAGCAAAATGCCTCCAAAATCATCCATGAGTAAATTATGCCAATCCCAAATGTCTTTTGTTGTGATGTTTGTTTTTAATGTCCCAAGAGGCATGAAGAACAAGCATCTGGTTTTCAGTACGTCTTTTCATCCCATTTTCCGGCATTTAATTGAAGCATACAAAGTTCAAATAACTCATGCACTCTTTCAAAATGAAATTACTCAATTCACAGCAGAACACATGTCTCTGCAAGCCAATCCTGCCCACATTTTCTCCTTTGAAAATTAACGTAGTAACAACAGCATCAGACAGTCTTCCCTCAAGATTCCTATCCACACATCCCAGAATTGTTGTTCAATACGGAGACTAAGTACCGACAAAATATTTTTCCTGTCAAGAAGACCTGGTAATAATAGTCCAATATCCAGGCAGCATATCAATTCGGCATTTGTTTTGAGGGTAGTATTGTTTAGTCGAAGTCTGAAACATGAGAGAAAAGACTGGAATGTATCAGAAGCAGTTTCTACAATATTGTCTGCACTACTGAAAATCCAGGGGACCTTACAAAGTTATCACCCGGTACTAACCATATCTTCATATCTGCAAATAAGGGATAAAAAATAAATGCCTTGCTCCAACCACAAATATTCCAACGATAAAATGAAATTGGCCAAGCAAAAGTAAGAAAAATATGATCATAACAATGCTTCTTTCAACTTCAGAAAGTTATAAGAGTCTCTATCTCTCTTGAACACACAGCATGGAATTTGCTCAATTCAGTCTCCCTGGAGGAAAGTTACAATCTTTGTTCAAATGAGGAGATGTCTTCAAAGGCAACAGGAGAACCTTTTAAGGTAAACCCCATTTTCTTCAGAGACAGGTGGGAGGGTCACATTCCTGTGACAGTTACTGAAGATGATCTTGGAAAGAAACAGCAGGCAACTCCCCACCTAGACAAAGTAGATAAATAAGACCCTATGTCCTTTTCTGAGATGACTTTGCCCCCAATCTCAAATATGTCAATGTTATCATTTTACAGCAGACACAAATCTTGAAGCAATAAAAGATTCCTTTTAAGACAGATACAATAACAGAACTCTTTCTTCATATATTGGAGAGTCTTAAAGGTCCTTTTCTTCAGTATGTTTTTTGGGAAACAATGGAGACTACAGGGGGGAAAAAAGAAGGGTTGGGTTCTCCATCCCCCAGGAAATTAAATATTTAACATTTACTCATTAAAATGTTTTGAATTTCACATCCTGATTATAAGTCGCCTCGTTTCTAAGGAAGCTGTAGCATAATCCAGAGGAGGCTCACAGATTTCCAGAGGAAGCTAAACCTATTTTTCATGTAGCACTAAGGAAGCTGTTGAATTTGTGCACATCAGAGACCTAATTGACTCACTGATCCAGTAATGATGGAAATGTTGTGACTTTTAAAAATTGAAACAGATTGGCAGAGTAGAGAACTGAAACACTGACTTTCTACAGCTGAAAACAATCAGGGAATGCATACAAGACAAAATGGATTTTATGCTCTACAACAATTCATTTCAGGCATTTCAATGCAAAGTAAAACATAAACAGATGTTGAAAACAGTTAACCTACTGAACCTACCTGCTGAAAGGAATCCTGCAGTAAAAAAAAAAAAAAAAGTACAAGTAAGGATTTTATGTGTTAGATGGAGCAGCAATTTCTTTCCGAATACCTGGAGCAAAAGGATAGATTCCAAACTTAACATTCATCACACGTTTTGCTGTATTTAACGAATATTCTAGTTGGAAGACACAGGGACAGTCTGTGTTGAGGTTTCCATTACAAAACATGTCTATGTTTCATGTTAGGAATCTCAGTAGTTTGGTTTATTCCACTCATGCTTACTGAGCACCTATTCTGTGCACAGCTGGGCTATAGGGATAGAAAGATGGGAAAGACAGTCCTTGCCCACTGGGAGTTAACAGCTTACTTCCACCATATACGACCTCATGGGTAACTTCAACACCCTGTGACAGGACAGTAACAGAGGTATGCAGAAAGGACTACAAGTCAACCACGGGGCAGAGGGAAGCAGGGCATGCTCAGTCCACATTGTTACATCCCAAAAGAAACATAAATTTTGACTTCTGCACCAAGATAAAACAATAGTATTTCTTGTGCATTCATTCCCATGGGTCTCAAAGCATGTGTATGTTGGTTGAAGGAGGAGGGAGGCTAAAGGGAAGCAACGTCACTGACATTTGGAGCAGGACAGTTTTTCACTGATAGGACCCTCTCCCATACTGCAGGACCTTTGCTACACCTAAGGCCAGCAGTAACTGTCCCCATGCCCAGGCACTCTGACCAACAATAGGTCCTCTGTTATTTCCACATGTCCCTGAGGGTAGGACCTTTCTTGCTGAGAAGCACCCGGGCCATTCAGCAAGCACCTATTGAACACAGACTGCACCGTCATCTCTAAGCTCCGGATGCAAGACACAGTCCTAAGTCAGCAAACTGTTCCTATGTTCTATAGGTATGAACTTACATTAGGTCTTTAAGTGAAGACTGAGAGTGTATGCCTTGTCTTCACAAAAAAGATGGTACATTTTTTGAGATCAAACATTATGTCTTTTAAAAACTATAATTCAAAAAGATACATGCACCCCTATGTTCATAGCTGCACTATTCACAATAGCCAAGACATGGAAACAACCTAAATGTCAGATGAATGGATAAAGAAGATGTGGTACATATATATAATGGAAAACTACTCAGCCATAAAAAAGAATGAAATAATGCCATTTGTAGCAACATGGATGGACCTAGATATTATCATACTAAGTGAAGTGAGTCAAAAAGAGAAAGACAAATACGATATGATATCACTTATATGTGGAACCTAAAATATGGCACAAACGAACTTATCAATGAAACAGAAACAGACCCACTCACATAGAGAACAGACTTGTGGTTGCCAAGGGGGAGGGGGAGGGGGTGGGGGATGGAGTGGGAGTTTGGCAAACTATTACATATAGAATGGATAAACAACAAGGTCTTACCGTGTAGCACAGGGAACTATATTCAATATCCTGGGGTAAACCGTAATGGAAAAGAAAGAATGTATACATGTGTATAACTGAATCACTTTGCTGAACAGCAGAAATTAACACAACATTGTAAATCAACTATACTTCAATAAAATAAATTTTTTAAAAAACTGTGCCTTTTAATTGTGACTATCACCCTACCTGGCACGTAAAAGAACACAGAGTTTTAACATCAATATCAATCAATCAACATCAAAGAGGCATAAGTTCATTAGGTCTTTCAAAACCTAACACCTACTACATTGAACCAGGAATCTTGAGGAAGAATAAGGAGTGGTATTTGGGGAGAAAAATATATACATGGAGTGATTATTTCCTGGGCAGGCAGGACATGGGGCTTTAAGCTTTTGTGGACCTGTACCAAGCGTGGCCCATGTAGATTTTTGACTTTGGGCAATCTCTGTGGCCTCTGCCCCAAACTACAGATGTGTTGCTTGGCCCAGTGATTCAGGTAAGGCTGAGGTACCAAACTTTTGTAGTTCCTGGAGGTGAGCAGAACAAAATGTGCTGCCTGGAAACTACAAAACAGCTGAGATCCATGAGCTCTCCAGGAGTAGATGTGAACTAGTTTTGATTATTTGTGCCATCTTAGAAAAGGTATTGAAGAAAGGCTGCCCCAAATTCCATGCCCCATTATGTTGTTATAAATTGTACTCAGGCCGACGGAAAGAAATCAGCAAGTGGAGGTGTCAACACCTCAGATGCATGGGGCTTGTTCACAGGTGTTGGTGGTCCTCCACCACATGGTCCCAATTAGCTCTAAATTTGTTAATTAAATAACCTCTGAGGCTGGTTCTAGATTTTAGAGACCTAATTCATGGATTCGGTCAGAGAAACGTGGTTGGTTTTGCTACAAAACAAACAAAAAAGAATGCAAGCCTTTATCTTTGTGTACTCCATCTTCTTGGAGTGAAGTAAGAACACAACTCAACAAAACTTCTGCAAATGCAAAGCTAAAAAAGCAATTCAAAAGGCCTGTGCAATTGAATGTTCTGTCTTTACAGAAGTGGTTTAACTCAGGAAGTCAAAGGCGATGTGGAATGGTTTGAAAAACACAACAGTCTTATCTTCAGACCAACAAATTGATGAATCTGAAGAAAGAGACAGAGTTCCTTAAGAGAAAGGCTGAGCTTTGAGCTGATAGGCTGAGCAGATAGTAAGGAGAAAATGTGACTCTGAAGGTCTAGACAGGTATAGAAAGGCAAAGAGTCATACCCAGGTCTAATACTTTTAGACTATTAGAAAGGGGAGATGTTCTTGGCAGTTACTAGATGATAATGTATGGGGGGAACCCAAAGAAACCAAACAGAGGAGGAAGGGCAAGCTCTCAAAGAATACATGAACTGACTGCCCCCAAGGGGGCAAGGACCAGAGAAATTACTGAAAGCTTCTTAAAGCTTCAGATAGATAGACGGTTCATTACAAAAATAATTAGGGAACCATGCCTTCAAGACTGGACAGCTATATTAAGCAGCTATTGAAAATCTAGATATATTGGACAGGGTAAGATCTGGAAAAGATGAACTGTGTTAAAAGGGAGCTGGGCAGTCCGTAACAGATTGAATCCAAGCCTAGGTTAGATGAAGACCTGATAGAAGAACACCTTTTAGATAGAAATTAACCAACTCAGGAAGATAATGGCAGACAGGTTATTTGAACATAGAAGGTTTTGGTAGACCCAGGATCCACTGATTTCATATTTCTGGCTATGGGAGCCCTTGCAGAGGAAGATTAGATGAGTCAGTTAGAAAAAAAAGTGATGGCCAGAATGCAAAGAGGAACTAAAAGCAAGCTCAGCAAGAAGTACTGGACCTACATGAAATCCAAATGGAAAATAACCAAACTCAGAAACGGGTTGAAGCCTTTCAAACTCAGCGAGGTGTCCCTAGAGGAGGAGGGAACAAACAGAGACAAAAACAGCCTAGAAAAGAAAATACCTTTATAATTAGTAATATAGACTCTAGTATGAGGAAACAACCATTCCTAGCAAGGGAGGGACGAGGAGGGAATCAGAGTCCTCAAAAAATGTGAAAGATGATAGGAGAGGAGAAATGATTCCATCAGCCTTCCCCAGTGAAGAGTTTCACAAGGTCCTGATCCAGAAGCACATTGTATGTTATCTGTGGACACTGAATACCCACAGTTGAGCATGTTCTCTTTCATCAGATCCCACCAGCCTCTAATTCATCATTCTGGCCTGCTTTCCTGCCCTTAGCATCTGTGAGACACGAAGGAAAACTAAGATAACCCCGCCCCCTTTGGTTTAGCCAGTTCTAAGTTTTCTATAACTTATAACCAATAGAGTCCTATTAAATATAGAATACCTCCCAATAATTTTATACACAGTCCAGGAGATTCCAACTGCCAATACCACCCCAAGGCCAGGAAGGTAGTCTCTCTCGCTTAGGATGCTTTCTGGGTATCTACAAAGTACAAAAGTGGAGCCAAGAGTGTGGGCTCCTAGCAAGTGTCACTTCCCTCCCCTCCTGACATGTTCTCTTTTCCAAATCTAACCACCTGTGGTTTCTTCAACTATTGTTTAGGCCAATTTAACTATATAGCTGCATTCACAAGAGAGAGAGAAATCTTTAGGGGCAAGAAAAGGCAGGGAAACTGAAATCCAGAGCAGGAAGTGTGAAAATTGACACTGAGAGTCCTGGCAATTAGGGGTGAGGGGAGGAACAGGTTACTGGACCCCAAAATAGGCCCAATTAGCGTGGGTCTTGGGTTTCGATGCCAAGGAAGGAACCTGAGAAAAAGTCTAGGCTGAGAGTTGGAGCTGAGATCCTTGAATCAAGCCAGGGTGCTCAGAGGACCACATTCTCAGTGACAGGGGGATTAGAAAAAGTTCCTCTTAAATAGCCCAAGGAAAGGACTAAGAAATGTATCTGTAAAAGTGAAAAAAATTAAAAGCTCTTATGAAAAATAAAAAATTCCAAGCCTGCCTCATGAGCAGGCCTGGGCACCAAATTTATACTATAGTCAAGGTGTAGAATTCTCCAGCTGTGAAACTAATATAAAACTAAATCCCAGACTGGTGATTCCACTAGGTGCCTCTCAGAAGCAAACCAAACCACTCTGCATATCTGTATAGCCCTTCCCCACCCCCCAAATGAGCTCACAATTAAAAAAATTAACAACACATGAGAAGATGATCTGCCAAGTTGTGCTAAGGGGTGAAGGTAGAGAAATGGGCGAGCAAATAGTTCCCGTCCTCATGGAACACACAATTTACCAGAGAAGAAACCGAGTAAATAGCTATACAAATGTTCACTTAGTTCCAACTGCGGTAAGTGCTATATAGAGTAAGCACCAGGTGAAGAATTGGGGGTAATGCAAAAAATGAACATCCAAAACCCACTTCTGCCTTTTTTTGTTAAAACTTAACATGTTCTTTGCAAATGACATGACTGATAAGGGGTTACTATCCAAAATATATAAACAGCTCATATAGCTCAACATCAAAAAAACAAACAACCCGATTAAAAAATGAGCAGAAGACCTGAATAGACAAATTTCTAAAGAGGACATGCAGATAGCCAAGAGGCACATGAAAAGATGCTCCACATCGTTGATCATCAGGGAAATGCAAATCAAAACCACAATGAGATATCATCTCACACCTGTCAGAATGGCTATCATCAAAAGTAACAAATGTTGGCAAGGATGTGAAGAAAAGAGGACCCTCCTACACTCTTGATGGGAATGTAAACTGGTGCAGCCACTGTGGAGAACAGTATGAAGGTTTCTCCAAAAACTAAAACTGGAAGTACCGTATGACCCAGCAATTCCACTCCTGGGTATACATCTGAAAGAAACGAAAACACTAATTTGAAAAGATACATGCACCCCAATGTTCACAGCAGCAGTATTTACAAATGCCAAGATATGGAAGCAACCTGAGTGTCCATCAATAGATGAATAGATAAAGATGATGTGGTACATATATACAATGGAATACTACTCAGCCATAAAACAGAATGAAATAATGCCATTTGCAACAACATGGATGGAACTGGAGGGTATTATGCTAAGTGAAATGAGTCAGAGAGAAAGACAAACGCTGTATGTTATCACTTATACGTGGAATCTAAAAAGTACAACAAACTTGGGCTTCCCTGGTGGCACAGTGGTTGAGAATCTGCCTGCCAATGCAGGGGACACGGGTTCGAGCCCTGGTCTGGGAAGATCCCACATGCCACGGAGCAACTAGGCCCATGAGCCACAACTACTGAGCCTGTGCATCCGGAGCCTGTGCTCCGCAACAAGAGAGGCCGCGATAGTGAGAGGCCCGCGCACCGCGATGAAGAGTGGCCCCCGCTTGCCGCAACTAGAGAAAGCCCTCGCACAGAAACGAAGACCCAACGCAGCCAAAAATAAATAAATAAAGCCAGAAAACATCTTTAGAAAAAAAAAAAAAAGTACAACAAACTAGTGAATATAACAAAAAAGAAGCAAACCTACAGATATGGAGCACAAATTAGTGGTTACCAGTGGGGAGAGGGAAGGGAGAAGGGGCAATGTAGGGGTAGGGAATTAAGAGGTACAAACTATTATGTATAAAACAAGCTACAAGGATATATTGTACAACACAGGGAACATAGCAAATATTGTAATAACTATAAGTGGAGTATAAACTTTAAAATCGTGAATCACTATATGGTACGCTTGTAACCTATATAATATTGTACATCAATTATACCTCAGAAAAAAACAAAAAAACCCCAAAAAACTCAACATGCTCAACTTAACTACAAGAGGGAGCAGTCTAATATTGAAAATATTTCAATGACAAGAGATATTAATGAATGTTTACATATAGGCACTCAAAACTGAATTACTAGAATTATGATTTCAGCCATAATAATTTACCTTCCCAGCTTCTTTCCACTGATGGTTCCCAATGTTTTTAATATGTTAATACATACATTATAAACTGTGCTAGAAGTTTCATATTCATGATGAGAGTCCCAAAGATTAAGAATTACTTAACATTTCCTAAAATTGCAAGAAGATGATGAAAAAAACAAGGCTTTTGAGAGTACAGATCTCATCGGTCCATCCATCATATTTTTTAATTTTGTTTTAACATCTTTCCACAGTTAGTATTCCCAACTAATAAAGCATTTTAAAAATCAGAATGTAGTATTTCACAAAGAATAACATCTGTCAATTCTCTTGACTTTCTTTCCAGTGCTAAAGTTGTCTGCACTTTGAAACAAAAGCAAACATATAAATGATAAATGTTTTAAAATATGTACAATATTATGGATATATCTAATTTGCCTATGAAAAGGCAAACCTCTGGGTTGAAATTTAAAAAGGCTAAACTAATGAAAAGATGTCGTTAAATGTTTAATAAATTGCCTGATCTTGATGTATTGCCTTTTATCCTTTCCAAAGAAAATGCAATGAAGAATCACAACTGTGAATTACATGATTATAAATAATCCTGTTTTCAATTATAGAAGTTAGAGAATTCTCCTTTTGGAAGTATAAGAATAAATTGTGTATTAACAGTATACTAATTGTTTACTGCTTTCAAAAAAGAAAAGGTTGCCAAAAGATCGGCGATTGCAAATAAACTTTGTTAGTGTAGATACAAACATAAAAAAAAAAAACTCCTGAAATTATCAACATTTACTTTTTTTCCCTTTTCTAAAAATTTGAAGCAACCACATATTTATAGAAAAGTTGGAAGCACAGTAAATACAAAGAGCTTTTTTTCTGAACCATTTGACACTAAGTTGCTAACTGGTTGCCCTAACGCTGTAGGATATGTTACTCCTACAAGCAAGGACATTCTCCTACATAACCAGAGGAAATTCCATTGATACATTGCTACCATCTGATTCTCAGAACCCATTCCAGTCTTGCCAAGTCCCAATAATACCCCTTAAACCAAAAAGGTCTAACTTAGAATCACATATTACACCTAATTTTCATGTCTCTTTAGTCTCCTTCAGTCTTCTTCCACTTCCATGACTTTGACACTTTTGTAAATTACAGGCCAGTTATTGTGTAGAATGTTCCTTAGTAGTAGTTTAGGATTAAATTACATCTTTAGCAGAAATATCACAAAAGTGATACTACACTCTTCTCATTGCATCCTATCAATTTGTCCCTTTACTGATGATAATCCCATCAATCACATGATAAACATGGTGTCTGCCACGACTCCCACGTAATCAATAAGTATTTTGTAGTGGAATATTGAAATAATATAAATATCCCAGCCCTTCAAACTTTCAGTTTATCCTTTATTGACATATGCCTGGGCTCTTGGTTTCCTATTTTATTCAATATTTTATTATGTGTACTATCATTATTTATTTTTGATGCTCAAATTGCCCTCCATTTGGCCAGTGGGAGCCAATCCAAGCTGGCTTCTGTGTCCTTTGAACTTGCCCACATCATTCTTTGAGCACTTTCTTGCTTTCTGGAACAAGATGTTTTGGACTCATCTTGTACTTTCCTTGTCTCGCCCTTGGAATTAGCCATTTCTCCAAGGAGCCTGGTTTCTTTTTGCAGAAAATGGTATCTGAAACCAAGATCTGGAGGTCCCTTGAAACTCACAGGGCGTGCTCATGGCTCTTAGCTTGCGGCTGTTCCTAGCCTCTCTCAGCAGACAGAGCTGGAGGGGAAAATGTATTTATACAGTGTGTGACCTCACGTGTGCACACACATACATATAGACGCTCACATCTATATTTATTTCTACATCTACCTTTATATGTTGAAACATATGCATTTATACCCGTATCTCCAATTCCAATCCCATCAGGGTTATAAATCTAGTTTTCTGCCTTTCTATATTTTTAACTCCTTTTTCCAACGACAGAAAACCTGGCTTGTTCTCAGCTTATCTGATCAGTCTCCCAGTCTGTAAGGACTCTCCCACTATCCTGACCACATCACCTGCGGAGGTGCCATGCTCACCCTGCCCAGAGCTCCAACATCCCACGCTGGCTGCCCCGTGTCCACGCCTCCCTCATCCTGCTCAGCTCTGACCCTCCACCTTAAGCCGAACTCCCTCCCACCCTCCTCATCCGACCTGGGCTCCTATACGTCCCACAGGCCACCCCTCCACGGCGATGCTGTCCTCAACATCTGGGTTGTGAGCCACTGCACTACCCCTCAGGGCACCTCGGACGCACCTTGCTCTGCTCCCCGACCAGATTCCGGGCTCAGTTGCTCAGCAAAGGGGGAGGAAAAGGAGAATCCACACAAAGGTTTGAGGTCTATAGAAAGCAATCAATGTTATTCTTTTTTAACTCTTTTCTCACTTTTAACACATATAAAAGAGGAATAAAATGACAAGATCTCGCTCTTGCAGCCTTCTCAGCTACTTTTCAGTCAGTAGCTTGTGAGGATGTGTGTTGTGTGTGTTTCATGTTTTATGCTAAGGCAGCCAGACCATCGCAGAAGCTCTGGGCTCATTACTTCCCATCAGAGTTGACCTATTTCCCCGCCTCACAGCAGAGCATCCAGAGAAGGCCTAGTTGGATAATTTGTTGCATTTTCCCTTTGTCTTGGGGAAACAAGGCCTATTAAGGGGAAAAGGCCAAGATAATTTGTTATGTTTTCCCTGGGTCTTGGAGAAATGTAAGTGGAGAAACAACAAACATTTTAAAAGAAAAAAAAAATGTTACAAATTAAAAAAATAATAAATTAAAAGTTTGTTTTAATTTTAATTTTAAAAAATTAAAATAGTTATCCTATGGGTTTTGTTTACTTCCCGTAGGGAGAATAAATAATTTTTCTGGAAAGAAGATATGTCTCACCTGTTGGGAAAGCTTTCTTTAAGGAAGCAGGGGAGAGAGCCGTCAGCTTTTAGGAATTCCTGACACAAAATGATTGGAGAATACTGCTTGTTAGGAGTATATATTTCTTATCCAGAGAGCATTTTTGTTCCTCTCAATGACATTCAGCTGACAGAGGTAAAGTTAAAACAATACAAACAAAACTGTTGGTGTTCAATGTCATTGCAGCACTATTCACGATAGCCAAGACACGGAAGCAGCCTAAATGTCCACTGAAAGATGAATGGATAAAGAATATATGGTACATATATACAATAGAATATTACTCAGCCATAAAAAGAATGAAATAATGCCATTTGCAGCCACACGGATGGACCTAGAGATTATCATACTAAGCGAAGTAAGTCAGAAAGAGAAAGACAGATACCATATCATATCACTCATGTGAAATCTAAAATATGATACAAGTGAACTATTTACAAAACAGAAATAGACCCACAGACACAGAAAACAAACTTATGGTTACCCAAGAGGAAAGCAGGGGGAGGGATAAACTCGGAGTTTGGGATTAACGTATACACACTACTATATATAAAACAGATAACCAACAAGGAACTATACTCAATATTTTGTAATAACCTATAAGGGAAAAGAATCTGAAAAAAATATATATGTATGTATTTATAACTGAATCACTTTGCTGCACACCTGAAACTAACACAACATTGTAAATCAACTATACTTCAATTTAAAAAGAAAAAGGAAACAAATCAAACAAAAAAAAAAACTGTTTGTGCCATGGGCAGGGAGTTAACAGGCAAGCTGGAGCTGTCCCCAGGAACCCAGACCTCGGATCTGGGTGCACATACAAGTCCGCTCCTTCCAAGATACCACCAAGGACACCTTCAGAAAGGCTCATCTCTGCTTTAATTTTGGGAAGGTTGGGGAGCTCAGCTGTAATGTTATTCAGAAAAAGGCAGAATAAAAATTAGGATAGGCCAGGTTTAGGACTATAGTTACCAAGTCTAGAATTTACACTAAAAAACCATAGGGTCTTCCCTAGTGGCACAGTGGTTGAGAGTCTGCCTGCCAATGCAGGGGACACGGGTTCGAGCTCCGGTCTGGGAAGATCCCACATGCCGCGGAGCAACTAGGCCCGTGAGCCACAACTACTGAGCCTGCGTGTCTGGAGCCTGTGCTCCGCAACAAGAGAGGCCGCGATGGTGAGAGGCCCGCGCACCGCGATGAAGAGTGGCCCCCGCTCGCCGCAACTGGAGAAAGCCCTCGCACAGAAACGAAGACCCAACACAGCAAAAAATAAAAAAAAAAAAAATAATAAAAAAAAAAAAAAAAAACCCATAAAGACCAGGGGGAGTGAGGGAGCTGGTCTCTAAAGTCTGGCAGAACTCTTCTACAGAACGAAACCGGACAAACACCGCCGCTCCCGGCGTGATCCTGCCACCTGTGTCCCCGTGGCCAGAACTGGCCACCCCAAGTAGGCAGCTGGGTGTGAGAGCTTTCAGGGGCCTCCCCAGAGCTTTTTTTAACCTGGTATTTTCTGCTTATAGACTTTCCACAGGGGCAACCCCAGGTCCGGGGGGGGGGGGGCGGGATTCTCTTCAGCTGGGAAATCTGAGAAGTCAGCTGGCCTGTGGCAAAGGAGGTATTTTTAGCCGAGACTTGGGGATCTCGGGAGTGCCATCTACTTTAGACCGCAGGGTGGGAGACACAAAACAGAGCTAAGCAAGGGGACTGGGGCGACTCTGCATTTTCTTAGCAACGACTGCTGAGCTTACCTTGGAAGAAGATTCTGTGTGTGCTCTGGTGCGGTGAGGAAAGCCAGCCCGGGGGTCTTCTCAGCAATGGGGCTCCACCCTCCCCGTGGAGGCGAGGCCCGGAAGTCCCGCCTTCACGCCACGAACTCGCGGGGGCTCTGCCAATACCTACCTGCTCACCGGCCCACCTGCCTGCCTGCTGCATTGGCATCACCTGAAACTTCTTAGAAATGCAAATATGGGGCCCCATCTACTAAGTTAGAAACTCTGGCAGTGGGACCCAGCCATCTGTGTTGCATCAGGCCCTGCAGGTGATTCTCAGGCATGCTAAACCTGGAGGATTACTGGCCTAATCACACGGTCACAAACATCCCTAGATAAAGGTACAAGAACAAAACTTTATCCCTATCAAACCCACACGGCAGTACATCGTTTTAAATTAATAGACATTATTTTTAGCACATTTTTAGATTTACAACATTGAGCAGATAGTAAAGAGAGCCAATAATTCTTGGTAAACCTTTTTTTTTTCTCCTGTGTACCTTACCCTTTCTCTCCCAGCTGAGTTTTGCTATCAAAGGTTGCAGCTGAGTCAGAGTAAGAAACAGCCCCATCGGGGAGGATGGCAGTCCCACACAGCAACCCTAGAAATGGGTGCACTGGGCAAGCTGCAGGGAAGCCAACTGAAATTGTCTAAGATGATGTAGCCACGGGAATGCCTCCTCAGAAGAGTCTGGGAAATAACATTAGAGTATTCCTAATGAATTAGCTTCCTATGGCTGCTGTAACAAATGCGACCCGTGGCTTACAACAACACAGATTTATTTCTCTTACGTTTCTGGAGGTCAGAAGTCTGAAATCAGTTCCACCGGGCTAAAGTCAAGGTGTCGTCGGGGTTGCTTCCTTCTGATTGCTTTGAGGAGAGGATCTGTTTCCTTGCCTTTTTCACCTGTTAGTGGCTCCCTGTATTCCTTGGCTGCTGGCCCTCCTGTATCTTCAAAGCACATCTCTCTAGTCTCTACATCCATCCTCTCATTGCCTTCTCCTCTGACTGACCCTCCTGCCTCCCTCTAATAAGGACACTGTGGTCTCATCAGTTCCTCCCAGATAATCCAAGACAATCTCCCCATCTCGAAATCTTAACACACAATCTAATCACAGCTGCAAAACCCCTTTTGCCTTAGAAGGTGGCGTTCACAGGTCCTGAGGATTAGGATATGGATATATTTGCGGGTCCATTATCCAACCTACCACACTCCCTATGGCCCTGTACTGTCTAATACGGTAGAGACACTGGCCACAGGTGATTATGGAGCACCTGAAATGTGACTCATCTGAATTGAGATGTGCTGTAAGAGTATTGAAATTTGAAGACTTAGTATGAAAAAAATAAGGTAATGTATTTCATTCATAATTTTTATATTGATTCCATGTTAGAATTGCAAAATCTTGGATATAGTGAGTTAAATAAGACATATTATTAAAATTAAATTAATCTGTTCTTTTTGCTTTTTCAAACATAGACAATTTTAAATTACCCACGTGGCCAACATTATATTTCTACTGGACAGCCCTGCTATAGACCACAAAGGAAGCAGGGTGATGTTAAATTTCAATAGTTTTATTTGTGTCTTACTAATAGTTATAAGGGAGCCTAGACATTGAAAGCAATATGTCTTCTTTCAACCTTCTCTAGGGAGAGCAACTGACTGCACAGAATTGAGATTTCAAATCAAGAGGGATGTTATATAGGGACATACACAACTAAATTCTCCACTAGATAACAGTAACCAAAAAAATAATAATAATCTAGCAGCTCGTGTTCTTACAAAGCACTTTCTTAAAGCATAATTTTGCTGAATCCTCAATCACAATCCTATGAGAAGAATATTGTTCCCATTCTTCAGAGAAAGAAACTGAGCCTAAGGGAAATTTACCTGCTGGAGTGGCACCCATCTAATAAGTGATGGATAAGAACCCGAGCTACGTTTGTGTGCCACAGTGCCCAGGGCTGCCTTGAGCTTATCTTGGCTTGGGTTTAATGATTTAATCAAGCTCACTCTACTTCCTGAGTTATTTTATATCTAATCTTCCTAAATTTCAGAGATCCCAGAATTCTCCCTCTTTACCTGATAATTTTGTTCCTTTGCCAATCTGAACACATTTTTGTGATTGTTTATTTATTAACTGTGAACGCAGAGGGGTGGGGGTGTGTGTCCTACCTAGCTATTTAAGGAAGAGGACTTTATCCTGTGTCGAACTCCTCAGCTAGAGGCATACCTGATACTAAAACCAGACAAAGACACCACCAAAAGAGAAAATTACAGGCCAATATCTTTGATGAATATAGATGCAAAAATTCTCAACAAAATATTAGCAACGTGAATCCAACAACACATAAAAAAGATCATACACCGCAATCAAGTTGGATTCATCGCAGGGTCACAAGGATGGTTCAACATACACGAATCAATGTGATACACCACATCAACAAAAGAAAAGACAAAAACCACAGGAGATCATCTCAATAGACACAGAAAAAGCATGTGATAAAATTCAGCAGCCGTTCATGATAAAAACTCTTACCAAAGTGGGCATAAACGGAACATACCTCAAGATAGCAAAAGCTATTTATGACAAACCCACAGCCAACATAGAGGCGTGCCTGGCCCCCAGCTTGATGTGGACCATCTGTTGGATGGCCCCCAACACGAATGACTGTCTCTCCCCACCCTTTCCACCACCCACAAGCTGCATGCCTAGGTGAAACGCTCAGATCTGACTTAGAGCCAGAGAAGATATCCCCAGACAAACCTGGCCTCTGGTGAGCAGATTTCCTCTGCTCAGTCTTCCTTGGAGTGGAACAGGCCATGTCGCACTTCGGCAGAGGTTGCTGTGAGAAGAACTGGCAAAGACCCACAAAGAGGGAAGCAGATGTCAAGGTCAGCTAGGATGCCCGTTACCCAGCAGCACTTCTTGGCTGTCGGAAAGGGAGGAGGGAAGTAAAAAGGAAAAGGGTACAATGTGCTGCTCATTTTCTCTGCAACATGAAAACCTCAGCCTTTAGATCTAGAAAGGCCCTTGGAGAGTGTCTAGTCTAACAACCTCATTTTATGCATGAGGAAACCAGGATCAAACAGGTTAACTGACGTCTTTCTGTAAAGTCTCCCAGCAACTTAGTATCAGATAAAGACTAGAGCTCCCTTTTCTGATTGTGCTCAACTCGGACAAAATTGCTTTAAAGGATCACAGACAAGTATTAAGTAAAATCACACAGCTTCGATTTCCAAACCACGCTGCAGAGAAGAGGCACCTTGCTTGCAGGCTGAGACTCTGAAATAGGCACTCAAAGCTGAAAGTCATGTACAGTCAAAATAATCCTTGAAAATCCTTAGGAAAATGCCACACTGGAGACCAATATAACTTCTGTCAATCAATCCCACACAGTCAGTTTTTCCAGAGATGGAACAGGTTCCACAGTTGAGTACCAGATTAATTAATTGGCTTGAGCTTAGAGGACAAAAAGGCACAGATCTTTAAACACAGGACCACACGTAAGACTGCAAGCTGGATACATATAAAAGGCACCAGAGTTCTGAAATGAACAGCAGATTCCCTTCTCTTATCCCCTGCTCTCACTCCCGGGCACTGATCAGAACGACAGGCAAAGTGACTCATGCTACTTAAACAGTTCTCTCTTCCCCACACTCCTGATTTAGTGCTTACTGCTTAATTAGAAGCTAAGCTTCACATGCACATGAATCTCTATTTTGTTCATTTGTGAATCCCAAGTGCCCGGTACTGTGCCTGGCACATAAATGTGTGTTGAATAAATGGATAAATCTACTCCTCTTTTTGTCCAGGCTACGTAGTTGAATTCTTGTAAGTTGATGTTATTCTGTTCTAGCACGTAGCTCTTTACCTCTCGGGGTGTTACGTTGCCCTAGCCAGAAAAATTCACATTGAACTGTTCATAGAGATTGTTCAGTACTCATGGGGTTCATGGAGCCCAAGATTAAAATTTCCTGGTGCTATCAACCTTTAAGATGCTGCTGTGACACTTTAGCAGAATGACCTTCTTGGCTTTGGAGAGACTGACATCGTTTACTTTCATAACTGCACAAGGACTTTTCTTTACAACTCTCCCAAATACTGGAAACAAAAGGTACTCTTTAAATGTTCAGCCCAAAAGCTCAAAGGGGACCTGGGCTAAGCTCAAACTAGTGGCACCAAAATGATCTTCACAACCCTCCGCTGTATTTTCTGACCTACACCTAAGCCAGCCTGTTGGCTGACTGGCCCTTCTCCACAGATGTCCTCTTGAGCTGCTTGCAGGTTTCAGCACTGATACTGCATGGCCAGATGGATCACCTACAGGACCACCCTGGATCCCCAGCTAGCCCTGTCAAGCATTGACACTACACTTGTCACCACCAGCTCTGATGGTTTGGACACAGAGAAATGTACGGCAGGAGAATATTCAAACAGCTGTTGTAAGGTGAGCTGATGGGGGAAACTGCCAGCAGGCTGAGAGGAAAACATAATTTACGGGCATCCTTCAGCAGAGCTCAGAGCCAAGCAAACACCGCTGCAGAACCATCACAGGATGTGGCAGACAGACACACTGGTGCTCCAAGACAACAGCGGCTCTTTCTGAGCAAAGAGAAAGAAGGAGAGACCGGAGACAGGGCTGGGGACAGTGACAGGCTCAGGAAAGGGCAGCTGACTCAGTAATCCAAAAGTGAGCCAACCCATGTACTACACACCCACGTGGAAAGCACATATAATCTCCCAGCCTGCATGGTGATTGTCTGCCTATAAGAATAATAAATATTATAGACTATGCTCTAAAGCAGATTTAGCAAAGTCCCAGAAACAGAATAAACTCAAGGCAGGGAAAGGATTACCTATGTATGCATCTGTACTGGCTTGAATAGTGTCCCTCAAAAATTCATGTCCACCAGAACCACAGAATGGGACCTTACTTGGAAATAGGGTCTTTGCCTTTGGAATTAGTTATGGTGACATCATACTGGATTAGGGTGAGCCTTAATCCAATAAGACTGGTGCCCTTGTAATAAAAGGGGAGAACACAGAGACACAGGGAAGAAGGCCATGTGACTATAGAGGCAGAGATTAGAGGGATGCAGCTACAAGCCAAATGCCAAAGAGTGCCAGCAATCACCAGAAGCTAGGAAGAGGGGAGGAAGGATCCTTTCCTAGAGCCTTCAAGGGACATAGCCCTGCAGACATCTTGATTTTGGACTTGGAGCCTCCAGAACTGTTAGCAAATAAATTTTCAGTGTTTTTAAGTCACCAGGTTTGTGGTAACTTGTTACAGCAGCCCTAGGAAACGAATACAGCATCTCTCTATTTTAGCTACTTTCAAATACATTGCTGTATAGTCATTCATTCACAAATAGTTAATTTGTACGAATTCTGTCCCAGGCACTCTTCTAGCAATGAACAAAAGCAAAGAAAAATCTCTGCCCCCATGAAGCTTATATCTCAGGGTAGGAGGAGACAGAAAATAATCAAAATAAAGAAGTAAAATACATAGTCTGTCAAATGGTGATAAGTTCAGTAAGGGGTCCTATGGCATGAGGTGGAGTATTAGTTTTAAATTTGAATAAATTAACCATTCTCAGAGGATTCTGATCCAAACATTGAACCTAAGATTCTAGTACAGACAGTCCTCGACTTAACGGTTTTTCTGCTTTATGATGGTGTGAAAGCGATACGCATTCAGTAGAAACCACGCTTTAAATTTTGGATTTTGATGTTTCCCTGGGCTAGTGGTACGTGGTAAGCTACTCTCTTGTGATGCTGGGAGGGGTCGCGAGCTGCAGCTCCCAGTCAGCCATGCGATCATGACGGCGAACAACTGATATACTTAAAACAGTCCTGCACCCAGATGACCATGCCGTTTTTCACTTTCAGTAAATTACTGAAATTTACTGATTCAGTAAATTACCTGAGAGAGTCAACACTTTATTATAAAACAGGCTTTGTGTTAGATGGTTTTGCCTAACTGTAGGCTAATGTAAGTTTCCTGAGCGTATTTAAAGTAGGCTAGGCTAAGCTGTGATGTTTGGTAGGTTAAGTATATTAAATGCATTTCAACTTAACGATGATATTTTCAACTTATGAAGGGTTATTGGGACATAACCCCGTTGTAAGTCAAAGTAGATCTGTACTGTCATTCTTGGGGAAAATGGTACAACACGTAAAGGTACGTAGGGGAGAGAAGAGCCTCACTCTATTATATCAGAGTTTCTGCTCTAAAACCAGGAAAACCATCAGCCATGAAGCTCACTGTGAAGGGAAAAGAACAATTCGTTAGCAAAAATCATCAAGGCTAAGGGTAGAATTTCTAAGGATTTTGTGACTAACACACACACTTGTTGGCTGATTTATAATAAATGTTAAATATAAAATTTATTATGTGATTATATAAATTATGTAAATCATAAATAGTCATTTACCATTCAACAAATGCCCTGGCAGTGATTCAGCTATGCAAAACCACTCTTAAGAGAAAAAGAGGCAAAGGGAGTGCTGGACAGAAAAACTTTTATCATCCAAGAGTCTCACTGAATTATCACTCAAGTAAAAGAAAGCTCTAGAGCTAAGAGAACATTCCTCGGTGAAGGAGATGTTCTGTCCACACTGTCTAATACAGTAACAACTGGTCACATGTGATTATTGAGCACTTGAAATGTGGCTAGTGAGACTGAAAAACTGAATTTTTAATTTAATTTTGATTAATTTAAGTAACCGCATTAATTAAATAACCACATGTGGCCAGTAGCTACTCCATTGGAGAGAACAGCTGTAGAATCACAGAAGGCTGGCTGTGGAGACAAACCTGAGAGACTCATAAATGTGAGATGGGACCAGCTCCACAAATAAAAACAGGTAAGGGAGCCTTCACAGAATGTATAACTATTATGTAGAGTTTTTCTAGGACATATTTCTTTCCTTAATGCTCACCATGCCCTTATAGATATTCAGCGGTATTATCCCCATCGGCTGGAAGAGGAAATCAAGGTTCAGCAAGATTTTTTGATTGCCCAGGGCCTTGCAGCTTTTAACGGCCAGAGCCAGAGATTTGAATTTGGCTTTGACACCAAAATACATACTCTAGCCACCAAGGCACTCCATTTACAGCACCTTTCACTCTTGTGATATCTTCCATTCAATCCATCCTCTCTGAACAGTCTGAAACACAAAAGTGTGTGTCTGCATGTGTGTGTGTACACATATGTGTGTCTGAGTAGATTTTGCAGAACAGGTAAGTCTGAGAGTTACTTGAGTTCTTAGTGTGGATCAAGTATTCCGTACAAATCAATATCCTCTAGACAACCAGCCCCATTCCCCACTTAATCAGGCAAGAACAGGATGCATGAATGCATGCTTGTTGACTAACTTATTAAGGCCAAAGTGGCACGTTAAATAAACCCTTCTTCATTGAACACATTCAGCAAAAATTCTATAACCCAGCTTTCCTGGTCCTCAAGGAGCTCCCATTCCCCCCAGCCATAGACAAACTCAGAAACCCTAAGACCACAGGTCTTCAAGTCAAGGGAGCCTGGAGGTAAGGGAAAGAGGAAAACTGAGCAACAGGGCACCTCATTAACGGTATGGAGATTTGAAAATACCGGTTTCAGAGAGTGATGACACTAACCCTCTGGAGATACTGGGATGCTCAGCTTCTCCCCACAATCTCCTGTTTGCCCCCAACAATGGAGAAGGGCAAGTGAGGGGCTTGTGGGGACATACAGCCAGCAAGTGTGGAATCCAGGTGAAGCCAAGGTGGGAGATATGGCCCTCCTAAGACACAATCACACCTGGTTGGTGGTGGAGGCACTGATGCCTGCTGTGCTCTTATTAGTAAGATTTCTGCAGCGTTGTGAAGAAGGTTTCTAATGGGACTAATTTTGCATCTTTTAAAAAAAGTTTCACTATGCCTAGAAATATACTTGCTGAGATTAATAAAGCAATTCTTATTTGTCTCTTTAACCTCCTGGAAGGTTTAGCTGAGTCTTTCATCACTGTACTATATGCCTATCCTGCAAGGAACGGTCTGGGAAGAGTCCTTTCCCCAAAATAAAGTTTTACAGCATTTCCAGGTTTTGAGATTTATGTGATCCCATACCCAACTAACTCTGAAAATAGTTCATCCTAGTGTGACTCTCGGTGTCCTGGGAAGAATTCTATGGAAAGCCTGACTGCTCAGCCCAGTAACCACACATGTCTCTGCAGACAGCTAGTCTAACCTCTCAAGCCCCAGGAACCTGGTTCGAGGGACTGATTTCTAGCCTAATTTCCGCACAACAAAACTAATGACACCAAATAATACAAACAAGCTGGTGAATGTTGTGCTGTGACAAAAACTGATCTTATAACGGTTATTTCCAAAATTAATGTGTTGTGACATCTTTAATTTCAACACCTTCAGCTAAAATGTGTGTCTTTGGAAAATGATCACCAGTAAGTCCTGACTTCGCTCTCTTTCTGGTAGCAGTCGGCATTCCTTTTCAGAGTTTTGATTCCATCAGTAAATTATTGAATACTTTACCAAGGGGGTGGGGGGCGAGGGGAGACTACGAACTACAGATGGACACAGAGAAGTCGTCGCGGTCTTATTCAAGAGGGAGCCCATCTTTGTAGTGCATTGTTCTCAGAAGTCTCCCGCGGAAGGAAAGCTCTACTTTACGAATTGCCGGGACAGCGTCCCTGGGAACCCCCAGCCGGGCCGCTTCCCTGATGAGCTCGCAGCTCTGAGCGCGCAGGGCTCGGTCCCGGGAATGACAAGCAGTGCAAGAAGCGCCTACACCGCCATCCACCGGCCCCGAGCGGGTGGCACCCGGAGTGGCGAGCTCGCCACGAGAGCTGGGGAAGAATCCCGGCAGGATCCGACCCAACGCCACCTTCCTCCCACAAGCGCAGCCCTGCGTCCCTGCCCCGAGAGCGGTCCCTGGTCCCCGGCTCCGCGCAGCGGGAACCACGCCGCAGCGAATGGATTCCGGGACCCTCCTGGCACCGAAGAAGGAAGGCAGCGCGCAAAAGAGACCCGGTTCCTGGGGGCTCAGGCCAGTGAGGACCTGCCGTGGTGCTCTTCCCTACCTTTCCTCTCTTGAACCAGGGGCAACGTTGTCCCTTCCCAGGACAGGATCGGAGCCCGCCAAACCCGGAGTAGCTCGAACCCGCAGCCCCTACCCCAGCCCCGCCCCCCCCATGGCGGCCGGCGCTCGGTGTGCCCAGGCGGGTACTCGCCGCAGACGAAGTTTGCGCGCAGGGTACGCAGGAGTTCCCAGCACCCTGCAAGGGGCAGCGCTCAGATGGTTCTGGGATGTCCACGCTCAGATGGTCCAAGGATAACCGGCACCGCTGGTTGCAGGGGAACCGGGCGCGAGTCCGGGCTCTAAGAGGGATGAAGACCCAGGCGCGCGCGGCCGGGAAGGGAGGCTTACGTCTGGGGCAAGCGAGGCTGCGCGGTCCTTCCAGATGCCGGGCGTCGGCGCAGAAAAGAAGCCGCGGACCCCCGAGGGGCTGGTTCCGACGGCTCCTTCATCAGCCTCCTCAGGCGCCCGGGCGCCGCCGAGCCCACTTGATGCGTGGAGGGCGCCCCTGCAGGGGACGCGGTAGCGCCTCTGGCAAGGAGAGCGTGGTCTCCGGACCGACCCGACCCGAGCGTTAAAGGAAACCCTACCCATGACCCTGGGAGGGTCCCGGACGCTGGGCGACCGGGATGGAGGACCGTACGCCCGAGGACTGGTCACAGGGTGCTTAGCGTGGCGCTGGGACAGCCGAAGCTCACCGACGGCAGGGCAAGAAGGTGGCACCCGAGGGGAGGAGGGGGCGGGACGGGAGGGATTGACCCTGAATTCATCCGGACTGAGAGGTCATGCGACCTGTTCGGCGGCAGAGCGCGGTTCGTGGATCTTACCCGCTCCGGGGCCCCGGCTGGGCGGTAGCGCTCTTCCGGAGCGCGGGCGGGGGACTGTTTCGTGGAAAACATGTCTCGCTTTTTCCTCCGTCCACTCTTATCCTGGTCGCTTTTCTCTCCTCTGCGTGCCCCTGGGAGAGGCACTACGGATGCCTTGCTCCTCGCTCAGGAAGAGACAAGTTGAACTTCAAGGGACAGGGGCTCCACATTTTGTCTGCTCGACAGATCCCACCTCCCTTCACTCCCATCTCTGGGTCCCACCCATAAGAACCCTTAATGACAGATCCTCTACAACCCCACCTCTTTGTATTCAAAGAAGTTATTCTTCAGGGGCAGAGGGGAAGCCAAGCGGACTGCGGGTCCCCCCACCCATGCCCACCCCCAAACTTACGCCCCGCGACGGCAGCACGAAGAGGACGAGACCTGAGCATTTGGGCTGTGGGAGACCGAGTAATTGGGAGCAAAGGAGTAACCTCTCGGCTCTCCCAAATCTCATCACATCCTAGACCATTCTCTTTTGGCCAGAGCGTAGCCAAGTAAAAATCAGAATAACTGCAGGCACTGGCAATTAAAGGGCAAGTTTGTTATCTCAACACAGATTTACGTTTCTAGGGCGAGCATTATTTGCTTTAGGCAAATGGAAACTAGCTTCTGTTTAGGGAAGGAACTGCTTTGCAAGAGTGCCTGAGACTTTGCTGAGGCTGCAGGGACCCGGGAGTGAACCTGAGCCTGCTTCCACAAACCTAGCAGCGGTTTCCTGCGGAGAGCAATCACAGGCTGAATCCTAGGGGCCAACAACTCTGTGCCTTTCTGTCACTCACCAGCAGCCCCTCTTCCTCAGGCAGCGTCAAGGAGGCACTGCAGGTATTTACCATGGTAGAGACTACCATTTGAAGCCCAAGTTGTCATATGTTTGGCAGAAAATGACTACACTTGAGTTTCTCTTAGAAATATATATTTTTTAATCCGACTTTAGTCAAGATCTAAGGAAAATTTCAAAAATCACTCATGAGGTTACTGAATAAATCCATCTCCATTATTCTGGCAGAGGCTATGCATAGTCAACAAAATATGTATCAGGCACTTGTTCCTTGAATATTATAGCTGGGGGAGGGGGGTTTTAACTTGTAAAATTGGGGGGGAAATCGGTATTTTTGTTTCTGAAGTGAAGTGAGAAAGTAGAAAATATTGCAAATGCATAGTACAACAGTTGAAATAGGGAGTTGAAGTAACCAGCCTAAGTTTTAAGTTTACACAGCTAGCAAGTGCTGAGCTGGGATTCTGCAGAGATGTAATTTCAGGACTGTGTTCTTCTAAGATACTGCCTCATCACACGTCATTGTCATCACCACAGGGACACCAGTCTGAAAATCAAGAGCCTAGGCGATTTGTCTGCCAGCTCTACCTTGAGCAAATCCCCTAGTCTTTCTGGGCCAGTTAACGCAGTCTGTAAAACAAGGGTTGGATTCAATCCTCAAGGTTTCTACAGGCATTCTGAAGCCAAGTATGAACTGCTATTCACCTCCTTTCTCTTCCACTTTCTGCCCTCTAGTGGAGGCGTTAAAGGAACTGTGAAATTTAAGTAGCTAAATCAGTGAATTTGAGATAGCTAGGGTAAATAAGTCTTCTCTCTTTCACTACTATACAGTACTGTTCTTCAGAGAGCTAAAGCTGATTGCACTGGTAAAACAGCATTCTTAAACTTCCTTTTAGCAAGAAAACCCAACCAGTTCTAGGCACCAATGGCATCAGAGTAAATATTTGAGGCAGTCTTTGCATGAGGGCAAACAGCTATTTTTATATTCTTTGTAACAAACTTCTATAATGTAAGGAATCATAACAAATGTTAGAAATCTCATAACATATGTGAACTAATTTGAATATGCAGAGGGCTCGCAGTAATCTTCAATGACCTATTTGAATTATTCCTTTTAAAAAAATTTGCCACATTTGCTTTTCAACTTAAAGTGACAACCATCATCTAGTTTCTTACATTTCATTTTACAAAAAGAAACATTTATGGCCTTTTGAAATTTTTATTGTCCAGTATTTCAAACATATATCTAACTAATTAGATGGTTTAAAAGAAAAAACATAAACCTTAATGAGATTTATGGGAAAATTAACTTAAAGGTAGTGAGTATACTTCTGGAAAGGGTGATTTTACAGATTAAACTTTAGTCACATTTCATGTACAGACCAATTTTAGTGCTTAGTGCTACAAATAAAGGCAATTTGAGAAAAAGAAAGAGGTATCTTAGCGAAGCAGCCAGCATCCCAGGATAAGAAGAGGAAAGCAGTGGCTAAAATAGATATGCTATCCCACGGCTTAACACTCATTTAGGATTTATTAGCTGCCAGATGAACAAAATTGAGTTCCTGCCCTCACAGAACTTCCTGGCATAATAAATACATTAAACTGGGACTTCCCTGGTGGTCCAGTGGGTAAGACTCCTCACTCCCAATGCGGGGGGCCCGGGTTCAAACCCTAGTCAGGGAACTAGATCCCACATGCATGCCCTAACTAAGAGATCTGCATGCTGCAACAAAGACCCGGTGCAGACTAAATAAATAATTTAAAAATAAATAAATACATTAAACAAACACAAATATGTAAACTATGGAAAAATACTTGCAAGTAATATAAGACTATATTTCAGAGAGTCAGAATGTGATATTTTTAGCTGAGATCTAAAGATGCAAAGCCTTTAAAATAAAAAATATATTAAAGAACAGAGCAAGAAACAGGCGAATTGGACATTTACCTATTGCAGGGAAGGAGAGTTTACTTAAACTAAGAAGGGAAAACAACATGCCCATATCTGAAGTAATATATTCCAGCACAGTGAAACATTCTGTATATGATAAAAGTAGGCCGTGTACACATTCTGTTTGCTGTATATAATATTTCTGGGACACCAATCTCTTACTCTAATATACTAGTCACTGGGAGAAGGTAATAAGAACCGGCCCACAAAAAGTTTCAAAGGAATTTTATTTCTAGCACCCTCACACACCTAGTGCTGGTTTCCCCCCACCTCCAGGGCTGCCATTTGACTGCCCACAACCGGCCTAGTCTTCCTAGGGATATTACCCCCTCAATGACAATGACCACGTGAGCAAAAACTAAGGTGGCTCAGTTTACAATATGTTTTTCTGACCTGTGACTCAATTTGTAAGAGAAGTTATGATGTTAAGTCACATTTATCTGTATTATTATAGCTAAGAATTTCTAAGCACTATGTGCCAGGCACTTCACAAAGTGACATGTATATTTTTTCAGTTTTTAATTCTTGAAACAAACCTAGTTTCCTTTGTTGTAAAATGAGAATAATAATAGCCCCGCTGCATAGGCTGTCACGGGGGTTAAGTAAATACAAAAAGTGCTTTAAAATAGTTGTAGACACATTATAATAGCTAACACTTACTGAACACTATTATTTCTCCTTGTTTCTATTTTACAGATGAGGAGGAAAGTGCGTCTTACAAAAGTTAAATGATTGCCCAAGATCTCACAACTAGAAAAGGGCAGAACCAGAACTGGAGCCCAAGCAATCTGGAACTAGACTGACCTCTTAACCCCTACCTCCTGTAGTACAATTATTAAGACAGTAATGGAAAATGCCCCAAAAGTTTACGGCCTAGAATGACACTGTGAATTCAGTCATTCATCCATCAAATATTTATTGAGCACTGCAGTGGGTTGAATTGTGTCCCTCCCCAAAATTAATGTCCAACCGAAACTAAATATGTAACTTTCCTTATTTGGAAAGAGGGTCTTTGCAGGTGTAATTAGGTAAAATGAGATTATACAGGAGTAGGGTGGGCCTTAACTATGGAGGGTGTTCTCCTAAGAGACAGAAAAGGACACACACAGACATGGAGAAGGCAGCCAAGTGGAAATGGAGGTAACACTGGAGTGACGTATCTATGAACCAAGAAACGCCAAGGATTGACGCCCAAAACCAGAAGCTAAGAGAGAGGCATGGAATGGCTTCCTTCACTGAGTCTCCAGAAGGAACCAACCCTGCTGACACTATGATTTTGGACATCTGGCCTCCTGAACTGTGACAGAATAAATTTACTTCAAGCCACTTTCTTTGTGATAATTTGTCATGGCAGCCCAAGGAAACTAATACCAGCATCTGCTATGTGGCTCAGCGTGGTTCCCCACTCTGGAGTTACAGCAGTAAACAAAACTGCACCCCTGCCCTCATGGAGCTTTCCTTCTAGTGAAGGAGACAGACGATAAACAAATATAGAATACAGTGTTAGGTCCTATGTAGCGCTATGAGGAAAAAATATTGTATGAAGATAGAGAACACCAGATGAGGGTTGTTATTAGGGAATCTCTCCCTAGAGGCGTTTTTAACTCGAATGAATCTGGATTGTGGAATTTTAGGCTGCATATGGGTAATTCTTCACAGCACCACTGAAATACATGCCCTTGCGTTAACTGGAAATAAAACTTAGCAAGAACAGCAGATCAGCAGATAACAGACCTAAACTTGCTCAACAGACCAAGATTCTGAAACACATGAAAAGGGTTTCCCAGAATGGACACCCTTAAGAGTTTCTGGAAAGCAGAGGGGTTCCCAGCTCCTCTCACTCCTGCCAAATTCACATCTCTTCTAGGAGGTAGTAACCAGTACTCTGCTTTTCCCTCCTTCTATGAAGCTTGCTAACCTCAGAGGTAGACCCTAAGGTCTAAGGCTTAGACAGTGGTCTAATCACTGTCATTGAATAAAGAGGCAGCTTCCACAGACCAAAGAGATATAGCTACCTTACATCAGCTCTAGCTCCAGAGCTCAGACTTCTGTCTCACTTCCCAGTACCCAGGGATGGACAAACCTAGCCGCCGGAGGAGTCCCCTGGGTCATCTGAAATACACGAAGAGCCCAAATTTTTTATAGGTCATCTATAAGCACTAACACAAATACTTATCTCTTTCTAAAAATTTTAACATTCATAGCCATGAAGTTCAAGCATCAGACTTCTTTGCAAAAAGCAAACATTTTCAATGTTTTGCTTCAGTAAAGTTCCTTTGGCAATTTCAGCAAAGATTACACCAATTCATTTGAAATTATTTGATTTTAATTTAGACTTGAATAGTGAAGTTAATTGAAATACAAGCACTTAGGTGTTGGTCAATCCCTAAAAGTGTTTAAACTGAAAAATACTAAAAGATTTCAATATAAATATTCCACAAATTTCAAACAGTAAGCTAATAAACTTTTATAATGACACACAGTAAATAGGAAAATAAGGCCATCACATTCACATTTTTGTCTATGTCATTGTGAGTGGCTATTTGGAAACTCTTCCATTCCTTCTCTAATTGGCTTAGATTGAAGCAAAAAGGTCAACATGTACCGCTTTATTTCCCTCAGAACAAATTAACGTTAAGTATTTAAACAAAATTTCATTTCATTTTGACCTTAAAGAAATGACTTATTTCCTCCCCACTCCACTCATTGTGCAGCAGTTTCCGCAGTGTCCTCAGGCCACTCCTTCAGGGCAGTGGGGAACCGAGGGAACTGCAGGCCCGAATCACTGAGTCGAAGCACCACCAGCACCTCCACCCTGGGCTGCCTCCCGCTCATCTCCCTCCCTGCTTTTACCCTGGATTCCTTAGAGCCTTCTCTCCACACAGCAGCCAGAAGACAGTTATCTTAAAAGAACAATGACCAACAACTATTCCCCACTTAAAACTTTCCAGTGCTGCCCACTGCAACTAGAAATAAACCCCAGTTCCACAGCATGGTCTATCAAGCACGCTGTGAACCGGCCCTGGGCGCTCTCTCCCCGTCGCTCACTAAGCTCCAGCCACACCAGCCCTTCTGCCCTTCTGTCTGTTCCTCAGCTCTGCCAAACACCTCCCGACTTAGTGACTTTGTACTCGCTGATTTCTCTCCCTCATAGACTTTTCCCTCAGATCTTCAAATGTCCCCATCTCAGAGGGACCTTCCCAATCTAAACTAGCCAGTGCCTTTTCACCCCCCTCTTTCATCACTTTCTGTAACATTTCTCTCATTTTTTAACACCGCTTATCATACGTGAAATCACGTTCATTTTATTGTGTATCTATTTCCTGCCCCCTCTCTTCCACTCCTTAGCAGGTCCCTGAAAGGATCACCATTATCTCCAGTACCTAGAAGGTTCCTGGCACGCAGTAAAGGCATACGTTGATTGAATAAATGAATAGTTGGGCAACGTTGGGTTAATTAATTAAGCTCTGAGCTACTAGCCAAGCAAATAAAAAACAGCAAACTGCTTCATTTATCATTCACTCAATCTCCCTCTTCTGCTCACTAGATTCTTCCGCACAAATCAGAAAGAAAACTTAGCAAGAACACAAGCCCAACAAAGAGGCATGAACTAGGCTTCAGGTTTGTTTATTAGGCCAAGATTTTGAAATACATGAAAAGAGCTTCCCACGTGGACACCTAACATTCATTTTAGAGTACAGTAAGGTAATGACTTGAGTGTAACAGCTCTAGTTTACAGCTTCTGAAACACCAACCCAGTAACTCTAACATTGGGAAAGGTAAAAAAGAAATCTAAAATTAAAACAAAAATACCATAAAGAAAGGAATGACTGCCCTTCCACTTTAGATACCAGCAATACTTGATTAAGGAATATAACATCAAATAAATTGAGTTAAAGAAAGCAAAATTTAAAAATCCTTCTTTGTACTTTTACCACTTCTACCACTTTTTAGTACCTATCAATTACTATGTTTTACATCAAGCATTAGAGTTGTATATCGCGATAAAATTATAGGTTCCTGAATATTTTAAATAGTAAATATTCTAGATTAAAAATTTGGTATGAAAAATTTTAATGAAAACATTAATTATACAAAAATTAAATAGCAAAACCATTTAAAATGACTTACAATTCAAACAGATTTGGCTTACTGATATTTCTCTATCAGCTTGTTTTCATAAGAACTTATTATTTCCAGCTGAAAAAAATCTACTTATACGATTGTGGTAAGAAGAAATGAGAATAAAGTACATAAAGCTCATAAGCCTGTGCTCAGCATATATTGCTCATAAATATTAGTTTTTCTTTTATTATTACTTTTTATTATTATTACTTTGAAAAAACACATACAAGTTTTACAAAACATGTCAACTTCAGTTAAAAGTTTCTTATACAAGACATAGCCACACGTGAGGAATCTAGCCTGGCATTTTTTGAAAACAATTATATTTTCCTCTGAGTGACATACTACATAAAATTTTACTTCAATAACTGATAAAAATTCCTCACTAATAAACTAATTTCTTAAGTCTAATTATATAGCTTCATGTTATAATTTATGAGGTCTTTTAGAGAATATATATATTTTTAAAAGTACAAAGTTACATGATCAGGAAAAGTACCTTTTAATAAGTAACCAAAACACTGTGAAATATTCCTCTTACTACACATACGGCTCAGTCTCATCTTAATTTTGCCAAAAAAAAAAAAGATGGCTCTAAATAGTAAATGAAACAGTTATGTTAATACAAGGAAGCACAATGAACAACTAACATGTTACCCTGCCACTGGCTATGCCTAATGAAATATTTTACAATTTCAGTCATGCTTTTACTATTGCTACTTCTAGCATGCTAATTAAGATAAAGCTTAACATTCTGTCCTTCTAACAACCGCTGGAAGAGAATAGAGAGATGAATGTGAATATATATCATGTTCTACAACATTCACTTTCTAATATTCCAAATTTAACAACTTATCGAAATCTAATCTGAGGTATATTAAGAGATCAAACATTTTTTAATCCACACCATGGGCTATGTACCATGCAAACACTAAAACCACAACTGCACACACTGGAAAGAGATAATATTTATATTTTTGCCACAGCGTTAGCTCAACTGCCACTTCATCTCTCTTCCTGTTCTTCTTCCGACGACCCTTCAGTCTGTTTTCAAAAGCCTCCAGTTCGGCCTAAATCAAAACAGTATCACTTTTATTAAATTCAATACACACACTGATTTAAAATTTTCCACTTAGATAAAAATAAATTTGGGAAATGTTTTAATAGTAATGGTATATAATAAACATATTGATTTGATTTTTTAAAAAAACATCTCTCCACTACTGATTGTATTCAACAAATTCAGAACTTAGGTAAGCAGAAAGGGAACTAGGGAGTAGTGAAAGAGATTATTTCAGATTGAAGGCCTGCCTTTGATACTAAATACAGAAACATCTGATTTAAAATATAGACATTAGTTTTATACATCAACACCATTAACCTATAATTAATGGGGCTCTATAATATAGAGCTTCTAGTAAGTGCTAACAGATGACCCATTAGAATAAAGACACCTATAATTCTAGTTTTACACAATGCTGGTAATAAACATTACTGGCTTGTATGGAAGAAATTCAAGTGAGTGAAGAGAAAAAAGCTGCCGGAAATTGATTCCTCTCTGTCAAATACATTTAAAAACACAGAGTAAAAATTCTTCAGGGGAAAAATGCTTCATGCTTTAAATCAAAATGACTCTTTTAGAAAGTAGAATTATATAAAAACTCGTTCTAAAAAAGGATAACTAGATGACACTCATTATAAAGTAGAGATTTTCAGTCTACTGTTAAGAACTTACTTATTAAACTTTAATGCATGATAATATAACACGATACACCATAGTGCATTGTTATTAACTAAAACCGGATACTTATTAACTAAAATATATATGTAATATTCATGCAAGATTCTGTAAATGTGTATTTAAAAGGAAATAGAAATTTCAGTTAACATATCCATGACTTTGCTCATAAACCACATTGGAAGAAGACCTAACATATACTTAATACAAAGTGGCTTTCTTCGAAGAACCAAAATGTCAGAATATTCTCAAGTAGTTGCTGATATACAGCAAAAGGTCAAAATACATTAAAATCAGTCAAACTTGAGAACTACTGACACAGTAAAATAACTAATGCTTTAATGATGACTCACAGTCATCAAGCATGGTTTAAATTATTTTCTATACACTCTGTTTAAAAGGTGAGTAAATAGAGAATATGTTTAAGATTTCTATCCACAACTGTTTATGAAAAGGGGAGGAAAGGACACCCTAAACTGTTCTTAATAATTTAATCTCCCAGGATTTTAGTCGATCCATGTCTTACTGTATTAGCTCTGATAACTTATTTTTTGATATTAGGCAAACCAACTTTATAGAACCATAAAACACCAGAGGTCATTTTATCCCACCCTTGCTACATGAGTTGTTTTTAATGCCCTGTCTCAAGTCATGCAAATTTCAATTTCTTCATTCATAAAGGCAACAGTTTGCATACAATATACACTGCTTGATAAGTATAAAGCATCTCAAAATGCAAACTGACAAAAAATTACATGTCACTGTTACAAAGTTAAGACACTCTTTGGACTGTATGATCAATAAATATAGTATTTGAGCAAACAGGGGATATCAGGAATGTACTTGTTATCTAGGTAATAACAAAGAACAGATAAAAATCCTGCATTCAAGTATCTAATGGGTAAATAAGGGGATGTATTATTAAAACAAATGTATTGGTTAGTAAACAGCACTTATTTGTCACAGATAACCTACAACTCAGTAAAACAGAACTCAAATAATTTTAGATGAACAAAAGACATGCACTCCAGAGGATGACCTGAAATGGATGCTGCCATGCCCTGACCCCCACCCCTCAACCAAAAGGGGAGTTACCTCTTGAGAATGGACGAAACTGGCAAGGAAGTAAATTGGAAATACACAAAATATCTGTGAACATACAAGGTCCCGTGCTTCTTCAGAGGTTCAGTATACCTGGACTGAAGTAAGTGAATGGCTAATTTTTGTTTTACAAGAACTGTATTTTCAGTCCAGAACTGAGCTCACCAGCTCCTAATTTGTATGTTTCCACATACCTTGTATTTGCATAAAAAGTAACAATGATGCAAAGAGACAGAAGTCTGTGTATTTTTTGTTTAGTTACCTGTTGTCTTCGTTTTTCCTCTTCAAGAGCAGCTTTGGCTTCTGCTTCTTTTATCTGTTTATAGATATTTAAAAGTAAATTAACATTGTAATCATCAAATTTTACATAGAATTTTAACATCTTTCCTCCCAGGCTCCACTAACCCATAACAACTTCTGGGAGCTTTAAATTGAAAATTATTTAAAGAAACGTAAATGTTACGTACCAAGGTATATCTAACAGAGAAGTGTTACCAAGGCACTATCTAACAGATAGGGGGTAAGGGGAGGTAGGTTGTTATACCTTATATAAACATTTCAGCTTTACAACTGTAAGATATATTAGATCACAATTCAAAGAGTTACAACACTATAAACTGAAATAGTTTTAAAACTGGACTTTTTTCTCTTAAGTTACCATACTAAGACTCTATAATAAATTATTGAATACCACTCTTTGCCTAGAGCTGAAATTGACCATTTTCCTAAAATGCCCTTTCTGGAAGGGAATCCTTAGCTTCAAACAAAACCAAGAGCTTACTCCTTGATTGGGCTGATGGACAGAAACAGTGATGCTAGAAGTAACCCAAACAGCAAAGAACCCCAAAACCTTATTTTTGTATTATTTTAACATAATTTTCAGGAGGCTTACACTAACATTAAAATGAATAGCTATGTTCCAGAGCATATACACTAACTGGTACAGAGGATGGAAAAATCTAGTACACACCAGACCATAAAAAGCACACCTGAGGGTTCAAAATAGGCCAACAAACTAGGCTTTTATCACAAAAACAAAAAAGGATGAGATTTTGAGTTGTTCATAATAAGCACATAAATTAATGCACAAAGTAAGTAGGGAAAGGCCACTAACACATTAAAAGTGACATTTAACCTGACATTACCTCAGATGCTTTCCGCTTCATTTCCTTGCATGTTATGTCACATTCTATGGAAATCTGATTTTCACGTATTTTGTTGCACTGCAATTCCTACAAATAAAGTTTTTAAAAATTTGATTTTAAAAGATTTTCCCTCAAAGTTGTAACTGTATGCCATAAAAAAGCAAAATTTCTCTAGCAGCTTAAGATTATGCATATTATTTAACAGTCGTGTTAATATTTAATAATGACATGGCTGCATGCATTAAATGTCTTAGTTCAAACAGTGATTATTCTCTATCTCTTAACTGCAAAAAAAGTGAATACCATAAAATTAAAACCATCCATTTAATAATCATTTACTAAACACCACTACCAACTCAGCTTCAATTTCATTTTTATTCTTCATTTTTCTTTATCGTCTCTTGTTATTCTTCTAAAGCTTCCAGGGAGGTACTAGAGTAGTAGAGTAGTGCCATCCAACACAGCTTTCTGAAATGATGGAGATGTTCTAAACGTGCACTACTCACAAGGGTAGCACTTACCACACATGGTTCCTGAGCACTCAAAGCATGGCTACTGAAATCGAGGAACTGAATGTCATATATTATTTAATGCTGACTCATTAAAATTGTAATTTAAATAGCCATATGTGGCTGGTGGCTACCAACTCAGCGCAGTTCTAGAGTGTTCTGGAGAGCTACAGATTTTTCTCTCAACCATTTTATCTTTTTAAAAAATGTTTAGATGAAAATCATTCTAAAGCTTATATCTGTACTTCACTGCCTCCTTAATGGAATAATAAAAAACTAATCTACTCTTTTATTGATGAGGTGACATCAATACTATGATCAATTTGTGTACTATTCTGTAATAAAATAAGTGGTCCTTATTTTAAATAGTCTTAGACTTTGCTTTTGTAGATCTTTTATCTGCCTTTTATTCGTTCCGTATTTCTTGCTGCCAGATGTCACTTTTGCTCTAAGCGTACCTATTTGTACCAGTTGCTCCTTTCCCACCACACCCTCAGATGCTAGTTTTTTAGTTCAAATCTACCAGAGTTAGGAAATGAGATCATCAAATCCTGAGCAAAGTGCATATACTTTAATGAATCACTTTATAGCACAGAACTTTGGCTGACGTTGGTGACAAACACAGTCTTGTCATCCAAGGACAGTCCAGACAAAGGAAAAATAACATGGACAAACATTAGAGACAAAAATAAATACTGCATGTTTGTGGACATGAAGTCTATCAGCCTGGAAGAAGGATCATCATATCTTTTCTCATTCAAAAGGTACTTATAGAGTACCTGGTTAAATGAAAAGCACTGTATTAGGGACGGGGGATACAACAAGGAAAAAATTAATATGGTAAATGCTAAACTAATAATAATAATAGCTGCTACTATTTATTAAACATAGTAGTCATTGTGCTAAATGCTATATAAGCATTATCTCTTTTATTCCTTTCAATAAGCCTATGTATAAACTATTTTACAGATGAGGAAACAAGGTTACACACGTCCCTGGAATCACAAAGCTCTTAGTCATGAACCTAGCACAAAGTACAAAGAAAGCCAAGAGGAAGGAGCACCTAAGTCTTCCCAAAGGAGGCAGAGGAAGGAAAACCTTCCCAAATAAGGAAACGCTTGCCCTGAGTATTAACAGGATTCTAGTAAGCAGAGCAGTAAAGGAAAAAAACAAATATATGGCCACAGATTAAAGGGGAAATAGCAGATGTGTTAGGGCACTTAAGTAATGGATTCACAAAGATGACTGCCAGGGGATGAGACTGGACAAGCAGGCAAAGGTAATATCATAGATCCCCCTTTATGCCAAGTCCCTATATACGTACACCTTCCTTATAAAGTGCATATTTTTTCCCAAGTGATGAAGAACCATGACGAACTTAGATTGGAAGTATTACAATTAGAGGCAAGGAAATCTGTTACGAAGCTGTTTTCAAAGTCCAAGAATAATCTGCTGCCAGAGTTCTAATGGGTGGCAAACTGCACTCGGAAAGTAAGATGAGATTTCAGAGAAAACTTGAGAGACATTTCAGACTAAAAGTGATTTGACTGAGTACTGATTTTCATATAAAGGTGGTCCATTTAAATATCTAACACTTAGGGATCCAACTCCAGAAAAGCTCAGGCCTATAAATTTAAATTCAGAAGTTACCTGAATCCAGGAAATTATATAGTAGGAGCTATAAAAGTAAGTGAAAAGCAAAGGTCCTCAATAAAAGCTGAAGATTTTCAATAAATATTTGCTGAATGGATGAATAAATGAGTGAATTGAAAGAGAAAGGACAGTAGCTTTAGGGAACAACCATAAGAATATGAAGGCAAAAAAGGCATTACAACTATAACTGAGAAAGGGAAAATCGTAAGTCAAGAAAGAAGAAATCTTGAAAGGTGTCAACAGGGTCAACAGGAAAGTCAAGGAAAAGAACTGACCTTAAGAGTTCAGTGAGATTCTTCCTTCCTAAGTTTTGCTAAATGGTATGTAGTTTGCTTCCACTGAGCTTTCCAATCATTAGCTTTTGCTCTTTTACTCCTTCATTACCAGTATTTTATCTTAAAATTAACTCTCTCCAAATTTGAATGTTATTGTATAATTTTATAAGGCTACGTGTATGTGAGGTCTTTTCAAGGCAATATGTTCACAACATAATACTGACGGTAAAAAAATGTCATAAATAAGGCAACAAAGGTTAATTCCAGACCATTTCTTAAATCATGAAACTTACTTTATTACTCACATTGTGCATCTTGTGCAAAGACCTCAAATCTAGAACACACTGATTCTATCCAAAAAAGGGCACTGAACTCAGTTCCAATATAAAATAATCCTCTTTTACTATTAAATTGCAGAAAACTAAATTGCCAAACAAAGCTGAGTTTTAAAATAAGCATTTGCAGAAATAGATATGCCAATAATAAAAAGATTCTAAGAAATAAGACCTTAAAATTAAAAGTCAAAAAAATAAAGTCAAAGAACCACCAAAATACAGACTCCCCCCTCCCCGCCAAAAGAAAACCCCACAAAAAAACAAAACCAACAAAAATGTACACAGAAAAGAATTTTCAATGACTTAAAATATTTACCTTTTTAATTCTTTTACAAGGACATCTAAGTTTCACCTTTTGGTTGCAATTAAAGGGACATTCACCAGGATGGCACATTTCTTTGCATCTATGACCACAAGGAAGCTAAAATAAAACCAAAATAAAACAATTACATATTTATATTTTAGTCATACTCTACCTCCCCTTTCCCCAGCAACTATTTTAAGAAAAAGTCCATTACAATAGGGTCAATAAATCCTGGATAATTGGCTGATTTTTCAACTTTTTTCTTTTGGATATAAATTACCTTAATTCCCAGAAATGCTCGATATTCTCCCTGGTTCCACTCTAACAGTACACCTTACATCACTCTTGAGGCTAGTTAGAGCCATGTGACTAAGTTCTGGCCAACAGAACGTAAGCGTAAGTGCTTTTGTGCCTTAAAGCTTCTCAAGAGCACACATCCATGTTCTTCCCTCCCAATGTGCTGGAAATGAGGATATCTAGAGCAACAGTGGGGTCCATGAATCAAAGAGAGCAGAGCTGCCCTGCTAACTTGGGTCCCTGGATCCTTAGGTCCAGGGATCTATCCCTGGATCCCTGCTCTAGTCCCTGGAGCACTCTGACACATCCACCTTCTCTTGTACTGTTATGTGAGAAAGAAAGAAAATTTCCCTGTCCTGAAGCCACTGTACTGTGAAACAACTGCTTAGCCATTTACTCTAAAAGGCTTGCAACTATGTATTAAAACATACTAAACAGATAGCCAAACCAATTCAGTAATTGCCCTGATGTCTATGTGCTCCTTGACTTTAATTATTTACTATATCCTCTGATCCCAGTCAAGCTTTCAGATGAAAGCGTTCTCTCCTTCTTTCTATTCAAATCTTATGCAAAATTTGACACATAGCTTAAATCATCATAAAAGCATGATATGAGTTTGCCTACATTTGAACAATAACAGTAATAACACAAGAAATCTATTTCTAAACTGTTGTGACATTGCTTGTATTATCTTGAACTTAAAAAAAAAATTTTAAGCACTTCATATATTTCTGTCTCTCCAACCGGAGTGTAAATAAAAGATACCCATTGGTTAGTGGTTAAATTTCAAAATCAGACTGCCCAAAACTGAATCCCAGACTCTCTGTTGACTAGGTATGGGTCTTGGGTAAGCCACCTGACTTTTCTTTCTGTGCTTCACCTGTAAAACTGGGAAGAGTAATGGAACTTTATAAAGCTGTTGTGAGGATTAAATGTGCTTAATATATTTAGCTATCATAATAAAGGTTATTATTGTAAGTGAGTTAAGGGCAATGGTCTTATATTTCTTTGTGTCTCTCATATTCATTAACAAAGATACTTAAAAATAGTGGACACCTCAATTAACATCTGAATCCTGAATTCTAATCTTTATGACTCACCAGATTGATCCTTCAAACTATTGACTCTACCACCTACTTTAAGAAATTCAGAATCCTTTTCCATCATCTTTAGTCTCTCTCTAGTATGCAATTACGTTTCTTTTTCTTTAATTTTTAGCTGAGACATTCATACCAAAACTAAATTTGGATCACTCACACTGCATTTTCACTAATCCTAGCATAGTGCAGTGCTGCTAGAATGAGCATTCCTGGGCCACTTCAGTTTTGCTTTTCTCTGCATCTAATACTAGGCCCTCAATACTGCTTAACAAGCTCAATATTTATTCACTATCAAATACCTGCCTCAGAGTGGTTGCTTCAAGTATCCTTCACTTCACTCTCACCTTCATTCCCGCCAGTGCCTCTAGCCTGACTTCATAAACAAGACAAACGTTTGGCATTAGCTCACCATCTATCCTTTTTCCCCCTCAAAATATGTCTCTACAACCTCTTGTTCTTTCCTTAATCTGGGAGGTAATTACATCAGTCATCTTCTCTAAAACTAACTAACCACTTTAACTTCCAATCAGTGATTCTGAAGTGGAAAGTGAATAGGGAAGCATATCAGAATCAATAAGTGAAGATCTTTTTCAAATTACATAGAATCGTGGCTACAGTGTGGTCTCTTACTGATCAGTGTTCTATCTCTTCAATGTGCTGGGACTTATGAAAGGTTAAGAACCATCATTCTAGATGTTCTATCTTTCTTCCTCCTAAAAGATCTCATGCTCACTCTTCACAATTTCACCAACATCTTGAAAGTCTCTCTTTTCTCTGGCTGGGTCTTCTGCCTTCAAAATGTATCTCTTTTCTCTAAATCCTTCACTTGATCCTGTCATCCCATTTGACAATTATTCCATGAATCTCCTTGCCTTCCACGTCCAATGCTGGTAGAAGCTGAAGACATAAATTGGGATGGCTGCCTGATTCACCACAATTCCCCCAGGAGCCATGGCCACAGCTAAGCTACCCGTCCCTGTTCCCCACTTGTTGCTGCCTGTGTTAAGGGAGCCCCTGGACCCCAGGTGGGCCAGATTCTCTCTCCTGACCACGTGAAAACTTGAAAGGGAGAGGTGCTGGTTTGAACAGAGTCATCTCGCTACAGAGACCCCTGAGCTTCTGCTGCCAAGCCCCTTGGGACTGCCTAGATACTGCCCTTCCCAAAATTTGGCTGTACAGCATTTCCTTCAGAATCTGTGAACTGTCCCCCAATATCCTCCAAATAGATCTTCTTTTTGCAATAAGTTAGCCAAACTTATTCTGTAGATTGCAAGGAGGAGAACTGAAACTCATACAGAAGTGTACTGTGCTCATATCCAACGTATGTCCCACAGGCAAAGTAATACCATTTGTCCTGAAAAGGTATTCAAACTCACGAGTAATCATGGAAATGTAAACTAAAATCATGAGATGACGTAAGATTGGCAAAAATTTAAAAATTTTGACAATACCAAGTATTGGTAAGGATATGAAACAAAAAGGAGCTATAAAATCCTAATGGTAAATTGGAAAATTTACTAGTTACATATAATTATTTTGGAAAGCAGTATGACTTTAAGTTGAAATTACACATTCCCTATGACCAACCAACTGCACTACAAAGAGAAATCTATACACATAATACCAGAATGTACAAACAAGAACATTCGTAGCAGTATAACAACTCTACCTATCTACCTACAGTAAAGTAAATAAACTACAGTATATTCACAATGGAGTAAATGGACTACAGCCACACGTAATAAAAATGACAAGCACAATGTAGAGCAAACAAAGCAAGTCACAGAAGTTCATACTTTTGAACTTTAAATATAAAATTAGGCAAACAAGCAATATTGCTTCCAGATATACACATAGTAAAAACTTTAATTTACAGTAAAAATTATAAATTAACGCAAGGAAATAATTATTATAAAAGGCAGATGGTGGTAACATAGAATAGAGGGCAGGAACTACACTAAGAAAGGAACTTTGGTAGACTTCTGAGATGCAGCAATGCTAAATTTTTTGACCTAGGTGGAGTTACATGGTGTTCACTTTTTAACCATTTGTTAAACTGTACATATATGTGTTGTGTACTGTTGAGTATGTAATAATTTCATTATTTAAAAAAATCATATCACATGACCATTTCCCTGTTAGATGTGCAAGTATGTATTATCTCAAAAGCCAGGTTATACTCTTTTTTTTTTTTAACATCTTTATTAGAGTATAATTGCTTTACAATGGTGTGTTAGTTTCTGCTGTATAACAAAGTAAGGTTATATTCTGAAAGAGCAGAAAAGTAGTCCCAAAGAAAGTTGATTAGAATGTATAATATATAGTGACTATCTTCATTATAGATTTCACAGCAAAAAATAGAGGTTTTTCTAAAACATTCAACCTTGATATTCATTTAAAGATGAGATATCCTACCCCTTCCACTCACAGTGAGATGGTTTTCTTCTACTCTACTCAGCCCTTAATATCATTCTGCCAGCACTTTGGTTAAGTCATATCAAATGGCTTACCAATAAGCAACACGGTCTAGTTCAAAATGTTCCATTTTAATCCCAATAATTCAAAAATTTAAAGGCTCTCTTTAAAAATATTTAAGGAAAGCTTGAAAATCAATATTATTTGTGGATAAATACCCATACCATAATCACCATAGCCAGCACATCTATAGCACTTACCACATACTAAGACCTTTACATGTTATTAACTCACTTAATATTCAGCACTCTAAAGTGAGTATTACTATTGCCCCCATTTTACACATGAACAATCTGAGATACAGAGACATTAAACAATTTGCCCAAGTAAAAAACAGAAAAGCTTGCATAGGAATGATAAAACCAAATACAGAAATAATTTTTAAAAGTAGAATTGTATATGTGGGGCACAATTTAAATAAAGATACAGTTCTTAATATCTTTATATTTCCTTTTACTTTAATTCAAACCTAATTGAACAGTCCAATAGACACATAGAGTGTACATCAAAGAAGTAGTGGAGCTGGAAGGACATGTGTATGCCATTCCCACAGTTCACACTTACACTCACACTCAATATACATGTACCAACTACCGAATATGTACAACGAGGGAACCAGAGACTGGATATAAAGACAAACATGACACAGTTCCTGCCCACAAGAAATCTACAGTATGGAAAGGGGAGGAGAAAGCAAACAGGAATTTATCAATGGATCAGAATTTGTCATAATCCCATACCGTAACTCCGAGTCTAAGATATCTATGGCAGATTCAAAAAGACATAGTTTTTGGTTGATCCAGTGTATGACTTGATACCATAGCCTACTGGTTCTCAAAGTGTGGTGCCAGACCAATAGTATCACCCTTATATAAGAGCATATTAGAAATGCAAATTCCTGGGCCTCCACTCCAGGCCCACAAAATCAGAAACTCTGGGGTGGGGCCCATTAAGCTGTTTTAACAAGCCCTTGAAGTGATTCTGATACACACCAGAGTTTGAAAACCACTGCTGTAGTCTTATCAATGTCAAGAGAACGTAAACTAGAATGAGTTCTATTAACCACAGTAATACTCACCTGTCTACCCCTAGACTGTTCTAAACCATAACAGCCATTTGGATTGTTCCCAACCTAAGAATACATTTTTCAAGAAAGTCCAAGGAGACACCAGCAATACCAGGGGCTCCAGAATGGCCTAGATTCCAAAAATGATGAGCATGAGAAAAAATTTTTTAAATAAATAGTGCCCACTCATCTCCAGTCCCACCAAATGTCGTAACAGGATCACAAACGAATCATAGCCAAGGCAATGCTAAATTGCAAATTAGCAATCCCTGAATTCAATTTTATTTCTAACTGCAATCTCATACCAAGTTACTGTGTCAGATTAAAAATAAAACATTCTCAACTACTTATTACCTGGAATTTTAATCTGGACTGAAGAAAATTTATTTTAACAAGGGAAAACTTAGAATTTGAAGAATTCAGAAAATTAAACTTGAAATATCCCATGCCTCTAGTTTCACTCATATAACAAAGACAGGATTATTAAAATGATCATTTATTGCTTGAAATGTCTCCCTTTTTGTAATCTTACATAACTTTTAAAATTCGCAGGTTCAATTTCCAATAGTTGTTAAACAGTAATCCATAAAAAGTGTCCAAAGTTTTAGTTAAAAGGAAATACTGTAAACAAAAAGGCGTATCATGAATTGATTTGCTTTTATTTAATCAAAGAGACAATACTGTATTTAAGACTTCGTTGCCATCTCTTCCAATTCTAAATAGGATGAGAAACACTTAGATAAGTATATAAAGACGAAGAATTAAAAGAGGTGCTATTAGTACATCTATAAGTCAAAAGGATTCCTTTATAAATGTCCACCCAAATCAAATAGCAGTCACTTCCCTACCCCCGACAACAGCAAAAAAGGAACAGCCTAACTGTTAAGTTGGCCAAGGAGAGATAGACTACTTTAGTTTCTCAAATCATTGCTGGGATAAATCACCAACCAGTGAGTTTTTACCTTTTTACTCTGAACAATTTTTCTGAACCACTTTCGATAAATTAGTTTGAATACAACGCATATACAAGCATCAGAATCTCTAAAAGTGAAACTTCATATATGAATGCTTTATATTAATTAATTCAAGATAATAATGAGCTTTACAGTTTACACACACACACACACACACACACACACACACACACACACACACGATCTGTTTTTTCTACTGTGGATTTACTCTCCAACTGCCCATGAGCCACACGGTTCTTGATCTACTTATATTTTAAGGTGGGTAAACATTAGGTCAATATTTATTGTATAAAGTATATAAGCTATCTTTAAAACTGCTTAAAAAAATCTTCAGAGTCATTCCTGGTCCTAATATCCCCAAATTTCATAGAGATGTGCTTCTACCCTAACCATACGTTTCTACAGACATCAATCACATTTTCCTTTCTGTACCCACATTTCTAGGGGTCCAGAGAAGACCTGGAATAGGATGACCAAACAATAAAAGAGAAACAATGCCTAAGAAATACAATGTAAAAGTTTCTATTAAATCTTACCTCTTTAGGACACTGATTTTTGCAACAACTGAGGAGGTTCTTTTCATTTACATCAGCTGTGGTTATTTTTCTAAAAAGATGAGAGGAAGTTTTGATGCCATTCAAACAAAACTCCATTTTATAGTATGGTTTTTCTAAAAAATAACTCAATTTCAAACATATCCATAAAATTATCTTACTTATTTACTTCATTTTTTAAAGAAATATTTTAATTGTATCTCATCTGTAACATCCTCAAATTACTTAACTGTTTTGATAATTCAAACCTTCTAGCCCTGTATCTTCCACCAACAAATCAAATGCCAAAAAAGGCAACTGCTGCAAAAAGGAAGTACAATACACACACAAAATATCACCTATGCCTGGCCTTTCTTTAACAGTTCCTGCTAGTTATCTCTCCCTGTAGATCAATCATTATTCATAATTATAATTCCTTGTAAAGCTTCTACATAAAAGATTTAAAACTAATGGTTCAATATGTTACTTGAAAATTGACCGAGAGAAAATGCTCACCCAGATTTACTTCTAAAGAACAGGGAAAAAAATGTTACTTCAAATTGAGGAGTTTAGGCTATTCAGTGGGAAGTGCAGTAAGCTTATTAGAAAAACTTTTTTTCAGTTGATTTTGGATTAAGCTATCTATTAATGTTAGAAATTGATTCAGATCATTTTAGATCAATCTGTGCTTTTATATCTGTTTTCAGCGCATAATTCAGAAAAAGTCACAAACACCAATGAATAAAACTACTTCCTAACAAACAGCTGAACAGTAGACACTGCATGAGTCAGTAAACAGTGACAATGCTGCAAATGCCCATCACCTGTGTCTCACTTTACTCTTCCCCATTACCTTCCTTCTCCTTTCCTTTCTTCTTTCCTTTCCTGTTCCCTTCACTAGACATAACTGCCAAAATATACCATAAGTTTAGCCTCACTAATGTCAAAACTATTATCTTAAGTATTTGTATCCAATTAGCTATATAAATGTACTCTAAGATACCACATGCAATTTTCCTGGCAAAGTTGCAAGTAATAATAACAAAGTTTTTACTCTGGCTCTATTAAAGTTGTATATTTTCATCCTTACAGGTAAGGTGCTCACCTCTGAACTTAAGAGCTAATATCACTTTGTTCCTGTTACTCTGTCATTAGGAACAAGCTTTTCAAGGCCTTCATCTTTTATATCTAATTTCTATAGAAGAAATTACATGAAGCAGAAAAGGACCAAAAGGAAAAGATGACTTATGAAATTATTCACTGAACTGAAAGTAAATGAAATTATCAGAACAAATACTGAGACTGAAGAATTCTATATAAAAACATATACTTTAAACATGCATTCAAGAAACGGAAGAAGCAACTCTGGATAGCTATGGTAATGGAAACCACCTCAATCCAAACATATCCACACATTTCCTCCCAAAATCATTCAGTTCATTAATAACAAACAAAATCACTCAAATCCCATGACCTCAGCAAAGCCAGAAGACAGAAATTTCTACAAACTTCAAATTACCTGTAAGTAGAAAAATAAACACCAATTCCTAGCAGAGCTATTTCTCAAGCTCCCATAGCAAGTCTTTTCAGAGAGCTTGGTAGAGTTCTGGAAAAACTAAGCAGAAAAGAGAAGAGGGGCACTGAGCTAACATCACACCAGAAAGACAAAGTCCACCATAAATGTAAAAATACTGAAAAAGTCTTGGTGGATCAGAGCACCAACTAAAGAGAAGAGACTTTAAAAACTGCGCAAGAATCAAGGAGCCAATACTGGAAAGGCAACACTCTGTGGAACAAGACAGTAAAAAGGGAAGGTGCCCTTTGGAGACGACATGACAAAGGGAAAAAGAAGCAAGAGGGGGAAATTTAGGACCCTGGAAGACCAAAGAAAACAAAGTCTTGGGACTTCCCTCGTGTACCAATGGTTAAGACTCCCATGCTTCCACTGCAGGGGGCACGGGTTCAATTCCTGGTCAGGGAACTAAGATCCCTCATGCCAAGGGACACGGCCAAACAAAACAAAACAAAACAAACAAAAGAAAACAACCTCTTCTCATCAGTCATCACCCATTAATAAAGCAAAACTGTCCTCTTAACTCGCCCTACAAAACTTATAAAACTAAAAATTATAATTTTTTAAAATTTCAACAAAATAATTTTAATATTTAAAAAGAATAAAATTTGACTTTCCAATTTAAAGCATGAGTCCAGAGTATAAGTGACAAAAACAAATTTAAGATAATATTAACAGGCATTTTTCTGCAAGTATTTATGCTCAAAAAATCAGACATAAACTCATATTCTCAAATTTAATCTGAGGGCTTCCCTGGTGGCACAGTGGTTAAGAATCTGCCTGCCAGTGCAGGGGGCGTGGGTTCGAGCCCTGGTCCGGGAAGATTCCACATGCCGTGGAGCAACTAAGCCTGTGAGCCACAACTACTGAGCCTGCACTCTAGAGCCCAAGAGCCACAACGTGCGCCTAGAGACCCGTGCTCCGCAACAAGAGAAGCCACTGCAATGAGAAGCCCATGCACAGCAATGAAGAGCAGCCCCCGCTCGCCGCAACTAGAGAAAGCCCATGCGCAGCAACAAAGACCCAACGCAACCAAAAATAAATAAATTTTAAAAATTTATATATAAAAAAAATTTAATCTGAGTAAAATATACTTACAAAAAACCCACTTTATAGACTTAAGTGAAATGGAGCTGAACAAGTTAGGTTAATTACATTAGATCATGATTAAACAGAAAAAAATGTAATTTTTTTTTCCTCCTACATAATCCACAAGCAAAAAATTTCATTTTTAAGTAAGGAAAACATAGAGGTCATACCCTAGTATGATAAATGCCATAACAGCAACATTTGTAATAAACAAAAGCTACCTTTTAAATCTATGATTTAAAAATTGTGCCTAAGTAACTATGTGCAAGTCAACTTTTGATCCAACAAAACTCTAGCTGACACTGTTATTTGAACAATCTGCTATAGGAGTGCTTCTCCTGTTTTTTTTTAAAGCAAATTTTTTCCGAACAAAATCTTATACAGAATCCCCAAGTGGAAAAAAGCAGAACTGTCTTGGTTGAAATCAAGGTAAAGTATCTAGAAGATGAAATAGTCTATATTTCTTTCTTCCAGATCTCTACTGGAAAATCTAGGTCTCCAGCCCCTAAGGACCACACTGAAAAATATTCCTTAAAGTATTCTATAAAGGGTTCTGAATTATGAAAATATACCAGTTAAAATGATTTTAGTAAAACAAGAATATTTCTTCAGTCCACTTACCTACATTCCACATAAAGACTTGTGATCTTGCAGTGACATTTTACTCTAAGCATCTGAACACAGGGAGGACACTCTCCAGGGTGACATGGCAAAACACATGGATGAGGACAACCTGGTGGCCGTGATTTAGAGCACCCTTCTTCACACTGAAGGCATTCTGGGGCAGCCTGATAAGTACCAAGGAAATAACTCATCTAAATACAGAAGTCTAACATTTCTATATATGTTAAAGTTATAAAATTTATATATCCCATTAAAAGAAAGTACTTCTGTAGCTCTTAGAAATACAGTTAATAAAATGGTACCATGCTTTCACTCTTTTAAAAATATTCAAAATGAATAACAGCAAGATCATCAATAGGACCATTATTCACAAAGATTTTTATGTCTACAAACCTCATTTGATCAAACTGCCTCACCTTTAAAATGGACTTGTGATTACATGAAGCATCCCTATTAAAATGTTAATTACTTCTTAGTCAGTGGCAGAAAAAAAAAAACAGAGTAAAAACATTTTCCACCCAAGAAGCACGATCATCACCTAACTAAAAAAGCAACACCCGTGCTTCCCTGGTGGCGCAGTGGTTAAGAATCCGCCTGCCAATGCAGGGGACGCGGGTTCGAGCCCTGGTCCGGGAAGATGCCACATGCCGCAGAGCAACTAAGCCCGTGCGCCACACCTACTGAAGCCCGTGCACCTAGAGCCCGTGCTCCGCAACAAGAGAAACCACCGCAATGAGAAGCCCGTGCACCGCAACGAAGAGTAGCCCCCGCTCGCCGCAACTAGAGAAAGACTGCGTGCAGCAACGAAGACCCAGTGCAGCCAAAATTAAATTAATTAATTAATATAAAAAAGAAAATTAATTATCTCCCTTTCATAACCAAATTTTAAAAAAAATCACTTGGGAATCTTGTTAAAATGCTGAGGCGGAGCCTGAGATTTTGCCTTTTTAACAAGATTCCAGGTGATGCCAGTGCCACTGGTCTGCAGAGAACACTCTGAGTGGCAAGGGTCTGTAACATACATAATATAGAAGAAATGCATGTGTATATCTATGTATGTGTGATTATGTACGTATACATATGTTTTCTTTTTTATTTGTTTTTGATGACAGACTTTCCTCAAAGAGAAAATATCCTCATTCTTCTTTCAATCAATGAATTAGGGTTATATTTGCTGCTAATGGTATCAATCAGAGCCATCCCACATAAGAATAGCATTGACTGAACTGAGATCTGAGGGTAAGCCAAGGGAAGGAAAGAGACCAGAGCAGAGGTAAGAAGCAAAAGAGCTTTGATTTCAGTCAATTCAGTAAACACTTATTGAATACCTGCTGTGTTATAGGCTCTGTGCTATACCTCAAGGTAGAAACTGCATTAAAAATTCCAAAGGCATTTGGGTCAAGAGAGACCTATTAAGAGCCTTTCTCCAGTGGGTCTCAATTGAGATGTTACAGTAAGGAATTAATTTTTAAAGTTTCTGAATTATTTAACCTTTAATACATAAATTAGAATGATTGCAAAGTTATCCTCCAAAATAATATAACTTACACTGCAGTAGCCTTCCCTGAGTGGGAGATAGGGTGGACTTGTAGCTAAATTGAGAAGAATTGCACATAACTTATCACCCATATTTTACCACAGGCACTGACTGCCTAGGAAGCCATGTTGGGATAATCCAAGGTAATTCCCCAAACATGTCATATCACTTCTTAAAATGAGTTTTTTCTGATTCATCTGATATTCTGGAAGTCTAATGGAGGAAAGCCATACAGCAGCTATTCTCTAACTAGTTAAAGTGGTTTTGAATCATTATGTTAGTTTGATTTTATAATTCCAATATCTTTTTCATTTTATCATGAGAACATTTTTATTGAGGATCAAGGCATGACTCAGTGAAGAAATTATAAGCAATACGATTTACATATATATCTGCACATGAGGAAGAATGATACTATAGACATTTATGTTGTCATGCATTACAATTACCAAATCAAAGACCAAAATATCTAATAACGCAAGTGAAATTTTCAATAACACAATTCATAGTAATAATTTAAACACTTGTAAATGTAATGTTACTTAATAATAAAATGAAGCTTAAAATCTTTGGCTTATTCCTCATTAATCACACTTGCTAATATTATTATGATTCCCTACAGAATGGAAACCTAGGAAAAAACATTAATTATTTTAAAAATAAAATTTAATATTATTTAAAATTTGATTAGCTACATTTGTTTTTCCTTGTGAAATGGCAATTTTTAGACATCTTTGAATGGTTGATTTCTCATATGCTTGTAAAATGCTTTTAGTAAATTTCACATAACTTATACATACCCCGTATCTGTGATGGTATTTACTTCCAACAAAAGATTGAGAATTTATTAAAATTGTGAACATCTACCTCATGTATTACATTTAAAAAACAGCTGAGAGCAAATGCTCCAGACTAAATTCAGAGATATAAATGGATAGCAGTAGAGGTGATACTGCTACTTACTATCTAAAAAGAGACAAAATTTCTGTACTTTTATCATAAAATCAAACCATATGTGTTAACCCAGGTATAGCATGTGAACAGTACCAAATTAAAAGGCATATTATTATGAACTAGCACAAAGACACAGAGAGATATACACCAAGTTGTTAAAGTTGGTTGTCTGAGGAAAGGCAAGGAAGGAGAAGGGATGAGGGCAAGAAAAAGGAAAGAGAAGTTAGAGCAAAATGGAAAATATTTATGGCAAAATTACTGAAAAAAATGTTTCAAGCATACTGTAAGCATGTATACATTCAACCCAAGGACATTACCTTGTTTTTGTCAGTGCAGGAATCAATTTCAGTTACTTTGTGGCACTCTTTCATACATGTATGATTCTGACAATCTAAGGTTCGTCCACAAACTCTCCTACAAGAGTAGGGTCCTACAGTGTGGCATGGTAGTGGGCTCACCTTAAAATTTAAGAAAAAAGGAAAATCAGCAACACAGACACACACACACACACACACACACACACACAACCTACTGGAAGCATGTTTCAAAAATGACTCTGTTATCATTTGAGAACAAGTTTCATCTAATACATTTTCATTAATAATTGTTATTATCAAAATCAAAGTAACCGGGGCTTCCCTGGTGGCGCGGTGGTTGAGAATCTGCCTGCCAATGCAGGGAACACGGGTTCGAGCCCTGGTCTGGGAAGATCCCACGTGCCGCGGAGCAACTAGGCCCGTGAGCCACAATTACTGAGCCTGCGCGTCTGGAGCCTATGCTCCGCCACAAGAGAGGCCGCGATAGTGAGAGGCCTGCGCACCACGATGAAGAGTGGCCCCCACTTGCCACAACTAGAGAAAGCCCTCGCACAGAAACGAAGACCCAACACAGCCATAAATAAAAATAAATAAATAAGACTTTAAAAAAAAAAAAGAATTAGCATTGTCGTCACTGTCATTGTTGTCATCATCATTGTCTAAAATCAAAGTAACCTATCCAAAAACACCCAAAGAATGAATGCCAAGGAGCAAAACATTCTATTCCTAAAAGGGAAATTCAATGTAATGATTCTGCAGTGAATGCATATACATAGGCTAAATCTCAAATAAAAGCACTGTGTATTTTAAAAATTAGTAGACAAACTCTTGTACTCTTTAGAGCACTAAAAAGACAATACATTGACTTTGCTATTTCTAACAACCATCATATAGAAGAGGTACACAGATTACAAGCTTTACTTAAAGTTTGTGCCTGTAACTCACCTCATGCTTCCCAAGACATTCCCTGCAAGAAAAAAATAAAATGAAATGAAACATTATACAGTCTTCAAAAAGAATATTTTTAAAGCAAAGATGCTAACTCTACTGGTTTTTCTGTTAAGAATAAAAAATAAGCACATATGGAAATAATAAGTGATTACAGAAAGGTTGCAGGATACAAAGTTAATATACAAAAGCCAATTGTTTTCCTATAATACCAGCAATGAACAACTGGAATTTGAAATTAAAAACACACCACCATTTATACTAGCACACACAAAAATGAAATACTCAGATATAAATCTAACAAAATAAATACAAGATCTATATGAAGAAAACTACAAAACACTGATGAAAGAAATCAAAGAAGATCTAAATACATGGAGAGATATTTCATGTTCATCTATAGAAAGGTACAATGCTGTTAAAATGTCACTTCTTCCCAACTTCATCTAGATTCAACACAATTCCAATCAAAATCCCAGCAAGTTATTTTGTGGATATCAACAAACTGATTCTAAGGTCTATATGAAAAGACAAAAAACCCAGGATAGCCAACACAGTACTGAAGAACAAAGGCAGAGGATTGACACTACCCAACTTCAAGCCTTACTATAAAGCTACAGTGATCAAGACAGTATAGTATTGGTGAAAGAACAGACAAATAGATCAATGGAACAAAACAGAGAGCCCAGAAATAGACCCACACAAACATAGCCAATTGATCTTTGACAAAGGAGAAAGGCGATCAAACGGAGAAAGGGTAGTCTTTTCAACAAACGGTTGGTGCTGGAACAAAGGAACATCCACATGGAAAAAAATACAAAGAGACTTTATACATTTCACAGCAGTTAATTCAAAATGGATCACAGACCTAAATGTGAAATGCAAGACTATAAAACATAGGAGAAAATCTAGGTGGCCTCGAGTTTGGTGATGACTTTTTAAATACAACACAATCCATGAAAGAAAAATGGTTAAGTTGGACTTCATTAAACCAAAAACATCTGCTCTGCCAAAAACACTTAAATAAAAACGAGTTAAATGAAAACACTTAAATGAAAAGACAAGCCACAGACTGGGAGAAAATATTTGGAAAACACATATCTGGTAAAGAACTTGCATCCAAAATATAAAAGAACTCTTAAAAACTCAATAATAAGAAATTAAACAGCCAATTAAAGAATGGGCAAGATTTGAGCAGAGAACAGACACCTCACCAAAGAGGATATACAAATGGCAAATAAGCATATGAAAAGATGCTCAACATCATATGCCATTACAGAACTGCCAATTAAAACGAGATACCACTACACACCTATTAGAATGGCTAAAATCTAAAACACTGACAAGAGCATTTGCTGGCAAAGATGTAGAGAAACAGGAACTCTCATTCATTGCTGGTGAGAATGCAAAATGGTACAGCCACTGTGTTAGTCTGGCAGTGTCTTATATAGGTAAACATAGACTTACCACATGATCCAGAAATAGCACTCCTAAATATTTACCCAAATGAGTTGAAAACATATGTCCACACAATAACATGGACACATGTTCTGTGAACATGAACGTTCATAGCAGCTTTCTTCATAATTGCTAAAACTTGGAAACAACCAAAATGTCCTTCAATAGGTGAATGAATAAGCAAACTGTGGTATATACATACAATAGAATATTACTCAGCAATAAAAAGAAATGAGCTATCAAGCTGTAAAAAGACATGGAGGAAACCTAAATGCATATTATCAAGTGCAATATGCTAAAAAGCCTATATACTGTGGGATTCCAACTATAGGACATTTTGAAAAAGGCAGAACTATAAAGAGAGTAAAAAGACCAACAGTTTCTAGAGGCTTGAGGGCTGGGGAGGTGAGGGATGAACAGGACGTTGTTAGGGCAGTGAAACTGTTCTGTATGGTACTGTAATGGTGGATACGTGAGATTATGCATTTATCAAAACTCATGGACCGTACAACCGAAAAAGTAAACCTTTACCAAGGTAAACTATAGACTTTAGTTAATAATAATGTATCAATATCAGTTCCTCAACTGTAAAAAATTCTACTCTAAGAAAGAAATTATATTACCTGGACAGTTTATGTGACAAATAATATTTTTCAACATATACTTCATAATAATAATTTTGTTATACATGCCACTGAAAAATCATTATATCAGAGTTAGAAGGATCTTTATACATATGTTTTTGGTTTTTAAACTGAGATAAAATTCACATACCATAAAGTTTATACTTTAAAGAGTACAATTCCACACTAATGTAAGATATTAAGGGAAACTGTGTGTGTGTGGCAGGACCATATGGGAACCCCTTGTATTTTCTGTGAAATTTTCCTGCAAACCTAAAAAATCACCTAAAAAAACCAGTCTATTTAAAGAAACAAAACAAATATTTCATTTCCCTTTCAAGGGACTGGTTTAGAAATTGTCTTGTGATCCTATTCTGGCCAGTGAAATGTGAAAAGAGTTTTACTATGGGGCTTCTGGGAAAGGTTTCCTCAGTCCTTAAATAAAGAAGAAAATGGGGCTTCCCTGGTGGCGCAGTGGTTGAGAATCTGCCTGCTAATGCAGGGCACACGGGTTCGAGCCCTGGTCTGGGAGGATCCCACATGCCGCAGAGCAACTGGGCCCGTGAGCCACAATTACTGAGCCTGCGCGTCTGGAGCCTGTGCTCCGCAACAAGAGAGGCCGCGATAGTGAGAGGCCCGCGCACCGCAATGAAGAGTGGCCCCCACTTGCCGCAGCTGGAGGAAGCCCTCGCACAGACGAAGACCCAACACAAAAAAACAAAAAATAAATAAATAAATAAATAATAATTAAAAAAAAAAAAAAAAGAAGAAAATGATGACTGAAGGCTTAAACAGTGTCCATTTCTCCCTTTGGAAACTTCACTAACTGGATGGGAAGTTTATCAGAAGGGCAAGTAGCCTGAGAGCAAAGAGGACACACTGAGGATAAAATGTAGACAGAATCTGGGCCCTTGACCATAAATCACTGAATCAACCAGACTAACCAACCATGAAGCAGCAGTTCTACCTCCAGTCTAACTGTGCAAGGCATGAATGTTACAATGTCACTTTTTATTTAGGGTTTTTGTTACTTGAAACAAAAGGCACCCTAAATGATACAGCACATATTATATGTGTTATATGCACATGTTCAGAATTCTTTTATCACATGGCCAAATTATTATTAAACATAATGTTATTTTTAAAACAAGAGGGCAAGAAAACAGGAACACTGTCCTCTAATAAGAAATTATATTAACTGGAGAGTTCATATGACAAGTAATATTTTTTAATATATCCTTTACAATAATAATTTTGTTAGACATGTCACTGAAAAATCATATCAGAATTAGAAGGATCTTCCTACATGTTTTTCTTTTAAAAACAGATGAAATTCACATACCATAAAATGTATACTTTTAAAGAGTACAATTCAGAGGAGTTTAGTATATTCACAAGGTTGTGTAACCATCGCCACTACTTAATTCTAGAATATTTTCATAACCCAAAGAGAAACCCTGAAACTATTAGCAGTCACTCCCCATGGTCTCCTATCCCCAGCCCCTGCAACCACTACTCTACCTTCTGTCTCTGTGGATTTGCCTACTCTGGACATTTCATATAAATAGAATCAAATAGCATGCGGCCTTTTGTGTCTGGCTTCTTTCATTTAGAATACGGTTTTCAAGGTTCATCCACGTAATATGTAAATGTGTCGGTAATTCATGGATTTTTATAGCTGAATAATATACCATTGTATGGCTATACCACATTTTGTTTATACATTCATCAGTTGATAAAAAATTGTTTTCACTTTTTGGGCTATTAATAATAATGTTGCTATGGACATTCATGTACAAGTTTTTATGAATCTATATTTTCAGTTCTCTTGGGTATAGTCCTAAGAGTAAAATTGCTGGGTCATATAGTAACTCTATGTTTAGTCTCCTGAGAAACTACCAAACTGTTTTCCAAAGTAGCTACACCACTTTACATTCCCAACAGCAATGTATAGTGGTTCCAACTTCTCCATATCTTCACCAACACATCATATGTCTTTTTTATTTTAGCCTTCCTAGTGGATGTAAAATGGTATCTCTTGGTGGTTTTGATCTACATTTTTCTAATTAATGATATTGAGCATCTTTTCACATCTTTACTAGCCATTTGTAGATCTTCTCTGGAGAAGTATCTATTCTAAGCCTTTGACCATTTTTAAATTGGATTATTTGTCTTTTGGTCTCTCAGTCTAAGAATTCTTTATATATTCTGGATAATATAAAAGATATATGATTTACATAGGTATAGACTAAGTAAATAATATTACTAATTAATAAGCAATATTAAAAAAAAGATATATGATTTACAAACATTTTCTCCCATTCTGTGGGTTATCTTTTCAATTTTTTGATAGTGTCCTTAAAGCACAATTTCTTGATAATGTCCTCTGACAATTTTCATAAAGTCCAATTTATTTATCTTTTCTCTTGTTGCTTATGCTTTAGGTGTCATATCTAATAAACCAATGCCTAATCCAAGGACACAAAGATTTACACCTGTTTTCTTCTAAGAGTTTAATAGTTTTAGTTCTTACTTTTAGGCCTCTGATCAATTTTGAGTTACTATTTATATATGTTGTGAGGTAGGGGTCTGAGTTCATTTTTTTCCATGTGAATATCCAGTTGTCCCAATACCATTTGTTGAGAAAAGCATTCTTTCCCCCATTTAATTATTCTGACACTCTTGTCAAAAATTAATTGACCGTAAATGTATGGATTTATTTCTGGACTGTCAGTTCTATTCTCTTGATCTTTATGTCTATCTGAATGCCAGTACTACAGTCTTTGGTCTTCTTTAATTTCTTACAACAATGTTTTATAGTTCTCAGTGTACAAATCTTGGATTTCTTTTATTAAATTTGTTAAATAAACAAAACGTTTGTTCTTCTTAATGTTACTGCAAATGGAACTGTTTCCTTAATTCAATTTTCAGATTGTTCACTGTCAGTGTATAGAAATAAAATTGACTTTTGTATATTCATCGTGTTTCCTATAAACTTAATGAATTTATTTAATATCTCTAATAACTTTTGTGAAGATTCCTTAGGATTTTCTATATACATGATCATGTCGTCTGAAAATACAAATAGTTTTACTTCTTCATTTTCTAGTCTAATTGCTCTAGCTAGCACCTCTAATATAGTATTGAATAGAAGTGGCAGAATAGACATCCTAGTCTTATTCCTGATCTTAAGGGGGAAAGCTTTAAATCTTTCACCATTAAGTGTGATTTTTTTTTTAACATCTTTATTGGAGTATAAAGGTGTGATGTTAACTGTGGGTTTTCATAGATGCTCTTCATCAGGTTGAAGAAGTTCTCTTTTATCCCAAGATTGTTGAGTGTTCAAGAAAGCATGTCAGATTTTGTCAAATGTTTTTCTGCATCTATCAACTGTCCTTTATTCTACTGATAAAGTATTAACAGTGACTTATTTGAATCAATGATTGATGAATGAATGATTGATGTTGATTCAAGTTCATATTTCTGGGATATACCCCACTTGGTCATGATGTATAAATCTTTTTACATGTTGCCGGATTCAGTTTGCTAGTAACTGGTTAAGAATTTTTGCATCTATATTCAAAAGGGATATTGGTCTGCAGTTTTCCTGTGATGTCTTTTTCTGGTTTATTATCAGGGAAATAGTAGCCTCACTGAATGAGTCAGGAAATGTCCCTGCTTAGTGAAGCACTGGTGTTAATTCTTTAAATGTTTGGTAGAATTCACCAGTGAAGTCACTGGTCCTGAGATTTTCTTTGTGGTAAGTTTTTGGTTACTAATTCAGTCTTTTTACTAGGTATATTCAGATTTTCTACTTCTTCTTGATTCAGTTTCAGTAGTTTGTGTGTTTCTAAGAATTTGTCCATTTATCCATGCAAACAGTAACCAAAAGAGAGTAGGAGTAGCTATACTGACCCATCAAACTCTAGCTGGGGAAAATGACTCAAAAAAGATATCTAGAGGAGGGTTTTAAGCAGTATGCAAAATGTATTTGGAAAAGAATGAAACAGAAAGAGAGACTACTTTATAGGCTAGGCCTGAAATAATGATGAACTGAAGAAAGAAAAAGGGGAGAAGTTTCTCAAGATACACTTTGAACTATGTCAAAAGATTTTTTTTAAAAGCTAAAATTCTAATACTTACATAGGAATAGGCACTTGACATGGAGGACAAGGCAATGCAGTCTGAATAAATGCTGGTTCAGAAGGCTGTTCCCAAGGGCCTGAAGGCTGGTGCTACAAGTAAAATAAATAACAATTTTTAAGTCAGAGGGATTAAATCATATAGCCGATTTAAGGATCTAAGAAAACAGTTCCACGAATCCTCTGCTCAAGCCGGTTGAAATTTTTTCAAGTACTCAACAAATTGTGCTTATTGAAATATTTTATTCCATCCTTAAATTCTATCAGACTGTTCCCCTCTAACACGTTTATATTAAAAATTGAGCCAGATTCCAGTTTTTAAATGACAGAACAAAGGCAGTATAGACTCCTTCACTCCAAAAGAATAAAACACAGAATTGTAAAATCCATATTCCACCAATAGAATTTAATCTCTATTATTCTGTTCACTGTTGTCTCCCCAGCACCTAGAAGAATGCTTAACACATAGTAAGAATTCAATAAATATTCACTGAATATGTGAATGAATCTTTGAGGAAACCAGGAGATATTTATAACCCTAAACCACAATATATGAAAGAAGACTGACAAACTCATCTGTATGATGATTATAACATGGCTATCACACTGTACTTGCAAACATTTATTGGTTTTTCTCCTTTTCTGTATTGTGTATTTCTTAAGACAAAAACCAAGTATTATTTACCTTATACCCCAGCTCCTATCACAGTGTTTAATACCCAATAAGTACTTAATCATTGTTTGCTGAAATGACTAAGTAAAATTAAGAAAATATGACCCACAGCAATGCATTATGTCTTAATAATACTGTTCCCTTACCCTGCCAGTTTGCTTTATTAATGCTTGATCATGACATGGAGCAGGACACAAGTGACCACATTTCTCCAAAACCTTTCGGCAAGGTTGATGACATGGAGGACAAGAGCCAAAGTGACAGCGATGTTTTTCTTGACTTGTATGATGGCAAGTTGGTGGTCGACTAAATCATAAAGTACAATTTTTAAAATTACTTTTGATCATTGAACAATTATATCTAAAGTGCAATTATCTATTTATATATCTTCTGATTCCATACAGAATGGGCATACTGTGAATATTAATATTTTAGAACATTAAAGCAAAATTGAAAGTACTAACAAAATTAAAAATCTGTATGAATTTAAATCTGTAAGACACCAGATGTAAGTCTGTACAGAGCTTTGTACTAACCTGCACTGCTCTTTGCACTTGGGGGGTCTTGTGGTACGTTCTCGGCCACAGGGTACTGTCACCTTTGTATTACCACAATTGCACTTCACATCTACAGTTTCTGGGCAGGGATAACAGCTGCCTGAAAAAAAAGTCTGAAACTTAAAGAGAAATTTCCTTAACTACCCAAATTCCCATCACTAGTAGAATCAATATGTTTAGTATATTCACACAATGGGATACTCTAGGATGAGAATAAATGAATGAACCTCACACATATAACATTGAGCAAACAAAATCAGACACCAAGAATATACAGTATATGATTCCATTTATATAAAATAAACAGGAAAAACTAATCTATGCTGTTCAAAATCAGGATGATGATTACAAAGGACACAAAAAGTTTGGGAAATGCTGGTAATGATCTGTTTAATAATCTGAGTTCTGGTTATATGGTTATGTTCAGTTTATAAAAAGTCATCAAGCTGTACACCTGCAATTTGTATACTTTTCTATATCTACACCGGTACTTCAATAAAAAGTTTTAGAATTTTCTTTAAAATTTGCTAAAAGTTCTGTTCTAAATAACAAATTTAACACATTACTCATTCAAAACTACACCAGCAAAATGGAGCTAAGTCTTTGGAAAATCTAATGTTAGCAATAATCTTTTTGGCTTAGTTTCATACATACATCTATTCAAGTACATTATTTTTAGATAAATTCTCCAATAAGAGTGACTTCTCTCATAAGGTTATTAACAAGTACAGTCAATTTTCCATTACTCGTGCTTTGCAAAAGACTCTAAAATCTCATTTTAGGCTATAATTCCAAATACTTCTCTTCTAAACATTTCAAAAGGAAACATTTTTAGGGTTTCAGCTTTTTACCTTCTTTTGTTATGGGTAGAAATACACAAAGACCAATTGAAAAAAAATCTTTTTAGACAGGCTATAAAGTTCTCCCCAAGGCTTTGACACCATCCTAAGGGCTTTCTTCCCACTCTAGTTTTCCGAATAGGCTACCCCATTAGAAATGAAATAATAAGAAAGGAATAAAGAGTCTTCAACTAGGAAGTTAAGTATCTCAAGAAATTGCTGCCTAGGTGTCAGGACCAAGCAAAATACTGAATAGCAATTAACCTGATAAAAAACAGATTAATGATGAAAAATAGTCTGGTTAAAGCCTCTATTAGCTCAAAACAGTTCCCTAAAACAAAAAGAGGTTAAGAATTTTGATTCAAATAATGACCACAGAAAAAGAAATAAAGTAAAAAGCACCACAGGGAAAAAACACATGTGTATTATACAAATTACCAAATTTATACTTCAGTGTTTTGATAAGTATAATCCAGTAAAGTATTATCTTGATGGTAATGCAAGCCAAGTTATCCTGACTCACATGATCAAACATTATTTTGATCTTTCCAAAAGAAAATTTGATGTCACATTTTTAAAAAAATTAAGTGACATTTATGTCAGTTCTTACTCAGCACATTATATTAATTTCCATACTTAACAATGATAATTTTCATTCACCTTCAGCAATCAAAGAGAAACTTATCAAACATAACCTTTTTGCCACCCTAAACTACAGCATCACTTTACCTTTTTTAAAATTAAATCTTGAGAACAATAAGGGGTTGTTTTCCTAATGAACTCATTACAGACACCTGTACAACATGACATTAAATTCAAGTAACTTCAGTGATAATATTTTTTAAATGAAAAAGGAGCATACAGAGTATAAATACAGTGACTAGTGGGTCAAAAGTCCAGTAATTCTAGAACCATAACCATAGAAGGCCTTAAGCTTAAAAGAACTATAAGTCAAGCTTTCATATATTCACAGCGCAAACATGCAGATAGCACCCTCTCCCTATGAGTTACAGTACAACTTTGATTATGAAGGTATCTAGAATAATAGAAAATGACATAAAATAATGATTCTATGTATCTTATGTAACTGAGTATTAAACAAATGGTAAGAGTTGCACAAAGGTATCTTCATACACTTTCCATTAAGGTAAACTTTTTTTAGGGGCTAATAAGTTTCTTTTTTAAAAAATAAACATTCTGCCAAAAAATAATTAATAATAATTGAACCTGGATCTGATCAAACCTCTAGTTCCACTAACAGTTTATAGAAAATACAGAGGAAAATGTCAAATAATACCACGGAGATGCAACCTGCAAAATCCAGACTCTGTGAAACTAAATAAAGCAACCTAGTTTCTTAAACAAGTGACAAAGGAAAATATATAAAAAGATGGAAAATTATAGAAAAAGAGGGAAATTACAGATTCATAGACTTCAGAGACATCAACCAACTGCAATGTCAATCTTATTAAGGTTTCTGAGTCATACAAACTGAAGTAAAAAATGAAGGCATTTATGAGACAACAAGATATGTGAACACCAGATACTTGCTGATATTAAGAAACAGATTAACTATTTTCAGGTTAAGAATCCATCTTTCAGAGATGCATATTGAAGTATTTATGGGATTTGCTTCAAAATAATACAAGAGGGGGATATGCTTTCAGCATTTCTCCACTAAGTATGATGTTTGCTCTACCCTTTTTGCAGATACTCTATATCAGGTTAAGGACGCTCTCTTCCATTTCTAGTTAAGTTTTCATCATATATGGATGCTGAATTTTATCAACTGTTTTTCAGACATTTACTAAAATGATCTCATTTCTCCCTTAATCTGTTAATGTGATGGAAACATGTTATTAGATTTACTAATCTTAAACCAACCATACATTACTGCAATAAACCCAACTTGGTTATGATAGATTAAGGTTTTGGATAGCTAATACTGTAGTACCAGATAGCTGGATTTGAGTGGCAAAAACTTTAATATTTTACAAACATGTTCATGAGTTAGATTGGCCTGTAATTGTCTCTTACTTTCTTTGAAAGATGATATAATGAGCTGGAACTCATTCCTTTTTTACATACACTATCAAATAGTTCACAAAGAGATTAAACGTGTACATACCTTAAATGTTCATTCGTTAAAAATCATGTGTAAAAATCAACTAGGCCTGGTGTTTTCTTGGTGAGAAAATTCTAAACTACTGATCCAATTTCTTTAATGGTCATACAACGTCAGGTTTTCAACTTAAAGTGAAGGCTATGTTTTAACAGTGGCCTCCAAGGCCCTATACATATTCTCCTTTCCCCAGCAATCATTTATCCCACCATCTCTCTGACCTCATCTCCTAACATGTGTCCCCCTGAGCAACCACTTCAGTCCTCCTTCAAATGTTCCTGTCTCAAGGCCTCTGTAATCAAACTACCCCATCCCCATTTCCCCAGGGCTTGATGCCTACTTCTCTCAGGATTCCCCACACATGTCATCCTTTCAGAGTCCTACTCTGACCACACTATATAAAACAGTAGATACCATCCCAACTATCACAATTTTAATTTTACTCTAATTTTCTTTCTATACTTGTCACTATCTGATATTCTATATTAATTTGATTATTTACTTGTATTCTAATTGAGGAAGAATAAAAAAATAAGCTCCATAAAAGCAGGTACTTTGTCAAAATTGTTCACTCGTAATTCCGGTGCCTGGTACTTAGCAGACACTCAAAAATACTTATTGAATGAATTAATGACTAACTTTAGAATGTTAATGAAATTCAAATTTAATGGGTCAGTGATATGACTACAAAAGGAAATAAAATCCTTTTACATGAGAACCAAAAAGCTAGTTCTAAACTTTACAGTTTAAAGACACTGACATTTTTGGATTGGGTTGTTTGTTTTTTTGATATTGAGCTGCATGAGCTGCTTGTATATTTTGGAGATTAATCCTTTCTCAGTTGCTTCGTTTGCAAGTATTTTCTCCCATTCTGAGGGTTGTCTTTTCGTCTTGTTTATGGTTTCCTTTGCTGTGCAAAAGCTTTTAAGTTTCATTAGGTCCTGTTTACTTTTGGTTTATTTCTATTTCTCTAGGAGGTGGGTCAAAAAGGATCTTGCTGTGATTTATGTCATAGTGTTCTGCCTATGTTTTCCTCTAAGAGTTTTATAGTGTCTGGCCTTACATTTAAGTCTTTAATCCATATTGAGTTAATTTTTGTGTATGGTGTTAGGGAGTGTTCTAATTTCATTCTTTTACACGTAGCTGTCCAGTTTTCCCAGAACCACTTATTGAAGAGGCTGTCTTTTCTCCATTGTATATTCTTGCTTCCTTGATCAAAAATAAGGTGACCATATGTGCGTGGGTTTATCCCTGGGCTTTCTATCCTGTTCCATTAATCTATATTTCTGTTTTTGTTCCAGTACCATACTGTCTTGATTACTGTAGCTTTGTAATATAGTCTGAAGTCAGGGAGCCCGATTCCTCCAGCTCCGTTTTTCTTTCTCAAGATTGCTTTGGCTATTTGGGGTCTTTTGTGTTGCCATACAAATTGTGAAATTTTTTGTTGTAGTTCTGTGAAAAATGCCATTGGTAGTTTGATAGGGATTGCACTGAATCTGTAGATTGCTTTGGGTAGTATAGTCATTTTCACAATGTTGATTCTTCCAATCCAAGAACATGGTATATCTCTCCATTTATATCATTAGTTTCTTTCATCAGTGTCTTACGGTTTTCTGCATACAGGTCTTTTGTCTCCTTAGGTAGGTTTAGTCCTAGGTATTTTATTCTTTTTTCTTGCAACAGTAAATGGGAGTGTTTCCTTAATTTACCTTTCAGATTTTTCATCATTAGTCTATAGGAATGCAAGAGATTTCTGTGCATTAATTTTGTATCCTGCTACTTTACCAAATTCATTGATTAGCTCTGGTAGTTTTCTGGTAGCATCTTTAGGATTCTCTATGTATAGTATCATGTCATCTGCGAACAGTGACAGTTTTACTTCTTCTTTTCTGATTTGGATTCATTTTATTTCTTTTTCTTCTCTTATTGCTGTGGCTAAAACTTCCAAAACTATGTTGAATAATAGTGGTGAGAGTGGGCAACCTTGTTTTGCTCCTGATCTTAGTGGACATGGTTTCAGTTTTTCACCATTGAGAACGATGCTGGCTGTGGGTCTGGCACATATGGCCTAAATAGACATTTCTCCAAAGAAGATATACAGATTGCCAACAAACACATGAAAGGATGCTCAACATCACTAATCATTAGAGAAATGCAAATCAAAACTACAATGAGGTATCACCTCACACCAGTCAGAACGGCCATCATGAAAAAATCTACAAACAATAAATGCTGGAGAGGGTGTGGAGAAAAGGGAACCCTCTTGGGTGGGAACTGTGGATGGGAATGTAAATTGATACAGCCACTATGGAGAACAGTATGGAGGTTCCTTAAAAAACTAAAAATAGAACTACCATACAACCCAGCAATCCCACTACTGGGCAAATACCCTGAGAAAACCATAATTCAAAGAGTCATGTACCACAGTGTTCATTGCAGCACTATTTACAAGAGCCAGGACATGGAAGCAACCTAAGTATCCATCAACAGATGAATGGATAAAGAAGATGTGGCACATATATACAATGGAGTATTATTCAGCCATAAAAAGAAACAAAGTTGAGCTATTTGCAGTGAGGTGGATGGACCTAGAGACTGTCATACAGAGTGAAGTAAGTCAGAAAGAGAAAAACAAATACCGTATGCTAACACATATATATGGAATCTAAAAAAAAATGGTTCTAAAGAACCTAGGGGCAGGACAGGAATAAAGACGCAGACATAGAGAATGGACTTGAGGACATGGGGAAGGGGAAGGGTAAGCTCAGACGAAGTGAGAGAGTGGCATGGACATATATACACTACCAAATGTAAATTAGACAGCTAGTGGGAAGCAGCTGCCTGGCACAGGGAGATCAGCTCGGTGCTTTGTGTCCACCTAGAGGGGTGGGATAGGGAGGGTGGGAGGGAGATGCAAGAGGGAGGAGAAATGGGAGCATATGTATATGTATAACTGATTCACTTTGTTATACAGCAGAAACAAACACACCATTGTAAAGCAATTATACTCCAATAAAGATGTTAAAAAAATAAATAAATAAAAATAAAGACACTAACAAATCAGAGGACATCCGCAGGGAAATGCGTATGGGGTTAACATATCTGCCATTTTTCCTAATGGGGAGGCAATATGGTATAATGGAAATATTAAAGTTTGGGTTCACATCCTGACCCTGCAACTAGTTCTATGACCTTGGGCCAACAGTCTCTTTGCCTGCTTCCTCCTTATACAAAACAACACTAATACCTTCCAAGATTCCTGAAAGGATTAAGACATTAAGGGAGATACCTAGTATCCACCTAATCCCAAAGGAAGGCAACAAAAAACAGTAGTTTGTCCCAGGTCATAAAGCTGTTATTGGGTTGGCCAAATTCGTTCAGGTTTTTCCATAGATATGGAAACACTCAAACAAACTTTTTGGCCAACCCAATACTAAGTTCACTTTTGACTCAGGACCTCTTAATTTAAACCCATGCTCTTTCCACTACCTTATACTATCTTTCAGTAGATTCCATTTCATACCAACATACTCCAAATGAGTAAAGTTAACTCAGTTTTCAATCTCTAATAGCTTAGGCACCCCTGAGACCCTTTCAGGTGGTCTTCAAGAACTTATATACATAGATTAGAATTTTCCAGAAGCTATATGACAAGGGATTATCACAACAGATTGAATGCAGAAGCAGATATGTGAATCCAGCTATCTTCTATTAAGCTAGACATTAAAGACATTTGCAAAAATGTAAAACAGTATCATTCTTCTCACTAAATTTTTTTTTAGAAAGTAGCTACTTTTCACAAAAAAGTTACTGTATTAAGATGTAATGGGTACTATGGTACTATTTTTCAATAAAATAATAAATATTATTATATTTTAATTTAACTTCAAATACAATAAATATCAATAGATAAAATCCACATTAACTAAAGGTTTTTGGGTCCAAAAAGAGTGTAAAAGGTCCTTGAGACCAAAAATTTCAAGAACCACTGGACAGAATATATCTAATCCTTTACTAGACTTAATTTCATATCAATGTCTAAAATTCAAAATAGTACTGAAAAACCTATTAATTAACTTAAAAACTATGTGGGGAAGGTTGGGTAGAAGTAAGGAAACAACATGGTATTATACAAAGAACAGAAGTTTATATTCAAAAGGTGTGGGTTCAAATCTTGGCTATAATGCCTTACTAGATATTTCCCTAAGTAAATCACTGGATCCTCTTCAGCTTAAATTTCCTCATCCATAAAATAAAGATAGTGGCAACTGCTCTAACTTCTCAAGATTGCTAAGAGTAAGATAATAAATGTGCAAGCTCTCTATCAACGAGAAAGCACTATGTAAATATAAACATTAAATTACAGCTGTTGTTAAATTTTACCTCTATGGCAGACAGATGGACACTTATGGTTTCTACATCCTAAAGTCCGTCCACAGTTTTGATCACAAGGTGGACAGTTTCCAGGGCAACACTGAAGGGAAAGCAATACATAAAGAACAGGTAATTTGAAAACCGTACGTAATATGAATGTCATTACTAGTTATTCACAGAACTTAGGGAAATCAAAAGATAGTTCTTTTCACTATAAAAATAAAAGTATTCAAGAATATCAACATTCTTCTGTAGAACACGTTGTACTAAGAACTTATAAGTTTAAATAGACAATGACCTAATTTAGTGAATTCAAGCTAAATTTTCTTGCCCTTTAGTTAATTATTCTATGACTTAAAATAGTTCCATAAGATAGTTTCTCTTCTACTTATCTACATAGAAATTGACAATATTAACCACAGGAATGGATCTGGTCAAACCGTATAGTCAATTCAGGCAAATAATCTGGCTATTTTAAAAATTTAATTACAATAAAACCCATTCAATATATACATCAGTTTGGCAGTTATTTTCAAACCAAAGAATCAGAGACTAACTAAAGGAAAGAAGCAGAGATAGGCTAATTGCTTCTAGTGCTGTTTTGTTACTCCCTGATTTCCAATCTGTGAGAAATATAGCTGTCTATGACCTGTCCCAATTTTCATTCATGAACACAAGGCAACTACTTAAAGTTCCATCTTGCCATTCTAACTCCTTGACAAACTTTGGAAAGGAAATACAGACTACAATTGTCTTAAAGAAACTTGGGTTTGTAACCTACTTAAGAACAAGTTTCAGTATATAAAAATAGCTCAAAACAAAATACACATTATTGAAAAGCAATTAAAAGTTAAAATAGTTCATTCAATTAAGCAAATATTTACCAAGTAATACTATGTGCCTATCACTCTCCCAGTGGCAGTGGGAAAAAAGAAGGTTATGTGGTCCACAAGGTGAATAAGCCTTTAGATGTTTGTTTCTCACCATGATGAGTAATAATGACCAGATTTAATCTCCTGCCTTTAGATGTTTGTTTCTCACCATGATGAGTAATAATGACCAGATTTACTCTCCTGCCTTAAACAACTAGAAAATCAGACAAAATATTTGAAACAGCAGTTTTTAGACATTAGACAATTAGGCAGCACAGGACAGAAACCCCTATGAGAACAGAAACAAACAAGGTGAGTCCTATGATAGCACAAGCTTAGACCTGGACACAAGGAGAAAGATCACAAGCAGAGTCCAGTGGTCTCACCAAGTTGAGGAGACAAAATTCATAGTTCAGAGAGGCAAGTGTGGTTAGAATTTGTGGAGAAGTGGTAGCACAAAGCATAAAGTTTATAATGTCTGGAAACCAATCAAAAGTCACCTAGCAGTAAAGAATAACCCAAAAGGAAAAGAAAACTCAATCAACAAAAATAGACCCAGAAATGACAGATGACAGAATTAGTAGACAAGGACATTAAAATAGGTATTTGAAGTACATCCTATTCACTTATATTCAAGAAGATAGAAGAGAGCATGAGCATGAAAAGGACAGACATGGAAGATATAGAAAAAGTCACAACTCCAAGTCTCAGAGATGAAAAAATACTGTCTGAGATGAAGAAACACAGGGGATTAGACAATGCAGAAGAAAATTAGAGAACTTGAAGACAAACAATATAAGCTAACATTAAATATGAAAATTAAAAGGACTAAATAATAACTGGAGCATCAGTGACCTATGGGACTTCAAGCAGCATGACATACCTGTCACTGAAGTCTCAGAAGGCAATGGGTGGGGGAAATACTTGAAGAAATAAAGATTGAAAATTTCACAAATATGATGAAAACTATAAAGACATACAAGAAGCTCAACAAAAATTGTACTAAAGAAACATGAAGAAAGCTATACAAAGGAACATCACAAATAAATTACTGAAAACTAATGATAAAGAGAAAAATCTTTAAAAATAGCCAAAGAAAAAAGATACATTACATACAGAGGAACAAAGATAACAGAGACAGTGGAGCAACATGTTTAAAGAATGGGAAAAAAATTGTCAAACTAAAATTCTACAGTAAAAATATTTTTCACAAACAAAGGCTAAAGACAATTTACAAAAGTTGAAAGAATTCATGACGAGCACTACAAGAAATGTTAAAGGAAGTCCTTCAGACAAAAGAAAATGAAATCAGATAGAAACCTGAATCTATATAAAAGGATGAAAAGCACCAGAAATCATGAGTTTGATGATAAATATAAAAGACTATTTACTTTTTCACACTCTTTAAAAGATACCTGTTTAAAGCAAAAATAAAAACAACATATTTGAGGTTTATAAAATACATGGGTATAAAATGTGTAAGAATAGAATAAAGGAGGTAAAATGGAATTATTGAAAGACAACACTCAAACAGAAGACACAAAAGAGGGAAAAGAAACAAAGAACAGATGAAAAAATAGAAAATAAATAGCAAAATGACAGACTTAAATCCAACCATTTTATTAAAGATCACAATAAATGTAAATGATCTACACCCAAATTAAACAATAAAGATTTAAAACAAAATAATTATCTAAATAAAACAATTATCTAATTGCTGTCTATAACAAATCCACTTCAAATATAAAGATTTGAATAAGCTGAAAGTAAAAGAATGGAAAATATATACTGTATGAACACTAAGCAAAACAAAGTTGAAATCACTATATTTAATAGATTTAAGAACAAGGTATCTTACCAGAGATAGAGGGATAATTCATAGTAATAAAAGGGACTCAAAAAAACTTCAAATCTACAGACTTAATAAAATTCTCCAGTTGACCTTATACTGAACCAAGATTCTATAAATAAGATCTGAACAGCAGAAGTTAAGCCTCTACCATGCCAAACAAACTACCACTAACACTGCTATGATGTTTTAAAGTCAGGGAACAGGGAATTCCCTGGTGGTGCAGTGGTTAAGAATCCACCTGCCAATGCAGGCGACACAGGTTTGAGCCCTGGTCTGGGAAGATCCCACATGCTGCGGAGCAACTAAGCCCGTGTGCCACAACTACTGAGCCTGCGTTCTAGAGCCCACGAGCCACAACTACTGAGCCTGCGTGCCACAACTACTGCAGCCCATGTGCCTAGAGCCTGTGCTCTGCAACAGTGAGAAGCCACCACAATGAGAAGCCCACACACCGCGACAAAGAGTAGCCCCCGGTCGCCGCAACTAGAGAGAGCCCGCGCGCAGCAACAAAGACCCAATGCAGCCAATAAATAAATAAATAAATAAATTTATTTTTAAAATAAATAAATAAATAAAGTCAGGGAACAGAAACAGCCCAAGAACCAAGTAGAAGGAATTATGCATAGGACATAAAGAGACCCTTGTTATTTAAAAACCTTGGTAAGATTTCCCACTAATACAAACAATAATGTAGAATAGTTATTAATATTTCATATGGAAAGCAAAGAATATGCCTAAGTATTTGAGGAACAAGTCAAGATGGCACTTATCATGGTCCCAAAGAGGAAAAATCCAAGAGAATTTTAAAATCAGTTTTCCAAGCTTATTACCTTTCTCCTACACTGATGCTTCTGACAGTCCCGCATCTTAACACACTTAGTTTCACAAAGATATGGTTTATGACACGGCATTCGTTTTGTATGCTTTCCACAACGACAATGCTTCTCCACTTCCTGGAAGAATCAAATAAATGCTATTAAAATTGACTTTTGTTGACATGATTTTTTTCACACTGCAATCTCTATAATTACTAAAAAATGAAAGTGAAAAGTTTAAGAGTGTTTTGTAAGAAACACTTTTAAAAAAATAAAGGAGAATTTCCTAAGACATTTGTTTGTTCCAAAAAGACTTCACAGAATTTCCATTATTAAATTTAGTAAAAATTTGATATTAAATAGTAAAACAACATCACATGTTAAAATCCCTTATATCTAGTTACACCATAACATCTACACATCTAGTTTCAGTAAAACAAAAAAACTGGATTATCTAGTAGTATGTCAAAACCAGAATGACATCTAGGCATTTTTTTCCCTATCATCCCTAGGCCTAATTCATCATTGTTTTGAATATCTTCTGAGAATAAACAACCCCACACTAGTCTATAAAAATGACAACATTCAAACTTTTACCAAGCAAAACAAAAAAAAGGTAATTTCAGATTTAATTGCTGGCATACTCTCCTGCCTCATCATAAATATTAGATCATGACACAGATGTTTAGGAAAACAATTACAAAACAATCCCACTTGACATATTATGACAGATAGCTGTTAAAAGTAATCATTACAGGACATGACTAACTTGTCTACATGTTTCGCAAGGACCTCGGTGACAACGCTGTGAACATCTGTGGATTCCACATTCAAGTACTTTGTCACAACTGTCTCCACAAGTTGGTACATCTTCTGTACAAGGCAAAGAAAACTCTAGAAGCAGACAAAAAAAAATCAATATTAAAAATAACATACATTATTATAAAGTACTAATAATGTGCCATGTACTTTTGGATTCCTAGAGAATGACAGGTCTTTCAGACTATGAACTTTTGCATCTACATATTTATTGGAAAGTTAACTTTAAAGAAAATAACCCCTATATTTGTAAAGTTTATGCTTTTTAAACAGAATTCGATACATGACAAGTTACCATTCTCAAGAAGCATATTTTTATGAGCTAACTACTTCAGAAATACTTTTCTAAAGAAATGAGTAAGCCCATGTAAACCACTATAAAGAATTCTACAATATATAGAACGATAAAAAAAATTTGCTCTAAACAACCTCATAGGATGGAGAAAAAAAAAAAGATCTAGACTTAAAAACTATGAAACTGACCTTTAACATAAACATATTATAACAAGTGTTTGCAATAATCTTATAAATATGTGTGCTGGTATTGGTGCTGAGTCAAGAAAGTGAACTCGAACTGTGACCCTTCTATGCCTTTATCTCACAGTAGCCCAAACTAAATTCACCTATAATCTAATACACAACAATAACAATAGCTTATAATTATTAGGTTTCCTTTATGTGCTGGCCACTATAATAAATACTTTACGTGCATTTTATCATTTAATTCTCACAATTATCTTATAAAGAAGGTACTATTATTGTCCCCATTTAACTTGAGAAAACTGCAGTTCATGAAGGTGGGATTTGAACCCACATACGCCTAGTCATTTTTTTTTTTTTTTCAAATTTTAGCAGAGATTTATTCATGGAAGGAAAAAAAGAAAGGGAGAAGGGGAGAGGAACTAAAAGGAACACATCTTGGAACACTTACATTCATCATAATCTTATTTAAACAGATTTACATGTGTCCGCACGCTATTCAGAATGGTGACCCTTGGATAATCGAAGATAATGAATCTCGAAAAACAGCCTATTATTTTCACTCTACTTCACAGTTTTTTTGTGGGTTTTTTTGTCTGTTTGTTTGTTTGTTTGTTTATCAGCATGCAGAGCAGTTGATTGACATTTACTTCCCCAAATGACTTTTCCTCACTGGTTGAAAGAACTGGGGAATTGGAAGGGGGTACAGATGGAAACCAAAGGTACACCTTCAATGTGCTCTTTGATGGACTGAAAAGCGGTTGGTCTGAGATTGACAAGCCCCCCATTTCAGAGGCTCAGGAAGTTTGGGCCCAAAATCTGAGTTCTTAATCCACTATGCTATATTGTCCTCTCATCCAAATGTACAGAAATCTAATATCAAATTTGTATTATTATTGAAACTACATTATGAGCTCCCAGAGAAATCTAATTTAATAAGGAAAGTACTCTAATTAGCATGATAAATAATTATAATCCCATTAAAGGTTTTTAAAAAAGTCTTACTTGACTTCTGACACGGACAGAACCTTTTCCCAGATCGAGGACATTCTCCACAAGCACCTACATGGCAAACTTGCTCACATGTATGATTACCACATGGCAGTGTTTTCCCACATACCTAAAATAAAATGCAATAAGCACTAACGACTTAAAAGTTAACAAAAGACTTTGTACATGACATAATCATTTCTCAGTCACAAACAAGCAACTTCTTTAGATTCCTCAAATTATTATGCTTTATATCTTACATAGGTATCATATGTATATATGCATAAGCATACACACACACATTTCTCATGCGCCAGGGAGTATATTTTTAAAATATAATAAAGGAAAAAGAACATGCAGTTTCACATGGTCATCCACCAAAGATTTCCAAATGGTACTAAAACCATGCCAATTCTAAGACAATCTACAGAATCAATACTACTTCCTCAACTGGATTAACTCAAGAAGAGGGAAAAGAGGAAAGAGTACATATGTACTAAATCCAAAATTCAACAAATAGCTGTTAATTTGAAAAAAAATTTCCCCTGGTAATTAAAATGATATTAAACTGAAAAAGTTTCCTAAAACATGAATATAATTCATCTGAGTTGCTATTCTTCCTCTCCTTTTATCCAACTAAACCTAACTTGCATTTCTAATTGTTTATGCTTCTGTATACTTTAACACCCACTCCTCAAAATGCATATACACTTACTTGATCACAGTGCCACAGTGGACTTGCACAGCTTCTTTCAGCTACTTGTTTGCCACAGACACACTTTTGCCTACTAACTCTTGGACAGGGTGGGCAACTTCCTAAAATCAAAATGATAAATTAGCATGGAACATTATAAAAGCAACAGAGACTGCTCTGACTTCTGCTTAAGGCCGGAACACCTAACAGGTATGACCTTTTACCTGCATGACAAGGATTTTCACATTTATGCTGTCCACAAAGCAATTTCCGTCCACATGGCAGGTGACAGGACCATTCCTTAGCACTGCACCGACGAGGGATAGGTTTTGCTTTCTTACAATAACAAGTAGTTGTAACCATCTTAGGACAAGGAGGGCATGGACCTAGAATCCAATGAAAGGGAAAAAAAAAAAAAATTAGAAGTCAAAAGTAAAAATTTTCAGTTCCTACACCTATCAGTAATTTCTAAAGCTTTCCATACTGATACTTTAAAAGGCAATCCCTTCCAATATTTTCTTATGTAAACTTAAGTTCTGAGTTCAACTCTCACAATTTTTTTTTACTTCAACATAAGAAGAAATAACCACCCACAATTAGAAATATAATATATAACTCACCTGGATGGCAGAGGAGTAAACACTTATGGCCACAAGGAGGTTTAAAATCTCTCTCACATACTTGGCCGCAAGAATGAGGCACAAGCCACGGATCTAAAGGTGGATCTTCCACTTTGCCACAATAGCAATAGTACCTACTAGGTGTGTCAGATCGTTTGTATTCAAACCTACATTTTGGACTACAAAGAATGAAATTACTGAAGTTAATTTCATTTATAAAAGTGACATGAGGCAGAAATATAAATATACTTAATAATAGAGTATATACAATCAGTTTTATGTTAATGTAACCTCTGCTCCATCTTTATATTAGTAAGAAACAAGATTTTACTAAAATCAATTTCAACCATCTAGAAGAGCTCTGTCCAATGATTTCCTGAGACGATGGAAGTGTTCTATACCTGTCATGTCTAACACAGTGGCCATTAGCCACACATGGCTAGTGAGCACTTGAAACGTGGCTAACGTGTACAACTGAGGAAGAAACAATTTTCTATTTCATGATTTTTAAGAATTTAAATAACCATGTGTGGCTAGTTGCTACCACATTAAACAACACATATCTAAAATACAGCTACAAAAGAAAGCAACATTAGCTTCCTACTAACAACCTGAACTTTATTCTTGAGATATTCATTCCAATTTTATAAAGTTCAATGTTTTAAAAGTTTGGTTGGGTGGTCTACAAATAAGCAAAATATATTAGCAATAGCAAGAAGAAGAGAGAACTCAGTTATAGGTAGGTAATATAGCAGCAAGAAACATAACTTAAAATCTAGAATTACGGGGAAAAATGTTTGAAAATAAACAAAGAATTTCATATTTCTCAACATCTAATACAAAATATATATATATTTCAAATGTACCTAAGTCAAAGAAAAGTTGAAATACTGTTTCACATTCTCTGCTAAAGCAGATTTTTACCTATCAAGATTAAAATAAAGCAGTTTTAGTCCTAGAAGCCAAACTAACATAATAAATATAGAAAATTTAATAAGATTGGATAATATACACCTGCAGTTTTGAGAGATTTTGAGGATAAAATCGGAAGCCATTGATCAAAATGTTAGAGGACAGTCTTGTACAATGTGATACCAATACATACTAAAAGGAGCTCCTGAGAGAAGTACCAGAATTTTGATGGATTCTAGTTCTAAAGAAATGAAAGTTCTTTAAAAAGGATTACTAAGGAGTTGTTTTGCAGGGGAAAAATAGAGTCTGAATTATTTATTAGTTAGCAAAAGGAACTAGTAGTTATATAAACTGAGGTGGTGGGGGGAGCCATTAGCAGGTCTCATATCTTCACAAACCAAATGACTAATTGAAGGCCAAGCATGGATACTGAAACTGCCAATAAAGCAACTGAGGAGCTACAATTTTCATTTATTTTACAACTAAACATTCCAACTAAATTAGAAAAAGTTACCAAGGCCAGGGATAATCTCTCTTTCCAAAATCATCATCCGTCAAAGGAGAAGATACCAGAAACTGGCTATCTTTAGCCCACTTCTGGATACAGGGCATGTGAAATATACAGAAACATCCTGAACAACTCCAAACCTAAGACAAAGGTATCAGAAATTAACAAGTATGCAATGATTTTTCTTTGATAATTCCACAATACTTTAAAATAAGCACCACACTAAACTATTTCAAGAGCTACCTAAGGATTAAAGAAAAAAACTTTCCTTCTGGCATAACAGAAGAAATGTTCTTTATAAAAACTAATGTACATGTAGAACACTTTAAAGAAAAATAGTATTAATCATGCAGATTCATTCAGCTAGAAACAACTACTGCTAACATTCTGCAGAGTCTCCAATTTTTTTGTATATATTTCATACTTTTAAAAAATGAGGTCATACTGTACTGATATATAACTTTATAGCCTTTTCTTTTAACACAGTATAAGCATTTACCCATATCAAGTAGGTTCATACAATATGATATTTATAGCTGTACAGTAGATATCATGTTGATTTGTTTACCATAATTTAACCAAGTTCAGGTTGTTGGACATTTAGGTTTTTCCAATTATAAAAAAATTCTTAAACACAAATATGTACATACAATCTCTATGTTGCCCTACAGTTATATAAAACCTATTAGTCTAGCACTTAATGCTAAATTCTAAAAATTAGGTGAGCAAAAAACTTCAGTGTGTATACACACACACACACCCCCACAAACACACATATACAAAATTTAACAGCTTAAGGAATAACAGTAATTAATTTTTTTACCCAGCCAATACTTTGCTATAACTGACAAAAATCAGTTCACTTTTTGTCATAATATTTTGCAGCTGTTTAATAAAATCAGACATGGAATATATTGCATAAGCCGGCAGGAGCACTGAAAAAAGAGCCAACTTCTTAGTTTGAGTTCCCCCCCAAAGCAGTGCCTAAGAAAAGAACTGGGATGCAGAAGTAAAAGGCCAAGATAGGGAAGAGGAAATGCCAATGAACTGTATATTGTTGAGCTGACTATCGCTAAGGGCCAAAGTTCAGTCCTGCTAGGGATGCTCTGAAAAACCACGTAAAACATGCCTAGGACAACCCCAGCCCCAACCACTAACAAACAGGAGGTTAGGGCACTCATCCCCCAGCTCCCTATGGTGGAACACTGCCCCAACGGGCATTAACTCTGCTCTGCACTACACCCATTTCCTGGCTGAGTCAGTTCCCAAGGAGAAAGCACTGAGGTTGGAAAAAAAAAGTTCACACACATAGCAAGTGTTTACAGTGAAACTGCATCCGCATGCAGAGAGACTATTCCTCCACTGCAGCTGAAATCAGAGTAAGACAACCAGATGTGACTCAGGGCACCAAAGGCACCTGCGTCTGCTACGCTATCCTACCCAATATATTTTAAATTTCTGATTCACTCTACACGACCAATCCATTTCACATCTGACCTGTCTTTCTTTCTCTAGGCAATGCTGCTATAATAGCAGTGGATTAAGCTGAGGTCTAAATGGTGAGTCTATCATATTCAGTCATCACATCCCCTTAATTGCTTTATTAATGCCCTTTAAATGTATATATACATAACTTCACCATTAGGCCATAGTGTCTCTACGTACATGAGTTATCTCTGAATCCATCTCTCCCCATTAACCCTAGCCACTTTCCACAGTGTCTTCAACACAAGAGAAGCTCACTAATAAACTGTAATTGTCATTGCTAGGTTTTACTTCCTTGAAGGCAGGGAGCATATCTGTTTTTTTAAACCTGCTGAAAGTAATGAAATACAGTTTACTTAATATTTTAGTATTTATGGGAATCTCTAAAGTACCGATACTAAAAATGCTTTATCAAATTGACATATGCATTGAAACCGAAAATATTTGCTTCATTTATTTTAATAGTGCTAAAAATACTGATTGCTCATTTAGAGCTAATTTTCTTTTAATTAAAGATTCCCAAAAATTGAGTATCAATTCATAAAGAGAATTCTCAAATGAAGTATTCTTAAACAAAAATAAGCAAAAAGAATAATAAATGGTTACAAATTATAAATGCAAAATAAGATATTTGGGGGAGATAACATTAATTTAGATAAGGAGAAAAACTTACTGCTTGGTTTCTCTTCACTGAAGCAATACAAATTAAGCATGTCATAGCCCCTGCTTGAAAAGCTTCATTTACATACTGTTTTGTTCGCTCTAACTCACGAACATCTCCATCTTGAAATTTAAAAATTGAAAACTTCAGGTTAAGCAACATCTGAAAATAACACAGACTCACTAACAGCACCACATTATGTGAGAACTGTCTAGTAATATCAATTGCTCAAAATATAGCTGAAAAAATGAGAAGTTTAAGAAAAAGGCAACCAGTGAACTGCCAAGAGGTCACAAAGTCCATGCATTACATCTTATGTACTTGATTCAAAAACAGTTACCTTGACCTTCTCTCAGAGTATACTTGCTGTTACAGTCCTTAACAAATCTGGTGGGGGCAGAGTCACAGGCAACAGCAGCAAGATGTCAAGTAACAAGGGAAAGCATATCAAAAAGCAAAGTGAAAGGAACTGCAAAGTCAAAGCTCAGCAAAGCCATTGAGCCTAAATATAAGCATATGTGTATGAATGTGTAAATGTCTAAGAGTGTATGTGTGTGTGTGTGTGTCTGACACATAGCAAATTCTTAGTAAAAATCTGTTGAATGAAAAGATCCTGAGATCAATACAGTATAATAAACTTGTTTCATTAAATTATGCTATTTCTGCTAAAAAAGGAAGCACGACTTCTTAGAAAAAAATTACTAGACTGTATTTCCTTTAAGCAATTATTAAGCATTTACTTGCCAGGCACTGTACTATTCGTATTTCAGTAAGATTAAATAAGCTATTTTTACTTTCATTTTACAGATGAGAAAACTGAGGCACAGAACACTTAAGTAACTTCAGTATGACTCCTAAGTGAGCCCTCTTGACGACTATGCTATGCCACAGCAAGAGTTTAATACAGGAAGGTCCAAGAAATAACAGCATGATGAAAGGCAGAAAAGCTACCCAAAAGCACACACAACAACAAAAGGACAATAATCTGAGTCACTTTAGTGTAACAGAAATAAACCTACAGGCCTTTAGCACAATAAAGATTGTTCAATAGAGGTTAACTGAGTCTCCAAGAAAAGTACACTAATAACATAAACTATCATAAGTACAGAACGTACCATGGCAATAAAATGGTACAAACCAAAATTTAAGTTACCAAAAAGAAAAATTAAATAAATAGGACACTTAGACAATTCTTTACTTTCTAAGATCATCCAAGTAAACACAACACTCACAAAAACTTGCTCTACCATAATATAAATACAAGTATAATTTATGATATTATACAAAATATACATAAAATTACTCCCCAAACTATAAAATATTATAAACTTATTAAAGACAATTGCTTTATTTTAAACAAATATCGAAGTTTGAAGAGGATTCTTAAAGGCAGACTTAATAATCATATTCTGTGTACTTATTTTGCTTTCTGACACAGCTGGCTCTAACAAATGTATAACATTTTAAAATTTCATCTAATTTAACAGCTAACATGTAAAATAGAATATGAAAACAAGATGAACAGGCTTTAAGATAATAAAGTCTAATCTTATATTCATAAAATGTATGTAAGATTTCTTTGAAAAATGTGTTAAAATTTGGCTGCAACAGTAAAGTATACTGCCCAAGATGTCACGACGGATAGCATGACATTTGAAGTCATGCATAAAAAGATCACTCTGGGGGCTTCCCTGGTGGCGCAGTGGTTGAGAATCTGCCTGCCAATGCAGGGGACATGGGTTCGAGCCCTGGTCTGGGAAGATCCCACATGCCGCGGAGCAACTAAGCCCGTGTGCCACAACTACTGAGCCTGCGTGTCTGGAGCCTGTGCTCCGAAACAAGAGAGGCCGCGATAGTGAGAGGCCCGCGCACCGCAATGAAGAGTGGCCCCCGCTTGCCGCAACTAGAGAAAGCCCTCGCACAGAAACGAAGACCCAACACAGCCATAAATTAATTAATTAATTAATTTAAAAAAAAAAAAAAAAAAGATCACTCTGGCAACTGAAGAAAAATGAGTGTGAGGAGGCCAAGACTGGAAACATGAAGTACCTGAAGTTAAGAGGCAGTTAACAGCAGATAAAGCAAAAAATGACCTCGAGCAAGTTAATGCATCTGTCCCAGTTTTCTCATCTTTAAAATAGTAACAATAGTAATATTAATATCTACCTCACAGAATTATTATGTGGATTTAATCCACATATTAAACAGCTGTAGGGGCCTGAATTAAGGTGATGATAGCATGTGGGGAGTGGTGGGATGAATTTAAGAAATTTAGGAAGTAAGACTCAGCAGGACTTGGTGAGAATTAGATTGTGTTGCTCTGAAAAGTCGATGTTCAGAAGGAAAGAGTGCTGTGTTAGACGAGCTGTCTGACATGGGCAGAGGGGAGGAGTAGTAGCGAGTAAAACACACTCATGCGTGTATATGCCAACCCTGCTCCCAGATTTCTGGCTTAGGTAGGTGACTGGGAAAATTGTAGTATTAATAGAGATAAAGAGAACAAGAGAAGAAATAAGTTATCTTTCAACATATGTTTTGTGTTTCCATAGGCCAGCAAGACAGCGATACCCATCAGGAAGCTGACCATTCAAGTTTGAAATCTGAGCGATCGCAAATGTATAAAGGCTGTGCTCAGACAGAAAGAATGAACTTCTTTGGTAAAGTTTTGGTGTTCAATTCACTAATGTGAGATGGGAACCATCTCATGACCCTGGCATTTATCATTCTAAAGTCAACTGATCAGACTTCCTTACTTTGGTAGAGGCAAAGTACAGAACACAAAGGAACAAAAATCAAAATATTTATGGATTTGACATAATACAGTATAAGAAAAATTGCCTTAACACTTTAAGATGAAAGCCACGTTAAAAATTAATAAAACTGGGACTTCCCTGGTGGTGCAGTGGTTAAGAATCTGCCTGCCAATGCAGGGGACACAGGTTCGAGGCCTGGTCCAGGAAGATCCCACATGCCTTAGAGTAACTAAGCCCGGGCACCACAACTACTGAGCCTGCGCTCTAGAGCCCGTGAGCCACAACTACTGAAGTCCGCGTGCCACAACTACTGAAGCCCTCGCACCTAGAGCCCGTGCTCTGCAACAAGAGAAGCCACCGCAATGAGAAGCCCGCACACCGCAACAAAGAGTAGCCCCCGCTCGCTGCAACTAGAGAAAGCCCACACGCAGCAACGAAGACCCAACACAGCCAATAATAAATAAATAAATTTTTAAAAAAATTAATAAAACTTATAAACGATAAAACTTTTCTAAACACTAGGCAGAAATACTGAGTTATATCACTGAATTTCCTATTTAAAAATAAAATTTGTATCTAGAGTGGTTTCAGTGAGGTCTTCTTGAAGCAGGAAACTTGAGGTTACTTTCTATGAAGTTCTCTAAAAGCAAGAAACCTCCTAACCTTAAGGTTCCTCTTTATCAATTTTTACCTGGCTGAACCAGACTTCTTAGTCAAGCTTACTAATCTTAATTCCTTGGCAGGTATGGTAAATTCCTTGGAAACCTTTTTGATGATGTGTACCTATGCTCATGATGCCATCAATATCCTCAGGCAACTAATATGCATAATGCATGCAAGAATGTTTCTAATAATGACCGTAAGCATAAAATGTGGAAAGTGTAAGAGACTTACATTTAAAATAATCTACTTCTACACTTAGTCCCAAATCTTCACAGCAACATCACTTTGGCCGTCTCTCTCACAAACAAATGTGGCTTTGAGAGTAACCCAGATATATACAACATATAATGTGATTAAACACTTCAGACCTGAAGAGACTTAGATTTTTTTTTTACATATAAAAATCAGAAGTTGTAAGATATAAAATAAAGGAATTAAGTCAAGAAATGAAATTGACTTCAAGATACATTTAACATAATGAAAAAGAGAATAATGAAGAATAGATTTAAGGAGTATTCAAAGTCCTCAAGTGCAATCAAATCATCATTAGGAACAACCTGACCCCACTCATTGCACAGGGACCTTTGGCATCCCCCTCCCAGCATTCTAATGAAATGCCAATTAAACACAAAAGAGAACTTCTAAGGCTGTAAGAGACATTGCCATCTTATTTGCTTTATAGAAAGATTAGCATTATACAATGTATAACTCAAACAGTAAAAGGTACAAAAATTCAACTCTACAACACAAAAATGCTCATTCTTAAGATGCAAAACCTATTCCACATAGAGTAAAGGTGTCAGAAAAAGTCAGGAATATATTTTCATTGATGTAAAAATGTCAAAATTGAAAAGATCACACAGTACCTGTCTGAGTAGTGTAAGTTATAAACGTATTAGCAACTATTTTTCCTCTTTTTCCTTCAAAATCCTCATCTCCTTCTTCTTCAGATGAAGAGTTAAAGTGTTCTTCAACAAGTTTTTTGGCTGCAGCTTGATTAGCCTTCTTGATTTCCTCAAATTTCTTTTGAGACATTAGCTCTGCTTAAAAGAAAAAAAAATGAGTTTCAGTTCTGCAAAACAATCTCTCAAAAAGCAAGGCATGGGGCTTCCCTGGTGGCGCAGCGGTTGAGAATCTGCCTGCCAATGCAGGGGACACGGGTTCGAGCCCTGGTCTGGGAAGATCCCACATGCCACGGAGCAACTGGGCCCGTGAGCCACAATTACTGAGCCTGCGCGTCTGGAGCCTGTGCTCCACAGCAAGAGAGGCCGCGAAAGTGAGAGGCCCGTGCACCGCGATGAAGAGTGGCCCCCGCTTGCCACAACTAGAGAAAGCCCTCGCACAGAAACGAAGATCCAACACAGCAAAAATAAATAAATAAATAAAATTAAGAAGTGTTGTAAGGTTAAAAAAAAAAAAAAAAAGCAAGGCATGATATACCAATACGTTATTAAAATACAGATTTAGAAGTCACCTTTGGTGCATTCTATTTCACTATCATCCATGAAAAAGTATTTTCAAATTTCTTGTCACACGAGGTAAAGAGAATACCACAATATAAACTTTCACTTTTGTTAAATATTCTGCTAAATGCCAACTAATTGTTCTAGAATGACTAACAAATCAATTTTTAAAATTATAAAGCTATGATAAAGTATCAAAAAACTGGTGATCAACCTCAAAACAGGATATTAACAAAATTAAAGTGAGATGTTTAAAAACTGAATGGTACACAGTGATTTTTAAAACGTGGGAAACATACCCACTGGGAGCACATCAGAATCAGCAGAGGCAGGCGCTTTCTCAAACCATCCTCTTGCACAATATAACCCAGCCTGGCTTGGCCCACCAAAGACCTTACACAAACAGTATTCACTGTCTACCCACCATGTTTACAATCTGCTTCTTAGAAAGCTCAAGGACTTTGTGTCTTTATTAAAATGTGGTCACAGAACATATTTATTTAACATTAATCCCACACAAAATATTGCTAACATGGAAAATATGCTTCTTACAACAACTTCATTCCAAAAAGAAATGTTAAGTATTGTTTTGGATTAGTTCTTCTGCTATTCTGTTTAGCACTGTCTGTACTTCCTACTTGTTACTTGCTTAAATAATAACACAAAAAGAATTAGATTACTTCACAGCACTTTCCCAATGAGACTTCAAACTCCTCAAGAGCAAGGACCATGAAAATTCTCTTCAAGCATTAAGTGTTAATAAACTCTTCTGAACAGCCACCATAGTTCAAGAAAGGAGCCACAACATAATGAACTGATCTTAATTCATTAGTGCCCATATTAGTGCCACTTTACGCTTGAAACCGATGAGCCACTACTAATACAAACTTTCTTATTTTAGGTGGTGTATATGTACTTAATGATGTTTTATCTTTTATTTTCCTCATGAAATGTTTTCCTTCTCTTACCGCAGCCAGCTTGGCTGGGGACTACTCAGTGTTTCAAGTAAAACTGGAGGAAAATGTACAGTGCCCACATAGGAATCTTTGAGTCCTAGGAGAAAAGCAATTGCTATAAGATATATGACTCAAAACGTTATGTACAATAAGAGGATAAATGTCATTATGAGAAATGAGCACTTACAAGACATTTTTTAAAAGGCTGAATTAGACAGATATAATAAAAACATTCATAACCTGATCAATGGACCTACGTAAGATCATCTCAAAGAAAGCTGACAAAGCAACCTTACCATATACTATTTCTTACAGTCAAATCTCAATTATCCAGTTAAAGGATGCTTGCTTTTCTACTATCCACAAAATCCAAGAAAGCTTACCAAAACTGTTCACAGTTCTCCCTCTTGCACACCTCACCACCACCACTATCATAAACTCAGTAACCAAGAGAATACCACTTATCTTTAAAATTACTTTAGGAGACATTCAGAAGCTCAATTTGCTCCTCCCTGCAAAAAATATATTTTGAAAAATACATTCCAAATACAACAATAAAATGATTTTAGGGATTATTCTCTTAGCCCCCTGCATTCTTTCATTAGTATGGACAACTTAGAATTGCGTGTGTGCTCCCAGGCTCCACTAAAACACTGCCTTGGATGAAGGATATTGAAAGCTGGGGAAGGCCACACCAGATACATCCCAGAAAGGACATGAAATTTGTGACTAGGAACCACAGCTGAAAAAAGTACCACAAGCTCAAGTGTTTACAGGACATAGATAATTAAAGTTACTAAACTAAGGCAATCAAATAAAAATGGAAAATGACAACTGGCCCCAGAAGTAGGAAACACAATGTCAAGTGGAAAGCCTAAACCCAATCTAAATAAGATTTCTGCGACTCAGCCCAGCCGACTGTTGCCACCCACAAAAGTACCAAAGCCACAATACCTTACCTTACAAGAAAAGTTGTTAACCAGATTTTTATGAGACTTTAAAAAGAAAAACCAAAAAACTGCTGGCAACCAATTCAGATTTAATGCATTGTGTTAACCAAACCAAACTATAGGCTAAATCCGCCCCCGGGCCACTGTCTGCAACTGTGGGGATTCAGTAGGCAAAAAAGAGTGAAGGGAAGAATATTGGACGGAGATGTAACATTGATTAATACCAATTAAAGTGATGATGAAAAAAAATAAAAAGTGATGATGAAAGAGGTGTGATGGGAATCGGCCTAGAATGAGTAGCTGCCTGAAAGGTTTGAGAAGTGAGGCCAATAATAAACTCCCGAAGGAGAAGGAAAGAAATGAATGCGAAGGCAGTTCTGACTAGCAAGTGCCTTAGTAGGTAGGCATCCAGGTGAGCCCGAGGACGGGAGCCATTCTCACCACTGGCCACGGAAGTCTGCGGCGCTTCAGGTCCCGCGGGGCTGCGCCGGGCTGAGCTACCTGCAGCCGCAGAGGTTGCAGCTCCACCGGGAATGGGGCCAAGGCCAGCAGCGCCCACCGACCCCTTCTCTCGCCCTCCTCCGACGCCGCGAAGATGGACTCCATTTCCTGAGGAGGGGGCGGCAGTGGCCCGTCCTCGGGCTCGGCCTCGGCCACTGGCCACCCGGCGCCAGGAAGCTTCCATCCCTGCAGAGGAAAAAAAAAAGAGTGGAAGGAGCGTGAGCGCGGTGGTACCAAGGCGGGGAAAAAGGACAGCGGGGGAAGCCGGTGTGAGAGGCGGAATGAGGACGCGGGGTGGGGACCGAGTTTGAAAAGGTCGCGGCCCTGTCTCTCCCAGAGGGCGAGTCCCCGCTGAGCCCGGGCTTCGGAGATGGATCCAAGAGGGAGAGAACTAGGCAGAGAAATGGACCGCGAGTCAAGGAGCACCACAGCGCCGGAGAAGGAGAACCGGGGAGGAGGAAAGCTCCTCCTCGGACTCAGGGGGAGCGCCGTGACGGGAGAGCTGCAGACTAACCCGGCGGTTGCCGCCGGGAACCAACTGCAGTAGCGAACCCGGAGGAAAGAAAGCTACGTCCCCTTACCGAGGGCGCCTGCTTTCAACGACTACAGTTCCCAGAAGCCCCCGCCCACCGCTCGCAGAACGCGTGGCATCACTAGCCCCTTCCTCATCCGGAACCGTGTCTGTGTGTGGGCAAGGACTCCGAACGCATGCGCTAACTGGAGCAGGCCTTCGGAAACTACAATTCCCGGCGTGCTTTGGGGCTCGCACGGGGTGGGCGCACAGAGAGGGCGCAAGGTGGGGAGGAGGTGTTCAAAACCCAGAGGATGCCGCTTTTTCCGTGCGACTACCCTAAACCCAGCTCGGTATCGGGAGGCTATCTCAGGGGTCGTTATTGACTGCCCGCCATGTTTAGCCTCGCCTTCGGGCTTTCTGGTGGCAGGAAACTTTTCTCACAGAAGGGAAAAGTCACTTATAAAGAAAACTCTTTGGGGTCGCGGAAGAGGGAGGGAAAGCTGAGGGAGTGTAGCGGAAAAGTGGCTGGAGTGGAGAAAGTGCCCTTCTGAATTGCAAAAGCAACGTAGAGGATAAATCTAACGGCATTATTATCATAGTCCTTTATAGTTAACAATATACTTTTCCTGAAGCAGGCCGATTTTTACCGTCACGACAGCTCTCTAAAGTAGCCTTTATTAAGGAAAGTAGTCGAGAGCCAGGTCTGGTCCTGATTCTTCTGACTTCGCTGTTTTCAATAAGAAATAAAGAGAAAGGGAGAGGAGGGAGTGGGAGAAATTTCAAAAATTCGGGGCTCTGTCTGGGATTGAGAAATACACCGATTGCTGTTTGGGACTACACGGTCCTTTACCCTAACCCTTCAACCTAATTAATTCCTCTACATTAATAATAAGTACCTAATATTTATATAGCATTTATTAAGTTCCAGGCACTATTCAAAGCGTTTTACATATATATATGTATATTAACAATGTGGTACTCACAGTAATCCTGTTATCCCCATTTTACAACTGAGAACACTGAAGCACAGGTTAAGTAACGTGCCCTTGTTATAGCCAGGTATTATTACCGATTCCATTTTTTAAATTAGGAAACAGAGACACAGAGAACTTTCTTATTCAGCATTCTAGCAGAGCCAGGATTGCAATTGAGCTGTGTGAATCTTGGACTATGCTCTTAAAAACACCATACTATATTATTACTGTGAGAAGGTATTTAATGTTTACCTAGAAATTCCAGTTACTTTTAGAGGACCTAATCAGGCAAAAAGACTCACATAATCAGTTTTTCCCCTGCCATATTATACAATGATATTGATAATCATAATAATTTCTGTGGAATCAAAAAGAATGTTACGTGCTCTCTGAATGAGCAAACATTTATTACAGTATTATAGTAAAGTTTAGTAGTGGAGAGCTGATGTATATCATAATGTGGAAGCATATGTAAATTGAGAATACATTTCAAAAGCTACCATTGCTGTAATTTTCACTTTGAAATTTCAGATAACATTTGAGGAAAACAAGAGTTCTTTCTGTTTATCAAAAGGGAACATGAGAAATATATGAAGCTGATAAATATATAATTAAGATTACAAACACTGAGAAATATAATTGTATAGTTCTAATTAATCTTAATTCTTAAAAATACTACCCTCAAGAATAGCTGAAAACAAAAGAATGGGCCAACTGTTGGCAACTGGAACTCTCATACTTACTGGTGGGAGTGGAAATTGGTTCAAACACTTTCGAAAAATGTTCAGCAGTATCTATTAAAGCTAAACAGGACTTACTACTAAAGCATGTGACCAAGCAGTTCCACTTCTGAATATATACTGAAAGACATGAGTGCATAGCTCCACAAAAACTCATGTTTATAGCAGCTTTAGTCATAATAGCCAAAAACTAGGAATAACCCTCATGTCTATCAACAGGAGAATTTAAAAATAAATTGTGGTATATGCGTATAATGGAATGCTATGCCCAAAAAAAAAAAATACTGATACGTGTAGCAAGATGGGTGAATCTCAAAGATATCATGTTGAACAAAAGAGGCCAGACGCAACAGAGTACAGTAGGTCCCCTACTTATGAACCTTCAAGTTGCGAGCTTTCAAAGGTTGCAAACGTCTGTTCGCATGTCCGATCACATAAGTTAGTTCACATGTCTGGTGTACATTGTCACATGTGTGCATCGTTTACAAGTGGTTGTGCTTTTGTGTACTTTACTATACAGTACTGTATAGAGTACAGTAGTACAGTATCTTTATTTCAAGCCCAGAATGTCCAGAAGCAAGAGTAAAAGCAGTGATGATGTAGCTTGTACTGCTAAGAAGCGCCAGGAATTGGAGGCCCAGAGAAAGGACGAAGAGAGACAAGAAGAAGAAGTAACCAAAGAACCGAAGAGATTCACAACGCAGGAAATGGCAAGGGGATTTTCTTTATTTGAGGAGGCACTGTTAGTTTTTGAGGCACAGGACAAGAACGTAGAAAGGTACACGAAGGTTGCAGCAACCCTTCAGAATGCAATCCCGTGTCATCTATGAAGAGAAGAAAAGAGCTACTACCCAGACATCACTGGATCATTTTTTCAAGAGGGTAGATAGAATTGAATCCAGCAAGGAACCAGAACCCGTGCCATCAACGTCAGGCCTGGGTGAAATTGCAGCTTGCCCTCCGTCTCCTATTGCTGACGATCCTTCAGCTCTACCATCTCCCACCTCCTCTCCCTCCTCTAGTCAGTAACTCTTCTTGCCTTTTCACACGATGCCACCCCCTGTGTGCCAGCTGTTGTACTGTACTACTGTACTTTTCAAGGTACTGTACTGTAAGATTTAAAATGTTCTATTTGTATTTCTTTTTATGTATTATTTGTGTGAAAAGTATTATAAACCTATTACAGTACAGTACTGTATAGCGGACTGTGTTAGTTGGGTACCTAGGCTAACTTTGCTGGGTTTACGAATAAATTGGACTTTGAACGTGCTTTCAGGATGGAACTTGTTCATATGTAGGGGACTTATTATACTTATTTCTGAATCCAATATCATGAAGTTCCTGAACAAGTAACAGAAGCCAGATTAGTGCCTACTTCTGGTAGGGATGGAAGGATTTTAACTGGGAAGAGCAATAAGGTATCCTCCTGAGTGGTGGAAAAATTCTATCTTGATCTGGGTAGTAGTTTCACTTATGTGTATACATGTAAAAACTCAAAAAATTATACATTTATCATTTGTGCAATATACTGTATGAATGATACACATCAATTTTTTAAAAGAATTATGAAATAAAACAGAAAAAATAAGACATCTGAATACCTTTATTGTCCAGTCATTTAAAAAATTGTGGTCTAATTGTATTTATTCGTCCATTACTGACATGTCTTCCTTTTTTTTTTTTTTATTGGAGTAAAATTGCTTTACAATGTTGTGTTAGTTTCTGTTGTACAATGAAGTGAATCAGCTATATGTATACCTATATCCCCTCCCTCTTGGACCTCCCTTCTCGCCTTCCGCCTGCCCATCTAGGTCATCACGGAGCACCAAGCTGAGCTCCCTGTGTTATACAGCAGGTTCCCACTAGCTATCTATTTTACACATGGTAGTGTATTTATGTCAAACCTGATCTCCCAGTTCGTCCCACCCTCCCCTTCCCCCAAGCCGTGTCCACATGTCCATTCTCTACATCTACGTCTCTATTCCTGCCCTACACCTCACCCTGGTCAGAATGGCCATAATCAAAAAGTCTACAAACAATAAATGCTGGAGAGGGTATGGAGAAAAGGGAACGCTCATACACTGTTGGTGGGAATGTAAATTGATACAGCCACTATGGAGAACAGTATGCAGGTTCCTTAAAAGACTAAAAATAGAACTACCATACGACCCAGCAATCCCACTACTGGGCATATACCCTGAGAAAACCATAATTCAAAAGGACACAAGTACCCCAGTATTCACTGTAGCACTATTTACGGAAACAACCTAAATGTCCAACGATACATGAATGGATAAAGAAGATGTGGTACATATATACAATGGAATATTACTCAGCCATAAAAAGGAACAAAATTGGGCCATTTGTAGAAATGTGGATGGACCTAGAGTCTGACATGTCTTCCTGATATGGATTCTTTTTGCCAGTATATCCATACACGGCTCCCTAAAAACATTTACCTTTGACAGATACATCTATACTTAGGTAAACATGGTGCCAGTTATCAATATATTGCCCCTCAGCTCCAATTCAGCCTTCAATATATGCTCTGTGACAGAGGACAGAACTCCTTTAAACATCTCCACAGAGAGCACGATGTTAAGTTTTCTCAGCAGAGGGCACTGGAGAGGCATTGGAGGAGGGAAGACAATCTCCTGTTATTTCCTGCTGCTGTACAGTGGAGTCAGCAACCTTGCAGCCTTTGCCTGGCCTGGAGATAAACTTCCGAGCAGCCCTCTCAACGTGGAAACTGACCCCAAGCTCTTCTGCTCACACTGGTACCCTGAGTCACTGCTCATTTTGCAGCTGACACCCCCCTCCCAATACCTGCCACCCTCCCACTGCAGACCCAGACACAGCACACCTGTGCCTTGGCTCCCATTCCCTCTGCAAGCTCACCCCACTGGTTCCTGATCACCTGCACTCCAGAGGAGACTGCAGAACGGCTGTGGCCAGGACAAACCAGCAAGCTTCTCTGCTATCCAGTGGGCTGAATTACACCTTCTCCAATAATATCTGAACCAGCCTTGGGGAGGGGGACCCTTCTAAGTTGTTCTTCTTTGGGTATTCTCCCTTAGCCCTAGAATACCATACACAGTTTCCTTCTAGTCATTCTTTTATCAGGACTTGATAATTCTTTATATTAAACTTAACCCACTGTGTGGTTCCTATTCTTGATTGGACCCAGACTGATGCAAGCACTGTATACATTTTATATCAGTTTTACTTGACATACTGGATATGACCCAATCAAACTGACAGCAAAAAAAGAAAAAAAAAGAAAAAGAAAAAAATGTTAAGAAGGAAATAAAGGGAAAAACTGTTAAGAAGGAAATAAAGGATACAACATAAAGTGCAAAATATACCAGCTAAAATAAGAAAAGTGTTCTGCCATATGTGGGGCAGAAGAGAATTAGAAAAATTAAATAATCAGGTTGATTTTTCTAGCCAGGTTAAATGCAAATGACTTTAGAGGGCTGAATCTCTTTTGCTTTACTTATTAATACTCAGAATTGAGTGATAAAAATAGTATTGTATAATGTCAATTTCATGGAAATAAAATAATAATTTTTTAAACTGGGCTATCACTTACTTTTCCTAGGAAAACCTTCAGAGACAAAAATCAACCAAACATTTATTCATATTTAATGTAAACTATTTTCAAATATTCAGGTAAATAATCTATCCATCAATCAGTAATTGAGTCTGGCAGTTATCCAATACTGTCAGGCATTGCATATTTGTACTCAGAGATGGGAAGGGTTCACTATAAATAAAGAACCAGGATAGGAATGAAAAGGCTCATTGAGATGCTGAGAACTGAGAAAACTATTAAGGGCAGGGTAAGATGTGGATGGGATGGAAAGAAGCACTCCACGTGGTAGGGACGGCATGAGTCAAGGTTTAGAAGTGAAAATAAACATGGCACATGTTTGAACCAGAAAGGAAAAAATTCTATTGAATCCCCAGGCAAAGGTGACAAATAGGGTTGGAGGGCACCTTGAAAACAGAAGTAGAAAATTTTGGTTTCAATGTTGACACTAAGTAGCCACTATAAGGTTCAAGAGAAGGAAGATGACAGTATAAAAGGAAGATTTTTCAGGAAAACTAATGTAGAAATGATAGGAAAATTTGAGCTGGGAAGGGCCTTGTGAGAGAATGGTTGCATAGAATTAAATCGTAGTTGATATGACTCTCAGTTTACAAACTCAGATGTGCAAATTATCACATTAATCATCATCTTTCAATTACCTTAATTTGAACTCTGAGTTTTATCTCCTCAGGATTGGTTGGAAAATGCATTTACTACTTCACTCAACAGACATGTATAAAGTCCCTTTTATGCCCCAGACATTTTCTACATACTGGAAATAGAGCAATAAATGAAATAAATTACCTGTCCTCATGGAACTTACATTTGAGTGGAGGAGACAGATGACAAACAAGTAAACAAATTAAGATATAATATCAAACAGTGACCTGTGCAGGGAGATAAGGTGAAGAGGGTTTCAATTTAGATTGGGTAAACAAGGTGACATTTGAGCAGAGACCTGAATGAAGGTCCAACATCCACTGGATACTGGGGAGCTTCCCAGGAAGAGGAAAAGGAAACTACAAGGACCCAGAAAAGGGAGCATACTTGGCATGTTCAAGGACAAGCAAGGAGGCCAACTGAATGAGATTGAGCAGACAGAGGAGCAGCAGGAAACCAAATCAGAGAGGTAATCAGGAGCCATTTAATATAGGGCTATGGTGAGGATTTTGGATTCAATTATAAGCAAGCTGAGGCAAGGAAGTGACATGATCTGATGTTGCTTTTGAAAGATCAGAGCGGGAGCTCTGTGGAAATGGACTACTGGGGAAAGGGGAGAAACAGTGGCATTAGAGATCAGTTAACATGGTGTGTCGTACTCCAGGTGAAAGATGGTGGTTTGAATGAGCATTGGATGTGGTGACTTTACAGCCAGATGCAGGATATATTTTGAAGGTTGAGCTGACAACATTCACTGGCAAATTAGATAGCGGGTGTGAAATTAAGAGTCAAGAAAAGACGACTCGTAGTTTTTCACCTGAGGAACGGAGTCAGTGGCAGTGCCCTTTTCTGAAATAGGGAATATTAGAGAAGGAACAGATTTGAGAAACAAACCATGAATTCTGCTTAGCACACATCAAGTCTTCACACACACAAACAGAAGTCAACTCTCCTGTTTCTCTCTATGTACAACAACACTTCTGACACCAGATGTGTGGGTTTTTCCACACAAAATAATTATTCAGTTCTCTGTGGATATCAACTAAGTGTCCTACACTTAACCCAGTTCTGACACTAACTGCCTGGAGAATGCAGACCCCACAGGTTAAGTGCTCAGTCCCACAAGACTGCCCTCCTCACTTCACACGGCAGGCACAAGTCCTATTGTTGTCACTTGTACTTCTGACCAACCAGCTATAAACCACAGGTCCCCATGACCCCCTCCTCATGTTCAATAATTTGCCAGAATAGCTTACAGAATCCAGGGACACAGTTTACTTACTACTGCTGATTTATTATAAATGATACAATTCAGGAACAGCCTAGCGGAAGAGATATATAGGACAAGGTATGTGGGAAGAGGCACAGAGCTGCCGTGCCTTCTCTGGGAGCACCACCCTCCCAGTACCTCAATGTGTTCACCAACCTGGAAGTTCTCTGAACCCCTTGGGTTAGGGTTTTTTTGTTGAGGCTTCATTACATAGACCCGATTGATTAAATCATTGGAATTAGTGATTAATTCAACCTCCAGCCCATTTTTCCCTTCCCAGAAAGTCAGGGGGTAGGGCTGAAAGTTCCAACTCTCTGATCTCACAGTTGATTCCCCTGGAAACCAGCCCCTCACCCTTAGGAACTTTCCAAAAGTCACCTCATTAACACAAACTCAGGCATGGTTGAATAACAAAAGATACTCCTTTCAATTTTTTCACTCCAGAGCTGTTTCAGGAGTCTGTGACAAAAACCAAATACAACAAAAGATACTCCTAAAGCTCATATTACTTAGGAAACTACAAGGGTTTTAGGAGTTCAGCCCAGCAGCCAGGGACAAATACCAAAATATATATTTCTTATTGTATCACATTCGCCAAAGAGATATCAAGTCTCTAGTTGGATATGCAAGTCTGGAGTTTAGAGGAGAGGCTGGAGATACATATTTGGGAGTCTTCAGCAGACAGATGTTATAAAGTGCCAGCGGATATATGAGCTCACTTAGGGTGTGAATTTCGTGGGACACTTCAGCATTTAAAGATTCAGTGAGGAGGGGAACAAAAAGAGATGGAAGTTCAGTCAGAAAAGTGACTGAAAGCCAAGTGTCCTGAAAGGCAACTGAAGTCTTTTAAGAAAGGGAGTGATCATCCCTACCAAATGCTACCAAGAGGTCTAGTAAGTCTTGGACTGAGAACTGATCATTAGAGTTGGTGATGTAGGGGTCATTGGTGACCTTGACAAGAGGTCTCAGTGGAGTTATAGTAGCAAAATTGAATTGGATCAGATTCAAGAAAGAACAGTAAGAGAGGACCTCTGCAAGGACAAATTCTACAAAAGAGTTTTACAGTAAAGGACAGCAGAAAAATGAGGTGTTAGCAGAAGCAGAGAGAGGGTCAAGAGTCAAGTAGTGTTCTTTTAAGATTTGAGCCATTGCAGGCTTAAAGACTTAAATATAAGCCATGACACCATAAAACTCCTAGAAGAAAACATAAGCAAAACATTCTCTGACATAAATGGTAGCAATGTTTTCTTAGGTCAGTCTCTCAAGGCAATAGAAAGAAAAGCAAAAATAAACGAGTGGGACCTAATCAAACTTATAAGCTTTTGCACAGCAAAGGAAACCATAAACAAAATGAAAAGACAACCTACGGACCAGAGAAAATATCTGCAAATGAAGCGACCGACAAGGGCTTAATTTCCAAAATATACGAACAGCTCATGTAACTCAATAACAAAAAAACAAGCAAGCCAATAAAAAAATGGGCAGAAGGCCTTAATAGACATTTCTTCTCCAAAGAAGACATACTGATGGCCAGTAGGCACATGAAAAGATGCTTCAAATCGCTATTATTAGAGAAATGGAAATCAAACTACAAAACTACAATGAGGTATCACCTCACACCAGTCACAATGGCCGTCATCAAAAAGTCTACAAATAATAAATGCTGGAGAGTGTGTGGAGAAAAGGGAACCCTCTACAATGTTGATTGTAAACTGGTGCAGCCACTATGGAAAACAGTATAGAGGTTCCTTAAAAAAACTAAAAATAGAGTTACCATGTGAACTAGCAATCCCACTCCTGGGCATATATCCGGAGAAAACTCTAAAATTTGAAAAGATACATGCACCCCAATGTTCATAGCAGCACTATTTATAATAGCTAAGAAGCAACCTAAATGTCCATCAACAGATGAATGGATAAAGAAGCTGTGGTATATATATACAATGGAATACTACTCAGTCATAAGAAAAGAATGAAATAATGCCATTTGTAACAACATGGCTGGGCCTAAGATTATCATACTAAGTGAAGTAAATCAGGAAGACAAAGAAAAATACCATATTACTTTTATGTGGAATCTAAAATACGATACAAATGAACTTATTTGCAAAACAGAAAGACTCACAGACATAGAAAAAAAGCTTATGGTTACCAAAGGGGAAGCGGGGGGTGGTATCAGACAACATGGTGAATTAGTTAATGGGAAGTCTTTCCATTCTCTTAATAATCATCTAGATTTCTTTGTTTGTTTGTTTAAGCATATTTCTCTCAGCCTTTGTCTTTCTGGACTGGAGTCCCATGCTCTGCTACCCCCAGCTCTGGACCATTCATTCACATGTGGCAACTCTAACTCCCCTTTGGTCATTCTCTAGACCCCATCCACCTCTGATAAAATATACTCAGTTCACTAAACAGAAGTGCATACCATTTTCTAAGTTCAGATGCCCCATGATTTTCTACAAAGGCAAGAATATGTTTCTTCTTAAAACTTCCCAATTAAATCCAGTCTTTTTTGATCTTTTTATAATTCCCCACTGGGAACATTACTAGCTGCAAAAGTCCTTATGTAAGCCTTTATTGCATTTGATTGCTTAGAGCCAATCATTTTTAAATTATAATTTTAATTATTTTACCCCAAATGTACTCCAGTAGAACTTAACCCTACTGAAGCTCATCCACTGGTTTTAAGATTTTGTTTAATTAAACATATTAAATGTGACCAATCCCATCAGAGTTAATACCCAGAGAATCTATTTATCCTCACCATTTATTGTATGATATCTGTTCCAAGTCTCACATACAACTCAAAAGATAATAATGCTAATCATTGTTATAACTTTTTAAAAGTTTAAATAAGTGATATTTACCGATTTCCTTTTGTTCACAAATCTATTTACAGCTCAAATAGATTATTCAGTTATGGCTTCCTGTTTGAGAGGCTCAAATAATTTGAAAAGAGTGATTTTAATTGGGCTCAGGGAGCAAATTCTCAATCCGCATTACCAGTATCCATGGCATACTATATTTGATTGCAAATAAGTGTTTGAAATATCATTAATCTATATTATGTATTTCTCTCTCTGTGTGTGTGTGTGTGTGTGTGTGTGTGTGTGATTTATTTTTGGCCACACTCTCTGAGCTGCAAAAAAGCAATGGCTTTCTAGTTTGGTGTTCAGGCCAGCAGAGCAGGCTACCTATCTCAAGATAAAAAATAGAAACGAGACTAGGTCAGTGGTGTTAAATCAAGAGGTTTATATTAAAAGATTTAGCACTAAAATCTAAATAAAGAATTTCTTAAAAAAAAAAGACTTATCCATTATTTCAGTTCATTAGAAAACAACTCTCATTTTTCTACCACTGAAGAGTCTTGTCGCTTTTTAACCAATGAATTTCAAATGCCCAATTGTCTTAGACATGAAAATAAAAGGAATATAATCAAGGTAAATTTCATGTTACTTTACTGTAGTAGTTTAGTACTATTGTACTAAAATAAGTATTGTAGTACTTTACTGTAGCTTCTTTGGTAATTTTATGTATTTTGTGCTCTTTGGGCATTTTGAAATTGTATCTGAATGGAGTAATGGAAATACCCGTAATGCATATCTATTAATTATCAGTATTTTTAGCAAACTAAGGAACTAGGGAGAGTGACCTCTTACACTCAAAAATGAGTGGAAAAAAGTTACATTCCTATCCTGGAGCCCCCCTGATAATGGTAGACAAATGTTGATCCTTCGAGTGCCTTGGGTGGTTCATCTGTCACTCTTTCTGCCAAGAGTGAGCAATGAGGCCACTGGGGGATATCAGAGAACACCATGGACTTTGGTGCCACCAGGATACCTGTGCTTCTCAGTATCATGGATCTTTGTGACAAACCCAGGAAGCAGGCTCCCTGCTCTCTGAAGAACTAACTCAAGTAGCTTCTTGGACCAAGTCCAAATGGCTGAAGCTCAGCCCGGATGAAACAAAAAGGCACCTAAGTGAAAAGAGGAGAAATTGGCAATCTAATAAGAAATCCAACACCAGTTCTTTTTAAGGGCCAACATTGTCAGGCTGGTGAGTAATTCTGTGGTAAATTGCTCTTTTCAGAATCTCAAAGGAATGCATTTGTGAAAAATGCATTCTTTCACCTCTAACTCATCAGGAAACCGAGAGCCAGACATGAAATGTAATTCTAGAAAGTATTGTCTCAGAGTTATTTAATATGCATTCTGACCTAAAGTGGAAACATACAGACAACAAGCATGTTATTGCCAAGTAGAGCCCCATAAAGCACTCAATTTGGTCTGTGTAGAAAGCAATCAAGTACAACCTCATAGTGAAGTAAACACTGAACCAAGGGTCAAAAGTCCAGGCTTTGCCACTAAACTAGCTGTGTGAATTTATACTTCACTCCTCTTTTTTTCTTCATGTGAAATAGTTCAAATATACCAAAACTTATAGAGAGAATATATATACATATTTGTACATAGATTTGTCAAATCTTAACATTCGGACTTATCTCCTTCAGATTATTTTGAAAGATATAAAACAGAACAGACAGATGAAGTCCTATGAATTTCTCACTCTCCCTCCCATCCCATTCAATCCATCCAACACAGAAGTAACCACTTTTCTGATTTCTACTCTCATTCCCATGCTTGTTATTAAACCGTTACGTCATAAGTACAGATCCATAAGCACTACTTAGTATTGTGCTGTATGTTTGTAAGTTTTGTATAGATGATATTATGTGTACATACAAGAGTCTGCACAAATGAAAGTGTGAGCAGGCACCCTGGAGCCTCACTGCCTGGATTCAAATAGTAGTTGTGCCACTTCCTTCCGGTGCGCCTCAGGCTAATTAAACTCTCTGTGCCTCCATTTCCTCATCTGTTAAACAGGAAACATGGGCTTCCCTGGTGGCGCAGTGGTTGAGAGTCTGCCTGCCAATGCAGCGGACACGGGTTCAAGCCCTGGTCTGGGAAGATCCCACATGCCTCAGAGCAACTGAGCCCGTGAGCCACAACTACTGAGCCTGCGCGTCTGGAGCCTGTGCTCCGCAACAAGAGAGGCCGCGATAGTGAGAGGCCCGCGCACCGCGATGAAGAGTGGCCCCCGCTTGCCACAACTAGAGAAAGCCCTAGCACAGAAACGAAGACCCAACACGGCCAAAAATAAATTAATTAATTAATTAATTTTTTTAAAAAATAAATAAAACAGGAAACATAATGGACCTACCTTATAGGTTGTCATGAGGATTAAATGAATTGACATCTGTAAAGTACTGGGGACAGAGCCTGGCACAGACTAAACTACGTGTTATTTTGTTACTATTCAAACATTTTCTAGAATTCTGTTATATGAATATATTCCAATTTATATGTCTAGTCTCCATTTGATGAACATTTAAGTTGTTTACAATTTTTTACTATTACAAACATTTTTCAACATGTCTCACTGTTGAAGAATGTGGCCAATTTTTGTAGTGACTATACATACTGAAGAATGAAATTGCTGGGTTTTAGGTTAATCCAACTTCGGGCTCTAGCAGATATTAGCATATTCCTTTCCAACATATGGTAAAAATTCCCACTCTCGCTCAAAATTACTACATCCTCATCAATTTTAGTGTTCCCTGATCATCATTTCTGTATTTGTAAAATGAGGAGGGGTGAACTAGATGATCCCTAGAGTCTTTGTACATTTTCTATGTTCTCTGATTCTCTTTCTTTGAATTTCCCACTTTCTCCCTTCATCTAGAGATAAACTAGTCCAGCAAATAGCAAACAATTTCTTCTGAGTCTATAAGCCTCTTGTTTGGTACTTTATATTCTGAACAGTCTATAAAATAGGATATCCAATAATACAATTTCAGTAGTCATAAGGAAGAATATCTCCTAAACTGACAGCATCCAAGCCAGGCATACTTCCAACACTTTTAAAGCAGATCTGTAGTTTTCAAACATTTTAAAGCAATGGACTTTTAAAAGAATAAAAATATAAACTGAAGTTCAATATAAATGCTGCTTGCTCCTTTTTTTCCCTTTTTGCTTACCTCTAATATATATCTTATACATTGGTAAAAGCTTCTTGTAATGGAATTATTATTAGTGCCTAGATTAACTTCCTGAAAATAATACTGAAAAGCTTCCATTTATCTTGTTATTTTACCCATTAAATTTGCATTTTATACTTTATTTGATCATGTTTTCATTTTAGACTAGTATATATCCTATATTAAAATCTTCTGGAAATATCCACGTTAGAAAAGAGTTGCCTACTACTACCAAAGAGCTCTGATTTTACCACCTATAATTTCTATGGGAAAAAAAATATACAGCTTCAGGCTCTGAAGGTTATAATTATAGGCCAACATTGCCTCCTAATGGTAAGAAGCTTATTTACATCCTATGTCAAGTTAGAAATTTTGGTTTCTTTTTTAAATATGTGCAAAACTTTGAAGTGATCTCTTCCTATGAGAATATTACCTTATTTTGATAACAGAGTTGGGGAGGGAGATACAGTACTTATCAGACATACTGGCAAGACTAGGTCATGGGGTTTCTGCTCTCCCTCTGATGATTCTCTCTCTCATTTCCTCTCAGATACAGTTACTAAAGATCTTCAAACTTCAGCCAGCCCTCACTTGTCCTTATGTCACGCTTGTCTTAGTCTTAATATGTTAAGATGCTAGTTCCAGACAGCCAACTGGAGTGTGGGATCAGCCTGGAAAACAGATGGTCTCTGGATTGCTAAAAGGTGAGCTCCTGCTTTGACATCCACGTGTACCCAGGTCAGCACACTTACCATCAGTCTCAGCAAAGCCGCATGTTCCCTGTCTTTTTTTTAAAAAATCCCCTCATGAAGCCAAAGCCCAGCTGTGAACCTCTGCTTTGCACTCCAGGTGTCTAAAACTGGAGCTTTCACCACCACCTGTCAGAGCCTCTACCTGGAAGAGTCATGAAAAAGGAATTGGCTAAACCCTCCTTAGCCCAAGCCTTTGAACCAAGAACCTGCTACCTATCTGATGTAAGTTCACAGAGCTCTGGATCAGAGGTCATCAAATCAGAACTCTTGGATATGTCTCTAGCCCAGGTCAGATTCAAAATCCCCCCCACCTGGATGCTGTGACTGGGGCCGCTTCTACTTTGGGAGCCAGCCGTGAGCCAGGTGTGTAACCCTCACTCACTCCTATCTTACTGAATCCGCCTGCTATGAGGAGCCAGCAAGGCTTTTTACACTGTCTTAGAGGTTTATATAACAGGCAAGAAAGAACACAAAGAAAAGAATAAAATGCAGATGGAGGAGAAGGAATAAGAATAAGAAAGAAAAGAGAGGAAGAGAGAGGATTAACCAAGATGGCGGAGTAGAAGGACCTGCTCTCTCTCCCTCTTGCGAGAGCACCAGAATCACAACTGGCTGCTGGACAATCATTGACAGGAAGCCCCTGGACTTCACCAAGGAGGATACCCCACGTCCAAGGACAGAGGAGAAGCCACAGTGAGACGGTAGGAGGGGCGCAATCAGAGTAAAATCAAATCCCATAACTGCTGGGTGGGTGACTCACAGACTGACCAACACTTATACCACAGAAGTCCACCCACTGGAGTGAAGGTTCTGAGCCCCACGTCAGGCTTCCCAACCTGGGGGTCCGGCCACGGGAGGAGGAATTCCTAGAGAATCAGACTTTGAAGCCTAGTGAGAATTGATTGCAGGACTTTGACAGGACTGGGGGAAACAGAGACCCCACTCTTGGAGGGCACACACAAAGTAATGTGTGCATCGGGACCCAGGGGAAGGAGCAGTGACCCTGGGGGAGACTGAACCAGACCTACCTGCTGGTGTTGGGGGGTCTCCTGCAGAGGCGAGTGGTGGCTCTGTTTCACCGTGGGGATAAGGACACTGGCAGCAGAGGTTCTGGGAAGTTCTCCTTGGCGTGAGCCCTCCCAGAGTCTGTCATTAACCCCACCAAAGAGCACGGGTAGGCTCCAGTGTTGGATTGCCTCAGGCAAAACAACCAACAGGGAGGGAACCCAGCCCTACCCATCAACAGTCAAGTGGATTAAGGTTTTACTGAGCTCTGACCGCCACAGCAACAGTCAGCTCTACCCACCACCAGAGCCTCCCATCAAGTCTCTTAGATAGCCTCAACCACCAGAGGGCAGACAACAGAAGCAAGAAAAACTACAATCCTGCAGCCTGTGGACCAAAAACCACAGTTACAGAAAGATAGAGAAGATGAAAAGGCAGAGGGCTATGTACCAGATGAAGGAACAAGAAAAAACCCCAGAAAAACAACTAAATGAAGTGGAGATAGGCAACCTTCCAGAAAAAGAATTCAGAATAATGATAGTGAAGATGATCAAGGACCTCGGAATAAGAATGGAGGCAAAGATTGAGAAGATGCAAGAAATGATTAACAAAGACCTAGAAGAATTAAAGAACAAACAAACAGAGATGACCAATACAATAACTGAAATGAAAACTACACTAGAAGGAATCAATAGCAGAATAACTGAGGCAGAAGAACGGATAAGTGACCTGGAAGACAGAATGGTGGCATTCACTGCTGCGGAACAGACTAAAGAAAAAAGAATGAAAAGAAATGAAGACAGCCTAAGAGACCTCTGGGACAACATTAAACGCAACAACATTCGCATTATAGGGGTCCCAGAAGGAGAAGAGAGAGAGAAAGGACCCGAGAAAATATTTGAAGAGATTATAGTCGAAAACTTCCCTAACATGAGAAAGGAAATAGCCACCCAAGTCCAGGAAGCGCAGAGAGTCCCATACAGAATAAACCCAAGGAGAAACACGCCGAGACACGTAGTAATCAAAGTGGCAAAAATTAAAGACAAAGAAAAATTATTGAAAGCAGCAAGGGAAAAACGACAAATAACATACAAGGGAACTCCCATAAGGTTAACAGCTGATTTCTCAGCAGAAACTCTGCAAGCCAGAAGGGAGTGGCATGATATACTTAAAGCGATGAAAGGGAAGAACCTACAACCAAGATTACTCTACCCGGCAAGGATCTCATTTAGATTTGATGGAGAAATCAAAAGCTTTACAGACAAGCAAAAGCTAAGAGAATTCAGCACCACCAAACCAGCTCTACAACAAATGCTAAAGGAACTTCTCTAAGTGGGAAACACAAGAAAAGAAAAGGACCTACAAAAACAAACCCAAAACAATTAAGAAAATGGTCATAGGAACATACATATCGATAATTACCTTAAACGTGAATGGATTAAATGCCCCAACCAAAAGACATAGACTGGCTGAATGGATACAAAAACAAGACCCATATATATGCTGTCTACAAGAGACCCACTTTAGACCTAGGGACACATACAGACTGAAAGTGAGGGGATGGAAAAAGATATTCCATGCAAATGGAAATCAAAAGAAAGCTGGAGTAGCTATACTCATATCAGATAAAATAGACTTTAAAATAAAGAATGTTACAAGAGACAAAGAAGGACACTACATAATGATCAAGGGATCAATCCATGAAGAAGATATAACAATTATAAATATATATGCACCCAACATAGGAGCACCTCAATACATAAGGCAACTGCTAACAGCTATAAAAGAGGAAATCGACAGTAACACAGTAATAGTGGGGGACTTTAACACTTCACTTACACCAATGGACAGATCATCCAAAATGAAAATAAATAAGGAAACAGAAGCTTTAAATGACACAATAGACCAGATAGATTTAATTGATATATATAGGACATTCCATCCAAAAACAGCAGATTACACGTTCTTCTCAAGTGCGCACGGAACATTCTTCAGGATAGATCACATCTTGGGTCACAAATCAAGCCTCAGTAAATTTAAGAAAATTGAAATCATATCAAGCATCTTTTCTGACCACAACGCTATGAGATTAGAAATGAATTACAGGGAAAAAAACGTAAAAAAGACAAACACATGGAGGCTAAACAATACGTTACAAAATAACCAAGAGATCACTGAAGAAATCAAAGAGGAAATCAAAAAATACCTAGAGACAAATGACAATGAAAACACGACGACCCAAAACCTATGGGATGCAGCAAAAGCGGTTCTAAGAGGGAATTTTATAGCTATACAAGCCTACCTAAAGAAACAAGAAAAATCTCAAGTAAACAATCTAATCTTACACCTAAAGAAACTAGAGAAAGAAGAACAAACAAAACCCAAAGTTAGCAGAAGGAAAGAAATCATAAAGATCAGAGCAGAAATAAATGAAATAGAAACAAAGAAAACAATAGCAAAGATCAATAAAACTAAAAGTTGGTTCTTTGAGAAGATAAACAAAATTGATAAGCCATTAGCCAGACTCATCAAGAAAAAGAGGGAGAGGACTCAAATCAATAAAATCAGAAATGAAAAAGGAGAAGTTACAACAGACACCGCAGAAATACAAAGCATCCTAAGAGACTACTACAAGCAACTTTATGCCAATAAAATGGACAACCTGGAAGAAATGGACAAATTCTTAGAAAGGTATAACCTTCCAAGATTTAATCAGGAAGAAACAGAAAATATGAACAGACCAATCACAAGTAATGAAATTGAAACTGTGATTAAAAATCTTCCAACAAACAAAAGTCCAGGACCAGATGGCTTCACAGGTGAATTCTATCAAACATTTAGAGAAGAGCTAACACCCATCCTTCTCAAACTCTTCCAAAAAATTGCAGAGGAAGGAACACTCCCAAACTCATTCTATGAGGCCACCATCACCCTGATACCAAAACCAGACAAAGACACTACAAAAAAAGAAAATTACAGACCAATATCACTGATGAATATAGATGCAAAAATCCTCAACAAAATACTAGCAAACAGAATCCAACAACACATTAAAAGGATCATACACCACGATCAAGTGGGATTTATCCCAGGGATGCAAGGATTCTTCAATATACGCAAATCAATCAATGTGATACACCATATTAACAAATTGAAGAGTAAAAACCATATGATCATCTCAATAGATGCAGAAAAAGCTTCTGACAAAATTCAACACCCATTTCTGATAAAAACTCTCCAGAAAGTGGGCATAGAGGGAACCTACCTCAACATAATAAAGGCCATATAGGACAAACCCACAGCAAACATCATTCTCAATGGTGAAAAACTGAAAGCATTTCCTCTAAGATCAGGAACGAGACAAGGATGTCCACTCTCACCACTATTATTCAACATAGTTCTGGAAGTCCTAGCCACGGAAATCAGAGAAGAAAAAGAAATAAAAGGAATACAAATTGGAAAGGAAGAAGTAAAACTGTCACTGTTTGCGGATGACATGATACTATACATAGAGAATCCTAAAACTGCCACCAGAAAACTGCTAGAGCTAATTAATGATTATAGTAAAGTTGCAGGATACAAAATTAATGCACAGAAATCTCTTGCATTCCTATACACTAATGATGAAAAATCTGAAAGAGAAATTATGGAAACACTCCCATTTACCATTGCAACAAAAAGAATAAAATACCTAGGAATAAACCTACCTAGGGAGACAAAAGACCTGTATGCAGAAAACTATAAGACACTGATGAAAGAAATTAAAGATGATACCAACAGACGGAGAGATATACCATGTTCTTGGATTGGAAGAATCAACATTGTGAAAATGACTATACTACCCAAAGCAATCTACAGATTCAATGCAATCCCTATCAAATTACCAATGGCATTTTTTACGGAGCTAGAACAAATCATCTTAAAATTTGTATGGAGACACAAAAGACCCCGAATAGCCAAAGCAGTCTTGAGGCAAAAAAATGGAGCTGGAGGAATCAGACTCCCAGACTTCAGACTATACTACAAAGCTACAGTAATCAAGACAATATGGTACTGGCACAAAAACAGAAACATAGATCAATGGAACAAGATAGAAAGCCCAGAGATTAACCCACGCACCTATGGTCAACTAATCTATGACAAAGGAGGCAAAGATATACAATGGAGAAAAGACAGTCTCTTCAATAAGTGGTGCTGGGAAAACTGGACAGCTACATGTAAAAGAATGAAATTAGAATACTCCCTAACACCATACACAAAAATAAACTCAAAATGGATTAGAGACCTAAATATAAGACTGGACACTATAAAACTCTTAGAGGAAAACATAGGAAGAACACTGTTTGACATAAATCACAGCAAGATCTTTTTTGATCCACCTCCTAGAGTAATGGAAATAAAAACAAAAATAAACAAGTGGGACCTAATGAAACTTCAAAGCTTTTGCACAGCAAAGGAAACCATAAACAAGACAAAAAGACAACCCTCAGAATGGGAGAAAATATTTGCAAATGAATCAACGGACAAAGGATTAATCTCCAAAATATATAAACAGCTCATTCAGCTCAATATCAAAGAAACAAACACCCCAATCCAAAAATGGGCAGAAGACCTAAATAGACATTTCTCCAAAGAAGACATACAGACGGCCATGAAGCACATGAAAAGATGCTCAACATCACTAATTATTAGAGAAATGCCAATCAAAACAACAATGAGGTATCACCTCACTCCTGTTAGAATGGGCATCATCAGAAAATCTACAAACAACAAATGCTGGAGAGGGTGTGGAGAAAAGGGAACCCTCTTGCACTGTTGGTGGGAATGTAAATTGATACAGCCACTATGGAGAACAATATGGAGGTTCCTTAAAAAACTAAAAATAGAATTACCATATGACCCAGCAATCCCACTACTGGGCATATACCCAGAGAAAACCGTAATTCAAAAAGACACATGCACCCGAATGTTCATTGCAGCACTATTTACAATAGCCAGGTCATGGAAGCAACCTAAATGCCCATCAACAGACGAATGGATAAAGAAGATGTGGTACATATATACAATGGAATATTACTCAGCCATAAAAAGGAACGAAATTGAGTCATTTGTTGAGACGTGGATGGATCTAGAGACTGTCATACAGAGTGAAGTAAGTCAGAAAGAGAAAAACAAATATCGTATATTAATGCATGTATGTGGAACCTAGAAAAATGGTACAGATGAGCCAGTTTGCAGGGCAGAAGTTGAGACACAGATGTAGAGAATGGACATAGGGACACCAAGGGGGGAAAACTGCAGTGAGGTGGGGATGGTGGTGTGCTGAATTGGGCGATTGGGATTGACATGTATATACTGATGTGTATAAAATTGATGCCTAATAAGAACCTGCAGTATAAAAAAACAAACAAAACAACTAATACTAAACTTTCATTGGGTTATTTGTATGGAAATATGTTAATATAAATGTTTCAGACATTACATGAAATTTCTAAAAATCTTATATTTGTATTTGTATGGAAATAAGCTAATATAAATGTTTCAGACATTACATGAAATTTCTAAAAATCTTATATTTGTATTTGTATGGAAATATGTATGGAAATATGTTAATATAAATGTTTCAGACATTACATGAAATTTCTAAAAATCTTATATGTTCTGGTATAATGTTATAAGTCATAATCCTAGTTATTACTTTAAAATGTATATCTCAGAAATAACTAATTTTCTTGTCAACTGCATTATTATGAACTTTCATCAAATCTTTAACCGTGGTCATTTTTAAGTCTTTTGTCATTTACAGACAGTTCTGGGTGTACGCTGATGATTTTGCAAATATGTTCCTATAAAAGGGTTTCATCTTCAAGAAATTCATGGAAAAGACTCTGACAAGTACAGGTTTCTGGTAACTGACTGTACTGCTGAACTGAATGAATAAGCATTTTCAGAACTCTAATGAAAAACTGATGAACTCATAAAAGTGCTAACAAAAGATCAAGATGAAAAAAAAAATTAATTACATGGGACTGAGTGAACTGATGAGGATGAGTATAATTTTTGTGACTTTCTGTCCGAATTAAAAAAAAAAAATCCCACAAGGACTCAGAGGCAAAGAATATACAAATCAATTTTCACTGCAAAGTAAAGGAGCTGTTACAGTGGAGGATTACTGGACTGAATGTCAATATTATGACATAGTATGAGTGTGTTTCATGTTTGGTAATTGCAATCATTGTTGCTTTTGTTGTGGTCATCCATGTACAATGCTTGGTGTCAGTCTATTTATCTCTTGTAAAAATAAAATACAGTGTGTGTGTGTGTGAAAAAAAAAAAAAAAAGAAAAGAGAGGAAAAGGAGCACTTGTTTCAGGCAGAAACCATATTATATATTACTTAACGATCCACCCACTCCAGGACTAGCCACTTCCTCTGCAGTGAAGAAGCACTTGCCTGCCGATATAAAAGAGATGGGTAAAATGTAGAAGGGAAACGTAAGTCTGCAAAGACAATGTATAATTCAATAAATATTCTATTGGTAGAGTAGGATAAATTCTACCATTGGCATGCACTGATTGAGGTTCACATAGATATCTGAAATGTCAAATTAACAAGAAGCCATGTTAAGTCATATTATTACAGGCACGTATAGAAATCTGATATCAATTCCAGTGATCTGTGTTAAGAATTTATTGAGCCACATCTGCGTTTAGCAGTAGAGTTGTATACTTGATTAGCAATGTCTTCCATGAGCACACACTTGTCATATAGTTCCCTTCTCTTTTCTAGAACCATCCTCCCATTAACTCCTTCCTGGTTCTCTAGCTAAGTGGTTCTCAAGCTTTAATGTATGAATTACCTAGGGGTTTGCTAAAATTCAGATTCTGATACAGCAGGTCTTGGGTAGGGCCTGAGATTCTGAATTTCTAAGAAGCTCTCATGATGCCCATGCTGGACCATAGAACTTTCCGGTCTCCTTTTCTAACAACAATTTCCTTTGTTCATCACCCAGTAAGAGTATTACCTTTATCTCTTTTTCTTATTGCTGGTCAGTCAGAGAAAGAAGATAGTAGCCACTGCTGTCAGGCCTTAATAATCAGATAATTAAAAAAATTTTATTATAAAAGATTCCTATAACATCTTATGATTTTCAATTTCATAAATATATATATATATAATTTGTCATGCTTTTATCAGTAAGAAGTTTTTCTCAACCATTCTTCCCAAGCCCTAGAGTAAAATGATTAAGGTCCCTAAAATGCCCCAGAAGCTCTAAAATATCCTAAACTCTCTACTATATTATCAAATAAATAATATCCACAGCAGCTTTAGGTTTTATTTTACTTTATTGCATTCTAATTCTTTTTAAATGTTATCCTGAACATGATGTACACGGTAATTCCCAGTTGCTCCTCAACAATATAAATTGCCTGAAAGTGAGGGATACTTGTTCACTTTTATAAAGAGTGTTACATAAAAGAAGCATATGTGAAAAAATCAGAAGATATAAATATTGATAAGTTAATTGGTTTATATCTTTGCACATTATCCATTGTGAAAAATTCTAAGTGTGATGATTCTTTAGCCACAGTATCTCACAAGTGAGTGTACGGCCTTGTGCCCTGCACGAAAGCACATTTTCCTTATGGAAAAATTCCCAGCTGAATCATTCTCTTCTTTCAACTTACAGGTGCCATCATCACATCACCAAAAGGATCCTGAGGCATGTCCTTATGAATAACCAGCTTTTCAGTCCTGTGTAGAGTCTGTGGGCCCACTTTCAGCTCCAGATACTTCAATAGCTGAAAATTCTGTGTCAATAAGTGGTTTCAGAAATTTCTCAACCTTGGTTAGTCTTTGCTTCAGTTTCTGCTGCATTGACTCATACTCAGCCAGGATCCGAGCAAACTTTGTTTGCAGGAGGTCTACTGACCCCTCCATTCGAGTGACCTTCTCTTCGAGATCTTTAGGATCACTTCCAGCATTTGCAATGTTTATGTCCAGTAGACCATCTTTCATCAAGATTTGCTTCCCTTTCTCTTCTAGCATACATTTGGCATCTGGGTACTCAGTTAGAGCTTCCATGAGGTCATCTTTTGAGAGACAGAACAGATCTGAGTAGCCAATACTTTTAATGTTGGCCGTTCTTCGATTGCCAGCTTTGCTGCCTTTAATGTTAAGGATGCTGATCTCACCAAAGTAGCTGCCATCACTCAATACTACAAACTGAGTGATTCCATCATCTGCCACCACGGCGAGTTTGCCTTCCTTGATGATGTACATCTCTCGTCCAATATCCCCTTTCTTGCAAATGTAATCTCCAGGACTGTAGACTTGGGGTTGTAATTTCAACACCAACTCCACCAACAGACCAGCTTCACAGTCGGCAAAAATGCGCACCTTTTTTAACGTGTCTAAGTGAACACTGATGGCAATCTCTGCTCTTAGTTTATCAGGCAGATACTTCAAGACTTCTCTCTCATCCACTGTTTTTTTGTTGGTCCACAGATAGTCAAACCATTTAATAACTCTCTTTTCCATATCTTTGCTTACATTTCGAACATGCATGTATTGCTTGATCGCATCAATTCTTCCTTGAAATTCTGCTCTGGCTGCATTCATGTTGGAAATCATAGAACCTATGTTACCAACAATGGTGGCAAAAATTAACACTCCAATTAGGAAATCAGCCACCACAAAGACATACTCAGAATCCCTCACAGGAGGTGGTGTTTCACCAATGGTGGTCAAAGTCAGTGTAGACCAGTAAAGGCTGTATACATATTTTCTAGCCAAACGGCCAAATTCAGGATCATTAACATCAGGATAGACCCACGTATCATTTCCAAATCCAACGGCTTTGGAAATAGAGAAGTACACACACGCATTCCAATGGATGATGAGGACAATATACATCACGAGGTTAGAAATCCTGAAGATGTTTGGGTAGTTTGTCCTGGTTTCCGTTCTCTGGAAGAACTCAAACATTCGAGAGATCCTGAACAGTCTGTTTAATCTAATTTCCGGATAGTTCCAGCCCAGATTAAAATACAGCAGATCAGTTGGTATCACTGATACAACATCAAGTTTAAATTGAAAGTTTGATTTATATTTCTCTATGAGTTTAAGCTCTTCCTTCACCAGTAGTCCTTGTTCTAGGTAACCTAAAATAGAAAAAAAAAAAAAGTAATGTTTTTTCCTTTTTATGCCACTGTTAATTTCTCTAAAGTAACTCTCAACAAACTTCATTGAGTTCAAAACAAGAGTTCATTCCAATAAATATGTTTTTAGCAATGTAGTAAGATATGAGTACTGATCAACATATGGCTGTAGAAAATGTTCTTTTGCAGAAATAAAAAGTAAAGCTTTGTAAGTACAGAAGTGAGAGATTATATGCAATGTATATATACAAGGTATATATACAGACCTCTCTAGATTCAGCATCTTGCCCAGGTAAAGCTATGCCTTTTATGAACAGTGTTCTTGGAAAGTTTTCTTTTTCTAACACTGTGCTTAATTCTTCATGCCACTGTTTTGTCAGAATCCCGGCCCCACCCTTGAAGCTTGGGTACCTCCTTGCTGTTTGACTCTCGTGAATATTCTTGCCTTGCCCCTTCAATGTGAAGCATATGTCCTTTGAGGCTTCATTTTCATATCTCTTTCTTGCCCCTCCCAGGCTTCCTTAGACAACTGGGATTTTCCTTTCTCCTAAGCTGCTACCATGCACCTTGTGTGTTAAACCCAGAATTTCAGTACTGTGATATATTTCACTAGGGAAAAATTTGTTTCTCTTCCTATCCTGGTTACCAGAGCTGTGCATAGGACTGAACTGAAGCATTGCTCCAGTGCACTGATATTAGAGAATGTCTTTATTTTACATAATGATTCTTAAAAGTGATACTCTGCATACACAGGTTACCTTTGCATGTGGTAGTATAGAAAATGAGCTTATACCTACTTAACAAGAATACTTAAATCGGAAGCTATCAGATCCTGCCCAGATTATTGGTCAATAATGCCTCACCATGGACCACAAAGTTGAATTAAGGATGTACATCCTGTTTCTTATAAAATTTCTAGTACAGCTCTGCTGAGTACAATGACATTTTCCTCCATGCCTCTTCAAGGTATCTCTGTTAGGTAGAAATTACCCTTTCTCAACAGAACTGGCAGAATATTTCTGTTCTCTCTATTCTTCTCTCCTGGTATAAACCCAGTGAACAGAAGAATGGAGGAAAGCCATCAATCCACATCCAGAAGGTTGCCTAGTAACATCCTTCTGAATCAGCTGGAGTGGCCTAAGCCTGTGGGTGGGTATATGGTACTCTTGCTTTCAAGAGTGCCTTTTCCTCTAAAACAAATTTTTGTGAGTCTTTTTTTTTTGAAGAATACTTGAATTAAGAAATTTCAAGTTATACATAGAGATAAAAGCATGAAATTGCAAAATATCCAAAACTGAACATATTTACCTGTCCTTGTTCGTACAAACATATCGAGAAGATAGATTATATCTGATAAGTAATCAAGAATGAGCCAATATTCTAGGTAATCAGACTGAAGTTCATCAAAACATGCTCTGTAAAAAAAAAACTTGTATAAATAAAATGAAATGGGACCAATTTAAGTAAAAGTCCTCTTTGTATAATTTTTGTCATAATGAGAAGTATAACACACTAAGGCTAGGAGGGGTCCTTGGAGTCCATTTAATCAACCATGGCTTTCCCAAATCTATTCCCAAATCTGAGGGTTGGATTTAGTTTTCTCACACTTCTGAATTTCAACATTCTTTCCATTATGCTAGTCAGCTTTGTGAAAACATCAAATGAGAATAAATGACTTCAAGCTAACATCAAAGTATTTTTGGGTGATACACATTGATATCTAGGTTCATGTTGACTATTTGTACCCAAAATGCTTTGGGAAATCATGCTTGGTCCTGGATGGCTGAGATGTTTACTGTCTAAAAGACAAGGAACCATAGATATCCCTTGGGAAACACATCTTGCTCTATAAAACCTAGATCCTTGATCTTTTTCCAGTCTTGGCAACATTTTTTTCTTGCAGGCCAAAGAAAATAAAAAGTTTCTCCCAAAGTTCTAATTAAATGATTGAGCAATCAAAAGTTTAAAAGTATCCCCACCCCACCCCCATCCCAGTACTGGATTTCCAAGGATATTGGGAACCAAAGCACCTATTCTTGCTCTTAGGAAAACACATTGAGAATGATGTAACCTCTCTTCACAACCTGTGCTGGAGAAAGGAGGTATGTCCTAAAGAGCTCTATGCCAAACTGTTACGTCAGTTAACTTGGAAACTAGAAGTGGTTTGAGATCCACAAAAATATATAGACACCTTGCAATAATCATGGTCCAGTTGTACATGACAGGTAAGGTGATGCAAAACAGCCAGTTGTAATATGTGTTTCCCGAGGGATCAATAACCACGACTTTCTTCTTCTCCCTAGCAGCAATTAGAAATAAAGGGGAAGGTTACCAAGGAACAAGAATATTTTTATTTCAAATATCAAATATGGTTATGCCCATCACCTACAATTGATGAATTAGAAATAAGCTGAAGAAGCTCACTCCACAGTGGGAAGACTAGCTTGGTATAAGTGCATTAGTCATAAGAAACTGGTTAGGGAGGGGTGGATAGATAGTTAAATTACTAGTCTTACATTAAACCATACTTTAGACTTTTATTAAAGCCCTTGTTTTACTGTGATGCTGCAGACACTTCTATCACTCCAGCTACTGAGAGAGAACAATGGCAGAGATCATGCCGAACTCTGGATATTCCACAGACCCCTTTGGTAGGCAATGGTTGGTGGGACAATGATGATTTTACCACTCCCCCTACCAGGTAACAAAACAATTGGGGAGCACACTGTGAGGAGGAACTCATGGCTTCTTTCTCATCTGTATGGAGAGAAGAATATAACACAATCTAATAAAAAGTGCTTGTTCTTAAGTGTGTATGAGGAATTGAGAGGCAATAGAGGGCAAAAGAAAGAAGGACGGAAGGAACTATATGATCAAAGGGACATTTTTAAAAACTTTCTGGTATCAAATTTATATTTTTAAGGATTTTTTCTTTTATACAATGTCGACACATTTCTAACAGGCACAAATAAGTAAACCATCATCTGGTAAAGAGTTTTCTTTGAGTAAGTTTAGAAGACAATATTTTCTTTAATAAAAAGAAAAAAGATAGCTCTGAAAATATCACTCAGCCTTATCCTTGTGAAACTCTAACTCTCAAATGTTTTAAAAAGTTTCTTTCAAATAGCTGATGTTTTGACAGCATTTATACTGCTCTCAAAATTAGGCATGGTTTTTGCAATGAGACTACTTTACTTTGGATTATTTGCCATACAGTATTTATGACTCAAAAATGTTAATGAAATTATTAAATTTTTATTTCAACTAAAAATATTGATGGTAAGATACTAGAAACCCAATTTCTTTGGATCCTAAATCTGTCCCAGTGGTAAGTTTATCTTCACCAGTGCTTAAGGAAGGAAATTAACCATGACGCTGAAAATTCTTGATGAGAAAACTAAGGCTACCATTGCTAATTTTAAGGAAATTTGAAAAAAATTAAATTCACATTTGATAAGAATTTATTTAGTCTTTACACCAGGCCTCTTTACTATAAACTTGTGGGACATTATCCCTGCATCCTAAACCCATCACAAATTTATTCCTAATTTCAATGCCAGTAAAAATACTTACTCTTCTTTCTTGTCTTTGCCTTTCTCCTCTTTTTTTTTCTTGTCTTTGTCCTTTTCTTTCTTCTTTTCCTTTTCTGGGTCCTTTTTATTTTCATTTTTATCATCTGGCTTGCTGAAGAAGTGAGAGATGTAGTTGGTAAAATACAAAAATGTTATGGATAGAAAAATGTGGGGTCATTCATGCCAAAGTCTTACTTACCGCTTCTTTTCTTTTTTCTTTTTCTTTTTTTCTTTTGGTTCTCTATAGAAAAAAACCAATATATCACATAATCAAATTACATTCTGACCTCCATTCTTGTTTATGTTCCTCTCCACTGGGCAAGAATTCTGGGCTTTGTGTTCAAAGACCTGCCCTTGTGCTCAGAGACCAGAAATCTGATCTCCTAATGGCGGGTTCAACAAAAAATAGACATGCACCCAGATAATAAACAAATAAAATTCCTGGGAATTAGTGCATGTGGAAAACTGGAGAAAATGGATATGGATAAACACATAAACCCAGGGAGGGAAATTTAAGAAACAAGAGCCCCCAAGAGTGTACTTTCAAAGTCTCAATGTATATCCAAAAAATGGGTATTTAAAATTTAAGCTTCTTAATGTCACTTGTATTTATGCTTGAATAAGAGTTTTGAGAATTTCAAGAAAATGCCATCAATTTTCTTTAGAGGGGTAATCCTGGCTGAAGCAATGTTTTATGAGCAGACAAAAAGCTCTGTGGTAACACAGTAGAATCCTAATTCGTAGAATCATTCACCAGATTTGAGATCACCTTCTTCTATATACAGTTTCTTCTTGAGTGGAGAATATGGGATTAGTGGGCTCTTTCTGCAGTTGGCTTTCTCTATCAGCAGAAGAATGGATTCTGGAGTCAGACAGAGCTAAGGTCATAGTAGGCTGTCATTGTTGGCTCAGATATCTTGGGAAAATGTATTATTCAGACATGAATGATCAGGCATCTCATTACCACTGGGATAGTCAGAGAAGGCTGTTAAAGGGAAGTAGGTCTAAACTTAGGCCTCAGAGTATGGGTAAGAGTTGGAGAGGTTAAGAAGAAGAGAAAGGATGTTAAAGGGAGGGAAATTTTCAGGTGCAAATATACAAATGAACTTAGTCTGGGTAGGAATGGCCCAGCAGAAGTGGAAAGCTGCTACTAAGGAGAAACAGGAGATAAAATTGACAAGGAGATGAGGCTTGGCACCTAAGGTTGTCATGTACAAACAGAAACAAAACATAAAGTTAGATAAGGTGGAATTTATTGCTATGGGAGTACATTCTTATGATACAAGATTTAACACCCTAACATAGACCTTGGGAGATGGTGCTGGCACACTTCTTGGATGGCTCTTAGAAGCTCAGAAAAGGTGATAGCTCACACTAAGTAAAATATAAATTATAAAATGCTATGGCACATGGTGGAGGAAGGTATCAAAAAGATTCAGAGAAGTGGTAGGCTAAAATGGATATACTAAGTAAGAAAAATAGCCCACCAACTGATTATGTTCCCTAAGAGGGCTCAGAGTATACAAAAATGACAGGGAATGTGCTGGTGAGAGGGGCACCAGCATTACTGAGAAGCTCACTGGTGCTGTCCTCTGTAGACCAGGGCTGATAGTGAGAGATGCTGAACTGGGTACAGAACTAGATTTCCCTGAGAGCAATAGGGATGACAGGATCTAGAAATTGCAGAGACCAGTGGCAGTGCTTACCCATCAGAAGAGAAATAGGTCTGATAATTGTAATTAGCAGTAAGGTGAGCATAGTAGCCAGGGTCTTAACCCACAGAGCGCTATGGAAGAGGTTAACAGAACACTGTATTCCTAGATAGATGGGCATCTTGTTGACTTGTTAGGGTACTGTTTTACATTTATAATAAAAAACAAATTGGGGATGTATGCTCAGGAGGTTAAGGGCAACTTATCCCAATAAAAAGTCACAACCCTTTGAATAGTTTCTAAACCTGAGCTAGCTCTCAGAAATGAAACCAATCAGAGGAGAAGCCCAGCCCCCACGAAGAAGGACTCTGCAACACCGTGACAAGTATATTCAGTAATGATTTCCCCAGTCTTTCCTCCAAAGAAAACCAATGGTCATTTACTTAAGTAACTGTACACTGGGGGTAAAAAAGAATACCTAGATACATTAAAGGCCATTTTCGCACAGGACCCAAGTTGATATTGAGACCCACGGACTAAAGCATCATCGTGCCCCACCCCCATTAAAGTGAGGGACATATGGTGGTTTGGTAGTAATTTGTGGGGCCTCCACTGGGTCTAAGGATGCCCCCTTGTGGTCATTTGTCCAGTTCCTCCATGTAAACATGGAATGCATTTATTTGGTCATTGGCAGAACCCTCATCTCCACTAGTTCCTTGGCTTGTGGAATAAGAGCTAACATAGTGGGGAGGACCAAGTGGAAGCCCTAAAGCTGCCTCCTACCTGCTGGCAAAAAGCAATATTGCAACCTGGACAGGAAAGGAAATGCAATCCTTAAAGACCTAATGCATGCAGGGGTGGTGCTTCTCCATCACACCCCCGTTTAATTCAATGTCTGGCCCCTATTAAAACCAAATGGATCCTGGTGGATGGCAGCAGACTACTGCAAAATCAACCACATAATAACTCCAACTGTAGTCACTGTGGCAGATGTGAAAAACAATACACTCACCCAATCAGTACCATATTCCTAAGGTTCTGGGTCAATCATGGTGAATGTGTTATTTTTAACCACTATCGGGGAAGAGGGTCAGAAACAGTTCATATTCACATGGGATGGAAAACAGTATGTATTTACACTACTTTCCAGGGCTATGTTAACTCTCCCTCCCACTGTCATGACATAATCTAGAGGGACCTGGACCATCTGGACATTCCTCAGAGTATCACATTGGTCCACTATATCTATATCAATGACATTATGTTAATTGGGCCCTGAAAGAGGATTATCTAACCATGGGACAGAAAATGGCCTGACCATGAGCTGGATCCTGTCAGAACTAACAAGTCATAAGGTTGTATTGCAACCTATCACATGATAAAGTGATGTACTTGGGACTGAGCAGGTGGCTTGGCACCCTCGCCCCATGTCATCTACCACTGCTGCATCGAAGCTATTCCTCCCCCGCGACCGATGGCCATATATTGGGCTTATAGGAACAACTGATGGAGCATGACCTGTGGATGGGTCAGCTTGGCATCTGGATGCAAGCCAAAATGAGCTGTTGTCTACAATACAGCCCTACCTAAAGGTGGCCTTAAAAGATAGTGAGGTTAATCTTACCAATGGCACAGCTTTAAGCAGTGCACAATCATCTACTTTGTGGGGAAAAAGCAATGGCCCAAATTAAGAATATACAAGGCGGACTTCCCTGGTGGCACAGTGGTTAAGAATCCACCTGCCCATTCAGGGGACACGGGTTCGAGCCCTGGTCTGGGAAGATCCCACATGCCGCGGAGCAACTAAGCCCGTGCGCCACAACTACTGAGCCTGCGCTCTAGAGCCTGCGAGCCGCAACTACTGAAGCCCGCATGCCTAGAGCCCATGCTCTGCAACAAGAGAAGCCACTGTAATGAGAAGCCAGCGCACTGCAACAAAGAGTAGCCCTCGCTCACTGCAACTAGAGAAAGCCCGCGCGCAGCAACGAAGACCCAACGCAGCCAAAAATAAATAAATTTATTTAAAAAAAAAAAAGAATATACAAGGATTCATGGGCAGTCACAATGCATTGGGTGGTTGGTCAGGGACCTGATGAAAAAATATTGCAAGATCGGGAAAAATAATTCTGGAGAATAGGCAGACTGAATGGACTTTATGGGCATGAGCACAAGGTTTTAAAACCTTTGTATTCCATGATAATGGCCATCTAATAGCAGGCGCCATGGAAAGAAAAGAACAACCAAGGAGACAGAATAAATCAGCCTGTTGACAAAGCCAACCTCTGTCACTGGCATCCCCAATGCTGGCACAATGTGGTTACGAATGGAGCAGCCATGGTGGCAGAGATGGAGACTATATATGGGCCCAACACACGAGGTCCCGTTCACCCAGGCGATTTAACTGCTGCTACTGCTGAATGTCCAGTCTTCCAGTTCCAAAGACTAATGCTGTGACTCTAAAAGAGCACCATTACTTGAGGAAAGCAATCAGTCACTTGATGGCAAGTTAATTACACCATGGAAAGGGCATCAGATAATCTTGACTTGAATCAATATATATTACGGATACTAACTTGCTTTTTTGCCTCAGGGCTTTGACCAGTGCCACTAGCCAGTTTTGGTTTCTGCCAGCTCATAGTTTCCCTCTCCCTTGGCTGGCCTTGGCTAAAGGACGCCACCGTGCTTAAAATTATGCCCCCCTCCCTAGAGGCAGCCCTCATACAATGACTGTGCATGGGTACAAGCCCAGTCCTATTGCCTAACTATGGAACAACTCTGAAGGGCCATCCCTTCTCCAGAGCTCCCCAGAGCATCACATGGCACATCAACTCTATTCTCTGAAGTTCAACTTCTCCCTCTACCCAATCCTACTCCCCTAACTCCCTTCTAGGTATCATTTCTGAGAGCACTCCCAATAAACCTCTGTATACAAACCTCCTTCTCAGAGACTGTCTCCTGGGAAACTTGACCTAAGACACATTGGCTCAGAATGGGAAGGATTAATGATGTTTTATTTATTTTGTCAGCCACCCTAACCCTAACCACATGGAGGGGCAATTTCACATATGCTATAGACATGGTTTTTCTACACGTATTCAAATACATACATACGTACATACATATTACTTGTAACATGAGTAGCTACATTTTTCAGGAGGAAATAACCAAATGACAAAATAATGGAAAAGCTATGCCATTGGATTAGATAGAGTTTGCCTAATAAATATCTGCAGTGTAACACATTCAGATGTATTTCTACCTTTTTACTGTCTTTCTTTAAAAACAAAGGTGTGGTTTACTATTGTCAATGTACTTACTGCTCCTTATTGCTGCTGTTGTTAACATTGAAAAGTGCAATGGCTCCAGGCAAGTACTGCTCCCTGGGAAATGAAAAAGCACAGTGAAATCAGAATAGTCACCATGTGTATAATGTCCATAGTAAATAAACAGTCTTAAAGAACAAATACTTTTCAGGTTCTACCCATTACTAACTAGTGCCTAGATAATTTTTGAAAATATAGAGTCTCCACGAAGCATGAGTTGCTGAATATCAGTGCCATGAACCAAAGTAATTAATAAATGTTTATTAATCAATGCTCACAATGCATCCCATTACCATCCCTCACACCCTGAGTAAGCCAGCTTGGATGCTACTAACGCCCAGAAAGCGATTAAGACTTAGATTGTCCGGGAGGATAGGAAGGGAAGACAAGACAAATGAAAACAGCATGAAAGCTGAAGGTGGTCAGTGAGAAAAGAAACAGGAGGGGGAAAAAAAAGAGAGGGAAAAAAACGAAGTAGAAGTAAGTATGATTGACAGGATGGGAGCCCCTGATCCACACCAATACCACACTCCTTCCACACTCTCAGGGTCACATGTTTGAAGTTTCCACAAGTGCTTTTTTCCCCTAAGGATTTTTTTAGCTTTTCTCTTCTCGTTACTCACCCTAATGCTCTGCTTCCCTGAAAGTAGGATTGAATGGAAGAGAGCATTTTTAGAGAACGACAGCTAAACCCTCTCACATATAATTGGAAGAAGGATCAGAAAGAAGGAGGAAATCAGAGAGGACTCAGGCATGAGGTTTCCTAAGGGACAGACACGGGTCTCAGGGAAAATGATCAGCAAGGGTGTTCATGGCTTGGAGCCCCATGGACATGAATTATCATCAGGCAGTGGCAGTTTCCCAAGAGAAGAAGAGGGTAAGGAACAGAAGTAGCAATTTACTCCCGAGATCCTGCAGAGTAGCTGGGTAGCAGGAGTGTTGGCCAAGCCCACTGAGTGGAAGAGCAGAACACCTTTCTTTCATCTAAATAATAGTTTAAAAACTGATGTGGGGGGCTTCCCTGGTGGCGCAGTGGTTGAGAATCCGCCTGCCAATGCAGGGGACACGGGTTCGAGCCCTGGTCTGGGAAGATCCCACATGCCGCGGAGCAACTGGGCCCGTGAGCCGCAACTACTGAGCCTGCGCGTTTGGAGCCTGTGCTCCGCAATGAGAGGCCGCGATAGTGAGAGGCCCGCGCACCGCGATGAAGAGTGGCCCCCGCTCGCTGCAACTAGAGGAAGCCCTCGCACAGAAACGAAGACCCAACACAGCCAAAATAAATAAATAAATTAAAAAACAAAAAACAAAAAAAAACAACTGATGTGGAGGGATAGATCATACTGCTCACCTCTGTGCTGGCCGTCCCCTTCCATGTCTACTACTTCTAAAGGAATCCCTTGCATGAGGGTTTTCACTCTCTGATTCCTCAAATATAGAGGCACTGTCATCATCATCAGAAAAGGAGCTATGGTTCAATAGGAGGCAGAGATTAATTAGATCAGTGCTTTAAACCATTGTGGGGGAACAACACGTCTCATTTCTCATCTCTTCTCTTTCTCTCTCAAATGAACACAGACAACAGTTTTTAACAAGAGTGAGATGAGAACTGTTCAGAATACACAGAATTAGATAGAGTATATGCACAATCCAGTAAAATACGTGTAATTAAGAAACTACTTTCTAGGTCTTCCATATTTGTATTGTTTGATGCCTTGATTAGTTAATATTTATCAAATAGAAAGTATGATATCTGTACTTCAGGTCATGTTATACAGTTTTCTGAACCTGTAATAACATTTCCTTCCACTAAAAGTAAATTCAACCACATTTATACAAATTCTATTCATTTATAGGGCAACCACTTTAAATTACACTTTTAAAACACGTTAGCATTTCACACTTTGTATTTTTTTTTCACATTTCTCTATGGTAATGTTATCCCTTTAGATGTGAAATGTCCCATGAGGAAAGGTCTTGCCAGTGACTAAGGAAATATTTGGCAAAGGTGCATCTAAAGAATCACCACAATAATATCTATGTTCATTTGTTAGATAAGTTATACTGTCCTAAAGAATAAATAAATTCACTAAATTAAATAAAGTACAAAGTTCAAGGTTTCAAATTAAAAGTTAAACTGAAATTAAGCTTAGTTAAATTGAAGAACTTTGGCTGGTATTAAAAATACATAGGGACTTCCTTGGTGGTGCAGTGGTTAAGAATCCACCTGCCAATGAAGGGGACACAGGTTCGATCCCTGGTCCAGGAAGATCCCACATGCCGCAGAGCAGCTAAGCCTGTGCGCCACACCTACTGAGCCTGTGTGCCACAACTACTGAAGCCCGCACACCTAGAGCCTGTGCTCCACACAAAGAGAAGCCACCACAATGAAAAAGCCCACACACCACAACGAAGAGTAGACCCCGCTCGCTGCAACTAGAGAAAGCCTGTGCACAGCAACGAAGACCCAACGCAGCCAGGAAAAAAAAAAAAAAAAAAAACACACATAGAAAAAAGCATGCATTTACCTGCATGCTCCATTTTCCATCCTTCTTATTTCCTTTTCAATATCTGGTACGATCACATTGGGAATGTTTACAAAAGAGCGCCATGTATTGATGATAATTTTCTTCATGGTTAGCTTAATAGGTGGGGAGAAAAAAAGTCTTGTTAGTAGGAAGACTTTTTATATACTTACATATGTAATCAAAAGTTTCACTCTACCATTCTTCTAAGGCTGAAATAACAATCTTATTTCCAGTTATATGTAGGAATTATTTTTTAATAGAATACAGTCATGATCCAAGCACTTAATTATCACTAGTCAGGTTTTTGTGTATTTTTTTAAATTCAAGGTTTTGTGTATTTTTTAAAATTCAGAGGTGTAGAACTCTTTTTTTTTTTAATTTGGATTTACTCCAGCTTTGAAATATTTAGGCAATGTAGGTGTGGAACAAAACTATAGGGACCTCACAGGCACATCCAACAATTAAGTAACAATGAAAAGCAGTAAAATAAAATACCAAAATGGGTGTAATCAACTGTGAATCTCTACAGGCATTCAGAAAAAAAAAAGGGTCTCAAGTGGTATTCAAATTTTGGAGTGAATAAAGATACAACTGATCCACATTTCAACAAGTCCCCCTAAATTATTCTGGTACACATAGCGCTCAGCTTCCCGGGCAACCACTTCAGGCGTCAGGAAAACGCCAAGAACAAAGTGATCCTGAACTCCAAATCTGTCCTGGCAGCAGGTTCCAGCCCAGCTTCAGGCAACATGAATGGCATGTGGGCACACTCGCTCTTGCCTTCTTTCCTGAGGCTCTGCTGGCGTCCAATGACAATGTCCCTGCACCCATGACTGGCCCCAAGTACTTCACCTGGCCTTCAGTGTGCTGCCGTGATGTGGCCTGGAACTTGGAGAAGTCCCTGGTGGGCCCCAACAATGTGCCTGTGCACGGGTACAGCCATTGCTTTCCAACCAGGGACATGGAGCCCAACGTTGAAGCCCTGTCATCCCGAGGGTCCAGCTGTGCCCAGGATTCTCCTCCAACCCCTGCTGCTTGGCAGTCACAGCGCTGCCCTCTGGGGATTTCATCTCTAAGGGTGTTTCCTCCAAACGTGCATGGAGATAACACCTGATGTCCAGGAAAATGGGCCTAGATGGGTGCTAGGTGTCCATCCCAGCCTCCCCTCTCCCAGACCAAGGCTCTCCACTAATAAAGTGCTAGGTGTCAGCAGAAAAACAAAAGGAAACTGGATTTTTTAAAATGTTGCTGTTTCAGTAAACAAAGAATGTTGTCTGCCATTCCAGTAAACAACAGATGAATGTTGCCCGCTATCCAGCCATCAGCCACTTCAGTCGCCAGGGTAGGTGCGCCCTGGGGGGAATTCAGGATGGAGAAAACAGGACACTGGCCCTAGATAGTTAAGATGCATATCAAAGGAATGATTTCAATGAGCCCAGACTCTTGACTCTTCCCATACATAGAAAAGCACTAAAATCATTAACTTGAGAAGTCTGTTTTTTTGTGATTAGCAGTCATCTTTTGATGTTCGACTACATGATTTTTTTTTTTTCCCAGCAAAAACTCCTATATATTCTTGTTCCTCCCTTACCTCTTTGGATCAGTCCCTCAGAGTTATCTGAGAGGTTGCCTTCCCGGACTACAGTCCTCAGTAATGTCCCCGAATAAAATATAATTCTCAACTTTTAAGTTGTGTGTTTTTTCCAGTCGACAAAACAAAAACCCAGTATCTGTTCACGGGCTCCAAGAACACCAGCTCTTGTACTGAATGTCACTTGCTACGGTCCTGCTGATGAAGACCCAAAGAAGGCCAACATGCTGAGAGGATGACTGGGGTGCTGGACAACTTCAGCAGGTACCAAACCTCCACCTAATCCTCTGTGGCTGGTTATCCATCCATCCCTCCCCTCCACCACAACACACACCCCGTAACCTGTACTCCCAGGTTTTTATTATACAGATTGGGGATTTTTCCTTTGTTATTTTTCTACCACCGATCTCTGGGTTTTGGAGGGAAACTTGCCCTTTGTTATGAATAAAATAGAAAAGCAAAAACCAAAAAAAGAAAAAGAAAAAAATCATTTGATGTGGGAAAATGTAAAAAGCACACTTCATTCTTTAAAACATTACATCTTCCAGTGAGGATAGCCATAAATAATGCTCTTTATTTCACCCTAGTATTCATACAACTAATGAAAACAACTAGCAGCCAGTAGTCAATAAATAGTAAACAGAGAATTTTTGTAATGTCTGTTAATAAAAGTGTGCACATATTTTAAAATGTAATTAAAGTAAGTTTTAAAGAAACAACGACTTTAAGAAGAGAATTGTTTCATTGACTCCTTTTCAGCAACAGCATGGATATTCTGGTTATATTTATAGCATGCTGGCTTCCTATTGTCATCAATCACCACTCCTTCTGGGAGACCCCGTGCCTTATGATTAGGAAAAGGAGAATATATGATTATTTCATCCATCACAACATAGAAAAAACTACGTGAGTAAAAAAGATGAAACAAGGACAACTAATATTATCCAATATGTCAGAATGAACCAAACCTGGGCTTTGCTTGGACCTGAAGAAAAAAAAGAATCACTTCCCTTGTCCCATAATTTCTTGTTGGCCTAAGTGCTCTACATAGGAAAAAACTTTTTTTTATATCACACAATCACTCTTTAATACATATTCACTCTAGGAAAAAAGAAAACAGAAAATATAAATAGAAAAATAAAGATACTCAAAATTCCACACCAGACCGTATAATTATTTATCAACACATTTTCTCCACTGCTTTTATGGTTTCCTCTTTCACATTTAGATTTTAATCTATCAAATTTATTTTGGTTTAAGGTGTGAGGTAGGGATTCAACTTTATATTTTCTAAATGACTAGTCAATAGTATAAATAGCACTAAATCAATAACCAATAGTCCATCTTTTCCCTACTGGTTTGAAATGTCATCATTCTAAATTTGCCTTGCCGACCATAAAGATTTTGATGGAGTTTGCATTAAAATTATAAAATAAGTTGGGAAATTATTTTCCTTTATGTTTTTGAAAAAGTTTCTACATATAGATCCTACATATTTATTAATTTCTAGATGTTTTGTATTTCTGTTTCTATTAAGATAGTTAAGATAGTTTTCCCTTGATTTTTAACTCATTGCTTTTGCTATATCATAAAAATATTTTATTTATTTATTTATTTTGAAACCAGCCAACTTAACTGAGCTTTACAAAAATTATTTCTAATAGTTTTTCTGTTAAATAATTTCTGTTTTCAGTAATGCAATCATAGTACTTACACAAATTATTCTTTCCTCTTTTTCATGAGGTATTTAGCTTTGATGTCTAGTTACCTTGACGAAAAATTCCAGAACATAACAAGTAACAATCTTTTTTTCTTTTTTTTTTTTGCCCACGCAGCATGCAGGATCTTAGTTCCCTAACCAGGGATCAAAACCGTGCCCCCTGCAGTGGAAGCATGGAGTCTTAACCACTGGACCCCCAGGGAAGTCCCACAAGTAACAGTCTTGATATCCTGATATCAAAACTGTCTTAAGAGATACCTAGTATGGTTCTTGGCTTTATGAGAATGTTTTAGAGTTTCATTCTTATGCATATTGCTGACTGTTGGCTTAAGAGAGATGTTTGATTCATGTTAGAGAAATCTCCATTTATTCATATTTTACCAATTTTTAAAAATTAGAAATTGGAATAAATGTTGATTTTTATTAAGGCTCTCTTCCTTTTATAGAAATAATCCTTTTTTTCCTTTTAATTTTCCCTATTAACATGATGAGCTACTTTAATAAATTATTTTTAATAGTTATAGAATAAACTCCTTTTGATTATGGTAAGTTCTTTACATATGTATTGAACCCTAGCTGCTAATATTTTATTTTTAATTTTTGCGTTAAAATTTTTTTCATGTATTAAAGGTAATATTTGTAGTTTGAGAAAGGATTTTTAATAGTAATTGTTGATTCTTTTCATATACTTTTCAACTCTTTTGGTCTCATAGGATTGTTAACAAGACATCTGAAAAGAACCAAAAAATTCTTCTTTTAGAGAATTCATTGCTTTGCTGGTTTTCAAACATGAATCTTTGAATAAAAATTCGCAAATCAAAAGGAAACAACTGCTTTTAGAAAGTAAGTTTCAGATTTCATTTTTAAATGAATCATAAAAATTTCTCGCTGAGGCTTCCCTGGTGGCGCAGTGGTTGAGAATCTGCCTGCTAATGCAGGGGACACGGGTTCGAGCCCTGGTCTGGGAAGATCCCACATGCCGCGGAGCAACTAAGCCCGTGAGCTACAACTACTGAGCCTGCGCGTCTGGAGCCTGTGCTCCACAACAAGAGAGTCTGCGACAGTGAGAGGCCCGTGCACCGCAATGAAGAGTGGCCCCCACTCGCCGCAACTAGAGAAAGCCCTCGCACAGAAACAAAGACCCAACACAGCCATAAATAAATAAATAAAAATAAATTAAAAAAAAAAAGTTAAAAAAAAATTTCTCCCTTATGTGAGGCTGTAAAAAACTTCACAAAGCTAAAGCAAAGCAAACGATTGAGAAAATCTTATGAACAATTCAGGCAAAATTAACTTGGAACATAAACTATGAATGCCCAGGAAGCAGTCAGGCTCTGACTTGGGTTCAAAACCTGCCTCTACCACTTATTTGTTGAATGAACTCAAGTGAGCTTTTTAACCTCACTGAGCCTTAGTTTTTATCTTTTTCATATCAAATAGCAGAAAGGTATGCTGTGCACCCACACACACACAAACCCATACATACAAACATAATTAATTATGAGGCAGAGGTTTTCTAAATTTAGTATGAATGATACCTGTGAAGCTTGTTTAAAATGCAGATTCCAGGGCCCTGCCCTCAGAGTATGAATGAGGAATGACATGGGCCACAGGAATCTACAATTTTATCAAACACCGTTAAGTAATTCTGTTTCAGTTCCTGTATCACACTTAAAGAAACATTACTCTATGCTATTGGCCCTTGGTGCACGACCCCAGTCATATCCGTATTTCTGAATACAGTAGTGGGAAAGCTAAAATAATGGTCAAGAAAGGCTTCAAGGCAGGAGGAGGAGGAGGAGGAGGGGGAAGGTGAGGAGGAGGGGAAGGACAAGGAGGGAAGGAAGGAAGGAAAGAAGGAAGGAAAGAAGGAAGAAGGGAAGAAGGAAAGGAAGAAAGAAAGAATGAGGGTCTATATTGGAAAAAAGTGAAACTATATTTTCAGATAAAATGATAGTATATGTAAACAACACTTAAAAATCTATAGAAAAATATTAGAACAAATAAGTGAACTTAGCAAGGTCACATGACAAAAAGTCAATGTAAAAAGGGTTCATTTTATTTCTGTATGTTAGCAATGAATAATTAGAAAATGAAATTAAAATGAAACATATACATTCCAAGAAATGAATGTCTATGTCCAATTCAAGAAATAAATACTATGTACAAAGTTCTCTGCCAGATGCTGTCAGAAAGAAGCCCAAATATGATTATGGCCCTAAAGAGCTCACAACTAGTATTGGGGAACAAGACAAGAGCACCACAATGAATAAAAGGTTGGGGACCCATAAAAGAAACTAAAATAAGTGTTAATAATTGTCAGTCACCTCTTCAATTTCAAAGATTACTTTTCCTTTGTTTCAAAATTAGTGAAATATTAAAATATTAAAATTATTATTTTAATAGTGTTTATTATGAGAAAAATTTGATAGCTGAAAAAAGGGAAATTTGAACACAGAGGGAAGACTGTGGGGATACACAAAGAAAACACTATGTGGAGATGGAGGACTCGAGTGATGCATCCACAAACCAAGGAATACCTGGGCTGCCAGAAGCTAGAAGAGAGGCGTGGAACAGATTCTTCCCTCGTGCCTTCAGAGGGAGCATGGCCTCACCAGTTTCTTGACGTGGTACTTCTGGCTTCTAGAACTGAGACGATAAATCTCTGTCGTTTTAAGCCAATACAGGGTGAAAAGGGATCTGGAGGGTCAAACAGCTGCTATCCAGCACACAGAGATGGCAGGCCAGGGGTGCTGTGGGACCCAAGGGGAGATGTACCAAATCCTCTGCAGTGAGCTTGAGATAAAGCTTCCTGAAAAGGCAAGGCTGGAGAGATCTTGGACAAAGAGCAGGTACCTGTCCAGCATACCACAACGTGGAGCAACATGCTAGGTAGAAGCAGCAGCAAGTACAGAAAAACAAACATGTGAGAGAGCAGGGTGCCTTCAGGAAACCACAGCAGATCAAATCATGAAGAATACGGTTCTGTGAGTAAATGACAAGAAAAGAGGTGGAGAGGAAGGCAGGGGTTGATTCACTACCTGCATTGGATGCTCTGTTACCTTAACAAGGATGAGGAGTCCCTGGAGGATTCCAAGTGGGGCCATGTCCAGTTTTCCAATTGGGTGAGGCAACAGAAAAGAGCTGGGGTAGGAATCTGTGGAAGGATTACGGGTATCCCTGGGTCCCAACTGATGCAACAGTGTACCCGGTGCTGTGATCTCTCACCATGCCTAGTAGTTCAGGTAGGAAAAAGCCCAAAAGGCAGATACCTGGAATGATCTGAGATTGGGGTCAGCAGTTGGGGTGGAGGGACAAGGGGGCAGAGGAGGTAAGGAGAGACTCATCTAAATAAAAAATCACAGACCTTAAGCTGAAGGAGGGACGGGATGATAGGAAGGAAGGATTTATTAGGAAGTTGAAGACCAAGGGGACAAATATCTCAATAAGGTTGAAGAACAGGTTTAGTGAGAAAGAGAGTAAGAGCTGGAAACAGAGGAAGCTGTGTTCAGGAAATAAGATGCTGTACTAGAGGTTACAATGGTGGAGGTGAAGCACCTTGGAGTCAAGGACTCAGGTGACCACGGTGGAGAGGCTGAAGCAAAGGGAAGAAAAGAACTTGTGAAGCTAGGGACCCAGATGTCTCGGATGCATCCTATTTCATAGCTGTGGGGGCTGCCCAGAATGACAGTGAGACCAGTAGGAAAGGGACATCTGAACGGTAGGTGCCATGTTATTTGATGAATGTGGAGCAGCAATTGGCAGGTCAGCAGATGCCCAAGACCAGCTCCAGTGAGAAGAGAGTGGAAAAAGAAAAGGGTGTAGTGAAGGATTTAGAAGAGGCAGTCGAGAGGTCGGAAAATGTCAGCTTCTTTCTAAGTGGATCAGGTCTAGTGTGCCTAGTCTGTGCATCATCCGAATCTGTCCAAATTCTAAACAGTTCTTCAGACTTGAAGTGAAATATTTCTGATTGCTTTGGGGAGAACGCCTCCGGGAAGTGTTCATGAGTCCTTCCCACCTGGGTATGACAGATTTAGGCAGGATGAGAACAGGCAAGTGAGAAAGAACTTCTACGTGTTGCCCATTCTCTGCATCAGTCCACCTCGTTCAGCCTCTGTTACTCACTTTGAGACCACAGAAACAAAGAGACGAAGGTAAGAAATGTCTATGGAGAGCCTGCTACAGGTCAGGCATTACATCAGGTTAGCATATTCAATTCACATAAGAATCTGAAGCATGGCTTTATCTTCTCCGTTTCACGGGGGAAGATATGAAGCTCAGAGAGGATAAAGGATTTGCCCAGGGTCATGTGACCACGCTGGTATGCACAAACAGGTTGCAAAGCTCAAGCTCTTTCCTGCACTGCTCAGAAAAGGCGTGATATAGGAACTCAGTCACCAATGGCCCCAAGTGACACTTGTTTGTCCCTGCTTCATTCCTATCGGTGCAGGCTTCTCCACAGAAGTGTGCTTTTTGGATTCAGTCAATTATTTACAATGCAGTGATATAAACTCAAAAAGCATGTCTTAAAACATTGACTTAAGCAAAAGGGTGGCCTTGGGGGTTTTAACTTCCAATGATATCCTTGAGGAGCCCAAGCCACCCCCAAATAATACACTTAAAAAAAAAAAACCAGTTGATTTGGTAGATAAATATAGCTTTAAAATAAGTTCCTAGTGCCCACCAGATGGCTGCCCTAAGCCCTTATTTTGTAGAAATTCTGAATCCACTATTAGCCCTAGGAAAAATACCAGAAAGGATTTTCCTGTAATTTCACTAGACTGACCACTTTAAGAGAAGGGCTACTTTTTGTTTTGTGTTTCATTCATATATATCCTTAGCTTTAAGAACAGTGCATTGAACCTAGCAAGTACCCAATTATGTTTGTGGAAAGAATGAATGAATAAATGAATTAATGCAGGTCAAAGGGAGCAGGGGTGGAAATGAATCCAAATCATCTCTGCTTTGCTACTACTCCAACCTCTTTTTTAAAGTCTCCTTCCCCACTTCCTCTGTTTATCACTTTCTCCCAACCCATAAAACCCTGGTGCAGCGAGTCAGGACTGTAAGGACACTTGAATCTGATGATCCTGCAGCCACTAGAAAGGTGGCATGGATATGGATCTCACTTTTTCACCAATCAGTAATAAGTTCTAGACTGCCAAAGCGCCAGAGTGCCCCAGCACTCTGCCCCAGCAATTTTTCCCGCCGTGTCCTTCCATTTATAGTAGTAGGACCACATATTACATAGAAATTAGTAATATGCACAGTCCCACATTCAACATCCTGCGCTGCTGAGAAACAATCAGGATCGTACTTTCACCCATTTTCTTCCATAAAGTTCTACCTTCACTTCGAGGCAGGTGTCTCCCACACTTGCCCTGACCACCCTCCTTGGCTCCTATACTGTATTTCATTCATTAATTCACTGCAAACATTTTGAATACCTCCTATTAGCCAAGCTCCTTTCATTTACTTTCTGAAGCAGCCACTTCAGAGCCCTGTGTCCAGTGTGTCTGAAAATGGACTTTTCTTTCCCTGTCAAACCAGCTCTTCTTCCTGACTTGGTTATTTCTGGTTGTAGAATCATTGTTCTTTCATGTACTTAATTCACTGAAAACTTGGAGTTCATTATCTTTAACTCTTTCCTTCCCACCCAGTCACTCTGTCGAGTCTTAACATACCCTATTTTGCAATTGCTCCGCCTACACTCCCGCTTTTTCATTTAACTATCACTAAGGTTTGTTAGGTGCTTGTTACCTCTTATCTTTGACTAAGTCTGTTACCTGATTTATTCATCCCCAGCCTCACCCACCCTCCAATTCATTCTGCAAAGTACTCCCAAATTAATCTTCTTAAGGAGCATATACTATCATATTCTTGTTCTAGAACCTTCAAGATTTCACCATTGTCTACTGAATTATTACCCTTTCTTCTGCAACGGAGTTCCGATCTCCCTTCCTCCCTCCCTCTCACTTTCTTCCTCCACATTTATTCCTTCCAAAAAGACAGGATGAAATACTATATAGTCATTAAAAATAACAAAATACTTCTAGATGAACAGTTATTAAAAGTTCTTAAAGATACAGTATATTACCATACATAGGAAAAAAAAGATATATATATATATTCATGTGTGTTTGTGTGTGCAGAGAGAGAAAAAGATGCAACAAGAAAGTGGTAACAGTGATTTCCTGCCTCTGAAGAAGGCAAAACATGGATGAGACTGGGCAATAAGCGTAGAAAGGGGTATACTGTATTTTCTGAATATTGTATGATGTAAATTAATGACTTAGTGGATATGCATAGTGACCCCCATTTCAAAATGCAAAACAGTATAAAAATTATATTATCCATACTTCTACCACCAGGAATTTACGTTAACTTTTGTCTTTTGTCAAATTTGCTTCCCCACCTTTGATGGCATGTGAAAAACAATAAAACTTTATAACTAAAGTTAAAGCCCTTTTATCAAGCTGCCACTTCCCAGTTCCAATCTTGTCTTCCCTCTACCCTCTACCCAGAAGCAACCACTACTGCAAGTTTGATGTGTATCCTTCCAGCCCATTCCACCCTTTTACATACTTACATAAGCATCCATAACCAATGCATAGTTTGGGACATGCTGTTTAAGTGTGTAAAGCAGTATCTTCCCCTGTGTATAATTCTGCAACTTGCTTTTTCACTCAAAATTATGTTTTGAAAATGATCTATGCTAATATACATAGAGCCATTTCATTTTATAATATCGTTTGTTAACATTGTAACATATATGTATCATATTTTGTTCCTTTTTTCTATTCGTCCTTCCTCTTGCTATTAATGAAAGATTGGTTCTTTCCAGTTTTTTTGCTATTATGAGCAGTGCTGCAATAAAAATCCTTTGCATGTCTCCTTAGACACTTGTACAAGAGTGGCCCTTACGTCTACATCCAGAAGTGGAACTGCTAATTCTAGTTTCAGTTTATGAGAGCCAGACAAGTTGCTGCCCAAGGTTGTGTATCATTTTACATTCTGTGAGCTCTATACAGGTATATTATTTCCCCACACCTTGACCGACCCTTAATATTGTCAGATTTTAGGGGTTTTTTTCCCCAGTTTGATGAGACAAATTTCTTTGCACTATGGCTTTTGATTTGCATTTACTAATGAAGTTAGACAAACTCTCATGTGTTTATTAGTTATTTGGATTTCTTCTTTGTGAATTAGAAGTTTATATTATCAGGCTTCCCTGGTGGCACAGTGGTTAAGAATCCGCCTGCCAATGCAGGGGACACGGGTTCGAGCCCTGGTCTGGGAAGATCCCACATGCTGCGGAGCAACTAAGCCCGTGCGCCACAACTACTGAGCTTGAGCTCTAGAGCCCGCGAGCCACAGCTACTGAGCCCATGTGCCACAACTACTGAAGCCTGAGCACCTATAGCCCATGCTCCACGACAAGAGAAGCCACGACAATGAGAAGTCTGCGCACCGCAATGAAGAGTAGCCCCCATTCACCGCAACTAGAGAAAGCCCACGTGCAGCAACGAAGACCCAACACAGCCAAAAATAAATAAATTAATTAATTAATTAATTAATTTTAAAAAAAGAAGTGCATATTCTTGGTCCATCTTTTTTTTTCAGTTGAGTTCTTTCATCCATTCAACACATATTTAATGCCTGCTATGTGTCAGGCATTATTATTACCCCTAAGGGAATATGTACCCCTGGTCCTCTATTAATTGCAATTTAATTTTATCTTTCTGAATTAAGCATAAGATTCTGTGATCTACTAATGCCATTCATGTAATTTACTAACATGTAAATCCCTTAAATCATTTAGCAACAAATATTTGTTTACCAGTGTATGGCGTACAAAGCAATCTAACTTCTATATTCTCATTTAATTATCATCACAACTATGTTGTGATTCATAATGGACTGTATTATGTCACCCAAGCAGTGAACTACTTCTGGATAAAATTGATAACTGAACTGAGGAACTCAGCTGGCAAGGCTGGCAGAGTTCAGAGACTTTAAAGCATCATCTTTAAACAAAGACAGTTGTGTATTACACAGCTCAGAGCACCCACACCACTTAATTATTTGAAGATAGCCAAAGATGATTCGACATGTATGAGGATTCCTGGGTATTGGTGCTTTCTGGAGTAGAATTCTTTGTGAATGTCCCAAAAGATTGGATAAATGATATACTTGGTATTTATACATTATTTGTTATATTGACACTAATAGGTAAATATGTACTTTTTTAAGATAAATGATGCTCTCTTCTCCATTAGTGCAAAGCTTTTTTAAAGAAGGTACTCTAATCTGCCGATGCAACCAGTAAAATTCAGGCCTCATAAAAAAGTGCAGAACAATATGCAGTAAACTGTAAATAATAGTTACCTCTGGAGGCTAGATCTCTGTATTTTTTGAATTTTATACAATGAACACAAATTAATTTTATAATAAAAGGATAAATTTTGTTATTTTTCTTCAAAAGAACATTATTTAACAACTTCTAGAAATCATTGTAATATACTGTTATGCAGAAAAAGCAGATTGTTAAGCACTATTTATAGCATCATATTGTTTTATTAAAAATTGTGCATATGTGCATGGAAAGGATAAACACTTTAATGTTAAACATTAAGTTTTTAGTGATGGGAATCATCATTTTTGCATTCTTCTTTGTATTCTTCTGTATTTTCTCCTAATTTATTTTTTAATGAGAAAAAATGGTAGTATTTTAAATGGGATTTTGTTTAGTAGCAAAAATAATTAATGTCTGCATTTTTGCTTTAAAATAAAGTTTTCCAGTCCTTGCCCAATCTCAGTATCCAACTGCAGAGCTAAGGTTATTTCTTACTATTTAACAATGCTCCCAGAGCTGTGTAACCATCCAGAACAGGCTTTGCTGGCTCTGCAACAGAGAGGCGGCCAGTGCCTGAAAACAACCATCTCCTGCTTGGCAGACACTTAGGTTCTGGCGCCAGCTCTTCACCAAACTGCCAGTGAGACCTTGACAGAGATATTTCTGAGCTTCAGTTTCCTCTTCTGTAAGGTGGAGATGCTAATACCTGCCCTGCCTACTATAATGATTCTCTATAGGGAGCTAATGAAAAATATACACAAAGCAGTATTGAAGGCTGTGAAGATTTATACAAATGCAAGTTGATGATGTTTTTATATAACCTCCAAGCTCAGAGAGAGAGAGACAACTGTCAACTTTCTTATGGAGACAAAGAGAGCTAACATGCTTAAAATAATCTTTCTTTAACCCCTCCCTCCTTGAACTATCACTTTGAGAAGTCAAATCTGTCAAAGCAACTATTTAATTATTATCGTTAGACGATCATAAGCAAACTGTAATTCTCATGAAGACTAAAATAGAACTGACACAATACTGTTGCTATGTGTGCCCATAGCAAACACAAGGATGGGTCCGGGCTGTTAAGCCAATTGTTATCAACTTACAGAGAAAACACAACACTTTCTCAGAAAGAACAATTTCACTAAGGAGGTCATTATTATCATAGCCATTATCATCACCTTTACAATCTACAGAAAATTTACAAAGCAGCCATCATTAAGCAAAATCTCAGTTAATCAAAAGGCGATTAATAAAACCATCGAATAACCAAATATATGTTCCAGACTCCTTTCTTTAGTCAAAACATTTTACAAGAAAACACAGTGATATAACAGAGTGATTTAAATGCCAGAAAAAGTAAGCATCATAAGAGCAAAAATTGCTACTCCATTCCTAGTGACCAGAACTAGGAAAATTTTTCAAATAAATTTAAAGTATTGATTATAACAATAAAATCATATATATTATAACCCTGGGGCATTGCAAGACCCTACATCATCAAAGAAAGTTTTCTCTAGAATCAATATGTTATACTAATCAAGGGTAAGAATGAGGACTTTCCACAGTGGGTGGAAGCCTTAATGCATTATCCTTTCCACTTTCCCCATTGAATCAGAAGTATTCTGAATTCTAAAAATTGACCATAAAAATTAATAAACTCTGATTACCTGAAGGTTTCCTTGCCTTTTATGTTAGGGTACCTCACTCAAACATTTGTTCCATAATGGAATTTCTCAGGAAATGCATGCTGATAAGAAGTCTCTTGGGAAAGTCTAACTTAGGGTTCCATCTTCCATAAAATCTATTGTGATTTTACCATCCATTATATGTACTGACCATATTTGAAATCATTCCATTAGCCATAAGCATTTACTTCCTTGTACATACAACTATGTTTACATATGAATGTCCCATTTTCCCAATTTTTCTCTAAGCTTCCTAAGGGCAGAGAACTTTCTTTTTCTCTTTATATCCCCTGGGACAAAGCAAATACAAACTTTTGATGGAAACAGTAAAGGTGAGTAAACATATAAAAAGACAAATAAATACTTAGAACCCAGCACTGGAAGTCCCCTGGACTCTAATAACACAGAAAATTTGTCAGTCACAATGAGTATTTGAAAGTTAGGATAATTTTTTTCCTGCTTTTCTTACAAATCTGTATCTTATGCCCAAAAGAACACATTAAAAGTGCTGATATTTTTACTTGAAACAATTTGAAGATAACATAATCCAATCCTTACTTAATTAATATTTTTATGCACTCTCATGTGGGGCTGCTCACAAGTCAGGCTATCTTATATTATTCCTTTGCTACTCTAAAAAGGAAAAAAAAAGGATTGCTCCTTTACTTCCGTAATTCTGCTGATGTGTGGGTATGGCACTGCCTGGCTCCCAATCAAATTTATTTTGTTTTTTGATGAGGAAACTGGCCCTTCCATGAATGCTGCCAGCAATACAGTGACCTGTCCTAATCTATATGTTTGGATTGAGAACTTGAAAATGTAGAGTAGCTGTTATAATTATATGGATGTCATTTCTGTGACTTTGAAGTAAAAAGTAGAATAAATTGTATTCTGCATTAAAAAAAATTAATATTTTTCCTTCTCAATACTTGTTGAGCATGTGCTATGTGTCATGTAGCTTGCTGCGGTGTGAAGGCGAGAAAGAAAAGAGGAAGGATGGAATGCTAAGACAGGATTCCAGCCCTAAAGAAGTTAACAAGAGAACACTGTAAGTAATAAAAATTCAATATGACAATTTTATGTGTACAAAGGCCAACTCTGTGGAGTTGGGAGATTCATGAAAAGCCTTCCAAAGCAGGGAATATGTAACTGGGTTTTGAAGGATGAGTACTACCTTTGCTAAGGTAGTAGAGGAAATGAGCATTCTTAGCAGAAGAAACAGCATGTGAGGAAGGTAAGGGATGAAGAAAAAAGCAAATATTTCTAATGGCTGGGATTAGGATGCCTGGGTGCTTGTGGCTTTCCCTCAGCACTCACATAATATGGAGCACTTATCATGAGTGCACTGACCCACTATTTTATCATGATCCAATTATCAGTGTCTTTCCCACCAGACTTGAGAGCAGGTACCAATGAGCTCTGATTTTGTTTCCAGCACCTTACATAATGCCTGGTTCATAAGGAACATCCAAAAATGTTTTGCTTTACTTTTGTTATTTATTTTATTGCACAAACACTACTCTCAAAAAATAAACATCTACACTCCATCATGATTTTAATGATCACATTTAAATTACTATTGCTACAACAGTACAATGTGTACATTTATTAGTCCCAATTGCCTTTTGAATAATTTTATCAAGTTCCCAAGAAAACAATATGCTTTAAAAAGAGATTTCATTCGATTTATGGATTAATTTGGGGAGAATCAACATACTTAGTATATTAAAATATTTAATCATCTGACAAGTGACGTCTCCTCATTTACTGATGGCTTTTAAAGTCTACTTTGTAAGTAGACTCTGTAAGTCTTTATAATTTTCATTAAATAAGCTATGTACATTTCTAGTTAAATGTATTCCATGTATTTAAATTTTGTATTTATAAATAATATCTTTTTTATTATATTGTCTAACTAGTTGCTATTAATTTATAGGAGAGCTATTAATTTATATATTTATTTTGTAGGCTATCACCTTATTGAACTTTAGTTTTAATAGTTTTAAATTGATCCATTTGCGTTTTCTAGGTAAACAATAATATATCCACAGGTAATGATAATTTTATCTCTTCAAATTGTATATCTTGTTTCTTTTTCTTATTTCATTGTGTTGAGTAGAAGTTATAGAACGCTGTTAAATAATAGATACTATATCCTTCGTTTCTTTATTGTGTTAAGGAAGTTTTCTTTTATTACTAATCTGCTATCTTATCAAGAATATATGTTAAGCTTCACCAGTTACCTCTCATCAGCTAAAGCTAAATGAATCGTTAAAGCTAAGTTGACTCCTACTTCAGAACATTTGTAACATTTGAGAACTATTAGGTGTAATTATAAGCACTTGTTCCACACTATAGAGTATCTATATTACCATAGTTCAAGATCTTGGCACGGTGGTTGTCTGCTGATGGGAAGGTACATGCTGTTTTTCCTTTAAGGGAATGTAGGAAAGTACCAGCTGTTTATTAGCGCCATAGCCAAAACTTAAAATATGATTGCCTAATTCCCACACACTCTTACCTTAGGTGAAAGCCTCTGGCATTATGTGGATTTATCCCTTTGACCCATTGATGGGGACACAGTAGGAAACAAAGCAAAGTTTCTGTCCAAGACAATCACCGGCACAGAATAGGTACTAAATAAAATCTTTGTTGAATAAATTAATGAGTAAAAAATATTTAAGGTACAGTGGCTTTTTGGAGGTAGTTTTTGGACCCCCTTTTAAAATGTCCATAATTTTTAATCGATTTAATTTTTACTTTTTAATTTAAACTTAAACATCTGTTTATATAGAAAATAATCTATTTCATCCAAACTTTTAAGTTTTCAGCACTATTAAACTTCATAGCTTAAAAAATTACCTCCATGAAAAAGAGAAAGATTTGCAATAGCTGTTTTGCTACTATTTTCAGCTAAAGACTTATTTGATATTTCTCCCCCCACCATTTTTTTTTATTTCTAAGGGGTAGGGTCCTTAATTTAACTTTACTTATTATTTCTAACTTTATTTGACTGTGACCAGAGAATGTAGCCTGTATGCTTTTTTGCCTTATTGAGATTATTTTTGTGATCAATATTTATAAATCCTCCAAGAGTAGAGTAAATAGAGTGCATTCTCTATGGGTTATAAAGTGCAGTCAACAACTATTAGGTCTTTTATTGACAGTTAACGCCCTGATGCTTTACCACCACCCCCCATTCTCTTTTGTCTGCCTGCTTCATCTAACAAAGACATGAGAGAATAACGTTTATAGAAAGAATGCTAAGTGAAAGAATGAATATAGTAGAACAAATTGATTCAGGGATATATAAACAGAAAAGGTTAAAAAGTGAAAAGCCAATTATAAGATATGTCTTTATCAGTAGGAACATTCTAAAAGCTTGATTTAATAATGTCTAACCCTCTGATATAGAATGAAATCACAAATATTTAAAATCCTGTAATCCTGCCACAACAAAAATGATATAGAGTAGTTTTTGAATGTATAAAAATAAAACTGTCAAGTAATTGATAAGTTTTTAAAAATCTAATTAAAATATACATGCTTATCATGGGGAAATAAAAGAAGGCAAGGTGATTTAAATTCTGGCTCCATTACATAATAAAATATGTTGCCTTGAGGGAGCAATTAAACCTCCTTAGACCACTTATCTCTAAAAGGGGGTGTGCAGGTTGTTATAATAATGCTTATAAAGTACCTAACACTTGAGAAGTTCTTAAGTGCCTCCAATGAGTTGGAGCTCATATTTTCAGGAGTTAATTTTTTTTGAAGATTTATATGAATTTGACAGTGTTCTACCTTCAAATATTTTAAAGAGAAAGAAAACCTAGTATATGATACTTCCTTTGGGGAAAGACACATCTGCCAAAGGTATTATTTTGACTTCTAAAAATGAATGTGAAGATAAACAAGGACCTACTGTATAGCACAGGGAACTATATTCAATATCTTGTAATAGCCCATAATGGAAAAGAATCTGAAAAAGAATACATATATATATATATATATATATATATATATATATATATATATATATATATATATATATATATATATATACAAACACATATGTAAATCAACACAACATTGTAAATCACCTATACTTCAGTTTTTAAAAAATGAACTTGAAACTTGCAGAAAGGTAGTATTTACTATGTTGTGATATTCAGATTAGCAAAACCATATTGCCAGGCCTTATTTATTATTTTTAACTAAAATAGCGTCTTTAACTAAAACTGTATTTAGTAGAATATTCATTTATCTGTCAAAAAAACAGAGAAATCAATAAAAATACAACCATCAGCTGTAACTAGAAAGCATGTAACATGAAAAACAAAGCAAATGCTGATGCTTTAATAAATCAAAACAGAGGTATAAACATATGTGAAAATACAATTGTAATTACCACTGAGTTCTTACCTTTGGTTGATTAAGCAATATATCTGTATCTTCTAGAAATGCAAGTCAGTGGTGTATCCTAAACAAACAGGGATATAGTGTAAATCTGAACATTGTCAAAATCGAGGTCCTAATTTTTTTAAATAATAAATATGCTGATCTTTTTCCTTTCTTTAAAGATGTACAAACGGCTAGTTTTCTTAATCATTCCCAAGGAAAGAAACAGTTCTGTGGCAGTGACAAAGGAGGATTTTCATGAGTCAGTATTGGATTTGCGGATTTATATACAGATGAAAATAACAGCAAATCACCGTTATCCTTGGCTACAGCCCAAGCTCATTAATATGTGTGAGAGTTAGGGATAAAAGGGGTTTTCTCAGAACTACACCTCTTAGCAAATTTGCAAGTAAACTTAACCAAAGGTAATATTGACTGATGAATTTTATTGAAGTTATATTTTCAATTCACCCAGCGTTACAATCTGGAAAGAATTGTCTAGGTTTTTACAAAGTGTGGCTAAATTTTTAAATACAGTGCCATCATAAAAAAACCTACTGAAATACAAATAGGGTGCACTTATTTATTCATTGGTCTGTTTATTGTGTATTTTGTGGAAGAACTGCCTGTCTGAAACATATCTGGTCAGAAATAAAATAGGATGAGTCTGAGCTTCCCTGAAAGAGTAAGTCATAGTTTAGATGTGCAAAAAACATTAAGATATGCCAGTCCATGTCTAAATGTTATTCTAATGACCTAAAAGTAAATTTCCCTCAGAATTTTTAATGAAATATTTGACAGTGTATATACTCACAAAACTTTTTTTTCTGATGTATTAGCCACCGAACAACCCAGTAACGTTTACTGCCTCAGTTAAACGGCTTCAGATTCCAGTGGGGTTAGTAAGCTCTCAAAAGAGGAGATACCCAAGACGCCTGGCAAAGAAAATTAGCAGAGTACTGAGTAATTTCAGAAAATTGGCTTTTGGGTTCCAGAATTTTAAAAATTATATTTTATTTCTAGTTATAAAATAAAGCATGCTTCATAAAATTTGGACAATACAGAAAGGAAGAAAATAAAACATATATTCTTACCATTCTGAGATAATCAATATTAACATTTTGGTTTATACACATATAAATATAACTGTACCCATATAATTTTTAAATAAAGTAATTCTGATTTCATTTATTATCATTTTTATATTACTTAATATCAATCTAAAGCATCCTTTTTAAGACAGCATAATATTCTATCATATTCCATTATTCCATGATTCATTGATTGATTTTCTTGTCATTGGATATTTCCTCTGGTTCATTTCAAAATGAATGTTCTTATTCTTAAATTGTTATGTACACCTGTGATTATTTACTATTTTCTTAGAAATGAGATTACTAGGTTAAAGTGTATTATCATTCCTATTACTTTAAATTTGTATTGCCAATATAATTTCCAGAAAATCTGTGTTAACCTGTTTGACTTTATAAAGTTAAATAAGTATAATTCACTTGTAATTTGTTGACTTCTTTCAATTTTTCACTCATCAATCAATATTTTACCAAATACACTATTTTGACTTAGTTTTTTGCAATCTTGTGGTTAAACACAACCCTTTAAGCTGCTAGTGTGTGTGTTTTTGATAAATCAACTCATTGTAAACTTCCTCCAAACTAACCAATGTGGCCACTTGTGTCACAATTTACCTTTATGCTAAAATGTTATTGTGTCAGTCTCATTATATTATGCTCCTCTTTAAGCAGGGTTGCATAATCTGCTTAGGAAAATATGCCACTTGCTCTGAGTAATATTGCTGGACCTTAAACCCATCTCTATGAAATTACTTGTAAATATTTCAAAAAGCACAAAATGGTGATAAATGTTAAAATCACTGGTGTAAAGGAAAATAAGTAATGAATAGACAGACAAAGAGAAATTCTCAAGACAGGAAGGAATTTAACTTTTCTCAATGCTAAATAAATGACTTAAATCCCAAAACTGTGATACAGTATCTGTTTCATTTTATAGAGGAGGAAATGAAGGCTGGGAGATGAAGTCATTTACTGAGGGTCACAATGGGTAGTATAGCATCAGTTAGCTGTGATTCACACCCAGATAGGGTTGCCAGATTTAGCAAATAAAAATACAATATAAGTGCATCCCAAATATTGCACAAGACAAGCTTATACTAAAAAATTGTTTGACGTTCGTTTGAAATTCAAATCTAACTGGGTGTTCCGGTTTTTTATCCGGCAACCCTAAACCAAGGCCTAGCTAACCCCAGAGCACCACACTGCCTTAGTGATCTGGAAGGTAAGAACATGAAAAATCAGGTCAAGTCACCCATTTTAGCAACATGTCTCTAACAGCAACAGCAAAGAGCACCATACATGAGAAACACTGTTGTTTCTCACCAACTGTGATTCAATGTCTCATCTATAAGTTGGTCACACCTGTAAACCCTTTAGCACATTACTTGCACAGAAGTGCTCATAACTGATAGTTTTTATTATTACCTTTCATCTTATGTCCTTCACATCTAAGAACTTTTCTCCTTGAAATATTTTAAATGCTCCTTAATCACCTAATTGGCATCTATCATTCATGAAAGTACTCAGACCCTCTGTAGACCTCCTTAATATACTTAGTTAGATATTACTTCCTGGAAGTAAGGGTTTTCAGAAAATTATACTTGTCGTCTAAAATGAAAGACCCTTTTGTTATTAAACTCAATGTTCACTTTACCCCTGCCTCTCTTATATCAACTATGGCCACCTACCTTCTGGTGGCATGGTTTCTGTGACACCATGCTGGGTTTATATGAGGAGATTTTGGAGCCACAGGCCAGGTTTGAACCTCAGCCCCACCGTTCACTAGCTCTGGGACTCGGAGTATGGTAGTGAACCTCCTGGGCCTCAGTTTCAGTCGCCATGGAATGGGCATGATAATATCTTGCAGATATGTTCTGAGGATTAAAATGAGATATAGTAATATGAAGAATTTATTACACTTCCTGAAGCATGGTAAACACTTGATAAGTGACTATTACCATAATTTTTAAAAGACAAATAGCAGAGGTAAGCTTTATTTTACAATAATTAGTTTACTGTCATAAATTTGCATGTTTTCTTTTAAAAGTTGAACATACATCTTCTTGGAAATTCCCTGGTGGTCCAGTGGTGAAGACTCTGTGCTTTCACTGCCGAGGGCCCGGGTTCGATCCCTGGTTGGGGAACTAAGATCCCACAAGCCACGTGGGGCAGCCAAAAAAAACAAAAGAAAGAAAGAAAGGAAATACATTTTATGGTTAGGAAGTATACTAGCGTTATTTAGAGCAATCTTTTTTAGTCTTACCTCATACACGAAAGATGTACCTAAAACAAATATACCTAAAGATAAAACAAGATGACAAGATTAGGAACTTGCTCCCACATACAGCCATGGGCTATTCATTTCATCATGGATTGCTTGTTATTTGAAACTCTCTTAAATGATTCAATGAATTAAATAAAAGAGTTGGAGCAATAAGTCTAATAACGTTTCTTCCTCCTGCCAGCTTAACTCCTGGTTGACCTCATAAAACTTTATAGAACTGGCCATTATAAAATAGCTCTTCCCCCAATGAATCACACACAAACACTCAGGAAATTCTTCACCTCTTTGAATGACTCATTTGTTTCGTTTTATCTCGAATGCACCTTCTCTTACTAGCTCTCACACTTCCTTCATGCACTTTTCCCATCCAAAACTGTAAATAAGGATGAACTGAATATTTTTGATTCTTAGGATGACACTAATTAGTTGTGTAGTCTTGGAAAAATGATTTAACCTTTCTGAGCCTCAATTTCCTTATCTGTAAAATGGAAATATAAAACCTCCCTCAGTAGGTTTTTGTGAGGCAAATGGAGCAAAATTATAGCGTATGATACAAGAGGACACAATAATGTGCTCTCTCTTCCTTTCACTTTCCTCTAAACTGGAGCTTTTCAGCATATTGCTTAGGCCTTACCTGTATTCAACATGTTGCAATTGAACTTTTGATAGCCAGGTACATGTGGCTATTAAATAACTAACAGGTAAAGATACAGAGCCATTATTTATACCTTGTTTCTAAATAATTTATTATATAATTCTAGCAGAGTGTGACCAAATGAAATAATTCATTTCTGTTGTTTTTAAATGTAAGTCTGTGTTTTCTGTGTAGAGTACTTAACAATGTGAAATAATAATCCTTCAGAAAGGCATAGAACTCATTCAACATGTAATTTCCGAGCACCACACTGTGCTGGGCGCTGTTCTAAGGTCTGTGAGCACACGCAAGCCCTTTCTTTAAAGATTATACACAGGAGGGAGACAGGCAAAGGAAGAGATGCTTACAACACAGCGTGATCAAGAGCTGAGGAAGCACATACAAGGAGCCCTAAGATTTGGGGAGGAAAGGAGCTGGGCGAGAAAACTCTCGGGGGAAAATGATCTCTTTGCTGAAATGGACGGTAAGTAGAAATGTTGTTTTATATATACAACACACATACTAGGATATCTTTCTGATTTACCCAAGTTTAAAAGGGTAAGAGTATGTTTAATTTTGTTTTGTTTTCCCCTTCAAAGTATGATTAGCTTGACCCAGTCTATCTATCAATGGATTTCTTTTCCTGGGACCTGCAGTAACCTTGACTGATAGAAAGAACAGAGCCACACTGGATTATCTGGTTAGTAGGCTACTTTTAGTCTGGTTCCTGGCCTTGCTTTGTCAGCTCCCTCTAAATCTTTATAATCCTATTTAAACTGCCTCTAACTATAGATGCTCATTTGCATGACATTGATTCTTTCGTATTTTCATTTCAAAAATTGTGTGATTCAAGGGATTCTGGCTCTTGGTCCTAAATTATTAAATATTTGATAGTCTGTCTTCCAGCACACCAAGACCTGCAGTCAGAGTGTTCAATGATGTCTCCTCAGCACTTATAACCATAATAATTAAATTTCATGTAAGTAAGTCATTGTTTAATGTCTGTCTCCCCTATAAGAACTGTAAACTCCACGAGGGCAGGGACTGTGTCTGAGTTGTTCATTACTGTATCTCCAGTGTCTAGCTCAATGCCATGCATAGTCATTCATTCAACAGATATTCACTGCCAGGCTCCCATCTAAGCACTGAGAAGTCAATAGTAGATGTAACTAAGCTCCTGCCCTCGTGAAGTATACATTCTAATGGGGTAGGAAAGACAATAAACAAAGCAGTAAACACAGAAGAAGTCAGACGGTGAGTAGTAATATGATAAAGCAAAGTAGGGGGATAGAGAATGGTGTGGGGATGGGGCAGGACTGTTTTAGATGGGGTATTCAGGGAAGATCTCATCTAGCAGAGACCTCAAGGTAGGCACAGAGTTGGTCATGCCCAGTCCTGGGGGGAAGATCCTGCCTGGTAAGAAAACATGTGCCAAGCCCAAAGACAGGACTGTGCTTCCAGTATTTAAAGAACATCAAGGAGGCCAGGTGGCTAAGTTAGAGGAAGCAAGGGCAGGAGGGGTAGTAGTTAAGGTCTTAGAGGACAGATCACGTGGAGAACAGTTAGGAGGCTATCAGAGCAATTCAGTGAGAGATGGCAGTGGTGCAGACTAGGATGGCAGAAGTGGAGGTGATGAGAAGGGGATATATTTTTAAGATAGAGGCAATAAGATTTGCTGATTGATTGGATGTGGGCTGTGAGTGAAAGAGTGGAGTTAAGGTTGACTTTAGATTTTTTTAGACCTAAGCAACTAAAGAAGAGGTTGCAGTTTAATGAGACAAGAAGGACACCAAGAAGAACATGATGGGGATAGAGGGACATGGGGGGGTTCTGTTTGGAAAATAAGGCATTAGTGCATGTCAGTGCCTCAGTAATATTGAAATGGATGGATGAAAAACTTATGTATTTTCTTGTACCTGTACTTACTTTATTAATCAGGATTCCAGCAAGAGGAAGTGGAGGCTGTATAGTTCTGAGAGTAGCAATATTGATAAAGAGATAAACAGTAGAACTGCCTTTCACTGCCCTTTGAATGCAAAGGTTCTCAAACAAATTCCATTGGCAGAATTTGGGGGTCCAGGACCCCATGATACTGTAACATGATTTGGTATATACAGGAAAATGTGTTCTTTTCTGAGATGATCCATGATTTCCATCAATTTGCCTCCCCCAAATAGCTCATATGTATCAATGTACTAATTTAATATACATTTATTAAGTACCTGTTGACTCTTCTTTATTTAGTAAACTCAGAGTCCAAAATATGTAAAATGTGCAAGATTGAGAAAACACTATTGCTCTTATTCAGTTAAGAAAAAAATAAGATCACTCACTATGAGAGGCAGTCTAGCTTAACAGTCAGGAATATCAGCTTAGGATGTTAGAAACACTGGTTCAAATTCCAGCTCTTCCACTTGCTAGCTGTGTTACCTATATGGCAAGTTATAAAACTTCTCTATTTCTTATCATGTGATATCACTTATGTGTGGGATCTGAAAACCTGATACAAATGAATTTATTTTCAAAACAGAAATAGAAAATAAACTCCTGGTTACTAGAGGGGAAGCAGGGGAGGGATTAACTAGGAATTTAGGATTAACAGATACACACTGCTATATTCAAAAGAGCTAAACAACAAGAACCTACTGTATAACACAAGGAACTATAGTCAATATATTATAATAACCTATAATGGAAAAGCATCTGAAAAAGAAGATATATACACATATATATATAAAACAATCACTTTGCTGTACGCCTGAAACATTGTAAATCAACTATACTTCAATTTTCAAAAATGAAAAAAAAAGAACAAAAAAACTCTATTTCTTAGTTAAAAGATCTATCTAAAAACAAGGTCCTACTCTATAGAGCAGGGAACTATGTTCAATATCCTGTGATAAACCATAATGGAAGAGAATATTAACAAAAAAAGAATGTCTATGTGTGTATAACTGAGTCACTTTGCTGTACAGCAGAGATTGGGGCAACATTGTAAATCAAGTATACTTCAATAAAAACTAAACAAAAGCTTTGAAACACACAAATATATACATGTATATTACATTATATACACACACACACACACACACACACACACACACACACACATATATATATATATATATATATATATATATATATATATATATATATATATAATATAGTAAACTGTCTTCCACAAATGAGGTGCTCAATGTATGGCTAGATTTCTGCTAATGAGCAAACTAACTCCTTAATTATAATTTAGCTTCTCAGGTAAATTTGTTTACAGGGAGAAAACACACTAATTACAGATTATAAGCATCCAATCTGTAAAACCAGACCCACTGAATGAATAAATAAAATAGGATTTTAGAACCTACATAGCCACAGTCCTACCCCTAAGACTTGCACATATCAAGTTATCATCTTGCTATTGTAACTGAAATTACAAGACTCTTCATAAATTATTATGCAATTTAAAATAAATAAAATATGTATTATTATGTCTGAATTTAACTGACCTTAAAAACTGACAGAATTTTGATTAATTCTCTTATATGTCTAGAAGAAGCTGAGTGATGGAATTTTAGCACCTGACGTTAACAGCTGCTTGGAATATTGAAAATTTAATAGACTTTGGAGTTAAGCTAATGTAGACTTGCACCCTGGCTCTGCCAATTAGCAACAGTACTGAGGTCTTGGGCCTCTGTTTTTTTCATGGGTATAATGGTAGGGATCCTTTTTATCGGTTTATGGTAATTAGAGATAATCTACATAAAACTCTTCCCAGAGGTCTAGCACAAATCAGGACCTCAACTATGATAACTATTAAGATATTATTTACTGAGAGATAGTTCCTGGAGTTGATTATTAATTAATTAATAATTCACTGTTAGAGTATCAAATTTCTAGTTAAGCAACATAATTAAATACAGAAGGGCTCAGAAGGATTCAGAGTAGGGAAGGAATCTATCACAGAGAGGGGGTTGTGTTCTATTGACAGTAGTGCCAAGTTAGATAACACTTCTTAAGTCATCATAGATTTTTTATTAATTTCTATGTGGAGAAACTTTGTACTGTTTGTCTGTCAATACAACTCACAAAATGATGCTCAGATTCAGAAATAAATCATGAATTTTAAATATCATGTTCAAACATTGCATTAGGCTCCCACAAATCACCTGAACTGTGGACTTAGCTTTTGCTCATGAAAAAGTAACTTGACTCCAAAATGAGCAAAATATATGAAACGATTGTCTTCAAAATATTGGGCAACAGGCAGCACAGGAGTGTGATACTTGAGAGAGGGTGAAAAAATGAGTTGAACCCTGCTCAGAGGCAATGTATGAACTGTGACGTAAGAAACCAAGCACAGCCCTACAGTCTTACTCAGTTGAGGAGTCAGAAACATGATCTTGGAGACCAAAGTAGCTAGAATTTGCAGAGCAGAGTACTAGAGAGGAGGAAGTTGTGTAGAGAAAGAGCTCCAAAAGTCTGCGGAGGGGTCTTTTCAAGTCTTTGGTGGAATACTGCACATGCCTAGGCTGGAACCCCACAGCCTGGGCAGTGAAAAACTGCCAGGGAACTAAATGTTAAATAATTCCCAGAGTTCACACAGACCGTGGATATAGTCAAGTTTCTACCTGTCAGCGTGGAGAGATCTCACTGAACACCCAGGCATTAATAGAGTACACAGGAAAGCCACACTTTAGTAGTAGCGCTAAAGTAGATCTAGTGTAAAGGATATTTTCATCTACCATAACAAATCTTCAAACAAAGTTGTAAAGGATCCAGCTAATCTCCAAGTAACTCATCTCCCTTTCTCTCTTTTAGAGAGGAAACAAAAATCCAAAAACTTCGCAATGTAACTTCATAAAGTTTGGCACTCCGTCAGAAATTACTAGACACAGAAAGAAACAGAAAAATGTGATCTATAAGCAGGAGAAAAGTCATTCAATAGTTGCAGATCTAGAAGTGACAGAGACGATGGAATTAGCAAACAAGGACCTTAAAATATGTATCATAAATATGCTCAGGAATTTAAAATAAAATGTACATAATGAATAAACAAATATGAAAGACATGAAAAATAACAAAGGGAACTTTTAGAAGTTAAAATTAGACTATCTGAAATGAAAAATTCATCAGATGTCTATTCAGTGGAATAAAGAATACAGAAGATAGGCTCGGTAAACCTGAAGACATAGCAATAAAAGCTGACCAAACTGAAGCAAGAGATAAAACATCAGAGACTATATTAAATGGCTCAACATAACTGGTGTCCTAGAAGGAAGGTGGTAAAAACAAACATTTGAAGAACTAATGGCCAACAGTTTTCCAAATTTGATGAAAAGTATAAACCTACATATTCAAGAATCTCAAATAACCCACACAGAATAAATACAAAGAAAATCACACCAAGTCAAATAAAAGCCCAATTACTGAAAAGTGGTAAAAAAAAAAAAATATTTTTAAGAGCCAGAGGGGAAAAATAGGTACATTACATACAGTGGGGAAAAAAACAAATGAATAGTCACAGCTTTCTAATAGAAACAATGTAAGCTAGAATACAATGGAACAATATCTTTGAAGTGCTGTAAGAAAAGAAATACTATCAACTTATACTTCTGTACTAAGGAAAAAGAGCTTTCAAAAACAAAGACAAAATAAAGACTTTTTTTTTTCCAGACAAACAAAAATGGAGAGAAACTACTGCAAGCAAATCTATACTATAAGAAATGTTAAAGGAACTTTTTCAGTCTTTAATCCAACCACATCAATAATTACAAAATATGTAATCAGACTATAAAGGCTAATTAAAAGTGAAGATTGTCAGCTTGGTTAGAAAAGTAAAATGTAACTATATTTCATTTAAAAGAAATAAGTTTTAAATACAAAGATAAGTTAGAAGTAAAGGGGCAGAAAAAGGTATAAACATATAAATTCTAATAATAAAACAGTTGGTTTAGCTAAATTAATATCAAAGTAATTCAACTCAAAAGTATTACTAAAAAATAAACAGGGACATTTAATAATGATAAAAATGTAAATTCATTAAGAAGACACAATAATCCTACTTGTATATGCACCTAATGACAAAGCTCCAAAAATTCATGAAGCAAAAACTGACAGCACTAAATTTATAGTCAAAATCACAATTACAGGTGATCTTAATACTTCTTTCTTAGCAACTGATAGAACAAATTTAAAAATTGGTAATAAACTGGATTTTGAGCTACCAGTTTAACCTAACTGACATTTATAAAACATTATACCCAACAACTACAGAATACACATTCTTTTCAATTTCACTTAAAACATTCACCAAGATAGATCATATGCTGGGCCATGAACCAAATCACAATAAATTTCAAAGGACTGTTATTATACAGAATATATTCTGTGTGAAAACCAGAATTAAATTATAAATCAATAACAGAAGGATATCTGGAAAATCACCAAATATTTGGAAATCAAGTAACACATTCCTAAATAAGCCATGCACCGAAGAAAAGAATCACAAGGAAAATTTTAAAATATTTTTAACTAAATGATAATAACAACACATCAAAATTTGAACACCCAAAGTCATCTAGGAATAGGCAGTGAAAGAAAATACATTATAAAGTTTTTCAAGGCAACATTTAAAATGGGAGGACAATGATCTTAAATAGGCTTAAATACTTTTTCTGAGTGTTTTTCTCTTTATTTGCAGAACTAAAAAAGAAGAATTACACCAAAGTTCCTCCTACCTAAGACAGACCTTAATAAGAAACTAGAATTTGATTTTTATTAAAAAAAAAAGCCTCAAAGGTACATTTTTAGTTGTTTTTTTTTTTAATATCCAATTAGCAAATGGGTTAAGAGCACAGACTCTGAAGCCTTAGTTAACATCCCAGCTCCACCACTTACTAGCTATGTGTCCATAGGCAAGTTACTGAATCCCTATGTGCCTCCCTTTCCTCATCTGTAAAGTGGGGATTGATGATAATATCTATCAGTATGATAATTTTAAAATATTTATTTATTTATTTATTTATTTATTCTTGCTGTGTTGGATCTTCGTTTCTGTGCAAGGGCTTTCTCCAGTTGCGGCAAGCGGGGGCCACTCTTCATCGCGGTGCGCGGGCCTCTCACTATGGCGGCCTCTCCTATTGCGGAGCACAGGCTCCAGACGCGCAGGCTCAGTAGCTGTGGCTCACGGGCCCAGTTGCTCCGTGGCATATGGGATCCTCCCAGACCAGGGCTCGAACCCGTGTCCCCTGAATTGGCAGGCAGATTCTCAACCACTGCGCCACCAGGGAAGCCCAGTATGATAATTTTAAAAGCGAATATTTATAAAGTGCTTAGAATAATGTTTGCCCATATAAATGTTATATATGTGTCAGTTAAATAAATAAGTAATAAATAAATAAATACTTTGGATCACTGTCTACAATCATCACCAATCTTTGATAAAGGTAAAATTTTCAAGTCTGATGTCTAAACCAAACGTTTAAACAGAAATCTAAGCTTTAAGGTTTGTTATCCAAATTGGGCATAAATCTCCCTCCCTTCCAACTTTCACCTATTCCCCTTCCCATGCTATTCCTTCTCCACCAAGCCAATCACCTGTGAAAGTGTGTGCCTTGTATTGTTTTGTTCACTGATCTTAACTCTTCACTCAGCCTAAGAACGAGAAAAGCAAGATTGAGGCCTCTGCTATGAAACTCCTAGGTAACAAAGTTAATAGCACTGCTCATGATTATCTAGAGCAAAGGCAAGATAAGCAGACAAGAGTATTTCCTTCAGTGCTGAAGCCCCAGAGCACAGAGGCACCCCATTCCTGTGGTGAGGGTTTTAGCAGGAATTATACCGTGTTGCGTAATAACCGGCTACCAAGTCTTCCACTGAATAGTTGGTTAAATTATTTAATCTCACTGTTTTCCTCTGATCTTTCATCTGTAAACTAGGGGTTAATAGACTACGTTGTGAGATATAATGAGTTAATACATATAAAGTGCCTACATATGCACGGTAAAGCAAGAATATCATAAACATTAGCTATTATTATTTGGTAGGAATTAGTCGTTTCAGTTTCAGCATTGCCTTTCCTTTAGGGTTTATTGCAATAACTATATGACTTAGGAAAGGGGCGTATGGAAGGCGGGAGTTTGAAGCCGAGGGACCGCAGGAGAAGCTGATACTAGCACAAAACGGCAAAGTCCATTGTCAAGCCCTGAGAATAAACTTGAGCATGGTAATCAGAACAGAATCCCAGTGGCCACAACTTCCCTACAAAGCCGCAAACACACAAAGCAGGACCCTCAGAATCCAAAGGCAGGAGACATCCCGACCCGGAGAAGCCAGAAAGGGGCCTCAGCACAGGCTTTTACGCCGCTAAATTCCCAGGGAGTTGGCTCGGTGGCCTCCACGCTCCGAGAGACGCCTTTATCCTGTAAAGTGTGTCTGTGCTTCTGTACTGCTTGGCTCCCGCAGTGGTCCCGCGTGGCGGTCGGCGATCCCACCAGCCACACCTTGACCGCAGCCGCAGCCAGCGCGGCGAGAATGAGCACCCAAGCCTCGGACCTCGGGGGGGGCGGGGCTTGCGCGGAGGCCCCACCCCGCCGTCCCCATTGGCTGAGGCTGCCCGGGGCCGGGGTCAGCGCGCACCAGTCCGAGACCCCGCAGCTCCGCCCCAACACTGATCCATGCGGAGGAGAAGCACCCGTGGGTGAGGAGCGAGCTTCTGTGCCCGGGAAGCCTCCTCGCGGGCCATGGGGGGACAGGTGAGGTTGCCGCCCGGAGAGCCCTGCCGAGAAGGTGAGTGTCTGCCCAGAGCCGGAGGATCTGGCGTTCGGGTGGCGATGAGAACGGGCGGGCGGTCCCGGGTACTTGTGGAGACCAGAAAGGGATACGCCGACTCTTCACGCGCTCATTCATGCATTTATTCATTCATTTCCGCCAGTCAGCCGGTCAACAAGTATTTATCGGTGCCTACAATATGCCAGACTCTGTGGGGATGCCTGAGTCGAGCAAGACATACGTGGCTCCCACCCTGGTCCGGAAGACAGATCCATGTAGATTACGGAGAGCTGAGTGTCGTGACTGGGTAATCAGGGTGCTGTAGGAAGACTCTCAAGTCTCATCTGAAAAAGACGCTTCCACTGACTCGGACTCACTTCCAGAGTCCGTGGTCGACGTCACCCAGTGGGCAGAGGGCGTGCCCGCGGACCGGACGGGAGTGCAGTCTTGCGTCCAGCGCTGGCTTGGCGAGGGTCAAACACTGTGCGGGGTCAGGCGCCCTGGACCACCCCCCGCCCCCCACCCCGGGGGAGGGCTCTGGACAAACCTGGGCTGCCCACCTCTCTCCTCTTCCTTTGTGATGAAAACGCCTCCAACCCCAGTAGCCTCGTGTCTGACTCGCTGTGAAGTCACTTCTTGGCTGCTTAAGGCGACAGCAGGACGGAGGAAGAGACCGGGAACTGGGCGCACTCATTTGTAGGTCCCTCACTGCTTTCTAGTCTGGGGTTTCAGCCGCCACCTGCGTCCTGTAAAATCTTAGGGCGCCGCCCCTTGCCCTGTGCCAGGTGTTTACAACACTCGCAGGCTTTCTACGGTCTCGACACCAAAGGCGTGCGTGAGTCCGGATAAAAGTAGGGGCACGGCTGCGGCGGCGGGGAGTGGGCGCGGGCGGACAGTGTGTATCATCTGAAATGACAGTTTTCAATTTTTACAGAGTCCAGAGAAAAGCAGATTTCTATTTTACCTGGTAAGGATGTAAAGAGGGAGGCGGCAGTGAGAGGCGTGGCAAGAATTCTATCTTTCCAAAATTGCTGGCAACTTCCCCGGGTTTTCTCTTCTCTTGGCTCTCCCAGCTTATTCCTTGATGCGGAGAGTTGTTGTTGTTTCAAGGGGGGAAAAGGCAGTGAACCAGTCAAAACTGTGCCGCCAAGAGAAAGAAGGGACACAAAGAAAGAGAAAAATGCCTGAACATTCACAAACTATTCAGAAGTTGAGGTTTTGGAAGTGGTTACTAAGGCAGCTGGATATAGAATTATTTCCTAGATAGTCAGTCATTCTTTGTCTAAAGAATTCCTAAACCAGTAAGTCAGACTGTTACTAACACGTCCACCCTTGTTTACCCAAGGATCTGTAAGTAAGGAGGATGTGTGAATTACATCCGCTTGTTTGAATTTAGGAATGATTTTCCTGCTTTGCTCATGCATTTAGTTCCAACAAGAAATATTCAAGCTCCATGCTTAATACCTGGGGTTAATTAACTGTGGTAATTAATTAGGTGGGATGCTAGTGGGAAAGACTTGAGAGAAATCAGAATCCTTCTTATCAGTAGTGGGAAGAGATTAGGCTTTGGCACCAGACAGTCTTCTCAGCTATGACGGCCTCCTTAAGTCTTTCTTCATCTATAAACTGGGAATAATTCCTACAGTTTAGAGTTTGAGGAATAGATGCAGATGGGATTACACATGAAGCACACACTTCAGAGCCCGACATGGAGTAAAGGCTCCATTTTTCATTTGTTCATTTATTCAAATGACAAGAGTCCCATGTGCCAGACATTGGCCTAAGTTCTATTTATTATTTATTTATTATTTTTTTTAATTTTTGGCTGTGTTGGGTTTTCGTTTCTGTGTGAGGGCTTTCTCCAGTTGCGGCGAGTGGGGGCCATTCTTCATCGCAGTGCGCGGGCCTCTCACTATCGCGGCCTCTCCTGTTGCGGAGCAGAGGCTCCAGACGCTCAGGCTCAGCAGTTGTGGCTCATGGGCCCAGCTACTCCGCGGCATGTGGGATCCTCCCAGACCAGGGCTCGAACCCGTGTCCCCTGCACTGGCCGGCAGATTCTCAACCACTGCGCCACCAGGGAAGCCCTGGCCTAAGTTCTAGAATAGAGGGATTTGCAAGACAATCTGGTCCTAGACAGTCTGGGTCTAGAGGCCCAGATAATTGGTTTTCATAATTAGCAATCCAACCAAGCACAAAATTATTTGAGCCTTTGTTTTTTTCTGTAGGTGTCCATCCCCATTCTCTGGCCTCTTGGATGCAGTGGTACACATTAATGATTCTGAGATTTTACTCTTTAAAAAAAAAAAATCCATATCATAAACATTTCTCAAAATTCCACCAAATGAACATAACTTTTATCAGCAGGACAAGCTGCATTTTCTATGTAAAATATAGCTTCTTTTATGTTACACTAAAAAAGATTTTCTCCAGATTTTTACAAGATTAAAAGCAGCAGCTGTTTTTTCAGCCTTCTGTAGATTTCCTAAGTGCTGAAATTCAAGTGCTTTAAGGTATTAAAAATTCTTCACTAAAGGTTGTTCAGAAAGCAATATGTTATTACTTGCAGCAGTTTATGTAGGAAATCTGATGGTCAACAGTCCTCATAGAGTATTTGACCTCCAAACACACTGATAGTGGGACAATCTCGTTTGGAGATACAAATTTTTAACTTTTTAAAAAATCAACAGTATCTGCTCAAATTTATTTGGGTTACTTGAAATAATGTGCTTCTTGCCCAGCCCTATCAGAGTTCATATGTAGATATATCTGCTAGATATATCTGCTTGATTTCCAAATTTACTCAAACTTATTTCTCATTCTTATCTGCTCCAAATTTGCTCTAAATTATTTCTCATTCCTATTCTACTCCCTTTATTCCTGTTTTTCTGTTCGTTTTCTCACTAAAATTGTCAGTTTCCATGAGAACAGAGACCTGTTTACCTGTCTTGTTGATCACTGTCTCACCAGTTCTTAGAACAAGACCCTGGCACACAGGAAGTGCTCAATAAGAATTTGTTAAGTGTTGCATGAATGTATACCTAACATGGTGCCTCGCATGCTAGGTGTTCAACAACTAATTTGTTGGGTGAATAAATAAAATTGATATATGGATATACAATGTTGTTACAAAGCCATAATTAAGCTGTAAGAGGAAGTCTGTTTGGTTGGCAGTATTAAATTGTACGATGGAAAGTGAGAAATTCCTTTAGATTGGAAAGGCAGAGAAGGCCTTTCTAAGGAAGTGAGAGCTCAGTGAAGAGAAGGAGTTAGCCATGCCAGCCACTACTAGCACTAAGTAACAAGTAAAGGCTACTTAAAAGCTTTAAGATGAGAAGGAATTTAGCCTGTGAAAGGAAGAGGGGAAAAAATTAGGGAATGAGGTTACAGAGCACGCTGGAGGCCAGGATTCTGTAGGCCCTTGTAGACTGTGGTGGGGATTTTGGATTTTTTCTGAATGAAAAGGGAAGCCATTACAGAATTTTGCAAGGAGAAATGACTAGATTGGACCTACTTATCTAAAAGCTCATTTCACCTGAGCTTGTCCCCTGCTACTCTTTGACCTCATCTCATACCATCTCCCTTCTCTCACCAGCCAGCCTGGCTGGTGCAGTTCCTCCCATCCCCTCAAGCAAATTCCCAAGTCTGGGTGTTTGCATTTACCCTTAGCAGAGAGGTTTTTCCATTCAATGCTGTTTAAAAAAAAAAATACACCTTTATGCTGCTTTTACTGCTTTCCATGGCACTCAACATATTCTGTAGTTATTAGTTCACTTGTTTATTTCCCCCCATTAGAATGAATGTAATAGAGCAGGAATTTTATTTTACTCACTGTTGTAACCCCAGCTTCTGGAAAATGCCTGACAGATAATAGATAGCCAATAAATATATATTGAATCAAAGAATGAAAAGATGACCAGTGTTTTTTCAGAGAATGAGAGAGAGAGAAAGAGTAATGCAATGTAATGTCAGAGGTGAGCAAGCTTTAGAGCATGTAAACCTTTTTTAAAGTCCAGGATTAGGAATTTAGACTTTGTTATAACTGCCATGAAAAATCATGGGGAATTAAGCAGGGGAGTGATGTAATCTGATTCACACTGGCTGATATTTGGAGAACAAATTGTAGGAGACATGAGAGATTTCATTCACTCTTTCCTTTGCTAATATAAATAGGCAGGTGTATCAGTCACCTATTGCTGTATAACACACAACCCAAAACCCAAAGGCTGAAAGCAACAATCATATATTCTTGCTTATGTGTCTGTAGGCCAGCTGATGGTTGACTAATCTAGACTGGGTACACCTGGGTGTCTCTGCATCAGGCTACATACCCACCTGGGTTTGGCTCCTTAATGTGGGATGAGCTTAGGTCTGCTCCATATGTTTTCATTCTGGGATCAAGCTGAAGGGGCAGCAGCTGCTCAGGGAAGCTCTATTCCTGAAAAGTACAGAGGTGCAAGAGAGTAAAGCCAACCATAATACAAGGCGGTAGGCCCAACCACATAAGTACATTTGAACCCTCTCCTTATATCACCTCTGCTGATGTCCCATTGGCCACCAATTCACTCCCAGCTGACATCAAGGGCAGAATACTCTGCCCTCCTCGGGAGGGGTAAGGAAGTGACTAATTGCTGAATAATAATCCAAACTAACCCAGTAGAATGGATGGTGAGACAATGATTTTCTCAAATTGGAAATATCTTGCAGTGATTAAAAATGTAGTTTTATGCAGTCACTGATTTCTCAGAAACCAAGATACCCTATTCCATGTAATAATTGGACAATATATATTATTATTCTCTACAGACAAATAGGACTTGAAAAAATTAAAGCATTTCATCTTTATAAAAACAATAATACATTTTAACTGACTTTATTTGTACTTTATGTTTTTACTTTTCTGAAATAGAAAGAATAGTAGCCTGGGAATTGCGTTACCTGGCCCTGTTTGGGCAGTTACATGACTTTGGCAAGTCACTTAATATCTTAGCATCAGTTTCTTTAAAATGTCTTCCAGCTACAGGTGCCTATGAATTTAGAGCTGGTCCATCAGCAATATTTATGAGCTACCAGGATTATAAGTAAATTACTCTGGGAACCAAGATAGCTTATGATCAAACCACAAAATTAAGGAAGGGGTCTTTAGAATCATCAAGTCAAAATCCTTCATTTTAGAGATGAAGAAACTGAAACCAAGAGTGATGACTCAGCTTGCCCAAGATTATAGATAATTTGTAATGGAGCTAAAGGTGGGAAAAGGCATATAATCCTGTAGAAAATTTAACTTTGTTTTAAAATTTTTAAGTTGTGTGTGTCTGTAAGGAAACATTCACACCTGTACATAGAAGATACATATTAAGTTGAATCATATGAAACTGCTATCTATGTAGGGTCAAAAATTGTCAAATATCATCTATTTCATTTGGTTTAACATAATTGAGAACATTAGCAGCACTGTTTGTAAAAGCAAAAACACTGTAAATTATCCAATGTCCACCAACTATAAAATAGAAAAATTAATGGTGAGATAGTCATACAGTGGAATTCTATAGAACTGTGGGGAAAAAACCAAACCTTACAGCCAGAACATCAAGACTGATAAATCTCAAAAACAAGCAAGTCACCAAAGAATACATACTATATGATTACATTTTTAGAAGGTGCAAAAAGAGGCAAACGAAACACTTTATTATTTAAAGATATAATTTTATAGGGGAAATCATTTTTTTAAAGAAAAGGAATATTAGACAGAAAATCAGGAGAGTTGAAACCACACGGCTTGAGGAATCTTAGTTCCACCGTCAGTGAAAGCGCTGAGCCCTAACCACTGGACCGCAAGGGAATTCCCAAGTTGTTATTTCTTAAATTGGGTGGTTGATACGCTGGTGTGTATTGAATTATTTTTTTCTTTATAACTGACATATATTTCCTAAATCTTAATTATTCAATATTTAGAACAATATATAATAACATCAAAGAAGTTACAACATCATGCTGTTTGCTGACAGGAGTGTAAATTGGTACAGACACTTGAGAGGGCTACTGACAGTGTCTATTAAAATGAAAAATAAAGGGGAATTCCCTGGTGGTCTAGTGGTTAGGACTCCGAGCTTTCAGTGACGAGGGCTCGGGTTCAATCCCTGGTCAGGGAACTAAGATCCCACAAGCCCGGGCAATGTGGCCAAAAATAATAATAATAATAAAATAAAATAAAATGAAAAATGAGTAATGTAATAAATTTTCTGTGTTGAATAAGGTTTGGATTAAACTCTGGAGAATTACTTTGCTTACTAGAATCATAAGAAGCCACCTCTGATTTTGAGATATCTCTAATTCCTCTGAAACCTTCCAAAGTCCCTGCCCACACAGTCTGCTTCACCCATCTCTCCCCTCCTGCCCAGCACCACTCCACCCCCACCAACCCGCCAGTCACTCCCTCCTTCAGTCATACCTGCTGTGGGCTCCGTCCTTAATATGCTCCCCAAACATAAAACAATTTAAGTTCTAAGGTCAGTAAATAGACAAGATTTTTATTACTTTTTCCTGCCATAAAACTTGCAGCATTGGGACTTCCCTGGTGGTGCAGTGGTTAAGAATCCGCCTGCCAATGCAGGGGACACAGGTTCGATCCCTGGTCCAGGAAGATCCCACATGCCGTGGAACAACTAAGCCCGTGCACCACAACTACTGAGCCTGAGCTCTAGAGCCCGCGAGCCACGACTACTGAGGCTGAGCACCACAACTACTGAAGTCCGTGCGCCTAGAGCCCGTGCTCCACAACGAGAGAAGCCACCGCAGTGAGAAGCCCGTGCACCGCAATTAAGAGTAGCCCCCGCTCGCCGCAACTAGAGAAAGCCTGTGCGCAGCAACAAAGACCCAACGCAGCCAAAAAATAATAATTAAAAAATTTTAAAGTTAAAAAAATTTTTAAGTTTAAAAAATTTTTAAGCTTTTTAAAAGTTAAAAAAAACCCTTGCAACACTAATGCCCGCTTACAATGAGAACTTACAAAAGGCAACAAAAATTATTTGCACTCCCTTATCACCTTCTGCTTCCACACCCCCTAAAATGTTGGAAACATTTTGCTGTGTCAACAGCTCAGAAAGAATATTGTTTGACTAGAATGAGGTCCACCCACACTGTCTCCAGAGATAAAGTTTTGGAATGGTTATGTTAACTACATAGTAAGTGACATTAATGCAGCCGTGGAATTTACTGGACAGTCAAGTCAGATGTTTTCCCAAGAATTCATGTAATCGAAATTCTTACTACCAAAAATTACTTTGCACTCTTAGGGGTTGGATGAGATGAACAGTGCCTGGGACAGATTGCTAGAGGCTAGCTTATGTGAAAATTTGCAGCAATTCTTACTAAAACAACCAGGCTGAACAATTCCTCAGTTACCATAGAATATCCCTGAAGTAATATAATTCTCTTCGGAATATTTAGAAGTTTTGTCCCAGAATTTATCCTGTATCACAGGATCAAAGTTGGTTCATTTTCAAATTAGAGATAAATGAAATAATAATCACGAAAAGATTGAATTCAATTATTTTACCTTTTGCTAGACCTGAACTTTACGGTTGTTTCTCAACTGTGTATGTGGTAAAATTCACATAACTTCATAATGCTTTGCCCAGGAGGCATAGATCCTGTTTTTAAAGTTTTGTTTCTAAGACATCATTTAGTTGTTCATGTGTCCTTTTAAGATTTTTGAGATGTAAAACTGATTTTCTTTTTTCACTTAATTCTAAAATTGTAGTTGATTAATTTTTCTTTGCCCATTTTTGTTTAAGGTAAGTCATGCTAGGGAAATATGCCTTTTAAATGGAAAAAAAAAAGTTGAGAAGATGGTCAGAAAACCTAGTCACGGTGTCACCTTGTTTGCAGCTTTTTGAGTGGAGAATAGATCATAAAAAGTTTCTTAGATAGTGTAAAATGTTTTCATTCTGTGTTTTAGTATTTAGCCTCAAAAAAAAAAAAAAAAAAGAAAGGCACTTATAATAATGGGTCTGGTTCAGTGGATTTACATGCTTATTTGAATCCTATTCAGGAAAAAAAAAAAAAAACTCCTGATATTTAATTCATTTGTCTATTAGATTCTATTTTTGTTTAAGGAGGAAGTGAGTTAGTAGACCTGCAAAATTATTCTTTTTAGGAAAGTGGTCCAGAAAACTAAAACCGCTTTTAAACATGTTTTCTAAAATGCACAATTCGTACCCCACCAAGTGGGATAGCTCAGTTTCCTGTAACATGGTGATTTCTAGACCCACAGGGTTGCTCTGCCCTTTCCCACCTTCAGTCGCCACCTATGCTGCTGCTTTCCCGGAGACACACTGACGGCGTGGAGGAGAGCAGTGGACGTTGTAGGGCTGTGATGAACCGCTGAGCCCAAGCTGGGTCTGAACAGCTCCCTGCTGCTCCAACAGGCTGCTGCTGGCTGGAGCAGAGAACCGAGTACTGCTAGATCTTCCGTTTTCTGAGAGGAATCCAGACTTTCATGTGAAGTCTCGCATGTTCGCGTGATAACAACTCAACAACTTTGCAAACATTTTGAAGAACCTGTGTGAGCCCAGCTGAACCTGTCTGCGAGCCCGTGGACCACGTGCTGGAGACCGCCCATCGGGCAGTAAAAAACCAGTGTGTCAGTACTGCCCACTCAAGTTTCTCTTTCTTGGAGAAAGAAAGTAAAGATGAGTGTGTCTCCCTTTCGTCGGTTGACATTTCCCTCTTTCCCTTTTCCAGGCTACGTGCTGTCTCTGATCTGTCCGAATGCCTCCCAGGCTTGGTGTGAGATCATACGTGTGTCACAGCTGTTGGCTTCTCCTGTCCTCCACAGGGACCTGAATTCCAGCATAACCAACTGGAGCATTTCTGCAAATGCAGAGAACAAATACAGTCTTTATGTAGGCCTGGTACTGGCAATAAGTTCCAGTATTTTTATTGGCTCCAGTTTCATCTTGAAAAAAAAGGGCCTCTTACAACTGGCCAGCAAGGGCGTTACTAGAGCTGGTAAGAAATGGATGCAACTAACGAATTCAAGTTCCTAACTGCAGAAATCATCCTACTGTAAGACCACGGTGCTACAGGAATAACATTTCACTGTCTCTGTCTTGGCCCCTATTCCTGTTCTTAGCAACTGTTCTCAGCAGTTTCCAGGATTGAGCCAGTTGTGTCTCCTTTAGGGTGAGACTAAAACGCAAGAGGTTTGGAGTGTGGGATGAGCTCTTCTTTCATAGCCTTAGTCTGAGATTCCAGGATTTAGTCAGATCAGGCGACTCCCCTGATTAAAACACATCAGTGGCTTTTCTTTGCATGTTTGAGTAAAATCCAAACATCCTCGCACAGTCTCTGACCTCACCTGCTGCCTAAAATGGCCTGTGCTACCTCTCCAGCTTCATCTTCAGCCTCCTTCACTATCGTGTGCTTTTCTCTGGCTCCTGGAATGTACCGAGTTCTCTCCCACCTCGAGGTCTTTTCCTTTGTCTGCAGCTCTCTTCTGCCTAACTGTCATTTGGCTGACTCATCCTTCACACTTCAGCTAAACTATCACCCCTGCAGAAAGGCCTTCCTCGACCATCCTCTCTGGGGAGGTTTCGCTCACCTCTACCCCTGCTATTCTCTATCACTGCACTAAGGGTTTCCTTCATTGTACTTGGAATAATTTGTCATTGTACATTAATTGTTTATTTACTTGTTGTCAACAGGCTTACTTGTTTATTTTTTATTTTTATTTTTTTTAAATTAATTAATTAATTTATTTTTGGTTGTGTTGGGTCTTCGTTTCTGTGCGAGGGCTTTCTCTAGTTGCGGCGAGCGGGGGCCACTCTTCTTCGCGGTGCGCGGGCCTCTCACTATCGCGGCCTCTCTTATTGCGGAGCACAGGCTCCAAACGCGCAGGCTCAGTAGTTGTGGCTCACGGGCCCAGTTGCTCCGTGGCATGTGGGATCTTCCCAGACCAGGGCTCGAACCCGTGTCCCCTGCATTGGCAGGCGGATTCTCAACCACTGCACCACCAGGGAAGCCCCCGGCTTGTTTATTGATAGTAGATTCACAGAGCAGGAATGTACCCTAGCATAAGGGTATAAGTATTGTCAAATCAGTAAACGGATTACGGTAGAGTTAGGTTACTATTTGTAGTGACATTTCAGAAGCTGTGTAGCTCTGCTTGGCTATCCTTCATTAACCATGAATTTTCTATTCATTCTTATCAAGAATAATGTCATAAAAGAGCTAAATATCTAAGGTTCATAGGGGAAAATAAACGGCTATGAACTGTGCAAACAAGTTTATAAAAGTACTATTGAGGGGACATTGATAAAACAGTTTGGCATTAACAAAGATAGACAAAATAATAAAAGATAATTGAAAACTTATATAAGTACATACAGCAATTTAATATACAATTTTTAAAAGTGGCATTTCAATCCACTGGAGAAAGGATTAATTATTCAATGAAAAGTACTGAGACAACTGGCAAAAACTAGAGGAGAAAAATGTGAGAGCTTTACTTTATACCATTTGGTAAATTAGATTCCTCATAGTTTAGAGTTAAATTTAAAATGAAATAATTTTTTTTAAAAACCTAAAATAAAGTCTTCCTAAGCATAAAGATAAAGGAAGAAACAGTTCTATATAAAGGAAGAGATTATCTGGATTGACCCCCAAAAAAAAAAAAAATCCTACATGAAACCACCTTTAACTGAAACTAAAAAGGAAATGACATGTGGGGAAATTTTTCAAATTATATGACAAAGGGTAGTTAAGTCACAATATACAAAGAGTGACTATAGTCGATAAGAAAAAGATAGGTACCTAACAGAAAAAAGGCAAAACACATAAACAAGGAAATCACAGAATAAGAATTGTAAGTGGCCAATAAACATACCTAAGTAAATGTTACTTCACTAGTACCCAAAGATATACCAACTATATAACATTGAACTCCTGGGTTTTACCTACTATTTTAACAATATTTGGTTTTTCTTTAAAAAATAATGCCCTATGTTGGTAAGGGAATTTGGGAAATAAATAGCCCTCTCAAACTTTGGTGGAAGCAATATAAATGGGTACAAACTTTCCTGAGAGCAATTTGGGAAAGCTTAAAAATGTTAATATCTTAAAATCTAATAATTCTACCTCTAAGAATTTATCTTAAGAAGTGAACAAAGCTACAGTATTATAATCAAAACAGTGTTGTATTGGCACAAAAACAGACATATAGATCAATGGAACAGAATAGAGAATCCAGAAGTAAACCCACACACCTACGGTCAATTAATCTACAACAGAGGAAGCAAGAATATACAATAGAGAAAAGACAGTTTCTTCAACAAGTGGTGTTGGGAAAGCTGGACAGCTACACGTAAATCAATGAAATTAGAATATTTCCTCACACCATATACAAAAATAAACTCAAAATGGTTGAAAGACCTAAATATAAGATGTGACACCATAAAACTCCTAGAAGAGAACATAGGCAAAACATGCTTGGACATAAATTGTAGCAATATTTTTAGATCAGTCTCCCAAGGCAAAAGAAATAAAAGCAAAAATAAACAAACAGGACCTAATCAAACTGAAAGCTTTTGCACAGCAAAGGAAACCACCAAAAAACTAAAAAGACAACCTATGTAATGGGAGAAAATATTTGCAAACGATGTAACCAATGAGAGGTTAATATCCAAAATATACAAATAGCTAGTACAACTCAGTATCAAAAAAACAAACAACCCAATCAAAAAATGGACAGAAGATCTAAATAGACATTTCTTAAAAGAAGACATACAGATGGCCAACAGGCACATGAAAAGATGCTAAGCATTGCTAATTATTAGAGAAATGCAAAGCAAAACTACAATGAGGTATCATCTCACACTGGTCAGAATAGCTATCATCAAAAAAGTCTACAAATAATAAATGCTGGAGAGGGTGTGGAGAAAAGGGAACCCTCCTCCACTGCTGGTGGGAATGTAAATTGGTACAGCCACTGTGGAAAACAGTATGGAGTTTCCTTAAATAAAAATAGAGCTACTATATGATCCAGCAATCCCACTCCTGGGCATATTTTCAAAAAAGACGAAAACTCTAATTTGAAAAGATACATGCACCCCAATGTTCAAAGCAGCACTATTTACAATAGCCAAGACATGGACACAACCCAAGTGCCCATCAACAGATGATTAGCTTAAAAAGATGGAGTATATAAATACAATGGAATATTACTCAGCCATAAAAATAAATGAAATCTTGCCATTTACAGCAACATGGACGGACCTAGAGAATATTACACTAAGTGAAGTAAGTCAGACAAAGACAAATATATGAAATCACTTAGATGTGGAATCTACAAAATAATACAAATGAATATATATACAAAAGAGAAACAGACTCACAGACACAGAAAACAAACACACATATATATACATACATACATATATATATATGGTCTCATACAGGTTAAATTAATAATAATAATATATAATAGACCAGATTTTAGGCTATTCAATCATTAAGGGCTGAGAAAGTATTTGTGATATTAAGTTGTTTAAAAACAGCATATGAAATCATATTTTAATTTTCCAATTTGGTTATTTGCAAATTTTGTAAGGAGAAAATCATAAATAAACATGGTTAACTGCTTTGCAACATAATCCTCACAGCTAATATATCCTTTTTAGTTTAACTATAAACAAAATCAGATAGGTCAAGTTCACAGCGTTAAGTATATTAAAACTGGTGAGAAAATTGCAGTTTCTAAAACAATCATAACAATGACTTAAGCTCACAAATTATGGAGTGGGAAGATAACTCTCTGAATATCTTAGGAAAGGTTTTTGTCCTTTTCAGTAGACTAGACAAATTCAATTTCATGGTGCCAAGGTAGAGAATAAGTAGAATCCAGCTGGCTATTCTCTCATTGACTATCCAAAATCTCAAAAGCTCTTATGTCAACCATCTTCATCCCTTTAAGGTCCTCCTTAGATACCAATCTAATTTATGATTTATGGTTTTCTGTCTTTAATTTTTTAACTGTGGCTGAAACAAAGTATTTAGGGCTTATAATACTCTATGTCCATGCCTGAATGGCATAAATATGGTGTGGACAAAGAATATAACCTGCCATATCAGTAAACAAAGGGTGTTGCCAACATCAAGCCATCAGCCACCAGCAGACAGTGCACCCTGAGGGCGTTCAGGATGGAGAAAACAGGATACTGGCCCTAGAGAGTTAAGATGCATATCAAAGGAATGATTTCAATGAGCCCAGACTCTTACATCTTCCCTTACAAAGAAAAGTGCTAAATTCATTTTCTTTAATTAATGGTAATCTTTTGATGTTCCAACTACCTGTTTTGTTTGTTTGTTGTTTTTGCAAAAACTCCTATATACCCAGGCTCCTCCCTTACTTATTCAGGGCAGTCACTCAGAGATGTCTGAGAGGCTGCCTCCTGGGCTTAAGTCCTCAGCAAGTCAACCGAATAAAGCATAATTCTCAACTTTCAGGTTGTGCATTTCTTTTCAGTAGACAGTAGTAAACCTGATGACTAAATAAAATTTTCCTGCAAATGAAAAAACTGACTTTGTGTAGAAGTCAAAGGCGATATAAAGAAAGCTTAAGAAGATTTCTAAATGGAAGATTTACTGGAAATGACCAAGTAAATAAGCTAAAGATGAGATATACTTACTAGGCCTTAAGCCTTGTGTTTTCCAACCATACTCCGGTACCTTTTGTAGAAGTTAATTCCTCAAACCCTCTTCCTCCACTTTAGAACTTAATTTCTATTTGTATCATTTTCCTAGGACAAGGTGGATATTCTTACCTCAAGGAATGGCTCTGGTGGGCAGGATTACTCTCAAGTAAGTCCTTAATGCCAAGAATAGTGTTTGCTTGTAAAATGATAAAGTACATGCAGTTGTTCAAATTGATTAATTTATCTAGGTGGTAAGGATGGCATTTAAGTCTAGAAATTTTTGTGTGGGCATAATGTCTTACATATAAAATAAATCACATGTATTTAGAATTAATTTTTACTCTTTCCTCCCCCCACCTCCACATTCTCAGTACTGTTTTGGAATGCAAGTAAAAAAGTTATTGTCTGAAATCGTATATTTTATCACAAACTTCTCCTTCTCTTGTATTTTATTCCCCATAACAACTGAGGAAAATGCTTCCCTCCCACATTTTCCCAGCTCCTAATTCAATATGTGACTGTTCTCACTGCATAGAGTAGGTACACTTTCCTGGCCAGGACCAAAATACGGATAAATGAAAGTCCCCTTGGACTGCTTAGCTCTGAACAAATGGAGAGAAGATGAAGGTTGCCAGCACTCTCCTTCCTCCTACACTCGCCCTGAGGATTAAATGAGACTCTGTATGAGGTGAAAGCACTTTCTAAACGCTAATGTGATGTCCAGTAAGAAGGCAGTGTATCGCCCTCAGGCACTTTTGCAGATTTATAACTCCCTACTAACTCCTCTGAACTTTCTCAAATCCCAAGCCTAAAGCTTCCAGGGAAAGGACCTCATAAATTGTAGTTTCACACCACTTCCAGCCATCTCTGTAGCCAAAAAGCCTTAAAACTTCCATTGATTTTCCTGTACTAAGTAAGACATTTCAGTATTTTTGAGATCTTGTTACAAGAAAGAATTGGATAGCTTTTCTCTAATAAATGGTGGTATCTAAAAGGCTTGTTACCTGAAAACTGGGTTCATCTCTTGATGGGTGTCAAAAGACACAACCAAGTCAGAGATTGGGAGAAGGAAGGATTTATTACTTGCAGCAAGTAAGGGGAACACTGGGGATCTTTCCCAAAGCAGTGTCTTCCCAAACAGCAAAATTAGGAAAGTTTTAAGCTAAAAGTACATGCATATTCATGAAGGGGCTTGAGCAGAGGTGAATTCAGCATAGAACTGGGGCAGAGGTTGACAAAATCCAAGCATTAATTGATGGAAGTCACGAGGGTCAGAAAAGGTCAACATCGGGACTTCCCTGGTGGCGCAGTGGTTAAGAATCCGCTGGCCAATGCAGGGGACATGGGTTCGAGCCCTGGTCCAGGAAGATCCCACATGCCACGGAGCAACTAAGCTCGTGCACCACAACTACTGAACCTGCACTCTAGAGCCCGCAAGCCACAACTACTGAAGCCCACGTGCCCTAGAGCCCACACACCGCAACTACTGAGCCCACGTGCTGCAGCTACTGAAGCCTGCGCACCTAGAGCCCGTGCTCCGCAACAAGAGAAGCCACCAAGAAGCCCGTGCACTGCAACGAAGAGTAGCACCCGCTCGCCGCAATTAGAGAAAGCCCGCACGCGGCAACGAAGACCCAACACAGCCAAAAATAAATTTTTAAAAATTTAAAAAAAATAATAATTATAATACCTTAAAAAAAACCAACTTCTAAATAATAAGTGTTATATATGCTGGGGAAGCACCATGGTTCTATCAAGAAAAAAAGAAAAAGAAAAGGTCAACATCATCGTCCCTTGGGTTCAAGTTGATCTGGTGGTTGAGGGGACTTAAATTCTGCAAAATAGCTCAAGGAAGTACTGCAGGCTAATCTTTACCATTGAAACAGAACTGGGAGTCTTTACAACTGATTTATCATCTTTGCTGTTACTTCTCTTGACTGATAACAGTTTGTTCTTTTGTTCCCTTAAGATCATTAATTACTGAGACCTGTTCGAGGGCAAACATTGTGGCCAGGCTTAGATCAAAAAAAGGCTTAGTCCTAAAATGACTTCTCATGTCAAAAAGCTATATCTGGTTCTTTTCCTCCAGGGACCCCATACCCTATCTGCTTACAGGATGGTGAATAAAAATAATTTAAATTTGTATAACTTTTTCAGCTTTTAAGGTGTTTTCACATCTGTTTTCTTACTTCGAGTAAATGTTGTCAGGGACTGTGCTGGGAAGATTCCAAATAAATATTTGGATGATTCTTTCTCCTTTTCTCTCTCTCTCTCTGTCTCTTGTATCTCTCCACCCTCTACCCACACAATAGAATGAAAGTAGAAGGAGAATATTATATGGCTATGTTTGTAATTTTAGTCTCACCATGCACAAAGTTTCTGCCAGTATTGAAGAGTGAAAAGCACAAGTCTTCAACATCAGAGATTTTATCTAGTGACAAACATACAGTACTTTAATTATGAAATCAGTATTTTCCTGGAAAGCTGTCTATAATGATAAAAATATAAATAATGAAGTATTCAAGAAAACATGTCGACGAAAAAAATTAATCAGTCGATCTAAGAAAAAAATGGAAAATTTCATTCGCACCAAACTGAGGATTATAACCTGGGAACAGACTCTCAGAAAGAGAACTGCTCCGCCTGTTAGAGATCAAAGCACAGTTATAAGTTCTTGAGACAGGGGGCATTAAATACCATCTAATGGACAGTTTACACAATCCAGAGCTGCACTTACAAAGAGAATAGTGGGCCCTTATGAGATTAAGAAGGAAGGTTATCTCCTAAGGAGGTCTGGTTAATGCAGACGCACAACGCACACTAAAGGGGAGGGAGGAGGCCCAAATGGGCCAAAAAAAAAAAAATTATGTTTAAATTTTTCTCATCTTGCCATAAAATATGAATTTTATTTCATTACTTACTATTCTGAGAAAACTACCACTGTTGCTCTTAAGAGAGCAGTCTCCTACCGTTCTGTACGTTTCTGTTTGTTTTATGATTTTTTTTTTTAATTTTATAGCTACTTTATTTATTTATTTATTTATTTTTGGCTGTGTCGGGTCTTCGTTTCTGTGCGAGGGCTTTCTCTAGTTGCGGCAAGTGGGGGCCACTCTTCATCGCGGTGCGCGGGCCTCTCACTATCGCGGCCTCTCTTGTTGCGGAGCACAGGCTCTAGAGCACAGGCTCAGTAGTTGTGGCTCACGGGCCCAGCTGCTCCGTGGCATGTGGGATCTTCCCAGACCAGGGCTCGAACCCGTGTCCCCTGCATTAGCAGGCAGATTCTCAACCACTGCGCCACCAGGGAAGCCCTGTTTTATGATATTTTAAAGCTGATTACTCCTGTGGATTTGGCTGAGGCTGGGGTCGGGCTTGGGGGGTGGAGTGGAAAGCAGCCAGAGGGAAAAAGAAAGTGGTTGCTGGTGTCTTCTATCTGTTCCTGGAGCTCTCGCTACAATGTGTCTGCTTGGCACAGTTTACAGCGTGAAATACTACATTCTGCGGGCAAGCATTCAGTTGTGACCCATGAGAATAATTTGGCCCCAATTCAAGGGCCCAACTCTTAGAAGGATTTTCCCTCACTCTAGAAGTTAATTGCATCACACTGTCTTATGGAAGCCTGGAGTTCCTCAGATAAGAAAAGGATTCCAGGAGCATATTGTTAGGACTTGCAAAGAGCTGCTTGGATATCCCTGAGCTACTGAGATACTGTTACTTACTTGTAGATCATCTGCAATCCAGAGGTCCCTGACTACACAGGCCTGTGGTAGGCATCTCTGCCTGTCCCCTGCCTAGACTGTACATCTCTAGAAAGCATTCTGATTTTAAAAGCTGCTTTATTGTTAATTTGCATAGCAAATGAGCAAACAATCATTCTTACTTACTTACTCCAAAGCTACCTCTTCTAGATTTCATCAGAGTGACCAAATATGTTTCTGGTTCTAAAGAAACTAAAAACTTTATTGAAGGTCATTTAAAATAGATATTCCTCTGTCACCACTTTTTGCATTAATTGAGTTTGTATCACCAGGTAATTACAGTTTATCCTTTTAATACCAAACCTTCCCTAAAAGAAGTTAAATTATTCCTTTTCACTAGATATATGAGTGTCTTTGGGATAAAAGACTACTGCTTTGCATGTGTCAGTTGCTTTTCTCATAGGATAAATAAGCCTATCTTTTATATTAATACTGCTGCTTGCTTTCCAGTGGGAGCAGGCGAGGCTGCGAATTTTGCAGCTTATGCTTTTGCACCTGCCACCTTGGTCACCCCACTGGGCGCTCTGAGTGTTCTCATAAGGTACGTGAGCAATAAGGAACTTGGCTTCTGAGGGATTTTAATACCGTGATAAACTTAACCCACAAGAAACAGATTACTAAGCATACCTCAAAACAGAATTTTGAAAATCACAAAAATAATGTGAGAAGACTATACAATAAATAGCAGGAGAAATAGGAAATAGATGGTCTTCCCGCAAAACACAAAGTAATTGTGTGTTTTCTTTGTGACGATTCAGTGGAGCCAAGCAGATTTTATTTCCCTCTCACCTGAACAAATTGCCACAGCCCTTTTAATGCTTTCTGTTGTCATAGCGGTTAATGACCGTAGTTGTCAGAGGACTTTAAAAAGCATGGTGTTCGGGTTAAATTTCAACTTTCACTAAAACTCTTGCATTGTCTGCTGGATACTTCTGTTTGGAGATATCTTAGTTTCTTTTAGTACTGGAAACAGGAATCATTTTCCTGTTAATAAAAATTGGATCTAATATCTCTGAGTTGGTCTTTATTATGATTCCAAATGAATGTGTTCCATGAGCCCATGAACTCTTTTTATTTTGTAACTAAGCAACTGTTTTGTTTGTTGTCTTTTTCTTTTCCTTTTAATCTCCATTCATTACCAACCTCTAGAAGAAAGCTTATGACTAAGCCTACCCACTTCTTTTCACCTTCTTTGTAGGATTGTTGTGAGAAGTAAGTGAGTCCATACAGAAAGCACTAGAACACTGGCTACTAGTGAATGATAGATATCGGTAGTAGCACTGTTTGCTGATGCTGCAGTCCTCATCAGTGGCCACATGAGGGTGACTCTCAGAAAGCACCTGGTAGTTGACCATAGTCTTGGGTGCAAATGGATACTGATAATGCCCTGGTGGGAGTGCAGGGCATCAGGAGAAGGGGCCACAGTGGACCTACTGGTTGAGCAGCAGGATGGCATGATCTGTGTCCATGGTGGTGCCAATCTAGAACTTCCTGACGCCATGGCAACAAGGGAGTGGGAGCAGTGAATAGGTGAAAGTATCAGAGGAATAGCAGCTGGTAAGGAAATATTTTAATATTTGACAACCCATATGGTTGTACTTGTGTGTACCAGGTAAATATTGGCTCTGAGCAGAGTAATTCTTCTTTAGGTATATATCTTTCTTTGAAGCTTTCATGAGCACCCATGTTCTAAATGTGTCATGCCAGTAAGATGTGAAAGTTCTTCCATTTTGTTTGGCTTTACAGGAGAAAATGGGGAAATTCAAAATGAATTGAGTGGGACCTCTTAGAAGGTCATGGGAAGATTACAGGTGTATAGAATGCCTATTATAACTTTTTAACTATAAAAGCAATTAAGCAGACTCGATTAATTACTTGTATTTTTCTAGATACAAATTTAGTAATAAATAATGAACTTCACACACAGAAAGGAAGGAAGGGAGGGAGGGAGGGAAGGAAGGAAGGAAGGAAGCCAGCCAACCAGGGTTTTCAGTGTCACATAGCATATTCCAATCAGTTGATTGGGATACAGACTGGTGCGCACCACAGTGTGACATCTGAGCTGCTATGGAATCCAAAGGTAACTGAACAAGAGTGATTTTTTTTTTTCTTCTTCCAACAGTGCACTGTTGTCTTCCTATTTTTTAAATGAGCACTTGAACATTCATGGGAAAATAGGCTGCATATTAAGTATATTGGGATCAACTGTGATGGTTATCCATGCCCCACAAGAAGAGGAAGTCGCTTCTCTGCATGAAATGGAAATGAAATTGAGAGACCCAGGTCTGTGATTCAACCAAAAGAAACGCTTACTCAAATTCTGCTCCACTTTCTCTTCTCATCAAATGAATTGGTAATAATATTGTAATAGGCTTCCTAGAAGCCTAGTTGTGGGTTGAGATACAGTACGGTCTGACCGAGTAATACAAGTCTTCTGAAAAGGTGACACAACTTATTTTTGTGTCCATGCTTCCCCCCCACAGAATGAAAGGAAGAGATGGGGATAGAAAAGGGAAAAGACTTATACTCCAACCCAAACTTTCACATCTTTCTCCCTCTGAAAATATAAAGTCAATCAGACAATACCTGCTGTACCTCATAGTGTTGTCTGTGAGGTTCAAATGATATGTCTGTGAAAGTCCATTGTGAAATACTGAAAGCCATGCAGTAAAATGTTGTTGTTGTTCCTGTTTTTTTATTTAATCTCACGTCTCTTTCTAAAACACCTAGGCTCCTAAACTCATGACTAACAAGATTTCACAAAGATTTGATCCTATTAGCATTTTCTGAAGTCTAATTCTTTTCTCCTCCTAACAGGATTTATCTCCTTTGCTGTGATCATAACTGTGATCTCCTTGGTGCTGATTTTGATTGTAGCTCCCAAGAAAGGACAGACCAATATATTGGTCTACATTTCAATCTGTTCATTGATTGGAGCATTTTCAGTTTCTTCTGTCAAGGGCCTGGGAATTGCCATTAAGGAACTACTGGAATGGAAGCCCATTTATAAGCATCCCCTGGTCTTTGTTTTGCTGGCTGTACTCGTGCTTTCAGTGACAACACAGATTAACTATCTCAACAAGGCACTGGACACCTTTAATACATCTCTTGTGACTCCCATTTATTATGTGTTCTTCACGTCCATGGTAGTAACTTGCTCCGCCATCTTATTCCAAGAATGGTATGGCATGAATGCTGGAGATATCATCGGGACTTTGAGTGGGTTCTTCACCATTATCAATGGCATCTTCCTTCTACATGCTTTTAAAAACACTGACATTACCTGGAGTGATCTGACATCCACTACTCAGAAAGAAGTCCTCTCTCCGAATGGTAATGAAGACAAATACGTCTTACTAGAGAATGTAGAATGTTCAGCCCCAGGATTTGATGATGACATTACCTTGTTTAGCAGGACTGATGATCAAAGTCCCTAGAAACCCTGAACTTTAACCGCTAAGAGACACTTGGAGAGGAGAAGGAATACCTGATTCTTGGAACAACTATTAGGAAAGCTGGCATTTTTAAAGTTCTAACTAATAATTTAGACATGAGCCCAAATAAAAAAGCCTTTACTTTTGGCCATCAAACTTGAAAATCAAAGTTTTGATCCTCCTCCAGAAGGCTTCTGCTGTTTTTCATTTCTGCAAACTTGAAATATTCCCTAAGCATGAAAGAAGTCAAAGAGTTAGATAACTCAGAATAATCTCTTTCTTCTGGTCACAATATGTTTGGCTCTGCCAGGTGGCTCTTCATTTCTTTGGCTGCTATTCTTAGTCTCTCAGTAATTCATAGGTAAACACAACTGTGTGCTGGTAAGCAGAATATCAGTCACCATTCTCTAATGAGTCATAGTTTCAAATTATTAAAACTGAGAAGCGAGATCACTGATGCCTCCCACCTTCTACAACTTCCTTCTTTCTAAACTAGGTAGCTAAAGGGTAGAGTGTTTAAGAAAAAAATAGACATGTTGGAAATCTGCTGCTTGGTGGGCTAGAATGTGTAAGACACACATGCCCATGAAGGGCTTATAAATTGTAACTTATTGAGGAGTTTGAGGAGAATAGGAAGGCGAGTTAACTTCTTAGAAAACTCAGGGAATACTACAGGAAAATACCTTTTCATATTAAAGCCTACATAAAATTTTTCTATCTCACTCCAGGTGCATGGCAGGAGTAACATTTTTGGTGGTCTCTACCGTTTATGGATAGATTAATCCATTAATCTTTTCTCATTGATTTAATGGAAAAGAAATTAGCTATCTTATTTCTAGACTAACTTATTTCTCGCAAAAAAAAATCCTAACCAAAAAATTATGACATTAAAAACAAACAAAAACTCTTCAGGTTGACTGGATTATTCTCTTCTAATGTCAAATGTTATTAGTTTTGTTTGTTTGTTTGTAATCTACCTCAAGTCTATTCTGGGTAATAATAGTAGATTCTTTTCTTCAGAATTCTATTAAAGTGACTTTAGCATTTCTCCAGTTCGGTTGAACTGTGATTGATTTTCACGGTGATGACCTGAGATGACTGCAAAGCCCTAAAGTGCTGGCACAGTCTCTTCGGCATAGTTTAGTGTTGAGTGCAATTCAGTGCATTCTAAACTTTTGAAAATTGATAATCCGTGGAAGATTCATGGTTGATACCTCAGGTCAAATGTATGTTTACTGTGTTGATTGCTGTTTCACCTTAATTGTATATCAGATATATAAGCTATGAACACAAGTTTGTAGAAAAAGTATTCTCTTAAAAAGTAGTGTCTGAAAGTTGTAGAAATTCTTTTAAGTTTCTCTTTTTCCGTTGAAAACTCTGTTGATTTCTCCAGGACACCTTCTTGGTGAGGAAATTAATAGCATCCAACCTGAGGTTGGGGTAGTCCTCCACTCGACTGTATCTTAGTGTCAGATATTTCTTCAACGTCACCTGTTACAAAGCTTTGCCCTTGGTATATTGTGCCCAGGTTAGAGGTTCTTGGAACACAAGAACCCATGTGTACCCTGGGTTGGAAAATGAACTGGTATTGACACATATGCCCAGGAGAAAGTCTGAGAAAGATCTAATGAGCTGAAATATGTTGAGAAACAATGAAACATTTGAAAAACTCTAAAAATCTCTGGTGGGCATATGCATTGAAAAACTAAAATGTTGCAAATCCGAAACCCAGAGTACTTTTTCCCAAATAGGAAGATGTTGTCTAAGGAGGAATAAAATGCTGGATCCCTGTATTGAGACTAACTGTGTTAGTCTTAACTGGTAGTCTCATATGTGTATATTTTAATATGTATACTTTATCTCACATAGATACCTTAAGATTTATTATGTGAATATCTGTACACATGTCATTAAGGATCACAAAGCTATCCTCACACAGCCAAATGGAAAGCTCGTCCTAATTCTATAAACATAATAGTTTCATTTTATTTTCCAACTTACAGTTTTATTCTTAGGTCAATGGTTAATGATTTTATTTTTAGTTCAGATTTCAGAATGTTCATAAAACCCTCTAGATTTGGAAACATGCAATTAAATTAACATTTTTGTTTTAAGAGTATGAAATCAAATACATATATGTGGAAAGCACCCACATCATGCCTGATATTGAGGCATTTAATACAATTTAGTTTTCTTTGAATCAACATTTTAATTCTCATAGTCTCAGTACTATATAGGTAAGGACCATTAGTTGCCAGTTTTCCTACATTCTTTTTCTTTTTTCAATTTGTGTTACCTTAGCTCATTTTTAATAATCCAAGTGAAAATGAATTCCATTAGTATACTATCTCAACAATACAAAATGATTCTGACAAAAATATTTTATTTTTCCTAATAAAACCAAACTAAATGCAATCTTCACATTCCAACAAAACTTTGTGGAAAAGTACTTTATATGAATATATATGAAATATTTTCAAATGTTTTGAAAAACTATGATCATGAAATTTTCTATTTTTCAAATGTTTATAAATACTGTTCATTTTAGAAAGTTTACAACTTTTAAATTAATGTTTCTGTATGTTTTTCATTTGCAATCAAATAATGTGGTTTAATTATGCTTGTTGGAGTTCAGTTTTGAGTTTCTTGAAGTTAAGTTTGTGTAAAGGCAAAAATACCCCTTGAAATCAAAAAGAAAATTCTGAGGTTTAAAAAAAAATCTGCACTTTGTTTAATGCTTTGTCATTTTCCTTGAAATTAAAATCTGTGTTTTAGAAAAAGGCTCTCCACAAAACCATCTCCTGAATGAAAGGTAGGAGACACTATCTTATCTTTTGATAATTTTATTGAACAGTCAGTGTAATGAAATCTCCCCTCAGTTCAGAAATTTAAAAGAAAAAGGAGGAGGAGGAGAAAAAAGCATTATAACAATATTTGGTAGCATTGCATTACATCAAAATTTACATTTGCAAACCCTCAGCAAATTTCCTTCTAGCCCCATTAGAACTTCAGTATTGAGCACATCACCATGACTTTATCAATTTTCCCTGTTCTGATTTGAATTCATGTTTGAGAATAACTCCCTCAGTTGTGTCTATAGACATGAATTGTCTAGGGTACAGACGGCCTCTTTCTTACCTGTGTCTGTTTTATAGATGAACAGAAATAATTTGCAATTCCCTAAATCGCATAGTTACTTAGGATCAGAATGAAGACCAAAATCCAAGTCCCTCAAACCTCCCAGACTACCCACTCCACGGAATGTAGGCACGTCTAAGGAGGCCTTGGTGGAGCACATCTCAGCAGAGTTAGAACGAACTACAGCTTCCCCCAGCAAGCTGTGTTAGCGTATACCAAACATTTCAGTACCCTAGCTGCGGTGTATAGGAAGCCTCCAAGAGGTAAGCTTAGGTTACAAAGAGTCTTAACTTTTATCTGTAACAATGAACAACATATGTTTCCCAGTGAAAGCTTTGCTTGCAAAAAACAAACAAAAAAAGTTTTTTGAGAGAGCCAACTACCTGAGATACCTTTTCCTACTTCGGTCACAAATCACAAAAAAACCTTTCTTCCTGAGGGAAAACCGAATCTCCACTAATGCCATTAGTATGGGAGAAAGCCTTTGAGATAGAAGCCGCTTTCATTTTTATATGTGGAACTTCCCCTGTGGCTGGGGACAGAGGGGGCAGAATCTCTGCAGGCCAAGCCCTACCAGCCTCAAGCCTGTCCAGCCGTCATGAGACAAGGCCTCTCACCAGTTTTCTGCACTGGGACCCTCATAAGACCACATGGCTCTCACTCGCACCCAGCCACATGTAGGTCCCAGCAACTACTTGACTGGGGGGAAGCACATGGAGGGGGTTGGTAGTGGAGATAAGAGCCAAGTTCTGAGCACCATGTTCCCAGAATCCCTTCCCACCCCCTGCCTTCTGTGATCCAGCCAGTAACTCTTGATTGCCAGCATGCAACTCAATCTGGCCCCAAAGCTTGTGGCACTATTTACAATAGCCAAGACATGGAAGCAACCTAAATGTCCATCGGCAGATGAATGGATAAAGAAGATGTGGTATATCTATACACAGTGGAATATTACTCAGCCATAAAAAAGAATGAAATAATGCCATTTGCAGCAACATGGATGGACCCAGAGATTATCATACTGTCAGAGCAAGATAGATATCATATGATATCACTTATACAAGAAATCTAAAAAAATAATAATAATAATACAAATGAACTTATTTACAAAAAAGAACTAGATTCAGACATAGAAACTTATAATTACCAAAGGGGATAGCGGTGGTGGGGGGGAGAGAGAGAAATTAGGAGATTGGGATTAACATTTACACACAACTGTATATAAAATAGATAACAAGGACCTACTGTATAGCACAGGGAACTATACTCAATATCTTATAATAACCTATAATGGAAAAGAATCTAAAAAAGAATAGATTATATATATATATATATATATAATCACTGAATCATTTTACTATACACCTGAAACTAACACAACATTGTAAATCAACTATATTTCAATAAAAAATTTTTTTAAAACTAGGTACAATAAAAGCATTAAAAAAAAAAAAAAAAGCTTGTGAACTGCATTGTGAATGACTTCTATAGGGACTCACCAACCACAGAAACCAAATACAGGGCCCTGATTGTTTAGCATCTATGGATAAAGTCTCTAGATGTTGCCTGGAATGGATCTGGGTAAAGGTAGGTGGCTCCTCCTTGAGTTAATTGTGCCTAACAAACATTCAGAAAATAAACTCAAGGAGATCCCATAGCCTAAGCTCAATAAAACAAGATTGTTTCACAGACCAGGAATGGACAAACTAGCTCTCCGGCTCAGAAGGTCTCCTTGTCTCTCAATTAGCTTTTGCCTTTGTTTTCACTATGAACATTTCATCATATTACTAGAAGAGATTTAGATAAAGTATATTTGAATAAAAGAGATCGCTCTTCTTCTGAAGCCATGGAATGGCAGAGCTGAGTTATAATGGGCAAGCCTTGCAAGAAACAGAAAATAAATTCTTATGGATAGAATGGGGTTTTATTTACCCTTGTTACCTTATTTGCACTTAATTCCTTCTGAGTAATCTTGCATGCACAGAAAAAAGGGCAAGGCTTTGAGAGTAGGTATCACAGGAGCGCAGGGTGTAAACTTAAGGAAGGCAGTGATTCAGCCTTTTCAGCAAGTACTGAGACAGACAGACACTCAGCAAAGGGAGGGTGCTGGATTGAGTCCACATGGGCAAAAAGGAGGATCAACATCAGCGGCTTCACAATGTGGTTTCACTGTGAGAACCAAACTGGTTTAGAATCAGGCAGGCTTAAGGAATTCAGTGCAATTCAGGTTACACGCAGCAGTTCCACTTCTTATGGGGACGTGCCTGCTGATGGGAGATTAGCCCGCAGCCAAAGGAAAAATAAAAAGCGTGGAGGAACTGGTCAAACAAGATCAAGCGTTATATTACTTGTTTTGCTGCACAGTGTGGAGTAGCTGGGGCTGGATGAAGCAGGTCACCACGACATGATCACATGATGTACCTTTACAACATCAGGATAATTCACAGTCTAACAGATTGAAGGTTAAACGCCTCTACCAAACACATTTGTGTGTCCAGTGTCTCTGAAAGTCCATGACTTCAGGATCGTCAATGAGACATAAAGGCTGAGATCTAAAACATGTAGCTGAACAGAAACACGTCCAATTTGGTTCCCAAGCAGACAAGAAAACGAGGCTTACTTTCAGAGTCAGAAGTCAATTCACCTGACTTTCATTTCCCCCAATCAACCAGCAGATTTCACAAAACAACAAACCCCCTTCCTAAAATATTTGAACTTTTGGCTCTTTCCTGAGGTTTCATGGAATTCTGCATGTCGTGTGTGCCACTACCCACCTCCCCCCATCGCGCCCCCATGAGATATACAGAGTAGAATCCTCTACCAGGTTCTTGGCTCCTTTAATATCTTCTCCAGAGACCTGGTAGGACCGCTATCAAGTGAGGAGAAGCTGCAGACTTCCTGCCTCTGGATTTCTGGCTCCTTGTAAAAAGCCATTGTATTCCCTCTGCTCTCCTTGGCTTTGATTCCCTGGCCATGCTGGTGTCTTAAGGCAGGCTGGCTAAAGCATCCAATGCTTAGTAAGGGGCCTCCTGTTGAACAGCTGTTAGTCATCAGGCATTGATGAGACATCTTTCTCCCTTAGTTCCACCTTTTAAAAAACTTCACAAGAAGCCTTGACCCAGAGTAAACACATCTATACATACATAAAGTATTTTATCTCATACAATGATGTTTGGCCCTAACTGCACATTACTTCCACCTGAGAAGGCTTTTGTACATTCCCGTGCCTGCGCCCCACCCTGGACCAATTAAAGAGAACATGTGAGGGTGGGGTACAGCAATGTTATTTGTTAGAAGCTCTCCAGATGATTTTTCATATGCAGCCAGGGTTGAGAACAACAGATCTAATCTAAGACCCCACCTATACAAGTCACATCCCAATTGCAAAGTTGTGTTTTTAAAAGTGCTGAAATATAATATATGCACATTCTGTGGTTGTGGTTATTTTCAATTTCTTAGACAGATTTCAACAATCTTTGAAGTGAGGTACATAACCTGCACCTGCGTAGAAGCGTATAGTAGCTTCCAACAGAAGAGCTCTAGATAACTGCCAACAGAAGAGTCAGTAGAGATGTATCATTTAGGAACAGGTTTGGCTTCAGGTAATTCAACGTCTGACTAATATACTGCCGTAAAGAAATGGGGATTCATTTGTCTCATAAACAAGAAGTCTGGAAGTGAGCAGTGCAGAGTTGGCGCAATGGCTCCACAACGACAGGAGAGACTCATGCCCTTTGTATCTTTCTGCTCTATAGATAAGGCTGCCAGATTTAACAACAACAACAAACGCCACCCAGCTGAATTTGAATTTCAGACACACGACACATCAATTCAGTATAAGTATGTCCATACAATCTTTGGAACACACTTACTGTAGCAAAGAGTCTGACTCCATTTTTGATGTTTGACTAATGAATGACAGTTTTCAAGCCCCATCAATGTCTCCTTCTCTTCTGCCCACGCCTGAGCGAGCTAATAAGAACGGCTGCTCCCTCCTTCGGTACCAGCCAGAAGGTCAAACAACGCAAGCTCAGCCCCTTCCCCTCAGCTCCAGCCCCCCTCACCACAAAACCCCAAGGCAGCTGCCCCTCCCTGCTCTCTCAAGTCATTTTTGGGTCTGCTGGGGAACCTGTCCCCTGATGTCCCCAGAAACCCTCACTATGTGAGTCGGAAATCTTTCCTACTCTCTCGGTATGTGTATGACGTCAACAGTCTCAACATCGGAATCAAATTTGGGATAGGGGTTCATCCATTTCTGGGGGTGACCACAACAGGAGAAAAGGCTACAACACTTTCACTAAAAAATTGTTTGTTGGGACTTCCCTGGCGGTCCAGTGGTTAGGACCCGGTGCTTTCACTGCTGAGGGCACAGGTACGATCCCTGGTTGGGCCACGCGGCGGCCAAAAAAAAAAGATTGTTTGTTGATTATCTGAAATTCAAATATAACTGGGCTGACTGTATTTTATCTGGCAACTCCATCCATGGGCCTTCATCTTCATGCTTATTTCCTCAGAGTCACAGATAGGCATTATACCTTCAGGTCTCAAAGCCATGTTCCAAGCAGGAAGAAGCAACAGTTTTCCTTTTGGTGAGACTTGTTTTTTCCTTCAGGAAGGGAAGCTCTCATCAGGTGCTTCTGGCTGCATCTCGTTATGTGGAACTTTCTCATGTGGGTATGCTTGCCACAAGAGAGCCTAGAAAATTGAGTATTTCAACCTTTCATAACAGGAAGAATAAAGGGTTATACCTGACTTTTGGAAGATAAACCCCCAACTCCTACAAGGAAGTAGGGAACGGGTATACTATCTTTGAAATACCTTCACTTACCCAATACCTTCTCCTGACCAATTCAGGAGAGGCCAACCTATACCAGCCACCGATATGGTCTGCAAATGCCAGCAGGGCAAGCAGTGACCAGGCTGATAAGAAATGTTGCTGAGACCAGAGGTGCCAGGGGACATTGCTCCAATCCAAGCAGCCCTCCCATTCACGTCACCACCTCGAGGTCACCTTGCCAGGGCTGATAGTCGCCGTCTGCATCAGAGCGGCTGGACGGATTATTGGCATCAGCATCCATTCTGATTGGTCTGTACCTGTACCAAATCAGTTGGTAAATATTTTGAATATCAACCCCAGATAAAGCCACCCTTCTCTCTTCTATGCCCAGATGCTACCTTGGCAGAAACAGAGGGAAAGGCAAAATCTGAGAGACAACCCACTTCACCCACAGAGAATATTTTCGTTTTTGTCCTGGACTAAAGTTACAAGATTGAGCTAAATTGAGTTTTCCCAGCAAGTAGGGACACCCGAGGAAAATAGGAAAATTATAGACAAAATAAAGTATCTGCAGGTTGCTTGTACATCTGGCAGTAGTGTGAGGAAATTTCCATCCTTGCTGCAGACATAAGGATTATCCACTTCCTCTATTAAATATTGATGTGTCTATATGGATTTATATTTCTCTGTAGATTTATTCAGGTATCTTTTTTTTTCTATTAATCTGACATCAATCCCTAACATAATGTATTTTTCTCTACGTAAATAGGGAAAGGGAGATATAGAAAATTTATGTGTAAGTCGAATTGTTCTGGAAAAAGTAAGATTTCTTCCAAAAAGAAGAATGGACGACCACCTGAGGTTATACACTACAACCAGAAGGAAAAATGATCCACCATCGTGTGGAAAAGCAATGGATTGGCCCAGAATCCCAAGATGAGAGCTGCTTACCAGACTGGTCCCCCACCTCTGGAAGACGAAGCCTCTGGATAATTCCACTGCTTTTATTTCATTGGGTTATCCCATGAGTATTTATTTAGCTTAACTCTGTGTCAGGCCCTATTCGAGGACCTGGGGATACAGCAGTGAACAAAACAGACAAAAATGCCTGACCTCACGCACGTTACAGTTTCAAGGGTAGGGAGACAGAAAATAGACAGAATAAATAAAAATAAATTTTTTTTTTTATATAGTGTTAAGAGCTATAGAGAAAAATTATACAGTAAAGGGAGACAGGGAAAGTCCATGGTGGGGTTATAATTTTAAATAGGGTGATTCAAGAAAGCCTCACAGAGAGGGTGACATTTGAGCAAGAACCTTGAGGAGATGAGGAAGCAAGCCATGTAGATATCCAGGAGAAGCACTCCTGGTAAAGGGAACGGCAGGTGCAAAGGCCCTGAGATGAGGAGTGCCTGGGACATGCGAGGGGCGGCATGGCGAACAGGGGAGTAGCAGGAGACGTGGTCAGTGTGTGCATGGGCACAAGTGACAGAAGGAAACAGTGCACTGCTTCAATCCAAGCCGATTCTTCACCTGCACTTTCAGCTTTCCCAGACAGCTTATCATACAGGAAGTCACCAAACCCGCCACTACTGTCACTAAAGGAAGGCACCTCATAGGACTTTTCAGCTTTTTCTTAAGATCCTCATATATTGCTAAGGCTCTCTCTTTAATTGTGAGAAAGTTTACCCCAGATCACTTCAAAACATTAAAGTGCTGGAGAAAACTGAACCTGGCCCAACTGGTACTTAATACTGACAAACCCCCAATTTACCAATTATGTTTGAGCTAATCTGCGTTAAGGAAGTAGGGATCAGAGCCGAACAGCTCCAAGTTGTTACTAGTGAAGATGGTGGACCGCATGTTAAATGGCCAGAAAGCAAGAGAGTAATTGGGAAGAGAAGAATGGTGGACATTTGTTGATTATCATTCCTGCGTCTATTACTCACTGCCCCCCTGCCCTCCCCAGAGCTCTCAGTTTCTATCTCCAGGTGGTTGCAGGTAAATGGATTTCATCCCTGGCTCTTTTGGGAACATGTGACCAAGGCTAAGCCAATCGAAGCATTCCATGCCCAAGCTGCAGAGACTTGTTCAGGGAGGCTTGTAGATCTGATCCAGTCAGAGAGAATATGAGAGTATCAGGACTCTGGTGGAGATGCTGGGACAAAGATGTTTCCTCCCTATGGATAATATGGTGTGTCAAGGTGAAGTATGTAAAAAATTAATAAAGAGAAATCTCAATGAAATAGAGTTGGGAGACCAGAAGCAGGAGCTCTCACGCCCTGAGATGACAGCAGAGCCCCACAGGAAGAAGAAAGACTCTTCTTTCCTGGCAAGGACTCAGCCAATGAAAAGCCACAGACTCTGTTTACTAGAGCCCTCCCAAGTTAATTTTCCCCTCTATAAAAACGTTCTCCTTCCCTTGCCATGCGGGAACTTGTACGTGGCTCATCATGCTTGCAGAATCTGAATTGCAATTCTCTGCTGATCCCAAGTAAACCCATCTGTGCTGGAGAAATATCTGGCCGTCTATTTATTTCAGGTCAACAGGTATGTGAGTATAGCAGCCGCTTTTCATCTGGGGGTGGAGAGGGGAAGAAAGGGAGGCAGCCTGAAGACCAAGAAATGGAGCTGGAACTATGATAACAGGGTGAATTTCTGCACCCCTGGACTTCAGTCACCTGGTCCAATAATACGCTCTTCAACCTTGGCACTATTGACCTTGTGGGCTGGACAGTTCTTTGCTGCGAGGGATGTCCTGTGCATTGCAGGATGTTGAGCAGCTTCACTGGTCTCTGCCCACTAGATGCCAATAGCATCCCCTACAGTAGTGACAGTCAAAAATGCTAGTCTGAATTGGGTTTGGGGTTGGGGTGGGGGGTTCCTTCTTGTTTTGGAAGTGAAATGGAGCCTACAGAGAGATTTGATTTCATCTACTTTCTCCCTCTCCAACTGGCCAGATGTGGGAGCTCTGGGGGAGAAGAGAGGCTGAAATGCTCATCTGGGGTAGGACTCCACACAGGCTCGAGGAGCCGGTTGGTATCCAGCCCCTCTCTGCTGCCAAACATGGGAGCAGTTGAGACTCTACTCATCACACCTTGGTCCCCCGACAGGGGCAGAAGGCAGGTGGAAGGAGGACACCCAAAGCAGAACTGAGGAGCAGCCCTGACAACGTATGGAAAGTGGGCAGGGAGGTGGCTCTGAGGACGGATGTGCACACTGGCCAATCAGCCTACAGGACTGGCCCAAATGAAATCCTCATGGGGCTTCCTTTAAGGCAATGATAAGCATTTGATGGGTGTGGCCTAGCACATACAGACCTTTGCAAATTCAGAAACTCTGTTCAAAACAGGGGTTCTTAATTTTTTTAATGGTACGAATCACTTTGGAAGTCTAGTGAAACCTTTAAACCCCTTCTCGGCATAATGTTTTTAAATGAATAAAATAAAAATACACACAACTAATAAGGTAACCAGTTATACTGAAAGTTATCAAAATATTTTAAAAACATGTGTGCCTTAGTAACATGTCTTGTTTACTGTGTTAAGTGACAAGATCTAGTGGCAGTCCTAAAAGCTGAGACTTTGAAGTAGTGATGAATGCAAATTCTTTCTCAAGAAAGCTGAAACAACTCCCACATGATATGAAAATAACAGTTCTTTGCATTAAGACAAAGTCACAGACATTGCTAATATAAGGTACTGGGGTTTTGGGGGGGCAGGGGGTTGGTTGTTTTGAGGTTTTGTTTTGTTTTGTTTTGTTTGCCTACATTTAGAATGACAGGAAATGCTAAATTTTAGTTAAAGCCTAGTAAAAACAAAGATGTGATTTTTCTTTTTTCCTTTCAAGTTCATGGATCTCTTTAATCTCAGGTCAAGATCCTTTTGTAATTAGATCAGTGGTTCCCGAGCAAGGGTGGCTTTACCCCGCAGGGAACATTTGGCAACGTTCTAGAGACATTTTTGGTTGTCACCACTAGGGGGAGTGGGGTGTGTTACTGGCATCTAGTGAGTAGAGGCCAGGGATGCTGCTAAAGATCCTACAATGCACAGCACATCCTTCCACAGCAAAGAATTATCCAGCCCGAAATGTCAATAGCACGGAGACTGAGAAGCCCTGAACTAGAGGAAGATTTTCTAAAGGGAGTTGGGAAGTCGGCCCCTGGCCCAAACCACATACCCAGTCCTTAGGAAGCCCCAGAAGAATATAACCCTCCACCCTCACTCTAGGTGCTGCTGTGTTTGGAAGATGCTTCCAAGGGAGCACAATTTGGGGCAGATACAAGGAAAGAGCAGAGGACAATACAGGCAAGGGAATAGGGTGAGTTATTAAAAGAACAGCAACCAACTGGTAAAAAGGCATTTGGACTTTGGCACTATTTACAAAAAATGAACCTAAACATATGTTTTGGCTCTGAATTCCACCCCTAGGCATATACCTAACAGAAATGCATACATATTTTCACCAAAAGACATGTAGAACAATGTTCATAGCAGCATTCATCTTAATAGCCAAAAATTGGAAACAACCCAAATATCCATCAAGAGTAAAATAGATAATTTGTGATATAAATAAACAGTAGAAGACTATATGCAAATGAGAATGAATGAATACAACTATATGCAACACGGACGGATCAAACAAACGTACTAAGTAAAAGAAGCCAGGCGCATAGTGTACATACCATAGGATTCCATTTATAGAAAGTTCAAAAATACCTCATACTAATTCATGGTGTTAGAAATCAGGATACTGATTACTATTAGTTTAATGACTTAAATAGAAATGAGAATGGATTCTGAAATTCTAGAATGTAACCATTTCTTGATATGAGTGCTAGTTACACAGACATATTCACTTTGTGAAAATTAAGCCATATACATATGATTTGTGTACTTTTGTTTATGTATATGTGAGCAAAGGGTTAACAGCAGGCCTGTGCTCTTTTTCTCCCAGACCTAGACCTTCCTGGGAGGATTTTAGGTTTGTCTTCTCCCAGCATCAGTCCCCTAGATATGTCCCCAAGTTAAGACAGATTTGGAATGTTGGGTACCAAGGCCAGACATGTATTTTACACACTGTGAAATCTCTGATCTGTGAGACAGCACACGGGCTGGGAGACCCATCATCTGTAGGCCTACATGACGGGTGATAAACCCAGGGAGAAGCTTCTTTGTATGAAGATGAACCCCACACCCCATGGCCTCATCACCAGCAACTATATACAAGTCTCTAGGCAAGAGAGGAGGGGCCCAAGCATCGATGCACATGGAGAATTGTTGGCTTCCACTGAGACTGAAGGGCTGTGCATGCTCTTTCCTGTCCTCAATCCTTCTAAAAAGCTAAGCAAACTAAGAGCTGGATCAAACGCTACTGTGTCTTCTGAGTTTGATTGCCAGTCAAACCTGTTACCAATGCAATAGCGGGACAGTGTATTGTACTTCAATAAAAAGTTTACTAAAGAAAAAAATTCCTTCGGCTATTCTTGCCAACCTATTATTCACACTGATCATATCTTCTGCTTGGCCTCCAAATTCCTTCCATTTTTCTGAGCTTCTCCTCTCTCCTCTGACCTCCTGTCTTCTCCTTTTAGGACTCTCACCCACAACCAACCCTTAAACTTCCTGTTCATTTCTAACACAGAGCTGATTAAGTATTGTACTATCTCACCCCAAACTAGTTAAGCTACCCACAGAGAGCCCACATCAATAACTCATATTGAGATTCATCGCAAAACATAGTTCTCTTCCAGGAGAAATCGTGTGACTACTTCTTAAAGAATTTTTTTCTTTTGCTAGACGGAGAATGCTGAATCTCTGTCCATAGACATTCCAAATTCACACATAATCTGGAGTCTCAGTTACCTATGTGACAATCCAGTTGTTCCTTTCCTAATTTGGTGTCTCAAACTTTCCTGACTTGTTAAAACGAATAGAATTTGCTTGCCAACACCAATATATGCTCTTAGGAGTGCCAGCTGCTGCCATATGATCCCCAGGCATAAGTCTGCTCTGTACTGTCTCCCTGCATTGCATCTATAGGGGTGGTAGATGCCCTGTGTTTGCAGTGTTTGGGTTTGGTTTTTTTTTTTTTTTTTTGGAGGGGGGAGTAGGGACTTCTAAGCTTAGCAAAACCTGAGAAAGACATCTTCCTGCATATATTAATACTTCTTTATTTCCTATGTCATAATATTAACCTCGCCTCCCTTGGCTTTTGCTGTTAAATAGTCTCATGTCTTCTGGAGCTAGGCTTTCACATATCTCACTTGAACTAAGGTCTCAGTAGTAGGAGCCCTCTGTCTCACCTCCCCATAGCAGGAATCATTAGGAGAAGGGAGATGATAGTTTCAGAAACAGCACAGTATCTCAAAGATTTCTGAGACCACCCCTTGCATGATCAAGATTGATAATTCTTGTGTCTGATGCTCACTATTTCAATGCACACTGACTGAGTACCACTGATAGTGAAAGATGTCCTGGAGTGGGGAAATATGATTTAAAAGTCACAACTACTGACAGCCAGCATCTTAGAATCTCATGAGAATCATAAAACACGTTCCCCCAGAACCATGATGCAGAGTGGGACAATCCACAAATAATAGGCTCCCATTGTTAAACCTAATGGTAACGACTCCAGCTTTCTGCAGCACCCTTTTCCCTATGTACTTCCAAAGCACTCAGGATGACAAAGATCAATTTCCAATCATTCCTACAAATGGTACATGAAAAATTAAGATTTAATTGTGATTCCTGGTTCTTTCATCTTGAATCCAATACCCTGGACTTCAGAAATAATGGAACTTGGTGTAATATTTGAATATCTTGTTTTTGCCTCCTCTTGTTCTTTTTTTTTTTAAATTTATTTATTTTACTTATTTTTTATTTTTGGCTGCGTTGGGTTTTCGTTGCTGCATGTGGGCTTTCTCTAGTTGCGGTGAGTGAGGGCTCCTCTTCGTTGCAGTGCACAGGCTTCTCATTGTGGTGGCTTCTCTTGTTGCAGAGCACGGGCTCTAGGCGTGCGGGCTTCAGTAGTTGTGGCTCGCAGGCTCTAGAGTGCAGACTCAGTAGTTGTGGCGCACAGGCTCTGCGGCATGTGGGATCTTCCCGGACCAGGGCTCGAACCCGTGTCCCCTGCATTGGCAGGTGGATTCCCAACCACTGTGCCACCAGGGAAGCCCTCCCCTTGTTCTTGTGGAAAAAGAAAGTCCTCTTCTAGAAAAGGTACTGGAGGTACTTCCTACGACAAAATGAGGCTTCTTCAATTGTCCAAGTTCACATGTACAAAGTATGAAATCTCAGAATTGAGATTCGGGTTCTGAATTGTCCTGGACAATGGATCTCACTAGAAATAGAATCATCACCAGGACCTGTTCAAAGAAGAACTTTCTCCTATAACACTATTCAATACTGGAACACCGGAAACTGTCTCCAAAATAATCAGATCTGTGCAAAAATAATTTGTTAAATAACATAGGGAAGATTATGAAAGACAGTTCCAGAATGCCCACATTCATGTGGTTTGTAAAGGTGCGTTTTTCATATAGATCTGTACAGTTCAAAAGCATGAGATTCTGCAGGGGTGGCTCCTTTATTCCAGGAGCGGGCAGAATTTATTTTCATCTCCCATGCATGGGCCACCAAAATAAAGGATGTTCCTCCTCTTCAGTCTTTTCCTCGGTAAAGGATCAGGTTGTCAGGTATGCTCAGGGCTCTCTGGGCTCTTCCTGTGAACAGCAGCCACCATAAGACCACTATGGAGCATTTTTCCCTTCTTCACATATGGGACATGAAGAATATTACAGAAAAATCCGAGTTTAGAAGTCACTGTCAAACACACGTAGAAAAATTATTGTCAGAATATTCTTAAGCTTTAAAAAGTTGGAAAAGCCTGTGATCTTTGAACTGTTTCCAGGAGTCAGCGACTCTAAAGGAAGATATTCACCATCAGTGACCCCACCCAGGGTTTCCTTTTGTGACCATCGTGCACCACGATCCTCGGGGTTGGCATTCTCTTCAGGTCACCAGGTTTCTGCAATCTCTGTGAGAACCTGCAGCAGCTCAGCAAACGTCGGGCGGCCTTTAGGTTTCTGGAAAAGGGAAGTAGAGGTGGTCAGCTCAGCTTAAGACCCACTCAGACACCAGCTCTGGAACTTGCTGGCAGGACCTGGATCCGGGCTGGCTCACCACAAATGGAAGAGAAAGATATCTTGGCTGATAGGCAGGACATGAATGGCAGTTGAGTGAGGCATGCGTGAGAAACTATAAGGGTAGAGAGCACTCCAAAAGTAAAATAGCTAGAGCTGCAAACACTAGCCACATGTGGCTATTTAAATTCAAATTACTTAAAAGAGGATACATTTTAAAATTCAGTTCTCAGTCACACTTAGCCACTTCTCAATTCTTCAATAGCCAGGTGTGGCTACCATATTGGATAGTGCAGACACAGCACATTTCCATCATCACAGAAAGTTCCATTGGACAGTACTGCCCTAGAGATCTATTTGGATGACTTGATACACAGAGTAAAGGAAGAGCTGGGAGAGAGGGGCCTCTAGAGCCCCAAGCCCCCAAGCTCAGCCCCAATTATTCACTACACCTGACCCCCTGTAGAAAGATGGATTTTAGTCAAAAAGCAAAAGGCATGTTTTCATGAGGGACTTTGCAGGTCTTGGAGCACAGACTGTGCTGTCTTAAGGCTCAGTCAACAAAATCTCCAGCCATGAAACCAAGGATTGGAGCCTTTTTCCTACTTCACAGTGGGATGCGGTTTGACTTTGGCTCCAAGAAGAATCTCCACGGCATCTTTGAAATCCATGGGAAATAGAACTATTCATGGTAGCCACATTCTCACAGAGGTCCCTGGCAGCAGGGTTAGCGGGGAGACACCACCCTTAGTGGCTTGTAAACAGAAGGCATCAATAAAAGGAGAGAGCAAGAAACAACCTAAATGTCCATCGACAGACGAATGGATAAAGAAGATGTGGTACATATATACAATGGAATACTACTCAGCCATAAAAAAGAATGAAATAATGTCATTTGCAGCAACATGGATGGACCTAGAGATTATCATACTAAGTGAAGTAAGTCAGAAAAAGAAAGACAAATACCATATGATATCACTTATATGTGGGATCTAAAATATGACACAGATGAGCTTATTTATGAAACAGAAACAGACTCACAGGCATAGAGAACAGACTTGTAGTTGCCAAGGGGGAAGGGGGTGGCGGAGGGATGGAGTGGGAGTTTGGCAGATGCAAACTATTATATATAGAATGGATAAACAACAAGGTCCTACTGTATAGCACAAGGAATGATATTCAATATCCTGTGATAAGCCATAATGGAAAAGAACATGAAAAAGAATGTATATATATGTATAATGGAATCACTTTGCTGTACAGCAGAAATTAACACAACGTAAATCAACTATACTTCAATAAAATAAATTTTTAAAAAATAAAATAAATAAAATTTAAAAATTAAAGGACAGCAGAAGGATATGTGAGCACACATGAGAGTCCTCCTTGAGACTTCAAGAATAAATAGTGGAGCTTTTTGCTGGTGCTGAGGTTGTGCAGGTAGTAAAGCCTATGAAACAAGTGTATCACTGCTAACATAATCACATTTGAATCTAGAGGTGCATAAGCGCCTCGTTTACTTCGTCCTCTCGTCAGCATCTTATATACTCCTTTCTCTGTCTCCTCTCCACAGATATGTAAAATCTCAATAAGTATTATATTGTATGTGCATGTACAAGTATATTGCTTAATATACAATATATATTCCTAAGCTATTTACATTGTTATTGCAAAGATGCTCTTAAGACATCTGTTTGCTACTAACAGCTTACTTAATATTTTTTATGTCTTTCAAGATTCCTTGCAGAACAGTTAATCATATGCAAAGTATTTTCATACACTGGGGATCTTTATAAAATTAATACTTCTCTGGAATGGAAACAACCATGTCACTCTTGAAATATTGAATTTTTTTAGTGTTTGTGAATTGGGAGTCAAGTGATTTCTTTTTCAGCCAGGAGGAAATCCTCATCCAGCTGTAGTTTTTTCTGGGCTGAATCAGTCAGCTGGAAAGAGAGAACTGTCAGAATCACAGAGGGGTCTGATGAAGGGGAGGGGTGTGCTGAGTGAGTGCCCAGAAAAGACAGAGATGGGATATAAACCCTCTGGCTTTATTTTCAAGCTTGGCATTTCAAGTAAAAGAGAAATTGGCCTCCCAGGAGATAATTTTCCCAGTAGAAGTTCCTGGCACGCTTTCTGCCTTCATTTCTATTCTCGTTTAATCTCTCTATCAGGAGTCTTGAGTGCCATAGGAGAGATGAAACCCATTACTTTTAGCCTTGGAAAAGCAAGACAAATTAGAGTGAAGTAAATACAAACACCATCCTTCTCTTTCAATGTGGAAATTGAACAAGCCTGATTCTACCCTTAGTTTCCACCCAGCAGTTCTTAAAAGGAGTAAAACGTCGCATCACTAAGGCTTTATAACATTGAGAGTTTCTGCAGGAACCAACTTCAGCAAGATAAGACTTAAAAAATGCACTGAGTTTCCTCAGATGAAAGGCCATTGTTAAAAACAAAATGGATTAATGATTTTGTAGTGGAAGTACTTCTTCTGGCTCTCAGGGGTCATTACCGAGAAATAGACACCTTTTCCTGCCATGACGAAGTCCTGGAGTAATGTGGGTGATAACCAGATCTACTCTCAGATGGTGGAACTGCCAACCTTTGCAGGAAAGCAAGGGACACTCACCTCATGCCAGCAGCTGTACATGACTTCATATATGGAAATCGGTGCCAGGTGAGGTCGGTACAGCCTGAAGCCTTTAGAAATTGCTTCCACAACTTGCAAATTTGACTTATTTTCAAAAGGCATTTTTCCTTCTGTAAAGACTTCCCACATCAAAACTCCTGCAAATAAAATGCATGAAAATAAGAGGTTAGAGAAATGGTTACTTGGAACTGAAACAGATGTTTCAAATTACAACCCATTATTTTCCTCCTGCAGTCATTGAGTTACAATCATCCAGAATGACAGCAGTTCTATCTAGGAAGCAGACCCTGTGCATCTTACTTTTTGAAGAGGCCTATGAACTGAATATATTCCAAGTGAAAACAATGCCTTTCCTTTTCCATTGGTCATGACTGCCTCCTTATTGGAAGAAGAATGCTGGCAGCATCTTCATTTCAAAGTACTGCTCATGTCTCCACACCCTGAAATCAGTGAAACTTTGCCATTCCATAGAAAATGACAGAATTGTGTGATCCCCTGCTGCCTGCTAAAGCCAAGAGTTTACCAGCCAGTAGATGGCATGCGTTCCCATCTTCCCACTGAAAGACTGCTGGGTAGAGTCCCAGAAAATCTGGCAGGGGCTCTGTTTATAAGCAGGTGTTCAAAAATCATTGATTGATTGATGAAACTCCTTCAAGGCTCCCAATTTGAGTTCATTTAATTATTCACTTATTCTACAAATATGTATTAGGTATTGATCAGAGGCCACGCCTATGCTAGAGCCAGAGGATTCTTAGACTGAAACCAGTCTATATGCTCAAGAAGCTCACTGTACAGTGATGAAGAAAGACAAGTGGTCAAGTAAAACTCAAGGAGTTCTAAATGTTCTGCAACCACCTGATGAGATCCTTGTGTTGCTATCCACTGGTCTCACAACTTAACTGCTCTCCAGTAGAGCTTATAATGTCACCTGCCAAGACTACCACATGTCAGTGGAGAGCTAATGAGATCAATACAAGCTTAACCTTATTGTGGGCAATAATATTCACACCCTTTGAGGGTGCAGATGTCTCTCCAAAGCCAAGAAGCCACCCAGAAAGGTACAGGTGAAAGAGAATAGATAGATTATTATACATTTGTTGCCATTTTTTGAAAGTCAACTCAAAGAACAAACTCCATGGGACAGAGGTCCACAGTATCTCTTTTTCAATGAAGAACATTACCCAATATAAACAGCAATTGCTAGATCCCAAGGAAGCCTATGTCTAATTTCACAAAATAGGAAGGTGATAATGTAAATGAGATGGCATCACTCAAAGTCAGACAATGAAGTTTATTAATTACACTCAAGATTCAATGATGCCATAAGATCAGTTTTCCTTGCAAGTCTCTGTGGTGTGGGAAAGTTGGCTGAGTTCGTTTTCTAGATCAGTAGACTCTGTTACGGTTTTACAGCAAGTGCTCAGTGGGAAAGGAAAAGATCCAAAAGGCAAACAATGTAAGAAGGTGTATGACACCAGTTGCCAAAGACAGCCTGATGTATTTAGAACACCTAAGACAGAAACACAGTTATAAGAAGACCTTTAGCTACATCATATTAAGAAGTCAAAGTTAAAAGAGCAATCTCTATTTTATGAGAACCTACTGTATAGCACAGGGAACTCTACCCAGTGCTCTCTGGTGACCTAAATGAGAAGGAAATCCAAAAAAGAGGGGATATATGTATACATATAGCTGATTCACTTTGCTGTACAGTATAAACTAACACAATATGGTAAAGCAAATATACTCCAATAAAAAATAAATAAATAATTTTTTTTTTTTTAAAGAGCCATCTCGGGCTTCCCTGGTGGCGCAGTGGTTGAGAATCTGCCTGCCAATGCAGGGGACACGGGTTCGAGCCCTGGTCTGGGAAGATCCCACATGCCGCGGAGCAACTGGGCCCGTGAGCCACAACTACTGAGCCTGCGCGTCTGGAGCCTGTGCTCCGCAACAAGAGAGGCCGCGATAGTGAGAGGCCCGCGCACCGCGATGAAGAATGGCCCCCACTTGCCGCAACTAGAGAAAGCCCTCGCACAGAAACGAAGACCCAACACAGCCATAAAAATAAATAAATAAATAAACCCAAAGTTTAAAAAAAAAAAAAGAGCAATCTCTATTTTATTAAATCAAGCTCCAACAAATGAACATCAAATTCACTCACCAAATGACCAGACATCAGATTTGCTGCTATACTTATTGAAATGGAAAACTTCAGGAGGGGACCACTTGACTGGGAACTTGGCTCCAGAAGAACTGATATATTCATCATCCAAAACGTACCTAGGGCCATGAGATTTCAGAGCACATTGTGTTAATTACCTCTAAGTTCAGTTTACTTCAAATCCTTTTAGTTAACTCTGATTTCTAAAATACAAAGTATTTTACCACAGAAAGGTTCAGTATACCTTCTCTTCTTGCTATCAAAGTGAGAAAGTAGCCCTTATAGAGTTTCCTCCTTAAACCAAGCCTCAATTGCGTTTATTGTATTTGGATCTCAGAAAACCATAGCAATTCTTCAGTCTAAAACATGCCCCACTGATTAGTTATGATAAATTCTTAATTCTGCAAAGAAGCATGCTGAATGCACTAACAACCAAGGTTATTTTTTTAAAAAGATAAATATATGTGAAAGAATAAATTTGAAGTTTGATGCCTTATTTTCTTTCTATATACATATAATTTTTGCAGGACAGAGAAGGGGAAAAATAAAAGTATTTGAACGTAATACATTTAGCGTATAAAATCTCTAATGCCTTTATTCAAATGGAAATAAATCAGGAACAACTATCATCTCCTTTAAAAAAAATAACAACACAACAAAATTAAACCCTCTCTCTTTTTTGAAAATCATACACAGTAACATCCAAGTGTGGGAATCTGGAGAAAAGAGAGGATAGCTAACGTGTGCTATGTAGCTCCTTGAGTATGCAATATAGTATTTTTGAAATACTATATATATATATATAGTATGCTATATATACTATATATATTCAATATAAAATTAATATATTTATTAATGCTTCCCCACACACCCACTTGTTTCCCACATACCTTACCTCACCGCACCTTTAGTCCTTTATTGAGCCAGAGGTCATTCTACTAGAGGAAAGAATGAATAACAGAAAACAAAAGGAAAAGAGCCATTTTTTTTATAGCTTTTGAGTTTCAAAAGTCTAGACTTTCCAGAGAAGGAGAAGGACTGAGTTATGAACAAAATATCTGGGAGAATGGCTCATGAATACAAATGATATCTCACTACCACCACCATCCATTCTGCTACAAAAATATCCCTTGTGCTGGGGGTGTGGGAGAGATTCGAAAGAAAGGGAAGGAGTATTAGACACCATGGGGAGGCTGAGGTAGGGTCCTGTACCCTGCACCCTATGAGGGCTGCCCTGGTCACACTGCAGCGAAAGAAGACCCCACTGCCCTACAGTCGGTTGGTGGGATTCAAGAGCAAAACAGAACCTGTGTCCTCTTTCCCAGGCCAAGCCCTGGGAAACACAGAAAGATTCCAGAGGACAAATGGCTATGGGTGTGCCAAGGCAGATGGGGCCTTAGCCACGTGGAGAGCTCTAGTCATGGCGAATATCAGACATGAAGGAATCTTACAGGCAGAAATTCAAGATGAGTCAGCGGCCACCTGTGTGGATGGCCAGCCAAAGACAAAAGAGGAGGATGGTGGCTGTAAGGAAGCCAGTGTCAATGTGTGAAGGAATCTTACAGACAGAAATTCAAGATGAGTCAGCGGCCACCTGTGTGGATGGCCAGCCAAAGACAAAAGAGGAGGATGGCGGCTGTAAGGAAGCCAGTGTCAATGGATAACAACAGGGACCAGACAGGCCATCTCCAGTATGTGGCCCCATGAGACACACAGAATTTGGATTGTGACCCTGAAGAGCATCAGGGAGAAACCGTGAAATCACTGGGATGAAATTTCTAGCAACCTGAAGGAAAGGAGATGCAAAATGTAAACCACACTGAGTTGCTGAAAATAAGGTCAGATGATCCACACTCTTGTGCTGTAGGCTTAGAGTCAGCTACTCCACTTGATAAGAGAAATGCATGATGACGACAGAAAAATCAGAGCTGAGAAAACAAATTTATTCTTTCTCTATTTCAGAAATATACATATACAAGGAAAGCTTTTTTCTTAACCTTATATATATGATAAGTAGACTGAGAAATTCTTTTGAATTTTAAGATATGACATAGCTTTATTAATAACCACCTGAAAGAAGATCAGAAGAATAGCCCACAGCCTCCGTTTCCCTCACAGCGAACACTGGTGCATGTCCTAAAGTTCAAAGTGGGTCAGCAGGCCATACAACCACATCAACACTGGCCCAGAGAAAGAAAAGTAAAGCCAAGAACATCTTCAATTTGTCTGTAGACTAATGTAAGATTCCCTCCCGTGAGTAAACAAACCAAAAAGAATATCATGTACCTTGTCATTCCAAAGTCCGAAATTTTTACTATACTTGTAGAACTGACCAAACAATTCCTCGCGGCCTATAGGGAGAAGGAAAGAACCCACGTGTGAATACAAAGTTTCTCTTTCCAGAGTTTCTACTCTCCTTTTCCTTAGTTTCTTTGGGCCCCAGCACTACCTCTCTGTGTGAACAGCCATGTTATTTCATGGTGATACCTATCGATGCTATATATGATTTAATGTATTTGCCCTCATGTGATGGATTTTAATGACTTTTCGAAGAAATGACAAAAAAATGAAAAGAAATTTTAACACTTTTCCTTTTTAAAATGTGTAATCTTTCTCAAGAAGTATCCTTGATAAGTATCAGGATTAACTCAATCTAAGAGATAATAAACTATGTATCTTGGTATAAAAAATAGTTTGTATTTAAAATTTTATCTTCATAAATAAAAAGAGGAAAGTCCAATATGCATGAAAAATAACAGATCGTCATTGTATATCTTTGGGATAGTCATTATATATAATTGCTAATAAAAACAAAGAAACTGTATTTTAAAACTTACATTTCATTGAACATAACTCTTTACAATATTTTCATATTTATTAAATTACCACAGTGAATTAAATACAGTACTATATAATTCAGAAACAATCTATTTGATGCCAAAACAATCCATTTTCAGTCAGCTTAGTCAGGAAAATCATTGACTTGGTTATTTAGCCTCATGTAGGCCAATGGTTTGATAGAATTTTTCTCTTTTGAGCTAATTTGTGGTTCAGTTAGTTCAAAAACAAAAGCAAAAAACTTGAAATGGAGAGCCAGAAGGAGCCAGTTTGGAAGATGTTGACAAGTGCCAGCAAATGATCTCAAAGCTAAACCACAAGGCAAACCCTCGACTGAGAAAAGATTCATAGTTGGCTAATATATTTTAAGTGGCATGTAGGTGGAGAAAACAGAACTCAAAGGAAAGCAATCAAGGAAGGAACCAAGACTAGGAGGGTCTGCAGGAAGCCACCTGGAGCAAATAGAATAACCAGAACTGTCACCTAACTGAATTTTGAATTCTAATCCTTATCAGGAAGGACAAACTGCAGAGACCAGGAAAGTGAGTTAGGTGGAATTGATACCAGAGCCATACATTCAAAAATGTGCTCAATGGCTACTATGGGCTGGACCCTGGGGAATGTGCCATGAGGCACGCAAAACAATGGTCGAGCATTGCTGAGCTTTTCTATGTGCCAGACACTGTGTTTTAAGTGCTTACACATATTAATTCATGTAATCCTCCCAACAAGTCCATATGTGGGAGGTGCTATAATTAATACCACTTTACTAGTTAACTACCTTACTCAAGCTCACATGGCTAGTAAGAAACAAAAGCGAGATTTCAACTAGCTCTTGAGCAGGGTTCTCGATCTTGACTGCACAGTGGACTCACCAGGGAAATTTTCCAAAAATGCTGAAGACTAGATTCTACCCGCAGAGATTCTGATTTCATTGGTCAGCGGTATGGGCTGGGTACTGTGATGTTTTTAAACCTCCCAGGTGATTCTAATGTACAGCTAAGTTTGACAGCCATTGATTGGCAACTTGTATTCTCATGATGCTGAACTGCAGCTCAGAAGTCTACGCCTTGATGTCAAGGGGTTTAGAGTCTAATATTTGTGTAAACAACTATTATAGGAAGTAGTAAATAATAAATGCTCTGACAGTTCTAAGTCATGTGTAGGGCAAGCAATGGTGTGCTAGGGCCAATGAAATTATGCCTCCTTTCTCTCCCCAAAATATTCCAGCCTGAACGATAAATAATATGGTCACCCTGGTGATGGCTGATGGAAGTTCAGGATTACCTCTAGATGACAGTATCAGGGATTTCTCAGAAATTCTCAAATTCTCATTGGATTTAATTTGGGAACTTAGAAATGAGAAATGGAAGGACATAGAAGGAATAGTATGAATATCATGAATAAATATGGAGCAGATAGAAAATGTTTTTCAAGGGGAGGTAGCAAGGCAGGGAAGCAGAGCTATTTGCTTTGGGGGCAAGTCAAGCTTCAATCTTCTTTATTTGTTTGGAGAGCTGTTCTGAGCATTATGCAACAGAATGGTTTAGCATTTTGACTCCTTCTCAAAAATGCCAGTAGTGCTGCTGTGATACTGCAAGAACCTAACCACCTCCACCTGAGGCAGTTTCACCCCTGGGTGAGACCCACTGGGGTTCTTCAGCATTGTACCCAGCACCTGGCAGAGTGCGTGGCATATATAGGCACTCAATACATATTTGATTATTCGTTGAAAGAAAGAAAGATAGAAGGAAGAGAAGGAAGAAGAGAGGGGGAAGAGGAAAGAAAAGTAAATTAGTTTTAGTTAGTTGATTAGTGTGGTGATTAATTACTTCAAGGCGTATTTAGAGTAACACCTTACTTGGCTCCAGCATCAATGAGCAATTAAAAATAAAGCTACATTTCCCAACAGGTTACACAAATAGGAAAATGTTTAAAAATTAAGTCAAAGAATGCATTATTCAAAGTATTGAAAGTCCTAACTTATCATGTCCTTCTGAATACAAGTGTAATATATACATAATCAGCAAATTTGCACCGTACTTACTAAATCCCTGTGGATAAAGCAGTTCCTCTCCAGATACTCCATTCCTTCACAGATATCTTGACATGCACTCAGTAGCATCTCCTTCCTAAGTTTTCCTTTCCTCTCTCTGAGATAGTTAAGCAGGCAGCCATTTTCCATAAACTCCGTCACAATATAAAGGGGCTTCTGCTGTATACACACTCCATAAAGCTGAACGAGCCTTGAATGAGATAACTTCCTGTTGAAGAAAAACACAGACCCGAACCGTTTTTGCATTCTGAAGTGTTTGAAATCAACTGGTGATATTTACCAGCTCCATATAATGTTCATCATCAAGCTATGATTAAAATTAACCCAACCACAGAGATAGTAGAACAGTTTCCTTTCTACTTTATGCGCTGAGAAAGGGGGGTTGAGAGTTTACGCAGTACTTCCTAAGTCACTGTACATACAGAATAGTACACGCTCCATGTTCTGCTGTTCTCTTTTCCATTTTGTAAGCCTTTTGCTTCCTCAATACTGCTGCTCCTTGCCCAGTTCCTGTTCCTTCAGTTTCAACCTCCCCAACTGCAGCTGCTTAGACAAAAAATTCTGGACAGACAGGAGGGAGGAAAGAGTGATTGATGCACATTAAAAAGAATATTAAATTCTAAAGAATAAAGGCATTTAAAGGAAATTTTTAGATTAAGTTGAAGACTGAAAAACATTTACCAACGTGAAACCCTTCTCTGTATTTAGTAATCACACACACAGACACACACACACAAACAAGTCCTCAAATACTGCCTGTTAAAGTACACACACTAAAATAATTTTTTTTTAAAATTTATTTTTGGCTGTGTTGGGTCTTCGTTGCTGCGCGCGGGCTTTCTCTAGTTGTGGCAAGCAGGGGCTACTCTCCATTGCGGTGCGTGGGCTTCTCATTGCGGTGGCTTCTCTTGTTGCAGAGCACGGGCTCTAGGTGCCCTGGCTTCAGTAGTTGTGGCTCGCGGGCTTCCGTAGTTGTGGCTCGTGGGCTCTAGAGTGCAGGCTCAGTTGTTGTGGCACACGGGCTCTAGAGCACAGGCTCAGTAGTTGTGGCACATGGGCTTAGATGCTCCGCGGCATGTGGGATCTTCCCGGCCAGGGCTCGAACCCGTGCCCCCTGCATTGGCAGGTGGATTCTTAACCACTGCGCCAGCAGGGAAGCCCCCTAAAATAATCTTTTTAGTCATTTATACTTCAAAAGTTTATTGTTTCTTCTCGACTATAGTATTCAGTTTTTAGGGAAATTAGAATTACTTATATATTTTTACTATTATAAATGTAATTAGTTCACGTATTTTTCTATATGCACTGCTACTAATAAGCTACATCCAGAGACACAAACCCATAGTTGATCAACTAAAATAAAGGATCCTTTAAAAGCAATGCAGTGTTATAATAATTTAAAGAAAATGTCATGCTCCTAAACAAAAGAGCTGAATTCAAGCTGTTTTATCTCCTATTGATGCATGACCAGGAGCAACTTATTTAAAATTTCTAAGCCTCTGTTTTTTCACATGTAAAATAAGGATAATAAAACCTGTCCTTCTTTCTTCTAGTGAATATTAAATGAGATAATGTATGTGAACGTATTATAAAAAGTATAAACCATGGTAAAAATATAAAGAAAAAAATTTTAATTTTAGTAGAAATTTATGGGCTGAATAAAAGACTGGTTTTCTTTCATTTTCCTAAATAATCTTTTAGCAGGTACTCTGGAAACACCATGAGTACAGGCCCCCAATTTAGGCTATATTCCAAAATATAGTAATTAAGAACACAGTAGAGATTTGAAGTTACTCTGCTAGTGCACTGGAAAACGTACACGGAATGACAACAATTTTGGTTAACAATTATGCCTCCTATTATAAGATCTGGCATATAGTAGTTGACCAATAAATATCTGTTGATTATTATGTTAGCTAAGACTATGGACTTGGTACCCATACAGTTCACAGTTTTGATTACAATTAGACACTACCAATGTTTTGTTGAGGAACTGTGGTCAAATTACATAAGTTTTCAAAATTCCCTTTTTATCATGTATAAAATTGGGGTCTTTTTAAAAAATTTATTTATTTTTTTATACAGCAGGTCCTTATTAGTCATCCATTTTATACACATCAGTGTACATGTGTCAATCCCAATCTCCCAATTCATCACACACACACACACACACACCCGGATGCTTTCCCCCCTTGGTGTACATACATTTGTTCTCTACGTCTGTGTCTCAACTTCTGCCCTGCAAACCAGATCATCTGTACCATTTTTCTAGGTTCCACATATATGCGTTAATATACAATATTTGTTTTTCTCTTTCTCACTTACTTCACTCTCTATGACAGTCTCTAGATTCATCCACGTCTCTACAAATGACTCAATTTCATTCCTTTTTATGGCTGAGTAATATTCCATTGTATATATGTACCACAACTTCTTTATCCATTTGTCTGTCGAAGGGCATTTAGGTTGCTTCCATGACCTGGCTATTGTAAATAGTGCTGCAATGAACATTGGGGTGCATGTGTCTTTTTGAATTACGGTTTTCTCAGGGTATATGCCCAGTAGTGGGATTGCTGGGTCATATGGTAATTCTATTTTTAGTTTTTAAGGAACCTCCATACTGTTCTCCATAGTGCCTGTATCAATTTATATGCCCACAAACAGTGCAAGAGGGTTCCCTTGTCTCCACACCCTCTCCAGCATTTGTTGTTTGTAGATTTTCTGATGATGCCCATTCTAACTGGTGTGAGGTGATAGCTCATTGTAGTTTTGATTTGCATTTCTCTAATAATTAGTGATGTTCAGCAGCTTTTCATGTGCTTCTTGGCCATCTGTATGTCTTCTTTGGAGAAATGTCTATTTAGGTCTTCTGCCCATTTTTGGATTGGGTTGTTTTTTTAATATTGAGCTGCATGAGCTGTTTATATATTTTGGAGATTAATCCTTTGTCCATTGATTCATTTGCAATTATTTTCTCCCATTCTAAGGGTTGTCTTTTCATCTTGTTTGTAGTTTCCTTTGCTGTGCAAAAGCTTTTAAGTTTCATTAGGTCCCATTTGTTTATTTTTGTTTTTATTTCCATTACTCTAGGAGGTGGATCAAAAAAGATCTTGCTGTGATTTATGTCAAAGACTGTTCTTCCTATGTTTTCCTCTAAGAGTTTTATAGTGTCCGGTCTTACATTTAGGTCTCTATCCATTTTGAGTTTATTTTTGTGTATGGTGTTAGGGAGTGTTCTAATTTCATTCTTTTACATGTAGCTGTCCAGTTTTCCCAGCACCACTTATTGAAAGGACTGTCTTTTCTCCATTGTATATCCTTGCCTCCTTTGTCATAGATTAGTTGACCATAGGTGCGTGCGTTTATCTCTGGGCTTTCTATCTTGTTCCATTGATCTATATTTCTGTTTTTGTGCCAGTACCATATTGTCTTGATTACTGTAGCTTTGTAGTATAGTCTGAAGTCAGGGAGCCTGATTCCTCCAGCTCCGTTTTTTTCCCTCAAGACTGCTTTGGCTATTTGGGGTCTTTTGTGTCTCCATACAAATTTTAAGATGATTTGCTCTAGCTCCGTAAAAAATGCCATTGGTAATTTGATAGGGATTGCATTGAATATGTAGATTGCTTTGGGTAGTATAGTTATTTTCACAATGCTGATTCTTCCAATCCAAGAACATGGTATATCTCTCCATCTGTTGGTATCATCTTTAATTTCTTTCATCAGTGTCTTATAGTTTTCTGCATACAGGTCTTTTGTCTCCCTAGGTAGGTTTATTCCTAGGTATTTTCTTCTTTTTGTTGCAGTGGTAAATGGGAGTGTTTCCTTAATTTCTCTTTCAGATTTTTCATCATTAGTGTATAGGAATGCAAGAGATTTCTGTGCATTAATTTTGTATCCTGCAACTTTACCAAATTCATTGATTAGCTCTAGTAGTTTTCTGGCGGCATCTTTAGGATTCTCTATGTATAGTATCATGTTATGTGCAAACAGTGACAGTTTTACTTCTTCTTTTCCAATTTGTATTCCTTTTATTTCTTTTTCTTCTCTGATTGCCGTGGCTAGGACTTCCAAAACTATGTTGAATAATAGTGGCGAGAGTGGGCAGCCTTGTCTTGTTCCTGATCTTAGAGGAAATGCTTTCAGCTTTTCACCACTGAGAATGATGTTTGCTGTGGGTTTGTCAGATATGGCCTTTATTATGTTGAGGTAGGTTCCCTCTATGCCCACTTTCTGGAGAGTTTTTATCATAAATGGGTGTTGAATTTTGTCAAAAGCTTTTTCTGCCTCTATTGAGATGATCATATGGTTTTTATTCTTCAATTTGTTAATATGGTGTATCACATGGATTGATTTGCATATATTGAAGAATCCTTGCATCACTGGGATAAATCCCACTTGATCATGGTGTATGATCCTTTTAATGTGCTGTTGGATTCTTCTTGCTAGTATTTTGTTGAGGATTTTCGCATCTATATTCATCAGTGATATTGGCCTGTAATTTTCTTTTTTTGTAGTATCTTTGTCTGGTTTTGGTATCAGGGTGATGGTGGTCTCATACAATGAGTTTTGGAGTATTCCTTCCCGTGCAATTTTTTGGAAGAGTTTGAGAAGGATGGGTGTTAGCTCTTCTCTAAATATTTGATAGAATTCACCTGTGAAGCCATCTGGTCCTGGACTTTTGTTTGTTGGAAGATTTTCAATCACAGTTTCAATTTCATTACTTGTGATTGGTCTGTTCATATTTTCTATTTCTTCCTGGTTCAGTCTTGGAAGGTTATACCTTTCTAAGAATTTGTCCATTTCTTCCAGTTTGTCCATTTTATAGAGTTGCTTGTAGTAGTCTCTTAGGATGCTTTATATTTCTGCAGTGTCTGTTGTAACTTCTCCTTTTTCATTTCTAATTTTATTGATTTGAGTCCTCTCCCTCTTTTTCTTGATGAGTCTGGCTAATGGTTTATCAATTTTGTTTATCTTCTCAAAGAACCAGCTTTTAGTTTTACTGATCTTTGCTATTGTTTTCTTTGTTTCTATTTCATTTATTTCTGCTCTGATCTTTATGATTTCTTTCCTTCTGCTAACTTTGGGTTTTGTTTGTTCTTCTTTCTGTAGTTCCTTTAGGTGTAAGGTTAGATTGTTTATTTGAGATTTTTCTTGTTTCTTGAGGTAGGCTTGTATATCTATAAACTTCCCTCTTAGAACTGCTTTCGCTGCATCCCATAGGTTTTGGATCATCATGTTTTCATTGTAATTTGTCTCTAGGTATTTTCTTACTTCCTCTTTGATTTCTTCAGTGATCTCTTGGTTATTTAGTAACATATTGTTTAGCGTCCACGTGTTTGTGTTTTTTACGATTTTTTCCCTGTAATTGATTTCTAATCTCATAGCATTGTGGTCAGAAGAGATGCTTGATATGATTTCAATTTTCTTAAATTTACTGAGGCTTGACGTGTGACCCAAGATGTGATCTATCCTGGAGAATGTTCTGTGTGCACTTGAGAAGAAAGTGTAATCTGCTGTTTTTGGATGGAATGTCCTATAAATATCAATTAAATCTATCTGGTCTATTGTGTCATTAAAAGCTTGTGTTTCCTTATTAATTTTCTGTTTGGATGATCTGTCTATTGGTGAAAGTGAGGTGTTAAAGTCCCCCACTATTATTGTGTTACTGTTGATTTCCTCTTTTATAGCTGTTAGCAGTTGCCATATGTATTGAGGTGCTCCTATGTTGGGTGCATATATATTTTTAATTGTTATATCTTCTTCTTGGATTGATCCCTTGATCATTATGTAGTGTCCTTCCTTGTCTCTTGTAACATTCTTTATTTTAAAGTCTATTTTATTTGGTATGAGGATTGCTACTCCAGCTTTCTTTTGATTTCCATTTGCATGGAATATCTTTTTCCATCCCCTCACTTTCAGTCTGTATGTGTCCCTAGGTCTGAAGTGGGTCTCTTGTAGACAGCATATAGATGGGTCTTGTTTTTGTACCCATTCAGCGAGCCTGTGTCTTTTGGTTGGAGCATTTAATCCATTCACGTTTAAGGTAATTATCGATATGTATGTTCCTATGACCATTTTCTTAATTGTTTTGGGTTTGTTTTTGTAGATCCTTTTCTTCTCTTGTGTTTCCCACTTAGAGATGTTCCTTTAGCATTTGTTGTAGATCTGGTTTGGTGGTGCTGAATTCTCTTAGCTTTTGCTTGTCTGTAAAGCTTTTGATTTCTCTGTCGAATCTGAATGAGATCCTTGCCGGGTAGAGTAATCTTGGTTGTAGGTTCTTCCCTTTCATCACTTTAAATATATCACATCACTCCATTCTGGCTTGTAGAGTTTCTGCTGAGAAATCAGCTGTTAACCTTATGGGAGTTCCCTTGTATGTTGTCATTTTTCCCTTGTTGCTTTCAATAATTTTTCTTGCTTTAATTTTTGCCAATTTGATTACTATGTGTCTCGGTGTGTTTCTCCTTGGGTTTATCCTGCCTGGGACTCTCTGCACTTCATGGACTTGGGTGGCTATTTCCTTTCCCATGTTAGGAAAGTTTTCGACTATAATCTCTTCAAATATTTTCTCGGGTCCTTCCTCTCTCTCTTCTCCTTCTGGGACCCCTATAATGCAAATGTTGTTGCGTTTAATGTTGTCCCAGAGGTCTCTTAGGCTGTCTTCATTTCTTTTCATTCTTTTTTCTTTATTCTGTTCTGTAGCAGTGAATTCCACAATCATGTCTTCTAGGTCACTTACCCGTTCTTCTGCCTCCGTTATTCTGCTATTGATTCCTTCTAGTGTATTTTTCAATTCAGTTATTGTATTGTTCATCTCTGTTTGTTGGTTCTTTAATTCTTCTAGGTGCTTGTTCTTTAATTCTTCTAGGTATTTGTTAAACGTTTCTTGCATCTTCTCGATCTTTGCCTCCATTCTTTTTCCGACGTCCTGGATCATCTTCACTATCATTATTCTGAATTCTTTTTCTAGAAGGTTTCCTATCTCCACTTCATTTAGTTGTTTTTCTGGGGTTTTATCTTGTTCCTTCATCTGGTACATAGCCCTCTGCCTTTTCGTCTTGTCTATCTTTCTGTGAATGTGGTTTTTGTTCCACAGGCTGTAGGATTGTAGTTCTTCTTGCTTCTGCTGTCTGCCCTCTGGTGGATGAGGCTATCTAAGAGGCTTGTGCAAGTTTCCTGATGGGAGGGACTGGTGGTGGGTAGAGCTGGGTGTTGCTCTGGTGGGCAGAGCTCAGTAAAACTTTAATCCTCTTGTCTGCTGATGGGTGGGGCTGGGTTCCCTCCCTGTTGGTTGTTTGGCCTGAGGCGACCCAACACTGGAGTCTTCCTGGCTCTTTTGTGGGGCTAATGGCAGACCTGGGAAGGCTCACGCCAAGGAGTACTTCCCAGAACTTCTTCTGCCAGTGTCCTTGTCCTCATGGTGAGCCACAGCCACCCCCCGCCTCTGCAGGAGACCCTCCAACACTAGCAGGTAGGTGTGGTTCAGTCTCCTATGGGGTCACTGCTCCTTCCCCTGGGTCCCAGTGCACACAGTACTCTGTGTGTGTCCTCCAAGAATGGAGTCTCTGTTTCCCCCAGTCCTGTCAAAGTCCTGCAATCAAATCCCTTCAAAATCTGATTCTCTAGGAATTCCTCCTCCCGTTGCCGGACCCCCAGGTTGGAAACCCGACATGGGGCTCAGAACCTTCACTCCAGTGGGTGGACTTCTGTGGTATAAGTATTCTCCAGTTTGTGAGTCACCCACCCAGCAGTTATGGGATTTGATTTTATTGTGATTGCGTCCTCCTACTGTCTTATTGTGGTTTCTCCGTTGTCTTTGGATGTGGGGTATCTTTTTGGTGAGTTCCAGTGTCTTCCTGTCCACGATTATTCAGCAGTCAGCAGTGATTCCGGGGCTCTCGCAAGAGGGAGTGAGCACACGTCCTTCTACTGCGCCATCTTGAACCAATCTCTAAAATTGGGGTCTTAATAGAACCTACCTCATAGAAATGTGGTGAGGATTCATTAACTCATTCAATAATCCATAAATATTTGTTGAACACCAACTACATGCTAGCCATTATTTTAAGCACTCACCCGGTTGTAGAAGAGAGATAAATAAGGTCCCATTATCATGGAGCTTACGTTCTACTGGGGGAGAAACAAAACAAATACATGTGAAGGTTGGGAGTAGTGACAAGTGCTTTGATGGAACTAATACAAGGTGATACAACAGAAAGTATTTGGGGGTAGCACTGCCAATTAAACAGGGTAGACAGGGGAGCTCTCCTGGTAGAGGTGACATTGAAGCTGTATGCTTACAAAAAGGAAGGTAATATGCCAAGCTGTATATTCTTGGCAGATAGAGCCCAATGTATGTCAGCTATTTAACTTTTTAAAAATGAATGTATTTGCAAAAGGATATTAGAATGGGACTTTTCCTGCCTCACAATCAAAAAATCAGGAAAAAAAATCAACTGTGTTCAAACCCAAGAACACATTATGTCCATCTGAAATGACTTAAAAATTAGCCTGTAGCCTAATTCCTGCCTCCATAAACTGACAGGAACTATTTCTCTTCTCCACACTCCATGCATCTTCCATTGCCCTCAAAATATCTTCCTCAGAGATCCTGGGCCCAGGCTTGAGCCTTTCTAGACTCCTCACATTGTGATAGATATTAGACATCTCATTTTAGCAGGTTCTTTTGGGGAGCAGTCATTTCTCAGACACTCAAGTAACCAGACAGCAACAACCCAAACATTCAAATAAAAAGAACTGTAGTTTATCAAAAGGGATCTGAACAATGTGTAATGATATTTAAAGTAAAAGTGATACCTTTTCCCCAAAAGTTTAAATTGCCTTTATGAGATGCATATATTTATTTTTTATTTATTTATTTTAATTTTTGGCCACAGCATGCAGCATGTGGGATCTTAGTTCCCCGACCAGGGATCAAACCCGTGCCCCCTGCATTGGGAGTGTGGAATCTTAACCACTGGACAGCCAGGGAAGTTCCTAGATGCATATATTTAAACATCTCAGAAGGGGGATTTAAATTCTATTTCTTTCTTTTTGATAGCGATTCTAGTATGACTTCAACTTTCCCTGAATCATATGTCTCCCCTTCATTCTTTTCTTATTGTATCTATTTAATCCAACACACAGGAATATAATTTTTGTCTGTCCTTTAGGTGTAGGAAAACCATGGTCTGATGCAGGTAGTATCAGGGAGCAAAGGCCAGTAGGGTAACCAAGGGGCACAAAAACATCTTTGAGAAACTGATACCACTGGAAAGTTGTGTTTATCATTAACTTCTCTGAGAATTCATTTTATTCTAAGTGGATGGAAAGAGTATTTTGATAGTACTTGGAGTATGGGTTGAGAGCCCCAAGAGACACATTGCTCTGCCTTCAAATAATGGATCAAGTTAATCACCACTGGTTTTGGGGGGTTTGCTTTTGTTTTTGTCAACTGGGGTCTGCAAATTTGGAACAGAACTAAATTGCTTTGGATAATAAAACAGAATTTAAGTAATGCCACCTGCGGTCTTCCTTCTTTACCACATTGCTCTTCCTCTAAGTAAATGTTCAACAAGTACTTAAAGAATATTGGTTTGAATTGTGCTAAATTATTGGCCTATCCTGGTCCAGCCCAGGTAACTGACATAAACCATAGCCACAGGTTCAAGTGAGGCAAAAGGCTGAATCTGGGAAATCCGAGAAGCTAAGAGCAGCGTCCAGTGATCTGCAAAGAGCCACTTCTGTTAGAACTCATGATTCTTGAATTCTCTGAAAGCAAATAGTATATCCTTATATTACTATTTAGACAAAATCAAGATTTTTGCTTCTGGGAAAAGGAAAAAAATGTAGTCATTAAGCACCTATTATTGAGCTGAAAAGAACACACCTACTTGTCACTTTCATAGATTATCTCATTCAATTCACACGCTGATCCAGTGAGTGAGGTATTGTTATCCCCATTTTACAGGTGAGAAAATTGAGGCTTAGAAAAGTGAAATAACTCACCCAAGTGACACAGAGGTCAAATAATTTGCCCAGGTCCCACAACTAGCTTGGGCAGAGTTGTGACACAAATCCAGATGTGACTGACTCCAAAATCTGTGTTCTTTCCATGACACCAGGATGTTGTACGATACTTATCTGGGTATTGTATGTACTTACATCATCACTTTAGCCTCTTCAATGAAATCCTCTTCAGACATGGAGCCTTCATTGATGGCCTTGATAGCTACCTGGACATGTGCTCGCCATTGGCCTAAATAGACCACCCCAAACTGGCCGCTTCCAATCTCCTTTACAAAAGCCAACTCAGATGGATCTATCTCCCACTTTTCTAGAAAAGTAAAACATCCACGTTACAAATAAGGAAAAACATGTTAAATTTTTAGAGCTAGAAAAGATTTAGGAATTTTCTCGACCTATTCTCTTCTTTTTCAGAGAGGTTTAAAAAATTTATAAATGAGTGGAAAGGACCTGTAACCATTTTTAATACTCTTATTGTGGCTTAAAAGTATAATTCCAGAATTCAAGTATAAATATACAAACCTCACTTACTTGGAGAGGAATTATGGATATCAAAACATGCTTTCTCTTTCCAGAGAGACCCAGGATGAAACAGTTCTGTGCCTTTCTAAACTAAACCTGCCGAAACCAGACCTGGAACCTAAATATGTATGCCCCCAGTCTGTTTTTATCCTGGTGAGTAAACCTGTGAGATTAGATAAAATTTGGGGTCCCCCAACTCAGTTTCTTTTATTGTTCCTTTGCCCACTCCCACCCCTAAAGGGCTTTCCTGCCCTTTCTCCTTTGCGAAAAGTCTAATCAATTCATCTGATAAATATTTTCAATATTAAGATTCTAACCCATATCTAAGTGTATGTTTGAAATGATGCTTGCATTACTGAATATTTCTCACTCTACAGAAGTAAATCAAGAAAAAAAAGAACTGTTTTTAAAATAACCCTTTGGAAAACTCTGAGAATTAAATCTTAACTTTTTAGTAACCACTTTTATATAGCAACACCACCATCTGCTGGAACTTTAAAATAATGCATTTAAAAGAATTGTAATGGCCAGTGACCCCTTGTACCAGGCTTTGCAAGGTACTCCCCTTCCCAATAGTAGGTGTGTTTTTAAAATAACATGGGAGAATATATTCATGACCTTGGGACTGGCATAGATTTATTCAACAGAATATAACTATAAAGGAGAATACTGATAGATTATACATCATAAAAATCCTATTTATCAAATACACCCCATTAAGAAAATGAAAATGTAAGCCACAGACAGGGAGAAAATATTTCTTAAAACATATAACCAACAAAGAATTCCTATTCAAAATAAGAATAAATCGATTAGGAAAAGGAAGATAATCCTATTCTTTAAGGGTTAAAAAAAAAAAAACTTGAATAGTGTATTCTCTCACAAAAGAGAATATCCAAATGGTCACTGAACCTATGAGAAGTTGATCAACATAATTAGTCATCAGGGAAATGCATATTTAAACCAAAATGAGATACCACTACACATGCACCAGATTGGCTAAAATGAAAACAAAAACCAAACCAAACCAAACAAAAACCATAAGAATACCAAATATTGGCAAGGGCAAAGATGTGGAACAGCTGAAACGTCCATACACTCTTGATTAAAGTATAATCTGGTATAAACTCTTTAGAAAACTGACTAAATCTGAGTATGTTCATACTCTACGACCCAGCAATTCTACTTTTAAGTATATATCCATCATTGTCGGGGCATATGTGTGTATTAAACGTTATCAAAAGGCATACAAGAATGTTCATAATAATATTATTTAGAAGAGCCAAAAATTGGTTACAACCCAAAAGGCTATCTGAAGAAGGATGGGCAAATCCATTGCGGTATAGTCATGCAGCGTAGCAGTTCACCGCAATGCAGGTGGACCAACCACACCCAACATCGTGGGTGAATTCACATGTGGAAGGATGGAAGAAAGAAGCCAGACATGGATGCCCGGTGTCCAACTTCATTTATATAAAGTAGTCAAAACCAGACTTATGAACTGTGCACTCTTCTGGATAGTGAAAAATTGAAAAGTTTTTTAACTAAAAAGGACCATGTTTAACTTAGATAAATGGCTAATGATAGAATTTTTTAAACATATAGTATTTATGGGGCAGAGGAATAATCTAGGCACCCATAACACCCTGAAATCACCTTTCCATCCCAATTCACAGAGACCCTGAGTCCTGCTTATCTGTTAACAATAATTGTGTTATCTTTTTTTTTTTCTTCAGTATATTCTGAGTCCCCCTAATGAGATAAATTTAAGGAAATAAAGTATCACCAAATTAGAAAGCAGGATTCTTTGGCTCTTATTTATTCTCACAGATTTGCAACTATCACATTCACTAGAAAATAGTTCAAATCAAACTTGGTCCAAGTTCTATTCGAAAAAGGTGACAAGGACACTTTTAGCAACTCACTTTAGCAGGTTCTCTTGGGGAGAAGTCATTTCCCAGCCACCCACGTAACCAGAGAGCAACAACCCAAACGTTCAAATAAAAAGAACTGGAATTTATCAAAAGGGTTCCAAATAATGTATAATGAAATTTGAAGTAAAAGTGAAACATTTTCCCCCAAAGTTTAAATGCTCTTAGGAGCTGTTTTATATTTAAACGTCTCAGAAGGGAGATTTAAACTTTTAGAAGAAATGTATCTAGACAGACTCTACCTCAAAAGAGCTGAGAATTTAAAGAACATAAAGGGAACTTGGGGTAGGTTCTTCACTGGATTTGATTTTTACTTGAGCACATGTGCATACTTTACCATAGCTAAAACCAGCTGTGGCCGGCAAACAACTGCCCATCAGCCCAACTGGGTGGCGGAGACGGGACATGAGCCCTGGGGAGAAAAAAAGTCAGCATTTCAATCCTAATTATTAGTACAAAAGAAAAAGCGAAATATACTAGAATATAGTGCTATTCCTTAAATAGATCAGACAAAAAAGCATTCTACAGTTAGTCTGTTTGCTTATTTTTCCCATTAGAAAAACACTTTTCACAAAATAATATATGCTCATTGAACAGAAACTAAAGAATCCAAGAAAATACAAAGATGAAATAAAGGTCCCTTACAAAATCTTAGTATCCAGAGATACACTGTTATCACTTTGGTGAACATCTTTGCAAAAATTTCCTTATGCGTGTTTAAAACATCTGATATGTTTCATAGAAATGTAAATGTTTTGCTCCAAGATTTTTACACTCAAAATGTAACTGACATATGTCAATGACTATAAATAGACCTTAAAATTATTTCCAAGATTTCACTATTGTAAAATATGCTATATATTTTTGAACATATATTTGTATGCACCTCTCAAATTATTGCCTCAGGCATAAATTCCTTAAAATGTGACTTCCTGATCAAAGAGTGCCTAGAAAGTTTGTACTAATTCATTCAACCACCAACAGTGTTTAAGTGTACCCATTTCCCCATCCTCCTCTTGAGAGTAGTTTATTATTATTTTTTAATAGCATGGTAGAGTAATGAGACTTCTTTTGATTGGGTCCACATGTAGTATTCTATATAGTCGATTTCAGTTTTTGTTCAACAAACATTTATTATTTATTTCTTCAACTAACATTTCTTGAAAGACTGCTTTGTGCCAAGAATTATCTAGATGGTGGGAGACAGCAGTGAGTAAGACAGTGATGGTCCCTACTCTCATGAAGCTTACATGCCAGTGGGAAGAGAGAAAATAAACAAGTACATGCACACACAAGAAAAAGCAGATGATGAGTGAAGTAGAGTAGATGAAGTAGAGCTTCTTTAGAATGAGTGCCCACAGAAGGCCTTTCTGACAAGACGACAGCTATGCTGACATTGGTTGATGAGTAGCCATCTTACAAGGATCAGGAGGAACAGCATTCCAGGCAGATGGAACAGCATGTGCAAAGGCTGGAAGACAGGAACAAACTTGGCCAACTTAAGAACAGAAAGAAGCATTATTAAGTGTCCATTGTGTGCAAGACACTTCTCTAAGTAGATCCCAAAGATTCCAGAGGACCAAAGATGAGGAAAATGAGGACTCTGCACATAGGGGCTCCATCTCAGTGAGGGAAGACAGGCAGAGAAAGGCAATTCCAATGTAAAAGGAGTAAGTTCTGTGATGAAGATACGCAAGGTGCTCTGGGACACAGAGGAAGAGAACCTCGCACATTGTTGGATTCAAAGAAGTCTTCTGTCAGGAGATGATACCTGAGATGGATCTGACAAAAGGAGTCCACATTGTAGGCAGAGGTAGCAGCATGAGATGATATTGATACTTAGAGGTACGATGCAGGAAGAGCTACTTGAGCAAAGAGTGAGAGGTAGAAGGGGCAAGAAATTACACATGAGAGGTAGGTTATATTCTGGTTGTGGTCAAGGCCTTGTATGCTGTGCAAAGGAGCATTACATCTTCCTGCAGGTGGGAGGGAGCCATTGAAAGATCCTAAATAAGGGAGTGGTGTAGTCAGATTTACATTTTGGTACATCATTCTGGCATCAGTATAGAGGATGGATGAGGGGAAGTCAACCTTGAAGGCAACAAGACCAGTGAAGAGGCCACTGTAATTATCTAAGTGAACAATAATTAGGGCAGTACTAGTAGACAGGGAGAGGCATGGACCTACATGAGACATATATAGGATATGAAATTAATTGCACTTGATAATTAATCAGAAGTGCAAGGAGAATGGAAGTATCTATTCTGACTTCCATGTTTCCAGCCCCTGTAATTGGCAAGATGATGATACGATTATCTGATGATGATACACCAGGAAGAGTAAATTTGGAAGGAAAGTAGTAGTATAAGATGAAGAGCTCCATTTCCTCATTGAAGTCCAGGGCGTCTGGGATTGCAGGTATCTGTGTCTACCAGGCAGAAGAATCATGCAATTGAAGTATAGTTGATGTACAATATTATGTAAGTTACAGGTATACAATGTAGTGTTTCACAATTTTTAAAGGTTGTACTCCATTCATAGTTATTATAAAATATTGGCTATATTCTCTGTGTTGTACAATATATCCTTGTAACTTATTTTATACATAATAGTTTGTACCCCTTAGACTTCAATTTTCTTAATGAAGTAGATGGTTAGGCAATTTACTGATGGGCAGTGGATAATACTAGAAAGGGGGTCTTGAGGAGAATGGTAAAAGTTTGAACAGAAAACAGGAAAGGATGCTTACCAGTGACTCTGAAGACCTAGTTGGGGTTAGAGCCCTCATGAAGTTGGAACTCTATAACACATGATCAAAATAAAGAACATAATAGGAATTTCCTTAAGACCCTAACACCTTCCTCTAACTTCAAAGTTTTTGTTTGCCAAATATTTTTATTCTGTGAATTACTACCAGTGGTTTAGTGATGGTTTGTCTCTCTGATAGAAAAAAAAAAAAAAAAGTCTGTCACTCTCTTTGCATTGTCCTTACTTCTGGTAAAGAGATGGACTGCCATGAGCTAAATTGATCAGAAGTCAAAAAGTAGATGGGATAGTCATGGGTTTCAATTTACAGCTTCATCTAAACTGGATCCTCCAGTGATCTAAGTTGCCTCTTTCTGGAGGAGATGACAGTCATTAAACACAGACTCTGGAGCCAGTAGGTTCTATGGCTCCAATGGTTTCAAAGATTTCTGTGAATTCAAATCTCAGTGCAAATACTTATTAACGGTGTGACCTTGAGCACAACTCATGCCTCAGTTTCCTCTTCTGTAAGATAGAGACATCAACAGCATCTACCTCACTGGATTTCTCTGAAGATGCAATAAATAAATATACATCAAATAGGGTCTGGTCCAAAGTAAGTCTTCAGTAAATATCAACTATTTCTGAGTCCCATGCCTTTCCTCTTATCATCCTTCTTTCTCTTTGTTTTATCTCTTTTCTACTTTCTTTTCTCCCTCATAAACAGCCACCATAGTTAGAAGTTCTCAACCCCTGTTTTTCTTTTTTTTATTGTTTGATCTAGCTTTAATTTTAAAAGTTATCTGCGTGGTATTTTTTACATTATAAGAATAATTTATATACACTGTAATTTTTTAAAACCCTAGGGCAATCTACAAAGCAGAAAATAAGTCTCCCTTACCCCCAGTCTCATTCCCCAGAGGTAAACATTAACAGTTTGTAGTCTGTTATAATCTTATTAGTTTAAAAATTATTACCTAAACTTTAACAGGATCTTTCTATGTATGCAGGTATGTGTGAATGTGTATATTTACTTTTCAAAAGTAAGACTATAAATATACTGTTTTGCACCTTTTTTTCTTTACTAAGCAACTTATCACTAACATCTTTTCAGGTCAGCACATCCTGATCCGCCTTGGTATTTTTTTTTAACGACACCACCACCACCACGTTTCTTAAATTTTTTCTTTGAAGGAAGGGGAAAGAAGAGTGTGAAGAAGAAAACTCCTGATTCTAAGGGTTTCTATAGAAACCTAGCCACAAATATGTCCTCACTGGCCCCACTCAGACATGTTGTCACTTCCTCTCTAACCAAACGCCCAGTGACCATCAGGAATATCCAGGTGGACTCACTCCATAAGTGAAAAAAAACTCCCTTGGATTTATTCCTGATATTTAGAACCAGTGTAATGGAAAAGTGGCCGCTTTCCAAAAGGGATTTGTTTGGTCATCACAACTTTTCATGAGAAAAATCTAAAAAAAGTACTGCATGTCAAGAAGTCAAAAGAATATGAAAGTTACAGTGGGTTCCAATTTCTATAACGCTGAGGTAAGGAGATTTCCCCCATGAGCTCAGAGTAGTCCAGTACAGGTTGGATGAGGGCTGAAGACCGGAGCTGTGATTGTAATTGTGGTGGAAATTTCTGGAATTCTATATCTTTCCATAGATGATAGGTTTGCAAAAATAGCCATTATTGCAAATTACAGCTGGGAAAGGGGGTTAAATATGCCTCTGGTATATTCAAGTCAAATTGTAACTGTGTAAGGCTGTGTCCTGTGTAAAACATTTTCTGTTTTCCATACAAGAAAGAACAGAGAATGAGATATTTAAGGGTAATTTTCTATCACAACTTTCTAAAGTTAAGAGCAAATTTATAGGGGCAAAGAGAAAGAAGCATGAGTCTTTAGGACATTTGAAATTTTATTACATTTAGCTCTATGTAAATTTCAAGAACAAATGCATAATGACTAAATGGCCTTTTGCTTCTTTGTCATCTATCATTTTTCTAACCTGGCAGAAATGTAAAAAAATCAACCTACCTCTTGCCCCCTGACTAGAAAAACAAAAACGCATCAATGAGGAGGAGAATTGCACAGAAGACAGGTTGTATTTCAACTCTTAAACATTTCTACAGGGATATTTGCTCCTGTTAAGTGTCTGACCAAAGATGCATTGCCTCTCTGGGGCCTGGCTCCCCAACTCTCCCAGCCTGAAGTTTCTGACTTACCAGCTGCATTGTGCTGGTGATACCAGATCAACTCGGGGATTGATTGAAAGAGGCGTCTTTCAGCCACGTACCACTGTCCTGAGTCATTCCTTTTAATCTGATAATGTTTGATGGTAGCCTCCATACTTCTACAATCAGTAAAATGTGAGTTCATAAACAAGCAAAAGACCACTTTGGAACCAAGTCAATCATTAAGCAACAGGACTCCACCTCTAAAACTCGTATCCTAGTAACACTACACACTGAAGAGCAGATAGGATTAAATTAAACAGGTGTCTCCCCATCCCAGGAAAATTCCTCAGCTATGGTACTGGGGTCTTAGATTCAAACATAACTTCAGCCAAAGTTGTCTAGGTGACAAGTCTAGTGTCCAAAAACGTACAGCTCGTAATGGACACTTATGAGCATTTATTGAATCAAGTATCAGTTCAATGAATGAACGAATGCACTGTGAGAGATGTGAGACAAAGAAGGGAGGAAAACCAGTATCGGGTGTATTGATGAGCAGGTCTGCTATGGGCAGCTGGGGCTTAATCCCTCTAGGAAGCGATGAGAGACTGTGGAACACACCTCAGAGTCTTCCCACTAAAGTGCAAAGGAGCTGAAGGGCTGATCCTCCACTCAGCACGGATGGAGGGTCACTCCTAGGAAGCTAACTCTCAGGTACTTCCAATCCACCCCTGGGGACCACAAGAACCCACCGCCAGAGAACATCCTCGGGCAGAAAGAAACAGGAAGCTTTCTGAGTACAAGAGAGCTCTCTGCAGGGTAACCCTGGGGTAAACCAAGGTGAGGAGAGAATGGCACCAGCAGTGTCTGCTACAACTAATCAAATCTCCTCACTTGATGCTTGAGAAAAGGGGACGAGAGAGTTTAAGTAACTTATCCAATGTCATACACAGAGCTTGTTAGGGGATAAAATTTGAACCAATTAGTTGTCCCAACTTCCAGGCCAGCAATTTTCTATGTTAGGCTCTCACATTCTCTATGTGATGGTGTCTCCATAACAATGACTGACCCAGGGATTGCTATTTCCAGAGAGACCAAAAACACAACTGCTTACCTCCCAGCTCTTATAAACACAGAAATGGTGTAGGATCCCAAATGTCTTGAATCTCTGACAACAAATGCACCTTCTTTAGACTGCAAAACAATTCATTCATTGTACAAGTTTATTCCTTATTAGGAAGAAAGACAAACATCTCAATAATGAAAACCAAAGCTATACTGACTTACTGTAAAAGGATGATACTGTTTTTACAAGTACACACAATCTTATCTCTTAAACCTTTTATAGACTTAAATGTCATACCTATAAAATAAAATATAATGGGGACAAGAATTTGCAATGCGTGAGTATTTTAAAACTTTGCTCCTGATTTTTCTAAGAATTCTGCATTTGACAACCTTGTGCCCCACCATTTAGTTATTTTTGTTCTACTGATCAAGATAATAGATAAAAATAGCTGATGAATAAGAAGAACTCCAAGACAGACTGACAGGATTGTTCTTTAGAGGAAAAGAAACAACATGGTAAGTGGGGGGTGAAGGAGGCAGGGAGGAATACATCTGGGAAGATGAGGAATGGGAAGAGAGACCAGAGTTCATGATATGGATGGAAAGAGAATAGACTTGGGAGAGTCTGGAGAGAAGAGCAAGGACAGCCATTCTGCTTGCTCTAGGGATACAGGAGAGGCAGAAAGAGAAATGGCAGGAGGGAAGAATATTATAATAAGTTTGACGGTACATTATCAATTGGATCCCCACTGACATTCTTTGGGAAACTCCACTAAAGCTGAAAATTGCTTTCAAATAAGCTTAAAGTTTGGACTGTTTGGCTTAGTTTGATACCGTAAAAAAAGTTCTCCCCTTATTAAGTGTGCTTACACTCATGAAGAGGAAAATATCTCAGAATCTTGGCAAACCCGTGAAAGTTTACACTTATCAAGTGTTGGTGGGTTGCTTGAGAACTGCACAATCCAAACAGCATGATGTGACTCCTCAAGATGAACATAATACATCTTCTCCTTCTCCTTCCAGATTCTTACCAAGAAACAAGCCTCATTTTCTGGTCAAATTTTTTAACCAATAGAAAAGAATAGAGAGCCCAGAAATAAACCCACACTTATATGGTCAAATAATCTGTGACAAAAAAGACAAGAATATACAATGGGAAAAAGACAGCCTTTTCAATAAATTGCAATGGGAAAACTGGACAGCTACATGCAAAAGAATCAAACTAGGCTACTTTCTCACACCACATACCAGAATAAACTCAAAATGGATTAAAGACTTAAATGTAAGACCTGAAACCATAAAAGTCCTAGAAGAAAACACAGGCAGTATGCTCTTTGACATCGGTCTTAACAACATTTTTTTGGATTTGTCTCCTCAGGCAAGGGAAACAAAAGCAAAAATAAACAAATAGGACTACATTAAACTAAAAAGCTTCTGCACAGTGAAGGAAACTATCAACAAAATGAAAAGGCAGCCTACTGAATGGGAGTAGATGTTTACAAAAGATATATCTGAAGAGGGGTTAGTGTCTAAAATACACAAAGAACTCATACAACTCAACGTCAAAAAACAAACAATTCTATTTGAAAATGGGCAGAGGACCTGAATAGACATTTTTCCAAAGAAGATATACAACAGACCCATGAAAAGATGCTCAACATCACTAATCATCAGGAAAATGCAAATCAAAACCACAATGAGATATCACCTCACACCTGTCAGAATGGCTGTCATCAAAAAGACAACAAATAACAAGTGTTGGCAAGGATGTGGAGAAAAGAGAACACTTGTGTACTATTGGTGGAATTATAAATTGGTGCAGCCACTATGGAAAATAGTATGAAGATTCCTCAAAAAATTTAAAATAGAACTACCATATGATTCAGCAATTCTACTTCTGGATATTTACCCAAAGAAAACGAAAGCACTAGTTTGAAAAGATATATGCACACCAATGTTCATAGCAGCACTATTTGCAATAGACAAGATATGGAAGCAACCTAAGTGTCCATCAACAGATGAATGGATAAAGAAGATGTGGTATATATATATATATATATATATATATATATATATACAATGGAATATTACTTAGCCATTAAAAAAAGAATGAAATCTTGTGATTTGTGACATGGGTGGACCTAGAGGGTGTTATGCTAAGTGAAATAAGCCAGACAGAGGAGGACAAATACCGTATGATCTCACCTATATGTGGAATCTAAAAAACAAAGCAAACAAGCCAACAAAAGAAAAACAGACTCATAGATACAGAGAACAAATGGGTGGTTGCCAGATGGAAGGGGGTTTGGAGGGGGCATGAAATAGGTGAAGAGGACTGCATTACAAACCTCCAGTCATAAAATAAATAAGCCACAGGAATGTAATATACAACATAAGAAATACGGTCAATAATACTGTAATAACTTTGTAAAGGGACAGATGGTGACTTAACAGTGATCATTTCATAATGTATGCAAATATTAAATCACTATGCAGTACACCTGAAACTAATACAATATTGTATGTCAACCATATTTCAATTAAGAAAGGAAATTCAAATAAAAATGAAAAAATCTAGAAATTGATAAGGAAACACTACATATCAGGACCTCTGTTATATAGGTCAGGCAATACTCAGAAATAAATTCACAGTCTCATTATTTATATCAATAATTGAAAGGACTATAAAATAAACAGATCCAACTCAAGAAGTTATGTTAAGAATTATAAAATAAACCCAAGTAAAGTAGAAGAAAAGATCTAGAGACTGTCATACAGAGTGAAGTAAGTCAGAAAGAGAAAAACAAATATCGTATATTAACGCATGTATGTGGAACCTAGAAAAATGGTACAGATGAACTGGTTTGCAGGGCAGAAGTTGAGACACAGATGTAGAGAACAAACGTATGGACACCAAGGGGGGAAAACCGCGGTGGGGTGGGAATGGTGGTGTGCTGAATTGGGCGATTGGGATTCACATGTATACACTGATGTGTATAAAATTGATGACTGATAAGAACCTGCAGTACAAAAAAACAAACAACAAAAAACAACAACTAATACTAAACTTTCTTTGGGTTATTTGTATGGAAATATGTTAATATAAATGTTTCAGACATTACATGAAATTTCTAAAACTCTTATATGTTCTGGTATAACGTTATAAGTCATAATTCTAGTTATTACTTTAAAATGTATATCTCAGAAATAACTAAATTTCCTTGTCAATTGCATTATTATGAAAAAAAAGAATAAAGACAAAAGCAGAAAATAATAAATTATAAAAACAAAAATATAATACAGCAAGTAATTAAATTCAAAGTCTGGTTGTCTAGGGAAAAACGATAAAATAGATAAACTACTACTTAACCTAATCAATAAATAATGGGGAGAATCTATTAAAAAATAAGTCACAAGGATCCAGAAAAAAATTAAAGAATCTTCTTGACTCTATTAAATACATTTGAAAACTTGAATAAAATGGGTAATTAGCTAGCAAAACATAAAATTTATCAAAATTGATTCCAGAAAAGCTAGAAATCTTACTGGACCAATTGAATTGAAATGCGGATAAGGTTTTAAAAGAGCTACAACATTAAAAAGCATCATAGTTACACATTGTGATGTTACTAAATCTTAAAGAAATGATAGACAGATCAATTAAATAATTCCAGAGCATATGAAAGAAGAAAAACTTCTAAATTAAACAAAGTGGTTTAACATCCATACCAACAACACAGCAAAGATTGTGTACAAAAGGGAAAACAACTAACCAGTCTTCACTTATATCAATGCAAAAATCCTAACTAAATGTTAACAAACTGAATCCAGTAGCACAATAAAAGAATAATACACCATGACCAAGAGGGATTACATACAAGAATGCACAAGTAATTTAATATTAGGGATTTTAGTAATATGATTCATCGTTTAATAGATCCAAGGAGAAAAATCTCATGAACAACTCCATAGATGTTGAAGAAGCATTTGACAATTTCAACTTATATTATCAGGATTTTCTTATTTTTTATAAAATGGGAATATATGTGTACTTCTTTAACACAATAGCCCTTATTTACTTTAGTCCCAAGTCCAACATCATGTTTTACATAGAAATCATTCTAACTAAAACCAGGAAAAAAGAAATACCCATTGTCAGCCCTGGTATTTAATTCTGTTCTGAGATACTAGCCAGTGCAATTAAATGAGGCAGAAATTAGCAACACTGATTTAAAATTGTAAAAGAGGGTTGAAATAATCACTGTTTATTGCTGATAAGATTACATACCTGAAACCCAAGAGAATTACCTGAAAAAATACTACAAAAATTTTTTTAATTCATCTAAGTCATCAGTTACAAACTAATTCACAGAAATCAAGAGCTTTCAAAAGTAAAAATAACAAGATAAGCCCATTTATAATAGCAACAAAAAGATAAAATACCTTAAAATAAACTTAAAAATCCATGTGCAAGGACTAAATGAAGAAAACCTTAAAATGCTCCTGAAAAATACAAAAGTATTTGCTTTTTCTTATTAGGTCTTAAATCCATCTAAGATCTATTTTTGCTTGATGTAGGGATCTAATTTTAATTTTTTCTATATGAATAATTAATATATGGGTCCTGAAATAAATGGTCCCTAAACCCCACTGATCTGTAATGCATGAACAATTTTCTCTAAATTAATCTGTAAATTTAATGCAACCAACAGGAAAGTTTTTTAAATGAGGCAAAGTAATTCTGAAGTTCATATGGACAAAATATGTATCTCCAGAATGTTTCTAAAAAAGAAGAATGGAGGCTAGCCACACCAGAGAAAGCTTCAGTGTTTAAAACATTATAATGGCAGAACATGAATAGACAGGCTGATCAATGAAACCATGTAGTAAGTCCAGACATAGTTTTTTGTGCTAATGATGAAAGTGGCATCTCAAATCAATGAAGACAAGAAGGACACTTGGTAAAGAAAAAAATTAACTTGGATCCAAACCCCATGATAACAGGGAAAATTACAAATGGATCAAACATGTATACATAAAAAATAAAGCCACTAAAGTAGTCAAGAAACATGGGAATTTTTTTTTTATAAACTTGGAGTGGACAAGGCAATTCTAACCTGACACAAACCCTGAAGTCTTATAAAACTTTGTCTTAAAATTTCAAATACTATTCATGGCAAAAAAAAAAAAAAAAAGACAAAGCAAAAATTGGAGAAAGTATTGCCACATATCACAAAGAGTTAATTTCCTCAATATAGTTACCTAGGTCCTACAAATTGTGGGGGAAGCATCAAAAAATCCCACAGAAAATTTTGCAAAGGATATGGACAGCTACAGAAAAGGGAATACAAATGTATAGACTTTAATATAGAAAAAACTGCTTAACATTCCCAGAATAAGAGAAAAGCAAATTAAATCCACACTAAGATGAGATGTCAGAGAGCAAAGTTCCAAATGTTTCATTAAAACGCTTGCTGAAGAGGTTGTGGGAAAATAAGCACTCTCTTACATGTCTAAATGTAAGACAGATATATAAATTGATACAACTCTTATAGAGGGCATTGTGATATCTAACAAAATTGGATGTGTGCATTCTCTTTGACCCAGAATTTCCACCTTTGGTGATTTATCCTACAAATATTCTCACATAAATGGAAAGAAGACAAATGTGTTGGTTACCTACGGCAGGACTGTTTAATAGTAAAGAAGTATATACTACTTAAATTTCTATGATGAAGGATCAGTTAAATAAATTGTGACAGGGACTTCCCTGGTGGCGCAGTGGTTAAGAATCCACCTGCCAATGAAGGGGACACGGGTTCGAGCCCTGGTCTGGGAAGATCCCACATGCCGTGGAGTAACTAAGCCCGAGTGCCACGACTGCTGAGCGTAGGCTCTAGAGCCCGCAAGCCACAACTGCTGAAGCCCGCACACCTAGAGCCCGTGCTCCGCAACAAGAGAAGCCACTGCAATGAGAAGCCCGCACACCGCAACGAAGACCCAACGCAGCCAAAAATAAATAAATAAATTAATTAATTAAAAAAAATAAATTGTGACACATTCATGCTAAGAAATACTGTGCAGGTGTAAAATGAATGAGGACACTTTACGTACTGATGTGGAAAGATTCCTAAAATATACTATTAAGTGAAAAAAAAGTAATGTACAGAAAAGTATAATAATTATGTTACCGTTTGCGTAAAAATAACACAAGAAAATATTGATATATTGTACTTGCTTGTATATGTAGTAAATATCTGTGAAAGGACACAAAACAAACTAATAATAGTAGTTCGTCTATGGGGAGGGAAATTGATGGGTTGGAGACAAGGATGAAAGAAAATTCAAAGTCCTTCCTTTTGATTTTTGAAGTATAAAAATTTATTGACTACTGAAATATGAAATTAATAAAATTATAAGATACTTTTATAAGTAATTTATGCAATAAATTTGAAAATAAATATAAAATAGGCAATTCCTTAGGTAAATATAAATTAAATCCCAAAAAAAATGCAAACAGAAAAGGAAATTAAATTGTAATCAGACATCTATCTGTTTGAAAATGCAGCTTGCCAGACTATTTTACAAAAGATATATCTAACCTTCAGGAAACAAATAACTTCTATCTAATATAACAATTCCAGAGATTGGAAAAAGAGATAAAAACCCCACATCCCAACTCATTTTATGATGCTAGTATAACTTTTATACTAAAACCAGACAAAGAGAACAGAAAATTAGAAGCCAGGCTAACTTTGAACTTAATAGGACAAATGCTAAATAAAATATTAGGAAACCCAAACCAGCAATATATATTTTAAATGCCTCATAACCAAATAGGATTTAAACCAGGTATATTTTTAAAAATAAAAATTAGAAAATATGTAAATTACAAAAATATTTTAAGATATAGAGAAAAAATATGTATATATTTAAAATATCACACACACTCTTCAGACAGATTAAAGATCTAAATGTGAAAAGCACATCTTTAAAACATTTAAAGAAAAATATAAAATTCCTTTATTACTTCGGGAGAGAGAGGACTCTCTTACAGTAAATAAAACAAAAAGCAGAGATCATAAAGGAAAATATTGAGAAATTTGACATTAACATTTAAAAAATTCTGTATATGAAAACAGACTAAAGTTTTATAGAAAGCCAGAAACCAAAAAAATATAGTTGTAACACATAACTGCCAAAAGATTGGTATTCAGAATATATTTTAAAAATATGTATTGATCAGTATAAGAAAAGCAAACACACTATAGAAAAATGAACAAAGGATATTAACAGGCATGTAACAGCAGAGGCAGTACAACTGGCCAAAAGACACATGAAAAGTTACTCAGTCGAACTGTTTACCAAGGAAATGCACATTTTAAAAAATATATAAAATTTCTCTTTCAATGAATTAGAAAAAAAAAAGTGTAAAACTACCAGCTGTTGGCAAGAATGTAGGGAACCAGTTTTACTCATTCCCTGTAAGAGTATAAATTAGTACAAGTACTTTGAATCATGATTTGAATACACAGTATCTAGTAATGTTAAATCTGCACACACCCTCTGACCAGATGGTTTCATTTTGGGGTGTAACTGAAAGAACCCCTTGACCTTGTGTACAAAATGACATAGACAAGGAAGTTCTTTGCGGCACTGTTTGTAATATTAAAAAATTAGAAAAGATTTGGATGTTTATCTATAGTGAAATGGATACATTTTTATATACTCATATCATGAAATATTATACAGCAGTTAAAGGAATGTGTTTGATCCATGTGTACCCATATGAATTAAATTGAAAATATAATGTTTAATTTAAAAATCAACACACGTATGATCCCCTTGATGTCAAATGTTAAAACACATAAAATAACACTATAGGTTGTCTATGCACACATATATGATAAAAATTAAACACATGGACAAAATGGGAACACACCCTTCTACTGTGGTTGCCTCTGCCGAGTGAGGGAGGACCAGAAAGCTGAGGGAGGGGTGGGCTTTAACTGTATCTGTAATGTCTTATTTTGTTAAAGAATGTTATGACCAAATGTTACTATTGATATTTACGATATCTGGGTTGTGGGTATGGGAAGGTTTGCTACAAAATTCCCCATTCTAGCCTTTGTAGGGAGGTCAGACACTTGCCCTGTTCTGGTTTCCTCTCAGATGTAGAACCTCACGTAGAAACTGCCCAGCCCAGAGATTCGGGCCATATTACCTGTGACCAGCTTGCTTACTGTGGACCTACTTGTCGACTTTCCTTCTCCACTTCTGCCTGCCTGTCATCACATCTTCTTTGTCCATTCTGCACCCACTAATGTATAATGTCATCATGCCAGGCAGATATTGCATTTGCTGCCATGCTCCATGTCCTCGCAGCCAGTGAGGCCGGGCCAGACCTCCAGCCTCTGTCCCCACCACCACCTGAGGCTGGTCTGTGTCCCTCGTGCTCAGCCTATCCCCCAGCTACTAACTGGACCATCCCTGTGTCCTGAGCCATTACTGGCACTGAGTTTTGAGATACAGAACTGATTCTTTCTCGCTCATATTTCTAGATTTCCTCAACATCCGACATCAGGTCATAATGACACATATACTTCTTACTTACTTTCTAGTTCTGACTGTACATTTACCCACAGTTGATATTTACCGTCAGTTGGAAATTTAAACTATACGCAGTTTTGTTTTGTTTTGACCTAGATGAGCAGTTTTGATCTGAGTTTGATATTTTGGCTACTCCACTCTTCCTTTTGTTCCCAAAGAACGAAAGTGCAGCCCCGTGTATTTTTCTATATCTGTGTTTTTCATGAGTCTAAGCTAAGCTCAGGAGGGCAGACTATATATTGGATTGTCATTGATGCTAAGGTATACAGGCAATTCAAACAGAGACTCTTCTGGCAGAATGCACTTCAGAGTGAATGAAGGAGTTTTAGTATGTTAGAGCTGAAATCATTTCAGGAGAAAGACATTTCTGAAATTACGGTGAAAATCAATGAAAAACACGATTTGATACAAAGATATCTAGTTTACGACATAGAAAATGTGTAGTAGAGATGAAGTTGTAACAATATTTTAGAACTAAAAAAACAAAACCAGCAAGTAATACAACTTTTTAGTTGGGTAAAGTCTTTATAATGTGCCTCTCACAGAAATTTTGAAAATATTCACAAATAAATTGAATTACCTCTTGTCTCAAAAGACGTTCTGCCTGATTTCTGGTGATATTTCTATGGTACCACCTGTAAAAGTAATAAAAATAATTTTTAAATGTTATATTCCATTTCTTTCCAGAAAAAAAAAAAAAACAAAAAACCCAAGCTGCTCCATTTCCTTCATTTTTAAAAAACTTTCTCCAGAACTGATTTTAGAAAACAGAGTGATTTTTAACTCAGATAAACAATAACGTACTGTAATGTGTCAGTTAGTTTAATACAGTTTTATTGATTGCAAGCCAAGATCTCACTTATTCTATCACATCTCAATTCAACTTTCTGACACACACTTATAATTTTGAATGATTTAACCTCCTGAAAATTTCCATAAAAGGTATGTGGTTAGGAAGTCATCATCTTCAATTAACACCTTATGGAGCTTTGGTTAAACAAACTAAAAAATAGCCATTTCTTTCCCCTCAGGAACATCTTGTTTACATGCTTACATATGTGTTATGTTACCTTTCTGAACTTAAAACTCATACTAACTTATTTGACTCTCCTAAGTTTGTTACCTTGCGGTAAAGTCAGTGGTTTGATAGAGTAAACAGAACCAATATACAAATCATCCTGCCCCACTCCCTCACGGGTCTCATCGAGCTCCTCCTTCTCCCCTCGCTCACTAAGCTTGGGCCACACTGGGAATCTTTCCTGGCTCAAACTCACCAAGCCCTTTTCCACCTCCGACCTTGCTGTTATCTCTGCATGAACCCATCATTAAATGACTTTAAAATACCAGAGCTACACACAGTAATCATAATTAAGTAACACTGTAATTTAAACATATGGTTTGGTATAACAACACAATCAGTAGGCAAATGTGGTACAGGAAAGAGAGAGGAAACGGTAGAATAAAGGAGAGAGACAGAAAAATGGAAAAGCTTTCATTTCAAAACAAGATTTTAAAAAGGAGTTAACCTAACATTACCAGAAATAATATTTTTGTGGACAGTGGAAGGAAGAGTGCATATATAACGATGCATTAAGTCAAGTGGGGGGAGCCCAAAGGTGGCTGATTGAAACTCATACCTGCCTTGGAGGATGGAACCTATATCATGTGGACTTCCCCTAACCTTCAATAGTAGAAAGTTGCCACTAAATTAGAAGGGTCAGGTTCTTTAAACACTAATGCCCTCAAATTGAAAACAGTCTTTTAAAAAGATGAACCACAGAGAATAGGGGATGATTACAGATGATTCTAATCAAAGTAATATGACTATATGACTACTTACTGCTACTGGAAACAAGAGTAACTGTGATGTTAAACGGTGCATATCATTCAGTACTTTTTAATGACTATTCATATTGTGGAAGGGAATTTCAAGATGAGTCTGAGACCTCTTGCTGTAGAAAGAAGAAATTCTTTCAAAATAAATGAGGCAGATTTAAAGACACAGGGAACCAATTTAATGGGCCCCCCACTGGCTAAGTTCTGAAATATGGGTGCTAAAAGGAAAATGATGATTATAGCTCACTGAAATAACTGAAGCTGTAAAAAGCCAAGACTGCATAATGATACTCAAAAGGGGAGAGATTAACATAAATTGATTTTTTTCTAAATAATGTTTTTTACCTGCTATTGTGTTGGTGTTAATTTTGTTGCTTTGTACTTATTTATTATAGTGATAAATAAAATAAATATATTAATTTTGACTAAATATAAATTAAAAATCCATCCATGTGGAAGTCATACTTAGAATGACTTCAAAGTAGTAACAAAATAGCCAGATAGAAGTATATGATGAATTTAAGACCCTTTAAAATAATGCAGAATTCCATCTGCATTATTATAATGATATATGTAAGGCAGGAAAAGATAGGATGAATGCAATTTAGAGGAGGTGGGAGCATGGTATTTCAGAATTTCATCTCTTTAAATCAGTTGGTAAAAGTTAGAAGAGTTTTTGTTCTGTTTTGCTTTTTTCAAATAGGTAAGGCTGTAACTCCTTTACTGAGACAACACTGATTATAAAACTAATATTGAGGGGCTTCCCTGGTGGCACAGTGGTTAAGAATCCACATGCCAATGCAGGGGGACACAGGTTCGAGCCCTGGTCTGGGAAGATCCCACATGCTGTGGAGCAACTAAGTCCGTGTGCCACAACTGAGCCCGTGCTCTACAGCCTGTGAGCCACAACTGCTGAAGCCCACACACCTAGAGCCCCTGCTCTGCAACAAGAGAAACCACCGCAATGAGAAGGTTGTGCACCACAACGAAGAGCAGCCCCCGCTCGCCGCAACTAGAGAAAGCCCACTCACAGCAATGAAGACCCAACGCAGCCAAAAATAAATAAATAGTAAATACATTTAAAAAAATTTTTTAAAAAACTAATATTGAATGATTTCATTGGAAGCCCCAATACACAGGATTGTGGTGGGCCTTCTATTGACATATTAAAAAAAATCCTGGCTCAAGCTCACCAGGATTAGACTCACAGTACGTCCAACTATGGTTGAGTACAACCATCTTATATATATGTAAGCCTCCCATGTGCCAGTCTTAGATTTCTGATCAATAAGTAACAGTATTGTGGTCTTGAGTTTTAGCCCTAGAAACCCTATTAGATCTGAGAAGGTTAAGCACTTCACTTAGTGAATCTGCTTCACTTAGTGACTTTCTAACCCTGAGAAGGTTAAGCACTCAGTGTAGAGACAATTAGATAAATCAGACTCATATTTCCACAGCTCAGGATAATCAATGTTTGCTATTTAAAATATCTATAATTTTAAGAGAATCTGGCATATCAGGTTTTTGTCTTTGATTTAAAATTTATAATTAATCTTAAACTTGTTATTTGAAGTTTGAGGGAATTTAACCAATTTTTAAAATAACATTCATATGGTTAAGAGAACTCGATTTACCACATATATCTGTTTAACTTATTACACTTCCAGGATCATGTAAGGACTTATAAAGGGCTATTACAATTGCAAATTTGCCCTGTCAGGCATGTGAAGTACAATACTTAAAAAGAAAACTGAATTTATTCAGTTTATCAATGCAAGTTAGATGGTCCCAGAAATTTAATTAACTGAGCTTATAAATAGGATGGATTGTTTAAAGACATTTCGTATGTTGAGTATGAATTAAGGTGATTGTTCTTAATTTTTTTAGACTTACGCGTAGTATATCAAGACTTACAAGTTAAATCTGAAGGCTTACTGAAAACCAGGGTTTTACGTTGTAATGTTGATAATCTGGATATTAATTTCAAACCAAAGTAGCCATAAATATTTCTCTGAATAAAGGTTCCCCCGAAATGTCAGAAGCCCATGTGGACACAGCATTCCTTCTCCCCTCGGCCCCTAACTCCCTCCTGCCCCCTTTAGGCATTAAAGTCACTTCCTCAGAAAGGTCTTCCCCACCCAACACGCTCATTTAAATTATATCCCCTTCCCTCTCCCTGTGCCCCATACTGTTCCTTCATAATATCACAATTTAAAATGATATATTTATTTGTGAATTCGGGGTTGTTTAATGTCTATTTTCCCATGAAGCTGTAAGTTGCGCGAAGGCAGGGACTGCTTCTGTGTATTCTATATTGTGTTTCCAAGGCCTGGAACAGCTAACATCTGGTACATCCTAAGTGCACAATAGAAAAGACTGAACAAATAAATTGACTGGAGGACTGAAGTATCTATGAATGTGGTACACCTGTAATACTAGGCAAGGTGGACCAAACTGTAAATGCCTTCCCTGTTCATTTCACAGTTCAAGACGGGTTTGAGCCCTGGTCCAGGAAGATCCCACATGCCACGGAGCAACTGGGCCCCTGCACCACAACTACTGAGCCTGTGCTCTAGAGGCCGCGTGCCACAACTACTGAAGCCCGCGGGCCTAGAAGCCGTGCTCTGCAACAAGAGAAGCCACCACAGTGAGAAGCCCGCGCACAACGAAGAGTAGCCCGCTCCCTCCCTCCCTGCAACTAGAGAAAGCCCTCGCGCAGCAACAAAAACCCAATGCAGCCAAAAATAAATAAAAATAAATAAATTTAACATCTCAACCTTAGTTTCTGATCTGCAGAATGAGGGGCAGAATGATCTGCAGAGTGATTGCTAAGATTTCCATCTTGTAAACCTATAAGGGTAACAAGAATGTATTTCTAAGCAGAACTCTAGTAACATACCAAAAGTTCTTCCAAACTACAACATTAGCCAACTTCTCATCTTGATATCTAAAACATTTCAAAACATGAGCCAAATACAGTAATGTGTCTATATAGTAAGTCTAATTTCATTTATGCACAATTAATGCCATTTTTAATTTTTTAAAATTTTTTGGCCACGCTGCATGGCATGAGGGATCTTAGTACCCTGACCAGGGATCGAACCCATGCCCCTTGCAGTGTAAGTGCAGAGTCTTAACCACTGGACCGCCAGGGAAGTCCCCATTTTTTAAATAATAACTTTTCCATTTAGGACATGCATTAAAACAAGTGCAAGACGAGTGTTTGGTTTCATATTGTCATTGTTAAAAATTTTTTCAATTGGCCGTACAAAACAAAAGTGATTTTAAGAAAAAGAAGTTTCTGCATCAACCATTATAAGGGTCAAAGATCTCTTAGGCTAAAGCTGCCAACCGTGTTACTTTCTTTTCCTTACTTTGGTCTTACAGAACAAAAACGCTATGTATACTTATAAGCTGCCCAAATGTACATAATTTTCACAGATTAACCATAGGACATACTTTGGAGGACACTTACTCATATATTTCTAAGTTGGTTGGTTTGTTTTCAGTCACATAGTTGCTTGGAATTAAGCCTTCATTCCTACAAAGATAAAGCAAAAATCAAAATGCTTGGCACATCTGTGGCATTATTGTGGCAAAAATCCTTTTAAAAACCTCAAGGATGCAGGGGAAAATCAAATTCATTTGACTAATTAAATTGTTGAAAGAAGAAAGAAAAGTTTTTTCATTTCAACTAAAATCTCTGCATGATAAATACTAAGTTTCTGACTTATAACGTGAATAGTTTAAGACGTTTTCTGACAAAAATCTTTGCAAAGAGGAAAAGGTGTACTTACGTGATCACTGGGACATCATAGTGACTAGATTAAAAACATACCAATTACAAAGATATTGACTTAATTCTTTTTAATTGCCACAGAGTATTCCACAGAATAGATATTCTAGTTTAGCCATGCCCCTATTACAGCAAAGCTGGAAAGAAATACTTGAACAAGCCTTCTTGTGTACAAGTAAAAGTATTTCTCTAAGACAGATACCAAGCAGGGAAACTGCTGGGTCACGGAGTATGTGCATCTTTCAGTAGATACAGTAAATTGCTGTTGAAGGGAAATGTACCAATTTATACACTCATCGGCAGGGGAGGGGTTTCTCTTTTCCTATACCTTCGCCAATGAAATCTGAAATTTAAAATTATGAAAAGATCTCCAAGACATGTTATTGAGGAATACAAAAGTTGCAGAGCAATGTATAAAGTATGGTCAGATTTAGGTAAATTATATCTGCAAGTAATACCATATGTTTCAATATGTGCATGAGAGTGCATTGAGAATGATCTGGACAAGTACTCACTAAATGAATAATGGTGCTTCCTTTTGGGAAAGAGACTGGGTTTGGAGGTGTGGCAAAGCAGAATTTGGGTACTATTTATCATGTTTGAATACTAAAAAAAAAAAACTATATTCAGTTATTAACTTTGAAGTTAAAAATTGTTGTTGTTTCTCTTTAAGTCTGAGTCATGCCAATAGCCCACCTGCAGCAGTAGCTAATTACACAGCCCTGAACCTACTAACTTACTGTGATCACTGGGACATCATACCTCTTTTCCCACTGAAAAGTCTCCATCACATGTTGAGACTCAATCAAGAGCTGGTAACACAGCCAAATCATCAGGAAAATATAAATAAAGAGGTACGTATGTACTTCTGATGCTTAGACACTTATAATCTCCAAATCTTGACAAGGATCAGAAATCAATGCCAGCATTCTCTCCCAGAAAGCTCACATACTCCTCAGAATTCTTCTCTACCCAGGACTCCAGTCTGGCATTAGTAATCTATTGCAACTGACACAAAGAAGTCTTATTGCATCCCAGGGTCTTTTTTCTTTCCAATTTAATTCAGAAACTACTGCAATGTTTACTTCCAAAACTAGTCATTGTAGAAATATGAAAATGAATAAGATACTGTTTCTGTTTCTGTCTTAGAGCTTAACAGGAAAAAAATTCAAATTGCCAAAGAAAGCATAAATTAGAATAAGAACTTGTATGGTAGGAACTATCATTCCCATTTTACAAATAAAGAAACAAAAATTCATTAAAAATAGAACTACCATATGATCCAGCAATTCTGCTTCTAGGTATTTGTCTGAAGAAAATGAAAACACTAACTCAAAAAGATATACGCACCCCCATGTTCATTGCAGCACTATTTACAATAGCCAAGATGTGGAAACAACCTAAGTATCCACTGATGGATGAGTGGATAAAGAAAATGTGGTATATATCTCTACAATGGAATATTATTCAGCCATAAAAAGAAGAAAATCTTGTCATTTACAACAACATGGATGGACCTGGAGAGCACTATGCCAAGTGAAGTAAGTCAGACAAAGACAAATACTATATGGTCTCACTTACATGTGAACTCTTTTAAAAAATGAAAAATTGAAGAAACAAACAAACAAGCTCATAGATAGAACAGATTGGCAGTTGCCAGAAGCAGGGGTGGGTGGGGGTGAAGTAGGTGAAGGGGATCAGAAGGTATAAAACTCCCATTACAGAATAAATGTCTCGGGGATATAATGTATAGAATGGTGACTGTAGTTAATAGTACCATATTGCACGTTTGAAAGTTGCTAAGAGAATAAAAGTTCGTAAAAGTTCCCATCACAAGAAAAAAAATCTGTAACTATGTATGGTGATGAATGTTAACTAGACTTGTAGTGAGTATTTCATAATATATACAAATATTGAATCATTATGTTGTATACTTAAAACTAATATAATGTTATATGTCAATTATAACTGAGAAGAAAGAGAGAAATGAAGGAAAGGAGGGAGGGAAACAGAGAGGGTAAGTGACTTGCCCAAGGACACACAACAGTACACGGCAACATCAGGATATAAAGCCACATGTACCTAGTTTGGAGAGTCTGCCTGAAATCATGGTGCTATAATGCTCTTTCATACAGATGGGGAGGTGTGGGAACAGCTTCTGTTTCATTTACGAGGAAGAATTATAAACCTGGATTAAATGAGCCACTAAACGGAGTCTATGTCATGCTTCAGAAGTCTTCAGAGAATGATAGATGAGAGATTTGGTAAAGACTAAGCCATCAGTCTTACCCCAAGCGGTCTCTTGCCTTCCACCAGTGAGGATTACACTTCTCCAAGATCAGGTATTCCTCTGCTCTCTTTAAGGCTAAATCACAGGGCTCTCTGGGCAGGAAATCATACAGTGCCTTGACTTGGATCTTCTCTTCAGCAAACTCAGAGGCTGGGAGGGGAGGCAGCGGCTTGCGTTTTGATGGCTGCACTCGGCCCCTGTTGGACTGTAAAAACTAAAGAGTGAGTCGTGCTATTGTTTTAGTGATCTGTACTAAAAAAGAATTGGGATAGAGCATATTTGCCTGCCCCCTCACTTCTCCCAGCCAGCTGCACCAAAGCAGAAGCCCAGGTGGGATAAACGTAGGAAATGACTAACTATAGAACAACTTCCAGATCCAGCAACACACTCAACATTTTGTAAATTCTCAAGATCACCAATTCTCTTGCCAGCATTGCACTGAATTTTTTTCATGTCACAATTCTTAAAATTGTATTTCCTCCTTAATAGTTTCACTTCAAGGATTTTTCTCTCTTGGAAAAAGAAAAACCGCTCTTCCCTTTCGTGTGCTGTAAGCTTGTGTTTGGGCTTATCACACTTCCCAAGAAAACTGATTCTCCGCCACTGAACTGAAAATTAATCCTGGCCTCAAAATGGCAGTAGCCAGAATACATTTTTTCCCAATTTCAGTTCTGCCAAAATATAGCAGAGTAGTCTATTTTAACTGTTTTTGTTTGTTGGTTGGTTGGTTGGTTTTTGTCTTTCACTTTCTTCTAGGACATCGATTCACTAAATGTTTACTGAGAACTCATTATGTGCCAACCACGATACTAGGTTCTGGGCATGGCAGCAAACGGTACCTCATGAGGCTCAGACCCTAAAAATGCCACCGTCCTCTACCCCTTCACCCCCATCAAAACGATACTCACTTGCTTCTTACTTGGCAATTCACTGAACCATGGTCTGCGACGCTGCGTGTATTTTTCTGAAAGTTCTTCATCTTTGCTAAGGCTTATTTGTGTCCTCACTTGTCTGACATTGAAAAATAATCATGTTACAAATGATTATTTGTACTTAAGTTATCTATGAATCTACTAGATTACCACAAACTAGTAGAAAAATCTCCTTCCTATTGTTTTTTTTTTAGAAGACTTCCAAACTCCATTTCCTTGGACAAGGTACTACCTCTCAGAACTTCATTTTTTTAAATCTGGGAACTAGAGATGCTAAGAGCGTATAGAGTTGTTATGAAATAAAATTGAGAAAACACATATCATGTGCCCAATACGGAGTCTGGTGCATATTAAGGGCGTACAATTATAATCATGATAATGAAGATCCTACTCTGTCAGGCACAGTGTTTATCATTTTATATGCATCACCTCATTCGATGGTATCTATTGTTATAAGTAGACATGGTGTAGCGATAAGAACATGAGTTTAGATCCTAGATCTGCCATTTTCACAGTGTGGCCTTGGGTAAGCAATCTAACCTAAGCCTCAATTTCCTCATCTGTATAATGGGGACTGTAAAAAAAAAAAAAGGGTGGTTTTGAGAGTTACTTGAGCTAAAATATGCAAACTTCTTAGCACAGTCTGACATGTAGAACACTCCCATTAAATGTTGGCTCTTATTATTATCATGGTGTGCTGGATTTTATCCTTATACATCATTTGCTGGGCACCAAAGTGTAAAACACACTGATAGTTTCGGGGAGATACTCAAATAAACAAGACAGGATTCTTGCCCTTAAAAGGTAAAAATTACAGAGTGAAACACAGATATACAAATAGCATACATGAAATAAGTATTAAATAAAGAACCAAGCCGCGTGCTCTGGGAACACAATGGAAGGAGCAACTAAATCCAAGAGGATCAAGGAAGCATCACAGACCTGACATTTGACCTATAGCTAGCTTTAAATGAATGGCCATTCAACAGGAAGAAAATGGGAGTAGGGTTTCCCAGGCAGAGGCAACAGCAGATACAAAGAGACGTGGAGACTCGACAGACAATAAGGAAAAGGAATGAATTAATTTCCAAGAGGTTGCCCTCGGAAGAAGACTTACCGCTTCTGCACGGAACAGCAACAGCAGAAAATCGACTGGATGGTATTATCTGAAAAGCAGATCATTCTCAACTGTTAGAAAGCCGTGAGTCCATGATATTGGATAGTGGAGGCTGCTGGTGCTAGTTCAAAGGAGGAAATCCCTGAGGGTACAGGTGACAGAAAGTATTGCAAAGCATATGCAAAGTCTTGACCGTGCCCTTCTTCACTAGTAGATGAAAAACTGTCACTAACACAAAAAGAAGTTACTGGCACCCCGGCCACTGTGGTTTCCCTTCTCAGGCTCTTGTTCCTGGGTCTGGTTTCATGCATTTCCTCAGTCTGTGAATGATAAATGACCATTGTATTCCTCTTTACCTTGATCAGGGCTAATGTCAGTTGACAAGTATACAAAAGAACATGATTCCAGAAACAATGTTCTCCTAGGAAATCTGTTACCAGGGATTTTGAATTAGGTCCATCGCATTTCTTCAAAAATATTTTAATATATATTTTATATATTTACATAAAGTAATATAAATATACTTAATATATTATATAATAATATAATTTAACATATTTATTTTATTTTTATATATTATGTATCAAAATACATTTATACCTTTTTGGCTCTCAAATTTTCTATGGATTAGGTCCAAACATAAACTGAATATTTAAAGAAAGCACTAGCTATCTAGTAAATCTGGGTCATGCTTACACTTCTACTGTCAAGTTTAATCTCTATTTAAGTTAGACCATTTGCCTTTTTCAAACCATAAATTTTGAATTTATCAAAAGCTGTTTTATGTTCATAGAATCTGCATTTCACAGCAGCACTTTCTCATATTGACCCCTGAAAATGAATCATTGTTAAGGAAGCAGAGTACATTAGACATGAGCATTAGCTTTGAGGTTAGAAAGATCTAAGGATGAATTCTAGGTGGGGGGGTAGGGGGCAGGGCGCTGACTATATCTGGGATAAGTCCCTTTACTTCTCTAAGTCTTTGTTTTCCTATCTGTGAAAACAAGATAATCATACCTACCCCCTTTGAGAAGCCTTAAGGGGCAGAGGTTAATCTCCAACTTTGTGGGTTTGGGCAAGTTACTTAACTGTTGTGTGTTTAAGTTTCCTCATCTGTAAAATGGGAATAATAGGATACTAGGCATGTAAGGCTACTATGAGGATTAATTGAATGAATTCATATAAAGCACGCAGAACAATGCCAGGTATATATCAATAGTAAGAGGGTAATCAAGAAGACCTATTATCATTATAGGGTTGTTGAGAAGATTAAATTAGATATTTTCTCTAAAGTCCTGGAACATGGAAGAGGGGTACAAGCAGAAGACATCCAGTACAATCTACCCCTCAGCATCCACTCTATGTCTCCAGAACAAGGGATGAAATAGAGTCCCATCAGCTACCATATTATCACCAGGTGATGTCAATTTGATCATACTCCCACCTGAAACCTAGTACATTAACCACCATTAGGATTCTTAAGTCAGGTAGAGAAGGAAACGAGGAGAAAAGAAGAGTAACATAGGACATAGCTGCTACAATTCCCACCTCTTAAGCTGTCCTGAGTCCTAAGCTGATCACAGATACCTTCTGTCACCATTCATTCCTTGTGCCCCCTTGCCTCTGCCGACACTTTGGCCGAAGGAGGTACTTTAGCTAATGGAATTGCCCAAATGTTCATTCCTGTGGGATCTGGGTCCTTAGTTGGTATTGTCTTAATGGGGTTGTTACAGTTTTCTACTGACCAGGACTATTATGAATTTTAAGAAATGAAGCTAGTGAATTCCCTGAGTTTCAAAGTCTTCATTGTCCTCATTGTGAAGAATGAACCCAATTCCTGGTAATCAGGATACTCAGCCCAGCTACACTGACCCTTTCCTGTGCCTATCAATTCGCTGATACAAGGAATCCCAAAATGGTTAGAGGGCAATCTCAACTTCCAATGTTCCCTAACAAAAGGATTCTTCTCTCGGGCACTAGAACCTCCAAACTCACCAAATCCAAAGTCACAGGGAAAGAGAATAACAATATCCAGTGGGTTATTAGGTGGTGAGAGGGGCCACTCCAATCTCTACACCTTAGTTCCCAGACTCAGACACACTGGCTATATGGAAACAACACCATATTTGCTGTTGGCTTAAGGCATTTATTGTATACGATAGGACACCACTCCAACTTTGCAAGATGTTGTCTCCCAGCTGTCATAGCAATTGAGCCTTTAGCAGGCCATTCCTCTGTCCTATTAAGCCAGCTGCTTCTGAATTACAGGACACATGGTAAGACTATTCAGAGAACCACTGTGCCAGCACCAATGAAACTAAGAAAAGGCTGACTCCACAAAATGGATCATCTTGTACACCTTTGGTTACATCTTCTCATTTTGTCCCCATTCCAAGAGTTTCAAACACATTCCTCCCCAGATCTTTCACCAACCTCCCAATCTTGTTCTTTCCACGTTCCTGAACTAGCAGGCTAACTTTATTGCCATTGCCTATGAGTCAATGTAGATCGATGCCTCAGACTAACTGTCCCTAATGAAGTGAATAAACTGATGTACTTCTTGAAGTTCAAGGAGAATGTTACTTCAACACCATCTTTCAGGCTACCTCTGAATAGGGCTGTAGCATGATGGCTGTTCATTTCCTGCTCATGTGGGTTTGGGATGCAGATCTATCTGTAAATCAGGCCCGATGGGAAATTCCTCTTGTGGTCTTGGGTGTGAGTCGAAGGAGAAGCAGAAAGAACAGGTACTATGTGAATGTCACCTGCTCATGAAGTTTTCTTGAGCCTTCTGGATCTACGGGGGCCCACTTTCACATACACCATTTCCATATTATTATGGATTACTCCTACACATGCCCAATTTTTTGGTTCAGTGAATCAGATAACACAGCTCATGACAGGCTCACTCAGTTTGGATCGCATAAACATTTCATGGCATGGTTGGAGCATTCAGTCTTCACCAGTAGGAAGCCAGGAGCTACTTTTCAAATCAAAAATAGTGGGGACTTCCCTGGCGGTCCAGTGGTTAAGTCTCCGCACTTCCACTGCAGGGGGCACAGGTTCGATCCCTGGTTGGGGGACTAAGATCCCGCGTGTCGCGCAGTGCGGCCAAAAAAAAAAAAAATCAAAAATAGTTATCAGCACAGGGTCAAGTCATTACTCCAAATTTCTGAGGGTTTGTGCTGTGATTCTCACAATGGGACTTTCAGAGGCTCCATATATAGCCAACATTTTCCCCTTCATCCCAGGCTACCACCAATGATAATTGGAGTAATGGAAAATTGAGTTATTTCTCCCAGCAATAAGGCTATCCCTGGACCTCTAACTATATGACCAAATAAATCCCAGATCCAATTTTGACTCTGTTTCCTAGAGCCATTTATGATACCAATTATGGTATCAGTCAGGCCTATAATATAAAACAAGACATACTTAAATTAGAATACTTTTAGAAGGGTTTATTTACAAAGAGACTAATTACAAAGGTGTAGAAGGAGGTAAAGTAACAATAAAGAATGTGCAGACACCTGGGTCCAGCAATAGTGGAACTGTCACCATCCCCATGTCCAAAAGGCCCAGGAAAGTGAGAGAGTTAAGTAGAGCAGAGACCATTTTACAGGAGCAATGATCTGCTGTAGAGGGACACAGCCAGTTCAAGGTAACCTCACCACAGCTTCCTTCCAGGGCTCCCCATGGGTGTAATGTAACCAGAAGCCAGACGGCTCAGAAGCATGCTGAACCAAGCCCTATAGATTACTTTTCCAGGATAGAGTGCAAGGTGGAGAAGAATGAATACCAAGAGGCCGGGCTCGCTAAGCCACGATGGAGGCTGGCTTCCACATTTAATCCCCACAGGGTAGAATAGGGTGGATAAGAATAAAGATATCCAACATAGTAATCAATATATACTGGTTCCTTTTCCTTTCACCTTCAAAACCTAGATCCATGCATTAGTTACTTGCCTTTCTCCAGTTTGGATATTGCCGTTATTCAATGTTTGGGCTACAGACACATTGGTGGTCCAGGGGTAAACATCTCATTTCTACTCTGGAGATACAATTCCAGTCCAAGCCCAGGCAAAGATTCACTTTTGCTCCCACTGCTGTGAGATCACTCACCCCTGATTTAATAACTTTCTTCCTTAGCCTGCACCAAGAAACACAAAGTTGACTTCCAGGGACCAAAATAGAGTTCCACAAATCTTCATTACATTGTGTATTATTAGGCTTTTGGATCTCAACTGCTTCTGACTGTCAGTTTTCATCTGGTGGCCTCTGCATGAGCAAATTGCCAAAAACACTCCCCCCAAACAGGGTATTTTAGCACTTGGGGGCTCTGTCTACCTTGGCAGGAGTGGTTCTAATTTGCATTCTTACCGATTTACTCTAGTGTTGCCTTAGAGCCCCATACAGATATGCATCCATCCAGGCCAAGAAATGTGAAGTCCAATGTAGGTTATACAAGTGAGAGAAGCAAGCAGAGTATGGTATGGACTGCGGCAAAATGCTGTGTCAAAGTCCCATGTAGAGGGCTTCCCTGGTGGTGCAGCGGTTGAGAATCCGCCTGCCAATGCAGGGGACATGGGTTTGAGCCCTGGTCTGGGAAGATCCCACATGCCGCGGAGCAACTAAGCCCGTGAGCCACAATTACTGAGCCTGTGCTCCACAACAAGAGAGGCCGCGATAATGAGAGGCCCGCGCACCGCGATGAAGAGTGGCCCCCGCTCGCCGCAACTAGAGAAAGCCCTCGCACAGAAATGAAGACCCAACACAGCCAAAGATAAATAAATAAATTTATTTAAAAAAAAAAAAAAGTCCCATGTAGAGGTATTCAAATTCAAAAATTTTTAAATACTCCTCCCCTCTCCTACATCACCATTTCCCCCCTCTCTACTGGATCCTTCCCAATAGCATATAAATATACTGCTACTTCACCCCTTAAAAACAAAACAAAACAAACTACCCTTGATCTTATTTCTTCCATCAGCTTTGCTCCCCATTTATAGTAATTAGCAGTCTGTATTTGCTGCCTCCAATTCTTTCCCTCCCACTTTCTCTTAACCCATCCCAGCTAAGCTTTTGATCCTACTACTTCCCAAAACTGCTCTTGTTAGGGTCACCAGGGTCCCATGCACTGCTATAAACAATGGTCAATTCTAAGGCCTCATCTTACCTGTGCTCTCAGCAGCATTTGACACTACGTCCTCCTGGTCTTCCTTCTTCTCAGTCTCCTTTACTGCTTTCTTCTCCTCCCCGCTAACTTCTTAGACTGGGTCTAATGCTAGGCTGCCCCAAAGCTTTTGATTTCTTTACTTGGCCTTATTCACTCCCTTGATTATCTCATTCCTTCCTGTGTCTTAAAAGCCATCTATCTGCTGATGACACCCAAATGTACACCTCTACCCCAGTTCCAATGAATTCCAGACTTGCATAGCCAAAGGCACTCTCAAATTCTCCACTTGGATGTCTAGTGGACACCTCGAATTCACAGGAAGAAATCTGAACTCCTCTCTTCTTCCTCCCCAACCCAAACTCGTCTATCCACTCTTCTCTATCTTGTCAAGAGTGACTCCATTTTTCCAGTTGCTCAGGCCAATGATCTTGGAGTTATCTTTGACTCCTCTTTTTCTCTCACACCCCAGTCCAATCCATCAGGAGAGCATGCTGACTCTTCCTTACAACTGTATCCAAGAGTTTCTGCTTGAGATGATGAAAAAGTTCTGGAGGTGAGTAATGGTGATGATTGTACAATAATGTGCTTGGACTTCACGCTCCTGGACTCTACACTTACAAATGGTTAAAATGGTAAATTTTATGTTAATTACATTTCACCGCAATTTAAAACACACACACACACAGAATGTTACTGCTTTTCCCCACCCTTCCGTTACTACCAAGGTCTAAGTCTCCATTATCTGGATTATACCAATAGCGTCCTAACTTCTTTCTGCTTCTACACTTAATCCCATCCCCCCCACCCTTTAAGGCTGATTTTTCAGCGGCCACAGTAATTAATTTAAAACCTAGGTCAGATCATGCTACTCCCTGTCTCACAAACCCACAATGGGTCTCCATTTCACTGTGCGTTACAGCCAATTTTCTCACAATCGTCCTTAAACCATCCACGACCTGGCCTCCTGGTGCCTCTCACCTTCTCTCCGATGTGCTTGTGCTCATTTCACCCCACCCACACTGCCCCCACGGTGCTTCTGCACCAGGACTGCTCTCACCCAAGGCTCTTCGCTTTTGTTCTGCCTGGACCATTCTTCCCCCAGCTGTCAGCCTTCCCTACTCTCTCCACTCCTTCACTCCTTTAATTAAATTAATAAAATAAAATAGACTCTCAATTACATATGGCAACAAGATTATATCTTTCCTTATTTCCGAGGCCTTCCGTAATCTGGCCAGCCCCACACTGATTCTTAGTGTTCACCAATTCCTATTACACCAGCTTCTATCCTTCTGTTCACTGGTCTCACAGACACCTTGCACATTTCTGCCCCCGGCTTAAAAAAGGCTTCCATTGCAATCCACTCCCACCTAATCTTCCTTCGGCTCCCAAAGCACTGTTATCTGTCTTGCTCTGTGGCTCATAATGAGGTACCATCTTCAATGGTTATTTACTTTTCTTTGTGCAGCCTTCATCTCTCACAGGGCTTCTCAGTCTGACCACTATTGACACCTTAGAGTGATGAGTGCTTTGCTGCGGGAGCTGTCCCGTGTATTATAGTATGTTGAGCAGCACCCCTGGCCCCTACGCACTAGGTGCCAGTACCAACAGCCGCCTCACTCCTCTAATACCCACCTCCCCCACCCAGGTGTGAAGACCAAAATGTTTCCAGGAATTGTCAGATGTCCCCTGTGGGCAAAAATCACCCCTTGTTAAGAACCACTGCACTAGATTGTGAACTCTTCAATTTCACGGTCTGAGTCTCATGGTTTTTTCTCTTGTCCATAGCATCCAGCATCAGAGCCCGGTACAGGGCAAGAACTCAATAGATAGCTGTTAAATAACGCCTCCCCAATATCTACACCATCACGTTACATTTAGGCTCTATTTGTCAGTAACTCATTCTACCACATGGTATCTCACAGCTCGACACTGGCCGCAGAGAAAGCTAGGTTGACCACGTCCTTTTGACTAAGTGGAACAGTAAAGTTGAAGAAGACAGACTTCCGGAGCTTGTAGTAGGTCATAAGTCTAACCTTTTGTTCCAGATATAGTAAAAAAGAAGAAGGAGAGGGAGAAGTAGGAGGAGTGGGAGGAGGAGGAAGGAGGTGGGAAGGAGAAAAAGCAGTGGCAGCTTATCCAAAATCAAGCATCAATCCATGAGATGTTAAATGAAATGGTTAAAACCTGGTGTTCAAATGTTTTTTTTCTGTATAAGGACAGCATATGGGGTTGAGCAGTCACTAGGGTCAGGATAACCTGAAGTCAAATCACGACTCCATTTTCTTGTAGCGACAGTATGATTTGGGGCAATTACTCAGGAGCCTCATCTGGAAAATGTTAGAAATAAAACCTACCTTCTAGGAAAGGCAGTTCCCCACTGCCACCAACAAAGCATTTACCATATGCAGGGACTACAGTAAGATCCTACTATCCTATACTAACTCACTCCCTACACACTGAAATAGGTCCTGTAATTATCCCCATTTCACAGATGAAGAAATTGAGTAACAGACAGGTTCAGTCATTTGTCCAAAGCTACATACCTAAAAAGCAGCTGAGATTGAATTTAAGCCCACAGAGCTTGGCTGAGTCCATGAGCATAATAATGAGACAGTCCTTGTGGATGAGAAGATTGCATAAGACAGCGGAGATGAAATGTCTAGAACAGAGCAGTTGCTCATTTAATGTCCGACCTTTTCCCTCACTCAGTTCCCTAGAACTCATTCAGCAAGTATGTATTGTGTATTCAAAGAGCAGATTTAAGGTAAACAGATAGAAGCACACTATGGTTCTCCCTCTGAAGACAAAATGGGAAGAAGGCCAAGTAAGCCAAAACTGACCTTCAACCCCACAACTCCTGTGTTCCGAGCCCATTCTCTACCCCTGTTCACACCGCTCAGGACTCTAAGGGGCCCTCTGCCCACTATCAACACAGCTCTCCGGAGATGCTCTGAAGCTTAGTCTTGCCAAGGTGAAAATGATATGATAGTAAACTGATATAACAGTAAACATGTACGGCGGTGCTTCTTTTAAAGGCATTTTCGTATTTGTAAGCATGACACCTGTATTTGTCAGAGTGATCAGAGAGAGAGAAAGAGAAACTGATTTAAGGAATTGGCTCACACAATTGTGAGGGCTGGTGAGTCCAAAATCTGACGGGGTAGGCTGGCGACTCAGGGAAGAGCTGCAGTTTGAGTCCAAAGGCAGTCTGCTGGCCAACTTTTTTCTTGCTTAGTGGAGGTCAGTCTTCGGTTTATTAAGGCCTTCAACTGATTAGATGAGGCCCACCCACATTATGTCTGGTAATCTGCTTTACTAAAGATCCACTGATTTAAATGTTAATCTCACACAAAAAATATCTTCACTGAAACATCCAGAGTAACATTTAACCCACTACCTAGGCATCATGGCCCAGCCAAGTTGACCCATAAAATTAACCATTATTATACCTTAAATTAAACATATAGAACTTCCAAAGAGAAATTGCTGGTATTTGTCAGCAGGAATGATATCTGGGGACTAGGAAAAGGCTCCCTCCCCCTTCACTGAATTTACCATACATGACTACACACCAACAGAGTGGACTATAAACCCAACAGCAATCTCTCGGTTATCTTTACTCTCTTCTGCAGCCTGGAATTTAGGAGGAAGTTTTTTCAGAAGCATTTATTTGTCCTCATTCAGTAGCAAAGACAACTGCCTTCAAATAAAGGTACTACTCTGCCACAGCTTTAATTATGACACGGTTTTGTTCTGTCTCCCCTGAAGACCAAGAATAGCTGTGAGCAGCGAGGACAACCTCTGCCTTGTTTATGGTTCAGTTCTGCCCAGCACAGTTGCTAGCAACTAGTCGCTGCCCAGTAAATAATTGATGAGTGAGTAGAAAACAAGCTGTGAAAGCCAAACAGCTTCCTGGTGTTCCTTGCTTGGCGTGACTCTTCAAGACACTAGGCCTCTTTATTTACAGACTGAAGTATTGATTCCTGCCAAAGCAGATAGCAATGATTATTAGATTTGTGGTCATTTTCTATTTATAGCATCACAGGTCTTCCAGGTGAGTGGGTAAGTGGAGAGTCACTGCCACACGCCTGCTGTGGTTACAGAAGCCATTCTTTGAATTGTTTTTCTCACTAACCTGCAGAGAGAAAGCCCTTTTTCGCCTTTATAAAATCCCCAATGCAGGCAGAAACTCATGCACATCTGGTCTTTGCCAGAGACAACCTAAAATGCCCCAGAGATGGGCAATGACTATTTGCCTGCTGGAAGGTTATATTCACGGTGGAGGATTATCGCAGGAAGGAGCCAGAGCTTCCCCTCCCAGGCTTACATCTGCGCTAGTCTTTTCATCTGCTTCTTATTCCCCAGCAAATATCTTTAATTATCTATCTTGCACCAGCAAATCAGGAAAAGGGCATCACATCCCGGCGTAATCCCCGTGACCTTTAGGAACTGGCACGTCCCTCATGGGTAAGGGAGTCGAACCTCTTATTTTATTTAGTGTTCGCGTACTCTCCTGGGAAGGCTTGCTCCCCCTTCTCCCGCCCGTGCAGGTCTCCTAACAGCTTTCTGCTTGTGTGCGTGGCTGCAGCGGGGCTCGGCTTGGGGACGGGTTTCCACCAGGGGGCGCTGGAAGGGAGCGAGTGGGAGAAGCACCACTTCTCCGAACAGCTCCCCGCCGCTCTCAGTCCTGCAAATGAACGGTAGCTGAAGGGCTGCTGGGTCACCGCCATCTGGGAAGCGAAGCTGGTGGCGTTCCCTCCGTTTCAAATGTTTTCAGTTTTATATCTGTGTAACCTCACGTCCATCCCCTGGCATTTACGATGGCAGAGTTTCCTTGTGAATCAGTGCTTCAGGCGAAATTCAGTCCTCCTGAGTTTGCTTATAATAACTGGCAGAAGGCCGGTGATTTTTATTTGAAAACATGAATAACTGGCTCGTTTCAAGAACTGCCTTGCGCCAAAGACTAGGCTAGTGGCCCAACGCACACAATCCAGGTTGTGGTTTTAGGACGAGGAATTCCAGGGCAGCTGCGCTCACAGCTGAAGGGCTCGGGGAATGGAAAAGTCTGGAAAACCTGTGGCTTTGGAAAAATGGCTCTGGGCAATTGGAACTGATCCTCTAAGTTCACTACAAGAAGCGCCTTATTTTTTTTCCAGAAATTTACAGAAAGGTCAAACCTCCTCATGACTGTAATAAATTCCCACCGCTAGATCTATTTAAGGGACTTCTGAAGACCAGATACATGTTAATGGACTTAACCCATATCATCTGGGAGGTGTGACACATAGCTAGCTTTTTTTTTAACCTGAATTTCTACCTCTAAGCAGGCACCAGAAAAGACTTTCTGTACACCAGACCAAGAATCCACACCAATGAGGGAAAGAGAGAAAAGAAAATAGAGAGGGAGAGGGGGAGAGAGGGAAGGACAGGGGAAAGAAAGAGAGAGAGAGAGAGAAATACACTGAGTTTTTCACGGAAACATTTATTCAATTTAAAAAGTTATCCTTGATACAAACTTATGGTTACCAAAGGGGAAAGGTGGGGGGGGGGTATAAATTAGGAGCTTGGGATTAACATATACACACTACTATATATAAAACAAATCATCAACAAGGACCTACTGTATAGCACAGGGAACTCGACTCAATATTCTGTAATAACCTATATGGGAAAAGAATCTGAAAAAGAATGGATATATGAATATGTATAACTGAATCACTTTGCTGTACACCTGAAACTAACACAACATTATAAATCAACTATACTCCAATATAAAATAAAATTTAAATTAAAAAATTTTTAAAAGATATCCTTGATTCTGAATTTATGCTCTTTATATATCTGAAGCATTAAATTATCCTTGCTTTGTGTGTGTGCCTCCTTTGATATTAAAAGGGCACTCCTTTCAACAGAATTACTGAAAGAACACTGTGCTTCCTTTTGATACTAAAATGTCCGTTCTTCTAAGAAATGATAGTCATCAGAGATGTTAGTGTTTTTGAATGTATGGACAAAATAAGTTAGCAACCCATTATTAGATCCCAAACTGGCTTCTGGACATTATCCTGTCTGTGAAACCTTCAAGTAAGGGGAACAACTCCATTAGGGATTTGTTGGTTCCTAACAGGAAACAGGCAGCTAGCTCATGGGACAGTAACCGATAATCTGGGTGGAGGAGGAGAACGGTGCTGGCCTGGCTGGGCCTGAGGGGTGCTGTGTGTGGGGAAGGGGTGCAGAGACTCCGGAAGCCTGGGGAGCTGCATGGGGCACTGGGCACCAGGGGAGACAGGGTCCCAGGAGCAAAGATGCTGAAGGGAAAGGCAGAGTCTCCCTGAAGACTGATGGCTCCTCTGTTCACAGCTTCAGCCAGCAAAGCCCCGGGCACCAAACATTCCAGCACCGGAAGCCCTTGTTTGTTCCACACAGGAATTTTATTCCTTCCCAGTCCTGAGCTGGCATGAGGCGGACTTTGCAGGCATCTTGCCCACATCTCCTCCAACCCCAGGTCTCAGAGCAGTGTTTCCTAGGAGACTGTGGCCCGTTGAGCTCCAAGTTCACGAGCAGCTCACAGACATCACAACCAAGACACCTGGCCTGCTTGGGATGTAGGTGCTTGGCCGCCAGACCCGCTGGCAGCCAGCACTGGGCAGAACCCCGCCCCCGAGGGCAGGAAGGGGACAGATGCCAGCCAGTGGGCTTCACTGCACAGAAGGGGCATCTGCCGGTCACACACAAGAAGGCGTGGAAACCTCACAGACGCAGTTCCAGATGGTGACTGCTGTTAGCATTATTGCTACAGGTTTCAGGCAGTTGCAGGGGGACAGAAGTGAAGTGGTTTAGAAACAAAAGGAAAGACACATATACTAGTGTCCATATTAACAATGAACCTGTTTTTGAGAAAGGGGACCAACTCCAGCCTGAGGCAAAGTGGTAGTAAAAGTGGCCAAGTCTTTTTTTGGTCCATGGCTCTCCTAGCTTTTGCCACTGAATTAGGTATCTATTGTTGGAAACAAATTCGCTCCAAACCTAGAGGCAGAAACTGTTTACTATCTCACAGTTTCTGTGGGTCTGGAGTCCAGGCACTGCTTAACTGGGCGCCTCTGAATCAAACTGAGAAGTTCATGAAGCTCACGAAATTGTAGTAAAGGGGAGTTGGGATTTGCTGGAGAATCTACTTTCAAGTTCAGTCACATGGCTGTCGCTGGCCTTGGTGGCATGGTTCCTGGTGATGGGGATTCTCCACAGGCTGCCTGAGAATGCTCACAGCATGGCAGCAGGTTATCCAAGAGACAGGGAGCCCAAGGGCACGAAGAAGCCACAGTCTGCCGTAACCTAACCTCCCAGTAACACTCCATCCATCCCTGTTACCATACTCCATTTGTACCCAAGGAGAGGGATCGTGCAAGGGTGTGGACAGCTGGAGGGGGACATCACTGGGGCCACCTTAGAGATGCCCGTGCAGCCACCCTCGTTATCTCTGTATTAATTGTAAAAGAAATAACAGAAGATACTAACTTAAAGGGGCTGGCGTGGGACTCAAACACACAAGGAATAAGAGAGGGCTCTGAAAGCAGAGACCCAAGAAAGGCAGTGTGACCAAGCGGTCCTTACCTCACCCTCCAGATCAAATTATGAGTCCAGAAAACTGCATTTGAACAGTATCCTAAAGCACACTTCAGGCACACCAACACCTAAGAACCACCCAATTATTATTTTTCCTTCTACTTTATAAATTGGGAAGAAAAGACAGAGAAATTAGGTGATGATGAGATGGAGGGAAGGGAGGTGGTCAGCTTTTCAAACCCCCAGCACGTCTCCCTGGTCCCCGTCCCCTAAATGATTCTCCTGGGCTGGGTCTGTCCTCAGAGCAGGGGTTATTTGGGAGAAACGACCAATTGTGTTTCACAAACTGACCCTCACAGGAGCAGTGCCCTGGTACCACTCCCAGGCTCTGCCCACCAGTCAGTAAGATCAATATCGCACCTCCCACAAGGATCTCCTCCTGCCCTACAGCAGCCTATGAGGCCAGACTTCTATGACAGCCCTTAAAACAACCAATGTATTTCCCAAATGACTCTGGCCTGAAAAACACCTATAAACATTTTTTTGATTAGTAGTAACACACCCTGGGGCACCTCTTAGCTTTCTCTGGTCAACAGTAAACACTCATTGTTTTACCCAGAAGAAAATGGAGCCACGGCTTCCCTGGTGGCGCAGTGGTTAAGAATCCACCTGCCAATGCAGGGGACACGGGTTCGAGCCCTGGTCCGGGAAGACCCCACATGCCGCGGAGCAACTAAGCCTGTGCGCCACAACTACTGAGCCTGTGCTCTAGAGCCTGCGAGCCACAACTACTGAAGCCTGCACGCCTAGAGCCCGTGCTCCGCAACAAGAGAAGCCACCGCAATGAGAAGCCTGTGCACCGCAAGGAAGAGTAGCCCCTGCTCACTGCAACTAGAGAAAGCCCGTGTGCAACAACAAAGACCCAACGCAGCCAAAAATTTAAAATAAATTAATTAATTTTTAAAAAAAAAAAAGAAAGAAAGAAAATGGAGCCACATCTAAGTGCAATCTGTGGAAGAAATAAACAGGTGAGTCTTACCGTTGAATCTAATTATCAGAAGCTGGAAAGGACAGTGAGAGTTCATCAAACCCATGCCCTTCTGGCCAGACAGAATGATCCGCAAAATATCCCCACTAATAGGTGGTCTCCTATTCAATCCTTTGGGTAAGCTAATCCTTGTCTCAACCCTCACTGTTTATTTTATATATAGCTGAATCCTTCCTGTTACTATTTACAGCCTTTTCTCTAGTTCTGACCTCAGGAGAAATGAAGAACAGATGCCCACATGGCTTTTAATGGAAAGGTTCTTATTAAGTCACTGCTCCTCTCTGTCCTGCCTTTGGGGGAGGTGGGGACATGGGTTACTGCTTCTTAGCTCTTTCTGCTTTGCTCTGCTTGGCCTGTGTTTCTGATAATGGGCACCCCGTCTTGATCTATGTGTGGACCCAGACTGTAAGTTATAATTCAGGTAGGTACAAGTGGAGTAGCCTGGTTTATTTTTTACGAATCCTACCAACAAGTGTTGGGTCCTATGCGGTGATTTGGTTTAAACACATGATATTTAAAAATTGCAAAAAATTTTTCCTAATGCCACTTAAAAATCAGAAGTGCAAAAACTGTTGTCAGTGGCCTTGATTGCTTTATTCTGATGTGACTGAGCTTTGTTGAAGCTTGTTTCCATAGTCATCCAGAATTAAAATCAGTATTTTTCTTCCCGATTTTTAATTATTTGCATGATAAGGCTCTCTTGAGTCTTTGAGGTAAATCAACAAGCATTTCCAAACTTGTACATGGGACTGAATAGTCTTCCAAAGCAACTCCAAAATTAAGTTCATGAAGAGCCTGTCATTTTAATCTATTGTTTCTCTATAGTATCTTGTTGGGAGGTAGGCAGAAAGAGAGTGCCCATTGTACAGATGGGGACCTGATTTAAAGAAGTTACCAAAGGTGACCCACTAATGTTGCAGCAAATCCTGAAGTGGAACTTGGTCTCCTAGACTTTTGCTCTCAGTTCTTTACACTATATTCTAAATACAAATACTTTTCAAACTGATTGCATTTCTACACACACAGGTAGATTTAAGGACACTATTTTGTTTTCTTTTGTGTTCTTAATGCTGAACATTTTCTAAAATTACATCACCATCATGGGTATTTAAATAACAAACAAAACCCTGTCACAACATCTGGGGAAATTATCTTCCACACTTCACAATTTCTGGCGTTCAAGACTAAGTACCATGCCCAGAACAAGCCCTGAAGATAAAGGACAAAGCCATCTTACTTACAGGTGGAAAGAATCATGGCTGCACTTGTGCGGGGAGCAAACAAAACAGCCTTCAGGTCTTCAGCGATGCTCCTGTCACAAAAACACAACTTTTAACTGAAATCATAGCTCACCCAAGACGTTTCTCACAGGCAAAGTTAACCCCACCTATTTTCCTGTTCTAAAAACCTCAGAGAAGTGTGTGAATGACAGCCCGATGGCCTATATAAGAGAAAGCTCAATAATCTACATCCAGATCTTTGAGGGTAGCTGCTATTAGTTCTTCATTCCCGAGTGCGTGGGTGACTCCAGCAAACACCATTTTCAAGAAATCACAAGATTTTGGTAAACGGGACCTTAAAAAGAGCATGAACTCAAATTGCTCTCTCTGGACAGAGAAAGAATTGGAGGCACAGATAAGATAAGGGACACCGTTAGTGGTAGAAACAGAATTAGACTGTAAGTTTTGAAGTACCACGTCTAGAATATTCTGTCCTCCTACTCAGTACTAACACTTCAGGCACCGTATGAGGAAAGTTTATTTTGCGGGGCAGGAGGGAAAACTAATCCATCCCCAGGTGACTGGGGCGTGGCCGAGAGCTACAAACACAACAACATCAACAATAAAAACGCACTTAGGAGTTTCACTTCATCCCACTGAAAAATAACCAAAAAGTAAAACCAAAGGGAACCACTGCACTGAAGACACAGCAGATTCACGTTGCCCTTCCTATTTCCTGCTTTATAGATTAAGATCTCTTTACACATTCTGGGTGGATTCTTCTATTTTTACTTCTCCTTTAGCTGTAGCTATGGTTTGATATAAAAACTTTTTTTTTTTTAAGCTCTAGTGAAATATTTAAAGATTTTTGAAGAAAATATTCCCAAATGTTGCCAAATCTTGTTTTCCCATCAAAAGTATACGTTAACTATTAGGGCAAGGGCTATACTTTCTCCTCTCTCTTCAAAGCCACCTAGCACTTTAAACACAGTTCCTCAAGGTCAAAAGGGAAGTATGGGATGGGGCTGAGAGGGGTGGGAGGAGTCAAGGTGAGAGACGAAGGAAGGAGAAAGGTATGACAATGATAGCAGGGTACAGCTCGCATACAGCCAACCCCTTGAATGAGCTATAATTCAGTTAACAGGTGTGTATATTTCTGTGATGGGGGTACAGTTAAACGGGAAGATGAGAAGGAAGGTGGCAAACAGATTGTGACAAGGCTTAGGATAAATATTTTATTTTTTTTCCATTATAAGGGGGGGACAGGGAAGGATAGAAGACAGCCTTCAGGGGATGAACTGACCAGAATGGAAAGATGATTCTCCATGGTCATATGAAGGTGCTACTCAGAGAAGCCAGCCACTGCCTGTGTCCCTTAAAAGGTCTTGATTTTCCATAAACGCAGCTTGTATAATAATTTTTTTAACCATTAAAGCACTTAGTGAGTTAAATGGTTCTAGTACCACTGCTATAATATTCAAGCCAGTGCAATCAACAAAAGAGGGTAGATGGGTCATTGACCTTGACTTTGCTTGCTCTTGCCTCTAGATCCTTAGCGGAAACATAGGGAAATAAGAAGTCACACGCAGAGGACATGCTATCCGGGTCCCAACAACCTGGCATGTGACAAAAGAAGCCACTCCCTTGTTAATGAGACTTGAAGATGGTAGAGGAAGTGGGCCTTGAGGACGTAGCTTAAAAAGAATCAAATGTAGAGGCCTCAGCTCATTCTCGGAAGCAAGAGCCATAATAAATCCTCTGGGATCCTGAGTCCTGCTCTACACAGGTTCCTTTGGGCCCCACGTGAATGGATAAGACTTCTTAGTGCTTCAAACACAAACCACAGAGATGCCTTTTTCACGTCCCAAGGTCTACAGGGGGTCCTCGAGGAAACAGGCAGCCAGGGAATAGTATTTGTGCTATTCCGAGGCCATGGGCACAACTTCTGGCCCGTTACTTGCTTGGGAAACCAGGGGGATAAACTCCTGAACCTAGCATTGCCCACCTGTGAGCTGTTTCCTTGGCAACACTGTGGTTTAACCTCGTCAGCTGTTCCTGGAGAATGTTCTGTGGGATGCTGTTGACTGAGACAACTCGTCGCTGGGCGTTAAGTAGCTTCTTCACATAAGAACTACTTATGTGAACGCTATGTAAAGAGTGTTCACACAATGCTCCACAGCATGGGGGAGACCACGGTCCCCCAGAGCAGACGAACTCCCGAAGAAAAGCCCTGTGTCTTCCTGGGCTTTCTATGCCCACAAAACCAACAATACAGTGTGGGGCGATACACGGCCTTGCTTTCATGATGGGAGACTGCCTTTCTTTTCCCTGGGCTCATGCGTAAATGAGGCTCTAACTCAGATGGTGTCCTGGTCAGAAATTATAAGGGTCAGAAACCCACTCAAATAAACTCAATTGCAGGGTCTACTATGAAGCTATAACAGACAATCTCTCTGATGCAGGAACCCAAGTCCAACCTGGCCTCCTGAAAGCCATCTGGGAGACAGCTCAGATGCCATGCTCTCCATTTTTCCTGGCTGCTCCCTGAATTCCGCCAGAACTTGGCTTGCTCCTGGGTCTTGCGTGCAGCTGGGACGGCCTTTACGGTGAACATCATCTGACCCTTCTGCTCCAGAGCACACTTCCACATTTATGTCCAGGGGCAGATTCTTAAGACACAGAAACTGATCGATTGCCCCTAGGCTCAATTTTCCATCCAACTCCAATTAGCTGTGGATACCATGGGCAGGTCCACTTAGCCCAAACACAGCCCCTACTGGGGGCTTAAGCTGGACAGGCACCTCAAACATGGCTACCCAAGTGAGGAGGGGGCATTAGTGATAGAAGGGTCCAGACATTTTTCTCTTCAGTAGGGAATATTTGATCCTCAGGGGAAAAGGAATTGACGGCTGTAAGGTAAAATCCCTAGTCCTAAGAGGGTTGGCTCATATATTACAGAATTAAACATTTCAATTAAAAGACAACTCATAAAATCAACTACACTCTAATAAAAATCAAATTAAAAAAAAGACGACTCATGTTTCTTATAAATATATAACTTTATATATTATATATATTTACAATATGTACAGCATACAAATATGTTTTAATGTAATACTAATGGCAGTCTTGAAAACAGATGTTTCAAAACAAAAGATGGGTACTTATCCAAGGTGGGTTCCTGATCCATCCGGAACCCATATTCTAGACAATGCCCCAGCCCAGATTTCTGTAGAAGTCACAGGGAAGAGAGGGGTGGATGGAAGGTGGCTCCGATACCCTTCCCCCTCCCAATTACCCTGGCTTTCCACTGGCACCGGCTAACATGACCCCACATACACCCCTAAAATGGGCAGACCCTGGGGCCTGGGCACAGTGCCTGGCACATAGTGGGCACTCCAGTACTTGTGGAATGAATAAAAGTGGCTGCTTTTAACCATCATGTCTAAGGCAGCATTTCCATAATCCAGAAGATTCGGTCACAGAGCTACGGCTGGTCTAGAAGCAAATGTTTTAGGTGTTTCCACTTTATAAGTAAAACAATCTACACGTTCAAGTGCTAAATAAATTAAAAGTTTGCCACAAAGTGCCATTTCTTCCTCGTGCTTTGGAATCTGGAAGCCATCACATCATCCGGTCACAGCACTTATCTTCCAAAAGTTTCTGTACATTCGACTAGTTCATCTATCGTGCGCAGCAAATCTTCAAAGGAAGGCCTTCCCTCTGGTTTCTACAATTCAAAATCAAGTAGAAGCTGTGGGTTCCAGAATCCATCCCCAAAATGATTTTTCACTGCTCCAACTCAGATAGCATTGCATACCAGAGTAAGGGACTCCTTGCTTCAGGGCCGGAACACACATGCATCTCCGAACAGGTCTAATCGATCCTGCATGTGCTGCTGCTACACTAACCTTTCTGCCACATGGCTTTGGCATCCCATTCAAGAACCTAGCAGAGATCCTAACTGCCTGCAAAATCAAGTCCTGCTAACTCGCAGGGCCCTCTATAACCTGCCCCTCCCCCAGGCCCTTGCTACCCAGTTTTATTTCCCACAGAAACCCTCACATGGGCCCTATGCTCAATCAGAACAATCTCTACCCTTGTATACACACACCAAGTTCATTACCACCACCCTACCTTTGCTCACATTGTCCCCACTCCCCCTAGCACCACTTCTTGGCCAGAAGGCCAATCAATGCTCTTGGGAGGCATTATAGCAAGTGACCAGGGCATGGGCTTTGGAGTCAGACAGGACTCTGCTTCTCTGTAGTTAAGTGGCCTTAGGCAAGCAACAACTTGATATCCTCATCCACAGAGTGGTCATAGTAAAAGTATCCACACTTTGAAGGGTTATTTCGAGAACTAAATTGAAAGCACTCAGCACAGTGCCTAGCACATCATACCTGTGAGCTAACGTTACTGTTATCTTTCAAAAGTCATTTTGGTGTCTAATCTCTTCTATGAGGTGACATTTTAACATGGGGCGAAGGAAAACTTCCGACGACTGAGAGTAAATGACCTGAGGAAGCTGAGGCTTGGAGAAAAAAAACTTCTCTGGTGAAAGAGTAATACTTCGACAACACTAGAGGTCCACTGAAAGAACGGCTACTTCTCTGGGCTTATCCCCAGAGTCCCCAGCTCAGGCGACTGTGGCAGGAGCCCCACTTGGGAAGGGAGTGGCAGCCTGAATTTCCTATCTTAATTATTAGTGTTTTCCACTTCTTCACATCTTCTTCCCATTATTCAGACTGAGTTGAGAAGACTGGCTTCCTGCTTAAGAGTTAGAAATCATATAAAACATGCGCTCATTCACTAGGCTATAAAGACCACACAGTTTGAATCGACCAAGCCCAGATCCCTGAATGCTTTAGAGATTGAAGAAAAAAGCACCCGAAAAAATGTTATACCTCCTGCCAACATCTCAGCATCACCTCGTATACATATCTGGACGCCAACTTCGGCTGATGGAGTCGGTGGCCGCGAGTAACCATGGTTACCACTTCATAGTTGGTGTTTTTCTCAAAGGGCATTCTGCCTTCAGTGAATATTTCCCACATTAAGACACCTGGAAGAGGAGAAGGATTGCCAAACGATGCACTCAGTTCCTCTTCAGGGCAGAGTTGAGGGGAAATGGAGCATGGCTCTTACCAAATGACCAGATATCTGATTTGCTGCTAAAGCGGCTGTAATTAAACACCTCAGGTGGACACCACTTCACGGGAAATTTAGCACCGGAAGAACTCGTGTACTGATCATCCAGAACATACCTAGAGTAAGACACTGAGTTACGGTCTGTATTTTGTACATGTTCTTTAATTTTTCTCCCCCTTAAAATCAAAAGCACAGTTGACTGAAGTCCAACAGGCATCCGGTTGAAGCTGGCTGTTTGCGTGTGCAGCCACGCCTCTGCAATTGCCCTCTTCCTCTAAGTGCTTGAGATGGATGCACTGTGACATTCTATCTGCGCTTTCACTTTTCTGTTTTTCTTTTTCATAAGGCATTGGAGGCAGCATACAATAAAAGAGTTTTGCAAACTTTCTTTTTAAGAAGCAGTTCTGTTGTTTAAACAAAAAATTTTACCCAAAGGCCCCACATGTAAAACATCTAAAGCAGAGCTGCTCTAAAGGAAGTGGTGCAAAGCGCTTGGAGCACATGTGCTTTTGCCCCCATGATTCCACAGAGCACAACTTAAAACTATAGCAAATAAAAAGAGCAAATTGCAAAATGATGTACGCACATGGTGGTGTATATAGGTATATACCATGACGTCCATCCTCTATACACACACACACTCAGAACAATACTATGTAATTTCTCTATGGGAGCATACTTATGTCCTTCTGGAAGGACACACACAAACTGGTAACACTGGTTACCCCTGGGGAGGATCTTAATTGGGGTGCTAAATATGGGTTCTTCAGCCCTTTCTGTAATGTGTTCAGTATGTATTTACAAGAGGAAGGTGTTTAAGTATTATAGGAACATACCAGCTTAATTTCTGCAAGCTCCATGGGAAAATATTCAAATGATTGCACAAACTTCCTTTGCTGTATAGACAAAGATGGTGACAGTGCCACCATGGGCGTCTGTCAGTCAGGGGAGTCTGAACTGAGTGTAGAATGAGTGTTTCAAAGGAGCTGATGCAAAAGTACAGGTTTTTTGAAAGCCAAACATATGAAAATCAAACCTGAAATTGGAGGCCTTGCCTGTTAGATACAGAATATCTTCACAGAAAACAAACAAAGAGCACTGGGTCCTTATTGCCCTGACAGCCAGCAGTTCTGGTCCCATTTCGGACAGCAATGGCTTTCTAACCTCCCTCGGCCCGAGTTTCCTCAGGAGTGAGACCTGGCCTGGCCTGCCTTTATAACCGTTCCTCATGCTGGCCATGGGCTGACCACCCCGACCCCCTTTTGATTCTTGAGCAGGTCAAGCTCATCCCAAATTTCAAGCTTTTGGACTCGGTGTTCTGCCACCTGGAATATTTTATCCTCAGACTTTCACCTAACTGACTACTTCCTGCCTTTTGGGTCTCTTTTCAGATATCCTGGTCTCAAAGAGGCCTTCGAGAGGCACCAGATTTGAAGTCGCTACCGTCACCCCTGCCCCGCGCCATCACTCAGTACCCGCCCGCCCCACCAGCCCCAAGTTATCGCTATCACAGGGGTCGGCAAACTTTTTCTGTAAAAGGCCAGACAAAGAGTGTTTTAGATTTTGCAGGCCTCTGTAGAGTGAAAGCAGCCAGCCAGCACATCTGTGAATGAGTCTGTGTCCTATTAACACTTTATTTATGGACACTGGCTTTTGACTTTCAGATAATTTTCACATGTCATAATATTTTTAAAGTTTTTTTTTTCCCAACCATTAAACAATGTGAACACCGTGGTTGGCTCACGGGCCATACACACATAAGTGTTGGGTCAGATGTGGTCCAGAAGCCGAGGTTTGCGGACCCCTGCTCTGTCACCTCGCTCTGTGCTCTCCCTTCTTAGTGGTTCTCAGGTCTTATGTTTCTCTCGCCTCCTGAATTTAACCTGCACGTGGGCAGGGACTCACATGGATAATGTCATCCTCTGCAAGGGTTCAATCTCTAGTGTTGTGCCTGGCACAGAGCAGGCACCTAATTTTGTATGGATGGGTGTACAGATAAATGAATGGATGAAGGAAGGAGGGAAAGAAAGGACAAATGAAATACTTTTTAAAGGACTTTTCTAACACCCTATTAAGATTACAAATATTTAGAGAATAAAAACATTACCGATTTGCGTATTCTAAAAACTTACCCCGAACACATTTCTATCAAAACAAAAGATTCTAGAAATTTAATCCACACCAGGGAGAAAAGAAAGTAGTGTATTTAACGGGCTATACTACCACCTAGTGGAGAGAATGATTAACAATAATTAACACAATGTATACTGTGTTATTTTAATATATTTTATCTCAGGACATCTAATAGGGTTTCTTTTTCGCTTTATCAATGCAGATTATTTCCATGCTTATCAATTCTATAAGCTAATGTGAATATCAACTAAAGCCATATAATGAAGTATTAAGTAATCATAATTTCTCAACAGTTTACCTGAGAAAAAGCCAAAGCTAACAGTAAAAAGACAAATTCAGCAAAGAAATCTTTCAAAATATAGATAATCTATTTTCTAACCTTATATAAAAAACACTAAGAAGCAGAAAAATCAATCCGTACAAAAATGATGGGGACTTAAAAAAAAATGATGGGTACTTCTAATGTTTTGTTAAAGGAACAAAAGATATTTCAAAATAGCTCTTAAACAGGCATCAGAGGAAGAAGTTGACACAAACTGCAAAGAAAAAGTCAAGTACTTTCAAGGGAAAGGCCACAGTCTTACATTAATTTAATCTAAAATTTATAGAAAATGTTCACATATACTCAGCCTTACCTAGCCATTCCAAAATCAGAAACTTTCACAATTCCTGCCTCATTTACTAGACAATTTCTGGCAGCCTGGAAAACAACATTATAATGGTATATTAGTTGCAAAGTTCCACAATAAAAGTAGAAAAATATAAGTTCTATTTATATTAAATTTAGTGTAACCCAGTCAACATTTTCAGAGGTGGTGTCTCTTATAAATTTATTTTTACCCCTATGGAAATGTCTTCAACATTTATATGAAAGAATGGATAGAAAGACAGGTCAAAAGTCTCATGTGCAAAAAGGCATTATTACATAATCTTTGCCAACTGTCATATCTATACAAGGACTAATAGGAGGGTCAATCAGCTTTTTGCCCACCCATTTCTATTCTTATTAAACTATCTGATTTTCTTATTGATAGTGACAACATCTCTTAAAGTCCTTAATTCAGGTTCTTACTAGGCGAGCCTTATAACACACAAGCATCAGAGTGATGGGTGAACAATCTTTTACCCAGTGGCTTTGCTCAATGATTGGTCTTCTCTAACCCAAAGAGTCAAAAGAACAGCCATGTGTAACATAGTTTGCTTTGTCATTTATGACAAATACAATTCTAGATTATTTATACTTTCTTCCCCATTCTTTAAGGTTACAAGGTTCAAGAAAATAGTTTGGAAAAAGACATAGTATTTCTCAGAAGGAAGACATGATGACAATCTTTTTCATGCTATAACCCATAGACTAAGAATGTATTTTTCTTCCTTATGCTTCAGAATTTTATTCTCTGTACATGGCAAATTCCATTTATGCGAGGTTATTTCCTGTTGAATGCGTTTTAAGAGTCTCTTTTAAAGTATGAGTTAATACCCGTTCCCTGGATTATCACCGTCTTCCTATAAAGATACCTTATCATGCCTTTACTTTATAGTCACCAGGATTCTTCACCCAGGAGACAGAAGCATCAAAATCTTCCCTTAAGGGATGACAAAAACCTACCCTAATGATGTCAGTATCATAGGCACAAACATATCAAAATTGCCTTCACCAAGGTGTGGTATGTGTAGAGAGGTGTAACCTGCCATACCCACGTAGACAACAGATTTCCATCAGTTTTAAAAGTCAAAAAAGAGGAAGGTGCTAAATTCACAAGTTTCAATATGACAAAGAGATGTTCTTCATCATCACTGAGCATAATAATAATAATAACTAATGTTACACATATCACATCTTCTATTTTGCAAAGTCCTTTGCCCCAGTCATAAAATGTGATCTTTAAAAGTTTTGTAAAAGAAAAGCCCAGGACTGGATGGCTTCACTGGTGAATTCCACCAAACATTTAAAGAAGAGTTAACACCAATCCTAAGTTCTCAAACTCTTCCAAAAAATTTTAAAAGGTTCACTTCCAATCTCATTTTATAAGGTCAACATTGCCCTAACTCCTAAGCAAGATAAGGACACAAAAAGAAAATAAAAATACAGGCCAATATGGCTGATGAACATAGATGAAAAAATCCTCAACAAAATATTAGCAAACAGAATTCAACAGCACATTAAAAGGATCATACGCCATGATCCAGTGGTGTTTATCCCTGGGATACAAGGATGGTTTGACATAGGCAAATCAAAAACGTGATACACCACACTAACAGAAGGAAGGATAAAAATCACATGATCATCTCAACAGATACAGAAAAAGCATTTGACAAAATTCAAAATCCTTTCATTTCATGATTAAAAACTCTCAACAAGTTAGGTATAGAAGGAATGTACCTCAACATAATAAAAGTCATATATTACAAGCCCACAGCTAACAACATACTCAATGGTGAAAAGCTAAAAGCTTTTCTTCCAAGATCAGGAACAAGACAAGGATGCCCACTCTTGTCACTTCTATTGAACATAGTACTGAAAGTCCTAGCCAGAGCAACTAGGTAAGAAAAAGAAATAAAAGGCATCCAAATTGGAATAGAAAAGTAAGATTGTCTCTGTTTGCAGATGACATGATCTTATATATAGAAAACTCTAAAGACTCCACTAAAAAACTGTTAGAAGTAATAAAAGAACTCAGTAAAGTTGCAGGATACAAACTAAACATAGAAAAATCAGTTTTGTTTCTATACGCTAACAATGAACTGAGAGAAATTAAGAAAGCAAGTGAATTTCAATAGCAACAAAAACATTAACATACATAGGTAAATTTCACCAAGCAGGTGAAAGATCTGTACACTGAAAACTGTAAGACACTGATGAAAGAAACTGAAGAAGACACAAATAAATGGCAAGATATCCTGTGTTCACAGAGTGGAAGAATTAATACTGTTAAAATGTCCATACTACCCAAAATGATCTACACATTTAATGCAACCCTATCAAAATTCCACTACATTTTTCAGAGAAATATAAAAAACAATCTAAATTTCATACGAAACTACAAAAGACCTTGAATAGCCAAAACAATCTTGAAAATGAATAAAGCTGGAGGCATCACATTTCCTGATTTTGAACTAGATTACAGAAATATAGTAATCAAAACTGTATGGTACTGGCACAGAAACAGAGACATAGACCAATGGAACGGGACAGAGAATCCAGAAATAAACCCATGTATATATGGTCAACTAATCTTTAACATGGGCACCAAGAACACACAATGGGGAAAGGATAATCTCTTCCATAAATGGTGCTGAGAAATTCAAATATCCATAGGCAAAATAATGAAATTGGACCCTACTCTTACACCATACACAAAATTAACTTGAAATTGATTAAAGACTTAAATGTAACACCTGAAAATATACAACTCTTAGAAGAAAACATAGGGGAAAAGCTCTTTGACATGGTCTTGGCAATGATTTTTTGGATCTGACACCAAAGCACAGGCAACAAAAGCAGTAATAAATAACTAGGGCTATACCAAAGTAAAAAGTTTTTTCACAGCAAAGGAAACAATCAACAAAATGAAAAGGCAAACTACAGAATGGGAAAAAAAATATTTGTAAAACATGTACCTGATAAAGGGTTAATATCTAAAATATATAAGGAACTCATTCAACTCAACAGCAAAAAAGTAAATATTCGATTGAAAAATGAGCAGAGGACTGAATACACATTTTATCAAAAAAGACACACAAGGGAATTCCCTGGCGGTCCAGTGGTTAGTACTCCACACTTCCACTGCAGGGGGCACAGGTTCAATCCTAGTTGGGGAACTAAGATCCCGCATGCTGTGTGGCAAGGCCAAAAAAAAAAAAGACATGCAAATGGCTAATAGGTACGTGGAAAGGGGCTCAACACCACTAATCATCAGGGAAATGCAAATCAAAACCACAATGAGATATCACCTCACACCTGTCAGAATGACTACCAACAAAAACACGAGATGACAACAGCTGGCAAAAAAGAAAAGGTGGAGAGCAGAAGCAAGAAGAACTACAATCCTGTAGCCTGTGGAACAAAAACCACATTCACAGAAAGATAGACAAGATGAAAAGGCAGAGGGCTATGTACCAGATGAAGGAACAAGATAAAACCCCAGAAAAACAACTAAATGAAGTGAAGATAGGCAACCTTCCAGAAAAAGAATTCAGAAGAATGATAGTGAAGATGATCCAGGACCTCAGAAAAACAATGGAGGAAAAGATCGATAAGATGCAAGAAATGTTTAACAAAGACCTAGAAGAATTAAAGAACAAACAAACAGAGATGAACAATAAAATAACTGAAATGAAAACTACACTAGAAGGAATCAATAGCAGAATAACTGAGGCAGAAGAACGGATAAGTGACCTGGAAGACAGAATGGTGGAATTCACTGCCGCGGAACAGAATAAAGAAAAAAGAATGAAAAAAAAATGAAGACAGCCTAAGAGACCTCTGAGGCAACATTAAATGCAACAACATTCGCATTATAGGGGTCCCAGAAGGAGAAGAGAGAGAGAAAGGACCAGAGAAAATATTTGAAGAGATTATAGTCGAAAACTTCCCTAACGTGGGAAAGGAAATAGCCACCCAAGTCCAGGAAGCGCAGCGAGTCCCATACAGGATAAACCCAAGGAGAAACATGCCGAGACACATAGTAATCAAATTGGCAAAAATTAAAGACAAAGAAAAATTATTGAAAGCAACAAGGGAAAAATGACAAATAACACACAAGGGAACTCCCACAAAGTTAACAGCTGATTTCTCAGCAGAAACTCTACAAGCCAGAAGGGAGTGGCACGATATACTTAAAGTGATGAAAGGGAAGAACCTACAACCAAGATTACTCTACCCGGCAAGGATCTCATTCAGATTCGATGGAGAAATCAAAAGCTTTACAGACAAGTAAGAGAATTCAGCACCACCAAACCAGCTCTACAACAAATGCTAAAGGAACTTCTCTAAGTGGGAAACACAAGAGAAGAAAAGGACCTACAAAAGCAAACCCAAAACAATTAAGAAAATGGTCATAGGAACATACACATCGATAACCACCTTAAATGTGAATGGATTAAATGCTCCAAACAAAAGACACAGACTGGCTGAATGGATACAAAAACAAGACCCACCCATATGCTGTCTAAAAGAGGCCCACTTCAGACCTAGGGACACATACAGACTGAAAGTGAGGGGATGGAAAAAGATATTCCATGCAAATGGAAATCAAAATAAAGCTGGAATAGCAATCCTCATATCAGATAAAATAGACTATAAAATAAAGAATGTTATAAGAGAAAAGGAAGGACACTACATAATGATCAAGGGGTCAATCCAAGAAGATATAACAATTATAAATATATATGTACCCAATGTAGGAGCACCTCAATACATAAGGCAACTGCTAACAGCTATAAAAGAGGAAATCGACAGTAACACAGTAATAGTGGGGGACTTTAACACCTCACTTACACCAATGGACAGATCATCCAGAATTAAAATAAATAAGGAAAAGGAAGCTTTAAATGACACAATAGACCAGAGAGATTTAACTGATATTTATAGGACATTCCAACCAAAAACAGCAAATTACACTTTCTTCTCAAGTGCACACGGAACATTCTCCAGGATAGATCACGTCTTGGGTCACAAATAAAGCCTCAGTAAACTTAAGAAAGTTGAAATCATATCAAGCATCTCTTCTGACCACAATGCTATGAGATTAGAAATGAATTACAGGGAAAAAATGTAAAAAACACAAACACATGGAGGCTAAACAATACATTACTAAATAACCAAGAGATCACTGAAGAAATCAAAGAGGAAATCAAAAAATACCTAGAGACAAATGACAATGAAAACACGACGATCCAAACCCTATGGGATGCAGCAAAAGAGTTCTAGGAGGGAAGTTTATAGCTATACAAGCCTACCTCAAGAAACAAGAAAAATCTCAAATAAACAATCTAACCTTACACCTAAAGGAACTAGAGAAAGAAGAACAAACAAAACCCAAAGTTAGCAGAATGAAAGAAATCATAAAGATCAGAGCAGAAATAAATGAAATAGAAACAAAGAAAACAATAGCAAAGATCAATAACTCATAAAAGTGCTAACAAAAGATCAAGATGAAAAAAAAAATTAATTACATGGGACTGAGTGAACTGATGAGGATGAGTATAATTTTTGTGACTTTCTGTTTGAATTAAAAAAAAAAATCCCACAAGGACTCAGAGGCAAAGAATATACAAATCAATTTTCACTGCAAAGTAAAGGAGCTGCTACAGTGGAGGATTACTGGACTGAATGTCAATATTATGACATAGTATGAGTGTGTTTCATGTTTGGTAATTGCAATCATTGTTGCTTTTGTTGTGGTCATCCATGTACAATGCTTGATGTCAGTCTATTTATCTCTTGTAAAAATAAAATACAGTGTGAGTGTGTGTGGGGAAAAAAAAAAAAAAGAGGGAGAGGACTCAAATCAATAAAATTAGAAATGAAAAAGGAGTTACAACAGACACCGCAGAAATACAAAGCATCCTAAGAGACTACTACAAGCAACTCTATGCCAATAAAATGGACAACCTGGAAGAAACGGACAAATTCTTAGAAAGGTATAACCTTCCAAGACTGAACCAGGAAGAAACAGAACTATAAACAGACCAATCACAAGTAATGAAATTGAAACTGTGATTAAAAATCTTCCAACAAACAAAAGTCCAGGACCAGATGGCTTCACAGGTGAATTCTATCAAACATTTAGAGAAGAGCTAACACCCATCTTTCTCAAACTCTTCCAAAAAACTGCAGAGGAAGGAACACTCCCAAACTCATTCTATGAGGCCACCATCACCCTGATACCAAAACTAGACAAAGATACTACAAAAAAAGAAAATTACAGATCAATATCACTGATGAATATGGATGCAAAAATCCTCAACAAAATACTAGCAAACAGAATCCAGCAACACTTTAAAAGGATCATACACCATGATCAAGTGGGATTTACCCCAGGGATGCAAGGATTCTTCAATATATGCAAATCAATCAATGTGATACACCATATTAACAAATTGAAGAATAAAAACCATATGATCATCTCAATAGAGGCAGAAAAAGCTTCTGACAAAATTCAACACCCATTTATGATAAAAACTCTCCAGAAAGTGGGCATAGAGGGAACCTACCTCAACATAATAAAGGCCATATATGACAAACCCACAGCAAACATCATTCTCAATGGTGAAAAGCTGAAAGCATTTCCTCTAAGATCAGGAACAAGACCAGGATGTCCACTCTCGCCACTATTATTCAACATAGTTTTGGAAGTCCTAGCCATGGCAATCAGAGAAGAAAAAGAAATAAAAGGAATACCAATTGGAAAAGAAGAAGTAAAACTGTCACTGTTTGCAGATGACATGATACTATACATAGAGAATCCTAAAGATGCTGCCAGAAAACCACTAGAGCTAATCAATGAATTTGGTAAAGTTGTAGGATGCAAAATTAATGCACAGAAATCTCTTGCATTCCTATACACTAATGATAAAAATTTGAAAGAGAAATTAAGGAAACACTCCCATTTACCACTGCAACAAAAGGAATAAAATACCTAGGAATAAACCCTACTTAGGGAGACAAAAGACCTGTATGCAGAAAACTATAAGACACTGATGAAAGAAATTAAAGATGATACCAACAGATGGAGAGATATACCATGTTCTTGGATTGGAAGAATCAATATTGTGAAAATGACTGTACCACCCAAAGCAATCTACAGATTCAATGCAATCTCTATCAAATTACCAATGGCATTTTTTACGGAACTAGAACAAAAAAATCTTAAAATTTGTATGGAGACACAAAAGACCCCGAATAGCCAAAGCAGTCTTAAAGGAAAAAAACGGAGCTGGAGGAATTAGACTTCCTGACTTCAGACTATACTACAAAGCTACAGTAATCAAGACAATATGGTACTGGCAGAAAAACAGAAACATAGATCAATGGAACAAGATAGAAAGCCCAGAGATAAACCCACGGACCTATGGTCAACTAATCTGTGACAAAGGAGGCAAGGATATACAATGGAGAAAAGACAGTCACTTCAATAAGTGGTGCTGGGAAAACTGGACAGCTACATGTAAAAGAATGAATTTAGAACACTCCCTAACACCATACACAAAGATAAACTCAAAATGGATTCGAGAACTAAATGTAAGACCGGACACTATAAAACTCTTAGAAGAAAACATAGGAAGAACACTCTTTGACATAAATCACAGCAAGAACTTTTTTGATCCACCTCCTAGAGTAATGGAAATAAAACCAAAAATAAACAAATGGGACCTAATGAAACTCAAAAGCTTTTGCACAGCAAAGGAAACCATAAACAAGACAAAAAGACAATCCTCAGTATGGGAGAAAATATTTGCAAACGAATCAATGGACAAAGGATTAATCTCCAAAATATATAAACAGCTCATGCAGCTCAATACTAGAGAAACAAACAACCCAATCCAAAAATGGGCAGAAGAACTAAATAGACATTTCTCCAAAGAAGACATACAGATGGCCAAGAAGCACATGAAAAGCTGCTCAACATCACTAATTATTAGAGAAATGCAAATCAAACAACAATGAGGTATCACCTCACACTAGTTAGAATGGGCATCATCAGAAAATCTACAAACAACAAATGCTGGAGAGGGTGTGGAGAAAAGGGAACCCTCTTGCACTGTTGGTGGGAATGTAAATTGATACAGCCACTATGGAGAACAGTATGGAGGTTCCTTAAAAAGCTAAAAATAGAACTACCATATGATCCAGCAATCCCACTACTGGGCATATACCCAGAGAAAACCATAATTCAAAAAGACATATGTATCCCAATGTTCATTGCAGCACTATTTACAATAGCCAGGTCATGGAAGCAACCTAAATGCCCATCAACAGACGAATGGATAAAGAAGTTGTGGTACATATATACAATGGAATATTACTCAGCCATAAAAAGGAGTGAAATTGAGTCATGTGTTGAGACGTGGATGGATCTAGAGACTGTCATACAGAGTGAAGTAAGTCAGAAAGAGAAAAACAAATCTCATATATTAATGCATGTATGTGGAACCTAGAAAAACGGTACAGATGAACCTGTTTGCAGGGCAGAAGTTGAGACACAGATGCAGAGAACAAACGTATGGACACCAAGGGGGGAAAGCCATGGGGGGGTGGGGGTGGGGGTGGGGGTGTGCTGAATTAGGCGATTGGGATTGACATGTATACACTGATGTGTATAAAATTTATGACTAATAAGAACCTGCTGTATAAAAAATAAATAAAACAAAATTCAGAAATTAAAAAAATAAACAACTAATACTAAACTTTCTTTGGGTTATTTTTATGGAAATATGTTAATATAAATGTTTCAGACATTACATGAAATTCCTAAAAATCTTATATGTTCTGTTATAATGTTATAAGTCATAATTCTAGTTATTACTTTAAAATGTATATCTCAGAAATAACAAAAAAAGAAAAGGTGGAGAAAGAGGAACCCTTGTATACTGTTGGTGGGAATGCAAATTGGCATGGCCACTATGGAAAGCAGTATGGAGGTTCCTCAAGAAATTAAAAACAGAACTACCATATATATGATCCATCAGTCCCACTTCCTAGTATGCAGCTGAAGGAAACAAAATCAGTACCTTAAAGAAATATCTGCACTCCCATATTCATAGCAGCATTATTCACAATAGCCAGATATGGAAACAACCTAAGTGTCCATCAATGGGTGAATGAATAAAGACAATGTGGTGTGTGTGTATATATATATATATATATATATATATATAGATAAAATGGAACATTGTTCAACCATAAAAAAAAGAAGGAAATCTCATCAGTTGCAACAACATGGATGAACCTGGAGGACACTATGTTAAGTGAAACAGACCAGACAGAGAAAGACAAATACTATATGCTATCACTTATATATGGAATCTAAGGGGAAAAAAAAATGGAACTCATAGAAAGGAAGACTATACTGGTGATTGCCAGGGGTTGGGGGGGGTTAGGGGAAATGGAGATGTTGGTCAAAGGGTACAAACTTTCAGTTACAAGATAAGTTTTGAGGATCTAAGATATAGCATGATGGCTATAGTTAATAATAGAGTATTGTATACTTTAACAGGGACTAACGGTTCTACCAACATACTGAAAATAGACACATTTGGGAAGAATAGGCAGAGAAGAAAAAGAGAAAGAAAAAACGAGTGGAGAAGAGAGGGAGACAGAGTGAGAGAGAGGAAAAATTAAGAAGCGTCTCCATCACAATAATTTAGAACCAGTAATAGATTACTTTTTCTGGTATTTTCTGGAATTAACGTCGACTCCATCTCTTTCCAGTGAAGAAAATGAACGAAAGGATTTCTGTTATAGTTTCAGCTTCTAGCGTGTGAGATGGAAAACAGCTTAGGACTTAGTCAAAGGATAAGTCAACGCTTAACTTCCCTTTTATCACCATATGCATGTCATTTCACTTCTCTGATGCTAATTTTCTTATCTATAAGAAAATGGTGGTCAGAAAATCTGTTATAATTAGCTATCTCATGGGATTCTTATGAAGACCAAATGTAATGCATGGTAACTAACTTGGAAATATTACCTAGGTAATTATGTATGATTTAATAAGCAGGTACCTATGTAATTATATACTACATGTATTAGATTTAATAAAGGTCTTTCTGTTAAAACTATGGGGCAAGTTAAATTTACCACATTTAAAAGTAATGGTGATATATTGTTGAGAACAAAACTTGGGTATGAACACGTCATTGCTCATCTGTTGACCCAGATTACAAAGGAATTTGGCTGGTGATGGGAATGCAGGTGGTCTGTGATTACCAGGTCTCTGTGGATGAAGCTGTTTCTCTCCAGGTACTCCATCCCTTCACACACATCTTGACACATGCTCAGCAGCACATCTCTACTAAAATGGCCTTGTCTCTGTCGGAGGAAATTCAAAAGGCATCCCCTTTCCATGAACTCGGTAACGATGTAAATGGGTTTCTGCTGGGTGCATACACCATAAAGCTGTACTAACTTCGGGTGTGTCAGTTTCCTGAGAGGGAAGTCATGCATACACAGAGTTACTGCAGGGAAAGAAACCACCAGGGGTGTTAGCTGGCAAGGGGTCACTTTTTAATACAAAAAGGGGAACCGGAAAAAACATAGAAACTTACATCATTACTTTAGCTTCTTCTATAAAATCTTCCTCACACATGGCACCTTCCCTAATAGCTTTGATGGCTACTTTGTACTGAGCTCGCCACTTGCCAAGCCTTACTACTCCAAAGAGTCCACTCCCCAACTCCCTCATAAAGGTCAGCTCTGAAGGGTTAATCTCCCATTTTTCTGTGAGACAGAGGGGGAAAGTGATAAAATTTAATCAGGAGAATACAGTAGGAATCAGTGAGAAACAAAGAAACTATAACCAAGGTCAATCTAAAACTTACAAGGTAATACAATTACCAACACAGAGCAGACTTGCAACCTGCCCATAAGCGACAGAAGGTGGCTTTCCTCCCTCTGGGGAGGATGGACCCCTTCTCAGCTGTCACAATAAAAGCAAAGTGAACTGAAGAAGGCAAGAAGATGCTGCACAATAGGCTAATAATAATGGAGCTTGAAAGTTGAAGGTACTTTTTTCTTTTTTAAACAAATACTTCCTCCTTTACCATTCCTCCCCCTGAAGTTTTTTTTTTCTTTTTCAATTCCATCAAGTTGGAAAGAGTTTAACCTGTTTAAAAGGCTTTCACCAGTAGCACAAAGACAATCAAGTTGCATGTCTTCTCTATTACCTCCATCTTTACTTTCCTGTGAGTAGCCAACCAAGCCCAGTGAGAAGCAGGAAAGGCTTTGATTTATTTTAGAAGTAACATGGTAATGCTTATTTTTCACTGACGGACAGTTTTCTACCAAATAATGAATAATGATGAAAACAGAAAACCTAGGGTTACTACAGCTATAAGTGTAATCATCTAAAATCTCACTTGGTAAACTTATATAAAAACAGTTCCGCTATGTGGAATTCTACACATCTAAACTGGTCTTGTGATAACGGGTTCTTTTCAAGGAAAATTTGCCATGCAACTACAAAAGGAGTTACCGTAGCTGAATCCTGCAGTGGTTGGTGCATTCTCCCCCTTTGTGCTAACTGGGTACCGCAGCCTTGTGACAAGTCCTAGAAATCAAAAAGAGTATTACAGTTGAATTCACTCAATCATTCTGCATGGTAAAGCGCTAAACTAGAAACTCACTTACAAAATTCATTCATTTATTCACTTAGTGCTCATCTTCTTTGTGTATATATAGCCCTCTGCTATGTGCTAGCAAAAAATAAAGGAAGGTAGGAAGGAAGATGATCCTACTGTGGTCAAAACCAAGTCTGTGCGCCTGATGCACAGTGAGGCCAAACAAACCAAAATGTCGGAGTCTGGAGCAGAAAAAGGTTTATTGCAGGGCCAAGCAAGGAGGACGGGGGGCTTGTACTCAAAAGACCCAAACTCCCCAGTGGCCTTCGACAAGGGTTTTTAAAGACATCGTTAGGGGAGAGGGTAGTAAGACAAGTGATCAGTTCGTGGACCTTCTTCTGATTGGCCGACGGTAGGTAACAGGGTGATGTTTCAGGAATCTCAATCAACAACCTTCTGGTTCCAACCAGCCTGGGGTCTACCTGCTTGTGGTCAGCATGTAGTCACCATCCTCCACCCGGATGGGGGTCTTAGTTTCTGCAGAGCGACTCAAAGATATGCATCAGATTGTTATCTACATCCCTGCAGGAGGAACTAGGAGTCCTGTGACTCTAATCATTAACTGCTTGAGCCTGCTCTTTGGAGCTTGGGGAAGGCTTAGGAGACTAAAGCCTTTTTTTTTTTTTTTTTTTCCAAACAAGAAACGGGAAACACAGAGGAGCTTTTGTACCCAGGAAGGCCCCCACAGGGTCCTGCTTGGTTTCGCTACTCTCTGAGCCGACAATTTCATGTTTTTTAAATATACGTTTTTATTCATTCAACATTTTTTTTTAAAAATACAGTGTTTATCAGGCACTATGCTAGCATGGTGTCTTGCAAACACTTTAAAGGATGTTAAAAGGTTTCCAACAATTATTATCAATTATTATTTCATGTTCTTTTCTAGTATGAGATTTGAATTATGAAATGGAATTACAGTAGTCTACTAAAAATTAAAGTAGTTCACCTGACATAACTCAGCATTTGTAATCTTAGCATAAAAATTGGGCTCTACAATATTAACGACTGGGAATAACACAACTACTGGAAATCAGTGAGGCACCTTAAACCCTTTAACTTAAGTTGCTTACAGTACTAAATAAGAAATCCCAGGTATTTCTCCTATAAACACCTGTAGCACTATGTATTTCCTCTAATACAGCATATCTCATAGTAATTTAATATTGTTATGTACTTCTCTGTCTCCCCTACCAGATGGTAAGATCTGGGAGGGACAAGATCAATAGCCATCTAGTTCACCATAGTATGCCTACAGTCCGGCATAGTTCCTGGCAGGCAGTAGGCACTTAATACATGTTTCTGAAATGAGTGAATTGAGATAGCATAAAAATTCACACAAGAACAAAAAGAAAGAAATAGGGGGATGTGAATGCTGAAAAAGACTAGAATAAAAGATAAGAAAAAGTTCTTCAGGGGATAAATTGATATGAAATCAGTTCCTCAAATGTTAAACACGGAGTTATTATATGATCCAGCAAATCCATTCCTAGGTTAGTACCCAAAAGAAATGAAACATGTTTCACGCAAAAACTTGTACACAAATGTTCACAGCAGCATTACTCATAATGGCCAAAATGTGGAAACAGCCCAAATGTCCATCAACTGATGAATGATACAAAATGGATAAACAAAATCCACACAATGGATTATTATTCATCAGTAAAAAGGAGTGGAGTACTTATATAGGCTACGACATGGAGGAATGTCAAAAATATTATGCTCAAAGAAGCTAGTCACAACAGACTACATATGGTATGATTCCATTTACATGAAATGTCCAGAATAGGCAAATCTGTAGAGATAGAAAGCAGATTAGTGGGTGCCTAGGGCAGGACTGGTGGAAGGGGTTAAGGGGTGACTGCTAATGAGTTCAAGATTTCTTCACGGGGGATGCTGAAAATGACCTCAGATTATGGTGATAGTTGGCACAGCTCTGTAAATATACTAATTTACAGACCACTGAGTTGTGCACATCATGTGGGCGAACTTTATGGTGTGTAAATTAGATCTCAATAACTGTTCCTATCATCATCTGAGAGACGTGAGCAGAGTCACAAATAGCAACAGACTTGGCAAAGGCCTTTGATAAAATTTCAAAAGTTAATTTTCCATAAATTGGGCTGGACACTTGGCTAACCCCTGCTCAGTTACATCTTTGAAGTCAAAGGCTAGAAATCTTTCTATCTCATCTTCTGGCGCTTCCAAGGGCACAAATGTGGTTTCTGGTTTTGTTTTTGATGTTTGGTTTGTTCCCACTCTGGTGGTTAAGTGTAGCAAAGATTTGGGAAGATGGAAGACGTGTCTGGGACACTCTTACGCTAGTCTTTGGAAGCCTCTAACACAGGCCTAAACCTAAGCTGCTCATCTGGCAGCTTCTGTGACAGCTGCGACATAGACATACATTGGATTTTAGTGTGGTACTGTTAAAGGAAAAACAATATTCAATGACGCTTTTCAAGATGGTCCAGCAGGCTTTATTCAGGACCACTGTGATAGGTACAAAGACCACTGCAATGGGATTTTAAAGTGGGGGAGAGAGAGATGGGCCCGACTCCGAATACAGCCTGGACAAATGAGAACTCACAGCCCAGGAGAAGGGTGGGGAATCAGTGGATGGAAAATTACTAAAAGAAACATCAACACAGGGAGGGCTTAAAGTGGTTCTGGCCAAACTAATCAAACAAGACTCTTGCTGAAGATAAGCCAGGGTACCCAGACATTACCCCGGGGGACGGTGGAAGACGAGGAACCCCACCAGTTATTGAGGGTGATTAGACATCAGATCTCAAGGGTAAGGGGTTCTGGTTAAAGTGATTTAGCAGGGTTACTGCCAAAGCTGGATTTTATAAGAAAGTGTACAGATGGGCTCAGGAGATGGTTCGGGAGACTGACTAAAGTTCGGTCAAGCAAAGACTCTTTGTCAGTACCAAGGATGTAAACCTTGTATTGTAAGTGGCAGATGTGAACGTTTGCCACACACGATAAGGATAACTTGTGCTTTAAGGTCAAGACGGGGCTTCTTTAGAGTTATTATTTCTGATTTTTCTTTGTATATATCATTTCCTTAATATGCAGTAATTTTAAATCAATCACATTGTACAATTAACTACAACATAAACGTGCTCAAGGAAGAATTCATCACAATGTCTAATCATTTTAATCACTACTTTATATTTGAAATAGGTTTTAACAGCTCACTTACCTGCTGCATTGTGCTTATGATACTCAATAATCTCAGGAATTGAACCAAAAGCATGTTTTTCTGCCAGATAATACTTCTTTGGAGATGTCATTGTCTCCTTTATATGATAATGCCTGAAACCTGATGAACCTTCTCTGTAACAAAAATCAGAATGTGTTAGAACCAAGTTGGAATAATGTAACTTCACCCTTAAGATGTTTTCTACCAGGGTCCCTGCATATGGCCCCCTCTAGTCTCTACACAAATTTTATTTTTCCCCATGTTCTTCTTAGCTTCACCTTTCAAATTAACAGATCGAAGTTATAAAGTGGTCAGATACTTGGTCCCTTGCATGAGATCGTGAAAGAGAACATTTACCAAAACTTCATTTACCAACAATTAAAAGTCTTAAAATAGTTGTTAGCTGGATACTGCTTTTTGTCCCTGCTGTTGGGTGTTGCAAATGTCCACAAGACCTCTAAAAGTTAATAAACTAGATGTACAAATCATGTACACATTCTATTTTAGATATCTTAGACCTTCCTGAGTCATCTCTTGCTGAAAATCCTTTCCAGAGAACTCTTGCTGCTGTGAAGATAAAGCTCAGACTCCTTGACATGGATGTGACGTGTCTTCCACTTCTACCTCTCAGGCTTCTCTCTCCTCCCTTCCCCCTGCCCCTCCCATTCTACAATCCAGCTACAATACACTGTTGTCAGTTCACCAAGTGCTCCCTCACTTCCAGGTCCAGGCAATTTCCTGTGTCAGAAACACACTTCCCTCTCTCCAACTTTTTTTTTTTTTTTTTTTAATTTATTTTTGGCTGTGTTGGGTCTTCGTTTCTGTGCGAGGGCTTTCTCTAGTTGCGGCGAGCAGGGGCCACTCTTCATCGCGGTGCGCGGGCCTCTCACTATCGCGGCCTCTCTTGTTGCGGAGCACAGGCTCCAGATGCACAGGCTCAGTAGTTGTGGCTCACGGGCCCAGTTGCTCCGCGGCATGCGGGATCTTCCCAGACCAGGGCTCGAACCCGTGTCCCCTGCATTGGCAGGCAGATTCTCAACCACTGCGCCACCAGGGAAGCCCTGTCTCCAACTTTTGCCTGCCTCACCTGTCAGGTCTCACATTGGATGTCAGTAGACAACATTAATGACTAACTCAGATGTGTCTGGGCTATGTACCACCCACCACCACCCCGACACACAAACACACACACACACGTTGCCCTCCCTTCATAGCAGTCACTCACATACACCATCACTGCCTGTTTGCCTGTCTGAAAGAAGCCCTCACTAAGCTACTGGAGGGCTGGGTCTGTGTCTACTTGGCTCAGTGTGGTATCCTTAGTACCTAGCACAGTGCAAAGTAATTATCTGTGGAATGCTGCTAAAGTTTCTGTCGTCATTCAGAACAAATATATATATGGAAAATGAGGAAAATTACTAAATATGAATATAAAAATGGTATAGACTTTAGAAATAAAGTTCAGATTTTTTTAATGCTGAATTGTAGCTTATTTTTTGAAAATTAGGAATCCATATAAACTATATAGGAACTTCATATAAAAACTCTGAATTTAAGCAGAGAGAGAGGGAGAGATTACTTACCCTCCAAACTTTGTATAAAGGGAGACTGTGTACATGCCTGGTTGACTGGAATCTCTTACCATAAAACCACCTTCTTTATCCTAAAATCCAAGAAGAAAATTTTTTTCAATCCAATAACAAATACCAATGCCACAGAGAAGATCCAAGAACCCAATATTATGATTTTATGATTATTATCCTCTGCCGAGAAAATCTGCTTTGGAGAAGTGCAACTTACCAACAGGTAAGTCATCCACGTGACCGTCTCCCATCCATGTGACCTTCCACTTCACATTACTGAACCGTGAGATTAGTTAAAGAAAGCACACTCATAATTCCCCACAATCACAACTCTTCACACACACTAGTACGAGACATTTCAACATGACAATCTCTCAGGGCCCTTCCAGAACTAACAGACAAAATTTTGCAATTCCTTTATGTCCTGGACATGTGGGGAAACAGTTACTGAAAAATGTATTTCTTAATGACTGGGTTTCATTTCATACATTTTTCATATTTGCTATAAGCCTTGAATCCCAACTCAATATCATCTTCTATCCACACAGCATTTTTCCTGTAAATACCTCAGTGCTCTTTATAGGAAGATTTTTTTTTAAATCCTTAATTCCCCTGGAAGTCGATGTTAAATATCACTCTTTACGAAAGGAGAGACAGAGGCACAAGCAACCTAAGCAGAGAAAACCAAAAGGCAGCAACACGCTGAATGACCAAAAGCTAAATCCTCAATAGGTTCTTAGCCTAAGAGCAAGAAACAGAAGCTAGGAACCTCAGACACCTCTCCACCAATAATGCCACAGTCAACCTCTAGCACTGAAATTGCTTTAAAATGAAAGTGTGTTTAACAGATTAAAATAAAATAAATTTTCTTCTTATTCCTAGGGAAGACAATGGAATGAAATAAAGGCCCACAAATAAATCTGATAAGAACAATTAGGGACAATGATCCTAACAGTTAATCGATCAATAAAACATGTTTATTGAACACTTACTCTGTTTTAATATGTTCTAATATGTGGATCTACTCAGTCCTCAAAACAGTTCTATGAGGTAGGCACTATTGTTACCTCCTTGCCTGTTTACTTTACAGGTAAGGAAATAGGACACAGAAAAGTTGGACATTTGCCCCAAGTCAAACAGCTAGTAAGTAGCAGAGCCAGGGTTTGGACCCCAGGCCTTCTAGCTACCCACTTCCCTAGAGCTGCCTCTCATTGTGAGGTCACCAGGGAGGCGTGTAAGAATCCTGTAGAGGGGGAGGGGCAGGGAGAGGTGACGTGTCATCTGAATCAAGCAAAGTCACCTGCTATTGATCCCGTAACATAAACTACAGAAAGAAGTGTCCAACTAAACCTCCACTGTGGATACTAAGCAGGAGATAAAATGAGAAAGCACAGGTTTAAAAGGCTGGGAGCAATTACTAAATAGAATAACTAGATCATAAATGCAGAGGACTGTAGAGGTCATCTTCTAATCCAACCTCTCTGTCTTACAGATGCAAAAAACACTAGAAAAGTCACAGCTAGACTCAGGTGGTCTCCTTATTAAGTCCACTTAGTTTCCTCTATAGCAGATTTCATCCTTCCACTTTATTTCTTTGTAAAGTGTAAGAATTTTAGCACATTTCTAAAGGCAACTAAATATTGTGTTAAAACTTAATTTATAAAAGGTAGCACGTAACACTGATGTAAACTATTTTAAAACAAAGAACTTCAAGCAAAAAGGAAAAACACATGTACTAATATCAAGGTAGCAAATAATAAATCAGTAAGAAACAGTAAAGAAAATGTTGCCCGTGTACAGCTATTACCTGTTGTTATGAGTTTAATTGTTTCCCCCTCAAAAAACATACTTTGGAGTTCTAACCCCTGGTACTTCAGAATGTGACCTTCTGTGGAGATTTACAGAGGGAATCAAGTGAAAATGAGGTCATGGGGTGGGGGTGGGGGGCTAATCCTATATGACTGGAGTCCTTATAAAAGGGAAATTTGGACACAGAGCCAGGCATGCATTGAGGGAAGAACCACGGGGAGAAAAGGAGAGGGGCCTGGGACAGATCCCTCCCTTACAGCTCCCAGAAGGAGCCACGCCCACTGACATCTGGATTGCAGGCTTCTAACCTCTAGGTCCATGAAACAACAAACTTCTGCTGTTTAAGCCGCTCAGTCTGTGGTACTTTGTTACAGCAGCCCCAGGAAACTAATAGAGCAGTCTTCACTTTTAAACGATTTCAAAAAACCAAAACTTGTACTTACGTCATAGTATTTTTTGGGCTTCAGAAACAGAGGTAGGTGGAATTACTCATCAGGGATTTGTTACAATTGATTTTGTGCTGAAACCAAACCCACAAGACAAGTACAAACACTTACTTCACTTCTAAGGAGTTGCTCTGCTTTGCTTCTATTCATATTTCTGCAATACCATCTGAACAGAAAAAGATACGTTTAAGGCCTCAGGTTTTTAAAATTGTTCTTTTTTCTTTTTAGGATTAGCAAGGTATTGATAATATTACTCATCAATAACAAACAATAAATAAGAACAAGACCTCATTCATAATCTCAATAATATAGACAACCACTAGTAGCATTTGGATACACATACATGCAGACTTTTTCTACCCATGTTTTTATGAAGACACATATGTACGCCGACATTCTTATTTTCTTTATTAAAGTGAGGTCAAGCTACACTTGCTATATCAGAACCTGAATTTTTCATATAACGGTATATGATACACACCTTTGCAAAGCAATGTAGTCCTGCGCATCACGGTCTGGATGTGCCATAATTTATTTAAGCTATTCTTCATTATTTAACATAAAAATCATTTCTAATTTTTAACTATTATAATAACAGCAAGAATGAATTTTACCCCACTGACTCAAATACGCAGGAAATGTCACCACGTTATTGTCTTGGATTCCAATTAAATCTAATCCCAAGCCCCCATCCCACCAATAGGCAGTAGATTTCATCTCAAATCATCATGAAGCCTCCCCTGCAAATTTCACGAAGGTCCCAAGTATTGAAAGAAACAGAGCAAAACAGAAGAGCAGGCCTCCTGGGTCTTCCAGACTTACTGGTTCCAGCAAAGCCCTGACCCCTGGCAGCCCTCCGAAGGTCTACTGTAGGAATCCCGCCAGGGCCAAGCAGTGGCACCTGCCCTCCCACCACTCTGTGCCAAGCCCCTGCATATCGGTGCCCCTGCTTAACCCTTGAGAAATCTTTCCTAAGGAAAGATGGATACTGCCATCTCCCACCTCATCCTCAGAGGTACTCCCTCTCCTGCTTCCCCCAACCCGAGCTCTCCAGGGGATTATGAGCAAGTGGCCAAAGAAGATGAAACTCAGACTCTCGGCTTTAAACTTGGGTTTTTGTTTTGTTTTGTGTGGTTTGTTCTAGATGGACTTTAGTGGGCAGAGAACCCTCCATCACAGTCCTATTTCCCAAGGATTCCAATGTTATGAAACCAGCTTGGCCCCTCTAAACCCGTGAAGTTTCCACCACTGCCTCAGCCTTTTATAAAAGAAACAGCACCTGCTTTTGGCCCAGCAGACACCCCGAGACAAGCGAATACAAAGGCCTTCCCTGACTGAGGAAGGGAAAAATACAAAGAAGAAAATACAAGATCATTTTTGGTCTGGATTCTTTTATGCAGTTGGAGTGGACAAACACAAATTATAATCTCAACACAAGCCAAAAACACAATTTACACACAAGCCAAAAGCTCCAATTTTATTTGGAGCCTGAAGTGATTAACCAGGTCTCAGGATTGTGGGTATTAAGATCTCATTGTTGTGGACCCCACTTTATGAACTGAGACCAAGTTCAACAAAATTGCAAATTTAAATTCTGATCAATTTCTGAATGCAACTGAGAAATAAAATAAATGAGGAGAACAGAATGGATTCTGTCCCTAAAGCTTTCCCATTGATAGGAGAAATATTTGTCAGGATACCAAAAAACAATCATAAAAGTTAATTAGAAAAGGTAGCTGCAGCTCTCATTATGCATTATAAACCAACAGGACCTGAAAGATTGAAAAAAAAATTCTCTTTATTAATCACAGGAGATCCAAGCCCACATCTTCACAGTGAGAGTAAGCGATGGAGGTTCAGGCTCACGTTCAGATGCAAAGAACTCAGTAAAAGCTAGATTGTGGCTCTCAAGAGAAATTCGATATAAGATACTAAGAGAAAGAAAAAGGTCCTTCCTCACTTGGTATATTCAGCTCCTGGGAAGGGATAAAAGAAATAAGGGAAAGAAAAAAAAAAATCCACAGCACAAATCCTATTCTAAGTGGTCATTTGTATGGTATTTGCAGTTTCCCCAGAAAGGATGTTTTCCTCCCTAGGATATAAACTCAGACCCTGAAGGGTATGTTGAAGAAAGGAAAGGAGGAAGGAGTGATGAACAAATCAAAAGCTGAGTCATCTCGTGGTGAGTATTTCCTAATGGTTCTCTGTGGCTTCTCTTCCTCTTCCATGATACCTACCACCAGGCAAGGAGGGAAAGACAAGAGTGGCTCTGCTGAACGCATCCTGTCGGGAAGAACGATGCACACGTGGTGAGCCGGAGAGCTGCCGCCCAGACACCAGCCCGCGTGCGTCGCCCACGAGTCCGGCACAGAAATGCCTGTTGGAGGTTAGTTAGCTTCCCCTGATGAAGGAACTATATGCTTCTAGAAAGAATGTCCAGGATTTGTAAGTAGCTTGTCATTCCATTCTTAGGTATCAAAACCCTAATGGGAATGAGGGTTTCAGATTGGCTAGTCACTTCAAACACTCCAGAGGGACAGGACTTCATAGTGCTGTCTGAATAGAGGGGAAAGCAGCTTTGGGGACAACCTTCTGGAAAGGATGGATCCTGGCCAAGCTTCTTGGAGAGGGTGGGTTGGGTAAATTAGAAAAAGGAGGCAACAGGTATAAACTAACAAAAAATTGAAAACAACCAACCAACCAACCAATGAGCTATATAATCTTTGCTGGTTCTCACTTTGGCCCTTGCCTCCTGGATCACCCACGCAAAGCCTTGTCCTAGACTTTTCCTGTTCTAAGGGTTCTTGCATTCCTGTCACCTTCTTCCTTTAACATGCGTCCATCAAGAACATCTTACTGGGGCTTCCCTGGTGGTGCAGTGGTTGAGAATCCGCCTGCCAATGCAGGGGACACGGGTTCGAGCCCTGGTCTGGGAAGATCCCACATACCGCGGAGCAACTGGGCCCGTGAGCCACAATTACTGAGCCTGCGCGTCTGGAGCCTGTGCTCCGCAACAAGAGAGGCCGCGACAGTGAGAGGCCCGCGCACCGCAATGAAGAGTGGCCCCCACTTGCCGCAACTGGAGGAAGCCCTCGCACAGAAACGAAGACCCAACACAGCCAAAAATAAATAAATAAATAAATTAATTAATTAAAAAAATAAAGAACAGCTTACTGACCACCACAACGAGCCCAGTTTCTTTCCTGCAGCACTTCCGATGGTCCTGTCCCCCTCCAACTGGGACCTGGGTGTGGAGGTGGGAACTAGGGTACTGACAGCCCTGGGAGCTGCAGGCTGCCAGTCCTGAGCCCAGCCCAGTGGACAGTCATTGCCCGGACTCCTCCTGCCCCGAAACAAACAGCAGAAGGGCTCTTGATTCAGCAGCTGTCAAAAGGCTTTTTAACCCTGGAGACATTTAAGACGTGTTACAGGATGGGCTTTAGCAAAATCCAACACCAACAGTGGAGTGGAAGACAGCAGGAGTGGACTGTCAGCACTGAGAACAGGTTTTTCCTTCCTCATCCAGTCAGGGCTGGCACCACGCCACGTGGAATCCCCACTCCCTGGGCAGCTGGCTGAGGGGACTCCCACAGCAAGTTCACTTGCTCATGCCGAGGTGGAGTCAGGCACCCAAAAATTGCATGGCAATGAATCATAAACTTCCTAAAACCCTTATTTGTAATCCCATGAGTCATAAGGGGAGTTCTCACATTTAGATAAGGATTATCTGGTTTCCAAGCACATCTCTCCTGAAATCACCAGTTACTTCTCGGTCAGATCCCCTTAAATCAGGTCCAAGCTTTTTACCTTTTAGCATCTTCCCTAATTCTAAGGATTTACTCTATTTTCCTAAAATGTATTCAAGAACAAACCACTATTTTAGTTACATGCTTTGTATACCCTCACCTACTTCTAAAACGACTTTGAGGGGGTCACACCACCGAGTGCTATGACTTTTGAATCTGTTAATCCTTTTCTAGACTTTTAAGGTACACTCACATTACAGGAAGTAACATGGACAGAGGAACAGGCTGTGTGTTGGTGGTGGTGGTGACAGTGTTGTTTTTAAAGAAGTGAATGAAGCGTCAATACACCACCTCAGAATGACCACAAAAAGGCTCATATATATTTGGTATATATGAGCCTCTCACTAAACCTGGCCATGCACAGTTAGTGAGCATATAAACAGCAGCCCATTGTTTTCTCTGAAAGTAATTTCACAGCATGATTAGGAGTCTTAAGAAGTTCATAACTAGCCTTTAGCTCAGTACGTAGATTTTAGAGATCTAGTTTAAGACAATAAGCAGGAAGAGGTATCCCAGTATTTTACATAGTAAAGATGCCTAAACAACATAATGCCACACAAATAAGGAAATGATTATAAATTATTGCACATCCATGTGCCATATGTCTGGTTGTACCCCTTAAGGCCTCGCACAGTGCCTGATACACACTAAGGTCTCAGTAAGCATTTGAAGAATTCACGACTGAATGAAATATAATGCAATTATTAAAATGTTTTCGAAGTACATTTAATGGCATGAGGAAATACTCACACTCATAATATACTGTTAAGTGAATTAAACAGGATATAAAACAGTATATACAGCATGATTCTAAAGATTGAAAGGAAATATATGAATGTTGACAGAGGTCAACTCTAGTTGATTTCTGAATAATTTCTCTTACTAACATTTTTCATATTTTCAAAGAATTTTAAAACAATAATCACATATTGTTATTATAGTTAGAAAAAAGAAACAATCAAATGTTTTTTTAAAGGCCACTCTGGGAAACTGTATTTTGATTTCCTGAATGAATGAACAATGAGCTATATTTCAAAGTCAGCTAAAGCTATGATTCGTTTAAAATCAATTCAATTATATTCACTTCTGTAATTCTATTCACACATAGTACCTTCAGGTAAAGTGTATTATAGAAACTAATTCTCACAATGTCTATTTACCATCCTAGACAACTAAGTTAAGGATAAGTTAGTACATCCTTCCAAAGATAATGAAAGATAACCATTAATCTCCAAAATGTCTTACATAATTAGGAAAATAAAAACATTTTCTAGTTCTCCACATTCACAAATAACCTTTTACTTACTCATATTGATCTAAGTTGTTTTTGATTTCTTTCTGTCACGTAATTACTTGGGATATATCCTTCACTCCTAGAATAAGAAAAGTACTTAGATAAACTGAAATATTTTACTGAGAGAGTATAAAAGAAAAACTTACTGCCTTTCCAGATAAAGTATTAAATTGCCTAAAGCTTATAAGAAGACTAGCTGACCCCCAATAAATAAATATAGCTATAGTATTTGATGATTCACAAAGGACTTCCTCATTTGATCCTTACAAAAATTCTGAGGTAGGCAGGCATTACTGTCCCCACTTTTTGGGGGGAAACTAAGGCTTAGAAAGGTTGAGAGACTTTCTCAAGGTCTCAAAGCTAGCCAGCAACAGGGGCCATAACTTGAATTCTGAACTTGTGACTAGGTTCAGAGCCCTTCCTAATATTCCATGATGCTTCTTTTGAATTCACAATTTCTTGGGATGTTTTAAAGAAACCACTACTTCAGAAAAGTTGAAGTGTTGGATTGATAAAAACACCCATCACTCCCAATACCTCAACAGTCTGTGTAGTGCATTGTTTCACAGAGGGTACTGCCTGACATCTACACCAGTATCATCAGTCACTTGTTTAAAAAGGGAAATTCGGGACTTTCCCTGGCAATCCAGTGGGTTTAAGGCTCTGTGCTTTCCAAGGCACTGGGTGCGGGTTTCGATCCCTGGTCAGGGAACTGAGATTCTGCAAGCCGCGTGGTGCACAACCAAAAAAAAAAAAAAAAAAAAAGCAAATTCCTGGGGCATACCCCAAGAGATCTGAACTGAGAAGGCCTATGTGGGCCTACGGAATCTTTGATTTTACCCCAGATGACTCCTATCTCCTATGCACATTACAGTTTAAGGAGCAATCATATCAGGTAAAATCTTGGTTGGAGCCAAGAATTTCAGCATAAGAGAGATACATGTATAAAATTTCTAAGTTGAGTAAAAACCTTGTAATCTTAAATTTGAATTTGAACTATCAGTAAGAACTCATAACACACACACACACACACACACACACACACACACACACACACACACACCAGTGCATATATGTAGCTCTGTTGCACGGAGAAAGGCCTAGAAGCAACCACAATCCAGCAGCAATTAGAATCCAAGCACCCCAGCTGTTGTCTCTAAATATTGCTTCTTACTACAAGGAGCCAGAACTCCTTGGGGAAATGGCAAATTGCAGGTTTGGCCAGGAAAAATACAAGATGAACGTGAGCTATTTTATTTTATTCAGAAAGCAGGGAAGCTGAGAAACACTAAAAGCGTCCCCAATCAAAAATAGCTACCACTGACCCACGATGGGACAATTCAAGCAAAAAGAATGATGACTGCAATAGACTGAAACCAAATAGATAAGCATCTATAATAACACAAAACATTATTGGTTACCATTGTTATCAACAGAGGAAGCTTGGTCATCAACTCATTATTCTGAAAAGGTGGTAAAAGATAAGAATCCAAAATGTATCTTGCCTTTCCTGCATGAACTAAATGAACTGGTTCATGAGGCAGTTCTTCTTTAGAGATTTAATAAATGCAGATGGAATGACAGAATTAGAAAAATCACCATTTTGCTATCCCTAATGAAATAATGGATCTAAGCAATAATCATCAATGGATGCCAAAATCATTAGGTGAAACATTGATAAAGAACTTTATGATGGAGGGATAATGTTGACACCTGAACCAATGAGTAATCCTGGCATCATCAGAAGCGGAACAACCAGATACACAGGACACAGATACATATTAAATGACACTGTGTGGAAGCAAACAGCTTAATCTAGATTGTGGCTCATTTCATAGAGAGAATAACCTGGTTTTATCAATAAATCAAAAATGAGAAAAAAAAAAAACGCTAGGGATTGTTATAGAATAAAAGAAAGACGTGAGACCTATCAGCCAAAATGCAATGTGTGGACCTTGTTTTAATCTTGATTAAACTGTAAAATACAGATTAGAGCTAATCAAGGGAAACCAGAATTACAGAGTTGGTACTATCCTTCCACCTGGGCCAGAGGGTCCCTGCTCTGACCTCACACTTTCGAGAGGATGTTAAAGCCCATGATCCCTCAGCCCTCCTCTGGACCATCATCTGCGTAACTAGGGCCCCAGAATTCTCTGCCCACTACCAAGCCCTACATGGGCCTTTCCAATGGGTTTCATCCTTTGGAAAGCAAATGATGCTGATTGTGTGCACCCACTCCAGCCCAGGTCCAAGGAGTGACCGAGTTGGGGGGTGGCTTTTGCAAATCATGTGGACAGAGTTTGGAGGTACGGCTGGGAGATTCACATGGTACGTGTGAGATGGAGCCCAGGGCAGAAGGGAAGAGAGAAGGGAGACACCTCAGGGAGCTGGCCCTCTGTGCACTATCGCATTCTACCATGGAACTCCAATCCAAACCTTGCCTTCCTTGTCATTTTGAAGGTATGTATGTTTTTCAAGCTGGAGGATAAATTATATCTTATTTACCAGTTTGTTAGCTTGACTTATAACTTCTAAATATTTAAACATATGATATCTGGGCTTTTATTTGTACTCTTCTTCTAGTCCTGAAAATGTTGTGGGAAAGCCTACAGATGATGTTTTTTAACTTATTGTTAAGTACGATAATGACACAGCAGTTGTTTAAAAAAAATCTTTAGCGGTTAGACTTAGGGGTGAAATGACATGATGATTTGAATTTAGTTTTAAATACTTGAGAAAAAACAGTTGGGAAGATTTTACAGTCAAGACTGGCCAAATGTTGGTAATTTCTGAAGTCAAGTGACAAGAGGCTCCATTATACTATCATGTACTTTTTGGATATCTGAAAATGTCTATAATAAAAAATAAAAATCAATCTTCTACAGTGTTTGGCAAAAAAAAAGCAGTGATGACCTTCTTGTAAACATAGATTAAAAGGTTTCCAAAAAGGTAATAATGCACAGCAAACCAGCACTCAGGAGATCTACCACTGCTGAGAAGTGAACAGAAGACACGGACCCTGCCCAAACCAGGGGCTTCCACTGCTTCTCCAGAAGTGACCTGAGGAACAGAGAATTGGAACTGGGGGTGGGACAGGAGGTGAGAAAGCAGACTTGGAGGGCGGACATGCTCTAACCAGGCAGGACAAAAGAGTCCTCCTCTTCCTACCCACAGGAACTCAGAATATAAACAGGATTATATTTCAGAGGTAAGCACAGGACACAGAGCTTTCTTAACGAAGCCTAAGACTCATCCCCTATGTTTATCCACATTTACCCATTATTTACCAATAATAAGGTTGAAAGGACTATTCTCTTTAAATCCTAAATTATTTTGTATAAATAATGTTTGTTTTTAAATTTCTTGAATGTATGTATTTTAGACATAGACACATATGCACATACATATAGACAGAAAGACAGACACAAACACACACATACACATTCTCTCTCTCTTAGACAAATCTAAGATTACTTTATCTTGGGGGTGGGGTGCGGGGGGAAGGGACCTAAAATGTAATTTCCCCCAAGATCAAACAATCCAATTAGACATACAATGGATGAGAAAGAGACCGGTGTAATGGATTCTAATTTCTGGAAAGGAGCGGTTGATTCATTTATATTTATTGAGTCACTACTAAGACTACATTGTGTTACTGCAAAGTAATAACATATATTTTCATTTATGGCCGCTGAACTAGTCTCATTACATAACAGTTACAGGTTATCCTCTTCTCACTCAGTATTTAACTCCCAGCCACCCACTGTGTATCACCCACAGAGAGGGAATACCTACCCATATTTATCTCTTGCTCTCCACCAATGAACATCATTCTTTTCCAATATGATATACTCCTGGCCTCTCTCTAATCTGAGATCATGTGCTTCTGTCGCTTGGAAATCATACATGGCTACAACTATTTCTTCACTATTACCTTCTTCTTCAGGTGGAATTGGTGGGGGAGGCCTTCGCTAAGAAAAGGAGGTAACATATAAAAGTTTAGTCTTCTGTTTGAAACTGGGTGTGCAGTAAAACACCAAGCAATGCGCACGTCCCCACAGTATAAAGTCTGCCGTAGATAATCTGGTGAACCCGCACCATGAGTTTGATGATATTGATGCTACTGGACCTCTCATGGGTTTCAGAAGCTAGGACAAGAGTAAAAGCTGTCTTTAAACATCAAACGGCTTCTGCTCAGTGTCAGGACTAGCTTTCCAGGGAGAGGCAAGGGTAACGTGAGTAGAAACCAGGAGGACTAAAGGCAGACCCACCATTTAATGGCCTTCAGTGGGGAAAAGCAGAACTACTTCTGTCAGGTCTCCGCCCACTCAAAGGAATCTGCACTGCTTTGTGCCTGCTGTGTGCAAGGCACACTCTTAGTACCTAGCTAGCATACTGTTTCTCATTTTTTTTTAATTGAAGTATAGTTGATTTACAATGTGTTAGTTTCTCATGTACGGCCAAGTGATTCAGTATATATTCTTTTTCATATTGTTTTCCATTATGGTGTATTACAGGATATTGAATATAGTTCCCTGTGCTACACAGTAGGACCCTGTTGTTTATCTATTTTATATATAGTAGTTTGTATCTGCTAATCCCAAACTCCTAATTTATCCCCCTCCCTCTCTGGTAACCATAAGTTTGTTTTCTACATCTGTGAGTCTGTTTCTGTTTTGTAAATAAATTCATCTGTAGTCTCATTTATTCTTAATACTAATCCCATGAAGTAGAGTATATCATTTCCATTTTACAACTGAGGAAACAATGGCTGAAGTATCCCACCCAAAGTCACCCATCTCAGATTCATGCTGGATCAGGCTCCTCCTGAGTGCAAAGTACATGTGTTTTCTACCATACTCCACTATTCACAGTCACTCCTTTGTCATAATACTGGGGTCTTAAGACTGAAATATTCCTTTAAAGTCCCATGCCTCTTGTATAATTCTCGAAGCCAAAATACAGGCAGAATGCCAGATGATAATATCTGATACAATTAAATTGATATTATTTGACACCAAAAAAAAACAAATCAAGTGAGCCATAGTCTATCCATTTCCGACGTGACCCTTGCAAGGAGCAGCACCACAGGAATGAACATAAACATACTTAATAAACTGCAGATGTTTCCAAACGTTAAAGACCAGCTTACCTTCTTTGTTTCCGGTGCTGGTGCTCGAGGTAGTGCTTTTCTTACACCTGAAAATGACAACGACAAAAATAGGTCAAAATGCCGTCTACCAATGATTGATAGTTTTAAGGAAAAGTAAAAATGAACCCATAACAGGAAGTCCACTCAGACTCTCTCACTCTGGTGCATTTTGCTTGTAATACTATTTTAGAACAGATTTTTTAAAATGCTATTAAAGCCGGTTTGTATTTCTGCCTTCTTGAACAGACTGTAAATGCCGCAGGGATTGGGGCCGTGTCTTGTTCACTGTAAACAAATGGGACTACCTCAGAACCAAAAAGCTTCTGCTCAGCAGAGGAAACCATCAACAAAATGAAAAGGCAACCAACAGAAGGGGAGAAAATATTTGCAACCCACATATCTGAGAAGGGGTTAACATCCAAAGTATACAAGGAATTCATACAACTCAATAGTTAAAACAAATAATAATAATAACTCAATTAAAAGTGGACAAAGGACCTAAACAGACACTTTTTTTAAAGACATACAAATGGCCAATAGGTACCTTAAAAGGTGCTCGACATAACTAATCATTAGGGAAATGCAAGTCAAACCACCTTATACATATTAGGATAGCAATTCTAAAAACCACACATGATAACAAATGCTGGTAAGGATGTGGAGAAAAGGGGACCCTTGTGCACTGCTTGTGGGAATGTAAATTGATGCAGCCACTATGGAAAATAATATAGAGGTTCCCCCCAAAATTAAAAATACAACTACCATATGATCCAGCAATCCCACTTCTGGGTATATACACAAAAGAAACAAAATCAATACCTTAAAGAGATATCTGCACTCCCATGTTCATGGTAGCATTATTCACGATAGCCAAGGTATAGAAACAACCTAAGCATCCATCAACAGATGACTAGATAAAGAAAATGTGGCATATACATATAGAGAATGGAATATTATTCAGCCTTAGAAAAAGAAGGAAATCCTGTCATTTGTGACAACATGGATAAAGTTGGAGGGCACTATGCTAAGTGAAATAAGCCAGACAAAGAAGGACAAGTACCACATGGTATCACTTACATGGGGAAGCTTAAAAAAAAAAAAAAAGTCAAACTCATAGAAATAGAGAGTAGAAAAATGGTTGCCAGGGGATGGGGGGTGGAGGAAATAGAGATGTTACTAAAAGGGTACAAGCTTTCAGTTATAAGATGAATAAGGTATGTTAATTACAACTCAACTAAAATATACAGAGAGCAGGAAAAAAAGATAAATAAGGTCTGAGGATCTAACGTATAACATGGTGACTATAGTTGATAGCACTGTGGTGTATAACTGAAGTTTACCAAGAGAGTAGAACTTAAATGTTTTCACACACACACACACACACACACACCCACAAAGGTAAACATGCAAGGTGATGGTTTTGTTTATTAACTCAATGGGAGGAACCCTTTCCAATGGATAGATAAGTATATCCAGTCATCTCATTGTAAAATTTAAATATGTTACAATTTTGTTAATTATACCTCAGTAAAGCTTAAAAAAAAGAGAAAAGCTGCTGATGGTGCTACATTAGGCTCACACTTTTAACAGAGTCATTTTTAGTAGGCTTTCATATTGTGATAAAAATTCCCAAAAACAGACCTTCTGATTCCACGAGATGGCCCTACTGCTAACTAAATAAAATTATTCTTACAAAAATACACCTACCCTACATTTACACTGTGCTAGAAAGTGTGAAGGCCATATTTAACCAACATCAAAATCAAAATCATGTCACTTTCTCCCAATAATACCAACAGTATGTACATCCTGAACACAATATAACTACAGAATAAAATTAATACTTACTACTCTCAAACAGATTATATCTTTCACATCCAGGTGCTAGTTTTTCAGTTTGTCTGCAACACTGATAACTTCCGTCTGCCCAAAATTTAGGATGATATTTAATCATAATATTATTGTTGTTCTTTATTTCTGTAATTCATAGACACATTAAATGATGAGTGAAATAAAACAGAGATAACAGAATGTTTCCTGTTGATCATTCTTTCTCAAATACTATGTTTATTATGAGGAAACCCTCATAACATATAATCCAGCATTCAGAAAATCCACAGAGTTCTCTTTCACCTCTTTTTTTGGTGAGGCACCCTTGTTAACAGAAGTGACCTCTGCTACACCATGATGGATAAACACAAAAGTCAGCCCACCACCATTTTGTTCTGCAGAAAAAGCGATGAGGATTATGCAGGTCAAATCATTGATTAGTATACTTTACATACAAGTCAATTCATCCACATCAAATGTTGACTACATAGGCAATTTCTTAGAAAATACCAAATCCTGTTACCATAAAAGCCCGGTGCTTAGTCACCTCCAAATGTATTACACATTAAATGAAAGCACGTTCTTCTTAAAAACTATGTATATGCCACTAGAAGGAACCAGATTATAAAAAAGGAAGTTAACTTCAACATGTGTCACTTACAGTAACAGAGAATGTTCTTGGAGAAACACTTACTGTAGATTAAAAGATTATAAATGCAAGATACACTAGCCGTATCTCTGTCTTAGTGACAACAATGTTATATTCTGAAATTATGTACAGATTAATATTTTATTATATGAGTTTTACCTTCTTTTAACTTCTTCACCCACCGGTCCCTGCTTTGTGCACTAGGTGCAAAAATGTAAAGTGTGTTAGCATCGTGCACAACCTGAAATAAGACAAAAGATGGAACAGGTGAGAAAAGCTTAGACACAGCACTCTTGGCTAGCACAGAGCCCTTGGTACCACAGGCATCAATAAAGGATTCTGAAATGATTGACCAAAAGTCAATTACTTCCGATCCAAAGAACCTAGATTCCCTTCTTACAAAAGCACATCTATTTCTTCATGTCTCCATCCAGTGGGATACACATTTTACAAAGGACTGTGCTTTTACAGAAAAAAATATATACAGAGGCCAGGATGCTTTGCCAATCTGGTTATTTCTTGCGATCTAATTAACTAAAGTTCCTTAAGTAAACTTGGTATAACAGGGACTATTCCAATCGAATATTTTTCTGAATAATATTTGAGATGAATGGACTACTCTTTCAACATCACTCCTATACCTTCCTTTTGCCACTATAAATAACTGCAGTAGGTAGCTTAATTAATCACTGACCACCCCAACTCTATACTTTGTGCTTTACAGACATTAACTCAACTAATCCTACCATCAAGGTATTAGTATTTCCATTTTACAGAGGAGGAGACTAAGGCCTATCCAAGACACCCCAATTCTAGATAACTCCCAGAGGCACTATTCACAAAGAATGCACTGCAAATGGTGCCCCTTAAGTTACCTGCCCATCAGCATTTGGCTGGTCATCCAGAAAGCCAGGATCCTGACTCCAGAGCCCAAACTTTTAACCGCAGTACCTCTTTCAGAGGTACCTCCAGGTGAGCAATTAAACAGTCTTATTCTTAATATTCTTAATATTAAGAATAAAATTAAGCATGGGAAACTAACCCAAGAATTTTGTCTTTGGTCTATCACTTTACCCTTGATGGTCAGTCACAAGGTGGAAACACCCCAATTGACTAAAAAGTATCTGGGGACTTCCCTGGTTGTCCAGTGGTTAGGACTCTGTGCTTCCACTTCTGTGGGGGTGGGGGTGGGGGGCCCGGGTTGGATCCCTGGTTGGGGAACTAAGGTCCTGTAAGGTCCCACAAGCTGCTTGCGGCCAAAAACAAAAAAAAACAAAAAAAACCCAAAAAACAAATCTGGCTAGAAACCTCCTTTTACCATGTCACTGGATTGAACACAGATAGCTCTTTCATCAATAATTGGCTGTTCCTGACCATATTCAATAGATAATCTTGTGGAATAAAAGTCATATTTTTATGGCAAGACAAGAGAAATTTAAACAAAAAATTCTTCTCTGCCCTTTGGCCTCCTCTCTCCCCGCATTGTGCATCGTATAACTCTATTATGCATCACCAAACCTCCCCATCAGCAGAAATACCTGCTCAACCCTAAAGAGCAACATTCTCCTAGCAGCAATCACTCCTTAAAAGATAGCATTCCTGATCCTTCCTGATCTTGTAAGGGGTCACATGACCCACTGTGATGCCGCTTAGATCTGGAATACGTAAACTGTCAATAATACGTCACACGATGTCCAGCCCTCTGTCTCAAGAAACTTACATAACTGTGTCTTAACTTCTAATGGGCAGAATAGTTCTCAGAGCTTTCTGAGATTCTCTTCCCAGGTTATAATCCTCAAATTTGGCTTGAATAAAATTTTCCATTTCTTTCTTAGATTGACTAATTTTCTGTTGACAATCCCTTCTCATTCACTTTAATCAAATAAGTGCAGTCAAACAGCAATGGGAACACCATAGAACAAATACTGCTATATTCTGCTCAGTGATTAACTCATCCAACTAGCACTTTGCTGGGACTACATGAGATACAAAAATAAATCAAATACCTTACTACAAGACAGAAAATGAGATGTGATAAAGAAGTAAAGATAAAGCTCTATGAGGGACATGGGGCTGTAGTTGCCTCATTTGGCCCATGACTTTCACACCTGTGATACTGTGATTCACCATAAGAAATAATATATTGGTCTCTACCCTGGTTCCCGACACAGAGCTCCTAGAAAACTCTTGGAATTTCCTGTGCTGAGAATGATACAGGTGTCTTTTGTTATACTAATAAGGTGACTACTGGAGAGCCCCTAGGGATGGGGGCTGGTTGCCTGTGAAGCCAACCCTGTGATTAGAGGGTTGGAACTTTCAGTCCCACTACCCCCCACCTCTGAGAAGGGGAGAGGAGCTGGAGATTGAGTTCAATCATCAATGGCCGATGATGTAAACAATCATGCCCATGTAACGAAGCCTCTATGAAAACCCAAAAAGGAGAGGGTTCTGAGAGCCTCAGGGTTGGTAAACATGAGGAGATGTCCGTGGACAGATGAATAAAGACAATTGATACACACACACACATACACACAGTGGGATATTATTCAGCTTTAAAAAAGAAAATCCATCCACTTGCAACAACATGGATGAACCTGGAGGACATTATGCTAAGCGAAATAAACCAGACACAGAAAGAGAAACATTACATGACCTCAGATGTAGAATTTTAAACAAACTCTTAGAAACAGAGAGCAAAAAAGTGGTTGCCAGGGGCAGGTGAAGGGGGGCAATGGGGAGATGTTGGTCAAAGGGTACAAAGTTTCAGTTATGCAAGATGAATGCGTTCTGGAGATCTAAAGTACAGCATGGGGACTACAGTTAACAATACTGCATATTTGAAATTTGTTAAGAAGGTAGCTAAGTATTCTCACCACCAAAAAAAAAAAAAAAAAGAAGGGAAGAAAAGAAAATGGCAACTATGTGAAGTGATGGATATGTTAATTGGCTTGATTGTAGCGATCATTTCACAATGTTTACATATATCAAAACATTAAACCATACACCTTAAATATATACAATTCTTATGTGTCAATTATACTTCAACAAAGCTGAAAGAAACCAATCAACAAAGCAATGACAGGAAACACTAATGTCAAATAGTAAGCATGACTAAAAGCCCAGAATTTCACTGTCACAAAAATATGCCAGCTCACCTGAAATGGATATTTATTTTGACAGGGAATGACACCATCATCATTCTTCACTATTTCCACACATCTGATTTTTGACACATCAATACATCCCTTTCTGTACTTTTTCTGTTAAAAGAAAAAAAAAAGAGAGAACCATTCCAATCATAAGTTAAGGAAAAAATGTTATTAATAATAATATTTGTTTCAAAAAATCATTGATTCAAAATATTACAATTTCCTTAATAATTATCTAAATCATGTCTCCCTATATTGTTAAAATTATTCAAAATACTAACACTACGAGGATTGTAATCAAAATAATTAAGTCCTTTAATTTCCAAAGATGAAATTGCTCTGTCCTTGCCCTCCTCCAAAAGCTCTAGATCTGTTTAGAAAGAGAGTCCCTTTGATTGTGCCTTCCTCTCAGACACACACTGTAACTTCTTCAACTTCTTGATGACAGCCATCCCCTCTCCCCCGAAAAAGAAAGCATCAGAGACCAAACCAAGCACTCAGTCACAAACGCAAACTCCACCAGTTACATCTTCCACTCCAGCACACGGAACTCAGGAGGATGTGAGATGGACATAGGACGTTCACATAAAGCCTCCATTCAGAGTCTATATTTGAATTTTCCTTTTTCTTTTTTTTTTTTTTTCTTCCCTATTGCCCTTCCTCCCTGCTCAGTGCAAATCTCCCTACAGCAAGTAACTAATGACATACCAAGACTCCCTCCTCTGAATCATTCACACTCTTGAGCACAGTAATCTCACATCTGAGAATTTATCCCAGGGAAAAATCCGGAAGATACAAAGTAGTATGTGCAAAGATAACTTGATATATCATATCCATTAAAAATTATTACAAATACAATGAAGAAATAAAAAAATGTTTACTGAATTATATTAACCGATACACCCTGCCTCTGTGAGAAGGTTAAAAGGACACAACAGCTAAGGACACCGTAGTGGCACTTAACAGATGTCATTTCCTTTCATGCTCACAAAATTCTCATTTTACAGACGAGGAAACTGCAGCTCAGACAGGTTAAACACATTACCCAAGGATCCCAACTGAAAGCTGGGATCCTAAAGCTCCCCAGACCTTGGATGTCCCAGCTGCAAACAGGTGACAAAATTAATGCAGCCAAGTCCCTGAGGGGGCAACCTGGATTCTGAGCATGGCCTGAGCTTCAGCCACAGTAGGGAGAGGAACATTCTCTCCACCCACACTCTTCTAAGGTTTTTACTTCTCCTGCCTATAGACACCTTCAGGCCTCTGCCATCCATACCAAGAACCTTCTTCTGGCCCTGCTACTGCCCTAACTCTGCTCTTCCCTTGCTGAGAGAGAGATGATTACACCATCAGTCTTCATTTCCTTCCCACCCACTCCTCCTTAACCACTTGCAATCCGCCGCCCCTCTCGTCACAGTTGCTAAAGCTGTTCTCAAAAACACCACCAATGACCAAACCCAACAGCCTTCGCTCAGCTGTCTTCTGCTCAAGCTGTTACGAGGCATTCGGGGCTGCTCCACTCTCTTCTCCTGCAGTGGCTTTGACTTTGGGTCACCCAGGCTTTCCTTCTGTCCCTTCCACTCAGTTTCCCACAGGACAACACCTGTTCTGTGCCAGCAACTGTGTCAAGGAATATATCAAGTCCATATAGGAAAAGCTCATTTCCTGAGCATACAGTCCAAATATTGTGCCATTTAATCCTCAGATCCTCTGTGAGATAAGTGTTATTAGACACATCTTACAGAAGGAAGAAACAAAAATTAAGTCACTTGCCCAAGTTTACCTGTGGGAGAGACATACACAGCAACTTTATCATCCAACGTAGTAAGTACTGAATATAAAAAAGATGCTAAGAGAATACAGAGGAACCAAGACTTACACGATAATTTCTGAAAGGAAATTCCGATAATATCATAGGGAGGGAATGACCAGCACAGCACATGGGATGAAAAACATATTCCAGAATGACCTAGGTTGCCTCATCTATAAAATAGGAATAATAATAGTATCCACTTCATAGATACTATTAGATAGTTATGAGAGTTAAATGAGTCAGTATTTGCAAAGTGCTTAGAAGAGTGACCTGCAGTATCATATCTATGAGTGTTTGCCACCTAAAATAAATAAGTAGAAAATAAAGGTCAGTATGGCTGAAGCACAGGGTACATGAGGCAGGATGGAAAGGTGAGCAGGGGCCAGCTTGTAAAGAAGCTGCTGCACAGTTGCCAAAGGGTCTGGTCAGACAGGGCCACCTACCCTGCTCCTGGGCCTATGCCAGCTAGTGTGCAAAAGAAACTGCCAGAGCGCCATCCTCCTATTAATAAGTCACACGTGTTCACCGTAGAAACCTTAGAAAATACTAACAGCACAAAGAAAATCAAACGACCCTTAATCCCCCAACTCTGGAGAAAATCCCTGTTGACATCATGGAGTTTTTCCAGACACTGCTCTGGGGTCATTTATCACCTACCGGCTCTCTTTCTTGAGAAGCAGACTGTGGTCGGCTTCTAAGATGCCTGTCTCCACTCACCACTTGCCCCTGCGACTAAAAGCAGCTGTCAGATGCCAGTCAATCCACACAGGAAAATTTAAGATGACTGGTATACTGGGCTGGTTTATGCCCCCTAAATACATGTTCCATGATATATAATATATTGTATTATGCTAATATTTGGGCTTATTAATCCAAATACTTTGCTATGAAGTTTGCAGATAAAGGTTCATACTTAAGTTGGCCATTCATTATTTTACCTATCCTGCCAGCAAACACTGATCAGACACCAAGCACAGCATTGTGTGCTGCAGCTTCAACATTATGGAAGGGGGTTGAGGGTTCCCTCAAGAGGAATTCACAATCATATGGTAGGTGGAAGGGGAAGAGGGGAGTGATTCATAATCAAATAAAGATGAAGTCATGCGCTCATGGTACGCTATGGAGTGAGGCAGTGATTGGGCCAGGAAAAGCTGGGGGAGTTTTGGGGAGGAAATGATATTTTGGTTTTTAAAGGATAAGTAGGAGTTTTTCTTTAGAGAAAGTGGAGAGGAGAATTCAGGCAGCAAAAACAACAAAGCACTGATTTAGGGAACAGAAAGAAATTCATTGTGGCTGAAGTTCAGGGTGGTTCAGGGCAAGTGTAGGAAAGGACACCAAAATGGTTATTTGAGACCAAATTAGGAAGAGGTAAGTAATGGCCATTTCACCCATTTGTAAACCAGCTTAAATGGGGAAACTAGACAAAGAGATGAAATATGACTTGCTTAAAACCACACATCAACTGAATAGTAGGACTGGGATTTAGGTGAAAGAGATCCTGCCCCTGGGCAAGTCTTACAAGATACACAGTTTTCTTTTAATTTCCAGAATTAAAATACTTCTTAAAATATCAATAACAGGGGCTTCCCTGGTGGCGCAGTGGTTGAGAATCTGCCTGCCAATGCAGAGGACACGGGTTCGAGCCCTGGTCTGGGAAGATCCCACATGCCGCGGAGCAACTAGGCCCGTGAGCCACAATTACTGAGCCTGCGCGTCTGGAGCCTGTGCTCCGCAACAAGAGAGGCCGCGATAGTGAGAGGCCCGCGCACCGCGATGAAGAGTGGCCCCCGCTTGCCACAACTAGAGAAAGCCCTCGCACAGAAACGAAGACCCAACACAGCCAAAAATATAAATAAATAAATAAATAATATTTAAAAAAAAAAAAAATCAATAACAATCCTAAATTAAACTAAATTTTTATAATTGTATACAAATATCCAGGGCTGGCCCCAGGTGTATCTACAGAACACCCAGCCTCAGGTCCTCCTTTCTACACCCCTCTCCCAAGGCACCCTGAGACCCATTACACGCAGTAAGCGTTTCCCTCCAGTATTGCAAGGATCCCTCCCTTTCCCTTATATCACAACTTTTGTTCCTAATGTGGCTATTCCCAGCTGCCTGCCACAGAAGAAATCTACTGGATGAATCACCTGTGCATTGCAAAGGGACCTCAGGTCGGGGGCATGAGCTTTGGAGGCAGGCAGATCCTGAGTCCAGCCACGCTCTGCCTTCTCTCAGTTCCTCTGTCTTCAGGAATAGGATAATACTCCTCACTTCACTAAGCTATAAGCAGGAATAAAGATAAGGTATGTAGGTGCTCAGTACAGTGTCTGGCACAAGGAAGTCACTCCCTAAATGGCAGCATTTACTATTAATTCGTCTTCACAACAACCCTGGGAAATTGTTAGGAAACTGAGCATCTGAGAGGTAACAAGACTGGCTAAGAGGCTGAACCAGAACTGAACCCAGATCTCTCAAAATCACAAAAGCTTTTACCTGACTCCCGGTCTCTCAAGCCTGAATATTTCTGGACTCTTATTTTAGAAAAAGAAAATTATCTTATGTCAAAACCTAACAATTACAGAGCATTCACTCTGAGCCAGGCACTATGTGCACCTCTCACATGGTAACTCAATGAATCTTCACATAATTATGGGAACTCTTGTCACCCCATTTTACAGATGAAGAAATCAAGACCTAAAGGGTATAATTAACTGGCCGAAAGTCATACAACAAACCAGGACCTGAATTCTTAATTCCAACCCTGAATTCTTAAGTGCCACGTACACTTTAGTAACTTGATACCACTTAACTAAGTACAGACATAAAAGTGGAAATTTCTCATGCTTATAACTCTTAACAACTATAAGACTGTTAAGAGTTCACAAGTTAAATGCAAACAAACTGGACAATAAATAAGATTTAAACTAACAGCTTACTTGAATGTGACGGCTGGGGTGTTTGCTGGAATTGAATCCCTCTCCCCAAACCAGTTCGTCTGGTGTCCTCAGGCTTGCAATACTGTGTGCCATGTGACGGCCTCTTCCTCCCCTCTCTTACTTCCAACTATCGAAGTACGCACATTTGTTTGCACACACACTGTCAGCCTATCATTAGGCCTCCATTTGGTCCCACTAAATTGTTTAGCGTTCAGTCAGCCTCTGTTCTTTCTCCACGGGACACAACAATTAAAACAGACCATAAATACAAACCCAAAGATGGCTGCTGACCTGGCATGTTTAGTGACAAGGGACCATACAGGGAATACAGACAAAAGATATGTTATATACAATAAAATATAAAATAGAATTCCTAGATCTTGCAGTCCTCAGCAGACGGACAGCACCAAAGCTTACTACTGCCATTCACTGTGTTCCATCATGATCATTTCTTCACTCAGCCACATTGATTAAAGATTGATTCTGGCTTCCTTTCTTCTACCACCAGCAAGGCACAGAGGTACAAAGAACCATGATAGAGACTTAAAAGAGTTCTAGTCAACCCTTGAAAAAGAAAGAAAATGATGTATTCTACCAAAAATCTCCAGTGAGCCAAAGGTCTATTTTATACACGAAGGTTCTTTTCCCTTTCTACTCAGAACAGAGTTAAAAGAAAGAGTTAAAAGAATGGGCCTCAAGTGCAGCAGGACACATTAATCATGAGAAAGAAAGAAAACCTCAAGATGGATATGACTTTTTTTTTTTTGTGGATACTGGGAATAATTTTGATGTAGATCTTTCTGGTGTCAGGAGAAGTAGAATAAATAAAATAAAGTCATTTCCAACTTGGTGATTCGATGATGAAACGTCCTCTCTTTGCTAAGTACGAAATTCTAGTGAAAAACAGAAGAAAGCAAAACCAAAAACGTGGCATCCTAATATTGTTTTCCTCCCTTTTAATCAGCTCATAATAATAACTGACATAGCGGCTTTACATTTTACAAAGTGATTTTACACTAAACAAACAAACACATAAAAAGAGTACTTTAACATTAAGAAGCCAGTAGTTGCATACATAAGCATGGCTTAATTATGAAGATTATGGTTTCTAACATAACATCCAGAATAAAAACAGGATAAATTATAAGGAATCTGAAGGCAAAAAATTTCATTTTCAAAATCACATAATAATCTTCATATAAGATTGTGCTGATATAGATAATTATAAGGTTTCTGGAGATAGTTTTTCACTGTATTCAAAGTTAAAGTTTTTATTCCCCCCTGAGTGATCACTTACTCTTATGATTTTTCTATACTTCTGGCAAACCTCATGCCAACTCCCTTCTGCGACCCAAGGGAACTTCTAAAAATTAATACCAGGTATGTTTTATTATAGTTGAAAGCAAAACTTACTAATGTAAGTATTTTCAAATAAGTCTAAAACTGATTTACCTAGTTTAATTCTTTTTTTTTTTAAACAGAGTCACAGATTTATTTATTTATTTATTTATTTATTTTTGGCCACATTGGGTCTTCGTTGCTGCGCGCGGGCTTTCTCTAGTTGCAGTGGAGCAGGGGCTACTCTTCGTTGTGGTGTGCGGGCTTCTCATTGCAGTGGCTTTTCTTGTTGTGGAGCACGGGCTCTAGGCACGTGGGCTTCAGTAGTTGTGGCACATGGGCTCAGCAGTTGTCGCTCGCAGGCTCTAGAGCGCAGGCTCAGTAGTTGTGGCGCATGGGCTTAGTTGCTCCGTGGCATGTGGGATCTTCCCGGACGAGGGCTCGAACCCGTGTCCCCTGCATTGGCAGGTGGATTCTTAACCACTGCGCCACCAGGGAAGTCCCAAAAGTGACTTTAAATACAAAGTCAGAAGTTATTAGGAAAGAAACTTGTCAAGTCAATTAACTTTTAGAAATATTTATGTGAATAGTATGTACAACAATTGACTATATTGCTAGACTCTAGGCTCTCTTTACTTACCTACATGGACTTTTTTTTAACTTACTGAAAGTGCCAAAATATTTTGAGTATTGTTTAATATTTTAACACAGCAGAGTCAATGTGTCATAATGGTTGAGAGCACACCTTCATTGTCAGGCAGACCTGCATTTAAATGCCAGCTCTGTGGCCCAATGCAAATTAATTAACCTCATTTAGTCACTATTTCCTCATTTGTAAAATGGGGATATTAAAATAACTTATCTCCTAGATTATTGTGAGGATTAATTGTGATACGTTCATAAAGCACTCGACACAATATCTGGCCCATCGCAATCACTAATATGTTATTAGTATAATTTTTTTGCCTTTAGATAAAAGATTTCTAAAATTTTTCAGCACTTAAACCCTTTTTTCCCACAAATAGATCAGAGGATTTAATGAAGATATTTTAAATACTTTACTGGCTTTTACACTGTGTCCTTAGGTAACATAGCAATATTTCTCCACTCTCTCCTCAGAGGAATTCAACAAATACTCCAAGAACTCAAAAAACCTAGGAGTAGACAATTAAGCTATAATGCATAAAACACTGCAGAGCAAACTAGGGAACTAGGATAGCAGAAGCACTCTGTCTCTTGAAATAAAACAATATTTTAAGAAGCTATTTTTTAAGAGTCATGTACCACAATGTTCATTGCAGCTCTATTTACAATAGTCAGGACATGGAAGCAACCTAAGTGTCCATAAACAGATGAATGGATAAAGAAGATGTGGCACATATATACAATGGAATATTACTCAGCCATAAGAAGAAACGAAATTGAGTTATTTGTAGTGAGGTGGATGGACTTAGAGTCTGTCATACAGAGTGAAGTAAGTCAGAAAGAGAAAAACAAATACCATATGCTAACATATATATATATATATATATATATATATGGAATCTAAAAAAAAAAAATGTTTATGAAGAACCTAGGGGCAGGACAGGAATAAAGATGCAGACGTAGAGAATGGACTTGAGGATACAGGGAGGGGAAGGGTAAGCTGGGACAAAGTGAGGGAGTGGCATGGACTTATATATACTAACAAATGTAAAATAGAGAGCTAGTGGGAAGCAGCCGCATAGCACAGGGAGATCAGCTCAGTGCTCTGTGACCACCTAGAGGGGTGGGATAGGGAGGGTGGGAGGGAGATGCAAGAGGGAGGGGATATGGGGATATATGTATATGTATAGCTGATTCACTTTGTTATAAAACAGAAAGTAACACACCATTGTAAAGCAATTATACTCCAATAAAGATGTTAAAAAAAAAAGAGAGAGAGAGAAAGAAGCTATTTTTTAAAGTAATTAGGTCCTATCTATTGATTACCACAGAAATGCAGGAAAAGTCCAGCAACTACTTAGGACAATATTTTCTGAGCATCTAGTATATGCTAGAAAATGTGCTAAGCACAAGAGACGCGGAGATTAAAAAATACAGCCACTGTATTTACCCGAGAGAAATGAAGGCATCTGACCACACAAAGACTTGTACAAGAATATTCACAGAAGCTTTATTTGTATTAATTGAAAACTGGAAACAACCCAAATGTCCATCAACAGGTGACTGGACAAACAATGAAATACTTCACAGTAATAAAAAGAAATGCAATATTGATACAAAAGATGAATGTATTTCAAAATAATATGCTAGGTAAAAGAAGCTAGCTTTTTAAAAAGAGTACATGCTATATGAGTTTATTCTAAAATTCTCATACATGCAAACTAATCTATAGTGTCAAAAATCAGATCAGTGATTACCTAGGGACAGTGGGAATGAAAGAGGAGGTATGAATTACAAAAAGCATGGGGAAATTTTGGGGGGTAATGGATATGTTCATTATTTTATTGTAGTGATAGTTTCACAAGTATATACATATATCAAAAAAAATTTTGGGGGGTAATGGATATGTTCATCATTTTATTGTAGTGATAGTTTCACAAGTGTATACATATACCAAAACTCCTTAAATACTAAAAATAGCATTTTCTTTGCTGCTTGTGTTACAAACTGCACAATGAATTTAGTGAGTTTCAAATGTTATATTAGTCACATTGATGCTTATATACATGTTTAGGCACAGGTAGCTACACTGTGAAAATGATAGTAGTTCAGTAATATAAAATAGTAAAATAATAAAAGTCACATAAGTGTCATAGGCAGATTTGTATCTGGTTTTTTTTCCCCAGAAAATATTTACTGTACATTATTTTCTACTTTGGGATAAAAAATATTTTGTAATTATATTCAAACTATACATATGTGTGTGTGTGTGTGTGTGTATATATATATATATATATATATATATATATATATGCCAAAAATTTGTAGTGCTAGGCACAATACTCATTGTTCCAGCAGGAGGAATAATTCGATACTCTAAACTGCTGAAAATCTTATAGTCTCCTTACGTGCTCTGTCTCTGGTTCAGTTCCTATTACAGTATAAACAGTAGAAATTTGATGGATATGTTTCTTATTTCAGTAAGAAATAGGAATGGTTAAGGGAAAAGTTCCTTTTTCTTATGTCCTATAAAAGGACAAAAATTCTACAATTTTGATAAAATTTGTTAAATACCTGGGAATAAACTTTATAAGAAATGAGTAGAACATATATGAAGAAAAAATAGAAAACCTCACTAAGAGATATAAAGGAGAATCCTAGGTAGGAAATCTAAACAACCATAAAAAACCTCTTCAAATAATACAATTTAAATACATGCAGTTTACTATACACTGATTATAACCTAAGTAGAGCTGAAAAAATATGGCTGCTGCCGTCAGGGACCTTGACATCTGGGAACGTTTGGAAACTAAGAAATTCTTTGCTAATAATTTAGTGTTATAAATCATAGACTTAAAAAAGGAAAACCACAACGACAAAAGAAAAGAATAGGTATAAAAATTAAGCAACATAACTTCATAATGGGCCAGAAGTAGGCAATCAATCAGTTCACAATTAAATAGAGGCTCTGTCTTAGTTTTTATTCTGATTTGGAAACAACTTATCCATTCACCTGATTCATCTAGTACTAAATGAATTTCTGGTTAAGAAATAAAATTAATTTAATACCTTCTCCCAAAGCTGGTGCCCGATCCTACCGCCCTCTTTCTTCCTTTCTCATCACCTGTTTCTTCGAGGCAGGCATGGTAAAGGTCACCAACTGGAAGGTCAACGAAGACACACCACCTCCTCCTCAACACCTGGCACATGGCAGGTGCCCAACAACTTTTTGCATAAGTGCATGAATGAATGAGGATGTGAATGAACAGGAGGGGATTCAGCTAAGTGGACAGGAGGCCTTCCTTAGGTCTGATTTCACAATATCCAGTCACAGCCACCACTTTTCTGTGACTATGCTGTTTCAGAGAATAATTTTGGCTAGCTTTATTTCTGCCCCTGCTCTCTCAGACATATGCCATCCCAGGTGGGCACAGGCATGCCACAAATCACCAGGACCTAAGAGGCCCTTCCTCTGCCCCTCTGTTCAATCAAAGCACACTGCTGCATGTGTGAATACCAATTAACAGAGTAACTGTCACGTTACAATCCTCAGAGACACAACTCTATCAAGGGACCCCTCCTCAACCACAGAGATGGTAATCCCTGGATATGTCTCTGCAAATCTCCGCCTTTTTTGTTTGTCTGTTTAAGTAGGAAAAGAGAAGAAACAGAGAAAAAAGAGAGAAGGAAGGTCCTTTAACCTAGGTTTCAGTTCTCAAGTTTCTATGGTTAACAGTGACTAGTAGAACTTTGCTTCTGTACTAGGGATTCTGTGTGCGTGTGTGTGTGTATGTGTGTGTGTGTGTGCGTGTGTGTGTGTGTGTGTGTGCGTGCATTCTGAGGCTCTCCAGTAGACACTTCGCGTGTTCAGGGGTTTTTTTAAATGACATTTTATATCTCTATGAAAGTGGAAATAACTAGAATCACACGAACGTGATCTCTTATCAAGAGGAACTTGGGAGAGAGAAGCTTTGTGAGTTTCTGGTGGGTGAGAATTACAGACAGCAAACAGGGCAAAATAGAAAATTCCATTTCCGGGATGGGTGGTAGGTGGCAGAGGCAATTAGTAGTGCCAACACACGAGGCAAACTCTGTGGCTTTTGCATACCGTATGAACCCACAGCTGCAGCACAAGTAGGGGTACGATTCTCATCCTCACTCCCAGTATCCCCATCATGACCAAAGGGATTGATGGATCCAAAGAAATCACAGCTCCAGGAGTGGGAAACCCCTGTGGCAACTGCCCCGCAGCCTCATACTAGGAGGCTGACCCGTGATACACACGCAGGACTGGGTTTCTGGGCAGGGAGAAAGCTGGGAGGCTCATAGCCTCTTGGGAAATTGGCCTCCACACTGTCCACACCGGACCAGTTCCTCCACTAAGAAAAACTTTTCTCTCTGCTTATCTGATTTGAGTGGACCACAAAGGTGTTTTCAGACAAGTATGAACTGGAGATGTGATTTCTTTAACACTGAACCGAGATCTGCTAGGGTCCTGCAAGACCAGAGCATTAACTTGGTCTTTAAAGAAGCTTCCACTGGACCATATACAATATTTGTCTAGTTTTCTCCAGTGTTAAAGGGATCACCCTGCAGTTTGTTTTCTAAATACCTTTAAAATATTCAACGGCCTATAACAGTAGCTTCCCTAGACTAGTTGCTGCCCCTGAGAAAGCGACACACCTCCTTTTTTTCCTATAATCGGTCGTCCTAGGAAAAGGTCCTTCCTTTTGCTTCTACTGGGGCCTAGGGGCTGGGGGTGAAGGGGAGGAGAGTGAGGAGGTGGACGTGGGGAGAAGGAATCACCAGGAGAACACCAGCAAGAAAGAGAAAATGTGTATCTTAGATTGAGGTCTCTCATAAGGAAAGATGAACTGCCCATCAATTCTCCCCACAGTAAGATACCCAAAGAGAAATATACAAAATTGCCTAGTTCCATGGGTTTCTGGAGGCCTAACGGGTGCCAATCACTGCTTTTACTATGGTTTCTATAGGAATATTCACTTTGTGTTACAATTTATTTACGGAAAACTTTGGTAAAACAACCTCTTAATTGCAAACATTCTACAGATAAAATTATTTTTAAAACAATTTCTTCCACTAACTGGGTATGCTTTATGACATCAAGGAAGTTCTGTTGATATGTTTTGAAGTGTAATGATAGTATAAAGGTTCTACTTAAGATGGAGACTCTGTCTTTTGTAGATGGATACTGAAGCGTCTGTAGAAGAAATGGTATGATTTCTATATGATAATGAGAGTGGGAAGGATTTGCTACAAGATAATGGAAGTGGGGGGAGGGAGTATGACTGGGGATTATTTGGCTGAGTGCTGGATACATGGGGGTCACTGCACTATTCTGTCTACTCGTGAGTATGTTTGAAAAGTCTAAAAAATACTTCTTCCCATCACATTTTTAAAAATCCTGATCAAAGCAGTAGTTGGGGGCTTCCCTGGTGGCGCAGTGGTTGGCAGTCTGCCTGCCAATGCGGGGGACACGGGTTCAAGCCCTGGTCTGGGAGGATCCCATATGCCGCGGAGCGACTGGGCCCGTGAGCCACAACTACTGAGCCTGCGCGTCTGGAGCCTGTGCTCCGCAACAAGAGAGGCCGTGATGGTGAGAGGCCCGCACACCGCGATGAGGAGTGGCCCCCACTTGCCGCGACTGGAGAGGGCCCTCGCACAGAGGTGAAGAACCAACACAGCCAAAAATAAATAAATAAAATAAATAAATAAACTCCAATCTCTTAAAAAAAAAAAAGAATAAAGCTTTCCTTTGTTTTTTTTTTTTTTAAAGATTTATTGATTGATTGATTGATTGTTATGTTGGGTCTTCGTTTCTGTGCTAGGGCTTTCTCTAGTTGCGGCAAGTGGGGGCCACTCTTCATCGCGGTGCGCGGGCCTCTCACTATCGCGGCCTCTCTTGTTGTGGAGCACAGGCCCCAGACGCGCAGGCTCAGGAGTTGTGGCTCACGGGTCTAGTTGCTCCGCGGCATGTGGGATCTTCCCAGACCAGGGTTCGAACCTGTGTCCCCTGCACCAGCAGGCAGACTCTCAACCACTGCGCCACCAGGGAAGCCCCTTTCCTTTGTTTAAAAAAAAAAAAAAAGCAGTAGTTGGATCTACTTACAAAACTTTTTTGGGAGAATACAGAAAGGCTCCATTATAAACGGGTAGAAAGTACAGATGGGCAAATTGCTTAACTACGACCACTAAAGCTTCAGCTATCCTTGTGGTACTGTGTTACACTGGCTTCAGAAGAAGAATCAACACAATCCCTGATGCTCACACAGTGCTCTTAGAGGTCATGTTTATACAGCTCCTCGCATCCATCAATCTCTAAGTGCTCCAAATTTAATTATAGATCTACTGATCCTGCTCAAGTAATGACTTATTTAGCATCTGCATTTTACAATTAGGTAAATAGGGCACTGAGATTAAACCAATTGATCAAGGGCAAATGAAGAAGATACAGAACTCTAGGCTGCACTGCTCTACTCTTCATTGACTATCACAGCTGGGGGCCATAATTAAACTATTCATCCCTCTTAGTTTGCTATTGCTAATACAATTAACCCTCAAATAATCTAGTAAAAATTAATCCATGTTGCAGAATATATGGCCATTCCAAGAGATGCTCCCCAATGCCAAATACAAGATCCTCACAGCCTAAGCTATACTCACTGTGAGCCCACCAGCACCTGTGATGGGGCATTATCTGTTTGATTTTCTCTGAGGGACCACATCACACCACCTAGACAGCACCCAGCCTCGCAAGGCTTTCAAGGAACTTGTAGGAGTTACTGTAGCAACTCCAGTGAGTATATCTGAAACCTCCATATTACCAAGCACAGGCTTTTAAGTGGATTCAGAAAGAAAGGTGGCTTTTCTCATCAATTCACTAAGGTAATATTAGGTCAAACCAGAAGAAACTGCTATTTTTGTTGTCAAAAATTATCAAATACTAGCAATTTCAAATGGTTCCATTTAATAGATTTGTACCTTTAGAACATTTTGGTCCTACTCACATACCTCACAGTCTGAAATAAAAGCAGCCTGTACTTTTTCTAACTTCTGCATATCATAAATGCAGTTATCATTTGTGAAACTCTTGTTGGGTACCTGATGTCCATAATAGATGGGTAGGGGAACAGTGCCCACCTGGTGTGCTCACCACCAGCACCCAGCACAGCCAGAACTCAATCAATATTTGGTGTGGACAACCCAGGAAAATGTTGGAATTATAATTAGATTTAACTTAACCAAATTAAAGCATCAGACAGTTAATCTAGAGTAAGCTCAATTATTTTAAATCACACACTATTTCAATTGCCAAAGTGATAGTTACTTCATTGTTGCATGTTTCATGGATATCACAATTGTGAACTTTGTAATTTGTAAACTTTTCATTCCTAGTTATGAAAGGAAGTAGGTCACAATGAATAGTTTATGTCCCCAAATCAAAAAGTCTTACATTCCATACACAGGATATTAAACAATGTCTGGAATTAACCCACATATCCTCAGACCTTTCTATTATCTCCCCTACACCTCCTTACCCCTCCAGCTCTCACAGTCAACATTTATGTAGTATCTGCTCTTGTTCCCAGGAATTTCCAGCTGATTGGGAAGAGATGATTATTCATAAGGCAGTGTGAAAAGTTCTTTCCCGAACAAATTGCAGTGGGACACAAAGGAAGAAGAGGTTAATTCTTCCAGAAGAAGAGTCAGAGAAGGCTGCATGGAGAAGGTGTCTCTTTGAGCCGACTGAGCCTTGAATCATGAACAAGAGTTTTCCAAGCAAAGAAAGGAGAAAAAGTATCACCAACAACTAGAACATCATAAGCAAAGGTGTGTGGTTACAAAAGAGCACAGCAGATCTAGGGATGTCAGTGTACCTGTAGGTTCAGATGTACTGAGGAGGACAAGTGCAAGAGGCAGGAGAGGAGGCTGGGAGGGTGGGAAGGGACCAGATTATGAAGGGCTCTGTATACAGGGCTAAGGGGTTGCGCTTAATCTTCAAGGCAATGAGGAACCACGGCCTTGAATGATTATATTTTGGCATGCAAGGACCCAGGCGGTTAAAAACAGAAAACTAAGCCTGGCTCTGTTACTTGGTGTGCTATTCTTTGGAGGAAGAAACCTGGGTAGCTTTTGAAAAACAAAAATAAAAGGACAAACCATTTTTACTTTGTTTTACATATCTTATACCTCTTCAGACTAAGAATCAGCAGGACTCTAACAAGAGCTTACTGCTTAAGAGCAAAGACTGGAGCCAGAATGCCTGAGTTTGAATCTCAGCTCTGCCACTTACTTGCTGTGTCTCGTTAGACAAGTTACTTAACCTCTCTGTGCTCTAGGTCCTTTCGCTATACCATGGGGTGAGTAATAGCACCACAACTTCATAAGTTTGTTGTAAGAATTCAAGAGTCAATTCATGTTAAGCTCTCAAAACAAAGCTGACAAATGGTAAATGCTTGATAAAATTAGCTATTAATATTATTTTTAAAAAATATTAGTCCTTAGGGAAAATAAAGGAAAAGTCACTAGTTCTGTTAAAGGAAAGACCCTCACACCTACCTTCTAGACTCTAGGAAAGATCTTCTGAGAACTGATGTCAAATTTGATTGTATCTTAGAAAATAAAATGGCATGAATGAGATTCTTCTCTGGGTCATGACAAATATCAGTTCCCTAAAATTACAGGAGGATACACTAGAAGTGACCAGTATCCACCAACATCCACTCTTTTCATCCAGAAAAAGAGATTAACCTTTACTTCATGGGTCTGATAATTCTGTTTTTTAAAAGGACGGTTGATGCTTCATGTGACTGTGCTATTTTTGCCTTTTGAGGCTATTTTAGCTGTCTTACAGTATGAAACCAATAATGAATCAGCAAGTGACTATATACGCACTTCCTTTTTATGTTAGAAACAGTTGATCTCTGGTAACGCACAGCCTTTACACACAACAGCAGAGAACACCTTTGGCCAAAAATTTCTCTTCCTTCAAAGTATAATAGTAGTATTACAAAGGCATACTTCTACCAGTTTCTTAGGCTTTCTTGAGGGCTAATTCTTTTTCTGTTGAATATAAAGATTAATATAAGTATGAATCAGACAGTCTCGGCTGGATTCCTGGCTCTGCCACGTTCTGGCTCTACAACCTTGGGTAAGGTACTCAACCTCCCTGCCCTTCAGTTTCCTCATTTGTAAAATGGGAATGATAACTGCATCCACCTTATAAAGTTCAGAGGATTAAAGTTAATACTTGCAAAGCACAGAAGACCATGACATATGGTAAGCACAATGGAAGTATTTGGTGAATTGAAGAAAAAAAAAAAAAGGCTTACAAAAAAGTCCCAAAGCCCTCTGCTCCTAAGCCCAGAAGGCAATCTTGATTTTCACTGTGCAAAAGGATGTGCATTCAGCAGACCATAAGAGTACTGACCAAATTTTAAAAACCATTGCACTTATATTGCTGTCTTCCTCAATCATTCTGTAATCTAAATACTTGGGTTTATGCTTCCATGGACCTTTTGGCTTTTGAGATTTTATTTAGGTTACCTTGAAGATAGTGTAGAACATAGAGATTAACCATAGTAAACATGAATACTAAATTGAAGAATGCTTAATGACCAGACAGCTGTTTGGCAAATAGTTTGCTGACCCAGCAGACTTAATTCTGCTCCTGTTGGAAAAAGAATCTGTCTTGATTCTTCTGACTTTATACTGGTTGTAAAAGAAACAGAATAATAGAATAACATGTTTTTCTTGTTTAACTGGTAGTTGAATATAGAACTTAGGTATAATGGTTTTTCTCTTTTTGGAATGTTTTGTATTTGAACCTTAATAAAACTTAACATGCAAAAAAAAAAAAAAAAAAAAAAACGGATGTGCAATCAGGAACCAGGAAATGATAAAAAGGATAATGCTTTCCATTGCCTCTGTTTTCAAAGTAGATATATCTTCCTTCTTAAATTTTTTTTTGGCCCAAACAGACAGAAGAGTTTGAAATATTCTGTCTGCATACAAATGGCCTTGCAGGGTAGGTATTTTCTCCATTTACAGATAAAGAAACTGAGACTCAGACAGTTTTATCAACTGACCAATGTCACAGCTGGTAAATGACAGATCCAGGATTCAGAGCAAATCTGTCTGGCTTTAAAGCCTGCTGCACATCCCCTTGGGAAGCTAACTCCTTCTGGGATAAAGAGAATTAAATGGATTAGATCTGATGATTTCAAATTCACTTCTTTAGTCCCAGCTTCTCACTTGGGCCTGATTCAGTATCTCTGACTATGTAGCAAGACACTTCTCTTTATGTCTTTCATTTATATCTCTTTAACATGATATAGAATAAATTCACCATACCCATCCTTGAACCTCAATCCCATTCAATCATTCAACAATCATTTATTATCTACCACAGGTCAAGTACTGGGCTAAGCAATGCTTTCACCTGCCTTGTGATTAGTTAAGAGTCAGAGACTGAAAAAACAATTGTACTAATAATTTATTGAACAGAGATAGGTGGTAAAAAGTAAAAAGCACAAGATGATATTATACATGGAAAACTAATCTAACCTGGAAGATCAGAGAGGCTGCGCTGAGCAAGTGATATTCAAGCTGAAACCCGAAGAAGCTAGCCAGTCAAGGGAGGGGATGCATGGATTCTGGACAGAGGACATAGCTAAAGTACATGCTCTAATGTGGAAAGGAGCCTTTAAGGAACACAAAGACTGGTGAGCTGGAAGGTTACAAGTGAGGAAGAGAAGGAATTGCAGATGAATGTAGGCAGATGGGCAGGCTACTGGACCAAAGGCCTGCTGAGGACTTCTGAGGTTTAAATTAGGGATAATGAGAAGTTTCTGAAGGGTTTTAAGCAGGAGAAGAACATGATTGTATTTGTGTTTTTAAAAGATCACTGTGGCCATTATGGACCACAGACTGGAGAGGACAAGAGTAGAAAAAGGAGCCTATTAGGATGTGACAGAGATCCCTAGTTGTCTAGCCACAATAGCCACTTCTCAGCAGTAACAGAACCCTAACTTTTAGTTGTGTATATTGATATTCAGAATAAAAGACTATTTCTTGGCTCCCTTTGCAGCGAAGTATGGCCATGTGGCCAAGTTCTAGTCAATGAGATACAGGCAGAAGTCTGTATGGAACATAAGGGAAGGCTGTTAAGGGAAATCGACTCAGGTGCCCTCTCGCTTTTCTTTCTTCCTTCTTCCAACCCGCAATTCAGAAAAGATGGCTGCAGCACCAGCAAAAATCTTGGGCCAAAATAAAAGATATAAGCTAGGATGATAGAAGGGAAAGACAGGCTCCAAGATCCCTGGGTTGGATCTACCATACCAGTTTAGGACAGCCTACCTCCAGTCTTTGTCTTTTTTCCACCTTGACAGAGACAAAAAAAATCTATTTTATTTAAGCTATTGTACTATTATTTAGGGGGTTTGTGTGATATATAGCCTAACTCCATCCTAACTGATAAAGAGGCTACGGTATTCATCCAAGAAGAGGCAGGGGTGGTTTGGATCACGGTGGTGGTAGAGATGGGAAAAAGTGGCAGGACTGAGATTATATTTAGAAGCTAGAATCAACAAAATCTGTTGAGAGTCCAGACATGAGAGAGGGTGAAGGAGAGGGGTAAGGTCAGACTGACTTCCAGGTATCTGGCACAAGCAGCTGGGTAGACCACGGTACAATTACTGAGGTAGAGACGGTAGGGACATCCTGAGTTTCTTTTCAGACATCCTGAATTTGAGATGCCTATGGAAACTCTGAGGCCTCAGAACAGACATCAGGCTGGGAAACGTGGTGGAGACGTCATTCGCACGTACATGCCAACCCAAAGCCACTGGAATGGATGATGTCTCCTCAGGCAAGTGCAGAGTGAGAAAAGCGGCCTGAGAACAGAACCTGGAGGAACACCGACTCTTGAAGGAGACAAGAACCAGTAGCCAGAAAGGAAGCAGGAAGACCGTGGAGTTCACCCCAGGAGATAAACGCCATTACTCATTATATGAACAAGAAGGGCTACGGGCCATCAGAGAGGCAGGGAGATCACTTCCATATGGCATTGTAAGAACATGCAAGCAGGGTCTAACGCACAAAGACGGGCCAGGCGGAGGATAAGGAGAGAGGAGCAAGGAACAGGAGAAGCAGAATGTTCTGGGAGTCTGGTGTGGTGGGAGGGAGCTCCGAGACTGGAGGGAGACTTTGGAGGGGCTACATTCTGGGCAGATGGGAGAGGCGGAATCATTCCCTTCCCCCGACACCGCGAGAATCAAGAGCCCAGTAGGTGTTCCCCCACTCACAGCCAGAGTCATAGGCGGACCCCAGGCTGCCTGGCTGTAGCCCACCACGGCTTGTCTGAAGGTGGGCAGGCTTCCTCCACCACACTGGAACTCCTTTCAAACAATTATCCTCAATTTTCTGCTGCCAGTTAAATAAAAGTTTTAAACGAGTGTCGGGTAGAGGGTCAGGAATTTTACTGACTCAGAGCAACAAGAGCAGTCAAAAAGAATGATTCCTCTATACCGAGGGTTAACACTAACAGCAAGGTTACTAACTTTTCTTCAAGGCTCACTATATGGCAGATTGTGTTTTAAACTCATTTAGTGCATGTTTTAGAGGCGTTCTCTCAACTGATTCCCACAGCAGCCCTGTGAGGTAGTAACTATTATTGTCCCCACTTCACAGATGAGGAAACTGAGGCACAGAGCAGTTAAGTTCACTTGTCCAGCTTCACATGAGCTACTGAGTGACAGAGCCTGGGACTGGAACACTGGCCATCTAACATCAGAATCAGTGCTTCTTGTTTTAGTTAGAAAGCTTGCTTTTCTTAACTCCAAAAAAGAACATTTCCAGCCATAACATTAATTAGTGGAAAAATAATGATGTAAAGCCATAGGCAGGATAATAACTACTTCACTTGAGAGCTGAGGGAAATGGCCAAAGAAAGTTAAGTTGTTTTCTTTCTTTGACTGGTCTGTCTGGTGACTCAGAATGAAAGGAACCGGGTTTTAGTCAGCCTGGTCTGCTCTCTCCCAGTACTGTTCTTCTAGAGCAGAGCCCCTGTGAATGTGCTTATAACAACTGGACACAGTGTAGACAATTCAGTCAGTCTGTGCCCATAAGAACAAAAGAAGGTGTGACCTCAACATGTGACCGTGACACAGAGGAAGTCAGGTGGAGGAAACTTCCACTTTTAGTCAAAGTTCACAGAAGTAAAAGTGAGTCTGAGGCAAGGTGTCTGGGGCACTGGAACAAAAGAACCAATATTTCCACTGGAGATACAAATAGCAGACCTCAGTACTTCAAATGAAGGCCTTTCAAGAGAGAACAGTCCCTGAGAAGTCAGAGTCGGGGTTGTGAAGCTACAGAGATGTCTGGACTAAGCAGTTATAATTAATCATGATTTGGAGGTTCTGGCTGAACCCAGAGAGCCCTTCCAGCACAGAGGCCTTATAGATGGCACACACACACACACACACACATACACACAAACACACACACACACACACAGGGGCTGAGTATCATTGAGGATTTGCACAACTCAGCGCACCATTATTAGAAACCCAGCTCATATCAACTTTGATGCAGGCGCTGGGAAGGGAAGGGGGATGTACTGATAAGCAGACATGGTCTCTGCCCTTTCTCAACTTTCTTTCCTATTTTTGCATTTGGTTAGCATACAGAAAAGAGTTAACACAGCAGGCTCGAGACTGCTACTCTTAGAAAGGCCTACTTGCCGGTTCTGCAGTTGGCCTGGGCTGGCATCTAGGAACTCTGACTTTGGGAAGGCCCCATCATTCCCAGCACTGATAAGAATTGCTCACTGGGCCTAAACTGTTTGTACAGACAATTTGATTTATGCTGAACACCTGCTTTTCCTTCTGGAGTCCGGATTTTGGTTCATGCTAGGCAAAGGGTGCTTATTTAACCAACTAGTCACCTAATGAGTCTCTAATGAGCTTCCTGGTAGGCAATATTTCACATGTGTTGTCAACTCACTGATGGAGGTTTAAGCACATTCAAGGTGACTCCGCTGAGAAAGGACTCTTGCAAGCTCACGCCTGGTTTCCTCAGGATTTCACCTCATGTGCCTTTTCCCTTTGCTGATTTTACTTTGCAACCTTCTTCTGTAATAAATGAGTCATGAGTACAATAATATGCTGAGTCCAATGAGTCCCCCCAGCAATTAATCAAACCTGGGGGGTGGCCTTAGAGATCCCTCCATCTCTCCAAAACAGTTGGTACACTGAAATGAACTTTGAAGTAAGAAAGACCTGACTTAAACCCCAACGTTGACACTTATTAGCTGTGAATCACTGAGGTAGTTAATAAAGTTCCCTAAGCCTTGGATTTATCTGAAAATAAGATAGTAAAACCTGCCTCAGAAGACTGTCGTGAAGATTAAGTATGTGGTAGACACTCAATGAACATTATATGCTTTTCTCTTTAGACTAACACGTGAATGGCACCCCTACGGTTGTGCAGGGCCCGGCCTGTACACACCAGGCAGCCCTAATGAGGTTCACTTCACCCACTCCTCCCTCCACTAATGTGCTGGAGTCAGCTTGTGCCAGCTCCTGAGAGCCTACTGTGCACACCATTTCCCTGCTCCACTTTCAATGTCATGTTGGTGGCTGGAAATCTGCCACGGTAGGAGTGCGTAAACCATGGAAAGTAGGAAACACTAAAAATATGGGCTTCCCCCTTGACCCCCAGTTGCTAAACATTTACTAGCACACCACTGTCCCCTTCATTAAAAAATCAAGTAAAAATGAAGTTCCTGCCAGACAAGCTTTATTGCCTAACCAAAGAAGGCAAGCATATATGCATTTTAAAAAGCAATAGGCTACATGAAAAGATGCTCAACATTATTAGCCATAAGGGAAATGCAAATCAAAACCACAATGAGATGCCACTTCACACCAACTAGGAGGACTTCAATCAACAAGAGAGATTTTAACAAGTGTCTTGAGGATGTGGAGAAACCGGAACCCTCAATCACTCCTGGTAGGAATGTAAAATGTCACAGCCCCTTTGGAAAACAGTCTAGCAGTCCCTCAAAACGTTAAACATAGTTACCCAATGACCCAGCAAGAAAAATGAAAACATATGTCTACACAAAAACTTGTACTTGGATATTCACAGCAGCTCCATTCAAAATAGCCAGAAGGTGGAAACCACCCAAATAGCCATCAACAGAGAAGTGAATAAACAAAATGTGGTATATCCTTATAATGTTAACATTATGTAGTTCTAAAAAGGAATGAGGCCTGGGTATATATCTGAAAAAAAAAACTACACAAACACTAATTTGAAAAGATACACGCACACAGCAGCACTATTTACAATAGCCAAGACATGGAAACAACCTAAGTATCCATCAACAGATGAATGGATAAAGAAGATGTGGTCTATATATAAAATGGAATACTATTCAGACATAAAAAAGAATGAAATTTTGCCATTTGCAGCTACGTGGTTAGATTTGTATGGAATTATGCTAAGTGAAATTAAGTCAGACAGAGAAAGATACTGTATGGTATCACTTATACGTGGAATCTAAAAAATACAACAAACTAGTGGATATAACATAAAAGAATCAGACTCACAGATACAGAGAACAAACTAGTGGTTACCAGTGACGAGACGGGGTGGGGCAGTATAGGGGTGGGGAAGTGGGAGGTACAAACTACTGGATGTAAGATAGGCTTAAGGACGTAGTGTACAACACGGGGAATATAGCCAATATTTTGCAATAACTGTAAATGGAAAGTAACCTTTAAAAATTATATTAAAATAAAAATTTTTTAAAGGAATGAGGTACTGATACACACTACAACATGAATGAACCTTGAAAACATTATGCTAAATGAAAGCAATATACAAAAAAAAGGTAACATAGTGTATGATTCTGTATATATGGAATATCCAGAACAGGCAAATCCATGGAGACAGGAAGCAAATTAGTGGTTGCCAGGGGCTGGGAGGAGGGGGGAAGGGGGACTGACTGCTTAATGAGCACAAGGGTTGTTCCTTCATTGGTTTGTTTGTTTGTTTCAAAGACCCATTGCTTTCCTTTCTTGGCTTTCCTTGTGTCAGTCTTTAGGATTCTATTGTTTGTTTGTTTGTTTGTTTTAAAGACCCACTGCTCTCCTTTCTTGGCTTTCCTTGTATCAGTGTTTAGGATTCTATAATGTTTAGTCTACTCCTTTACACTGGAAGTCCTTCCCGCTGAACATTTTAATGACCCATCTTGATAGTTTCCAGCTAGTTTCCAGTTTTTTTGTCTTGAGGAATGACCAAAACTATATGCAGTTTTTCAGATGTTAATTATGTAATTTTGTGCCATCTGGATTTATACGACCTAATATATTATATCTTATGACTTTTCAGATGACTTATAATGACAATCAATTCAGAATCATAATAATAATGATAGCTAATTTTTTTAAAGATGCAAATTGTTTTCAATACCAACTTTTAAGTAGATGTTCACAACTGTATGAAATAGGTAAGGCAGATGCTACTCCCCCCACCCCACCCTCACCTTTTACGCATAAGATCATTGAAGTTCAGAGTAATTATGTGACTCCCTGTTTCCACAGACCAAATAAACACTAGACCTTGGGTTTACTGACTCCCCATTCTTATATTTGACAGTCTTAGAGACTATCAAAAGTTAGAGGTAGAAGTGCAGGATGTTATCTGTAGAGTTAATTTAAATTCATAGACTAGAAACTATTAGCAAAGAATGTAATTAAACTTCCTTCTAAATAAAAACAAAACAAAAAATATTTCTAGTGGTATGTCAGTGTCCTCATAGAGGAAATGAAAGCTACAAGTTGACATACTAAGTCAGCTTCATTTAGGCTTCTTTTGTATAATGTTTATGAATCTTAGTGCCGAAAAAATTTTATTGCAATTTAGGAACCAATGGGTTATCTCAGAATGTATGGAAAGCAGCTCACTTGTACTTTCAAAAAATGCCTTAATGGATTTACCTTTTTATGTAAAATAAGGGAAACTATGTATCCTAAGTTTTATTGTAATTCCTTTTTTTTGCCCCGATCACTTTATGTTATTATTTTTTAAATATTTAAATATCTCTGCACCCATTTCTCCCACCCTCCACCCCCTATCTCCGGCAACCACCGATCTGTTCCCTATATCTATAAACTTGTTTTTTTTACTTTTATTTTTTGATTCCACATATTTAAAAAATCACTCTATGTCTTTCTCTAACTGACTTTCACTTAGCAATGCCCTTGAGGTCTATCTATGTTGTTGCAAATGGCAAGATTTCTTTTTTTATGGCTGAGTAATATTCCAGTGTGTGTGTCTGTCTGTCTGTCTGTCTCTGTGTGTATCACAATTTCTTTATCCATTCACTCATTTATGGACATTTAGGTTGCTTCTATATCTTGGCTATTGTAAATAATGCTGCAATGAACCCTGAGGGGTGTACATCTTTTCGAGTTAGTGTTTTCATTTTCTTCAGATAAATACCCCTAAGTGGAATTGCTGGATCATATGGTAGCTCTATTTTTAATTTTTTGAGGAACCTCCGTATAGTTTTCTATATTTGCTGCACCAATTTACATTCCCACCAACAGTGCACAAGGGTTCCCTCTTCTCCACACCCTCACCAATACTTGTTATTTCTTGTCTTTTTTAATAGCTTTTCAGACAGGTGTGAGATGATATCTCATTGCAGTTTTGATTTGCATGTCTCTGATGATTAGTGATGCTGAATGCCTTTTCATGTACCAGTTGGCCATCTGTATGTATTCTTTGGAAAAATGTCTATTCAGACCTTCTGCCCATTTCTTAACCGGATTTTTCTTTTTTGCTATTGAGCTGTATGAGTTCTTTATATATTTTGGAAATTAACTCCTTATCGGATATATGATTTGCAAATATTTTCTCCCATTTAGTATGTTGCCTTTTCATTTTGTTGATGATTTCCTTTGCTATACAGAAGCTTTTTTTTTTTTTAAGTAACTTAGGTACTTCTTAAAAAATATATTTATTTACTTATTTGGCTGCACTGGATTTTAGTTGCGGCACATGGGATCTTTCGTTGTGGCATGTGGGCTCTTCGTTGCGGCGCATGGGCTCCTCGCTGTGGTGTGGGGGCTCCTCTAGTTGCGTCGTGCTGGCTCAGTAGTTGCAGCACTCGGGCTCTCTAGTTGTGGTGCACAGGCTCCAGAGCATGCAGGTTCTAGAGCGTGTGGGCTCAGTAGTTGTGTCACGCGAGCTTAGTTGCCCCACAGCATGTGGGATCTTAGTTCCCCGACCAGGGATGGAACCCACGTCTCCTGCACTGGAAGGTGGACTCTTAACCATTGGACCACCAGGGAAGTCCTGCTATACAGAAGCTGTTTGGTTTGATGAAGACCCATTTGTTTATTTTTGCTTTTGTTGCCTTTTCTTTTGGTGTCAGATTTAAAAAATCATGACCAAGACCTACGTCAATGAGCTTACAGCCTAAGGATTTTTGCATCTGTAGTTATCAGGGATATTGGCCTGTAATTTTCTTTTCTTGTGACATCCTTGTCTGGTTTTGATATTGGGGTAATGCTAGCCTTGTAAAATTCATTTGGAAAAATTCCTTCCTCTTCTATTTTTCAGAAGAGTTTGAGAAGGTTTAGCATTAATTCTTCTATTAATGTTTGGTAGAATTTTCCAGTGAAGCCATCTGGTCCTGGATTTTTGTTTGTTGGGAGGTATTTGATTAAAGATTCAATCTCCTTCTTAACAATCTGTTCATGTTTTCTATTTCTTCATAATTCAGTCTTGGTAGGGTATATGTTTCTAGGAATTTATCCATTTTTTTCTAGATTGTCCAATTTGTTGGTCTGTAATTGTTTGTAGTAGTCTCTATGTTTCTCTGTATTTCTGTGGTATCGGTTGTAAGATCTCCTCTCTCTTCTTTCCTTGATGAGTCTAAATAAGGTTTTGTCAATTTTGTTTATATATTTTTTTTATATAAATTTTTTAATTTTATTTATTTTTATTTTTGGCTGTGTTGGGTCTTCGTTGCTGCGTGCGTGCTTTCTCTGGTTGCGGCAAGTGGGGGCTACTCTTAGTTGTGGTGTGCAGGCTTCTCATTGCAGTGGCTTCTCTTATTGCAGAGCACGGGCTCTAGGCACGCGGGCCTCAGTAGTTGTGGCACGTGGGCTTAGTTGCTCCGCGGCATGTGGGATCTTCCCAGGCCAGGGCTCGAACCCATGTCCCCTGCATTGGCAGGCGGATTTCAAAGATCTGGCTTGAATTTCATCAATCTTTCCTATTATCTTTTTAGTCTCTATTTCATTTATTTTTGCTCAAATCTTTATCTCCTTCCTTCTACTAACTTTGGGCTTTGTTTGTTCTTCTTTTTCTAGTTCCTAGAAGTATAAAATTAGGTTATTTATTTCAGGCTTTTCTTGCTTATTAAGGTAGGCATTTATTGCTGAACTTCCTTCTTAGAACTGCTTTTGCTTTTGCTTTTGCATTCCATAAATTTTGGTATATTATATTTCCATTTTCATTTGTCTCAATATATTTTTCGATTTCTCTTTTGATTTCTTTTGTGACCCACTGCTTGTTCAGTAGCATGTTGTTTAATCTCCACATATTTGTGAATTTTCCAGCTTTCTTTGTGTAACTGTTTTCTAGGTTCACACTATTGTGATCAGAAAAGATGCTTGATATGATTTCATTTGTCTTAAATTTATTAAGACTTGTTTTGTGGCCTAACAGAGGATCTATCCCAGAAAAAGGCTTCCTCCAGAAAATAGTTTATATACTCATCTGGAGCCCCAATTTTTGCAACTGCCACCCAGGGGACACCTTCAGTTCACCTGGCTCTGATGGCCAGCAGGTCTTACACTTGCAGTCCCATAGAACTGTATATATTTGCACAGTTTTAAAACCTGTTACCTGTGAGTCTGGCTTCCAATTAGCCTGAATCTAAGTGCTGAATATCCTCCCCTTTGGGACACTGACTGGTCTCAGCATATCCTCAAATACTGGCACTATTAAAAATATAATAGGCTGCTTGGACAAGCACAAAGGTTTGAGAAACAACAAAGAGCTGGGGCAAAGTTGAATGACAAGGTTCATCTCCTACACGAGGCCACTCTTTCAAAACTGGAAGAGGTGGTTGTTTTAGTTACTACACAGAAATCCATACAGAGAGTCAAGCAAAATGAAGAAACATAGGAATATGTTCCAAATGAAAGAATAAGATAAAATCTCAGAAGAAGAAACCTTAATGAAATGAAGATAAGTAATTTACCTGATAAAGAGTTCAAAATAACAGTGATAAAGATGTTCACCAAATTGAGGAGAAGAATGAATGAATACAGTGTGAACTTCAACAAAGAGATGGAAAATATACAAAAGTACCAAATAGATATCACAGAGCTAAAGAATACAATAACTGAACTGAAAATTACACTAAAGGGATTCAACAGCAAATTAGATGAAGCAGAAGAAAGAATTAGTCAACGCAAAGGCAAAACAGTGAAACTCACCCAGAGCAGCAAAACAAAAAAAAAAAATGAAAAAATGTGATGATAACTTAAGGATGAATGGAACAATAGCAGACAGTCTAACATTCACATTATATGGCTCCCAGAAGGAAAAGAGAGAGAGAAAGGGGCAGAAATCTTATTTGAAGAAATAATGGCTAAAAACTTCCCTAACCTGGGGAAGGAAACAGACATCCAGATCCAGAAAGTTCAGAGAGTTCCAAATAAGATGAATTCAAAGAGACCTACACCAAGGCACACTATAATTAAAATGTTAAAAGTTAAAGACAAGGAAAGAATCTCAAAAGCAACAAGAGGAAAGCAACTTGTTATGTACAAGAGAACCCTCATAAGACTATCAGCAGATTTTTCAGTAGAAACTTTGCAGCCCCCAAGGGAGTGACACAATACAGCCAAAGTGCTTAAAGAAAAAAACTTTCCAACCAAGAATACTTCACCCAACAGAGTTATTCAGAATTGAAGGAGAATTAAAGGAGAGATAGAGAGTTTTCCAGACAAACAAAAGCTAAAGGAGTCACCACCACTAAATCAGATGTATAAGAATTCTACAGGGATTTCTTTAAGCTGAAAGAAAGGGCACTAATGAGCAACAAGAAAATATTCGAAAGAATAAATCTCAGGGAGAGGTAAATATATAGTAAAGGTAGTGGATTAATCACTTATAAAGTTAGTATGAAGGTTAAAAGACAAAAGTAGTAAAAATAACTATGACTGCAATTACTAGTTAAGGGGTACACAAGATACAAAGATGTAAAATGTAATATCAACAAACAAAAAGTCTGGGGGTAGAGAGTAAAAACCTTCAACTTTAGAATGCAATTAAACTTAAGTTTTTATTAACTTAAAATAGACTGTTACGGATATAAGTTGTTATATGTAAGCCTCATGGTAACCACAAAGCAAAAACCTACAGTAAATACACAGAAGATAATGAGAAAGGAATCTAGGCATACCACTAAAGAAAGTCATAAAATCACAAAGGAAGAGAGCAAGAGAAGAAAGGAACACAGAGGAACTAAAAAAACAGCCAGAAGACAATTAACAAAATGGCAATAAGTACATACCTATCAATAATTACTTTAAATGTAAATGGACTGAATTCACCAATCAAAAGACATACAGTGGTTGAATGGATTTTTAAAAAAGACCCGTCTATTGGGTTGGCCAAAAAGTTCGTTTGGGTTTTTCTGTAAGATGTTACAGAATAACCCAAATGAACTTTTTGGCCAACCCAATATATGCTGCCTACAAGAGACTCACTTTAGATGTAAGGATACACACAGACTGAAAGTGAACAGATTGAAAAAGGTATTCCATGCAAATGGAAACCAAAGGAAAACTTGGGCAGCTTTACTTGTATCATACAAAATAGACTTTAAAATAAAAGTTGTTATAAGAGATGAAGAATCATAAACAATTATGCACCCAACATAGGAGGACCTAAAAATATAAAGCAAATAGTAACCAACTTAAAAGGAGAACAATGCAATAAGAGTAGGGGACTTTAACACCCTACTTACATCAATGGATAGATCATTGAGACAGAAAATCAATAAGGAACAATCTGCCTTAAATGATACTTTATACAAGATGTACTTAACAGATATATACAAAACATTCCATCCGAAAAGCAACAGAATACACATTCTCTTCCAGTGCACACGGAACATTCTCAGTTTCTGTTTAGAGTAATAAAAAAAGTTCTGGAATTAAACAGTGTGGTTTTTGCACATTATTAATATACGTAATGCCACTGAATTGTACACTTTAAAATGGTTACAATGGTAACTTTTACTTTATGTGTATTTACCACTGTAAGAAAAAAAGATATCATTAAGAGAGTTAAGGCAAGCCACAAAGTACAAACAAGTATTTGCAAATCATATACAGATAATGGGTTTGATTCAGAATATATATTTTATATCTTTTAGAAATAAATTTTAAAAGGAAGAAAACCTGATTTTAAAAAAAGGAGGGGGCTTCCCTGGTGGCGCAGTGGTTAAGAATCCACCTGCCAATGCAGGGGACACGGGTTCAAGCCCTGGTCTGGGAAGATCTCACATGACACGGAGCAACTAAGCCCGTGTGCCACAACTACTGAGCCTGCGCTCTAAAGCCCACGAGCCACAACTACTGAGCCCACGTGCTACAACTATCGAACTACAACTCACGTGCTGCAACTCATGCGCCTAGAGCCCGTGCTCCAAAACAAGAGAAGCCATCGCAATGAGATGGCTCATCGCAATGAGAAGACCATGCACCACAACTAAGAGTAGCCCCGCTCGCTGCAACTAGAGAAAGCCTGTGCACAGCAACGAAGACCCAATGCAGCCAAAAATAAAAATAAATTAAATTAAATTAAAAGAACAATGGAGGAAAAATATCTAAATGGGTCCTCAACAGAGAGTAAATGCCAACAGACAATGAAAATAGGTAGACTTGCTCATCCTCTTTAGTAATCAGGGAAATGCATGTTGGAAAAAATACTGTAACACCACTACACACACACAAGAACCTGGGCGCCCAGAGACAGAGGTGAAGCTCAGGACTGAGCAGAAGGTGAGGGAGGTGGGGTGGCGGGGAGGTCTCCTATTCCGCACAGCCAACAACCACTGCCAATACATGTTGAATGTTTATAATTATTTGAAGACTTGAGAATCATATTTAGCCATGAAAGGGATTCTATTGATCACATAATCCAATTTCCTCATTTTAGGGTAGAAACTGGATAACTGACCTCCTCAAGATCACACTGGGGGAGACCTTCAAGGTGGCAGAGGAGTAAGACGTGGAGATCACCTTCATCCCCATAAATACTTCAGAAATACATCTACATGTGGAACAACTCCTACAGAACACCTACTGAATGCTGGCAGAAGACCTCAGACTTCCCAAAAGGCAAGAAACTCCCCACGTACCTGGGTAGGGCAAAAGGAAAAAGAAAAAACAGAGACTAAAGAATAGGGACGGAACCTGCACCTCTGGGAGGGAGCTGTGAAGGAGGAAAAGTTTCCACACGCTAGAAAGTCCCTTCACTGGTGGCGACTGCGGGTGGCAGAGGGGGGAAGCTTCAGAGCCATGGAGGAGAGCGCAGCTACAGCGATGCGGAGGGCACAGTGGAGAGATTCCCGCTCAGAGGATCGGTGTCGACCAGCACTCAGCAGCCCCAGAGGCTTGTCTGTTCACCCGCTGGGGCAGGTGGGGGCCGGGAGCTGAGGCTCGGGCTTCGGAGGTCAGATCCCAGGGAGAGGACTGGGGTTGGCTGCGTGAACACAGCCTGAAGGGGGTTAGTGTGCCACAGCCAGCGGGAGGGAGTCGGGAAAAAGTCTGGACCTGCCTAAGACGCAAGAGACCATTGTTACAGGGTGCAGGAGGAGAGGGGATTCAGAGCACTGCCTAAACGAACTCCAGAGACGGGCGTGAGCTGCGGCGATCAGTGCGGACACCAGAGACGGGCATGAAACGCTAAGGCTGCTGCTGCCGCCACCAAGAAGCCTGTGTGCAAGCACAGGTCACTATCCACACCTCCCCTCCCAGGAGCCTGTGCAGCCCACCACTGCCAGGGTCCCGTGATCCAGGGACAACTTCCCCGGGAGAATGCATGGCGCGCCTCAGGCTGGTGCAACGTCACGCAGGCCTCTGCCACCGCAGGTTCACCCCACATTCCGTACCCATCCCTCCCCCCGGCCTGAGTGAGCCAGAGCCCCCTAATCAGCTGCTCCTTTAACCCCGTCCTGTCGGAGCAGGGAACAGATGCCCTCAGGCGACCTACACGCAGAGACGGGGCCAAATCCAAAGCTGAACCCCAGGAGCTGTGCGAACAAAGAAAGGGAAGTCTCTCCCAGCAGCCTCAGGAGCAGCGGATTAAATCTCCACCATCAACTTAATGTACCCTGCATGTGTGGAATACCTGAATAGACAACGAATCATCCCAAAATTGAGGCAGTGGACTTTGGGAGCAACGATATATATATTTTTTTCCCTTTTCTCTTTTTGTGAGTGTGTATGTGTATGCTTCTTTGTGTGATTTTGTCTGTATAGTTTCCCTTTTACAGTTTGTCCTAGGGTTCTGTCTGTCCTTTTTTTTTTTTTTTAGTATACTTTTTAGTGCTTGTTATCACTGGTGGATTTCTTTTTTGGTTTGGTTGCTCTCTTCTTTCTTTCTTTCTTTTTTATTACTTTTTTAAAATTTTTAATAATTATTTTTTATTTTAATAACTTTATTTTATTTATTTTTTCTTTCTTTCTTTCTTATTTTCCTCCCTTTTCTTCTAAGCCATGTGGTTGACAGAATCCTGGTGCTCTGATCGGGTGTCAGGCCTGTGGCTCTGAGGTGGGAGAGCTGAGTTTAGGACATTGGTCCACCAGAGACCTCCCGGCTCCACATAATTTCAAATGGCAAAACCTCTCCCAGAGATCTCCATCTCAACGCTAAGACCCAGCTCCACTCAATGACCAGCAAGCTACAGTGCTGGACACCCTATGCCAAACAACTAGCAAGACAGGAACACAAACCCACCCATTGGCACAGAGGCTGCCTAAAATCATAATAAGGTCACAGACACCCCAAAACATACCACTGGATGTGGTCCTGCGCACCAGAAAGACAAGATCCAGCCTCATCCACAAGAATACAGGCACTAGTCCCCTCCACCATGAAGCCTACACAACCCACTGAACCAACCTTAGCCACTGGGGGAAGACACCAAAAACAATGGGAACTACAAACCTGCGGCCTGCAAAAAGGAGCCCCAAACACAGGAAGTTAAGCAAAATGAGAAGACAGAGAAACACACAGCAGATGAAGGAGCAAGGTAAAAACCCACCAGACCAAACAAATGAAGAGGAATTGTCAGTCTACCTGAAAAAGAATTCAGAGTAATGATACTAAAGATGATCCAAAATCTTGGAAATAGAATGGAGAAAATACAAGAAGCATTTAACAAGGACCCAGAAGAACTAAAGAGCAAACAAACAATGATGTACAACACAATAAATAAAATTAAAAATTCTCTAGAAGGAATCAATAGTAGAATAACTGAGGCAGAAGAACGGATAAGTGACCTGGAAGATAAAATAGTGGAAATAACTACTACAGTGCAAACTAAAGAAAAAGGAATGAAAAGAATTGACAACATTCTCAGAGACCTCTGGGACAACATTAAACACACCCACAATTCGAATTATAGGGGTCCCAGAAGAAGAAGAGAGAAAGAAAGGGATTGAGAAAATATTTGTAGAGATTATAGTTGAAAACTTCCCTAATATGGGAAAGGAAATAGTTAATCAAGTCCAGGAAGCACAGAGAGTCCCATACAGGATAAATCCATGGAGAGACATGTCAAGAAACATATTAATCAAGCTATCAAAAATTAGATACAAAGAAAAAATATTAAAAGCAGCAAGGGAAAAGCAACAAATAACATACAAGGGAATCCCCATAAGGTTAACAGCTGATCTTTCAGCAGAAACTCTACAAACCAGAAGGGAGTGGCAGGACATATTTAAGGTGAAGAAAGGGGAAAACCTACAACCAAGATTACTCTACCCAGCAAGGATCTCATTCAGATTTGACAGAGAAATTAAAACTTTTACAGACAAGCAAAAGCTAAGAGAATTCAGCACCACCAAACAAGCTTTACCACAAATGCTAAAGGAACTTCTCTAGGCAGGAAACACAAGAGAAGGAAAAGACCTACAATAACAAAAACAAAACAATTAAGAGAATGGTAATAGGAACATACATATCGATAATTACCTTAAATGTTAATGGATTAAATGCTCCAACCAAAAGACATAGACTGGCTGAATGGATACAAAAACAAGACCCATATATATGCTGTCTACAAGACACCCACTTCAGACCTAGGGACACATACAGACTGAAAGTGAGGGGATGGAAAAAGATATTCCATGCAAATGGAAATCAAAAGAAAGCTAGAGTAGCAATTCCCATATAAGACAAAATAGACTTTAAAATAAAGACTATTACAAGAGACAAAGAAGGACACTACATAATGATCAAGGGATCAATCCAAGAAGAAGATATAACAATTGTAAATATTTATGCACCCAACATAGGAGCACTTCAGTACATAAGGCAAAAGCTAACAGCCATAAAAGGGGAAATCGACAGTAACACAATCAAAGTAGGGGACTTTAACACCCACTTTCACCAATGGTCAGATCATCCAAAATGAAAATAAATAAGGAAACACAAGCTTTAAATGATACATTAAACAAGATGGACTTAATTGATATTTATAGGACATTCCATCCAAAAACACCAGAATACACTTTCTTCTCAAGTGCTCACGGAACATTCTCCAGCAGAGATCATATATCGGGTCACAAATCAACCCTTGGTAAATTTAAGAAAATTGAAATCGTATCAAGTATCTTTTCTGACCACAACGCTATAAGACTAGATATCAATTACAGGAAAAAATCTGTAAAAAATACAAACACATGGAGGCTAAACAATACACTACTTAATAACCAAGAGATCACTGAAGAAATCAAAGAGGAAATCAAAAAATACCTAGAAACAAATGACAATGAAAATACGACAATCCAAAACCTATGGGATGCAGCAAAAGCAGTTCTAAGAGAGAAGTTTATAGCAATACAATCCTACCTCAAGAAACAAGAAACATCTCAAATAAACAACCTAACATAACCTAGAGCAATTAGAGAAAGAACAAAAAAACCCCAAAGTTAGCAGAAGGAAAGAAATCATAGAGATCAGATCAGAAGTAAATGAAAAAGAAATGAAGAAAACAATAGCAAAGATCAATAAAACTAAAAGCTGGTTCTTTGAGAAGATAAACAAAATTGATAAACCATTAGCCAGACTCATCAAGAAAAAAAGGGAGAAGACTTAAATCAATAGAATTAGAAATGTAAAAGAAGAAGTAACAACCAACACTGTAAAAATACAAAGGATCATGAGATTACTACAAGCAACTATATGCCAATAAAATGGACAACCTGGAAAAAATGGACAAATTCTTAGAAAAGCACAACCTTCTGAAACTGAACCAGGAAGAAACAGAAAATATAAACAGACCAATCACAAGCACTGAAATTGAGACTGTGATTAAAAATCTTCCAACAAACAAAAGCCCAGGATCAGATGGCTTCACAGGTGAATTCTATCAAACATTTAGAGAAGAGCTAACACCCATCCTTCTCAAACTCTTCCAAAATATAGCAGAGGAAGGGACGCTCCCAGACTCATTGTATGAAACCACCATCACCGTGATACCAAAACCAGACAAAGATGTCACAAAGAAAGAAACTACAGGCCAATATCACTGATGAACATAGATGCAAAAATCCTCAACAAAAACTAGCAAACAGAATCCCACAGCACATTAAAAGGATCATACACCATGACCAAGTGGGGTTTATCTCAGGAATGCAAGGATTCTTCAATACACGCAAATCTGTCAGTGTGATACACCATATAAACAAATTGAAGGATAGAAACCATAAGATCATCTCAATAGATGCAGACAAAGCTTTCAACAAAATTCAACACCCATTTGTGATTAAAAAAAACCCTCCAGAAAGTAGGCATAGAGGGAACTTACCTCAACATAGTAAAGGCCATATATGACAAACCCACAGCCAACATTGTTCTCAATGGTGAAAAACTGAAACTATTTCCACTAAGATCAGGAAAAAGACAAGGTTGCCCATTCTCACCACTATTATTCAACATAGTTTTGGAAGTTTTAGCCACAGCAATCAGAGAAGAAAAAGAAATAAAAGGAATCCAAATTGGAAAAGAAGAAGTTAAAGCTGTCACTGTTGGCAGATGAAATGATACTATACATAGAGAATCCTAAAGACTCTACCAGAAAACTACTAGAGCTAATCAATGAATCTGGTAAAGTAGCAGGATATGAAATTAATGCACAGAAATCTCTTGCATTCCTATTGCATTGCTATACACTAATGATGAAAAATCTGAAAGAGAAATTAAGGAAACACTCCCATGTACCACTGCAACAAAAAGAATCAAATACCTAGGAATAAACCTACCTAAGGAGACAAAAGACCTGTACGCAGAAAACTATAAGACACTGATGAAAGAAATTAAAGATGATACCAGCAGATGGAGAGATATCCCATGTTCTTGGATTGGAAGAATCAACATTGTGAAAATGACTATACTACTCAAAGCAATCTACAGATTCAATGCAATCCCTATCAAACTACCAATGGCATTTTTCACAGAACTAGAACAAAAAATTTCAATTTGTGTGGAAACACAAAAGACCCCGAATAGCCAAAGCAATCTTGAGAAAGAAAAACGGAGCTGGAGGAATCAGGCTCCTGGACTTCAGACTATACTACAAAGGTACAATAATCAAGACAGTATGGTACTGGCACAAAAACAGAAATATAGATCAATGGAACAGGATAGAAAGCCCAGAGATAAACCCACGCACATATGGTCACCTTATTTTTGATAAAGGAGGCAAGAATATACAATGGAGAAAAGACAGCCTCTTCAATAAGTGGTGCTGGGAAAACTGGACAGCTACATGTAAAAGAATGAAATTAGAACACCCCCTAACACCATACACAAAAATAAACTCAAAATGGATTAAAGACTTAAATGGAAGGCCAGACACTATAAAACTCTTAGAGGGAAACATAGGCAGAACATTCTATGACATAAATCACAGCAAGATCCTTTTTGACCCACCTCCTACAGAAATGGAAATAAAAACAAAAATAAACAAATGGGACCTAATGAAACTTAAGAGCTTTTACACAACAAAGGAAACCATGAACAAGACGAAAAGACAACCCTCAGAATGGGAGAAAATATTTGCAAATGAAGCAACTGACAAAGGATTAATCTCCAAAATTTACAAGCAGCTCATGCAGCTCAATATCAAAAAAACAAGCAACCCAATCCAAAAATGGGCAGAAGACCTAACTAGACATTTCTCCAAAGAAGATATACAGATTGCCAACAAACACATGAAAGGATGCTCAACATCACTAATCATTAGAGAAATGAAAATCAAAACCACAATGAGGTATCACCTCACACTGGTCAGAATGGCCATCATCAAAAAATCTACAAACAATAAATGCTGGAGAGGGTGTGGAGAAAAGGGAACCCTCTTGCACTGTTGGTGGGAATGTAAATTGATACAGCCACTATGGAGAACAGTATGGAGGTTCCTTAAAAAACTAAAAATAGAACTACCATAGGACCCAGCAATCCCACTACTGGGCATATACCCTGAGAAAACCATAATTCAAAAAGAGTCATGTACCACAATGTTCATCGCAGCACTATTTACAGTAGCCTGGACATGGAAGCAACCTAAGTGTCCATCGACAGATGAATGGCTAAAGAAGATGTGGCACATATATACAATGGAATATTACTCGGCCATAAAAAGAAACGAAATTGAGTTATTTGCAGTGAGATGGCTGGATCTAGAGACTGTCATACAGAGTGAAGTAAGTCAGAAAGAGAAAAGCAAATACCATATGCTAACACATATAGATGGAATCTAAAAAAAAAAAAAAATGTTTAAGAAGAACCTAGGGGCAGGACAGGAATAAAGATGCAGACACAGAGAATGGACTTGAGGACACAGGGAGGGGGAAGGGTAAGCTGGGACGAAGTGAGAGATTGGCATGGACATATATACACTATCAAATGTAAAATAGATAGCTAGTGGGAAGCAGCCGCATAGCACAGGGAGATCAGCTCAGTACTTTGTGACCATCTAGAAGGGTGGGATAGGGAGGGTGGGAGGGAGACGCAAGAGGGAGGAGATATGGGGATATATGTATATGTATAGCTGATTCACTTTGTTATACAGCAGAAACTAACACACCTTTGTAAAGCAATTATACTCCAATAAAGATGTTTAAAAAAAAAAAAAAAGATCACACTGGCTAGCAGAGCCAGAACTAAACCTCACACCTTCTAACTGCCAGTTCATGTTCTACTGTGTCCCAGCATCTTAACGTGCATGAATGTAAGAGCCAAACTTTGTCCCTCCCCACCCCCAACCCTCCAAAATCTTCGTATCACATTTTTTCTTAATTGTTTTAATAAAAATTAAAAAAAAAAAAAATCCGAAGTCTTTTCCATGGTCCGCAATGATCCATGCAGGATCTTGCCCAGGTCTCCAGCCACATCCTCCACTATGCCCCATCCCACTCCACTTCAGCCCCTCAGCCTCTTTGCTGCTCCTGCCTCCCTTGGGGTCTTACATTCCTGGATTCCCCTGCTGGAACGCCCTCTCCCAGGCTTCCACATGGCCTTTTGAGTATTCCCATTTAGAATTTAAAATTCTTTTATTTTTCTTAATATTTTTTTAAAAATTATTTTCTTCTCATAATTTGGATTAAATTTAATAGAAAACAACCCTTTTATAGCAAAGTTGGTAATAGAAAATTGTAATACTTAGAAAATACATAATACTTAGAAATAGCATAGTATACTGGTTGGTTACAAAATAGATTTATAAAAATCTAGAGCTTGGTTATATATCAACTATATCTAATTACAACATATCATGAAAATTCACCTGTTCACAAGAGTAACTACAACTATAATATACTCAGGAATACATTTAACAAGAGAAGTATGGGAGTTTTAAAAACAACACTGAGGACTTCCCTGGTGGTGCAGTGGTTAGGATTCCGCCTGCCAACGCAGGGAACACAGGTTTGATCCCTGGTCCGGGAAGATCCCACATGGCGGAGCAACTAAGCCCATGCGCCGCAACTACTGAAGCCCACATGCTGCAACTAGTGAAGCCCACGCACCTAGAGCCCCTGCTCTGCAACAAGAGAAGCCACCGCAAATGAGAAGCCCGTGCACCACAATGAAGAGTAGCCCCCACTAGCAGCCATGGGAGAAAGCTCACGTGAAGCAATGAAGACCCAACACAGCCAAAAAATAAAATTAAATAAAATAAATAAATAAATTAAATTAATAAATAAAAAATAACAACGCTGAAACTTTTATTAAAGGAAAATAAATTTGACAGATTAAAGTAGATACACTACTTTGTTCTAGAAAAAAAACTTTTAAGAACATAAACTATAAATATGCTTATATTTTAGATGTTTTACAGTGAAGATGCCTGGGGGTATTTCACTGGCAGAATTTGTAGATATTATCAGATACTAGAACAAATAGAGTCTCACATGCTCTGCAGAGACAGATCCAGGTTTTGAGTGGCCTGAGGCTTACACACTTTGGGGAGAAGACTCTCTTTTTTTCAGTGCAAAATCATGAATGTGAAAGCGCTAGGACCCTTCCAGGGGCCTTAGAAAGGGCTACGGAATTGAAAGGCTCTAATGCTTACTAGTAGATCCACCTTTGATGTTACGAAATGTAAAACTGAACAGCACACATTTATCGCAATCAGCACCCTGTCATGTGCCCACAGACAAACATCCAGAGAGAAACATCCAGAGCAGACCCGATGAGAGTTCCACCAAAACAGGCTCAGAGGTGCCAAGAATGAGAACTATCCCTACCCCAAGGTATGCATTTCCACCAGTAACCAGAGCTCCACAGTGTAACTGGACCACAAGCAGCAAAGATCAATTTAAAGAATGAATCACCTGTGATTAGTGACTTACTAGGAGAATGAAACGGTTATGCTTATTGCAAAAAATGTCTATATCTGGGAAAAGCCAGATGCAAGAGCAGAAACTCTGAAACACGTTATACAAAAAAGACAAAAGTGGGTGACAATGGAAGCTACTTATAATAATAACCACTGATACTTACAATGGCACTTACTATACGCTAGGAACTGTCCTAACTACTTCATATATAGGGATCCATTTACTCCGGACAAAAACCTGTGAGGGAAGTACTATTATTTGCCCCAGTTTAAAGATGAGGAAAATAAGGCACAGAGAGATTAAGTAATTTGACCAAGGTCACACAGCTAATAAGTAACAAATTTAGGATTTGAACCCAGATGATTTGGCTCCAAAGTCCACAGTCTACTCTCTAACTCACAGGAATTCGATTAACTCAGAGATGGACCTCAGACCACAACAGAAGTTCCGTATAATGAAGAAGGAATAGAAAACTCCTGTTAAGCTCACTCTAGAACCTCAAGAAACACGTTATCTCATCCAATGGAAATTGGTCTTGTTTCCTACACATACTTTAGTCATAACACCTATCCTTAGAAAGTGATTAAGTGTGACGTCTGAAAATAAAAGAATGACCCTGTTTAAAAACAAGTTCTGGGGCTTCCCTGATGGCACAGTGGTTAAAAATCCACCTGCCAATGCAGGGGACACGGGTTTGAGCCCTGGTCCGGGAAGATCCCACATGCCGCGGAGCAACTAAGCCCGTGCGCCACAACTACTGAGCCTGCGCTCTAAAGCCCGCGAGCCACAACTACTGAGCCCCTGTGCCACAACTACTGAAGCACGCGCGCCTAGACCCCGTGCTCCACAACAAGAGAAGCCATCGCGATGAGAAGCCCGCACACCGCAATGAAGAGTAGCTCCCACTCGCCACAACTAGAGAAAGCCCACACGGAGCAACGAAGACCCAATGCAGCCAAAAAATAAATAAATAAATATTTTTAAAATATATTAAAAAAATAAGTTCTGAATTACATATTTGATCTTCAGCATCAAGCTACTCATCTTTTTCCAGAAAATTCAAGTCTCTACCCTTTTTTTGATATTATACTGTAATCAATCCTAGTCAGAACTGAGTTAACCTAAAAATCAGCTTACTTTACTATTTTAGTTAAGTGTTTAACTTACTTATTTACTATTTTGAAAAGTGTTGAACTAATTACTGCAGTAGATTGTAGGGATTCTCTTCAACTGTGACATTTTTCTCTACTTGTTGGGACAGACTACGAATGTGAATAAATTCATCTTTAATTAAGTTACCTGTGAGTTTTCTCTGCAAAGAATCATTTAAAGTATTTATGAAATGAACTATTTAACCAAACCCACTTTAAAGTTTTTAAGAGTTACAACTTCAGTATAACCCTTTCAGTTTCTTTCACGTAAGCATTCACAGTAATATGTTCTTTCCGTTGGTCTCTTTTCTGGACAACTCTAATTTACTGAAATGCATAGAATTCCCACCACCTCACAGGGGTGCAGTGAGGAAAAAACAAACACAAATCAACAAGTGCTAAAAGAACACCCTTTCTAAGGTCTTATATATAAAGCTAAAGAATGGAAGGAGGAAGGAAATGTATATATAGAGGTGGTCAGTGAACACACTGTTGAAGGAAGTCCCCCTTCCTTCAACTAGCACAGTGTGGTTTAACAGCACGCTAGCCAGAAAGATAAGACATCTTGGTTCAGCTAGTCAAATGGGACGTCACTTCAGAGAAGGTACCTGACTCAGTTGTTTGTTCCCCAGTGTCTTCACCTGTGAAGTAGATGGTGGGCAAATGTGTTGGTTATCTACAGATACACTTTATGGAGATGCCACGGAGAACAGAGCATTGCAAGTAGGTACGCAAAACCCCTGTACTTTTGTGAACTCTATGCTATGTAAAGTCTAGGAGCAGAGGGAAACCCAAGGGCCAGGAAAGTTAAGACTCCCAGGTAATCCAGAAAAGCATGGGTGAGTGCAAACAACAGTGGCACACAAGGATAACTCCAGGTCTCAAGAGGCCCCCTTCAAAACAGACTGGATGCAGTATAGGAAAGTTTGCCATTTTGAATCCAGAAAGGCAGAAGTATAACGTAATCAGACTGTAAGCTTAACAAAACCAGAATCATTCATCTTTGAATTCCTCCATCCCTACCATACTGTACATACTCACTAAATCTTTTCTGTACAAATGATGAATGAATGAAAACAAATGAGCTGAGTCCCATATAACAAATAAGTGCATAGACTCTCTTTTGCCAGGAAATATATAGAGATGAAATAAATATTAACATTCTACATATATATATTCCCCTAAAAGGAGAAAAATTCACATGTTACAATCTCATGAGCAGGGAATTGCACCTATCCATCTTACTTTTTGCAGTGGCAAATAAAACTAAGGAACAGCTATACCTATGTGATTACTTGGAATAAAGACAGAACTTTTCCAAAAGTCTTCACATACAACTAAGATGATGGGGTGGGGGGGGGACTCCCTTCTCGCAGTCTATTAAAAATCACTAGAGATTTCATTTAAGTCTCTTGCTTACTCATTTAATTTTATTTAACAACTATATTGCACATATTTTGTGCAATTTTTCAATTCAGGTGTTTACCAATGTGGTATCATGCAAATATTATAGGCAGTTCTCTAAGATAAAAAATAAAAAAGGTACATGAAGAGCTTTGGTAAGAAGACTATAACAATGTTTTTAATTATCTGAAGTAGCAATCATCAAGCCATCATGAGATAATATTTATCTCAGAAGTACAGGATAGTCACAAAACCCAAAGGCTAATAACGTCAAGAGTTCTCTTAAGAGAGTCAAGGAATTAACTACTGAATAACCCAGGTGTTTCTAAGTGCCCTTCTATAGGTGATTCTCTACGTGTACCTGACCAGCATCAACCAGTGGCTAAACCATGTTCTAAATGGATTTAGAAACAACTCAAAATGTAGTTTCACTTTCTCAAATGGCCATGTGATTTCTTCTGACAGTTCATACTCTGGCTGTTTTCAATAATGTCCACATTTTAGTTTGGGGGAGAGATTAATACTAATAAATACTAAATAAAAACATAGTTTTGATTCTAAATTTAAATAAGGCATCTTCTCAACAACTAAAATGGAACAAAATTGCATGGGAAATAACTATTACAATGTCTCTAAAGATCTTTTTGCTTACTTGAAATACTAACTGATCATCACTATTGTAATTATTACCAATAAAAACTTTTTTGAGCAGGCAACGGGTACAAGATATTGTGTGATATGTTGAAATTAGAAGGCAACAACCTCCGCCTTCAAGGAGATTATTATGTAGTTGGTGATTTTAAAGAGGCAATAACAATAATAATACATATAAATTTAACAGTAATTCTGAAGGGGCTGGCATTTACAACTGGGGGGTAGGAAGGTGAGCAAGGTCTCTCACTTAAGAGTAAGTCAGACAGAGAAAAACAAACATCATATGATATCACCTCTATATGGAATCTAAAAAAATGATACAAATGAACTTATTTACAAAACAGAAACAGCTTGGGATTAACAGATACACACTACTTTACATAAAATAGATAAACAACAAGGTCCTACCGTATAGCACAGGGAAGTATATTCAATATCTTATAATAACCTATAATGAAAAAGAATTTGAAAAAGGATACATATATACACACAAACACACACGACTGAATCACTCTGCTATACACCAGAAACTAACACAACATTGTAAATCTATACTTCAATTTAAAAAATAAAATAAAATTTTTTCAAATTTAAAGAAAAACAGAGGACTTGAGATGGGAATTGGATGAACAGAAGGACAACTGTTAGGCACAGCAAGAGCAAAGCTTCAAAGGCAAAAAAGTGACAAGTATTTTCAAGCAAAGGGGTCTGAATAGTCACTAGATGGAGTCCATTCTGTGAACAACCATATTATTTAAGCTGTGTAAGTGCCCTCACCTACCTGGGCAACCCAAACTCATCCTTTCCAAAACAAAGGCAGTGCAATCAGAGAGGCTGATCTGAGTTTTGGTCCAGGCTTAACAACCAGCTTACTGGGTGACCTGGAGCAAATCATTTCCTTATCTTCAGTTTCCACAAGTGGAAGACTTGAAGGTTATTCTTTAAAGTTCATTCCAGCTCTAAAATTGTATGACTTCTTCACTACTAACAAATAATCATCCCCATGAATGGGTAATTATCAGCATATAAATCTATGTAGGTCTAGAACAGAACAGTTTCACAGACACACCAAGCCCTCTTCCACCCCAGGGCCTTTGCACATGATGTTCCCACTGTATGAACGGGCTCTTTCTGCCCAACACTGCTCATACTCCAACCCATGGCCAAATGGAGACCTTCCCCAATCCCTCCCCAACCCCACCCCTCACCAAAAATCTATATAGTCTGCACTTTTACCACCAATGCTTCCTCAACTCATATAATTTGGTCTCTTTTTTAACTGTTCCTCAGGGTAAGTGCTATCATACCTATCCTCATCAACAAACACTTAATAGAAACTACTAATTACAGAACTAGCTTCAAAGATTTCTAAGAATCCCCAGCCCAGCAGTTCACGATGCAGAGAAAAACAAAACTCAGCTTACGAAAATCATGATGTCAGATACAGTTCTTTTTTTTTCCAATTCAACAAGTGACACGCACTTCTGATTAAGACGAGTTTCTTTCAAGATAGGCAGGTGGGAAAAGGGGGTGGGGAGGAAACACTGTTTATTTCAACTATACTGCCATTTCCCAAACATTCTGGGAATTGTTCTTTTCATAACTGCCTTCAGTGCCTACAGCACAGTTTTTTGAATAGATTCAGTCCTAAAATAGCTATATAAAACTCTGATGGAAATTTGACTTTTTGATAACACTAAAAACTGCCGAGAGCTAAGTCTTATGAATAAAATAAACTAGGTAATACCATTTATGAACAGAAATGCTGATTTTTCTTACGGCCTTTGTCTCTCTCATCATGATACAAATAATCACTGAATAAACCACAAGTATCACAGCCAGATCCAAGAGTATTTTTTGAGATCTAGAATCCTTTTATTATTTCTATTTTTAAGTAGCATGAGGACCAAACCTTTGATTAAACTCCCTCTTCATTTATTAGAAATTACTCATACTGTACTGTTCTCCAAAAAATGCTTTACATGACTAATAATTATTTAACACAGAAGAAGAAAAAGTTAAAATTGAGGTGGGGGAGAGAGAAAGGGAAACAGGAATAAGTGATTTCTATTCATCCCAGTGGACCAGGCTAAAATAACTTATTTCGCAGGAAGGTGATCTTCAGCCCCTAATGAGGACCATGAGAATGAGAGTAGGAGAACAACTCTAATGATTTTTAAATCCAATTTCACGTTTGCGGACTCTGATATACAATCACTGAGTGTTCATGATGTAGTTGGCATTTTACAACAAACGACAAAGGACAGTATTTCCTCCATACATTTCTCTTCCCTGCACCATAGACATTTCCAAACCTTATGTCTTGACCTACTAAATGCAATGTGTGATCAGGGATTAGATCCTGGATTTGGGCAAGGAGGGGAGGTTGAGAAACAGCTATGAAGACATCAGTGGAATGATGAATGAAATCTGACTATGGACTCTGGACCACATAATACTACTGTATCAGTGTTACATGTCTTGATTTTGATCATTGTACTGTGGTTCTAAAAGAGAATGTCCTTATTTTTAGACAATACACAACGAATTATTTAACAGCAAAAGGGGACTGTCTACAGCTTACTTTCCAATGGTTTGAAAAACATGCATATGAAGAGAAAGAGACCAAGGAAGAGACCAAGAGAATGACAGAGCAAATGGGGCAACCACAGGTAATTTGTGAATCTGAGTAAAGGTTACTTGAGAGTTCCTTGTACTATTCTTGCAACTTTTCTGTGAGTTTGAAACTATAGCAAAATTAAAAGTTACAAAAATATTTTAGGAGTGTGGATGGAACAAATGGTATTCTCCCTCTTTTCTATCTTAAATAGGTTTCTGCTTCCTAGAGGAAAAAAACAGTGAACATTATTAAATGAAAATGGATAATTTGACAAATTAAGAAGGTAAATCAGACCCTAGGACTTCAGACCTGCATCTTGGCTCTTTTAAGTGATGAGGAAGGTCAGATCCAGGACAGTAGAATAAGAAAACAGATATGAATCAAAAGTGGGGAAAGAGACACCAGAGAGGAAACTGAGACACAAGACAGGAAGTTGATACGACCTTATTTCAGAAACAAGGAAACTCAACTGCCAAAAAGAAAATGAGTTTTCATGGGATAATAGAGTTGAGAATTTTCAGAGCCCTAGTGCACTAACCACTGTACCGTCTACAGAGCATCTAGAGCCGTCCCACTTTTTACAAGCTAGTGAATTGTCTTATAACCTCTAAAGTCTGATGCAAACACTTCCAATTGTCCTATAGTAAAAGAAACCATTTTGTCCACCCCACACTCGCCCCCCAGAATCCTAGAAAGTGCCAGAAGATATAAATCTTCAGGTAGCAATTAGAAAGGTCCCGTAAACCTATGCTTCCCACTGGGAGTCCACCTAGTCTAGGGATACAACTAAGGGAGAAATATCTGATCATTTCAGAACCTTAATAAGCTCTTATGCCTATATCACTAGAGTCTCCAGGTTCCAGGGGTGGTAAAGAAAACAACTCTATATGACCCAGAAGGCCTTATAGAAATATGAGAGGTTGCCCAGGATATTCAAGAGACTCGTGCCATCATCTTATAACTACCTCCACCATCCCGACAGTTAACCTGGGTAAAAGGTTAAATTTTCAAACAACTCATCACATAGAATGTTTGATTTCAGTACAACTGGAATAAAAGGATAAGGGAAGCATCATAGGAGGAGCACTGAACTTAGAGTCAGAATACCAAGGCTCAAATCCTGACCCTTCTACTTATTAGCAGCATGACAACCTTTCTGGTTGTTCATGATGTTTGCATAGGATAAATCTGCCCTGCCTGCTTCTAAGGGTTGAGGTCTCCCCATGATTCCTTGGACCCATCCAGCCATCCAACGTGTACTGAGCACTCAACTCTGCACTAAACTCTCAGAAATACGAAGATAGAAAAGCTATGAACCCTGCCCTCAAAGAGCTTGAAGTCCAATGGGGGACACAGATATGTAGATAGAGTCAAGCAACCAAGATGTCACAATAAAAATATGGACGGGGCACAAAGGGCTGAGGTGGGCTGGGGATTCTACCACTGGTGGGAGGGACACAGGAAAGGATTCAGAGAAGGTGGGGATCGAGCTGAGTCAGAAAAGATGAGTAAGTGCTTACTAGGGCACTCAACACATTTCTGATGGATAAAATAGATATGGATAGATAGACAGAGCCTGGTAGGCAGGCAGAGGAATATATCACTTCAAGTTGATTGAACAATAGCAACAGAGGCACAATGTGAAAGAGTAACTGCAGGTAGAAGACAGTTGGGGATGGAGGAAGGAGAGAGGGAAGACAAGGAAAAAGGGCATCAAGTACCTTGTATTCCAAGCTAAGGAATTTTAACTTGATCCTAGAGCAGATGCAAAGCTACAAGTTTTAAAAATCCCTCTTATGGTTGTATAGTTGAAAGATGAAGATCCAAAAGTAAAATCAACTAGGGCAGTAATCCACCAAGAGAATGGAGTTGGGAGCTGCAGTAAGGTTGTAATGAAGGGAAGGAGAATTCACAGGACTTAGAAATAGATTGGATGTGTGTTGGGTTGAAACAGTGATGGCAGGGGAGTTAAGGGTGTAAAGAGACAATATATTTATATGAAAGCAATTTCTAAACTATAAAAACAATTGAAGAACGTTGTTTTCTAAAGTCCAATTAGATAGTGGCACAATCAAACAAAAACCCTCGTTTTGTCTGACGTTAATTTTCTTCTACCACAAAGAAATTTTTTTAAAAAAATCATAACTGAAAGTAATAAAAATATCCTCAAAAGTTTTAAAATAAAACTTCATCTGTATTATAGAGAGATTTAATAGATTTTTTTCCTAACTTTCCCCAGAGTATCAAGGTTGTTTCAAAGATAGGCTCTGAAGAAATAGCCCTGCGATTCATTAGTATTTGACCTTTTGTAAGTTTTTAAACTTTCTGAGCCTCATATCACACATTTTTGAAATGAGGGTACTAATAAGACTTCATACAGTATCGTTTTGAGGAATAAAGAAAATAATGCATGTACTTTTTTAGCACAGTGCCTGGCCTGTATTTGGTACTCAATAATTTGTATCATAATTACTACTAATGTGCAGGGAAGAGTTAACACGACAGGCCTATGACATGCCTACAAGGTTGGTCCTTGGCTGGCATCTGGGAACTTGCACTTTGGGAGTGGAGGGCTCTCCCATTCCCAGCACTGATAAGAATGGCTCACTGGGCCTAACCTGTTTGTACAAACAACCTGGCTTATGCTGAACACCTGCTTTCCTTCTGGAGTCTGGAATTTTGGTACATACTTAGACAGAGGGTGCCTATGTGACCAGCCTCCAATGAAAACCTTGGCCACTGAGTCTCTAATGAGGTTCCCAGTTAGAAAACATTTCACAATTGTCACAATTCGGTAATGGAGGAATTATACACCCCCTTTGTGGCTTTGCTGAGAAAGGACTCTTGCAAGCTTGTGCCTGGTTTCCTCCAGACTTGCCCTAGGCACCTTTTCCCTTGCTAATTTTGCTTTTTCTTCTTTCACTGAAATAAATCATAGCAGTGAGTTAAACTCACTGCTCAGTCCCCTGAGTTCTCCTAGTGAATTACTGAACCTGGGGTGGCCTTGGGGATCCCTGACACAACTAGTCTTCCTATTCCTCAACCTTATAAACTATTGTCAGTTTTCATAACAGAGGAGTATTACAGACAAGAAACCAACAAAACTGGTAACACCAAAGTCCAATTATAAAAATTTCCTGATTTCTTAGCTAACAATAGTTGCAGATTTACATGCTACTCGAAATTTTTGTATTCAAATATCTAAACATATAAAAATCTCTCCATTCCTTGTTTTCTCACCATTATTTAACAGGCCTTTTTTCTGATTAAACTCCAGCCCTGTTCTTCCCTGGATTCCATCTCAAAACCATGTGGAGGCTCCAGCAGAACGTCAGGTGGTCTAACCCATGTGTAATTTAGTTCCCTGACCAGAAAGCAAGAGCACAGTGTCCTTTGTTCTGTGTTATTATAAGAAGAGCAAACAATATAAATTGTCAGTAAGGTCTTTTATCGGTTCACTAGAAGATGCAGAAACATAAGCTAGTTGAGAAAGAGCAAGGAGGACAAACCAAAGAATGGCCCACAGCAGAAACTGAAACACAAGTTTTACAACATGAGACTTGGAAGAAACAGCTTGACTGAATTTCTCATCATCTAGAACAGAATTTCTTAGCATACTTTGAAAAGTACAATAAACTGTACTTAATAGGAAAATTTTCAGTAAAAAGCTTATTGCCATCCTATTGAAGGAGCTGGGGTCCAGAGAACCAGGAAAAGACTGATGTCTGACTCTGTGATTAACTGAGAGTTTTAATAAAGGATGAATGTCACTGAATTGCTACAAAGAAACTAGGAATCATAGCTACTAGATCAATCAGTAGCCTACCCAGTATTTCTTTTAAAAACAGAACTATGAACAACTAAAATAAATATCTCTGGGGCTACCGCAGAATGGCCCCCATGGTTTTTCTAATCCACTTAGAGTCTTACACTTTTAACAAAATATTTTTTTTTAATACCTGTTGATTCTGGGCGCAGGGCGCTGGGCTGGCAGGGCCCAGCCCCGGGCTCCCTGGCTGAGGCTCCTGCCCCCTGCTTCCACACGTAGGCATCTCTCGGGACAACTGGCACAAGAGCCGCAAGACCGGGGACAAGAGAAAGCTCTACCACAGGAAGTGGAAGTATGAGCTGGAACACCCCGCTGCCAACACCAAGATTGGACCCCGCCGCATACACACAGTCCACGTGCAAGGAGGGGCAACAAGAAGTACTGGGCTTTGAGGCTGGACGTGGGGAACTTCTCCTGGGGCTCGGAGTGTTGTACACGCAAGACAAGGATCATTGATGTTGTCTACAATGCAACCAACAACAAACAGGTCCGTACCAAGACCCTGGTGAAGAACTGCATCATGCTCATTGACAGCACACCGTACCGACAGTGGTACAAGTCCCACTGTGCACTGCCCCTGGGCCGCAAGAAGGGGGCCAAGCTGACTCCTGAGGAGGAAGAGATTTTAAACAAAAAACGATCAAAGAATATTCAGAAGAAATATGATAAAAGGGGGCTTCCCTGGTGGCGCAGTGGTTAAGAATCCGCCTGCCAATGCAGGGGACACAGGTTCGAGCCCTGGTCTGGGAAGATCCCACATGCCACAGAGCAACTAAGCCCGTGCACCACAACTACTGAGCCTGCGCTCTAGAGCCTGCAAGCCACAACTACTGAGCCCCCGTGCCACAACTACTGAAGCCCGCATGCCTACAGTCCGTGCTCCACAATGAGAGAAGCCACCACAATGAGAAGCCCGTGCACTGCAGCGAAGAGTAGCCCCTGCTCGCTGCAACTAGAGAAAGCCCTTGGGCAGCAACGAAGACCCAACGCAGGCAAAAATAAATGAATGAATGAGTGAATGAAAAGAAAAAGAATGCCAAAATCAGCAGTCTTGTAGAGGAGCAGTTCCCGCAGGACAAGCTTCTTGCGTGCATCACTTCAAGAGCAGGCCAGCGTGGCTGAGCAGATCACTACGTGCTAGAGGGAAAGGAGCTGGAGTTCTATCTGAGGAAAGTCAAGGCCCAGAAAGGCAAATAAATCCTCTTCCCTCCTATCTTAGCTCATATAATAAAGGTGTTTATTGTTCTAAAAAAAGTGGGTTACCCACATTACAGCCCTTTTCAGATCACAGCTTCTAGGGCGAGGGAGATGAAAACAAGAACATTCATCCAAGGAAGACAGAGAACTGGGCAGATTAACCCAAACAGAGAAGAAACATAACAGTGAAGTGCTACTGGGCTTACCTAGGAGCTAGGCTGAGAGCTGTCAAGAAGGAATTCAGCCTAGTACTATCAGAACTTTTATTGTCTCAAGAATTCAGATTCTCATCTTAAAATTCCTGACTTTTTAATATAGGTAACTATTTCTTTTTAACTGTGGGAGGCAAACAAATCTGCAACCATATTTCCAACTGAGGGTCATAAGTTTGCCAATGAACATCAGTCCCCGAGAAAAGAATCCAGGAGGGATCAAAATGCCCAGCTCATGGGAGGAGGGGGGTTCAGGCAGGACTAGCTAACAGGACTAGGCTTCCCGGGCCAGTCAGCAGTAGCCAGAAAGGAGATGGATTCTTCTTTTTTTTTTTCTTTTTTTTTCAATTGAAGTATAGTTGATTTACAATATTGTATAAGTTTCAGGTGTACAGCACAGTGATTCAGGTTTCTTGCAGATTATATTCCATTATAAGTTATTACAAGATATCGGGTATAATTCCCTGTGCTATACAGTAAATCAGTGCTAAGTGTCAGAGGCTGGGCTGTTACATGTTGTGACAAGCTCTTCATTCTGTCCTTTCTGGTTCTCATGGTGGCGGAGGCTGCTGCCAGGAAAGACAGTGAGTGGGTCAGGTTCTCAAATAAGAGGATTTCCACTGTTCTCTTTATTCTGCTTAAGCTAAAGCAATTAGGGCACTTTTAACTTTGTATCATCTTTGTATTATCATTTATCATCTTCAAAGTGACTTAACAATTGCAATGTATTTCAACTGTATCAGTCCATGTTCCTAAGCAGGTAATGTAGGTTTCTGAGGGTTTTTTTTTGGTTAGTAAAGGACCACACTTTCCAACGTTTACTGTTACATTCCTATTCTTTTCTTATGATATTATTCAAATTATGACAAATCATTATTATACAGCAAAAAATTATTAATGTTTCCCCTTAAAATTTATTTTAGATTTTAAAATAATTCATATTTCTAGTCTTATCTGAAACCCTTTTGGAATCCTGAATTTTTCAGATTTAATAAATGTAATATAGCACATATACCATATACACTCCCAGCAAGAACTGGACAGCCCCACATAATTAAACACATTACTAATTCTGCACACACACACACACACACAAAATCACACTAAGATAAGGACTAAAAATAGCTTCATCTAAGGTCAGGTTTTGCAACTGAAAGAGTTTTTGAAGTTTGGGTCTTCAGCGTTTTGGGGATTTAGGAAGGTGGATAAAGGACTATAGTCCTAAATTAAGTGAGCCTGCAGAATTCCACAATGACAAGGTCACAATGACAAGCCACAGCAGAAATTAACAGAGTTGAGGACCACCAGCGAGAAGCAATGCCATTCTGTCTGTATTGGGGGAACCAAAATACAGAGAAATCTGTGGGAGAAATTCGTGGAAGTAAAACACAACAAAAACAAAATAAAAATGAGTAAATCTATTTCTGAGGAAGGTGTTCTAGGAAAATAGCAGAATTAAATAAAATAAAATCAAACATCAAGATCACCAACAATCTACTGTAACCAACTAGACAATGGCATGTGGTCAGAAAGGGCAACACAGTCTCCCAGCCATTCCCTAGAACCCAAGAAAATTTCTAAAAGGGAGGAACGTGGCTGGGCCTGCAGTACTAGATGAGGCACTCCCAAGGTGGCAGGAGAAAAAAGATGGGTCAGGGCTTCCCTGGTGGCACAGTGGTTGAGAATCTGCCTGCTAATGCAGGGGACACGGGTTCGAGCCCTGGTCTGGGAAGATCCCACATGCCGCGGAGCAACTAGGCCCGTGAGCCACAACTACCGAGCCTGCGCGTCTGGAGCCTGTGCTCCGCAACAAGAGAGGCCGCGATAGTGAGAGGCCCGCGCACCGCGATGAAGAGTGGCCCCCGCTTGCCGCAACTGGAGAAAGCCCTCGCTCAGAAACGAAGACCCAACACAGCCATAAATAAATAAATAAATAGATAGATAGATAGATAGATAGATAGATAGGTCAGAGGCCACTATATATGCATGCACCTCATCTAGTGGTAGAAACATAGAGGCAGGAGCTGGCTGATAACATGGCCCCCCTCTGCCACCCGCTCCTTGACCAGGTTCTTAGTGAGCCACTGCCCTCTGCACCCATCAAAGGAACTTTGCACTAGCTGCTTAACACAAAAAAAGTTGAACAGTTCTGTTGTCAGTCAACTTCACCAAATCACTAAGCAGTTTTAAGTAACTTTCACTTAATAATGAAGAAATATTCATATAAAGTGATGGACATAGTTTATACGTGCTAAAGAAGACTTTTATACATAATATGATAGTTTATGGAAAAGAGCCATGTACACAACATACTTAATGAATTCCACAAGGATCTAAAACTGATGTAGGAATTTGTTTTCTCTAACACATTAATTCAGTAGGCCGATATAAAATGTATACCCATGTATACTAAACCCATAATTATCAGACGTGTGAAAAATGTCTATCCATATCCTTAACTTTATCATTCAAATCCAAATGATAACAAATCATTACCTTAACTTCATTAACCTAAAGCTTACTCCATAAGATTTGGAGGGTATGCCGAATGTCAGTATTATAAAATAGTATCAACATGGAAAGCAACAAAGTAAACTTTGATTGTCTCCTACCTCTGCCCGACCCTCATAGTAGGTTAACATGGACTTTGTTAGCACAAAAAGTCTCTCTTTGTAATTTAAGGGCGATGTCTTCTTTTTCTGCTGTGACCTTTTAATAAGAATCTCTTCCAGAATAGTGTTAAAATTCATCTCGGTCTTCTGATCACTGTTTCTCCTGCCATTGAAGATCCCAGGGTTCTAAAGTAAGAAAATAAATAGTTGAAATAAAATGCAACATGTGAATTATCCAAGAATGCTGTCATTCCAAATTTACCAAAACAGATTTTACTCTGACCACAGCTAGAGCCGAGGAATGTTACTCCATGCACCTGGACTAAAAATGCCCAGGGCATGAAAGCTCAACCTCCTCTTCTTCCCCAGCCCCATCCTGTTCCTCCATGTCCCTGGATTTCATAAGAAAATCTAATCAAGGTTTGCCATGATGATGATTCACTCCTTTGTCCCTCCCTGCCATCCCTTAGCTTGCTGGCACACTCTTCTGCTATTTGATTGCAGGGAAACAAATATCTCAGCAGGAAAAGTACATTTCATCACCTGCATGGCTGGTTTAGGCTGATATTTAAATTGCCTCAGGATCTTGGTACACAAAACAGACAAGCACACAGGCATGGTAGACTGTGAACAAAATGCATTATCACAGTGGTGGATAGCATTCAATCTCCAGCTCTAATAAGGATGTAATCTTGATCAAGCATCCTCATCACCAGAGCCACGAGGATGTTCTCTGATACCTACACTACCATGCTCCACATTTCTCTTCCCTATGGCTCCTGTCTCAACCACAAGAGAAAGGAAACCCACCCAGTTACAGCTAATCCTACTCAGCTAACCTACCCTACACAGCTGCCCCTCAGGGCAGAGCTCACCTGTATAAGGTCCTCAGCCCTATATTTGGAGCCCCACGTCTAGACTATCCATGCCTAGACTAATAAGCCTTCTAAAATCCAACAAAATTTAACTCTCTGAAAACCAAAGACACTCAGAAAAGGCCTGAACATTCTTACCTGAGACAAGTTGAATGGACAACAGCCCTTTCTTCCCTGCCCTCCACCACACCCTGACAAGAAGTCATTGTGTATCAAACCATAGAGGCAACAGGAGTCAGGTGAAGAGCACAGCCGGGAACTTGATACTGCCAGTGAGGAAGTCTACCATCTTCACGCCCAACCCGACACCTCGGAAACACCCTTGCAACTCCCTATTACTGAACTCTCGTCATCCAATCAGGCCCTCCATTTTCTGGAAAGTTACTTTACCACAGCTTAACCTCTGAATATCATCAGTTTCCTTCATTCATAAAATATGGAGGTAAATACCACAAGGTTACTGAGATGTGGGAGAGAACTTATTAAGAAAACACTACACAAATGTTTATTATTGTTATTTTTTAATTCCAATGCTCTTTTCCTACCTCAAAGAATTACAATCTGGGCCATGACAGTAGCTTTCCAACTGGTCTTCCATTCACCCCCGGCTCCTGCCACATTTTATTCCAACTACATGCCCCTTATTCCCATTGGATCAACCTTCAAAGATACCACTTTCGTCACGCCATTTCATTCATCAGAAATCCTCAATGCTTCCCCAAAGTCCTCCCCATCACCTGCAGGATAAAGTCAAAACTCCTTAGCCAAAACACTGGACATTGTCCACAATCTGGCTGCAACCTAACATCCAATCTTTACTTCTACTGCTCCCCAAACACTCCACACCCCAGTCGAAATAGTCAGCATTCACTCCCCTTGGCCTAGAAAATTCCCTCTCTCCACCTATGAAAGCTCTACTAGCTCAAAACTCACCTCCCTAATGAAGCCTTTCCTGATGATTCCAATTAATTAAAAACCATCCAATTCCTGTACCCATGATCTCTGTATCACCCATCATAGAGCTCATCATTGCCTTCCCTGTTCTAGAGCAATAGATGTACATATTCTAACTCTCACCTAGATTTTATGCTCCTAGAGGAATAGTTCTCAACCTTAAGTGCACATTAGAATCACATAGAAAGGTTTTTTCCAAATGCAGATGTCCAGAATCCGTACCCAGATATTTTGAATTGGTCTGGGGTGGGGTCCAGCACATCATGACTTAATGTGCAGGTAGATTTGAGAGCCACTATCTTAAATGAAGAGAAATTGGGCTCTTACACTAACTCTTTATACCACTCTTGGTGTTTATGGATAACAGATTAGCAGCTGGATAACAGACCCAATTGACCCATTATCCTAAGCTGAGAAGTCAGAGAAAAAAGTTCTTGTTCCTTTGATTCTAAGTTGGTCCTCCTTATTTTAAACTAAAATTTTGGTACTCTATCTTTTTGTTCCTGAGAAACTGTTGATGTATAAATACACTTATTTGGAAATCATCTTTTCATCTCTGTGCAACGTATCTTCAATGCAGAGTAAAGATGACAACTTACAAAAACGGAGTGTAAGGAAAAAGCAAGATATGCCCTGGATAACAGGCCATACGCAAATGTCCATACCAGTGGGCAATACCATAGTTACCAAATGGAAGGCAGACTTTTGGAAAGCCCAGGAGGATAAGTTGGGCATGGCTCATCTGCAGTGCTAGAAGCAAAAGGCCTCAACACAGAGACAGGGGAGAACTATTTCATGTTGAATGTGTTGAAAAAAAAATTTTACCTGATTTGTATGAGAGGTGAATAGTCATATACAGAATCATATGAATCTCAGCCATCACCTAATCTATCTCACTCATCTTACAAATTAAGAAGTTGAGATTTAGAAAATTTAGTGACGTGCTCAAGGCCACACAAACCAAGACTAGAAAAGAAGTCTCCTGGTTCCAATTGAGAAGCCCTCTCCAGCATTCCATACCATACAGTTAAAAGTTCATTGTTGTTTTAATAATCCGTCGGTCAATGGGAAATCCTCACCAAAGAACACTATTAAAGTTCATATAAATGAAGGAAAATTATCTTGCAGATTTCCAGTTAAAGATGGAGGGTTGAACGTACACATCAGCCTAGGCTCCCTCCTGAAATCCCATTAAATCAGTTCTTTGTTGCTGCTGATATTGTTGTCATCACTAAGGAATTAACTCTCAAGGAAATAGGAAATAGGACAGCAGATAACAACAAAATTCTGGACACAAAATATTGTTTTGTGAAAACATGTTTATTGAAAACAAACATGTGGTCGGTTCAGCTGGGAAGAAGCCTGGAAATAACCAATTTATGCTGCAAAACCTCCAAGTAGCTCAGGAATCAGCAGAACCTGGTATCTCTAAAAGTGGTGGTAAAGGACTTAAAGCAAAAGAATTGTTTATGGGTCTGTTTAAGAGACTCCCCAAATCCCCTCTCCCATGCCATATAGCTAGGTGACTAAACCTCCCCAAACCTGGAAGAAAACTGGAGGTTATTTTCTAAAGTCTATAAAACAGAGGGTCTCTATACTGGGAGAAGCTATAAACAGTTGAGGCTAGGAGTACCATATTGCAAAGGGGGCTCTGCAGCTCTCAGAGCACTCAGCTCTCTTCTCCCACCTGACTCCACAATGTCGGATAAGGTCTGTACTGTGAGAAAAGACCTCAAGATGCAGACACAGGAGAGCTCCCCAACAGAAATGGCTCAGGAAAGCCTGTAGTCAGGAAGTTTCACCCACAAAGCTTCCAGTTGACTTTTTAGAGCCTCACTCATGTATGAGAGAAAGTCAAGGATCACCAGACAACTAAGGAATGACTCTAATATGAATTCAAACATGGGAAACAACAAACAAAAAGAGCAACTTGGAGGAAACAAAGACTGTTCAGAGAAAAGACAATGCTTAAAAAAACAAACAAAACAAACAAACAAACAAAAACAATAAAATCAGAGTTAAGACAAGATACTGCAGGCATGAAATAAGGTCAGGATACAGTCAAAATAAAGAACAGAGAGCCAAAAAATAGAAAAAAATAAGATAGAAATGAAAAGCTCAACAGAAGAGTTAGAATATGAAGTTGAGGAAATCTCCCAAAAAATAAAAAAGTCAATAATATTAAAACTTGGAGAGAAAATAAAATTTTCTGGACCCATCCAGAAAATTTAGCATCTGAAAAATAGGAATTCCAGAAGGAGAAAACAATGAGAAACTAATCAAAGAAGAAATTTAGGAAAATTTCCCCAAACTGAAGGTTATTTCCAGATTGATATAGAACCAAATCAAGGCAATTCTCATAAAATTTCAAAATCATGGGGATAAGAAGATTCAGCAAGCTTAAAAATAGGTTTTATAGAAAGGATCAAAATTCATAACGGCAATTATCAAGGGCACTATTAGAAGCTAGAAGATAACGGAGAAAAATTTCAAAGGAAATTGATTTCTAACCTAAAACTTTATACTCAGCCAAACCATCAATGCAACGACAAGAGAATAAAGACATTTTTCAAATATGCGAGGCTTTAAAATTTTTATCTCCTATCCACCCTTTTCAAATAGCTACTTGAGGACACACTCTATCTAAATAAAGAAGTAAACCACAAAAAACATGGAATCCAGGAAACAAGGGTTTCAAAACAAAAGAGGTGGGCTTCCCTGGTGGCGCAGTGGTTGGGAGTCCACCTGCCAATGCAAGGGACACGGGTTCGTGTCCCGGTCCGGGAAGATCCCACATGCCACGGAGCGGCTAGGCCCGTGAGCCACAACTACTGAGCCTGCGCGTCTGGAGCCTGTGCTCTGCAATGGGAGAGGCCGCGACAGTGAGAGGCCCGCGCACCGCGATGAAGAGTGGCCCCCGCTCACCGCAACTGGAGAAAGCCCTCGTACAGAAACGAAGACCCAACACAGCCAAAATAAATAAATAAATAAATATATTTTAAAAAAAAAAAAAAAAAAAAGAGGTAAGGAGATTCCCAGATGATGGTGAGGGGAAATCCTAAGATGACATTGAGCAACAGACCTAGAGCAACCAGGCCAAATTGACCAAGGTAGAAGGTTCTTGGAAGGAATTTTTCCAGGAGATGAACCTGAAGGTGTTGGGAGAAGATTTATAATAAATTAGTTAAAACTTAGCAAACCTAAAAATAATAAATCAATTGCAGGGAAAACAAAAAATTGTGCAGTAAAGGAAAAATAATCACAGTATGCTACAGAGTTCAGCTATAAATAACATCTGGAACATCATAATAAGGTAAATAATAAATAATAATCTTACTACTAGGATAAGTGAGTACAGGCAATGTGCTTGTGTGTGGATCCAGAAGTATGTTGTGAAAGAGAACTATATCCTCCATAGTACTAGTAGGAAGTCAGTACATCATACCTAAAACTGAAAAAGCAAGAAATATGTTACTTAGAGATTGACAATACTAACATTTTTTTTTAAAATAAAAGTGGTTGCCTCTGGCAATCAGAAAATTATTGGAAGATGGCAGTGGAAAGGTGTATGTTCTCTGTTCTCCTTCCCTAAAACTCTATGCAAGCAATAAAACATTAAAATCAGAGAGGAAGATAACTCCACAGTCCAGTGAACAAAAAGATGGCCATGAACCCCAAGCTACAAACTATGAAACACATATTTGCCAAATACTGTGAAAAGTAGACCAAAATAGGGGAGGAGGCTGAGTAGATTTCCCTTATAGTAGACATCATTGTCCTGAAAGATCAATCCAATGACCTTTTGATAAGATCAATGAAAACCAGAGGGATAAGCAACCATAGGAGAATCAGGAAGTATCCCTATAGAGTTACTATTTATACAGAAAAATAATAAAAATTATCATTACCAAGCTTTTACTATTTTGCTATGTGTTGGCACTGTTCTAGCAATAAGCACTTTAGATGTAGCAAAGCATTTAATTCAACAAAACTTCTAAAGTAGGTACTACTACCTAGACACAGGGTAAGAATAAGAGCCAGATTTTAATATACAGGCACATTCTAACCACAGAGCCTGCACTATTACCCACTACACATACAGTCTCTCCAGTGGAAGGGAAGGGGGAACTGAAGGAAACAGCATAATGATGTGCCATTTTCAGCCTCCTATTTAGGCAGATTGCTAAAAGCAATTCGACTTAATCTCCAGATTTCAACAGATACTCTATGACTTCCAAGGCATCATTAAGAGAGACACCAACCTCTCAATACCAAAAACTGAAGAGAGCAAATGAATTTATATTCAAACAGAAATAGACCCATAGACACAGAAAACAAACTTATGGTTACCAAAGGGGAAAGGTGGTGGGGATAAATTAGGAGTTTGGGATTAACATATACACACTACTATAAATAAAATAGATAACTAACAAGGACGTACTGTACAGCACAGGGAACTAGACTCAATATTTTGTAATAACCTATAAGGGAAAAGAATATGAAAAAATACATATATATAAGCATGTATAACTGAATCATTTTGCTGTACATCTGAAACTAACACAACATTGTAAATCAACAATACTTCAATAAAAATACATACATACACACATAATTAATTTTTTTAAAAAACTGGAGACAGTCTCTCTGGAGACAGTCTCTTTTAAAAAACTGGAGACAGTCTAATTTTTTTAAAAATCTGGAGACAGCAGATTTATAAAAACATTGTAAATCAACAATACTTCAATAAAAATACATACATACATAATTAATTAATTTTTTTTTAAAACTGGAGAAATAATAGGTTTGATGCTCTAAAGTAGAAAACGAAGATGAAACAAAATTTCAGAGTCCTCCAGCTCACTCTCCCAGTCATTTTCCACACCGAAAAGAACTGACCCATTCAGAAATAAGAATCACAAAGGAACCAACTCTGGGTTACAAATATCTTTTTAAAATAAAACTCGGAGCTGCAAGTTAAGCCCCTTTCCTCTGTGTCTCCTTGAAGGTGAACACAAGAACACTCTTTTCTTGGGACTTTCCTGGTGGCGCAGTGGTTAAGAATCCGCCTGCCAATGCAGGGGACATGGGTTCGAGCCCTGGTCCGGGAAGATCCCACATGCTGTGAAGCAACTAAGCCCGCGCACCACAACTACTGAGCCTGCGCTCTAGAGTGCCACAACTACCGAAGACCGTGCACCTAGAGCCTGTGCTCCACAACAAAGAGAAGCCACCACAATGAGAAGCCCGCTCACCGCAACTAGAGAAGGCCCAAACGCAGCAATGAAGACCCAATGCAGCTAAAAATAGATAAATAATTAAATTTATTTTTTAAAAAAAAGGGCTTCCCTGGTGGCGCAGTGGTTGAGAATCTGCCTGCCAATGCAGGGGACACAGGTTCGAGCCCTGGTCTGGGAAGATCCCACATGCCGCGGAGCAACTAGGCCCGTGAGCCACAACTACTGAGCCTACGCGTCTGGAGCCTGTGCTCCACAACAAGAGAGGCCGTGACAGTGAGAGGCCCGCGCACTGCGATGAAGAGTGGCCCCCGCTTGCCACAACTAGAGAAAGCCCTCGCACAGAAACGAAGACCCAACACAGCCAAAAATAAATAAATAAATAAACATATTTTTTTAAAAAAAGAACACTCTTTTCTTTACTCTGACTGCTAATTGTTAAAAGTTTGAAAAACTTAACACAGTCTTTGAACACCAACATTCCTTTTTTTTATTGAAGTACAGTTGATTTACAATATTGTGTTAGTTTCAGGTACACAGCAAAGTAATTCAGGTATATTTTTTCAGATTATTTTCTACTGTAGGTTATTACAAGAGATTGAATATAGTTCCCTGTGCTACACAGCAAATTCTTGTTGCTTATCTTGAACATCAATATTCTGAAGTAGGTAACGGACACTGTTCAGGTAATGAACACTGTTTCACCAATGAGAAACCCAAACCACCAAGAGGTTACATTCTCTGCCCAGTGTTGCAAATCAGAGTACCAGACTAATGGATCTCAGTTTCATGGTCTAGCAATTTTAGCCAAAAGATCTAAAAACTCTTTTTCATCATAAAAAATTCTGCCTGAAAATATATATATTTTATATATATATATATATATATTTTTTTTTTTTTTTTAATGGCTACTAAGGCTACCCAGCCTACTCTATACACCCTTTCATAACATTTTTAATCAAGGGAACAGAGGTGACTGTGAGTTACCAAATGATAGGATGGTAAGCGGTATAGTAAATAAGAAACAAACAGCCTAGTTATCAGGGTAGAAAAAGGATGAACTCCTTACAGGAAGGAGCAAAGAGTGATTTAAGGTTGTTGAAATTCTCACCTTACTAGGTTAAGCCATATGAAATTGCCAATGTTCGGCAATATTTTACCTACAAAATCAGCAATACTATCTAATTCAATCTAATACTTGTTAATGCCCTAAGATTAGTAGAGTTTAGTTAAAGCCCTCAATTTTGGAATTTATACATCAGAACACATTGCCTATTACACATCTTGTCATAGGTTTACGACAAAGTTAGTGCCTGTTTGCAATTTTAAGAAATCTAGCATGAATAAACATCAGACTGACATTTACCCGAGAAATCAAATGTGTGCCTGCCAACAGTATCTGTAGATTATATTTCAATTCAAAAGTACTTAAAATGGGTAGCTACTATATAGGAACAAATCTTACCATGCTCTCTTCTGCAATGTATACTCTCAGCTTAAGCCCCAATTTTATTTTGTAAAAGGGGAATTGAGTAGCAGAAACACAAGCAAAGAAGAAAAAAATGCTAGGCTGACTTCAATCAGAATAAAGGGTACATTCTAGGCTCTCTACTTATCATGAATTGGAGCTATTCCAGGATCAGGCAGCTTTGTAGCTCTAGAAGAAAGTAACACTTTAGCCCTCAGGTCTTCCTTGCCTATGAAACAAAGGCACCCAGGGATAACCTGTATTAAAGTCTTGACTGTGTCTTCTTTCAACCAACTGATATTGTAGCAGGCTGCAAAGTTTCGAGTAGCCTTGTCTGGTGATCTATTGAACCTAGGTCTAGATAAGAGAAGACTCAAAAGGTCAAAAGGCAAAAGTTACAGAGGCCAGCTGACTTATCTTTCCTGGTAATGTAGTCCCCCATCCAGCCCACTGCCAAATGGTGGGTGATTACAGTGTTGTACTGGGGGGCAAGTGAACCTGGAAATAGACTGAGCAGTGCTGCACTAAGGAGAGCTGTTTCTTATTGTCCATATAATACAGGTACATGCATTGATTTAACATGTGCTCTTTAAGACAAGTTTGGGTTTCACAATGAAGGTCCCCACTGTGGTCCTTGGCTATGACTGTGGTTGAGGGCCTCCTGGCTGATAAAGAGGAAGAGAAAAGAAAGAGAGAAAAAGAACAATGGATGGAGAAAAGAAACCATGTGTAATACTGTTACCCAAAAACTGGACTTGCCTCTTGGTGGGTATCGAGCCAAAAGACAGAACCAAACCAAAGAGCAGAAGGAAGGATTTATTTCTGGCAGCAAGTAAAGAGGACAACAGGGATATTTCCCAAAGCGGTGTCTCCCCAAACAGCAAGATTGGGGCTGAAACAAAGAGATTTCAGCATATATTGGGGAAAGGCTGACAGAGTCCAGGCACTAGTTGACTGAAGTCAGAAGGGTCAGCAAAGGTCGAAATCATCATTCCTTAGGTTCCAGTTGATCTGGTGGTTGAGCCCTCAAGAGGGTGTGCGTTCTGCAAAACAGCTCAAGTACGTGCTTCAGGCTAATCCTTACTGTTGAAATAGTAAACTGATGTATTATGGTTAAGTTATCTCCCTGGCCTGGTAACAGCTGTTTGTTTTTACCTTCTTTTGCTCCCTTAAAATCATTAACTAGTACTGAGACCTATTCTTCTGCAAGGGCAAGCATTGTGGCTGGGCTTAGATCACAAAATGGCTTAGGCCTAAAATGGCTGGGTTCTCTTCCTCCGGGGACCCCCACCCTATATGCTTACAATACCTCAAAGCATCAACAAATATATTTACTCTATAGGTGATTCATAGTTAAGTGATTCTAGAGAGAAGCAAGAGTTGTCATAAAAATTACTCACTGATCAATTAACCACATAGGTCCCAATCAAATATTCCTTCCACATCTAGTACTAGGTTTTGCTTATCTCACTGAATAAGGGAATGCAACAGTCAACAACTTCAAATACTCAAAAGATGAGGGTTTTCAAAAAGTCAATAATGAGAATAATGTTGGAGAATTGCTCCCATCACACTCAATGCCACTGGCAAATGAGGATCTTGCAGTTAGTTAGCTAGTAAAAATAAAATAAAATAACACAAGTGTCAAGAATGACTTACACTTAAATTACTAAAGTACACTGAAGCAAACTGCTTTTTGCTCCCTTGCCTACTTGTAACCCCCTACCCTCATCCATTCTTCCCTTCTTCCTGGACGTATGGGCTAGAGATGATACTTCCCAGCCTTCTTGGCAGTGAGATGTGGCCATCTAAGGTCAAGCCAAGCGGATGTGTGCAGAAGTGATGCGTGGGCCAACTTCAACTTAAAGACAAGCTACTCTCCCCGGATTTAGGGTATTTTTCACCTCCCCACCAGCTGGAAAGTACACATGGCAGACTCAACTTTATACATTCAAGACATCACTGTAGACAAGAGCAAGGGAGGAACAAGATGGAACCTAGTTCTTTTTTTTTTTTTTTAACATCTTTATTGGAGTATAATTGCTTTACATGGTGTGTTAGTCTCTTGGAACCTAGTCCTTGAATGACTTCATGGAGCAGAGCTGCCCTATCAGCCTAGACTTGGTACCCTACTTTGAGAGGTTAACACACTTCTATCTTATTTTAGAAATGACATATGATGGTTTCTTTGTGACAGTGACTTAATCTTTATTCTACCTCATGGATACACTCTTGCAAAAACTGATAAAGCTTTCTAACGCTTTCGAAAAAAATGGCCCTCTTTAGATCTGTGCTGACTAATTTAAACGTAAAGGCAGTCACAACTTTTTATCATGCATTTTCATCAGAAAAATAATCTCAAGAAAACAACTAATATTTGATTCCATCTTTGTTCTAAGAGTTAACAATTATAATCTAAATGGTGCCATATATGAGATAAAATAAACATTTTCACTTTATTTTTCATGATAAAGTCTGAATCATAAGGGTTTGTGTTCTTTTGTTTTTGGGGGTTTTTTGGTTTGGTTTGGTTTGGTTTTGTTTTTTACTACCTACTATGAAATGTAAGTGGATTCACTTTGACAACATTCTGGCATTAATTCTCCTCCCATGAAGGAATTTCTGATACACAGCAAATATTTCTCTTTCTGCTTCTTGCTAATTCAGAAGGAAACAACCAGTGAAAATAAGGCATGAATAACAAGTTTCTCAAGTAGGTAAAGTGATTTTCAGCTACTTTTATTAGAAAAAAAATAAAAGTAATTTGGAAATTATATATAAAATAACACCAAAATGTGTTCCTTTATTACATTAATCTGAATTGTTTTTAATATGAAACATTCATCTATGTCAACATATTATTTTCCTATTGTTTTCAAAATAGGAATGAAGAACCCAAGTCATTATAGCATTCAGTTTTTTTACAGAATGAGCAAGCTTCTTTAACAAAAATTTCAAGAACAAAAACAGTGAGGTTGAGGAGGAACCAATAGACTTTAAAAGTCTTACGAGACAGTTGAATGTGTGAGACAACTGTGGCAACTTGAATACTAACTGTATATTGGTGATATTTAAGTTTGTGGTAAGATTTATTTGATGATAACAAAATAGTGTTAGGTTGTTCTGGAGTTTTTTGGTGCGATGACAGTATTGTGATTGTACTTTTAAGAGTTCTTATCTTTTAGAGATACATACTGAAAAATTTACAGATAAAATAATGTCTGTGATTTGCTTTATAACCTGGTAAGGGGGATATGGGAGCACAGACAAAATAAAATTGTTCATGAGTTGATAACTATTGAAGCTGGGTGAGGCACACAGGAAGAGTCCATTATACTTTATTTTTGTCTGTGTTTGAAATTTTCCATAATAAAAACTTTTGAAATATGTTTAAGGGAATAGCATGGTTTTCCATGTCCCTGTCATCTAACCCTTTGGAACTGGTAAGAAAGAGAATAGAAAAAGATGAAAGGAGGAAGAGAAGGGAGAGAGGGGGAAAAAAAGAACCAAGGCAGCCAAATAAAAGTAGAAAAAGGTGGGTGGGCCCTCCTTCCTCCAGGATATTATTACCACGCTACCCAGCTCATCACGGAAGCTCTTCCAATGATCCCAATGATTCCCTGAGTCAGCAGAACCTCATGATAAGGTAATGTGATACCATTTCTTCCCCAACAAACAGGAATATGTGGTTTCTGGGGCCAAAAATAAAACCACAGTCTATGCAACATTTGTCCTTGTTATAACTCCTCTTCTTCCCTCTATTTCCTTTCCTTTCCCCTGTTCAAATTTCATGAAAGCAGAAGTTAGCTTTTCAAGCCTAAAGCACAATAAAAAGAAAATTCTGTACAGGTTAACAAAGAACCAAAGAATAGTGGGCAGTCAGGTAAAGTGAGTATATCCAAATTGCAGCCTTTTTATAAAAGAATCATTAGAAAGCTCACCAAAGGTAAGCATCACAACTGAAACTACAGAGCATACTAAAACAAGATGGCAGGGCTTCCCTGGTGGCGCAGTGGTTGAGAATCTGCCTGCCAATGCAGGGGACACGGGTTCGAGCCCTGGTCTGGGAAGATCCCACATGCCGCGGAGCAGCTGGGCCCGTGAGCCACAATTGCTGAGCCTGCGCGTCTGGAGCCTGTGCTCCGCAACAAGAGAGGCCGCGATAATGAGAGGCCCCGTGCACCGCGATGAAGAGTGGCCCCCACTTGCCACAACTAGAGAAAGCCCTCACACAGAAACGAAGACCCAACACAGCCATAAATAAATAAAATAAATAAAATAGTGTTTAAAAAAAAATTTTTTTTTAATTAAAAAAGAAGAAATAATAATGTTAAATCATTCCATAAAAAAAAAAAACAAGATGGCAAATTAGACCAGAGAATTATTTACCCTTACTTCTAAGACTTGTGAGGCTCAGTTAATGAAAAATTTCCAGAACTGAAATGCCAGCTGTTACATACCTGATCTCTAAAAGGATAAAAATACACTGATAAAAATACTAAACATTCTCATACATCACTTGTAACAAATAAAAATTGTAAACTACATTCAAAAAGTATCATGGGGGCTTCCCTGGTGGCACAGTGGGTAAGAATCCACCTGCCAATGCAGGGGACACGGGTTCGAGCCCTGGTCCGGGAAGATCCCACATGCCGCGGAGCAATTAAACCCGTGCACCACAACTACTGAGCCTGAGCTCTAAAGCCTGCGGGCCACAGCTACTGAGCCCGTGCACCACAACTACTGAAGCCTGCATGCCCAGAGCCCATGCTCCGCAACAAGAGAAAACACCACAATGAGAAGCCTGCGCACCGCAACGAAGAGTAGCCCCCACTCACCACAACTAGAGAAAGCCCACGTGCAGCAACGAGGACCCAATGTGGCCAAAAATAAATAAAATAAAATAAATAAATTTACTTTTAAAAACTATGAATATAAGCCATGATCTAATTACTGTGGAAGATGTCCAGTGACCTTTTTTTATGGGATTATAATTAGCACACAATATTATATTAGTTTCAGGTGTACAACACAGTGATTCAATATTTTTATACACTATGAAATGATTACCACAAAAGTCTAGTTACTATCTGTCAGCAAAGTTATTACAGTATTACTAACTATATTCCTTACGCTGCATGTTACTTCCCCATGTCTTATTTGCTTTATAGCTGGAAGACTGTACCTCTTAATCCCCTTCACCTATTTTATCCATCCTCCCACCCACCTCCCCTCTGGCAACCACCAGTTTGTTCTCTGTATCTATGAGTCTATTTCTGTTTTGTTTTTGTTTGTCTATTTGTTTTGTTTTTTAGATTCCACATATAAGTAAAATCATATAGCATTTGTTTTTCCCTGTCTGATTTATTTCACTTATTTTTCTCTGTCTGACTTATTTCATAATACCCTCCAGGTCCATCCCTGTTGCTGCAAATGGCAAGATTTCATTCTTTTTTACGGCCAATAGTATTCCATTGCACATATATACCACACCTTCTTTATCCATTCATCTATCGATGAACACTTAAGTTGCTTGCATATCTTGGCTATTGTAAATAATACTGCAATGAACACTGAGGGGTATATATCTTTTCGAGTTAGTGTTTTCATTCTCTTCAGATAAATATCCATAAGTGGAATTGCTGGATCATATGGTAGTTCTATTTTTAATTTTTTGAGGAACCTCCATATAGTGTTCTATACTGCACCAATTTACATTTCCACAAACAGGGCACAAGGGTTCCCTTTCCTCCACATCCTTGACAACATCTGTTGTTTCTTGTCTTTTTGGCAATAGCCAATCTAACAGGTGTGAGGTGATACCTCATTGTATACAATTTGATTTGCATTTCCCTGGTGATTAGTGGTATCAAGCATCTTTTCCTATGTCTGTTTTATGTCTTCTTTCGAAAAACGTTTATTCAGATCCTCTGCCCATATTTTAATCAGGCTGTTTGTTTGTTTTTTGATATCGAGTTGTAGGAGTTCTTTGGATATTAACCCCTTATCAAATATATCATTTGCAAATATCTTCTCCCATTCAGTGGGTTGTCTTTTTGTTTTGTTGGTTGTTTCCTTTGCTGTGCAAAGGCTTAGTTTGATGTAGTCCCATTTCTTTATTTTTGCTTTTGTTGTCCTAGCAACATATCCAAAAAAATATTACTAAGACTGATGTCAAAGAGATTACTGCCTATATGTTCTAGGAGTTTTACAGTTTCAGGTTTTACATTCAAGTCTTTAATCCATTTTGAGTTTATTTTTGAATATGGTATAAGAAAAGTGATATACATAAATCTGCTACATTTCTATATACTAATATCTATCTATATCTATCTATCTATATACTAATATACTAACCATCAGAAAGAGAAATGAAGCAAACAATCCCATTTACAACTGGAATAAATTTAACCAATGAGATGAAAGACCTATACTCTGAAAACTATAAGACATTGAGGAAAGAAACTGAAGACAACACAAATAAATGGAAAGATATACCATGCTCATGGATTGGAAGAATCAATACCATTTAGATGCCCATACTACCCAAAGCAATCTATAGATTCAATGTAATCCCTATCAAAATACCAATGGCATTTTTCACAGAACTAAAACAAATAATCCTAAAATTTGTATGGAACCACAAATGACCCCAAATAGCCAAAACAATTTTAAGAGAGAAGAACAAAGCTGGAGGCATAACACTCCCTGATTTCAAACTATACTACAAACTTATGGTAATCAAAACTGTATGCCACTGCAATCAGTGGAACAGAATAGAGAGCCCCCAGATAAACCTATGCTCATACAGTCAATTAAGCTACAACAAAAGAGGCAAGAATATACAATGGGGGAAAAGACAGTCTCTTCAATAAATGGTGTCGGGAAAACTGGAGAGCTACACACCAAAGAATGGAACTGGGCCTTTTTCATATACCCTATCCCTAATGAAGTAAACTGACAATGTACTTCCCTGTTCTTTGCTCTACCCATCATCATCATTATCTGGACCATCTATGATATGTAATGCTGCTCTTTTTTAAAACAGATGCAAATTCACTGACACTCCTCCCCTTGAATCTGAGTGGGATTTTGATTCCTTCAACTAATATAGTACAGCAGAAGGGATACTATGTAATCTCTGAGGCTAAGCCAGAAAAGGCCAAGTAGCTCCTGCCTTGTTCTTTCGGACTTCTCATTCTTGGAACAGTCCTTCTTGGAACCTAGCCACCATACTGAGAGAAGCTCCTGCCAAATGCAGAAGCCACATATAGGTGTTCTAGTGTAGAATTCCTGCTGAGCCCAGCCTTCAAATCATCCCAGCCCAGGAGACAGATATATGACTGAGAAAACTCTCAGATGATTCCAGCCCTTAATTGTCCAAGTTGCTCCCAGGTAGCAAGTTTTCCAAGAGCACAGATATTGTGGAGTAGACATTCCCACTGTGCCCTGTCCAATTCTTAGACTACAGAATCCATGAGTGTGATAAAATGGTTGTTGTTGTGTGCCTGTAAGTTTAAGGTAGTTTGTCACACAACAGTAGATAACTGGGACATATAATTAATATACTACATCATTCTTGACCACCTCATTCTCATTTCATTCATCTCTAATCCCTGTCAACTCTCTTCCTTCCCTTAAATGTTTCCTCATTCATTTCTTCACTCATCCATCTTTTCATCATGTTCAGTTCACGAACCAATCTGTTCAGAGGAGTAGTTTCAGACATTCATACATAATCATTCATTCTGGCATTTACTGCATAGCCATGATGTATGAGGAACTATGCATGAGGCGTTGAGGTGGTTACAAAGATGAGCAAGGTATGATCTCTGCTCTAGAGTGGCATAGGGAAAAGTGACTTAAAAACAAAGAGCTACAGTACAATCTGTTGAGGGCTATAAAAGTGATATGTACAAAGTGTTCTGGAACACTAATAGCCCCTAAAAATCACTAACATGTAATCACTAAAGAGGTAACAATTACCCCTCTTCGAAGTATGGTGGACCACTTCAATGCGGATATGACATATAAAGAGAATTTTGACAGATGGCTAGAGATACACCAACACATGAATAAAAGTAGATGTTAATATTCTGGTCTGTATAATCACTTCCATGTATAATATATATGAAAATTTTCTTTCTTAAAAGTTGCTTGATTTTAATCTGAATCATAAAAAGGAAATAAAAGTTTTTAAATGGCATGTGTTCACTCTGTCATTTTCAGAATTTTTTTTTATTGGAGTATAGCTGCTTTACAATATTGTGTTACTTTATACTGTACAATAAAGTGAATCAGCTATATGTATACATATATCCCCTCTTTTTTGGATTTCCTTCTTATTTAGGTCACCACTGAGCATGGAGTAGAGTTCCCTGTGCTATGTAGTAGGTTCTCATTAGTTATCTATTTTATACATAGTATCAATAGTGTATATATGTCAATCCCAATCTCCCAATTCATCCCACTCCCCTTTCCCCCTTGGTATCCATACATTTGTTCTCTACGTCCGTGTCTCTATTTCTGCTTTGTAAATAAGATCGTCTATACCAATTTTTTCAGATTCCACATATATGCGTTAATATACGATATTCGTTTTTCTCTTTCTGACTTACTTCACTCTGTATGGCAGTCTCTAGGTCCATGCATGTCTCTACAAATGACCCAATTTCATTCCTTTTCATGGCTGAGTAATATTCCATTGTATATATGTACCACATCTTTATCCATTCCTCTGTTAATAGACATTTAGGTTGCTTCCATGTCCTGCCTATTGTAAATAGTGCTGCAATGAACATTGGGGTGCATGTGTCTTTTTGAATTATGGTTTTCTCAGGGTATATGCCCAGTGGTGGGATTGCTGGGTCATGCGGTAGTTCTATTTTTAGTTTTTAAAGGACTCTCCATACTGTTCTCCTCAGCGGCTGCATGAATTTACATTCCCACCAACAATGCATGAGGGTTCCCTTTTCTCCACACCCTCTCCAGTATTTACTGTTTGTAGATTTTTTCATGACGGCCATTCTGACCGTTGTGAGGTGATACCTCATTGTAGTTTTGATTTGCACTTCTCTAATAACTAGTGATGTTGAGCATCTCTGCAATTCAAGCTGTTGACAAATGTGTTTGTTGGCCATCTGTATGTTCAGAAGTTTTATACTGGCTCTCTGCTATGAGTTTTAATTTTGCATATTTTGTTAGTGTAGAAAAGAATTTAAACAGAAAAGCAGTAGCCTTAGTTACGGAAGAATGACTCTTTTAACTACATATATTCTTCACTTTACATACGAAATGCATTCCAAGTACATGGCTGAAATTAAAATAAATTCTAACTAGAATAATGTGCCAATATGGATTCAATTATAGAATTAAAAATACATTTGCATGGGGAAAAACGTTTATTCGATACACATGGTACAAATCTTTGGAAAGAAACAAGGCCATTCTGGGTGTTAAAGAATTGAGAAATGGTTTCATGAAACTTCCAGAATTTGTCAACAGCTTGAATTCAAATCTAGTATTTTACAGAACTTTCATTTCACCATCATCCTATTACTTACTCAACTACCTTCTCCAAAACAAATGTTTCCCACACATAAGCATCCCCTAACCATACAAAGATTTTGACTCTAGACACTTCTCCTTTGGGGGTGATATCCAAGCATTAAATCTCTATTTTTTTAATTTATTCATTTATTTATTCATTTTTGGCTGTGTTGGGTCTTTGTTGCTGTGCGCAGGCTTTCTCTAGTCGCAGAGAGCGGGGGCTACTCTTCGCTGCGGTGCGCAGGCTTCTCATTGCAGTGGCTTCTCTTGTTGTGGAGCACAGGCTTTATGCGCGCGGGCTTCAGTAGTTTTGGCACGCGGACTCAGCAGTTGTGGCTCGTGGGCTCTAGAGCACAGGCTCAGTAGTTCTGGCGCACGGGCTTAGTTGCCCCGCGGCATGTGGGATCTTCCCAGACCAGGGCTCCAACCCGTGTCCCCTGCATTGGCAGGCAGATTCTTAACCACTGCGCCACCAGAGAAGTCCCCCAAGCATTAAATCTTAATATCATGTTTTGCCAACAGATGATTGCATATTTCAGTGTGTCTGAAAATTCCATTTGAAAACTTATATTCTATAAAATAGATGCCCAACTTTTTCCAGTGCTGTGTGAAATTGTAAAAAATCAACTTTACATAAATAAGAATACTGATATTTAGATAGCCACACAGAATAAATTAGTTAATATCTATGTGTGTGTATACATGTTATACAGACATATAAATATCCATTCTGTTCCACAGCAATTTCTCAAAAGCATATTTCCAACTATTTTTCCCCCTCTGAATACTCTGTCTTAACACAAACCAAGCAAAAGAAAGTATAATATTTGGCATGATCTAGCAACTGGCACACTGCCTGAAACACAATACGTATGCAGTAAGTATTAGATGGCTTAATGATTTCCCTTTATTTAAGCCTCAATGGTATTTACTTCAGAAGCCAAACCTCAAAGGTAATGGAAGCATCTACTTCATCCCTCTCACCATATTTATTTTCTCTTATTGTCACTGGACAGACCAGCAGGAAAAATCTTTTTCAAAAGTACATCCATCTGCATTTCAAATCAGCATGGTCTTTGTCTTTGAACCATAAATCAACAAAAAACTAACAGGATCTTTTTCTCCTCTGAAATGTTCCTGAGGATTAATTCTGCCCTATGCACGAGGTTCTTTTTTCTGACGGGGCTGGCAGCTCAGAGTTTACTCAACCCAGAGTCCCACACATCTCTGATGTTGAGAACTGACGGTGTTTCCTCCAAGCTCTCCTGTACTATCTCTTCAAAGTGACAGGTCTTTGTCCGCCACTATTCCGAATCTCTTGTTAACATGTAAAAGTGAGCCTCATGGTATAGAAGAACCTTCTCTGCCCTTAGCTGACAATGCAATGGAAAGCAAAAACTCACAAACTCTGAGACACTATGATGTCATCTCTAAGATTAATGCACTGAAGCTGATGAGCTCTAATGTAGTCTTTAGCCCTAAAATTCTATGTAGCTCAACATTGTAGAAACCCACCTGTTCCCTATATTACTACGGTATTAAACACAGAAAATTCAACCATCTAGAAGGCAGGTCTATACCTTTTGACATGTTAACTCTCAAAATTTTAATATGTTCCCTGACAGAGCTGCAAAAGACATAAACAATGGTTCTTTAAACATTATACTAAAGATTCCTTTCCCTATGTCACCCTCCGTTACCTTATTTCACCAACTGCTTACGTTAGAACTTCTGGCTAAGCAGCATGATTTAGTAGAAGGAAGCTGAACTATTTTTTTTTAATTGAAGTATAGTTGATTTACAATGTTGTGTTAGTTTCAGGTGTAGAAGAAAGTGATTCAGCTATACATATACAGATTCTTTTTCATATTCTTTTCCATTATAGGTTATTACAAGATATTGAATATAGTTCCCTGTACTATATAGTAGGATCTTGTTGCTTATCTATTTTATACATAGTAGTTTGTATCTGCTAATCCCAAACTCCTAATTTATCCCTCTCCCACCCCCTTTCCCCTTTGGTATCCATAAGCTTGTCTTCTATGTCTTCTATGTCTGTGAGTCTGTTTTTGTTTTATAAATAAGATCATTTGTATCATATTTTAGACTCCACATATAAGTCATATCATATGATATTTGTCTTTCTCTGTCTGACTTATTTCACTTAGTATGATAATCTCTAGGTCCATCATGTTGCTGCAAACGACATTGTTTCATTCTTTTTTATGGCTGAGTAATATTCCATTGTATATATGTACCACATCTTCTTTATCCACTCATCTGTCAATGGACATTTAGGTTGCTTCCATGTCTTGGCTATTGTGAATAGTGCTGCTATGAACATTGGGGTGCATGTATCTTTTCGAATTACGGTTTTCTCCGGATACATGCCCAGGAGTGGGATTGCTGCATCATATGGTAACTCTATTTTTAGTTTTTTAAGAAACCTCCATGCTGTTTTCCATAGTGGCTTCACCAATTTACATTCCCACCAACAGTGTAGGAGGGTTCCCTTTTCTCCACACCCTCTCCAGCACTTATTGTTTGTGGACTTTTTAATGATGGCCATTATGAACAGTGTGAGGTAATACCTCATTGTAGTTTTGACCTGCATTTCCCTGATGATTAGTGATATTGAGCATCTTTTCATGTGCCTATGGGCCATCTGAATGTCTTCTCTGGAGAAATGTCTAGGTCTTCTGCCCATTTTTTGATTGGGTTGTTTGGTTTTTGTTACTGAATTGTATAAGCTGTTTGTATATTTTGGAAATTAAACCCTTGTTGGTCACATTGTTTGCAAATATTTTCTCCCAGTCCATAGGTTGTCTTTTCATTTTGTTTACAGTTTCTTTTGCTGTGCAAAAGCTTATAAGTTTGATTAGGTCCCATTTGTTTATTTTTGCTTTTATTTCTATTGCCTTGGGAGAACAACCTAAGAAAACATTTCTACGATTTATGTCAGAGAATGTTTTGCCTACAGGAACCTGAACTTTTGAGTCTGACTGACCTGGCTCTAAATCTTAGCTCTGCCATTTATTAGCTGTATAACTTCATGCAAGTTACTTAACTCCTCTGAGACTATTTCCTTACCTATAAAATGAGGATAATGATACCAACCTTAAAGGAATATCATGAGGTGTAAATCAGAAAAATGCATGTAAAGTTTCTTAAAAACAGCAAACAGGAAAGCGGGCTTTCCTGTCAGTTGGTTTTGCCATACCTTTGTTCTGAACTGATACACATCTACACATTCAACAACTGTTAACTGAGCATCTGCTAAGTGCCAGATATGTTATCAGGTTCTGGGACACAAAATAAAGCATAAGACACATCCAGTAAGGTGTCCACAGCCTAGGAAAAAGGACATATATGACAGAAGCTAATGATGTCATTAACCACGTGATAAGTGCTACACCACAGATGGATACAAGCTTCAGCTCTGCCCAGAGGTAGGAGGTGGAAAGATAATCAGAGAAGATGATGTCTGAGCTGGGTAAAGGCTGAGTTAGTTGTCACCCAAGGAAGATAGTGGAGCAAGGGCTCAGCCTCATGAAATGCAAGGTGAGTTTGAAGAAAAACAAACAGTAAAAACAGCTTCTATTCATTTAAATATATTCTATTTCAGTAATCCTTCCTCTCCCCCATTCCCATCCAAATACGCACACATACTCTCAAAGGAGAGACTGCTATTTCCACTATCAAAAAGAAATCGAAACCCAAAATGATTCCTTTCCAGCCTTGTGTTTGTTTGTTCATTCATTTTTCAACCAAATAAGGTTTGTTTAAAATCTACTGTATACCAAGCGCTGTGACAGAGATACAACAGTGCAAGGGAAAACACAGGCCCTGCCTTCTTGGAGCTTACACTCCAGTGGGGTTTCTCTTTAATGCCTTAAAGAGCCCTCCCCTGCAACATCCTTCTCAAATGCCACACAGAGGACAGGGGTGTACCCAGGTTATTCATATTCAGGTTATTTGATTACAGAAAATGAGAGCTAGGCACTCCAATAATTAGAAATCACTAGGTCCAAACCTCTCTACTGATAATATAAATATCAGAGTCCAAAAAAGCTGAGTTGACAAATACTACCTCTCTCTCTTTGTTCATTAATACTGTTATCAGTATCTAAATTTTTAAAAACTAACTACTCACCATAGCAATTTTTTAAGAACTCTAGGCTAAAATTATGGGTTGTTTTTTTTCAATGTCATTCAGAAGGTAAGGTTTCACACACACAAACACACAATCACACAGTCCTTTTTTCAATGTCATTCAGAAGGTAAGGTTTCACACACACAAACACACAATCACACAGTCCTTTAACTTTTAAAACTGCACCCCTGGGCTTCCCTGGTGGCGCAACAGTTGAGAAGAATCCGCCTGCCAACACGGGATACGAGTTCAAGCCCTGGTCCGGGAAGATCCCACATGCTGCGGAGCAACTAAGCTCGTGCACCACAACTACTGAGCCTGTGCTCTAGAGCCTGCGAGTCACAACTACTGAGCCCGTGTGCCTAGACCCCATGCTCCGCAACAAGAGAAGCCACCACAATGAGAAGCCCACACACCGCAACGAAGAGTAGCTCCTGCTGGCTGCAACTAGAGAAAGCCCGCGCGCAGCAACGAAGACCGAACGCGGCCAAAAATAAGTAAATAAATTTATAAAAAAAAAAAAAACAACTGCACCCCCACTCAGTATTTCATTTCATTAAATGAGTTCGTACACATAAAGCACTCAGAAGAGTACGTGGCACTTAAGAGTCATGTAAGTGTTTCATCCTAGTGTTATCATTTTAATTTATTTTTCATAGTGTTACTATTAATCACTAAGAAATTAAAATGTCCAAGAGTCCCGTAGCAAGTACCACTTTATAAATAAATAAATAAAAGCAAAGAGAATGTAACCAATATAACAACAACAACAATAATAATACCTTTGAGACTAGAAATCTAGTGTCCTTACTCCCAGACTTCTATAGTAAAAGTCTGGCTACATTAGATAGCTGACAAGCTACATTAAAATTTTTATTTTTATTGGTTTATAATTTATACCTTGTGTACATCCAGTGAGAAATTGAGACACCTTACAATAAAAATACATGAACAATAGCAGCACTATTTATCATAGCTAAGACACGGAAACAACCTAAATGTCCATCGACAGATGAATGGATAAAGAAGATGTGGTATATATATACAATGGAATAGTACTCAGCCATTAAAAAAAGAATGAAATAATGCCATTTGCGGCAACATGGATGGACATAGAGATTATCATACTAAGTGAAGTCAGAAAAAGAAAGACAAATACCATATGATATCACTTATATGTGGAATCTAAAATATGACACAAAAGAACTTATCTATGAAACAGAAACAGACTCACAGACATAGAGAACAGACTTGTGGTTGTCAAGGGGGAGGGGAGTTGGGGAGATGGATTGGGAGTTTGGGATTAGCAGATGCAAAATATTACATATAGAATGGATAAACAACAAAGTTCTACTGTATAGCACAGGGAACTATATCCAATATCCTGTAATAAAATGTAATGGAAAAGAATATGAAAAAGAATATATATATGTATAACTGAATCACTCTGCTGTACAGCAGAAATTAACACAACATTGTAAATCAACTACACTTCAATAAATTAAAAAAAATACATGAACAAAATTTAACCAAGGATGTGTGAGACTTATGCACTGAAAACCAAAAAATGTTGTTGAAAGAAATTAAAGAAGACCTAAATAAAGGGAAAGTCATCCATGTTCATGGATTGAAATTCCTAATATTGCTAAAATAACAAACTTTCCAAATGGCTCTACAGATTCAACGCAACTCTATCAAAATTCCAACTGCCTTTTTTTTTTTCTTTTTTTGTACAAATGGACAAGCTGATCCTAAAACTCATACAGTAATGCTGAATAGCCAAGTTAATCTTGAAAAAAAAAAAAAAAAAGGTTGGAGGACTCACATTCCCAATTTCCAAACTTACTACAATATTACAGTAATCCACACAGTGTGGTATTACATAAAGATAGATACACAGATCAACGATATAGAATTGGGAGTCCAGAAAGAAACCCATATATCTATGGTCAACTGATTTTTGACGAGCATGCCAAGACCATTCCATGAGGAAAGAGTAGTCTTTTCAATAAATGGTGCTGGGACAACTGGATATGAATGAATTTAGACCCCTACTTCACACCACAAACAAAAATGATTTCTAAATGGATCAAAGACTTAATGTAAGAACTCAAATCAAAAAACTCTCAGAAGGAAACGTAGCTGTAAATTTTCATAATTTTAGATTAGATAATGGTTTCTTAAACATGACACCAAGAGCACAAGCAACAAAAGAAAAATAGATAAACTGGACTTCAACTTAAAAACTTCTGTATGTCTAAGGACACTACCAAGGAAGTGGAAAGACAGCCCACAGAATGGGAGAAAATATTTGCAAATGATATACCCAATAAGAGTCTAGTATCCAGAATATATAAAGAACACTTACAACTGAACAACAACAACAAAATTTTAACAGGTAATGGACTTAAATAGACATTTCTCCAAAGATGTACAAAAAGCTAATAAACATATGAAAAGATGCTCAGCATCACTAGTTATTAGAAAAATATAAATCAAAGGCACAATAAGATCCTACTACACACACACTAGAATGGCTATAATCAAAAAAAAAAAAAGGAAAATAAGGATTGACAAGAATATGGAAAGACTGGAATCCTCAAATACTACTAGTGTAAAGTGGTGCAGCCACTGTGAAAAACATTTCAGCAGTTCCTCAAAAGTTAAACACAGAGTTAAGCTATGACACAGCATTTCCACTCTTAAGTATATACCCAAGAGAACTGAAAACATATATTCACACAAAAGCTTGTAATGCTCATTGTGGTATTAGTCATAAGAGCCAAGAAGTGGAAACGATCCAAATGCTCATACACTGATGAATGGTGATATATATATAGATATATATATATTTATTTATTCTCTCTCTCTCTCTCTCTATATATATATATACCCATACAATGGAATGTTATTCCACCATAAAAAAGAATGAAGTACTGATACATAGTACAACATGACTGAACTTTGAAAACATTATACTAAGGAAAAGAAGCCAGGCACAAAAGGCCACATGTTGTATTCATTCCATTTATATGAAATGTCCAGAATAGGCAAATCAATAGAGAAAAAAAGTAGATTACTGTTTGGATGGGATGAAGGAAGAATGGGGTGGGGGGGGGGGCAGGGGAGAGAGTATCGGGTTCTTTTTTGAGTGATATAAATCTTCTGGAATTAGATAGTGGTGGTGGTTATACAACACTGTAAATATATTGATACTAAAAACCACAGTACTGTGCTCTTTAAAATGGTTCAAATGGTGGTTTTTATGTTACCTGAATTTATTCTCAATAAAAGAAATTTAAGAGAAAATACAGGCACAACATGTAAACAACATACAGATGAGAATTAAAAGTAAAAGGAGAAATTAGAAACCAAAAGGAAGGAATAAAACAGAGTGGAACCAAAGCTTATGTGGAGGTTGGTTCTCACATCAGCATGTACAGCAGAAACTGAATATAATCAAAATTAGCCTTGAACATTCCACAGAAGACATGGCCATACTATCCCTGGATAAGTTCAACATAGCATCAGCAAAAATGTCCACTAGCACTGGAAGTTATATTAGTTAGCTTTTGATGAGAATGACCACCACCAAAAAACCCCACTCCATAACTACTAGCATAAAAACAATAAAAATGTATTATTGCTCCTGATTCTGTTGGGTGGGCAATTCTGGCCTGCATGTCTAGGACGGCCTCACTCACATTTCAAGCACTTGCAGGCTATCAGCCAGGACACCTCACTTCCCTTCCATGTGGTCTCTTCAACAGGACAACCTGGATTTATACATGTAGTTCTCAAGGTTCCAAGAGCAGTAAGAGAGAGCAAGCCCCAATACACAACACATTTCATGTCTCTGAATGATTTACCTTTGCTATTATCTCATTGGCCAAAGCAAGTCACATGGCCAAGCCCAGATTCAGAATTGGAGGTGATTCTTCAAGGTGGAGTACGTACGGGGAAAGGAATTATGGAGGACTTTTTGCAAACAATCTAACAACCTAGCAGAGAGAAAAACAGATTTTTGGTTATTTGATTTAGTATCAGATAAAGTATCAATAGTTGGTTTGGACTCAAGGGACAGTTTGTGTGAAAAACTTATCTTTAACCACTAAAATCACATTTGGCACTATGAGATGCTCATGGAAAAACCTTGGCAGACTAAGACAAGGAAGCGGGAGGTTCCTACATCTCCCAATGCACACACCCTCTGGGGCATATGCTCCCAAAGTAAAATGGTGAATAGAAGCAGGACACTCTTTAAATTGTTTCTCTAAAAATAGAGCTACCATATGATTCAGCAATTCCACTCCTGGGCATATATATGGAGAAATCGTAATTCGAAAAGACACATGCACCCCAATGCTCACTGCAGCACTATTTACAATAGCCAAGACACAGAAGCAACCTAAATGTCCATCGACAGAGGACTGGATAAAGAAGATGTGGTACAGGGGCTTCCCTGGTGGCGCAGTGGTTAAGAATCCGCCTGCCAGGCTTCCCTGGTGGCGCAGTGGTTGAGAATCTGCCTGCTAATGCAGGGGACACGGGTTCGAGCCCTGGTCTGGGAAGATCCCACATGCCGCGGAGCAGCTAGGCCCGTGAGCCACAACTGCTGAGCCTGCGCGTCTGGAGCCTGTGCTCCGCAACAAGAGAGGCCGCGGTGGTGAGAGGCCCGCGCACCGCGATGAAGAGTGGCCCCCACTTGCCGCAGCTGGAGGAAGCCCTCGCACAGAGGCGAAGACCCAACACAGACAAAAATAAATAAATAAATAAATAAAAATTAAAAAAAAAAAAAAGAATCCGCCTGCCAATGCAGGGGACACGGGTTCGAGCCCTGGTCTGGGAAGATCCCACATGCCGCAGAGCAACTGAGCCCGTGCGCCGCAACTACTGAGCCTGTGCTCTAGAGCCTGTGAGCCACAACTTCTGAGCCCGCGTGTCACAACTACTGAAGCCCACGTGCCTAGGGCCCGTGCTCCACAACAAGAGAAGCCACCGCAATGAGAAGACCGCGCACCACAAGGAAGAGTAGCCCCCGCTCGCCACAACTAGAGAAAGCCCGTGCACAGCAACAAAGACCCAATGCAGCCAAAAATAAATTAATTAAATAAATAAATTTATTTAAGAAAACAGAAGACGTGATACATATATACAATGGAATAGTACTCAGCCATTAAAAAAAGAATGAAATAATGCCATTTGTAGCAACATGGATGGACACAGAGATTATCATACTAAGTGAAGTAAGTCAGAGAAAGACAAATATCATATGATATCACCTATATTTGGAATCTAAAAAGATGATACAAATGAACTTATTTGCAACACAGAAATAGACCCATAGACTTAGAAAACAAACTTATGGTTACCAAAGAGGAAAGGTCGGGGTGGGGGGGGGGGGTGGATAAATTAGGAGGTTGGGATTAACATATACACACAACTATATATAAAACAGATCATCAACAAGGACCTACTGTATAGCACAGAGAACTCTACTCAATATTCTGTACTAACTTGTATGGGAAAAGAATCTGAAAAAGAATGGATATATGTATATATATAACTGAATCACTTTGCTGTACACCTGAAACTAGCACAACATTGTAAATCAACTATACTCCAAAATAAAACAATAATTAAATTTTTAAAAAGGGGTCCAAGCTTTTAAAAAATGTTGTTTCTTTCTCTCTTTTCTTTGTTAACCCATAGAGTTTAATTCCCCTAAATTGAACGCACAGATACTACAATGTTACTGCACACTGATAATCAGAGCATTAGATTTGGAGCTTCTCAAAATCCAGGGAACAAAGGATAACATAATGCTTCACAGGACAATAATTTTTTATCATAAGATACAAACCAATTGATCAAAAGAAAAACTTTCCCTGTCATTAAATTCTAAGGACAAACTAGTTTATATGATCATAAAGGACAATGAAAGATATTACATGATACATCTTCAATAGAAGTTTGGGCAGAAATTATAAAAACATTCCTCACCTGGTTATTTCTTATATTAACACTTGATAATAGCTTAGCAAATAAAGCCTGATAAAATCATTTCTCTCTGGGCTGAGCTAGACAGGTTTTCTTGTTAACTCAAGAAACAGGAGTACAGTACAGAATTAGGTAAACAGAAATGATCCTTGGGCTACATCTGTTAAACACTATCTACTTTTTTTTCCCCCCAAATCAAAAGAGGTTTTATTGCATCTTTAAAATATCACAAACGAGTCCGAAAATCATTTGGCATTTTGCTGTTTCTATAGCCTGACCACTCAGATCTTATTCATCAGCCTGCTGAACTGTTCCTTTTTCAGAAACATAGATATCATCCAAAAATTTTCTGATATTCTTGTTTTTATAACTGTTGTGGCTTCCTGAATCATAGCAGCTGAATTTGACACAAGTTCAATGTCGTTTCCTTCAAGAATCAACTCATCTTTCTGGTCTTGAAATACTGAGCAAGCAACGCCAGGCCTCATCCAAACCCTGCAGATGTATTTTTCACCCCAAAATTTTTGGATTTCAACAAGAGAACCATTCTCCTTAATAACAACATTGATGGGGAAGTGAGCAAGCACAGACCTCATCTAGTAACGGAAGCCCAGGGTAACACCCTTGATCATGTTCTGTACATGACTACACGTCGTGCTAACAGTCGCCAGTTCCATTCTATTTCCCCACCATTTGTCAACCCAGAGCATCTTCTTTTTCTTTCCAAGGAGACTGAGTTCTACACTAATGTGATTGAAGTCCCTCCACAGGGTGCCTCTAGGGCTCTTCACCATAACTGTGCATCCCTTCAAAGTAATGACATTTTCTGGAATGTCAACAGTCTGAGTGCTGAGAATGGTCTTCACTCTCACAGTAGATGCAGCAAAGAGTGTTAAACACTATCTTAAGCTCATTTTCAACAAACGTTGAATGAAATTTAGTTTAAGACTTACTCTCCAATATGTGACAGAAATGTAAATATTACATTAACGATAAAATAATCAATATCTTTGTTGTAAAAATTTTTGAAGGCTAATAGGTAACACCTTCCTGATAGGCCAAGTATTTTCAGATATACCCTCCTGAAAGACCTAATGTAACAAAAAACAGCAACAGTTCCAAAGATCTACAGCTTCACACTAGAAACATTTACATTTTGAGACTCTGACTTCATCTGATTTACGTCTTGCTTCTTGACTTCATGATAGTTCTGCTAACTCTAAATTAACAGTCCTCAGACTGCTATATATAAGAATTACTAAGACCCTAGCAGATGTCCTTTTCAGTATTATTTCCACCAAATCAGAAAGCTGTAAAAGGCAGAGTGGCGACAGATGTGGTTCTCAATTCACAATATGAATTGGATGAGTAGACACCAATAATTTAAACGAGTGAAATAGCAAAGCAGATTCAAAGCAACTGAACAAAAAATCTTCCAAGGCTGTAAAGACACTCTAAGACAGGGTACTGCATTTCTTCACACCGCCATCCTCACCCACCACACACAAAGCACAGACCCCAGGAAGGCTGATGAAAATAGCTGCTTAAATACCACCAAATGTACACTTGACCTTAAACAAAATACATTTAAAATTACCATTTATTAAATATAGTTGCTTTACATTATACTTTCAAATTGAAGTAACAGTGGCTTAAAAAGCATAAAAGGCAAAACTTCTACCTCTCAGCTGGAATTCCAGAACACGTGCCTGATCTAGGATCTACTGAATTGATCAAAACATCAAGTCATACTGGTATAGGAACCTGGACGAGGAAGTGGCACATTCATTCACATTCCCTTCTTAGCTCTGCCCAGGACCTGCCAAACTTGCTACCCATATCAAAATCTAAGAAACTGAATTTATCAGCTTTTCTATCATTATAAGAAAAACTGAACACCACCAACAGAGACAGAGTAATTCCAAAGAGGTCTCTTCTCTACAACAGAAGCTGAATGAGCCCAACACAGAGGCATTCAGTCTGCCCAGTGTCACAACAGAACTCATATTCTTCCCTACCTTAGAGATGGCTGAAACTGTTCCAATGGTAAATATACCTCTTCATTCCAAAATGAGAAATAAAACACAGCCACCCAAGTACCCCTGAGGAAGGTAACACACTGACTAAGTTTATCCTAAATTCTCAATCCCATCCTCTCTTGCCATTTCAAACATTTCTGGCCCACAGTTTCCCCCTCTTCGGTGCACCTGTTCCTTCTCTACTAGATCATCCCCTTTGGTACAGCAGCATCACTTACGTTCCCAAACATAAATCTCTGCCATGACCCACATTCACCTCCAGCTACCATATCACTTATGAGTCCCTTTACAGCAAAAGTTCTTGCAAGACAGGATTAGGGTTGCTGTCCCTGCTTCTCAACTCATGTGCTTTCCTCAAACTGCTCCAGTTGGGCTTCTGTCTCCATCATTCTACTAAGACTGCATTTGTCAAAGTCACCAAGAACAGCCTTGTTGCCAGACCCAATGGTCACTTCCCAGGTCTTGTCTCTCCCAACAGTGTTAAACACAGCTGACCATTCTCTCTTTGAAATGCTTAGATTCTCTTGGTTCTCTGGGACACCAAAGTTTCCTGGATTTTTCTCCAATCTTAGCGTCTGCACCTTCTCAGTCTCCTTTGCTGGTTTCTATTTTTCTGCTTTACTTCTAAACACCGGTGTGCACCAGGGCTCTATCCTGGGCTTGCTTTGCTTCTTCATCTATACCTCCTCCTCAGGGGCTGTCTCATCCAGTTGGATGGCTTGAAATACCATCTATAGGTTGATAACCCTGAAATCTACATCTTTAGCCCTGTCCCCAAGAACCTCAGATTTATATATTCAACTGCAAACCTGACATCTTTATTTGACTATCTAACAAGTATCCCAAACATAACATGGCTAAAACAGAGTGCTAGATAGTCCTCTAAAATTTGTTCTTTACCTAGTCTTTGCTATCTGAGTAAATGGCCTCACCATCTGCCCAGCTACCCAGACAAAAATCTAAGAGTTATCTTTGATTCATTCCTCTCCCTCATACCTCAATTCTAATCCATCAGCATGGTCCTCACACTGTACCTCCAAAATATTCTAAACTTGAATATTCAAGTCTCTACTTCGCTTTTCTCCCATTAGTGCAGTAGATTGATTGCAATAATGGCCCTGATTTTTCATGCCTCTCTGCATCTTTTCACACCTCTCTGTATCCCTGCTCTTTGGCAACGCCCTCCTATACTAACTGTGGTTGTACTCTTGCAACTTGCCTTGACCAATGGAACAGTAGCAAATTTGACACAAGCTAAGGCTTAAAAATCTGCTTACTCATTTCTACTTCCTTTTTGCTTCTTTGTGATCACCATGAGACTATGACTGGGCCAGCCTGAGAATAAGCCCAGGCTAGCCTACTAGAGGGATGTAACATAAACACACAGAGGAGAGCAAAGTTGTCCCAGCCATCTCAGCCGAGGCCATACTAGACAGCTGACAGCCATCTGGCCCTGCCAAACACATCAGGAAAACCAGGCAATATGGCAGAGCTATCTACCTGACCGACAGCTGATCATAGACATGGGGAAGCCCAGTCAAGATCAGCTGAGCCTGGCCCAGAACGGCAGAACTACCCAACCATCCCACTGACTCGAGCAAAAATAAATCCTTATTCCTATATGCCATTAAGTTTATGGGGATGTTTGTTGCATGGCATTACTGTGGCAATAACTGATACAGCCACCATCATCCCTTGTCAGGACTACTTTAGCATCCTCCTACTAGGTCTCACTACTTCCTGCCTTATCTTCTTATAATCCTTTCTCCATTCATCAATCAACACAAACTTTTAAAAACATAAATCAGCTTATGTCCTCAGTCCTACTTAAACCCCCTAATGGCCTCCCTGAACTTAGACTAAAAATCTCTTAACTTAGTACATCACCTACTTGTCCAACCTCATCTAGTACCACTCTCTCCCTGACCCACTATGCATCAACCACACCAGCCTTCTTCCTGTCCTTCACACACAGCAAACTCACAGCATGGCGAGGTCTTTGCAAACCATGTTCCCTCTACCTAGAAAATCACTCCACTTGTTCCCTCTTGCTCACTCTCTAAATAACTTCTTATTACTCATATTTCAGCCTAAATGTCACTTTCACAAAAAGGCCTTCCCTTGACCACACAATCTAAAGTAGATAACCAGTCACTCTGGTTAAATTAAAACAGGGATTTTAATTTTCTGCATGATACTCATCACTATGGGACATTTTTATTGATTGTTTTTAATTGTGTGATCCCCCAATGATTGTGAGTTCCACACAAGCAGGAACCTAGTCTGTGTATTCACCACTGGATCCTCAGCTCCTAAAATAGTTCCTTCACATAGTAAGTACTCACTAAATACTTGAAGAATGCTACCTGACATGGAATAAATAAAAGATCAGATCCTTTCTGAGATCAGGGCTTTTTTTTTCATATTTATTTTATTTATTTAGTTGCGCCGGGTCTTGGTTGCGGCATGTGTGCTCCTTAGTTGCGGACGGTGGGCTCCTTAGTTGCAGCCTGCAGCCTCCTTAGTTGTGGCATGGGAACTCTTAGTTGCGGCATGCATGTGGGATCTAGTTCCCTGACCAGGGATCGAACCCAGGCCCCCTGCATTGGGAGCGTGGAGTCTTAACCACTGCGCCACCAGGGAAGTCCCTGAGATCAGGTTTTTACAAAGAGAAAGAGCCAGGCAAGCTGAAATGGCGAGGGAAAAAAGACAGACTGATTCTGAGAGGAAATTTTAGAAGCAAAGAAAAAAATAAACTCACCTAATATAAAATGAAGTTAAGCGTGTGGACTCTAAAAACAGCCTAGAATGGAAGCCTGGCTCTATTCCTTCCTAGCTGTGTAAACATGGATACACCACTCACCTCTCTGAGCTTGTCTCCTCATCTATAAAATGGGGTAATAATTACTACTTTGCAGAGTTGTTGTAGAAGTTAAATATATATAAAGCACTTAGCACAGTACATGGATCACAGTAATTACTCAACATTAGTGATGGCAATGATGGTGGTGGTGGTGGTGATATCTAAATCAGCCCCGCTATTATTGATGAAATTGGCATAATCCATAGTATCTCACTCAACCTGTTAGTCTACCTAATTTTTTTTCAGTTTTTAGGCATTCCAAATTGTCCCTTCTCACCAAGAATGGAATGAGCATAGGACCTAGAATCCAAAGAGCTGGGTTCTGGCTCTGGTTCTGCCACTAACTAGCTGGGTGACCTCGGGCAAGTCACCAACTTCCCAGACCTGAAAGTTACCTTGTCATCAGCTCTGTCCATCCCCAAGGCAGGAGCTGCAGGAAACATTCTGAGAAGAAGTGGAGGTATTGGTGTAATGCAGAGACAGGGATGCAGAGAGACAGGCTGGCAGATAATCTGCTCTGCTCCATTGCAGACCACAAACAAGAATATCTAAACACGTTACCTCAAAGCTTCCCAAGCTGTTCCAGAACACTCAAAACCTGTTAGATTACACCAGACCATAATCTCACAAGGGCAGGGACACGGGCTGATTTTATTCTCTACTGCAGGACCAGTGGCCAGCACAGTGGCCAAATTATACTATCATAGTATGTGTTTACTGCATGCTTGCTGAATAAACAAATATATTTGGGGAAATCTGGGTTAAACAATGTCAAACTGGTTCCTTGTGCGCATTTCTCAAAACCTTTAATACGTGGATAGGCTCTGTGAATCATATAGAATGCAGTATTTCCCAACCTTATTTGATCATAGAACTCATTCTATTTCCCTTGAACCTGATTAACCTGATTAACATCTCCCAGAGTTGTAGTATTCTATAGAACAGTTTGAGAAACATCTTAAGCTTACTTTTTTTTTTTTTTTTTAGCCATGCCACATGGCTTGCAGGATCTTAGTTCCCCAACCAGGGACTGAACCTGGGCCCTCGGCAGTGAAAGCGCAGAATCCTAACCACTGGACCACCAGGGAATTCCCAAGCTTACATAATTTAAGTCATTTTTACCATCATGAAATAAACATCTTACTCTTTATACATAAGGTAATTAAAAGGCCAACTACTTTGATTCACATCTAGTATGCAGCTGTTTTCCCCACTTTCAAATCACCTGTCACCAGGCAGGGCCTCAATCTCTCCCATCTCCTAAGCAGCAGATGTCCTGCCTGGTTTCTCTGCCCTGCTCCCTGCACCCTCATAACCAGTATGCTCTGCAAATCCTCCCACCTTTTCTTCCACTATCCCTTCTCTCTTCATCCTCAGTCTTATTATGGACTTCTTCAACTGCTTTAATTACTCCTCTTCTCCTTTTTATAATCAACCCAACGGAGTTTCAGTCTTGTAATTTACAATATCCTCCTATGCCTGAAAACTTCAAAGTACTTCTCCCTTTAACAATAAAGGCTGGTGGGGACTTCCTTGGTGGTGCAGTGGTTAAGAATCTGTCTGCCAATGCAGGGAACACAGGTTTGAGCCCTGGTCCGGGAAGATCCCACATGCTGCAGAGCAACTAAGCCTGTGCGCCACAACTACTGAGACTGTGCTCTAGAGCCCGCGAACCACAACTACTGAAGCCCGCATGCCACAACTACCGAGCCCACGCGCCTAGAGCCCATGCTCCGCAACAAGAGAAGCCACTGCAATGAGAAGCCTGTGCACCACAACGAAGAGTAGCCCTTGCTCGCCGCAACTAGAGAAAGCCCGCGTGCAGCAACGAAGACCCAGCGCAGCCAAAAATAAACTAATTAATTTTTTAAAAAACTATAAATAAAAAATAATAAAGGCTGGTCCTTCGCTTGCATTCTCCACGCTGGATCCTCCTTAGGGTTATTCCTTAATCTTAAGTACATATAATCATGTCAAATCCCATCTGGGTTCCCTCTTCCCATCCTACCATTTATTTCCAAGAGCTCAAGCAACTAAATATTTTCACATCCCCATGCCTTTGTTTGAGTTGTTCTCTCCGCCTAGAAGAGCACCTGTTGAAATCCTACTCATTTTTTAAGGTCCTGATCATAGGTAATCTCTTTTATGAAGTCTCCCTTATATCCCACTCTGGCCACAATTAGCTACTCCTTTTAACTACCTCAAGGCTACTGCACAACTTATCACAGATACAGAAAGTTAGTTGTACATATGAATGCAGAGATGGCAGAGCTGGAAGAGAAGACCATGAACCAGGTGAGTCTATCAAGCAGAATGACCAAGAGGTTGGTGACAAAAGGAGAAACCAGAAGGGTATTTGCATGAATGGCTTGAACGCTAAAGGAGAAAGGGTTGTGGCATGACCTGGAAGCAGCAAAGGGAAGCCAAGAGAAGGCTACAGCAGAGAGAGCTGCAGAAACGGGAGTGTTTTCACTCTGTGAGATGGCTGGGGTGTGGGAATGCTGATTCACAATGGAACAATGCCCTCAGAGGGCCACCGGAAAGATTTGGGAAGGAAGCCAGTAGAAGGATGGAAGCTCAGAATCACAGGGCAGTTGAGAGTACATAAGAAGACAGCTGACCAGAAAGGCTGGGAGCCAAGAAAACTGGGGATAAGAGGCGATGCCTTAACCTAAACTGGCTGAGATCCCAGACAGTGTCAGGGGCCAGATGAGTTAAGAATTCAACAGTCTTTGATCAACATTCAAAAGTACGTTGATGAGTAATTTTTCTAATGTCTGCAAAGAACAGATTTCCCTAATGTTCCACTCATGGCACAATCCTTATCCCTATGAGTGGGCTATGCCATGGGGGTAGCGGGTTGGGGGGAGTATCAGGGAGGGATTGGGTTGGGTGTGGTATCTCCCTTCACTAGGGAAGGGCTCATAGACCAGAAAGGGAAGAAGCAAGCTGAACATGTACAGAGTTTACAGGGATCAAAGATCGGGGCTTCCCTGGTGTCACAATGGTTGAGAATCTGCCTGCCAATGCAGGGGACACGGGTTCGAGCCCTGGTCTGGGAAGATCCCACATGCCGCGGAGCAACTAGGCCCGTGAGCCACAACTACTGAGCCTGCGCGTCTGGAGCCTGTGCTCCGCAACAAGAGAGGCCGCGATAGTGAGAGGCCCGCGCACTGCAATGAAGAGTGGTCCCCGCTTGCCGCAACTAGAGAAAGCACTCACACAGAAACGAAGATCCAACACAGCCATAAATAAATAAATAAATAAATAAAAATTAAAAAAAAAAAAAAGATCTCCAGGCACGGGGCAGACAACAGTAGGCACCAAGGCCCAAGATCTAGTGAGCTCATCCAAACGATAGACAGAGAATGGCAATGGGGAATGCAAGACAAAAATATCTTCTGAAAAGTCTGTCTATTAGGCAGGGTTTTCAATTGCAAATAACTAGATTTAGGCACACAACAACAGCAAAAGGAATGTATTAGCTCACATAACCAAGAAGTCCCGGAAGCTTCAGACACATCTGAATCCTGGGGTTCAAACGATGCTGTCTGTGCTCTCACCACCACTCAGTGCTACTTCTCACTGCATGCCAGCCTCGTTCATTCTGTCCTACTTCATATAACTTCCTCCATATAGTGGAAAGATAGCCACCAGGAGCTCTAGGCTACATCACTCCAGCAGCCAAAAAATCCCAGAGGAAAAGATTGACTCCTTTCCTAAACTGGAGCAGAAAAGGAGCCTGATTTGAGTGAGCCTGGGTCATGTGCTCACCCCTGAACCAATCACTTGGTCAGATGAACAAGGCACTTCTCAGATTGGCCAAAGCTGAGTCACATGACCATCCCTGGCATTGGTGTCAACCCCACCCAAACCACATGGATTGTGGACAGAGATGTTCCCCAGAGGAAGGAAGTCTGGGCAAACAAATAATAAGTCTACTATAGACAGCGTGGTCACTTGTCAGTCAGGCCCCAGATACCAAAAAAAGAAGCCCAGTCTTGTTGCTTAAGCACAGAAGGGCTTTGAAGTCAGACAGAACTGGTTTTAAATTTCAGCTTTGACACTTGCTAGCTGGGTGACCTCAGGTAAATTACTTAATTTCTCAGCACCTCAGTTTCCTCCTTATAAAATAGAATAGTACCTACCTTCTAGAGCTGTTTGGAAAGATTAAATGATATAATGCACATAAACTGCTAAGCACAATGCTTGACATAAAGTGATCAATAAATGGTAGCTATTATTAGTAATAATAACAATCATGACAATTATTATTTAGAACAAGGGTGAGCTTGCAGTGTGAGCTGTGACTCGGTGAAAGAGAGAGCCAAGTCAGCACTTGGATAAATCAGCCCTGGGTCAAGATTCATTAAGCTCAACTCAGAATACAATACAGGGGCCCTGAATGAACTCTAAGATGACAATTCAAATCAATAAATGTGTTGAGTACCTATTATGTGCCAGGCACTGGGGATACAATTATGAATAAGACACATGGCTCCAAGGTAACCTACCATGAAAAATGACTATGGCTTCATGACGTTATTTTGCGGGGAGGAGAAGTTGACTGAATCTGCTTCCTTACTTTCAGCCATAGGCTGTAGGCACTGGAAAAGCGCTGAGCATACAAGAGAATGATGCCTGAGGCCAACTGCTGGAATGCTAGGAAGGTATAAAAGGACTACAGTCACAGCCTCCTCCCCCTCAAAAAAAATGCCTTTGCATGAACTAGGAAAAAGTGTCTCTTCCTTTAGAAAGTTTACTTCCATCTTCCAAAAAACTGTCACAGTAAACAAATCTACTAGATCTTCCATGTGAATGACATCCCAGAGTTTTGCAGTGTATAACCTGCACAACTGTACATGGTAGGCAGGGAAGATGACATGGGGGCTGAGAGGGGTCAAGGGATAGGGTGGGGATGGAGAATCTGGGAGTCCCCAGGCCTTTGGAGACAGAGAATAACTTTTGCTATGGAGCTGCTCCATTCAATATGGTAGCCACTCATCACAAATAGCTATTAAGCATTTGATATGTGGCTAGTACAACTGAGGACTAATTTTTTTTAATTTTATTTCATTTTAATTAATTTTAATTTAAAATTTAAAACTGAAGTGGTGTAAATATGTTTCCATTAACTTTGTTTGGTAGGACTACATTTTACTTTATCCATTGCACTGCATAAGATATTCTATTGAATTGCATTGTATTGCATTGTATTATACTGTATTGTATCGCGCATATCAAGCGCCTGAGTTGTTTCTGGTATCTCATTAATAATTTTTATATGATTACATGGTGAAATTATAATATTTTTTAAATATTGGGCTACACAAAATATACTATTATGATTAATTTCACTTGTTGCGTTTTGCTTTTTTTTAATGTGGCAACTAGAAACTTTTAAATTACATGTCTGACTCACAGAATATTTCTATTCACCAGTGCTGCTCTGAAGACACCTTAGGATCCCTAGTACTAAGGAGGATGGAATGATACCCAGAAGAACTGGTTGCTTTTGGTTTTGTTTGAAGCAGACCTTTATGTTTTCTTCTAGGTTGTCCAACTCTGTTGACCAGGAAGGAAAATAACAGAAGGAGAGGGGAAGAGGGTAGTTCAGTGTGGATAGCTCAGGAGAGCTATCAGAGTACACTCTGGAGTCGGACTGTATTGTTCTGAACTCTGGCTCCACCATCTAACCAAATTCCCCTGAATCTCCCTGAGCCTCAGGCTCCTCATCTGTAAAATGCTTAAAATAATCTTGCCCACTTTATAGGGTTGTTGGGAGGATTAAATGAGATAATCCAATGTAAAGAGTTTAGCATGGAGCCTAGCACATCTTATGTGCTCAACTAACTATTGGGGGGCCACTGGGGCATTATTTGGTAATAAAGAAGGTGCAAATGAATGGTCTCCCTGTACCATGGAGCTCAGGTTGCCATGGTATAAGAGGGCACACCCTGTCCACATGTCTCCTCAGCATTTATCTTTCTAGACCAAAGAGTTGGACAGGAGTCTACTTTACTCAATCCTCTATGCTGCTGATTAACATGTTGGCTTTTTTCTAAGTGCATTATGTTTTTAAGGTACATTGATGAAACTATCTTAGATGTTGAAGAATCATGAAAATGGGTAAGGTGGCATTTCTGAATTGTGTGTAACAACAGCTAAGATTTAACTAGCTTTTTTGTTCCAAATCCTACACTGAATCAATGTCTTCAGTTAAGAGTTTATAGTAATATCTGAATCTCTTTCTTGAGTAAAAACCAGAACGTCCATCTGCATGTACAGATGGATTCATTTTACCTAAATGCATTCTTTACCTCTTCCCTGCCATTTTGCATAAACTTGAGACCAGCAATTTGCTTTTTAATGTCCCAAAAGGTTTGTGTTGACTGTAAACTTGGAGTTTACACTGTGTACTCCCTCTTCTACATGTTTTATTTTAAAAATAGTAATAAATAGTTTACTCACGTTTGTAACCTGAGAAATGCCCATCTATGCTAAACCTTTGTTCTGTCTTCCAGTCCCCTCCCTATTCCTGACTTTTAAAAACATTTCTCCCAGCCTCCCACTGACTCAATTTATTTAATAGCCTTTGTGTGGAGTCTTTTCAAAAACACTTGGAAAATCACAGTTTATCCCTAGCTTCCATAATCATTTAAAGTTCTTCAAGAACTCTAGTGAATTTGTCAAACATGATTCCTCCTTACAAAGGAGTAACCTATCCCCCCAAAAGGTTTTATCTGTTTAAAAACTGTAAAATCCATTTTCCCAACACATACACTTGTGCAGAATTTATTTTAGATTCCACTTGTTCCACAAAGTCCAAGAAAAATTCCACAGACATTACATTAAATCTTCCGTCTGATTCTCAACAAGCCATTATCCTCTGTGAGGCTCACTTTTCTCATCTATAAAATGGGCATAATATAGATGCCCTTTGCTAAATAGAGCAAGCCATCTCATTACTCATGAATGTATATAAAACACTCTAGGAAAAGCTCAAAGTCCTTTACAAGCATTAGGCCATGAATAGTTCTGAAGTGGACTGTTAATTAGGTGTCATTATGCTTTGTTTAATAGATGGAAAACCTAAGGCATGGGAACACAATACCACTCAATAGCTAACTTAAAAATCTAGCCCAGGCTTTAAACATTAGTCAGAAAGATGTCAGGGGGAAAACCTGAATAGGAATTTCACTCTGCTCTAGTTCTTTATCAAGAAACTACATTACTGCAAAATTCTCTCCAGTTACTGGTTGCCCTGCCCCTCCTACTTCCTCATGCAGTCCAGGAATGGGGAAATGGGTGGGAGAGTTGATATTCCCTACTGAACGCATAATGCCTTCCCCTGCTTACAGAAAGGGTCATGAACCCTAGACCAGGTACTAAGGGCAAATGTAGTTTCACAGATACCATAACAATTTCTCCACATTTTGTTACTGATCCCTGGAAACTTTTCCTATCACACATCCAACAAAATAAAATGAGGCTATAGACATTTATCAAAAGAACACAGCCTCTGCAAATGAAACTGTCAGGTTACTCGGGCTTTATTATCTGACCTACAACTGGTCAGATACATGGCATGGCCTCAGTAACTCCAAATAAACCTTATGTCTTCACATAAAGGAGATACTGTGGATCCAAAAGGTCAAAAAAGAGGTAATGGAAACTTTATATAACTTTATATAGCCATAATTTTTCAAATTATTATTTTGTGTCCTTCTGACATTAACAGAAACAAGAAATCCTTTAATCCCAGAGTGGTATTTTGAAAAATATTTCCCAAGGAAACAATCCCCAAAAGGGAAAAACATATAGCAAAGCAACACTACTTACTTAAAAACAAAAACAAACAAACAAAAAAACATATGTCCAACAACTGGGGTGTGGTTCAAAATACCATTGTATATTAACATGACAGACTGTCACCAAGCTATTAAAAATGGCAATTTTTTTTACAAGAAAATGTCTATTTGGAATATTGTTACCAAAGAACATTATGCCTGAACTAATTATAACCTCATAAAGTGTGTGTATATATATATATGTGTGTGTGTATGTGTATATACGTGTGTGTATATATATATATATATATATTTATATAAAGATTATATAGATATAAACATTATAGAATTTGGAGTTACATAAACGGTTGCACATAATGCTCCTTAGGTTAATTATCTTCTAGAAAGGTGCTAAAGATTTGTAGAAAGTCAAATGATGATAAAGATGATGGAGAGGGGGTTCACCAAGAGCCTCTCTGGAATAGTTTTGGGGTCATCTTTAATCTCTTTTTTGTAAGCTTCAGTATTGTTTCAATTTTTTAACAAAGAATAAATAAATTTCTATAAAATGACTTTTTTTTTTAATGATGGCAGGGAGAGTCCAAAGAGCACACTGAGAGCTGGGGAATTGCAGTGGCAGGCAGAGTTCTATCCTTTGTCTGGGGGAGGAAAGGGGGTTGCATCACCAGCTCTGAGCCCCGAAAACCTCCAGCTATGATTCCAGAACCTATGAACAAGAATTATTTAATGCAGTGCTTCTATAACTGGTTTAAATATGTGACAAATTAGTTGACAATACTTAAAAAAGAAAAAAAGTAAAAAGCATTCATGAATTTACATATATAACAGCATTCATAACTCAGTTAAATTGTATTTCTGTTTCTCTGCATGGTTAAAGGATCAAGCATTTTTAGCACTCAAAGCAGGAAAATAAAAAAAGAAAGCCAACTGCCTTCTGTGAAACAAAAATAACCCCAATGGTAAAAACTAACTTTACTGCATGCTTAAATTATATTTGCAGAAAAATAAACTTTGAAATCACTACTTTGTAGGGAAAAAAACCCACGATTTATTTTTGGGGGTAGTCATGTGGAGCTCTCACAAGTTGTGGTTGAAACCTAATACTGGGAGATACATGAGGACATCACAGTTTCTAAGAAAATAGCTAACAGAAAGACACTGCTGGAACTCTTTTCAGGATAAAGAGAAGACATGAAAAGTTTTCCCCGTTAAATCAGGCTAGAACTTCAAAAAACTTAAAGGTACAGGGAGTAGGATATTTGATGAGGAGTTCTACTTTATAAGCATTTCATGTAGTATATGACAATTTAAAGTCTTTCATTTTGATACTCTATAGCTAAGCATTTCCAAAGCTCTCAACCTTAAAAAATAAATGGCATGTAGTTACGAAAGGGAAAATATATCTAATATTGCTGAAACTCAAAGACATCTTCCTCTTTTAGAAACGTAACACTTAGCAGACTAGAAAACTAATCCGCACACACCTCCCTCCCTCTTCCAAATCCACTCTTCTTAGCCATAAAAATCAAGACAATCACAAGACTATGCTAAGAAGAAATATATGGGTGAAAAATAACAATAAGTACAATTAATGTTGTCCTTTCAAGGATGTTTTCAATGAGGATTATTTCTAAATAATATGAAAAACAATACACTTGGGAACACTTAAATTGAATAATAGTCTATGGCTTCAGTCTATACAGCCAAAGAGAAGTGAAAGCCTAATCAAGAATTTAGTGAATTTAGGGCTTCTCTGGTGGCACAGTGGTTAAGAATCCACCTGCCAATGCAGGGGACATGGGTTCGAGCCCTGGTCCGGGAAGATCCCACATGCCACGGAGCAACTAAGCCCGTGTGCCAAAACTACTGAGCCAGCGCTCTAGAGCCCACGAGCCACAACTACTGAGCCTGCGTGCCACAACTACTGAAGCCTGGGTGCCTAGAGCCCATGCTCTGCAACAGGAGAAGCCACCGCAATGAGAAGCCTGTGCACCGCAATGAAGAGTAGCCCCCACTCGCCGCAACTAGAGAAAAGCCCGCACGCAACAACAAAGACCCAATGCAGCCAAAAATAAACAAATAAATTTTAAAAAATAATAATAAACAAAATTTAAAAAAGAATTTAGTGAATTTAGACTACCGGATACAACTTGGATAATTATGACCATATATATATATACTTTTTTTTTTTTTTTTTAACTGCCAACTGTCCACAACTATCTGGAAAATTCATCTGGTACAATGATCTAGTATTTACTAGGCATGTGCTCTTCCCTGGAAGAGTTCACAATTCAGCTGAGAAGACAAAAAGAACTTACGTGAATTACTTAGCACATTAGAGAAAAACTATACTGCTTGGAAAAAGAGGTTGCAATGACTTCAAAGGTTCTGTTTAGAAAAGGGAAGGATGCCTGTGGAAGCACAGAGGGAGGAATGAGCACTGCAGATATTCCCACTGGCCAAACTGTTGTTCATAATGGTACCCGGTAGGTCCAGCTGAATAAGTGTTTTCTAACCATCTATCCTGCGCTGTCCTCCTTCAGAATGACTACGGTATCTGCTCCACTGTAGCAATTGCCAGCACTGGTATTTTCTGGATTCCCAATGCATAGCTGCCATCATGAGAGTATAGAGCTTTGCTTTTTCTGGCCAGATAAGATGGTGTGGAAACAACACTCTTCCTACTTCAGCGGAAGCTGACTCTTGCCACCATTCCTCTGTGTATAAGCAGAAAGTCATGCTGGAAGAATGAAAGAAAGCTGGAAGGTCACAGTGCATTAAGGAAGCCTGAAGAATGACTCAACTGGTTAAACAGGGTTGGAAAGTTGTGATCATCCACGAGGAGCAGGGTAGGTCAGTCATCTCTGCTCAGCCCAGCCAGGAACAGGAACTTGGTGCACACTCCAAGAAGGGCATGAGCTTTGAAATGGGAAGACAGGATTCTGCTGCTGGGAAGGCAACTGTGTGATAAACGCCTCCAGAAGGAAATAACGATAATTTCCATTGGGGCCACATGGCCACCAATGACACCAGGCCCACCGTTCAGCCTAAAACATTAGATTTACAGAAGCTGAGCTTCACGGAAAGGTAAAACGTTCAGAGGCCAAGGTGACAGAATGAGTCCTCCCAGACGAGGTGAATTTGAGAAGTGGGAACCAGGGCTCTACGACCAGCAAGCTATACAGCATCAGGCTAGGGCTGCAGAGAGGTTCTGCCTCCCAAGACCACTGTAATGAATTGGTAGTGGACGCTTAGAGTGGTATAGGAAGGAATCTGGGGCCCCAACTCTGCTGGGTAAAGGCAGGGAAAATGGCAGCAAACTGCCATGGCTGAACCACACTAATCTCTCAGCAGAGGTTGGTTAAGAAAGCTATACTCCAGGCCCTAAGGAGTAGTAATGAACAAAATGAAACAAAACTCTCTACTTTCTCTCCCTCCTGAAAGCCCAATAAAATGACAGTAAAGGGATAAACCCACAAGGATGGGGAGAATGAAAGAAGAGACAACAGTAAAAACATTTAGGTGGGGTGAGGGGAAGCCAAGAAACAACCTGATTTATACCACGGAATCTCGAAATGCTAAATAATTAAAGGCAGTTGGACTCTCTGTGGGGAGTGGGGGGACGGGGGCTGATCTAAAATAAAATAAAAATTGAAAGCCTCCTTGGAAAGCACCTGGATCTCCCAGGTCCCTCCAGCCACTCTGAGCAGTTAGGTGATGGCCCCTTCTCTACCCCAGCAAAAACACCTGGAGTTTCTTCCCTACCCCGCTCCCCGAGAGGAATTACATGAACATATAACTACCCCAGAGAGGGTGAAAAAGAGAAAGTCTCTGGATTGGAGTATGTCAGGCACAGCTCAGGTGTTTTACTGGAAATACCGTGGAGAGGTGATATGAACATGCAGATGCTGAGACATTCAGCCTTCTTCTCTGCCTCGTTCCCAGATCCCTGGCAGCCAGGCTCTTCCCACCGCCCAGGAAAAAGACTGGAAGAGCTTTTTCTGAGGGCCCTCACCAGCCCAAGAGGTACTAACATCAAAATTTCCCCAAATAAAAGACTCAGCCGGGGCTTCCCTGGTGGCGCAGTGGTTGGGAGTCTGCCTGCCAATGCAGGGGACACGGGTTCCAGCCCTGGTCTGGGAAGATCCCACATGCCGTGGAGCAACTGGGCCCGTGAGCCGCAATTACTGAGCCTGCGCGTCTGGAGCCTGTGCTCCGCAACAAGAGAGGCCGCGATAGTGAGAGGCCCGCGCACCGCGATGAAGAGTGGCCCCCGCTCGCCGCAACTAGAGAAAGCCCTCGCACAGAAACGAAGGCCCAACACAGCCAAATAAATAAATAAATAAAAATTAAAAAAAAAAAAAAAAAGACTCAGACAAATCACCCAACAGTTAAGTTCCCAGCCAACAAGCTTTTTAATCCCCCACTCAGATGTGAGTAGACAACCTAGGGTATCAGAAATACAAGGAAAGCCTCTAACATGAAATGTAGAGACCTAAAACAAATAAACAGACAATAGCAACTTGGGGAAACTGAGTCTATGCACAAAGGAAAAAACTTTCCAGGTAAGAAAATATCTAGTATACAGCCCAAAATATCTAGAATCTGAACAATAAGTTTCTGAAAGAGACATCACAAAATAGAGAGGAGGAAATTATCAATGAGATAACTCAAGAAAATTTCCCAAACTGAAAGATGTAGATTTCTGGATTGAAAGAACCCAGCACAATAGATGAAAACAGACTCATACCATAGCACACATTATGAAAACTCCAAGATTGTGGAGGCCAAGAGAAAATTCTACAAACTTCCACAAAGGACACAGCAGGTTTGTAACCTGTAGACAGGTTATAGGCAAAAATTAAGGAATCAGAACAATTCTGAATTTCTCAACAGCAACACAAGCTAGAAGGTGATGGAACAATGCCTTCAAATTTTCCATCCTAGAAGTCTACACTCAGACAAACTATCAATTGTTGTGGAAAACAGATATTTTCAGGCACTTACTGAAAAATGAGGGACTTCCCTGGTGGTCCAGTGGTTAAGAATCCGTCTTCCAATTCAGGGGACGCAGGTTTGATCCTTGGTCGGGTAACTAAGGTCCCACATGCCACAGGGCAACTAAGCCCGCAAGCCACAGCTAGAGAGCCCACACGCTGCAAACTACAGAGCCTACACGCTCTGGAGCCCACACATCACAACTAGAGAAGCCCAAGCTCCACAACTAGAGAGAAGCCCATGTGCCGCAACGAAAATTCCCATGTGCCACAACTAAGACCCGATGCAGCAATAAATAAATAAATAAATAAACAAAAAGGATGATTTTTTAAAAAAAGAAAAATGAATAGAAAAAATATGAATAGATAAAATAAATAGGAAGGAAAACAGACATCCTGTGCATCCTTTACCAGAAAATTCCTTGAGAATGGGCTATATCAAAAAAAAAAGGAGTCTACAGGAAAGAGAAAGGCATGTACTACAGGTAACAGGAGATCCAATACAGAGAGAAATGATGGAGATCCCCCCCAGGATGACAAAGGGAGGTCCTCAGGGTGACATCTGTGCCCCATGTGTAGAGGGCAACCAGTCCAGACTAGAGCAAGCCAGGAGGCTCAGGGACAGTTTCTTTGGGGAAAATGAAATTGACAGAATACCAGACTCATCTGAGGTAAGAATTAGAAAACTGGTCAAAAGTTTTGGGTTGAATTAATGATGAGTACATAAAAAACTAAGCCAGTGAACAAACAAAGCAATTACTGACTCCGAGGAAAAGAAAAAGTTGTGCTTGGCTTGGCTTGGCTATGAATATTGATCTAACCAAAATTACTGTTTAACTATTGCAAGGATGGGAAAATAGGGAAGCTGTGGTTAGGCTGGGGGTTAGAAGAAGAGAGCCAAGTCATCATCTTCCACAGCAGGAAGTCAACAGATAATGCTTCAAACTGAAAAATTACAAGTATCACTTACAAGCAATAAATACCAAAATAACCAACTCGAAGAATCACAAGTGTTTGTTTCTGGAGAGGGAAAAATGCAACTTGGATTAAAGGTTTAAAACTAAAAAAAAAAAAAGAAGAAAAGAAAAGAACAAAACAAAAATCATATTGACTTCTATGCCCTTTCTTTTTTTTTTTTTTTTTTGCTTTTGCTTTGTTTCCCTAATAACAATTTGGGAAAATTCCATCCTTGTTTTCCCTAAACAAACAAACAAAAAAATGTCAGGGACTTCCCAGGTGGTCCAGTGGTAAAGAATCCACCTTCCAATGCAGGGGACTCGAGTTCGATCCCTGGTCAGGGAACTAAGATCCCACATGCCGCGGGACAACTAAGCCCACATGCCACAACCACTGAGCTCGTGTGCCGCGAACTGCAGAGCCCACGTGCTCTGGAACCCGCATGCCACAACTACAGAGCCCAAGCGCCCTGGAGCTTGCGCACCACAACTAGAGAGAAGCCCACATGCCGCAAGGAAGATCCCGCATGCCACAACTAAGACCTGATGCAACCAAAAATAAATAAATAATAATATAAAAAGAAAAGAAAATGTCACTTTCTACATCTACACCATGTAGCTGTGATCATCTGAGCTCTGAGCAGTCAAATATAGTGGGAAAGTTAATAGTTATAATCCAATCCAAGGAAGGACAGGTTGAGCTAGGGCAAAGATGCAAAGGCAAGTCTAGGTGGAGGCAAGTTTGGAGGTGAAGCCAACTACTAAGCTTCTCTCCTCTGGGGTTCTTTTTAACAAAGCTATTCTCACGGCATAATCACCTGGGACAGGGTAATTTTAGAACTGGCAGTGACCATGGACCAATTTCACTCCTTTCTAACAGACTCCAATGCCCAATTTATGACCCTAATCCAACCAAGGCGGCTAGCCTCCACAGCGGTTGATCTGGGTTCAACTTCAGTTACTCCACTTTGCCTGTGTAAACTGGATAATAGGAGAGCACAGTAAGGGCTCTGAAGCAAGTGACACTGTCATCAACAGATAGTTACTGAGCATCTGTGCACCAGGCTGAGGATCAACAGCCCTGTCAACTCTGTGGACCAAGTCTCCCTGCCCTGAATAATAAGATGATTCTTCCTAGGAGGGGGATCCCACGAAGGGGTGGAGTCGGGTGGAAACCAAGGAGCTGGAAGAGCTGGGCTGGGGAAGGGAGGCACCAACCAGGTCAACCTGGAGGAACCTGTAGACAGAGGTGTGCCTGGAGGCCCAAGGCCCAGGCTGCCAGCACTCTGCATACACAGAGGAAGGCAGAGAGACCAGCAATTCTTCCCTAAAAGCAAAAAGTGGCCAGACACTACCCACAACCCCGGCAGCCATGCTGTCAAGGGTCAACTTAGGGAGCAAAGGTGGCCATTCTCTGAGCTTCACTCTGACTTGATAAAACACAGCCCCTGCCCTTGAATAACCAGCTGCTGAGAAAACAAGATGACTATGTTTTTTTTTTTTTTTTTTTTTTTTTTGGCTGTGTTGGGTCTTCGTTGCTGCGCGCGGGCTTTCTCTAGTTGCGGCGAGCGGGGTCTACTCTTTGTTGCGGTGCGCGGGCTTCTCATTGCAGTGGCTTCTCTAGTTGCGGTGCACGGGCTCTAGGCACGTGGGCTTCAGTAGATGCAGCGCGTGGGTTCAGTAGTTGTGGCTCACGGGCTCTAGAGCGCAGGCTCAGTAGTTGTGGCGCACAGGTTTGGTTGCTCCACGGCACGTGGGATCCTCCCAGACCAAGGCTCGAACCCGTGTCCCCTGCATTGGCAGGCGGATTCTTAACCACTGCACCACCAGGGAAGTCCCAAGATGACTATCTTGATACAGAATAAGTAGATAAACAGGTTGACAGTGCTAAAGCATATATTAATATTCTATATTTTCTCCTATCTGTAAAGGTGTGAAAATTCTAGTTCAAGGACCTATGTGTGGTAGAGCACGGCACTGATTCGCATGTGTTTGCAACACTTGCCCTATACAGTTCTACAAACCAAAATGTACACAACCTCAGGGAAGAATCCAGATCATTAACATAAACACAATGCAGTAAGCGTCTAGAGCTGACAAGAGAATATATGGATCAGATTAATTGGAGTATTGGGAAAGTATAAGTTTTTCCTAAACAATGAAAATGTACCTAAACCAAAAAAATATTTTCAAATACATAATGAGAATATTATACACACTTTTCTTTTCTCCATATAAATCATGACACTCCATACTACACGTGATTCTCGCCAGCTGAGCTTCCAGCATCACAAACCAACCTGCTAAATCCTAAACTTATTTGGGAAACCCACTGGTTTGTTGGGGCTGTTTTCTCCTCTCCAGCTCTTCAGGGAAGAATCTTCTAGAAGCAAGTAAATTCTCAGAATTTCCTAAGAGGAAAAAATGGGCCCTCACTGAAAAAACACAGGGTATATGCTCAAAACACTTTATTTTGGATAAGCTTCAAACCCACTTAGCCACCAGTCATCCTGTTGTTCCAACTTAACATTGAGATCTACCCTTCTAATCAAATCTTCCAGTTTCCAAAGAATGGCAATAGATGAGATTGTTTCCGAACCTGATACACAGCAACGTGTTATTCTTCCATGAAAACAAAACCAAAAAATCAAATCAAAAGGAAATTTAGGATCCAAGGGAAAGCGCACACCCCCGAGGCAAGGCCCTAGTTTTCCCAACACATGTATTCACCGAATCCCTGTTATCAAGATTCAAACACAATTTCCCAGATTAAAAATGTGAGGCTGGTGGGGCGAGGCACTCACACACGTGCAACTGTGGAAAGTCTCTGTCGATGCTGCCAACTTTCAATCAAGACTGCGCCGCCGCCCAAGCAGAGAGGAGGAATCAACCCCGCGGGGAAGCTGGGAAGTGAGCCCAACGCTTAACTTGCTGCGGGGCGGCCCGCGTCCAGGGACCCAAGAGGAAAAGGGACGGGTGCTCCTCGGGAGAGGCCGGCGCCGGAGCCCGGGAGGCGGAGAGGCAGCGGCGGCCGCCGGAAGGCGTGGCTACGCCAGGACGCGCACCTGTCCCTTCGTGGTCCGCAGGGGACGGGTCATCACCTGGCGTGGCGCGCCCTCGCTCACGGCGGCGCGGAGGAGAGAAAAATCCTTCCTGGTTCCACGAGGGTCCGTCTCTGGGCTTGTGGAAGCCTCCTCTCGCCGCGCGCATCCTCGTCCCCACCCGTCCCCTCCCGGAGTGGCGCAGTCCCGGGGCCGCCCCGCCGGCCCGCGGCGCCCTTACCTGGCTGGAGCGCGCCGGCTGCGCCGAATCCGGGAAACGCTGAGGCCGGCCGGCGCCGCGGAGTCCCGAGCCTGGCGTCCGGAGCCTGGCGTCCCGGCCCCGCCCCCACTCGTCCCGCCCCGCGCGGCCCAGCGAGCGCCAGGCCCCCGATGGCTCCGCCCCCCGCACGCCGAGGCCGGCGGCTACAGGTTCGCACGGGTCTGCTGCGGTTCTGAGACTGGAGGCCCGAGTGGGTCGGATGGGCTTCCCGGCTCCCCCGACCCAGTCGGAGTTTCGGGGAAGTCGCGGGAACGTCCCTGGTGTTCCTGGACGCCGTGCTGGGCCTCCTCCTTCCCCCCTCGCCCCAGAGAACTGACCCGCGACGTCACGGACACCCCCAGCCCGGGAGAACCCGAGCAGTGCCACCTGTGGGTGACCGGGGTCTCTTGTCGCAATTAGGGACCGCACCTCCCCTTCCGCTAAATGGTGGCGAACCAGGTGGGTGACGCGGTGCGGTGGAGCGAAGCAACGAGTTTTACCAAAAGAGTAAGTCTTTTTACTGCCAAACCTGAAGCAGCAGAGCGTATCTGATACACTTACAGGTCACGTGGCCTCCCTAGTCCTGTAGTAACACTTCATTCACTGTAAGGTAGAAAATTGCCCTTAGGTAACTTACTGTGTCCCAGGCACTCTTTCAAGTACGTTACCCGTATTAACATTTCTGTGAAGTATATGTTATCAGAATCCCCCTTTTTTATGGAGGGTGAAAGTGAGGCACAGAGAAGTTAAACAACCTGCCTAGTGTCGCCCAACTAATAAATATAAAAGCTAGAATTCAAATCCCCGTAGTCGGCCTCCTGATTTTGAGCTCTAAACCAGGGGTCCCCAACCCTCCCGCCCCGGCTGCAGACTAGTACCGGCCTGTGGCTGTTAGGACCCGGGCTGCACAGCAGAAGGTGAGCGGCGGGCCAGCTAGCAAAGCTTCAAATGGCGCTCCCCTTCGCCCACCGCCTGAACCATGGCTGGCATTGCCGCCTGAACCGTTCCCCCCATGGCTCGCGTTACTGCCTGAACCATCCCTCCCCACCCCTCCACCCCTCCACCTCTCTACGCCCACCCTCCACCCCCGAAAAACTGTCTTCCGTGAAACCGGTCCCTGGTGCCAAAACGGTTGGGGACCGCTGCTCTAAACTACTGCTCTCTTGACTTACAAAATTTGAGTGTCCACCATGTCCCATGAACTGTTAAAGGCCTGGGCTCTGCCCTCAAGGAGCTTTTAGTCTAGTTCAGGGAGAAGGACAATCAGTCATCAATAAGCAAGTAAAAAATGAAGCCATTACACATGTGAGAAGTGTCCTGACTAAAATCAAGTAGGTGATGGTGTTGAGAGTGATGGGGATGGGGAGGCCACAGATCTAGTTGTCCTGGAGGCTTCTCTGAGGAGGTGACAGTGGAGCTGGGAACTGAATGGTAGGCCAGGCAGTCAGCCTGAAGATGAAGCAAAGGGAAAGGCACGTGAAATAATCATCATTCTACTTCATGCTTGTTGGAGACCTAAAAACATGCCTTCCTATATTATCTCTCTTTTGATCATACAATAACCCAGAGAAGTCTGACAAGATTCCATTTTACAGGAAAAAAAAAAAATCTAATGATTAATGATTTGCCTAGAGTCATACTACTCCTTAGGAAAAGGGTTGGGAGGGGAGGGGGAGGATGGGAAGAGCACACAGGTTTGAACCAAGGCTTTCTGATTCCAAATTCTCTTTCACTCAGGTGATGATGATGGGCTGTCTCAGGAAGAATCTAGTAAAATTTTTCTTTTGTGATCTTGCCTCCTCCCAGCCCCAGTCTCTTCTGCCTCCTGTTGACTAATTAACATAATTTCCCCCTGGGCAGGTGTTCTTTGAGGGAGCAGAAGTCAGGAACCTTCTGAAAGGATGCAAAACGTGTGTGTAGAGAAAAAGTTTTAGTTACATAATTATGGTAATAAAGTTGGCTTTCTCCCAAGAAAAATGCTCACATATATATATATATATATGCATAATGGAGAGGACTTAGAATTTTCATCAAATGGTCTGATCCAAAAAGCGTAAAAGTCACTGTCTGAAGATTTTAACTGATACTGTGGTGATTAAAAGAACTAGTTTCCAACTCACTTTGCCTGGGCTAGCTAGGCAACTGTGGAGGCTCATATTTCTGACTTAATGGAAATGAGGCTCTCAAAGTTTATAAAGGTTGATTGAAAGGGAAGCAAATCCAGATCCTCATGTAAGCCCTTCATAAAGTTTAAAATTAAAAGAGAAGAGAATGTCTTTATTGTCACTCTTAGTTCTCAGGAAAACCAGAGACTGATTTGTAAACAAAACATCTAGATCAACATAACTCTTTATCGGTGATAATTGAGGTCGTTTCTCATACTGTTTCCTGAAGAAAGCATTCTTTATATTACCAAACAGTGTAAGTAGGTGGTTAACGCCTGTATATGATCCCCAGAGCATGTAGTAAAGAGTACTTGCATTGGTTTTCAGCAGAGTGTTGTTAGAGACAGTGTCAGAGAGACTGTAAGAGAGCTTCAGCTACATGGATGAAAAGGTGTAAAACTGAACTCAGGATGTGGTAGGCTAAAAAAAAATTTAATATGTACTATTTCTTATGTGAAACGGACAATAGCTTTAATAGAAAACAGAATACAAAGTTAGGCTTATGTAACTCGAGCTTTCAGGTTGAGCCTCTTCAAAAGAAGGAATGTGATGGTGGACCTAAAAAGATTTCTCCCTCTTCCTCCAAGAAGAAGATTCAGACAATACTATTACTGCCTTCTTTATTTTAATAAAATTGAGATACAGAAAAAAGGCATTTATGACTTCTTAAAGACAGGGACTCCCTTCTTACCAATATCCACACGGTTTCTATAAAATTTGTATGTTTAGGTGAGCAATGTCAGGTTGACATAATTTTGCTTCCTTGAGAAAAGAAAATGCCTTTTTTTTTAAACTTGGAAATAGATTCCACGTTGTGCCTAAGAAGACACACAGCATCAACATGGAAAGTTTGTAAATAATGTGGTGTTTTGTATTTGGAGCTTCTCCCACTCTTTTTTGTACATCTCTGGCTCCCTTTTGTAAGTTTCTTCCTACCTATAGACAGGCACATCCTAGGTGAATAGTAATTGTCTGTTGAATGAATGAGTGATGACAACAGTGATGTTAATAATGCAGACCTTATCAGTCTTGTACAGAGAGTCTATTGCTACATGAAGATTACTTCGTTGTGGTGGTATGATATGTCTGCCTCTCCTTCCATGATGTACTGAAAGTAGTTGCTTCCTTGGAACTAAATAGAGGAAGGAAAGAGTTTTAAATATGGGACACAAAATCAAATATTATACTCCTGGGAATTGTTGCTAGGTAAATCATTCAAAAGAAAGAAATAGCATCATATACAAAGTATGTGTATAAGATCATGACTCATAATAATAAAATAATTAAATGTCCAATGCTAGAGAAATGTTTAAGCAAAATATATCAATGGTATGGAATGTCAGGCTGTCATTAAAAATAGTATCTATGTTAATAAATAGAATTGTGGAGGAAAACTTATGAACATTAAATGAAAAAAAGTAGAACACAGTGCTTTACGTATTCTATGATTACAACTAAATACAAATTATGTGGGAAGAAAATTGATGGGTTGAAAATAAGAATTATGAACAGTTATTCAGGGGGCTCCTATGTGCCAGACTGTTTTAAGTGCATTGGATTAATTCACCTAATTCTCACAACAACTGCGTGAGGTACAATAGCTTTAATAGAAAACTGCGTGCAGTTCTTCTTCTCATTTTACAGATGAGAGAACTGAGGCAGAGGTCTAAGTAACTTACCCAAAGTCACACGGCCAGGATGTGAATATAAAGTAGTATGGCTCTAGAGTTTGCAGCCTTAGCCATGCAAAGCTGCCAGGGAAAATAACGTTTGAATCGTGGATCATTTTTTTTTTTAAACTTCCTTGTATAATGTTTTAATGTTAATTTAACAGTGAGTAAAAACATATTAAATTACAGAGTCAGAAAAAAAGGCACAGAAGTAAAACTAGATTATACTTAGAAGAGACAGATAAAAAGGTAAGATGAAGAAAATACTGAGTGAAACCATCTGGGTTTGGCCAGTTTATGTTTTGGATTAGAATCCAAATAGTGTTTCAAATGGGTCCAACATATCAACATATTTATAGTTTATGAGGATTGAGATAAAATGAGCTATGTCACATAGAATGTTATATTCAGTATTATTAGTATGACTGAAAGTATATTCTGGCCTGGTGCCTTTTACTTACTGTTTCTTCTACCTAGAATGATCTATCCCTAGAACTTTTTGAAGCTGCCTCCTTCTCAACGGTGGCAGTTATGAAAATGTGACCATCACTGCATTAGCAGGAAGCTGAGAGAACATTGGTGAACAATCCCAACAAAACTCCCTGTTAGGGCTTCCCTGGTGGCACAGTGGTTGAGAATCTGCCTGCTAATGCAGGGGACACGGGTTCGAGCCCTGGTCTGGGAAGATCCCACATGCCGCGGAGCAACTAGGCCCGTGAGCCACAACTACTGAGCCTGCGCGTTTGGAGCCTGTGCTCCACAACAAGAGAGGCTGCGATAGTGAGAGGCCCGCGCACCACGATGAAGAGTGGCCCCCGCTTGCCGCAACTAGAGAAAGCCCTTGCACAGAAACGAAGACCCAACACAGCCAAAAATAAATTAATTAATTAATTAAAAAAAAAAAAAAGCTCCCTGTTATGGTGGAACTTACGTTCTGGTGGAAAAGTCAGTCATTTAAAAATGGATTGAGTAAAGTATAAAAACATTTTAAACAAGAGATTTTCATCATAAGTCACTATTTAGGACAATTTTAAATGGGGGAGATTAAGATATGGAAAGGGAGCTAAATTTTCTGTGCTTCTCTCAAACTGGTAAAATGATGACATCAGTAGAAATTATGTAGACGTAATGTAAAACCTAGAGCAACCACTTAAAAAAGCTATAAAAAAAGATACACACAAAAACACCCTATATAAACTGAAATAGAATTCTAAAAAGTATCCCTCAACTCTTCATGGAGCATGTACCAAGATAATCATATCCTAGGCCATAAAACAAACCAGAACAAATTTAAAATAATTGAAATCATACAGTGTATGTTCTCAGATCACAATCAAATCAAACCAGAAATCAGTAAGAAAGGTTTCCAGCAAAAGTCCCAAACCCCTGGAAAATAAACAACTTACTTGTAAATAATCCATAGATCAAAGAGGAAGTCGTAAGGGAACACAAAAAATATTCTGAATGGAATAAAAACAAAAATACAACATATCAAAATTTGTGCACACAGCCAAATAGTGTTGAGAGAAAATTTTATAGCAGTAAATGCACACATTGGAAAATAGGAAAAGTCTCAAATCAAAAATCTAAGCTCCCACTGCCAAGAACCTAGAAAAAGAAGAAGAGCAATATAAATCCAAACAGAAGGAAGGAAATAATAAAGATAAAAGCAGAAATCAATGTAATTCAAAACAGAAAAACAATGGAGAAAATCAATGAAAGATCTGGTTCTTTGAAAAGATCAGTAAAATTGTCAAACACCTAGCAAGCCTGTCAAAGAAAAAAAGAGAGAAAACCCAAGTTACCAGTATCAGGAATGAACAGGGGACTGTAATTAAAGACCATTCAGACATCAAAAAGGTAATAAAGGAATACTACAAACAACTCTGCACACAAAAATTTGACAATTCAGATGAGATAGACCAATTCCTTAAAAAGTACTTATTGGGAATTCCCTGGCAGTCCAGTGGTTAGGACTCGGTGCTTTCCCTGCTGGGGCCCAGGTTCCATTCCTGGTTGGGGAACTAAGATCCCATGAGCCAAAAAAAAAAAAAAAGCAAAAAGAATTTAGTAATACATAAAAAGAATTATACACTATGATCAAGTGAAGTTTATTCCAGGAATGCAAGACTGGTTTGATATTTTAAAAAAGGAAAACAAGAACTTTTGCACTGTGGAAAATATTTTGCAGTTCCTTAAAAGTTAAACATAGAATTACTGTATGACCCAGCAATTCCACTTCTAGGTATATACCCAAAAGAACTGAGAACAGGTACTAAAACAAATACTTGTCCACAAATGTTCATAGCACCATTATTTGAATAGCTATAAAGTGGAAACCACCCAAATGTCCTTTAGCTGATGAATGGATAAACAAAATGTATTATATCCATACAAGGGAATACTATACTGTTAAAAGGAATGAATTACTGATACATGCTACAACATGGATGAATCTTGAAAACATTACACTAAGTGAAAGAAGCCAGACACAAAAGGCTACATGTTGTATTCATTTCATTTATATGAAATGTCCAACATAGGAAAATCCATAGAGATAGAAATGTAGATTACTGGTTGCCAAAGGTTGGAGATGGGGAGGAAATTTAGGACTAACTGCTAATATGTACAGGGTTTCTTTTGGAGGGGATGGAAATGTTGTGGAATTAGGTAGTAATGATGGTTACACAACATAGTGAATATAATTTTTAAAAAAATCACTGAAGTATGCACTTTACAATGGAGAATTTTATGTTATATGAATATATATCTCAATTAAATAAAACTTTTTTCTTTCTGAAAGACCCTGTTAAGAGGATGAAAAGACAAGTTACAGACTGGAAATAAATATCTGCAAACTGAATATCTAACAGAGACTAGTATTTACTCTATATAAAGAGCTCTCATAACAGTAAATAAACAATGCAATTAGAAAATGGGCAAGAGACATAAAAAGACATTTCACCAAAGAGCATATACAGATTGAAAATAAGCTCATGAAAAAATCTTCAAGATTATTAAATATTTGATAAATGCAAATTTAGATCACAATGAGATATCAGAATGACTAAAATAAAACAGCGACATCAAATGTAGATGAGAATGCGGAGAAATTTGACCACTCTTACATTGCTGGTGGGAATGTAAAATGGTACAGCTACTCAGGAAAATAGTTGCGCACTTGCTTAAAAAAACTAAACATGTAACTATCATATGACCCAGAAATTGCACTTAGGCATTTGTGCCAGAGAAATGAAAACTTAAGTTCACACAAAAATCTGTCCCCAAAGTTTATAGTAGCTTTCTTCATAATATTCAAAACGTGGGAAAACCCATATGTCCTTCAACAGGTGAATAGTTAAACAAACTGTAGTGTATCATACTAAGGAATACTACTCAGCAACAAAAAATAAACTGTTGATTCAATGGCTGGACAAATCTCCAGCAAATTATGCTAAGTGAAAAAAAGCCAATAAAAATGGTTACATACCATATGATTCCATTAATATAACATTCTAGAAATAAAATTATAGAAACAGAACAGATTAGTGGTTACTGGGTGTTCATAAGGGAGTGGTGGCAGAACAAAGTGGGTACAGCTGTAAGAGGGCAATGTGAGGGAGCCTTATGGAGATGGAAATGTGTGTCTTGACCATGTCAATATCAGTATCCTAGCTGTGATACTGTACTATAATTTTGCAAGATGTTACCTTTGGGAGAAACTAGGAAATATGAGAACTCTCTGTATTTTTTTCTTCCACTTGCATTTGAATCTATAATTATCTCAAAATTGAAAGTTTAATTAAAATTTTAATTAATAGCTGATAATGACAATAGCCCCCAATTTTTGAATACTTAATGCTAAATATGAAATCTAAGCACATGATTCTTTTAATCCTCCTGACAACCCTATGATACATGTACAGTCTGAGGATCAGAGAACAGATAAGTAACTTGCCTAAGGTTACGTAGTTAATTGGTAGCACTATGATTCAAATTCAGGAGGCCTGGCTCCAGAGCCTACAATCTTAACTTCAGTGCTAATAACCAGTCAATTCAACATACTCAGGCTTCTCAGCTTTATAAATCTGTATCAACGTCCCTACTCTGCAACAGTTGCCTGAGGATCAGTAGCTGCTGCCCCTCTAGGCAGGGCATTGTTATACATTTGTCAAAGTGACCACTACTCTGTCTTCAGTGGAGTCTATTTTATTATTCCCAGTTCACTTCATCCATTGATGTTACCCACCAGGTCCTGTAGACGTTAAAGTTTTTAGACCCTGGCATACAACATTACCTTGTGCGTCAAGCTGCGCAGCATGGCCAAAAAGAACAAAAAACATAAAACATTAGCTTGTGCCTGCAAAATGAAAAAGTCATGGAGAAAAAAATTATTAAGACTACATTGATCGGAGATTGGTTCAAGATGGCGGAGTAGAAGGACGTGCGCTCACTCCCTCTTGCGAGAGGACCAGAATCACGTCTAACTGCTGAACAATCATTGACAGGAAGACACTGGAACTCACCAAAAAAGATACCCCACATCCAAAGACAAAGGAGAAGCCACAGTGAGATGGTAGGAGGGGAGCAATCACAATAAAATCAAATCATATAACTGCTGGGTGGGTGACTCACAAACTGGATAACACATACCACAGAAGTCCACCCACTGGAGTGAAGGTTCTGAGCCCCACGTCAGGCTTCCCAACCTGGGGGTCTGGCAATGGGAGGAGGAATTCCTAGAGAATCAGACTTTGAAGGCTAGCAGGATTTGATTGCAGGACTTCAACAGGACTGGGGGGAACAGAGACTCCACTTTTGGAGGGCACACACAAAGTAGTGTGTGCATCAGGACCCAGGGGAAGGAGCAGTGACCCCATAGGATACGGAGCCAGACCTACCTGCTAGTGTCAGAGGGTCTCCTGCAGCGGCGGGGGGTGGCTGTGGCTCACCGTGGGGACAAGGACACTGGCAGCAGAAGTTCTGGGAAGTACTCCTTGGCGTGAGCCCTCCCAGAGTCTGCCATTAGCCCCACCAAAGAGCCTAGGTAGGCTCCAATGTTTGATCACCTCAGGCCAAACAACCAACAGGGAGGGAACCCAGCCCCACCCATCAACAGACAAGCGGATTAAGGTTTTACTGAGCTCTGCCCACCAGAGCAACACCCAGCTCTACCTACCACCAGTCTCTCCCTTCAGGAAGCTTGCACAAGCCTCTTAGATAGCCTCAACCACCAGAGAGCAGACAGCAGAAACAAGAAGAACTACAATCCTGCAGCCTGTGGAACAAAAACCACATTCACAGAAAGATGGACAAGATGAAAAGGCAGAGGGCTATGTACCAGATGAAGGAACAAGATAAAACCCCAGAAAAACAACTAAATGAAGTGGAGATAGGCAATCTTCCAGAAAAAGAATTCAGAATAATGATAGGATGATCCAGGACCTCGGAAAAAGAATGAAGGCAAAGATCGAGAAGATGCAAGAAATGCTTAACAAAGACCTAGAAGAATTAAAGAACAATCAAACAGGGATGAACAATACAATAACTGAAATGAAAAATACACTAGAAGGAATCAATAGCAGTATAACTGAGGCAGAAGAACAGATAAGTGACCTGGAAGACAGAATGGTGGTATTCACTGCCACAGAACAGAATAAAGAAAAAAGAATGAAAAGAAATGAAGACAGCCTAAGAGACCTCTGGGACTGCATTAAACACAACAACATTCACATTATAGGGGTCCCAGAAGGAGAAGAGAGAGAGAAAGCACCCGAGAAAATATTTGAAGAGATTATAGTCGAAAACATCCCTAACATGGGAAAGGAAATAGCCACCCAAGTCCAGGAAGTGCAGAGAGTCCCATACAGGATAAACCCAAGGAGAATCACGCTAAGACATATAGTAATCAAATTAACAAAAATTAAACACAAAGAAAAATTATTGAAAGCAACAAGGGAAAAAGGACAAATAACATACAAGGGAACTCCCATAAGGTTAAGAGCTGATTTCTCAGCAGAAACGCTACAAGCCAGAAGGGAGTGGCATGATATATTTAAAGTGATGAAAGGGAAGAACCAACAACCAAGATTACTCCACACAGCAAGGATCTCATTCAGATTTGATGGAGAAATCAAAAGCTTACAGACAAGCAAACGTTAAGAGAATTCAGCACCACCAAACCAGCTCTACAACAAATGCTAAAGGAACTTCTCTAAGTGGGAAACACAAGAGAAGAAAAGTACCTACAAAAACAAACCCATAACAGTTAAGTAAATGGTGATAGGAACATACATATCGATAATTACCTTAAACATGAATGGATTAAATGCTGCAACCAAAAGACACAGGCTCGCTGAATGGATACAAAAACAAGACCCATATATATGCTGTCTACAAGAGACCCACTTCAGACCTAGGGACACATACAGACTAAAAATGAGGGGATGGAAAAAGATATTCCATGCAAATGGAAATCAAAAGAAAGCTGGAATAGCAATCCTCATAACAGATAAAATAGCCTATAAAATAAAGAATGTTACAAGAGACAAGGAAGGACACTACATAATGATCAAGGGATCAATCCAAGAAGAAGATATAGCAATTATAAATATATATGCACCCAACATAGGAGCACCTCAATACATAACACAACTGCTAACAGCTATAAAAGAGGAAATTGACAATAACAATAATAGTGGGGGACTTTAACACCTCACCTACACCAATGGACAGATCATCCAGACAGAAAATTAATAAGGAAACACAAACTTTAAATGACACAATAGAACAGATAGATTTAATTGATATTTATAAGACATTCCATCCAAAAACAGCAGATTACACTTTCTTCTCAAGTGCGCACGGAACATTCTCCAGGATAGATCACATCTTGGGTCACAAATCAAGCCTCAGAAAATTTAAGAAAATTGAAATCGTATCAAGCATCTTTTCTGACCACAATGCTATGAGATTAGAAATCAACTACAGGGGGAAAAAACATAACACAAACACATGGAGGCTAAACAATACGTTACTAAATAACCAAGAGATCACTGAGGAAATCAAAAAATACCTAGAGACAAATGACAACGAAAACATGACAATCCAAAACCTATGGGATGCAGCAAAAGCAGTTCTAAGAGGGAAGTTTATAGATATACAAGCCTACCTCAAGAAACAAGAAAAATCTCAACTAAACAATCTAACCTTACACCTAAGGGAAGTAGAGAAAGAATAAACAGCACCCAAAGTTAGTAGAAGGAAAGAAATCATAAAGATCAGAGCAGAAATAAATGAAATAGAAACAAAGAAAACAATAGCAAAGATCAATACAACTAAAACCTGGTTCTTTGAGAAGATAAACAAAATTGATAAACCTTTAGCCAGACTCATCAAGAAAAAGAGGGAGAGGACTCAAATCAATAAAATTAGAAATGAAAAAGGAGAAGTTACAATGGACACCGCAGAAATACAAAGCATCCTAAGAGACTACTACCAGCAACTCTATGCCTATAAAGTGGACAACCTGGAAGAAATGGACAAGTTCTTAGAAAGGTGTAACCTTCCAAGACTGAACCAGGAAGAAACAGAACTATGAACAGACCAATCACAAGTAATGAAATTGAAACTGTGATTAAAAATCTTCCAAGAAACAAAAGTCCAGGACCAGATGGCTTCACAGGTGAATTCTATCAAACATTTAGAGAAGAGCTAACACCCATACTTCTCAAACTCTTCCAAAAAATTGCAGAGGAAGGAACACTCCCAAACTCATTCTATGAGGCAACCATCACCCTGATACCCAAACCAGACAAAGATACTACAAAAAAAGAAAATTACAGACCAGTATCACTGATGAATATGGATGCAAAAATCCTCAACAAAATACTGGCAAACAGAATCCAACAACACATTAAAAAGATCATACACCATGATCAAGTGGGTTTGTCCCAGGGATGCAAGGATTCTTCAATATACGCAAATCAATCAATGTGATACACCATATTAACAAACTGAAGAATAAAAACCATATGATCATCTCAAGAGATGCAGAAAAAGCTTTTAACACAATTCTTCACCCATTTATGATAAAAACTCTCCAGAAAGTGGGCATAGAGGGAACCTACCTCAACATAATAAAGGCCATATAGGACAAACCCACAGCAAACATCATTCTCAATGGTGAAAACTAAAGCAATTCCTCTAAAATCAGGAATAAGACAAGGATGTCCACTCTCTCCACTATTATTCAATATAGTTTTGGAAGTCCTAGCCACAGCAATCAGAGAAGAAAAAGAAATAAAAGGAAACCAAATCAGAAAAGAAGAAGTAAAGCTGTCACTGTTTGCAGATGACATGATACTATACATAGAGAATCCTAAAGATGCTGCCAGAAAACTACTAGAGCTAATCAATGAATTTAGTAAAGTTTCAGGATACAAAATTAATGCACAGAAATCTCTTGCATTCCTATACACTAACGATGAAAAATCTGAAAGAGAAATTAAGGAAACGCTCCCATTTACCATTGCAACAAAAAGAATAAAATACCTAGGAATAAACCTACCTAAGGAGACAAAAGACATGTATGCAGAAAACTATAAGACACTGATGAAAGAAATTAAAGATGATACCAACAGATGGAGAGATATACCATGTTCTTGGATTGGAAGAATCAACATTGTGAAAATGACTATACTACCCAAAGCAATCTACAGATTCAATGCAATCCCTATCAAATTACCAATGGCATGTTTTACAGAACTAGAGCAAAAAATCTTAAAATTTGTATGGAGACACAAAAGACCCTGAATAGCCAAAGCAGTCTTGAGGGAAAAAAACGGAGCTGGAGGAATCAGACTCCCTGACTTCAGACTACACTACAAAGCTACAGTAATCAAGACAATATTGTACTGGCACAAAAACAGACATATAGATCAATAGAACAGGATAGAAAGCCCAAAGGTTAACCCACGCACCTATGGTCAACTAATCTATGACAAAGGAGGCAAGGATATACGGTGGAGAAAAGACAGTCTCTTCAATAAGTGGTGCTGGGAAAACTGGACAGCTATGTGTAAAAGAATGAAATTAGAACACTCCCTAACACCATAAACGAAAATAAACTCAAAATGGATTAGAGACCTAAGTGTAAGACTAGACCCTAAAAAATCTTAGAGGAAAACATAGGAAGAGCACTCTTTGACATAAATCACAGCAAGATCTTTTTTGATCCACCTCCTAGAGTAATGGAAATAAAAACAAAAATAAACAGATGGGACCTAATGAAACTTAAAAGCTTTTGCAAAGCAAAGGAAACTACAAACAAGACGAAAAGACAACCCTCAGAATGGGAGAAAATATTTGCAAACAAATCAACAGACAAAGGATTAATCTCCAAAAGATATAAACAGCTCATGCAGCTCAATATGAAAAAAACAAATAACCCAATCAAAAAATGGGCAGAAGACCTAAATAGACATTTTTCCAAAGAAGACATACAGATGGCCAAGAAGCACATGAAAAGCTGCTCAACATCACTAATTATTAGAGAAATGCAAATCAAAACTACAATGAGGTATCACCTCGCACCAGTTAGAATGGGCATCATCAGAAAATCTACAAACAACAAATGCTTGTAGAGGGTTTGGAGAAAAGGGAACCCTCTTGCACTGTTGGTGGGAATGTAAATTGATACAGCCACTATGGAGAACAGTATGGAGGTTCCTTAAAAAACTAAAAATCGAATTGCCAAATGACCCAGCAGTCCTACTACTGGGCATGCAGAACTTCCCCAGCCAGGGATTGAGCCTGTGCCCCCTGCAGTGGAAGCACAGAGTCTTTACCACTGGACCATCAGGGAAGTCCCCAGCATGTTGTCTTTAAAAATATAGCCTTGGGACTTCCCTGGTGGTGCAGTGGTTAAGAATCCGCCTGCCAATGCAGGGGACACGGGTTCGAGCCCTGGTCCGGGAAGATCCCACGTGCCGTGGAGCAGCTAAGCCCATGCGCCACAACTACTGAGCCTGCACTCTAGAGCCCTCGAGCCACATAGACTGAGCCCACATGCCACAGCTACTAAAGCCCGCGCACATAGAGCCTGTGCTCCTCAACAGAGAAGCCACTGCAAGGAGAAGCCCGCGCACCTCAACGAAGAGTAGTCCCTGCTCTCCACGACTAGAGAAAGCCCGCGTGCAGCAACGAAGACCCAACGCAGCCAAAAATAAATAAATAAAGTAAATAAATTTATTTTTTAAAAAAAGAACTTCTTAAAAGAAAGAAAAAAAGAAATATATATATATATATATAGCCTCACCCAGGAGGAAAGTAAAGATTGGCTGTGTTTCCAGTCCATTGAAAAGGATTAACCTGGCTGGTTTTAGATGGAGAGATAAGGTCTAGTTTTTGACTAGAGAAGGGAAAAGGTGAGAGCAGAAGCATCTGAAATCCCAACTTAGTATTCTTTCTTCCTCACCTCTGAATTCATCCAAGTCTGAATTTCCAGTAACTTTGCACTAATGAATTTGTTCTCTACTCTGGTGGTCCAGTTAACTCCTCCAAGGGCAACTGTTGTGGACTGAATTTTACCAACCCCCCACCCATCCCAATCTTTGCCAAATTCATAGTTTTAAGCCCTAATCCCCAATGTGATTGTATTTGGAATTAGGGCCTTTCAGGAGGTAATTAAAGTTAAATGAGGTCATAAGGGTTGGCCCTAATCCAATAGGACTGGTGTCCATATAAGAAGAGGAAGAGACACCAGGAGTACCTGTGCAGAGAGAAAAGGCCAGGTGAGAACACAGCAAGAAGGTAGCCTTGTGCAAGCCAAGGAGACGGACCTCAGCAGAAACCAGACCTGCCCACACCTTGATCTTAGACTTCCAGCCTCCAAAACTCTGAGAAAATAAATTTCTGTTGTTTAAGCCACCCAGTCTGGGATTTTTTTATGGCAGTTGAGGCAAACTAATACAGCAATCCTCGACAACTGGGGGACAATATCTGATGTACATATGAATTTTTCCACCTCCAGTCCTTTGAGCAGAGAATTCTGGAAGGCACTTAGCATGCTGCTCAGAAGGTTTTAGCCAAATCAAAGCCCTGTTGCCCAAAGCATTGACCTCCAAAACACACCTCATATTGGCTTTTCCTCCTTCTCTGCTTCAATCTCCCCACTATATTACTCTTGTTTTCTGGGGTCACTCCATACTGCCTACGTAGAATTGCTTATCACAGCTCTGCTTTTGGGGGAACCCAAGGTAAGACAGGACCTGCCCCCAGACTCAAAGTAGGATCTGGTTCTAGGAGTGGCAGCTATCAGAGCCCCATTCATGTACTGCACTCTTTACCTCCAGGTAAATTCAGGAATGCACTAAGCAAAGGTCTACTTCATTCACCACAGTCTTGAGCCCACCAGAGTATCAGTGATCAACACCTACAGAAGAAACAATGGAAGTGAAGTCAACAGCTATCCAAGCACTAAGTTTGGGCCTCTTCCCACAGTTCCTCAGACAGTATAAGCCTGTGATTCTTGTATGATTCCATGGAGGGGAGAAAAGGGGATTGAATAATAACTGAGATTTGATTTCCTGCCAGGTGAATAGATGAGGGGTCAACGCTGATGATATTTGGTTTAGAAAAATAAGGACTATGTGTTTTACATCCTGGTATTAAGAATTCATTAATAGCTGCAACTGGTAGTGTTAGAAACTGAGATCAAGGCATGTTCCACATCATCTTCCGTCGGTACCCACCCAGAGGTGCTCAGCCAAATCAATTCCAAATTAAGGAGATTATGTACTACATGTATTTATAAAATGTAAGAAACACTTTTGCCTCTTCTGTTCTCTTTTCCCCGAGGAATAATTTAAATACAAAAGAAATAAAGAAGTTATAAAGAACTCCCTTTTCCTGTGCTTGTTTTTCTAATATTGCATGTTATTTCATAACACTGATAACACAATATGAAGACCAAAAACAAGCTAGGCTTCTTTAGTTCAACTTAATTCTTGGCTTCTAAACAATGGTGGGATCAAAACCCAGTAGAAAATTTGGCCTACAAGACATATTGCTGTTAAGGAGTCTGCTAGAACTGATGGCAGCGCTCTTGGTCTTTTTCAAGAGGTAAAAATTAACATCTTTCTCTTTTTAAAAAGGAATTTCTTCCCCTCTTTGCTAATTTTGAGTTTCTCCATTTTGAAGTTTTCAGATCTGTACTAGAGATTGTCTTCTGTGAAATTTCTTCTTAACTGCCTGGAAGATTTCATGAAACTAGCACCCACTGTACATACCTTCGCCTTGCACCTAGCTGGGAGAGTCTCATCAAATTACCAAGTAGGTGAATAAATAAATAAATTTCTATGTAGAAGAAGATAGTTAATGAACTCATTTCTGTTTGCAAAATTGCCTTCATTCTCAGACTGTTTTTCTGTTCTTTATAATTTCCTGCATTTTTAACTTTAACAGAAAAAAAAAATGTCTTTAGTAGCACTCCTGTATCCTATTTAAACAGAAATTTCTTGAATGTCCTTCCATACTAATGCAACTCTAGTCTTCAGGGGCTGATAGAAACATTCAAAAGGACAGCTTAGCATATTACCAACACCTCTCACGGGTCCCAACTGTAGGCACTTTTTTTTTTTTAATTAATTTATTTATTTTATTTATTTATTTTATTTTTGGCTGTGTTGGGTCTTCGTCTCTGTGCGAGGGCTTCCTCTAGCTGCGGCGAGCGGGGGCCACTCTTCATCGCGGTGCGCGGGCCTCTCACTGTCGTGGCCTCTCCCGTTGCGGAGCACAGGCTCCAGACGCGCAGGCTCAGTAGTTGTGGCTCACGGGCCCAGTCGCCCCGCAGCATGTGGGATCTTCCCAGACCAGGGCTCGAACCCGCGTCCCCTGCATTGGCAGGCAGATTGTCAACCACTGCGCTACCAGGGAAGCCCTGTAGGCACTTTGATTAAGTGTCAGTAGTAACGTAGACAGAGAGGGTGACTGCTGCGGGTGTAGATAGAGAAGAAACTGTGTGGGGCAGAGAAGTTAGCTTCTCTCCTTCCTTGAATGAAAAGCTGTCTCCTGATGTAATGGAGAAAATGAACCCTGTACTTAGTATGAAACAGAAAAGTTAATGGTTCACAATAAAACCCAGAAAATCATACTCTAATATACATATATCAATGGTTTTAGTCAAAGAATCTTAAGAAAACAGTCACCTTGATGTATAAAACAAACTTCAATTGCCATATTTACATATCTAAAGACTTACCTGTACTAATATATTTGTTAGCGCCCTCGCTTTTTTTGCCCCCTGCTTACATAAATCTACTTAATAAGGAAACTTCAGGAAACCGAAAGTGCAAAGATCTATTTCCTCCCTCTACCTCATCCGCCTTCAGCCCCAGACTCGGCCCCAGCACCCAGCACGGAGCTTCCCACACAGCCCCCTGTTGTTGGTCATCAGATAAATCCTCCTCCTCGCCTGAGGCAGAGCTTTCTCTGGTGGCCCCAGGTGTAGCTCCCAGCAGGCTGTGGGAGCGGAGTGCTGGAATGGGCAGGAGCTCTTCCCAGTGGTGTCTGTCCGGAGCAGCACCGTCCAGCCAAAATATAACGTGTGCCACAAATGCAGACCACACGTGTTATCAAAAATGTTCTAATAACCACATGGAAAAAAGTAAAAAGAGACAGGCAAAATTAATATTAAGAGTACGTTTCACTTAACCCAGTTTATCCAAAATATCTTTTCGACATGTGATCCATACAAAAAACTATTAGTCAGACATTTTACATTCTTTTTTTTCCTACTATGCTTTCCAAATTGGGTGTGTATTTCATATCACATTTTAATTTGGATTAGCCACTTCCAAGTATTCAATGGCTGTTTGGGCCTGATGGCCCCATATTGGACAGCATGGGTCCAGAGCACACTGTGGTAGTACGTTCACAGAGGGGTGGGCAGGGAAAATGTCACTGCCTTAAATACCCCAGGTATTACACTTTGGGAAACACTGCCCTTGGAGTTTTCACAGCCTGAGTTCATGATATTAAGGGATCCCTAGTCGGGTTATACTGAGTGAAATTCCTTGGTTAATCCTAAAACTGCCTACAATGTCCTCAGAAACGTTTCAGGGACCTCCAGACTAGGGATTGATTATCCCGTCTGAATTGCTACTCCTTTGGGCCACTGCTGAAACTATACAAAATTCTGTACCAGTGGCTGAAGAACACCTTAGTTAGGGGGTTTAACTTTTCCCCCTTTCTCCAGGCAATTTCTGTGATTTTATAATCAAAGCTTCCAAAGCTGTTGATTGTCAATGAGCTGTCTCTGTAGTGTTTCTACTGTACTCTTAATACTATTTTATTTTAGGCCATGTGCATAGTCAAAATGGAGTGTGAAAAAGACTGTATAAATCATAGAGCCATTTTAAAAAAACTATCCTCACTACATGTAAAAATAGCCTACCTTCTGTCATCTTGCGGGAGGATTGTTTAATTACACAGCTCTGCGATCTGAACCACTAGACTAGAGAAGCACTCAACTCTGTTTCTATTGACAATACAGGTCTGGCCTAAATATGCCAGTTCTATTTTTTTTAATGTTTCTTAAAATAAATAAAACAATATTTAAATATAAAAAATAACTAGGTTTGAGTTTTTGGGCATTTGTGGGCCAATGAATCATAAAGTCATAGAATTACATACCTTGAGGGAATTCCCTGGCAGTCCAGTGGTTAGGACTTAGTGCTTTCACTGCCGGGGAATCCTTGGTTGGGGAACTAAGGCCAAAAAAAAAAAAAAGAATTACATGTCTTTATAGAGGGTGAAAGGGTTAGTTAGACCCTCCAGGCAAAACTCTCATATTGTAGATGATGACAGTTTTTCAAATAAATATCTAAAAGCCTTGATCTGGATTTTAATCCAAAGACTTTCAAAAATCAAGATATTTCAAATCATTATATACTTAAGAAATGATCATAATTTTTAAAATCATAAAATTTAATTTATTTAATAATCATTTATTGGAAGTCTCCCATATACTAAGAAGTCTGGTAGGTAAAGACAAATTATTTTATCCCTGTTTATATTTATTCCAATATATTATGATACTTTATGATAGAGGTTTATATAATTTGTAATGCTTTCAATAAACAACTAATAGTTTAGCTAACATATTATTGTTATTTATAATATATGAATATACTTTTCCTTTGTGATTAACCACAATGTAAACATTGGCTAAATAACAAGCTAAAACTTTAGCCAGAGACATAAGAAACATTATAATAATATAGCAGAAGATATTTAATGACAGATAAAAGGAAAACTTCCTGACCAAGAAGGTTATTAGAGCACTAGAATGGCTTACCACAGGAGACTGGGATCATTATCTATAAATGTAGGTTATTTCTTCATTATTCAAGGTCTGCTCAAGGAAATGTACATGCAAGCAATGAAGAGACATTTCTCTTTTACTTTTGGTAAATTCATTTTTTTTCCTACTTATGAAAGTAATCACAAGCATTTTGAAAACAGAGATAAAATCTCACTCATAATCCCTCCACTCTAAATGTAACCAAGATTAGCAATTTAGTATTCCTCATCCCTGTCTTTTCTTTTTTTTTTTTCACACACACACACACACACACACTGTATTTTATTTTTACAAGAGATAAATAGACTGACACCAAGCATTGTACAAGGATGACCACAACAAAAGCAACAATGATTGCAATTACCAAACATGAAACACACTCATACTATGTCATAATATTGACATTCAGTCCAGTAATCCTCCTCTGTAGCAGCTCCTTTACTTTGCAGTGAAAACTGATTTGTATATTCTTTGCCTCTGAGTCCTTGTGGGATTTTTTTTTTTTAATTCAAACAGAAAGACACAAAAATTATACTCATCCTCATCAGTTCACTCAGTCCCATGTAATTAATTTTTTTTTCATCTTGATCTTTTGTTAGCACTTTTATGAGTTCATAAGTTTTTCATTAGAGTTCTGAAAATGCTTATTCATTCAGTTCAGCAGTACAGTCAGTTACCAGAAACCTGTACTTGTCAGAGTCTTTTCCATGAATTTCTTGAAGATGAAACCCTTTTATAGGAACATATTTGCAAAATCATCAGAGTACACCCAGAACTGTCTGTAAATGACAAAAGACTTAAAAATGACCACGGTTAAAGATTTGATGAAAGTTCATAATAATGCAGTTGACAAGACAATTAGTTATTTCTTAGATATACATTTTAAAGTAATAACTAGGATTATGACTTATAACATTATACCAGAACATATAAGATTTTTAGAAATTTCATGTAATGTCTGAAACATTTATATTAACATATTTCCATACAAATAACCCAATGAAAGTTTAGTATTAGTTGTTTTGTTTGTTTGTTTTTTTATACTGCAGGTTCTTATTAGTCATCAATTTTATACACATCAGTGTATACATGTCAATCCCAATCGCCCAATTCAGCACACCACCATCCCCACCCCACCGCAGTTTTCACCCCTTGGTGTCCATATGTCTGTTCTCTACATCTGTGTCTCAACCCCTGCCCTGCAAACCGGCTCATCTGTACCATTTTTCTAGGTACCACATACATGCGTTAACATACGATATTTGTTTTTCTCTTTCTGACTTACTTCACTCTGTATGACAGTCTCTAGATCCATCCACGTCTCAACAAATGACTCAATTTCGTTCCTTTTTATGGCTGAGTAATATTCCATTGTATATATGTACCACAACTTCTTTATCCATTCATCTGTTGATGGGCATTTAGGTTGCTTCCATGACCTGGATATTGTAAATAGTGCTGCAATGAACATTCGGGTGCATGTGTCTTTTTGAATTATGGTTTTCTCTGGGTATATGCCCAGGAGTGGGATTGCTGGGTCATATGGTAATTCTATTTTTAGTTTTTTAAGGAACCTCCATATTGTTCTCCATAGTGGCTGTATCAATTTACATTCCCACCAACAGTGCAAGAGGGTTCCCTTGTCTCCACACCCTCTCCAGCATTTGTTGTTTGTAGATTTTCTGATGATGCCCATTCTAACTGGTGTGAGGTGATACCTCATTGTAGTTTTGATTTGCATTTCTCTAATAATTACTGATGTTGAGCATCTTTTCATGTGCTTCGTGGCTGTCTGTATGTCTTCTTTGGTGAAATGTCTATTTAGGTCTTCTGCCCATTTTTGGATTGGGGTGTTTGTTTCTTTAATATTGAGCTGAATGAGCTGTTTATATATTTTGGAGATTAATCCTTTGTCCATTGATCCGTTTGCAAATATTTTCTCCCATTCTGAGGGTTGTCTTTTCGCCTTGTTTATGGTTTCCTTTGCTGTGCAAAAGCTTTCAAGTTTCATTAGGTCCCATTTGTTTATTTTTGTTTTTATTTCCATTACTCTAGGAGGTGGATCAAAAAAGATCTTGCTGTGATTTATGTCAAAGAGTGTTCTTCCTATGTTTTCCTCTAAGAGTTTTATAGTGTCTGGTCTTACATTTAGGTCTCTAATCCATTTTGAGTTTATTTTTGTGTATGGTGTTAGGGAGTATTCTAATTTCATTCTTTTACATGTAGCTGTCCAGTTTTCCCAGCACCACTTACTGAAGAGACTGTCTTTTCTCCATTGTATATCTTTGCCTCCTTTGTCATAGATTAGTTGACCATAGGTGCGTGGGTTAATCTCTGGGCTTTCTATCTTGTTCCATTGATCTATGTTTCTGTTTTTGTGCCAGTACCATATTGTCTTGATTACTGTAGCTTTGTAGTATAGTCTGAAGTCAGGGAGTCTGATTCCTCCAGCTCCGTTTTTTTCCCTCAAGACTGCTTTGGCTATTCGGGGTCTTTTGTGTCTCCATACAAATTTTAAGATGATTTGCTCTAGCTCCGTAAAAAATGCCATTGGTAATTTGATAGGGATTGCATTGAATCTGTAGATTGCTTTGGGTAGTATAGTCATTTTCACAATGTTGATTCTTCCAATCCAAGAACATGGTATATCTCTCCATCTGTTGGTATCATCTTTAATTTCTTTCATCAGTGTCTTATAGTTTTCTGCATGCAGGTCTTTTGTCTCCCTCGGTAGGTTTATTCCTAGGCATTTTATTCTTTTTGTTACAATGGTAAATGGGAGTGTTTCCTTAATTTCTCTTTCAGATTTTTCATCATTGGTGTACAGAAATGCAAGAGATTTCTGTGCATTAATTTTGTATCCTGCAACTTTACCATATTCATTAATTAGCTCTAGCAGTTTTCTGGTGGCAGTTTTAGGATTCTCTATGTATAGTATCATATCATCTGCAAACAGTGACAGTTTTACTTCTTCTTTTCCAATTTGTATTCCTTTTATTTCTTTTTCTTCTCTGATTGCTGTGGCTAGGACTTCCAGAACTATGTTGAATAATAGTGGTGAGAGTGGACATCCTTGTCTCGTTCCTGATCTTAGAGGAAATGCTTTCAGTTTTTCACCATTGAGAATGATGTTTGCTGCGGGTTTGTCCTATATGGCCTTTATTATGTTGAGGTAGGTTCCCTCTATGCCCACTTTCTGGAGAGTTTTTATCATAAATGGGTTTTGAATTTTGTCAGAAGCTTTTTCTGCATCTATTGAGATGATCATATGGTTTTTATTCTTCAATTTGTTAATATGGTGTATCACATTGATTGATTTGCGTATATCGAAGAATCCTTGCATCCCTGGGATAAATCCCACTTGATCGTGGTGTATGATCCTTTTAATGTGTTGTTGGATTCTGTTTGCCAGTATTTTGTTGAGGATTTTTGCCTCTATATTCATCAGTGATATTGGTCTGTAATTTTCTTTTTTTGTAGTGTCTTTGTCTGGTTTTGGTATCAGGGTGATGGTTGCCTCATAGAATGAGTTTGGGAGTGTTCCTTCCTCTGCAATTTTTTGGAAGAGTTTGAGAAGGATAGGTGTTAGCTCTTCTCTAAATGTTTGATAGAATTCACCTGTGAAGCCATCTGGTCCTGGACTTTTGTTTGCTGGAAGGTTTTTAATCACAGTTTCAATTTCATTACTTGTGATTGGTCTGTTCATATTTTCTGTTTCTTCCTGGTTCAGTCTTGGAAGGTTATACCTTTCTAAGAATTTGTCCATTTCTTCCAGGTTGTCCATTTTATTGGCATAAAGTTGCTTGTAGTAGTCTCTTAAGATGCTTTGTATTTCTGCGGTGTCTGTTGTAACTTCTCCTTTTTCATTTCTGATTTTATTGATTTGAGTCCTCTCCCTCTTTTTCTTGATGAGTCTGGCTAATGGCTTATCAATTTTGTTTATCTTCTCAAAGAACCAGCTTTTAGTTTCATTGATCTTTGCTATTGTTTTCTTTGTTTCTATTTCATTTATTTCTGCTCTGATCTTTATGATTTCTTTCCTTCTGCTAACTTTGGGTTTTGTTTGTTCTTCTTTCTCTAGTTTCTTTAGGTGTAAGGTTAGATTGTTTAGTTGAGATTTTTCTTGTTTCTTTAGGTAGGCTTGTATAGCTATAAACTTCCCTCTTACAACTGCTTTTGCTGCATCCCATAGGTTTTGGGTCGTCGTGTTTTCATTGTCATTTGTCTCTAGGTATTTTTTGATTTCCTCTTTGATTTCTTCAGTGATCTCTTGGTTATTTAGTAACGTATTGTTTACCCTCCACGTGTTTGTGTTTTTTACGTTTTTTTTCCTGTAATTCATTTCTAATCTCATAGCGTTGTGGTCAGAAAAGATGCTTGATATGATTTCAGTTTTCTTAAATTTACTGAGGCTTGATTTGTGACCCAAGATGTGATCTATCCTAGAGAATGTTCCGTGCGCACTTGAGAAGAACGTGTAATCTGCTGTTTTTGGATGGAATGTCCTATAAATATCAATTAAATCTCTCTGGTCTATTGTGTCATTTAAAGCTTCTGTTTCCTTATTTATTTTCATTTTGGGTGATCTGTCCATTGGTGTAAGTGAGGTGTTAAAGTCCCCCACTATTATTGTGTTACTGTCAATTTCCTCTTTTATAGCTGTTAGCAGTTGCCTTATGTGTTGAGGTGCTCCTATGTTGGGTTCATATATATTTATAATTGTTATATCTTCTTCTTGGATTGATCCCTTGATCATTATGTAGTGTCCTTCCTTGTCTCTTGTAACATTCTTTATTTTAAAGTCTATTTTATCTGATATGAGTATAGCTACTCCAGCTTTCTTTTGATTTCCATTTGCATGGAATATCTTTTTCCATCCCCTCACTTTCAGTCTGTATGTGTCCCTAGGTCTAAAGTGGGTCTCTTGTAGACAGCATATATATGGGTCTTGTTTTTGTATCCATTCAGCGAGCCTGTGTCTTTTGGTTGGAGCATTTAATCCATTCACGTTTAAGGTAATTATCGATATGTATGTTCCTATGACCATTTTCTTAATTGTTTTGGGTTTGTTTTTGTAGGTCCTTTTCTTCTCTTGTGTTTCCCACTTAGAGATGTTCCTTTAGCATTTGTTGTAGAGCTGGTTTAGTGGTGCTGAATTCTCTTAGCTTTTGCTTGTCTGTAAAGCTTTTGATTTCTCCATCAAATCTAAATGAGATCCTTGCTGGGTAGAGTAATCTTGGTTGTAGGTTCTTCCCTTTCATCACTTTAAGTATATCATGCCACTCCCTTCTGGCTTGTAGAGTTTGTGCTGGGAAATCAGCTGTTAATGTTATGGGAGTTCCCTTGTGTGTTATTTGTCGTTTTTCCCTTGCTGCTTTCAATAATTTTTCTTCTTCTTTAATTTTTGCCAATTTGATTACTATGTGTCTCGGCATGTTTCTCCTTGGGTTTATCCTGTATGGGACTCTCTGCGCTTCCTGGACTTGGGTGGCTATTTCCTTTCCCACGTTAGGGAAGTTTTCAGCTCTAATCTCTTCAAATATTTTCTCGGGTGCTTTCTCTCTCTCTTCTCCTTCTGGGACCCCTATAATGCGAATGTTGTTGCGTTTAATATTGTCCCAGAGGTCTCTTAGGCTGTCTTCATTTCTTTTCATTCTTTTTTCTTTAGTCTGTTCCGCAGCAGTGAATTCCACCATTCTGTCTTCCAAGTCACTTATCCGTTCTTCTGCCTCCGTTATTCTGGTATTGATTCCTTGTAGTGTAGTTTTCATTTCAGTTATTGTATTGGTCATCTCTGTTTGTTTGTTCTTTAATTCTTCTAGGTCTTTGTTAATCATTTCTTGCATCTTCTCAATCTTTGCCTCCATTCTTATTCCAAGGTCCTGGATCATCTTCACTATCATTATTCTGAATTCTTTTTCTGGAAGATTGCCTATCTCCACTTCGTTTAGTTGTTTTTCTGAGGTTTTTTCTTGTTCCTTCATCTGGTATATAGCCCTCTGACTTTTCATCTTGTCTATCTTTCTGTAAATGTGGTTTTTGTTCCACAGGCTGCAGGATTGTAGTTTTTCTTGCTTCTGCTGTCTTCCCTCTGGTGGTTGAGGCTATCTAAGAGGCTTGATGGGAGGCTCTGGTGGTGGGTAGAGCTGACTCTGTCTTATTTTCTATACAGACATTTTCATTTTATATTGCTTTAATCAAGGTATAATTACATTTTTCCTATTATTTTCACATATTACAACATAACAATTTTCTTCACGTAAAGCATAACATTCATGAGCTATGTGATGGGATGATTCTATGAGGTGTTAGTCCATGTGTTTTGTTCCCCAAACCTACGACCATCTCTCCCCTTTGGGCTGCAAAACAAGAGGGCACCATCTGGGTAGGGTCAAGACAGAGGTCAGTTCTGGGTGTGAGAAAAAAACACTGAATCCTAGCTTTCTAAGTTCAAAAGGAATGTCCAGATGCAAGGTCATTAAAAAAAAATTGTTTTGAAAGAAAATGCAGCAGAGAGGCCAGTTCCTTCCCCATCACCAAAATCCAAAATAGAAACACTCCTCAAACCTGGGGAGGGTGGGGAAGGAATGAAGAGGAACCCGTACGGTTTAGAAGTTAGTCGGCCCCCCTCAACTCCTCACATCCCAGCTCCTGTGTGTGTTGGGTAAGGGAACAAAAAGCAGTGGAGCTGCTCTCAGGGAAGCTCAGGGGGTGTAGAGGAGAAGGGAACGTGCCTTGATGGTCCTGCCTGGGACTCTAGTAGTTTCGCCAAGACATGGTAGAGTTGAGGAGAAGGCTGGAAGGGGGCAGTGGGACCCTGCCAGATCCAAGATTCCCACAATGTTTACTTAAATATTGCCATGCAAAGGGCTCCAGTGAGTATCAGCGGTATCACTTTCAGCCAGCAGGAACTCCAGGTAGAAGGGGCAGCAGGTGGATGTGTTCCCCCTCTTTACACATTCTAAAAAGAGATGTACTTGAGCCAGGACATAGTGGGTATAATGTGGGGGCCATCCTCTAATAGAGGGACCCGCCCCCTCTTTAGGCAAGGTGAGCATGAGAGTGTCACGGGGATAAGTGACAGATAAGACTGACCACTTGGGCAGTCTGAGCTTAATTGCCAGCAGTTTTGAGCAGTGCTGAGAAAGCGGCTCCTAGCACCTGGAGACTTAGTGGGCAGATGCAGCACCTCCCACTTCAGAAACAGGGAAACCCCAGTCCCAGCAATTCTCTTTCTAGGACTACAAGGTCATTCACCAGTCACATTTGTCTCCATAAATATCAAAGATTTAATACTCTCTACATTATTTTATTTATTTATTATTTTTATTTATTTATTTATTTATTTTTGGCCACATGGCATGCAGGATCTTATTAGTTCCCCAACCAGGGATTGAACCCATGACCCCTGCAGTGGAAGTGTGGAGTCTCAAACACTGGACCACCAGGGAAGCCTCTATCTCTCTCTCTCTCTCTCTGTGTGTATATATATATATATATATATATATATATATATATATTTTTTTTTTTTTTTTTTTTTTTTTTTTTTTTTCTGCACCGGTCTTAATTGCGGCATGCGAGATGTAGTTCCCTGACCAGGGATCGAACCTCGGCGCCCTGCATTGGGAGCTCAGAGTCTTAACCACTGGACTACCAGGGAAATCCCAGGAAGTCCCTCTATATTATTTTTTATTTAGGTTTCATGGAAATCTAAACTCTTGCTATGTAGAATATGAAATTGCTAATGGAAGACTGTTTTTAGAAAAAAGACTAAAAATCTTTAAGTGGCACATATAGGCACTCAATATTTGTTGAATGAATGAATGTAAGGACAATAGAATATAATAATTCCATTTGGGATCAGATTATTAGTCTAGTAATTATAATGAATCTAGTTTGTAGAAAAGTGTTGCTCTGTGAAATAATTATATATAGTATACTTAATCTCTCCTTTGAGTCAATCATTGTTCAATTATCCATCAATTTATCTAAATTTTAAAAAATTTCTATTATAGTTTCAGCCTATACAACTTCAGGAATAATTTCCAAATGTTTATATTATGATATAAAGATATGGTTCTGTTCAAAACCTACCTTTCTTGTGACTCTTACTCATTCTCCAATGATACAGTAGTTTGTAAAAAAAAAAAAAAGTATTTTCCTGAATATATTTTGAAGCAATTCACATATAAGTTTTTAAGTTTAATTTTCATCTTTATTTAATGCTAGAAATGGCTCTCAGATTAATAGTTAGCTAGTATATGGTAAGATTTCTAGTGGATAACAGTGTACTAAATGGATGCTAATGGATCAACATTCCTTTGGATATTGATAAATATTATCAAGCTTGACATGTATTATCTATAGAGTAGGACCAACAAATTTAAGATCTTATCTGTAAGAAAGTAAAAAAAAAAAACAAAGGGTTAAAATGCTTTTGAGTGTATAAATTATATAAGCTTTACCAAGAGAAATTCTGTAGTAAATATCAAAAGCCCTAAAATTTTTTATACCATTTGATCCAGGGGGAATTGTTTGCAGGGCAGTGAGAGTGCCGAGTCCTAACCACTGGACCACCAGGGAATCCCCAGTTATTATTTTTTTAAAACTCTCATTGTTAACAGTTTTACTGAACTTAATGATTTTTAATAAGAAATAAAAATTCAATAGCTTAAGAAAAAAAAAACAGTCCTTAATACAGGCTAGAGAAGTCATCGTGAAAAAATGAAGAAAGCCTCACATATAAACACAAAAGAAAGCATTAAAAGGAAGTGATCCCTTGAAACAATTTTCTCTCTACCCCACCTCTCTGGAAGATGAGCCTTCTATCTATGGAGAATTAGTGGAAGTTGCTGTATAATTTTTGGTATTGGCAATGACTAATAAGTTGTTCTTTAATTTTGCTTTAAAAGAAATTTCATAATAAGGAAAATTCACCAAGGATGTTAAAGCTTGGGTTGATTCAGCTAGGTAGTCTTAGGGGGGAAAGTAACTTTTCTAGTTCTCACAGTCATTAAAAAGGAAGCTGTGTACCATCTTTTTCATCCTGGTGAACGCAAAGTAAGTATTGTATCAGCTTTGTATATACATCCTACCATCCAAACATTCAGCAAGGCGGAGTTGGGTGTGAGGTGTTTCATATGGATATGAAAAATAGTTACTCATTCAATCCTTCCAGGAAAGAAATTTCTTACCAAATGGCAGAGCATTAGGCATCAGGTGTTACAAAACCCCAGCTGTCCTCCATGGAACTAACAGGATGTTATGAGAAATATCCTGGCAACTCCTATCCAGTACTGTGACTCAAGACTTAATATTGGGCACTTCCCTGGTGGCGCAGTGGTTGGGAATCCGCCTGCCAACGCAGGGGACACAGGTTCGAGCCCTGGTCCAGGAAGATCCCACATGCCGCGGAGCAACTAAGCCCGTGCACCACAACTACTGAGCCTGCGCTCTAGAGCCTGTGAGCCACAACTACTGAGCCCGCGCTCTAGAGCCTGTGAGCCACAACTACTGAGCCCGCGCGCCAGAGCCCATGCTCCGCAACAAGAGAAGCCAACGCAACGGGAAGCCCGCGCAATGCAACGAAGAGTAGCCCCTGCTCGCCGCAACTAGAGAAAGCCCGCCCGCAGCAACGGACCCCACACAGCCAAAAATAAATAAATAAATAAATTTATTTTAAAAAAAGGTGAGCTTGTTTTTCATTAACCATGTGACTTGAAGTTAATTACCTGGCTTCTTTGAGCCCAAGAGTTTTAATTCATTGAATGATAAGACTTTCTTATCTCTGAAATTCTTTCCAGTTCTAGCAGCTATTGTTCCAGTTTTTTTTTTTTTTTTCTTTTTGGCCGGGCCACACGGCTTGCAAGATCTTAGTTCCCCAACCAGAGATCAGACCCGTGCCCCCTGCAGTAGAAGCATGGAGGCCTAACCACTGGACCAGCAGGGAATTCCCTCTAGTTCTTTAATCAACAGTTAGATTATCAATAAAAGTGGTATATTTCTTCTAAGACTGAAATAGAAAACCTATCTTCTTTAAAAGCAATTCCTTATGTTAGCTTGTTTTATAAAATATCTTAGATGCATCAAAATGTGTAATTAATAACAGAACAAACTTCTTTGTACCCACCATACAGCTAAAATGTAGAGCATTACAGTTTTTCATCACGTTGGCAAAAATCCTTAAGTTTGACAAAACATGTTATTGGAAAATCTGCAGGGAAGCAGGCATTTTCATACATTGCTGGTCAGAATGCAGGAATATCAGGGGAATTTGGCAATATCTAGCAAAATTAAGTATGCATTTAACCTTGGACACTATAATCACCTTTCTATAAAATGTATCTCAAAGATATATAGGCAGAAATATGAAATGATGTATGTACAAGGTGATTCATTGTAGTATTATTTGTAATGGTAAAAGATTAGAAACCATTCAAATGTTCATCAGTAAGGGACTAGTTTAAGAAACAATGGTACATCCATATGATTGGTCCTATGCTGCTGTAAAAGATGCTCTGTAAAGTGCTATGGGGGAGAAAAAAGAAAAAACAAATGCTATGGAATATGCACAGTATGCTACTTCCTGTGTAAGAAAGGAGACTATAGATATGTGTGTGTGTGTTTTTTAAGTAACAATAGAAGCACAAACCAAAAGCCAATAAAAATGGTTATGTATAGTGGAAGGAAAAAACCAGAAGCAAGGTATGGCAAATAAGCATGTGAAAAAATGCTCAACATGGTATGTCATTAGAGAATTGCAAATTAAAACAAGATACCAATACACACATATTACAATGGCTAAAATCCAAAACACTGACAATGCCAAATGCTGGGAAGGATGTGGTGCAACAGAAACTCATTCATTTCTAGTAGGAATACGAAATGGTACAGCCACTTTGGAAAACAATTTGGCAGTTTCTTACAAAACTAAGCATACTCTTACCATATGACCCAGCAATCACATCCTTTGGTATTTACCTATATATCCACAGAAAAACCTGAACACAGATGTTTATAGCAGTTTATTCATAATTGCCAAACTTGGAAGCAACCAAGATGTCCCTCAGTAGGTGAATGGGTATATAAACTGTGGTACAACCAAACAATGGAATATTATTCAGCAATAAAAATAAGTGAGCTATCAAGCCACAAAAAGACATGGAGGAACTTTAAATGCATATTGCTAAGTGAAAGAAGCAAATATGAAATGACTACATACTGTATGATTGTAATTATATGACATTCTGGAGAAGGCAAAACTATGGAGACAGTAAAAGATCAGTGGTTGCCAGAAGTTCTGGGGGAGAAAGGGGTTAGGGATGAGTAAGTGAAGCATAAGGGATTATCAATGGTTGCTAAAATCATTAGGTGCAATGTTGATGAGGGGCCTTATTATTACATGTAATGATGAATCAGGTTGACCACTTTTGAACCTATTGATTGACAATCAGCGTTATGTGCCTTTTGATGTGATACAATAGGAAGTATACAGCATTATGAATGAAGTATCTTTGCCTAAATAAATAAACCTAAATCTAAACCAAGCTTCTAAATCTAACTGCAAGTTTATAGGAAATAACATCCCATACTTATCAAAATGATAAAACTTGACAAGTCTGACCTTAGCAAGCTTGGTGAAGATGTGAAACTTCGGGAACTCTCACACTGCTAGTAGACGTGCAAATTGACCATCCTTAAACTATGGGGAAAATCACCTTCTTGCCACTAGATGGTGCCTATTGGCTTTTGAGTAGTTTATTGTATTGTCTTCTATTAGGTTGCTACATTTCTGTAATTACTCCGCATCATCATTGGAGGAAGGGACTAGGCACCAGCACTAGAGAAGTTGTAATCTGGACCCAGACAGCCATATCTGCTTTCTGCCTGTCACACCATGTTGGCACTGGGGACACATCTCTGAAGCTTGCTGTTTCTCCAAGCCACTTATTTTGTTCAGTTCCTTAGCAATATCTATCTCTAATACTGTGTCAAGGATATTTTTTCTGAAAATTATGTTTTTCGATATTCAATAACTTCATTCCTATTTTTTAGTTTGAGATCAGAGTTATAGGAAATGGTACAAAGAAATTCTATACACCCTTCACCCAAGACCTAGATTCCCTCTTATTAATATTTCACCATTCTCTTGCCTCTTTCTCTCTCTCTCTCTCCTTCCCTCCCCTTCTCATTATCTCACATGTATAAATATATGAGATATCAATTATGTATAATTTTCTAAACCATTTAAGAGTAAGTTGCAGACATGGTGTCCCATTGGCCTTATAAACAAGGGGCACTGTTCAACAAAAACTACAGCATCCCTATCGAAATCCGGACAGTTTCTCAGACTTTCCTTATCTTTTATAGTCTTGGTATTTTTGAGGGCCAGGTACTTTGTATGACCTTCAGTTTGGGTTTGTTTGTTGTTTCCTCATGATTAGATACAAGTTATGCTTTGGGGGGCAGGAATATTACAAATGCGATGCTGTGTCCTCAGTGCATCATATCAGGAAGCACACAGTGTCAATGTGTCTTCTTACTGGTAATACTAACCTTTCTTATTTTGTTTCTCCACTCAGAGATAATTAATAAATATTTTGTCGTTACTAATTAACATATAATTTTTAAGTATTTTGTGGGGAGATACTTTGGGACTATGTAAATATCCTTTTTCTCATCAAACTTTCACCTGCTATTTTGCCTGAATAAATTATTACTATGGTTGTTACTAAATGTTGATTTTCTAATTCCATTATTCCTTCTACATTAATTAGCTGGCATTCTTTCCATTTATTTATTTATTTATTTATACCAGTATAGACTCATGGATTCCTTTTGTTCAATGGTTTATAATCCATTATTAATATTATTTATTTTGATGCTCAAAATGTCCCATATTTCACCACTGAGAGCCCCTTCAGGTTAAATTCTGTATCCTTTAACATGTTCCCAACATACTTTGGGAGCTTCCTTATTTTCTGGAGCAAGAAGATGTTTCAGACTCATCTTTACTTTCCATGGCACAGCCCTAGAACTGGCAACTTATCCAATGAACTCTGGTTCCTTTTAGTAAGCTACTTAGAAACCAAGATCTGGGTGTCATTGCTTGCAGGCCTCTCACCAAAAAGAGCTAGGATTACTCCTGTATCTACACCTATATCTGTTCTAACATTCTCTCTCTTTCTCTCTTTCTCTCTCTCTCTCTCTTTCCCCCCTTCTCTGCCCCTCTCTCATTTATATATGTAAATAACTCTGACTTCACAGCAATCTCTACAATTCCAATCCAATACCGCTAAGTTTATTCTAGCCTCCATCCTTTCCATATTTGTACCCCCTTCTCCAACAAGAACATTGTCTCCCATCATCATTAATATATTTGTTTTCTCTGTAAGTAACGAGTATTCAGATTAAGTGAGCCATCTCCTCCATCTCCATGGCTCACACAACCAAATCAAATGCACAGATTACCTCCTCAGGCCCGGCCCTACCATACCTGCCAGGTGTACCAGTTTAGTCCCTTTGACCCCAAATGGTCCCCAGTCATTTGCGATTTCTCCCTCCCCCTCACTGTGAACATATGATAAACCACTAAGCCCTGAATATCCTGCCTCCTAAATATTTCTTGAATCTGTCTCTTTCTCTATATTCTTTATGTATGATTATATGACTGGGAAAACTGTACCAGCTGCCTAGCAAATCATCAATGTAATTGTGGGAGCTAGTATATTCTTTCTCCCTCTCCCTCTAATGTTTTTTGGATTAATAAGACCAATTATTAAGGGTCTTATTAATCATGGTTAAAGAGCAACATGTTCCCCAGCCCATGCTTGCTCTCATCCCAGTAATTATTGAGAGGGCCCAAAAGTTGGATGTGAGGAGTTAAGTCTTGGTCCTGGTCCACAAAAATGAAGTGATACTCAGAAGGCAAAGCTCTCCTGATGGAGGAAGTGGCGGAAAGTGAGAGGCCACTTCTATCAGTCCAGCATCACTGGTGGCTTGGTATCTTGTAGCTTCCTAATCGTAATCTGCAACCTGAGTTTCTGTGGATAGGTGAGTGCATCTCAGTTTGATGCTGCACTCTCTTTTCTAGTAATGTGCTCCAGAAGTCCAGTTGGCTCTACTTGTCTTTTAAATATTTTGCATCGTCAGTGACCTTGCCTTATCACCTCAGAGTTGATCTAAGAGGTAGAAGTCAGGTAGGGTTGGGAAAAACACCTTTTCTCCTGATGATAAAAGAAATCATCACATTCTAGAAATTTGAGGAAAATGAAAGTAAAATGAAGAAAACAAACATCACCCGTAATACTATAACTCTCTGATATAATTTCTTCCAATGTTTCCTATGCTCTTATAAAACAAACTTGATTTTATTATAGGCATTTACTTTTATATCCTGTTTTTTTCATAATGTTATCATATAAGCATTCTTCCATTTCATGTAAAAGTCTTTGTAAACATTAATGAAAACATAGATGTGTCCTAACCATGTCCTAATTTTTACATTGAGTTTGTTTCCTGTTTTTTACAATGCTGAGTAATGCTGGAATAAACATTTGTGTACATAAATCTCTGTTCTCATTGATAATTATCTTCTTAGGTTAGATTGCCAGATGTAGGATATCTGGTCAAAGTCTATGAATACAGTTAAGCTCTTGGAGCATATTGCCAAATTGTTTTCCAAAAAGCTTGCTATAATCTACCCTTTCAGCAGCTATATATAAGGGTGAATGCCTTTCTCACTCTGACACTGCATCTTAAAGGATAGGATAAGAAGTAAGAATAGGATGATAAAAAGGGAGATAAATGGAAAAGAGAGATCAAGTAGTCGCCTGAGGAAGAACATTCATTTCTAACTTTTATCTTTTTACACTAGGATGTGAGGTGATGTTTAGCCATTTTGATTTTCTTGGGAGCTTTTAGCCCGGTCTGATGTACACATCTAGGGAAACAGAAGGTCCTAGATTCTAAGATACTTTGGTGATATTAGGACATTCAGCTTTATCATTTGGTGGGAAGGTGAAAGAAATTGAATTGCCCCGTCTGGACACTTTGGAGCATCCTTCCTGCCTCTTTTTCTCTCACCCTTCACAACTGATCAATCAACAAACCCAGCCATTCTGCCTTTTCTCTGTCTGTCACCACCTCTTCACCCCTATTAGCTTCTCTAGTTCAGGCTGTCATCCTTCACTTGAATAAATGCAATAACCTCCTAACAGATCTCTCTCAAATCATCCTTTACATGAAGTGGTCTGTCTAAAGCATAAATCTAGCCATCTCATATTCCTGTTTAAAAGCCCTCAAGGGTGCCTCATTGCCTACAGAATAAGGATCAAGCCCTTGACAAGGGTCTGCTAACCTCTCCCCCACCTGTCATTACTGCTTCATCTCTTACTTCCTCCTGTCCTGAGCCTTATACTTCATTAATAGCAAGCTATTTATAGCTACTGCACAAACACCACTTTGTTTCTTGCCTCTAATATGCTCATTCTTATTACCTAGCATACCCCCCTCCCTGAAAATGACTTTAATTCTTTTTCCAAAATAGTACAATAATTGCCCCTCCTTGGAGTCATATCATACTTCCCTGTCCCACAGATATCAGGTTTGGCTACATGGTTTGTTTGGACTAGGAATACGTGAGCAGAAGTTATGTTTGTCACTTCCAAGCATAAGCTTTAAGAGTCAGAACATGGCTTGCTATGCTCCTTCTTTTCCCCCCATGCTATGAGATTCGTAATGTTTCCAGGTAGAAGCTGCTTCACCAGCCTGGGTCCTAAAGTGAGGACAATGTGGACAATCTACAATGGATGGGAACGAGAAGTAAACCTTTGTTGCTGTGAGCCACTGAGATTCTGGAGTTATCCGTTACTGCAGCATTAAGAATCCTATCCTGGGGACTTCCCTGGTGGTCCAGTGGTTAAGACTCTGCACTTCCACTGCAGGGGGCGGGGGTTCAATCCCTCGTCGGGGGAACTAAGATCCTGCATGCTGCACAGTGTGGCCCAAAAAATAAGTAAATTTTTAAAAATAAAAATAAAAAGAATCCTATCCTGGCTGATATACTGGCCATCTCCTAATCATTCTTTCACACAGGGTACTACCTCCACTGAGGTTCTGTAATAGATGTATGGCTACCCAGTACTTGATACAAACAGACTTCCTGTTTGGAGAAGCTGCCATTGCATGAATTTTGGCAGGAGGCACTTTCTGCCTCCCACTGGGGAAGCCAAAAAGAACTGACCCTTGTTCTCCCAGATTCCTCACAGCTAGAGAATAGGCATGCGACCTAATGTTAGCCATTTGGAAGCTCTCGACTCAGGACTTTGAGTCTTAATACAAAGAAGCAAGAACAGTATATTATAGTATCATTTATGTTGCTCGTGACAGCTGCCAGTGTCCAGTGGAGTGACAGCAGTGAGAGTGCAGTCAGGGGTGTAACAGTGAGTGTCCAGTAGTGACAAGATAAGCAGACTGTTCCGGTGGCGTGACCTAGCTATCTTCCAGACTGCCAAGTCCCCTCATTCCTGCTCATTTTCTGAGCCTGCTTTTCTAGTTGTCCTACCAATTCTTTGATGTACCTAATATCCTTCCAACCAATCCGTTTTCTTCTTAAATTATCCAGAGTTGCTTTCAGTTGTCTGCCATCAAGAAACTTATTCCTACCAATTCCCAGGGCTCGAAGTGACCTGGTCTCCACATGGAGTCACATTTTATTTTTATTTTTTCTTTTTTATTAATTTTTGGGTTTTTTCTGTCTTTTTTTTTTTAGTCACATTTTAATAGCCCAATCCTGCATCCAAAAAGAACTGTAAAAAGAGTTCCAATCCCTGTCTGATTTTTCTGAAGAACATTTAAAGGGATCTCTTTCATGACCCATATTTACTGATAGGCATGGTCTTTCCTCACCCACCTCCACCCTGAGGAAGTTTCTCACTCAGAGCTCCTCTAGAGCATCACACTCACAAACTTCCCACCTCTCCACACCTGGACTGCCCAACCCCGGGACCTCTTTCCCTCTTACCTTCTCTCTCTCCCAGCTCTTTTTTTTTTTTTTTTTTTTTAATTTTTATTTATTTATTTATTTTTGGCTGTGTTGGGTCTTCGTTTCTGTGCGAGGGCTTTCTCTAGTTGCGGCGAGTGGGGGCCACTCTTCATCGCGGTGCGCGGGCCTCTCACTGTCGCGGCCTCTCCCGTTGCGGAGCACAGGCTCCAGACGCGCAGGCTCAGTAGTTGTGGCGCACGGGCTTAGTTGCTCCGCGGCATGTGGGATCCTCCCAGACCAGGGCTCGAACCCATGTCCCCTGCATTGGCAGGCAGACTCTCAACCACTGCGCCACCAGGGAAGCCCACTCCCAGCTCTTTGTTATCTAGATCCTCTTACCTCATCCAGTTAGGTCCATATGTATTTTATTTCACCTCCCAGACCTTGGTTCTCTCTACTCATTTTTTCAATTCTGCAAAAGGTCTGGGAATCAAGCTGGCCAAGACAAAACTCTCCTTAAAGTAGAGGTGGCAAAATGGCAGCCCACAAGCTACCCCTAGCCCTCCAACTTAGTTTAAGTTGTAGAGTGTTGCTGTTGTCTATATGGAGTTGGTTTCCAACATTTCACAGTGGGTGAATTTCACCTAAACATCTGGATTTCCAGATCTTCTGGAAAATTAAAAGACCTGACAACATTGGGATCCCATTTTCTCCATGGTGAGAATCAACGGGAGATTGATAGCAGCCGTCTCCGTTTGTGGGGCATCACTCCAGTTCTCCATGATCCCTTCCCACTTTTCCTCATTCAAGTTGCTTTTCTACCTCCTGTGGGCATTTGAATTCGCTACCCTTGCTCTGTAAGGCACACCGGGAAGGACAGGAAGCATCTGTGAGATGAAAGGGCATATCTTCTTTAGGGATGGGGCATCAAGTGAAAGAAAGCATACAGGAGGGTAGCACTTGCACATTGTAAATCCTGTCCTGCCACAATAGGACAAAGGAGGAGAGACTAGTGAAAGACCAGCACAGAAGAAAGTGAGGCAGTTTCAGAGAGCATGGTGGGTAGGGGGACAAGACAAATGGATTAAGGTGCCTAGCTGGCCTGAAGAATAAAAGTGCAGTGTTTACAATCTTCCATGAGCTTGTGTTTTGGAGGCTTTCTCTCTCTCATCCCACCCTCCACTCCTGCTAATCCTCCCCTCTTCTCTATACCTGAAAGGCATCATCCTTGATGTTCCTCCAAGCTGCAGAGGAAGCAGTATAGTGCTCTTAATTTAGAAGCAAAGTGCATTTGATTCTACTTTAATGCATAAGGGAGAAAGCTTTTTTTTTTTTTTTTTTTTAAGATTTATTTATTTTTTATTGATTGATTGATTGCTATGTTGGGTCTTCGTTTCTGTGTTAGGGCTTTCTCTAGTTGTGGCAAGCGGGGGCCACTCTTCATCGCGGTGCGCGGGCCTCTCACCATCGTGGCCTCTCTTGCTGCGGAGCACAGGCTCCAGACGCGCAGGCTCAGTAGTTGTGGCTCACGGGCCCAGTTGCTCCGCGGCATGTGGGATCTTCCCAGACCAGGGCTCGAACCCGTGTCCCCTGCATTAGCAGGCAGATTCTCAACCACTGCGCCACCAGGGAAGCCCGGAGAAAGCTTTTGAAAGGAATCTTTTTTTAAAATCTATTTATTTATTTATTTATTTATTTATTGGCTGCATTGGGTCTTTGTTGCTGAGCACAGGCTTTCTCTAGTTGTGGCGAGCGGGGGCTACTCCTCGTTGCAGTGAACAGGCTTCTCATTGCAGTGGCTTCTCTTGTTGCAGAGTGCGAGCTCTAGGCGCACGGGCTTCAGTAGTTGTGGCCCATGGGCTCTAGAGCGCAGGCTCAGTAGTTGTGGCGCAAGGGCTTAGTTGCTCTGCGGCACGTGGGATCTTCCCGGACCAGGGCTCGAACCTGTGTCCGCTGCATTGGCAGGCGGATTCTTATCCACTGCGCCACCAGGGAAGTCCCTGAAAGGAATCTTAAGGTGAAATATTTTGAAAAGAACAGTTACCTTCCAAGGTTTGCTTATATTTCTTTTATACAAGAATTTTTCTTATGCAGTGTTAGATTAAAGCTAATGTAAATTATCAAACAATTGGACTAAAATTTCTTACACTAAACATATTGTTTGCTTACAACTTTACAAGTTCTTCACTGAGAAAACTTACTTGAGACCTATATCTGTATCTGTATGTGAAAGAGAGTTTCAACCCTTTAGTACTACATGATTGTGAGTATAAAACAAAATAGCAAGTTTCAGACTAGTAGAGAGGAAACCTATGGCAATGTTTAAGGAAAAGAGGGGGTCAATGAAACATTGGATTGTGAAGGCGCTCCATTTTAACATTATTCACTCCTTCCTCTGGAAAGAATTCAAGGATTTTAATATTTATAGTAATACATCACATTCATGCTTTTCAGGGAAGATCCAAGTGTTGAATATAGCTTGGAAGGAAAGGGAAAGGAGATGGCAGTGGAGAGGGGGAAAAAAGCTGTGTTTCATCTTTGTTGCATGCACTTGAAAGGGAGAATTGATAAATGGCAGATTTGGGTTACTATACTATTCTGTTTAACTTCCATTTCTTGTCACCTTTCTTGGCATTTTATTCTACTTTCTTGTAGTGCTGGGTTATTTTTTATATTGTAACCAGAGACAGCAGAATTTTTTACAAGCTGATAAAGTAAAATGATATCATCATTATGGAGAATAATTGGAAATATCTAGTTAGTTTGAAGATACACGTACCATGTGACCCAGAAATTCTTCCCGTAGATATATATCCTAGAACTCTTGCATATATGCACAGGGAGACCTGTACAAGAATGTACTTGTAGTATTGTTGGTTATAATCTCTATTAATAGTAGAATAAATAACTGAATTGTGGCCTATTGATTGAACAAAATACTGTGCTGTAATGAAAAGGACTGAACTATGGCTTCATGTATCATTATGGAGGAGTCTTGCAAATATAATGTTGATGAAGGGAAAAGCAGGTTGCAAAAGAAACATAGTATAACAATATAACAGTATTTGAAACAGTGTGGCTTAGTCATGCAGATACTCTGGAGTCAGACTCCTGAATTCAAAGCCATCTCCACTATTTACTACATGTGTGATGTTGGCAAGTAACTTAACCCATCTTGGCCTCAGTTTCCTTCTCTGTGAAATGGGGATAATAATTGTTCTACTTAATGTGGTTATTATGAAAAGAAAAATGAGTTAGTACTAAAGTACTGAGAAGAATACATAGTACCATTATTTTTCATACAGTGTATCTTCAGTCTAAAATCATACAAAAAATACTGGGTATTTTGTAAGAATGTATACATGTAAAAGCACATAGACATGAATGCAAATGAAAATACAAATTAATGATAGCAGTTATCTCCTGGACAGAGAGCTATTTCTTTTTTTTTTTTGCTGCACTGTGCAGCTTGCAGGATCTTAGTTCCCCGAGCAGGGATTGAATCCAGGCCCCGGCAGTGAAAGCGCCATGTCCTAACCACTGGACAACCAGGGAATTCCCAGAGGAATTTCCCACATCTATTTCTTGAGCTGTGGTAGGTACATGATTTTTTGTTATTATAATCCTTATGCCTTTGTGTATGACTAAACTATTTCATGATAAATTTTAAATCAAATAAATAAAGTTTAGTTCTAAAAGTATACACACAGTGTAACCAAATTTCCCCAAAAAATTGGAAAATAGAGGAAAATTCACCCCAAATTATACCCTTAACCCACAATTTTTAAAAATTATGTAATTCTTATTATCCAGCAATCCCACTCCTGGGAATATACCTGGACAAAACTATAATTCAAAAAGATACTTGCACCCCTATGTTCATAGCAGCACTATTTGCAATAGCCAAAACATGGAAAAACCTAAATGTCCATCAACAGATGAATGGATAAAGAAGATGTGGTACATATATTCAATGGAATACTACTCAGCCATTAAAAAGAACTAAATAGGGCTTCCCTGGTGGCGCAGCGGTTGAGAATCTGCCTGCCAATGCAGGGGACACGGGTTCGAGCCCTGGTCTGGGAAGATCCCGCATGCCGCAGAGCAACTGGGCCCGTGAGCCACAATTACTGAGCCTGCGCATCTGGAGCCCGTGCTCCACAACAAGAGAGGCCGCGACAGTGAGAGGCCGGTGCACTGCCATGAAGAATGGCCCCTGCTCGCCGCAACTAGAGAAAGCCCTCGCACAGAAACGAAGACCCAACACAGCCATAAATAAATAAATAAGTCTTTAAAAAAAAAAAATTAAAAAAAAAAGAACTAAATAGTGCCATTTGCAGCAATATGTATACAACTAGAGATTATCATACTAAGTGAAGTAAGTCAGAAAGAGAAAAACAAATACCATGTGACATCACTTATATGTGGAATCTAAAATATGGCACAAATGAACCTATCTACAAAACAGAAACAGACTCATAAACATAGAGAACAGACTTGTGGTTGCCAAGGAGGGTGGGGGAGGGAGAGGGATGGACTGGGAGTTTGGGGTTGGTAGATGCAAACTGTTACATTTAGAATGGGTAAACAACAAGGTCCTAATGTATAGCACAGGGAATTATATTCAATATCCTGTGATAAACCATAATGGAAAAGAATACTAAAAAAGAATGTATATGTGTGTATAACTGAGTCACTTTGCTGTACAGCAGTGATTGGAACAACATTGTAAATCAACTATACTTCAATAAAAAAAAAATTATGTAATTCTTTCAACAACACAATAAGGTTGGTGAATAAGAATGTTATTTCTGCAGCATTATTCATAATAGCCAAAATCAACCCAAATGGCCATCAGCAAGCAAATGGATAAACAAAATGTTGTATATCCATACAAAGGAAGGAAATTCAGCAATAAAAAAGCAATGAAATGTTGATATATGTTACAACTCAGGTGAAATTCAAAAACATTATGTTCAGTAAAAAGAGCCAGACACAAATGACCACATATTGTATGATTCCATTTATATGAAATGTCTAAAAAAGGCCAAAAAAGTGCCTAAAATAGATTAGTGTTTGCCTGGAGCCATGGGGGAGGAAACAGAGTGCCTGCCAATGGGCACAGAAGATTTTTAGGGGGTGATGGAAATATTCTACAACTGGATGGTGATGATGGTTGCACAACTTTGTATATTACTTTGTGAGTTATTAAAATTCATTGAATTATAAACCTAAAATGGGCAAATGTTATAGTACGTAACTTATATGTCCAAAAAAAAACCCCACTGTTTTGAAAAAGTCTTTAAAGAAGAAACACTTATGCTTGGGGGAGAGGGAGGGAATGTTATTTTAGATTACAGGCATGAACATAGATAGATATAAATCTGAGAAAGGACCCAGAACTCTACCCCATTAAACTATGTCAGTAAAAACCCTCCAGGTAGGTTGAGGCAGAGGCTGAAATCAAAGGCACCTTTCTGTCAGCGTCTCTGGGAGGAGGCCACCTTACAGGAAGACCCTCACCAACCTGGAACAGCCATAATAGAAAAAAAAAAAATAGTAATGGTGGCACCATTAGGCAGAGAGAAATCTGGAGATGGTGCTCCCGGTGCTTCATGTTCTGTGGGTGGTTTGCAGGAGATTCAGAAGTTCCTGCATGCCCCAATTTGGGGAGGGTAGGCACCAAATCCTGGAAATTATGATCCTGGGACCATATACCATGTATCTGTTGATGACCCTCAAATTTATATCTCACATCTAACTCTAGGCTCCAATTTCCAATAGCCAACCTGATATCTTCCCTTGGGCATTGCACAGAAATATACAACTAACCATAGCCCCAAATGGCAAACTTGATTTCTACAGCCCCAAACCTCCCCACCCACCATTCCCCCAGGTTGCCACCTCCATCCACATCCACTGTCCCAGTCTCCCCAGTACACAGAATCCACTTTCTCTATCTCCACTGCTACCAGTTGTTCTTGGCCACCATAATTTCTCTCCTGGACAAAGCAACAAACTCTTAACTGGCCTCTCTGCTTCCACTTTTGCTTTCCTCCAGCCTATCCCACACACAACAGCAAAACTTGTTTTCTTAAATGTAAATTGGGTCCTGTCACTTAAATGCTTAAGACTCTCCAATAGCTTCCCATTGTACACAGTAAATCCCTGAATAATCTGGCCTAAGTCCCCACCTGGCATTCTTCCCATTCCTCACTACATTTATTCACATTTGTTCTTATCTCAATTTTCATATTTCCTAAGCTGTTCCCATCTCAAGGCTTTGGCACTTACTGTTCCTTCAATTTGTACCGATCTTTTGCCTTCTCATTCTTCACATTTCAGCTTAAACATGCCTCTCGCAAAGTCACCTTCTCCAATCACTTTTTGTAAAGTAGCCTCCCTTTTTATTCCCTTCCTTCATCTCCTTTTCGTTTTCTTCACAACACTTCTCACAATTTGCAACTATTATGTGTTGCTTTACTTATACTTTAGGCTGTTTCTCTTATGAGAATTAAACCTCTATGAACCACATGCTACTTACTATTGTAGCCCCAGCATACAGCAAAATACCTGGAACGGCTCAATAAAGATTTGTTGAATGAAAGCACTCAGAAAACCACTTGAATATTCCCCCCTATTGTTCAATTTTCAAAAAGAAACAGATTTTCTTGGCCGTATCAGGACTATTTTGTTTATAAGTAAAGGAAGCCCATTTAAGATGCAGATACAGAGATGGGAATAAAGATGCAGACCTACTAGAGAATGGACTTGAGGATACGGGGAGGGGGAAGGTTAAGCTGGGACAAAGTGAGAGAGTGGCATGGACATATATACACTACCAAACTTAAAATAGATAGCTAGTGGGAAGCAGCTGCATAGCACAGGGAGATCAGCTTGGTGCTTTGTGACCACCTAGAGGGGTGGGATAGGGAGGGTGGGAGGGAGGGAGATGCAAGAGGAAAGAGATATGGGGACATATGTATATGTATAACTGATTCACTTTGTTATAAAGCAGAAACTAACACACCATTGTAAAGCAATTATACTCCAATAAAGATGTTAAAAAAAAAAAAAAGATGCAGATACAGGATTCTCTCAGGAAGCTGAAGGGCAAAGGTACAGATGTGCCTTAGGAAAGAACTCAACACAGGAACTGGGGTACTGTAGGGAACCTGGGGATTTTACCTTACTTGCAAGCTAACAAGTTAGCCTGCCACCGTTACATTCTGGCAGAAGACAGAAGGTTCCTGAGTCAGAGACAAAGAACAATATATCATTCATACCCATAGCAGTAGCCAGAGTATCAGCATTTGCACTGGTTCTGAGCTCCAGTTCCCACAGGGCGACATGAAGAGAGCCAGGTGGTGCTTACACACCCAGTGTGTTGTGTTACAGGTGAGAAACTCCAAGTTTACAGAACCCAAATCTTTTATAACGGGCAGGATGCATGCCTGACCTTGGCCCTGGGAGGAAACATTATTTTTATTGTATTGGATCGTAAACAAACCTGCTTTTTGCTACAGAGAGACATTCTCTTTGTGTTCCAAGGTTGTTTGTTGTATAAACATCCTTGAAAAGATAATCCAGAAGAAGGATGGCAGTGCCTCACTCACAAGATATGCAGAAATGCAAGAGATCCAGGGAGAAATGGCTCCCACCAGGCAGGTGAGGGGGACAGGATGCCCTAAGCCCAAAAAAATAACAGACATCCGCCAAAATCTCTGGAGCGTGGTAGCTTTTAGAATGGTTGTGGGAATAAGTTTAGCACTTTTCACAAATGAATTCAGGGAATATTTACTAGTTTTTATCTTATAGAACCTTACCATTAGAAACTGTTTTTCTTTTTTCTTTTTCGGCTGCGTTGGGTCTTCGTTGCTGCGCCCGGACTTTCTCGTTGTGGCGAGAGGGGGCTACTCTTCGTTGCAGTGCAAGGGCTTCTCATTGCGGTGGATTCTCTTGTTGCAGAGCATGGGGCTCTAGGCGCGCGGGCTTTGGTAGTTGCAGCACGCAGGCTCAGTAGTTATGGCACGCAGGCCCTAGAGCGCAGGCTCAGTAGTTGTGGTGCACGAGCTTAGTTGCTCTGCGGCATGTGGGATCTCCCTGGACCAGGGATCGAACCCGTGTCCCCTGCATTGGCAGGCAGATTATTAACCACTGCGCCACCAGGGAAGTCCCATAGAACCTGTTTTTCTTTAAAAAAAAAAACTCTTCCCAAAAGGTATAGAATATTTTGAAAACAATATTAATGTGTTTTCACAACAATTGGTATGGAGGAGAACAATTTAAATTCCTGGCGATGATGCATTTGAAATAATTCTTTAAAACTAATTTCACTTTTAAAATTTTCTTTTTCCAAAGAGTATACTGTGGGGACTTCCCTGGTGGTCCAGTGGCTAAAGACTCCGCACTCCCAATGCAGGGGGCCTGGGTTCAATCCCTGGTCCACATGCCACAACTAAGAGTTTGCATGCTGCCACTAAAGATACCACTTCCACAACTAAGAGTTCGCATGCAACAACTAAAGATCCCACATGCCGCAACGAAGATCTTGCACACGGCTAGGAGGATCCCGTGTGCCGCAATTAAGACCCAGTGCAGCCAAATAAATAAATAAATATTTTAAAAATAAATAAATAAAGAGTAGATTGTGGCAAAGGGTCAAGAAAGGTATTGTTTTATGTTTTTCCTGCTTAAGGGAATCTGAACTACTCTGATTCTGTATGAATAAAAACAAAACTTGGAACATTTATAGCTGTCTTTAAAAGAAATTCGAGGCAGTACTAAGGGACTTAAATGCCCTCATTTAATCCCTCATGACCATTTCAGATTTTTAAAATTATGTTTGTACATGAATTTGAAATTCTGGTTACCCAGAACTCTGTAGATGAAGAAAGTCATATAGTCTTAGGAAATAAACCAGCTATCAGAGTAACCTTATTCTATGATTTCTTTCCAATCAGTGATTATGGAATGGTAGTTTGTAAACAAATCAATGATTTATTTACTGTTTCTTCAGTTACACTTATTGATACATATGTCTTAGATGATGAAACCATAAAATACTGAATTAATCAGTTTAATTCACTTTATAGAGAACTTAGCATAGCAATTGAGTGCTTAAATATTAGCTAAATTAGAAAATGGTCCATAAATCAATTATAGAACCAAGATTTTCAATCTTAATGAAAGACGAATACTTAGAAGCACCATTTCCTCTAATTTAGTGTTAGTACTTTTTTGTTGTCTATCTCTGAAATTTAAGAAAATATATTTCCTTTTTCCCCTTGTTTGTCCCATTTCTAACCCAAGAGAAACTAGAATTTATTTCAGCTATATTTAGCAGTAGAGTTAATCTGTAATAGCAAATTTAAATAGAACAAATTACATGTTATCTTTTATAAAACTGAATATATTCTTTTTTTTTAAATTTACTTATTTTATTTTATTTCTTTTTGGCTGATTTGGGTCTTCGTTGCTGCGTGAGGGCTTTCTCCAGCTGCGGCGAGCAGGGCGGGGGGGGCCACTCCTCCTTGCGGCGGGCTTCTCATCGCGGTGGCCTCTCTTGTTGCGGAGCACGGGCTTCAGGCGCGCAGGCCTCAGTAGTTGTGGCACGCGGGCTGTAGAGCACAGGCTCAACAGTTGTGGCTCGTGGGCTCTAGAGCTCAGGCTCAGCAGTTGTGGTGCGCGGGCTTAGTTGCTCCGTGGCATGTGGGACCTTCCCGGACCAGGGCTTGAACCCATGGCCCCTGCATTGGCAGGCGGATTCTTAACCACTGCACCACTAGGGAAGCCCTGTTATGTATATATTGAAAACCCAAAATATTTGAGGTACCTGGTGAAGTTGATGTGCTAACTATTGCCTTTTTGCTCATAATCCCTTCCTGGAAATACTATAGGATTCTGTTCACCTCTGCCCCTACCCCCCACCTCATCTTGTTCTCCCTCAGTGGACTAATCTTAGCCTAATAGTACGTGAGTCTAATATAATGTCACCCAAGAATCTGGAATTGAGACACTGAGAGACTGATTAGGTCACAGCAGGCACACAAATGTCAACAGTTGTTACAACACCAAACAAAAACCCACATGTAAACTGATGTTGTGAAGGGAACTCACAAGCCATGAGTAAGCAGAAGTTTTGAGAGAGAATTAGGGGAATGGAGCAAACACGAAAGAAGCAGAGAAGAGAGGGCTCTTGTTAAAATGTAAATCAGGTCATGTCACTCTTCAGCTCAAAATCTTCCCTTTTCTTCTCATTTTAGCTGGAGTAAAAGCCAAAGTCTTTACAAGAGCCTAGTAGGTCCTATAGACTCCTTCCTCCGTCCCTCCGACTTTCATCTTCCAAGACTCTCCCCATCACTCACTCCAGTTTAGACACATAGATGTTGTTCTTCCTTGAAGCCAGGCACATTATTGCCTCAGGGCCTTTGCACTTGCTATTCTGTTGGCATGCTCTTCCTAAGTTACATGCATGTCTTGCTCTCTCACCTCCTTCAGACCTTTGCTCAAATGTCACCTTCTCTGCAATGCTTTCTCTAACCACTCTATTTAAAATTTCAATACCACCCCTGCCCACACTCCTTATTCTCTTCTCTGATTTATTTTTCTCCATAGTGCCATCATCATATGGCATACTCTACATTTTAATTATGTGTTTATTGTCTGTCACCCATCAGTAAAATGTAAGCTCCGTGAAGTCAGGTCTTTTTCCTCTGATTTTTTTGCTATATGCCCATTGCCTAGAACAATTCCTGGTACATAGTACGTGCTCAATAAATATGTTGGATAAATAAATGAATGACTCATTAAAGGAGATGGAGGACATTTCCTTGGTTTCTTACTTTGTAGTTCTGTTCCTCAAGTGGCCTGGCCACACTGTATTACCTACTCTCTGATGTTATAATACAACATTTTTTTTCACTCATTAGATTTTGTAATAGTTGACATATACCACTAGCATTATAATATCCAGAAAAATATATTTTTTTTCAAAATAAATGAGCACACATGATACACAACTATAATGCGTATTTCTCTTACATGTTTTGGCTTCATCATCTCTGACTGCTTCTTAATAGGATAGCAATTTTGTAATATTAATAGCTCAAGTGATAACTGGAAGATAATTTGGTCTTGTAGCTAATAACAATTTATTTTTTTGCTGTTATTATTATTTTAAAAAAAATTTTTAACATCTTTGTTGGAGTATAATTGCTTTTCATTGTTGTGTTAGTTTCTGCTGTATAACAAAGTGAATCAGCTATACGTATACATATATCCCCATATCCCCTCCCTCTTGGGTCTCCCTCCCACCCTCCCTATCCCACCCCTCTAGGTGGTCACAAAGCACCAGGCTGATCTCCCTGTGCTATGCGGCTGCTTCCCACTAGCTATCTATTTTAAGTTTGGTAGTGTATATATGTCCATGCCACTCTCTCACTTCTTCCCAGCTTACCCTTCTCCCTCCCCATATCCTCAAGTCCATTCTCTACGTCTGCGTCTTTATTCCTGTCCTGCCCCTAGGTTCTTCAGAGCCATTTTCTTTTTTTTAGATTCCATATATATGTGTTAGCATACGGTATTTGTTTTTCTCTTTCTGACTTACTTCACTCTGTATGACAGACTCTAGATCCAACCACCCCACTACAAATAACTCAATTTCATTTCTTTTTTATGGCTGAGTCATATTCCATTGTATTTATGTGCCACATCTTCTTTATCCATTCATCTGTCGATGGACACTTAGGTTGCTTCCATGTCCTGGCTATTGGAAATAGTGCTGCAATGAACATTGTGGTACATGACTCTTTTTGAATTATGGTTTTCTCAGGGTATATGCCCTGTAGTGGGATTGCTGGGTCATATGGTATTTCTATTTTTAGTTTTTTAAGGAACCTCCATACTGTTCTCCATAGTGGCTGTATCAATTTACATTCCCACCAACAGTGCAAGAGGGTTCCCTTTTCTCCACACCCTCTCCAGCATTTATTGTTTGTAGATTTTTTGATGATGGCCATTTTGACCATGTGAGGTGATACCTCATTGTGGTTTTGATTTGCATTTCTCTAATGACTAGTGATGTTGAGCATCCTTTCATGTGTTTGTTGGCAATCTGTATATCTTCTTTGGAGAAATGTCTGTTTAGGTCTTCTGCCCATTTTTGGATTGGGTTGTTTGTTTTCTTGATATTGAGCTGCTTGTAAATTTTGGAGATTAATCCTTTGTCAGTTGCTTTGTTTGAAAATATTTTCTCCCATTCTGAGGGTTGTCTTTTCATCTTGTTTATGGTTTCCTTTGCTGTGCAGAAGCTTTGAAGTTTCATTAGGTCCCATTTGTTTATTTTTGTTTTTATTTCCATTTCTCTAGGAGGTGGGTCAAAAAGGATCTTGCTGTGATTTATGTCATAGCGTGTTCTGCCTATGTTTTCCTCTAAGAGTTTTATAGTGTCTGGCCTTACATTTAGGTCTTTAATCCATTTTTAGTTTATTTTTGTATGATACAACTTTTTAATATCTCCCCTTTTTTACTTTTAATTTTTGTTTGTTAAGCATGTCAGTATTTACATGGTTCCAAAGTCAAAACCATGTTACAAGATAAACTCAAGATAAATTCTATTTTGTTGATGAAAAATTAATCAATCAATCTAAAAATGAAATGGAAATTTTTATTTGAGCCAAATTGAGTATTATCACCTGGGAACGGCTCCTCAGAAAGCTCTGAGAACTGTTCCACCTATTAGAAGCCAAAGTACAGTTATGAAAATTTTTTGAGACAGAACGCTGTACATTAAATGATGTATTATTGACAGTTTACACAATCCAGATCTGCAAGTACACAGTGGTGGATCATTGAGACCCCTTTAAAAGATCAAGAAGGAATGTTATCTTTAAAGGAGTTGTCTGGTTGGTGCTAGGAGAATGTTGCTCTTTATGGTTGAGCAGGTATTTCTGCTGATGGGGAGCTTTGGTTGATGCATAATGCAGATACACCATGCACAGTGAGGGGAGAGAGGAGGCCAAAGGGCAGAGAAAATTTTTTTCATGTTTAAATTTTTCTTGTCTTGCCATAAAATATGAAGTTTATTTCACAGTTTCTATGCCCTTCACTCTGTTTCCTCCTTCCTCATTGGGTCACCGTTTTTTAAAATCGATTTTTGGTTTAGGCTTCCATTTTTTATTTTTTATTTATATGTATATTTTTGTACATATATAAGCATATATGTATATATTTTATATCCCTCCTGCTGTTAACACTAAGCACCATTCTGAACCAATTATCTTGGAGACATACGGAGATTTTTCTCTTTCCTTTTTATTGAGGTTTAGTCCTCCATTGTGTGGATGCTTCATGATTTTCTCAACTAGTCCCATATTGATAACATCAGGGTTGCTCTCAGTCTTTTGATATTACAGATAATGGCATAAAAATAGTAAACTGCCTTGGGCATATTTCTGTTCATATTTGTTTCCAGTTTCCTTTTGGAATCGATTCTTACAAGTGAGATGAGATTAAATTGAGATTATTCAAGTGGTTTTCTGTTCTTTGCAACCAACAAGTCAAGATTAAAATAGCTACCTATCCCTGAAGGCCCATCTGAAATCACACTTCTTCTGGGAAAGCTCTTATTATCTCAAGGAGAAAGACTCCACTTCTATTCCCTTAATACTCTCAAAAAAAAAAAAAAATCAGAGGAAAAACAAACACACCAAAAAAGCCCTTATATTCTCTCTTGTCCATATGGCTCACATGGCACTTTTCACGTGGTTCTTTGTGTGTATTGTTATCTTGTGTACATTTCATCCCCTTAATTGGACAATAAGCTGCTCCAGAGCGAGGAGCACAGTCCTTATGACCTTTATCATCTCTGCCCCTTAACAGTGTACCTTGAACTAGTAACAGTGACCGAATAAATACATAGAGTATAATCCAGCATACGACAATGCCCCATATAAAACTGTCCATTTAGAGATATGCCTCACACAACCCACCAGAATAAATCCCATGTCAACTGAAGAGTTGAATGTAAGAATTCTAAGAAACTATAAGAAAAAACGGTGTGATATTTAGCATTTGTTTAGAGGTCAGGGAAAGGACTGTCTGAACTTTGTGGCTTTAAGCTAGACTGACCCAATAAAAATGAGCCTGGAGCCCTCTAGCCCATCATTAGGGATCTTCTCACATAGCTTCTGCCCATATTCTCTGCTCATGGTACTAATCCTGGCTGGTTAGTTGCTGGGCTGACCCTTCAAGGGATGACTGAATGTTCTTGCCCAAATATAAGGCTCCAGAGCCAAGCCCATTACTACAGTCATGTGGAAGATATGGCAACTACATTATTGTGCTCAGGGAGCCCATCAGCTTCTGTGTGGAGGTGGTGGCCTTTAGCAGCCTTTTGACTTAAGTGTAGGAGGAGTTGTTTTATCTGCCTGGAGTCTAATAGGCTACGCCCACTCTTGGAGGGGACCTTGTGCAACATTATGATGTAGCTCTGAATGCATCTGTGGTGGAGAAGTAGAAAAGCATCTCTTTTATCCTGCCAGGTGGAAAGGTTGAGAAATTTATCGCCTTCCACGCACACTGCAATCCCATCTTTGAAAGCAATACGCATTGCCCTGCTATCCCGTAGAATACATACCCTCTCCCTGCCAGGATCATTGCCAGCAACACCATGATCTGTCCTGCTGCCAATGCACAGCAGAATTTTGGTGGTTTTCTCAAGAGTTGTTTACAAAGATATCACATCATAATTTGGGTCCAGTATTGAAGGACCAGAGGATGCTGAAGCAGAACTGCGAACTGACAGCTGTGTGTGACTGAAGGTTGCCTGAATACCTGGCCACACCTCCTGATCAACTGACGGGGGCTGCAAAAACCGGCAATGGTGAAAGTGCAATCAATTTGGGAGAATGGTGATGGTAGAAAAGAGGAAACAAGTCTTCCATAATACTGGGATAGACAACCGTGCCGACAGACAGAGCAGCTCTGTTTGAACTGAGAGCCACCTCTTCATGTGCAGGTGCCCTATCTGAAGGAAACCATACCCACTGATAACAGGGGAACCACCTGTGCCATGCCCTACTAGTCATCTCTTCTCTGCCCGACACCCTACCCTCGTTTCTCTAGACTAGAGTGCAGATGTGAGATGAGAGCTATCTGGTTTCCAGGAACTTTGGGGAGATGGAATCTGTTTACAGATCGACACAATGGTGGACTCCTGTGCATCAGGGAGCTCTGAAGAGCGGGCCCTAGTCCAACATATCTGGTTACCAGTGTGTCCCAAGACTAGCAACTCACAACCCTGCCAGGCAGCAGCATCACTGGCCCTTTAAATGCAACTCTTCCTCCCGCACAACCTGCTAAAAAGCCTGCAACCACTTGGCTTTAGCAGAGAATCACCCCTCTCATCTACTGTTGAGACCATTCCTCCTATTCTCATCTGTTTCCCTGGCTCTACACTTTGTCTTTTTTTTTTTTTTTTTTTGAAATTCACGTTCTTTTTTATTTATTTATTTATTTATTTATGACTGTGTTGAGTCTTCGTTTCTGTGCAAGGGCTTTCTCTAGTTGCGGCAAGTGGGGACCACTCTTCATCGCGGTGCGCGGGCCTCTCACCATCGCGGCCTCTCTTGTTGCGGAGCACGGGCTCCAGACGCGCAGGCTCAGTAATTGTGGCTCACGGGCCCAGTTGCTCCGTGGCATGTGGGATCTTCCCAGACCAGGGCTCGAACCCGTGTCCCCTGCATTAGCAGGCAGATTCTCAACCACTGCACCACCAGGGAAGCCCCTACACTTTGTCTTTTGATAGCTGCTTTTGTATGGCTTGTTTCAGGGCCAGTTCAATTCTTCCTTCTCTCATGTATAGGCCTAGGACTCTTGCCATTAAATTCTGACCTTTGAATCTTCCTGCTTTGTTGATTGTGGTGGTAATATTACTGCCCTAGGTAAAAGACTCCCTCTGCTAACTTCTTCCCCATAAAACTCCTACAAGCTGGACTAGTCTACCAGCCTTTCCAGTAAGAAGCTCAGATGCTGAAGCTTCATCTTAGTAAACTGCTGACTGGGGGTGGGAGGGACATGGTCTTCAGGACCCTTCCACCCACCTCTCTGGAGTATCTGGAGTACTATCGGAGTAAATGGCCTACTAGGAAGTCTTTTGAACAAGAGATAAAGGAATTGCTCCCCTCTCTAAGGAACAGATTGTTTCAATGTGTTGAGTCCCAGAGGTGCTGAGACTTCAAAACTGGCAAACTTGCTCTTAGTGCAAGAGGATCAAGTTGTTGGGTATCATAAAAGCAATAACCCTTGCTCCCAATCCCCACCCCAGATGGTAGCTGACTGAGGTATCAATATTCTTGTAAGGAGAACAATGGAGAACTCATCTTGGTCATGAACTATTGGAGATTATGAGTGCGGATTCTGAAGTCCGACCACCTGTGTTCAAAACCAGCTCTGCTACTTCCTGGCTATGGGATTCTGGGAAATCATTTAACATTTCTCTCTCAGTTTCCTCATTTGTAAAATGGAGATGATGATACTAATAGCTGCTGCCTCAAAGGACAATTGTGAGTTTTAAATGAATTATTACATATCATAAAAGTGGTCAATAATTGTTAGCTACTATTATTATTGGGCTAATTCAAAAAGACCTAGATATTTACAGAATTACACTTCCAGGGTACATATAACTTTGTTTACATAAGGATGATGATGAATAAGTAAGGAAATTTCTAGATGTGCTTCAGCAAATTGAATAGTTGATTATGTCTTTCTGTCTGTGTAATATTCCAGGAGTATCCCAAAGACTCAGGAATGGAATTCTCTACAACTTCTTAGATAGAAGAGTAACTGTATAAATATCTCTATTACAGCTTAATTTACTTCAGCCTAATACAAGCCTCTGTTCATAGCCTATTATCTCTCTAGCATCTCTAAGTCAATACTCAGAATAATATATTTAAAATCTTAGATCAGATTACTGGGACTTGTATCAACTTGGAGATTTAGATGATTCTTAAGTTTTCTCCTATCCTTGAATGGTAGGTTCTCTAGAACATCATGGATATCCAGAAGTGGTTCATATTCTACTTTTCCAACTTCCCTGTCTGATATACTACTTAAAGAAAGGAGGAAATAATAAATTTTATTTAACAATCTTATCCTCCCTCTTGCTACCACAAAAAGGGTGGGAGACTAGGTATTGTTCTATTTGGGGTTAAGAAGGCAGCCTTCTAAGAGTCTGAGAGCCTGTTTACCTCTGCCCTTATCGTGGACCTTCCCATTTTACATCAATATAATACATGCCCCAACAGTGTGATAGGGGGCCACCCTTGGCCGGAAGAAGGCCGGAGGACCTTCTTAAGGAAGTGATGCCTGCCATTATGGTCACTTTTGAGGCAACTCATAACTTTAAGATTTGATTGATGCTGACTGGAAAAATTCTAGGTTCAAATCCTGTGCCCCTCTTCTTTTTGTCCCCAAGATTTCAATTCAGAATTTCTTATACACATAGCCTTTAAAGTTCTTGAGATTTCTTCTTAAAGTTGCATGTGCCAAGACAGTAAAGAGAGCCCTCTTGATAGACCAGAGGGAGGTAGATCTCTGGGAAGAATGCTGGTGAGGAATAGGTGAGAGAGAACATGTAGGAAATGACTGGTCCGGTGTGTGCCTGTGAAGACAAAATAAATGTACTGGATAGTAAAGCTTTCTTCAAAGAATCTGAACACTTTTTAAACAAATGCAAATATTTCTGTAAGTGCCTAGCAATTTCTAAATTCCTTTTGGGCATGTGCTCATATGCGTGCACCCGTACACACACACACACACACACACACACACACACACATCTTTGTATGGGATTTTAGGATAGCTAAATACCTTTAAGCCATTGAGTAATAGTTTATTTACTTAAATAATTTTAGTGGTTGTAACATTTTCCACTTTGTCAGGAGTTTCACCAAGAGCTAACATACAAGTAGAAACAAGTTATGGAAAGGGACACACCTGCTTAGAAAAAAAGCAACTCCTTCGTCCAGGAACAAAGCAAGCTTATCAAAAAGACCACACCTGAAGAGCCAGTTGGGATAATTGTGCATACTGCAGACACCTCCTAGCTTTACTCCTTATGTCTACCTGAGAGTCACTTTTAGAGTGACTTTTAAAAAACATGCTCTAACACTTCTGAGTCACCAGAGAATTGTAGTTAACCCGAAAGAGAAAGACAGGTTTAGGATGGAATGGAAGTATTCTTGTCCGCATACGTCTCAGTGAGAACCTAAAACTTTCTCTCCTCAGCAGTTCTTAAGGGCTGTTGGCATTCAGGATGTGGAGAATGACCTAGTTTTGAAGATGACATATGTAGTGTGACATGTTGCTCTTTTGAAAGAGGAAAATATAATTAAGAAAATCAACCATTCAACATTATTAGGAATCTCCACTTTAATGATTTGAGACATAATAAACGCATTTATCTGAAATTCACTTGACCTAAATCCATCCATTCATTCAACATTTACTGAACACCTACCACACAGTAGGCACTATTCTAGGCACCAAGGATACATCAGTGAATCCTGTTTTCACACAGTTTACATTCTACTGGGGAGAGGTAGGCAGTAAACAAAGGAAGAAATAGATGACGTGTCTGAGGAAAAACGAAACAGGCTAAGAGGATGGGGAATGATAGGGATGCTATTTTATGAGGGTCATAATAATGAGGATAGTGAACTTAGGTGGTGATATTTGAGTTGAGATCTGAATGAAGGGAGAGAGTTAGTAATGTGACAGTGTGGAGGAAGAATTGACCCTAGATAGTGGGAATAGCAAGTGCAAAGTTCCTAAAATAGAAACATGCTTGCAGGTTTGAAGAACATCAGAAAGGCCAGTGTGGCTGGAGTAGAGTGACGGAGGGGAAGAATAGGGTAGTCAATGAGATACCTGCAGAAGTTGCCAAGTATCAAATCTTTTAGGCCAAGGAAAGGACGTGGGATTTTCAAGTATGTTGGAAATCAAGTAGAGGATCCCTAGCAAAGGAGTGACCTGATCTGACTTACACGAAGGATCGTCTGGTTGCTATGTGCATCACGGATTGTAAGCAGCAAAGTGGAACAGCCCATTAAGAGAATACCACAATAAGCTACACAAGAAAGGATGGCAACTTGAACTACAGCTGTACCAGTGGTGGTGCTAGGAAGTATTCAGATGTATTTTGAATATAGAGCCAGAATGACCTGTGTAAGGATCAGAGATTAAAGTCAAGTACCAGATTTGTGGTATAGCTAGAATCTGCCATCCAGTGTTCTGATGCTCCATTCATTTTTCCACGTTACACCAACCTCTCCTTGCCCCCATGAACTTCATAATGTTATATGAACTATTCTTTTCAAGGAATATATTTGAATGTTCTTGTTACAGAACCTGGCTAGTTGGGATCTATTTCACAAACTATTAAATGCAAGTGAAAGTGCTATACGTGAAGCAGCCGTGTTGTTTAACCCTCTGGTGACTAGTTCAGCTGTGCCAGAGACAGCAATAACATTTAGATGTGCATTATACAGATAATACAATTATCGTGACGCAAAGATATCCTTTGACTAGGTGCGCATAGCTAGGAAAATATTCTACTTATTTATTTATTTAGGCAGCTCCGGGTCTTAGTTGCAGCACACAGGATCTTCGCTGTGGCATGCGGACTTCTTAGTTGGGGCATGCAGACCCCTAGTTGCTGAATGCATGCAGGATCTAGTTTCCTGACCAGGGATGGAAACTGGGCCCCCTGCGTTGGGAGCGTGGAGTCTTAACACACTGGACCACCAAGGAAGTCCCGATATTCTACTTATTTATAGTTGGTCAGCAAACGTCAAAAATACTCAATGCTTTTTTTGCTATGAATAACCATCTATCCGGTCCTTGACCTGTCAGAATTTACATTCCTCATAACTTTCAACAAACCAGATATTGAATGTCCACTGTGTCAGACTCTACTAGACATGAAAAACTAAAATGAATGGTCCCTTTTCATCAGGTACACAGACAAAAACAATTGAAAGTGACAGAAAAAGAAGCAAAAATTTTAAAAGTGCAGACACCTGTTGAAAACTATTGATCAGGCAATGCTAGAGTAAACAGAACCACTAGATCGTTGTGGAATTGTCAGGAAAAATTTTCCTAGATGGGTGAGCATGAGTTTTAAGAAAAGGAATCAGATTTAGCAGAGTTTTATGAAAAGGAATCAGATTTGGTAGAATATTCTAAGTAAGGAAAATATAGCACAGGAAGGCTAAAGGGTAGAAGCAAGTAAGACATGGCATGCGAGTCCACACCCAGGTGTATGTAATAGGACTGGATCATTATTAGCAAAGGGTGGAGGAGGCAATTAGAGGAAAGCTGCAAACACAAACCAGTTCACAACTGACAACTCAAGAGCAGTGAATGTGATTAAAACAAAGAATTTAGGTGTTTTGTTTTGTTTGCTGTCAGTAGTACGAATTATAAACGGGTGCGACTGAAGGCAGATTCTTAGTCATACTTCTCTCAGCATTCATCAGTATTTGTCAACATGTTTATTAAGTACTTTCAATACACAACTTTTTTCAAGACTATGAAAAAGATTTTCAGAAGAAAACGATACAAAGAGCAGATTCTGCATCAATTAACAAAGTTGAGGGCTTCCCTGGTGGCGCAGTGGTTGAGAATCTGCCTGCCAATGCAGGGGACACGGGTTCGAGCCCTGGTCTGGGAAGATCCCACATGCCACGGAGCAACTGGGCCCGTGAGCCACAATTACTGAGCCTGCGCGTCTGGAGCCTGTGCTCCGCAACAAGAGAGGCCGCGATGGTGAGAGGCCCGCGCACCGCGATGAAGAGTGGTCCCCACTTGCCGCAACTAGAGAAAGCCCTCGCACAGAAACAAAGACTCAACACAGTCATAAATAAATAAATAAAAGAACGTGAATTTCTTTAAAAAAAACAAAAAAAAAACATAAAAAAACAAAGTTGAGAGAGGAGCAGTTTTCTATCGCCGCTTCCGTGCCAGTGTGCAGTAAACTGCAGTGAAGTCGGGAAAACTATTCTAGATAATGCCTTTAAAGTGTACAGTGTCTCCCCGTAGTAAGCACTTAACAATTTATGGTTATTATTTTGACCTTAGACCTCTCTTAACCATTGCGATTCTACTTTCTCATTTTCAGAGGAATAAATGGGTCACAGATGGTCTGAGGATCCTGCCAGCCCCGACAATTTCCTATTTCAAGGAGGCATCGAATAAATATTTTCTGAACAAACAGACGAAGCAAACTGTCTCTCCACGGAGCCGGGCTGCGCGCCCACCAGAGAACCAGCCGGGAGGGAGGACAGCCTCGGATACTGAACCCAGAAGCGGGTGCTCATCCAAGGCCAACAGGCGAGGCTGAGGGAGAGTCTCGATTTGCAATCTTAGCCCCACCCGCCGCCAAGTCCACACTCCCCTGGGGCCCCGCCTGCGGCCGTAATCGCTCTTCTCAGCCACCAGGGCAACGACCCGCCTCCGCCGACGCTCCGGGCCGCCCCTTCCGGTTTAAGCCCCGCCCCACTGGCCTCGCCCGTGGCACCGCGCCTCCGCGAGATCGGCGCCGGGTCCTCTCAGCGCCCGCTGCCGGCCGGTCCACCCTCCGACGCTCTGAGGTCACCGACGGGACTGGGCTGAGGGGGGCGGAGGGACACAGGGAAGATGGCGGTCGAGGCCGGATATTGGCGCCGCCTCCCCCAATCCTGGAGCCGGCGCAGATGAGGCGGCTCGGCTGGGGCCAGCGGCGCGTCGGAACCGGAGCAGGGGGGGACCCTGGCAGTGGGGCCTGGCCCTGATATATGCCGGCGCCTCGGCTAGAGTGAGCGGCGGCGGCGCCTCTTTCCTCCGGCTCTTTCCCTGTCGCTGTGGGTCTGAGCGGGTGGCGGGCGGCCGAGGCGGCGGGGCCGGGATGGAGGACATTAACTCCAATGTGAACGCGGACCAGGAGGTGCGGAAGCTGCAGGAGCTGGTGAAGAAGCTGGAGAAGCAGAACGAACAGCTGAGGAGCCGCTCCGGGGCCGTGCAGGGCGCCGGCTCCCTTGGGCCTGGCAGCCCGGTTCGGGCCGGCGCGTCCACTCCCTCCTCCGGAGCGGCGTCCCCTAGGGGCTTCCCCTTGGGCCTCAGCGCCAAGTCGGGCTGCGGGGCCGGGTCGGGCCCGAGGCGGACGAGTAGCGAGGAGCTGCGGGACGCCACCTCCTTGCTGGCAGCGGGCGAGGGCGGCTTGCTGGACGAGGTGGAGCCGCTGCGGCCCGAGGAGCTGGAGCGCCTGTCAGGCTGGGAGGAGGAGGAGGAGAGCTGGTGAGCGCGGGGCTCCGGGCCGGAGCTGGGCGGGGACGGGCCCGGGGGCGGAGAGCGTCTTCCGAGGGCCCCCTGGTAAGACACCTCGCTTTGTGTAGCGGGGTCTGATTCGTGGTTTCCTTGCTTTGGCTGCGGAACGGTCAGCGAGAGTTGGGGGTTCGAGGCTTGCGAGAGGAACAGGCTTTGTAGCTAGTTCTCCTCTGGGTTGGGGACCTTCTGAGCTTTGGACCCCGTTGGGGTCTGGGGGCTGGCACAGCCTAGGAAGGGCTGCTCGCCGTGGGAGGAGTCGGAGATGGGAAACTGCTTTGTAGGAAGGGGTCCAGCTTTGTGTGAAATACTGGCTTTCGGATGGCGGCCTGGGCATTTTGGGTGTGATGAGGTGTCACCCGGTGCGCGGAGCAGACCAGGGTAACCTAAGTCCGGGCAGTGGTCAGTGTTTTGGACCCGTGGGAGATGGGTACATTTCTGGCGGCGATGGGGAGACCGTGTGGATCAGCACTCCCCCGTGGGTAGTAGGGTGACGCTTGCTTTGTGTGAAGAGGGCAGAGGATGGTGCTGCTTTGTGTGACGAGTCAAGGGTGGAACAAGAGCCCTGGCTCTCATTTTTTAAACAAGAATTGGGTCTGGCATTTTTCGAAGCTGTGAAGTGACAGTTACCTATCTTTCATTTCCATGTCATCCTAGGGGCAGAGAAAAACAGCCGTATTTAAAAATCTAAACCGAACTGTATTGTCATAAGCTACTTCTTGATAAAATTGTGACCCACACTGTAATATCCCTTCTGTATGTAGAAAGGACATGAGAGGCAGTTTCCCTCATGTATTATTGTAATTGCATAAAGATGTCAATGGGAAATTGTTAATTTGTCTTAATTTATCCTTTTTTAAAGTTTTAATTTTTAGCTAAAGTATCTCTGCTCTTTGTTGAAACTGAAACTTCTAACTTAGTGAAGTTGAAATCCTTCATAGACTCCGGTTTTGCAGGGCTGCAACCTTACAGAGTGTACTGAGGTAGTTAAGAGCTTTGCCTGGATTCAGGTCCTGGCTCTGCTACTTAGTAGCTGTACAGCTTTGGGCAAGTTAATCAGAGCCTCATTTTCTTCCTCTGTTTGATGGAGAAGATAATAGTTCTTACCTCTGTAGAGTTGTGAAGATTATGTGAGGTAATCCATGTATGCATGGGTCTGGTATATAAGCTCTGTGAGACTAGCCACTATTACTCTTAAGCCTAGTTGTTTAAATCAAGAAATATTTAGTGAGTGCTTTCAGGATCATGTGGGAGATTCTTAAATGTTGATCCCTGTTCATTAAGGAAGTTATAGTCTTGTTGGGAGCCAAGTTTTATGGAGGAATAAAGAAATAGGCTAGGAAATACACAGTGAATTGCTTAAAAGGGTGATAGGGACAAAAAGTACTGAGAGTGCTCAGAAATTGAGAAGAAAATAATAGTCTAGTTGGGACAAACTATGAGGAGAGGTGGTTTTGGAGCCTGAGGGTGGAGAAAGAGTGGGAAGGGCATGTTATGCTCTGACAACTGCTAGAGCAGAGTCAGAGATATTTGTAACTCTCAATTAGAAAGGTTTGAGTTACAGAGATGCTCTTGAATATATGATGTCAAGCCTTTATTTTATTGCCAAGTGATACCAAATATTATTAGAACGGACTGTGGTAGTGACAGTTTTCATATTAGTGTGAAATCACGTCCTTACAAAGGAATCCTAGGTATGTATACACTTTAAAAGAAGTCGGAATCATCTAAATATCACATGCCTCTTCCAAGTGATGATGATAATGATGCTCTTAATAATAATGAAGATTAGCTGCACTCAGCCCATTTTAGACTATGTATTCTTAGAACACATTGACTCCCCTTGGAGAAGCTGACTAAGTCTTTTGCTGCTTTGGTTTCTGATCACAGTGTTTTTGTTCAGGTAAAGCAAGTCTTTTAAAATACTATGCCAGAAGTTTCTTTTGGCCATTTGGCTCCTGCTTACTACTTTGATCCTGGTTACATATCTTGATGTTATAGATGTCCTGTGCTTTTTCTGAAAACGTGTGAATTGGAAGTCTGAAAATCATATTTAAAGTGCTTTGGAGTATGTGTATGGAGTATAAGTTATAAGGGGTGGTGGGTGTTAGTAGCAGTGAGAGGAAGATTTAAAGAGTCAAGAGTTTTACTTAGCAAGCTGAAAGTCTACTTTCTGTAACTTATACCCATTTCCTTTGTTTTCATCTAGAGGAATGTTTTTTCCCAAATGTATACCACAAAATGCCAGTCCTGAAGGTGTTAGTAGATACTGTGTGAAAAAAATAATTGTGGGTCTGAGATCAAATATATCTGGGAAAAACGAGGTTCAACAACAACAACCAAAAAAAACCCCACCAGATTTCTTTAATGCTGGGCTTTTTTAATATGCTAGTATGTATTGAATATAGTAAGTCTCTAAGTGGTATGGTTTGTTTCCTAAACTTATTTGCGCTCCCAAGGAACTAGAATCTGTAGAACACACTTAGAAAACAGTATTGTACTTACAGCAGTGGCTTTCACGGTTTCGTTTTGTTTTTTTCTCAATCCCAGCTTCGTGATAAGAAATACATTTTATACCATAGTATAATACACACATGTTTATGAATAATTGAAACAGAAGTTTCACAAAACTATACTTAATATATGTGGTAAAGCGCTAATGTTTTCTGTTCTGTTTCTTTAGAAAAAAATGCTGGTTACAGCCCACTGAGCTGATGTGGTGCCCCATTAATGGCTAATTATTAGTTTGAAAAATGCTCTTATAGAACAACTCAGAAAAGTCTAGAGAAGGGAACTAACATTATTGTGTGTCACAGTGTGTCAGTCTATGCCAGGCAACATATAAACATTTTTACACTTAATTGCATTTAATTTTTATCCATTTATGAGGTAGGTATCATTTTCTAGGTAAGGACACTTCTCTCTCTAAGCATCAAATAACAGATGGTAAATGATGGAGCCAGGATTTGAATCTAGGTCTTTATGACATCATAGCTTATGCTGTTCCCACTATATTTTGTTTTCTCCCAAGTCTGATTCCTTTTCCACATGAATGGCCCCTTATGATATTTGAATACTACCATCATGACCCTGCTGACTCCTCCCCACCACACAGTCTGAGCATTGTCATCTCTTCTTCAGAGTAATACAATCCCAGTTTACTTAATCATTCCTTAGATAATGTCATTCTCTGATCTTTCAACTGTAGTCATTTTTCTCTTAATGAATTCTGGTTGCTCCTTGTCATTAAACGTGGTACCCAGAACTGTACTCAGCATTTTAGATGATATTTGACCAGACAGTGTGTGGTGGATATGTCTTGCTTGAGCTAAATGCTATTATTTTGAAACCAAATATTTCATTAACTGTTTTAATTTCTGTTATTTATGCTTAAAATAAGTGAGTAGTTTCAATTACACTCCATATATTTTATACATAGGCTGTTACACTAAGTCTTCCTAACCCTGGTTTTCTGTAATGAATTTTTTTAGCTTGAATATTAGGCTTTTATATTTCATTTTGTTAGTCTTGATTTAGGCATTTAATATCTGTTCCAAATTTTTTTGTCATTTTCATATTTCATAGGCATACCTACTGGGTCTTCATTTAAGTTGTTGATAAAAATATTAAAATGACAGAATAAAGGGCTCTGAAGTATGCAGCTTGACTAGACTCCCTCCAGATTAATGAACATCATTAATCAACTCACACAGTGGTTGTTCAGTAACTGTTAGTACTACTTATTATTATCAAGCCCATATGCCATTTTACCTGTATGGATATTATGAAAGATTTTGCCAAGTGGCTTGCTATAATTAAGCTATATGGTGCCTTACAGAGTTCTTACCTGCAATGAAGTAAACTTATCAGCATAGACATTGCAATTAATTTGGTTTGACTTGTTCATGATGAATCTGCTGGGTTTTTCCTTTTCTAACTTTACAAACATTTTGTTTAACCTAGTTTAGAATTTTGCAAGGAATCAGTCTGGTCTGGAATTTCTAGACATTGCTTGTTTTTCTCTTTAGAAATTATCATATTTTGTCTTATCCAGGCTTTTGAACTTGCCATAATACTGATATTTCAGATCAACAGATTTCAGGTCAACAATAATTTGGTGGTAAAATTTCAGTTATCTTCCATTATTTGGAAGAGTAGACTTAAACCTGTTTCAAGCTACCTTTTGGCTTACTGTGTATCACCTTGCCTCATTTGAACCAATTTCCTCAATTTAGCCTCCCCAAAATTCCAAGTTTATAGTTCAGTACTGTCAACTACATGCACATTGTTGTGCAACAGATCCCCAGAACCCTCCCATCCTGCATGACTGAAACTCTACACTCACAGGAGAGTAACTCCCCTTCCCCCTGCTCCTGGCAAGCACTGTCCTACTGTGTTTCTATGAGTTTATCCCCTTTAGATACCTATAAGTAGATTATGTAGAATTTGTCTTTTTGTGACTAGCTTATTTCATTTAGCATAATGTCTTAAGGTTCATCCATGTTGTAGCATATGACATGGTTTCCCTCTTTTTGAAGGCTGAATAATATTCCATTATAGTATATAACACATTTTCTTTATCCTTTCATCTGTTGGTGGACACTTGGATTGCCTCCATTTCTTGGCTGTTGTGAATAATGCTGCTGTGAATGGGGACCTACAAATAATCTGTTCAAGTCCTTGCTTTCACTTCTTGTGGGTATATACCCAGAAGTGGAATTTTTGGATCAAATGGTAATTCTGTGTTTATTTTTTTGAGGAGCCACCATACTGTTTTCCACAGCAGCTGCACCGTTGTACATTCCAACCAGCATTATACAAGAGTTCCAGGTTTTCCATATCCTCGCCAACACTTGCTTTGATTCATTCTGAGTTTTTATATGGTGTGAGGTAGGAGTCCAACGTCATTTATTTTGTATGTGGATATCCAGTTGTCCCTGTACCATTTGTTGAGAAGACTTTTCTGTTCCGTTAAATTGTCTTGGTACCCTTGTCAAAAATCAGTTGCTCAGAGATTGGTTCAGATGGTGGAGTAGAAGGACGTGCTCTCACTCCCTCTTGTGAGAACACTGAATCACAACTAACTGCTGAACAATCATTGACAGGAAGACACTAGAACTCACCAAAAAAAGATGCCGCACATCCAAAGACAAAGGAGAAGCCACAATGAGACAGTAGGAGGGGTGCAATCACAATAAAATCAAATCCCATAACTGCTGGGTGGGTGACTCACAAACTGGAGAACACTTATACCACACAAGTCCACCCACTGGAGTGAAGGTTCTGAGCCCCACGTCAGGCTTCCCAACCTGGGGATCCGGCAATGGGAGGAGGAATTCCTAGAGAATCAGACTTTGAAGGCTAGCGGGATTTGACTGCGGGACTTCGACAGGACTGGGGGAAACAGAGACTCCATGCTTGGAGGGCATACACAAAGTAGTGTGCGCATCGGGGCACAGGGGAAGGAGCAGTGACCCCATAGGAGACTGAACCAGACCTACCTGCTAGTGTTGGAGGGTCTCCTGCAGAGGCGGGGGGTGGCTGTGTCTCACTGTGAGGGCAAGGACACTGGCAGCAGAAGTTCTGGGAAGACTCCTTGGTGTGAGCCCTCCCAGAGTCTGCCATTAGCCCCACCAAAGAGCCCAGGTAGGCTCCAGTGTTGGGTCACCTCAGGCCAAACAACCCACAGGGAGGGAACCCAGCCCCACCCATCAGCAGACAATCGGATTAAAGTTTTACTGAGCTCTGCCCACCAGAGCAACACCCAGCTCTTCCCACCACCAGTCCCTCCCATCAGGAAACTTGTACAAGCCTCTTAGATAGCTTCATCCACCAGAGAGCAGACAGCAGAAGCAAGAAGAACTGCAATTCTGCAGCCTGTGGAAGGAAAACCACATTCACAGAAAGATAGACAAAATGAAAAGGCAGAGGACTTTGTACCAGATGAAGGAACAAGATAAAACCCCAGAAAAATAGCTAAATGAAGTGGAGATAGGCAACCTTCCGGAAAAAGAATTCAGAATAATGGTAGTGAAGGTGATCCCAGGACCTCGGAAAAAGAATGGAAGCAAAGATCGAGAAGATGCAAGAAATGTTTAACAAAGACCTAGAAGAATTAAAGAACAAACAAACAGAGATGAACAATACAATAACTGAAATGAAAACTACACTAGAAGGAATCAACAGCAGAATAACTGAGGCAGAAGAACGGATAAGTGACCTGGAATACAGAATGGTGGAATTCACTGCTGTGGAACAGAATACAGAAAAAAGAATGAAAAGAAATGAAGACAGCCTGTGAGACCTCTGGGACAACATTAAACGCAACAACATTTGCATTATAGGGGTCCCAGAAGGAGAAGAGAGAGAGAAAGGACCAGAGAAAATATTTGAAGAGATTATAGTTGAAAACTTCCCTAACATGGGAAAGGAAATAGCCACCCAAGTCCAGGAAGCGCAGAGAGTCCCATACAGGATAAACCCAAGGAGAAACATGCCGAGACACGTAGTAATCAAATTGGCAAAAATTAAAGACAAAGAAAAATTATTGAAAGCAGCAAGGGAAAAATGACAGGTAACATACAAGGGAACTCCCATAAGGTTAACAGCTGATATCTCAGCAGGAACTCTACAAACCAGAAGGGAGTGGCATGATATACTTAAAGTGATGAAAGGGAAGAACCTACAACCAAGATTAGTCTACCTGGCAAGGATCTCATTCAGATTCGATGGAGAAATCAAAAGCTTTACAGACAAGCAAAAGCTAAGAGAATTCAGCACCACCAAACCAGATCTACAGCAAATGCTAAAGGAACTTCTCTAAGTGGGAAACACAAGAGAAGAAAAGGACCTACAAAAACAAACCCAAACAATTAAGAAAATGGTCATAGAAACATACATATCAATAATTACCTTAAGCGTGAATGGATTAAAAGCTCCAACCAAAAGACACAGGCTTGCTGAATGGATACAAACACAAGACCCATATATATGCCGTCTACAAGACATCCACTTCAGACCTAGGGATGCATTCGGATTGAAAGTGAGGGGATGGAAAAAGATATTCCATGCAAATGGAAATCAAAAGAAAGCTGGAGTAGCAATCCTCATATTAGATAAAATAGGCTTTAAAATAAAGAATGTTACACGAGACAAGGAAGGACACTACATAATGATCAAGGGATCAATCCAAGAAGAAGATATAACAATTATAAATATATATGCACCCAATATAGGAGCACCTCAATACGTAACGCAACTGTTAATAGCTATAAAAGAGGAAATCAACAGTAACACAATAATACGGGGTGTGGGGAACTTTTAACACCTCACTTATACCAATGGACAGATCATCCAAACAGAAAATTAATAAGGAAACACAAGCTTTAAATGACACAATAGAACAGATAGATTTAATTGATATTTATAAGACATTCCATCCAAAACCAGCAGATTACACTTCTCAAGTGCGCACGGAACATTCTCCAGGATAGATCACATCTTGGGTCACAAATCAAGCCTCAGTAAATTTAAGAAAATTGAAATCATATCAAGCATCTTTCCTGGCTACAACGCTATGAGATTAGAAATCAATTACAGGGAAAAAAACGTAAAAAACACAAACACGTGGACGCTAAACAATATGTTACTAAATAACCAAGAGATCACTGAAGAAATCAAAGAGGAAGTAAGAAAATACCTAGAGACAAATTACAATGAAAACATGATGATCCAAAACCTATGGGATGCAGCGAAAGCAGTTCTAAGAGGGAAGTTTATAGATATACAAGCCTACCTCAAGAAACAAGAAAAATCTCAAATAAACAATCTAACCTTACACCTAAAGGAACTACAGAAAGAAGAACAAACAAAACCCAAAGTTAGCAGAAGGAAAGAAATCATAAAGATCAGAGCAGAAATAAATGAAATAGAAACAAAGAAAACAATAGCAAAGATCAGTAAAACTAAAAGCTGGTTCTTTGAGAAGATAAACAAAATTGATAAACCATTAGCCAGACTCATCAAGAAAAAGAGGGAGAGGACTCAAATCAATAAAATTGAAATGAAAAAGGAGAAGTTACAACAGACACCGCAGAAATACAAAGCATCCTAAGAGACTACTACCAGCAACTCTATGCCTATAAAGTGGACAACCTGGAAGAAATGGACAAATTCATAGAAAGGTATAACCTTCCAAGACTGAACCAGGAAGAAATAGAAATATGAACAGACCAATCACAAATAATGAAATTGAAACTGTGATTAAAAATCTTCCAAGAAACAAAAGTCCAGGACCAGATGGCTTCACAGGTGAATTCTATCAAACATTTAGAGAAGAGTTAACACCCATCCTTCTCAAACTCTTCCAAAAAATTGCAGAGGAAGGAACACTCCCAAACTCATTCTATGAGGCCACCATCACCCTGATACCAAAACCAGACAAAGATACTCCAAAAAAAAAAATTACAGACCAATATCACTGATGAATATGGATGCAAAAATCCTCAACAAAATACTAGCAAATAGAATCCAACAACACATTAAAAGGATCATACACCATGACCAAGTGGGATTTATCCCAGGGATGCAAGGATTCTTCAATATACGCAAGTCAATCCATGTGATATACCATATTAACAAATTGAAGAATAAAAACCATATGATCATCTCAAGAGATGCAGAAAAAGCTTTTAACAAAATTCTTCACCCATTTATGATAAAAACTCTCCAGAAAATGGGCATAGAGGGAACCTACCTCAACATAATAAAGGCCATATAGGACAAACCCACAGCAAACATCATTCTCAGTGGTGAAAAACTGAAAGCATTTCCTCTAAGATCAGGAACAAGACAAGGATGTCCACTCTCACCACTATCATTCATCATAGTTTTGGAAGTCCTAGCCATGGCAATCAGAGAAGAAAAAGAAATAAAAGGAATACAAACTGGATAAGAAGTGAAACTCTCACTGTTTGTAGATGAAATGATAATATACATAGAGAATCCTAAAGATGCCACCAGAAAACTACTAGAGCTAATCAATGAATTTGGTAAAGTTGCAGGATACAAAATTAATGCACAGAAATCTCTTGCATTCCTGTACACTAATGATGAATAATCTGAAAGAGAAATTAAGGAAACACTCCCATTTACCATTGCAACAAAAAGAGTAAAATGCCTAGGAATAAACCTTCCTAGGGAGGCAAAAGACCTGTATGCAGTAAAGTATAAGACACTGTTGAAAGAAATTAAAGATGATACCAACATATGGGGAGATATACCATGTTCTTGGATTGGAAGAATCAATATTGTGAAAATGACTGTACTACCCAAAGCAATCTACAGATTCAATGCAATCCCTATCAAATTACCAATGGCATTTTTTACAGAACTAGAGCAAAAAATCTTAAAATTTGTATGGAGACACAAAAGACCCCGAAGAGCCAAAGCAGCCTTGAGGGAAAAAAACGGAGCTGGAGGAATCAGACTCCCTGACTTCAGAGTATACTACAAAGCTACAGTAATCAAGACAGTATGGTACTGGCACAAAAACAGAAATATAGATCAATGGAACAGGATAGAAAGCCCAGAGATAAACCCACGCACCTATGGTCAACTAATCTATGACAAAGAAGGCAAGGATATACAGTGGAGAAAAGACAGTCTCTTCAGTAAGTGGTGCTGGGAAAACTGGACAGCTACGTGTAAAAGAATGAAATTAGAACACTCCCTAACACCATACACAAAAATAAGCTCAAAATGGATTAGAGACCTAAATGTAAGACCGGACACTATAAAACTCTTAGAGGAAAACATAGGAAGAACACTCTTTGACATAAATCACAGCAAGATCTTTTTTGATCCATCTCCTAGAGTAATGGAAATAAAAACAAAAGTAAACAAATGGGACCTAATGAAACTTAAAAGCTTTTGCAAAGCAAAGGAAACTAGGAACAAGACGAAAGGACAGCCCTCAGAATGGGAGAAAATATTTGCAAATGAATCAATGGACAAAGGAGTAATCTCCAAAATATATAAACAGTTCATGCAGCTCAATATTAAAAAAACAACCTAATCCAAAAATGGGCAGAAAACCTAAATAGACAATTCTCCAAAGAAGACATACGCATGGCCAAGAAGCACATGAAAAGCTGCTCAACATCACTAATTATTAGAGAAATGCAAATCAAAGCTACAATGAGGTATCACCTCGCACCAGTTAGAATGGGCATCATCAGAAAATCTACAAACAACAAATGCTGGAGAGGGTGTGGAGAAAAGGGAACCCTTTCTGCACAGTTGGTGGGAATGTAAATTGATACAGCCACTATGGAGAACAGTATGGAGGTTCCTTAAAAACTAAAAATTGAATTACCATATCACCCAGCAATCCCACTACTGGGCATATACCCAGAGAAAACCATAATTCAAAAAGACACATGCACCCCTATGTTCATTGCAGCACTATTTACAATAGCCAGGTCGTGGAAGCAACCTAAATGCCCATCGACAGATGAATGGATAAAGAAGATGTGGTACATATATATATACGACGGAATATTACTCAGCCCTAAAAAGGAACGAAATTGGGTCCTTTGTAGAGACGTGGATGAATCGAGAGACTGTCATACAGAGTGAAGTAAGTCAGAAAGAGAAAAACAAATATAGTATATTAACACATATATGTGGAACCTAGAAAAATGGTACAGATGAACCTGTTTGCAGGGCAGAAATTGAGACACAGATGTAGAGAACAAACGCAGGGACAGCAAGGGGGGAAGCGGCGGCGGGTGGGGATGGTGATGTGATGAATTGGGAGATTGGGATTGACATGTATACACTGAGGTGTATAAAATGGATGACTAATAAGAACCTGCTGTATAAAAAATAAAATAAAATTCAAAAATTCAAAAAAGAATCAGTTCCTCATAAAATGTATGGTTTTATTTCTGGACTTACAATTCTATTCCGTTGATCTTTGACTCTCCTTTATGCCAGTACTACCCAGCTGTGATTACTGCAGTTTTGAAATTGGAGTGAGTGAGTCCTCCAGTTTTGTTTTTTTCAAGATTGTTCTGGCTATTCAGTGACCCTTGTATTTCCATATGAATTTTAGGATCAGCTTGTAAATTTCAGCAAAAAATAAAAGGCAACTGGAATTTTGATAGGGATTGTATTGAATCTGTAGATCAACTGGGGATCTTAACTATTGAGATCTTAACAATATTGATTTTTTTCAATCCATGAACATTGGATGTCTTTCTATTCATTTAGGTCTTTAATTTCTTTCAACTGTGTTTTGTAATTTTCAGTGTATAAGTGTTACATTTCTTTTGTTAATTTTATTTTCAGTCATTTTATTCTTTTTTTGATGCCACTGTAAATGGAATTGTTTTTCTTAATTTCATTTTTGGATTTTTCATTGCTACTGTATAGAAATACAGTTGATTTTTGTATATTGATATCATTGTTTCCTGCAGCCTTCCCCAAGTCATTTATCAGCTGTAATAGTTTTGTTTTGTTTTTTTTTTTGGTGTGGATTTCTTTGGATTTTTTATATAAAAGATCATGTCATCTGCTAATAGAGATAATTTTACTTCTTTTTTTCCAATCTGGATGCCTTTTATTTCATCTTCCCACCTAATTGCCCTGACTAGAATATCCAGTATCATGTTAGGTCCAAGTGGTGAAAGTGGACATCCTTCAGTGTGATTTTTATTGCTCTTTCATTTTTAATAATTGCTAACAATTATTTATTGCATTAACATGACAGATACATGCTAAGCAGTTTATATACAGTATTTCATCCTTTTAATAACCCAATATGGTCAGTCTATTATTAATCCCCATTTTAAAGATGATGAAATTAAAGCTTAGGTTAAATAATTTGCTTATAGTCACTCAAGTATATGGATGAGCTAGGATTGGAACACAGTTAGTCTGACTATATTTAAACATTTTCAGCCCTTACCTAATTCTAATTATCTGTATTTTTCATGTTATTCTTTGTACATTTGTATTGTTATTCACCTTTGGCTATTTTATATTCCCTAATTCTTTTTTTTGATCATTTGTCTTTAATGACCTGAGCCCTGTGTACATTTTTGTTAATTTCTTTATCTGATGACCTCTTTTTGTACTCACTATTCTTGTGCTGAATTGGCCTTTGGAGCCCCTGGGAGTCAGATTGTAGCTAAGAGCCATGACTCTGGAACTAGGTAGCCTGAGTTGAAATCCTTGCTCCCACCTTTGTCAACTGCATGACCTTGTCAGCCACTTACTCTCTGTGCTTGAGAGTTTTCATTATCTGTAAAGTAGAGTTAATTATTGTATCAACCATATAGAATTAAACGTAATATATGTAAAGCGTTTAGAACAGTTGTTGATACAAATTTAATATATGTGTTAGCTTTGTCTTTATCATCACCATTTTATTTTAGTTCTAGACTGGTCTGTCTTTGAAGTGAACTTAAAAAAAAAAACTTTTTGAAAAATTTCAAACATATACAAAAATAGAGTGAACAGTAAAATGAACCTCCACTTAACTTACCACCCATCTTTAACACTTACCAACTCATGCCATTCTTGTTTCATCTATACCATTCAAACCTCAACCCTCTGGACTATTTTGAAGCAAATTTCATCTCAAACTTCGTATCATTTAATTACTAAATATTGTAGTAGAAGATAAGGACTCTTTTTAAACATAACTACACTACCAGTTTACCCTCCCCATTAAAACTAATTCTTTAATATCATCAAATGTGCTCTGAATGTTTTTAGATCAAATTTTCTAAAAAATGGTTTGCACGTCTGTGTTTAGAATTTTTTTTCTATTTTGCTATAAACTCCAAAATGAAATGGCCTCTTTCTTCCAGTATTTTGATCATTTTGTTATCCCCAGTTAATTTGTTGGTGATGGTCAGAACAGGTCCAGTTCTCATTTCTTCCTAAGCCTTTTGAGAAATTAATTGTTGGGAAAATCAAGAATTTCTTAGGTGTTCTCTGTGCAGGGTGAGGTTTTCAGCAGATGTCTAAAAACCTGAAGTGATCCCATATCATTATTGCATATTTTCTTTGTACTAGAACTGAAATTTGAATTAGGTGAGTAACATCATTCATATCTTCCTTTGGCCTGTTGGCCTGTAATCAGCTCCTGTAATATCATCCTTATTTTTACAGTTATATAACATTTTTAGTTAAATTTAGTTTTAGTGTCTCTGTGCTTTCATCCATGTACTTGTACTTTTAAGCGCCCAGGTTTTTGTAAAACAAAATAATTTTAGTCGAATTTTCCATAAATCCTCATGTTCTTCATTAAATTTACCTAAAACAGGTATACTTTTACTGAGGAAAGAAACAGTAGTGGGTCTCAAAGAAAGGACCCTTTTTAAATGGTTTTTATTAGAATTTCTCAAGAGCCTCATATTAAAGAATAAACAAATGCATATAATACATAAAACATCTTTATGTTACTATTTAAAATATTCATTGTTGAGGGGGAGGATTAGGAACTGACCTCTCCATCTCTCCAAGTCTCCAGATTATTTTCTCCATTCCTAGTGTGAATTGTGCTAATTGAAAAGGAATTTACATCTGGGCAAATGGGGGGTGTATGTGTGAGATACTTTCTAAATGAGTTTTAGATTGTTTATTCATCCACTCTGCTGCATTTTTGTAGATGAGAGTTTAGTATTACGTATATATGCATAAAGACTGTATTATCTAATCAGTATTTGTTAGTTAAAATTATTTGTCAGTATCTAGAAGTTTGTTGCTTTATTATTATTTTTTTCTTTGAGAGATTCATTATTGCTGATATACACCCCCTATATCTGTAGAGGAGACAACAGATTGAGAATAATGATTTTAGGGAAAATAGACTTGAGCTGTCTGACTCTTTGTGGGACCCTTAGGAACTTTTGCAGAACGTAAAATCATAGAAAATAAAATTAGAAATGGACTTTGAGATGAGGTGGTCATGCCTCTTGTCTTTAAGCTGATTTAATATTCAGGCTGGTCAGGACAGATGATTATTCTTTTCTTAAAGGTTTTTGAGATTGGAAATCTAATAAGTTCCTTGTATCCCGTTAAATCCATTTTACTTTAAATCAGTTTTCTTTTAAGTTTATGAAGACACTTTAAACTCATGCTGACTTCTCATCAATAAATTTTATGAATAAACTTCCCTAACTCAGAGGTAGATAGGTCTGTGGTTTTTACTTACTGTGTTTTTTTCTCTCATAGCCCTTCACTTCTGAGAATGGACTTTTATTACTTGACCTTTTTGTTTTATGTATGCTTTTTGTAGGGGACCATTGGTAGAATCTGCCTGTGATTTAATATGATAAGCCTAGGTTTATAAAGCAATTTAATTTGTATAATTGCCACCACTTATAATTTGGCAGTCATTCACTGATTAACATCTTGAAGTTTTGTTTTCTAGACTCTTCTGTACCAAGGAGGTGTTACTTTAAAGTAACGTGGTTCTTGTGAATGTGTGTCTAGATGAGCACTTTATTCCCTTCTTAGCAGTGCTTTTCCACTGATTCTAACATGGGTTTACATTTTTTTTTTTCTTTAATGGAAAAAATACTTAGAGCGCCTATGTGTCAGCATTGCAATGCTGGGAACACTTAGAGACATGATAATGCATTTTCTTGCTTTCTTAAAAAATTGAATTTGGCCAAGAAGGGCCACATGATTGGTAAAATATATTACAGTCATTATTGTTTAAGCATGTTCTTTATACCAAGTATTGTATAAGGCATTTTATGCATGTTAAATCATTTAATCTGCACAATTTTGAGTTGTAGTTATTGTTATCCCCATTTTTTTCAATTGGGGTAAAATATACAAGACAAAAATTACCATTTTAATCATTTTCAAGTGTACAGTTCAGTGGCATATAAATACATTTACATTGTTGTGCAGTCATCACCACCGTCCATCTCTAGAACTTTACAAACTGAAACTCTGTATAAATAGTAACTCCCTATTCCCCTATTCTGCCTGCCCCCAGCCCCTGGCAACCACCATTCTACATTCTGTGTCTATGAATTTGACTATTCTAGGTACCCCATATAAGTGGAATCATATAGTATTTATCTTTTAGTGTCTGGCTTATTTCATTTATCATTGTCTCTTCAAAATTCATCTATGTTGTAGCAGGTGTCATGTTATCCACATCTTACAGGTAAGGAAACGAAACTCGAAGTCACATAGCTTATATAGTGCGTCGAGATTCATACCAATCCTGAAAACTGTGCCTGATAAAACATTTGATCTTGATTTATTTCACCTGTAGATAGATTTTTTTAGACTTATTCTGTATAACTCTGGAGATCATTACTAGAACAATAGGTATACATTAGAGGTAAGCAAATATTTATTTAATATAAGGAAGAATTTTCTAGTAGAGCTGTTCCTAGATAGTATAGACTGCTTTTAAAAAGCGTGAGTAACCTTTAGCAGTAAAGACTGCTTAATGGTCCTGTGACAAGGGATGTTTCAAAGAGGTAAAAGTTGCATTTGGTTACTTCTAAGTGTTCTTTTAATCTGTGTTTCTGTGATTAAAATATTGTCATCTATTTTGGAACATAAGATACCCTCAAGACAAATTGCTAAGCTTAAATGTGGGAGAGATCTTTAGCAATGTAAGCATCATGGATTTTTCTTTTCCTAAATCTATGGCACATTTCTCCGAATAGCCATAGTAATAGCAGATTCTTTTCCTCTTGAGGGTAGCTTTGAATTTTGAAAACTGTTGAAGTCATTATTATGCCTTGTGAATAAAAATGGGGTAGCAAGATATTTGAAGTCCTCAGCAGTCCAACTCCAATTCACCTTTTTCCTAGATTTACTTGCTGTTGTCAGAAAACTTCATAAACGTTCATGCCTGTTACCTTTTAATTTTCGTTCTGTATAGAGTACCTTTTTTCTTTCCTTTCTGAAGTTCTAAATTTCCCACTTGGTTTACTTCCTCTTCAGTGTTACCCATCACTGTTTATATATCTTTTTAGAGTATATGTAACACCACAACCTCATACTTTGATCTGTTTTGTCTAGATTGTGAGCATTTTAAGCAGAGGGAACAGTATCATATTCATCTTTGTGTGTCCGAACAGGCTCTCAGAATCTTGTGTGTAGTAAGAGTTCAGTTATATTAAATTGAATCAATCTGATTGTCAATGATGTTAAGTTGAAACGAGGTGAACAAGGTAAAATAATGAGACCAAATTTCTTGCATGACTTGCATGACCTCTATGCCAGTTACAAATGAGGAATTTCATACATACTCTGCATAATGGCAATATTGAAACTGTACTCTCCCATGAATGAATTAAAGAAAATTCTGTCCAGATACAGTATCTGATGTTTAAAATCAGTTTTAAAATTCTCTCTTTTGTAGGATAACAGTTACACCTTGTTTTATACTTCTTTGTACTTTTTGTAATTTCTCAATTTTCTGTTATGAACACAAATTGCTTTTATAATTTAAAAAAATCCTGACAAATATTACTGATTTAAGTCAGTTTCATTACTCTGGAGTCACATAGGGTAGGGATCATAATACAACATGATACATTAAAAAGCCATTGATGTTTTCCTTGTTACTTAGAATCAGTAAGATTATATTTCACAGATGAACAAATTTTGTTTAGGCATGTGTTTTTGATAGAACTGGAGCCCAGGTCAGCTGATGTGTATGATATTATCCGTTATTCTTGTTTTTAACTTTGCATTTTAAAAATGAGATTCCACAAGTGTAAATATTAACAAGTTTATCAGATTTACCTGAAGTATGTAGTCTTTTTTTTTTTTAATTTTTATTGGAGTATAGTTGATTTACGATGTTGTGTTAGTTTCAGGTGTACAGCAAAGTGAATCAGTTATACGTATACTTACTCTTTTTTAGATTCTTTTCCCATATAGGTCATTATAGAATATTGAGTAAAGTTCTCTGTGCTATACAGTAGGTCCTTACGACAGTGGCCTTAGTCTGGGGATGAGGCTTAGATTAGATAGATGGGGATGTTAAGAGGGTAGGGGGCCAGTTTCAAGGTAAGCTTTCCATTCATGAGCCCTCGTGCAGCACACGCTGTCGGCTGCTTTCATAAGCTAGCATTTCGAGGAGGGAGGGGCAAGATGGCGGAAGAGTAAGACGCGGAGATCACCTTCCTTCCCACAGATACAGTAGAAATACATCTACACGTGGAACTGCTCCTACAGAACACCCACCGAACGCTGGCAGAAGACGTCAGACCTCCCAAAAGGCAAGAAAATCCCCACGTACTTGGGTAGGGTAAAAGAAAAAAGAAATAACAGAGACAAAAGAATAGGGACGGGACCTGCGCCAGTGGGAGGGAGCCGTGAAGGAGGAAAGGTTTCCAGGCACTAGGAAGCCCCTTTGCGAGCAGAGACTGCGGGTGGCAGAGGGGGGAAGCTTCGGAGCCGTGGAGGAGAGCGCAGCCACAGGGGTGCGGAGGGCAAAGCGGAGAGACTCCCACACAGAGGCTCGGCGCCAACCAGCACTCACCAGCCCGAGAGGCTTGTCTGCTCACCCGCCGGGGCGGGCGGGGGCTGGGAGCTGAGGCTCCGGCTTTGGTGCTAGCCGGGAGGGAGTCCGGGAAAAAGTCTGCAGCTGCCGAAGAGGCAAGAGACTTTTTTTTGCCTCTTTGTTTCGCGGCACGCAAGGAGAGGGGATTCAGAGCGCTGCCTAAACGAAATCCAGAGACGGGTGCGAGCCGCGGCTATCAGCGCGGATCCCACAGCAACAGGGGCGCAGAGGGAAAAACGGAGAGATTCCCGCACAGAGGCTCAGCGCCGAGCAGCGCTCACCAGCCCGAGAGGCTTGTCTGCTCACCCGCTGGGGCAGGCGGGGCTGGGAGCTGAGGTGCGGGCTTCGGTCGGATCGCAGGGAGAGGACTGGGGTTGGCGGCGTGAACACAGCCTGAAGGGGTTGGCGTGCCGCGGCGAGCCGGGAGGGAGCCGGAGAGGAGGTCTGCAGCCGCCGAAGAGGCAAGAGACTTTTTCTTGCCTCTTTGTTTCGCGGCGCGCAAGGAGAGGGGATTCAGAGCGCTGCCTAGACGAACTCCAGAGGCGGGCGCGAGCCGCGGCTAACAGCGCGGACCCCAGAGACTGGTAGGAAACGCTAAGGCTGCTGTTGCCGCCACCAAGAAGCCTGTGTGCGAGCACAGGTCACTCTCCACACTGCCCCTCCCGGGAGCCGGTGCAGCTCGCCACTGCCAGGCTCCCGTGATCCGGGGACAACTTCCCCGGGATAACACACAGCGCGCCTCAGGCTGCTGCAACGTCACAACGCCTCTGACGCCGCAGGCTCGCCCCGCCTCCTCCGTACCGCTCCCTCCCCCGGCCTGAGTGAGCCAGAGCCCCCGAAGCAGCTGCTCCTTTAACCCCGTTCTGTCTGGGCAGGGAACGGACGCCCTCAGGCGACGTACACGCAGAGGCGGGTCCAAATCCAAAGCTGAATGCTGGGAGCTGTACGAACAAAGAAGAGAAAGGGAAATCTCCCCCAGCAGCCTCAGAAGCAGCGGATTAAAGCTCCACAAACAACTTGATGTGCCTGAATCTGTTGAATACCTGAATAGACAACGAATCATCCCAAATTCAAAAGGTGGACTTTAGGAGCAGGATATATTAATTTCCCCTTTTCCTTTTTTTGTGAGTGTATATGTGTATGCTTCTGGGTGAGATTTTGTCTGTATAGCTTTGCTTTCACCATCAGTCCTAGGGTTAGGTCCGTCCATTTTTTTTTTTTTTTTTTTTTTTTTTAAAAAAAATTTTTTTTTCCTAATATATGTTTTCTTAATAATTTTTTCCGTATTTTCTATTTTTAGAAATTAAAAAAATTTTTAATAAGTTTTTTCATATTTTTTATTTTAAAAAATTAAAAATTTTTTTCTTAATAAATTTTTTTCTTAAAAATTTTTTTCTTATTTTTTACTATAAAAAATTAATAAATCTATTTTTAAAAATTAAAAAAAATTTTTTTCTGAATACATTTACTCTTAATAATTTTTTTTCTTATTTTTTATTATAATAGCTTTATTTTATTTTATTTTATCCTCTTTTTTCTTTCTATTTTTTTCTCCCTTATATTCTGAGCTGTGTGGATGAAAGGCTCTTGGTGCTCCAGCCAGGCATCAGGGCTGTGCCTCTGAGGTGGGAGAGCCAACTTCAGGACACTGGTCCACAAGAGACCTACCAGCTCCACGTAATACCAAACGGCAAAAATCTCTCAGAGATCTCCATCTCAACATCAAGACCCAGCTTCACTCAACGACCAGCAAGCTACAGGGCTGGACACCCTATGCCAAACAACTAGCAAGACAGGAACACAGCCCCATCCATTAGCAGGGAGGCTGCCTAAAATCATAAGGCCACAGACACCCCAAAACACACCACCAGACGTGGACGTGCCCACCAGAAAGACAAGATTCAACCTCATCCACCAGAACACAGGCAATAGTCCCCTCCACCAGGAAGCCTACACAACCCACTGAAACAACCTTACCCACTGGGGACAGATACCAAAAACAACGGGAACTACGAACCTGCAGCCTGTGAAAAGGAGACCCCAAACACAGTAAGATAAGCAAAATGAGACGACAGAAAAACACACAGCAGATGAAGGAGCAGGGTCAAAACACACCAGACCTAACAAATGAAGAGGAAATAGGTAGTCTACCTGAAAAAGAATTCAGAATAATGATAGTAAGGATGATCCAAAATCTTGGAAATAGAATAGACAAAATGCAAGAAACATTTAACAAGGACGTAGAAGAACTAAAGAGGAACCAAGCAACGATGAAAAACACAATAAATGAAATTAAAAATACTCTAGATGGGATCAATAGCAGAATAACTGAGGCAGAAGAAAGGATAAGTGACCTGGAAGATAAAATGGTGGAAATAACTACTGCAGAGCAGGATAAAGAAAAAAGAATGAAAAGAACTGAGGACAGTCTCAGAGACCTCTGGGACAACATTAAACGCACCAACATTCGAATTATAGGGGTCCCAGAAGAAGAAGAGAAAAAGAAAGGGACTGAGAAAATATTTGAAGAGATTATAGTTGAAAACTTCCCTAATATGGGAAAGGAAATAGTTAATCAAGTCCAGGAAGCACAGAGAGTCCCATACAGGATAAACCCAAGGAGAAACACGCCAAGACACATATTAATCAAACTGTCAAAAATTAAATATAAAGAAAACATATTAAAAGCAGCAAGGGAAAAACAACAAATAACACACAAGGGAATCCCCATAAGGTTAACATCTGATCTTTCAGCAGAAACTCTGCAAGCCAGAAGGGAGTGGCAGGATATACTTAAAGTGATGAAGGAGAAAAACCTACAACCAAGATTACTCTACCCAGCAAGGATCTCATTCAGATGTGATGGAGAAATTAAAACCTTTACAGACAAGCAAAAGCTGAGAGAGTTCAGCACCACCAAACCAGCTTTACAACAAATGCTAAAGGAACTTCTCTAGGCAAGAAACACAAGAGAAGGAAAACACATACAATACAGTAGGTCCTTACTACTTATCTATTTTATATATAGTAGTGTGTATACATCAATCCCAATCTCCCTTTATCCCTCCTCCTCCTTTCCCCCCTGGTAACCATAAGTTTGTTTTCTACATCTGTGACTCCATTTCTGTTTTGTAAATAAGTTCATTTGTACCATTTTTTTTTTTAGATTCCGTATATAAGCAATATCATATGATATCTGTCTTTGACTTCACCTAGTATGACAATCTCTAGATCCATCCATGTTGCTGCAAATGGCACTGTTTCATTCTTTTTTTATGGCTGACTAACATTCTATTGTATATATCTACCACATCTTCTTTGCCCACTCCTCTGTCGATGGACATTGATTGAGGTTGCTTCCATGTCTTGGCCATGGTGAATAGTGCTGCAGTGAACATTGGGGTGCATGTATCTTCTTGAATTACAGTTTTCTCCAGATATATGCCCAGGAGTGGGATTGCTGGATCGTATGGTAGTTTTTGTTTTTGTTTTTTAAGTATTTATTTATTTGGTTGCACTGGGTCTTAGTTGCGGCAGGCGGGCTCCTTAGTTCTGGCATGCAAACTCTTAGTTGCAGCATGCATGTGGGATCTAGTTCCCTGACCAGGGATCGAACCCGGGCCCCCTGCATTGGGAGTGCGGAGTCTTAACCACTGTGCCACCAGGGAAGTCCCCCGTATGGTAGTTCTATATTTAGTTTTTTAAGGAACCTCCATACTGTTCTCCATAATGGTTGTACCAATTTATGTTCCCACCAACAGTGTAGGAGGGTTCCCTTTTCTCCACACACTCCCCAGCATTTATTGTTTATAGATTTTTTGATGATGGCCATTCTGACCGGTGTGAGGTGATACCTCACTGTAGTTTTGATGTGCTTTTCTCTAATAATTAGTGATGTTGAGCATCTTTTCATGTGCTTTTTGGCCATCTGTATGTCTTCTTTGGAGAAATGCCTATTTAGATCTTCCACCCATTTTTGGATTGGGTTTTTTGTTTTTTTGATATTGTGCTGCATGAGCTGTTTGTATATTTTGGATATTAATCCCATGTCGGTCACTTCATTTGCAAGTATTTCTCCCATTCTGTGGGTTGTCTTTTTGTTTATGGTTTCCTTTGCTGTGCAGAAGCTTTGAAGTTTAATTAGGTCCTATTTGTTTATTTTTGTTTTTATTTTCATTACTCTAGGAGGTGGATCAAAAAAGATATTGCTGTGATTTGTAGTCTGTTTTTGTTGAGGGGGAAAAAACCCAAACTTCCTTATTTTCCAGGAATATCAGATAAGGAATTTCAAAGCTCACATTTTGTGAGTCTTCGGGGTTACTGATGTTGCTGCTCTCCTCAGTCTCATTTTTGGGACTACTCTGCATGCAAATCCCTATGCCAAACTTTCCAGGGTCCCTGGTGGTGCCGATGCCCTGGTAGCCTAAAAGGGCTCCTTCCCTTCTCTTTTATTTACCCAGATCCCTGCCTCCTTGCCCTTCTGCTAGGAACATATCTATAAGTATATCTGTAAATCAGTTTAATTTCGACATGATTTAAAATAAAATAATTTGGATAGTAAATAGCATTAAGTAGTGTCTCAATGTAAATGAATTGAGTTACAATAATGTTCTGTTCCTTATAGTAATGACTTGTACTAGCCAAAGCACACTGCATGTTGACTCCTGTTGTGATAGTTTAGTAGCAAAAATGAACTTGTAGAAGCATTTAGGTTTTAAGGCTTTCAGTAATATAAGTTCTTATTTTGCCTGTTCTATTTACGTAAAATCACATCCTCTGTGCTCTTTCATTTGGGAATCTAAATTATGGAGGAAATGGATACCTTTAGGAACAAATTAGCTTATTTAAGAGGAAGGCTCAATAAATACAAAACATACAGTTTGCTTCGATCTTGGAAAAGGTTCAAATTCTGGAGTAAAATTGAAATTTCTTGAGGGTATTAAGGACTATAGGGAGGAAAAGAAAAAGTGATTATATTTCCTTGAAATGTGGAAATAATAGAAGCAAGATAATGCAGTACCATGAAATTTATGAAAATATTTGGAAAGAGAGAAATAGTGTTTAGTTAAAAATTAGAGGTTTAGAATTCATGAGGATGAATCAAACCATGTCCCACTTCTACAGTTACTAGAAGGAAATCTCTCCCACACACAGCCCTCCACTACTCCATTCAGGAACTTCTGCTCATCTGTCTGTGAGAGAATTAGAAAGTACCCAACCATGTGTGGCTGTTAAGGGTTGTTTTGTTTGAAAAGCGTGAATAAGAAGCAGGGGTGGGGCTTCCTTGGTGGCACAGTGGTTAAGAATCTGCCTGCTGATGCAGGGGACACAGGTTCGAGCCCTGGTCCGGGAAGATCCCACATGCTGTGGAGCAACTAAGCCTATGCACCACAATTACTGAGCCTGCGCTCTAGAGCCTGCGAGCCACAACTACTGAAGCCCACACGCCTAGAGCCCATGCTCTGCAAAAAGAGAAGCCACCGCAGTGAGAAGCCCGCTCTCTGCAACTAGAGAAAGCCCACTTGCAGCAACAAAGACCCAACACAGCCAAAAATAAAATAAATAAAATTAATAAATTTATATATACAAAAAAAAAGAAGCAGGTGTGGGCCAGGCTAAGTCCACAAATGACCTGTGAGTCTGATAAATTTGAGGAATGGAATTTAATAGATGTTATCAAGTTAGTGAGGAGGTTTTTAAGTATGTGCGTTTAGTGCCTAATTCGTACTGTATTTTATAATTATAGAGATTATATTTTATGTCTTTATTAATAACTAGTAGATATAGAGAGAGTACTTTAGTAATTTTAGGATGTGACTATCTTTTGAGTGAGCCTGCTAATTTCCCCCCTTGGAGGGAGATAATGGGTCTTGCGTTGACTTCTCATAGTGAAACTCTTGTTTGCCATTGGTTATTTTTAGCTGGGGTTTATCTGGAGAGGATTAAAAAATAAAATCCAAAAAAACAGATAAGTTCTAGAAACCTGAATCTAGAGGTTTGGAACTTGTTGAGCAGGCGCTGTAGGTTTCTATGGTAGTACAGCCTATGACTGAGAGAGCTAACAACCAGCACTATGAGAAGTATAATCATTTAATTTTGTCTTAATTCATTTTTGAATTCCTGTCGAGCACCATGCCTGGCCAGTGGTAGCTGCCACATAAACGTTTGTTTAAATGACTGATTGTGGCTTGATACTAAGCCTTCAAGTGCTTAGAGTTTAGCTTGGAGACAGAATGAACACAGAATTCGGTCCTCTCTGAAATCAGCAATGAGAGTTTACAGCAGAAAGGTTTATATGGACTTGAATGTGGGAGCTGAGACTTAGGATTTAGGTACAGATAGGCGGAAGGGTATTTCTTGCTGCTCTGTCAGAATCAAAAAATGCAGGGAAAAGAATGAGTGCTTTATTTGAGTAGGGTAAAGCGAAGCCTGTGAAGATACAGGTTTGTTGGGGAACAAGTAAGAAATTTGAATCATTGAGTTGGAGACCATACTGTGGATGGCTTGTGAAATCTAGGAGATTTTTGAGTGTCGGAATATCCTTAACAAAATGGTGTTTTGGAAAGATTAGTGTGACAATAGTATGTAGGTGGGAAAAGAAGGCATAGGTACTTTTGTGGGCTAGAAAACTGAGCCTCTGATCTTTACCAACCTCTTGGGCCCAGACGCACATAGCAAAACTGGAATTCAAGCCAAAGTATTGAGTCCATAATGATAGTCTTTCCATCTCATCCCAACCACTTACAGTTGATTGCATGAAAACAATCATATCAAGCTAAATGAATAAAGATCAGATTTGTTTAGTTCCTCTTATAAAACATCTACATTGTTTAAAAATATCATTTTGATCTTGCTTTCTTATATAAGGGTATTGACATTTGGGGCCAGATAAATTCTTTGTTGTGAGGGCTGTCCTGTGTGTGGTATGATGTCTAGCAACATCCCTGGCCAAGCAAAAATGTCAGACATTGCCAGATGTTTCCTGGGGGCAAAATCACCCCAAGTATTGCCTTAAAGCATACTTACGGTGTCTACTTGACCAGAAATATTTAGTGCTGTATTGCAGGAATAAGTATCTTATTCTAGTAACTTTTCTCCATTTACATTTCTAAGTCATAAAATAATGTTCTGAAAATTAGGTAAAATTAAAATGATTGTGTGATTTATTGTACAAACTATTTGAGAGTCAAGGGAGTGCTGAGATGCCAAAACAACAGGTTTTTTTTTGTTTTTTTGTTTTTTTTAAATTCTAAGTGTGTGCCCCAGACCCCCTTGGACCCCTTCCTTTTTTTTTTTTAGAAATTCACGTTCTTTTATTTATTTATTTATTTATTTATTTATGACTGTGTTGAGTCTTCGTTTCTGTGCGAGGGCTTTCTCTAGTTGCGGCAAGTGGGGGCCACTCTTCATCGCGGTGCGCGGGCCTCTCACTATCGCGGTGGCCTCTCTTGTTGCGGAGCACAGGCTCCAGACGCGCAGGCTCAGCAAATGTGGCTCACGGGCCCAGTTGCTCCGCGGCATGTGGGATCTTCCCAGACCAGGGCTCGAACCCGTGTCCCCCGCATTGGCAGGCAGACTCTCAACCACTGCGCCACCAGGGAAGCCCAAAACAACAGGTTTAAATGAGGACTTATACCTGGGCAAACTGGGATGAACAGTCACCATGGGAGTAATCATAAAACATTTATTGAGTACCTACTATGAGTAGAGCGCTATGTTAAGATGATAAGGAGTAGTCAGAAGAACTGTGGCAGTTGGAAAGCCTCATGAAAAATGGAAAGTCTTGAATTGGTCTAGAGGTAAGGCTTGGGTTAGACAAGGAAAATGGAAAGGAAATTATTTTTGCCCCCATAGTAAAAAGAGCTATAAGCAAAGACACATCTGTGGTTTAACAGATGTGTGAAGTGAACATTTACTTGGCCATTTTGGCTGGACAAGAGGGTTTTTTACTGGAGTACTTGAGAGAGAAGATCAAGGATGTAGTTTTGCATCTAAAACACAGGATCTTGAAAATTAAGCTGGGGAGTATATCCAGTGAGAAAGTTTTTGAGCTGTGAAACAATGTTTATCCTGACCTGTGTTTTGGAGAGCTAAATGGTAGAATATAGAGGATGGATTGGAAGGTTGAAAGTCTGGTAGGTGTGGGGAAACCAGTTTAATGAATCGATAGAATGTGTTGATTGAATGTATGGAGTGAGAAAACAGTCAAGGTCATTATAAAAATTTTCATTTGTTGACTGGAAAAAATAATGGTGTCATTTTAGGTTTGTTTGAGGATATTTGATTTTGAGACAATGTCTATAGTAAGCACTTACAGCTCTGTGACTGACACCCAGGAGAAAGATTAGGACTAAAACTATTAGAACATATTGTATGTCCAAAAAATGATGATTGGTTATGATGAAACAAACAAAAGACTTCTTCAAATTAAAAGAGTTTCTGGGAATTCCCTGGCGGTCCAGTGGTTAGGACTCAGCACTTTCACTGCCAACGTGGCAAGGCCAAAAAAAACCCAATAATAATAAAAAGTTTATGGTAGGGGCTTCCCTGGTGGCGCAGTGGTTGAGAATCTGCCTGCCAATGCAGGGGACACGGGTTCGAGCCCTGGTCTGGGAAGATCCCACATGCCACGGAGCAACTAGGCCCGTGAGCCACAACTGCTGAGCCCGCGCATCTGGAGCTTGTGCTCCTCAACAAGAGAGGCCGCGACAGTGAAAGGCCCGCGCACCGCGATGAAGAGTGGCCCCCACTTGCCACAACTTGAGAAAGCCCACGCACAGAAACGAAGACCCAACACAGCCAAAAATAAATAAATAAATAAATAAATAAATAATTTTTTAAAAAAAGTTTATGGTAAACATAAAATAAAATAGTAGGAAGAAATATATGGTTATATCTTGTGAGGCAGCAGTTGATAAAATAACAAAAATAATGTGATGTAGGAAGTGTGTGAAGAGCTCAGGTTTTACACTTCTAATGTGTATTTTCAGATCCTCATGTCATCACTTCTAGCTTTGGTAATTAATAAGTGATCTTGAGAAAACTAGTAGGAAAGGGAAGAAAGTTAAGGGACTGGAGAATAGGTTAAATTTAGCCTCATAAAGACACTGGGATAATTTGATTAGTGTCACTTGAGAGAGATCCTGGTTAGTGGTTATGGGTATTTTGAAAGGAATGAGGAGGGTAGAAATGGATATGAATTAAAACAGGAAGAATTTAGTTCTGCTGATCTTACAACTGTGGTCACCAACTGGTACATCAAGTATAACTGTAGAATTTCCATGATTATAATTTTTCAGGAAAAAGGCAGTGCTATATTACGAATTTTTTTATAATTATTTCCTTCATTCATTCTGCAGTACGGTGTTCCTTTTCTATAATACTGTGTGCCGGGCAGTCTTCTTTGGGGGTGAGGGTGAGGCATAAGGGATGATGTGAAATATTCCTGTCCCTGAGATGCTTGGAGTGCTATATGAGAGAGTTAAACAATTATATATAGCTTGTATATACACACACAACTACTTTCCCCCATCCCCCCAAATGTATTTTATGTATTTTAACCATCTTGGTATACCATACACTTTAATAATAAGGAATCCTCACTTACCCATTCTTATCTTTCTGTGTAACTCAAAAGAAAAAGAGAAGAGATGGGACTTCCCTGGTGGTCCAGTGGTTAAAACACCACGCTCCCACTGCAGGGGGTGCGCGGTTCGATCCCTGGTTGGGGAACTAAGCTACCGCATGCTACGCAGGATGGCCAAAAAATTTTAAAAAAGAGAGAGAAAGAAAAGAACGTCTGGGCTGCTTTTTTTTTTTCTTTGAAGCGTTTTTATTTTATTTTATTTTATTTATTTATTTTTGGCTGCATTGGGTCTTCATTGCTGTGTGCGGGCTTTCTCTAGTTGTGGAGAGCGGGGGCTACTCTTTGTTGCAGTGCATGGGCTTCTCATTGTGGTGGCTTCTCTTGTTGCAGAGCACGGGCTCTAGGCACGCGGGCTTCAGTAGTTGTGGCACAAGGGCTCAGTAGTTGTGGCGCATGGGCTTAGTTGCTCCGCGGCATGTGGGATCTTCCCGGACCAGGGCTCAAACCCATGTCCCCTGCATTGGCAGGTGGATTCTTAACCACTACGCCACCAGGGAAGTCCCTCGGCTGGTCCTAATATTAACTTTAGTTCTATAAGCAGAGTATTGTGTATTATTGTCTCTTCCTACTCTGGCATGTAGCGTAAAGATATTGCCAAATTTTCTTCAGCACTTTAATTACCTGATATTTCATTTTTATTTATTTATTTATTTATTTTGTAATTGCTATCTATGTATGCAATTGTAGCTAAGCAGGTATGTATTAGTCAATATACATTAAAACTGTCTCTTTCTTTGCAGCTATTGCCACAATTTGCAGTCTGGTATAGTTTGAGACTTCCAGTCTTCCTGATGTCTTTTCTCAAAACGAAACAACTCATTTTCTGATTGCTACACTCCCAGTTGGTCTCCCAGCAGTACACAATTATGCCTCAACACTAGATGTTTGCCTATTTAAAGAAGTAATTTCCAACTTCAGTTCTGTGGCATCCCAAGGAATATCAAAATTGTTTTGATACTCTTAAAATTAAAAAACCCATGCCATACCAGAATGAGAATCAAGAGAATCATGAAATGAAAATGGAAGCAGAGAGTGTCACTGTCTAAAAGTTTGGGATTTACTACCTTAAAACTTTTCTTCAGTCTGTTCTGCTTGCTCTGCCCTGTTTTTTGATTCACCATGTTGTGTTCTGCTCTCATACCAGCAATTTATATCTGTATCCTGCCCTGCAGCTATTGTCACTTCAGGGCTTGTAAACTGTTCTAAGACTTTATTAATGAATTTGCCTTGTAAATAATTACCACTATTATTTATTACTAAAATTTCAAAAAGACTCTTACTACATATGAACTGAAGATATTTTTCTTCAATTGAGTTGTGATTTTTTTTATTGTATTTAATAGTGGGATCTATTACAACTTTATATTTTGTGGTTCATAAGGCTTAGAAGAGAGCAGGGAACAGCAGGAGGCCATTAGAATGATTACTATATTCAAGCCTTTAAATCAAGGATCTTGTGCATTCTTTTAGAACAGTGGTATTAGTTGGTAAAATATGTAAAGTATTAGTTGGTAAAGTTAAGAGCTTAGGTTCTGAAGCAATCCTGGTTTTGCCACTTAACAGCTATGTCACCTTGGGCAAGTCATTTAGCTCACTGTGCCTCAGTGATCTCATCTGTAAAACAGGGATTATATTAGTACCTATCTCATAAGCTTATTGGGAAGATTGAAAGGGTTAGTATATTTAAAATACTGAGGAACTTACCTGATGGTCCAGTGGGCAAGACTCTGAACTCCCAATGCTGGGGGGGGGCTGGGTTCGATCCCTTGTTGGGGAACTAAAACCTGGCTCAGCCAAAATAAATAAATAAATAAAATACTGAAACCATGCCTGGCATGTAATAAGCCCTTGATTAATAATAATAATAACAATTATTATTTCACATTGACTCAGGAAGCTTGTTAAATCATTATAAAGCAATGTATCCTAATAGTTTATTAAATTATATTTAGGTGTGGGTACGGCCAAAGATACTTTTATTAATGAAAGTTTAAAAAAAAAAACATATACAATGGAATATTACTCAGCCATAAAAAGGAATGAAATAGTGCCATTTGTAGAGACGTGGTTAGACCTAGAGCCTGTCATATAAAGTGAAATAAGTCAGAAAGAGAAAAACAAATATTGTGTAATTTCTCTTATATGTAGAATCTAGAAAATGGTACGGATGAACTTATTTGCAAAGCAGAAATAGAGACACAGATGTAGAGAACAAACTTAGGGATACCAAGGGGGGAAGGGGGGGTGGAATGAACTGGGAGATTGGGATTGACTTATATACACTACTATGTGTAAAATAGATGACTATTGAGAACATACTGTATAGCACTCGGAACTCTACTCAATGCTCTGTGGTGACCTAAATGGGAAGGAAATCTAAAACAAGAGAGGATATATGTGTACGTATAACTGATTAACTTTGCTGTATAGCAGAAACTAACACATTATAAAGCAGCTATACTCCAATAAAAATTAACTTAAAAAAAACAGTAAATGAGTTCAGCATACATCTATTTCTTGTTCCTCTGCTCCCTTGCGTAGCTGACCAACTTTAGCCTTCTGCAATACCCCTTTGACATATCTGTCCGTCTTTACTCAACCCTCGGTCTTGTTCCCAGTGCCCTTTCTGAAGAAGTTACTCCACAGACCACCAACTCTGATCCATTGATTCCACACTCTGGGCAGACCTTTAAGCCTTTCCATCACTCTGATTTAAATTCAAGCCTTTCCTTGACCTACTGTATAGTACAGGGAATGCTACTCAATACTCTGTAATGACCTATATGGGAAAATAATCTAAAAAAGAGTGGATATATGTATATGTATAACTGATTCACTTTGCTGTACAGCAGGCACTAACATAACGTTGTAAATCAACTACACTTCAATTAAAAAAAAAAAAAATTCAAGCCTTTCCGGATGGACCTAGAGATTATCATACTAAGTGAAGTAAGTTGGGCAGAGAAAGACAAATATATGATATCACTTATATGTGGAATCTAAAAAAAAAAAGTGATACAAATGAACTTATTTACAAAACAGAAACAGACTCACAGACTTCGAAAACAAACCTGTGGTTACCAAAGGGGAAATGTCGGGGGAAGGGATAAATTAGGAGTTTGGGATTAACATATACATTCTACTGTGTATAAAATAGGTAATCAAGGACCTACTGTATAGCACAGGGAACTCTACTCAATATTCTGTAATAACCTATATGGGAAAAGAATATGAAAAGAATGGATATATGTATATGTATAACTGAATCACTTAGCTGTACACCTGAAACTAACACAACATTGTAAATCAACTATACGCCAATATAAAATAAAAATTAAAAGTAAATAAATAATAAAAATAAATTCAAATTTCCAATCTGAAAAAGCACCCCATAAAATTATAAGAATAGAAACAAAATTACAATCTCAAAATGGCCACTTTGAACTTTGTTATATTTCCTTTATCTTTTTTCATATGCACTTAAAAAACATTGTAATCATTGGTGTTTTGTTCAGGGTTCATTCAGACGCAAATATATGTCTGTAAATGTCATTACTATTGCAGGGAATATACATTGAACTTTGTGAAGACAGAGGCTCTGTTCTTTTGCCTTGAATACACCTTACTCAGTAAATAGAGAAGTATGATTTTGAGGTATTAAAATCTGATGATTTTCCTTAGCCTGTAAAAAGTTTCCATACCAATCTACAGAAATTTATTTCAATAACAGTTTTGATATAATTTTTATTTTTACTTTAAAGTTAAATCTTTGTTGTTCTTAGCTTTATTAGCCTACTTTCAGCTGACTGCAACATGAAAAGTGATTACTGTGGTTACTATAAATTCAGTAAAGTGTCTCCAGTCTCCCATCCTATCTCCATCTTTTAATAATATGTCTGCTATGTGTATGCATAAAAAAGTCACGAGAGACGTACTGCAAACTGTAAGTAACTTGGGAGGATAGAATTGGTAGGGGGAGGGAGGTTATTATCACTCCTTACATTTATACATTTCTGTATTACTAAAGTTTTTTTTTGTTTTTTTTTTTTAATTTTTGGTTATGTTGGGTCCTCAGTGCCACGCTGGCTTTCTCTAGTTGTGGTGAGCGGGGGCTACTCTTCATTGCGGTGCACGGGCTTCTCATTTCTCATAGCAGTGGTTTCTCTTGTTGCTGAGCACAGGCTCTAGGCACGCGAGCCTCAGTAGTTGCAGCACACGGGTTCAGTAGTTGTGGCTCGCAGGCTGTAGAGCACAGGCTCAGTAGTTGTGGCGCACAAGCTTAGTTGCTCCACGGCATGTGGAATCCTCCTGGACCAGGGATCAAACCTGTCCCCTGCATTGGCAGGCAGATTCTTAACCACTGCACCACCAGGGAAGTCCCTAACGTTGTTACTTTTACAAAATAGTTATATTCTTAGTTGTTTTTATCACCAGTCACATTATACAGGTATGTGTGACATATCGGACAAAATATGATTTGTTATGATCAGTTTCATAATCATATTCTTAATTACATCTTTACTAGTTCTCTCACTATTAACAATAGACATAAATTATATTTAATTGTGTTTATTAATTCCTTTGTAATAATTGTTCTAAGGGAAAAAGCAACATCTTGAGAGGCCAATTATTTCTAACATTTTTTTAACAGCTTTATTAAGATAGAATTTACATACATAAAATTCATCTGTTTTTAGTATTGAGTGATTTCTAGTATATTTACAGAATAGTACAGCCATGACCATAATCTTGGTTTAGAATATTTTCAGTATCCCAAAAAGGATCTTTGTACCCATTAGCAGTCATTTCCCATTTCTCTCTCCCCATCCCCTCTCCCATCCCTGGGCAACCACCAATCTACTTTGTCTCATAGATTTGCCTATTCTAGACATTCCATATGAATGGTATCATGCAGTATGTGGTCTTTTGTGGCTGACTTCTTTTACAGTTTAATGTTTTTGTGGTTGATCCATATTGTAGCATTTTTATTGCCCCAACACATTTTTTAATTTTTATTTATTCATTTTTGGCTGCATTGGTTCTTTGTTGCTGAGCGCAGGCTTTCTCTAGTTGCGGGAAGCGGGGGCTACTCTTTGTGTCGGTGCGCATGCTTCTCATTGCAGTGGCTTCTCTTGTCACGGTGCACGGACTCTAGGCTCTCGGGCTTCAGTAGTTGTGGCACGAGGGCTCATTAGTTGTGGTGCACGAGCTTAGTTGCTCCGTGGCATGTAGGATCTTCCTGGACCAGGGCTCGAACCCGTGTCCCCTGCATTGGCAGGTGGATTCTTAACCACTGCGCCACCAGGGAAACCCCTAATGTAGTCTTATGACAGGTACTTAAGGAAGGTTTCCTTGAAGAAGCAACATTTGAGACTTAGCAGAAAGTACGAATGGGCTGGCCGAAGTTGGGCAAGGGAGGGTGAGGTAACCAAGAAGTGGAATTGAGTTTGTTTAAGGCAAGGGGAACAGCATGCACAAAATGACCTAGAAGCAAAAGTGTTGGGTTTTTCAGGAATAGAAATTAGTACCATATGGCTATTATTTAGATTTGAGTGGTGGAGAGGGTGAGAAATGTAGCTTAAAAAAAAAGGTACTGCAACAGTTAGATCATTGCTGTGTTTCAAGGGCCATGGGGGCTCTGTTTTGGAAAAAACTATCATAAGAGCAAAAGGCAACTGGCATAGAATTTTTAGCAGAGGAATATTAATAGTCAGATTCATATTTTAGAAAACTATTTGGCTGCGATATATAGAATGGATTGGAAGGGAGCAAGACCAGAGATTTTGAAATTTAAAAAAGATTTTTCATTTTCAAAATTCTTCTGGCCGTTCTTTGTCTTTACATTTTCATGTAACTTTTAGAATTAGGTTGTCCATTTCTATAAAAATGCCTGCTGGCATTTTTGTAGGGATTGTATTCTGTTGATCAGTTTGGAAGAATTGACATCTTGACAACATTGAGTCTTCAGATCTAGGAATATGGTACATCTCTCCATTTATTTAAGTCTTCTTTCATTTCTCTCAGCAATGTTTTATTGTTTTCGGTGTACAACTCTTGCATTTCATTTGTTAAATTTATTCCTAAGTATTCTTTTTGATGCTGTTGTGAATGGAATTGTTATATTTATTTCATATTTGAGTTGTTCATTGATATATAGAAATAAATTGATTTTTTTTTTTTGGCCTGTTGATCTTATATCCTGTGACCTTCCTAAACACATTAATTAAGTCTAGTTGATTTCATTTGCTTTCAGTAGATTCCTACAAAGGATTTTCTATGTACAGGATCATAGTGTCTGTGAATAAAGACAATTTTACTTTTTTCTTTCCCACATGGATACCTTAATTTCTTGTTCTTGCCTTTCTGCACTGGCTAGACACTGTAGTACCACACTGAATAGAGATGTTAATAGTGTGCATCCTTAACTTTGTTCCCAGTCTTAGGAGAAGCATTCAGTCTTTTACCATTAGATCTGTTTTCTGAAAGAGTTTGTATAGGATTGGCATTACTTTTCCTTAGTATTGATAAAATTAATAAGTGAAGGCATCTGGGCCTGGGCTTTTCTTTGCAGGAAGAGTTCTCATTACTAATTCAATTTCTTTTTATAAATCTCTTCAGAGTCTCTATTTCTTCTGGAGTCCCATTTGATAACTTGTATCTTTCTAGGAATTTGTCTATCCAGTCTGTTTTGTTGGCGTAAAGTTGTTCAAAATATTCCTTACAATTCTTTTTTTTTTTTTTAAAGATTTATTTTTATTGATTGATTGATTGCTATGTTGGGTCTTCGTTTCTGTGCTAGGGCTTTCTCTAGTTGCGGCAAGCGGGGGCCACTCTTCATCGCGGTGCGCGGGCCTCTCACTATCGTGGCCTCTCTTGTTGCGGAGCACAGGCTCCAGACGCGCAGGCTCAGTAATTGTGGCTCACGGGCCCAGTTGCTCTGCGGCATGTGGGATCTTCCCAGACCAGGGCTTGAACCCGTGTCCCCTGCATCGGCAGGCAGACTCTCAACCACTGCGCCACCAGGGAAGCCCCTTACAATTCTTTTAATATTGGTAGTGTTTGTAGCAATGCTCACTCCTTTTTTTTTTTTTTTTTTTTTTTATTGAGATATAGCACTGTATAAGTTTAAGGTGTACAGCATAATGACATGACTTACGTATTTTGCAAGATGATTACCACAATAAGTTTAGTTAACATTCATCATCTCATACAGATACAAAAAGGGGGGGGGGGGAGAAGAAAATTATTTTTTTCCTTGTGTTGAGAACTTTTAGGAAATGTTGGGCTTTTTGGTTTTGTTTTGTTTTTTAATTGGAGTATAGTTGATTTACAGTATTGTGTTTCAGGTGTACAGCAAAGTGAATCAGTTATACATACACGTATGTCCACTCTTTTTTATATTCTTTTCCCATAAACGCCATTACAAAGTATTGAGTAGAGTTCCCTGTGCTATACAGTAGGTCCTTATTAGTTATCTATTTTATATATAGTAGTGTGTATCACTCTTTCTTTCAGACTTTGGCAATTCATGTGAAAGAAGCCAGACACACAAAACACACATCGTATGATTCTGTTTATATGAAATGTCTGGAAAAGAACATGGAGCAGAAAGCAGATTTGTTATTGCCTAGGGCTGGAGGTAGAAACGGAAAGGGGGTTTCTCTTTAGGGTGATAAAAATGTTCTAAAATTACATGGTGGTGATGGTTGGGGTAACTAAATACTAAATTCATCAAATTATACAATGAATTTTATGGTGCAGAAATTACACAGGCAAATTTTATGGTTGTAAAATCTTGAAAAAGTTGTTTTTAAAAAAAGTTGTAAGGTACTTTTAGCATCTTTAAAAATACAGAAACTACTATAAACTAAATGAATAAAACATCAATAATTCAAAATCAGTTAAACTAAAACATCATAATCTCGCCTATACCAGGTGAATGGTAGCTTTCCTGTTTTTGTCAATGGCACTATGATTCTTTCAGTTACAAAAGCTAAAAATTTAAGAGTAATTTTGTATTCTTCCATCTTTTTTTATTTCCTACCCTTATCAATTTGCCTACTAAAAACATTTTTTTTCACTCTGACGCTTTTGAATTTCTTAAATAATAATATACAGTTCAGTCAAGAGGGACTGTGTTCTGATGGACACAGCCAATTTATTGATGGCTAATGTAACTTACAACAAATTGAGATTGTCAAGTTTTTACTTGTCAAGAAAACTTGAAAAATATTGCTTTATTCCCCTATTTCTGCTAAAATTAAGTCATAGAGGCCCAGTGGGAGAGCTGAACTTCCACCTCTATGCAGCATCAACAAGACAGAAGGAGGCAATGTCAAATGGAGCGCTTTTTCTCCCTTTTCCCCATCCTCCATGAGTCAGTCAGGTGCAATAAAGGAGCTGATTTTACATCCCATCCATCTGGAAGTGTAGTAATTTTGTTTACATCATAGATTTCACTTAAGTGTCTTAATTTGGAAACCACTCTGGTTAGAATTCAAGTAACTTCACATTTTTCATATAGAGTCACATTTGAAATAAATTAACATCAATTGATGTAATCTGAATTAATCTGAGGAAAAACAAATGAAGTAGGAAGTATCTTCTCACCTTTCTGTTTTTATATACCTTCCCCAGGAGCTTGTAAAATACTTTTCCTTTCTTCTTTACTGAAACTGAAGTAATTTCATAAATTGATTCATATTGTTATTAAGGATTTTTTAATGTATTGCTTTTCTCTGACGTATCATTTGAAAAAAGGGCTACAGAGTGGGTACTGCTTAAGTAAAAGGAATGCATTACTAATGGTGAATTTTTGTGTGGTTTGTGGTAGGAAGGGAACTGGGAGTTGGAAAGCAAGGTATTTATCTGCCTTCTAGACAGGACTTAATGATATGGTTATATTAGGGAGTTAAGAACTATTGAAAACAGAAAAAAATATTGTAAAGACATGTTTCTTCATAGTTTTTGAAATGAGAGTAAAAGAGAAAAATAAGACACATTTTAGGACTGGACAGTTGGCCTCATTTGGGTTCATTTAATAGTTGAGATTTGGGCTTATATTGATGATTGTAGTGCCGTTTTCTTCCTGTGCAGAAAGTAAATGTGGGTGATTTTAAACATACTCCATCATTTTTACTCCCCATCCCCCAATTTAAATCTGTTCCAAAGGATCCCTATTTTATAACCTTGTGCTTAATAATTAACATTACCCTTTTTTGTTTTTGTTTTTTTGTTTTCTTCTAGGCTGTATTCATCACCAAAGAAAAAACTTACACCAATGCAGAAATCAGTTAGTCCTTTAGTTTGGTGCAGGCAAGTTTTGGATTACCCAAGTCCTGATGTTGAATGTGCTAAAAAGTCTCTTATCCACAAACTTGATCAAACTATGTCAGGTATGTCTATAATTTTACTTGTAAATTCATCTCTTTGCTTTCTTTAATCAAAAAACAGATAAATGTTGACTGGTATGTTTTTAGGAAGGCAGTTCTTTGCTTGGGGGTGTTTTCCAAATCACATTGTGCATGCTATCGTGAGTTTTTGCCATATGCACATAACCCTGTTCTGTTATTTTCTTAATAGCTTTTTTAAAAAATCTCCATATTTTTATTTAGCTTCATCCTAAAAAATATCCATGAAATAATGGATTTTATGTAATAAGGTTTTTTTGATGCAAGCTAAAATAAATAATTATTTTTAAAAAATGTTTTGTCTGGTATCATCTAAAATCATCTCACCAGCCTCAGGGAAATTTTGATGTGGTAGAAAGCTACAGGTTGAGAACCAAAGACCCCTCATTCTCACTCTGTCACTTAGTTGCTATGTGACTCTGCGAATTATTTAACTCCTATAAGCTCAGTTTTCTTATAAGCATGATGAACCCTGTAAGTGTTATTTAAGGATTAAATGATAATGTTGAAAGAGGCTAGCATGTTTTTCTGGCTCATGGTAGTGCTTAATAAATGTATTCATTTCCCCTCTCTTTTTTTTTTTTTTTAACTTGGCATTTTAAGTTAAATTGCTTTTATATTCTATTGTTTAATAGCATTCACAAAGCTGACAAAATGTATGTGTCACTATTTATGGTATTTAATGTAGCATGCCAGTGTGTTAGAAATGTAGGAAAAATATTATTGACTCTTTCTTGGAATTACTCTCAGTCTTTTAAAAATATGTTTCAAAAAAAAAATAAAAAAAAAGAATATCAGTTTCTGGGAATTCCCTGGGGGTCCGGTGGATAGTACTCAATGCTTTCAGTGCTGGGGCCCTGGTTCAGTCCCTGGTCAGGGAACTAAGATCCTGCAAGCCTCGCAGCGAGGCCAAAAAAAAAAAAAAAAAAGAATATCAGTTTCCTGGAATACTCATGTAGTAAAAGATTGATACATGATTACTAATCCTAAGTAGAGTTTTGTTTTTTGCTTTGTGTTTACTTGGCAGCCATGTCCTTAAAATTGCTTTTTTTTGGCTTTATTATTGAAGTATGTGCTCTTTTGTTAGAGTGTAAGCTGCAAATGGTCAGGGGAGGCAGTGGGGAGCCTACACAGTTAAACTGTCATATAGTAAAGTGTAGTTTGTTCGGCAGGAGCAGTGGTTATTATAAGAAAATAATGTATGGGATGGACATAGGGGAGAAAACCAAAGCTGTTGCACTTCAAAAGTAGCAATTGGAGTGAGTAGCTTTTTGCTTTATTATAACAAAGGTATTAAAGATAGTAGGAGCATGTAAGAAAAGCTGTTATTCTTGAACCAAAACTAGGTGTAATCAAGTACTGGATCTGCTTAACAGTGTTTAGATTTTATAGCTGTATGCACAGAGCAATAGCTATAGCTGTATATATTTAAAGAAAAATAATTTGGCTGTTGCAAGTTTGAACCTTGTAGTCCTAAACCTCTCTTTTCCCAGGTTAAAGGGAAGATTGTTTTTTGTTTTTTTTTTTTTAATTTTACACTTTATTTATTTATTTTTGGCTGTGTTGGGTCTTCGTTTCTGTGCGAGGGCTTTCTCCAGTTGCGGCAAGTGGGGGCCACTCCTCATCGCGGTGCGCGGGCCTCTCACCATCGCGGCCTCTCTTGTTTCGGAGCACAGGCTCCAGACGCGCAGGCTCAGCAACTGTGACTCAGCGGGCTCAGCCGCTCCGCGGCATGTGGGATCTTCCCAGACCAGGGCTCGAACCCGTGTCCCCTGCATTGGCAGGCAGACTCTCAACCACTGCGCCACCAAGGAAGCCCGGGAAGATTGTTTTTTAAGTGTATTTTTTTGATAAGGCAAAGCTTCCTAGGAACTTAGCCATTATATTCTAGCACAGCCGTTTCTACTCCATCATACTCAGCTTCTCTTTAGTGTACCAGCACATGTTCCTAAGGTATTCTTCTCTTGTTTTTTTTGATAGCGCATTATCTTTTTTACCCTTATTCTCCCTCCGGTTTTCTTTTCAGTCTTCTTTAAAGTTTCTCCCTTCTCTGCCCATCTTTTTGTGTGTGTTTTGGGGGGGGGGGTAAGATTTATATAGCACAAAATTTCCCACTTCCACCATTTTTAAATATACAGTTCATACAGTTCAGTGGCATTAAGTACATTCACATTGCCATCACCACTGTCTATCTCCAGAACTTTTTTGTTATCCCATACTAAAATTCTGTACCCATTTAACTTCCCATTCCTCCTACCTCCCCCCCACCCCCGCCCCATCTGCCCAGGTGTCTCTTTTGCCCCATTTCTCTCTGTTTTGATGATTTCATCCATTCATACTATATCCAGTATCATCTTTATTCAAACTAATCTCCTTTATTTATGCATATATTCAATTAATATTTTTTGAGAGCCTGTTATGTATCAGGCGTTGGGGAAAGGGTAGCGGATACATGATGAAGAAAGACTAACACTGTACCTGCACTCATGGAGTTTATCATCTAGTAGGGGAAACATGTTAATACAAATAATTTTTATAACTGGTGATATGTAATAAAAGAATAATCTACAGTGCTTTGAGCTTGGAGAAATTAGAATTTTACTTCAGGAAGTAATGTTTGGCCTGAGTCCTAAAGATTCAGGAAAATTTAAGTGGGCTAAAGGGGAAGGCGACAGAGGGAGTAGAGTGTTCCAGGTGGTGAGAACAGCGTGTGTAAAGGCTCTGTGGGAGGCCTGTGGGAGCATATGGGCGGGAGCCTGGCGTACATGAGGAACTGGACATGAGATCAGAACAGTATGTAGGAGCCAGACTCTGCAAGGCCTTAGGGACCATGTTAAAGGTTTTGGACTTTATTCTAAAAGCAATGGGAAGATACTGAAGGGTTTTATTCAAGGGTATGGTATGTGTTGGCAAGAAGAAATTATAGGATTTGCACGTTGATGAGGACATGCTTAGCTGTAGTATGGAGAGTAGATTGGAGAGGGCCAAAAGTGAACCGTAGGATGCTTTTGAGGAGGGTTGATGATGATAGCTGGGTAGTGTGTGTTGGGGGGAAAGGGTCGTAGTGGACATGAAAAGGTGTGAAAGGAAAAAGGAATGAACCAAATATGAGGAAATGAGGGAGAAGAAAGTATCAGCAGTGATTTCTAGGTTTCCAGCTTGTGTAATAGGATGAATGTTGTTATCATTCTGAGATAGAGATCCCAGGAAGAGAATTTGTTTTAGCTCAAAAATAATGAGTTTGGATTTGGACTTGTTGGCTCTGGGGTGCATTTACCATACCCTCAGGGGAGACATTAAATGGGCAGCATATATGGGACTGAAGCTCATGGAAACTTAGGCCTGGAGATATAAGTAATGGATATTTGGGGGAATAGAGATAATAACTAATGTTGGGAGTATGAATGAGATTTCTCAAGAAAAAGAATATGGTTTAGAGCGAGAAGATAAAAGAGTTGAGAACTTGAAATGCTAGTGATTAAATAACCAAATAAAGAGAGACTGCACTTCAAAGGAAATAGAAGAGTAAAGAGATAGGAAGGAATGAACACCCCTATTTCTGCTCGTTGATATATTGAGATCATGCTACATACTACATACTAAATATGTTTAGTGGTGTCTTGTCTCATGGTGAATATGTAGAAAACTATACTGGCCAACTTACCACACTATCCAACTAAACAGAAAAACTAAACAGAAAACATGTGTTCCTCCTCCCAAAACCAGTGCTCTGCTTATAGGCAAACCAGAAACTTCAGAACCATCTTATTTTTTTTCCCTTTAGTAATCCTTACCGGTTTTTAATATTTATCCTTTTCTTCCTTTTTTTTTTTTTTTTGGTCACTTTTATTGCCTAGTTCAGTCTAATCTATTTAACATTAGAATTTCCATCAGTTTTTTTTCCTTAAGCTGATTGGATCATACTGCTCTTGCTCAAAAGTCCCTGATGGTGTTATCACTGCTACTGAACAAATTTCAGACTCCTGAGCATAGTATTCCAGGCCTCCTGTGACCTGGCCCCAGCTGGTTTTTCCTGTTTTGTCCCTCACCATGAGCTTTACCTTTCTAGATTACTCACTGTTATTCCCTGGACACACTATGCATTTTCAAGACATGGCTTTAGTTTATGTTATAAACACAGATGAAAACATATACTTTCCCCGTTTCCAGTGTCCTATCAAATTATTCTCTCAAGACTGCTCCAGTGCCTCTCCTTCCAAAAAGCCTTACTACCTACTTTCTCTCAGTTGTAATGAATTACTCCTATCTCATCATTTCCATTAGCCTCTTTGCGCCTTTATGATAGTACTCATTTCATTTTGCCTTGAAATCACTGTTTTTTCTGCCTGTGCTACTTGGCTTTAGGCCTCTTGAGAAGAAGAACCATGTCACATTTGTGTATTTATTCTGCATAGTACTTTGGTGATGGTCATAAATATGAATAAGCTGTAGATTTTAGAATAGGGTGAAGAAAAGAAAAAATATTTTAAGTATTAATTTTTCTTGTATATAATTGATATCTTAGCCCTACTTTCATACTATTTTTATAATTTTATATGCATAGCACAAATTTTTCCCCTTTTTTGGCAGAAGTATTCTCCTTGGCCCAGAAAATGGGGCGGGGTGGGGGGGTTTCTTTTAAAAGAATTCTTGTGTGTTTGACCTTAATCTGGCCTAAATAGTATTGCTTTATTTTTTCAAAAATCCAAACTTTGGAAAGACTATTTTTAAAACTCATTATTTCATAGTTTTTTGTTGTTATTAGCAGTATGTATTTGTTATAGAAAAATGAGACAACATAAATATGCTTTTATATTCATTTTATTTTTAAAGGCCGTTCAAGGTTGATACGGTTGGAATAAACTTTCCAACAAGATAGAAGTAACTTAATTTAGTAGCTAATAATTTGTTGAGGAGATATTCTTCCTATAGTATTATTTCTGTTTGGTGTGGCTCCTGTTTTATTTGCATAACAAAATTTAAGATAGTGGAAATATTTTGTTGGGATTATTAATGTGATATATTTCTCTCCACTAGTATAGAAATGTTTCTGTGTTTAAACTGAGATAATGACTTACTGAATTTCCTAATTGGAAATTTTTTTTTTTTATAAATTTATTTTTATTTATATTTTTTATTTTTCGCTGTGTTGGGTCTTCGTCGCTGCGCGCGGGCTTTCTCTCGTTGCAGCAAGTGGGGCCTACTCTTCATTGCGGTGCGCGGGCTTCTCATTGCAGTGGCTTCTCTTGTTGCAGAGCATGGGCTCTAGGTGCATGGGCTTCAGTAGTTTTGGCACATGGGCTCAGTAGTTGTGGCTCGCAGGCTCTAGAGCACAGGCTCAGTAGTTGTGGTGCATGGGCTTGGTTGCTCCGCAGCATGTAGGATCTTCCTGGACCAGGGCTCGAACCTGTGTCCCCTGCGTTGGCAGGTGGATTCTTAACCACTCCGCCACCAGGGAAGTCCCCCTAATAGGAAAATTTTTGAGATGTTATTAGCCTTTTCTTCAATTTGATTTTTCCCCTTGTCATTAATGCAGCTCTCAAGAGGCAGAATTTGTATAATAATCCTTTCAACTCCATCAGTTACACAAGTCCTTACAGTCCAAATGCCAGTAGCCCATACAGCAGTGGTTTCAATTCTCCGTCCTCAACCCCAGTGCGACCTCCTATAGTCAAACAGCTAATACTTCCTGGAAATTCAGGTAAGGAGAAATGAAATGGAGTAATTAAGAAATGGTTTTTAACTTACTGCCCTGCCTCAGAAAATAGCTTACTCATCAGTAGTTCAAGTTCCTTTATTTATGAAACCTCCAACTGGTTAGAGAAGATATCATTGAGGTGCTACTTAGCACCAGGTAGTACGGTACTAGGCACCAGTGATACAGATAAGCCAAGTTACATTCATAAAGTTTTCTTTAGCATGTGTGTAAAAGTTTTTTAATGTGGCTTGATAAAATAGGGTCACAGGCTTTATTCTTTTAACCAATAGATGCTTACTGAGTAGCTTGCTTAGGTTGTAAAAGCTACAGAGTTAAAACTCTTTTAATAGGAATTTTAATAAGCTTTGATATTGTAGTTAAATAATAGTACAAGGCTGTATATGAATGTGCCAAGAGGGTGTTTAGAGCTCTAAATGATATGGGAGAGGGATAGATTGCTATAATTGGGGGAAGAATGTTCTGCTGTGGTTCTGTGACTGAGACTGTTATTCTGTAACTTACTGTTCTTTAGATTTCACCCATTCAGTTACTCTTATTACTGCTATTGGTATGATTAATTATCATAGCTTCCTTAAAAATTAAAGTATTATTAACCACCTCAAACTTTTGACTTGCATACTCCCTAGTCTCATCACTTATTGACCCTGAAGTTTGTTCTGTACGTAGGTTGTTACTTGCTACTTATTTCACCCATGACTGTTGTACTAAAAAGGTTGATCTGCCATATTTGTTTAATATAAAGAATTTTATTCAGGCACTATTTGAGACTGACCTTATAGTACTTTTCCTGTCATGTGCACTATGCTCTTCTTGATAACATAAATATTAACTTTCGTATTCTTCTTGCTCTTTTTATGTGCCATTCGTGTTGGAGCTGACTCTTATGGTGAAGAATTCTGGAAAACAAGTTTCAAATAAATCTGTATTAGAAATATTAGTGACAGTCTTGGGATTTTTAAAATTCTTCATTAGAAGTTGATGATCTGATGAAAGCATTTCCTTAGAAACAAATTAGAATCTTTTGGATATGTAAATCCTTTATTCCTCTGACCTGTCTTCTATCCCCCTTTTGGTTTACAGTGATAAAATGAGTTTTTTCATCCAGTCATTTTCTTCATCCCATCTTTGTGCTTCGCTAGTAAACTTCAGAGAACTCCTTGGATCCCCATTACTAGTTTAGCAAAGGAATTTTGTAAACATGGCATAATGTAGGAGAAATGAGCTTAGTGTTCTTTTTTTGGTTTGTCCTAAATCTCTAAGGAGTCCTGATTTTCCTCAAATTATAGCTTTCTTGTTTAGGAAAAGTAGGTGCTTTTATTCAAGGGAAAAGATGGTGGTATTTGCTAGTGACTGAATTTGGGAGGAGAAAACACATCTTAAATTCATCTATTGATAGAGTAGTTTCATTGGCTACCTTGTAAAAGTTGAAATCCTCTAGCATGTATTATTGAACATTAACTACTTGCCAGGTACTGTTTTGAAAACTTAATTGTTTCATAAGAATATAGATAAGTTATAGCTATAAGAAAATGTGTTCTGTATTTGTCATTATATATGAAGGAGTCTTTGTAGCCCTTAACTACTTGCCAGGTACTGTTTTGAAAACTTAATTGTTTCATAAGAATATAGATAAGTTATAGCTATAAGAAAATGTGTTTTGTATTTCTCAATATATATGAAGGAGCCTCTGTAGCCCTCTTTATTCTTAATCAGGTCAATTTTTAATTTTAACATTTGGGAATTTTATAAACAGAAAAGGCAGAATAACAATGAACTGAATCCAAAGATATAATATCAAGTTAATTGCAACAGATGGTTATTCAATTTTTGTTTCACTGAAGTTTGAATCATTTTCTTTTTTAAGGTAATTTGAAAAGTTCGTCAGACAGAAATCCTCCACTCAGTCCTCAATCCTCTATAGACAGTGAATTAAGTGCTTCAGAATTAGATGAAGATTCAATTGGATCCAATTATAAGCTAAATGATGTAACTGATGTGCAGATTCTAGCTCGGATGCAGGAAGAAAGTAAGTATTTTAATTGTTAAAGTTGTGGTCTTTCATTACTGTATAATTTTGTTGTCGTTATTAAATATGTCAAAGTGTTGTGGAATAGTAATGTAGTAAGAATAGAAATGTTGAAATTTCAGAGGCTTTTTCAACAAGTGGACTGGTTTGTTCATTAACTTGTTTTTAGAGTCCATAGTATGTAGAGCAGTTTGCTGTGTGAGGAGCAAAGAAAAACAGGCTATGCTCTGCTTCTGTGACTGGTAATCACACCCTGCATGTTACTCCACACTGTAACTCTGTAGTTATTACTCGGTTGCTCTGTGTTTTCTTAGTGTAGACCAGAGTTTCTCAACTGTTCTTTCATTATTGCCTCCCCAAGGAGCCGATTTAGACATTTTTTTCCCCTTTTTACCCACCCCCACTCCCGTTAAATTTTAATACCATTGATATACTGTATATCTCTTTTTGTACTATAAGGGCCACAAACTATTATGATATCTAAGATTTTTTCCACACCCCCCAAATCAGTTTTTTTCTCCTTGGGGGCAAATTTCATCTTTCTTAGAATGTTTGGTGTAGTCTGTATAAAAGACCTTCATGGGAAAATTGGAATTGTGACATTAAGTTAAATGAAGCATGTGATGTTGCTTTGCAAAGTGGTCCTTGCAACTTTTTAGGTCACATATACCTTTGAGAATCTGATAAAAGTGTTGTCCCCTGTCATTCCCAAAATATGCATATGCACAAAATTTTTCATACTATTTCAAGGGCTCATTAGTGCCCTGACTCTCATCTGAATGTAAGATGTTGGTGATAGTATTATTCTTGCCTGTATATTTTATTGTATGATGCCATAGGCTTAACTGTGAAAGAAGCAGTCTCTCTAACCTTCATAATGAAAAGGTCCTTGAAACACAGATTTCAGAGTCTTGACAGTTGGCTGAGGTAATGGAGCAATGCTATAGTTTAGTTCAAAAATTTTCTGTTTAGGTCCTTTCTTTTATGTAAATATGTAGTAAGTTTTATCAAGCTATAACACTTATTAAGAAACTGCAGTGTTTCTCACTCTGCTAATTCTTGTCTGATTTTCACACATCTTCCCTTAGAAAGATAGAAAGGTTTGGTGCTTGTTTTATCTATCTTTAGCCCTAAAAACTAATAACATTTTACCCTTTTCTTCTGTAACTTGTATATATAACTCCTCACTGGGAGTATGGTATTGTCAGCTAGTGAGGGGTTACTTATTATCATGTATGTGAAAAAAGAATGAAGAATGCTGTGTAACTACCAGTTAGAATATACTTACTCATTTCTTCTATGAACCCTGACTTTTTAGACTGCAGTATTTTGTTAGAAATTCAACCAGCTATTTGCTGTAGTTTTCATATTGTGTGTTGGTAATGCATAATAGAAATTTTAGTCTTACTTTAAAAATCCTTTCTAAGCTATTCACACACACAAATATTTCTTTTCCTGGTGAATTAAAAAAAAACAAAACAAAAAATGCTGAAAATGTGTGTGATACCTCCTTGAAAACACCAGCTTTTTTTTTTTTTTTTTTTTTTTAAAGAGAGAATGATTTTCCTTTTTACAACCTTGTTTCTCCCGTTCTTTGGTAACAAAAATGAAGAGTAACAGATTTGCGCTTTTGCCTGGTTAAGCTCCCTCATTTTTAAAATGAGAAACACACAATCCCATAGTGGTTGTGACTTCCCTAGGACCCCCTTGTTAATGGGGAACCTGCATTGGGATCTGGATTTTTCTTTTCTAAAACACCGCTCTTCTCACTGGTCTGTCGTCTTTTGCTAGGTGACTTTAGTGCCATGTTTGCTATAACATGACACTAAGTAATTTGTTGGTTACTACAGTGGTCCCCAAACCTGACCAAAGGGCTAGACAGGCCCTAGGAATCTGTAGTTTTACAGGTACCCTGGTGTGATTCTCATCCACTACTTTGGGGAACCATGTTGATATCACTTTCTGTGAATGAATATATAACTTAAAAGTTCGATACTCCTGTAGAACAGATCTTTTGGGCTAAACTGCCAATAGTTAGCAGGACTTCCTCAAAATGTTATCTAAATTACATACGTTTTTTTCAATTGTAATTTTTTTTCTCGTTGAATATCTATCAACATTTGTTTTTATTCTAGAAGTTTTTATACTATTTGAAGGGCTCCTAAGGTTGCTTGGGTATTTCTGGAGATATCAAGATAAATAAGGGACTCCTTTGAAAATTCTTACTTGATGGCTTAGAATTTATCTTGTGTTATTGAAGTCTCTTAGGTTATGAAACAACTGAAATTATGTTTGTGCCCAAGTATTGAATTCCTAAGAGTGGAATAGAAGTTTCCTTCATCATCTTCTTGAGTAAGATTAATGCAAGGATTCAGTATCCAGGGAGTATATTTACTCACTGATGTATTCTTTACACTGGTTGGGCAGTAATTGTTTTCCTTCAGTATTCCTTTAATATTAATCTCAAATTTGGATTACTGTCTTTTGGAGTAGAAATATTTTTAAATTTATGGTTCTATTTTTAATATAGATTTTGGATTCAAGAAGAAATGTTGAAATTGGGCAAAAGTTTATGAATTTCATTTAATTTAAAAATAGCCTTTTAGATGTGGTATATGCATCCTTATGTGTGGGAAAGTCTAAGGTGAATCAAGTGAAAGGGAGTTTTCCTTTACACGTTATACCCTATTTGAATTTCTCAATGATAATCTTTTGCTTTTAAACCTTAAAAATATTTAAATGTTTAAAAATAAAACTAAAGAAATAAAATAACACATTCATTATTGTCAGGTCTCCGGCAAGAATATGCAGCCACCGCATCTCGGCGCAGTTCTGGTTCATCTTGCAATTCTACAAGACGGGGTACTTTTAGTGATCAGGAACTTGATGCACAAAGTTTAGATGATGAAGATGACAGTATGCATCATGCAGTATACCCTGCTGTTAACAGGTTTTCACCATCACCACGCAATTCACCTCGACCATCACCTAAGCAGTCACCCCGAAATTCACCTCGTTCTCGATCTCCTGCTCGGGGAATAGAATATAGTAGAGTGTCCCCACAGCCTATGATTAGCCGCTTACAGCAACCTCGCCTTTCCCTTCAAGGCCATCCCACAGATTTACAGACAACCAGTGTTAAAAATGAAGGTAACTATAATGTATGGAAAAAATTTGTCCTTCATATTTCAGTATGAAAGTAACACAGTTTTTACCAAGGTTCTGTATTTCAGAAAGTAGATCAAGAATTTAGACAGTTTATTGTTTTATTAATACTGCGTCAGGGACTTCCCTGGTGGCACAGTGGTTAAGAATCTGCTTGCCAGTGGAGGGAACATGGGTTTGAGCCCTGGTCTGGAAAGATCCCACATGCCATGGAGCAACTAAGCCCGTGCGCCACAACTACTGAGCCTGTGCTCTAGAGTCCCCGAGCCACAACTACCGAGCCTGCGAGCCTAGAGCCCGTGCTCCATGACAAGAGGAGCCACCTCAATGAGAAGCCTGTGCACCGCAAGGAAGAGTAGCCCCCGCTCGCCGCAACTAGAGAAAGCCCATGTGCAGCAGCGAAGACCCAACGCAGCCAAAAATAAATACAATAAAATAAATAAATTTATTAAAAAAATACTGAGTCAATGCAAAAATAAAGGAAGAAGTGAATTTAATTTTACTTGATTATGTTAGTTTTGCTTTGTTATACTCATGAAGTGATCTGTGTATAGATTTTTTTTTTTTTAATTTATTTTTGGCTGCTTTGGATCTTTGTTGCTGCGTGCGGGCTTTCTCTAGTTGTGGTGAGCGGGGGCTGCTCTTCATTGCGGTGCGCGTGCTCCTCATTGTGGTGGCTTCTCTTGTTGCAGAGCACGGGCTCTAGGCACGCGGACCTCAGTGCTTGCAGCATGTGGGCTCAGTAGTTGTGGCTCGAGGACTCTAGAGCGCAGGCTCAGTAGTTGCGGTGCACGGGCTTAGTTGCTGTGTGGCATGTGGGATCTTCCCGGACCAGGGAATCAAACCCGTGTCCCCTGCATTGGCAGGCGGATTCTTAACCACTGAGCCACCAGGGAAGTCCCTGTGTATAGATTTTGATTTAAGCAATTTATGGTTCTTTTTAACAGTTCTGCCCATTTATAGAAACTGTATTGTTTATTTTTATAAGACGTGTACTTCCTGTTAGCTCTTCTAAAATATGCAGAACACTTAAATAAAGAATTTGAGTTTTTAAAAATTTATTTATTTTATTTAATTTTTATTTTTGGCTGTGTTGGGTCTTCGTTGCTGCACGTGGGCTTTCTCTAGTTGCAGCAAGCAGGGGCTACTCTTCGTTGCACTGCTCGGGCTTCTCATTGCGGTGGCTTCTCTTGTTGCAGAGCACGGGCTCTAGGTGCACGGGCTCAGTAGTTGTGGCTTGCAGGCTCTAGAGCACAGGCTCAGTAGTTGTGGGGCACGGGCTTAGTTGCTCCATGGCATGTGGGATCTTCCCAGACCAGGGCTCAAACCTGTCTTCCCTGCATTGGCAGGCGAATTCTTAACCACTGCACCACAGGGAGGCCCAAGAATCTGATTTTTGAATGTTAATTAACATTTTAATTTTCTCCATTGGAAAGAATGTTTTGATTTTTTCTTTTAATTAAATTTCTGTTGTCATAGAAAAACTAAGACGCAGTCTTCCAAACCTGTCCCGAACATCTAATACACAAGTTGACTCAGTGAAAAGCAGCAGAAGTGACTCAAATTTTCAAGTGCCAAATGGAGGAATACCTCGCATGCAACCTCAGGCTTCAGCCAGTAAGTATCTTTTATGTATCAGTTATTTAAAGATAAATGAAAATTACAGATTTTAATTTTGTGCTGAATAGCTGTATTAAACTATAGTAAAATGTAGTGATTATCAATTGCTATAAGATGATCATAGCTGTATTAAAATTTAAAATTTGTCCCTATAAAATACCCAATTGTATCAATACTTAAATCTGTATGAAACTGTGGTCTCTCTAGAATTCTAAAATAAGCAAGTTCTAGCTGTTTAATATATAAATATATATGCCTTAAAAACCTTATATTCTGCAATACTGCACATTAAAAATGACAGGATTTTGGGGGGAAATAGTCCTGAAGCAGACCACTTAAAACCCAAGGAGCTTTCTTACTAGAACATTAATAAAAACAATAATGATCCCATAAAAATAATAGCACAATTAAAGGCATGTTAAATTCTTAATAAATAAAATAAATACTCCAGCAAATGTAGAATTTCCTTTTTTAAAAAAGTTGAAGGTAACCTGATGGAAAGGAACGTTGAGACTGTTGAATTAAGGAGACATATGCAACATAAACAAAGATCAGATAATCATGCAGAAGGAACGTCTAAGACAAAGTGGCCAAACTGAGCCAAGAAGTGATGTGGGAGTAGATGGGCACTCTGTACTTTACAGAGTGACTAAAACAGAATTGAACACTTTCCAAAAAGTATTGCGTATTAAGTAGGGTAGATATGAGCATGCAGTCAAACCAATTTTAAACAACAGAGTTATTTCTACAATCTTAGAAATGCTCAATATGCATGCCTTCTATCCCACAGTTCACATCAGTTTTGTAGTTTGATTCATTCAGTTCCTTTGTAGCATGTTTACTGTCAGTGGTTGAAGTGGTCACTGTGATGTGTTCCTTCATTTCCTTAAAGCTGTGACAAAGAAGTGATACAAACATGAGGTTATTGACTGTCCATTTATAACTTGTGTATTGAGTAACACAACTTTGAAAGCATTCAACTCTTTTTAAATCCCCTTTCACTCTTCCTTGTCTCTATTGTGTTTAGCTGACTTTGTGTAGTTTGTATTAAGCTGCTGTTACTTGGTGGCTCAAAAATCCACAGTCCAGAAAAAAATACATTTGAACCAAAATGACTTTTGTGATATATTGATAAATTTTCCTTATTTACAAATTGCATATGATATTATTTATATTATAGAACTCACATTGTATGGTACCAAACATTCATAATTCTGTTTAATCCTCTGAACAATTCTATGAAGTAGGTTCAATTACTAACACATTTTACAAATTAGGAAATTGAAGCTTTGAAAGGTTACATAAGTTATCTATGATCATACCATACAGCTTATAAGTAGCAAGTTAGGATTCAGACCCATGTTGATCCTGATTGAAAGCCGAAGCCCATTTAGAGAGATTTGTCACATCAGTGGTTTAGTACTAAGACATAAAAATTATCCAGAAATAGTATTCTTTTTTTTTCCAAGATAAACTCTAAAATTTAAGGCGTTGTAGAAAATTGATACCTAGAGATTTGGGTACCTCATTTTTTTAGATGGAGGTGTGCAAAAACGTGTTTTTATACCACATTAAATTTTAAACACACAGACCACTTGAACTGTGTGTTTAAGAGTGCCATTATGGTACTCATATTGTACTCACAAATGGTGTAGAAAATAGAGATTCACAAAATTTTAAAAATGAAAGTAAAGGTACAGTTTGAACTCTTAAGTTACTGCTGAAGTGGTGAGGGATAGGTTTTGTGCCTTTAAACCTGCAAATTAAGTTAATTTGATTTAATAATATCCTGTTTCTGGGGTTTTCTTCCCCCTTGGGAAGAGCAATCCACAGTGTTAACACAACAGGAAAGAAACTTTTACATCATTAAGAATATTAAGTAACAAAACTCATGTATATTATAAGCTACGCTTTTACAGTCTATGCACAGATAATCCAAAACACCATTTTCACTCGGCTTTCAGAGGTGCTTTAATACTTAGTTTGAATTGTTAAATTACGAATTTCTCAAATCTTTCCATGACATATTTTCAGACAGCTTCCCAGCTCTTTGATGAAACCAGCTATATCTATGTCCTTTTTACCTCATTCCATTATTGTCAGTACCAACTCTTTACTCAGATTTGTTCCCTCATGCCCTCATACATGCTGTTTGTTTATTTAAACTATTCTAGCATCTTAAAGCTGTATGGAAATGAAAAATAACTCTTTACAAAAAGAGAAGGAACAATAAAAGATTGAGAACCTAGGATAAAAATGTTAATAAAAGAAGAATATATTGACCATATCTTAAACTTTATGATAACTACTCACCTTCTCTAGTGGTAGAATTACCGTTGTATAATCACGTGCTGATTCCCTAGAATGTTTTTTTTTCCTGTAGGTGAATTATTTTTTCTTTTTCCCCAGAAGTTGATAATTAAGGAAAATATGTAAAGAAACATAATGAGATTCTAATCACTAATTTACTTTTAAGTGGGATATATGTATACCGTTTCATATTCGTGTATTTCAATATTTGAATAATGTATAGGCAGAAGAAAAAGTAAGGTACCATCCTTTTTTAAAAATTGCATATACTTGTTTGTTTTTTATATATGTAGCTATAGTGAAGCTTATTTATGATGAAAATGTCACAAATATTTTAGTATAGAATCACACTACTCACAAGAATGTATTTGGAAAGTAGTAAATCCAGAATATTAGCAGGTTTAAAATTTAATGAAGTTTCTTTATAAAAATATTTAAAACTTGGGAGTTCCTTGGAGGTCCAGTAGTTAGGACTTGGACTTTCACTGCCGTGGCCCCAGGTTCGATCCCTGGTTGGGGAACTAAGATAACGGAAGCCGTGCGGCCCGGCCAAAAAAAAAGAAAAAAAAATTTAAAACGTTTTGTTTAAAGTTAATACATTATGAAGCAAAATAAAATGTTACCTATTTTTCTGAAAATTTTACATATATCTTTGATACATAATATATATGTGCGTTTTAACTAGTGTGTGTATATAGGTGTACTGTTTTCATAATAGCCTTTTTATTTTGATATATAATTATGTACAAATATTACAATGGCAAGTTTTATACATGAATTAGCATTTTAAATATTTTATATAAACCAAATTTATATATTTGCTGCATTTTGTTTTCTTTTAAGTATTTTTCCAGCTCTTAAGTGGTAAAGCTTTGGTTCTTACTTGCTGGTCTGCATGAACCTAACTTTGCAAGGTTGCTTTATTTCCACCTAAGGGACCACTTCTTTTGCCTTGTTACTATGCCAATCACTATTTTTATATGCTTATTTGCTATGGCTGCATTATTGTGGATGTTGGCATTCAAATATGAATATTATGAGAGTTCTAATATATTTTCATTTTGATAGCTATTACCAATTCTTGACTTTTATATTTGGAAAATGTGAGTAACTTAAAAAGTTTAAGAAAACCAGAGCATTGCAGAGGTCATGGATAACATGTAATTTTCTCAGATTCTCCAGTTAAAGGAAGGAATGTTTCTCAGGGACAGTTTTTCAAAAGACTAGTGCTTGCTTTCTAAGACCACTAGAGCACAGGTTTAATAGAAAGTTTAATTTTCAGAAAAATATAGGAATTACTGGTTCAGAAGTAAGAGAAGAAAGAAAAACCCAAGGCAATCTGCTGGTTTTAAAAAAAGTAGTATGAGTTTACTTTCACATGTATTGTCCCATTTGAACCTCACAACATCTCATTTTTCATTTTTATAGAGAGGGAGAAGAGATCCATATAAATTATACGTACAATGTCAAGTAACTAGAAAAGTGACAAAACCAAGCCAAATTACTCCCTGTTCTCAACTCCTCCATGAGTCTCCTGATTTTCTCCCAATCATTGTTTGGATTACATCATGCTGACCTAATTGCAAATGAGGAGGCATCTTGGAAAATATTCTTGGATGACTCTACTGGAGCATGATTTGAGACTGAACTATAAATACTTTGTGAATTACCACAAAAGAGTAAAATAAGTCAGTGTAACATTTATCCACTTGCTTGCTTACATTTAACTAAATATATTTGAATAGGATACAGAGTATACTCCCAGAGAAGAGATGTATAGGATCAGTATTGTACTCTGGACCGCTCGCTGAAGAGGAAGTGTCCAGGGCAGTTGTCAGCTTATGCATAGGCCAGGCTGCACTTAGGCCCATGGGGAAGGAATTCTCATCCAAATTTCACTTGTAACCAAAACACTAGAAGGTTACACTCGAATTTTATATAATTATGAAACATAAATTGAAATAAATAAGTCATGATAAATCTGTGTAATTGGCTAATGTACAAATGAGTGAAATACTTGTAGAACTCCTGTTTAAGGATAAGTAGTGTAATGATGTTGTCAGTTATCACAAAGAGATTTTATAAATGTAGTTTTTCTGACCTTTACTTCTGGAAATGTTGATTGAATACATCTGGGATGGGGACCCAGAATCTATTTTTTAGAAGTGTCTTAGCTGACTCGGGCATATTTAAATTTGAGAACCACTCAATTGGACCTCAGCTGTGGAGGATCTCGAATATTTAGTTTGAATCTCTGGATTTTATCCAGTACTCAGTCACTTATGTGTTTCTTAATTATTCAACAGATATTTATTGGGTGTATATGTTCCAAGCACTGGGAATATAAATGTGAAAGAGACAGCTTATGCCCTCCAAAAGAGGAAGTGATAGGCAGGAAGTGATGTGGGAACAGGAGAGGCATTACACAGCAGTATGAAGAGGTTTTCAGGAAAGGTATTGAAAGATATCTCAGCCAACTCTGGAGGAGCTGTCACACGAGGAAAGGAAGTATAGCTTTTCCAAACAGTGGGACCAGTAATGAAGTCTTAAGAATGGCACCCTGATTATAGTGGTTTTGTTTGACTAAAGTGTGGGTCACAGGATGGTTAGTGGGTGCAGTGACCAAGGACGAGAGATGTAGGTAGGGGTTAGGTTGTGGGAGCTTTTAAATATCATGTTGGGAATTCCCCGGTGGTCCAGTGGTTAAGACTCCACACTTTCATTGCCGAGGGTGCGGGTTCGATCCCTGGTCAGGGAACGAAGATCCCACGAGCTGCGCGGTGCAGCCAAACAAATAAATGAATCAAATAAGTATCATATTAAGGAGTTTAGGTTTCATCTTATAAGCATGGCGAGCCATCATAGGCTTTTAATCAGGGTTACTTCTTAAGAAATTCAATCTGGTGGCAATGTGGAGAATAGATTAAAGTTCTAGAAGGATTTGGAGACTTTCAGTTTAACTACTATAATTTATCTTTAAAAAGTGATTTTGGGGACTTCTCTGGCGGTCCAGTGGTTAGGACTTGACACTTTCACTGCCGGGGCCTGGGTTCGATCCCTTGTTAGGGAACTAAGATCCCGCAAGCTGTGCGGACAAAATAAATAAATAAAAAGTGATTTCGTCATTAGAAAACAGATCAAATTACGATTGATAATTCAGATTAAAATGTAGTTTTTGTTTTTATTTGAATAACACTATGTGACTTTGTGGTATCTCATGAAAATCAGTCATTTCATTCCATCTGTATCAGGCAAATTTAGAGTATACTGCCTGATCCTATTTGCTATAAACAGGATCCTATCTGATTCTTGGACTTACTATTGGACAGTTTTCACTTGTCTGTAGATGCTGTTCTTGTGGCATCACCCATGAAACTTGAGGGATAAATAAGGTCCATTGGAGTTATTGTAGCTATTAATTTAAATAAGATCTTTCCAGGACAGTTGATTAGAGATGATATGTTAAACCCTCGTTTAAAAAATTTTAGTGGTTAATAGATACTGTGGATTGCCAATATATGTACAGTTGGTTACCTTTTGCCCTCATTTACTCCACTCCAATCACCGTGGCCTACTTCTGTTCTTCAGATATACCAGGCACACTCCTACCTCAGGTCCTTACTGCTGCTTTTCCTTCCATATATAGAATGCATTCCCCTGATATCTGCATTCCCCTGATATCTGTATGGCTCACTTCCTCTCTTCCTTCAGATCTTTGGGCAAATGTCATCTCAGGGAAATATTTCCTGATGACTCTATTTGTAATTGCAACTTAAATCTCCTACTTCTTGTCTCCCTTTCCTACTTAATATTCTCCTTAGCAGCTATCACCATCTCGCAGGCCATATATTTTACTCTTTGTTTATTGTGTTTCCCCTTCCCTAAAATCTTAGTTACATGAAAGTAGGAACTTTGTCTATCTAGCTGGCTACTAAATCCATTGTTCCTAAAACAGTGCCTCTAATAAAGTAGATAATTACTTGAAAGAATGAAAGAAAGCAGGAATGAATGAATGAGTGAATGAATGAAAATATGAATGGTTGAAAGCATGTATGAATAAATATGTAAATGAAGAATATTCAGTGACGATAGCATCCTATTTTTCTGTGGGATAGATATGAGGTAATGCATTATAAAATTGGTATTTTTTAGTTTTGGAGAATTTTTTGCTTGTCTGCCTGGCAATATATTTAACTTAAACTGGCATACAATATTATTTAGCAGCAGTAATGTGTTGTAGTAAGTGTTACAGAAATTGAAATCAAATGCATTTGGTACTTTTTAAAAATGTTTACTACTATTAGGCAGTGAGAAAATCCTATCAGCATTGATACGGTTAAGCAATAGAGGGAAAGAAAAATTCTCCTTAATTCTTTTTGGTGATATATCAAGTAATCCATTTATCAACCCAATGTTTGTTTAAACTCTGGCCAGATTTATGGTTTGAGATCTCTTTTTGGGGGCGGGTTGGGGTCGTTGCTTATAAATCCTAGAGGTATATGAAGTCTGACTTTCAAATGGGTAGAATGACATTTTAGAACCACTTAAATAGGTGACTGCACTGGTACATGTGGGAATCATCAGTTCATTGGAGCCAAAGTGAGATTTAACTCTAGATGGCTTTGAACTGCTGCTTAATTGCCAGTTATGAGAGTTTCGCTGCAGTTAATAGATTAGGAGTTCTGAAGAATGCTTAGAATTCCTCATTGATCACTTTAAAAAACAGATGCTCTGACTCTTCCAAATCCCTCAACCCCAACACACACACACCCCTCCCCACCCCGTATGCATGTGTGCATAGTCCAGATATGTTGCTACCCAAAGTCTAAAGTGCAATTAGTTGAATTCTACAGCAAGAGGATGTTGAACATATTAAAGAAACTAGATTGTTTACTCCCTTGAGGACCTGCCTGGTTCTGAGTTTTCTTCTCCTTTTTGAGTATGGGGATTACTATTTCATGTTAGGACAGTTCATCTAACAATAACTGCTTTGCCAAAGTCTGCTTTTTGCACTGAACAAGTACTACATTTATTTTTTTTTTCTGTACTGTGTGCTTGCGTTCATCACTTATTAGCTTTGTATTCTTTGCATCCTGTAGCATGTTTGCTGGTGGTTTGTTTTCTCTTTGATATTTTGATTGGTTTACATATTATAGATGTTCTCATCTATAAGAAATAACTTTGGAAAGTATGCACTTTGCTCTAAGATTTCCATTCCCTTTCTTTTCCAACTGAATGCACTAAGCATCACTTTAAGATTCCTCTGCTTCTAGGATTCTAACATAGTCTCACCTTATCTGTTCCTTGATAAATTTTCAAGTTTGTATTAAAATATTCAAGTTTACAGAAGCTATAGTCTTTATCTTGTCCTTCCAGGCAAATATTACAGTTCCTTATTTTTCAACAGCTTCGCAAAGGCTGAAAAATTTGCCTCGTACTTCCCTCAAAGCCAAACAGTTGCTTCAAACTTCATCTACAAAAAGAGGTAACTACAGCCTCTTACTAAGTTTTAAATTTCAGCAAATGGTCAAGTTAGTTAAATCTTTTACCTTTTGGCATACTGAGTCAGTGATGTCTATAAGGCACATTTTAGTCTTTTTTTTTTTTTTATACTAAAATAATGTGTATTCATTCTCTGTTACTTGGATAAATCCAGAAGAAACTCATTTTCTACAGAGGTATGTATCGGGTTGCGGTTCTAAAAGGAATAAATGATATGTAGCATTTAATATTAGAGAATTTATCATTTTTCTTACCTAAAACTGAAGGTTATTGTTTTAACTTTGTTAGATAAACTAATAAATGCTTTAAAATGAACCAAATGCCAGGCATTCTGTATGTTATGTTTTTTCTTCTGTCTTTGGTTTTGGGATTTACTTATCTCTAGGATGAAACAGGCGTGTTTTCATATTAGAAATTGATTGACGTTAAAGCAGAGTTGTTAACTGATGATGTTTGGAGTATTTATGGAATGGTAGCTTTTGTAAGAACTGACAGCTGAAGAAATATATGAAGGTTGACATCGAAGTTATCATGTTGGTTCCAAGAGATTGGATGTATGGACAGCTAGAAAGAAGTAGAATTGGGAGAAACACTGTGGGATTAGATAGACCAGCAGTAATAAGAATGAATAGAAACCTCAGAGGAAATGGGACAGAACAAATATAGGCAAATATTTCCCCTATCCAGGACATGTAGATTTCCTGCTAGCTTCAGAACTCAGTAAATAACAAAGCTATATAAGAAGGATAAAACCCTAACAGGACATTATATGGAAAGAGGAGGTTTGGGATTTGATTTGTTGAAAAAACGATTTAGTTAATATGGTTATAAAAGTACTGAAATAGGTACTTTAGCAAGTTCATTAATGCAGATGTTTTAGCAATGATTTGGTGGATTAAGTATAATTTAAGGAAATAGTTTTAGATATTAGAATCCAAAGAAAAGAGGATAGTCAAATAGAAAAGTAGAATGTTGGAATGTTTGTGTTTTGGATGTCAGGGGCTGATTATAGGCCTCTAGTAAGGGTGTGTTTTGGTGCCACTGTCAGAAATAATAATAGACTGAATAGATTATGCTCTTTTGATGGAGAAGAAGGTGACTTGTTAAGTATCATTGTAGAAAAGGTTCTTAAATTATTTGAGGACCTTAAACCTCTTTTTTGAGATTTCCAGATACTTTTGAGTACTTCTAGGGGTAGAAGGTAGGTGAAAACAGATGATTATAAAAGGATTGTAGTATCTATACCAGGGCAAGAGAGGATTTTAAGTTTATATAAATTTTATTTTTTGTATGCCTCTATAAGCTGCTTCATAATGTTTTTTGGCATTAGGTACACTTATATAATTTAAAATTTTTACTTGAAGATTTTATGTTGCTATTTATTAGATCGAGAAGATCATAACTTCTGGCTGATTTTTTTTGGGGGGGTGGGGGACGCCTGTGGAGGTTACATTATTTTTGTGATTCTGAACTACCAAACTGCCTACCCTCTGTGATAAGATAACAGGAAAACCCAGTCTCATAATTCCTGGTACCTCTAGCTGTCTAGATGACACGGTAAAGAGAGAGAAGTTTGTGCGTGTACATGTTTGATTTTTTGTTCCTTTTTGTTTCATTTTGTTTAATCTCTCATTTATCTTAATCCAGACTCCCTTATTTTCTGGTCGTACTGTGGCTTGGTGATCATCATTTTATACTATAAGTTCTAAACCAATTAAAAAAGGAACAATATATGATAGGATTTAAAATACTAGTTTAATTACTGGTAAAGCTGAGTTGGAGAATATCTCTTGGATCCAAGGTCAAAATGGATTTTCTAATTTACCCTCATGTCTAGACTTTGAGAGAGAGGAGTCTGCATTGGACTGTGGGATTCTCTGCTATTGTGGGGATGTGAAGCAGACAGGATTCAGACACCACGTTTTCTTAGGTATCTTTGCACATTAATCCCATCCAATAGGGAAACATGGACTAGATAGTAAATTGCCACATAAATCAGTTGTTCCTCATCCTGGGGATGAGCCTAAAACATTTTCTAGAAAGCTGATTTACTTATTTTAAGGGCTCACAGAATCATGGGAAGAGGAAGAAGATGGTTTCCTTAACTATTGGAAAAATGGTCACTGATTTTAATTGCATTTAGTAGTAGCTGGAGTTTGAAGATGTGAAGGGAAGTAAAACTGTGTTGCCTGGCACAAAGAAACACACCATAAACATTTGTTGATGAACACGATCATGCCACTAACTCAGAAAGGGCTGGACACATCCCTCATTGCGTTTTCTTCTTGCAAAGCTTTTGTGTTTCTTCAGCCCACTTTTCTCTTTGAGGGAAAGAACGCAGTGTTTTTTTAAGACTTCGTAGAAGTGACTGCTTAAACTGCTTTGATAAAGATATATTTTATTTATCTCCAGTTGCTGGGAACTCAGTCAAGTAGAGATAAACAGGGTAGAAACCTCAACAAGTCAGGGGAAGAAAATGAAGACTAATTAGAGAAGTGAATGTAGAGATAAGGACAAATTTAAATGTACAAACATATTTTTATTTAGAAGGAAAGAAACAACTAAGGAGGAGTTCATGATGGTAGTTGTCTAATACTGCTTTAATTTTCTAATTCACTATGTTTTGAGATATTTAAGGTGACATAAGCAATATTTATAAGAGGCCTTATTGATATGAACCCAGGAATTTTGTCATTACCCTGGATCCAAAATTTAAAATTTCATGTTCCCTTTTCTGTCAGCTAATACATATTGAATCTGAAGCATAAACATTATATTATTTATGCATTATTATATATTGTTATATTATAATGCATTATTATGCATTATATTCTTTTCTATTTTTTTCTCTGTTCTAGTCCCTCTTTACTTTTTCTTCTGTTAACAGTTGTGATCAAAGCCAGCCTCTGCCATAAACAGTTGTTAGATACAGTTAAAATGATAGGAGTTGCTCTCCCTCCCATGACAGTTATATACAATTGGGAGAAGGAAAGGAGAGAGCATGGGGGCTGTTCTTGGCGCTCCCTCCAAACACACAAATTTCTGTTAGATCATTTCATGCTATCTTTGGAATGATACTTGAATAGGTTTTATTTACATTTAGACTTGCTAAGGCTTTTATGATTTTCTAAGATTCTTTTTTCCTCTTTAGTTAAATCTTGACTACATCTGTCAATTTCCTTTGCTGAAGAAAGTCCTAGATCAAAATTTCCACCTCTCTGAAATTTGTGCCTTGATTTTCCTGATTAAATAGGACTGCATTTTAAAATATTAAAAGCCTTTAACATTCTGTGGTTTTAAAAAATCACCTGATTCCAATTAACCCTCATTATATTTTTATTCCTCCCTAACTCCCAAGTTTATAGATAAGGCAAAATGCTGCTACCATTAGAGGAGGAAACATTTTTTACAATAGTAAAACTACAGCTTAGTGCACCTCTTCATATACTCTAGTTTTCCCTCAATTTATACTTTAACCTTATTAAAGTATTTCTCTCCATATCTGGAGATTGTAGAACTTTTTGTCTTGTCCTTTCATAAACTCTAGTACATTTGTCTAAGAATAAAGGATTAATAAATTTAAAAGGATTTCTAATTTATAAATCTATTTTTTAATCTTTGTTATTTTAAAATATAGCACAAATTCAGAAAACCATATAATATGTAGAGAGCTTAATGAATTCCTATAAGGTGACCCCCTTGTAACTACCGGTCATATCAGGAGACTAGAACTTACTACCTCAGATGCTCTATACCCATCTGCTTCCAAACACAACCCTCTCTTGACCCCCTCTCCCAAGAATAGCCATTCTTCCAAATTTTTATGGCGATCACTTCCTTACTTTTCTGTATAATTTTTATCATCCAAGTAATGAAATTATAGTTTTGCCTCTTTAATATATGTCTTTTTTAAGTTTCTCTTAATTTATAGTTTTCCTCCAACTCTTTACTCCCCCTTGCTGTTTGAAGAAACCAACAAATCACTTGTCCTGTAGATGTTAACACAGACTGGATTTTCCATGGTGTCATTTATCAGGTTCCTCTGTATTTCCTATAAATTGTTAGTTATCTACATGCTTAATTAGATTCAGTTATGTTATTTTTGGCAAGACTACCATATAGGTGGTGGTACTTCTTGGCGTTGCCTGTTTCATGTGATATTAGCAGGCATTGATGCCTATGTCCTTACTTTATTAGGAATTGCCGAATTGGGTTATTTCAATTCTAACATTCCTAAGAGAAACTTTTCCTTATTCTTTGGTTAACCAGCACTGAGGTTTTATTTCAATACTTGTTCTTTCCCTTTATTTACCAGTTTACAAAATAAAAAATTGGCAATCTAGGATCCTCCAAAGGTGACCAATATTTTTCATATATATATATATACACGCACACATACATATATATATCTCATTATAAACTTACAGATTTAAACATTTTTTAATGTGTTTCGATCTGAGTATTTTCCCAACTTTGGTAGAAGCATCTTCAAGTTGGCGTTCAGGTCTTTTTGACACAACCCTGGTAGTCTTTGATAACGTCTTGATAACTGGTATGACAAGATAGGCTCATCTTATACATTTCCTGCCACAGACCTGAATTTAGTTATTTCTCAAAAAAAATCCTGATTTCTTTTGGTAGGAAATGGAATTTCAAAACTAAAGTCTGAGTTTTTAGTTGTGCTCTTTACTATCCAGTTGGTCATTGTTTCTAGTTCTTTTCAGTTACTAGAAATATATATGTGTAGATTTGTGTTTGTATATTTTTTAAGATTGAACGCCTTAATGAGTTCATGCTGATACTTCCTAATCAAATTTAGGGCTTGAGGGTAATTACTTAACCTCTTTTAACTTAAAGCTTTCTTTATTTTATTCTTCTCCGAGAAGCCTGTCTCTCAGAAACACATAGAAATAGAGTATCATTTAATAATTGTTTTCTCCCACGTTTTACACAGAATCTTCTGGGGATAACATTAGTGTAATACCATACAATATGGTTACTAAAAGCAGTTTATAAAACTTTTTACATAAATAGGTTACTAGGGGATGAGGGGGGAAGGGATAAATTGGGAGATTGAGATTGACATATATTCACTACTATATAGAAAATAGATGACTAATAAGAACCTGCTGTATAGCACAGGGAGCTCTACTCAATACTCTGTAATGGCCTATATTGGAAAAGAATCTAAAAAAAGAGTGGTTATATGTGTATGTATAGCTGATTCACTTTGCTGTACACCTGAAACTAACACAACATTGTAAATCAACTATACTCCAATAAAAATAAAAAAAGCTTTTTCCATAAATAACTATTATATACTCTCCTTTATATGCCTCATTTAGTCTCAGCCCTACATTTAAATAATATTTGATGCTTGCTACCTGTCTGTTGATATTGTCTCACCAGTGAGTTTTCTTGTTTAAAGCTTATCCTCTGTTAGATTCCTTAAGGAGTTAATGGGAACAATATCTGTTCCCTCAATTTTTGCATGTCGATGACAGCTTGTCTGCTCTTTATATATTTGAAAGTCGTTAGCTAGATATGAAATCTTTGGCTCACATTTTCTTTCCTTGAGTATCTTAAATATATGACTCCTTTTTTGTCAGGAATAAAGAATTGTTTCCATTACAATCGTTTGGTCTTTTTATCTGGATGTCCAAAGGTTGTTTTCTTCTCCTTCGAAGTTCAGTCATTTATGAGACTATGTCTTAGTGTTTGTCATTCTGAGTTGATTTCCCCAGATATGTGGTGTGTTATTTTAATTTGAAATTGCAGAGTTTTAAAAATTTTAGGCAAGTTCTTTACAATTATAGTTTTTTTTAATTGTGTTCTTTTGCTTTGGCTTTCTTTTTTTGTGGGGACTCTTCTTGTACACATGTTGGGTGTTCTTTGCCTTTCTTCTGTGTTTGTTGCCTTCTCTTGAATCCTTTTCATCTTTCTTCATTTCTTCTTGTTCTATAAAAGTTTATTTTCATTGTTTATTTCTTTTAAAGCATAAGATACTGTATATGGTGACTCTTGTGTTCCTTCTTTCTTAGACTTCATTTTGAAATGATTTATTTTATGTCTGATTCTTTTCTGTGTTCCACCACCTCCCTTTTGAGTGTTTTTTCATTCTGATTTATGTTCTTTCATATCTTGTTATTTTCATCTTTTTGTGCATGTGCATGGTGGACATATTTGGCAAGGTTTCACCATTGGTAGAAATATTATTCTATTCCTTATTCTCTCTATTTTTTTATTTAGTAATTTTATATGGGATTTTGCCTTACTCTTTTTCTATTGCTCATTTTTCTGTGAAATTGGTTTTTCTAAACGTTTAGAAAGGGAGTTTTAAGATTTTCTAATTTATGGCTCTAGTGCTCCCTCTTCTTTTGTTTTAGGAAACTGTTCAAAAATATGGCTGTTTATTTTCTGAGATTTCTTGCTTTTACTCCCCTCCCCTGTTTTAAAATTCATCCTTTTAAAGTGTATAAATCAGTGTTTTTTAGTACAGTTGACCCTTGAACAACACGGGTTTGAACTGTATGGGTTCATTTATACACGGATTTTTTTTCACTAAGTATGTGCTACAATACTACACAATCTGTAGTTGGTTGAATCCACAGATGCAGAACCATGCATGTAGAGGGCCAACTGCAAAGTTATATGTGGATTTTCCACTGTGCAGAGGGTCAGCACCCTTAACCCCCTGAATTGCTCAAAGCTCAACTGTATATTCACAGAGTTGAGCAACTGTTAACCACTGTCTGATTTTAGAGATTATCATCACCCCATAAGAAACACCATGCCCATTAACAGTCACTCCCATTCCCCACTCCTTCCAGTCACTGGCAACCACTAATCTTTCTGACTCTGGATTTGCCTGTGCTGAACATTTCATATCAATGGAATCATACAATATGTGATCTTTGCAACTGGCTCTTTCAAACAAATTTTGTTTATCCATTCATCAGTTGGTGGACATTTGAGTTGTTTCCACTTTGTACCTGTTGTAAATAATGCTGCTAATGCTGCAAATGTTTGCTGGTAGCTTATTTATTCTTATCTATCAGTCTTTTTGTATGTATGGAAGAAAAGCTAGCGAAACCTGTTCCCAGGGGTTTCTTCTGCCTCTTATGTTTAATAAATATTCTCTTGATAAATATATGCTTACAGAAATAATGGTAAGTACTGTACCCTAATGAAAGAAGAAATCAAGGGATTCTATGTCTTGTTATTTTTTTATGATTACTTGTCAGCCATTACAAATTTAATATGCCTTGGTGTTGTATCTTATAAAACCTGCATAGGATAGTAGCCCCACAAATAAACTTTCTGAGTCTAGTTGAAAATTAAAATGGTGAAAAAGACATTTTAATGTCTACTCCCAGAGGTGTTTCTCTTTTGGTATTACCGAGAGGTAAAGAACACCAATCTGGGAATCAGGAGGCCTGAATTCAAGTCCTGACTTTCCTGTTTATTTGCTCAGTTGATTTCTGTGGTTGTGGCAATTTTCCTTCTCTGTAAAGTGGAAGGGTTGTAATAGTTACTAGTATCTCTTTTAACAAGGATGTCTCTTTTTTTTTTGGCTGCGTTGGGTCTTTGTTACTGCGCGTGGGCTTTCTCTAGTTGTGGTGAGCAGGGGCTGCTCTTCGTTGTGGTGCGCAAGCTTCTCATTGTGGTGGCTTCTCTTGTTGCGGAGCACAGGCTCTAGGCACACGGGCTTCAGTAGTTGCAGCACGCGGGCCCTAGAGCACACGGGTTTCAGTAGTTGCTACTCGTGGGCTCAGTAGTTGCAGCACGCAGGCTCTAGAACACGCGGGCTTCGGTAGTTGTGGTGCTCAGGCTCAGTAGTTGTGGCTCGCGGGCTCTAGAGCACACGGGTTTCAGTAGTTGCTGCTCATGGGCTCAGTAGTTGCAGCACGTGGACCCTAGAGCACACAGGTTTCAGTAGTTGCTGCTCATGGGCTCAGTAGTTGCGGCACATGGGCTCTAGAGCACAGGCTCAGTAGTTGTGGCACACAAGCTTAGCTGCTCCGCGGCACGTGGGATCTTCCCGGATCAGGGCTCGAACCTGTGTTCCCTGCATCGGCAGGCGGATTCTTAACCACTGTGCCACCAGGGAAGTCCTAACAAGGATTCTTTAACTCTGTAATGAGAGAATCATATTTACTTCATCTCTGTGGTCTTTAATAACAAGAAATTATTTTAAAGTCCTTATTATGTCAGTAACCTGTTGCCATCATTTATGGTGCATAGACCATTGAGTGACTGGAATGATATACCTATAAAGTAAGGGATAGTTGACAAGGAAGTATTTTTGTCTTTATTTTTTAAATAATTGAATGGCATATGTACTTTGCTCCCCATCAGTCATGGTAGCCAGTGTTTGGCAATGTGTGTATTTTTATTGCAAACTGTGCATTTATTGGATATTTACATATTTTTAAAAAGTATACAATTAATGTAATTTGTAGTTTGGTTGACACATGACTGTGAAGACAACCACTTGGAGTGTCTAGTTTTTATATTGCAAGATAGTGTTTAATATTGAGATATATTATTTGTAAAACATTTTGTATTCAGTGAGTATCAAGCTAAAAACAGTATACAGTTTACTCAATTTCTCCATTTTAGAGTTAAGTGCCTGCTGAATTATACAAGCCTTAATTAGAAAATAAACTTACCATTTTTATTAAATGCTTATTGAAAGACAAAAATGAATATTCAAAAAATAAGAATCCTCATATCACCCACCATTCCATTTTAGAGATGACTTAGACACCACAGTTAACATTCTTAGTCATATCTCAGTTTTATAAATAGAATTCTAATTCTTGCTTGGAGCAGATAACATTCCTTCATTTTGTGCCTTGATTCAGGTGTAATTCTCGGTATCCACAATGAGTAAAGAGAAACTGTAGCCTGCTGTCATAATTAATTTGGGTAATGGAGCCTAATTTACTTAATCCCTGTATTTTAGTTAATTTATAAGGACAGCTTAGGAGACTGTCCTGAGTGGCATTGTTGAATATCTTTCCAGATAACTGAGCTGCAACAGGCTGAAAAGCACCATATTCCTTAGATAAGGGAGGCATGGATATGATACGCCTTACAAATCCTATAATATTTTACATTTTACCAACAGTTTACTTACACATTGCTCATTTGATCTTTGCAGCTAACCTGTGATATTTGCCGAGATTTGTTTTATTAGATTTACATCTATATATCTATTTTCTCTTTTTTGGGGTGCAGTGCAAATGGTATTGCATTTAAAATTTTTATTTCCATGCATTTATTGCCAGCGTATAGAGATACAATCGATTTTTGTATGTTAATCTTCCATCCTGTGACTTTCCTGAACTCAAAATTTCTGGAAGGTTTTTTTTGTTTTGTTCTTTTGTTTTTAGATTTCTTGGGATTTTCTGTGTAAACAATCATGGAGAAAGTTTCTTTCTTTCTTTCTAATCTATATGGCCGTTATTTCCTTTTCTTGTTTATTGCACTGGCTAGAACTTCCAGCATGTATTACATAAGAGTGGTGAGAGCCTATATCCTTGCCTTGTTCCGGATCTTAGAGGGGAAGCATTCAGTCTTTCATCATTAAATATAATGTTAGCTGTAGATTTTTTGTAGGTGCTCTTTATCAAGTTGAAGTTCCTACTCCCTGTTTTTCTGAAAATTTTGTCATGAATATGTGTTGAATTTTGTCAGACACTTTTTTTACATCAATAGATAGGCTCATGTGATTTTTCTTCTTTAGCCTGTTATTGTGGTAGATTACATGGATTGATTTTCAAATATTGAACCAACTTTGCATCCTGGAATAAACCCCACTCAATCATGGTATATAATTTTTTTTTATGTATCACTGAGTTCTGTTTGCTAATATTTTGTTAAGGAGGCTTATGTCTATTTTCCTGAGAGATATTGGTCTGTAGGTTTCTTTTTTGACACTATCTTTTTCTGTTTTTGGTACTGCTGGTGATACTACTTTCATAAAATGAATTGTGATGTGTTCCCTCCTCTTCTGTTTTCTGATAGAGAGTATACAGAATTGGTGTTAATTCTTCTTTAAACCTTTGGTAGAATTTTCCAGCAAAACCATCTGGGCCTGGAGGTTTCTCTTTCAGAGGGTTTTGAATTATGAAATCAGTTTCCTTAATAATTATATGGCCATTCAGTTTATCTGTTATATACAAGATGAGTCGTGCTAGTTTGTGCATTTTGAAGAATTGGTTCATTTCATCTAAATTGTCAAATTAATGTGTGTAGGATTGTTCTTAGCACTCCCTTATGATCCTTTTGATGTCTTCAGGGTCTGCAGTGATATCCCATTTTCATTACTGATATTGGTAATTTGTGTTTTCTCTCCTTTTTATTTTGTCAGGCTTGTCAATTTTATTGTCCTCTTGAAAGAAATCTTTATTTCTTTGATTTTTCTCTGTTTTTCTTTATTCAATCTCATTGATTTCTGCTCTTTATTATCTTCTTCTGCTTGCTTTGAGTTTATTTCTCTCTACTTTCTCTAGCTTTTTGAAGTAGGAACTTAGATTACTGATTTAAGACTTTTCTTTTTCCTAATTATGACCCACAAACTTTGATATTTTGTATTTTAATTTTTATTCAGTTCCATGTATTATAAAATTTCTATCAAGAAGTATATCATTTAGTTTTCAAGTGATTTTTTTCATCTTTTTGTTACCTTTTAGTTATTGATTTCTAGTTTGATTGTATTATGGTCAGAGAAAGTACTCTTTGTAATTGCAGTTTTTAAAAAATTGTTGTAATTTACTTTATGGCCCAGGGCATAGTCTATCTTGGCTTATATTCTGTGGACACTTGAAAAGAATGTGTATTCTGCTGTTGTTTAGTGGATTGTTTTATAAATGTCAGTTAGATTCTGTGGTTGGTGGTGGTGATGTTGAGTTCTTACATGTTCTATCAGTTGTTAAGAGGGGGGTGTTTAGGTCTCCAGCTGTTGTGGATTTGTCTATTTCTCCTTTCAGTTCTGTAAGTTTATCCTTCACGTTTTTATAGCTCTGTTTAGTACATACACATTTAGGATTGTTTTGTCTTCTTGATAATTTGACCCTGCTTTCATTATGTATTATCCCTCTTTGTCCCTGATAATTTTCTTTTTCATTATCTGATGTTAATATAACCATCATGCTTTCCTTTTGTGTTATATGCTTGATATATTTTTTCCATCCCTTAACTTTCAACCTCCCTATATTTTTGTATTTGGAGTGAGTTTCTTAAAGACAGCATAAAGTTAGATTATGTTTTAAATGCATTTCTACCAAATCTCTGTCTTAATAATTGGTGTAGATGGACCATTTACATTTCATGTAATTATTGATATGCTTAAGTCTGCCATTTTATTTGTTGTTTTTTGTTTTTTCTACTTTTCATTTCTCTATTTTCTTTTTCCTGCATTCCTGTGGGTTATTTGAACATTCTTTAGAATTCCATTTTGACTTATATATAGTGTTTTTGAGTCCATATGTTTGCATATGTAGTGGTTGCATTACATTACATTATGTATACATAACATCATATATACATATCACTGTCTGTTGATGTTATCATTTTATCAGTTCAAATATGTAAACCTTACCTTTTTTCATGTACCTTTACCCTCACCCCATTTATAATTGTCTTAAATATTTCCTTTAAATAATATTTCCAACAACATCAGTGTTATAATTTTTTCTTCAACCTGCACATATAATTTTGAAAACTCGAGGAGAGGGAAAGCCTATGTGTCTGCCCATATTTTTGCTTACCTTGTTCTTTCTTCTTTTCTGATATTCCAAGTTTCCATGTTTTTATCATTTTCTTTCTGTTTATAGAATTTGTTTAGCTAGAGATTTTTTTTGGGGGGGATGCGGTCTGCCGGCCACAAATTGTCTTTGTTTTCTTTTGTCTGAGAATGTCTTGATTTTCCTTTAGTTCTTCTAGGATATTTTCTCTGAGTATAGGATTCTGGGCTGACATTTCTTTCAACTCTTGAAAAATATTTGCTACTTTTCTACTGGCCTCTGAGGGCTATGATGAGAAATCCACTGTTCTTACAATTCGTTTTCCCCTATAGGTTAGGTGTTATTTCTCTCTCTGATTTCAAGGCTTTTTCTTGTGTTTCGTTTTCAGAAGTTTATAACTATGATGTGTCTTGGCATGGATTGCTTTGGATTTACCTAGTTTAGTGTTCTCCTAGTTTTTTGAATCTGCAGGTTTATGTCCTTTGACAAATATGGGAAGTTTTTGTATATGGGAAGTCATTATTTCTCACGGTACTTTTTGTCCTCTCTTTCTCCTTTCCTCCCAGTACTCCAGTGACATGAAAATGTGGGTCTTTTCTTGTAGTCCCACAGGTCCCCAAAAATTCTGTTCATTTTTTTCTTTTTTTTATTGAAGTAGTTGATTTACAGTGTTTTGTTAATTTCTACTGTACAGCAGAGTGATTCAGTTATACACACATATATATATATATATATATATATATACACATTCTTTTAAAAATTCTTTTTCATTATGGTTTATCACAGGATATTGAATGTAGTTCCTCATGTTATACAGTAGGACCTTGTTGTTTATCCATTCTAGATATAATGGTTTGCATCTGCTAATCCCAAACTCCCAATCCATCCCTCCCCTACTGCCCTCTCCCTTGGCAACCACAAGTCTTTTCTCTATGTCTGTGAGTCTGTTAATGTTTTGTAAATAGGTTCATTTGTGTCATATTTTAGATTCCACATATAAGTGATATCGTATGGTATTTGTCTTTCTCTTTCTGACTTACTTCACTTAGTATGATAATCTCTAAGTCCATCCATGTTGCTGAAAATGGCATTATTTCATTCTTTTTTTACAGCTGAGTAGTATTCCATTGTATATATTTAACACATCTTGTTTATCCATTCATCTGTTGATGGACATTTAGGTTGTTTCCATGTCTTGGCTATTGTGAATAGTGCTGCTGTGAATATAGGGGTGCATGTATCTTTTTGAATTGTAGTTTTGTCCAGATATATGCCCAGGAGTGGGATTGCTGGATCATATGCTAGATATATTTTTAGTTTTTTGAGGAACCTCCATACTGTTTTCCATAGTGGCTGCACCAACTTACATTCCCACAAATACTGTAGGAGGGTTCCCTTTTCTCTACACCCTCTCCAGCACTTGTTATTTGTGAACTCTTTAATGATGGCCATTCTGACCAGTGTGAGGTGGTACCTCATTGTAGTTTTGATTTGCATTTCTCTAGTAATTAGCAATGTTGAGTTTCATTTCATGTGCCTTTTGGCCATCTGTATGTCTTCTTTGGAGGAATGTCTATTTAGGTCTTCTGCCCATTTTTCAATTGGGTTGTTTGTTTTTTGTTTATGAGCTGTTTGTATAGTTTGGAAATTAAGCCCTTGTCAGTCACATCATTTGCAAATATTTTCTCCCATTCTGTAGGTTGTCTTTTTGTTTTGTTTATGGTTTCCTTTGCTGTACAAAAGCTTGTAAATTTGATTAGGTCCTATTTGTTTATTTTCACTTTTATTTCTATTTCACTGGGAGGCTTTTTGTTTGTTTGTTTGTTTTTAAGTCTATTTTCTCTATGTTTAGATTGGGTAATTTCTTTTGTTCTATCTTCCAGTTCACTGGGGTTCCCCCAGCCCCCATTCTGCTACTGAGCTCATCCACTGAGTTTTTTATTTTGGTTAATGCATTCGTAAGTTTTAAAATTTACATTTGATTCCCGTTTCTCTGTGTCTTCTATTTATTTGCTGAGACTTTGTATTTTTGCATATTTCAAGTGTTTGGAATTACTCATTCAAGAAATTTTATGATAGCTACTTTATTTTTTGTTAAATATCTTTATTGGAGTATAATTGCTTTACAATGTTGTGTTAGTTTCTGCTGTACAACAAAGTGAATCAGCTACAAGTATACATGTATCCCCATATCCCCTCCCTCTTGAGCCTCCCCTCCACCCTCCCTATCCCACCCCTCTAGGTCATCACAAAGCATCGAGCTGATCTCCCTGTGCTGTGCAGCAGCTTCCCACTAGCCACCCATTTTACATTTGGTAGTGTATATTTGTCAGTGCTACTCTCTCACTTCGTCCCAGCTTCCCCTCCTCTCCCTGTGTTCTCAAGTCTGTTCTCTACATCTGTGTCTTTATTACTGCCCTGCCACTAGGTTCTTCAGTACCGTTTTTTTAGATTCCTTATATGTGATCGCTACTTTAAAATCTTTGTCAAGTATTTCTAATGTCTCTGTCATCTTGGTGTTCACATCTCTTGATTGTATTTCTTTATTTAGTTTAAGATCTTCCTGGTTCTTGGTATGGTAAATTGTTGTTTTGGTTTTTTTTTTAATTGAAATCTGGACATTTTCAGATTATGAGAGTCTAAATCTTATTTAAACCTACCCTTTTATGAAAGGGTATGTCTTTCTCTGACACCACTCAGGCATTTGGTGGATGAGGGGCGGGGGATTTCATTACTGCTATGGGAATAGACGCCCAGGTTCCCCACTCAGTTCCTTTTGACACCCAAGGGGGAGGGACCGACTGGGTGGAGGTAGAAATTTTGGCTACCCATATGGTCTCCACTGAAACTGTGATGAGGGTGGTCTTACTACCAGTGAGCAATCATCAAAGTCCTGACACTCCACTAGTCCTCCTCTGACACCAACCCAAGAGGAGGGAAAAGAGCACCTCATTACTTCCTTCTCTCTTACCTCCCTGGATAAGGTGTTTGTAGGCCTTGTTCAGTCTCAAAAGGATAGAAGTCCAGGCTCCCCACTAGCCTTTGTTGGCATGGGTGAAAGTAGTGCCACAGTTTTTTCTGTGGTGTTTGGCTGGAGCAGAGCACTTATTATCTAAAAGTTTTCTTTCCTAGTCCTTTGGCTAGAGAGAGCAGATTTTTTTTTGGTCTGTCATACCCAAAGGCCTTTTTGGGTTGCTGCCTTCTTCAGCTTTAATCTGGGATATATGAGGCAAAAGAAAATCCTGGGAACTCATTACCATGTCACCCCTCAGGTCTCAAGGTTCCTGAGTAGTGTTTCTTCTTCTCTCCATGTTTCAGTCTTATGTCTGTTTTATATACAGTGCCCATGGTTTTAAATTATACTTACTGGGAGAAATAGGGAAAAGTTCATCTATTCCATTTTCCCAAGTGGAAGTATGAGATTCACATTCTTAAAAAATTTCAGGAGACATCCATTTCCCTGGCATAACTATTAATAGTTAAAATGGTGGTGAGAAGTTTTTCCAGAGGAAAAGGCTTTCACAAAGCCTATCTTCAAGATAAGATTTGGTGAGACATTCCGAACATTATAGATATATTCCAGTATTTATAAAGCTGTGATGTAGAAATGAAGCACTCTCAGGGACTTCCCTGGTGGCGCAGCAGTTAAGACTCTGTGCTCCCAATGCAGGGGGCCCGGGTTCGATCCCTGGTCAGGGAACTAGATCCCACATGCATGCGGCAACTAAGAGTTCGCATGCCACAACTAAGGAGCCCGCGAGCCGCAACTAAGGAGCCAGCAAGCCACAACTAAGACCCGGTGCAACCAAATAAATAAATATTATTAAAAAAAAAAAAAAGAAAGAAAGAAATGAAATACTCTCAGCCTCATCAAGATGATCTGCCTAATTTCACCATACCCTCTACATCAGTCACCATAAGAGAGAAGCCTAGGACTCCTTGGTCATCTCTCATCTACCAGATTGTCATTCACAATGTCTTAGTGAATCTCTTAACCTGACCTCATTTCTGTCTATCCCCAGCTCTCCAGACTTTTCCAAAATACTCCTTGAAACTCAGTGATCCTCCTCTGAACTTTACTGTTCTTGCCTCCTATCTGAAACCTGCATCCCCACCAAAACAAAATCCCAGTCAAAAGGCTGCCAGTATGGTAAAAAAAAAACTAGGACTGAAGGTGGCTTTTCTGGAGTTGGTACTGGAAGAAGCAGGTCTAGGCACTACCCTTAGATAGTGGCTAGAGGATAACTTAGGCATAGAGTCTCAGTTATCCAGTGAGCTTCCAGGAAGACAGTGAAACAACTTGGGCAGAGACAAAGGTGGGACTGTAGGGAATGGAATTGAGAAAACACTTTCATAGTCACCTATAGAAAGGGGAAGATGGATTATGTAAGATAAAGAAAAAAAAAAAACTTCTGTGAAGATCATGGAATTTGCAATTCAGGGTACTTGGGTCCTGTGGACATCTTGTCTTCAGTTTTCTACCAGAAGAGACTGTAACAGTTTGTTGGATATAATTGATTCAAGATATAATTGGTTCATAATTATTCTCAATTATGGTCCTACTTTAGAGCCCCTTATGGAGTTTTTTTGGTTTTTTGTTTTTTTTTTTTTTGGCTGCACCCTGCAGCATCCGGAACTTCCCCAACCAGGGATTGAACCTGCACCCACTGCAGTGGAAGCCTGGGGAAGCACGGAGTCTTAACCACTAGACCACAAGGGAAGTCCTGGAGTTTTTTTTTTTTAATCAGCTTTACTCAGGTGGAATTTTAAATGCACAATTTCAATTACAAGAGTATAGATTCATGCAGCCAGCCCAGTAAAGTCATCGAACATTTACATCATCCCCCAAAGTTTTTTTTTGTACTTCCTCCCAGTCAGTTCTCCCAGCCTCAGGCAAATATCTGATTTGTGCTTAGTTACCATAAGTGAGATTTGCCTAATTTTTGAGAATCATCCTTGTTGTATCAGCAGTTTTCTCCTCTTTGTTGCTGAGTGGTATTCTGTTGTATGGATATACCACAATTTGTTTACCTATTCACCTGCTGATGGACATTTGAGCTGTGTCCAGTTGAATGGAGTGTTCTATAAATGTCAGGTTAGCTTGATTGATGGTGTTGGTCATGTCTTTGTCCGTTCTGATTTTCTACCTATTTGTTTCGTCTATTACTAAGGAGTGTTGAAATATCTAACTAATTCTGGACTTTTTTAGTTCCTTTCAGTTATGTCTGTTTCATGTGTTTTGTATATTTGTTTTTGGGTATACATAGTTAGTATTCTTATGTCCTCTTGCTGAATCGACCCCTTTAACTTTATGAACTCTATCTCTGATGGTAATTGCTTTCTGATATTATTATAAACACTCCATCTTTTTCATAATCGGTTTTGTATGAGGTAACTTTTTCTATCCTTTTACTTTTAACCTGTGTCTTTATATCTAAAATGTGTTTCTTTTAGATAGCATCTTGCTCTTGCTTTTTTGTCCATACTGGCAATATTTACCTTTTAATTGGAGTGATCACGATTCACATTTAATGCAGTTATCAATATGGTTGGTTTAAAATCTGTCTCACAACTTGTTTTCTCTTTGTCTCTTCAGATTTTTGTTCCTTTCCTCCTCTGCTTTCAGTCTTGCAATATCTGAGTACTTTTTATATATTGCATTTTATTTTCACGGTTGGCTTACTTTCTATCTCTTTTTTTTTTTTTTTTTGCTTTTTATTAAGTGGTTGCTTTAGAGTGTGCAGTGTACATATTTAACTTATTACAGTTATCTTCAAGTAATATACCACTTCACTTATAGTGTAAGAACCTCAGAACAGTATATTTCCATTCCTTCCCATTCTTTGTGCCACATTTATCATTTACTTTTACTCTCTTTATATATATTATATTAAATTGCAGAGAATGTTTTCGTTAGTTTTATTTTACAGTTATCTTTTAGTGAAATTAAAAATGATTTATTAAAGATCTTTTATGTTTCCCAAAATGTTTACCATTCCTGGCTCTGTTTATTGCTTTATGCAGATCAGGGTTACCATTTGGTATCATTTTCCTTCCACCTGAAGAACTTCCTTTAGCATTTCTATTAGTGAAAGACTTGCTGGCAACAAATTTTCTCATATTTTGTTTGTCTTTAAAAGTCTTTACTTTGATGTTAGTTTTGAATGATAATTTTGCTGGATATAGAACTCTAGATCGAAGTCTGAGGTATTTTATCTTTGTTCCTCTGTTTAAACATTTTTAAAAAATTTATTATTCACTTTTAGAAATTTGATGATGTTCCTTGGTGTGGTGTTCCCTTTGTTTGCCCTGCTCGGGTTTTTTTTGTTTGTTTGTTTTTTAAACTACTTAGATACATGAGTTTATAGTTTTCATCAAATTTGGAAAATTTTCAGCCATTCTTCAAATCTTTTCTGTCCCACTTATAACCCCCTTCATCTGGGACTCCAGTTGCATGTATTAGACCACATGATTTTGACCTGTAGATCATTGAGGCTTTATCATTTCTTTTTAGAGTCTTTTTCATTTCTTTTCTGAGTCTTTTTATTTTCTGTATGCTTTAGTTTAGATAATTCTTATTGTTATGTCTTCAGGTACCTCTTCTTCTGCAACATCTAAATTGTTATTAATTCCCATCCAGTGAACTTAGCACTTGGAATATATTATAAGTTTTTCATCTTTAAAAGTTCTATTGGGAATTCCCTGGTGGTCCAGTGGTTAGGACTCTGTGCTTCCACTGCAGGGGGCCCAGGTTCGATCCCTGTTCAGGGAACTAAGATCCTGCAAGCTTCAGGGCATAGCTAATAATAATAACAATAATAACAGAAAAAATGTTTTTTTTTAAAGTTCTATCTAGCTCTTTTAAAAATCTTTTATTTCTCACCTCATATTTATATATATTTTTTATATCCTTAAGCATATGTGTAATAGTTCTTTTTAAAGTCCTTGCCTGGTAATTCAGTCATTCCTGTGACTTCTTAATCTGTTTCTCTTGACTAATTTTTATCCTAGTTTTGGTTATCATTTTACTATTTCTTTATATGTCTACTAATTTTTTATTGGTTAGTGGACATGGTGAAGTTTTATGTTCTGTGCTGGATTTTGTTACCTTCTTTTAAATCGTGTAGACTTTGTTGTGGTAAACAGGTAAGATTTTCATGGGTTAGTTTAATCCTTTATAGCAGGGATCAGCAAACATTTTCTTAAAGGGCCCGATAGTAAATATTTTAGGATTGTGGGTGATATGGTCTCTGTTGTAAGTTTTCAGCTACTCTTGCAGCTGGAAAGCAGCCATAGACAATATAGAAACACATGAGTGTTGCCATATTCTACTAAAATTTTTTTTTTAAAAGCATTTTACTTTTCCATGGTGGTAGCTTGCTGACCCCTGCTTTAGTGGCTTGTTTTTAAGTTTTGTTTGAGTGGATTTGGGGTAGCTTTATTCTAGAACTAGTTTATTCCTTTTGGAGTGTCCCCTGATTGCCCTGGATGTTTGACAAGGATTCTCTACTCTAATTGGTTGAAACTCAGATGTTTCCTAGTCCTGTATGAGCTTTGGAAACTGTTTAGTTTACAGTGCTCCAGGCCTCCTTTGCCCAGTGTCATGGAGCTTCACTTGGTGCAGTCACAGCTCAATATTCCAACAAAGGTTCAAGCAGACCTCTAAGCTGAGTTATAGAGGTCTTCTGGAGCACCTCCCTCCTCTAAGGTAATCTGCCCCTCAGATTCCAAGTTTAGTCTTCTCAAATCAGCAAGATAACTTTGATCTGCTCTGAATCCTCCTCCTCACTCTATAATCCAACCTCCCCCCCCAAAAAAGCCAGGGTGCCAGTAGAGCTCACCACATTTATTTTCCCTCTTTCAGGGATTACAGTCCCGTACTGCCTGTTGTCCAATATTTGAAAACTGTTCTTATGTATCTTAACTGGGTAAGCCCTGTCCTATTTTTGTCAACATGGTTGGAAGTGCCTATGGTAGTTTTAAAATAAATATCTTGATTTCCATTCCAGACTAGATTCTCTAGGGGTGGTGCCTGGGCTCCCCCCACACACACCTTTTTTTAAAGTTTCTTGGGATTCTGACACACAGTCAGACTTTCCTCTACTCATATCCTTGGCAAACTAATGGAGGTTGAGAGAGAATACGGTGACTCTGATTCATTTCTCCCCTGCACTCTCCTCCCTTCCTCTCCCCGCCGACCATTCACTCTGAACCTCACCCCAGAGTTCTTTGCTAGATAAAGCATGTTAAGGTAATATTTTTTTATTTATATTGTATATAGCCATTCATGGGCATTTGAAGAAACCTTCCAGAGATGATTTATCCAAATAGAATAAACAGGAAAGGATGAATGTCCCCCAGGACATCTGAACTTACAATGCTAAGGGACCACTACAAGAATAAAATTTATCTGAAGTCTTATTTTGACTTAAAAATTAATGCAAATTGTACATTTAATTCTTTCATCTATCATTATTTGTTTCAACGTGTATTTTAAATAACCACTTAGTAGAATTGACATTCCAGCAAAATGTACCATCTTTATCCTGTGACTTCGTATACCTCTTGATGTGCCCCTAACTAGATTTATAACTTCCCTACTTGGTGAAGCACAACAATAGAAGCAGGTTTAGTTTCTAAATTATAAGTTACACTATGGATGATGCAGGGCTTGGAGGTACACTCTCCAGATACTTGATACATGTTTACATGAATGTTTCTTTGAGGGGAAAGTGTGTTTCAAATTCTAGTCAGCTGTCTAGTAGTCAGCATTTTTTTCACCTCTAGAATGTGGCTCAGGTTGGTTGCCACAGTAAAACAGAATGCTGCAGTGCCTTTTCTGGTATTGTAGATTCCTAGCTGACCTAGTTAAAACACTGTTGTCAAGGATAGTTGCAATCCTCTGAGTAAGGACTTGGTTACTTAAGAGCTACCAGTGATCGATTGATCGATCTATCTATCTATCTGTCTCTCTGTTTCCCTAGAAATATTCTTTATTCCTTGCATTTCTGTAGAGTGAGTTTTCATGAATACAGATGTACTGCTGCCCAGTCATAAAGCAGTGGTTTCACTTGCACTTGGTTTCCACTGAAAACATTGATTTTTCTTTGCCATTCTACAGTACCTTCTCCAGGCAAATTCCGCTCCCCTGCAGCACCATCTCCTTTGGCTCTCCGGCAGCCAGTAAAAGCATTTAGTAACCATGGCTCTGGTTCTCCTGGTAGCCAAGAAACAACACAACTCATGCAAACCACCTCCTCACCTGGGCCTCCCATGGTTCAGAACACAGTCCCAGCAAATCCTCCCAGCAATATCAACAGCACTACTCTAACCAGACCTGCAGGGACAACTGTGATGAGAAGTGGCTTGCCCAGACCCAGTGCCCCTTCTGCTGGGGGTATACCAGTGCCTCGCAGCAAACTTGCACAGCCTGTTCGCAGGTAAGTGGCAAATGCCCTGCTTTGACCTTCTTGAGCGTAGGGAAATGGGTAGACTGGAATTATCCTCATCTCTGCATTTGATAGTGAAGATCAAGAGTCCTAGTGGGTTCCCACTAGCATCTTAGTACAATTTGAATAAAACATTACTTTCCTTGCTTAAGAAATTCTCACTTGGGACATTGGGGTATTATATCACTTTGGTTCAGGTTAAATTTACCCAGATGCCTAACATGATTAAGCATCTTGGTGAACTTCTAGAAAAAATTGTTAGAACCACTTCATTTGGATGTGGTATTTGTTCATTTTGAATATAATGATATTCAATAAAGATACTAAAAGCATAATAGAACCTAGAATGAGATTTAAGATAAAACTTCTAGCCATCAGGTCTGAGTATATAATCCAGGAGGGTGGTTTTCAAACCTCGCTACAATTCAGAATCTTCTGTGGAATTTATGTAAATATAGAGGCCTAAGTTTTACCCACAGAGAGTAGATCTGGTGTGAAGCCCAAAATCTGTAGGTATGCTGTTTTTAAATTTGTTTGTTTAATCTTCAGGTGATTCTGAGCCAGCCAGGTTCGGAACCATGTATCTGTAGTCTTCATCTACCTTTCAGGAATGTGCTTACCACTATCAGTAAACTTAGGTGTCAAATATAATTAAACTTGAAATATTTATTTGCATGAAAAAAGTGCTTTTGTGCTGTAAGCATTGAAACTGAATTACCCATACATCTTTTATTCTAAGATAGCATATTATGTTTCTGAATTCAATAGAATATAAACTTTTTGCTACGTACTATGCTAAATAACATATCTGTACCTTATTTAGTTTTTACAATAGCATTAAACATGTAGGTACTGTTATTATGCCTGTTTTTCAGAGAAGAATATTAAAATTTAATGAGGTTAAGTAATTTGCCTAAGACTTCAGCTAGTAAGACCTTCAGTTCCAAGTATGTCTGACTTCAGAGTCCTTTTAAGCACTGTCCCATTCTGCCTCTCTCGTGATGGTGACACTACGCCTCTAATATCACATTCATCAATTTGCCCCTCAAATAAATAAGTAAATAATAAGCTTGGTGATCCATTCGGTTGGAAAAGACAAGACAATCTTTTCTCTTACTCAAGTGGCTATGTTAACAAAAAAAAGGTTAGTGCAGTCACCTGATGCCCAGTGAAACTTGAAAGTTGTGGACATGTTGAGTGTGGGATGGTTGCGCTAATAGCTGTTTAGAGCTTTGATCTCAGCAGTGCCCTAGAACATTGGATCGTGATGCCATCTGCAAAGTAATTAATATATATGGAAGATAAAATGGTAATGTTCCATAAAACCTTGCAAATCACTTTATAAATTGCTTTATTTCAGATCCTTGCCAGCTCCTAAAACCTACAGTAGCATGAAAGATGACAGTTGGAAAGATGGCTGTTATTGACCAGCAAAGACAAGAATGCAGAGTCCACAGCTTCATGGATACCCCTTCACCAGGCTAAAAGACAACTTTTATATGCAGACTGTTCAGATAAGACTCTTGGGATTTATAAAATCCCAGCCCTCTCTGTCTTAATTAGCACAAACTGACAGAGATGATCAAGCAGCACTTTAATGACATTTAACATCAGATGTGTTTGGTAATCATACAATCACTCTCCATGGAATCACTTTTAGTTTTGTTTAATAGAAACTAGGTTGATTTTTTAATATTTGACAGAGGCCAATATCTGGGCAAAAAACTAATGGATGCCAAAGAGAAATGCCCATTTGTAAATGAGAGAGTACCTTTGTGCACAAGAAAATGGTGAATTCAAGCTATCCAAAACTTCACATTCAACCTAATTTACTGTATAAATAGTATCAATAAATATTTGTGTTAATGAGAACTAATATTCTGACTACTTATCTAAAATGTTTCACTAGTGTTTCACTAGTTCTCCAGGAAACTAGATTGAGATGGCAAGGGGGCAGGGTGGGAAGAAACCTGGGCTAGAGATTTAAAACATGATACCTAAATTTGGAAGAATCCTATAAGTTATTTTTGCAGATTCATTAGAAAAATTATTTTGTTTAATCTTAAGTTTTGGGTGTAGCTCACATATCACCACCACCAGATAGTGTTACAGCATGCATCCATCATGTTGCATTGACACATCAGACTTCTGTGTGTTTGTTTTGATTGCCAAAAGGGCTTAATATCAGTTGTACAATCTTTCTAAACTTTATAGCTCCTGGCTCAGGAAAGATAGCCTTTGCTATTGAAGCCACCTTCTTTCACATGCTGTCATCTGTTACAGAACTAAGAGTTCTTGTTTTTATTAGCAGGTTTCCATGATGGGAAAGAGCAAGTAGTATGTGTGTTTATTATTGATATAAATAACACCACCTCAGTGCTTACAACCTGGAACAAAACCATACAATAAGAGGGGGGGAGGGAAATCTATGCACTTACCTTACAAAATCTCTGGTAATGACAGTAGTATTGTTACTATTAATTGACACAATAGCCTATTATGTGGTGGGAAATTATAGCCTGCTGAATCCTACTTAAGTCGATCCACTTTAAACTAACTGTTTCAAAACATCCTTTGAAAATACTGCCCCTTTTAGATTCTGCCTGACATCAATTTTTTGCATTTTTGGTAACAAATGAAACCTACTACATATGACTGTAACCTGTTAAACACTTGCTCTGTGATGGCCCTTATGTATATCTTGGAAATCGCTTATTTTGGTTTTATTCGACTATTAGCAGACTAAAACTTCCTTCTTCAGCAGGCTTCTCATTTTTCATGGTGAGGTCTGTTTTTAAGTATTTCATTTGAACAGCTCTAAAATATTGGCAGCTGGGTCACTAAAGGATTTTAGATATTTGAACATAAGTTCATTTCCTATTAGTCAAACACATTCTGTAAGTTGGCAAAAGAAATTGAGAGAGAAATGGGAAGCTTATATTCAGGATAGCACTGAGGTTGATAGGTTGAGAGAATGATAAAACTTTTAAAACCAAGACCCCTGTTCTGCCATGACAGACCCCATGGTAGACTTTATTAGCTTGACCAGTAGGTAGTCATTCAGTTAGCACAAACAGCTGGAGATTCAAAATGCCAGTGCTAATGTATTTTGGTGTATCATGCAAGGAAGAAATTTTATCCTTGGATTTGAGGGTGATGGGGATGGGTCAGGAAAGGATGGCGCCAGAATTCCACATGATGATGAACTTAAAAATGTTGCTTTTCAGAGGAAGATAAAGCATCTGTTTCGGGTAGAGGGGTATCGCGTGTAAAAATCTAAGTAAGTAAAAGAAAGAACTAGCCACTGTCTCTTTTTGAAACCACATATACACAAAAGAAAATAGGTCTCAGTTTTCAGTGCAACATTGGAAAAAAAAAATGCTGCAATCTACTAATGAAAAGGAATTTTAACCCTATTACAAAACACCCATTACATTTTTAAGTTAGATTATCAGTTTCAAAAGGAATATTCAGGTTATTTAACTTTGTTTTTAAATGGCTGCATCAGAAAAAAAAATGTCTATTTTTTTTAATTAAAATATTTCATCACTTGTTAAAAACATATTTGGATCTGAGTTGGGTAAAGTATTATTTTACCTGCTGTTGTACTACCACAGACTATTGGCTTTTAGTTTCCTAAAGAGAAAAATTGCCTATTTACTAGAAAGCCTTTGTGTATTGCCAGTTTTTCTGTTTGGGAAAAATCTAAGGATTCACTGTGGTTAGTCTTACAGATGAAGTGTGGATTTGATAAACTAGTGCCTATGATTTTAACTTATGTTTGATATATAGTAGTAAGGGTTTTATGAATGTTGATTATTTTTTTGTGCCAACAGCGCAGAATTGTCACTTATATGTAAGCAGAAATCTGTGAGCTCTGCTTCCAAAGTTATTTAATTTTCTCAGTGTTTGAATGTTATTTTTTGTAAGTGTGTTAATAAAAGTGTAAAGAATTGGAAAAAATATAAATATTCTTAACTCAAGCATTTGCTGGATCATTTTTCTACAAAACTTGTTTGTATAATATAAAACACTCTCTGAAGGGTTGGCTTTTTTTGGTTTTCATACCCTGGGAATCACATTTTGTAATACTGGGGACCATTCATAATTGTCAGATACTTTTTAAAAATTATTATCTCAGTACGTCACTTTTATAAAAAAGTTTTTCTGAAAGGAAATTAGATACATGTGTCCCCAGATGTTTGTATAACTCTAGAATGATCTAGACTATGTATATTTAACTTTTTATTGAATGTACAGGCGTCCATTTTTGACGTTATGCATGGTCCTTTTAGATCACATGAAGTTTGATTTGCAAAAACATTTCTATAGCCGAACTTGTATGTGTGGTTGCCTCCTTAATAAACAACCTGACCATAATGTTTATTATTAAATTTATATTTGTTTTTTTAAGTGTTTTATTAATTTCTGGATATGGTAAGATCTGCCCCCCCTTCCCACCAGTTGCCTACAATTGGTAATAATAAATAGCTCAGTTGATTTTTTAAAAACACAAACCCAAATCATATTGCCCTTCCAGACTTGATCTCTGTGAGGTTGGAATGTATCATGTTCTATTCTCTCTGCCCTAGTTATTTCATATGTGGATTATTTGGGGGTAAAATTTGTAGTTTACTCAAAATTGCTATTTTCCTGGAACTTTTTAACTTGCTGTGAATTGATATCTAGTTAGAAAAAGGTAGCATACGTAAAACAAGCAAAAAACTATTATATAAGAGTATCCAGGAGGGAAAATTACATTTTCAAACCAAATATGAATATTTGTTTAGTTGATCATGTGCATCTTTCTCTTATGGATAAACAGAAAAAATCAAGAATCGTACACTGTTTTATTAGTTCCCCGCATCCCTTTTGGAAGTTTTTACTGTCCTCCATGTTAAAATTAGTCTCACTAATGAGTCATAAGAAATGACACCTTCCTGCTTGAATTTTCTCCCAAGCCAACCTAAAAACTTTTAAGAACCATTTAAAATTAAATGCCATTATACTTGTAAATTAATGAATGAAAAGTTTACTTAAACTTGTTATATACCCTGTGTAACAGGAAAATGTATATGGTGGTTCTTGTGAATTATTTGCTGTATCAAAGTTTAGCTTTGAATTACAAAATAGAATAAGAATAAATGATAGTGAAACTAACTTGGAGGGAGGTAGTGAACAGCATGTTCACATGAGCATGAAGCCGAAGTTAGCAACCACTAACATATTTGAATGATCTAAATAAAAGTCTGAGTAGATTAAATGGCCCTCTGGTTACTAGTATACAACTCAGTTAAAACTATTAACTGCATGCTAATTTCACACCAGTTCTTCACACTGGATAACTTTAATGTTTTCTCTTTAAAAAGAAGGGGGGAAAAGCTTTATTTCTTCTGATTTTAAAAATAATAGACCCATTACTTTTTTACTTAACTGAAAATACTAAGAAATATAAAAGGGGAAATTATCCCACATTTCACCTTGGGATCCTGCAATCCCACCTTCCAGAAATAAATATTTAAGTGCTGACCTTAACATGGTTATAAAATGCAGGTATCTCCCACATTTCAAAGGTTCACTGTATGCCACTTTGCTTTTATGAAAGACCTATTAGTAGCTGTTTTCACTAACCAAAAGAAATCTGAAGAGTATTTTTGCTTTTATGAAAAAAGGGGAAAGCAAAAATAGCATTCAGTGTTTATTTTGCAGGGAGCAGTGCGCCCCACACTGTGAAGCTCCTTCATCAGGAACTACTCAGCATCTCAGCATCAAGCCACCATAGCTTGGAACTGTGTGAGCATCTGTGCTTTATCTTGATTTATTTTGTATACACAAAATAAATTAGTAAGTAAGTAAGATGTGTCCTCAGATAATTGCTTCTTCACTTTATGCCATTTCAACTTAGGAAAGGTTTCATAGAAATGCTTCTACTTTCAGTAGCCGGGGAAAACTGTATTAAGTGGAAGGGTAAGAAGTCTAATGTTTAAGATGAGAAAATACTTTTCACTTACAATGCTGACATGAGTTTGCTTTTGAACAGAGGTGTATATTAACTGCCTACTGAAAGCATGACACATTTCTCAATTCCTGATTGTAGATATTCCTTGATTAAAAAAAATATATTGTTTGTATCCTTATAACATCAATTGGTTTCTGTTATGAAAAATTATTTTAGGAAAGTAGAGAAACAGTAAATTATAAAGAAGAAAAAGCACTAATTCCATAGGTAATCACCCACTTAAATTTAAGGATATTGTCTTTTTTCCCCCTAATGAAATTGTGATTATATTCATGATTGACACTGTAACTCTTTCTTAACTCTGAGATCACTGAGGACTGCCATCATTTAGAGTGGTTCTGCTGGGGGAGAAATAGTTGCAGAAAGAGTATACAAATATTCCAAAACTTTACCAAATTTATATTCTCGTGTTCTTTATATAGTATCTTTTATTGACACTTGAGCTCCCCCCCACCCCCACCCCAGTCTACCAAGCCATGAATTGACAGTATTGGTTGAGTACAACTCCAGTTTCAAAACAAAATACCTCTGAAGAAATAGGCACAACCAAATAAAGAATCAAGATAGTCTAGATTAGAGTTCTCAGACTTTAGAATCACCTGACAGACTGCTAAAATGCAGATTTCTGTACCCTACCCCAAGCATTCCTGTTTAAAAATAGAACCTGGTCCCAAGAACAAAACTTCTAGGAATAGGATTCCCCAGCACAGGTCAGGTGCCCATTACTAGGCTAATTGACCATGGCAGGTGATTGGGGTTAAGTAAAAACCACGTAGCTCTTGTGAAAACCATATGGAGAGAATGAGGGAAGACCATTTTCCCTGAAAGTGGTGCTATCCCCATTAAGTAGGCCTAGTCTTGAGCAAACAAAACAGTAGGTACTTACACAAATGTCTCAGTGTATATCGTATAGAATGGTTATTTCATGTCAGTGGTCATGTTTTCCTGGAGGAAACATTTGTAGTGAGAGGGAAGGTTCCGATAGTATTTTTGAGCCCTTGGCTCAAATTGTTCATGCAGCCTAGCATCATTCCTGCCTTGAATTCCACAAAGCACCTCAGTATCCTTATTATAAGTTCCCCTTAATACAAAGGTTGATTTAAGCTAAGATTTTGGCATCTGCCACCAGAAGGAAGAGTTAATTTTTAAAATTTTTTAAGTGTTTTTTAAATTGATACATAAAATATGTACAGAAAAGTGTACAAAACAAATTTTCTGCTGAATGAATTGCTGAGTAACTATAATACATGTGTAACCACCATGTAGGCAAGAATTAGACTATTCACAGCACCCAAAAAAAACTCCCCTAATGCCATCTGCCAATCACTACTTCCTTCCTCCCCTTCAAAGATAACAGGTATCCTGACTTCCAACATTATAATTTAGTTTTGCCTATTTTTGAACTTCACCTAAATGTAACCAGACACTTTGTAACTTTTTTCTGCCTATCATTTTGATTAAAGGCTAAAAATGGTGTTTCTGTCAGACTTGGCAGTAAACAACAAAGATAATGTGAGATTCACCTGTGTTGCTCATGTCACTGTAGTGTGTTCATTCTCCTTGCCATATTATATGCCATTGTATAAATATGTTATGATTTGTCCATTCTAATGTTGAAGGACAATTGTGTTGTTTCCAGTTTAGGTCTCTTGAAAGTAATGCAGATTTGGACTTCAGGGATAACCAAGATGGAGTAAGCCCTCAAAAGCCCTTCTCTCCCACTTACAACTAAAAATTTTGGACAAAATGCAAAAGACACCTACCTGAGGACACTGAAAAGTAAACAAAAGCAGGTGGATTTGGAGGACAGTCAGACCTGGAGAAGAGACCCATACAGGGTTGAGTTTTCCATTTTTTTCCTCTTTTATCTCAGCCCTGAGCTCAGAGAGGGCACCCAGCAGAGCTGTCATAATGACTCCTCTGATAGTTTGAACCAGAGGAAATTCTGAGGGAAAACCTATGAAAGGAAAACCCCCAAAAATGAGGGAAAAAAATAGCTCTTGGTAGCTAGGACATGTTGGGGGCTTTTATTTTTGCTTTTCTTTCATGATTTGTCACTGGTGAGCACCCCAGTTAAGCCCTGGTAGCAAACAGTGCCAACAGTTAAAATTGATGGGAACCGTGTTTTTCTGACAGAGGAAATGGGAAAAGAACCTCTGCAGTTTGAAGAATGTGAAGATAATCCCCATTTTTCTCTACTCTCTTTGTCCTGAAGGTAAACTGAGCTGTGGCAACTGCACAGTAATAGTGATGGAGCTAAAATTCTGAGAGAACCCTTATATCTGGTCAGAGCACAGGGCAAAGGTGCCCTTGGGGCAAGGGGGGAACTGATGAGAGAGCTGGAGAAAGCAGCCCTTTATGTTTTGATTAGTGCAAGCTCCAGGCTTACCCCTGAGCTACACATACTCAGACCCAAAACAGCACAGCAAAGCCTTTGAGAACTGAACTAATTTAAACCACTGAACATGACACAGCCTAACTGTGTCTGTCATGCACTGAGCAGTGCATGTATGAGGTAGATCCAACATAGCATGACAAAGCCTTTGTAAACTAAACTGACATTGGAACCACAGCCCGCAGAAGATGGAACAGAAGTTGCATTCTGAACCTATCTGGGTTGACTGTTCAAACAAACAAAAATCAACATTGTCCAGAACATTTTAATGGGACCTAGAGTCTAAAGTATAATATTCAAAATGTCTAGCATATAATCTAAAATTACTCAGCCTGTAAAGAACCAGGGAAATGAGATCATTTCTCAAGAAGTAAGACAACAAATGTCAACACCGATATGGTTCAGATGTTAGAATTATCAAACTTTAAGGCAGCCATTATAACTGTAACATGAGACAAAGGAAAACACTCTTGAGATGAATGGAACTATAGAAGTTCTCAACAAAGTAGAAATTTTTTTCAAAAGAAAAAAATTTTAGAACTGAAAAGGTATCTGAAATTTTTAAAATTTGCTAGATGGATCCAATAGCTAACTGAAGATGACAGAAGAGTCAGTGATATTGAAGAGAGAGCAATAGAATTTATTAAACCTAGAGAACAGAGCGACAAAAGATTGAAAAAATGAGCAGAGCCTCAGGAACCAGAGGACCAATATCAAAAGGCCTAACATTTGTTTCACTGGAGTCTAGTAGTAAACTAGCTCTCAAAAAAAGTCATTTGTAATGTTTTCCAATGTCCAGGTAAATATTCCCACCATGGCCATTTTCAAGCTATCAACATGATGTCACTGAACGTAGTATTGGGAAGAGTTGTGCAAAATCAGCTTGTGAGTTGGTACAAGCTGGCTCTAGCAGAGCAATGTTGGGATCCCAGAAAAGGAGGAGAAAGAGCTAGGTACGGGGCAATTATTTGAAGAAGTAATGGATAGAACTTGCCAAATTTGATGAAAGACATAAATTTACAGATTCGGGAATCTCAGTGAACTGAACCTACCTGGGTTGATAATGGGATAAACTGAAAGAAAACCACACCAAGACACATCATAATTAAACTGCTTAACTCAAAAAGGAAAAAGTCAAAAGAAATACACACAGAGACACATCATAATTAAAGTGCTGACAACCAGAGATAAAGAAAAAAAAATCTTGAAAGCAGCTAGATTAAAACACTTTATGGGGACTTCCCTGGTGCAGCAGTGGTTAAGGATCTGCCTGCCAGCACAAGGGACACGGGTTCGATCCCTGATCCGGGAAGATCCCACATGCCGCAGGGCAACTAAGTCCATGCACCACAACTACTGAGCCTGTGCTCTAGAGCCCACGTGCCACAACTGCTGAGCCCATGCACCGCAACTACCGAAGCCTGTGCGCTCTAGGGCCTGCATGCCGCAACTCGTGAGCCTGCGTGCTGCAACTACTGAAGCCCCTGTGCCTAGAGCCTGTGCTCCACAGCAAGAGAAGCCACCACAATGAGAAACCCCCACACCACAATGAAGAGTAGCCCCCGCTCGCCTCAACTAGAGAAAGCCCACATACAGCAACAGAGACCCAACACAGCGCAAAAAAAGAACCACTTTATGTGTCGTGGAACAACAATGTAAATGATCACAGATTTCTCATCAGAAACTCTGGAGGCCAGAAAATACTGAAAAAGATCTTTAAAGTGCTGAAAAAAAGAATAATCAACTCAATTTTCTATCCATTGAAAATTTTCTTCAGTAATCAAAGCAAAATAAAGACATTTTCAGGTGAGGGAAAACTAAGAATTTATTGTCTGCAGACTTAAAGGAAATGATGCCAGAGGGAAACTTACAACTGCAAGAATGAAGGAAAAGCAGCATAAATGTTAATTATGTGGTTAAAAATAAACGAAAAATTTTCTGAGTTCTTTAAAATATGTATGACTGTTGAAAGCAAAAACTAACTTTGTCAAAAGAAGTTTTCAATGCATTTAGCAATAATGCATATGACAACTATAAGAATAGTAAAGAGACCTGTATAGTTGTAAGGCTTCTATATTTTTACTTGAAGTGACAAATACTAACTCTAATAGACTGTGAAAGGTCAGGTGTATATATCATAATGTCTAGAATATGTGTATTGCAATTGCAATTAGAGAGAGAGAAAATAGATGTTATAATTTAAGTTCAAATAATCTAAAAGAAGGCAGGAAAGGTGGAATAGAAGAACAAAAACAGGACAAACAGAAAACAAATATTAAAATAGAAGACCTAAATCCATCCATACCAATAATTACATTAACTGTAAATGATTTAAGCACACCAAATTAGATTGTCAGATTGCATAAAAAGACTCAGCTGTATGCTTTATAACTATATGTTGTATATAAATATGAACATATAGGTTAAAAATACAAAGATGAAGAATGACATACAATGCAAACATCAATCAAAAGAAAGCTAGAGTGATTGCATTTGTCGAAGTAGACTTCTGAACAGGGAAGATTAGCCAGGAATAAAAAAGGGAAATTACATAATGATAAAAGGTCAATTCACCAAGAAGCTGTAACAGTCCTAAAAATGTACGTACCTAACAATCTTCAAATCCATGAGGCAAAAACTGATGGAGCTGAAAGAGGAAACAGACAATATTAGGATTTGGAAGACTTGAACAACACTATCAAACAACTTGATTGAATTGACATTTAAAGATTACTCAATCCAATAACAGCATAATACATATTTTTTAAGTACAAATGGAATAGTAACCAAAATATATGCTGGATTATAGAAAACAAATTAAAAAGAACAACTTTTTAACACATTTTATTCTCTGAATAAAACAGAAATAGGGGCTTCCCTGGTGGCACAGTGGTTAAGAATCCGCCTGCCAATGCAGGGGACACGGGTTCAAGCCCTGGTCCGGGAAGATCCCACATGCCACGGAGCAACTAAGCCCGTGCGCCACAACTACTGAGCCTGCGCTCCAGAGCCTGCGAGCCACAACTCCTGAAGCCCGGTGCCTAGAGCCTGTGCTCTGCAACAAGAGAAGCCACTGCAATGAGAAGCCCACGCACCACAATGAAGAGTAGCCCCCCGCTCACCGCAGCTAGAGAAAGCCCGTGCACAGAAACAAAGACCCAACGCAGCCAAAAATAAAATAAGTTATAATAAAATAAAATTTAAAAATAAATAAATTACAGTAAGATTGATAACTGGAAAATACAACTATCTGGAAATTTTATATAAAACATACATTTAAATAACCACACATCAAAGATAAAGACACAAGAGAAATTAGGAAATATTTTGAGTTGAATGAAAATGAAGGTACAAAACATTGATATTTGGGGAAAGCAGCTAAAGTAACTTGAAGGAAATTTACAGTATTAAATGCTTATATTAAGTAAAAATGTGGTTGGCAGAATAATAGCTCGCCAACAATATTCACATCCTAATCCCTAGAACCTGTGAATGTGTTCGATTTCATAGCAAAGGAGCATTAAGTTGTAGATGGAATTCAGGTTAATCGGCCGACTTTGAGATGGGGTGGCTGTCCAGGCGTGTTCAGTGCAAGCACAGGGGTCTTTACATATGGAGGAAGGAGGCAAAAGAGGGAGAGATGGCAGCATGAGGACTCAGCCCAACACTGCTAGAGGAATGGAGTCATGAGCCAAGGAATGCAGGCCATCTCTAGAAGCTAGAAAATCAAGGTAACAGATTCTCCTTAGAGCCCGCAGAAAGATAAGAGCCTGCCGAGGCCTTGATGTTAGCCCAGTGAGAGTTGTTTCCGACTTCTGGACTTCAGAACTGTGAGATGATAAATAAATTTGTGTTGTCTTAAGCCACTAAGTTTGCGGTAATTTGTTACAGCAGCAACAGGAAACTATAAGAGGTCTCAAATCAATGATCGAAGCATTTACCTTAAGAAACTACGAAAAGAAGCCAAAGGAAAGAAATAATAAAGAGCAGAAGTCAGTGAAATTGAACACTAAAACAACTGAGGAAATCAGTGGAGTCAAAGTACTGCTGCTATGAACTTTCTTGTACATGTGCATGCATTTCTGCTAGATATATGTATATAAGTGGAATTTCTGGAAAAAGTGATGTGCAGCTGTTTTCCACAGTGGTGTGCCAGCTCCCATTCCTACCTGCAGTGCTCCATATTGACAGTCTGTTTTACTTTAGTCATTCAGAGTGTGTTGTGATATCTTTGTGGGTTAAATTTTCATTTCTTTGATAATTTATGATGGTTGAGTACTTTTTCATATGCTCATTGATCATTTAGATATCCTCTTGTGAAGTTTGTTCAAATAGCTTGCCTGATTTTCTATTGAGTTTTCTTTCTCTTACTGATTAGTAGGAGTTATATATGTATCCTGGATAAGTACATTTAGATAGTTTTTAGTAAAGTTTTTCATGATTCTTTTTAATGAGTATATAATCTGAAGTGATGTCCCTTTCATTTCATGTATTGATATTTGGGGATTCTTGCATTCTCCCTCTCCTTCTCCCACCTCTCCTCCCTTATCAGTTTCACCAAGAGTTTCTCAATTTTATAATTGCAGCTATTAATTTGATGTATCCCAGGACCCAGTCCTTGTTCCACTTCTCTCTCTGTACTCATTCAATGGTTCATAGCTTAGAAATCATCTATTATATGTCTGGAATTCAGACCCATCTCCTGAACTCCAGATTTACACACCCATCTGCTGATTCAGTATCTTCACTTGGATATCCAACAGAAATCTCAGGGTGTACATATGCAAAACAAACTTCTGATTTGCAAACCTTCTGCATCCATCTTGGCTGATGGCAACAGGCTGAAAACTTTGGAGTCATTCTTGATAACTCCTCTGTCTCTCTGTCTCCGTCAGTCTCTCTCACACACACACACACACACACACACACACACACACACGATATAAGTTTCACAGGAGCAGAGATCGTTGATTTGTTTATCATTGTACCTCAAGTGCCTAGAACAGTGCCTAGCACATTGTAGGCACTTAAATATTGAATGAAAGCATTGTTGGTGAGAATCTCTTGAGAGAGCAATTTGTAACACGACAAAATTTACAATGTAGATTAAAATGTAGATCCAGTGATTTCCAAGAATTTATATTACACCTGTATGTGTGCTTGTGTAGATGTGAATATAGAACATTTATTCTAGTGTCATTTGTGGCAAAGGCTGAACGTAAATGACAATCAATAGGACACTGGATAAATTATGATACATTATTCACTGAAAGATCATGTAGCCGTAAGGAAGACCAAGATACAATAATTCTATATAATGGTGTGGAATTACCAAAGATACAGTGTTAAAAGTGAAAACAAAGTGCCAAACAGTGCCATTTGTGGAGTGAAAAGGTTTGTGTGTGATATTTGCTTGATTAACAATGACTGTCTCTAGAGGAAAGCAAAAGAAACTGGTGACTGACCTGTGGAGAGGGGAACTGGGGACTAGGTTAATAGCAGTAAAAAGACTTATTTTACCAGCATACTTCTTTGTACTTTTGAATTCTTTACCATGTGCATATGTACACCTACTGGTTTTTCAAAAAGTAAGAGAAATGTAGCTCTCCTTCTAACTTCCCCACCCCTCCTAAAAAAACTAAAATTTTGACTTTAACGAGTAGAATCTGGTTTGTGGGACATGCTCTTCTTTGTCTTAGCCTTCTCATTTATGTCATCTTAAGTTTATATATTTGGGCCACAGAAGGCATTTTTATAAATTTTACTTTAATGTTATGCTTTGGGCTTTATCCAGAATTTTATGAAGAACAGCCACAAAAGCTGCTTCTCTCTGGCGTAAAATTATCAGGAGCATTGCTCATTATATGGCTCAACATCCCCTATATGAGGGCCCATGTGAGAACTTTAGTCTAGAATGCAGTACCTGGAAAATCATAGTCTCTCTTGAGGAACTGAGGGTGCCCCCTCTTGATTACAAGACCTCTGTGCTTTGTCATGTTTGCAGTTTTCTCCCTGTTGCCAGAAAGAGTAGATCTATAAATGATGCTTAATTGTAGTAACTGAATTTATTTCTTTATAGCCTACCTTGGTCCAAAAAATATAAGGCGGTGTTTACATAAATACAAGAAGAAGTTTTTATTAGACAGGAAAAAAATCATGAAGCTGAAGAAAATAGGAGAAACCTCATGTGGCATATTTGCTTCCTCTTCCTTTTCAGAGCACTGATTGTATTTTTATTTTATAATACAACTATTCTCTTAGAAGTAAGGTGAACATAAGTGAAGAATCCATATTTATATTTTTTAACCTAAATGTTAAAATTTTCCACCTATTTTCATTCTTCAGCAAGCCAGAAAGTCTTCTGTAGGTTTAACTTATTCTGCACAGCCCTAAGCTGTGGACTGAGAAATTATGAAATTATATTCATATAATTATATAATATAATTATATGAAGTTATACTATTGGTTTATAGTAAATAAAGGAGACTCTGACTACTAAATAAGTGTAAGCAAAATCTGTTAAAGTCCCTTACAAAAAGTTTTGCTATAGGAGTTTCTTTATCTTGATTCCTTTAAAATAACATGAAAAAGTTTTAATTAGAAAACTTGATTTTCTATGGTAGACATCCTTCTTTTAATATACACTTTTAGAAAGTTGCGGGGGAGAGGGAAAGTTATATTTGAGAATTGATAACTTGGCCAGCAGCTACTTAGAATGTTTACACTTCATCTTTCAGATAAAAGGAAGTACCTATAGGTTATTCCCATGTAGATGCTACCAAACCAGGCAGACTTACAAATAACTAGAAAGAGTTCTTTTTAACACTGTCTCTTTTATTTATCTATTTTTATTTTTATTTAGATATAATTGACATATAGCATTATATTCATTTCAGGTGTACAACAACATAATGATTTGGTATTTGTGTATATTGCAAAATGACCACCACAAATAACTCTAGTTAACATCCATCACTATACCTAGTTACAAAAATTTTTTTTTCTTGTGAAGAAACTTTTAAGATCTACTCTCTTAGCAACTTTCAAATAGACAATACAGCATTATTAACTGTAGTCCCCATGTTGTACATTATATCCCTATGGCTTATTTATTTTATAGCTGGGAGTTTCCACTTTTTAACCCCCTTCAGCCACTTCACCCCCCCCCCCCACCCCCCCCCCATTCCCCTCCCCACCTCTGGTAACCAGCAATCTGTTCTCTGTATCCATGAACTCGGTTGTTTGTATTTTGGATTTGTTTTGTTCTGTTTTAAATTCTATATATAAGTGAGATCATACAATATTTGTTTTTCTCTGGCTGACTTATTTCACTTAGCATAATGCCCTCAAGGTCCATCCATGCTATTGTAAATGGCAAGATTGCCTCCCTTTTTTATGGCTAAATAATATTCCAGTGTGTGTGTGTGTGTGTGTGTGTGTGTGTGTGTGCGCGTGTGTGTGTGTATGCCATATTTTCTTTATCCATTTATCTATTGATGAACACAGGTAGCTTTCATAGCTTGACTATTATAAATAATGCTGCAGTGAACATGGGAGTGCATATATCTTTTCAAGTTAGTGTTTTTGTTTCCTTCAGATAAATACCAAGAAGTGGAATTGCTGGATCATATGGTAATTCTATTTTTAATTTTTTGAGGAACCTCCATACTGTTTTCCATTGTGGCTGCACCAATTTATATTCCCATTAACAATGCAAAGTTTCCCTCCACATCCTTGCCAATGCTTATTATTTCTAGTCTTTTTGATAATAGCCATTCTAACAGGTGGGAAGTGATAGGTCATTGTGGATCTGATTTGCATTTCCCTATTGATTAGTGATTTTGAGCATCTTTTCATGTGCCTGTTGGCCATCTTTGGGAAAAATGTCTATTCAGATCCTCTGTCTTTGGGAAAATGTCTTTCAGATCTGCTGCCCATTTTTTAATAGAATTGTTTGGTTTTTTTGCTATTGAGTTTTACGAGTTCCTTATATATTTTGGATATTAACCCCTTATCATATATGATTTGCAAATATTTTCTCCCATTTGGAAGGTTAACTTTTCATTTTGTTAATGGTTTCCTTTGCTGTGCAGAAGCTTTTTGGTTTGATGTAGTCTCACTTGTTTATTTTTGCTTTTGTTGCCTTTGCTTTTGGTGTCAAATCCAAAAAAATCATCACTAAGACTGACGTCAAGGAGCTTGTGGCCTATGTTTTCTTTCTTTCTTTTTTAAAAAATTTTATTTATTTATTTGGCTGCATCGGGTCTTAGTTGTGGCATGTGGGATCTTTTGTTGCAGTATGGGCTTCTCTCTAGTTGTGGTGCATAGGCTCCAGAGCGTGCAGTCTCAGTACTTGCAGTGCACGGGCTCTCTAGTTGTGGCACACGGGCTCCAGAGCGCGAGGGCTCAGTAGTTGTGATGCGTGGGCTTAGTTGCCCTGTGGCATGTGGAATCTTAGTTCCCCAACCGGGGATTGAACCTGTGTCCCTTGCACTGGAAGGCAGATTCTTAACCACTGGACCACCAGGGAAGTCCCCTATGTTTTCTTATTATAGAAGTGTTAATTGTTTCAGGTCATGTTCAAATCTTTGATCCATTCTGAGTTAATTTTTATGGTGTAAGATAGTGGTTCAGTTTCATTCTTTTGCATGTGACTGTCCAGTTTTTCCAACACCATTTATTGAAGAGACTGTCCTTTCCCCATTGTATATTTTTGGCTCCTTTGTTATAAATTAATTGACCATATATGTGTGGGTTTTTTTCAGGGCTTTCTATTCTGTTGCATTGGTTTATGTGCCTGTTTTTAATGCCCATACTATACTCTTTTGATTACTATGGTTTTGTAATATAGTTTGAAACCAGGGAGTATGATGCCTCCAGTTTTTTTTCTTCTTTCTCAAGATTGCTGTGGCTACTTGGGGTCTTTTATGGTTCCATACAAATTTTAGGATTGTTTTATTTATGTGAAAATGCCATTGGAATTCTGATAGGAATTGCATTGAATCTGTAGATTGCTTTTGGTAGTATGGACATTTTAACAATATTAATCTTCCCAATCCATGAGCATGGAGTATCTTTCCATTTATTTGTGTCTTCTTCAACTTCGTTCATCAGTGTTGGTGAAATCTTTTTCTGACACTTTTATAACAGGAGATGCTGATTGTGATGTGAATATTGCTTAATGATTTAAGCTCATCAGTAAAATCAATGACTATATTCTGTGTTTGGTAGATTTGTTTCTTCTCTGGCTACCAGTTGTCAGTCCTACTGCCAGAAAGCCAGTGTTGAAGCCACCCTTACAAAGATGCTGTCTTTCTTCCTGTGGACCCAAATCAAACCATCGTAATTATTAGAGTTACATATAAGAATAGTCAGTAAGTTCTAAGTCCTTGACTATGTCTATTTCTGCATGGATGCCAAGTTTCTGTTTCTCTTTCTTTGGGACAGTTATTTCACAAGCCTCCGTTGCCATGCTTTTTGATTTTTCACTATGTTCAAATGTTTGAATAGCCAGAAATCTGATATCCAGTCATTGGGGGTGGGGGAAGGGGAAAAGTGCTGCTAACTATAGTGCTTATCAAGACTAGTGAAGCAGACAGCACAGGCGTTGAATGCCTTACCTTTTATATTCATTAATCCTGATTAGATTAGATTATAATGAACATAAAAATGTAAGGCCCACAGAAAACTGCTCATTCAGTCCTTGATTACCTATTAGGAGGTGTGATACCGGCCCCGTAGAGGATACCTGCTTGCCAACCCTGCTCGCTTTTACACGAACCCCCTACCAGGTCTGCAGCTCCCTCTCTCTTCAAGGGCATTTTGTTGTTGAGGTTGTTTGCCATTTTTGTTAGTAGTTGACTGTGCCTTCTCTTCCTGTGGGTGATATTTAAACTATGATGTTTATTATCATTTCCAAAAAAACTTTTTTAGGAAGATTTGTTCTGTATTAGTACTAAGTTGGAAAGTCAAGGTGCTGTTTTCTATTCTAAACACTAGGGGGAGATCTTGTTTTCTCTTGGAGTGGTGGTTTTTTGTTTTTTGTTTTTGTTTTCTTTTCCACTCCCTCTCCACCAGCCCTACCCACACCCCCCACAAAACTCCTGGAGCATTTTAAATACCAACTCGCAGTCAGCTAGCTCTGAATTCAGTTTATTTTCGGTACAAGTGAATGTGTGAGATTTTTCATCTGTATAAAAATAAATGAAGATGCATGATGACTAAATGCAATGTGGTATCTTGGGTGAGATCCTGAAGAGAAAAGGACATAAGGCAAAAACTAAGGAAATCTGAATAAAGTATGGACTTTAGTTATTAATAATGTATCAATATTGGTTCATTAATCGGGACAAATATACCATACTAATGTAAGATGTTAACAATAGAAGAAAGCGGGCATAAGGTATGTGGGAACTTAGTATTTTTGTAACTGTTCTGTAAGTCTAAACTGTTCCAAAATAAGTTTATTTTAAAAATACATTTTAAAAAGTGAGACCAGAACCTAATTTCCCTTCTTTTTCTTTTTGGAACCATGGAAAATATTTTAAAAACAATATATTTGCAGAACAAGTTGAATATTGGAAAGAGGGACTTTGTTAAATGAGCCATAAATATATGAAGATGTAATTAAATGGGATTAGATACATTTAAAGAAACCTAATGAAAGTCTGCTAAGTTTTCTTGAGGAGCTATCAGAGGGTTCCTGTCTGATATGTGTTGTTACATGACAATCATCTAACAAGAATTCCTGTCAACCCTAGTCAGACCTCTCTCATGTTCTCTTAAGTTTCTACTTCTCATAGGAAATCATACATTTCTCTTCTCTCTCTCAGACTCCAAACCTGTGTCCCTGGACTCACAGCTCCTTGCCCTCCCTCTGGCCTTCTCCTTATTCCCTCCTCAAGGACCCATTTGTTCCTCCCTTGAGATGGTGCACTTCTTATGTAAAGTTTCAGATTCCTTCCCTGTGGTGGGAGGGCTTGGGGGTCTGTAGTGGTCAGTAGAGTGTCTTTCAGCATTCTCGTCCTTCTCTTCCACCTGGACATAAGGTAGAGTTGCCTGTCCCTGCCTGTTCCTTGCTTTAGCCAATGGAACATGAGCAGAAATGACATGTCATTTTCGGACAGAAGTCTTTCAGAGCTGGTATGTAACTCCCACTTCCCTTTCCCCTACCACAGAAAACACTGTCATTCCAGGTGATGGGGACTCCCTCCGCTTGCATGCTTAAGTGGGGACCCCCAGCCAACCTGCAGGACATACAGCATGAGAAAGAAAAATATCTTTGTGGTTATAAGTCATTGAGATTTCAGGGTTGTTAAGAAACACAACCTAGCTCATCCTGTCCATCCACCAGCCCTCCCAACAAAACATACTGTAATCTTCCTAGTTTTGCATGTGAAGAAACAGAAGACTGGGAGATTAATATTACTCAGCTACAAAGGAGGAAAGCCAGGATTTAAACCCAGGAAGTATGGCTCCAGCGTCTGTGCCCTTAGTAACCGTCCTGCAGAGACTCTCTGAGAAAAAAATGCAGGAATACATCAGAGAGTCTGTCTTCCATTCGCTTCCCCTGAACAGCGCCATCCTGCTGCTCCTGTCTGCCCAGGTGGCTTCCTCTGCCTGCTGCATTGCTATTGCCCTGAGACTCGCCTGTGAGAACCTTTTCCTGGATCTGTGGCTTTTCCTTCTTAGTTTACTCTCTTGTTTTCTGAAGCTTTCTAAGGGGCTCATAGGAAAGGATACATGGGAGGTTAACTTTTGGAGGCCTTGAATTTTTAAAAATATTTTTTCCTTCCCTCATTGTGATGGTTAATTTTATGTGTCAGCTTGGTTGGGCCACAGTGCCCAGATATGTGTCCAGCCGTTTTTTGGATGTTTCTCTGAGAGTGTATTTGGATGAGATTAATGTTTACGTAGGTGGATGTTCTGTCAGTCTCTGCTCGTTGATAGTGATGCTGTCAGCTAGGGATGCCTGAGGCACTTGCCTGGTCCATACTACTTGTGGTGAGGCCCCCACTGACATTTCCTTGACTGGAGCCAGTGTTGTGGCTGGACTGGCCCTTGCGGTTCTTACTATGATCAGAAGACACACCTAAGCAGACACCATGAGGGAACTTTGAAGAACAAAATGTATTACTCACAGGTCCTGAAGGGTACATGGCACACCCAATGGCCACACACTGAGGTCAAAGGTAGAAAAAGAGGGAGGGGGGCGCAGACCTGGGGCTCTGCCTTAATTGGGGTCTGAGGGTGAGGTGCCTAGGGTTCACTTTTTATTGGCGAATTTAAAACATAAGAGTGGCAGTTAGGGCACAGGAAGGGAAAAGTGGAACCATTCAAGTGGTCAGTCATCTAGGTTACCCAAGGCTTTCTGAAAAGGGAACTTCATAGGTAGGGTGGCCTGGGTTCTTATCTAGTTGTTTGACAAGTAGCTGTGTCATAGAGCTGGCAACATGCTTATTCGGCATGGAGGTCTTTGAAATGGATGTCTTGGCAATCAAAGCTTAATGTCAGGCAATACATTACAATAAAAAAAAAAAAGCTTAATGTCAGACACACTACGGTGGACTTGGAGTAAAGCAGAATGCACTCCATAACATGGTGAGCCTAATCTAATCAGTTGAAGGGCTAAATGACACCAAAGACTGATCTCCTGAGCAAGAGGGAATTCTGCCAGCAGATGGCTTTCTGACTTGAATTGGCTCTTTCCTGGTCCCCAGCCTTCAGGTGCACCCTAAAGATTTTGGACTTGCCAGAATCCATAATCAGATGGGCCAATTCCTTAAAATAAATCTTTTTATATATAAATACACAAACTGTTGTCTCTGTTTCTCTGAAGAAGCTGACTAATACACTCATCCATAATTGCTAGTTTGAAAGACATAGTAATCTCCCTTGAAAATAACAGTTCTTCGGAATGTTGACATTCTTCTATGGTCTTCAAATTTTACAGTTGGTACTAAAAGTCTTATTGTCATTCTAGTCCAGTTTCTTTGAATGAATGTGAAAAAAAAAAATACTTTCTTTGTTCCAAGTCTTTTGGTATTTTATGATTTTTTTTCTTGGTTAGTCTTAAAATTTTATTCTTCTGGGCCCTTGGTGGGTCTTTTTAACCTGGAGATTCATGTTCTTCAGTTCTGAGAAGTCTTCTTCTTTTCTTATGAATATACTTCACTGAACTAGACGCTTTATGAAGGCAGGGACCATATATATCTTGCTCATTATTCATCTTACGGTGCCTAGTGTAATGTAGTACCTGGAGCCCAACAGCTATTTGAATGAGTGGATGAAGGAATGAATGAATGCAGGAGAAGAACATGTATGCTTTGGGAAGAACAGATTGTGCTGAGTTTTAGACCTGTAAAGCTTGAGGTGTAAGAGCCTGGAGCCTCAGAAAGATACCAGGGCTATAAATGTTAATTGGAGAGTTAACTGCATATATTTGGTAACTGAAGCCCTGGTCTTGAAATGATCCCCTGGAAAAGTGTATGGAGAAAGCTAAGAAAAGAAGGTGGGTAGTAGAAGACTATAAAGTAAATGATTCCTTTGAGTAAAGAAATAATTTTGGGGACTTCCCTGGTGGTCCAGTTGTTAGGACTTCACTTCCAATGCTGGGGGTGTGGGTTCGATCCCTGGTTGGGGAGCTGGGATCCCACATGCCCCGTGGCCAAAGAACCAAAACATGAAACAGAAGCAGTATTGTAATAAATTCAAAAAAGACTTTAAAAAAAAAAAAAAAGGTCAACATCAAAAAAGTCTTTTAAAAAAGAAAAAGAAAGAATTTTGTTTCCCAAATCTTCCAAACAGAAGTAAAACTTGAAGAAGATGTTCCCTTGTCCTATAGTTTTCTGTACCTCCCAGCAGAACTTTGCATATTCTTTGAGAAGCATGATACTAGAGCACACTAATTATTAGGATCTGCCATCAGAACTCACCTCTATTTATATCCATAGTTCAAGTAAGCAGAGAAAAGCAGACCTACATGGGCAGGAAACAGAAATGGCAGAGAGGAAAAGCTGTTGGTAGACAAGATAAGTTGCCAGAAGAGAGGTACAGGAGAACAGTTCTAGCCCACCAAGCCCTTGGTCTCCTCTAGGCTATTCAGACCCTCATTCCCAAGCCTTCTGCGCCTGAAAACACTGCTGCTAAACACTTCTCCCACCCCCAGATAACTCCCATTGCTCCTGCAGACCCAGCTCTGTTCTCTTAACCACACCACACCATGCTTTCCACCAAGTCTTATTCCTTCTCTAAGAAGGTTCAAGCCTCTTGCTTGTTAAGCCTAGCTTCAACTGAAACCAATCTCCCCAGTTCCAGGTGAAGTTAGCTACCTTCTCTAATCACTGGATATTTAGGGTCCCCTCTAACTGCCTGTATCACCAGCAAGATCACCTGCCAGGAACTGACTCTCAGTCCAGGTTCTATCTCTGTCTCACCCTCCATATGTCTCTGCAAGCTCCACACTCTCAGAAAGAAGCTCTCAGGGAAACCCCCCACCCGACCCTGCATAGTATCTTCCTGCTAGAACATGCTTGTAGATGAGCTCACAATTGAATTTGTTTATTTTAATGGTTGGGGTTTGGGTACCTGGAAGCCAGTTTTAGAAAATGTATTGCCTGTTGGATGAAATGATGAAGTACAGATCTAGCATGCAGTTCTAAGATTCTTCACTCCCAGGCTAGCTGACTGGAGAGTGTTAAAAGGAAGTCGAAAGTTAGTTTGTCTGTTGTAACATCCTATACAAACAGTAATTCAGTTTCCATCATGATGGGTTAGATAATAATTTTCTCTAAAATGAAAAATGTTGGATAAAATATATTTAAAATCACATTAAAAACAATAAAGAATTGAAAAAAGAGTGGGACCTGCCATGCTAAATTTGGGGGGAAAGCCTGAACCTAAAAGTCAAGGGAAAGTATCTGAGCACCGAAACCTCTTTGTGCTCAGGTGTCTCCTAATGCTGAACACTCAGTCTTGAGTTCCCTGGTCTTATGTGGCAAAGGAGACAGTCAAGGTTCAGGGTCCACCCAAGAAGAGGAAACTAAGAGGGGACATAACCTACATCATAGGGACCCCAAAAGACTATTGTGATATTGTAATTTATAATAAAAACATATATTCTGTCTTTGTCCCCATTTCCAGCAAAGAGATCCTAAAACCCTTAGAGTTTCCTAAGCGAAGAGAGCAACATAGGTGTCTTCTGTTATGTTAATGAGGTGACATTTGGATCCACCTAAGTATGAGGGCTGGTTGCCAGGAGAACAAACCATAAACAGAGGGTTGGAACTTTCAGTCCCCCCCCCCCCCCCCCCCCCCCCCCCCCCCCCCCCCCCGATTTCTGGGGATGAAAGAGGGGTTATAGATGGAATCATTCACCAATACCAATAATTTAATCAACCATGCCTACATAATGAAGCCTCTATAAAAATCCAAAAGGATGGGGTTTGGAGAGCTTCCAAGTTAGTGAACATGTGGAGAATTGGAGAGAGTGGCACATTTGGAGAGGGCATGGAAGCTCTGAGCCCTTTCCGCATACCTTGCCCTATGCATCTCTTCATCTGGCTGTTGATTCATACCCTTTATAATAAACCAATTATCTAGTGAGTAAACTGGTTTCCTGAATTCTGAGAGCCACTCTAGTAAATGAGTCAAACCCAAGGAGGGAGTCATGGGAACCTTTGATTTACAGCCCATTATTCAGAAGCACAGATAACAACCTTGACTTGTGTTTGACATCTAACATGGGGACAGTCTTGTGGAAATAAGCCCTTAACCCATGGGATCTGATGCTATCTCTGGGTAGCTGGTGTCAGTATTGAGTTGAATTGTAGGACACTAAGTTGGTGTCAGAGAGCTGCTTGGTATGGGGGGTGCAGGGGTGTGTGAAGGGAACCCCACACATTGTAATTGGAGACAGAATATTAGCTACATAATTAAAGAAATGGTAAATCAGAACAAAGCTCCTACCTCCCTGAAGTAACAGAAAGGAAAAAAAAAGCAAGCAAACAAAAACAAAAAGTAACAAGGAAAGAGTCCCTAAGAAGTTATAGTGGACTTCCCTGGTGGTGCAGTGGTTAAGAATCCGCCTGCCAATGCAGGGGACATGGGTTCGATCCATGGTCTGGGAAGATCCCACATGCCGCGGAGCAACTAAGCCCGTGTGCCACAACTACTGACCCTGCGCTGTAGAGTCCATGAGCCACAACTACTGAGCCCACGTACCACAACTACTGAAGCCCATGTGCCTAGAGCCTGTGCTCCGCAACAAGAGGAGCCACCACAATGAGAAGCCCGAGCACTGCAACAAAGAGTAGCCCCCGCTCACCACAACTATAGAAAAGCCCGCTCACAGCAACGAAAACCCAATGCAGCCAAAAATAAATAAATAAATAAATTTATTTTTTTTAAAAAAGTTATAGTCATAGACTGGTCCTTAAAAGTATTTGTATCCTGCATAAGCATAGCCTGGGTGAACCAGAGAATCTCAAGGTGAGATGGTCCATGTCTGGGGTGCCTGTGCACTTGGCAGAAAACCTCTATGAGATAAGGTTCATTTAGCCTAGAAACCAGAGAACCCACCGAGTTGTTCTTAAAGGTGATGATCAGCAAGCAAACATCCACAAGAAAGCAAGGTAACATGAATGAAAACCAGTAGAAAAACGTGACAGCAGAAACAGACTCAACTAAATCCAAGATGTCAGAATTATCAGGCACAAATTATATAAATGACAAGCTTGAAAATATCTGAAGGAAATCATTAAAAGTGACATAGCAGATTTGGGAAATAAAATAGAAATTCTAGAAATGAATGCTACAACAATCCAAATGAAAACTCAAAGACATGTTTGATAACAGAAGAATTCATGAGCTGAAAGATGGATCAAAAGAGACTACTCAGGGGACTTCCCTGGTGGCGCAGTGGTTAAGAATCCACCTGCCAATACAGGGGACATGGGTTTGAGCCCTGGTCCGGGAAGATCCCACATGCCGTGGAGCAACTAAGCCCATGCACCACAACTACTGAGCCTGAGCTCTAGAGCCCGTGAGCCACAACTACTGAGCCCATGTGCCACAACTACTGAAGCCCATGTGCCTAGAGCCCATGCTCTGCAACAAGAGAAGCCACCACAATGAGAAGCCCACACACTTCAACAAAGAGTAGCCCCCGCTCGCCACAACTAGAGAAAGCCCGCGCACAGCAATGAAGACCCAACGCAGCCAAAAAAAAAAAAAGAGAGAGAGAGATTACTCAGAATGTGTAACAGATGAAAGGATGAAAAATACTGTGGAGAAGTAAGAGACATGAAAGACAGGGTGGGTAATTCTTACCTATTTGTGATTGGAATCCCAGAAGGAGACAGATACTGGGAAGAGGCAATATCTGAAGAGATAATATATAGCAGAGCATTTTTCAGAAAAAAAAAATGAAAGATACCAATCCACAGATTCCAGAGACTCAGAATATCTTTTTATTTTTGCCGCTTGGGATTTTCACACCTAAATGCATCATAGTTGTAAAAGAAGCCAGAGGGTGAAGGAAAGAGAGTACATCTTCAAAGCAATAGCAGTTAAACTGACAACTGAGTTCTTGACAGAAAAAATGAAAGCCAGAAGACAATGCCATAATGTCTCAAAGAAAATTAGCTGAAAGAAAATAACTGCTGTATTAGAGTTCAAGCAGAGAAGCAGAACGAGCAGGAGATACATACGAAGGGATTTGTTGCAAGGGATCTGCTTACACAGTTGTGGGGCCCGGCTAGGTAAGTCTGAAATCTGTATGGCAGGCCCTCAGAAGGGTGGACCAGAACTCACTGAAACAGGCTGAAACAGCAGTCCATTGGCAGAGTTTCTTCTTCAATCTGGGAAGCCTCAGCTCTGTTTTTAAGGTCTTCCCATTATTGAATCAGGCCCACTCAGATTATCTAGGATAATCTTCCTAACTTAAAGTCAACTGATTATGGACTTTACACATCTATAAAACACATTCAGAGCAATCCCACTTTTTTAAAAAATTAATTTTTATTGGAGTATAGTTGCTTTACAATGTTGTGTTAGTTTCCACTGTACAGCAAAGTGAATCAGCTTTATATATATGTATACCTATATCCTCTCTTTTTCGGATTTCCTTCCCATTTAGGTCACCACAGAGCACTGAGTAGAGTTCCCTGAGGTATACAGTAGGTTCTCATTAGTTATCTATTTTACACATAGTATCAATAGTGTACATATGTCAATCCCAATCTCCCAATTCATCCCACCCTCCCTTCCCCCCTTGGTGTCCATACATTTGTTCTCTACATCTGTGTCCCTGTTTCTGCTTTGTAAATAAGATCATATATACCAGTTTTTTTTAGATTCCACATATATGTGTTAATATGCGATATTTGTTTTTCTCTTTCTGTCTGACTTCACTCTGTATGACAGTTTCTATGTCCATCCATGTCTCTACAAATGACCCAATTTTGTTCCTTTTTATGGCTGAGTAATATTCCATTGTATATATGTACCACATCTTTTTTATCCATTCCTCTGTTGATGAACATTTAGATTACTTCCATGTCCTGGCTATTGTAAATAGTGCTGCAGTGAACATTGGGATTCACGTGTCTGTTTGAATTATGGTTTTCTCTGGGTATATGCCCAGTAGTGAGATTGCTGGGTCATATGGTAGTTCTATTGTTAGTCTTAAGGAATTTCCATACTGTTTTCCATAGTGGCTGTATCAATTCACCAACTGTTCAAGAGGGTTCCCTTTTCTCCACACTCTCTCCAGCATTTATTGTTTGTAGATTTTTAAATGATGGCCATTCTGACTGGTGTGAGATGATACTTCATTGCAGTTTTGATTTGCATTTCTCTAATAATTAGTGATGTTGAGCATCTTTTCATGTGTTTGTTGGTCATCTGTATGTCTCCTTTGGAGAAATGTCTATTTAGGTATTCTGCCCATTTTTTGATTGGGTTGTTTGTTTTTTTGATATTGAGCTGTGTGAGCTGTTTGTATATTTTGGAGATTAATCCTTCGTCAGTTGCTTCGTTTGCAAATATTTTCTCCCATCTGAGGGTTGTCTTTTTGTCTTGTCTGTGGTTTCATTTGCTGTGCAAAAGCTTTTAAGTTTAATTAGGTCCTATTTGTTAGTTTTGTTTTTATTTTCATTACTCTAGGAGGTGGGTCAACAAATATCTTGCAGCGATTTATATCAAAGAGTGTTCTGCCTATGTTTTCCTCTAAGAGTCTTATAGTGGAATGAGAGCCAAACAAAGATATTTTTAGATAAACAAAATCAGAATTCATCACCTGCATTCTATCACCAAAGGAAATACTAAAGGATGTATTTCAGGCAAAAGGAAAATGATCCCAGATAGAAGGTGTGAGTTATAATAAGAAAACCAGGGACTTCCCTGGTGGTGCAGTGGTTAAGAATCCGCCTGCCAATGTAGGAGACAGGGGTTTGAGCCCTGGTCTGGGAAGATCCCATATGCTGTGGAGCAACAAAGCCCATGAGCCACAACTACTGAGCCCACGTGCTGCAACTACTGAAGCCCACGCACCTACAGCCCATGCTCTGCAACAAGAGAAGCCACCGCAATGAGAAGCCCACACACCACAACGAAGAGTAGCCCCCGCTTGCCGCAAGTAGAGAAAGCCCGCGCACAGCAACAAGGACCCAATGCAGCAAAAAAATTAATTAATAAATAAATAAATTAAAAAAAAAAAAGAAATCCAAAGAGCAAAATAACTAAATAAAGTAACAAAAGAAAAGAAACAGAGTATATTGTTCTAAACTATTGGGGAGTAGGGATTTGAATGATAAAAAAGTTCATTCAAAAGAAGGCAAGAAAAGCACGCTGGCCTCTGCTGCCACAGGCTCTCCCCACACTCCATACCCCTCCCTCCCCCCAGCCTGAGTGAGCCAGAGCCCCCGAAGCAACTGCTACTTTAACCCCGTCCTGTCTGAGTGAAGAACAGATGCCCTCAGGCAACCTACACGCAGAGGCAGGGCCAAATCCAAAGCTGAATCCCAGGAGCTGTGCGAACAAAGAAGAGAAAGGGAAATCTCTCCCAGCAGCCTCAGGAGCAGCAGATTAAATCTCCACAGTCAACGTGATGTACCTGCATCTGTGGAATACCTGAATAGACAACGAATCATCCCAAATTGAGGCGGTGGACTTTGGGAGCAACGATATATATATATATTTTTCCCTTTTTCTCTTTTTGTGAGTGGTATGTGTATGCTTCTGTGTGTGATTTTGTCTGTATAGCTTTGCTTTTACCATTTGTCCTAGGGTACTGTCTGTCCTTTTTTTTTTTTTTTTAATATAGTTTTCAATGCTTGTTATCACTGGTGAATTTGTTTTTTGGCTTGGTTGTTCTCTTCTTTCTTTCTTTTTTTTTAAAATTACTTAAAAAAATTTTTTTAATAATTATTTTTTTGTTTTTTATTTTAATAACTTTTTAAAATTTAATTTAATTTTATCTTTATCTTTCTTTCTTTTTTTCTCCCTTTTATTCTAAGCCGTGTGGATGACAGGCTCTTGGTGCTACAGCCAGGCATCAGGGCTGTGCCTCTGAGGTGGGAGAGCCAAGTTCAGGACATTGGTCCACCAGAGACCTCCCAGCTCCACGTAATATCAAATGGCAAAAATCTCCCAGAGATCTCCATCTCAGTGCCATGAGCCAGCTCCACTCAACGACCAGCAAGCTACAGTGCTGGACACCGAATGCCAAACAACTAGCAAGACAGGAGCACAACCCCACTCATTAGCAGAGAGGCTGCCTAAAATCATAATAAGGTCACAGACACCCCAAAACACACCACCAGACGTGGACCTGCCCACCAGAAGGACAAGATCCAACCTCATCCACCAGAACACAGGCACCAGTCCCCTCCACCATGAAGCCTACACAACCCACTGAACCAACCTTACCCACTGGGGACAGACACAAAAAAACAATGGGAACTACGACCCTGCAGCCTGTGAAAAGGAGACCCCAAACACAGTAAGTTAAGCAAAATGAGAAGACACAGAAACACACAGCAGATGAAGGAGCAAGGTAAAAACCCACCAGACCTCACAAATGAATAGGCAGTCTACCTGAAAAAGAATTCAGAATAATGATAGTAAAGATGATCCAAAATCTTGGAAATAGAATGGAGATAATACAAGAAACGTTTAACAAGGACCTAGAAGAACTAAGGAAACAAACAATCATGAACAACACAATAAATGAAATTTAAAATTCTCTAGAAGGGATCAATAGCAGAATAACTGAGGCAGAAGAACGGAGAAGTGACCTGGAAGATAAAATAGTGGAACTAACTACTGCAGAGCAGAATAAAGGAAAAAGAATGAAAAGAATTGAGGACAGTCTCAGAGACCTCTGGGACAATATTAAATGCACCAACATTCGGATTATAGGGGTCCCAGAAGAAGAAGAGAAAAAGAAAGGGACTGAGAATATTTGAAGAGATTATAGTTTAAAACTTCCCTAATATGGGAAAGGAAATAGTTAATCAAGTCCAGGAAGCACAGAGAGTCCCATACAGGATAAATCCAAGGAGAAACACTCCAAGACACATATTAATCAAACTATCAAAAATTAAATACAAAGAAAAAATATTAAAAGGAAAGGAAAAACAACAAATAACATACAAGGGACTCCCCATAAGGTTAACAGCTGATCGTTCAGCAGAAACTCTGCAAACCAGAAGGGAGTGGCAGGACATATTTAAAGTGATGAAAGGGAAAAACCTACAACCAAGATTACTCTACCCAGCAAGGATCTCATTCAGATTTGGTGGAGAAATTAAAAGCTTTACAGACAAGCAAAAGCTAAGAGAATTCACCACAACCAAACCAGCTTTACAACAAATGCTAAAGGAACTTCTCTAGGCAGGAAACACAAGAGAAGGAAAAGACCTACAATAACACACCCAAAACAATTAAGAAAATGGTAATAGAAACATACATATTGACAATTACCTTAAATGTAAACGAATTAAATGCTCCAACCGAAAGACATAGACTGGCTGAATGGATACAAAAACAAGACCCGTATATATGTTGTCTACAAGAGACCCACTTCAGACCTAAGGACATACAGACTGAAAGTGAGGGGATGGAACAAGATATTCCTTGCAAATGGAAATCAAAAGAAAGCTGGAGTAGCAATTCTCATATCAGACAAAATAGACTTTAAAACAAAGACTATTACAAGAGACAAAGAAGGACACTACATAATGATCAAGGGATCAATCCAAGAAGAAGATATAACAATTGTAAATATTTATGCGCCCAACATAGGAGCACCTCAATACATAAGGCAGATGCTAACAGCCATAAAAGGGGAAATCGACAGTAACACAATAATAGTAGGGGACTTTAACACCCCACTTTCACCAATGGACAGATCATCCAAAATGAAAATAAATAAGGAAACACAAGCTTTAAATGATACATTAAACAAGATGGACTTAATTGATATTTATAGGACATTCCATCCAAACACAACAGAATACACACTCTTCTCAAGTGCTCATGTAACATTCTCCAGGATAGATCATATCTTGGGTCACAAATCAAGCCTTGGTAAATTTAAGAAAATTGAAATCGTATCAAGTATCTTTTCTGACCACAACGCTATGAGACTAGATATCAATTACTGGAAAAAATCTGTAAAAAATACAAACACATGGAGGCTAAACAATACACTACTTAATAACCAAGAGATCACTGAAGAAATCAAAGAGGAAATCAAAAAATACCTAGAAACAAATGACAATGAATACACAGCGACCCAAAACCTATGGGATGCAGCAAAAGCAGGTCTAAGAGGGAAGTTTATAGCAATACAATCCTACCTTAAGAAACAAGAAACATCTCAAATAAATAACCTAACCTTACACCTAAAGCAATTAGAGAAAGAAGAACAAAAAAACCCCAAAGTTAGCAGAAGGAAAGAAATCATAAAGATCAGATCAGAAATAAATGAAAAAGAAATGAAGGAAATGGTAGCAAAGATCAATAAAACTAAAAGCTGGTTCTTTGAGAAGATAAACAAAATTGATAAACCATTAGCCAGACTCATCAAGAAAAAAAGGGAGAAGACTCAAATCAATAGAATTAGAAATGAAAAAGAGGAAGTAACAACTGACACTTCAGAAATACAAAGGATCGTGAGAGATTACTACAAGCAACTCTATGCCAATAAAATGGACAACCTGGAAGAAATGGACAAATTCTTAGAAAATCACAACCTTCCAAGACTGAACCAGGAAGAAATAGAAAATATAAACAGACCAATCACAAGCACTGAAATTGAAACTGTGATTAAAATCTTCCAACAAACAAAAGCCCAGGACCAGATGGCTTCACAGGTGAATTCTATCAAACATTTAGAGAAGAGCTAACACCTATCCTTCTCAAACTCTTACAAAATATAGCAGAGGGAGGAACACTCCCAAACTCATTCTATGAGGCCACCATCACCCTTATACCAAAACCAGACAAAGATGTCACCAAAAAAGAAAACTACAGAGCAATATCACTGATGAACTTAGATGCAAAAGTCCTCAACAAAATACTAGCAAACAGAATCCAGCAGCACATTAAAAGGATCATACACCATGATCAAGTGGGGTTTATCCCAGGAATGCAAAGATTCTTCAATATATGCAAATCAATCAATGTGATACACCATATTAACAAATTGAGGGAGAAAAACCATATGATCATCTCAGTAGATGCAGGAAAAGCTTTTGACAAAATTCAACACCCATTTATGATAAAAACTCTCCAGAAAGTAGGCATAGAGGGAACTTACCTCAACATAATAAAGGCCATATATGACAAACCCACAGCCAACATCGTCCTCAATGGTGAAAAACTGAAACCATTTCCACTAAGATCAGGAACAAGACAAGGTTGCCCACTCTCACCACTATTATTCAACATAGTTTTGGAAGTTTTAGCCACAGCAGTCAGAGAAGAAAAAGAAATAAAAGGAATCCAAATCGGAAAAGAAGTAAAGCTGTCCCTGTTTGCAGATGACATGATACTATACATAGAGAATCCTAAAGATGCTACCAGAAAACTACTAGAGCTAATCAATCAATTTGTAAAGTAGCAGGATACAAAATTAATGCACAGAAATCTCTTGCATTCCTATACACTAATGATGAAAAATCTGAAAGTGAAATTAAGAAAACACTCCCACTTACCATTGCAACAAAAAGAATAAAATACCTAGGAATAAACCTACCTAAGGAGACAAAAGACCTGTATGCAGAAAATTATAAGACACTGATGACAGAAATTAAAGATGATACAAATAGATGGAGAGATATACCATGTTCTTGGATTGGAAGAATCAACATTGTGAAAATAACTATACTACCCAAAGCAATCTACAGATTCAATGCAATCCCTATCAAACTACCACAGAACTAGGCATTTTTCACAGAACTAGAACAAAAAATTTCACAATTTATATGGAAACACAAAAGACCCCGAATAGCCAAAGCAATCTTAAGAAAGAAAAATGGAGCTGGTTGGACCTTGCTTGGTGGTGTGGGAGAGCAGCGGTCCCAGACACGCCCATCACCCTCCTCTCCCCGCCACCCCCCCCCCCCGTGCCCAGCTGCCCACTGACACTCCCCACCGTTGGAATTGGCAGTCAGAATCGTTACCTTACAACTTCTCATCCTGCTTTTTAAAAAGTCTTCATTTTTAAAATAAACCATTATCATCATCAGGCATTTATTAGACAGCAAAGTGAATGTTTCATAATTTTAATGAAAGACTTCAAGGAAAACGTCAATGAGACATTTTACTTTCAAATTTAAAAGTCTGAAAAAGTAAAAGTAACCCAATTATTTAAACCATTTAAAATAGCTTGCTTTCAATTAGCAAATCATGATTCAACTCAGTTATGTAATCACTTTAACCCTTGAAATATAGACAGATGCACCTGGGACTTTATTTCCTCGGCAAACTTCCAACCTGAAGCATAACAATTGTTTAAAAATTGTGTGTGTCAGGGTCATATTAATTCATTTAAGACTAGGAGAATTTCTTGGCAGAATTTCTTCTAATGGTGTGGGCGCTAAAATAAGTATCTAGTGAAATTTATGCGGTAATTGACCCCACCTGGCTTTGTAATGCCGCTAAGTGCAGCCCATCACAAGGAGGGAACCGAATGGCTGAGACACGTGTCAGCACAAATTGACTTCATGAATCTTATTTCCTGGAACTACTTGAATCATCAAACTCTAACGCACCAATCAGACAAGAGGAGGAAAACATCTGGATATCCTGAATTTCTCAGTGAGCCTTCCCCCTCCCCCATTAAGGCAGCCTTTATTTTGGATGGTGGAAACTCCCAGGAACAAAGTTGATAGTAGGCCTTCCCTCCTGCTGAGGCTGGCTTGGCGTTCAGCTCTGGGTGATATCACCGAAGGAAGGATTTCCAGGGTACAAGGCAGCCGGCAAAGTGTTTCTCTGGTGATGTTTTCCTGCTGGACAACCCCTTGGCTTTTTTTTTTTTTAATTTATTTTGGCTGCGCCGGGTCTTGGTTGTGGCACGTGGGATCTTTTAGTTGCAGCATGCGGGCTTCTTAGTTGCTGCATGCATGCGGGATCTAGTTCCCCGAACAGGGATCAAACACCGGGCCCGGTGCATTGGGATCACGGAGTCTTACCCACTGGACCACCAGGGAAGTCCCCCAACCCCTTGGCTTTTAATACTCCAACTTCACAGAGTGCAGCCTCTCAACACGTTTTTCAGCTGAAGTTTGTGGAGAAAAAAATTTTATTTATGCCCCTAAATCCAATAGCTTAAACAAAATTATACATAGGTAAAGTCTCAAATTACTTCCCCCAAACAATTAGGAGATGGCAGAATGACTTGAGGATGATTTGAAAAGGGCACCAAGTGTGCAGGTTGGATGTCGCTGGATCTCACAAATCAAGGGTTTGCAACAGTCTTACTCATTGTAAGGTCCAAATAAGTGGTGGTTTAATTATCATACATCCTAATATCGGGGTTTACTTTCATGTAGGTATGTTGGTGTTTTACTGCTTGATTTTAGGAAATTGAGTTCTGAGAACTTTTAGGAAAAGAATGAGTTCTGGGAAATAGATGGCTGGCCACAGTTGGAGCATCTGGCAGGGCAGCAGGGTGGTACATACAGATTGTCATAAAAAATAGTATCAAAGGAAGTGGGATGCCCTGTATTTCCTGCTTCTAAGATCAGATGACCTGCCTCCTGCTCTCAGGAGTAGGTCAAATCACCTAGGAATGAATGAGCTCCTTAGTGGATCCAAGCAAAAAACATGGAGGAGAGAACAGGAATTTTTATAGCAATGGTCAAAAAAAGTTAAGTATATATAAGACTTTGGCCAGACGTTCTGTCTTCAGGTTAAACAAAAAAGGAGAAGAAACATAGAATGTTGGCAGAGATTTTGGTGATGATGGTTTTCAATATGTCTGTTTCTTGCATTGCACTGCTCCCGTAGAGATAGGTTTCCTCTGTATCTGGTGAGTGGCTATCATCCTGGTACCTCCTTTCAACATCCTCCTGGAGATTCCCTTTGCCTCTCTGGTGTGTCGGATCTCCTGTTTTCTGTTTCCCATATCTTCTTTGTCTAGGGTTTGACTTTGATGGACCACACCCTACAGTAACCTCATCAGAAAGGGTGCATGAGAGGTAAGTTTTTTGAAATATTACCTGTTGAAATTCTCATTATCCTAGAGTGGTAATTTATGAATAGTTTAACTGGGTTGAGAATTTTAGATCAGCAATCCTTTTCCTTCTGAATTATGAAGGCATGACTCTACTGCCTTTAAAAATTTTTTTTTCATTTCTGAAAATTCTCTTTGGTTCTTTTTCAAAACTGCTATGTCATTCTCACGGTGCCTTGTTTTCTGAAGATATTTTTAAGTTTAGTTCCTTAAACTTGGTAAGCATAGTTTAAAGTTCATGACTGATCATTCCAACATTGATTCTCATTCGGGTTCATGTTCTGTTTTCAGGTGTGTTTCCACTGCTTACTGGACATCACCCTAGAAAAATGATTTGTTGTGGTTCTCTGGGTCCTTGATTGGATGTGCCTTCTTGCAGGGCTTTGCATATGTTTCTGCCAGGTGCCTACGGGCACTGTCAGGAAGGACCACATCAAGGTTTGAGAGTTCCTGGCCCAACCAGGTTGGATATATTCTAAATACAATTTCACGTGAGGACCAATCCATGGGTACAACCTCCCTAGGACACCTTCTTTTCCTTTTCCCCCCTTTTTCCTCTGCTGTCCTCCCCCCAGGTCCCTGTGGCTCAGGGGAAGGAGGGCGAGTCTAGTTCAGGTTTGCCATTATTGCTCTGATGTTCTGCTTGCCTCTCTGGCTACAAGCTCTAGTCTGAAAAGTGACCTGAGAGTTCCTAACTGCCTTTTTATATCTTTACTGTTTTTAAAGTATTTTTATTTTCAAAAATAGATGTTATCCAGTTTTTCAGCAGGACGATGGCTCAGTTTCCTGGCGTGACATTAACTGGAAACAGAAATGCTCCACTGATTTCTTGCTTTCAGTATTACTGTTAAGAAATCCAAAGCCATTCTGATTCTTGATCCTTTATATATGATCAGTTATTTTTGGTTGTTGCTGTTATTTTTACTTTATCCCTGGAAGCTCATGTTAGTATTGTGAAATTTCAAAATGTTGTGCTTTGACGTGTGTCTGTTTTATCCATTGTGCTGAGCTGTCAGTGGGCCCTTTCAGTCTGCAGATCACATCCTTAGATTCTGAGAAATGTCCTTGAATTACTTCACTAAATATTTACTTCACTCAGCTTTCTATGTTCTCCTTCTAGGAATGCCTATTAGATATTTTACCTCATATACTGGCCCTCTGTTATGGATTGATGTGTGTGTCCCCCAAAATTCATAGGTTAAAATCTAATGTGATGGTATTAGGAGGTGGGGTGCTTAGAAGGTAGTTAGGTCGTGAGGGTGGAGCCCTTACGAATGGAAATAGTGCCCTTATAAGAAGAGACCAAAGAGCTAGCTCACTCTCTTTCTGTCATGTGAAGATATCAAGAAGTCTGCAACACTAACCTGACCAGGACCAGAACCAGAACCCGACCATGTTGGTACCCTGATCTCGGACTTCCAGCCTCCAGAACTGTGGGAGATAAATTTCTATTGTTCACAGACCTCTCAGAGTATGCTACTTTATTATAGCAGCCCAAACTGACAAAGACACTAATTTTTGTAATCTTTTTCTCCTATGTTCTGCCTCTGTCATTTTACTTTACTTTTGTAGAAAAGTTCAACTTTATGTTCCAACTCTGCTATTGAGTGTTTCATTTCTGCTTTCATATTTTTAAATTTTAAGACCTCTTCTTTTTTTCCTTCTAAATGTTCCTTTTTATAGCATCCTGTTCTTATTTTGTGATTGCAATACCCATGTCTGTAAGGATCTTTTTCAAATTTAAAAAGTTTTATTTCCTCTGCTTGGTTTCTATTTTTGTATGCTGCTTGTTTGTTTGCTTTCTTACTTGGGTGGGCCTCTGTCTTCCACAGTGGAGGTTTTCTTTAGATGTCTAGTAATCTTTGGTTGTCTGCTTGTGCTTAAGAGAGAAATACTAAAAAGCTGATTGGAAGTTCTGAGCACAGGGTGGGATTTGCCTTCCCTTTAGGGTAACCTGGCTGGGCCATTTTATTAGGGAGACTGCAGGGTCCTTATCTTTTGACTCTAGCTGCCAAGTTCTGGGAACCAAGTGGGGGAAAGAAGACTAGGGTAGTACACACGCTCACCTATTGTTTTTGCACCCTCAACTATGCCTGATGTTCCCCTCTACAGACAGTCTTTTGCCCTCTCCAGAGAGGAAACCTCTAGTCTAGGGGAGGTTGTCTAGAAACCTAAACCAGGGAATAGATCTGGACATTTAACTCCTCCTCTTCCTCCTTCTCCTCTTTCTCCTCATCCTACTCTTCCTCCTTTCCTTCTTCTCTGAAAAAAACTTTATTGAGATATAATGTACATACAGAGAAATGCACAGATTTTCAGGGTGGGCCTAACTAACTGCTTCTCAAACAATCCTAATTTTAGCCCATCCTTCATGCCATCTTCATGAAGTATGTGGTACTGCCCATTCTTGAGCCTTTGGGGATTCTGGGGTGTATATTGAGTTAGTAATGTAATCAAACCCCAGTCTGAGTGAGGGGACTGATTCTGGTTACTACTTCTCTCAGGAGACCTATCTTTTCCTTTTTTTTCCTTTCCCAGCACCAGGACTGAGACAAACAAGTTACATTTTTTCATGCTTTGCCTTTGTTAAGGGGCAGAGAGTTTTCTCTCCTACCTTTGTGAGGAGGGTGTGACTCTTCAGGTTCCTAACTTTATGTGGGTGTCTCACTTCCAATTCCTGTCTCCTGTGTTCTGTCCCCCAGAAGCCCCCACCCAGGCTTACCCAAGGGCTCTGGGTTCCTAGTTTCAGCAAATGCCTTCAATAAAGCAAGGATTTCAGCACTGGTTCACCATTCTACGTTCCTGATTTTCAAAGGATAGTTATTGTATTTAATTCAACAGTTCTGGTATTTTGTAACTAGAGGATTTTTTAGGATATTTATTCCACAGTATTGCTGGGAACAATTCATCTTTTTAAATCCTATTCATCTTTACATGTTCAATGCAAAGGTCACTTCTTATGTAAAAGCTTCCTGCATTCTCCTGGAGGAGTAGACCTTCCTCTGAGCTTCCATGGACCCTTGTGACACTCCCACTCCAGGGCTGTAACTCACTGGGAAGGTTGCTTTATCTGTGTGCTGATATATCTGTCTTCACCACCAGTTATGAGCTACTCAGGGAAAACACTTCCAAACGCACCTCTTATCATCTGCGTCTAGCATAGAGCCTGCCACCTGAGGGGTAATTAATACTCATTGAATTAAAAGAAAAGCAATTAATAATGTGTTAATGCCACAGTTCAAATTCTCATGAGGCTCTAATCACATTTTTCAGGAGATATTAGACATCCACATATTTAATGCAAACACGTATAGGGTGCCTTCATTCTGTCCCTGAAACATGCCAAGCTTGTTCTCGTCTCAAGGTCTTTGCGTTACTGTCCTTCTGCTGAGAATGCTCTTCCCCTGGATGTTTACATGGCTACCACCTTCCCCTTATAGAGTTCTCAAGTTGAATGCTACCTCCAGAGAGAAGGCTTCCCTAACCACCCCACCCACATGCCCAGTCATCGTATCCTGTTTTCTCTTCCTAATAGTATCTACTAGTGTATGATTCTATGATCAACTAAAATCAACTAATTTATGTTTTAAAAATAAACACATAAGTGCAGTCTCTGCAGTAGCATCCCCAGAGCCTAGAACAATGCCGCAAATAACTTGTTGACTACCTAGCCTAATATGTATGGGTGCAAGAGATTTTAGAAAATGAATAACTGGCCCTAACAGGTTCATTGAAAAGTTTATTTGATCAAAAATGGATCTTCTTGAGGACAGAAATGTCAAATAGAGGCATCTTTTACAGTGTATTGACCTAAGAAATACTTGTGGACAAAATGATGTGGTCTTTTTTATATTTGCTTCAAATTATTCCAGGGAAAAAAAGGATTGACAAAAGTCCTGATAATTGCTCCTGGGGACATGAAGGTGCACTGGGCTAGGCTCTCTACTTTTAAGTAATTTTGAAATTTTTCCAAACAATTTTTTTTTTAAATTTTTATTTATTTATTTATTTTTGGCTGTGTTGTTTGTGTCTTCGTTTCTGTGCAAGGGCTTTCTCCAGTTGTGGAGAGCGGGGGCCACTCTTCATCGCGGTGCGCGGGCCTCTCAGTGTCGCGGCCTCTCCTGTTGCGGAGCACAAGCTCCAGACGCGCAGGCTCAGTAGTTGTGGCTCACGGGCCCAGCTGCTCCGCGGCATGTGGGATCTTCCCGGACCGGGGCTCGAACCCGTGTCCCCTGCATTGGCAGGCAGATTCCTAACCACTGTGCCACCAGGGAATCCCCTCCAAACAATTTTTAAATGAAAAAGTAAAATGAATTTAGCAAAGCGGGAAAAAAATCTTCTTTTGGACCACTTTTGAGATTTTTCTATGGCTATGGTGGACAACTAGTAATATCTTTCTCGGCTAAAGTCATCTAAGTTATACTCTGTAATTCTGGGGACCTCACTGGTCATTTAATCATGTGTTAGAGCAGATTTAACCTTGTTTCCTAAGTACAGTCCTGGCTTTGTCTGTAGCTTGTACCAGCTTTGGTCCCTCTAGTCATGGAGTTAGGTCGGATCCTTCGAGGTGGGACTTTGGTTCAGCCTACCCACTTCTTCTAAAGGATGCACACCTCCCCACCTGCTTATCCCTACACCTCTACCGAAGTAGCGTGTGTGCTAGGTAGGAAGGAGGATGAGACTGTAGATGAGGGAGAACACCTTGCAGTGGGGTCTAGAAAAACAAGGTAGCACATGGCACTAGGGGGTGAGAAGAGAGGGTAGGCCTGAGAAGTGGGATAAAGGGGAAAAAAGGCAAAGTGGAAAGGCCTCAGAAATAACTTGGACCAACTTTGATATTCAGTCCAGGGTCAGCTTTGCCCAGAATTGGTCTGAAAAGATGCAGTTCCTAACTTATCTTTGTGAGAAATCTTGCATGAAAGTGGGGAAGTGGGGGAAGGAGGCTGGAGATGACACTTTTTGTCCTGGGCCATGAGCTTCTTACCAGACACGGAACACAGGGAAGCAGAGCATAGATTTCTCCTTCAATTCTAAGAACGTTGTAATCTCTGTGGCCCAGTGACCACACTGCCTTTCACCTTTCACCTACTCCAGGAAGCCAGGTCATGGTATAAGCCAAGCTCTACCCTGTGTGCTAAATAAATGTTATTTGGAAGTGGTCTGATCAAGTCTAGCCACACATGCACGTAGCTTCCAGCAGTGATCCTTCAGCTTTGGTATGCAAAGGGATTTGTTAAAAATGCCGGCCAGTCCTCCCTCAGAGGTTCCGATTCATTAGATTGGATGTGGGGTCCAGGTGTCCACATCTTAACCCAGCACCACCAGTGATTCTGGTAAAGGGGATTCGTGGATCACGCTTTTATAAAATTGGCTTTTAGAAAATAATAATAGTTACCGGTTACTAAATGTTCGCTATGAGCTAGGCATTGTGCTAATAGCTTATGTGTATTGTCTTTCTTAATCCTCGCAACCGCTCACCAGCTAGTCCGGTACTGTCATTAGATGAGGACTTAGACTCAGAGGTCAGCTGTAATTTGTAAGTGGTGAATCCTGGACTTAAATCCAACATCTCTGATTTCAAAACCCCTGCTGTTTCATCGGGCTGGGAATTCTCTGTAGATTCCCTGATACCTTGCTACTCAAAGTGTGGTCCTTGGAGGACATATCTCCTGGGAACTTGTTGGAAATGGAGGATCTCAGGTCCCGCCCCAGACCCTGGGAATCAGAATCTGTACTTTAACGAGATCTCCAGGTGATGTCTATACACAAAAGTTTGAGAAGTGCTATTCTCATTTATTTTATTTATTCATTTGTACCCCATCTCATGCCAAAATAAATTAGAGGCATGGTTTCCTATTACATATATCATGGAAATACCTTATATCTAGGCAATATGATTCATATTGGTTTATGAGGTTTAATTCATCCATTCAACTAGATTTAGCTGAACCAGTTTTATTATTCTCACCCAGACTATTACAATTATCTCCTATTTGATTTATCTGCCTCCAATCTCTCCCATCTTCTATCCATTTTTGCAAACAAGTTTTTTTTCATAGCAGTGGAATATATCTTATTGAAACAAAATGTTGCTGAAAGACCTACAATAATAAGATAAAGGTGCAGCTGCTTTAGTTGAAATGTGTTTTGTGTGTGTGTTGGGGGGTGGGGAGGGGGGAGGAGGGTCCGGGCTCTGTCTTCTAACCTGCCGCCCCCACCCCCAGTTCCCTAGATGCCTTCCCTTCAGACCCCCAGGTGTCTATGAACACAGATGACCTTCCTTGCTCTAGCAGTTCTGAGCTGTGGCATCGTAACTCTGTCATGATCAGTTATGAGGTACATTGTAAATAATTTAGTAATAAAGTGCCAAAGTTTGTGATAAATTTATATTAAAATCATCTGCATTTCAGTATGCTTTCCTGAAGATGAAAGCCCCCATGTTAGTTACACATGGGGAAGTGGGACAGTGTCATCGTGGATGTCATGGTGGAAGAGGGTCAAGAGTCATGGATTCGGACTGGCCTTCATATTGCTGCCAGAGTTTCCTTAAAAATACAGCCCTCTTTGCTTAGAAACTCAGCCCTCCACAGCCTTCAGACTTAAAACCTTGCGAAAAGTGGATTCCTGACCTTCAGTGCCTGCCTCTAGTCCCTCCTGGGTCCAGCAGTTCTGCCTACCTTTGCGCTCTTTGCTGGTCTTCGATACCCTCCGTTGGGCCCTATCTCATCCTTTTACATTTGTCTGTGAGTTGCAGAGATCTCAGCTAACTCACCTTCGTACTCTCAGGGCCTGGAAAGCAGTGGGACAACAAGTCACGTATTTCTTCCTTTCTTTTTTTTTTTTTTAATTGAAGTATAGTTGATTTACAATGTTGTGTTAGTTTCAGGTGCACAGCAAAGTGATTCGGATATATATTCTTTTTCATATTGTTTTCCATTATGGTTTATTACAGGATATTGAATATAGTTCCCTGTGCTATACAGTAGGTCCTTGTTGGATGTCTATTTTATATATAGTAGTGTGTATATTTTAATCCCAAACTCCTAATATAGCCCTCCCTCCCCCCCTTTCCCCTTTGGTAACCATAATTTGTTTTCTATGTCTGTGAGTCTATTTCCATTTTGTAAATAAGTTCACTTGTATCATTTTTTTTAGATTCCACATATAAGTGATATCATATGACATTTGTCTTTCTCTGTCTGACTTACTTCACTTAGTATGATAATCTCTAGGTCCATTCATGTTGCTGCAAATGGCATTATTTCATTTTTTATGGCTGAGTAATATTCCATTGTATTAATATATATGTCACATCTTCTTTATCCATTCATCTGTCGATGGACACTTAGGTTGCTTGCATGTCTTGGCTATTGTAAATAGTGCTGCTATGAACATATTTCTTCCTTTTTAAATTTTTTTTTTAATTTTTATTTTATTTTATTTATTTATTTATGGCTGTGCTGGGTCTTCATTTCTGTGCGAGGGTTTTCTCTAGTCGCGGCAAGTGGGGGCCACTCTTCATTGCGGTGCACGGGCCTCTCACTATCGCGGCCTCTCTTGTTGTGGAGCACAGGCTCCAGACGCACAGGCTCAGTAATTGTGGCTCACGGGCCTAGTTGCTCCGCGGCATGTGGGATCTTCCCAGACCAGGGCTCGAACCCGTGTCCCCTGCATTGGCGGCAGATTCTCAACCACTGCGCCACCAGGGAAGCCCCTCTTCCTTTTTAAATGGAGCAAAGCAAAGAAAGCTACCTTGTATTTTATTTATTTATTTATTTATTTATTTATTTTAAACTTTGTTCTCATAGAATTTTTTTTTTTTTTTTTTTTTTTTTTGGCTCCGTTGGGTCCTAGTTTCTGTGCGAGGGCTTTCTCCAGTTGCGGCGAGTGGGGGCCACTCCTCATCGCGGTGCGCGGGTCTCTCACTGTCGCGGCTTTTGTCGTTGCGGAGCACAGGCTCCAGACGCGCAGGCTCAGTAGTTGTGGCTCATGGGCTTGGTTGCTCCGTGGCATGTGGGATCCTCCCAGACCAGGGCTCGAACCCATGTCCCCTGCATTAGCAGGCAGACTCTCAACCACTGCGCCACCAGGGAAGCCCCAACTACCTTGTATTTTAGATCCCATTTTCTTTCCATTGTTCGAGGTGACACTTAGACATACTCCTTTGAGTAAAAATAAAATAGCACATGCTCCTCAGGGCTCTAACTTACCATAAAGATTTTTCAAGTTCTAGTTTTTCTTTATGAACAAGAATTATTTATGTTGATTCCCTAAAGAAGCAGCACCAATTTATCACCCCAGGCATTTTCCATTTGCGTGAGATGCACGTCAGAAATGTCCGTCTTTGTGCTAAACCTAGCAGCGCACAGAGCCAGGCTTTTTAAACAGTAATTCATTAGTTTGGAAATAGGAAGTGACAAGAGGTAATTGATCTGTTTCAATTTGTTCTGGCAGGGGAGAGCTTTTATTGCTTTGCCCCGTGGCCCCTTTTGATTTAGTATATGTATTTTCTAGAAAATTCTTGTCTGTTTTTTTTTTTTTCAGTTCAATGGGGAGCAAATTTTAGACTGTTTCAAATCACAAATGTAGACCTCTCAGTCTCAACCTCTACTTTCCTACTATAACTAAATATAGAAATTAGGCAATACCAATGTCTCCCTCCCCTGCCTGGTTCCATCTCAGCATTCTGCCCAACCTTGTTTATTCTGTTTTCCCCTCCCCCACAGAGATTTTAATTTTGTTAAAACATTTTTACTGCGGCTGTGACTCAAGCGCTCAGCTAGCTGCAGAAACACAACGTCATTTAATATTCCAGCCCACAGCCCAGACAGTTTCACATCAGGTCATCTGGAGCAGAGCTGTTGCGACGGCTTTATGACAATGATTGGCAACACCCTGCTGCGGAAATCAGACAGCCTGGAAACCCACTAGTGTGCTCTGCGCGTATTTCCATTTTCACACCAGACTGCAAATCACAGCCAATTTAACCAAAGTGAGTGTGGTCACAAGATGACGGTATTACAGTAAAGCCACACTCTTGATTCCCTCTGTGTTGGTTGGATAAGACACATCCGTTCATTAACCCACAGCCCATTCATTCAGCTGTATTCAAAGTGGGCCTCTTTCGAGATGGGACCCACACAAAGGCATTGCTCAGGACACAGAACAGCACTAGCTTAGCTCCCGCTGCTACAGACCTGTGTCTACTGGAGAAGGTAGACTTCAAAAAAACATTACGGGTGGGGGCGGCCATGATGGTAACCTGGGGAACCAGAGAAGACGGCACCCTACTCACAGGCAGACCAAAGTCACGTTACAGGGCCTCACAGAGGAAGTGAGGTTTGAAGTGAATTTTGAGGGATGAACTGGCTATTACCAGATGAAGAAAAGGAGTAGATGTATTTCCGTCTATGGAAACGCATCCATAAAGGTGAGAAACTGATGACGGCAGTGCCGTTAACTGAGGTCAAGAAGAGAGGACTGGGCTGGAGAGAATGAATTCTGCTTTATGCCATGTTTGCAGTATCTGTGATGGGTTTGGGGCTTAGAGGAGAGTTGGGGCTAGAAGTAGAGATTTGAGAGTCAGTCTCTACAGTTCAGGGCTAAAGGCAGGTGAATGAATGAAGTCATCTAAGAATGTGAGGAGTGAGAGGAAAAAAGAGCCCCTGACTGAATCCTAGGAACGGCAACATTTAAGGAGGTGACAAGGGACACACAAGAGAGGCTGAAGAAGAATATAGATGGAGTACAAAAATAGAAGTGTGTGGTGGAGAGAAGGCACTGTTTTTACAGAAGCTGTCTCCCTCACTTTTACATCCCTAATACCTGATATTCACCCAGATATCCGCTAAATGAATGATTTTACATATTATCCAGCTTAATCTTATCTAAAAATGAGAAAAGTAAAGCCAAAAGTTATGTAATTAAGATATTCTCTCTCTTTTTTTCATTTTTGCTATGATGTGTCTAGGTATGGATTTATTTCTATTTACCCTTTTCAGGACTCATTATGCTTCTTGAGTCTGGAATCATGTCTTTTTTCAAGTCTAGAAAATCTTTAACCATTACATTTTGAAATATTACTTCTTCTGCCCCCATCTCCAGCTTCCATAAGTCCTTCTGGAATGCCCGTTAGATGTACATGGAGGTTTTCCATTACTCTGTTGTGGACTTATCTGTGCCTTTAAAAGGATGTTTGTTATCTTTTATGCAGCGTATCTGGGTGTTTTTTGTAAAAGAAAGATCTTCAGCTAGCCGAATCAATCATATTATCAGAAAGTGGAGGTAGGTGCGACAATTGCTATAAGTCTGACTGCTAATTTACATCTGTTCCCAGTTCTCTGTCTTAGGCTTCAGAACCAAAGGCCATTTGCGTATTAGACTCCAACTGGATGATCCAAACATCCTATACCCAATGTATTTAAAACCCGAGTCTCAAACTTGCTATTGAATACTTTGCCTATGTTCTGTAGCTCAGTTAATGTTATTACCATGCACCCAGTCTTCCAAATTAAAACCTAATTTTGCTTTAAGTCATCTCTCTCCTTCACTACAATTATATCTTTTCTCAATTTCCATGCTTATTTTCCAGGATAAGCTGCCATTATTTTCCATTGGCATTATCATAATAGCCTCCTAGCTTGACTCTCTCACTGTTCTTTATGCCTGTTCCTGTTCATTTACCCTAAGCTTCTGGAATTGTGTTTCTGAGTCTTGAATCTGGATATATCATTTCCCTGCATAGAAAACTTAGCTGACTTTCTGCTGTCCACAGAATAAAGTTCAAGATCTTTACATGGCAATAAAGGGCTTAGATACTTTACCTCTACTACCCACCTTTCCACATCTTGTTTCCTGTCCTTGCCACTTTGTATACAGTCTCTGTTGCTCTGAGGAAGTAATGTACCCATGACTTTGTTCAAGCTCTTCTTCTCTGGAATGTCCTTCCCTTCCTTCACAGATTGAAAGTCTAAGCACTCGTTGGTTAATGAGGCTTAGACTCCACAGCCACAGTTTATCACCACCATCTCTATTTGAACTTGAATATATACAGTTCATCACAGTATGCCTTGCAGTACAGTTAGCTGTATATTTAGATGGAGCAGCAAGGTCCTTGAGAATATGAAACAGATCATATTTCCACCTCTATCATCCTACTGTCTCAAAAATTGTTGGGAGATTAATACACAGTTGTTGAATTGAGTTATTATAATACAGTATTACAGGGGCTTCCCTGGTGGCGCAATGGTTAAGAATCCACCTGCCAGTGCAGGGGACACGGGTTCGATCCCTGGTCTGGGAAGATCCCACATGCCGCAGAACAACTAAGCCCATACGCCACAACTACTGAGCCTGCGCTCTAGAGCCCGTGAGCCACAACTACTGAGCCCGTGAGCCACAACTACGGAGCCCACGTGCCACAACTACTGAAGCCTGCACACCTAGAGCCCTGCCCTGCAACAAGAGAAGCCACTGCAATGAGAAGCCCGTGCACCGCAACGAAGAGTAGCCCCCGCTTGCCGCAACTAGAGAAAGCCCGCGTGCAGCAACGAAGACCCAATGCAGCCAAAAATAAATAAATAAAATTTTAAAATACAATATTACAAAAAGAACTCTGCAATTTTCAGAATCTATGTCTACTAATTATAGACAATTCTAAAGGGTCTAGAGTAATAGAAGAAAGCATATGTGTATATATATATATATACACACACACACATATATACATATGTGTCATATATATTCCAAAATATCAGATTTTTTGAAAACTCATTTATATTTGATCAGTTAGGAGAGAGTCAAAACAAGTACAATAAAAATACTAGTACCAATTTTTAATCCCCCCACCTCCAGCCCCATACGTCCTGTAAGCATGAGTTTGCAGAAGCAGTGTGGGGGAAGCAGTGACCTTATCTACTCTCCCCCAGTCAATATTCTAGACAAAGTAGGGCAATGGATAGTAATGGCATACTGGAAAGCAGCATCCAGGGGTAATAATTCTCAGATCTCTTGGATGGCAAGACTAATGCAATATTGAGAGTAAGAAAAGAACGTATGGAGTATAAAATTATTAACAGACCTCAGTCTTTTCTTAGGAAAGAGAAACCAGCATTCACTGTCATTCCACCAACACATATCACTACTTACCAAGGTTAAATTAGTGAGTAAGAGGTTGTTTTCATGATTTGCTTCTTGCGTAAGGGGCAAGATGCTTTAAATTATTCCAAGAGAAATCCAGCTTTAAAGAATGTTTCAAAATAACACTTTCTAAATTCAAAAATGTTAATGTTTTCTTCAACTTTGTATGGAGTGCTGGAAAAAAATTTTTTAAACCAAATTCAAACTAATTAGTGGTGTCTAATTTTAATAAAACTTAAATTTCACTTTTGCTATTTATCGTGTTGTCTGGTTAACAAGAGGTAATCTTTCCATTGGGAGCTTTTAAAAATATCACTGGAGTTTTTCATGTTTAGATCAAATAAATTCTCAGTTTAATATCCTGCTAGAGCTCTGTAAGATACTGTTTATTTCTTTTCAGTTTATCAGATGACAAATGCCTCCTGATACAAGCCTTTATGCCATACAAAGACTGCTATGTGAAGTCCCCAGGAAAGTCTTCTATGTATCAAAAGCACGTTGAAATATTAGAGCTTCAAGAAAGCAACAGACTTCTCACCTTACAGGTTAGTTGACAGTGATAGGAAAGTTAAAGCATAGGTGAAAACAAGGATGGGACTGGTTAAAGAATGGAAGATTAGCGGAGAAAAGAAAAAGAAAACAGTCTAAACAATCTTCTCCTGTAAAGCAAACCCCTATTATTAAATCACTGAGGAGGTGAGTAGAATACTGAGGGCCCCTCTGGTACAGACTTTGAGATAACATGCAAAGGAGGACCTGGATTAAATCAAATCTCAATGGATGCCTTCTGTAGGGACTAGGAAGTGTGCATTGAATCATGTGATTGGAGAGCAGATGAGATAGTATTTTTACAAAGATGACTATTGGATGAGATCTGACGTGTTATCAGAGCCAGTAGGATGGGCTGGAAAAAGTCATGGGAGGACACAAGGAACCAAAGCCTCAAACAATGTAGCAGAAGGAAGACGGATCAGCTCACATAACCAGGAAGGTGAGGAGTGTTGTTGGGAAGGACCAGAACAGGGACCCGGTGCTGCCTGCGTTTTCTCTCTTCACCTCTCATCTGCTTTATTTAGGCTTTTATTTTTGGCTTTATTCTCCCAAGCTGGGTGGTTTTACAAAATGGAGCCATGGTTAGTATCAGTTTCTGGGTTCACAACTTCCCAACTTCTTAACATGTGAAGAAAGGGCTTTTCCCTGTGACTCTCATTTAAAAAAAAAAAGAATCATAGGGAAGAACCCTAATTGACCTGGGTTGGATCAATTTCCATCTTCTGGACCAGTCACTAAAGTTAAGAGGTTGGTTCCTGGAGTCACATCATATACACACTTTAACATTTACAAATTCAAGTCTGAGAGTTAAATGGGGGGAAAATAAGAGAGAGAGGGTGGTTGTGTGTGGGTGACACTGCCGGCCACTGAGTACAGTGGATGTGAGCATGGAGAAGAGCATCTGCTGTGCCCGAGGGCCCAGTGCTTGTCATGGCCTGAGAACCTGGAGCAAAGGCCCAGAGAGTCATTTCATATAACCTGACCCTGAAATGCAAGCCGGCTACTTCATCTGGTAGTCAGCTGAAGAAACAGCCATCTGTTCCAAAACTGGGGGGACTTGTCACTGCAGCCTTCATTAAAAAAAAGTATACTGTTATGGGTGTTTAAAGGATTTTCAAGGACAGTTTTACCTGTAGTGAATTTCTCCTCAGAAGCTGACATTAAAACCTACCCCCTGCCTAGGATTGCTCCAAACTCTATTAAGATGCGTCTGGGAGCCCATTCCTCAACCAGCCCCTGACAGCTCGGAGGTGGGGGTCCTTTAGGAAGGCAGTGGCTGCCATTTGGACTTTATGACAAGAGCTGTTGGACGTGCAATTCCCCCCAAAAAGGAAGGTCTATCTTCCAGGAGAAGAGGGGAGGAGCACTGGGGAGCAAAACAGTTGGGATCCACTACACTGGAGTGACCATGTGGCATAAGGGTCGAGTGTCTACAAACACCTTCCTCCACTTTGACATCTTGGAGTCCGCCTCTCTCCTCTGGTCCTCACGGGGGCCTCCTTCATGGCTTCCTGGCCCTCCCTAGAGCCACTCTGTTAGTGTCTAATTAACGTGCACTTCATTCCCAGACTACTGCCTGCTATAGTGTTTGTGTATGCCAGTGGCTTCCTCCCGCTCTATGAGGCTGGAGTTCAGCTACAGAACATGTTTAATTGGAAACTCCAGTGCTTCTCTCCACCTGGAACCAGGCCAAGTTCCTCAGCGGAGGAGGAGGGGCCTCGCTGTCTCTTCATCAATCCCCAGGCAGCACCCCTAGCCCGAGTCTAGCACCTCCCCTTTGTTCCCTGTGATTTGGGGGTTGCTTCCTAACCACGTGGAGCTCTTAGCCCCCAGAGGCCACTGCTCCGTTTCCGTTTTCTAATCATCCTCTTTCTCCAGGTAAGGTTGCCTGATGAAATATTTGGGACATCTTTATACCAAAAACTTTATTGTTTATCTGATATTCGAATTTCACTGGGCAGCCTATATTTTTATTTGCTACATCTGGCAAATCTATCAGTAAGGCTTCCATAAATATGACCTCCGCCTGCCTGGTGCACCAGGCCACCCAGACATTCCTCAGCAGGTTTCAACGTGCCTGCACGCACCAGGAGCGACAATCCAGGCTTAAAATATTCAGATTTTCATGCCGGTTACATAAATGTAATACGGGTGTCCCCCACTTTTCCAAAGTTCACTTTACACCACTTCACTTTTACGAAAGCCCTACCTATCAGTAGTACTTGTTTTCGCTAACCAAAAGAAATCCAAAGAGGATTTTCACTCTCAGGAGAAGAGAAAAGCGAAAATAGCGTGGGTTTTGCAGCAGCCATTATAGAGGCAGTGCGTGCCCCAAGCAGCGAGAGTGGCCCCGCCAAGCTCCTTCCCGGGAACGGCACTCAGCATCAGGCCGCCAGAGCTGTGAACTGTGTCAGCGTCTGTGCTTTTTCTCCATTGACTTCGTACAACCGTTAGCAAGATGTATCCTAAGGTAAGTGCTTCTTTGCTTTATGCCATTTTGGTTTATCAAAGGTTTCGTAGGAAGCTCTGCTTTGGGAGAGTGGGGAAACCTTTATTGCAGACCAGCATTTTAAGTGTGGAATGCGTTTTGGACACAGAAGATAGTCCTTGGTTATATCTGTCATTAGCTAGTTACGAAGTCTGATTAACACTGTGAGAAACTGACATTTATCTGTAAAATAGGCTTAATTATGTAAATCAGGCGTAATCACCAGGCCATGTTGCTTTTAGGTACAAACCAGCTGAGAGGAATATTCCTATCAACTCTCCCATTTGACAGCTTCTATTAAAAGAAAATCTTCCCGCTTCCTTTCAACGAAAGTGGCCAAATGTTATTGCAATTCAAGTTGCTTCAAGGAAATTAGAAAACCTACGTGTTTTATTACTTAAAACACAATAAATTACTATATACTCCATCTACTTGTTTGACAATTTCAGTTTCTTTGAGAGGGTGGTGCTGAGAGTAGAGATAAAGCAAGTATAAGAATGCAAAAATCATCCATCATCCAATATATTTTGAATACATTGGCCCAATCTTTTTGAATGCAAATATATAAATATTTTTAAAGAAATTGGGGCCAAACTGTACGTACATTCTGTTATATAATTAACTTTCTTCCTATCAGATTTTTAAGCTTTTTAATAGTATATACTGTTCTATTATATGAATAAAGCATAATATACTCAACCAATTGCATATTGCTGAATATTTAGGTTTTTCTAATTTTTTTTTTCCTGTTGCCACAGTCTTATTTTAGCTTCCTGCATAAATTGTCTGCAATTCAGATGATTTCTCTAAGTCAGCAGAGTGAGCATCTAATGTTTCTGCCAGCCCCAAATCCATTTTTCCTCTGTCTGTTAACAGCACCCAATATTCTTTTGGGGAATCCCTGGCCCAAATCTGAGTTCATGTGTCTTGAGTGGGGATGAGACAACCCCCAAGTTCAAGGGAGAGCATTCCATCTTGTGGCTATAACAACTTTTTCAAGGATAGGCACAGTTCCTCTGCCTGGGTCAAATTTATCCCAGGACTTTTATGAAAAGTATTGGGAAGTAAGCATTCTCATTCCATGGGTGGTTCTGAGCTGGTGGATATTGTCCAGCCCCCTAGGGAGAAAGTGAACGTAAAAATGAAGATGACATAGTAGAAAGCAGAGCTGAGAAATGGACAGAGACCCAGTCCTCACTATAACCTGGGAGCCAGCCACACCAGGAGATTTTTCATTCTCATGAGTCACTAAATTCCCTTTTTGGCTTAAACCAATTGGAGTCAGTGTTTCTGGCACCTCACTTGAAATAATCCTAATTAAAAAAAAAAATGTCCATCAGAACTGTATTATCAAATTGCTTTCCCCAGAAGTTGTATCGAATAATTCCTACCATCAAAGCTGTGCTTCTATTGCATTTCCACCATTAAATGTTGTTACTTTGAGACGCTATTTGACTTTTTTTGAAGTTTCATATTTTATGTTTATTTAAATACTAGTGAGGTAAAACTTTTCCTATTTAATAAATAGAATGTAATTTGTCTATTGTAAATTGTATCTTTTGCCTATTTTTCTCTATCAACCTATGGCCTATGGATTGATTACATGAATTGCCCTTTGATACTTGTGGAATGTATTTTTCCTCTAGATTTTAAGCTTTAAAAAATAACATTTACATTTTTCTGATTATAAAATATATTTACAGAGGAATTTGGAAAACACAGTAAAACACAAAGAAGAAAATAAAAATCACTTTTAATACTACCACTCAGATATAATATACACTGGAGAAATTCCCTCTAAGTTTACATATATTTAATATACTTACTAGAATGTAAGTGTATGTTAATATGTGTTTATAGCTTTTTAAATTGCTTTATCACTTAAGATTATGTCAACAGGGAATTCCTCCCTTGTCATTAAATATTCCTCAAAATGGGTCTTGGACCCTCTGAGAAAAGTCATGAACTCACATTTCAGGAAAAAAATGTACATATATAGAGAAGTTGATACATTATTTCAGGAGGGTCACATATTCACCCTGGACCAGATTAGGAACTCTGGTTGTAAACACGATTCTTAGCATCTGCATAGCAGTCTTTTGTATTAGTACATTTGTATTTATTTATTTATTTTTATTGAAGTATAGTTGATTTACAATGTTTCAGGTGTACAGCAAAGTGATTCAGTTATATCTATATCTATATATCCATATATCTTCTTTTTCACATTCTTTTCCATTATAGGTTATTTCAAGATATTGAATACAGTTCCCTGTGCTATACAATAGGTCCTTGTTGTTTATCTATTTTATATATATTAGTGTATACCTGTTAATCCCAAATTCCTAATTTATCCCTCCTCCTCCACCCATTTCCCCCTTTGGCAACCATAAGTTTGTTTTCTATGTCTGTGACTCTATTTCTGTTTTGTAAATAAATTCATTTGTATCATTTTTTAAGATTCCACATATAAGTGATATCATATAATATTTGTCTTTTTCCGTCTGACTTACTTCACTTAGTATGATAACTTCTAGGCCTATCCATGTTGCTTAGGCCTATCCAAATGACATTATTTCATTCTTTTTAATGGCAGAGTAATATTCCATTGTATATATGTACCACATCTTCTTTATCCATTCATCTGTCGATGGACATTTAGGTTGCTTCCATGTCTTGGCTATTGTAAATAGTGCTGCAGAGAACACTGGAGTACATGTATCTTTTTGAATTAGAGTTTTCATCTTTTCCAGATATATGCCCAGGAATGGGATTGCTGGATCGTATGGTAACTTTATTTAAGGTTATTCCTATTTAACTACATCGTATTCGGTTTAGGAGGACAGACTTTGGGATCCAAAAACTTGGGTTCAAAGCCTAGCTCTATCCCTACTAGGGGGTGACTTGGTAAATTTCTTTTTCTCTCTCCTTTTTTTTTTTTTTTTTTTTGACTTGGCAAATTTCTAACCTCATTAAGCCTGTTATGAAGATTGAGTGAGATGATCCATGATTAAAAGCTTAGTAGATTGTCTGTATGTAAGCATTCAATGTAGCTCTCATTTTTTTTTAAATTCCCTGATTGTTTTCTTGGATAAACACCTAGAAATAGAATTGCTGGATCAAAGGAGATGCACATTTTTAGGACTACTGTCATCTACATCAAGTTTTCTTCTAGAAAGTATACACCACTAGCAGGATGAGAGGGTATGCAGTTGATAGTATCCTTGCCACCATAACATAATATAATTTATGTCAGTTTTTTCCGACAGTGGAAAAATGGCATCTATAGGGTTGGCCAAAAAGTTCGTTTGGGGTTTTCCATAACATCTTATGGAAAACCCGAACAAACTTTTTGGCCAATCCAATAGTTGCTTCAGTTTAATTTCTTTGGCCTTTCCTTTTTGTGATCTTGTGTGTCTATTCATATCATTTGCCTTTTTCCCTATTGTATTGCTTGTTCTTGTTAATTTGTAAAACTGTTTTATAAATTAATGATATTAGCTCTTGGTTTTACATATGTTGCAAATATTTTTCTCATTTTATAGTTTGCTTTTAGTTTTTTAAATGCTCTCCTGACTACACCAAAGGTAAAAATTCTTATATAGCCATATCTACTGAGCTTCCCATTATGATTTCTTCTGTTACTTTTTTGCTTGGGAAGATTTTCCCTATCCAAAGATGAGATAAATACTAGCTAATATTTTTCTCCAACATTTTGTTCCATTATTATTATTATTATCATTTCTTTAATCCATCTGGAATTAATTTTGGTGTATGCTGTGCAAGAAGGCTCTAAATTTATTTTCCCCCAAATGGCATATTTTCCATCTATGTTGTCATCTCTCCCTTCTATGTATTTTCTCCCTTCTGGGTGGGCCAGACTCTCCTTGGTGGCAGCAAGAGTAAAGGTAAGGCAATTGAGAAAGCGAAGTGACCCATGCCAGCTTGCCAAAATCACCTCATCTGGAGAACTAGCTCTGTTTTCTAATCCTGGGCTTTTCTCCTAAATAGTGAAGGAGATCAGAAGGAAGAGGGGAGGCAAGAACATCTGCTTTATTTACAACAATCACACCAGGTGTGCAGGCCCCAAGAAGTCCTCAAGGCTGCAGGCTGAGCATGATCCTGCTGACTTACAACCCAAGCCCAACACTTTCTGATTTTTGCTCTTCACCCACTGCACAAATCGCCTCCCGTATCCCTCCCCAAACCCCAAGAGGAGCTAGTTGGATGAGTTTGCCTCCCTCTAACTATGGCTTACTTAATTTGATTGTGGATTTTAATATCATTAACACAAGGAGGGGGCAAATTGGAGTGGTGTCTGCAGAGTTGGGCTTCAGCTCATGCTCTGCCATTTGTGTTCTTGGCTTATCTCATCCTGTGGTTCAAAGAATGTAAAGGTTCCGCAGTCCTCCTCCTTATCTTGTCTGTCTGTCCACATGTCTCCCCTGGATATACTCACTTAACCGAAGTATTTGGGTAGCATGCTTCTTTGTTTATCTGCACATAAGCCTAAATGAAATCTTGGAATATTTTTGGTCACATCCCACTTCCTTCAAAGCTCTACAGATATTACTGCATTGTTTTCTTGGGTTTATTGTTTTGGGGAAGTATGAGGGTATATTATTTTCTTTAACGCTTGCAGAAGCACTGCCCTCATGGAATGTATGGTCTGATGGAGAAGAAAGAAATTATTCATTTGTGATTGAGTGCAGTATTCTGTGAATTTAATCATATTTTTCATATTCTCTGTCATTTTCCTGAGATTTGGGGAGGAGAAAATATAAACACCACGAGCTCAGTCCACCATTGGGAAATGGAAGTCACCCAGTCTCCTCTGGTGTCAGAAAACGGGGTAGGGACAAGTTTCCACGAGGAAGAATTCACTCTAGGATCTTGGCTCCACACAGACTAACCATGGGCTAAGACTTCACCCTAGAAATTCCCACTGTTGGCTTTCACAGATCAACTGGCTATCACTTTATGGTCACAGCCTTCTCCAATGGCTCTGCCTCCTTGGTACGAAGAGAAGTCCCTTTCCTTTGTAGATGCATCTAGAGACTCCCATAAAGTTGTTGAGTCAACATTTCCAAGAACTCTGCATTTGATTTGTTTGGGGATAAAGCTGTCTGAAGCAGGGAATCTCACAACTTTATTTCTCTTCAGTCCTTTAATCCTAAGGCCAGGGCTATACTCAGAACACTTCATAAATCTGTGGCCACTGAAGTAGCCTCTCCCCATCTGCCAATAACTTCCCAAATACACATTTTTCACGGAGACTGTACTTAGCAGAGCTCTTCAATGCACGCTTTAATACCATATCGCGGCGCACACTGAGCCAGCTGCTTCTGGGTTTGGCTGATGAGGCTGAGATTTCCCTGTGCCTCGGATTCCTGGTGTGGAAAAATCGAGCTAACAGTATGTCTCCCACGGCTCTGCTGTGAGAAAATCAAATGAAATAATGCACACACACATGCACAAGACCTGGCTCAAACCCCACCAATATTTTTATTACTTTCTACTTTAAGTTGGAACACAAAAATCTTATTTAAAAATTGTTTGTAAGTTAAAACCAGATATTGTGTCTTGCTACCAGAGAGCAGCTCCTATTAAGTCAGGCACCCCTCGGGATGCTAGCGGTTGCAGGCTCTTTGAACAGTGTGTATGATGTATGTGCGTCCATAGACAAACTCCTCTCTCTCTCTCTCTCTCTGTATGTCTGGCTCTCCAGATTTCATTATCAAAGAGGCACAGCCCATCAGAGAACTTGGTCAGCAGCCAGGCACGGTTTTTTCTTCTTCTTGTCCTTTGTCAGGTCTTTGTTCCGCCCCTGGCTACACTCTAACAGAACCACTTACTGGTGATTAAAAGGAGGGGACTCGGCGGCGGGGGCGGCGCCTGCGGGCGCGGGGGCCCAGCGATTGGGTTCACCCTCGGGGGCTGCGCTTTCTTAAGTGCCAGCCAGCGGCCTTCGGCCGACCCCCAGCCGAGCACCGACCCGTTGCCCCGGACGTCAGACGCGCGCAGTCCGGCCTTGCCACCGAGTCCCGTTTGGCGGCTGCGGACGGGCGGACAGACAGACGGACGGCGGTGGCGACCGAAGGCGCAGAGTCGCGCGCGGCCGGAGGGCAGAGAAATCCGCAGGGCGGCAGGAGCCAGACCCGCAGCCTCCCGCCGACAGCGCCATGGACGGCACCGGCAACGCCACCCTGCTCTTCGACCCGTCCTCGCTGCAGCCGGACAACTACACCTTGTCGCCCAACGCCAGCAGCCTGAGCCCCGGCCCAGACGCCCCCCTGGCGCCCGCCTCCAGCGCCGGCCCCAGCCCCGGGCTCAGTGTCGCGCCGGGGCCCGGCGTCAGTTTCAGCCCCGGCCCCACTCCGACCCTGACGCCGACGGCCGGCTGCTTCGCGGGTGGCGCCGCCGGCCCGAGCCCTACCTCGTTCGCTCACCCCGAGGCCGCCCACGAGCCCCCGTTCTGGGACACGCCGCTGAACCACGGGCTGAACGTGCTTGTGGGCGCCGCCCTGTGCATCACCATGCTGGGCCTGGGCTGCACGGTGGACGTGAACCACTTCGGGGCGCACGTCCGTCGGCCGGTGGGCGCGCTGCTGGCCGCGCTCTGCCAGTTCGGCTTCTTGCCGCTGCTGGCCTTCCTGCTGGCGCTCACCTTCTCCTTGGACGGGTCGGCCGCCATGGCGGTGCTCCTATGTGGCTGCTGTCCCGGCGGGAATCTCTCCAACCTTATGTCCCTGCTGGTTGACGGCGACATGAACCTCAGGTACGGAGCTGCTGTCCGGTAGGCATCTTTCTTCTCCCAGTGAACCGCGTGTACAGCCATGCGTTCAAGACCAAGGAGGGAGGAAGGAGAGGCGCGGAAGAGGGGAGAATGAGGCGCGGAAGAGGGGAGAAGAAACTGGAGATGATGGGGACGCCCGGGCTTCGGAAGTCCAGGCAAACATGAAGAGGTAGGGTTGGAGGGGAGAAGATCTAGACAGGGACAGAGGTGCTCTGAGGGTCTTGGGGTCTCATCCACAGCTCCCTCCCCACCCTCCCTGAGTGTTGGGCTGTCAGTGCAGGTTTGTAGGCCCCGGAAGACAAAGGTAACTGGGAAGTCTGAAGCCAGGACTCACGGGAAATGTAAAAGCAAAATAGGACTATTGGCTCCAATAAAGAAAGTAATCTCATATATAAGACAATATAATTGAGGTTAATCCAACAAGTAGTATTCAGTAGCTTTACCATGCCTTACAGGGTGCTTTGGAGGATTAAAGAGAAAACAAAAATGTTCCTTGCCCTCACAGTCATCCAGACTGTAACCAGCTCAATAGGCTGTATAAAGCAGAGGGCAGCAGTCCTGAGATTTTTCTTCTCCTGCCTGGAGTTCATGTTTCAGCTGGGCTTAGCCATGCTGCTCTCCTGGTGCTCCCCTGGGATGAAGCAGGTTCTTCCCTGACTTCAAGCTGGGGGACTTGCAGGCTCCCCCGTTTTCTTCTACCCAATGTTCAAGCAAGGCTCCTTGGCTCAAAGCCCATTCCGACTTCTGTCCATTCCCTTTTCTGCAGCATCATCATGACCATCTCTTCCACGCTCCTGGCCCTGGTCTTGATGCCACTGTGCCTGTGGATCTACAGCCGGCCTTGGATCAACACTCCTCTGGTGCAGTTACTGCCCATAGGCACAGTGATCCTGACTCTCTGCAGCACTCTCATCCCTATTGGTTTGGGCGTCTTCATTCGCTACAGATACAGCCGGGTGGCTGACTACATTGTGAAGGTAAGGTCACTCTTCCCTTTGCATACTTCACACACGTAGAGAGTCCTTGGTCTCTGACCCACGGCTGAAACAGTGAGAAGTTTGGGAAAGAGAAGTAAGGAAGAAAAGGACTGGGTAGCCCTTGCATGGATAAACTTAAAAAAAAAAAAAGAAAAGTTTATGCCACAAATATAACTTCCGTTCCATCTTTTGGAACTTCAAAAATAATAGCTTTAATTAAGACACCGGGTTAATTTAAAACAGCATAAGAGAACTATCAGTATTCATAGGAGGAAACAGATCATGGGGGGTAAAGATGACAGTGCAATTAAATGGCAATATGTTTTCCACTAAGAAGTCATGTATTACTAAAAATCAAAGCAGGTGAAATAAAATTAATAGGATTTGTGCAGTACTTTTGAAATGCATTACAGTACTCTACTTTTTAAAAGTGGAACTCTAATTCTGAGAAACTCTGTAGAAGTTTCCTTTAAAATGTTTCATTAATTTTCTAAAAGTAAGTTTACACTAATAAGACAAAAAGTAATTTAAAAATTACATCGTAAAAAAATTACATCGTAGAATATAATAGAATACACAAAACATTGGCTTTAAAGCACAAAATAAAATCAGGTCCTGGGTAAATAATGCAGAATATATTCACATTACTAAATTTGTGTTTCTTTTTCCTTCCCCATTGCAATATTTCATACGGTTTCTAAAGGTAGTAGAAGAATGGGATTTCTATTATTTTGTGCAATATTTCCAAAATTGCTTTATTTTAAAATATTGATGCTTTTGGTAGCAGTAGAGATTTTGTAATAGTTGATTGGAGAAAAAATTTAAATATTTCTAAATTAAACTTTCTTTGAAAACTCAAAACTAGTAGTAAATAAGAGTAAATCATGAACAGGATTCTCATTTTAGGAAATTAATCAAATAAAATACATAACGAATTAGTCTAATTAGTGTAAAATGTACATGCAAATTCCTTCAGACAATGAGGAGAAAAAGGATCACTCTAATGTTTCAATTATGTAGATTTAAGAAGACAATCTTTTGTGTTTTACTTATATTATACCAAAGTAATCTGATTATACAGAGGGGCTAACTTTTATTAATATGAAAAATAGAGGGCTCTTTTCAGTACATATATCCAGCCTTGAGTAAAAAAATTATGCTCTATTGTAAGCATATATATACTCTGAATGTAATAAATATATATGTACATGTAAATATACATATTTGTTATATGTTATACATAATATATCTATAGATCATCTTGAGATCATTAAGAACTTACTAAGCTTGATCATTAAGGTAATACTATTAATGTGATGGCATTTACTATAAAACCTTGGGAATTCTAAGAGAAAGTCAAATAACCTATTTCCATGCTAAAAACAGGTAAACATATTTAAATAACAGACAATTCAATAAGATAGTGTAACTTTGAGTTTAAGCTGAACCTATTCCATTGCCAGCACTCTCATTAAGATCCACTTCATAATATTTTTATACTTTTGCAAACACTTTCAAATGAGCATTCAGTGTCAGTGCTCACCCAAATGATTTTAACTTGTTCAAAGGAAATGTTAGAGCCAATATTTTCACAACGAAGAATCAGATTTCCTCTCAAAGCTATTGATGTAGACACACTTTGAAACTTAATATAAGTTTTGATTTATAAAAGTTTGGTTTCTGTTAATTGTACATTTGTAACATGAGTATCTTATATAATAATTACTTCAGCACCATTTAGGGTAGACTTTTTGACCAGCCCAGATAAATTTTGAATAATCTTTTAAAGAATATAAAGTATATGCCAATCCCATAGACTCCAAAGGGGTATCCTCCCAGATATCTAGGGAACCAGAAACAACACTTAAACTGTTCTGGATCTGTAGTCTCCCTCACAGACACCCACCCAATCCCCTCCCCCATTAAAAAAAAAAGCTACCGATCTGAAGGAGAACTAGGAGAAGAATTTTTAGGTTTCCACCTTACTATTTACAAGCCTGTCTTATTTGCATGAGTGAAATGTACCAGTCGGACATCAAGATGACACACTGTTTTATACAGTCAATTGTTTTTATCTAAAATCCTTCTATTATATATAATAATTCCTAAGCGTCATTAGAGACTTACATGTGGGAGTATTCTCATGAACAGGTGAAAAAGCAGGGAGTTGCAGGATTACAAAGAATTCCTCACATCTTATGTTTACATTTTTTTCTTTTCTCTTACCTAATCTAAGAGTTGGTAACTGTTTGGGTATTGCTAACAATTCTCTGAGCTATAAAGTGTTTTGAAGGTTAAAAATATCAGACACTCAGTTTCATAAATCAATAGCCTTTTATGTCCTGTGTAAAACCAGAACTAATTTCTTATGGAAAACACTGGGTCCTGTTCAGGGAAAGCAGTGCCCATCTGTCCACTCTATTCATCAGACCATACCTGGTGTCTTGGGCTCAGTTCTAACTGCTCTGTTTTTAAGAGGCACATTCACAAATTAAACGAATGCTCAGAACAGTCAGGACTCCAAAACAGAGTTATGGAATGGAGGCTGAAAGCCTGGGACAGTCTGCCCCCAGAGAAGAGTAGCCTTCCCCTCATAACTGGTTTTTAAACTTTTGGAGGCTGTTTTGCAGGAGGAGCAGTCTGTCTGGTCTGTGCTGCTCCTGAGGGCCTTTCCAAGACAATGGCTAGCAGTTATAGAAGGCAAATTGTCACTAGACATAAAGACAGGTTGCCAAACAATTAGAGCTGTCTGACGTGGCCTGGATGCCTCCTGAAGAGGTGATCTACCCATCTTCAGAAATACTCTGTCAAAGACTTTTAATGGCGAAGATCTCCATTCTGTGTGGGAGGTCAGACTAGATGACTCTCCTCTTCCAAGAGCCCAGGATCCCCTTGCCTGAATCCCTCTTCAACTATCTTATTTTTGATGGCTTGTTTATCCATGTTCTTTTACTAGGTTTCCCTGTGGTCTCTGCTAATGACGCTGGTGGTCCTTTTCATAATGACCTGCACTATGTTAGGACCCAAACTGCTGGCAAGTATTCCTGCAGCTGTTTATGTGGTAGCGATTTTTATGCCTTTGGCAGGCTACGCCTCAGGCTATGGCTTAGCTACTCTCTTCCATCTTCCACCCAACTGCAAGAGGACTGTGTGCCTGGAAACAGGGAGCCAGAACGTGCAGCTCTGTACCGCCATTCTAAAACTGGCCTTTCCACCGCAAAACATAGGAAGTATGTACATGTTTCCCTTGCTTTATGCCCTTTTCCAGTCTGCAGAAGCAGGGATTTTTGTTTTAATATATAAAATGTATGGGAGTGGAATATTGTACAAGCAAGATCCTCTAGATGAGGATGAAGATACAGATATTTCTTATAAGAAACTAAAAGAAGAGGAAATGGCAGACACTTCCTATGGCACAGTGAAAGCAGATAATTTAATTATGATGGAAACCACTCAGACTTCACTCTAAATATGGAGATACACAGGAGAGTTTATCTTGCTGAAATATTACTTCATGTTTATGGTCTGTGGTAGTGTCTATGGTTTACATAAAGAAGAACAATTGGTTCACATTATTATACATGTAACAATTTTGATCTGCCCACCATAAGGTTGCGTTGGTATATTAACCAAGCGTTTTCATAAATTACAAATCAATGTCGTAATATAACTTGCACCTGGGACTGCTAGGGTGCCGCCTGAACAAGTGTGCTTTTTGGTTTTTCACCATTACCGATTTCTATGATTGTTTCAAATATGTTAACTCTTAGAAAACAGGGTCTTGGAAATGTAGAATTTTGATGCACTATCTTATATGAGTAAAAACACGCTATATTTGTAAAGCATAATTGAGTTTAATGTAATTGTTGTTTAAAAAAAAAAAGTGTGCTTGCTCAGCTTATAAATACTTGACATTGTTAAAATTTGACCTGTATTCAGAAAAATCCCCAAACAGGTCTATTAAACAATGAAATATAGTATTTTATTGTCCAGCCTGTATCAAATCAGAGAAGAATTACATTAACGTATTTGATTACTTGACCTGATACCTATTTGTAACGAGCGGCCAACATGTTTCTAGTGGACAAGGCATTTGCTTTCAGCTGGGGACTGATTGGGTCTTCTGCATTTATGTAAACACACCCTAAATCAGTTTCTCTTTTGGAAAGATTATTTGGTTAGGAAAACCCGTAGAGCGACTGTCTACCCCAGAGAAGAGCAACAGCCATCAGACCCTCGTGGTACTCAGCAGCACCTCCTGGTCACCGTTTGAGGTGGGGGGTTACGGGCGCGGCGGGGGTGGAGTGAGTTCTCCAAGGGAGAAAACGATTAGCCTAGACACATGCCCTGGAACGCTTTCCCTATGCACTTGCTGAAAGGGTTCAACGCGTAGATTTCTCAGGGCAGCCCTGAGATGATGAAATAACCTACAATCTGAGATCGTAGGTATCAGACCCAAAGCAGTTCCCCCAAAACCTTAGCAGTTTTGCTCACTAGCCAGAGGCAGTCAGCCTCGCCTCAGCTTCCCGGGCGGCGCCGACGATCACGCAGGGATGGGGACCACCTGGCTCAGCGAATCGCCGTGATGGTTCTCCTGCTGGTATCCTCTTCACCTGGAGCCAGTTCACTTACAGACCAGTTCTGCTTCGCAAAGAAAGCCTTCTTTGCAGATCATCTCAGGGTATTTGTGCCAACCTCCGGGTGTGGAAAGTTCCCACACCGAGAAAGTCTGGCAGGGGCCCCTCCGGCGGGGACACCAGCGGGTGGCGGGGAGGGTGCGGGGGGCCGCGCAGCGCGGCCAGCGGGGGTGGGGCCCGCGCCCGGCTGCCCCCGGGAGGTCGCCTATTTAGGACGCAGGGGCGGGCAGGAGCGGCAGGGGTGTGCTGATGGCTGCCCTGGGGGACGAGGTGCTGGACGCTTACATGTACCCGGCGTGCGCCCTCTACTCGTACCCGTACCCCTACCCCTACCCGGCCGCCGCCAAGGGCAAGGGAGCGGCGGGCGGGGGAGGCTGGCGGCACCGGGACGGCGGCTACCCTCCCGTTTCCTCCTCCTCTGACGGCGCGGCCTCGTCGTCTTTCCCGGGCTACGGGCAGCTGGCGGCCGCCGAGTACTTCCACAGCTACCAGCGGGCGCAGCTCATGGCCCTCCTGTCGCAGGTGGGCCCCGGCCTCGCCCCGCGGCCCGGCCGGGCCAGCATTCGGGACGTGGCCGTGCAGGTGAACCCGCGCCGCGACGTCTCCGTGCAGTGCTCGCTGGGGCGGCGTACGCTGCTGCGCAGGGCCCGCGAGCCCGGCCCTGACCCCGAGGGCGCAGCGGGCGCGGGCGGCAGCTGCCCGGCCTCCCCGCAGCTGGTCCGCCGGGGCCCCGAGCAGGGCAGCCCGCCGAGCGGCGTCCCGCGGCCCGTGCGCTTCCCGCGCACCGTGGCGGTGTACTCGCCCGTGGCCTCCCGCCGCCTTGCTACCCTCCTGGAAGGGGCCGAGACTGCGGCGGCCGAGCAGAGGCCCGGGGCGCCGGACGGAGAGCTAGGGCCGCCAGCTGCGAGGCCCCGAGGCCCCGAGGAGGGAGAGGGGTCGGCGAGGAAGGAGCCCCAACGGCCGCAGTCCGAGGAGGACGAGGCCCAGGCCGGGGTACCGGCGAGCAGGGAGCAGCCCCCGCTGGTGGCCGGCGCCGCGGGCGAGAGGTGGTCGCCGCGGAGCCCCCAGCCGGGCAAGGAGCGCCTGCGCTTCCAGGTGAGTCCCGAGTCGGCTAGGGAACCGGCGGGGGAGCCCCAGGGCTGTGCGCCCTCCTGGCTCGCGTCCCGGTCCCCGCCCCGCGGCTGCTCGCGACACGTGGAGGCGCGCGCTCCCTTAGGCGCGGGCACTTCTGTGTGCTTTTCGGCAGCTGCTGAAGTCGTCTTTCTCAGGCAGAATTCAGTCCAGTGTAGCTTGCGTGTTGCTGCGATGGTAAAACACCGGTTGCACAGGGGTGGCCGAGGAAACGCCCTTTTAACATTCTTATTCCGAGCGTATTTGCTGTATAAAGCTCTGACCACGGGAGTGTAGTCCTGTGTTGATCCTGCACTGGATGATCTAGGATGGGTCTCGGAATATCAGAAGGTGAACTTAACTGGCAAGGGGAGTTGATTCCCAAGGATCCCACTCACACTTTCTCATTCAGTGTGTTAGAAACCGTGAACAATTGACTACTGGGGTCCTAGTCAGGATCTTCTCTTGCCCTTAAGACGCACCCCTCTTCAGAAATCTAGCACTGCTGGAGCATCTCCGCTGTGCTGCATTGCTGCCTGAGAGGAGCGGGCTTGGAAGGCTAGTTGGTACTTGCCTGAAACTTAAAGGGCTGGAGCACACTGAGGGGTTGTAACCCAGGGGAGTGGAAAGGCATGAGAGGTAGGAAGAGGCCCGGAAGAGTCCTTTTGGGGTCTCTTCCAGGCTCCCCAGGGCTGTTTAGTGGGGGTGGGGAAACACAGAGGGAATCAAGTTTGCGCACAAGCTGTGCGTGATCTTAAGTCTTTACCTTCCTGGGCTTCAGTTTGCTCACCTGTGAAATTGCTCAGTGTCCTCCGAAGTTCCTTCCAATTCTAAAGGCCTGACTCCAAAAACTTGTTTATAATTTGTTTCTCACTGAGAGAGAAGAAGAACTTAAGAATAAGGTAATACTACTTTTGTTCATATTATGTGTGAATTATGGCTTATCCGTATTTTAGATTCCCAGCACCACTGTTTGGTGGAAACTTAATTAGCATAGAGAACTTTTTTCAAGGTGTTCACCCAAGATCATTTTTAGGATGCAGTCTAATTTCTTTTCTTGAGTTTAACCACTTCATGTGTGTTCTAAGATTAGACCTATTCTACAGAGAGAAGCCCTCCCTAAAGAATCCCAAAGTTCAGGAACCCTATGTGTTTGGCTTTCCCCTTGCCTGCCTGAGGGAAAACACCTGCTTAGTAATCTGTTAATTTGCTTTATGAACCAAGTTAATCTGGTACATAAATTCCGGTGGGCCCTTGCTTTTCTACTTGATTAAGCCATTAGCTTTCCTGATGATTACGTTGTGGAGACGGACTTGAACCTGATTCTACTTTCCTCCAAGATATGGAGTGGAGTTGCCAGTTTTAAGTATCAGATCCTTTCCAAGCTTCTGAGATGAAGGCTAATTCAGATGTCATGTTGGTTAAACTCTGCTATCCTTTTGCTCAGTTCTTAGAACAGAAGTATGGCTACTATCACTGCAAGGACTGCAACATCCGATGGGAAAGTGCCTACGTGTGGTGTGTACAGGGCACTAACAAGGTAAGAAGTGCCCTGTAACTGGCATCATCCTGACAAAAGGTTCAGGAGGGTTTTGCTCTAAGTTTTTCCTCTTTCCCATCACAGGTTTACTACAAGCAGTTTTGCAGAACATGTCAGAAGTCTTATAACCCTTACCGAGTGGAGGATATCACCTGTCAAGTAAATTGAATGTTTGTATTTTGTGTCTGAACTGGGTAGTGATTAGAAGATTTGGGGGTATGTTTCTTGAATGTATTTCCTAAAAGAGCCTAGATTCCCAGTGACCTGAGGTTTTGATTTCTTTCTGGAAGGAGTTGTAGAAATAATACTTAACTGGGAAACAAGGCCTTGGTGGTAGTTTTCTCCTGCTCTTGCAAACCTCTGTCATGTGAACGTCTCTAGAAGCTGTTGCCTCACTTGCAGTGTGGAAGAATGTTTGCTTTGCCTGCGACTCAGCTGAATATAGGAGAAAGTAAACTTAGAAAACAGATTATCTTTCTACTAATATGAAGTAGTAAAGGTTGATGCTTTTACCCAAATGCGTTTTATGAAGCACCTACCCAAGTTAAAGTATTTAGTAAAAGCACGGGTTTTTTAAGTTTCCATTTTGCCTGTGAGTTCAGAAAGGGATTCGTTTTAAAGTAAACCTAAGTTGCTTTAGCTTTAACCCTAAGCTTTATGGGATTAACTGGTAACACGTTGCTTGTTACTATTAACTGAGCACGGCACTGTGATAAAGGGCTCTGATAATCGAAGAGGGAAAAGTGACTAAACTTGCCTGTTAATCACACAGCTAGTGGAGCTTGATTTGCCAGTAGAGACAGCCTAATCAATGCACTTGATTCCAGGTGGATGCCGGAAGCATGAACACTGCAGGGTGGGTGGAGAGAGATTCAGTATGGAAAACTTAGACTAATCTAGATCTTGGGAGAGTAGGGTACATTCTAAAGTAGGAGAGAGGAGTTTGACAATGAAAGCGAACTTTCTAACCACTCTGCTCTTGGCCCAGCAGTTGCTGCTCTGCCTCCTGCCTCAGCTTGAGGTCCTTCGGAGCAGGGAGAGGGCCAAGGTTAGCCACTGGTGCCAGGCCTGCTACTAGTTCCCGGCCTCACACCTTCGATGTTGTTAAACTCCTCTCTCCTGCTTGCGTGTTCTCCACCCTTCAAGGGCAGGGAAAGATTTCCTCTTAAACTGTTTTAAAAGGAACTTCACAATTCAGAATTGAATCCTGTGCAACATGGGAGCAGGACTGCATGATAAAATGCTCTACTCCTCCCATCCTTCTCCTTGCTAGGAAGGGATGTAGACAGAACAAGATTAGCACAGGACTTTGCTTAGCGTGCATTCAGTTAGTATTTGAATGGACTAGAAAAGTAACTTTGAAGTTCCAGGACATCACCAAGCGTTTATGTTCTGTATGTACTTCTCACTTTTATTTCAGAATTGTAAACAGACTAGATGCTCCTGCCCAGTAAAAGTTCGCCACGTGGACCCCAAAAGGCCCCACCGTCAAGATTTGTGTGGGAGATGCAAAGGCAAACGCCTATCCTGTGACAGCACTTTCAGTTTCAAATATATCATTTAAATGAATGTGAAAAAACCAAAACACTGGTCCTGCTGAACGTGTGCTAGTGGAGCAGACAAGTGAGCTTTTTTCCCTGCCCCTCCTCCTCCTCTCTGCCGCTCCCTCAAAATACTTCGTGAAAGGCTGTATTTGACAAAGCTGTCAAATAAAAGCATTGCAAAACAATTGATACACTGCGTAAAATCCTTCAAGATTTAGGAGAGCCTGTCTTAACAGTCTGGGCCTTTTACTTTAATATTTGTCCATTGCTTACAGAGCAACCAGGCTCTGAACTAGGTTAGTCACTTGAGAGAAAAGTGTAGAGGGATGCACATGTGAGGTTTACTACTTGTAGGTCTTGTAGGGCTGATGCCTATAAGAAATTAATTGAATAAAAAGCCATCTATTAAAATGAGCATCCTTCTGGGGGAGGTGGAGGCTAGAGCCAGGCCTTGATGTTTGAGGGGACTCTGGGGGGTGGGGATGGGTAACGCAGAGTCAGAACCCAGAATGGATGGCCTACAGATGATCTCGGTTTAGTAGGTGCTGAGGGAGAGAGGCTGTGAGAACTGGTGACTTGCTACTCACAGTGTCACAGGTACGGGTGGGAACAGGGTGGCTAAGGGCAGCTTTAAGATGTTAAATAACTTCACGTGGACTTCAGCTGGTAATTTGTTAACTTTAAAAAAAGGCCTCCTAAATGTATTTAAAGATTCAGTTAAAAAAAAAAAAAGATTCAGTTAGAGGCAGCTTTATTTAGCCTTTGTCATTATGGACTTGCAGTTCTGTAAGTGGAAACAGCGTTTGGCGTCATCTAACACAGGGATTCTCATCCTAACCTGATTACCAAGCTTTCTACCTGATGACCAAGAAAACACCGAGACCCGGCACCAGCGCTCTCCCGGTGCAGGGATGGGGGTGGGGGATGACATGAGGGATTTTAACGAAATCAGAGTTGAGAGCTGTTGATTTCTTGGTTACAGAAACCACATAATTGGAACCAGGTGCTAATTAGGCCTCCTTCCAATTTTCTAAGCATCCCATTTTTAAGTTAACCCTTACTACCTTATAGGCCCTATGTAGTAAGTCTGTTAACATCTTGGATGCTTGTATATAGACAAATATGGAGAATAAAAGAAACGAAAATGAGTTTGAAGTCTCTAGAACCCTTTATAGCAAGGGGGAAGGCCTCTAACCATATGGCTTGGTAAGGTGTTTGTAAAAAGGCAGATTCATAGGGTCCCTATCTCTACTGAATCACTACATGGAGGTGAAGCATTGAATAAGCGCCCCAGGTATTGCTTATGGAATTGAAGTGTGAAAACTACAATTGAGTCAGCCTTGCACTTACCGTAGAAAAACATGGCTGTGGGCTCTGCCCTCATAAAACTTCCAGTGTAGCGGGTAGACGGCCATTAATTCCTGCATAAAACTTGGCTGCCATGCACTATGTAAGACCTACTTGGTGCCTGGTAGGAGGGAAAAAAAGGATCTGACTTGGGGAGGTCGGGGAAGCCTTGCCTAAAAAATGACACTACAGCTGAGCTAAAGTTTGGATGAGTTGAATTAGACAAAGAGGGGAAGAAAGAACTTTTCCAGACTAAGCTAATGTGTGCAAAGGCCCAGTGGTGGAGAAAGCCAGGAGGCCACAGGGGCAGGGATGGGGATGATGGCAGGTGCAACTGATAGGCCCAGGCTGGTAGGACTCTTTGGACCTTGCTCAGGATGACTGGTTTTCATATGTCATCAGTAAGAATCCACTGAAAGGTTTTAAAGCTGTGGTGGGGCATGGTGACAGATTCACCTTTTAAAGAAAATAATCACTCCGGCAGTACAGTGGATGGCTGTAAACCTGTAAGGAGTCTTGGAAAGATCAGATAAAATGGTGGTGGGACCAAAGAGAAATGAAGGATGAGAACTCTAGGTGTGGGTGAAGGTGATGTGTTTTGTACTAACACTATTAACTCCTGATGTGGTTGAGGGTAGGTACAGGGATAGGAAACCGATCTGACTCACATGACGTGCAAGGGGTACATAATATTCACTCTAAGCATTTGCTGAATGAATGAGGAACAATAGAAATATACCCTCAATGAGTCCTAGGACAAATTCAATGGTTATTAATACAGCTATTAAAATGCCTATTAATCATTCTTTAAGCTTAATATTGTTTGCCATTAATTTTCCTAATAGAGCAGCTAACCCTATTTTACAGCTGAGGAAAGCAAGGATCAAAATATGTGTCACTTTGAGTTAGTGGCCATTCAGACATTGAACAAAGTGGTATAAAAACTCATGATTCCTAAGAGTTATGGTGATAACATTCTAGCAATAAGGCACTGTCAAACTGTATGTATAGTTGGAAATTTATAAAATGGATTTTTCTTTGAGAGATGGAGAGGCTAGAAGGAAATATCCCAGAATACTGTTCTCTCTGGGTGTCAAGAGAAGTGATTCTAGTTTTGTTCATATTTCTTACATTTGCTAAAGTGACAGTGGATTACTTTGAAAATTTAAAAATAAGAATGCCATGAAGTACAATTATTATCACATTGATTCTTATTTCCTCTAGTGTAGGTTATGCTGGTGGATGGGCAGTTCTCATAGACCAAAAGGAGGTGCGCTCACTCTGGCTCTGGTGAGTCTGTTCCAAGAGAATGTCTGACGATTTCCTAAATTTAAGGTAGATTGTGGGGTGTACCACACCCTCCATCTTGTATCACTAAAAGTAGAAAATATTTTCTAAATTGTGTAAAAATCCTTTGGATTTTTCTTCTTTGGAGAAACCACCAGATATCTTTTTTTTTTTTTAGGTTTTTAAAATATTTTTTTATTTATTTGGCTGCACCAGGTCTTAGCTGCGGCACTCGGGATCTTTTTAGTTGCGGCATGTGAACTCTTAGTTGCGCATGTGGGATCTAGTTCTCTGACCAGGGATCAAACCCGGGCCGTCTGCATTGGGAGCGCGGAGTCTTAGTCACTGGACCACCAGGGAAGTACCCAGATCTCTTATCTTGTGTGATTTTACAAACGTACTGTTTAAAAATGATAAATTTAGTGGGCAAAGGAAAAAGTTTGTATGAGCAAAGACTGGGCTCTGATTGGAACTAAATAAGGTGTTTAATAAATTAAGCATTTGATATATTTTGTTAATAAATGTAAACTTTGGACCCAGAGGACAAGGAGCAAAAAATTATAGGCTTTAAGGAAATCTGATTTGCAAAAGGACAATCCTAATGACTTTACATCTGCATCTTGCTTTCTGCATGTGTGTTAATCTTTATTACATTATTAATAGACTTAGTTACATATAAATAGGAAAAGGAAATTTCAACTGTTTGGAAGGTTTGGTTTGGGTAATTAGTCAATTGAACTGAATCTGTTCTCCCCTTTTGAAGGAAAATTATTTTTAAGAACAATGAAGGCAACATTTGAAAAGTTCCTTAATTATGCACACTCTAATCATTCATCCTTTCTTAAAATACAACACAAACCAACAGCTACAATGCTTTTTATTTTAACAAAAAGGATATAAGGAGGGTGAGAAAAATAGGGGATGGTAAGATAGGCTGTAAAGTGTGGTGTGTCTCCAGACACCCACCCCTCTCTTCCTGCCCCGCACCCAGAAGTTATTAAATAATTTAAAGGACACCATTTACAGTACCAGAACACCATCAAAATAATTGTTTTTATCAGGGTCAAAAAATACAGTGATTATGAATGTGCTGTGACCAGTTACAGAATTTTACAGGTAACATAACTCTAGTCAGCAGTCCAGCGGCGTGCACAGGGCCCTCAGTTAATGCACTTGAGCATAATTACATTTCTGGCAGGGTCTGCACCACCAAGAAAAGGCAAAGCCAAGCATTTCATTTCTACATTCTAAACTCTGGAATCCCAGAGCCCAGTTTAAAAAGAAAAGTCACAGTGGATAAGAGATGCATATAAAAAATACAAGGTGTTCCTTTCAAATCAGAGGAATTGTGGGACTACATTCATTTCTTTTACAAAATGCTATTTAAAAAAAGGACAGAGAATCCAGTTCATGTTATGCTACAGGCTTGGACAGCGAATAAGTATATTGCATGTTTTGGTAGTCAGTCTTCAGGCTTCCTTTCATCTTCCCCCATAGCCCCAGGTTCCTTTAGGGTTGAAACATGTGAGTCCTGAATAAACATATAAAAATGCATTTGCATCTCTCTCCTTGAATTCTGCAGACTTCAGGGCCTGCAAGTCATATATTTTACCATCAATGACCACAATTTTTTCTTTAGCTTTGTACACCTCTTCTTGTATAACAGTGCATTGCACAAATGTACAAGAAAATACTGGTTTTAATCTATACAGTTTCTATAATAATTATGGAGTAAAATAAGTTAACTTTTCTAATGAGAAGAGCTGACGGGCAGCATACATCTTTATTTTACATTTTAAAGTCTCTGCAGGCATCTACTTTGGTTAGTTATCAACAATCGTAACATAAGCACTGATCAGAGAACTGAGCAGCATTCCAATAACGTTAACAGATATATTATTTCTTTTTGAAATACTGGGAAAGCCCAGTTTTAAAATATTATTAAAATGTTCTAACATTTACACACTATGAAGAGTTAGATCTAATAAAATAAAATTTTTTCAAAAATAATCTTGCAGTGCTCTTTTAGGCATGCTCTGAGACGTTATCACCAAACATCCATACCTTGAAAATATGACTATCAATCACATATTCACACATCTCAGCTCGCACACACACACAATTCCTTATACAGACCAAAAACCAAAACACCCACGCCCTTATCCCACATGTTGGGAAAAAAAAAAAAATCAATGGTTTTTGCAAAGAAGTCTTTCTGTGTATATCTATCCGACTGTATGTTCTTCATGTAGATGATTAAGTATCAGTTGTCGATTATGCTTGTGACTACGAGAAAGCCAAGCATCTCTGCAGGTCTTCAGCTAAAATGAACCAGCCTCGATTTCAGCCTCATTTCACCTGCTTTCCAATGTCTCAGTATTAGAGGCCATTATTGCAGACATTCTTAGAATTCTTTTCTTTCTCCAGAAAGTAATATATTTGTATGCATCACTTTTAGCCCTTTTCTTTTCACGTAGGTAAAGTAATTAAAAAAATTCTTTCTTCATACAGTTATTGTGGGAGGTATTGGCAGCTGTTTTAAACGATTCGTTTTTTTTCCCCTTCAGATCTGATTCTGACGTTCTTACTTTTTTACCTTGGTAAAGTCTGACAGTGAACTGCAAGGGTCCATAGAAGGTGCTTGTTAATATTCTTGATCGCCTTCAGTTTAGTCTCTTCCTAAATGCCTGAAGTTTCTCAGAATCCAGTGCTCACCAAATTTCCAATTGGTTTGGCCTGTGCTAGGAGTTGGTATGATTGCACCATGCGTAGAGACTCTCTTATTTCTAGATTAAGTTCCATCAATTTGTAGTTGGCTTCTGACATGTCCAGGTCAGAGCCTATGACTGCAAAGCTTCCCGTCTGGCCCAGGGTCTGGTGATGGAAATAGATGTGTAACAGTGTCTGGACAGGGTCATCTTCACAACTGCCAAAGATATCGCTGGGCCAGAGAGATCTGAAAACACACAGTATTTTTAAGTCCTGAGACTCAAAGTAATTATTAAAGATAACTACTTTTAAGTTAATACCTATAAAAATAATTTCCTTTTGAATCACTGAGGATCTGTTTTAATATTTGAGCAAACATTACTGAAAGTATCACAGAATGAACAAAATCTAAAATTGGTGTCATTTCATTGGTAACTGTACAAAATAAGGTCATGTTTTCCTTTCACAAAGATATAATATTGAAACATCAAACTGAAAACCAAACCCAATCTTTATAAACTTCCAGTTAGGTATAAAGGCATCTCCTATAAATCCCTTCACAATTTACCTGAAAGCTTTGACTTGTGCTACAGCTGATATAAATTCCTTATTTTTCAAAGTTTCAATTAAAGTATGAATGGCAGTTTCTATAGTAGTTTGTGCAGCTTTGGAAATGTCAATTTCTTCATTTTCTGAGGCAGACTCGGCTTCTTTGAGGATACTTTCCAACTGGGCAAGTTCCTCTGACATGTTGAAGACCTAAAAGAAATAAATATACCTTAAAAGGATCAAATTGTATGTTCAGTAACAACAAGAGCATTTACTTGGCTGTGAAGATACATCTAATGGTGGTAGTATTTTCTCTTAAAGATTATTTTCAACTGTTAAACTTAGTCCTTATGGGCAGTTAATATTTCAAGTTCTCTATTCAGTTGGAATAAATAATTTCAGCTGCCAAATAGTAGTCTTTAAATACTCTTGATAAAACAGGTTGTCTTAAGTGTAATAACTGTTACACTGTAATAAGTTAAAATAATTGGTTGCAACCAATGTTTATATTGGTTTTAACATGTGATATATACTTCATCTTGGATAGTAAAAATACATTTATGTTATTTTTTTTTGGTAACAGTAGGCCTGGAATTATGGGATGATCATGAAAAAAAATTTTGACAGTAATGAGAAGTCTTTATATTTTAAAGGGTTACTTACCCAGGGTATTTTATATAAACCAGTACGTGTTTATTTTTTTAAATAAATTTAACCATTTTAGAAAGCGAAGTGATTTATTCGGTGATAGTTTTGGTACCAGCGGTTGACAAGGGGGAAAAAGACTAAAGTCCCTACTTTTGAATCTATTCATGACACGATTTCTAACATTCGCAGTGTTCTTGACATGTTTATTCTTGTGTGCATTACTTGAACTATAGAAATACTATGTGGACAAGATGTTAGGGGGTGTCATAATACAATTTTGTCTTTATTGAATTGACGTGCTTTACTTCATTTTTGATTACAGATGAATGATCTGTTGCTGCTACTGCGACCTTTAAGGTCTCGGATCTTTTCAGATCGCTGGATATCTGCTGTCAGATTCACTAACAGGTCCTGAAATAGCACATCATTTCAAAAACCAATAATACTTAACTGCGGGGGGTGGGGTGGGGGAAGATTCACTATAAGCGACTTTTCACTTCAGCGCTCTTGCAAGGAGATATGTATGTATGTATTTTAATTTCCTAGGATCAGTTACTAATGCCTAGTACAACTGAATATTTACCTCTGCTTCATTTTTTATTGTGTTTACTTGATTGATTAGTTTACAGTAGGCTTGGAACAGAAGCAGCAATTGAAAATGCAATTTGTATAACCTTCGGCAGAGCTCCAGTTCCTAGAAAGAAATAACACTGTGTTAAATTTAGGTGTTATTTTCCATATTTGACTAGACAACATATTTCAAATAAAATTTTATAAGTAAATAATTGTTAAAAATTTGTTCTGAGCTTTACTTTTCTGCAGTAAGCAAGTTAATATGGTATGAAGTTGATGAAAGACAGATGAAAGATGCTCTGAAGACTGGTATTAAAATTAAAATGTAAAGATTATTGGTCACATAATTCATTTTTAGTGTGAAGCACATTTTCACATTAGACAAACAAAGAATTTTTCAGCAGGCAATAAACAGAATGCTTTAAAAAGAACTCAGTAGAACTTAAAACTTTATAACTTCATAACGAAAAGAATTTACAAGTGCATATACTCTTGCCACACTGAGATGTAAATCTCACTGCACTTATCGACAAGTGCTTGATAAAAAAAAAAAAAGTATAACCTCTCACCTAAAAAGTAAGAATAGTTTGTCTTTAAAATGAGTTCCTTTTTTTAAAAAAAAGCAAATTTGTAATCTCACTGAAACAAGACAATGAAATTAACAAATGCACTTGGATTTTTAAAATTAAGAAATATAAAAGGAGACATGTTAGAGATGTGTAAAAAGGCAGCCGCTAATTGTACAGATTAATTATAAAACCTCATTGTCTTTGTAGGACTGAAACATTTCATGGATTAGGGTTATGCAGAACTGAAGCACACACTACTCTTAAAGCAGTCCATGACAAAACATTGCTAGGTCACAAATGGCAAATGAAAACCAGTTTGTCTGACATGGATAAGTAGTCTATAAATTAAGACAGGTCACTTACTGCTAGAATTTCCATTTGCTAAGCAAGAAGGTGATCGGGTCACAAAAAATACAAAGGAAGAAAAAGACCAAGAATTAGTGTAACAAATCATTTTAACTAGGGTCACAGATGTCCCAGGCAAACTGAAGAACATTTAAAATTACACCCAAAAGAAAAATTTATGATGCTATTTCCAGAATAAAACTTTTTAGACATTTACTGTAACAATCCAGGGTGTTTTTCACTCTTTGCCAAATAACAGCTAAATTACATTTAGGCTATAGTTTATTTCTTGTGCAAAAGCTACAAAGAATAAAACTAGTGGGATATTGGGAAAGTTGGCTACTGAAAGTGGTCTTCTATCTGGGTTTTTATAGCCTTTCCAAAGAAAAAAAAAAGCCAAATGTAATAAACTTCTGTTAGTAAAGGGGAAAACTTCTGATTAGAAAATATGAAATGATTTGCTCTTCTCAGAAAAGAATTGGTTTATAATTTTATGTAACATGTATTTGCCCCTGAGAAGATTCTCTCTGGCATGGCTCATTCTGGGTTGCCTACCGTTTGCTGTCTAAGTCCTAAATTGCCATAATTAGTGCTGAGTCGGAAGGTAAAATATTGAGAGCAGTTGTGTGTTTTAAATTGCACTGCAAATGTAATTTAGTAAACCTCAGAAATTCAACCCAACTAGGTTTGAATCAAACGAGATAACGTAAAATACACAGTGAAACATCCAGTTCATGGAATATTTAAAAATTATTACATTAAAATATCTACAGCAACTTAGACCTAGTCTCATTAATGGAGGAGAATGACTTCTAATTAAAACAGCAATCGGCATAATGTAAATATTGCTTCTAAAAGTCCTTTTTGAAATCTGCTTTTCTAAATAGTTTCCTCTGAAGCACTGTTTATATAACATTTATTCCTATCAATTTAGAAGGGATTTGCTAAGCAAAGGTGAACTTCAGCTCCGCACTGCTTACCATAAATTATGTAGATGGTCATCCTGTGAATATTAGTTGAGCACAATCCAATGTCAAACATATTAGCATATCTAAATTTCTGAGGTTTTACTTCATACAGTTTTATATGGAAACTAACAACAATTTGATCCTTTAAATATTTTTTTTCACTTCCATTAGCATAAATAAAAACTGACTCTACACACGTATTATCCAGAGCATCTACTTTGGGATGTAATGGAAAAGAAATCACTGATAAAGTTTACGCTCACCACAACTGTAGGAAATAACACAGACATAATTAATTTCATAGCTCTGAATTACTAGAAATCACGCTAAATATGTTAACACTGTACATTTAAAAATATTGCTTTTTAGTGTACTGAAATTTGCATATACAGTCTTCATTTATTTTTAATATTTATTGATTGCTTATTATGCAAAAGACTATACTGGTATACAGCAAAAGACAATACATAATGTTGTGCAAAAAGGGACCCCCCGCTCGCAAGGAGCTGAATGTGAAAGGAGACCTAAGATACCAATGAAAGTCTTCGATGTACAGAGTTTTCAGTTTTCACTTAGTAGAAAACCTCAAGCTATATTAATTGGACATAGACTCCTGGAGATGGAACTCATTTTCTTCAAGGTAGAAGGGGTATAAGAAATCACTTAGTCTAACCACCTGATTTATATGTGAGAAAAGCAGTTTGTTACTTCCTTAAGCCATAGTGGCAAAGACAGAATTAGAACCAAAGGATCTAATTCTAGTCTGGGGTTAATTCCTTATCTTGCCTCGTTTCTTTCTTTACACAGATTATTTGACAATTTCTTTATGACAGAGCAGGATTTGGAGTCAGCTTTCCAAGGTTTGAATCTTAATCTATTTACTTACTGATTTTAGATAAATTAGCTTCTCTGAGCCTCAATTTTAATTTGCATATACTTTTTCTCATTTATTTTAAAATATTTATTAATTGCTTATTATGTATCCTCATCTGTGTAATGGGGCTAATTACAGCATCTACTAGACAGAGCTGTAAGGACAGAGCTCATAAATGTGAAACGCTCAGCACAGTGCCTGGCAAATAGTTTACATTTATGGAGAGTATACTGTTATTTTCTCAACATTTCAGTTTTGTAAAACCTCACATTTTTATTACAATAGTACAATAACTTTTACAGTGACTAGAAATCTATAACAATCTGATGTTGTAAAAGGTTAGAATTCTCATGTCAAATGCAAAGGGTGTTAACTGATTAATACATGTTCCCCATATGAAGTTATACTTCTATTAGAATGATTTGTAGGTCTTAATTTTATCCTCATTTAATGTATGTGTTACATATGTGCACTTTTCTCTAAGCAAATATATGACTATTATTTTCACTGAATTTTATACTAGCAAAAACCATAATTTATGCAATCAGAATTTCAGCTTCGGAAGGGCTAGTATGAATGTATATAACATTACTCAGGTTTGTTATCCTGACCAGACTATTTATCTGTAGAGTACTAATGCAGAATGAAAAAATGTTTAAAGAGGCAGATGCAACTAAAAGTCAACTTGGACTGTCCAGATATTCATCGAGCTTATCTATGGAATGTTATTAAGCTTCAGTCATAAGCTGGCCGTTCATTTTTATTAAAGTGAATTTTTCATTACTAAGCCAATATTCCATTGAACCTAACTTTTACGAAGATTGTTCTGATAACAAAAATGAAAAATGTTACAAATATTCTTTACTTCTAGGAATATCAAGGACATTTGAGCATACATATTATTTTACCTGATACAGAAATATAGCAAAACTAAGAATAAGAAACTTACTTGTGCATCTGTGTTTATCCTATACATGTCTTCTTTGGCACCAAATGTCCTCTTACAATTGTCTAACCACTGAAGAAATAAATAACAGTAAATTTTAATACAGTAATTGCACAATGCATAATGAAGTTGGTACTGTAATGGCCTGCTCATATAAAACAACAATCTTGGACTCCCCTGATGGTGCAATGGTTAAGAATCCGCCTGCCAATGCAGGGGACACGGGTTCAGGCCCTGGTCCGGGAAGATCCCACATGCCACGGAGCAACTAAGCCCGTGCGCCACAACTACTGAGCCTGCGCTCTAGAGCCCGCGAGCCACAACTACTGTAGCCCGTGCGCCTAGACCCCGTGCTCCGCAACAAGAGAAGCCACCGCAATGAGAAGCCTGCTGGCCGCAACTAGAGAAAAGCCAGTGTGCAGCAACAAAGACCCAACACAGCCAAAAATACTAAATGAATAAATAAATATATTTAAAAAAAAATAAAACAACAGTCTTAAAAAGTGAACTTGAATTTCTAGGACTGGTTGTAGACATAGACTTTCATCTCCATTTGAGCCGAATCATTTGTATGCAACAAACCCAAGCAGAGGATACTGTGTATGTGGCTACATGCACACGCTGGGGACGGTTTACTAACGGAAACACAATCAGCTGTCTTCTATTCCAGGGCCTTGTGGCGCTCCATTTCAGTAAAGAATATTCATTTTGTAGATTTTATTGGAAATCTTCACAACCTATACCTGACCTTTGCCTAATGTAAGATGGGGAAATGAAAGATGGGCTTCCCCTCCTGTCAATTTAATAAAGGCAACTTAGAATTAACCAGGTCCGTTTGCTTATCGGAAGTGTAATTCTCAGAAGACTTGTGTCACTTTTAATTAGTGAAACAGAAACTAAAATACATTTTAAATCTTGTTTTTGTTTCTTTTTATTTTTTCTTCCTTTTTGGACAGCAATAAATGACGAACGTTATCTCCAATGAATATTGAATACAGAAGCCAAATGTGGATTTTCCTTTTCCAGGGGCTAGTCCTAAAGATGGATATTTATTTAAGGTACCTTTTCCTCGGTCAGATAAAAAGAAAATAATAGCACTATGGTTTAGTGGGGAAAAAACACTGGAGTCATAGAATTTCCAAGCTAAAGTGAAAGCTTAGAGCCTGCAAGTTAAGCTCCTAGGTTTCGACGGTTTGATATTATTAATATTACCAGTTCTTTTGACTTCCTAGTTCTTTTTGTGTGATAGATTAAATATAATAAAACTAATATATATATATCGATGAAGTCATTAGGACTTTGAGAAAAACTACTAGCTACATTGTTTACTCTGAAAATATTTCAGTAGTAGACATTTGAAATTCTCAATTGTAGCTGTTAATGGTCTACGTGCAAAGAATGAAAATTAGATGTCTCGGTTGTTTCAAAACAATCTCTTTGACCTTATGTCCCTTTTATCCTGGTTCCTCAGCCTGCACGGGCCCTCAGGCTCTTTACTTGACAGCATCTCAGAAGAAAAACATGTTAGGCTTTCCTAGTAAGATACGGCTGCTGGCAGTCACTGTCAAAAGCTATCTAGCAGATTTCTTTATATGAGCAAAATTCTCTTGACATCTATCATGGAATCTGTACCTTAATCTTTATTCACTCAAAATGTTAAAATGCCTATACACTTCATCATCCTAAGTCCGGCCCAGTTTGTCCAAGTATACTGATAAATTTGAAAAAAATAATTTCAATTGCTTATTTAATGGCTTGTTCTTAATATAATTTTTTATACTGTATGCCTATGATATGGCATTTGGGGGGCACTATTCAACGTAATGATTTCTGATTTTTATTCTGTTACAAGAAAAGCCCCAACCCGATTGTCCCATGGCTGCACACTGGCCTGAAAAAGTACAGGTCCACACCTCCCCGGTCAGTGTATACAAGATACAGTAGAGAATACTGTGTACAGAATACTCTCCAACTTACATGTAACAGTCTTCCTGTCATGATGGATTTTTTTTTTTTCCCCCCAAGGGATTTTTTTTACTCAAGGCTCAAATAAAGGTTAAAATTTAACTGGAGAGGCTTGGCTTCTGGGTATGATGGGGTAGCTTGTATAAGGCCAGTCCTCCAAGGACAACCATGGAAGCTGAATACCACCAGCCAGGAGGATTTAGGGAGTTAGAGAAAAGTACTGAAGGGAGCTGTACACTGATTCCAGCATTACCCTAGGGGACTTGCTCATTGATGTCCATGGGCTCAGAAGCTGAACAAAAAGTAGTGGCTTATAGTTCACTGGGCTGGGAAAACAGGGCTATCACAGGTAGTGAGGTACTGAGGGCCAAGATCCTGGAGAAAAGATAACTGCAGAGAAGGGAGCCTACCAGTCTGTGTGCAGTTTGCTCCTGGGGCACTTGTTCCTATGTTTGTCATGTGCAGGAGGAAAGGCTAAGAAAGCAAGTGATAGCGTCTGGGAGGATGAAAAGGTAAGCAGAGACTTTTTGGTCTCGTGGTGCTGGGAGATGAGATAAAAATTGTTCAATTCCTGCCAAGAGAGCAGGGTCCTGATAAGTACCCCAGGCTTTCACCTGTGATCCTTAGAAGACTCAAGGAATAATAAAAGAATGTATAAGTAAAAAACTATTAGAGGGGAAAAACTGAATAATGGAAAATGGTTGATAGAAAAGAAGTTAAGAAAGGAAGGAAAAAGTAACAGAATAGATAGGATAAGAAATGGTGAGATGGTAGCTTAGGAAGGAATCAAATTCATTTTTCTCTTCCATACAAATATTTTAATTGATTCGGCACAATTTATTGAACATTCTTTTCCCACTGCATTGCCATAGCGCCTTTGCTGTAAGTTATATGATTATATATGTGTGGGTCTGTTATGTTCTATTGGTCTATTTGTCTATTTTTATGCCAGCACTACACTCGAGATTTTTAATAGGTCTTACTGGATGTAGGTCTAACTCTGTTGTTTAGACCTTGTTGTTGCTCTTTTTGAACAAGATTTGGAAGACATTTTCTGTCAAGGGCAGACAGTAAATATTTTAGGTGTTGCAAACCACAGATTTTCTGTTGCAACTATTCTGTGTCACAGTGCAAGATAGCCATAGACAATAGGTAAACAAATGGGATGGCTATGTTCCAAAAAAGTTTATTTACAAAAACAGGCAGGGAGCCAGATATGACCTGAGGGCTATAGTTTCCTGACCTGTGTTCAAGACTGTAATCAGCCTGTCAATTTCCATTAATATATTGTCTGAAATTTTGAATGAGATTGCATTCAATCTATAGATCATTTTGGGGAAAAATGACTTTACACTGTTGAGTTTTTTGATTCATAAACATGGTATAGCCTTCCATTTATTCGGGAGGCCTTTAGTTTCTCTCAGTAATAATTGAAATTTTCTGTGTGGAGGTTTAGCACATCTTTAAATAGACTTAATTTGTAGGTATTTGATGTTCTCCTGTTGTAAGTGGTATCTATTGCTGTATAACCAACCACCCCTAAAACTTAATGGCTTCTTAAAACAACAAGATAAATCTTTGTGTTGGCTGGGAGTTTCTTCTGGTCTTGCCTAGGGTCACTCATGAGTCTACAGTCATCTGATGGCTTGACTGGGGCTGAAAGTTCCAAGCTGGCCTTCCTCAAGTGCCTGGCATGCTGGCAGTCAGCTGGTGCCTCCACTCTCCTCCACATGGCCTCTCATCCTCCGGAAGGCTGGAGGTCAAATAGTTTTCCAGAGTTTGTTCCAATTTACACTCTGACAGGCATGATGGCAAAAGCAGAAGCTGCAAAATACCTCTTAAGTGCTAGTCTCAGAGGTTGCACAGCATCACTTCTTTTTTTTTTTTTTTTTTTTTTTAAAGCACTTTTCTTTTTTTTATAGCTACTTTATTTATTTATTTTATTTTATTTTTGGCTGTGTTGGGTCTTCGGTTCATGCGAGGGCTTTCTCTAGTTGAGGCAAGTGGGGGCCACTCTTCATCGCGGTGCGGGGACCGCTCTTCATCGCGGTGCGCGGGCCTTTCACTATCGCGGCCCCTCCCGTTGCGGGGCACAGGCTCCAGACGCGCAGGCTCAGTAGTTGTGGCTCACGGGCCCAGCTGATCCGTGGCATGTGGGATCTTCCCAGACCAGGGCTCGAACCCGTGTCCCCTGCATTAGCAGGCAGATTCTCAACCACTGCGCCACCAGGGAAGCCCCAGCATCACTTCTTAATTTGGTTGGTCAGAGCAAGTCACAAGGCCATCCCAGACTCAAGAGGTGGGAAAATAGATTCCATCTCTTGATGGGAGGAACAGCAAAGTCATATTGCAAAGAAGCGTGGACACAGAGGAGCATGATTCATGGGGACTATTATCACAGCAATCAACCTTCTAGGATAGACAGAGATTTCTGAAGACACAAAAGCACTAACCATAATGGAAAAGATGGATTACTTGGACCTAAGTAAAATGAAAAACTTCTGTTGATCAAAAAAATGCTATTGAGATAGGGGAAATGCTAGCCACAGAGGGGGAAAAAATTTGTAATTCATACATCCAGTAAAAGGCTTGTGTTTAGAATGAAGAACTCCTACAAATCAATAAGAAAACCACAAATAACCCATTTACAAAATTGGGCAAGATACTTTAGGCACAATTCACAAAACAGCTAAATGAAGATATCTGTAAAAAAAGGTGCTCAAACAGTCATCAGACAGATGCAAAATAATATCATGAAATACTACCTCACATCCACCAAAAATGACAAAATGTTAAAAGTTGGCAATACCAAGGGGTGGCAAAGGTATTAGGGCATGGTAACTCCTGTACACACTTCTGATAGGATTGTAAATTGATGTAACCTCTCTTAGAAAACTGCTTGGCAGAATCTACTAAAGTTGAACAGATGTATACCCTGTGACCCAGCAGTTCCACTCCTAGATAGATATCCAACAGGTATGTGAACATATATACGTAAAAGACATGTATAAGAAGGTACACAGCAACATTATTTGTAACATGACCAGATCTTGCCCGATACTTTCCTGCTACTGAAAACTCTCCTCTTCTCCAATCTGTCATTACTATTTCAGTCCAGATATAAGATCACTACCCCCTTAATAAGTATTTTCTTATACCATATTCTTTTCCTGAGATTAATCCCCCAATCTAAAATTAACATCTGTCAAGGATTAAGGTTGCATCTCTATTCCATGAAGTTTTCCTATCAGCCAAAACTGACCTCTCCTTGGAAATCATAGATTTGGTTTGCATCCATTCTCTGTTAGACCTGTATGATTTGGGGAAGTCTCTTTCATTGCCAGTACTTTTTTTTTTTTTTTTTTTTTTTTTATAAATTTATTTATTTATTTATTTATTTTTGGCTGTGTTGGGTCTTCGTTTCTGTGCGAGGGCTTTCTCTAGTTGCGGCGAGCGGGGGCCACTCTTCATCGCGGTGCGCGGGCCTCTCACTATCGTGGCCTCTCTTGTTGCGGAGCACAGGCTCCAGACGCGCAGGCTCAGTAGTTGTGGCTCACGGGCTTAGTTGCTCCGCAGCATGTGGGATCTTCCCAGACCAGGGCTTGAACCCGTGTCCCCTGCATTGGCAGGCAGATTCTTAACCACTGCGCCACCAGGGAAGCCCCATTGCCAGTACTTTTATTTATAGCTATAATTTAAACATTTGTTACTAATTATTCATGCACAGTATTTGTGCTTTATATTCCTATCTAGAATATTTAGGGAATAAGAACCAGGTTTAACACTTCATTTTGCATAGGCCTTTACATGTGATAGATATTTAGTACTTATTAATGAAAGACTCATCTCCTATTCTAGGGAAAAAATGCCTGCTGTATGCAGTTTGTGTGAAAAGGAGAAACTTTTTTTCCTTTAAGTTTTTCTTTCCCTGCCAATTGAAAATACACTGGATTTACTCTCAGGGAATAGAACGGCTGTGTTTTGCAGTGCCAGACTGGAGTTAAACATTTCTTTGCAGGTAATATCTATAATATACTGCGTGCTTATTTCTCCCTTTGCTTGCCCACGTACACATACACATCACTGGAAAAAGATCACCACTTTGTCACAGGTTGCAGATTTTTCTGGACCACAACATCACTGTGCCTTTCTCAGGGAAATACTGCTTTTATACCCCCGCTTGCAATGTTGACAGCAGCTATTATAGTCTCAACACAGAAGCGTTTTATAAAGCTCATTTTCCATTGTGCTCTTAGGCTCTTAGAGGGCCAATTTCTAAAAGCTAAAGATAGGAATTTACCGGACAGAGAGCTCCAAGTCCCCAACATTCTCAGTATAACCCTGAGGCAAGTGTTAATAGGTTCTGTTTTCCATCTCAGCTATTATGCCAGGTTAGCGCTTCTAGTGTCACAAGCAACTATTTTACACGGTAAAAACAGACTGACCTGCTCAGCTGCTTCTCGTTTGGCACTGTATGTATCCAGGTGCTCTTGCAATTCCAAAACACTGAACTTGAGTGTTTCTAGCAAATCACAGGACATCAGCTGTCAAATCAGAAACACATTGATCCAGGTCACCGTTTCTGATCACAATCCTGAGACCAAAAACTTTGGTTTTCAGGCCAGCTTAAGCCGGCCTCCCTAACTGTACGCTGTCCCATGCTAAGGACTGACCTTTCACTGAAACAGAGGAGAAGTGCAGTGCAATTTCAGGGATGTCAGAAGGATAAGCATGCCTTCAACTGCCTTCAAAAATGGGCTCAGGCAAAAATGGCATGTCAGTCCAGGATATACCTTAAAGGTAATACCCTTGAAGCTTTTTAAACCTTCATTCTTTAAAAACCTTAATACATAATCTACAGGCGTGCTTGGACACAAGTGGGGAAGACCAGGGAGTTCTGGATTCCTCATGGGGGGAGGTCTAGCCCTCTCCTACCCGCTTTTACTCAGGAATCAGGAAAAGTACACATCTCTAGAGCATGATTCTTCAGCTTCCCCATCTAGGACTCTGTGGAGGGTGAGGGCAGGGAGAGGCCAGAATCAGAAATAGTCACAAGCCACTGCATATGATACACGGGAATTATATTCTGCTAGATATTTATAATCAAGTTGAAAATATGAACCTTCAGACTTCAAAACTCTGAATTACCTTAAAAAAAGACCATTTACTGAATGATGCCATTTCAATTTAGTTTTTATAATAAGCCCTCATGTTAAAACTTACTGTTTCAGCATCCACAAAGACTGTCGGGCATTCTGAACACAGCATCATCACTTCCAGTGAACTTTTAAATTTGGTACCAATGCGTTGCAGACTCTCACCAAGAAAGCTGACTGCCTCATTAGTTATGTCTCCAAACTTTCTTTGAATTGACTATGGAGAAAACATAAGAAAAATGATGGTATGAAATGAAAATGAAAGCCTTTTTTCATGTTTAAGTAAAAAAGCATAATTTATAATTAGAGCAACCTTTTATTTTAAAACTATTATTGTAGTGATATATAGAACTCTTAAAACTGATCTGTTTTTAGGCACTTGTTTAGGAAACGTGGTAATTTCTAAAAATGATCAAAACAGTATTTACAGAACAGTATTCCTGAAAAAAGAAACTATTGATACAGGCCATTCATCTCCCCATTCCTGAGGTTTTTTTCATTAGGAAAGACAGAAGGAATACATGCTATATACGTTGTTGGAGATAAAGTCCTCACATGTGTGAGGAATTAGCTCTTCTAAAGTTAAGTTCTACCTGAAAGAAACTTTCAGTAAAAGTAGTGAAAAATCTCCTTGGCTATGAGCTGCCTTCTGACTTTAAGTCATCAAAATGCATCAAGGGTAATACCTTCTCAAAACTCAAGAATATTCATTCACATAAAACAGTCAGACAGTGCCTGACCCATAGCGAGCACTCAATGAATTAGTATAATCAACAGTGTAATTACTGTACAAATACTTAACGTGTACCTACATGTATATGTGTAGCACCATTAGTTGTCATTATGATTAATTAGAAAAAAAAAGCATAAGCCACAGTCTTCGGCATCAAGAAATTTATATCTCTGGCACTAAAAGAATATAAATAGAAAACCGAGTAGCAATGCAAAACTACAGAATTAAATAAATAAATGCTCCAGTTAATAAGCACTAAAGAAGTTCCAGGAGGGAGAGACCGAAGGTTGGAGTGGTTGGTTGGGGAAACCTCAGAGAGAATATGTACTGAGCTGGGTTTTCTAAGATGGGCAAAGTTGCTGAGGTAGGGAGGAAAGGTGGCAGGTAGTTTGGAAAATAATGACTTAAATGGTGGCATTTCTCTCTGCCTTGGTTTCCCTAGCTACAGAATGCTAAAAACACATCTACGTTACATAGGTCTATTGTAAGAATTACTCAATGTAGAACATTTAGCCTAGCGCCTAGCATGTACTGAGTGCTCAATAAATGTCAGCTCATATTATTTTTAGGGCTGGAAGCAACCCTGGCTAAAATTTTTAAGGTCCCCACACAGTGATGAAAATGCCAATGAATTTAACACTTTATGATAAGTTGTCTTATGATACTGACGTAAGCTCCTTGAAGGCAGGAACCATGCTTTATATTTCTTTGGTGTCCCTGAAAGTGCCTAGCATACTGCAGAAAACTTATCAGATGTTGTTCTGAAGTTTTACTCTAATTGCCTTAGGGGCGATATCGGTAGTAGTCATTGTATAATGTCCCAGCAGTGCTACAATGTTGAAGTGTAAATTTAAATATCACTATCTTAGGAAAATAAAAATTTTTAAAGGGAATCAGTGGGAATATTAAAATTTGATACTGATTTTAGCCAAAACCCCATAACTTTATCAGGTAACTATAATATGAATTCAGAAACCCTAAACCTCACTGACCTGAAACAGCCTAGAAAACACGTGAAAAGTAAACACTGCACAGGACCCATCGGTGTCAGACAGCATCTGATTGACGTGACAGCGCCAGGCTTCTTCTTCATCATCGTACGCTACTGGCTGAAAAGCGGCTATGATGGCAGAGAGAAATGGTGATGGCAGAGGTGATGTCTGTGCTTCTGGAAAACCATCTTGCTCTTCTTCATCTTGACTGTTAATACAGATATCATCATCATAATACTATCGCAAAAGAATACACTCAATTACTTAAAATAGTTTGTCATCTAACATAGATTATTTTTTACCTGTATATACACATTGATTTAGAAAATGTGCAACCACCTAAACTTTGTGAGAAAGCACAAACAAGCAGATTTTCTTATTCATCCTGTTCTTTCTAGCATCTTGTTCTTTCTTAGCATCTTTGGAATTAGAAATCTAATTTCACATGACCAGCTTACAACAGCTTAAGTTCTAGCATAGGCCAGGGCTATGGAATAATTTCTGTAACTTCTATGAATAATACAGATTAGAATGCTTTCATTTTTAAATGGTCAATTTTGGAGGCTTTTTATGTGAACAGGCCCAGATTGACAATGATAATATTTTTAAAGTTTTTGTCATGTACTTTTATGTCAAGGGCTATATATTAGGTGCTTTATACAGATTGTTTTCATTCAATCTTCACTGCAACTTTAGGACAGTTAAGTACTATTATTATCTTGATTTTTTACCAGTGAGGAAACAAAAAGTTCAGTGAAGTTAAATGATGTGCCTAGGCTACTGGGTAGGAAATGACAGAGCCAGAATTTGAAGCCAGGACTTCAAATGGGACCAAACCCAATGTTAAAGCCATGACATATACTATAATGCCTAGCAGTATAGCAGTAACAGATCTGACTCAAAGAAACATAAGGCCTGGCCATTTTCTTTGAGAAATTTACAATCCCCACAGTCAGATAATACATACAAAAATGAGACAATGGGAAAAGATGGAGATGTATTTGGGTTGGGCATCCTATAAAGATATGTATGACTCTGGGTCTTAATATTGCATATTTCACATTACAGGGTAGCTCCACAAGGCTTTATGAAATTACGGAGCAATTCATATGGAAGAGAGGGATCTGAGAAGACTGGGGGGTAAAAGATCAAAATGAAGCAGACATTTGAAGTGAAAAATTATATCTCAAAAAGTTTAAAATGTCACTGTGGTGAATGATTTGAACAGAATGTATCCTCTAAGCTTGAGTAGATATACTGCTATATTTAGTAAGGATGTTTAATTCTATTTCAACTTCAGTGCTTGGCCAAAGTCAGCTCTTTGGCTGCAGCCTTTTAGAAAGCCAGACAGCTGAGTATCTACCCCTGCATCATTTCTGGTGTCCCTTAACTTGTGTATGATCAATGAGTGAGTGATTGCATAGGCTACTGTCACATCCAAGTCAGTAATATGAACAAGGTGTGTCACCAAGATTTGTTGTTAACATCTGAATGTGCACTTTCAAGTGTAGATAGGCATTCCAGATACGCTGAGAGTGAAAAATCTCCTCATGTGCTATATATGTTAAAACTCAATTATCACTTGAAGTATTGATATAAATGAAAAGCTTTTATTGTAGGAGTAAAGCTCTGATATACTTGATTACTAACTATTAATTTTTTTATAAAATAATTATCAAGGAGCTTCAAACTGTTGAATAGAAATACACTGCTAGAGAGTGCATTAAATTAGATGTGCTTATAAAGAACATTATTTTGAGTCACAAATATAAAATTAATTTAAAAAGCAAAATAGTAGATGTAGATTGTATCATAAGTCTCATCATTATAGAATTGTTTGGTATTTAAGTTACATAACAGCCACCAAACTTTCTTTTAAGAACTTTATGTAATGATTGATTATTCAATTTTGTCAGCCCATGAGTGAAAAAAAGTCCTATTTGAGAATTCAACTATCACTTTGTGATAATTTTGAAGCTATGGTGCACAGACATTTAAAAAGGAGCACTGTAACATCTGACAGTAGTAAGAAATGGTCACTTTTGCCCATTATATAAGTGAAACTTTAAAAATATGACTGTTGATGATAAAACTATAAAATAATTTTTGGAACCTATTTGTTCTGGTATCACAGAGTTCATTCCATGATTTTGATACTTGGTTCTGGCCATGGCCCAATATTGATTGTGACACTCGGCCATTTGGCATTTTGCCAAAATAGGTATTTGGTGTACTTCTAAATGCAGAATTCTACTCACTATGTTCTGAGAATGGCCTACTTGTTTTTCTTTAAGTGAATGTCAATAATAGAAAATAAACCCATCGTAAAAATGAGGTAACTCATTTTACCTTGGAAACATACACAGGAATGAAAGTCCATTTACTAGAACAGAGGGTCATCTTTGGGAGGGGATAGGAGAGAAAATATCACCTCATTATCGTGTCTGTGATACTGTATTCTCACCTAGACAGCCCAGAGAAATCCGCTTCCTCTTCTTCACATCGTTCATCCAGTTCTTTCAGAGCTAAGGTGACATCTTCTTCACAGACTGACCCGGGGTAGCTCTCGGGAGCCGAAGGCTCTGGCATGTCAGTTTCCTCTAAATCAAGAATCCCTTGACACACGAGAGAATCCTGCTGTTCTTGAATAATATACGACCCTTCATCTTCAAAGGCTGTAAGAACTTGTTCCTCCTTTAATACTGAGCTTGTATCCTGTAAAACAATTATGTTTTTTACGGACTTGAAAAACATTAAAGAGAATTTTACCAACACAGAATAAATGACTATTGCCACCGACCTACATCTATTTTACTAGGCAGTCTTCATTTACACAGTTTAAGTGTTGGAATTTTTGGACTCTGATCATATAAAACTGATTTTTAAAAATATTTCCAGCGTTAAAATATTTTGAAATTAAAATGTATCACCTATTGCCACTTAGAAACATCATGGAGATCTTTTTTCTCCTACTAGGATTTAGGTGTTTACTTAGAAATATATCCTTATATAATACCTTCTCTCATACATATTCTAATTCTACGTAAGTATAACTTTGTGTTATTACCATAAATTCTCTCTTATTTGAAATGTCATTTCTTTCATTATGCTTGAACCTTATATCCAGTGAATCGTGGGTATAAGAAGGGGAGGTAGTTCAAAATGGTTAACCCACTGGTCCTGTGGGGCTACCGTGAATCAAGAACAGGTCCTGACCCATCAGGAGGCTGCTGAACGAAAACAGTGAGGGCCACCTGACTGGTTTAAGTGAGCCGAACACCAGAGATGTTTTAATCTGCATGGACATTAGTTCAATCAGTTTGAAAGTAAGCACTAATAGTCTCACAGCTTTAGGAATAAAGATGAACTTCTTTCAGTACTTAGACCTAAGGTTACTACTTAGTTCTACAGTAGTTCCTTATCTCTTTTCCATGGATAAAAATAGAATTTTCCTTCCAAATTATGAAAAGTAAGTGAAATCCAGAGCCCCTGACCTCAGACCTCATCCGTAAAATTCATGTATAAAATGAAGGATTTTGACCAGCCTCTGGGCTGGGTGCTCTGGGATAAATTAATAACTACAATTAGTGTGCAAACTAATAATGAGGTTAGGCTAATGTACAAATGATGGTAATATACAGTAGAGTATGGTACATGTAAGGTAAATATAAGTGATCTACAGAGGACTACTGGTACTCAAAGAAGGGAGAGATCACATCTGGTTGAGGCAATGAAGACTAGTCTCTTTGGAGGAAACAACATACGGTGGGCTTTGACAAAGGTGGGGTAGCAATAGTGCTATGGACCAAAAGTTTCTGTCCCCTCAAAATTCATATGTTGCAACCCTAACTCCCAATGGGATGGTATTAGAGGTAGGGGCCTTTGGGAGGTGATTAGGTCATGAGGGTAGAACCCTCATGAATGGGGTTAGGACCCTTATAAGAAGAGGACGGAGAGCTGGCTTGTTCTTCTTCCACCACATGAGAACACAGCAAGAAGAGCTCCCAGGAAGAGAGCTCTCACCGGACAACGAATGGCTGGCACCTTGATCTTGGACTTCCTGGCCTCCAGAACTGTGAGAAATACATTTCATTGTTGATAAGCACCCCTGGTGACAGTATTTTGTTATAGCAGCCCAAGCTAAGATAGATGGTGTCTCAGGGAAAAGGACTTAGAAGATATCGAAGGCACAGAAACATGGCAGGAAAACACAAAGTGTACTAAGGGAACACTGGTCTGGAGATAGTTATGCAGGGAAAGCACAAACTCTTTGAGTCTTCACAGGATAGTACTTTATAAATAATATAGTATAATCATTCCTTAATTGCTCCAATAGCTTATATTCAATACACTCTATTTAAGGTTTCCATATGAATTTTTTTCTTAAAGATCTGGCCATTAAAGGGGTAAGCATTAGTTACTTGGAAAGATATTTTTCCTTCTACGTATCATGTTGAAATAACCCACCAAACTTCTTAGTTTAATGCCGTCACTTTTCATTAGTGTACACCGGTATTTTGTTGTTATTTGTTCTTGAATAATAATTTGAAAATAGATGTTTTACCTAAAATTATTATTATATAGTATATGCTGAAATTTTCTAATAACACCTAGAATTCATGAAGAGAGTGCTTTTTGGTTACTGGAATGAATTCCACTATTATACACAGATGGTGAGAATCAAATTTTCTTGAACTTTACCTTATTACACAATGTCTGTCTCTCTCTCTCTCTCTCTCACACACACACGCACATTTCCATTCCAAGTTTCATATCCTATAAGGAATAATTTGTCACACATGAATCGGTGTCTAAACTATTATAGATACTAGAAGAAATCCCTCTGTGGAGGTTTCTCTGATAAACACAAGGACATAATCCCTTCTAGAGTAATTTGTATATATTATAGAGAAGGGAAGGACACACTGGGCTCTAAATTTTCTGTCTTGAGGTGGAATGCTTTAGCCTATTACGTTTTTTCTTCCCGATATTAACATAATTTAAAGGGAAAAATTCAAATAAACATTTCTAGGATTTTTTCTTTAGTTCATAAAATGTTTCATTTACTACAATTAATTGTATTCCTCCTCTTAAGAAACTGCTTTATAGCAATATGCATAGCATATGTAACTCATATATAACTCTATATAATAGAGTTATGGTTTTATTTCAATATATTAGTGCTTTCATACTTTTTTTAAAGGCACAATTTTGGGTCATTTAACACTGTTTGGCACACTAGGGAAAAACAAATTAGGCCATCATATCCAGCAGATACAAACTTGAATCATTCTCTTGTGGACAGCCATTCTTTTGGTGATAATTTTAATGTCAATAGAATTATTTCTAAAAGAAATGGTATGATTCAAAAATATCTCCTTCATTCTCATCTGCCAGTGTCACAAAGTTTACAGTGATACTGAAATGCACTACTGTAAAAGGGAAAAAAACTAGTAAATTAAAGTGTTTTTCCTTCATTTAAAAACAAGTATCCTCAGGAACTTTATAGTACCTCGGAAGTAGGCCCATTAGATATTGTCGGATGAATGATCTCATCTGAAATAACACAATTTCCAATATGTGTAGAAATATATATGAATTTCCGATTCATTTCCAATAAATATGAATGATTTACAGGAGGTAGTTTACTCACCAACTATGATTACAGCTATTTTAATTACCAAAAATAAAAGATTTCCCTGTTTGTTAACTACACAAAATTAAAGCACATGACCATTAACCATACTGCTTTTGTTAAAAAGGTATTTCTAGTATCAGCCTGCTGTTTTCCATTGTTTCTAACGAGAATGTCTGTTGACCAGTAACATGCTATGAGGCACACCAGACACAGTAGTTTAGATTAACTAGTAGCTAATGCTCGGGTAACAAGCCTTCCAACACTGAAAGTAATATAGTCTACTTAAAGCGCAGCTTGGAACCCTGCCAGCTCCCCCCGTAAACGTTTTCCTGTCCACGCACTCTGTCGGTTCAGGACCCCTTATCTCCTGCTGATATTCTTCTCGTTTGTCTCCTCATCTCAGCCTCCTCCAATCCTTCCTCCACAGCTCAGTCAGAGACTTTACTAAAACACTGATCGGACTTTAACCTTCCTTGATGACAGACTGCAAGCTCCACGTGGCAGGTATAGGTACTAGAACCGACTTTCCCTTTTCCAGAGAAAAAGCCAAGATTGAAAAAAACACAATCAGATCATGTCCTCCTTCTGCTGAAAACCCTCCAATGGTTACCTGCTGTGTGGCCTCTAAGATTGCCCTTGAGGGCACCTGGCCCCCTCCAGCTCCTTCTCCCCGACTCCACTCTCAGGTTCACCATGCTCCAGCCCCAAGAGCCGGCTTGTGAGGTCATCAGACACACCAGGGCCTTTTCCACTCCTGTTTCCTGGGCCCTGAACATTCTTTCTCCACACCTTCGAGGGTTGGCTCCTTCTCGTCACTTGTTTCACCTCAAACGCCACCCTAGCTAACTTTCTCCCTTACCAAGTCCACATTACGGTCAGATTTTCTTAGTATGAACAGTAAGATGATCACTTTCAGATATATCATTTCTATTTTATCTGTTTTACCTGTTTATTATGTCTCTCCTACTAGAATTAAGCTCCATAAACCAGGAGCCTTTGCCTGTTTCACACGGTGCTATGTGCCCATATGCCCAGGGCCTAGGACAGCGCCCAGCACACGGTAGGGGCTCTATAAATAAATATTGCTTAAATGTCTGACTGCCTGTGTGCCCCGTCTTCCCACGTCGGTATCTGGTACAGGGCTTGTCACATAACAGGCATCTCTGGAAAGAATGAAAATTCATGACTTCCTATCATCTCAAGATAAAGCGTGTCTTTAGCACGGCCTGCGGGACCCAGCATGTCTTAGACTCACCCGTCTCTCCTATTGCTACTCCTCCTCCTGCCATTTTATTCTCTAGAAGGACTGAATTTCCTGCTGCTGCCTGCACATTCCATGTTACTTCACATGGCCATGTCTTTCTGCATGATGTCCCTCTGCCTGCAATGTCTCCATTGCCACGAAGCCCATCCTTTGCCACCATCACCCCTAATGCACAGCTGATCGGTTGTCCTTTGAGTTTTCCCAAAGCTTTGAGCATGTCTATTACTGAGTTTCTCTTATTGGCATGTACTGCCCTTTTTTTTTTTTTTTAAACCATCTCTGCCTCCCTTAATAGACAGTGGACACTCTGAGGACAGGGTAATGTCTTATTCATCTTTCTAGCACCTAATGGAATGTCCAGCATCTAGTAAATCTCAATAAATATTTGTTGAATTGAATTACCTAAACTTCAGCCGTACTAATATGAGCATTTAAAAAACTCCCCAAATGCCTTCATTTCAAAATATATCTGCTTACTGTAAAGATCTACAATACATTGTCAGTGTAATAAGAACATGAGATTTCAACTTACTCAGATAATAAGATCTAACAACTAGATTGGTCTAGATCTAATAACTACATTAATTTGGTTAACACTGAACAAAATATAGTATTTTCCTAATACCAAGGCATAATAGCATATATGAGAGAGCTATAGCAATTACAGTTTAAAAAATATCTGTAATAATCTTAAAAAAAAAAAAAAAACTAAGAAAACTAATACTTACTTATTTTTGGTCAGTCATTAGCTTGGAATCTGGCTTACTTCTCACACGCCTTTCCAAAAAACATAATACTAGTAGTTCCAAAATCTTTCTAAAAGGTTTCATTTTAACCAACTGCTAACACAGCTGGCCTGAGGTTTTCATCCCAATTATAGCACCAATCACAAAAACCCAAATACAAAGCAAAAAGAGAAGAAAAAACAAAAGCGGTCCTTCAAAGAAGGTACAGCGCCACAGAAGATGCTCCCCATCCCCAGAGAAGCGCCTGCACATTAACCTAATCACATTCTGCAGCACAAAATGCTCATTAAAAACACTCAGGGTTATTTTTAACCTGTAGGTCATTTCCTTAATCTATCAAAGTTTTTGTTTTGTTTTTTTTTTTCAATCATCAGATCTGACTATTTCACTTAGACTATATCACTTAACCAACAGGTTAGAAATACTGGTAACAAATCAAATAATTAGCGTATCAGATGAAAACTCTTTCAAAAGAAAAGCAAGGGGTATAACGGATTGCTAAAAAGAGCCCAGATTGGCCATGCACCAGCCCCCATGTCTCCCCACCTCAGGCAGCTGGCTGTTAGCATTATCTAGAGAAGCTTCCAAACTTGGGGTCTCATCTCTGATTTGCAGCACTTCTTCTGCTGAGATGCTGCCCGTGGAATCTTGAGACTGAAGAAGTAAATCAGGCTGGTCTGGCATGGTTTCATCTGCAGCAGAATCATTGTTTAACTAAAAAGAGAGACAGTAAAATAAGGAATTCATTTATGAGTCAGTGGCGGTCACAAAGGCCACAAGAAACATTCTATGTTGTAAGACATTCTGGGGCCATAGTTATAAAGAGCTCCTTTGACTTCCTAAAATTACTTTTTCCCCTCATTTCAGTCTATGCCAGAATTGGTGCTGTGAACCAAGCAGCTAACCCATCAGCAGAAATGAAGTATCCGTTAACAAGGGTTAAATTTTGCTAAATAAAGACTACCAAAGTGAAAGAGCTCCTTGTGACTGTGTTAATCTTGACCTAAAATTCTTATTTTTACAGCGACGTCTCGTGCTTGCAGTTGGTCTAAGGACTCGTGAAGGGGACGCTTTCACCTCCCCCGTGGCTTTGGCGCCAAACACTCAGTGGATTCTCAAGAAGCAGCGTTAACTGGGAAGCAGGCACATAAGTCTGAACTGGCCATTCACTTATTTAAGCAAAAATCAATACCACAAAACTTCAGTAAGACGTAAAGAATTAGGACAATAAATTTGTAATGGCAGACCAGCCTCAGTGGGTTTATGTTCTAAGAAAATATTACAATTTTTCCTCTTTTAAACAGGGCTATACATTTTTTTTTTAGGAATTATTTTTTAGGTGTGAAATGGTACTGTGATTATGATTTTATTTTATTTTTTTGAATTTTTTAAAAGTAGACATTTTATTTAATATTTAGATACACTTTTTTCTTTTTAAAAAATTTAATTTAATTTTTTTTTATTAAAAAAGAAATTAGCAGGTTCTTATTGGTTATCCATTTTATACATATTAGTGTATACATGTCAATCCCAATCTCCCAATTCATCACACCACCACCCCCCTCCCGCCACTTTCCCCTGCTTGGTGTCCATACGTTTGTTCTCTACATCTGTGTCTCAATTTCTGCCCATGCAGGGTTATACATTTTTAACGGTCAATATTTAACATGAGAAAAATCAAGTTCATGATTCAGAACAGATAAAGGCAAAAACTGATTTTTTTTTTTTTTCCCTGTGAGGAGGAATCAGCTTCAAATTCTTTTTTAATTTCACTACCACTATGACTAGGGTCGGCCTTCTAAGGAGACAGTCAGCTCTGCCCTGAGGCTCTCATGGGAGCGAACCTTTGTTAAGCACTTACTCTACTGTCCTCCCCATGAAATTCCCACGAGGCAGGTACTGCAGGTACTACTGGGAGAGGGCAGGTAACGACCGCAATTACACAGCAGGTTGGTGGCACGATGCCAGCCTCTGAGCCTCTAGTCTGGCTCCGGGGAGAGCCTGGGCCTTCTTCAGTGAGTCGCTGCTACCAGCAACTCACTGTTCCTTTAAATGCACACAGTCCCTGGAGAAGACTGTCCCTTAGGTAGCATGCAGACCGCCTGGCTCAAATGCACTTACTAGCTGTGTGTCCTGGGACAAGTCACTTAATCTACAGAACTGCTGTAACTGCTTGTGTGGTTGGGGGGACACTTACAGTGACTAATCCACGTAAAACACCTTGCCCAGGGCCTGATGAATCTCAAACACTCAGCGAGTGGTAACTACCGCTGGGAGTTAGTGGAAAGACATATTGGGGTAACGGTGAGATGCCAAAACAGGAGAGGCGACAGGAAGCCAACCACAAGCTGACAAGTGTACATGCTCGCTATCTAAAGCCAACTCAGCCCGGCCATTCAACAGCACTGCCAGGGCTCTACCAGCAGACCGAGTGTGACGCGAATGGGCCCAATTAAAGAGAGGCACGTAAAGGGCCCTCATGTAAGAGCGCTGTAACTGTAGCTGCTGCCTGGTCTTCACTAGCTGACTCCTCGTCACGTGGGCCCCGGTGGCTCATCCACACCCCTTCTCTCTCCTCGTTCCGCCACCTTCAAGCTCCAAACCAGGTACCACTTCGTGTTCGGTGCTCCCCTCAATCCACAGTTCTGCACGGACAGACTACTCCTGCAGCCTTCATTTTCTCATCTCTCTCTGTCTCTCTCTCTCTGAATATCTGCCATCTGGCCCTTGGAATACAAGTCAGAACCTCCATATAACTGACTTGATCTTGCAAAGAGAGCGAAGCTGCGCTCCATCTTTCCACGCTGACGAGGAAAGAAAAGCAGGTGGAGAATTAAGCAGTGCTGGTGCTCACACCGATACCAAAACATGTATCATTCAAGGCGAGGGCCTCTAAGAGTGCCCAGCACAGCTCACTGTTACCAGGAGAGAAGCAATAGAACATACGTTTCAGCGGCTAAGCGGCGCACAGTATCGAATGTTTAGTTCTGTCATGAATAATGGAACACGGCATTGCGGCTACAATTTTGTATTTTCATTTCAGTGTGTGCATTTCACCCGCACTGAAATGAAAATCACAATATAGAGAAACAGTAATTACTAAGTTGGAAGGTAGGAGAAAGAGGAGGCCAGCTGTCACTGTACGAAAAGGTCACTGTACCATCTGTGTGCGTGAGAGTATCTGGCTTGCTGTGAGTGCTGCTTCTTCTTCCGAGGACTCGTCCGTATCCTCCTGGTTTGTCAGGTTCAGGCTGGGGGTGCTGCTGGAACACTGGTACTCCTGGAGGGATGGTGTGTCCCCTTTGTCAATACTGTCCAGTGAGCGCCTGCGGACTCCCCAGTTGAAATTGTCCATGCTTTCGCCCTGGAAAAGCAAGACATCGTTTCTAAGACCTCAAATACGTGCTTATAAGTATAGGAAAGGCAATACAGCAGGAAAACATACACCAAGATGAGAAATACTTAATGCATCATCATAAGCAGAGTTTCAATCAGCCCTTCAATTTCTTGAAACTTTTAAAACATCATTCAATATTTATAATATTTAAAGGGATCAAAATATTTGGTCAATGACCTGTTTTAACTAAAGAATTCTCTTGACTTTCTATCTTATATTACTGGGGACCAACTAAATCTACTACCTAGGCCATTTCTATTCTAATACACAAACACAGATGAGACCACAAGGAAGACAAATACATCACAGATGACAACAAATAAACAATCCACAACACCAGGCTGCAACTTACCTGCAGCTCCTGGTTAGCAAAAAGGAAAACACACAGAATTAGAAAGAACGAAGACAAACATGTAAATATACACTACACTTTTGGGGAAAACTCTTTGTGATTTCTCAAACCCAAAGACTGATTCAAGCTCTGGATTAAGCTTTGTGCAGGAAGCCAACATGTGATTTAAACTACTTTTTTATGCAAAATATATTGTGAAAAAGTCAGAGACAGACACTTAAAACAACATTTCCATGATACACTTTGGCAACACAAACTTTAGGAAAATCTTCAAAATTTACATAGATTTAATGCTGGATACAATGTAAAACTGACTTAAAATACCCACATTCAGTTGACAACATACAGGTTCACAATTATTTTAGACTGTAGCATGGTTCTGGCTAAACCCAATGGTCATTTTTTGCTACAAAGTAGTTTAAAATCAAGATCATAGTTATCAAAACATAACCTTTGCCAATCTCAAAAGGTCAACAGGAAATAAGACAAATTTCAATTTTGCCCCACTTACGGATTTATATAAGCTAACGTTTCTGTTATTCCAAGCTGATCCTCCTTTTGTAAGGATATAACTCTTAGGCTCCTCTTTCTTAAGCCCTGATGACAAATTACAGTGTGTTGGCTAGCAAAATATGACTTATGTGTATTCCTTTACTCAAGAGGGATTGTCCAGAATAGAGGTTTTCAGATTTTTTTTTTTTTTTTTTTAAATAAAGCAGAGGAATACTCATGTCAAATGAAATTTACGACGGAAGTCAACTGTGCAAAACTGATGAACAAAACCAGGGCTGCTCCGGTTGAAAAAGGTGGCCAGGAGTCCTCGGATCTTTCCCTATTTCTCAGGTATCCTAGAAGCCCTAAGGCTCTGCAGGTCAGAGTTTGAAAGCCACCTTCCTAGAATATATCATTTCAAATATTACGATGTAGCATAACACATAATAATGGCAACAGCCCTTGATATATATCTGGTGAATGAATGAATACACACTGTGGGCTTTCAAGGTTGGGGGATATTTTAGAAGTTTCATTAGCAGTTAAGTTTGTTTTGTAGCAAAGTACTTCCTGTTACCATGTTCGAAGCAAGACTATCTTTAGGTTTTAGAAAAATCTCTATCATTTGATTTGGCCTAATTATGAGGCATAAATTAGCACCACCCTCCCCAAATTACTGTGACTTGAATGAAAGATAGAACTACAATAAGCATCTTTCATTTCTTCTAAGGTTCTATTCAAAAGTCATATTCTTTACTATGGACATTTCAGAGTACTGGATGAACCTGAAAGCATTTACAGTGTTCTTTAAAAAAAAAAAAAAAAAGGCAAACAAAAAGAAAGAACCTGACCATTACAAAAATGTCAAGAGTCAGCCTTTAGAGATTCTAAATTCTGCGCTGAAAAAAGCAAGTAACTACAGAAGAATTTAAAGTGGCTCATGCCCGTGAGGTAGGGCAGCAGGTCTCTTGAACCCACCACAATTCCTTGCCTGATTGTGCAAGTTTGTCCAATTTCCTACAACATGTTTTTCAAACTGTGGGAGCGACATCAATTTTAGAGGCTGGTGACGTGCTCTTTTTTTAAAAAAAAAACTGAAATGAAAGGAATAGAAAATATCACTGTGCATAGCATAGAGTAAGGATGCATATTCTTGAAACTTTTATTTTAAAGGTGCGTCCATATATATACACTTGGATGTGATATAAAATGTACTAGCAATGGCCACAGTTAAAAAAAAAAGTTTAAAAGCCACTGCCCTATAAGATGCTGAATAATACTTGTTCTTGGGCTCCTGTGAACCTGCCCAGTGGTGTCTTTGGGAATATGGCAAACAATGACATAGGAGCCTGTGCCGCCCCTCAGCCAGTGTAAGGGCGTCTGCTGATCTCTGAGGCACCATGGTCGTACCCTCATATCTGCAGGGGTGGGGGGCCTGGGGGGCCGAAGCACACAGGAGGACCTCCCTAAACTGGCTTCCTATCCACAGCTAACGGTGTGACGTGGCAGAAGCCATTACATTTTATTCCTCCACCTCACCTATATGAGCTAAAGGAAACATCCCTTCAAGAGGGTTGATGAATGCATGCAAGTTATATGAGTGATTTTAATGTCTTTGGACAGAGATATATCAGTGACACGGTATGGATACTTGACAGTAAGGCATTTGGGGCTCTTGAAGACAGACATTTATAACAATTTTAGAATGAACATTTTTGTGATCTGTTTGATGTAAACTTTTCAGATTTAGGAGACTGTTGTTTAGGGGACTGACATGAGCTACAGGAATAGGTCCTGAACAGCCTAACACAGCCAGGGCAATGGGCAATCCTATTCTCTTTGCCACAATGATTGGTTTAGAAATTGGCAAATGTCCCAACTTGGGCCAATGAGATGTGACAAGAAGTGTGCTAAAAGCATTCGGAGAGTAACTTCTTTACTTTCATGAGAGCATTTCTGGAAGTGACCCCTGCTTCCTCTTAACACTGCTGTGTGTGGACATAACCAAGGTCGTCTGAGGTGAAGCTGACTTGCAGAGAAGGGCAGAGCCTACAGAATTGCAGAGAAACAGCCGGAAACCTCACTGAGCCTTATCTAAAATAAGCTCTAACTCTGGACTAGCTCAGTTCTGGGAGCGTAAATCTACTTTCTGAGTTGGATTTTCCATTTAGGAAGCATCTAAACTGACACAACTATCAACTTTCTCTAAACGGAGTCAATATCAAGGACAAAGTCCTTGGTATTGAATGAAATGAGGCATTTGAGAGAGCTGGCTCCAACCTAAAGGAGAAAGTGATGATCAATGTCATAGGCAGAATCTCAGCCATAGGAAAGTGTTCTAGAAGAGAGCCAAAGGCGCCTTAATCGTCAATTTAGTTTCAGGGCCACCCTCTTTAAAGTTGTCTGATAATTTTTTAAAAAATAACTAATTTTATTTTATTTTTTAAATTAAATTTAATTTTTTTGGTCACGCTGCTCGGCATTCAGGATCTTGGTTCCCCGACCAGGGATCGAACCCGTGCCCCCTGCAGTGGAAGCGTGGAATCCTAACCACTGGACTGCCAGGGAATTCCCCATGTCTGACATATTTAAATGTAATTTTTACTATTCTGCTGCACATTAATTTGTATAATTCATGCAAACATTTAAGTCTAAGCGCACCCTCAGTTAAAAAAATACTTTCGAAGAAATCCATTTTTACTCTATATTTTTAAATATAAAGATGAAAAATTAGATGTTCCTTTTATTTCAGACTTATTCTGCTATACCTAACTGTACTAATCATGTTTAGTTCCCAGTTTAGATTTTTACCTTTTGACCTTACACTGCCCTTAATCAGGAAAGATCCTGTGGTTAAATCCTTCAGTTTCATGCAGTTGTTAACTATTCTATAAATATTATAAAATGAAAGCCCATATCCTTACCTCTGCATCTTCCAACTCAACATCTAAAAAGTCAAAATCCTTAAAAACGCCAAACTGTTGTTCACTGCTGTTATCTTCCACAGCTACTTCTTCCTCTTGAATTATGTCCTCTGTTGCAGAAATGAGGCTAGTCTGTTGGTCCCCGACTTCCAAATCCTCATTAGAAGAAAATACCACCTGACCCCCAGCCAAAAACAAAGCAAAACAAAACAAAACAGAAAAAGGCCATCCATCAGCTTTGTCACTCTGAATATGGGACATCAGTGCCCTAAGAGCCATTGCAGGCCTCATCTGTCAATGAGCTCAGAGCTTCAATTTGGTCTAATGTCTACCTGGGTGTATGCTTAATTAGCATAGCGGCCAAGTGTCAGAGAGGCAAGTAATAGTTTTTTCATTCTCAGTCAACACCGTAAGTAAGGTAAGTTAGAAAAGGCAAGCAAGGAGACACAATAATTTCCGTTTCTTCATGGACTAACATGATTTTTAAAACCTTTACACAGCTTTTCATGATTACTCACTGATGGATTCTTCGGAAGACCAGACTCTGGACCACAGAGAGAAAGCACATTCATTAGCTTTTCTCTTGTTCTTCGCTAAGAAGAAGGAAAATGCAAATGTTACGATTCTCGATAAAATAAGACAAATTCTTAAGTTCTCATACATAGAATAAAATGGATTCTTCTATTCTATGAACCTTTTTTTTAATCTTTTCTAAAAATTTTATTTTATTTATTTTTTATACAGCAGGTTCTTATTCTATGAACTTTTATGTACCTGTGATAACTGTGGCCTCTTCCAACTAACAGGCACCAAGGCATTAGAATTAGAACCAGAAGAAGTTGAGGAAGTGCTTCTCGTCACAGCGATCACTTTCGGCTTCCCGTTTCTTCCAGCTGCGCTATGCTGATCACCATATTTATTTCCAATAATTGGTGTCTACACAGAAATAAAACACCAGTGTTTGACTCAAATAATTCAACATAAATGGGTTAATAGTGTATCTATAATGACATTTTTTATAAACAGCCAAAAAAAACAGCATAAGGAGAAAGATTACTTAGCGTAAGGCAGATACTACAAAAATCAAAGGTAATGATATCTTTTTTTTTTTTTTAAATCATAAGATTTCACTTTATTGGGAACAAGTCTCTGAGGAGATTATTGGAGAACTTATTCCTACTTTAAATACAGATCTGCTTTCTTTAAAAACTACCATCTTCACCTTTCCCCCTGTGATTATAAAATAGGTCCTCTTTGAAAGCTCAGAAAATATGAAAATGATTTTAAAAAATCACCTGTCATCTCACCACTCAGACTTAATGTCTATTAATATTTTGGTGTTTTTCTGATGCAGGTTGTTAAGTGTGCTTCAATAAGGTGCTTTTGCAAATATTCCAGATAAGTAACAACTTCAAAGAGAAAGCTATCTACATGTCTTACTGCAAATCGGATATATAACATTTCCAAAATTTATTTCCGTAAAATTCCATGATGAGCCCAAACTTTGGATGATCCAAAACATGTGTATTTACTTGGCTTTGTGAAGTGTCTCAAATTCACATTTGAATATAATTTTAAGCTCACTTGCATGTCACACAAGTCCCCTTATGATCTGGTTCCTGCTTATCTCCCCAACTTCAGCCTCCACCACTCCCTCCTGAACTTCACACTCCAGCAGAGCTGAACTTGCTCCCCAAGCACGTGGTGCCTTTGTGGACCTATGTGTTGGCACACGTCACCTCCTTTGCATGGAACACGCACCAAGCAAACCCCTAATCACTTTGAACGTTGCCTCCAGACTTCCAAGGAGGCCTGTGCTGATACCACCACCACCTCTGGGTAATTATACGTGGACATTTACCAGGTGATGGTGACTGTTTCTGTGCCTCTCTCCCCCTGCTATACGGGAGGCCCTGGACTGAGTGTGACTCACCACTGCTCCTCTAGTATATCTCCAGTGCCTACACAGAGCAGGTACTTGGGAATTTTTTGATGAAACAAATTGAAATTAACTATGTGATATAGATCAAATGTTCTGAGGATTTGTATCACTGTTTTAAACAAAATAATTGTGACACCATCATTTTCTGACTCAGAAGAACAGCAAAGCCCAGTTTCTCTATCATATTCCCATTCTATGTATTCCATGTTACAAATTCTCAGGTGATCGTAACCAAAACATTGGCAGTAAACATACTTTCTATCTTAAAAAAATAACCAATAAACTCTGGATAAATTCTAAGACTAAACTGCAAAATTTTTTTTTAATCTGTATAATCCTAATCAATTAAAACACGAGTAGATCTTCAGCTGTTATTTTTCTCAACTCCTCCCCCCCCCCCAATACTTGATCAATAACTCCTCTCTTGAAAAATTCCTGCCTTGGCTTGTGAAAGACCACTTCAATGGCACCAAAGCCAACAAAAATGGGCTGAGTTTCTGGAGGAAAAAAACCCAAAACTGACGTTCTCCGCTAGGGTCAAATCTTTGCATGAGATTTGTATCGATATTAATATGTAACATAGTCAGGGCTCAGGTTCCCTCTGGACTGGGGGACCCTGCCTCAGTCTAGCCCTAAAATGTAGGGCTTCTCAAATCTCAGCTTATTTTAGCCTCATTTTTCCTTCCATGATTTCAACCATCCACCTATATGACACTGAAAACACTTAAACTTTTTCCTTCCGCCCAAGTTTTCCTCTAAAACTTCAGATCTCTTTAGGTAATCAGCACCTCCGTCAGTATGTTTTTTAGTCTCTTCAGAGCCAGTATACCCAAGACTGAGCTCATCACGCCCTCCTTCCCTGCTAAGACCTGCCCCACCTGCATTTCCATTCCCTTTGAAAGGTACCAACACTCACCAAGTTGTCACGGCAACTGTCCTTGTCTCTTCCTTACTTAGCACCTCCTCTCCTTCCCATCAAACCCCATCAATTACTTCCTCAGACTTTTGAAAACCATCCCTTCCCTCTTTGTTTCCTTTGCAGTTGCCTAGGGACACAGTCCAACATTATCTTTTACCCAAATTACTCTAACAGATTCCTTAAAAATTTCCACCCCGCTCCTCCCTGGTCTGTTTTCTATCCTGTTGCCAGAGTGATCTTCCTAAAATGCAAATCCTAGTATTTCCTATTCCAGCTAAAAATCCTTTAAGAGCGCCTATTGCTTCAAGAGAAAACCACCTCGTCAGACAAGATGCCGGTGACCTCGCGGCTCCCTATGTCTTCAGTTTCCTCTCTCATCCCACTCTATACCTCCATCCTCTGTACTCCGTGCTCAGGGTAGGCCACACTAATTGGATGGAAGTTTCCAGAGCGCTGCGCTTTCTCACACTTACAAGCCTTCATTCACACATGCTGCTTTTTCTTGGACTACTCCCCCCTCCCCAGACTTCCATATATACCTGTCTAGGGTTACTTATCTCTCAACATTCGGCTCAGATCAGGTTAGATGTACATGCTATATATTCCTATAGAACTTCAAACCTACTTCCAGCCAAAGTACTTATCACAATGTTTATTTGCCTATCTCCCCAAGAGGCTATAGGCCTTCTCCCCTGAGAGTAACCTTCTCCCCACTCCCACCCCATTTTCATGACACCTGTCACAGCACCTACTGCTGAGTATGAGCTCAATCAATGCTTGTTGAATGACAGAATGAATAAATGAACAAATGAAAATTTCTAATAGAGCACCTTTATCAATCTCTGAGCATCTTACCTCAGATATATCAAAATGAAAATCTAAGGTCTTCCCAGGCAACTCCTTAGAGACATTATTAAAAATTTTAGTGAAGGATATTTCAGGAGAACCTGTATCTCCTCCGTAGGTCCTGGGGATATCGTTGGGCACGACAAGGCTTGCCGACCGAGACACCACCAGTTTTAAGATGTTAAGGGCTTCCTTCCAATAAGGACTCTGGTTTCAGAAAATAATAGACAAATACATATTTAACTAAGAACAAAAACTTAAGTGTACACTGTAGACAACGAAAATATTATTTCTACAAAAACTCCTTGTAAATTATTCATTTTTACTTTGAGGTCCCTAACAGAGGGTCTGAATTACAAAAGGAAAGAAAATAAGTTATTATTTGTACTGTTAAATTTATGAGATATTGTACATATAATAATGCTACCAACTCAGAATATTTTGCATTTTTCCCAATAAGTGCTTTATAAATATTATTGGTTGAGAAAGTCTAATACAGTAATCTGGCAGTCGGGGTAAACAAAGGGGTTGTATACATATGTGAACTTTCTAGATGAATGAAGTATATGGCTTTAAGACTCTAAATGTTTTAAGTCTTGGAGATAAACAACTTTTGATGCATACTTTTTAGACATAAAAATATTAAAATACTAAAAAAATTTTAGATTTTTCTTAATGACCCAAGCCCCAAATAATAAGCCTAAGTGCTGTGCTAAAACGATGCTCTCAGTGATTCCTGAGCTGTATAGGGTGAACTTTTCTCCCTATATATGGTGGCTATGTTTGCGAGTTATTCTTCTGCTTTTAGTTTTGTATATTTCTACCAATATAATTTAGGAATGATTTACATGACAGATGTATATGTGGAGAGGAATCAATGTCTAATTAAAAATTTAGAACTTTTTTTTTTACTGTCTACTGAAAATCATATAAAAATGACATTTTTTCTTACTTGTGGTACCAAAATCAAACTTCAACCTTGTATTATACATATTGTTTCACAGTTGGCAGTTCTGAGCGAGGGGAACTACTACTTAAAAAAGGAAGTGAAAAATCTTTGGCAGAACTGAGTTATCCAATTTAGCTAATAACATCTTGATATGAAGACATCTAAAGCATAAAATATTACTAGTAATTAAAAATGTCCACATGATACTGTGACATTTTAAGCACATCATCGTAGAAAACAGTTTATCTTTAACAAAGTTAGACTATGTAAAAATCATCATCATTTTTTCCTTATGGAAATAATTAGGAGCTCTGGGCATTGCAAAATGCTAAAATCTCTTCAGAGATGTTTCCATAAATTATACTGGAACCTGTGTTCTAAATGTAAAAGATTATCAAGAGTTCAAGTATGTAAAATGTTTAATATTTGAATAAAGCAGAAGTCACTAACTGGGATGATCTGTCAGCTAAATATAACCTTGGTTTACCCAACATTTAAAAATAAATTTGAGGACTTCCCTGGTGGCGCAGTGGTTAAGAATCCGCCTGCCAATGCAGGGGACATGGGTTCGAGCCCCGGTCCAGGAAGATTCCACATGCCGTGGAGCAACTAAGCCTGTGCGCCACAACTACTGAGCCTATGCTCTAGAGCCCGCGAGCCACAGCTACCGAGCCCACGTGCCACAACTACCAAAGTCCATGCGCCTAGAGCCTGTGCTCCGCAACAGAAGAAGCCACTGCAATGAGAAGCCCGTGCACTGCAACGAAGAGTAGCCCCCGCTCGCTGCAACTAGAGAAAGCCCACGCGCAGCAAAGAAGACCCAATGCAACCAAAACATAAATAAATTAAAAATAAAATAAAATTAATTAATTAAAAAATTTAAAAAAATTTGAGACATTTTAAAATTAGGCGATTTTAAAGAAAAACCCAGATTTTGAGCTTCTCTTTATAAATTAGAAAAGAAAAATTAGAAGTTCTGGCCACAGTGGACCTGTACTCCAACATGGCAACCATTCTTGGTCGTGCTGTTCCTTTTAGATGAGGAATGTGCAGTTCACTTAGTCATAAATCTATGCCCTCTTATGGTTACTTGCTTGCCCAGTGGGCATATAAGCTTGTGGTTCTGAACAAAAGAAATGTTATCTATGTTTCATAAATTAGTAATTCAATGTGCTATGTATTTCTGCGGGTGATCCAGCAAATATCTGATGAGTTAACTTCTTTAAGCCTTAAGGAAAAAAAAAGAGAAAAGCGCTTTAGGAAAAAAAATATAATTGTTGAGTGGTGAAGCCTTGCTCCTTAAGAGATAAAAATAGAGAAGATACACAGAGTTACCAAAGAAACCTATGTTTTTTTTAATATTTGCAATCACTGATTTTCAAGGGAATCTAAAAATTAACCCAGATTACCCAATAAAAATACCAAAAAACATTTTAATACAGTTTTATTACTTTCAGATATGGACTAGAACACAAACTCATTGCAGCTTAGTATTTCCATTTGTAAATTTTGCTTTAGTGAATGCAAATATCACTGCAGTAGAAACACAAAGTATTAATCTGTTAAGGCTCTCAAAGAGTTTGCTCTGTTTGGTCAGTTGTATCCACAATACTGCTCTGCTTATCAAGGCCTTTCTTACAGATAGTTCGAAAGTGAAATTCAGTACAGACCAAGTTGACTTGTCGCCATTTACAGTTAAACCAAGTCTGATTTTCTACTTTCTAAATATCTGGCACTTTTTACCAGACCCAGAAAGCAACTCTAAAATACAGACTCTTCAAAGAGTTCTTCTGTTTCTAAAAGTAATATCTGTTCATTATGTAGGATTTGGTTAAAAACAGAAAGGTACAAAGAGTCACAATCATACTGTCCAGAGACGGTGACTGCTGCCATTTGTGTACATTCCTTCCAGTGATTCCTGAAATGTACATTCGTAGATGTAATCATTAAAAATAAAAATCAGGAATCATGCCAATCCTACCGTTCAGATTCTGCTTTACGTCACTCACATTGAGAACATTTTCTCATGTTGTAACTATTCCTGAAAACATGATTTATGAACTAACCACTTCCCCTATCTTAGACATTTAAGGCGTTTCCAACTTTTTATGATTATAAATTGTTTCGAGAGGAACACTTCTATACATGAGATTTGGGGTCACTCACCTGTACATATTTGCCAATAATCTTTATGATCTCCAGATTAAACTGCTTGACTGGGGCAGCGGAGAGGTCAATATGACTCAAAAGACTGTAGATGATCTGTAGTAATGATTGCTGCATACTGGACAGTCCTTTTTCTAACAACTGAAAGTAATATTAAAAAGTATACTTTAATCAGGTTAAAGAAAATTCCACAGGATTTACATTAGTGATGTTGAAAACCATAATAGATTTAACCTAAGAGTTTATGGTTAGAGTTATCAGAAATCCAGAGAATGATGAAGGTAAAAGGTAACGTCTATTACTGTTACTTGTCCTTGCTGCAGAAAGGAGAATTAGACTTGTCATCTTAATCTTAGTGCTTTCTTTTATATCCTTAACTAATTTAGTTAAACACCATTTATTTTAGGTTAAGAGAAAAACTGCTACACCACCGTCACCAAAGAATAACTACCCGCAAGCCATTCACACCAGCCGCTTACTACCTATGTGATCTTAGATAAGTTTCTTATTTCTCTGAACCTTGATTTTTAAAAATAAAACTGATAGGGCTTCCCTGGTGGCGCAGTGGTTGAGAATCTGCCTGCCAATGCAGGGGACACGGGTTCGAGCCCTGGTCTGGGAAGATCCCACATGCCGCGGAGCGGCTGGGCCCTTGAGCCACAATTACTGAGCTTGCGCGTCTGGAGCCTGTGCCCCGCAACAAGAGAGGCCGCGATAGTGAGAGGCCCGCGCACCGCGATGAGGAGTGGCCCCCGTTTGCCACAACTAGAGAAAGCCCTCGCACAGAAACGAAGACCCAACACAGCCATAAATAAATAAATAAATAAATAAAAATTAAAAAAAAATAGAAATGACAAAATTTAATTATTAAAAAAAAAATAAAATAAAACTGATAACACTTGCCTCATAGGGTTTGTAGGACAATTAAATTATATATGTGTAGTTTTAAATACATGTAACTAATTTTAGTACTGTTGTAATAATTTGAGAATTATTAATAATAATAAAATAAGGATAACTTACACTAATAAGAGTAACATTGGGGACAAAGCATTCTCTCTGTAGACTGGAACTATATGGCCCATATGTGGTACCCAATAGGCTGTATTGTGCCAGTGCCAGACCTTAGAACGCCATGGGTGGGTCTTCAGGGAGCGCTAGTGTTACTTTAGTGTTGAACTTTACGGTGGCGCAAAAGTGAAAGCTAGACTAAGGCACTTAAATTCAAAGCCAGTTAAGGAGGTCTGGCTTTATGTTGGCTCTTGTCCTAAAGGTGTAGGTATAAGATAACCTAGCGACGCGCATTCATTCAGGTTAGGAAGCTCTCAGGCAGAGGGCTCACGCTGTTGGCTCACCTAAATATAAAGTCGATGGGGGTAAACCCGTCCAAACCAACACCTTAAAAATCCACACCAGTCCCGAGCACTTTATGATGCTCACCATCAGTGACTTAGCTAAGTTAAACAGTGCTACGAGCAATACTTAAAATGTTTACTGAGTTACAAATAATTTAAGTTTGTACAGTGTGTTAGGTTTAATTGCCAGAGGTCAACTTTCTGGAAAGGAAGGTATCACTGACAAACATTTTTAGCGACTAGGAATTTCTTCCTTTTGAGGGTCTCCTTGTGGCTCTCTACTCAATAATTGACTTTTCTAGGCACGAAGTTAGTTCTTCAACAAATAAATACAGTCGACCCTTGAATAACAGGTTTGAACTGCATGGGTCCACTTATATGTAGATTTTTTTCAATAGTAAATACTACAGCACTACCGGACTCACAGTTGGTTGAATCACGGATGCGGAGGGCTGACTGTAAGTTACACGTGGATTTGACTGTGTGGAGGCTTGGCACCCTTAACTCCTGCGTTGTTCAAGGTCAACTGTATTAACTTTTCATGCTGTTCTATCACCAGATTTTAAAATTCTATTTACTCCCCCCCAAATCATATTTTACATTAGGAAGGAAATATATCATCAAAATTAAAACTTGCCCAGCAGAAATGACTTTGCATGCTGTATTACTATTCTAGAAAGGATCTCAAAGCCAAGAGCTGGTTTTGCAGAAACAAAAAGATAACCGTTCCCTCGGATCAAGACCAGGAAAAACCCATTTGCCTTTTGAAATAAAGGTGAGGTTTATATTATTATGAGTTTTATGTCACTTAAGGACAGTGAATGAGGAAATAAACACTGAAAATGAAAAAAAAAAAAAACCTTTATAAAAACTTCCTCCTTACTTGAAAGATATTACCTATATTTTTCTTCAAAAAAAGATGTTACCTATATTCACTCTCAAAGAAAATTTGAAGATTAATTAGCATCAGTGCTGCTTCTAGAAATAAATCTACTTGAAAATTTTGCCACAGAGCAGTTGAAAACTCCTTTTTTGGGGGTTGAATTTACCTCTGCAAGATAAGTCACAAGACTAAATGTAGTATCTGAGAAGGAGTCGTGCAGGTATCTACACACTACGTTGATCCAGTTAGAACAGTCTCTGGAATACGTGTGCGTACTGTATAGACTCATCATGTGAGCCAGATTGACAAGCGTTGGGCATTTTTCTTCTGCACAAACCTAAAAAAGCAAACAAAAATTTCATTCACTTAAAGACAGTTAAGTTTAAACTTGATTTCATAGTAAATGTATTTATTTAATGAATCAATTTAGATATACATGTTGAAGAGTTAATGCATTTTATTTCAATACGGTAGAGAAGTTAAACAGAAGAGGAAAAAGCACAAGGCATTCTTAAGTGAATGCCTTAGATCATACGGAGAGGATTAATATGTCAAGCACTTCCGTGGGTGTTAAAAAGTATGGCTTTTTTTCAGTCTGATGTAAAATGTCTTTGGTAAAAACCCACATGTTTTTGTAAACCCTGTGTGTCATTTCGTAAAAAGTGTTTTGTTTTGTAAAATCTATATATGGTTCAGTGCACAAATAACTAAACAGCCAGGCTCAACGTGGGAATCCTCAGCGGGGTTCGGAGCTGCTATGCCAAAGAAGAAATGCTTTAGTCTCAAGCTGTCCAGGGTATCTCACTAGAGCAGTCAACTGCAGAAGCCTCAACCTGTGTGATATAGTCAAAGGACTTCACTGGAGAACTGATAAGACATTTGAGTCCTGCATCTCCAGTGAATGGCAATCTCCAGTGTGGACGTCAAGCTACTCTTAAGGAAATCACCTAAAGCTCTTAAGGTCCTTGGCCAATCATTTACAGGCTACTACAAAGTGTACTGACTTCCTAGACTTTGCACGATACGATACTACAGAATCCGAATCAACAAATGTTTGGGAGGATCTTACTGACTAAATGCACCTTCACAGTCCGTCTGTCTCCGGAGTTAACTGGTGAGGATGTTCCTTAACCTCCTCCGAGGACACCTGAACAATGAAGAACTGGAAAAAGGCCACCCTCGTCTTATAGCCTGATCTACCATGAAAGGCCACCCTCGCCTTATAGCCTGATCTATCATGAAAGGCCAGCCTCGTTGAAATTTCCTTTAGTTTTCCTTTTTTCATTTTCCTCACTTATTCTTCCATCTTATTGATGTTCGGTATGTATTTTCACAAATTGCCTAGAGCATTTAATAAAGAAAGTAGAGTATTACCTACTAAAATATATTTATTTTCAACTTTCAGATGACTATAACTGACTTTTACTTTGATTCGTCATGCAGACGGCACCACTGGACAGGCCCAAGATATGGAGGCATGCAAGACTATGCAGAGACTACTACAGTACCTTGGAAGTTATTTTATAAAATCATTAAAAGCAGTTGTTTTCATGCCATTAGCCTTTTACTCATAAAACAGACACCAGGAAGAAAAAAGAAAAGTTGTTTGATATTTCTGATTCATATTTCAAAATATAATAATTTATCACACTATTTTAAAAAAAAACCACATAACTTTATAATTTCAAAATCTGTTATCCTTCAGCAAAAATTTTTACAGTTTAAATTCTTTAATCTTATCCTGAAGAATAAGGCATTCCTATAGAATTCTTATATTCTTAAAGAATATTTTTTGAAAGAATGATTTTTTAAAAACCTATTTTTTTGAAACAGAGGAAAGTTCTTTGGAATAATAGGCTGTGTAATTTTATAGTAAAGCAAATGGCTTAGATTTAATTTTGGAACTTTGGAATTACCAGGTTAAAATACGAGCCAGAAAAGAGTATGTTTTCAACAAACTTTTTTAGCATCCTATTTTTGCCATAATGAATAGCTAAAAAGGACAATATTTGTCCTAAGTGTTGCCTCATTTTGAAATTCTGCGCTCTCCAAGGGCACAAACAGTAGAAAGAGTGATATTTGCATAATGAGGAAGCACATAATGGCAGAAAATTATTCTCAACAGTTTGAGAGAACAATTAAGGAATCAATTTAGTTCACATCCTGCAGGTTGCTGAAAGGCCACAGAGGGAACCTTTGCGTGCTGCTCAACAGGAAGAAAACAGACTTAATAGCAGTTTATGACTAACAGAAAGCCACATATTTGATTTCTTAAAAACATAAAAGATATTTGGGACTTTCCTGTGCTTTGCCTCGGTCATGACAGCAGAGGCTTGGAGCTCAAGGGGCTTCTATGGCCTTCCGGCCACGCTGCGCTTCTCACCTGACCCAACACTTAGCAAATTACTCAGCACTTCAGCTGCCAATCTCAAATGCTTCTACTTCCCCTATCAAGGGATTTATGCTTTTTACTTTCTTAAAATCCCCAAATAAGCCAATATACCTTTTTTCCTTATATTTTCTTTCTTACCCCTCATGTAGAAAAAAATAAAATCTTTGTTTACATTTTCCTAATGGTGTGTTATTAGAATATTCAAATGAAAGTCATTTTAATAAATTATTTTAAAAATCACTTTTAGACCTCATTAATGCAAATACATGTTGTTGAGTTTTTTAGTGCAAACCATCATTTTCAAAACTAAGATATGTCTCCATTAACTACAATAATGGCTCTTCTTTTTAAATGCATGCTTTTAAAATGGTTAAGAATTTCTCCATATCTGTTTAGAAATTTAAATAAGGATGGATTCAACAGCAAATTTTATTAAATATTTTCTTGTCACTTATTAAATATTTTCTATCCAGATAATGAAAATGTTTTTACTCTTGTTACTGTGTATGTGATTAATTGGGTTGGTAGTTATTTTTTCACTCCATTGGCACCCAGAGATAAATTTGCACTTAACAGTATTGAAATGTGGGCCATAGAGAGATGGATGTTTTATTTGGTTTTCTAGAAGCTTGCTCTTTCCATTTACTGCTGTGCTACTTGCTAACTGAATCTCAGGTTTGAAAAAAATTGCTTATATAAAAAGCTCTTCCAGAGAAATTTACTTGCTTGTTCCCTTCTGTTGCAGACTTCTCTGATTTCTCTCCCAGTGCTTTAGCCAGGTTATCTTACTTATATTACTATTGAGTCACCCCCTCCAGTTCACCTGATTTCCTGTTGTATGTATATTACTTGTAAATTCCTATAACTTCTTCTTGTAACTGTTTGTATTTTCAAATACAAACTTTTCAGCCTGAAAAGTCTTTTTTCCAAGACTCAATGTGACAAAAGAAATAAATATATAAAATAAAAATAGTTAAGAATTAAGTTTAAGCCGAAGGTAAGGTATTTGTGATCTCTTTACTGTTCTTAAGAGGAAGTTACTAAATAGATAAAATGTCAAAATCATATTCTTTTACAATTAAGACTAAGAGCTATAAAACTTTTAAACAAATGTTCACAAACGATTTAAAAATAGTCACATACGTGTTTAAGAAATATATGATGGGAGGGAAAGAGTCAAATAAGGAAGAAAAAAGAATGAAGGGAGCAGAGAGAGAAGATAAAGAGAATGTTAGAAGGAAAAAGGCAAACATAAAGGGAGAGAGAACTTTCAGAATCAAAAAATACATTATGCCCTCTTCTTCCACAGGACCTTTGCACATGCAATTTCTCCTGCCTGGAAAGTTTCTACCTTCAGCTCTGCGCTCTTGTTTCTCATCCAGGGACCTTATTTCGGTTATTCTTATTTGCCCTTCAAGTCCGCTTAGATATGACTTCCCCCAGGCAGACTTTTGCTTTATGTGTCCCTAGAATATTTTGTTCTCCCATTGCAAAGTCACCAGACTCTACGGTGATTGTCTACTTACTTGACTGCACCGCCACCCTAAGGCCCATAGGGCTAAGGATTCTATTTACTCTGATTATCATTGTGATTCCAGCATCTGATCCAGTGCTCAGTACGTATCTGGTGGCAAATAAATGAATGACTTGGAAACTGACAGAGGATAAAGTAGGGAAACAGAGCAGAAAAAGATTCAGACTCAGAGGAGTGCTACTCTAAACAAATAATTTTATTCACTGTCATTTGAGCAGCTAACATATCATTACTATATTACGCCTTCATATGCATAAAAGAATAAAAATTTAGATAGGAAGTGACAGTAAAAGGATTTTTAAGAGATTTCCCCCCTTAAGATAAACTCCAGAGAAAATTCCCTAAAGTGTTATCTTCCAGCATCACATTTGCTTACCTTTGCTATTCGACTAGCTGTTTCTTTGCAAAACTGAGTTGGGCTGTCAAAATGCTGGATTAAGTGAGGCAATAAGCAAAGGATGTTAAGAGGAAAGCCTATCAAAAAAAAAAAAGCAAACAATAACCAATTTTATTGCACATTATTTTAAAAATTAAAGGATTTTTTTTTCATGGTTCACAAAAACCATTTTCTTTTTATTTCCTGGAGTACTTGATTTTCTAAAAAAAAAAAAAAAAAAAAAAATTCTTTTTTTTTTTTTTTTTTTTGCTTTTACCAAAGAATTTAAGCTATCTCACATATTAAGAAAACCATCACTGTTTGTGGAAAAGCAGAAATTAGTAGATTTCAAAACCAACGATTAGTTTACATGTCACTATATTAAAAAAAAAAGCAGAGAGTTGGTGCAATTCTAGTCACATCACCTGACAACTGGGAAGGATCCACCAACGTGTGTTTGGAGACAGCAATGAGTTTACTCAGGAGGTGCACTGTCATTTCCTGGGTGGATACTGAGGTAAAACCCTTAAGGAAGAGCTGCTGAAGGCCTGGGAAATTATTCCACTTCAGCTTGCTTTGCACGGTTTCAATCTTCTCTCGACTCTCTGACTTTTCCAAAGGCAGGTGTATCAGCAGTTTGTTGAGAAGTCTGAGAGCCAGGAGGTATTCATATTCATAATCCGATTCTAATAAAGATGCTGCTATCCAGAAAACGGTAGCCATCAAGCTGGCAGGCTCAGTAGTGGGCTGCACATCATACACGGCTTTCTCTCTCAGGGAGGAAAGGCTTCGAGTCCTCGCTAAGCTACTGCTGTGGTTGAGCCGTCCATCCGTTATATCCAGTGTATTACTCCGCCGCCGGTCACCTCTTCGGTCACCAATTAAACTTAACCTCAAAGAGTTACTTCTTGCATTACTGCTATATCCCAAATAACTGCTACTATTAATGGGACTTGTGCTTAGATTGAGTTGTCCAGTGCTTTTCCTGTTAGCTGCATACTTGTTTCCCATTATAGGATCATGGTATGAGGTTCTTTAAAAAAAAAAAAAAAAGAAAAGAAAGAAAAAAAAAAAGATGAATCCATGCACAATCACTTCTTTTGCTACATTAATTGTACTCTTGAAAACACTGCAAAATGGTAACTGTTACCAGGAAAAATCATTTTTAAGTATATCTGACTTTGCTTAACCCAATTTCAGTTCTTTCCTCCCTATTAAAATGTACAACAGTACCTTTTCCACTGTGGCTACTTTGGGTTGGGTGAGGTTTGATTTGAAGCGAAAATTCTGCTATAGTTATCGCTGATAACTTTCAGCTCTGGGATTTAGTACATATTACGTCCAAAGCAGGCCTCGTTTGTCTCACCCCCAGACTCAAAGGTCCTGATGTCCCTATTTCTGTCAATTCGCATTCTTTCCAAAAGAACCAAGCTCAAAAATTTATTTTTGATTTCTCCTTCTCCCTCACATCTAATTATCATTGATTAAAAAATAATTACAGAATACTTTCTACCTGTGCCAGCAGCATGTAAAATGCTAGGAATATTAAAGTCCATGGAAATGGATAAATTAGAGCCTGTTAGTTGCTGTTATGAAAATATTAAGAAAATACTGTGAGATCCCGAAGGATGGAATGCTTAGCATTCCCCTGCGGCAGTTAGAAATACTTAGCTAGGAGGTGATATTAAGACGGGACTTGAAGGATAAATCAATTTGGGATTTGCAAGGAAGACAAAGTTCGAAGAGAGGCTGGTCCAGGGAGAAGGAACACTATGTGGAAGGTGTGAGTCCCAAGGAGCCTGGCCTGCTGGGGTGACAGGAGGATGTTGAGTGTGGCAGTAATACAGCCTGTCACTGAGGCTGAAGCCGAGTAGCACAGCAGAAAGGTCTCTGACCAGGGTGTCAGAGGAACGGCACTGCCGCATACTAGCCCCGTGAGCTTTCACACGTCTCACTGTCTGAGGCTCATTTTCCCACCGGCAATCCATCTGAATTTAGGGGTAGTACTCTCACTGCCGATATTAGAACGATACAGTATTACACATATTTAGCTCTTGAAGGTCTAAATACAAATCTACTGGTTGCCTAGTTTTTCAGTTCTTACTGAGAAAGGGCAGAAAGAAGATCGTAATGCTTCATGGTTTCAGCCAAAGTATCAATTGCAGATTCCAACGTGAGAAGAAGCTCAATCACAAATCCCTAGAAAAAAAGGCAGATCTTAATTAATCATAATCTGGAAAGAAGAAACTGCAGTGCACTTCCTGATGAGATTTCAAAATAGAACAAACTCCACATTAATATTACAAAATAAACTCTTGAGCAACATGATCCTGCTGATGGATGAGAATGCATCAAAACTAATGGTATAAACTCATTATAATGGCAACACGATTCACCCAAAATTACCTGGGCCAGAAATCTAGGATTCCATCCTTGTTTCTTTATCTCACACCTAAATTGAATACATCAGCATCTTGAAAATATTACTTTAAAAATAAATCCTAAATCTGACTTCTTTCCTCTACCTCCATAGCTTCCCTTAATCCAAACTATCATCATTTTGGCCTGGACTCTTACAAAGAGCCTCTTAACTGACCTCTCTTGCCTTCCGAAGGATTCCACCTAGCCTCCAGAGTGAGTTTTTAAAAAAGCAAGTCATATCCATCACCTTCCTTTCAAAACCAATGGGTGGCTTCCCATCAATTCAGAGTAAACTCCCACCTCTCACCAGAACTTCCTCGGCCTCACATGACCTGGACCTGCTTACCTCATCAATCTCCTGCCTCTGGAGGTCCCCAACCAGTACGTTCTAGCCACATTGGTTTGCTTGATGTTCCTTTATTTTGTTTTATTTTAATTTTTGGCTGAGCCATGAGGCTTGCGGGATATTAGTTCCCTGACCAGGGGGATTGAGCCCCTGTGAAAGCGCCGAGTCAGTCCTAACCACTGGACCGCCAGGGAATTCCCCTGATGTTCCTTTAAAAAGCCGATTCCTTCTGCCTCAGGCCCTTTGCACTTGTTAGTCCTATTTCCCTCTGCCTTCTTCCCCAGGTTATCACAGGGCTCACTTCATTTAAACATGTGTTCAAAACTCTTCTTCTCAGATGATCATATATATATATATATATATATAAAAAAAATCCTCTCCCTCATCATTCTTTAACCTGTTACTCTACCTTATTATTTTCACGGCATTCATCACTAAGTAAACTTGTATTATACATTATTGGTGGATTAAAGGCTTGTTTCCCCAATGAAATGTGAGCTCCAGAATGCCAGGAACTTTGTCTTGTTCATTACTGTATCCCCAGTGTCTAAAACAGTGTTAATAAAGTCATGAGTCTGTACAGACCTACGTAAGCTCTCTATTGCAGTATTTCACTTAATTTATCTTAACAAATGAAATTCAGTGTTCTAGTTTACATCTAACTTTAAATTCCTCTTTTACCTTGTGGGCATCTCAGAATAATATCCAGGTGTGTCTGATAAAGCTGTTTCTGATAGGCACTATTTAATTCAATTAGTATGTTATTAATTACACAACTTTGTTTCTTAATTCTTTGCTTGTTAGCACCTGACATCAGTAATTCTATACGACCATCATCTTGCTCTACCTGCCATGATTTACATTTGGCAGTAAGTCCTTGACAACGAGGAGTGCTCCATACTTGCTGAAAGAATTGAATGAACTACCTGTGCATCTTCTCCTGGATCCCCTACAGTTTCTACAAGTCTGGAGAGAACATCAGAAAGTGTAGTTGCCGAAAGAGGCTGCTTAAGGGCCCTGAAAATCTGAAAGGATCTCCCAGCATAGTGTCGAGAAGAGCAAGAAAGTGCTGTCTGCAGAGCAACCTCGCTAAGATGATGTTCCAAATGAATTCCTTCTGTGAAAGCAAAGGAAACAAGTAAGTGCTTGTTTTTCAGGATATATATAGGGGTTATGATCAGAGGCTAATAACCATGTTAAACCCGGTGCCAGCACAATACCTGGCAAACTGGGTGGGCACTGGTATTTCAAAAGTCAATGCTTTTTCTTTTCATTCAATTCCATCTGCACTTTAGATGACCCTTCATTCTAATCTCCAGGGAAGTAATCCCTGAGAACAGGGTTTCTCAGCCCCGGCATTACTGACATTTTGGCCAGATAATTCTTTGTTGTGAGGGCTATCCTGTGTAGTTTGTTTGTGTAGCAGCACCCCTAGCCTCTACCCAAGTGGACACCAGTACTAACCACTTGCCCCGCGCCCCCTAATTGTGACAAAAATGTCTCCAGACACTGCAAACTGTCCTGAGAAGCAAAATCACCCCTAGCTAAGAACCACCGTTTTAGATACATTTTACTATAATTTTCAGAATGTGTTAAATTTTAGATCATCGAAGCCCATACCAGTATAAAAAAATAATTTAAAAGTTTGTCATCTCTACCTATGTTCCTTCAATATAATTGTTTCATAATAAACAATTTTATTGTAATTTTATTATGCCGTCTTACACCAAACTAAGAACCCCAGAGCGTCAAAGTAGCATTCTTATTTTTAAGTAGTAACAATTTTTCTTCAACCAAAACAAATCTGTTTTCACTAGTAAGTTAAAAAAGAAAACCTGTCTAAAACTTTTGAAAATTTAGACATGTCAGCTTGTCAACTTTTTGCTAAACATTATCAGAAGTTTTGACATCACACTAAAAGATCTGCTTGAAAGTAAATACTATCTGAAATGTTTATTAAAGGATACCTGAGCTTGACTGCTTAAAAACAGAAACCACATGTTTCAAAAATGTAGTTAACTGCTCAGCACTCTTTATGCTAGGATTCTTGGCAGAAACATCCTCATGGTTCCAAAGGGGCCCTCTTTTTCTGAAAACAGAGAACAGACATGATTCCCTTGGTTTTTAAACTTAATTAAGTTTTACTCATACTCACCTAAAATGTGCTTTTGCACTTAGAAAGGATAGTAGTTGAAGAAATCAAACAGCATGTCACACAGCCTACTGCTACTATTTATGTACTTGGATATGTAATGATCTAGAGCAAGTACAGGAAGATCCAAGTTACGTATAATTTCAAAGTCTTCCACTGTTACAGTCAAATTCTCTCAGAGGTAGCAGGAAAAGATGGCAAATTTTGCCAAGTGAGAAGAGTACTGGTTACTGCTTAGGTATTACAGGTCAAAACAGTCTAGTTTGTAGAGGCTGGACTGTATTTAGATTGTAATGCAAATAAAATAATTTATAAGTTAAAACTACCTGTCGATTCTTTCTTTAAAATATCTTTGCACTCACCAGCTTGGTTAGTAAGGGTTAGGCCCCTTATTGCCACAGGCCCGAAGTGCCCTGGAAAAAAGATGTGGTCACGCTGCCTCTAGTCCCTAACACCTCTAATTCATCACATACTTTGCTATGAGACTGATTTTCTCAACACATTTATTTAATTGGGTCCTCCACCCTCCCCATCCAGCTCAAAGATTTTTGCTAACGTCTCCTTTCTTAAAAGATCTATAACCTCCGGCCAGGGCTTCACGGCCCTCCAGCTTGTCTAGCAATTCCTCCGCATTAAACTCAGGCTGGATTACTCACCAGTTCCAAATATACTTTGTTTTTTCACACCTCTGTGATTTTGCTCTTGCTATGGTATACTAGCCCCTTTCTCCCCACCTACGTTTCTTCTTTACTTATAGTGCTTTTGCAAAGAGTAGGCCATAAATAAATATTTGAAGATTGAATGTTAATGTAGCTAATGAAGGCAGAATATATATTCAGATAATACTGTATCCTCTTTGGGTACCTGGTATCTAGTCATGATTAAGGCCCTCCTTAGGTATAACAGTGTGAGCAAAAGAAGAAAGTCTTTGGTTGCATCAAATTTTCTAAATATTGCACAACACAAACCTGCCTATTCCAAATCAATGACCCTTCGGAAAACAAAATAGGGCTCGCGGAAGCTGACAAATGAAACAACGACTTAACACAGCTATGTGTCAGGAATGGTAGGAGCTGCAAATGTTACCTTGAGGTAATGAATTCCATGAGGGTTTTGACTTTTCCATCCTGCTCTACTGAGATGTCGACCTCGCTGAGGACGGTGGTGTGCAGATGTGAAATGGCAGCGCTGTTATTTCCTAAGCTGATACTAGAGGAGGTAGAACTTGAGCTGAGCCCTGAGTCGGTCATGGGGGAGGGCTGGTAATCAGGTATAAAATCGCTAACACCTGCTGAAAGAGACGCGGGCGTGAATGCCCAGATGTAAGCAATTTCCCACAACCCTCAAAGAAGTGAGCCTCACAAGCGCCCAACTACACTGAATGCGTTTTTGAGCAAATGTTGTTTTCGGAGCCTCTCAGTCAAACTTTAACGATTTGGACTTACTATGCAGTCCTGTGCTGCCATCTGCTGAACAAAGTTGAAATTGTCAGTTTCCTAATATTGTGGCATATTTCCTCAACATAGGTTGCCATTCACACTTCTATAATGAGAACTGGTTTTTAATTTCTTATGTTAAGGATTCTATGCTTTCTGCTTCACTTTACTTAAGGAAAATTTTAAAGTTTATTTGTAATATTATTATGTCAATTATTAAATAATTCTAAAGGTTATTACTAATGCCCACATTTACAAAATAGCAAAAGGAGCCTTAAAAACAAACACCAAACTATGGAATTTTGAATAGAAATGTTTTAACATAAAAAAGGCAGTAAACTTTATTCCGTTCATCTTTTAATCATGGTTTAAAAAGGCAAATAAGTTTACTAATAGATGTTTTCTCACTAACTACAGGTTTTTAAGTAAATAACAGGGCTTAAGTAAGTAACTTTAAAACGTATTAACCCTGTATCTGGCATTATATGATTAGGAAAAAAAAAGTAATTTTATTTCAATTTTTAAAAACCAATTATTTTCTACATCATCTATTATAAACCTGATGACACTGATGAATGTAATAAATAAGTTAGGGCTATTAGGGAAAAAGAAAATATAACTTGAAAAGTAAACCAAATTCACATCAACAGTGAAATAAATTTTACATTAAAGTCTCATTAATTTGGACCTCACTATTTCAAAATACATAATTTGGAACTTACTAGACTTCAAGATGTACAACATTTTAAGTGCAATCAGTATAACTGAGTGAATAAAAAATTTTTTGAAATTTTAAATGTCTTCCTTTGTCAATTTTTCAGATCTTGAGAGTAGGGGGAATCTAATACAAGTTCACCATCTTTGTCATAACCAGTGCTCAACAAATTAAGCCACTCTTTCATTGTACCTTTAACTTACATGTGGAGAGTTTAACATTTTTATGACAAAGACCCTTAAAGGTAAGAGAGATACAAATACTCCAAGTTTAATTCCTTCTTCTATGAATTAATAAATAATGTCAATGGTACTTAAAATAATAAAACTACATTAAAAAATATTCTCTAATATCTCAACTTCAGTTGATGTTCTCTAATGCAGGATCCCAAATTAACGAAGTACGGTTCCAGTTTCAAACTGTACTTTTAAAGCAAATACCTGTGAAAGTATAATCTAAGTGTGCAATTTGTTTGACTGTAAGCACCCTGGGCTCATTAAACTCCTTGTTCCTGAGAAGGACAGAAGCAACAGTTCGGATGTTACTGTTGGATCCCATTACTATTAACAAGTGCAGAAGCAGGCGTTTACAATGTTCATACACCTCAGGGTGGCAGTGGTCAAACCCTAAAGAGAACAGTAGAAAATCATCATCAGTAAAGAGAAATAATGAGTATTCTTGTTATCAAACTCGTATTTTAAAAAGAAAAGCAGAAATTATATAAAATATTTTGTGAAAGATGACACAGTACATCAATCAAGTTCTTTATTGGCCTAGAGTGTGTATACACTTTTACAATAGCCTATTGTCCTACTGGACTAGGGAGAATCAAGACAAATTTCCAGTGTGTTTTATATCTAAAATTTAGTAATCTCTTAGAAACTATTACTCTGTTACATAACACTAGATGTAAATGAACTTTTAAAGGCAAGCATTTTTTGTGCCTAGAACACAATAGAAAGTCAGGAGATGTTTGCTCACTGAAAGAAGAAAGTAGTACCTATATAATATGTGTACATATCAGGAAAATTTAGGAGAAGATGGCTATTTTGACTTGCTTCAGGAGAGCAATCCTACAAGCATGAGAAGTGTTGCTGATGTGATGGATCCCACATGTTTGTTACAGAGGGCACAGTGGAGTTTTAGCTGTAATAATCAGACTGTCCACAATCTAATTCTTTTGGGAAACACTAAGTACCCGTCTCAATTTTCCATTTACTCGGAAAGTTCCCAGTCCCAGAGGTAAATAAATTAATTTTACTCTTGCTACAGTTACAGAGTTTTTCCTACTGGAGGGTATGTGTGTTTCTGTGTGCAGTGGGAGAGGCTGTATGATAGGAATGGGTATAACAGAATTGTTTGTGGTTAAAGGAGAGGCTAGGAATAACTCTGCTCTAGACCACAAGAATCACGGTAAAAAGTGTCATGGAAATAACATACAGAAAATAGAAAGAGAAAGAGAAATATGAAGAGACTTTCTTGAAACCATATCTCCTTTCCCACTGTGGAGAACAATATGGAGGGTCCTCAAAAAACTAAAAATAGAGCAACGATATGATCCAGCAACCCCACTCCTGAGCATATATCCAAAGAAAACAAAAATACTAGAAAAGATACATGCACCCCAATGTTCACAGCAGCATTATTTACCACAGCCAAGACATGGAAGCAACCTAAGTGTCTATCAACAGATGAATGGATAAAGACAATGTGGTCTATGTACCCAATGGACTACTACTCAGCCATAAAAAAGAATGAAATAATGCCATTTGCAGCAACATGGATAGACCTGGAGGGTATTATGCTCAGTGAAATGTCAGACGGAAAAAGACAAACACTGTGTGTTATCACTTATAAGTGAAATCTAAAAAATAAAACAAACTAGTGAATATAGCAAAACAGAAGCCGACTAACTGATATAAAGAAGAAACTAGTTGGTTACCAGTGAGGAGAGGGAAGCAGGGGGGCAAGGTAGGGGTAGGGAATTAAGAGATACAAGCTACTGTATATAAAATAAATAAGGTACAAAGGTATATTGCACAGCACAAGGAATGTAGCTGATATTTTATAATAACTATAAATGAACTAGAATCTATAAAATTTTGAATCATTATTTGTACACCTGAAACTAATATTATAAATCAACTCTACCTCAACTAAAAAATAAAATAAAATGCAACGTGTAAAAAGCAAACAAACATACTGACTTTCAATTATCACAAAAATATAAAATGAAGGAATTAGCGCCGAATATGTATTACCTATAAAGATTGCATGAAGAAGAAGATGGAGGTAGCTTCCCCATTCCACCTTCACACTATGATCGATAATGAGATCCGTCAAAAGGATGACGGCTATGTTACACCTATGACAAACAAGAGCATTATTCATGTGTCACTAGAGTAAACCTAGAGAAAATCTTATGCAAATTACTTAAAGATTTTAATATTGTCTTTTATGGAAAAAATACAATTTCTCAAGAAAAAAAGAAGAAAAGAAATACAGCTGAAGAAACCGTTACATGATAGTTTTAGATAAAACCTATCTGGCTAAGGGCTCCTTGAAGTCAAGGGCCATATTTTCTTCATCTTCAACCCTAAGGCCTAGCACACTGCTTGCCACATAGTAGGTGTTCAGTACATGTCTGGTACATTAATACATTTCAAAAGAATGCAGTAACTGTTCTATTGTGATTTTTGCTGAGTAGACATCAACTTAACTCAATTCAAAATAATAGTGCCTACTACCGTAAAATAATATTTTTCAGATGTAGTAACTGGGTCCCAGAAAGGTCAAGTAACTATGCCAGACACCCAGAAAAGCAGCAGCAGCAGAATTAGATTTAGTAATACTAACTGGAAACAGTGAGAAGTGTGAGTTTTTAGATTTCTTAAAATCTAAACGCACGGATCGAATTTGTTGCAGTCTCAAAAGAAAGAAGGTTGCTTATGTTGTGTGTTGTCGGACAGCGTAAAGAAAGCTGGAAGTGTTAAGCAGTGGTTTGGCTCATATGAAATAGGAATGACACTGTGGTCCACCTGTGAAGAGGTAATCCAGGTGATGACGTTTCAGGCAAGTAATCCACCAGTGGTGACCAGCAGCCTCCCGCTGGTGGGAAGGGTAGTGGCTCTCCTTCATTATGCTCCATCACTTTCAGTCGCCAATTAGAATAAAGTGGCATTGAGTCACCTATCAAGATAAAATGATCTCATTGTCTACACCATCTACTTTCCGCCAATATAAGCAAACTCTAGTAAGACACCAACTATTTATAGCACTGGAAAGTGATAAAAAGAATTTCCCACTATTTGGACATATGTTTGCTAGGTAGACATGGGTACAAATATTATCAGATTAAGCAAATCAGAGAGAGAAAAGAGGTATCAATTCAGGTTCCATCCTTTAAATCAAAGCAAAACTACATGAGCACTTCATCAGGATTCCACAATTGATGTCCAAGCTATGAGACCACATTATAGGTAAAGCTGCCTTGTAACAAGGGCCTTCTGGTAAGTTACTCAGTTCTAAATTTCCTGAGATAGGGCCAACACAAACCCATCTTCAAAGGAAATCTGCTCTACCACAGTGGGGCTGCAGGGTGCAGTAAGAAAGGCCATCAGGAAATGTGAGTTCTGTGTGACGTGGGTAAGTCACTTAACCTCTCTGGACCTCAGTTCCATCGTGTGCAAAATGAGGAGATTGGACCAGATCATCTTCATGGTCCCTTCCAGTCTGAAGGCTTGTGCTTCTATTCTACTACCCTACCTTAGTGTTATAATGAGACTCGGACACATTATTCATTTTGCAATTGCGAGGGAGAACGTTTTAGTAAAATGTGAATCCCACGAAAGTTCAAATCTGTTAAAAAAAGCAGCCTGTTGGTCAATGTTTGTTCTATGATGCTTCTTGAGAACCAATTCTTATGTTCCTTTTGATTTATCTACAGGGAACCTGTGCTTTTGAAACATATTTCCCCGACTTACGTTGCTTCTTAAAATCAAGACATTTCAGATTATGTTGGAACACCACTAGTGGCAGTTAAACACCCTTCTTAAAAACAATTTCTGGGAAGAATATATTTATTAACATTAATATAATGATAATACACCTTGCCATTGCAGTTATTAAAAAAAAACATTTGGAATGTATTACTTTTTTCTTCTTCATAAGATCCTCCAGAGCTGCTACTGTATCGAGATTCTAGTCTGTGATGTTGACGATTTAAATGACTGTTTAGTCCACTGTAGATGTCTAGGTGCACATAGCTATGGGAATGATCATTGAGTTAGTCACAGTCATGGTAAAGTGGTATTTGTACTTTATGTTTTACGTTCTATGCTTAAAAAAGAACACAGTACACAAAATACTAAAGTTTACTATGATATATGTTAATTTCCACATTACAATTCAAAAGCTTAAGCTTTGAAGTCAATTATTTCTACCTGAAGATTTTTCTTAAATTGTTGTGATAATAATGTGCTGATGAAACCTATTCCATATAAAACAGGCAGAGTAAATACCCATTTAGAAAAGTTTAACAATGTAGCAACACAAAAAGTGACTGACCATACTCTACCTATTCATCCATTAGTGCATATTAAAAAATCTAGCATGCCAGCATCTTTAATGTTAAAATAGTCAATGTGGAAAATTTCCAATATGGAAATATATTTCCTCACTAGAATTTTAACACAATGAAATATACATTCCAATGCAGAAATTGTCATTTATGCTGATGATAATCTGTATATGTCAAACTGACAGGCTAATGAAGAACAGAGAAGTACTTACCTCTCTTCAATATTCTCTTTTATGGGCTTATTATCGGGATTGCCATCCGTGGGAGCTACCATTGTATTGCTACTAGAAGTAGTTCCTGTAATCATAAATAAAACAGTATCTATGAATTTAAAGCCTAGGATAGCTCAATAAGAACAAAAGATTTCAAATTATAGATGTCAAAACTCCACTAAAATGAGAAGAAGGTGATTTTTAAAAAGGAATGTACTCTTAACGACCTAGAGGGTAAGGAGACAACAGCAACAAAATTATGGATACTGGAAAACAAATGGACAGGAAGTAATCAAGTGTTAAGAAGGCTGAATCCAGAGCTGTTAGTGGAGGAAACAAGAAGCTTCCGTATCTATAGTGTTGAACCTCCAAAAGGTCAGGAATTAGTGGCATCAAGTACCTCTGGAAGTAGGGGTTGAAGGAGGTGCTAAAAATGGCAAGAATGGTTGAAAATCTCTTTCGTAAGTAGCTGGCTCCCAAGATCTACCCCTCTGCCTCTTGTAACTGGGTAGTTCTCTCGCCTCACTTCCAGAAGTCTTTTCTGATGAGAGTATATCAGAGGATTTCTGGACGAGGGCACACCACATACAGGTGAAGGAGGAAGTACTTTACTGAGGATACGAAGACTAAGCAAAAACATACATACATACATACATACATAAATTTGCCATTGGATCCCCCTGCACCCTTCTCACACCATGGGCTACCAGAAGGCTTGAAGACTCTGTGCAAGTGTGTGTATGTATGGATTATATGTATTGGTATACACACACACACACACACACACCCCTACACCTTCTACTCTAGGCAGAGGACTAGAAGAGTTTTCTCTGGGGAATCTGATTACTGCAAGGGAAAAGACCTATGTATACTTGTATCGACGAAATCATCATACAACAAAGGACAAAATAAGTTCTGTATATACCTACAGAACAACCAATCAACTTTTTAATATGCCTGTTAAATGAACTGTTTATGAAAAGACAGATCCAGAATTGGTAGGCTTTTGAGGAAAGCTTTTACTAAGACAAACCAAAACAAAAACACAGTAATATAAAGAAAATAGGAACTTTCGCTGCTAGAATATTTTATCAAATATACAGAAGATAGTCCAACCATGAAACATGAATAGGATGCTCCTAAAAAAATTCTAATTAAAAAACCTCTCTTTGGAATTAAAAACATTCTAGCAGATATGAAAAATTCAATAGAAGCATTATTAGAAACCTCTTGGAAAGTATAACAAAAAGATGAAAATAGATGACAAAAATAAATTATAAAGATATAGTATGAGAGATTTCTAATTATACAATGTTATTAACATCACAAAAACATTTAATATAAACTGAATGGCAAAGAAGTTCATAGAAATTTAATCTACAATAGCCCAGATATTATACTGATTTTCAATGAAAGTTATTCCCTCAGCGACGTAGTTTCTTCAACTCGAAATATTACAATAACTATAAGTATATGGGTATACATAAAAGTATATACACTCATGTGATTGGATACTATGTATAATACATGCCCAAATAATTATAATATGAAATTACACAGTAATTTTCAATAAGTGAGCATTTTCTATATTTACATACTAATTATAGTCATTTTAAAAAAGCATTTGTTGTGTAGAGATATATAAATGTATATTCCAGTTCTAAATAAGTATGTAAGTATGCTTCCCTTTATCACATTTTGAATCCTTACATTGTCAAACTTCTTTACTCATATGAGGATTTACAAAGTTTTGTCCGGTTAATTAGATATATGACTCATGTTTGCTTGTTTTCTTTATGATGATGTTTAAAGCAAACGCTTGCTAAAATGAACAATTATGGAAAGCTTCTCTTTTTATACAAAGTAGTCAGTTTTAAATGACTTCTCACCTGAGGTGACAGAAGGGATTTTATAGCTGGAAGTGATGCGGTAATATGGGGGATTATCCATGTGAGTGACGCCTGAACTGACAGGGTCGGTCAGCTGTAGTTCACTCACCAGTTCTTCTAGCAACTGCATTGTTTTGTCTCTACCTAAATATACAATAACTTTCTTCACCTGTCACAAAAGAAATTGTTCGGAAAAGAAAAAGCACAATTTTTATCTCACAAACTTGTCTTGAGACAAATTTTATCAGAGTAAGCTCAACTTTAAGCGGTAGATGAATAAGCACAATCTTAATTTGAATAGACACTGATCAGCAATCAGACATTAATCAGCTTTATAAGTACTGTTCTATCTTCCCTCTAACCCTCAACATTGTATCTAATTAGGATGACCTAAATGTATTGTTTAATGGTGTCCATAAAGTTATCTACTTCCTTTACCTTTTTGGGGTTTTTTTAGAAAAGCAAAAGATAACTTGCCTTTCTATAAATCAGTTTCTCTTTCAACGGAAACTTTCAATTAATATCATCCTAAGATTTTCCTCATATTTTTATTCAGCCAGCCTTCATACCCAGGATTCATCACTTATTCTGCCTTCCCCGTTCTCTATATTCAACCAGCAGTATAGACTGGAGATTAAGAGCGAGAATCTAGAACTGAACTAGAACTCCAACGACACAGTCTGGATTGGAGTGTAGATGTAACTTTTACTAGCTAGGCGATCTGGAAAGTTCCCCTCAGTTTTCTCTTCTGCAATTAGGGACGTCACCTACTCCATACGGTGGTTAGGATTAAGTAAATTAAAATTTATAAAGCACTTTAAAAAAAGGCCTAGTACACAGTACGAGTTAAGTAAGTGAAAAAAACTTTCCAGTAGTATGCTTTATGGGTATGTTTTAGTAACATGTATTATTGAAATGGGCTGATCGGTTAGTAAGCGATCTCTCTTTTTTCTCCCTACTTTAATCCTTACTACTCAAAATGTGGTCCTTGTAGAACATGCATCGTCATCTGAGCTTGCTAGAAATACAGAATCTCAGGCCTCACCCTCACCTCCAGACTCAGAACCAGAACAAGATCCCCAGACGACTCACGTGCATACAGACGTGTGAGAAGCTCTGTCTTATTAGATGACCCCCGGACAAATCTTACAACATGCTTTATCACATCATACCAAAAATCTGATAACGGTTCCCTAATGATAACTGACTGTCCTCCACACAGCTCTTGAGCTCTCCAAGCTGTTCTATTTGCTAATTCTCTGTTCCCAAGTCCAGTCTCCTCTGACCCAGGAAACGTCAAGCACGTTTCTTCCTCTGTGCCTTTGCTCTGATCCAGAACCTCTGAGTTGACGCTCCTGACTCTAATCCTGTCAGGTCTTCAAGCCCCATCTCCGCTCCAGCTTCACTGCCTGTCCCAGAAGCTTTCACTGACTTTTCACCAACAGCTCTGGGTTGGAATTCCAGCTCCACGAAGATAGAGCTAAATGGCTGTGCGACTTTGAGGAAATTACTCTTCTTTCTACCTTATTTTATTCATCTGTAAAACTGCAGTAATCTTAGCAAGGTCACAGATTTCTTCCGGAAATTAAGTAATGGAGATGAAGTGCTTATACCGTGCCTGGCCTCTAAGTAGTGCTTAAGAAATGACAATTAAGAAATTATTATTATTGTCATTAAAAATAGCTCTTTTAATATTTCTGGCAAATGGCTATGCCTTGAACTTCATCTTGGCTTCTTAGAATTATAGCTTCATGCCTGTTTCTAGTGCCAGCCCTGACTCACTCATTCATTCATCCGATTAAGGGGAAGATTCTATGTGTCAGGCACTAGTCCAGGCTCTGGCAAGAAGGCAATGAACTAAGCAGACCAAAATTCCTGCTCTTAAGGAGCTGACAATCCACTGGACTGATTGAGGCAAAAGTTATGAGCCAAAGAGGTAAAATATGTAACAAGTTTGATGATAAATGCTAGGAAAATCAATGAAACAGGGAAAAGAAAAGAAGAGCGTACGTGTGGGGGGCAGGGCATTTGCAGTTTTAGACAAGATGACCAGCAAAAGTATCACTGAGAACTGACATTTGAGGAAACGTCTGAAGGAGGTACAGCAGTGAGCCATGTGGCTGTCTCGGACAGAGAGGAAAGTAAGTACCAAGGCCCCCGGGTGGGATGCCCGGTGAGAAAGCAGGACAGCAAGCGGGGTCAGCGTGGCTCAAGGGCAGGGGGCCTGAGGGAGAGCATTAGGACGTGTGGTCAAGAGGTAATGTGTGATGGTGTTTTTGGTACCAAACACCCACCTTTCTCTAAGTGCTTCTCATTGAAGGTTAATCTTGTGACATGCCTTCAGAACAGTGCTTTCAGTAATCAAGTTAACTGGTTCGTTTAAAGTAGGATCCATAAGAACTTTCAGAGCAACATTCTGCAGAGCTAGTCTTCTGTGGACATACTTTAAGGAGATGCTACCATGCCACTGATAGCTATATCTACATATACACACGTGTGTTTGCGTGCATGTGTGCATATTCAGTTTAACCTTCATGTTTGATAGTTTCACGCTGTTCTCTTAACTTGAGCAGATTTAAGTATTGCTTTCCCTCTAGAAGGCAAAGACTTATATTCTTCACTGTATATCTCTTATCGCGCTTTTCCTTGCTTCTAGAAGCCTTAGGGCACGATTCCATAGGCACTGAGCTCTCACTTCCCATCCTGCTCCAATATCCCAATGCCAACTCCTGATAGGAAACACTACTAACATCTCTCCACTTCCATATCACTTTCTCTCCAGTATCATCTCTAATCCTCCCAGACAGTGGTGATTCCAAAGTTATCCACTCTCAGGACTCTTGCAATTTTCCTTTGTAGCCCTTACCATGACTGTACTTTATTAACTTAGATTTATTCATTAAATAAATTAGGTGTAGGTTCAAAGAATAAAATCTGTAGCATCCATCAGAACCTAGAAGAACACCTAACCTGTAGTAAAGCCAGATGATATCTGTTAAATGAATCAATGGATAAATCCATGTGCTATTTCCTGATTTTCCTCATCTTGGCCCCTGCTTTGCCTCTGCTGGTCTACTGCTTGCCCAGACTCTGACATCACAAGACACTGGGTAAATATATATATTAAAAAAATAAATAAAAAGGAAAGGAACTTGAACACATACGTAAGGCAAGAGGCTTGGTTCACTATTCACTCCACAAATGCTGATCAAAAAGTGCAAAATTATTTTCAGGTTTTTTGGCCAGCCATCTGCGAGCGTGGTCCACACATTCTCCACCTCCGACCAGGCCAGTTCATCACCATACTAGAGGCAGGAAACACAGCACACACTTTAGGAACAGCTGTCTTTTCAATATCTAACTTGCCATGTCATGAAATATTAGAAAATAACGCTGTTACAGACAGCTTTAATCTGTTCCACACTTTAGAGGAACAATCATTTCTTTCAACAAATCTAAACACAAGTATCATTAAGCACATATGATTTTAGCTCCCCCCCCACCAAAAAAAAGATATTTTATATCTAATGAGAAGTTTTTTAAAGAAAGGAACTTATTGATAACACATACATGTTTGGTTACCACAGGATTATCTAATCTCTTTGTCTATTTCTAACCTGTTTACTCCTAACTCGGTAATTCTGTCCAGCAACTGCAAATACAAAAACCATGTTACCTTTGCTGTCATGTACATCAGATTATTCAAAACCATGGCAGTGGCTTGTGGGGATCCCCAGCCTTCTCCTCGTAACCAGCGCCTGCTCGTCACCATAAGTTCTCGGTCTTTTAAGGAATCATCTTCATCTTCATCATGCCGCCTTGCTGTGGGCAACGGTTTTAAATCCACCAACTCGATGTTGTTCATCCACGGTAACAGGTAGTGCAGCATCACTTGCCTCCCAGCAGGGTGAGCTGTCTGAATTCTCTGGCTTATCTCTGTAATTAAGAACAAGTCAAAGAGGGAACGACTGATGTAACTGTGGTTTTCCTTTGACTTGTAATGAATTTAAATTTAATTTTTAAATTTAACTTTTTAATTCTTAAAAAACAGCAAGCCAGATTTTATTCATTACATTTAAGAATTACGAGCACTGTTTCTCCTTTTAATGAATTTGACATTGATGACGTCATAAAGAAAAGATAACAGCTAACATATATCACACACTTACCTTTTCTATAAAATATCTCTGGCGGTTGAGAAAAATAAATGTTTGCACACTATTGGTGAGATGGTAAAATGGTGCAACTGCTATGAAAACAGTATAAGAGCTCCTCAAAAAATTAAAAACAGAACTATCATATGAGCTAGTAATTCCATTTCTGAGTATGTATCCAAAAGAATTGAAAGCAGGGTCTTGAGATATTTGCACAACCACGTTCATAGCAGCACTATTTACAATGGCCAAGAAGCGGAAGCACTCCAAATGTCCATTGATTGATAAATGGATAAACAAAATATGGTATATACATATAATAGAATACTCTGCAGCTTTAAAAAGGAAAGAAATCCTGTTATTTGCTACAATATGGATGAATGTTGAGGACATGATGCTAAGTAAAATAAGCTAGTCATAAAGCCACAAATGCTGTGTGATTCTACTTATATGAGGTATCTAACAGAGTCAAATTCATAGCAATAGAAAGCAGAATGGTGGTTACCAGGAGCTGGGGGAAGTTCTGGAAAAGGGTGGTTACTGTTTAGTAGGTATAAAGTTTCAGTTCTGCAGGATGAAAAATTTCTGGAGATCTGTTTCATAACAATGTAAATATATTTAACACTACTGAACTGTACAGTTAAAATGATTAATATGGTAAATTTTACTATGTATGCTTTTTACCAAATAAATAACTAAATGTAATTATAAGATAAAAGGCAATCTTTATACATGGATTAATTTAAAAGTGACCCATGAAAAATCTCACATATTTCGGTTTTATCTAGGGGAGACGCCTATGATGTGCTTATTACTTTTACATTCATCTCATTTAATGCTCATGTCAAACCTGTGCAGCGGACAGTCCAAGTAACTTGCCCAAGGTCAATGATCAAGTGGCAGAGGATTCAAATACAAGGTCGATTCCAAAGCCTGTGAGTTTGTTGTTTTTTTTTTTATAAATTTATTTATTTTTATTTTTGGCTGCACTGGATCTTCGTTGCTGCGCACGGTCTTTCTCCAGTTGCGTTGAGCGGGGGCTACTGTTCGCTGTGGTGCACAGGCCTCTCATTGCGGTGGCTTCTCTTGTTGTGGAGCACCGGCTCTAGGCACGCGGGCTTCAGCAGTTGCAGCACGCAGGCTCAGTAGTTGTGGCCCACGGGCTCTAGAGCGCAGGCTCAGCAGTTGTGGCGCACAGGCTCAGCTGCTCCGCGGCATGTGGGATCCTCCCGGACCAGGGCTCGAACCCGTGTCCCCTGCACTGGCAGGCGGACTCCCAACCACTGCGCCACCAGGGAAGCCCAGCCTGTGAGTTTTTATATGCTATTTAATTTCCATAAATCACTTTAAAGTACAAACCTTCTTTCTCCTCAAGTCCCGTTTTGCCCACTAGGTCTTATACCTATTTACTCATTAGAAGGAATAAATACGGAAGCATAGTGATTTGGAACTTGGCTCTGGAATCACACACACCTGGGTTTGAATCCCAGCTCTACCACATACCTACAGGTTGACCTAGGGCCAACCTGTCAACCTCTGATGCTCAACTGATTATTCTGTAAGAAGGTAACAAAAACAGCTGCATCATGGGGTTACTGTGCAAATTCAACACAGTACCAGTGAACTGCTCAGCCCAGTGCCTTGCACATATTTATGCTCAATTCTAACTTTTTACAAGAAGCCCTTCTGTTAATAGGTCAATGTTATTGCCATGACTATGAAATATTAGACCTGGAGCTCTGAAAGTAGCTGAATGAAGAGATCCTGGCCAGGAGGTTGTAAGTGCGTATAGCAGCCGGGGCCATGGCAATACCCACTGCCATCCTGACCAATTTCATGACCTCTGAGACTCAGAGGACTCCTCTGTTTTCTGTGCTGGAGCCTCCCGAAGAAGCCCAGCAGCAGCAAAATTAGTGTTGACAGTGGTTAGTACTTTGCGTTGATGACCAACCACGTCCATCTTGAAAGGGCTGTCAGGACTGTGGGAGCTGGGAAAAAGGAAGGGGCTTGACTGCTGCCATTTATCAGTGCAAACCAAACACGTGAGCTGCTTTAAAAACTGAACGTTAGGAGAACTGAAGTTGTTTTTTCCCCACTCAGGTCAGTTAGGGATGGGAATCAAACTATCTCCACCACTAAAATAGGTACTGTGGAAAGATGTGCAAAGAAGGCTAAGGCTTCTACGCCTTGAGCCCAAATGAAGGAAAGGATCCACTTAAGAACCCTGTTATTCCCTGCATGCCAATTTTGGTGCATTTCTAGTACTTGGATTAGAACAAGATCTTGCTGCAGATGAAGAACAGAAAAACTAGCTGAGTGTCTTTTGTAAATATTATAATTAAAACCTTTCAGTTAAAGGATAAAGCACCATGGGGGCATCTGCAATAGTGTGCTCATTGGCCAGAGGTTAAGCTGGATGAACCCCCAAATTATCTTAAATCTAAATCCTGGGAGGCCCAGATATACAGGACATCTTGCCTGACACATAGACCTGATGTTTTCAAAACTCCTGGCAAGAATATTTGTTGCCCCACAAGGAAAGGAAACTGGACCAGAAAGCAATGTGGGTTCCTAGCAATAGTTTTGCTTAAGGCAGTGCAGGACCTTTCCCTAAAATTAGAGCTTTTACTTATAGAAAGAAACTTGTATCTCTATCCCTGTCCATTTTTATTATTAAAGACAGACCAATACACAAGATAAACTGCATACCAGAAGATTCAGGAAGTTCTATGTCTACTAAAGAAATACTTTTAAATTGCCTGTGAAGCCCCCTTCTACCTTTTTTTTTTTTAAAGCTGGGGTAAGGTGGAGAATGGAGGCCAAAGTTAGAATCCTTGCAGAGATTTTTAATAAGCAACCCCAATATCATGGTAGATCAGTGTTAAGAGTTCATACTAAAGAAAAAAAGTTCTCTTATATAAAGACGTGTTTTGTTTTGATTCAACCTCAAATTTCATATATTTAAATTTCCTAAAAGTAGTTTTTTTCAAAATGGTTGCTAAAGAAAAACTATTAACCAGTTCAATGATCATACCTGAGAATATGGCGAGAGTTAGCTCAGGATATGCCCTTGCTAATTCTTCGGACAACTGATAATATGAAACAGAATACAGATGCGGCAGAGGAGACAGCTGGCTGAGTACCCCATCTGTTCTCTGAACCTCCAATTTGTGAGCATAGCGAAACATCTTCGGTTCCAGGATCTACAAGAATGTAATCCATTAATTTAAGATTTTATGGGTCCTCTAAATTTCAGCTATAATGAAAAACATAAAATCTTCTCCCAAGAAATATTCTAGTTTAAAAGTTATATAGTTATATATGTTGTAAAGTTTTTCAGGTGCTAATTTGTAATTCCAAGAAATGTTTGCAAAAGATCTGTAACTCTTTACAAGGCTTTGCATTCCCTGTGTTGAATGCCAGTAGCATAGTTTGAAAATAACTTCAGCAACTTAATATACAATTACTTAAAGAAGATTACCACTTTTCCAGTTCAAAACTATGACTATATAAAAACATGTATACTTGAAAAAAAAATTCTTCAAACCTATCTTGTTTAATAACAGATTAAATATGGAATGTAAGTTAAAAATTCTTTTGGCATTACACTATACAAAGAGCTACACTACTCAACTTTCTTCTTAATTATTAAAGACATTAGGGTATAATTCCTAAGATGGTCCCTACCAGCCTCAATACCACTTCAAACCCTTTGGAAAAATGTGCATCTCCTTGAATCCCATTCTTAACCCTTGGTTAAGAGTGAAGAACCACACCCTATTATCAATGGATATAATCATATATCCACACTTGATAAGTCAACTTTCTAGGTTATTTTCCTCAGTCTAATAAAGAAATATTATAAAAGGTTATCATAAAAGAGCTAATTACTTTTCACTTGATTCTCAAAAAAAAATTTGACTCGCATTATTCTTATCTGCTGAACAGAAATAGTTAAATGCACACATAGGCCTTAACCACTCAGTTTTTATAAGTACTCACACTCACACACACACACACACACACACACAGAGGCACACACAGGTGAGCGGAAGGGGGGTTGCGGGAAGGGGAGGGGTATCATACATAATCCCCTACAGGACACTTCTGAGTAGTTTGCATGATTTATAGACTTAAATGACCCATATTATTTTACTCTTCTATTTCTAATGGTAATCAGGAATTAACACCATACCCCACTATTAAAAATAAAGCTGACTGTTAGCATACTTTCAAGGCAAGAATAGATTATTATGCTTCATTAAATCCCGAGCAAAACTATATTTTAATTAACATTTGTTTACAAACCTGTAAAAGCTGCATAGCAACTTCATAGATACTTCGAGAAGAATCAGCGGCTTTAAACAGTATCAGGTTGAGAAGCATCACCGTGTCACACTGACAATCCCTAGGGACAAATTTTACATGTTAGGTAAAATAATGTTTAGAGGCTTTCACACCAGTTAATAAACATGATATAAAGGGAAGGCTACAGGCATGCAGCTGCTAAGCCTATGAGATGACTGGGGTGTTTTTGTTTTTGTTTTTAAGGCAATAGGTACAACAGATGCATGGGGATCATTATCCGTATTTGGTTAAATTTTGTTAGCACTTAAGGAAAGAAAATACGGGTTCGTTATTATTTCTGAGTTCAAAAGGACACGTTTTCTCTTTTAAGAAAAGCTAAAAAAAATATGAAAGACAGTAGTATCTAGAGCACCTGTTCTGGAATACATTAGCTATGGCTTTAAAGCAGCCAGCTGCCACTCTCTTGGAACCAGTGTAACAGCGATCCACCGCCCAGTACATCAGGTTGCTCTGATCCGGGTTCAGCTCCAGCAGTAATGTAACTGCTTCACAGCCCAACTGATGAACCTAAGTAAAGGTCACAAAATTGCCCAGAACAGAGAAAGGGATATATTATTTGTCTACTCCTCTACATTTTAATTAAAATAATATAGTGCATATATTCACTGTATTGAATCACGAAACTCAAGCCTCCTTTTGTTCAACTCTTTCTCATTTTATTCAGCCAGCAGAAAAACCAACGTGGAAAAATTATGCTTGGTCTCCTGCTTTTTATATAAGACTCTTAGAAGTACAATTCTCTTCTCCAGCAGAGCCCCGGAGGTGGCTGATGAATATGAACAGTGATTAAGTGCTTTCAGGAAAGTGAGTTATTAACCTCTCCAGTTATTTTTATCAAGCTTTATTCTTGTTTTTGATAACCCAATAGAAAAATTATTCTGAGGGGAAAAAATGTTAAGTCCTATTTGAAATTGTGAAGTCTGTGTGTGTACAGAATGAGAGTAAGGAGGTCAAGAAAGAATGATTAATTGGAGAGTGGTCAAAAAAAATTCAATTAAACATAGCAAACAATGTATTTTTCCATGGAGCTCAATGTATTCCACAATTAATATTCTTTTATTGACTTAGAACCCTATTGTGATATATATATATATATACACACTACTGTATTAATCCTATAATATAAAAGGGAAATTAAAATTATTCAAGTGAGTACTAAATAAGAATTACAAATCTCGTAGTTTATGGTATCCTACTTAATTTTACATAATATATTTTTTTGCCTGTAATTGTAACCTATCTTATGTTAAAAAGACATGTTCAGTGGGCCATACAATAACTCTAAACAATGCAATGACAATTTATTATAGAATTTTAAGGGAACTGTCATAAGTACCTTTGTGTCCAGAGAGTCCAAAATGTTATCCAACCATTTGTACAAATATCCATCTGATGAAAGTCCTACATTATCTGCAACAGGGCCACAACATAGTACAGCAGACATAGCCTTCAAACAATAATATTAGAATTACATTTAAAACATTTAAGAGGTTAAATGTTGGTTGCTTAATGAGAAGAGGCAGGATATTTTACTCATGCTTATGTAGCCACAATATCGTTAATTTTTTTCTTTATAAAGAAAAGCAAAATAGTAACTTTTGAAATGAAGAAATTTACTATGAGTAGTATGTAAATATCGTGATACCAGATAAGACATGGAGTTTGAACAGTATTGGAGGAGAAGAGAAAAAAAAAAGACCAAGAGAAAGTACTTAAGTAGGAAAAAAAAGTAGGTATTTCTTTGAGGCAATCCTCAGTTCTTTAAGAGAATGGCTTCCAATTTTGGTAGATTCTGGAACTTTTTTGCATTGTATTTTATACATTTAAATAAACTTACAGTATAAATGTTTGAATACAGCAGGCAGATGTATATTCTAATACTCTCAGGTACTCTGAAGAAATCCCTATCCTTTTTATAACACCAGGCACTGAGAGACAAAAAAATTTAACTCCACTCTTAACATAAGAAAAAAGAAATCAGATTTCTAGGTAAATACCTTTAGTGCACAGTACTGATGTCTGTTAATTTGCATATTTCTATCACTGTATCTGTCCAAGGGCGTAAACATGATGCTAAAAGGACCTGCCCAGTGACTGAACAGCATAAACAGACTGTGACGAAGGCTCTGTTGAGGAAAAATACTTCTTCTCTGGTGTACTGTAAATAAAAAATAGGTAGAAAAAATTATTTCCATTTCTTTTTTCCTTAATACGCATGTCAACTTCATTATTGAATATATATTATAAAAAAAGAAAGCAAAAGCTTTCATTTTAACCTACCGCAAACCTCCAGAGTAACAGAAATTATTTATATATATGCAAATAACAGAAACAAAGTTGCAGTGTATGTCATCATGTACTGCAGTGTTATGTGAGATGCAGCGTTATATGAAATACGGCATCTTGGCAAGCAGAATTTCACGGCAGTCACAATGCCGCCTGAAGGCTGGCACAGAGCTGAGAGTCGGGACCCTGCTTCTCCCTGGGCTGTTGCTGGCTACATGGTAACCTTGCCGAAACATTAACATAACATACCTCTGGATCTTGGTTCACTGGTAAGAGAGGGCTTTGGACCATATAAGCTCTTTTCAGCTATAAAAGGATCATTACATGGAATCTTGATATACATAACAGACAACAGGGGAGCTGATCTGCTTGTAGTAAAGTGTGAGGCCTGGAGTCCAAACCCATTCTGCTGCCCTTTGCTGCTGGTTTAGATGATTTCCAAGGATTCTTTCCACTTTAAAAATCTATTCTACAAGTTCTCTGCATCAGTTCTTGTGGAAGAAACTCAATAGTACCGTAATGAACCAATGTGGAAGTTGCAGACAAGTGTTGAGTAATGGACTAAATTACATCTTTACATCAGTGAGCTGCAGATCAGAAAATTTAGAGGAAAAAAATGCTCTTTTCATCTATATAGCATCATTTGCCCCTAAAGTTCAAAATAGGTTTTCTGCACTTGAAATTAATGTATCTAAAGAAGTGCTTACAGGACCCTCCTATAAAATACAACCATTGTCTTACTTTAAAAGTCAACTATTTGCATATATACTTTTTAAGGTAACAAAGTAACTTTAACTCTTTTCTAGAAAGAAAAAGAAACATTTGTATTTACATTTTATAACCAAGGCTATAACCACATTTTTACACTTGTATTTATGACTTTTTAAAATGCAACTGCACATAGTAATCTTCCTGCTGCCTCAACCAGTACCTGGAACGTAGTATGTGTTCAATAATAGGCACACATCTGTTAAAGGAATCATGAGTCACACTGTATCCTTATTATACTCTATTTCTGTGCCTATACCCTTCTCCCATTAGTCAAAGGTATCTTGTTAATTCTATTCTCAAATACCACTTGGAGCATTATGCTCTTCGCTCATTGTGTCTGGAACAAGTTTGTCCCAAGAGTTTATTCTACTGATTTCTTCAAATTTTTGTTAGTGTCTTGACTGTCGCTGAAAACCTATGTTGGGTTGCTTTTTGATTTCTAGTCATTGATACTAATTCAAAGGTAAAACAAATTCTTGCTATCCGTGTTACCCTGACATATTTTTCATATGTTCACAAGTTGCTTGTCAACATAGATTACAAAACCTCAGGGGGAGAAAAAAATACGATGGTCCCTTAATATTCATTAATGGTTTGAAGAGCTAAAAAATCGTACCTGGAACATTCTGAATGATATTCGCCACTAAGGCACTAAAATGGCATCGTATATCCTTCAGTGTGTCAGAGTCTTTTTCATTTTCTGCTTCCAGGAGTTGTCTAGTTAAATCTACATATTCCAATAAAGTGTTGTTGAGGAAATGTGTTTCACTATCAAGGCCACCGCTTGCACTGAAAATATTAAAGAAAATACATGGTAAAGAAAATGTGATTTTAAATTATAATTTAAGTCAAAATAAATTCCTAATAATCAAAATCAGAATAATATATATTAAAATTTGCATAGCCGTAGCACTGTGCAACTTACAAAAAAAATTGAATGAACATGATTTTGCCTTAGTGAAATATAAAAATACATGGTGCTTCATAATCAAGGAACTGCAAATGTAATTTACATTATTCAGTTCCATATCCAACTTCAATCACCTATTGTGAGTGCTAAATGTTATTTTCTCTCCATCAAAATATATTGCTTTTTAAAATAAAGAAATAAGGAGACACATGGGGTAGGGAGGTTCAGTTTAGAAGGTAGAGAGATGAAAGACTAATCCTATATGTTCGCATAGTTGCCCCACATATTCATATTATGCCTTTAGCATAATCAATCAAATATCCATTAGGTACTTATTCTCAGCAAGATTCTGGCATAGGTATTACCGGGGATACAAAAATTTAAGAGAATTCAAGTAAGAGAGCTGGTTTTCAAATCTTCTATTTAGACTTTGGGAGTTGCCCCAAGAATCTCTACAGTAAGATTCTCTTTGAGGCCAAGGTCCCGGGCCTGAAGCCTACTGACTGCAAGGGGATCGTTTGGTTAGTCACAAGTCCTGGATTCCAGTCTTATTCCATCAGTTATTAAGCACGTGACCTTTAGCTACTTCAGAGCATTTTAGTAATTTGGTTAACTTCTCCTTGTTATATTTGAAAAATACCTCTAAAATGTATGACTTTAAGTATGCCTTTCATAGCTGCGAATAGTTTTTTATAAATATCCTACAGCCATGAAAATAAGAGAAAGGAGCAACAATAAAAATATGTTGAATGTATTCACTATGAAATTTTTTCCTTTATTCCTTAAACGAATGTTTTTTAAACTCTGGGTCATGACTTCTTAGTGGCTGGGAAACCAATTTAGTAGATTGTAACCTGGCCCAGAATAAACTCTGAGTACCTACTATGAATCAGGCACATAGGATCGATTGGGTGAACAAATTAAAGATCCCTGCTGTCTTGCCATTCAGAATTCATCTTTTTTTCCTTAAGCAAGAAAATAAAAAGTCCATAATAGTCCATAATAGGTAACTTTATATTGATTTCTCTTGGGGGAAAAAAAAAAAGACAAATCCAAAAACAAAACATGCAACTGTGTTACTAACATTACATTAAAAGCAATCAAGAAAAAAAGGATTCAGATGTGTATTAGGTTAATTTTTTGCATCAAGCTCAGCAAGTGTCAAATTCACTTTGGCTAAACTTCCACTGTTTTATTTTTGTGGAGGACAAAAAAAAAAAAAGTGATGTTTCTTTTTTCTTTATTTTCATTTGCTTTTCATTTACTATAATAGTAAATCAATGGTTTAAATTCTCTTTGATTAAAGCTATATTTTGAAAGCACTTGTCAAAAGCACTCGATGCTAAATATGAAAGGTGTTAGGCACACTGAGAAAAAATGATCAGGACAAATGGTAAAGTAACAATAAATACAACACTTGTTTGATTATTACTATTTTTTTCTTCAGGATCTTTTTTCAGTTATCTTTTTTGGAAATGGTCAGGTTTATTTTTTTTCCCTCCTTCAATGGTCATGCAACAACATTACCTTCCTAAGGAAATAGTTATTTCTCAACATAAAGCTGATCGAATTTTCCTCGAGGGGATAGTCTTAGTGTCAACAATAAGCTCAGGTTTTATGTTTTTTATTTGTAAAGGGTGGAAACAAGAATTATGGTTTTGGATTTCATACTTTTTCTCAGCACAATAGATTAATAGTTGATTGAAATAAATCTGCAAACCTTACAATGTTTAGCCTTTAAATATATGATTTTTACAACTCCAGAAGAAATAGATCTTAAGAACAAGGTAAGACATAGATCAGACACCAAAAGAAAAAAAAAAAGGCTACTGTTCACTTGCCTAGATAACTAGATCCCCCAAAATATTAAAATCATAAGAACATTACACCCAATTTTTGCCTGAAGCAGTATGTACCAGTGGTAGATCTTCAATACATTTTTTAGCCATGGGTTAATGTACCAGATGCATCTTTGGTAAATAATGTTTATAGTGGTACAGATTTTTTGTTGTTGCAAAGGTGCTTTTCTGTATTTCCTTAGAGAAAAATATTACGGTCCCTAGTTTTAAAAAAGTTCTAAAAATCAAAATCCAATACTGACCTGTGACTAATGACACCGGCGTCTGCCAGCAGTTCAAATATTCGTACCAGTTGTACTCGTAAAATATCTCGACGCCTGCGTCGTTTCATGTTCTATTCCAAAGATAACAAAGATATTAATTAAAAAATCCTTCAAGGAAGTTGACAGAAAACTTGCTGGCGTAACTTGGAAAGAATAATGTGAATGTCTTAGAGTTTGGGGGCTCATTATTTTGCTTGTGCAAGGTAGATTTGGGGCACTCTGGTGGCTATTGCATCAAAAAGGTATGTGTGGATAGTTTGAAATTCACGAGCCAAATAAAATCAAATGACATTTTACGCAGTATTAACACTTATGAGGGGAGAAAATAAAATTCTACACTTTGCAGTTACTTTTAGGTCAGATTTGCTAATCTGACAACTTTAGAGGAACTGAAACAGTTAGTAAACTCTTCCCTTTGGACGGTAAAGAATCCCTAAGATACTCCCAAATAATACGACAGAAGGGCAGGGAAAATATCACAAAGGGGACTGAGAAACCCCACAGATTTTGCTCATGCCATGGTTTTTCACTTAACAATTAATTCTGACACACAGAAATACAAACAAAAACAAATTTCTTTGATCATCATGGCACGAATTAATGTTTGTCTTACTAGGGCCAAAGTACTAATGCCTAGGGTAATAGCTGTAACAACTTGATTCCGCTTCTAACAGAAACTCATATAATGGTAAGATATAATTAATCTCCTATAGCACTTTCTTCTATAGCTCATTATGTCATTTATGATATAATTTTCATAATACAGAGCAATTAAAAATCAGTCATTCACTTTCATGTCCACAATCCAGTTTTCTGCCTTCCAAAAGCAGGCCAATTTGTGGGTAACCAATTCATTAAATTTACTGTTTCTTTTAGCTCTTATGAAGTTTGCTGCAATTCATATTGAATGAAATGGGTTTTTAACCGTCTTTGAGGATTTTTGCAAAGTTTTAGTCGACCTGTTTTCATTTTGTGTCCATAGAAAGATTGTGAGTCTAATGCTCTCAAAATATATCACACCTTCAAGGCACATCACTGTGCATATCTATTCACCTGCTAAGAGGACTTTTTGCCCTGAAATTTGTAAGTACAAATACTGCTACTTAATTTTATTTCCAATTCCACTTCGCTCTAATAAATCATTTTTGCACTGTAACCACACAATCATTCTGAAACAAAAATTAATCAATTACACAATGGAGATACTATCACTACTCCACAGGGCTGAATTACAAAGGAGGAGTGAAGAATTACAGATGCTGTTTTAAGGTCCCTATAAAAAGTAGCTATTGGGCTTCCCTGGTGGCGCAGTGGTTGAGAATCTGCCTGCCAATGCAGGGGACACGGGTTCGAGCCCTGGTCTGGGAGGATCCCACATGCCGCGGAGCGACTAGGCCCGTGAGCCACAATTGCTGAGCCTGCGCGTCTGGAGCCTGTGCTCCCCAACAAGAGAGGCCACGATAGTGAGAGGCCCGCACACCGCGATGAAGAGTGGCCCCCGCTTGCCACAACTAGAGAAAGCCCTCGCACAGAAACGAAGACCCAACACAGCCAAAAATAAATAAATAAATAAATTAAAAAAAAAAAAAAATAGTAGCTATTGTCACCATCTCCCTCTCCTGCTAAAATTCCTCAGAGGATCTCCAACATTAATAGCAGTGACTCTCATTCAATGTTCTACATCAGATTCATCTAAGGTGCTTAAAAAAATAGATTTCTGAGTTCTATTCCAGGGATTCTCATTGAATAGGCCCAGGAATCTATAATTTTTAGCAAGCTCTCCCGGCTAATTCTCACATTCCACTGCCATATGGGGCACTGCCACTGGTCTACTGGATAAAGCTGAAACCAGGAGCCTTTCATAAGATAGTTCCTTTTTTGCTTTCCAGCCTAACATTCAGTCACTTTCCCCATAACATAATTACAAAGAAAAATTTGCCATGTCCAAAATTTTTAAATAAAGTTTGCAAATGCTGTTCCTCTACCTAGAATGTCTTTCCCTTGCTTGTCCACTGGGGAATATGCTTCAAAAATTCACCTCAAATGTCATGCTTCACCTATAAAGCATTCTCTTACACCACAGGCAGAATCAGAGGCTTTCTTCTCTGTAGCTCATACAATCCTTTATCTATGACTTTATCTGAGTGCAGAATAATTGTTATAATTATGGATTACATATCATCTGTCCCAAAAGACATGTGGCTTCTGAAAGGTGCTCTGAACCTGATGTGTAGATTTGGGAATCTAGACCTGGGCTTGGTAAAACACAGCCCTCAGGCCAGATCTGACCCACTGCTGCCAGTAACTATAAACAGAGCTTTACTGGACTATAGAGCAACACGCACTTGTTTAGTTGTCTAGGCAGCAAAACTGAGCAGCTGCAACAGAGACAGGATGGCCTGCAAAGATGGAAATACTATCTGGTCGTTTACAGAGAAGGTTAGAGGGCTCCAATCCAGACTCTGACCATCCTAACTTCAGGTAGAGCAATTAAATATCTGCATTACAGAATGGGTTTCTGAGTAAGACCTCTTGTGGGGGGGGGGGGGAAAGAGTTCTACACATTTTTAAAATGTTGAAAACTGCAGTAGACTTATTTACTTCTGAACTTCTAACTTCTGTTATATTGTACAGAATAGAGAAGCCAATTTTAAGTGTTTGCCAAATAAATATTTAATGCTAGAAAACTACACAGCTTACCTCTGGCCTTCGTTCAAGTGCTTCTTTAATTATGGGATGTAATTCCTCTATTAGTTCCCTAGAAGAAAAATGATATACATTCATTTAATTAATAGCTAAATATATAATCTGACATGTAGAAATATGTAAATATTAATATAATGATGTAAACTAACAAGTGTTAACCCTAATCCTACTGTTTTAAACACAATTTTTATTGTTTTTTTTGTTTGTTTGTTTTGTTTTGGTTTTGGCCACACTGCGCAACTTGTGGGATCTTAGCTCCCCGATCCGGGATCAAACCCAGGCCGTAAGCAGCGAAAGTGCGGAGTCCTAACCACTGGACCCCCAGGGAATTCCCTGTTTTGTTTTGTTTTGATTGTGAAATAACATGCTCTCTGTAGAACACTTGGAAAACACAAAAAATGGTATAGGCCACTTACTCTAATTTGTAGAGATAAATACAATCTATTCAATCATTTTCAACCCACATACATTTTACATAGTTGAAACTCTAACATATATAAAATAGTATCCCTTTTTCTTTAATTAACACTAGCATAACCACTTTCACATGCCATTAATTAATTCATAATGCTCTAGTATTGATAATTTTCCTAACCATATTCAGTTATTACTGTTTCATTAAATTTTATCTAACTTTTTAAATAAATACTGTCCAGTGAACATCTTTGTACATTAATCTTTGATTTCTGATTATCTCTGTAGGATTAATCCTTACAAATGAGATTAATGGGTCAAAGGGTATGAACATCATGAAAATAATCTTTTTGTTGTTTTGCTTATATTCTGATTTTAAATTGCAAATGTACTCATTGTAGAAAATTGGGAAAATACAAAAAAATAAGAAGAAAATAAAATCCATCCACGATTTCATCATCTACAGAAACTGCTGCAGACATTTAAAGTATCTGCCTCAGAATTGTTTCTATTTATAGGGATTTGTTTTTTAAGAAATTGAGATCATTTTTGTATCTCATTTTTTCTATTAGCACGATCGTGTGTTTACTTGTCATAAAATTACCTTCCAACACTTCAATTATAATGAATGCTATCCCACACCTACAGACATATTACAATTTATTAACCTATTCTCTGTTGTATATGTTATCTTGGAGACAAAACATCAAACATCACCCCATATCAATGGAGGACAACCTCAAAAGAAGAAAGTCAGGATCCATCAGGCAATAACAAAGCAGAAACTCAGGCAAAAAATGAAGAATTTGCTTTATGACTATCAAAAACACCAAGAATAATATAAAATATGTACATAAATATTTATTTTAAGAATAGTCATTCTCTTGAACAAGAAGGGGAAAAAAACTACAGTTTTAAGCAACAGATCAAGATTATAAACTAACAGAATCACTGTGTAAATAAATCAGGTAGGAAAATATTACAAATTTACATGGCATTCTATAATTTCTAGAACGCATTTATGTATAATATATATTTGATTTCCATAATCATTCTTTGAAGAAAATATGGTGTTATTTACTCACTCAAAATGAGGAAATAAAGGCTCAGATAAATTAAATGACCTGTTAAATGTTAAATGGCTAGTTAGCTGGTAAAAGTCAGGACTGATATGCAACTATCCTGATAATAAGTACTCTGCCTCACCTTCTCTCCAAGTAGCCACATTTGCTATTTTAGGGCATAGAGAAAACATGCAAAGATAATTACCTAAAAGCTCCTGGGTTGGTCCTGCCAAGACCTAGAACAAGGGATTCTGTGATTTCCATGCTCTCAGAGCGCATCATTGGAACTATATGCTTAAACAAAGATGAAGGGGATGGGATGCCAATAATCTGGAAAAAAAAATATTATATTTATAGCAGCCACTAATGATAGTACATCCAACTAAATAATTTGACATTTCAACAGTATTTGGCAAAGGACAATGGATAGGTGACATTTTAGAATGAATGTCATTTCAAAATTCACTTGTGGTATACATAATCTAAAAAAGTTAAATGATTTATCCAATGGCTCACTACAAGTTCGTTAATGGAAGTGGGATTTGCAGGTCTCTTAATACCTTACAGACACTCGTCATCATATAATAGGCTGACTCCATCAGCCTATTTCTTTCGATCTGTAAAAATGAGTAAAAAAATTACTTCTAAAAGAGTCATCAGTGTTAAAGTTAGACACCCAGGTGTTAAGTTTTGTCAATTTCCTCCAACTACCTGATAATATTTTGTGTCATATCGTGAAGACTATGTCACTATTCTTATCAAGTTACTTGTACCCCTACATAATCCAGGGAAATTCTAAAAGAAAAACTTTATGTATTATTGATTCCAACTAAGAATCCATAAAAATAGTAATGGGATTTCTTGAACTATTTTCAGTATTAGTCCAAGTAACTAATACACTTTTCAACCAAGTTATTTTATTGTCCTGAAAAAGAAATTTTAAAACATTATTTTTATGCTGCCATTTGGATTCAGTGGCAGATGCAGAAAACTTACTTTAGAATCAATGCTGTAGCCACTATCAGGGGTGGACGCCAGCGTCTCAGGAGGAGAGCACCGCACGGAACCCGCAGATGTTGAAGATGCGGTGGAAGTCGCCGCACTGCAGCAAAGAAGCAGGTAGTTTCTCCACAGGCCCATGTATGAGTCACTGCTTGTGGTAGTATTTACTTTCTTAGCATTGATGGGGCTACTGAAAAAAAGAAGAAGAAGAAAAACAGGTAGACATAAATAATACATGTTTTGAAAAGTTTTTTTTAAAACTAAAGCTAAATTTCTATCAATTTAGGGGAGATGGTTAGCATAAAGTTTTTATTACTACCACTGAATCTTGGTGGAATAAGATATAATGAATAAAATATTAGACTGAAAAATAAAACACATTATAGGATCATTTTAACATAATCTATTACTTCTGTGAGTACAGTTAATATTTTATCAGGTCACATTTTATAACTTGTTATACATGCTCAATGTAGGAAAAAAAAAGTGAAAACAAAATGAAAATCACCTTTAATCCTATGCCAAAATACGCACTGTATAGTCTTCTACATATCTTCAATTCATATACATTAAAATAAAGGCATAAATACATCTCTTTAATTTATAAAAACTGAATAATATTGTTTCATTTGTTTTGTACGTGCTTTTTATACTTAACATATATATTTAAACATCTTCCATGTAAATTAATATACTTCCATGACATCATTTTTGATGACCATATGTTATATCATAGAGATTATCATGATTTATACGCCACACTTTCACTGTCAGATATTTTAGCTAATAGTAATTTTTCCCTATTATACACAACACTATACATTTGAATATATGCTTAATTATAATAAATGTTTTATTATTTTCTTGAGTAAATTCCTGAAAATGGAATTGCAGAGTCAAAGAATATCTACATTTTTTTTTTAAACATCTTTATTGGAGTATAATTGCTTTACTGGTATGTTAGTTTCTGCTTTATAACAAAGTGAATCAGTTATACATATACTTATATCCCCATATCTCTTCCCTCTTGCGTCTCCCTCCCTCCCACCCTCCCTATCGCACCCCTCCAGGTGGTCACAAAGCACCAAGCTGATCTCTCTGTGCTATGCGCTGCTTCCCACAAGCTATCGGTTTTACATTTGGTAGTATATATATGTCCATGCCACTCTCTCACTTTGTCCCAGCTTACCCTTCCCCCTCCCCTAGAGTATCTACATTTTTAAGGCTTCTATCAAATTTCTGTTTTGAGAGATTAGACCAATAAAATATTCTGGAACAATTCCATAAATCTTTCCAAATACCAAAAATTTTGTTGGGATTAAGGACTGAAAGCAAAACAAAGACAGGAAAAATACTAAGTTTTAGTCCTCACCTTCAATAGATTTATAATCTATTGATAAATAATACATATCATTTCACTGATTCGTCAACAGTTTCTCAGTATTTTAAAAATGTTCAGAACACTGTGACAGCAGTAAAAAAAACCAAAAACAGAAACCTGCTAAAAAAAAAAAAATCACTGCCATCATGTGTGCTAGGGGAGATATATAATACAGAAATAAAACAATGTCAGATGGCGCTAAGTTTTATGAAGAAAAATAGAGCAGAAAGGGGATATAGGGAATGGTGGTAGGAGAGGGGCTTATAATTTAAAATATGGTAATTAAAGGAGACTAAATAAGTTCATAAATGTTACACAAGGTGGCAAGTGTCAATCTTCTTTAAAAAACCAGCATCCAATACACAATACCTGAGAATCTACATAGATATATAATTAACATGTATATATATATATATATATATAAACAGTAAAAACAAAAACAAAAAATATATGTGCGTGTATATATATATATGTTTATATATATATGTATATATAGATACACACAAATGCAAAAGAAGGAATAATTACTCTGGGTTGGAGATATAAGAGAAGGCTTTAAAAATAAGGTGGACTTTGCGATGCGTCAGATATGGGCAGAGCATAAAGAAAACAAAAGGCATTCTCGGTTCATGTGAACACAAGCTCACGGAATAGACACTGCAGACCACATTCAGTGAACTCTGAGAGGTTTATTTTGGTTCCAACATAGAGTACATGGATAGCATTGATAGAAAGTAAGGGAGAAAGTACAGACTGGAGGAGCCAGGTTTGTGCAGGCTTTCATATGAGCTGAAGGTGTTAAGTTTATCCAGGTGTTGGGTTTATATGGTCAAGTTATATGATAGGAGGGCTCATGCCATGCAATCTGATCAATGGCATATTGGATAAGGTGAAATCAGGAACTCAAACTCAAACAAATTCTCTTTAAAATTTAAGAGCAAGACTAAGCTGCAGTTATAAAGCCTTGGTCAACTCTCCAGCACATCACCAGTTACTCCAACTCTTTACCATTATCCTCAGAACTACAACCAATGTCATTATCACGCATCCCTCACAGTGGACGGCCTTCCTTACAATGTTGTCAGGAAAAGTAAGGTCACTGAACTCGGTTTCCCTTTACTTCTCACCCTTTATCTACAAACTTATCTATACTCACATCCATATTCATCTTCGGATGATTTCCTCATTAATTCTTTCATTCACTAGACACAAACTACGTACCAAGCAGTGTGTTATTAAGTGAATGAACGATTACAATTAGGTGAGACCAAATTATACGAAAAGAATGAAAGGATAATGAGACTAGGTCCTTTACAACTTTCATCTCCCTTCTTCACATACCAGTATGTTATGGCATGTTATTTATGGGATTCTCAATTTGTAGAACTTTTCAAATGCATAACTTATGAAGGCTGACAGTCTATACATTTTAAAACTTGCACTAGAAAAACAACTTACTTTATATCAACTTGTGGGGATAACAACTGAAGTCTTGTGTATGCAAACATCCAAGCATAGCTCACAGCTGTAGGGCAGTGTTTTGGAAGGTTTTCTTGCTTTAAAAAACTGGAGAGACTTATAATCCATGGATCTTGGCCTTGGGTCACATGTGCAAATATCCATATGTGCGATGGACTAATCACATCAAACTGGTGGCTAATAGGAGAAGAGTTCCATTCTGCTAATGTCTGTAAATCTATTGAGCTAGGGCAATACAGCAAAGTAGTCTATGCAGAGAAAAAAAAAAACAACCAATTGATTATTGCATATTTCAACAACTTTCAAAGTTTTGCCATATAAATTGCTTTTAACTATAAGTGGCCTATTGCTAGTTTCTAGAACAGAGGTTCTTAAACAGGGGTAATATGAGCAGAGAATTCCTGAAACTGCATATAAGCTGTTTTGTGCACATGTGTACATGCAATTTTCTGGAGAGAGATTCCATAGTTTGTGTTAGTCTCAAAAAAGATCCATAAACCAAAAAGTTTAAGAACCACTACTTATGTAATTCATGTATGAATATGTAACTTTCACGGGCATACTGAAGCTGCTAGAGAACTCAAAAACGAACCATTAACTTTCATGCTGATGTGCCCTATATATGCATAAGTGGAACAGATGGGGAAATGGGCTCCTCTCCAGAGGTACATATTCTCAAATATTTGCTCAATAATATTCAAAGACTGAATATTAGACTGAAAGAGATAAAGACTTACCTTCAGAACAAATTATTTATGATTCAAACAACAACAATGACAACAAAACAACAACAAAAACCGGAGTCTTAAACTGAACAGAGGCCCAATTCACTCGATCATTCAACAGATATTTATAAAGTACCCGCTCCGAGTCAGGCACTGCTTTTGGCACTAGAGAGAGCCATCTATTTCTCAATTCATGGTTAATAATCTAAAACAGAATGCTTTAAATTGCACAGGTTTATAACCATCTCTTAGGTTTATAAAATTTTACTAATATCTCTCTTGGTTACATATAACTCGTGAGGTATGAGAGCCATGTGTTACGCGGAAAGCACAGAAACCTCTTGTCCAGGTATTCCAAAACGGGAAGAAAATAATTTCGAGTAGTAAAGTGTGATGGTTATTCTTACATCAGTTTTGAAATCTTGATATATGACCTTTTCTTCCCCCAAGCCAAATTAAGAAAGCTGGCATCAGCTTTCTTATGTATGTGTTGACAAAGTGTTTTTCTTCATTTTAATGAGTCAAATTACGTATGACTCAGGCATAAAATACTATATATTTACTCTATGCACTTAAATTTACACGGCAAAGCAAACAAATACACTTACTGAAGGTGCAGAGCACAATTTTTTGCTTCGAATTTCAACAAAAATTTTCTCCATAGCCTTTTAACCAGCATACAGAGGTCAAGAATATTATATACCGTAATAAATAGCAAACAGTAGTCGATAGCAACTTCAGATTTAAGAGAAACTTTTTAGATTGGAATGGTTGGAATTTTACAAAGATAAAATATTGCTATTTCTGTGGGAAGAGTACTGACCATAGCATAAACTAGTGCCACTTTGTGTGTGTGTATGCCACTTTTTTAAAAGTATTTTTTATTTTTAAAGCACTTTACCATTTTCAAAAATACTTTCTAATGCATGACATTTGTAAAAGAAACTCATGTATGTATGTATGTCTTAAGTTCCAAAACACGACTGAAGAGCACAAAATCATTAAAGTTACCTGATCGGCCCCAGTGAGATGGATGAAGCTCTCAAGGATGGATGGGCTCAGCCTGTCCATCACATCTATGGCTAATTCGTCATCACCCTATAAAAAAGACATCACATGTCTGAAAAAGTTTAGGAATGTTTAAGAAAAGCCGTCAAACCTACGTAAACATTAAAACTCATTTTAGCCCTATTTGTTACAAATGGAATCGAGGGCAGGTAGGTGGGTGAGCTTAGACCCTGTCAAAAAGATCTTGTTATAAAGTAAATTATCCTTGCATGGTAAAAACAGAAATGGAATAAGGATGGACAAAAGGAGTTTTTAAGTACTTTCATTAGATAGCTGGATGAGATATCTAAATCTTACCTTAGGTATTTCCAAAAGTGCAAATAAAGCCCGTATTTCTCTAAGGACACTGACAGCTAATCTCCTAGTGGCAGGTCGACTGCTACAGAGAGTGACAAGTGCAAACCCTTCAACCACATGGAATACATTGGAATACGGGCTCCTTTCCAGAGGAGGGGGATGAGAAGCTCCATTAACCATACCATGCTTGAAAAATAAACAGAAGTTAAAAAATATATGTATGTATAGACATTCTAGTAAAGCAATTACTAAAGAGTAAAGCAAATCATAAAAATGATGGCTATAGGTCTGTCTCAGCTCAAGAAATTTAAATAACATTTAATTTATAAAAATGTCATAGTCACATAGTGAAAAAAGCATTTAATTGGCAGTCTGAACAGGAATTCTGTACCTAAGTTCTATCACTCTCTGGCTACTTTGTAAAAGCCTTAGAGCTGACACTTAAAATCACTACTGGTCTACATTCTATATTGAAAATGAGGGGATTGGATGGTATCCTTTGTACTCGAAGTGTGGACCAGCAACGTGGCATCACCTAGGAGCTTGTTAAAAAGAGAGATTCTCAGGCCCCTGTGATTTGTAGGCTCTTTAAAGGTTGAGAAGCTGGGTTGGCTTAGATGATCCAGCTCTAATATTCCAAGATTCTATGACTTAACACATTATCACAAATCAATAATTTGAGCACCTTTTACGGTTAAGAAGCACACGTACTGTATATGTGAAATGGGGACTGGTGCCTTTGAGAAAACAATCAAATAACTCATCTGAAAGGCTACCAAAATTTTTTATTATATCAGCTTTAAATATATTGGAAACAACCTAAATGTGAGCTAGAATTGCCTCTAGTTTCTATGTTCATTTAAAAATAATTATTACCGGGACCTCCCTGGTGGCTCAGTGATTAAGAATCCATCTGCCAATGCAGGGGACAGGGGTTCGAGCCCTGGTCTGGGAAGATCTCACATACCACAGAGCAACAAAGCCCGTGCACCACAACTACTGAGCCTGCGCTCTAGAGCCTGAGAGCCACAACTACTGAGCCCACGTGCCACAACCACTGAGCCCGTGCACCACAACTACTGAAGCCCACGCGCCCTACAGCCCGCGAGCCACAACTATTGAGCCTATGTGCCACAACTACTGAAGCCCGCATGCCCTAGAGCCCGCGAGCCATAACTACTGAGCCTGTGTGCCACAACTACTGAAGCCCACACACCTAGAGCCTGTGCTCCGCAACACGAGAAGCCACCACAATGAGAAGCCCATGCACCGCAACGAAGAGTAGCCCCTGCTCGCCGCAACTACAGAGAAAAGCCCGCGCGCAGCAACGAAGACCCAGTGCGGCCAAAAAATAAATAAATAAATATATTTTAAAATAAATAAATAAAAATAAAAACTAAAAATAATTATTACCAAAGAAAGAAAGTTGGAAAGGTTGGACACACAAATGTTATGTATTTAATATATAAACTATAGGAAAGTTCTGCTTAAGGGATTACAAACACTTTGAAAGGAAGTAAAACTAATAAAACTTTTAGTTTTTGAGAAAGTCAATATGTTTTAATATAATCATTGGTCATCTACCACTGACCACATACAAAGAGACACTACAAAAGAGTTTGGTACCTGTGAGTCCTGGTTTTTGTTATGCATTTGGGTTGCTTGTTTCCACTGATTTATTAATTGCACCAACATCTTTACGGCATTATCAAGAAGCGTGGGATGGACATCGGTCACTTCACGAACAATAAAATAAACAAATCCTGAAAGAACATCCTCCCGCCAATCTGGAAAATCAAGCATTAGTGCCTGCAGAGTATTGAAAGCCAGAGCACGTAGTTCTTCATCCATATGAATTGTGAGCCTACCAAGAACAAAATTCCATTAGCAAACCTCAAAAACCTTCCAAAGAGTTTTATCATCTAAAACGTAAAACTAAGAATTTAAAAAATATATCCTCTCAATTGGTTCATAAGAAGTAAGAAGATAGGAACCAATGTTCCCTTTTTGTGCTATATTCATCCTTATGCTAAACTATATTCATTTATTTAAATTCACACGTCAATCTACTAATATTAGCTGATACTTGTAATATAATTCAGAATAATAAGTTTGATCATAATTCAAATGTTGTACTTTAGAAAGCACAGATTGACAAATCAGAATTATATTAAAAAAATTCTTTAATCCTTAAAATGCCATATGTTATCCTATAATCAACCAAAAATTACATCCAATCATATAATACCTTAGCGCTAGCTCATATTTATTTAGTCCTTTACTGGAAAGGACATGATTTATCTCTATCATTCCTTTCATGCTGCTGAGGTTACAGTTAAACATAAGATGGCTGATTGTGAAGAAAGAAATACAACAAATCAAGATGGAATCAGTTTAACAGAAATAATTCTTGACAGTGAGAATGAGAATAAATTTGGGAGTAACTTCATAAGTGGGGTATGCCTAGAAAGAAAATGAAAAAAAAAATGTGTCAAACTAACCCATAAGGTCTTCAAGAGTTTAAGTCTAAATAAATTATAGGAGAGGCTATATATAATTACCTTTTAAAGACATCAATACAATATGAGGACGTGAATTAATATTAGTTAAAGGATTTTAATGGAACTTAAAGAAGAGAATGATAAACAAGAAAATCATAAAACATGGCTGCAGCAGTGAAGCTACCAATATATATTGCTATATGAATATGAGTTTCTGTTTGGGGCTGTAGAGTATTATTTTCATGATTGACCATCAAGACACATGCATCAGAGTTAGAAAGAGCCTGAATGAATAAAGAAAAGCAGGTGTATTGAAAAGTATGCCACAGTTACATGCTTGGGCAGCTGGAAAGATGCAGTTATCCTCAATGATAGAGGAAGAGAGCTGCGTGATTTAGGTGAGAGGAGACACACGGTCTTCGCCCTGCTGAGCTCAGTTCTGGTCTTCACTAAGCCAACGTTCAACTGACCATGAGACTGAGGAGAAAATGTATTACAGCTACAGAGACCTAGGAGTGAGCCACAAAGCAGCAGCAGTTAGAGCAGCGCACTGGAAGTACCACATGGGGTCAGATCAAGGGTCTCTAGCCCAGTGTTCTGTCTCTGATAGTGGCACCAAAGGCGATACTGTGGGCTAGGAGAGTGACTGACTCTGTGCTGCTGGCTTTAAAGGTCATTTTAACATCCCTTAAATCCATGAATTTACACCTATCTGTGTGACTCGTGGTATAGCCATGAAGAGAATGGTGCCTGGATAATTTAAGGCAGGAGAACAAATTGACCTTCCCTAGAGACAGCAAGACAGGTCTGCAAATTTACAGTGTATCTTTGCTTTGTTTGTTTGCTTACTTTATTTCTAAGTAAATAAGATTTAGACATCACAATTCCAAACGATAGGAGTTGGGGACAAAGTAAGCAGACCCTAGAATCTTTCTTTCTGCCAAAATAAACTAATTGGTAAGTGAATACCACAGGGGAAAGAAGCAAAGTATTATAAACAGCAAAGCAAATTGTCAATCACTGTCGAGATGTTTGCTCCTTTACAAGGCTCCTCTATCCCTGCCCCTTGGAGATGCAACTTCATTTTGGTGGGGGATATGGACTGCCGTCCACAAAGATGCAGGTGAGTTATAAACTGAGGTGGGAGGAGTAAGAACAGAAGTGAATGAGAGTTGTTTACTGCTTTCCCAAGGAACAGCATTATAAATAATTACAACTTATTTTCCCTCCCTAACACTGACAAGACCTTCGTAACTCTGCAATCTAATTTACAGCAAGAGTTAAGAGACAGAGTAGGAAGGGATGAATTTATCTCATGGTGCAAAGTTTCAAAGTAACCCCTTTCGGGGCTTCCCTGGTGGCGCAGTGGTTGAGAATCTGCCTGCCAATGCAGGGGACATGGGTTCGAGCCCTGGTCTGGGAAGATCCCACATGCCGCGGAGCAACTAGGCCCGTGAGCCACAATTACTGAGCCTGCGCGTCTGGAGCCTGTGCTCCGCAACAAGAGAGGCCGCGACAGTGAGAGGCCCGTGCACCGCGATGAAGAGTGGCCCCCACTTGCCACAACTAGAGAAAGCCCTCGCACAGAAATTAAGACCCAACACAGCGATAAATAAATAAATTTAAAAAAAAAATAAAAAAATTAAAAATAAAGGCAGAAATCTTAAAAACAAAAAACAAACAAACAAAAAAAAAACAAAGTAACCCCTTTCTTCTCCTCGTAATCCTAAAAGACACCAATACCATTCAAGGTCTGAGTGCAACCCGCAACCGCTGAGGATAGGTAGTGCGCGGGTGTGTGAAATGCTAGGTGTTTTCAAGGAGGTAGAAAAGGTTGCTGGTGTGGTCTATTAACTGTTTATCCATTGTGAATTTAACTTAAGACTTAGTGATAAGTGCCCAGCGAGCAGTAAACGTCTTTCAATGTGATCAAGTATCACTGCCCTGATAGTCTTTGCACTTGGTTTTCCCTTTAGGCTGGGGCCAGCAAGCTATGGCTCAAGGGCCAAACCCAGCCAGGAGCCTTCACAAGTGGCTGCTTCTGCACTACAGTGGCAAAGATGAGTAACTGTGACAGAGACCATGTGACTTGCAAATCTTAAAATATTTACTATCTGGTCCTTTAAGAAAAAAAGTTTGCTGACCCCTTATCTAAAGAGAATCCCCAACTATGTCAACAAAGCGGTTTTTCAAAAGGCCATCACCTCAAATCAACTTAGAATTACTTTTGGGAGCTGGTTAGTTTGGATGTCATGTTATTTACTCACTTATAGAGCCTAGTAGAGGAAAGAGATAAAAACTTGAATGCTATGGGCTCTGTAATAAGAGGAAAAACTAAAAATGAGACCTGGTTATCACCCCAGGTGCTAAAGAAATGACTGTAGGAGTTAACACACTAATTAATTGCCCAGTGGGGCTGTCATACACCGATAATGCCCATATGTTAAGAGACAACATGAAAGGTCCCAAGAAACAGTACTATATGGAAAGGCAAGGAATTTAAAAATAGGATTTGTAGGGGAATCCAGAAGAACTTTAACAGTTAAAAAATGAGTGAGGACTGCTGGTGGGAATGTAAATTGATACAGCCACTATGGAGAACAGTATGGAGGTTCCTTAAAAAACTAAAAATAGAACTACCATATGACCCAGCAATCCCCCTACTGGGCATATACCCAGAGAAAACCGTAATTCAAAAAGACACATGCACCCCAATGTTCATTGCAGCACTATTTCCAATAGCGAGGACATGGAAGCAACCTAAGTGTCCATCGACAGATGAATGGATAAAGAAGATGTGGCACATATGTACAATGGAATATTACTCAGTGATAAAAAGACACGAAATTGAGTTATTTGTAGTGAGGTGGATGGACCTAGAGTCTGTCATACAGAGTGAAGTAAGTCAGAAAGAGAAAAGTAAATACCGTATGCTAATACATATATATGGAATCTAAAAAAAAAAAAAAAAAAAAATGGCTCTGAAGAACCTAGGGGTAGGACAGGAATAAAGACGCAGATGTAGAGAATGGACTTGAGGACAAGGGGAGGGGGAAGGGTAAGCTGGGACGAAGTGAGAGAGTAGCATGGACATGTAATGTAAAATAGATAGCTAGTGGGAATCAGCCGCATAGCACAGGGAGATCAGCTCGGTGCTTTGTGACCACCTAGAGGGGTGGGATGGGGAGGGTGGGAGGGAGACGCAAGAGGGAGGGGATATGGGGATACATGTATACATATAGCTGATTCACTTTGTTTTAAAGCAGAAACTAACAAAACATTGTAAAGTAATTATACTCTAATAAAGATGTTAAAAAAAAAAAGATACTTTTAGGATTTCACATTTAGGATATCAAGTCATTCGTTGCTCTCATTCCCTGGGGAAAGAAAGGCTTTGACCTCTCTGCCATAAAATTAAATAAAAGTCATTAAATGCAACTTGAGATTAAATTTCATCAACAACAACAACAAAAAATTAGTGAGGAGAAAGTGTTAACAAAACGTAAAAGACAAAATGGGAGTTTAGAAAGTTATCAAATAAAGGATTAAAAATGTCTTTATCACTACTTTTTTAGTGATAATAGTAACAGAGGTGCATTAGAAATTTAAAGAGATTTAAAGAGATAAAAGGTAACCTCACAAACAGTAATTCTCATTTACCTTGCTAACAATTCAATGAGGTCAGTTCTGCTCATACCGTCAGGAATCAACCTTGGAATAGCAGCAATACAAGTTCTAAACAAATCAATTTTGGGTTTTCTTTCCCCCCTGAAAAACAGATCACAAGAGGACTTAAGAAGAAGAATCTTACATACACCAGACAATGAAAGCAAACTTGGAAAAATTATTACAGAAAATGAGCCCACCTCCAAAAGTTTAATGTATTTATTTTAAAAAGCATATACAAATCCAGTAAATAATTATCAGTTTATAAATGCAGAAAAGAATATATGGATAATTCAGGAAAAAAACACAGGTAGCCAGCAAAAAAGGTTTTCAGTGATTAAAAACAAGTATAACAACTATTATGTTTAAATAATAATTATTATTTAAGTAAATTATTTATATTATAATTGTTTCAAATAGAATTAAACATATAATATTTAACCTTTGAAAATACTTAATTATTAAAATAATAAAATTGACATTAAATAACCAAATATTAGTTATTTGGGGGGGGGGTCTATAAAATCAACAAAATTTTTTCTTTCTCTTAATCTCATATACTAACAAGGGTTTTAGAAAACAGACATTCTCATATACTACTGTTGGAGTTGTTTTTTCTTGTCTTTTTATTTTACTTCAGAATGTACACACACACACACACAGACACACACAAACATATTTAAAATTTTTATGTAATAAAATATATGAAGTTTTGAAAACCCTGGTTCCTCCAGAGGCTTGATACAATTTAATTCTTCTGTATTTTCCCCTAGTTATTCAATGATTTTATTTATTTTAAATATCTAACCTTTTATATACTGGTTTTTATTTTGGTCTACATTTCAAGGGGAAGCTGTTAATTTATTTTATCCAAATTATTCTTCAATTGGCCCAATAAAATAATTCTTATATAGACAAGAATTTGGATGTTTTAAGAGTTTTCGGCTCAGTATCCATTATCATGGCAATGGACCTACTACTTACGTTCAGTGATTTTATATACAGTCAGTTTTCTCAGCTTGGTTCCAACATGCATGAATTTCAGTTACCACAGTTTAGTTAAATAGTATCAGTCTCCAACAATGTGGTTCAATTTTCTGTTACCATTAACTGTAAGTAATTGTATAGCCAAGCTTCCCTATTAGCTCCTCAGTGCACAAATCAGGATGTAAAAAACAGATGTGTATCATAACCAGTGACTTAATCACATTAATTTTTTCAAAGTCTGTCATGATTGGTCACTGCACATCTGTTATTCGGTTCACACATACATGGCAAATTATGTAGTTGTGTTGATTCCTTGTCTCCAGGGGTAAACTCAGGTGAGTATCCATCTGACAAAAATGGATAATCAAAACAGGAAACTGGCCAACAAAGATTAAAGTACAGCAAAGAAAGGAAAAGTGAATACTGGAAGTGAAATATTGGGTTGGCCAAAAAGCTTGCTTGGGTTTTTCTGTAACATCTTATGGAAAAACCCAAACAAACTTTTTGGTCAACCCAATATGAATCAAACATTAATGGAGTTACAGAGGAACTAGCTGACCAGGGAATGCTGACACTGCTGTCATTGAAGCCCCTACATACGCAGCCAGAGGAACTCAGTGTGGGCAAATTTACAGGCAGAAATGAGCAAAGTGTGACAAAAAGGATGAAGACTTCCCAGAGGAAGTAACGCAGGAAAAAAAACTTCGCATTAGAGAAACTCTCAGAGATATTAAGATTTTCTAGTATATAGTAACTATGCATTAATTGAGAGATCCAATACCCAATTTGGTTATCTAAGATGTACAATGCAGATATTAACACCTTAAAAAAAGTCCTCTTATAAAGAATATGTAGACACTTCCTAGCAAGTAAAAGTTGTTGCCATAAAATATATCTTCCTGAGGAGGAAGTCCCTAACAATAGGGAAGAAAACATGGGTTGACAAGCAGTGCTGGCAGTGGGATGGGGGAGAGATGAGGTACAGTTTCTCACACAAAAAGCCACTCATACATTATTCCCCTCTGCACCCTCAGTTCCCAGGAGATTTTCAGGTTTTCTTTTTTTGTTGAACAAGGCTCTGGAAATAAGAGCATTTGTTTGACTTAATAAACCAACCATGTCCACACACATCTGGGGTCACTAGCATTTCTCTCTCGCTCACAGAATAAGTATAAGGCCTCATCACTGACAACAAACTGGACGGATCCAGGATGACTTTTGCTATCTATACTGGTTTGACAGCACTTTAAAGAGTAAAACTGAGCCTGTGGGAGGAATCGCTGTATTAAAAACTGCTGCAGATGGCAATAGGGGCGAACTCCAGAAGAGAAAGGAAGGAAACAAGGAAGGAAACAAGCAAGAATCAACCCACTTTACTTATGAAAACTGAAATAGCAATGAAGAGAAATAATTGACTACATACGTAATCATATCTTCAGGCTCCTTATTAGACATCTGCACACTAGTCATACACATTGGTCTTCCGACTTCTTTGTCCAAATGTCTGAGAATGCTGTCTAACGCTTTTCTCACTTGAGGATAGTAAACAGACATTCCTGGGAAGGGGGGAGAAAACCTCACAGTTATAAAATGTCAAAAATTAGATAAAGAATAGTTACAATTATTTTCTGTAAAAAATAAAAGCCTATCAACCTTTAAATTACATTAGCTTATTTTTGTTACAAAAGAAGGAGTTCTGACTTTGACATACTATTCTCCCTGATAATTTGCTTCAGTATATTGGAGAAAATGTGTAAAAATTATGCACACAACTGAAATTAATTTGAAGGAAGGACAAAATGCAGTGAATAGTATCATGTGAGAAAATATTTAACCAGAAGACTTTTAACATAACAACTTATGGACATTATAAAAAAAAGTATTCATTTCTGAATCACTCTGTACACTGGAATAACCAGGCAAATATATACTTTCATAGGCAAATATATACATGTATGTATACATTTACACAGGCAAATGTATACATTTTAGATTCGATCATAACCTTTCACAAAAGAATATTAAACTGTATTATTGACTTATTCCAGTTAACACTAACCTATGACTTTTGCCTCTTCATCTGTCAAGGTTTTATTGAGAAAAATTTTCTTTACACGCAGAGTGTTTCCTGAGGGAAGAATAACTCCTGTTGTTGGCATTGGCGGCTCACCATCTTTCTGCTGCAAACTGTCCGCTATTACAAGGAACACTCTGAGGCCTATGTTCATCCTCTTCAGAGAAAAAAGTTTCAAAGTAAAGAAGTCAGAGTGTCAGAAAATTCCTTTTTTTTCATGCTAAAAATATCTCATCAAATAACACTGGGGGATGTGAGGAAGGAGGACAGAAGAAACACAAACCTTTCTGTCCAACATTTTTTTTAACTAGCCCAGGCACTGGAGTGTGCTTTAATATCAAATTCCCAAGGGCCACCCATTCACTTATGAGGTCAACTGGCTCTTTTATTTTCTAGCTTATTTCAAACCTCTTCCATCCCTTCCTCAACTCTCCTACCCTGATACCATACTCTCCCCTCTGTAAGCAGATGATCTGTCACCCACTTGACAGTCAGAAAAAAAACCATCAACCTTCCTCAATCTCTCACTACAAAACACACTGATCTACTTATATCTGCACCTCTTCTTCCTCTACTTTGCTCCTGTTACAGTCGAGGGGTGCTGGTATTCCTAGTTATTAGAATCCCACCCGCTCTTGCATTATCAGGAAACTACACTATCAATTCTCCCTTCGCTTTCTTGCATCTTCAGCATTTCCCTTTTAACTGAATATATCTGATTCCTGTTAACTATACTCAACTATCTTAATGGAATGAGCCCTCCCCATAATACTTCCCTCTCACTCATCAGTGACAATACTGCTCAAAACAGTGGGCGTTTTTCCTGCATCCTATCTGACTTTTCAGCAGCATGGGACACTGTCAAATATTCCTTCTTCCCTGAAACCCTCCCTTCCTTGGATACATCTGTGCCACTGCTGACTATGTCATCTCTGTCCACATTTCAAATTTACCCTCCTTTATCTGAATATTAAATGTTAGACTGCTTCAAGGCAAGTTCCTAGGCTGCCTTTTCCTATCATTATGTATTCTCTCCCAAAGCAATTTCATGTATTTACATGGCTTCAATTACCACCCATACCAGATCGCCTGCTAATTTTAAGCCTTACTTCTCCTCTGAACTTGGACCCTCAGACCAATTTGACACTTCTACTTGGATGTCAGAAAGCTGCCTCAGATTTGCCATGTTCAAACCAAATGCCCTCTTCCCCGCCAAACGCAGTATCTTCTCAGTGTTTCTTTTCTCAGTAAATGACCTCTCTATCCACACCACACCCCATCTCAGCCCAAGCTGTCATTAGTTATGACCTACACCAGTGGTCTCTAAAATGGGTATATGCATCCCAGTGGGTGTGTAAGATGGTTCACTGGAATACAGAGAGAAAATAAAACTTTTCGTTTATATATTTTTTATCTAAATAAGATCAAGGTTTTAAGATTTACCCCTCTTTACATATGACATAATACTGGTGATATTAGTCTAATATCAGATGGTCATTTCACACACTCATAGAAGACACCTTGAAGGGAGCAGGAAAATTCCACAGTGTACTGTGGTTCACAGAGGTGTCCTCACTTATTCATTCTTTCAGTGTATTGCAATTTGCTTGATTTGATTAAGTGGATTAATAGATCATTTTATCTGGCTTTAACTAAACTAGCTCTCATAAGCTTAAAAAGATTCCTGAAAAGAAAATACAGATTGAAGAAAATCCTAATAAAGTAAGCCTGTAGAAAAACAACAACAACAAAACGGCACAATTGACATTTTTTCTACTCTTAGTATGAGCGTTTCAGTGAGGAAAAAACTTAATTTCAGAAATAAACTCGTTCAATGAAGAGAATATTTTTGAAAACGGATGATCAAGAAAACGCCTTTCATTATGTGATTTTTGTTGCTGAGAACCAGGTTAAGCATGTCATCTATAAAAAGTCTTTTTTGCTCACTTTAAAAATTTGGAAATAATTATTAACCTATCTTAAAAATCCTACAAATAAAAAGCTTCAGGGCTTCCCTGGTGGCGCAGTGGTTAAGAATCCGCCTGCCAATGCAGGGGACACATGGGTTCGAGCCCTGGTCTAGGAAGATCCCACATGCCGCGGAGCAACTAGGCCCATGAGCCACAACTACTGAGCCTGCGCGTCTGGAGCCTGTGCTCCGCAACGGGAGAGGCCGCAACAGTGAGAGGGCCACGCACCGCGATGAAGAGTGGCCCCCGCTCTCTGCAAGTGGAGAAAGCCCTCGCACAGAAACGAAGACCCAACACAGCCGTAAATAAATAAATTTATTAAAAAAAAAAAAAAGCTTCAATAACTTTTGAGCTCATTTGTTAACTACATAAATATATATCTTAGGATTTGATTATGAGGAGGACCAGCACAGGCATTTAAAAGAAATAAGAGAAAATATAACACGTATTTTGTCTTTTTACATTCTCCAGTGTCATTAAATTCCAATAAGCAATTACTTCAAAAAATATTTTTAAACAATCTGAAAATTTAATATCTAAAGGATGAGTAGGAGTTTACAAGGGAATAACAAGGCCAAAGAAGTAGGAAATAACATTTACCTTAATTTGTCTTTAACTAGAGATTTGAGCCTAAGAGTTCTGATTCCAGAAATTGTGCTTAAAAAAAAATTTTTTTTAATTGTATGGATAGTAAATCACTAACATTATAATTTTTTTTACCTCTGGATTAATGGTGAAAGTTTTGGTAGATTTTCCAACACTGAGAAGATCAAATATTATTTCTTTCATTGCAAAATCCAAACGTTCCTAGAGAAAAAAAAAAAAAAATCAATAAATCCTTATAGCTTTCTACTGCTATGGGCATACCTTGGAGATAATGTGGGTTTTGTTCCAAACCGCAATAAAGCAAAATCGGAATAAAGCAGGTCACACAAGTTTTCTGGTTTCCCAGTGCATATAAAAGTTATGTTTAGGGCTTCCCTGGTGGCGCAGTGGTTGAGAGTCTGCCTGCTAGTGCAGGGGACGCGGGTTCGAGCCCTGGTCCGGGAGGATCCCACATGCCGCGGAGCAACTAGGCCCGTGAGCCACAACTACTGAGCCTGCGCGTCTGGAGCCTGTGCTCCGCAACAAGAGAGGCCGCGATGGTGAGAGGCCCGCGCACCGCGATGAAGAGTGGCCCCCACTCGCCGCAACTAGAGAAAGCCCTCACACAGAAACGAAGACTGAACGCAGCCAAAAATAAATAAATAAATAAATAAATTAAAAAAAAAAAAAAAAGTTATGTTTATACTATACTGTAGTCTATTAACTGTACAATAGCATTATGCCTAAGAAAGCAATGTACAACCTTAGCTAAAAAATACTTTATTGCTTAAAAAACACTAACCATCATCTGACAACACAGAGTCGCCACAAACCTTCAGTTTGTAAAAAAAGGCAATATCTGCGAAGCACAATAAAGCAAAGCACAATAGAACAAGGGTCTGCCTGTATAAGTTAGGTATCATGTTAAGAATTATACAAATAATGGCAACAATACAGGTCTGTGCCCACAAGAAGTTCCTGAATCTAGCTGGACAAAAGAAAACTACATATGAATTAATGTTAAAAGTGTATGATTATAGATACGTGATTTAATTATCAAATGATTGGTTTTATAGCCAAACCAGCAGGATAGAAGTTTTAAACACTCATTTGCCAAACTCATATTCAAGACCTAAGTGAAGGAATTCCCAAAATAATGATAAAAGGAAGTCCCATGATGATAGCAATGAGGCAGGTCTGGAGAGCAGGGAGTTCATACTGGGATAGAAAGAACAGGGCTCCAGGAAGGTAATCTCCAAGGAAAGAAAAGTTAACTAAGAGTAACTGATGTTTGAGAGGAGCTCTATAGTTCTGGAGGAGTGCTGGTGTGAGGTGATTAAGCAAAGGGAGTGGGTACGACCCTCGGGGAAGGGATGCAACCAAATAGCAAAAGTTTTCTCAACAACAGATCTAAAGCACAATCTGCTTTCATTCATCTTACTGACACATTTATTCTTATCTAATTATCATTAATTCTGTGCCCCTGTAAATAGAAATGTATTAGTTTTATTTAAATATTCCTTATTTCTTCATTGTCAAAAATAATTACATTACGGGTCATCTTCGTTGTCATAGTTCTAGTTCAAAGAGAACTCAATGAACATTCTGGAACCAAAGCGTTCTTCCCAAATAGAGAAGGTAACCCTACCTATGCTTCTCCAGGGCTGATGTCCCAAAAGAGAATGTGACCAGAGCCATGGATTTGCTTACTCAGCCCCCATTTAATCCTCTTCAAATAAACCCTCCTTTACTGCAGAGGCTAGAAAGCTAAAATATTTCCCAGGATGCCTTTGGACAATAGGCTTCAGGATGTGACTGAGACCCAGTCAAGTGATATACTCACGGGAACCCTTGGGAACTGGGGTACGGGAGGAGGAGGGGGAGGACAGGGACAAAGGAATCTATTTTACTGGTGGGGATTGTGGTGGAAACATGATTCTGAAGTGCTTGGGGCACTTCCTAATTTGGCAGGTTTTTGACTGTGGCAGAGGCAGCAGCTCCCTTGGTAGCCCGATGGTGTAGTTTCCTCTGGATTTCCATTTCGGCTAGAATCTGTTTCTTCAGTCCTCTGAGTGATTCTGTGAACGACCTCTATTCCTTAAAAGACCCCTTTGGGTTCAACTAGCTACCACGGACTCTAGTGTCTGTACCTGAGAACCTAGATTAATGCAGGTTATGAAAACAATGTTCCAAAATCTTTCAAGACGCTCAGGAACTAATTAGTAAATAGACAAGAGGAGGATTATGAGACATTTTCTTGACTTTTCCTAAATTAAGTGTCTCCTCCTGTGAGTCTCCTTTCCAAGTGTGTAGATCAATCATCTAAATGTATTTTGCACACACACAAAAATCATTAGCATCATTTATTTTTTACTTTTTAAAGCATACTTTTACTTTTCACTATTCAGCATTAATAAATGTTTTGTTATCATGCTTTTAGATGTGTAACAAATTCTATGACTCTAAGTTACTCTTACAATTTACATGTATATAGGTATTATGAGGTGAGGCACTCACCTGAGCAATGAACTGAATAATCTTCACAAATATATTGAGAGGTGTATCACGAGGAACCACACTACGTGACCCTTTTGGGAAAAGTGCTGACACTATGCTCATAAGACGACTGTAGGGAAAAAAGATTTAGTCATAATGAGAGAATGAAATCAACAAAACATTAGCAAAATATCCTCCCCATTCTTCATAATATGTCAAGATAATTCATATCCCTCCTCAAGGTATTTGTAATGTTAACTAAAATTCATCAGTGTGGCATTTTTTACCAAGATGTTATTTTAAATATACTTTAAAACAAAGGCACTCACCTTTGAGTTACAGTGTTGCTTTCACATTTTATTCTAATTACATAGACCCACAACAATCTATACAAAGATTCCAGTGCAACTCGAGACATTTTAGGATCTTTATTCTGTTTAGAAACAAAAGAGAATAAAAATAAGCTTATTTATCAAAGTACCTGCAATAATTTAAGATCAATTATATTCTCTGTCAACAACTAAAAGCCCCCTCCATTCCCTTCTTTATTCAATCTAAAACAGGTTTAAATATGTAAGTATATATTTGGTATACAGTAAGTACAGAGAGCGCAAAAGCAACCATAAATAAGGAAATTGAGCCGTCCCTTATATTCTCAAAACAAAATACTATTAGTATCTCTAAGAACTCTGAAATTATACACACTTCAACTTACCTGATGGTAAATGGGACACACAACAATACTGACATAATGATGAAAGGATTGCTCATCTTTGCCGTAATTCACTGCAGCTCATACACAGTTAAAATTTGGAACACCAAATGTTGTTATAGATATTTGCACTTATGGAATAATACAAAATATTATTGAGTGATTATACTTAAAAGAAGGAGTACGGAATGGTGGGTTAAGAGCATAGACTCTGAAATTAGGAATGACTGGCCAAACCCCATCCTTGGATCAACTGGTGAAACAGTTTCCTCAGCTCTAAAATGGAGATAACACGGTACCTACCTCACAGATTAAGGGAGTTATTACGTGAAAAGCACTTGGAACACTGCCTGACACATGTTAAATGCTCAGTAAGTGTCAGGTGTTTACCTTTAATTTTTTAATTTAGAATTAGAACATTATTATTTAAAATCAGCAAAGTATCCATTTCAATCGCAATTTGATCAGCAAACCTTTTCTTCATACTAGCTATTATAAAAAGTGAAGTACTTAAATGACAAGAGACATGTAATGAGATTTAATTGTAAATTTTGAAAATTAGCTAATAATCACCTTTAGTAGGAGAAACTCTTTATACATCTGTTAATTAGTTGTAGGATGCATTTAGTGCTATAAATTAGCATTTATTTAATCTGGTTTGAGAGATTTCTTATTGTTAAACAATTATTTTATATATAACAATGGACAAAAGGGAGTTTTAAAATACTAAGTAATTTACCATTCTATTTTATGTTTTCTCAGACTATAGAATAATAGACATCCACTACGTATGATTAAAAGCAATGCAACAAGATTACCACTGGACATGTTTTTAAAAAAGACAACCACTAGAAAATATAATTTTGTACATCTATGTATATGAAAATCTGATATAATTCAGAATGGAGTATCAACTATTCAGCTGGTCAGAGTCTCAAAGTCAGTCTCTCCCTCTACTGCCAAATCCGCGATTCCAAATTTCAAATACACTCCCCAAGTAGTTTTCTATTAATTTGTTACTAATGTAACTAAAGTAACATATAAAGTTACACACAATATATGTTACTAGTATAACAACCAAGCTTTTTGTAGTACTTTCTTTTCTATCACTTAAATGCAAGGTCTCAAATATCAAAATATGAGTTCAATTAGTTTTATGTACACTCCAAATAATACTTTCACATAGTTAAATTATCTTTTCAAAATATGAATACTACAAATTAACATATAATAAATTATATAATAGAAATATTTAAGTCCAATTCCACATAAAAATTCTTCTCATATAAATTGTTAATAAAGTATTTGGATTATCTTATCTTATGTGCTGAGGTATCTGGCATGAAATAAAATTTGAATTTCAAACTTTCCAACATGGACTACTATCTTTTACAAAGCAGACTTATTTTATAATGAACAATTCCAGAAAAGATAAAAAGTGATAAAAATTATATAATTGTTTACTCGGTAACTGCAATGCTGCTATATATCTCTGAATAATGAAAACATCCTAAATTGATCTGATCCTTAAACAAAGATACATAATTCCCTAGTTACAATTTTGGTCTAATTTGAATAATCAGATTACATTAATAAAATCCAGTAATATTAACGTATAATACAGTTTTTTAAAATTCTTTTTTCTTTCTTTCTTTCTTTTTTTTTAATGGCAGGTTCTTATTACTTATCTATTTTAAATAATACAGTTTTGATGTCAGGCAAATATGCTCTCTGGCAGCAATCATTTTAATGTTTCTTCATTTTTTTCCTACTGTGAACAACAAAAAAAAAAGATTTGTTTAAAACTCAAACCAGTAGGATTGAAGTTTTAAAGTGTTGCATCAAAATCATATTCAAAATCTGAGCTACCGTCTCCTGAATTTCATTGGAAAATGTTATAAAAAGCATCATTTATAACAGCTAATTTTAATTAAACAGAATATTTTAAAACTGAAGATTATGGTTAAAAATCAACATTCGGTATCACTTCTCTCTCTTAAATTCATCTTCTTGGGACCACATTAATATTAAACTTTCGGTAGAATGTTCCTGCTGTGTGCTGCTCTTCTTTTACAATACGAGAAGCAGACTTAAATAAATACGTTGGACATGCAACGCAGCCATGGGTAAAGGGGGAAAAAAGCCACACTTAAAGGAGATAAAGCAATATTTTACTTTGTAACATCAACACGACTCACCTGGAGTGTTTCTATTTGTTTTCTGATACTGTTGTTAGATGGCATCTAAATAAAGCAATGTGAGACAGCAAACATAAACATGAGATGCAGCACATGCATGTTAGATGAAAATAAGCACAAAACAAGACAGCTCTTCACCAAGGTCTCTATTTAGAAGAAATTTGAAATGTCCAAGACAGTGGCTAGAATCACTGAAGAAAAAAAAATTCTATAATTTGGGCATCATAGGATACATCTACAACACTCAAACTGAGAGAAAATAGATACATTTTTAACTATCTAATTTTTCCTCTACAAGTACTGCATTTGATTTCAGATAAGTTTCAATTTTTAAAAGAAAATAAGCATACACTGTAGAAAAAAATATCTAAATTATTTTTACATGTCATCTACTCTTACTCTTCTCTCTCTCTCTCTCAATTATTCTTTAGAAACTTTAAAATCATTTTTCACATAATGACCTTATTTGACATAAAGATTGGGGAATGGGAAACTACCAAATTATGTTTGGGACAAAAACAGCAGATTTAACACTTTCGGTGAAAATAAACTGATGTTCTCTCATGCTATTTATGGACCTACAGACTAATGCCCATTTTTCATGGTCACCAACTTCAGAAACTAGTATGGTAATTTTTTAAAAATTGGGTGGTATATTAAAGTGCCTTGAAAATGCATCATATTTATTCTTATGACTCTAGGGAATAATGCCTTTTTACTATCCCAGAATTATAGCCAAAAATATTTTTAAAAATACTCAGTAAAGCACCATTCCTTATAGTACATTAGAAGGTAACATGGTAGACCAGAAAGAGCAAATTTTACTGAACTGGATGGATTAGATGCAAATCCTATCTCTATCACTTTTTTGGCTCCCTAAACTTGGGTTACTTACTTATCTTCTTTCAGCCTCAGTTATAGTAAGAATTAAATGTGATATTGTACTTAGAGAATCTAGCCTATAATAAATACTAATAAAAATCTATTTTAAGGAGTAGTAGGTCTAATAAATGGAAAAGTGTTACAGATTTTTTTGAACTCAAGAGATTACTTGAATCTCAAAACAAAATCAATTTAGGTAAGACCTTTATCTTGGACCAACTTTGCCTGTATACAAAACAAATAAATGATACCTGTCACAACAGATAATTAGCATAGTTTTTCTCTGAATGCTTGACTCCTTACCTCAACTATGTAGCGTAGCCACAGTATCTAAAACTTAACAAGCAGGAACCAAGTCATAAAATTTCTGCTGAATAGAGCCTTAATGTAAGTTAAAGGTTAATGGTCAAGACAACTATATTCCAAATATTCATGCTAAGTGGCTCTTATCTCCTTTAGCCTGGCAGATTGACACAGCCATTAATGAAAATGGACAATATGCCAGAAATATTTAACAGGAGGTAAGGGTTCAAAGAAAACAGAGCATTTTAAATGAAAGCCTTAAGCCAAAAAAAAAAAAAAAGTTAAAGTACTGCGAAAGAACTGCAAATATGTTAGGTGGAAACGTGTATATATATAAAAACATTCCAACAAGCAACAGAAAAGTATGAATTGTCATGAAACAAAGCAAACTTCCAGGAACACTTAAATGCGTGTCTTAAAATACGTTATTAAAAGTTTGAAGAATCATACTACCCAGAAAATGATTAATTCCCTTTCAGTACCTAAATCTGTATGAATTATCAAAATAAGGACAGAAACAATATAATGTACTTAAATAAAACTTATTTTCTGGTTGCATGACATAAAGAATTTAACCAGCTTGATTGGTCCTGGGAATTTTCATAAACAGAGCAAAGAGAATATATCAACTCTCACCCAAATATGAATAACATCAGTGTATGTATATCTAGGAGGAAAATAGCCAAAAATATTTTTCAAAGACATATTTTAGTACACCTTACTAAGAAATCAAAGTATTTTTCAAAATGATATGTAAAATCATTAAAAAAAAAAGATATATAGGATAACGTCCAGTGAAGCAATCCTGAAGTGAGAAAAAAAAAGCCAGTCCTATTTCTCACAATATCACGATGAGCTGCAGAGTCAGAGACAACTCATTTAACCTCTCTGTGCCTTGGTTTCATTGTCTTCCAAGTTTAAGTTTTTCAGTCTTAACCCTAACTTAGAGGAATAACAGAAAACAAAATGCCATGTCTACGTGTTTCTATAACATGTAAGCAAATATTCAAATATATTCATTTATGTATCAAAATGGTATTCAAATCAAGCATTCACATGACATGCAGATGAGGAATATTCCCACGTTCTGTGTCAGATATTAACTGTGGTCCTATCCACAGAAGAAAAGAAGATCCTGTTAGATTCTGCCAGCAGAGCATCCTGGGCAGATAATGATCCTTCTATCTCACAGTTTTGTTTTCAATCCTAAGAGACTGGACATAGATGTGCCAAATAGTGTTAATAACAATTAATTATCCCTTGATTCAAGTCCGAATCATTTCAGGAGCTTTCACATCTATGTGGATCCAGTACCATACTTTTAGATTTGGCTGGGCATACTTAACACTAAATGTGCTTTTACTGATGTTTTATTATCGAGGCTGTTTTCATATTATTCAGACTTGAGCCAACATTACTGAATTTTCTCAAGAGAAAACGCAAAATAAGCATCTGGAGAGTTTTATAAGATTAAACTAATACTCTGAGATTCCAAAGGAATTTATTTATTAACAAATATTGCTAGATCCAAGATAATATAAACAATCATTACAAATGTATAATTTTGCATTCATTAAGACCAACTAAATTTTTAATTAACAGTTTATTCATGTCTATAACATGATTCCCTATAGAAGGAATGAAGTATGTATAAGAAAAGGAATACGTTAAAGTATCACTATTCAAATGAACTATAGTACTAAAAGTTTTATTATATACTGTTCAATGTATATGCATAAGTGAATATACTACAGTCAGTATTTACAGGTCAGAAATGAGATTAAGACTTACCTTTAAATGTGACAAACAGTTCTGTAGGAAAATATGCCAGTTATTTAAAAAAAACTGTTTTTGACTGACACATAAAAGGCAGGTAATTAATGGATATAGAGCCTATAGGAGACAGAAGAAAGAGAATAACATTTTTATGAAAAAGCACTGGACTTGTAAATTATATTTCATTCATTCTCATAAACAAAAAAAGTTCTATTAGCAGTTTTCCCATTTGTAATCAAAAAAATACGATCTCAGGGAGTAATCTAACAAAGAATGATAAAGGGTAGATTTTCTATAAGAACAATTTCCTGATCTATCACATCTCCCCAAGTGAGAAATGTGCTATTATTTCTCCCTAGACCCATTCCTCCTCTAACCAGTACAGTGGTCCTGGGATCAGAGGACAGACCGGCATTAATGTTGCAGTTTTCTATTCATCAGGTGTGTGACTTCAGGGAGGATACGTTAAAGTGCTCGAAGCCTCACTTTCCTAACATGTAAAGTGGAGAATGCTAATCACACACATGCTATAGGGTTGTGAGGCTTAAAGTAAGACAAAGAATGTAAAGCACTTGGCTCAATGCCTGGCACAACCAGTGTTTATTATTATACCTCTATCTTAAGCGGTCAAGTATTTGTCCAATTCTCCAAACTTTCTCCAAGGTGCATACAAATTTACAGAAAAACCCCTCAAAGTTACTGAAGTGGATGGTGAAATGGGAAAAAAAATGCTTTAAATCTCTGAATAGAAAAGATGTAATTAGACAGACAATAGCTCCTAAATAATCAAATGCTTCAGAATACAATTTATTATAATGTAAAATAAAGGAATTTATGGTTTAATATGAGACTACACTTAACTTTTCCTTTATTCTAATACATAATTTATAGCATCTGTCAAGACAGGTAAATACCTAGAATGAAGTCTGAATAACCTATCAAATACAGAGCTAGTAAAATTAAGAATAGAAAGTTTTGAAAAGAGCAGGAGAAAATAGGTAAAATTTGCCCTTGTGTTACACTTTGGATATTTTACAATTTCAGTTTTTACAATTCTCTTAAAACTCTACTAAAAAAAAAACAACTAAATTCATAAATCAATTACTAAAACTCCTAATTAAACATATGAAGGTTTGAAATGTTTCTCAATACCAATGAATGCTTCTTTCTGGAACTCAGTTCAAAAGTAGTCTGATAAAGCATCTCCACAAAATTTTTCAAGCAGGGAACATTCACTTCATTTTTAACAGCCTAGGTAAAAAGATAATACAAAAACAAAGAAAATGGTTACAAGTGTTAGATCAAACTATACAAGGATTACAATAACTTTCTGTAAGGTTTGAAATTAGTCAATAATTCACTGAGTATCTGATGAAGTCCCATAATATACCAAATTACCAAATGTTGAGTAAGTAAGATAAACCGGGTTCCTGCCCTGGGTGAACACGCAGATGAATGTGTGGTATAACAGGAGCTCTAAGAGGAAATTCTCTGTGCTCTTGGAGCACTCAGAAGAGGCCCCAATGGAAAAACTCCACAAGGAAGTAACATCTAAGCTGAATTCGGCATTTCTTTACCTAAAATACTGCAATGGCCTCCCATTTAACCTTTCTGGTCTTATCTCCCACTACTCTGGCCCCCTGCACTAGGATCCAGCCACACTAGCTTCTTTGTTGCTCCTAGAACACATCAAACATGCTCTTGCTTCAGGATGTCTGCACTGGTTCCTTCTGCCTAAGAAGCTCTTCCCCCAAATATAGCATGTCTTACTCCCTTATTCCTTTAGTTTTTGCTCAATCGTCACCACCTCTTTCAAGGTGGTGGTCTTTCCTAATTACTCTATTTAAAATTTCAACTCCCCTGCCCACTTCAAGAATTTTTAGGCCCCTACCCTGCTCTACATTTCTGCACAGTACTTACCACCACATCTGGCATATACTCTTGATACATAATTTTACATACTTGTTTGAGTTTTCTGCACTAGATGTAAGCTCTGTAAGAGCAGGGAGTCTTTCCTACCTTGATCATTGTTGTATTCCCTGTGGACGGAAGAGGCCCTGACACACAGAAAGCACTCAATACATATAATGAATAAATAAGTAGAATCTAACCAGGAAAGGAGGCTGGAGGTTATTTGAGAGGCAAGAATGTTCCAGACAGAAGGAGTTCTATGTGCAGAGGCTGGTGTTATGGATTGAATTGTCCCAAAATTCATATACTGAAGTCCTAACCCCACATACCTCATAATGTGACCTTATATGAAAACAGGTCATTGCAGATATAATTAGTTAAGTTAGAATGAGGTCACATTGAAGTTGGGGCGGGGGCTACTCCAACATGACTGGCGTCCTTAAAAAAGGGGGCGGGGGATGAATAGGGAGACTGGGATTGACATATACACACTATTGATACTAGGTATAAAATAGATAACTAATGAGAACCTACTGTACAGCTCAGGGAACTCTACTCAGTGCTCTGTGGTGACCTAAATGGGAAGGAAATCCAAAAAAGAGGGGATATATGTATACGTATAGCTGTATTGCTGTATAGTAGAAACTAACACAACATTGTAAAGCAACTACACTCCAATAAAAATTAATTTTAAAAAGGTGGGGGGGGGGAATTTGGACAAAGACATGCACACAAGGATAACACCATGTGAAGATGATGGCAGAGATCAGGGTGATACATCTATAAGACAAGGAAGATCAAAGATTTTCAGTAAACTACCGGAAGTTAGGCAAGAGGCACGGAACAGATCTTCCTCACGGCACTCAGAAAAAAATCAACCTGGCAACACCTTGGTCTTAGACATCTAGCCTCCATAAATGTGAGACAATAAATTTTTGTTGTTTAAGCCACCTAGTTTGTGGTACTTTGTAAGGGCAACCCTAGTAAACAAAATACAAAAGCAAACATGGCATAAAAGAAGAATTAGGCAACACAGTAATAATGGACCACAGTCGAGGGTCTTTCTTCCCACAATCTGCTCCTTTTGATGAGTTACCTTAAAAACTACAACATAATCTCAGATATCTGGCAAAAACAGATTTTTCAGACAAGGGGGAAGCACAAATGACAATTTGGGATGGATACACAGTGTTTCAAACCATTTCTAGGAAAAGAAATTGAAGTACATGCACTAATGATGTACTTCATTAAGCTAAGCTGACATGGTTTTATAAATGATCATCTGTTTTCTTCTTGGCAAAATGAACCTATTTTCACAGTTAAAACTGAGGTGAGAGTGGGGGTGGGGTATTTGACTCAAACTACTTACGAACTTATAGTTCATGACTTCTGTTCGTACTCATTTAAAAAATCTTCAAGTATTTAACTCTAAGTAAATATTCAAAACTGGTCAAAAAAAATCATGCCAATCTCTACAACTGCTATGTCATTAATATTTTAAATTCTTAATTTTTCTTACAATTCCCTGTCCATCTTTTCTGAACATGTTCTAAAGATAGGCCCTGAATACCATAAACCATTCCATATGAACACATAGATCACAAGTCAATTAATTCAATATTTAAAAATAAAAGTCAAAACAGTTACATTTGATTCTCAGTATGAAAATAAATTTCTTCATTTTAAAATATTTTAAATAGAAAAAAACCTGAATAAAGTGACTCTTACTAACTTCCATTTCTAGCCAAGGTGGTGTAAAGGGGGCTAGACTTATTTTACCATCTGAAACAACCAAAAAGGAACAAAATATATGAAATGATACGCAAAATATCATACATCAGTCAACAAAAGAAAGTGACCCCTGAGGAATGGAAAAGAGATGAGCCCTTTGATGGCCCCAGCTTACTGCTGTGTAAGAATTTTCAGGGAAGAAATGAAAGTGTACCATTGTGTATGGTTTTTACACTACACAGGAACAGTATAACATCACTTGAGGTAGACAACGATAAGTTAAAGATGTATACCATAAACAATAAAATGACAAAACAATCAGATATAGCTAATAAGCCAACAAAGGAGATAAAAGAATCACAAAAATATTCAATTAATCCAAAAAAATAGTAGAAAAAGGAAACAAAGAACAGATGGGAAAATTAAAAATATAATCAGAAGATGACAGATTTAAAATAACTGTATCAATAATCATATCAAATGTATGTGGTACCCAATTAAAAGGCAGAGATTGCCAGACTGGATAAAAAAGCAAGAACCAACCATATCCTGCCTACAAAAAAAAAATATATATATATATATATATTTTTTTTTTTTAATATAAAAACACAAGTAGATTAAAAGGAAAAAATGGAAAAAGATATACTACCCTTATACAATCAAAAGGAAGCAGGAGTGGCTATATTACTATCAGACAAAGTAGACTTCAGAGCAAAGAATATTATCAGAGATAAGGAAGGTTTCACAATGATAATGGTGTTAATTAAAGAGGATATACAATCCTAAACATACATGTGTTTCATGATAGAGCTTAAACATACAGCAAGCAAAAATTGACAGAACTGCACAGAGAAACAGTTGATCAGATTTCAATACTCCTCTCTCAGTAGTTGATAGAACAAGTAGAGAGGAAATCAGCAGAGTTGAAGAACACTATTAACCAATTTGCCCTAATTGATATTCATACAACACTCTATCCAACAGCAGTATACATAGTCTTTTCAAGTGCACATGGAACATTCATCAAAATAAATGATATTCTGGCCCAAAAAACAAATTTCAATGCATCTAATGGGATTCAAGCATACCAAATATGTTCTGCAACCACAAATTAAAAATGAATAACCTGAAGATCTCTGGAAAATCCCCAAATGTTTAGACATTAAATAAAATGCTTCTAAATAACCCGTGGATTTCAAAAAGGACAGCAGAAAGTATTTTGAGCTTTACAAAAATGAAAACACAAGATATCAGAATTTGTGGGCTGCCACTGTAGAATTACTTAGAGGGAAATACATAGCATTAAGTGCTTATATTAGAAAAGAGAAAAGGTCTTGATGACCTCAGCTTCCACCTTAAGAAACTAGGGGGGAAAAAAGAGCAAATTTAGAGTAAGTAGAAGAAAAATAATAAAAATCCAAGTAGAAATGAGTTAAATAGAAAACTGAAAAATAGAGAACATCGATAAAGTCAAAAGCTGGTTCTTTGAGAAGATCAATACAATCAATAAACTTCTAGCCAGACAGATCAGGAAAAAAGGAGAAAAGTCACAAACTACCAATATTTGGAATGGAAGAGGTCACTACAGATCCTATAGCTATTTAAAGAAATTAAGGGAATATTATGACCAACTTTACAACAATAAATTGGATAATTCACACAAAATGGGCAAACTCCTTAGAAAGACATGAAAGCACACTCAAGAAGAGATAGTCTGAGCAGCCCTATGTATTTTGAAGAAAATTATCTGGTAGTTAAAAAGCTTGCCACAAGAAAAATCCCAGGCCAGGTGGCTTTATTGGTGAATTCTACCCAACTCCAAAGGAAGACGTAGAGCCAATTCTGCACAAACTTCTTCAACATTAACTTGCTACTAAAAACAAAGACATTGCAAGAAAACCACAGACCAACAGCCCCCATGAACATAGATAAGTGCAAAAATTCTCAAAAGAATAAAACCTAGCAAATAAAATCTAACAATATATTAAAAAAATCTTATCATGATCAAGAGGAGTTTAACCCCAGGAATATATGGTTGATCCAACATTTGAAAAATCAATCAATGTAATTCACCATATTAATGAACAAAAAAGAAAAACTATATGATTACTTCAGTAGACAGAGAAAAAAAGCATTTAACAAAATCCAACATTCATTCCTGAAAAAAACTCTTAACAAACTAGGAATGGAAATAAATTTCCTCAATATGATAAAAGGCATCTGTGAAAAATCTACAGGTAACATCATACTTATTGGTAAAAGACTGATGACTTTAGCCCTAAGATGTGAATGGAGTCTGTTCTCATCACTTCTATTTATCCTTGTACTGAGAGTCTGAGCCAGTGCAATAAGGCAAAAATAAAATATGCACACTGGGGCTTCCCTGGTGACACAGTGGTTAAGAATCTGCCTGCCAATGCAGGGGACATGGGTTCGAGCCCTGGTCCAGGAAGATCCCACATGCCTCGGAGCAACTAAGCCCATGCGCCACAACTACTGAGCCTGAGCTCTAGAGCCTGTGAGCCACAACTACTGAGCCCACGCACCACAACTACTGAAGCCCGTGCGCCTAGAGCCCATGCTCTGCGACAAGAGAAGCCACCGCAATGAGAAGCCCGCGCACCGCAACGAAGAGTAGCCCCTGCTCACCGCAACTAGAGAAAGCCTGTGCGCAGCAACGAAGACCCACGCAGCCAAAAAAAAAAAAAAAAATATGCGCACTGAAAAGTATTTTGAGCACCTGGAAAATGATATTTTAAAACAATGCCATTTACAGTAGCATAAAAATATGAAATGCCTAGGGCTAAATTTAACAAAATATATTCGAGACCTGTACCCTGAAAACTACCAAACACTGTTGACAGAAAATAAAGACCTAAGTAAAAGGAGAGAAACTATGTTCATGAATTGCAAGAATCAATATTAAGATGTCTGTCCTCCCAATTTATTGACTAATTTAATCCAATCCCAATCAAATCCCACTAGATATTTTTTAATGGACTAGGTGATTCTAAAATTTATATGTAAATGCAGTAGACCTAGAAGAGCCAAAATTTTTTTGAAAAAACATAAAGTTGGAAGATGTATACTACCTGCCTTCTAACTTACTACAGTAATTAACACAGTATACCATTGTTGTAAGAATATACACACAGATCATTGGAACAGAACAGATTCAGAAAAAGACCCACACAAATAGAGTCAATTGAATTTTTTGACAGACGAACTAATGTACTTAGAAAGAGCTGTCAACAAACAAGTGAAATGGTACAGGAACAACTGGATGTTATTTGCAAAAACAAAAAGAATTAAACAAAACAAAACAAAATTTCAATCCATACCTCATACCATATACAAAATTAACTCAAAATAGATCACTGACCTAAAAGTAAATCCCGAAACTGAAATATAGAAAACCTTTGTTACCCTGGGTTAGGCAAAGATTTCATAGGTACGATACCAAAAGCACAACTTATAAAAGAATAAACTGATAAATCAGACTTCTTCAAAATTTAAAACTTCTCCTCTTCCAAAGACATAATTAAGAAAATGAAAAGACAAATCATGGACTAGGAGAAATATTCACAAAGCATGTAGCTGACAAAAACTTCATATCCAGAATATACAAAAAATACAAAAATATATCTCTCAAAACTTAATCAGAAAATAACCCAATTTTAAAATGAGAAAAAAGATTTCAACAGACATTTTGCCAAAGAAAACATACAGACAGAAAATAGGACAGGAAAAGATGCTCAAAATCATTAGTCTGGAGGGAAATGCAAATTAAAAGCTACACTGAGATATCACGACACACTTATTAGATTGGCTAAAACTAAAAAGACCAGCCAAAGCCAGAGTTGGTGAGGATGTGGAGGAAGAGAACTCCCACATAAGTGGTGGGAATGCAAACCAGTAAAACCACTTTGGAACACAGCTAGGCAATTTCTTTAAGAGTTAAACATACACCTACCATTTGGTCCAGCAATTTCACTTCTAGATATCAACCCAAAGGAAATTAAAGCACATGTCCATACACAGACTTGTACGGGAATTTCATAGCAGGTCTATTTGTAACAGTCAAACACTTGAAACAGGGCTTCCCTGGCAGCACAGTGGTTTAAGAATCTGCCTGCCAATACAGGGGACACGGGTTCAATCCCTGGTCAGGGAACTAAGATCCTGCAGGCTGCGCTGCGTGGCCAAAAAACTAAATAAAATAATAAAGAAGATACACTCTTGGGACTTCCCAGATGGCGTGGTGGTTAAGAATCTGCCTGCCAATGCAGGGGACACGGGCTCGAGCCCTGGTCCAGGAAGATCCCACATGCCGTGGAGCAACTAAGCCTGTGCGCCACAACTACGGAGCCTGCGCTCTAGAGCCCACGAGCCACAATGAAGCCCGCATGCCTAGAGGCCGTGCTCCGCAACAAGAGAAGCCACCGCAATGAGAAGCCCGTGCACCACAAGAAGAGTAGCCCCCACTCGCCGCAACCAGAGAAAAGCCCGCACACAGCAACGAAGACCCAACGCAGCCAAAAATAAATAAATAAATTTATATTAAAAAAAAACCTTGAAACAACCCAAATGTCCAAAAACAGATAAACACATAACCGAACTGTGGTATATCCATACAATGAAATACTAGTCAACAATGTATAAACTGCTGATATATTCTGTAACATAGTTGGAACTCAAAATAATTGTGCAGAGCGAAAGAAGCCAGAAAAAAGAGTCTGTACTGTAAGAGTCCATTAATATAAAATTCTAGAAAACCCAAAACTAAGTAGAGGAATAGAAAGATCAATGGTTACCTGAGAACAATGTGGAGTGAGTGGGGAGGGGATTAAAAAAGGAACATGAGGAAACTTCTGAAGTATGATAGGTACGTACATTATCTTGACTGTGGTGAAGGTTTTACAGGCATATATGTCTAACTGTACACTTTAAATATGTGTAATTTAAGTCAATTTTACCTCCATAAGTGTTTTTAAATGAAATTATATGTATATATATAAAGAATATAATTTATACAGCACTATGTAGTATACTGAAAGTGAGTGGCATATCACATACCACAAAAAAAAACCCCAGGAAACAAAAAAATCTAGCATGTCTAAGTATTCTAAAATCCCCGAATCCTATTTATACCATGCTATGTTACTAGTAACTACAGAGTTGTTTTTGAATAACACAATGAATTTAGACCTAGAAAAGCTTCTATAAATCTGCTTCCCTAGAAGTTATTGGAACCATATTTATAGCAGTCATATTTTCTAAATAATTTAGAATACATATTTTGACAGGTATGATGAAAGTCATGGCAGCTATAGAAATTAACTTTTAAAACTGAGACAATCCTGTAAACTCTAGGATACATGTCACAGTACTTTTAAATTCTTCAGAGGCATTAAAATGGCTGCCATTTTGTAAGGAGCAAATGCCATTAAATGCAGTGTGTTACACTGAGCTACTTGAGATAACCATTACTTCTAGGTTGCAAATACTCTGCCTTCCTAACAGTCTCTAAATCTTAAGGGCCTGGGCTTGTTCTTTTGATTAAAAAACTGATTGATGCTCTTCTGCTATGTGTCCAATAATGATTTACCCCATACTCCCACTACATTCAAAGTTTCCGCTTTATTGTCTATGAGATTACCAGAAAGTAAGAATATCACATGTGGTAACTTCTTCAGCAAAAAAGGTACTTTTAAAATGCAATATAAAATTTAAAATATACTTACAGCAGCTACAGGGATAAGAATCTCCACAAATAAACCAGCAAGTGCATGTTTTATATCTTTATCTTTTACTTCTAAGAAATACTGAGCACATTCCTTGAGAGGGGAAAAAGGTATATTAGATTAAAAAAGGAGGAAGATATATAGAAATGTTAATATCACAATAATTTTGTAAATACTCTGCAATTTTACCAGAAAGCTAAGTTCAAATCATGCTCAAATTTAAAAAGAAAATTAATTCACACTTCTGACAATTTAACGCTTGGGGTAAGGAATTAGTAACAATGTCATTAATTGTATTTATTTTGTTTCTTTTAAATAGTCATGAAAAGCAAAAACAACCACTGTTAGGCTAATTCTAATTACTGCACTTGAGAAGGTAGATCACCTGCATGAACTGAAATGATGCTTCAAAATCTTCTACAGGATACATTTTCACTCGGAAAAATTTCATTCCCATTATTAAGCTGATGACGCTTTGTACCACATGTGGACTTTGTTCCTTTTGTCGCAGTTCTTTTAATTCTGTCACAAACTTCTTCCTCACAGCCTGAAATCTTTAATGTACACGGATACACAATTTGATGTGAATTGAAAACACTCATTTCCCACATGATATTTAAGGTTGAAATCAAAAAGTATTTTACCTAAACACCATCTCCTTTCTCTGCCCTCATCAAAATTACCCAGAAAAACATACAGATGAAAACAAAAATATTTCTGATTCTAAATTTACTGTTCATTTATTTTTTCAAATAAAAAATGCCTTAAGGAGAAATTCTTATTTCTTATTAGAATTTCTTATTCCTATAATACCATCAATACAGCATCATTACCACTTAATGGTTCATAATCATCATAAAAATAAGATCTAATAACCCACCCATAAAACATCCACATGTAAATCAGAGAGTGTCTCTAAATTTTAAGACTCATTTTGATCAAGTCTGCAATTTGAGTTACATGGAGAGCAGACTGGAGACTACATATTTGTTCAAAGAGACAAACCAATCACTTGTAGACTACTAATTATCTCTTAAAATTATTATCTCCTTACACTGTAGAAAAACTGAAGAAGATGAGTGGGAGGACACTGGTCTCACAATGTGAATCAGCTAGAGAATCAAAATGCTTTTGAAATGTTGAGCAACATCCTGGATTCAAATGACTACAACAGTTAAGGCTACTAAGTTTTTCTTTGCTTACAATGGAAAAAGATATCTGATAGTTTGTTAATCAATAACACTTCATTTTCCCCCTCTATCTATGAAACAACTAAAGGTTTTATTGCTGATGTTACTTGGGGAAACCAGTTCTTGAAAGTTATAATGACAAATGAAGCATACTTCCCAATGGGCACTGAGGACATATTAATATTAATTAAACATGGATATTAATTACATGTTAATGAAATATGGATCCATGATAGGAAGTATAACTTCTCCATTTCCATTTCAGTCTTGTAAAAATACAACACCATTTTCCATGAAAGTGTTCTTTTACGTTTTATAAAGAAAATATAAAGTGGATAAAAATCTTCCCATTGCAATATTATTAGAATCCAAGGATTTTTCCTTCGATTAAATTTCTCATAATAATTATTAGTCACTATAATCAAAGGAAATGCATTGACAAGATTCTAAAACACCCCCAGCCTTTTCTTTCTCCCCACCCCTTTCCCACTTCACCACCTTTCCTCTCAAATGTTGGTGCCATCAGCCCAGCCTAATGTGGATCCATCCACGTTTTTTCCCATGCTCATTGTATGTATGGGTGGAAAACACCTCAATATTGCTCTGAGTGGCATTTCTCTTACAACTAGACCAGTGAGGCTGAGCATCATTTCATAAATTTACCATTGGCCATTTAGATTTACTATCCTTACCATCCTAGATTTAACTTCACTATGATGTAGGGTTCTTCTGGACCCAACTTGCTCATGTGTTATTTAGCACTTCTATATTCCTGACAGAAAATCATTTTCAATAAAAATTACAATATCATGAACTACTGTGCCATGAAAAGAAATACATTATTGCTCATGTTTTTGTAGCTATATTCCTGAAACAGGGATTCATTGTTGATTAAATATAAATACAATATTAAAATATTATTGTCTACATCTCAGTCATTTCAAATACTCCAACTATGTTCAAAGTTCTATAGCATTGTGTGTACAAGGAAGGGTCCCTGGTAAATTACAAAGGATAAAAAATAAATAATACTAAATTAAAGGACAGTAACTACCAAATAATAAAATACATTACTTCATATTAAAATCTAAACTACTAAACATCAACAATAATTGTGTTTGGTTTCTTAGACTTGAAAAAGGTTGCTATAGGATGATTTCAGGGCCAAAGACTGACTCTTTAAATAGCACCCAAGAAAATCTAAATTGATACTTTTTTCCTTACAAATTTCCCAGTAGCAACAAAGGAAATTCAAAATCTTCCATAGTCTTTAGAGCAGGCACAAGATACTAAAGACAAACATCTTTTTTACCATTTACGATAATGATGGTTCAATACAACTCAATGCATGTTAACTCCTAATGAATATCACCCTCTTTATGGAGTACTCTAGTATCTTTATCTTTCCTTTCTGGTATGTCTTCTACCTATTCAAAACTCTGTTCAGTATTAAAATAAATAAGATGGTTAGAAGGAAGACACTGTATTGCTATCTCAAAATAAAAGCATTCAAGTAGAAACTATTAAAAGTAATTATTAGCTTCGACAAGAGTTCTATAAAAAAGATTTTTAAAAACACTTCTCACAGAACTGTGAAAAATAGGGAATAAGGTAATGACCTGACTATTCTTGGCAATTTCTTACTTCCTCAGTTCAGGTTTTATGGAAAACCCCAAATAATGAAGACAAGTTGTGGAATTGAGGTATGGGTGTCACTTAAAAATCCTCTAAAGCAGGGGTTCCCAACCCCCAGGCCATGGACCAATAGCTGTCCACGGCCTGTTGGGAACCGGGCCGCACAGCAGGAGGTGAGCAGTGGGCGAGTGAGCGAAGCTTCACCTGCCACTCCCCATCGCTCGCATTACTGCCTGAACCATCCCCCCCATCACTCGCATTACCGCCTGAACCATCATCTGCCACCACCCCCCACCTCCCCCCCCTGGAAAAATTCTCTTCCACGAAACAAATCCCTGGTGCCAAAAACGTTGGGGACCCCTGCTCTAAGGAACAGAGCAGCAAAATAATAAAAGGTGAAACAGACTTCACAATAACTCTATGGAAAAAAAATAGATCTAAAACTGTCAGTGTCTATTCTGTTAGCTAGCAATGAGAATTCTAAAACACAAAACAAACCAAAATCAGTGATTTATAAAACTTACTTTGATTGGGCAAGAACGCCTATCACTTCTGCATATAAATCTGCAATAATATGCACATTCCCAGTGTTGGTTCCTGAATATCTAAAATAGCAAAAGAACAAACATATTATTTCATGAAATTTTTCTACAAACTCTCTTTCTTAATAACTCTGAAAATTCCTTATCAGGGTGTTGTATAAATTTTCTCTGAAGATTCATTTATAGGATGATAAAAACCACATGAATTTTCTTCTCTCTCTAGATTTCAATTTGCCAGGAAATTTAACCTGATTCTTATAAATTCAATCAATGGTTTTAAGAATCATTTTTTACAAAATCTTTCCCATAAGCATCTCCTGTGGACTAAAAAATACAGGAAGATAATTGCTTTGAACTTCAGAAAACAAATGATTTATGAGAGTTCAAATTAACAGTCTAAATCTGGACCGCAGATAAAAGCAACAGTCCCGGAAGTATTTTACTTACCCTTCCTTATGTTTAAAGTGCTTGAAAGCTAAGTTTAGAACTTCATGAACTAAGGGATCAGGCACAGGATGAACAGGAATCTAGAAAAAAAAAAAATCAAGTGTGTGCTAAACAGGTTACAGGTCTTTTATGAGTATCCTCATCATTTCAACTAACCAAATCAATGATCAATTTAAATTTTCATGATATGATCTACTACTAATCCGTCAATCTTCCCTTTCTAAGAATGCTATTATTTTTCTCTAAGAACTTAGCTGGACATCTACTTTAACAAGCTCTAAATTCATGAACATTAAGCTTTATAACCGCTAATCTTTAAACTACAGACTATGCAGATGAAAAAATAGTCATTGTTGTTACGACCATTGTCACTGTCAGAAAGTTAATAAACACACACTCATGGGTGACTCCCTGCAACACCTATCGGACAGTAAACTTTGACTGAGCCAGGCCCCACATAGTCTGACTTTCTATCATAATAGTATCCAAAAGGGACTCCAACTTTCCCAACAATTTAAAATTATTTATGGTTTTATTAGAAATCTGTTATTTAAATGTTTGTTTTGTTTAGTTCTTTAAAAATTACATGCCAGTTCCTAATATGGACAACACATCAAAACATTTAAACCAGAAAGTCAAATCCCTGCCCCTTCCCCCATGTATAATCACTGCTGGTATATGTCTTTTTCCTACACACACTCATCCACACAGCTTATTTTTTACTTGATGGAATGATGCATCTTTCCCCATCAGTACTTAGCTCCTCCTTACACTATTTAGCAGCCATGTAATACTCAGTATATATATATTATAATTTATTTAATGAGCTCCCTATTAATGAACATTTCATTCCAGATTTTCAATATTCAATATATATAATGTTATACAGTAAACATCTTGTGCATTTAACATTATTTACTTGTATAGTTCCATGGGAAAGCGTCCAAAAGGAAGAACTGATGGGTCAAAGATTATCCAAGACGTCATTGATATAGATTCTAGTTCTTTATATGTGTGGGTCTGTTTGTGAGCTCTCTATTCTATCAATTTATACACGTCTATACTAAACTCATGTTGTCTTAATGATTAGGGCTTACTAATAAGTTCTCATGTCTGGCACCACAAGTCCTCCCTTATTTTTCTTCAGAGATAGCTTGGCTATTGTTCTTCCCTATTCAATTTACAGACATCTTTTCAAGTTCCAAAAAAACTGTTATAGATGAAGTATAATCAAATCATTATATAACATATAAAAACATTTTCTTCATTAGACCAAAAGGTCTTTCTACACTTTTTATCATTCTAATGAAGAAAAGCCAAGCTTCTCTTTTCACTAGTTATGTAACCTGGAGGAAGTTTCTACTTCTTTACCGGTAAAAAATGTAGGTAATAGATTAGAACCCCATAATTACCAGCCCTGAGAGAATGCAAAACTGGGTACATTACAATTGGAGATTCTTGGTCTCTCACCTTTTCCACCCTTCTCTAAAAGGGACTAGGACAAAATTCTTACTTCCTAGGAATGTAGGGCAGATGATGGAACTAGAATATAGGATGGAGATATTGAGGACAAGGCCTGGTAGGGAACCCAGAGCCCATTAGGAAGTGGGGAGGCAGATGTATTTTCCTAGCTTCATCTTCCCTGGATTGGGCCAAACAAACTAGGCCCCAAGGTAAGAAAAAGGTTACTGAAGTCACTGCTGTTGTCCCGTAAGTCCCAGTAAGCCCTATGATTATCCCATTGATGGTTAAAACAAAGTAGATATCTACCACTAGGTGATACCAAACTTTAGTCGGGAATATGCTGTATCTGGATCCAGCAGCCCGACTTCCAGAACTTACTCCAGAATTCACAGCGCTAATCACACAGGCTGGCCCCAGACACTGCATTTTACGTGACTTAATTTTTTGGGCCCCATTTACTGTGCTGTGTTGTGGTTTTACCATACTGACTTCTTTACAGGGATGTTTGGTGTGCTCTAGGCCAGAGATATGAAACACAAGTTAACTTACACCTATACTTTCTCCTAAGTAGTCTTTATTTGCTCCAGTTATGCCAGAAGTCTAACAATGACAGCTAGGGACACTACTTAGCTATGTTGTGTGCTCTTTATTACTACCTTAATAATATTAATTATTAATAATGCCACCACCAACAATTTTCACGTGTCTGTGTGCCGGGTATTACTTAGGCATTTTATATACATTATTTATAACACTTATAGTGGCCTTACACAGTAGTATTTGTCCCGTTTTACAGATGAGGGGACTGAAGTTTAGAAGCCAGTGCATACTTCTCTAGAAAATACTGTGTGCCCAGTTTCTGATATATGAAAATGCATTTAATAAATGGAACAAATGAGGAAAGAAAACTTTCAGTTTTATCATATTATAGCTAGAAAAGAGACAGAAACAGAAGTGAGAGAAGAAATATTATCTCATCTTTAATTTTTGGAAGAAAAAAAGCACAAGCTCTAAAAATTTTATTTTAAGAATGAACACTATCAGGATGCTCAGATGTTCTTGAAATTCCTACTTCTCCCCTTATTTACAATAATAAAAAAAATTCCCAAGCTGAATCTCCAAAAAACGGGGGGCTGGGGCGGGAAAGAATCCCAGTTCAGTTTATAGAGAAAACGTTCTACTTTCATGGAGTAGTATTCCCATCTATAGCATCAAGAATTTTTTAGATCTTGCCATTTGCGTGATTTTGGAAGCAGACCTAATTCTATTTGAACATTCGAGAAGGATGTATCTAGCAGACTCTAAAGAATAGCCAAGTTTTATTCCAAAGCTATTCCCACCACCACTTCCCCAGATCTAATGCTTTTAGCACATCATGAAAGTAGAAAACCACAAAACCAGGTTAAGACATGGACAACGGGGAGTCAGCAAGGTGCGCTCATTATGTAAATGGTCAGCCCTCAGTGCAAAGGACAGTGAATAAACTCATGACTCAGCAAAATCACAAATAACCCCATAACCTTCAGGGCTGCTCACCAGCATCTAAAATGCTTATGTCGTGTGATGAACTGGAAGATTGGGATTGACATGTATACACTGATGTGTATAAAATGGATGACTAATAAGAACCTGCTATATAAAAAAATAAATAAAATAAAATTCAAAAATTAAAAAAAATAAAAATAAAAATAAAATAAATAAATAAAATAAAATGCTAATGTCAAACCTGAAAATACTAAGGATCTACTCCTCCTTCTGATACTTCACAATAAGCACCCATAAAACTAAGCCAAGAGCCTGAAGTGGCTCATAAGCTTGGTTTCCCAATCTTGTTTGTTTCAATGAATAAATGTATGGCTAAAATCGCAGTGGTTGAGAATCTGCCTGCCAATGCAGGGGACACGGGTTCGAGCCCTGGTCTGGGAAGATCCCACATGTCGCAGGGCAACTAGGCCCGTGAGCCACAATTTACTGAGCCTGCACGTCTGGAGCCTGTGCTCCACAACAAGAGAGGCCATGACAGTGAGAGACCCGCGCACCGCGATGAACAGTGGCCCCCACTTGCTGCAACTAGAGAAAGCCCTCGCACAGAAACGAAGACCCAACACAGCCATAAATAAATAAATAAATAAATAAATAAACCCAAAAGTTTAAAAAAAACCAAAAAACTAGCACGGCACATATTAAAAAAAAACAATAAAAAACACACTTGCCGTGGTTATCTCCCAAAGTTTACTGTAGTGACCAGCTGGTACAAGGGATACAGAGTTCTTCGTGCATTTTGAAGAGATCTAAATATGTGATGATGACACATGATAATGTCTGATAAAGACATGACAAATTATTTAAGAAACAAACAATTTATAATATATGAGGTCAAGAACTAACCCACAAGTAATATATATTCCTCTTTAAGACTGATCCAACCATGTATCGATATTTCAATACTCCTGGGGCTGTCCATCTCATCAAAATAAAACTGAATCACATTTTAATACATGTATATCATGTGGGACAAAAGTAAAAGTCCTATTAAATTCAATATATGCTACACTGATTACTCGCCGGAGCTATTAAACCCTACACCGTTTTGATACGGGAAAAAACTGGGTTCGTTTGTCATGATATTTCAGAAAGTTCTACTGATTTTTACTTCATTTTCTATAGTTTAATTAGTTTTGAAGAAGCTAAAAAGACTTTCCTTTTACTAAGAAAGAGAAAACCTACATGGGATTTTTTTTTTAAGTCATTGTTGAATTTGTTACAATATTGCTTCTGTTTTATGTCTTGGTTTTTTGGCCCCAAGGCATGTGGGATCTTAGCTCCCCTACCAGGGATCAAACCCACACCCCCTGCATTGGAAGAAGTCTTAACCACTGGAGTGCCAGGGAAGTCCCGGGACTATTATTTTCTTAAAGGAAGAGGAGGAAAAGGACGATGAAGACAAGGACAATGGGGCGGGGGAAAGGACAAGAGAGAAGGAAGGGGAAGAGGAAGAAGAAAAACCTCCAAGGGGTTGCCTGTGCACTGAAGTTCTGAAGTCAGTGCAATTAAGGGCAACTTTTAGATGAGAAGAGAGACACTGCTAAGTAGAAGAAAATCATGGGAAACAAAGGAAAAAAGGCACAATAGAGCCTGAATGTCAGTGCACGGAGTTTGCAATTTCTTTTGCTGGAAGAAGAAATACCTCTATGATTTAACTAAGTAAAGAAGTGCAAATGCTGATTACCAAACCACTCACAAGACCTACATTTAGCACATAAGAAATGCCAGGGATCAACCACAATGAGCCCTAGTCCAAGTCCGTTCATGGTGCAGTGTCTCTGGTCCGCAGCTCCTCCTATATCCCTACTGACTTCAGCCTTAGCATCTTAGGATCCCAGCTAAACTAAGAGATCACAGAAAGTATATCTGGCTTTCAGAAAGCACAACTTTCAGAGGAAAGTTCTTTTCCACCTCTACTAAAAACAACCTCATGGAAAGTACAAATTAAATTGTTTTTATCTTTGATTAACGCATTTATCTATGTCACGTATTCAAAATTATTTTTAAACAAAACAAAGCCAAAAAAATTATTTTTATTTTCAGATTTCGGATATTCAGATTTCAGTGTCTTTTCACATATATTGTAAAAACAAAGGCAAAGTATAAATGATTACATAATTCAAATATTTTTATATTAGCTATGTTAAAAAAGACTATCAAATCAATTAATTTTATATCTTACATTTGCTGTTTCCTGCTGTATTTTATATTCTATTCCATTTTATACAACAGAAACAAAACTCCCTGTCCGAACATGTCATGTGCTGTGCAAAATATGATTTTTTTTCTTTTAGGTAGCCTGACTGTTTTTTCAAAACACTACGGTGTGCATGACTGGAAATATATGGAACATCTTTGAATGATGTATATAACTTTTTAAAGACTACAAACTACAAAAACATTTTCATATCAGTACAGGTAGTTTCTTTTTAATATGCATTTATTTATTTATTTTGGCTGTACCAGGTCTTAGCTGCGGTAGGCGGGATCTTTTAGTTGCGGCATGCAGGCTCTTAGTTGTGGCAATGGGAACTCCTAGTTGAGGCATGCATACGGGATCTAGTTCCCCAACCAGGGATCGAACCCGGGCCCCCTGCACTGGGAGCATGGAGTCCCACCCACTGGACCACCAGGGAAGTCCCTCAAGTCAGTACAGGTATTTATACATATACTTGTACTGACTGTGAATAGTAAAAATATATAACATGATATCTGACACTATTTACCTATTTATATCTTTACTATCTATGCCATTCAGATGTTGAGCTCAGGAGTGCAGTACCTAGAACAATGCCACCCAACAGCAGGCATTCTAATATTCACTGGGTGAATAAACATAAACAATTCATTATCCTGAGGTCTTCTCGCTTGTCTGAAAACCATTTGCACTTGACAATTCAGTCTTACTCAAGTCAAATCACCCCCATTCCTCAACTATCACTGCACAATTATTACATGTTGAAATGCAGGCTTGAGGGCTACACAGATAACTTCTGTGAAAGTGGAGGTAAAAAGGGATTGAAGTAGGTGAATGACAGGTGGATTACAGTTGCTGCTAAAAGCCCAGATTTTACATACTTTTTATTCAGCTCCATTTCGCTAACATGATTTCATGTCTTGGATGGTAAACTAAGGTAGAAAAATGGGGAGTGATAGGTACGGGACACGGAACCCTCAGGCAATTGACAGAAGTATAATTAAATTATAGGAATTTTGTTTCTGTGAGCCAGAAGTTTAGATATAACATCCTAAATAAGGTTAACTGAAACATGAAGGCAAAATTAGCAAAAAATAAGAAATACAGACTTTGTAGAAACAAAAGAGCTTACCTGCTTTAGAACTTCAACTAAAACTAAACAAAAAATGAAATCTACTGCTAAATCTCTTCTTTCAAGAAGATAATCTCTTTCACGTTGCTGTTCATCCCTGAAACAAGAATCCCAAATTAGGATTGCATTAAAACTATAAGTTCTCAAATAGCTCTTGGTAGTACTTCATGTTATTTACTGAGTTCCTAGTACATATGGTGTCCCACAGCAATCGTTACAAGTTTTTAAAATAACCCAACGTATGTATTACACGTTCTTATGTTCTTTCTCTTTTTGTACATTAGGAACTTATATGCACATCTCACTATTACATCTGTCAGAAATTAAACCTAATCTAAAAGAATTAGTAAGAGGAAGAAAAACACGAAAATACAGTGCCAGGTCATTTTTTCACAAATCTAAGTTGAAAAATCACAAGTGGCATCTACTGAAGTACAATTCTAAACCATGGGCCATCACCTGAACACAAATAGATGTTTTACTTAACGCCATGATCTACCTGGGAAATTTGAAGAAGGAGAAGACAAGTTCGAGGATTTAACACCAAGAAGAGTCTCGTGGTATAAGAATTTAGGGTTTTGGCAGTCTTCCTGTATCACAACAACTGTTTCCCTTCACAAACCACGTGAACAGGACTTCCTTCGAATATTTTCTTAACTTCTTCCATGACTGTTAAAGCTCCTCACTGAACTACGGAAATTCAGTTTTGCATGACTAGTCCCAGTGATGACTCCTGTAGGGCAGCACCTGCTTTAACTGATATCTTTCCTAGATTTACAGTTTAAGTGTGGACTATCTTTTCCCCTTGTTACCACTTCATAACAAAAGTAACCAAACAATCACAATCGTCAGTTGATAACACTATTACCCGCTTCATTGGAAGTGTTTTGAGCCCAGGTTGAACAGCAGAAAATGAGCCACTTACCCCTTAGATTTTGTGCTAGACCGAGGCCTATACTCATAAGATTCATCTTCAGTTCCATTCTGGCGTCTGTACCAGTCAAACAAGGTGCGAAGTAAGGAAGGGAGACAGTGCTCTGCTACTGAGCTCATAGAGCTTATCAACTGAAAATACAAGATGTTACCAGAAGTAAAATACAACATCAAAGTGCCATGCTCCTCACGCTACTACCAATCACTTAGAAATGAGCAACATTTCTAGAAGAAAAATACACTAAACGCAGTAACTCCAAAGCAATAAATGTGTTTTAAAATAAAAGGGAAAAAAATAAATACAAAAAATGCCACTTACATTTAAATATTAAAAAACAAATAAAATAAAATAAGGGCTAGGGGTTTAGCCAAGTAATAAAGTAAAGTGAGCTAAGTTTCACGGGCTATTAACATTTACCCAAATCCATTCAGTTTAGCTCAGAGACTTTCCACCTTTTTCCTGCCTCCATATGCTACTCACATGTGTAAAAACTTGACCATCAGTAACATCCCTGATTACACACATGACACCTCTGGGTGAACTGTAACACAGAACATGAAACAACCACACCTACTTCCTTCCCCCGGCCAGTTCCTCTCTGCTCATGTGAATGAAATGTTCTAAAATGTTGCCACTAGAAGGGATGACGAGATGCAGAAACAGAGAAGACTACACCATGTTAGAACTGTGGGAAAAGCTCCACTTTATTCTGTGCTGCTATGGCACCGAACAGAGAATTATAATTACACAATTAATTTGTGATACTCACAAATAAACATATTAGAAATGTGTTGTATACATGCTTTTAAAGCTTAGAATATATAAATGAACAGCAGAAAGATAAATGAAGTGGGATGGACACCTGCAACTCAATTTGAGGAATCCCTTAAACTATCTGAATTGTAGGTGAGTTATCAGATTCATTTCATGAATGAACCCAACTTGCCTGTAATGGTGGTTAAGAGGTACACCAGCTACCATTAGTCATCCCTAAGGTCACTCTTCATCTTGAGGATCCAGAGAAAAAACACTCTCTCTTCATAAGATACTCTGTATCTGATTCAACCCATTGCTCGTAAAATTAGTATTTTAAAATTAGCATACAGCAAAACATGCTTCACTTTGTTTTGTTTAACTAAAAAACTATGGGTTGTAGCAATACTCAAGGTCTCGTTCAGTTCCACGACTGTAGGAAATATCAGTTAATGAAGATAAATTGATACCTCTAGGAATTAAACATTTATTTTTCCCAATATTTTATATTTTTCATATAAAAAAGAATGAAACAGTTGAATTATGTATGCTATTTTTCTCTTTTTCATGATCTCTGCCTTCCTTTAATCATGCTTTTATTTATAAATTACCATAATGTGACAGGTGAATAGTTTCTAATATAGGGAATTAAAGTAAAAACAAGATTCTAATTTTATTTAGCCACTTTTGAAAATTTATATTTCATTAACAATGAACAATACCACTCAAAGGAAATCCCTTTTAATACCTAAAGAAGGAACAACAAAACACCATCTGCTACTGTAAATACATATTAAAGCAGTTTACCCCACTCATAGCTTTTTATTGTGGAAAAAAATCAAGGTATGGGGCATGATAATAGTTTTATTAATCATTTACATAAAAAAAGAAATGGAAGTTTTCCTTAAAATGTTGTTTAATAAGATTTCATATTGATTGTTCATTCATCATTAGTAAAATGGATTCAAGATGTGAATAATCTAAATACCTTTAAAATAATATATTAATAATACATTAATAATTAATTAATAACTAGTAACAATTAGTACCTTTTGTAATGGCATTAAGATTTGAAAAGGGTTATATGAGGTGATCTTATTATTACTGTAACAGAAAACTAGCCTTGTTATTTATGGTTTCTTCTTAGACCAGTGGCTATTTACTAAGTGTGTGCTTCAGAATCACCTAGGGAGCTGTTGCAAAATACAAGTGCCAGAGCACTCACTGCTCTTGGTGATTCGGAGTCAGGAGAACTGGAGTGGGATCCAGAAACACAGCATTTTGGTAAGCCTCCACCAAGTAATCCTAACCAGTCATCTTTATCTAATCAAGCAGACTAATGTGAACATTAACTTCTATTTCCTAGATACATAATTATGAGAAGAGTAGCTCAGGAATACTAGATGGCAACAGAAAGCTGATCTGGGTTATTGGGTTTTGCAGACAATCAACATGTAATGAAATAAGTCTTGAACAAACATAATTATGACAAAAATAACCCTTGATCTAACATTCAATATTAGCAAGAGGAAAGAACTGACATTAGAGGATTACCACTAAATTTTAGATATTGGTATTATATAAAAAGGTTTTTGGTTTTGCAGGGTTTTTTTGGAGGGGGAGGGTTGGCCATTGTATATCTTCCTTTTTAAGCTTCTTTGGCTTTTTGACACAGACAGTCCATCTGGCCTTTGCACAAGCACAGCTACAAGTAGTTAATGCCTCTTAGGGCAACCCTCAACTGCTGGAGATGGGGGCTGCAGAAAAATGCTCCAGCCCTCCATTCTTCAGAAAGACAAAAATGGGTGACATTCTGTATGATTCTCAGAATAGAATGAACCCCCAGTGCCCAGAGCAGTGATCTCTATCAGTTCTTCCTCTTCCCTGCCTCAATCTCTCAAGTCTCCTCCTTGGAATCTCTTTCCAGAACCAAGTCCTTGTCTCTGGCTCTGCCTTCAAAATGGGGTGGAGAGGGAGAGAACCAGGCTGGATGTCTCAGTATAAAGGTTCTGATACCCCCAACAGGAAAAAATAAATGTTAAAAGGTCAAATATTATTATGTAAAAATTGTATACAAGGAAAGATTGAGGGATATGATTGGAAATCTTTTAAGAAATTTTCAAAGGGCATAGTAAAGAGGGTACCAGTGAAAAGCAAAGTTTTAAAATGCTTAATGAACAGGAATCAATAAAGTTCACAGCTCATTCTATGAACTATGAAGTTCACAGTTCGTAACTCATTCTATTTGTTTTGTTAAAAAACAGACTACCAGTTCCAGACGGAATCTAGTGTATAAAAACATACAGGACCACTAAACAAAATAAATAAATTTCTTAATATTGGATGTATTTGGATCAGACTGTTAGGATAAATATTTTCCTTTCAGGAAAAAATATTCCCCCCACATTGGCATACCTGGTCAAACTGAAGATCTTCACCCCTCTGAAGAGATCTAGATAATGGCTTCTCCTACAGTTGAAAAAAAAAAAAGTATATATGCAAAATATTAGAAATCTTACCGATAATAAACAGTTGAGATTCGTGAGATGGTTTTGTTTTTGTTTTCATTAGTAATTAGATTGTTTCAAGGAAAGGTTCTAATCTGCTAATACAAACAAAATTTAATATTATTAGTTTAACTTAGAATAGCATATCTAGCATGACCCCTTCTGTCAGCCTTTCTACCTACTTGCCTTGCTGCTTACCCCACATATAGTTACCTGACTTACTGAACATAAGAGATGTCTCAAATTATGTTCACATATATTATGACTGATTCTTTTGTTGAGATTTTTTAGGATGATTTTCTAAACTTTCTACTTTATGCTTTTTTTATTGAATTTTTATCTGAAATATATATCATAGGAAAACAAATGCCATTTTTCTATGAAAAAAACTGGAATTTAGCAATATGTATATTCTGAAGCTTATCTATCCAAGAGCCCCAATTTCCTTCTCTCATTTATTGCTATAACTTCATGAAAATAAACTCACAAATGTATCTGCCACTGAAATTTAAAAATTCCTAATCTAACTATCAGAGAATCACATTTCTAACTAATTTAATTGGGGTCAGTAAGATACCTGAATTCCATAGCGCTTGACTTTCTTAATAGGTAAAGGTTTTTGGCATGTCCTTGGCACTTGAGCCCCTATATGCTAAGCACACTTTGGTAATTATCTTTTAGACAAGTCGTCGACTTCTAAAACCGACTATTATACACTACAAACATGCAACATGATGAGGATCCCGTCCAATTATATATATGCCCAATTAACTAGCTCTAAAATTTAAGTAAAACAGTAAGTCTCATAGCAAGTCCAATAGAACATTGTTTTTAAAAGTACCTAAAAGTTTGAAAATTACTGAGCTATCCTAATGTGAATTGTGTATTTAAAACCTGGGCTGGGGGTAGGGTAGGAGAGATAATAAGCTGTTTCTTACCAACTTATTTGACTTACTTGATCCCCCTCACTTGATCCCTCTTTTCACTGTAATATTTAATTTAAAGGTCTTCAGTAATATTATGAGGAGTGTTGATCTAAGTAGTTTATTACTCACATAGGGTGTTTATACAATAAAGCAATGGCCAAGCAGACTAAAAGAGAGCAATAACCTTCTCAGAAACACTTACACTGTTTTCTTATACCTCACACTTTTCATTTCTCAACAAACTCATGCTTTCTCAAAGATTTCTGAAGATCTGACATCCTCACAGAGCTTTCCCTAAACCAAAAAGTGAGGATGAGTTATTCTTTCCATAATAAGAACTCAGAAATGATGTTTGAATGCAAAAGAACACTCATGTTACCATCAGTACAAAAATATGAAATAAGTGTACTGCACTAAACACTGTATAAATTACTAATCAAGGACTTTGTATTAACCTCTCGATTTGATTACAGTATGGTTGAGGATGGCCTGATCGTTGTCAAGCAGATGTACTTTCAATGTGAGATTTTGAAAGGATAAACTATTTAAAACATGTTTATAGTACACGCAACCCATTGCCACAACAACTAAAAAGAATACAAATTATTCTCTATATTCACATATAGACGAATGCAAAGACGTATGTACCAGAATGTTTACTGTAGTATTTTTTTCACAGTAGCCTCAAGTTGGGGTAAGTCCCAAACAGCTTATCCATAGAGACTGGTAAAAAAAAAAAAATTTATAGTACTTTCTTTTATTGAAATAATATTCAACGTTAGAGAGAAAGAGACAAATATATATGGGCTGATAATAGAACAAGCTCTGATTTACATTGTTAAAATAAAAATAGGGACAGAAAAAATATACATATAAAAACTCCCATTTGTGTTTTTTTAAAAAAAAAAGATGGAGGGTGCTACAGAGATGGATAAATAATAGACATGAAAAATGGTATACTAAAAACTATGGACAGTGATTATCTTGATCCAGAATGGAAGGAAGGGTCATTATTTTTATTACATAACCTTTAAGACTATTTCCACTTTTTATAATGTTATTATTTCATAATAATATAATAGATCAACAATGAATCTAAGGTTCACAATCCTTTATACTCTAATTTGACCCTTTAATTAGTATCTATGTATAGAGTACCAACAGCAACATGTAGCTTCCAGGGAAAGCAGAAGAATTTACTGAAAAGATTTTTGCAGCATAACAATGATACTGAAATATTTCAATAATTTGCAACTAAAGATGGCAATCTCTCCTAAACAATCCCTGTCCTTGTAGAGCTAAAAGTCTAATGATAGAGCAAAGAAAATATATATTATCTTAGACAGACTTTATAGGATAGGAAGTTGCAATGGAGGTGAAGATTTTAAAATGACCACTGAGAAGATGACGTTTAAGTCACAATCAGAGGGAAGTGAGTAAGCTTGCCATGCAGAGTGAAGGAAAGATAATCCAGTCAGTACCTTGGAACTCCCCAAAGGCTCAGGAATTGGAGAATTTCAGTACTATGAAAGTGTGGGTGAAGGTGAAGTTAAAAATAAGAGGACTGGTTGAACGATAGTTTAGGAAACATTTAGACCCCCCCTCCCATTCCCTTCACCCACTCTACTTAGCACGTTGGCTGTCCCTCCTACCTACCCACACAGGAATTGCCCTTCTTATGAAAGGGCAAAACAGAGATGTCGACTGGGGGATACTACAGTTGAAGACAAGGTACCACACTGAAGACAGGGAGCTTAGGTAAAAAGGTATATGCTAAATATCAAAACCCCCAGTTATCTTCTGTCTCTACATCCCCAGAATGCTAGCAGCCAAGTCTAAACCCTCCCATTTGGGCTACTGAAGGACCCCTCCAGGGGACTCTCACTAGCTTCCAACCAAAGATCTGACACTGATGGTTCAGATGATTACACACTAAAGACCACAGTCAAAAAGGCCCCTCCATGTACACAGAGCTTCCAATCAGCTGTTTAGTGCCTCAATCATAATAAATAACATATGTTATAATAAGCATGTGAGGAGAAGGGGAAACTAACAGAAAAATGCAGTTTGTGATGCTGGGGAAGGGACTAGGTCTTATCAATCTCCTTGACTGGCAGATGTCACTAACTGTAACATTATTAACAATAACTAATTAAATTACCTGGACTAATTTTAAAAAAAAGATGTAGTTTGGAGGAAATAAGAGATCAGAAACTCTTTAAAATACATATTTAATATTATCAAAAAAACAGTGGACAGTGCAGAGCTGTAAAAATGCTGGGCCTAAACCAAATACATACAGTCTAAATCAGCAGGTGATTAGTTAAAGCCCTTTTTCCTCTCTTCTTTTCTGGTCACTGGCAATCTAAAACAGTAACAGATAGGCTTGGATGTGCCTGGATCATTACCCAGGATTGATCTACCTCCTTTTAGGAAGAAAGAAACCTAAGGTATTGGACTGCATAGTTTGCAAGCTGCAATTTTAATCAGTGGTTGCCCTTCCTTCTTGAATCTTCCAAGATAAAAATGAAATTGTGGCTAAAGTCAAGCTCAGGTAATCTTCGAATCTTTTGCCTTCCTTAACCTCCTTTTATTGTGGCTTCTAATATGAGAATGAAAAGGCCAGTTCTCTCATTTTAGTGATTGATTAAGTTCTTTTAGCAAAAGCCATTCACATTTGTGCTTCTAAGTTTTCATGTAACCTACACTCCATCTGACCATGACACATGCTAGCCTCCTTTTATGTAACAATTCGTGGATGCTGTTTTCTTTAAAGAGACCCCATGAAAGTTTCATTCAAGAACGCAAGAGAGTCATCTTGAATGGCTGTTTATTACTGGAAAGGGTACAAAATAAATTTCAAAATAAATGAGATCACAATAAACGCATTTGAAGCTATAATAAAAACCTTGTGATAATGTTAGATTAAATGTATTTTCATTATCTAATCTTGATGCTGGGTAAACGATACACCATCTACTCAGACTTGGACATAAATGAAACAAAGCTGGCAGAGATCTGATTCAGACAAGAAGAAATTATGCCGGTATATAGGAGTGAGGCGGATAAAATCTGTAAAATATGATGGGGATTTTCTCAGCCAGTGTTTGTCCTTGGCTGCTATAGTCTACAACACTGGGGGTTTTCCTGGTGTGTCAGGAGGAGTAAGCAGGGATGCCTCATCTCTCTTAAGTGTGATGATGGGGTAAAAACACCTATTTTCTAATGGAATCCTCACCACTACTCACCATAACTTAATAATCTCATTTTAAATTACACAGCAGATGTTTCTGAAATTAACTGTTAAATGAATGAATACAATATAGTCAACATCAGACTATTCTGAAAGAACTATCAGAAGCTCTGGCTAACACAATGATACTAAGCTTTGTTAGAAGAAAAAGGGCACAGGCCACAGCAATGTTCTTAAGGCTATATTCAATTTAAAATACAAACTTTTACTAAGCACCTACCACCAAGGGCAGTGCTGCAGGTACTGCCTGGAAAGAGAGACCTGGTTCCTGGTATCAAGTAGCTCACATCAGAAAAGATAAACATGTAAGCAATTAACCATAATATGACAATGTCAGAATCGAGGAGTATGAACAAATTATTATGGTAAAACAAAGATTCATTTAGTTTGGGGAAGGATCACTATGTCAGAGGGAACATGTGGGAAGTTGGAAGAATGAGTAGAGGTTTAAAAACAGAGGAATTAAAAGCATTTTAAGACTTCCCTGGTGGCGCAGTGGTTAAGAATCCGCCTGGCAATGCAGGGGACACAGGTTCGAGCCCTGGTCTGGGAAGATCCCACATGCCATGGAGCAACTAAGCCCGTGAGCCACAACTACTGAGCCTGCGCTCTAGAGCCCATGGGCCACAACTACTGAAGCCCGCGCACCTACAGCCCATGCTCCGCAACAAGAGAGGCCACTGCAATGAGTAGCCCGCACACCACAAAGAAGAGTAGCCCCCGCTCACCACACCTAGAGAAAGCCTGCGTGCAGCAACGAAGACCCAACACAGTCAAAAATAAATAAATAAACAACATAAAAATGACACTTTGAACAAAAAAGCATTTTAGATTGAGAGAAAAATAAAAACAAATACATCAGAACAACAGAATATATAGAGGATACTTTTAAGTGTCACAGCACACATCAGGATAGGAGAATCATGAGACATTATACAAACTGTAACGAGACTGTGAAGAGGCTGAAATGACTCACCAAGAACTTGAATTTAATCCATAGCAATGAAAAGGAAGCAAGATTTCTAAAGCAGAAAGGCAATAATATTTGTATTTTAGATGAGGAAAAGTCTGGTGAGAAGAAGGTAAATGGGAAGGAGATGGACCACTTCTTGACTGCTTAGAAGGCTAATGCAATGGCTGAATATGACAGAACCTGGCCCTGAGCTAGGACAGTAACGATGGCATTGGGAGAAAAAGGAAGGAGAAAGATGTAAAATCACCATATTATAGACTCATTCAAACTAGGTAATTTCACTCGTATTTTCTTTTAACTATTTTACTCTGAAGACTTTCACATTTCAAAATTAAAATTCCTTTAAGACTATAAAATATTTTAGAGCTCTTAGGACCATAGCACATGGTGCTGTTTAAAAATATTTTATAAAATAGGTAAAAGTTTTAAAAATGTGCTATGTAAGTTGCAAATTGCTGAAGCCAGCTGATTGCTGAGGGTTCATTATACTATAATCTCTACTTTTATATAAGTTTAAAAATTTTAATAAACATTTTTTTCAGGCTTATTGAGATATAAGTAATAAATAAAGGTGAAATATATTTAAAGTATACAATGTGATATATACATATATATACTGTGAAAGGATTCCCACCTTCAAGTTAATTAAAACATCTATCACCTCACATATTCACTTTTTTCTTTCTTTCTTTTTATTTTTTTTTTGGTGAAAACACTTAAGTTCTACTTTCTTGGCAAATTTCAGTTATACAATATAGTATTATCAACCATAGTCACCATGCTCCATAAACTTTTTTTAAAGTATTTTTTAAAAAGTGGTTCCCTTTCTGACTGTACGTTATTTAAGTAGGCTAGTGTAGCGATCTGTCATGTAATTCATAGACCATGGATGAAGAAAATAACATTTTATAGAGTAAGTACATTTCTAATCAAACCTTATAATCACTAATTCATATCTATAGACTCTTGTAATCCTTATTTCTAAAACAGAATTTTAAATTATATACATGCTGTAAAATATATATACATTGGTATAAAAACAAATTAATTTGATATGCAGAAAGCAGTCGTGGAATGATTTAAATTGAATATAGTGAGATGCACAGTTTTAAAATATACATTTTGGTTAATGATCTTTTACCTATTATTATTTATTAAACCTCAAATACATTATTTCATAGATGCTTTCTTCAGAGTAGTTTCCTCTATTTAATGATCAGAAAGAAACTCGAGGCATGCATGTACCCACACACATACCATCATATTATGAGTAATGTTAAGTCCTACTTCACTAAGAAAATTAAGAACATATAATACTTCCTCAACTTCCCTTCTTTCTTAGGTCATCAATTATTCTCTTTTCTGTTCCTTTCCTCCCTTCCTTCTGAGGAAGGACAGCAGATTGAGTAAGCCTAACTCTTCACTCTGCTGCTTATTGGCTTTGGGCTTCAGACAAGTAACAAACCCTCTGAGTCTCAAAGTGGCAGTGAAGACCTATCTCTAATCCTGTTGTGTAAGGAATAAATAAATTTTAGCTATTACATCCTCTACCTCCATCTTCATTATCATCACCGTACTTCTAACCTACCAGCGTGATCCTGATACATCACATATCCATTCCCTTCAAATCCAAAGAGTTGCTTCCTAAAGTTATATCATCCTGCTAAAACTGTTCTCAGGCTGCTTAATTTCCAAGTCCAATACCCTCTTCCTCAGTGTTCACTGTGTTCTTCTGCCTCTCTATATTATTTGACAATAATAATGCTATCGTATACTCTCTTCCCTTGATATTATCATGTGCTCTTTTAGCTTTAACTATCACCCTCATGTAGATGATGCCAAAATCTATATTTCTTGTGAGTTCCAAAAGGAATCTCCAGCTACCAATCAAATAGTTCCACATGGTTTAGATTGCTAGTAGCTCAAGCTTAACATGCACAAAGGAAAAATTATCTTAATCACCTTGACTATCCCAATAATATTTCTGTTTTCTTTACCTAAGTAAATACACTACCATCTTTTCTAACACTTCAAAAAATCTTCAACCCTTCACTCTCACTCAAAACACCTACTCCTATTTAATTATGTGTCAAGTTCTACTGATTCTGCTTCTGTTGTTTATCTCACTTTTTTCCACAACCACTTCCACTGTTAATGCCCTAGTTCCAAGGCTCTTTTCATTCCAGCCTGAATTATATACAATAACTAAACAGTCTTTGCCTTTCATCTATTCTCCCTCTTACTGTCCAACCACTGTATTATCTATCATAATAGCCACCACAATTTGTTAGAATCCAACCCAGACATTTGTTTTTGGTCTTTTTCTTCCTTCTTCTTCACCATAAGCTCGACTCACACAGAGCTTCTCACATTATTCAAGTATCCTCGTGTACTGTAAGTTCAAAGCTGTTTACGTGTTCATTATAAGTTTGGCTACTGTCACATCATTAACTCACAGAATGTTTTAGGTTTTCTCTTATGTTTTATCTGTCTCAACAATTCCCATTGGTGAAATCCATTTTTGTTCTTTGGTGACCTGCAGTAACTTATCAAAGTGGGTTCTAGAGTCATTACAGCTCTTTAGATCATCACTTTAGGGCTTCCCTGGTGGCGCAGTGGGTGAGAATCTGCCTGCCAATGCAGGGGACATGGGTTCGAGCCCTGGTCTGGGAAGATCCCACATGCCGCGGAGCAACTAGGCCCATGAGCCACAACTACTGAGCCTGCACGTCTGGAGCCTGTACTCCCAACAAGAGAGCCCGCGATAGTGAGAGGCCCGCGCATGGCGATGAAGAGTGGCCCCCGCTTGCCACAACTAGAGAAAGCCCTTGCACAGAAACGAAGACCCAACACAACCAAAAGTAAATAAATAAATTAATTAATTAAAAAAAAAAAAAAGATCATCACTTCACTACTGGCCTATCCCTTAATTTTTTTTTAAGACTTTATTTTTGAGAGCAGTTTTAGGTTCACAGCGAAACTGAGTAGATGGATAGACTTCCCATATTCCCCTGTGCCCTTACACGCATAGCCCCCGCCATTATCAACATTCTGCACCAGAGGGGTGCCTTTGTTATAACTGATGAACCTACACTGACACAGTCTAATCATCCAAAGTCTATAGATTGCACTACAGTTCACAACGGGTGTTGTATATTCTATGGGTTTGGACAAATGTATAATGACATGTATCCACCATTATAATATCATACAGAATATATTCATTGCCCTAAAAATCCTCTGTGTCTGCCTATTCATCCCACCCCTACCCCTGCTCAGTCCCTGGCAACCACTGATCTTTTACTGTCTCCACAGCTTTGCCTTTTCTAGAATGTCATATAGTTGGAATTACACAGTATGTACCCTTTTCAGATTGGCTTCCTTTAATATTTTTTCAAGTATATTATTTTCTTTGAAAAATTTGTAATATAATGGTTAATGCAAGTCAAGAATATACTTGATTTATAGGTCAGCTCTACTCACCAAGGGTTCAGCCATTACAACTTCAATTTTCTTTTCAGCTTGAACAGCAAATTCTGCAAAGAGGCTCTTGATGACATATTCACCAGGCTTGACATCTGGGTCAATCGTAATGCTTGACATGATGATATTCTTTTTCCCCAAAGTGGAATGAAAGTTGGAAGAAGTGCAGTACTTATTCACTTTGCTGACTTGTGCTGAAGCTGAAAATAAAAGAAACAAAAGAACTCTACTTTAATAATCAACTCAATTAGGCCAACCATAACCCCCCTATTTAATATGTATCCTCCGCCTAAACCCCATCCGGATCTCCCAATCTGTATTACCAGACTCTATTTTTGTCTATTACACTTGTCACCTTCTAACATACTGCCCAACGTAACTATAATTTAGTTATATATTATGTTTACTATGTACTATTTTTCTCCCTACCATACCATTGTAAATGCTATAAGAACAGAGATCCTCTTCTGTCTTTTTTGTTCATTGATGAATCCCAAGAGCCTAGAACAATGCCTGGTATATATACTAGGTATACAATAAATATGTATTGAATGAACAAATGAATTCTAAACAAAGTTATATGCAATGAAGGAAATAAAACGTGACTCATAGGACTTTTCTTTGAATCATTCAAAGGAGAGATAGGGATGATATCAATCGTGCCTGGCAAATAGTGCTTCGCATCAAGTAAGGCACAAAAAGAGCACACACCACTACTTGCTGTTTATCTTCACCTGTTCTGTTCTTTTGACTGCCTGGGCATTCTACCTGGCTTTTATCTACAGTTTATCCAGTCACCTCGATATTCCAGGCTGTTGTATGATATAGACCCTCCCATTCTCTAACCTCAGCTTGTGACATCCCTTTGGCCTGGAATATTCACGGAGAACCTGCAAGAATGTACTTCTCTCCCTCAAGCTGATCTCTAGATACTACCCTTTCAATATGCTGTCCTATAAATAACTCCCTCTTTGAAACAGGAAGCAGAACACAATTTTTCAAACATTGAATTTCTGCTTACGTGTATGTGTGTATATAATCACAGGACAATAAATTTAATCTAAATAAATACACTCCCAACTTATAAGGAATTGTTCCGTCAACTAAAAAAAAAAACCCTACTCTACCAAACATAGTATGTGTCAAGATATCTAAAGGTGACTGTGATAACACCCAAAGAAAATTCTAGAAAGTAATATAAAGTCAGGTTATGGCAGTCACTTCAGAAAAAATAATTTGCAAATTTAAGAAAAATAAATATTTTTGAAAGACTGAACTTCCGGGAGTTCCATGGCAGTCTGGTGGTTAGGACCCCACACTTTCACGGCTGAGGGCCCAGGTTCAATCTCTGGTCGGGGAGTTAAGATCCCACAAGCCGTGTGGTGCAGCCAGGGGGGAAAAAAAAGACTGAACTTCCAAATACCAAAGAATGGTTTACTTTCATGTCCTATTCATTATCTTTGTTTACTTACTTATTTTTTATAGAATAGAATATTTTCCTCCAAGGTTAAGATTAGAAATTAGTCATACATGATGCTTAAATATTTAAAATAATAATCTAAAGAATGTTATAAACTGTTACTATTGCATCTAAAATAAATATCTTTGTATCACATAAAATTAAAATATAATATGTAATGTATTCTAGAACTAAAATTATATAAGAACAAATCAAAACAAAAATTCAGTCCTTTGAACACAGTGCACACTATTTATTTTAAACAATGACTTGTTTGTTTACTCTGTTTCATGATCCAACACTGTGTATTATAAAGGAGAGAATGTGTTAACAAATGTCATTGTGGGGAAAGGAGACCTTAAATTTTAAAAATTTATTCTGAGTCATTAAGAATACTCTATATTTTATATCCACACATATTGAATAACTCTTGGGAATAATAAAATAGTGAAAAAGCCTACCCAGATAGTTTCTAGAATTTTAATTTACATTTTAGAAATAAAAATGAAGATGAAACATTTTTAAGATTTTGACTTATGGTAGTAGATACAAAATATATCTTGTAATTAAGATTCATAAGATCATAAGAGAGTTACAAAGTTTCTTTGGCTTTAACTTTACAATAAACGTTTTAAACAAGAAGCTATGATAGACTTTGGCACTTGAATTCTAGACTTTGATGAAGTATGATCTTAATAACATTGTAACCTTTAAAGTCTCCTCAAAAAGAAAAAACTTTAGTTAAAATGACCTCTGAAAAACTCACCCTTACTGTCTTCTACTTCCTAAAAAATCATAAACATAAATTAAGCATAAACAAATATTCCTACATATCATAATTGCATATTTCAAGAAATTTGCCAATACAGCCAAAAGTTTTAGGGAAACCAGTATTTATCTTCCAGATAAAGGTTTATCTTCCAAAGACCTGCATTATCTTCTAAAATAAAAATACTTCAATTTTTTAAAAAATCAAATTTTAATGAAAATTACTTATTAAGAGTTAATCACTTTTACCTCCATCCACAAAGCTCTAATGAAATCAGTTATAAAAAGACCCACACCCCCAAACTGAAAACTGGACAAAGGACATGAAGAAACAAGCTACAAAAGATATAATAGAAGAAGCCAGTAACCATGAAAATAATATTTAACATCACTAATATTTAAAAAATAAATAAAAATTAAATAATACTTTTCATTTATCAAAGTGGTTTACCCCAATTGTGTATTTCACTATAATGTTCAGCTTTGGTGAAGATATGTGAATTTTTCTCATATTCTGCTAATAGTTAAGAAAAAGGGATGGTCACTCTAAGGAGGGTAAGAAGGCTAGTTTACACATAACTAGATTAACTTGATGTCACCAGACTGCTTGAGTTAAATATTTTATGAGGTTAAACAATCCTATTTCTCTACATGCTATTAAAATTTTTTGAAAAATTTATACAAGCCTACGGGAGAATAAAGACATAAATGTTAGGGTGTAACTCTTAACACAATTCAGGCATTGAATTACAAGTTGTAAAAACCCAATGTCAGATTAAACGTCCTTGGAATATAAATCTATAAAACTCTGACAATAATAATAAGAATAAAGCAAGACCCGAATAATTAACATATAAAATTAAGATAAAATATAAAAATTAAACTAGCATGTATACTCTTTCTCTTAGATAAGGTGCAAATAAAACGTAAATACAGTATTTTTAGACATTTTTATTTCTAACTCTCTATATAGCACTGTTCTCAGCATGTTTCATTTAAAAATTACCTTTTTCATGCTCATAAGACTCCTATACCTGTATAAGATAAATTGAACTTCAATGAAGGGGAACAGACAAGGGAGAAGAGACACAAAAACCCTAAGTCGATACATGTTTGGTTTCATTACTTTACAGCAGCGGTTCTCAGTGTTTTCTAGCTCCATTATATTCTTATGCACAACACTAAACAGTAACATCCCCCAAAATGCAGTGACTCTCAATGACTGAGGTGTTTTAGATAAGGATGAGCAGGGGTGGGTGGATGCAGCTTTAAAAAGACCCCAGTGGAGTCTATGAAAGCTGCCTGCAGTACCCTCACCCCCAAAAACAGATCTTTAGGGATAAAAAATTACTACTTTGTGGTCATAATCTTATATATACATGCATATTACACACATATTTATGAAGAGATTTATATAATACAGAAAAGTAACAAAATACCACACAATTGCTTACTTATTATAATTATTTACTTATATTGGTTAATAGGAAACATGTTGATGACAACAAGAAAGAAAAGGTATAAGGTAAATGGCCTTTGAACAAGAACAAAAGTCAAAAATATCTCTTATTTTAAAAGGCAAAAGCAAAATTCTTAGTTTAAAAAGCAAGCCCATCCCAGCAAGTTATTTTATGGCTATCAACAAACCGATTCTGAAGTTTATATAAAGAGGCAAATGACCCAGAATAGCCAACACAATATTGGAAGAACAACAAAGTTGGAAGACTGACACTACCCGACTTCAAAACTTACTTTAACGCTACAGTAAACAAGATAGTATGGTACTAGTGAAAGAATACATAAATTGATCAGTGGAATAGAATAGAGAGCCCAGGAAGAGACTCACAGAGTCAAGTGAAACTAATCTTTGACAAAGAAGCAAAGGCAATCAATGGAAAAAGGAGACTTTTCAACAAATGGTGTTGGAATGACTGGACATCCACATGCCCCCCCCCCACCAAAATCTAGACACAGAACCTACACCTTTTACAAAAACTAACTCAAAATGGATCATAGATCATAGATCGAAATGTAAAATGCAAAACTATAAAATTCCCAGACTATAAGAAGGAGAAAATCTAACAGTTCTTGGGTTTGGCTATGACTTTATTAGATACAACACTAAAAGCACAACCCATGAAAGAAAAATTGATAAACTGAGCCGTATTAAAATTACTAACTTCAGCTCTACAAAAGATACTGTTAAGAGCATGAAAAGACACAGACTGGGAGAAAACCTTTGCTAAACACATATCCGGTAAACTGTTATCCAAAATATATAACAATTCTTAAAATGCAATTAGAAGATAAACAATCCAATTAAAAAATGGGCAAAACATCTGAATAGACCCCTCACCAAAGAAGACATACAGATGACAAGTAAACATATGAAAAGATGTTCCACATCATACGTCTTCAGAGAAATGCAAATTAAGACAACAATGAGATACCACTGTGGATGGAAAATGTCACCTGCCATATCAGTAAACAAAGGGTGTTGCCAACGTCAAGCCATCAGCCACTGCAGCCCCCCCAACGTGCACCCTGAGGGGATTCAGGATGGAGAAAAACAGGATACTGGCCCTAGATAGTTAAGGTGCATATCAAAGGAATGATTTCAATAAGCCCAGACTCTTGCATCTTTCTATGTGCTAATGAATTTAGCACATAGGAAAGTGCTAAATTCATTAACATGAGATGTCTGTTTTTTTTTAATTAACAGTAATCTTTTGATGTTCCAACTACCTGGTTTTTTGTTGCAAAAACTCCTATATATCCTAGCTCCTCCCTTACCTCTTAGGAGCAGTCCCTCAGAGCTATCTTAGAGGCTGCCTCCTAGGCTGAAGTCCTCAGCAAGTCTGCCAAATAAAACACAATTCTCAACTTTCAGGTGGTGCTTTGTTTTTGTTTTTGTTTTTTTCAGTCAACACCACTACACACCTATTACAATGATCAAAATCTATAACACTGACAAAAACAAATGCTGGTGAGGATGTGGAACAACAGGAACACTCAGTCAACACTGGTGAGAATGTAAAAGGGAAGACAGTTTGAAGGTTTCTTACAAAACTAAATATATTCTTACCACACAACACAGCAACTGTGCTCTTTGGTATTTCCCCAAAGGAGCTGAAAATATATACACACAAAAACCTGCACACAGATGTTTTTAGCAGCTTTATTCATAACTGCCAAAACTTAGAAGCAACCAAGATGTCCTTCAGGAGGTGAATGGATAAACTGTGGTACATCGGACAATGGAGTATTATTCAGTGCTAAAACGAAATGAATTATATAGCCATGAAAAGACTTGGAGGAAACTTAAATGCATATTACTAAGTAAAATAAGCCAATCTGAAAAGGCTACATACTGTGTGATTCCAACTATTTGACATTTTAGAAAAGGCAAAACTATGAAGACAATAAAAAGATGAGTGACTGCCAGGGGTTGGAGGGAGGGAAGGATACAAAGGTGGAGCACAGCGGATTTTTAGGGGCACAGTACTATTCTGCATGACGCTGTAATGATGGATAAATGCCATTATACATTTGTCAAAACCCACAGAATGCACAACACCAAGACTGATACTGTAAACTATGGACTTTGGGTGATTATGATGTGTCTATGTAGGTTCATTAATTGTAACAAATGAATCCCATTAACGTAAAATGTCAATAGTAGGGGAAATGGGTGGGGCTGGGAGGGGCGGGTAGCAGAAGCAGGTACATGGGAACTCTTTGTACTTTCTGTTCAAATTTCTGTAAACTTGAAACTGCTCTTTACAAAAAAAAGTCTATTAATTTTTAAAAAAGAAAGAAAAGCCTACTCTATTCCTGTCAGCCAGAACCAAAGGTGCCTGAGAAGAGTCACAATAAACAGCAGACCAAGCCAAAGCTTAAAACAATAATGTACTTGGATCAAGAGAAGAAAACAGTTTACTAAGTCAATTACAATAAAATGTCAAAAACACAAATCAGTTTATATGGTAGACAAATTGAAAGCAGAAACAAAGACAGCAAAATCAGATTAGGGAATAAAAGAAAACTTCAACTTCTGGGGAGGCCAGTTGGATTGGTGTGTCTTTCAACCAACTATCCAAAGCAAAACTGTACATTTGAAAGCAACTGTTTCTGAAGAGAAGAAAAGAAAAGAAAAGGAATGTGCATGCTGTACATGTTGAGAGGTACAATATGAAAGCATTGTTTGATGGGTTCAGCGCACAAACACAATTTGCTATATAAGGCAAGGTATACCTCAAAATTCCTTCATGAATGAAGGAATCTCATACCAGACACCATTCACTTCTTATGGAAACAAAACATTATTTAATATTTATTAAGATATTTTGCATGTTATCTTATTTTATGCTAACAAACCAAATCTTATTTCAAGCGATAAGCTGGTAAACGCCTGTCTTTAAAAAAAAAAAATATTGTGTCCTGATTTGCAGCATTTGCTAATTTCCATCATGGAAATACTCCCATCATGGCTGATTTCAAGCCACCAATAATTTAACAACCAGATGGTAAAATTCCTGGCAGGAACCAGATGCAAAACACCACATCAAGTTATTGTTCATGTATGACAAGGAAACTGACTTCTAATTAAAGTCGATTGTCCCATTTGAATGGAATGTGAACTTAGGTTCTCAGTTTAAGAACTTTCAGATCAGTGGCTTTATTTCCTCCACAACTGCCAGATTTTGATATATCATTTTTTCTTCCTTAAAAGTCTATATTATTAACATACTATTTGCTTAGAATAACTATTTGCCAAATCAAGTACTTTTGTTGCTCTTCAAATTCATTTATATAAAATGAGCTAAAAAGAAAAAGCTTCCCCATTTTGATCAGATATATATTTACCTCTATTTTCTTTTAACTCTCTTTTAGTTATATTTACTCCATTTAAATCTATCTTGGGGTGTTATACAACAAAAATTTAAAAATTTTTCCTCAACATTTCATCAGTTCTTCTCAGTACCTTTACTAAAATTTTGTCACTGATTTTATTTTCATAAACTAAATTCATACTCAAATATGCTTCCTATTCTGCTCATTAACAATCAGTTTTTGTATCAGTACCATTCTTTTAATTATTGTTAACTTTTCATAATAGTTTTTATCATCTGTTGGCACAAATACTCCTGGTGTACTCATTATCTTCAGGAATTTCTCACATATTGTCATTCACTTACACTTCCAAGCTTATGCATACTTTCACAAAATAATTAGAAGAAAATTGACATCTTAATTAAGACTTCTTATCTAGAACCTGGCATACCCTCACTAATTTGTCTTCTTTCATGTACCCAAAGGAAAATGTATACTTTCCTTCATAGGGGAATCTCTCTAACTCTTATTAATTCTGTTCCTAAATACTTTGTCTATTCTGTATGAATGAAATCATTTTCCTCACTACTCAGTCCAACTTTTTTGCTTCTGGATGAATTTCAATGGATAGAAAAATTAAGACTTTTGCTTGTTCTTTGGACAGCTGTTCCTAAAATGTTTATTTATCCTAGGCTAAAGTATTCCCATTGAAAACAATTTCTAAACATAGAAGTCCTATGACATCTTTGGCACATTTCCAATGTTTTTTACTTGAAATCTACTACAGAAATATCACTTATTATAAAGCTTAAGAAAAATGACCTATCATCTAAGTAATCCATTATTCACTCAGCCAGAGTCTCCCTGAGGTTATTATTTTCCTGTACTCTTTTGAACCTTCAGAAGCTCGCCTAAGAAACTCTTCTAAAAATTTAGAAATGATGTGGTATTTTTAAAATATGCATGGACCTAGGAGTCAGAAGACAAGAGCTCTGGACTTGGCTACTGAATATCATTATAATCTTGGTCAAAATATTTAACCTCTCTAAGCTCTGCTTCCCCTCCAGAAAATGAACGAGTTGAGTTACATCTCAACTGTGGGTATGGTATCAGAAGCAACAAAAAAGTTGTTTTCATTTTTGTTCTCCACTCTTCTGCCCATAAAAATATTCACTGCCAATGAAAAACCTATTGTGGCAAAATCTTCTCCTCTGGCCAGACATGAACCAGGGCCTTACCACAGGATAGCCCTAAAGTGAAAATATGAACACCAGAATCCTGCAGAATACCCAGTTGTTTCATCCAGCAAACATACCTAGACCCAGGGCTTGGCAGAGGTAAATAACTGCATATGGTTGTGTAGCCATTCTTCTTTGACTTCCAAGAAGGTGAGCAGAATCTAAATAGGTGGGCTGAGTCCTCTATACCCCTGAGGCTGATATGACTTAAACAAACCAAGAACAAAGGGGCTTCCTCTTAATATCTTAATTGATAGCTAACTAAGGCTCACAGAGACTGAGCCTGCTTTCCCTTCCATCACTCCTGGGATTACACTTTAAAATAGTACTGTAGCTGTATGGCTCACACACTTAATTAGCTGACAAAGAAATATAACTGCACACCTACTAGTATCCAGCAGCCAGAGACAAAGGAAACAAATAAAATATTTACCAGGGCTTCCCTGGTGGCGTAGTGGTTGAGAATCCTCCTGCCAATGCAGGGGACACAAGTTCGATCCCTGGTCCCGGAAGATCCCACATGCCGCAGAGCAACTAAGCCCATGCGCCACAACTACTGAGCCTGAGCTCTAGAGCCTGTGAGCCACAACTACAGAGCCTGTGTGCCGCAACTACTGAAGCCCGCATGCCTAGAGCCTGTGCTCCGAAACAAGAGAAGCCACTGCAATGAGAAGCCCATGCACCGCAACGAAGAGTAGCCCCCGCTTGCCACAACTAGAGAAAGCCCGCGTGCAGCAACGAAGACCCAACGCAGCCAAAAATAAATTAATTAAATAAATAAATTTAAAAAAAAAATTTACCATTCACCAGCAGCAAATATTATTACAGGTTTCAAAACACCAAATCTATTTCAATTAAAACAAATTAAACAAAGATGCTGATTCTTGCTTTATTATTCAACACCATCCTGAAGGTTACGGGATAATATAAGTAAATGCAATAATACAAAAAAAATGAAATCATTGTTATAAATATTGAAAAAGAAGACATGAAATTTCTTTATTAACTAGCAATTATGTAGGAATGAAAATCAATAAAAACCTATTCACAAATATAAATAGGTAGGGATAAATTTAATAAAAAAGCATAGGACTTATATAAAGGAAAATTCAAGAACTTCTTAAAGAACATAAAAAGAAGACATGAACAAAGGTAAGGACATACTTATAGATAAAAGCATTTGTTATTATGTGTCAATTCTCACAAAATTAATATATTAATTAGTACAATTCCAATTAAGATTTCAGTACTATTTTGTTTAGGTTGTATTGGATAAAATTATCTTAGAATATACTAGGAGGAATAAATACCTAAGAACAGCTAAAAAAAAAAATTATTTAAAAGGAATACAAATACCATTCTCTAAATCAGAAGATAATATAACTATAATCAGAACAGATTATAACTATAATCAAAACATATATCAAAATATAACATAAAATGTTGAACATCACTGATCACCAGGGAAATGCAAATCAAAATCACACTGAGATATCATCTTACACCTGTCAGAATGGCTATCATCAAAAGGACCACAAATAACAAATGTTGGCAAGGATGTGGAGAAAAGGGAACCCTTGTACACTGTTGGTGGGAATGTAAATTGGTGCAGCCACTGTGGAAAACAATATGGAGGTTTCTCAAAAATCTAAAAATAGAATTACCATATGACCAAGCAATTCCACTCCTGGGTATATATCCGAAAAAAGCAAAAACACTAATTCAAAAAGACACGTGCACCCCAGTGTTCACAGCAGCATTGATAACAATTGCCAAGACATGCAAGCAACCTAAGTGTCCATCAACAGATGAATAGATAAAGAAGATATGGTATATATATATGTAAGTAAGTATGTGTATACGGAATACTACTCACCCATAAAAAAGAATGAAATTTTGCCATTTGCAACAACATGGATGGACCTGGAGGACATTATGCTAGGAGAAGTAAATCAGACAGAGAAAGACAAATACTGTATGATATTACTTATATGTGGAATCTAAAATACAACTAACTAGTGAATATAACAAAAAAGAAGCAGACTCACAGATATAGAGAACAAACTAGTGGTTACCAGTGGGAAGAGGGAAGGGGAGAGGGGCAATATAGTGGTAGGGGATTAAGAGGTACAAACTATTACATATAAATAAGCTACAAGGATACATTGTACAACACAGGGAATATAGCCAATATTTTGTGACTATAGAGTACAACCTTTAAAAATTGTGAATCACTATATTGTACACCTGTAATTTATGTAATATTGTACATCAAATATACTTCAATTAATAAAAACTTAGTAAAATGGGTAAATATATATATATATAATGACTATATCAGAACACAATGTAAAAGTAATCAACTTAGTGAATATTAAGTACAGATAAATTAGATTAATATAAAAGATTAGAGAACCTCCCAAAAATCCCAGAATAAGAATTCAACATAGGCAAAATTAGAGGGAAGGGGATGATTTAGTAATAATGTTGGATTATCTTCCTACTCATCTGCAGAAAAATAAACATAATATATTCAAAAACCAAATTCCAGATGGATATGAAGTAAAAATGTTTTAAAGTCTTAGAAAAAAAAATTCAAAGTCAACATGTATAATCCAGGAGAGAGGAGACTTTTAGCCAAGATAGAAAGCCCAAAATTATTTTTAAAAAAAAAGAAAGAAAGAGAGAGAGAGAAAGAAAAAGATGAATGTACTCAACCAAATAAAATTTTTAAATATTTATAAGGCAAATGATACCATAAACAAGAAAGGACAAAGTCGGGGAAAAAACAGAATGCAGATGACATAAAACATAAAATATTCAAAGAGCTCTTACAAATTTATAAAAAAAGACAACACAACAGAGAAAAAAATGGCAAAAGACATAATTAGACAATTCACATAAGAACCAATCTAAGAAGACAACAAACATATGAAAAAATATTCAAACTTTGTAATGCCCAGAAAACGAAAATTAAACTAGCAGTGAGCTTTCATTTTATACACAAATGTTAAATTTGTGCCAAATATTAAAAAGAATAATTGGATCTATTGCTGGCAAGGTTTAGGGAAATTAACACTTAGCACACTGCTTATGGAAATGTCATGTCCAACTAAGTACAGTGCAATAGGGTGGACAAAAGGATGAGTATTCTGGCCCCTATAGCAGAGCATGACAGATATAAATTTCTTAGATCTTTAGGCTCTTCCATGCAACTTCCTGATTACAATTTAGCTTTTATGACCTACCTCACAAGGAGAGCAAAGAATGGCCTGCCAGCTCCAGCATTAACGTTCATTCACTTGGCGTATTTCTCACTATAAATTAGTAAATTGGCAAACATAAAAGCTTGCCTCTGTCAGACTGTTTATAACAATTCTGCCCCCTGGAAAAGATTTCATATCCACTCGCAGCATTCTGGCAAAGTCAAGTTTTCTGACCTGATGCTGGTCTTTGCTGGCCTTCTCTGGCAATTCCTTAAATCAGAATCAAAATCTTTGGAGGGAGGCCCAGGCATCTGTATGTTTTTGAAAACTCCCTAACGTGGCTCTACTGTGCAGCCAGGGTGAAAACCACACTGCCTTCCACTATTCTTCTAAAGCAGAACAGTTGGTTCTATACAATGATTTTATTTAAAACTAATTCTGATGATAAAAAGTTTGAAAAACACCATAAACAAGGAAACCTACTTATATAATACCACAAATAATATCCATCAAGCAATTCAGAGAGAGTTAAATGAATGCATGTCAGGGACAAAGCTCTAGGAAGCACAGTGAAGGATCGTTCATAAGATAACTCAAAAACCTAATTTTAAAAAGTCATACAGAGGACTTCCCTGGTGGCACAGTGGTTAAGAATCCTCCTGCCAATGCAGGGGACATGGGTTCAAGCCCTGGCCCAGGAAGATCCCACGTGCCACAACTACTGAGCCTGCGCTCTAGAGCCCGCAAGCCACAACTACTGAAGCCCGCGCACCTAGAGCCAGTGCTCTACAAGAGAAGCCACAACGAGAAGCCCACGCACTGCAATGAAGACCCAACACAACCAAAAATAAAAACAAATAAATAAATTAATTTTTTTTAAAAAGTCATACATAGTTCTCTCAGTTCATACTAGAAATCTTGATGAATTGATTTCTCTCTCACGGTTTCAGCCACTTCACTTTACTCACTGTTCGTGACCCAAACCACATATCTTGGTGCCCAATCAATCCTCTGCCTTTCATTAGCTGTGATTTCAAAGGGTAAAGTTCCAATGATCTAAACTTCATTGATTCCTCCCTGTGCCCTATATTCCATATCCAGTCTACCCATCAAATCCCATCACTACTAAAAGTAATCCCCCCATTCTTTTTCTGCATAGCTAAATTTTAAGTTTAGGTCCTAATAACAGTCTATGTAAACTCCTGAAAAGCCTTCCTTCACAGTTATCCCTGCCTCTTAGCAGACGCAATATCGACTTCACATAGCAGCCAAAGGGACTACTTTATATTTGAACCATTACTAGGCCCTTATATATCAAACCATGGTAATCCAGTGCCTCTGTACTCTGCATAAAAATGCACCACTAATTACCTTCAGGAATATTACTAAAGCCATTTTATTGGAACATCATTTTCTTTTCTTCCATAGTCTCCCTACGATAAAAATGGCTCATTCATATAACTGCTCCAAAATTTTACATGAATTTTCTTCAACTTTTTTTTTTTTTCAAAACAATTTTTTTAAGAGCAGCTTTAGGCTCACAGCTAAATTGAGAGGAAGGTACAGAGATTTCCCATAAACCTCCTGCTCCCACACATGCATCCTTCCCCCATTATCAACATCTCCTGGTACATTTGCTACAGTTCATGAATCTATATTGACCCATCATCAGCCAAAATCCATAGTTTATATTAGGGTTCACTCTTTGTTGTACATTCCATAGGTCTGAACAAATGTATCCATCACTGTAGTATCATACAGAGCAGTTCCACTGCCCTAAAAATCCTCTGTGTGCCACCTACTCATCCCTCCCTCTCCCCAGCCCCTGGCAATCACTCCTCATTTTACTGTCTCCATAATTTTGCCTTTTCCAGAATGTCATATAGTTGGAAACATACACTATGTAGCCTTTTAGACTGGCTTCTTTCACTTAATAATATGCAATTTTGCTTTCTCCATGTCTTTTCATGGCTTGATAGCTCATTTCATTTTACCACTGGATAATATTCCATAGCCTGGATGTACCACAGTTTATTCATTTACCTACTCAAGGACATCTTGGTTGCTGAGTTGTGGCAATTATGAATAAAGCTGCTATAAACATCAGTGAAGCTTATTTTAAACAAAAAAGAGCCATTAAATGCATCTAATGTAAATCTGTTATTTGTTATTATGTTACATTGTTACTATATTGCATGTTAATGGACATTAATTTATTCTTCAATTTTTATGAATGCCTTTGCGAGCTACTTTCTGCATCAACATGGATCAATAAATACAACTGAAAAATATAACTTCTAAAACATTTCATATAATTTTCTACTATGAACTACCATCACACTTATAATTCATCATCTTCTAGTAGAAACAGGTCTGACAATTCAGAATTTGGTTTTCTATAGCCTTCCCCATTCAAAGGGATTTCTCTTTTTGTAAAAACCCTTAAGATTCACCTGGTTGAAAATAAAATCCCATGTGACTGGCTCTGCTCTCAGGCCATCATGGCGTCTCCCAGTGGGAAGGGAGCCAGGGCACCGGAGGCTCCTGGCTGCCGGCCCCAGCCGCTCACCCGGGGCCTGGTAGACTCCATGGACGACGAGGAGGGGCTGTACATGGCGGTCGAGCAGTGTCCGCTGTGCAATACCACCCGCCAGCAGCTGACCTGCACCAAGTGCGTCCAGAGAGGTGATTTAGTCTACTCCGATCGCCATGACCGTGAAAGGTTTATAGACAACAAGGAAAGGTTAAGCCAACTTAAGAGCAAGCAAGAAGAATTTCACAAAGAAGTGTTAGGGACTTCCCTGATGGCGCAGTGGTTAGGACTCCGCTCTCCCAATGCAGGGGCCCGCGTTCAACTCCTGGTCAGGGAAGTAGATACCACGTGCATGCTTCAACTAAGGGTTCACATGCCACAACTAAGGAGCCAGTGAGCCGCAACTAAGACCCAGTGCAACCAAATAAATAAATAAATATTAAAAAAAAAAAGAAGTGTTAAAAGCTATGGAAAGAAAATGGATAACAGATCAGCTGGGGACGCAGGTTCAATCCCTGGTCGGGGAGCTCTGATCCCACACGCTGCGGGGCAAGGAAGCCCGCGTTCCACAACTACAAAGAAGCCTGCGCAACGCGAAAGATTCTGCATGTCGCAAGGGAGATTCCACGTGCCGCAACTAAGACCCGACACAGCCAAATTAATTAATTAATTAATTTTAAAATATATATGCATTTAAAAAAAGAATTATTTAAAAAAATAAAATAAATACTCATCAAAAAAAAAAACCTTAAAATTTCACTCACTTTAGCAAAAATTTTTTAAAATAGCATGCATAATAAAAACCAACTAGTGGACCCAAAATACAATTTTCAGAAATAACAGGCACTGTCCGGTAACATCCTGCATTAACAGATTAGGAGGAGGAATAATTAAGAGAACACAGCCCATTCCATCCTGCAAAATGTTAAGCAACTATGACTTTTCAATGTGATAATGAGATTGTAAACATGATTACCTCCAGAAAAGAAGTCTAAGGGTTTGGCCAGTAGTGAAACAGTCTAAAACTCAATGATTTGGGGTATAAACACTATAACAAGCCAGATACCTGTCAGATGTTATATTTAAAATATTAGCACTCAGGACAGAGGGACAGTCAGAACAGCTTCTGGCTGTAAATACCAGTACAGCCATAAGGATGCATTATAGGTGAGTATCAGCAACACTGAAGGTAATGAAAAATCTAGTAATGGAGGCAGAATGTGGTATCTAAAGAGTCTGATAACAGGTAAAAAGCACCAGGGGATCCAAGAAATAACAAGAGATATGGCAGTTAGACAGATTCATAATGCAAAGTCTAAGAACAGGATATATATGGCCATGCACCTAGGGAGGTGGGTTTAATCATTAAAAAGGTATGTCAGCAGAACTTGATTCTCATCCAGTTTTACTTTTGTTTTAGGATGAGAACTTCATTCTCTTGAAGGGCAAAGCAGGGTCTCATATTTGGAAGAAATGGAATACCAAAGATTTTGACAAGCCAAGGCTCAGGAAGGAAGAAGTACCATTATTAGAGGTGGAGCCTTTGACACAAGAATGGGTAGCAGCCCAGACATTGGAACTGATGAATAAAACCAAGCCAAAACTCATAGTGAGGTTAGGCTGATGCTGAGCTGTCTAGACTAGTGAGCTAGGGCTCTCCCAAACCAACGTCCCATCTTAGCATAGGACTGGACCCAGAACCTGATGTAAGACTGAGTCTACACATGACTACAATAGAAGGTACAAACAGGAAAAGGTTGTGACATCAGGATTTATGGAATAGTGGGTCTGAAACTTACCATACATATTACACTGACCTTTTTGAATACTCTCAGACACCTAGGAACACTGTGACCATCTGTGTTGCAGTTTCCTGATTTCAAATTTCCTATCTAATTATTAGACTATGTATCAAATTTAAAACAAACCATGAAACCAAATACTTAATGAGTTAGATAATCAGCTGCACTTCTCACAACACAAAATGTTTAGACTTGAAGATAAAATCTTCACATTTGTCTTTTGTCAAATGAAGTAAAATCTGTCTTTTGTCAAATGAAGTAAACCTAGCTTAAGGAGTCAGAACATTTAAAATAAAATTGGAGAAAGCAGGCTCATGATTCCTAAACTCAATGATATCTGCAGCTTGGAACTCCAAACTCAGGGACCATCACAGACTTCACACTGTTCCCTTAACAGCACACTGAGTTGGCTGCCTTGTCTAGGCTTCATTTTTTAAAGCAGACAGATTTTTCTGAGGGATGAGAGGGTATCTGGGCACTAAGCAGTAGGTGATTCTTTTTCACTATGACCAATGGATACATCTCTGAAGTTAACGTCAATGAGAACATAAATTACCCTACCAAGTTCATTTTATAAAAGCCTAGTTAAAAATCTCCTTTACCTCCCATATCTAACCCAAGACCTATTGTTCCTAGTCTTAAATAGTCCCCATATCCATGATTAAGTGAGTTAGTATTTTGTAAAGCATTTAGAAGAGCACCCACCCACCCATGTGGCAGGCATTACATACGTGTTCGCTAAAGAAATAACATTTGTTCCGCCTTCATCTCACATCTGGTCTACTGTAATAGCAACCTAATGCATCTCCCTATACATGCTGCACCCCTCTCTCTTCCCCCTTTTCTGTCCCCATCCCATGAAAAGTGGAAGTCTAATGAAATCACCCCAACCACTGTCACAAAGGCCATCAATGACTTCCCATGTGTTTTACGTTTAAGACCAAAATCTATAAGACAGTCTTCAAGATTCCACGTGGTCTGGCCCCTGCCGACCTTTGCAGCTCATTCCCATCACTGCCCCCATACCTCTCTGCTCCAGCCAAACTGGTCATATTTCCTCCCACCCCCCAGCACATCATATCCCTTCTGCCCACCCACACGCTCCCCGAAACTGTTAACTATTTCTTCCCTCACATTTTGCTAAAGTCTCACTAGATCAGGGAAATCTTTAAACTGAAATATGAAGGATTAAAAGAAGTTAGTTGGATAAAAAGTCTGAGTGTGTGTATGTGTATTTGGTTTATTTGGGGGGCGGGTGTTCTTTGTGCACTTTAACTTATCTGAGCCCCCTTTTACTCTACTATAAAAACGGCAATTTATCAACTGATGAATGGCTAAACAAAATGTGGTATATTCATGCAATGGAATATTACTCAGCCACGAAAAGTAATGAAGTACCAATATATGCTACAAATGGATGAACCTTGGAAATATGGTAAGTGAAAGAAGACAGTCACAAAAGAACACCTATAGTACGATTCCACGTATATGAAATGTCCAGAAGAGGCAAATCCACAGAAACAGAAGTTAGATTATAGGTTTGAGGTTTCCTTTTGGTGTGATAAAAAAGTTCAACAATTAGAAAGTGGTGATTATTGTACAACTCTGAATACACTAAAAACTACTGAATCACACACTTTAAAAGGATGAATTTTATGGTGTGTGAATTATATCACAATAAAGCTGTTATTTTTTAAAAAGCAGCAATAATAATAGTTTTCCTCAGATTTTCAGGATAACACGAGATTTAATAAAAGTATGTATATATGTGATTGTACACACACATACATACACACACACGCACATTTACAATATGTACTTAACACAATACCAGACCCATAAGTACTTTAATAAATGGTACGTATTATTTTAAGCAAATAACACAGATTTTAACTGAAATTAGATGATTGCATAATTGTGCTTTTAGGGTTTGGCTTTGACTATTTTTGCAATCCAGGAAAAACATCTGAGCATTAAAAACTCTGTTTATGAATTTTTTTCACTGTGCAAAAATTCAAGTAAATTATGCAAATTTAATTTTCTTAACACACTGTATCTTATCACATTTTAATTTATAAAACTGTGGTTTAAAATAAGTCAATTTATTTCTTCTATGTCTGTGATAAAAACTGAATTCTTTGAAACACTAGCTCTCATAAAATCATGTATGCAAAATAAATTCTACAAATTAATATATTTATGAAAGGTAGTGTATTGATAATAAATGCATCTGTGACCTTACATTGCAGATAAATGACTAGATAGATCTCAGTACTGAATCTTGCCTGTCTTATCAATTTTAGGGAACTAAGCCAATCTTTAAAATGATAACATCTTCACTACACAGCTGGTTTAACAGAATGTTCCTGATTCAGTTTTTAAAAGAAGTAATGCCTAAAACTGTTGGCACAAAGACAAAATCCTGAATTTAGGCCATATGAATGTCACTTCATTGTTGTTACTGAAAGAAATAAGCTCAACAATAATCAAACTTCAGCAGCACTGCATCAACATTCTGCCGGCTAAGCAGGCCTTGAAACCAGAGGGCCTCTAGCAATTAATATACAATGTAGCATTGAACATTAATACAAACCATGGCAAACGTATCTTATAAACATGAAACATTATCACATTTAATGATAAAGAAATATAATATACACTGCTATTAAGTTGTTTTCAATAACAAAAATCAGAGTTTTGTCTCTTTTTCCCTTTTTCTTTGGAGGATAGGGGCAATATTTGAAATATATAACTTATTTAATGGAAAAATTACTTTCCATTTCTGTTTTCTCCCTAAAAGCTATTAATAAATCAAGTTTTTCTCAGTTTTTCCCAAGGAATTCACTAAATAGAATATCGGAAAATGTTATTATTATTATTTTTTTAATCACTGAGGTATCCTTCTATGCATTCCTGCTTCAGGAACTGTTCCCCTGAGAAACATCGGTAATATAATAATAATTACATAGTCTAAGGGGGCTCGTATATTTATCCTCCTGCCTTCTTTCCTATTATTAATCCATTCCAACAAAAATGACTGCAGCCCTAAGCTTTATCTTAGTTGCCTGCACATTTACCAGAAGTCAACTAAGCATTAAGTATACAAAGAAGAACAAAACCACAATCAACCTATGCCCTCTAGGAGCTTATACTCAAGTAGCAGAGGAAGACATGAATAGCTGCTAAGTGTAATGATACGGTAACGTTAAAGTGAAGAACAGACCCAGGGAAGCATTTAGTTATCTGGCTGACTCAAGAAAGGGAGGGTCTTCAAGCATGAATAAGAATTCACTGTGAAGCAGACAAAGGGGTGAGGGGTAGGAGGTGAATTCTAGGCAAAGGCAGCTGCAAATATGAAGGCATAGCACGCTCCAGGAATTGGATGAGTATAGCAAGAGAGGAGACGGACAAGGTGAGCAGGGGCTAGATGACGAAAAGCTTCATCACACAGGGGACAGGAAGACTGAAGTAAGGAGGGGAGAGCCTCTAGGAGCAGGCATTTAGAAGGAACCCCTGGCAGCAACGGGAAAGATGCAGAGAGGACAAAAAAGAAGCAATGGCAATAACCCAGGTGATACTGAAGGCAGAGGGCTGAACTAAGGCAGGTTAAGTGGCTGTGGAGCAGAAAGCAGGAGAGACTAAGGACGCTTTAGAAGGTAGAATGACAAGTCTTGGTGAATGAGGGCTGAGAGAGGGGTGTTCACTCACCCCTGGATTCTGGCTCAGGGAGAATGTGGATGGCTGTACTGCCTACCACCACGGGGAGCATCCTGTCATTCAAAACTAAACTCCAATGAACTCCTTTCCTGCTAAGTAAGTCTTCTCCATCCCCTGTGGTTCAATGTGATTCCTTCCATCCCTGTACTCCCTCTGCCTGTTGTGTATACCAGAAATTCGGTAAGTCATAACGCATACTTCATTTAACTGCCTTACTGTGAACTTTTCATGTATATTCCCTCTCTCTGAGTAAACTAGAAGTTCCTTATGATCAAACATCACGCCTATTTGTTACAGAACAGTATATGTTCAATAAACGTTGGCTGATTCAAGTGTTGGTATCATGAAAACATCCCTAGGAAGAGACAGATAACCACTGTCCTTTTCTAGGGTCTTAAAAGTATTCTAATCCTCTGTCTCTCTTTTTAAATACAATAGGGCTAGGTGAAGAAAAAAAAAAAAAAAGACATCCACAGATGCTGGTGAAATAAAAACATTCTCCCACTTTCCAGGCCTAGGGCAGACATGGTTAGGGCCTTATTGAACCGTGAGACTTGTCACTTCTTTTCAGTATTAACCAACTGCTTTATAACTATAAAAACATCTTCAAGAGGTTTACACTACGAATGCCCAAGGGTAATGGGATACCCACAAACTGAATCATTATTTTACTAACAGCTAACAACCAAGGCTTTACAAACATCGATTTTGGGTTCACTCTTGGCTTCAGGGAATATGACTACATGAGATTTGGCCGTGGCTGGTTACAGGGTTCAGGCAATGACATGTAGAAATGTTTAAATGGTCACAAAACAAAGTAACCACATAGTTCACAAGCATCTAAACAAAGTTTTTACAGGACAAGCTGCTGTGATATAATCTAATACACTGTTCCTCTATAAGAACCCATTTATAGCTTCATTCTCACTATAAAACCGTCTTTCTATTTTTAAAAAAGTACATGGTGAGGATGGGGGAAGGAAGGAGAAGAAGGGGGGAAGGAAGGAGAAGAAGAGGGAAAGGGGGAAAAAAATGATTAGAAACCAGAGTCTAGTTTATTTTAGTAAAAATATATTCTATAGTATCCTTTTAAGTAGTAAAAGTAGTTAATTTAAATTAGTCAGTGATTATAATTCTCCCACTATTTTAACTATGTATATTCACTTAGAAACTTCCCTCATACTAAGATAATTTTCTGCCATCTGGCACAACAATATCTCCATATGGAAGCATTACTTACAAATCAAAAATAAAAGAAAAACAGAGATTGTAAATGCAGTATACTTGGCATAATACAAATCTCCTCAAATTATATTCTATAAAGTTTTAAGAGGCTCCCCCCCCCATATCAACATTTGCTCTTTTATATTATTTGATTACAAAACAAAACTACATCAAATATTTTGGTTAGAGAGTTAGCAGGAAAAAATTAAATTTAGTCTCTCATATTTTATTCATTAGTTTGCTCAGGCAGCGGCAGCACAGTTGGGACCAAGTACAACTGGGTTCGAATTCCAGTTCTTGGCCACCATATGACCTTGGAAAAGTCACAGTTTTTCTACACTTCAATTTTCTTTGGGCAAAACAGACATTATAGCAGAATCTTTGCTTGCTTACTTCATTAGTCTGATATCATTTTATTAAGATGATTTTCACAGAAAAAAGAAAGAAAAGAATAGAAAAACAGACCATGGTGATAAATAATTTCCAGAAGTGCTTTGAGAGCTTCAGAGAAAAGTGCCATTGGAAATCACTGGGAAGACTGAACAAAATCAGTGTTTCTGCCAAATCCACATATTAGGAAAGGAGTTAATAACATAAGAGCTCAATGATATTAGTGGTAATGACTTAACTGTGAACTCTGAAATACAAGTACATCATCCTGAATGCTCTTTATCAGAAAATTCACTACATATGAAAATTATTCAATGTTAACTTCAATTATAGGACTAGGGGGAAATTACGATCATTATATTACACTATCTGATGCCTGAAGATAGCTGATGTTGCTTCAAACATTTTGTGCTAACAGAACTATGGAAGAGTACTGGTATCCGATATCCCTGCAGACAGAGATCAGAGTCTATTTGTCATCTTTTTTCCCCATTTTTGACCAATGGAGAGAAACTTTGCCAGAATGACACAAATTAACAAGAAAAGCCAAGGCTGGTCAAAGAATATTTAACTACCCATACTACAACTGCCCAGTGTGTGCACATCTAGGTTTTTCTATCTATCTTACTGATTACTATTCAAGAAAGTATTCTTCATGTTATTTCCAACAGCTTTAATTCTATTTGAATTGGGCTAAGGAATTAGCATGCAAGGAATGGCAATGATCATACCTCAGCATTTCTCCTGTTTAGGCAAATATACTTACAGCTGCTGCTCCAGGACTTTAACAGGGACTTTATGCTAATTTCAAAAAACACAGAATCCTGTAGACTCAACATTGTGTCCCAACCGGCTGCAACAGCAGCAGCAGCAGTAGCAGCAGCAATGGATTCGTTGATCTCTCTCCGAGCCGCTGTCCCTTCTGCTCTCACGGGCAGCAGAGTTTTGGCCCACAGTGCCTCGGCTTCATTACCATGCAGTCTCGCAGTGACGCACAACTATAGTGGAAACGCTGCTGAATGCAGATGAACTATCCAGCTGAATAAAAGCTTACAAGTTTATCACGAGTGCCCTGAAGGACACCCTCACCTTTCTTGCTGTAGATATACACGTGGCCGCAATTATCGGCTCTGTTTATGTCCCTGTTATCAGTTTTGACGCTGCTTTCAGTGTAGTCACTACTGCTAGTAAACAGACATAGGGGAGAGCTCTGCCCTTGGATGCCAACTTTTCTCACTAGCTGAGAGCCTTCGAAATAAGAAATGAATTTGGATCTAGCATAAGATCTTTAAGGCTCTTCCTGTAATAGCTGACCCCCTCCCCCCCGCCAAAAAAACATCGGTGGTATTTATCCCACTCCAACCAGTTTTCTCTAGGTGATTTTAGTAGTAAATTCTCTCCACTCCTCTACACGCCCAGGCAGTAAGCGGTGACTTTCTGAGCGTGCTCATGATGATGCAGAGTCCACTGCCTCACTTAACCCACCGGAGAGAACGCTGGCTAATGGAATGAAAGGATGATGTAATGAACACCGAGGCTGAGCTTCCATCAGCCTCTAAAACTGCTCAGCTCAGGACAAAGTTTCCTCTGCTACAGGCAACTTATTCAAAAGCGAGAACTCTATTTAAATAATGGGATTATTTTAAAACATAGGGTCTTCTATTCTTAACATAGCACATAATTCCCCTGAAAATCTTAAGAGTCAGAATATCAATGAATAGCAAGAAATCCTCTGGCCAAATAAAATGCACATTTTAAAAACTTTACCCTACAAAAGATATTTTAAAATGGAAAACTGACACTATTGAAAGCCTGACTGCTCTTCAAAAAGTAGAAAAATTCTAAAATCAAACCTGACAAATAATATTTTATGTTAATATCTAAAGAAAAATGTCTTGACCTCACAATTAGTTTACTGTGACTTTGAAGGTCAGTGAGGGGGGGGCGTGTTTTTCCATATGTGGCAATACATTTGTATTGATCCATCTATATTTTTTATCCTTTAAATACCACAAGAAATAAGTAAATTCAGTGATCAAAGTCATAACTGAATAGACTAATTCATAGCCAAATGGCTAGGTGCTGTATTAAAAGCTAAAAGAATATCCTTCTACGCACAAGTATCATACACCAAGGGATAAAGATAATCATATTCATTAAGACACATTCAGTGGTAATAGTAGCATTGAGAGTGTCATTTAAAGCTTGTATTTTTCTTCAGAGTAGTCCAGGAACTCTGGAATAAGTCTGTGGCCACTCCTACCCCTGAACAGGTCCAAAATCTAAATTTAAACCAGGGCCACAAAGGCTAACCACGCAAAACTCCAATATCACAATACTGTTGTTTGGGCACATCTTGATCAGAGACATCTCAGGATCAGGTAAGAGCAAGGTTTCCCCTGGCCTAATGGAACACAAATGCCTCATGGAGTTGCATGAATAAAGGGTATTCCACAGTCCAAAAACACTGCCTACTACATCCATTCTTGTACATTAACAACATATGTCAACAAACAAAAGGCTCTCGGTTATACACAAACCAGTTCAATTTCTCTTTTTAGTTAAAGTATTCCCCAAAGTGATTTGACAATACAATCCTCTTTTCATCAAACAGCTGTTAACAGATTCAGGGAATAAGATGATCTAGACCCAAACAAACTACACCAGTAAATGCCAAGACTCAGAACTGAACCATGTCAACAAGCAGACAAGTTAGAAGGCATACACACAGATATTTTACCATAGTTTTTCTATCCCTACTGAGCTAATAAGACTTTTAGTCTCACACAAATCTTGAAAACTACTTAATACTATTTGACTATAACGTCCCACCAAAGTAACCAGGGTTCATTCTTAGTAAACCTTTATAAACTATAACAAGCAAAACCAACTGTCATACAGAACGTCAGAGTAGGATATTTTTTTAAGGGATGGGGGTTAAATAATAGGTGATTTTCTCACAACCTTAAAAAAGGATTTTCTTCTGCTGAAGTTTTGTGTACATGGATCTAAAAGAATAAATCAGAACCTAAAGTTTCTCTTATACCTAATGAGTCTGTGTATGTATACACATGTATACACATGTATCCTATGTGTATACAGCCAAAGCAAATCAATAGTTTCTTGGAGACATAGATGCATAAAAATTAATTTCAGGGCTTATTTTGGAAGTTGCATTCACACTAGGACTTCCTTGTAGACAGAGGGTGAGTGAAAATTGCGTTTTCCATTTATACGGAGAATAATTCAACAGGCCCATGCGGGCAGAGCCTGGCTTCTGAGCTTTATCCTGAAATGTAAAAACTAAAATAAGTAGCATTATTATTCCAACTCTTAATCACAGCTAACAAACATTAATGGATTAAGTATCTCCTTTCTAACCCTTGCCAAACGTTTATCACCCAAATCGCTGAAGTAGTGACTAGGAGAACTACATACGCACCCAACAATTCTTTTAGAAGACTGGGGCAGAGTCCCACTGTGTTCCAAATGCTTTCTCAATCCCTCAACTACTAATCAAATTTTTAAATTACACAAATAATAATACTCCTATCATTCTTCAAGTGATTTCTCTATCCTTAACCTAGCAATTAATCACAGAAACAAACACATAGCCTAAAGCTCTTGCAAGCTTGACAAAAAGCCAGTCAAAATGTCAGTCAGTCTTCTACTTTACTCCTTCTATAAATTCAGAATTCTCCAAGTTGCATCATTCATGTATTTTTTTTTGTCTCGTCACCATAAAAAGCACAGATCATTCCTCGATGGCATATCCTGGGCGAAGCAGAAAAATCTATTTTGTATCATTTCCTTCAACAACTCCTCTCTACCTTTCAGACTGTAATATTGAAGAGTGCTTTCAAAACGGTAAGATTTAGAACATTTTAAAGAAACACACAGTTCCAATATTATCAGCCTTTGCTGAGGTCCTCTTGGCATGGGCCAGATACTGTGAAGCACTGGGTACAAAAGATGACCGTGCCAGTCCGCTTGCCCCCAGGGAATTAGAAAGTAGGTGCCCTTCTTTCTTTTAATCAATTTCCATTTAATTCTATGCCCTTTTCACTGGCATTTTAAGGATTCATGGAATTGGTTACTTGCTTTACATTTCTAAGTAGAAGATGGATAGAGGTACATCCTAGTAAACCAAGAGAATGTGTACCAGGAAAACTTCTCAGTAAATCCTACAAAAATATTGCCATTTAGATATGTTCTAAATGGATCCAAACAAAATGTTCTTTAATAAAAAATGAAGTTTGGATTTAACTGACTATATCATACAATATAATCTAATAGAATTTAATGTTCCACCAACCCAAAAGGAAATAAAAGTCTTCAATTATTAACATTCTTAGGAAGAGTACAAATATAATGGATCATTCCTTATATTAACACCTTTTACAATATCTAGAAATTATTAAACTGGTAACCAAACAACCGTATTATGGAAAAAAATAGAAACATGGCAAATTTTTCTACATCAAATATCAAATATCCTATCACTCCTAGAGCCTTTCACAGTCCCCATACATTTCAGCCTCTTCAGAAAGTCCTCATCTCTTCTGTTTAGGAAAGAGATCGAAAAGCTTTAGGTATGGAAGGAAAGATGCTCTCAGGTCTATTAGGTATTAACACCACACATGAAATGCAAAAAAAGAAAAAACAGAAAAGGCTGTAAAAATCACTTCATATTGTTTTGTTGTATTAAATAATACAACAAAAAATTAACAATTATCTATAATTATAACAGTAGTTAACATTTACTTTTTAGTGCACTTAATTCTACTTTCTTCTTTCTCTATTTCCCAAATTTTCTACCATGAATTTGATTTAACATTTTAAAACTTCATTACAAAAAGAAAGCAGAGCTCCTTGGAGAAATGACTGATTCTAGGGCTAGAGCATGGAACACACAAGATAAGCCTGGAACATCTTGTAGAGCCAGAAAGTGAGAAAGGGCTCAAAACACAAAATAATGTGGGTATGTCAAAGGGATATGGGAGCCAAGTGATAGAGCTGCCAACAGCCAAAGCTAACACTTTGAGCAACAAAATAAACAATGTAGTTTTGGAATACAACCCAAAGTAAAAGATAAATAGCCACTGAGTCTATACTTATATAAACAAATGATTAAATAAAAGAGAAGACACAATTCTCACACTATACAGAAGAGTTAACCTAGCAGGCTTGACTGATAGTCTCTGAAAGGCCTGTTTACAAGATTGGCCCTTGGCTAGCATCCAAGAACTTAAATTTTAAGAGGGGCCCACCATTCCCATGATAAGAGTGGCTCACCATGACTAAATTGTTGGTACAAACAATATAGTTTACGCTGAACAACTGCTTTCCCTTCAGGGAGTCTAAAACTGGGTATGTGCCATGTCATCAGCCCCAATAAAAATCCTGGGATCTGAGTCTCTAATGAGCTTCTTTTCTATGAGGAGAAAATAGAAGATCTAAAAATAGACTCAAACAGAACTTTGAGAGATAAAATACCTAAAACAATAAATTTAATGGGTGGGACCAAGAAAAGATTAGATTCTGTGGAAGAAAAGACCAGTGAACTTGGAGAAATGGAAATAGTAACTCTCCAAAGTGAAGTCCAGATGATAAAACAAAGGGAAAAAAATGCACAAAGCCTCAGAGACCTTTGGAACAACATCAAATAGTCTAATATATGTTGGAATATGCCAAGGCATACCATACGCAAACTGCTGGAAACCAACGACAAAGAGAAAAATCTCAGAAGCAGTTGAAGAAAATGATAAATGATACGTTACATACAGAGGAACAAAGATAAAAATGAACACAAATGTTTCATCTTCGTTGCCGCGTGCGGGCTTTCTCTAGGTGAGTGGGCACTACTCTTCACTGCAGTGCACGGGCTTCTCATTGCGGTGGCTTCTCCTGTTGTGGCATGCGGGCTCTAGGGCACTCGGTCTTCAGTAGTTGTGACACGTGGGCTTCAGGAGTTGTGGCTCGAGGGGTCTAGAATGCAGGCTCAGTAGCTGTGGCGCACGGGCTTAGTTGCTCCATAGCATGTGGGATCTTCCCAGACCAGGGCTCAAACTCGTGTCCCCTGCATTGGCAGGTGGGTTCTTATCTACTGCACCACCAGGGAAGTCCCAGGAAAACACCTTTTATTTCTCGTTTTAAATTTTTTTTACGTTAACTGACTGCTTAAAGCAAAAGTGCTTAACAACGTACTATCAGGTTTATAATGTGTGTAGAAATAAAACATTTGACTACAGTAGCAGAAAGGATGGACAGGAGAAACAGAAGTATAAAGTTTCAAGTCCCTACATTCTACATAAAATATTATGCTATTATTTGAAAGTAGACTGTAAGTTGAAATTCATTTTGTAAACCCCAGAGCAACTAATTTTTAAAAGAGAGAGATAATAAGCCAATAGTAGAATAAATTAGAATACTAAAAAATATACAACTAATTCGAAAGAAGGCAAAGGAGGAAGGGAAAACAGATGGGACAAATAGGAAACAACCGCAAAATAGATTTAAACCCGACCAAGTCACTAATTAAATATAAATGGTCTAAACACGGTGTGGAAGCATCACGTCAGGTACAAAAAGGATAATTTAGTGAATAAAACAAAGCTTTGTGCCCTTGGGAAGGTTAGGATCCAATGGTGGTGATAAAGAGTGTGTGGTATGTGTGGGTGTGTGTCCCCACATAAATCCATCCAAATATAAACTAACCAGTTGTGATTAAGTGCTGTGAAGGCAATAAAGGGGGTATAGTGACAGAGAAAACCAGAGGAGGCCCTGCTGAGTTAGGGTGATCAGGGTTGGCCACTCTGAGGGAACAATATCAAATCTGAAATCTGTTTAGCAGCGGATCTTCTTCTGAAGAATGAATCTTTATGCTTAATCCCCAAAAGGAAAACAGACTGAAATCAAAGTAACCCTGGCTGACCAGGGTTAGAGCACCAGAGTCCTACCCACTTGCCTGAGGAGATTCTCAAAGAATCCCTGAAATACCCATAGGGACCCAAGAAATATTGAGGTCAATAATTGGATGCTATAGAAGAGTTCTGAGCAGGAACAAGGTCAGACAGACCAACCTGATTGGTGAGGTGGAGAACGGACTTTAGGAGAACACAACGATGGACTATCTAAATTGCTGAGGTGAGAGATAAGGACTAAAAAGATAAATAGTATACATACTTAGAATACAACAGAAAAGGGCAAAAAAGATGGGAATAGGAAGACAGATTCCATTTTTTCCTAATAGATACTTCTTGATGTATCTGGTGACTGACAGTATAGGAAAAAAAAAAAAAAAAAGCGGTAAAGCTGAAACACTCAAAAGTGACCCCTAGGCTTAGGTGACTGTGTGGACAGTGGTATTTACCATGGACTAACCAGGTGTGGGTCACATCAAGAAGGGTTTGGACAACATAAATCTAAAGTACAAAAGGGATGTCAGAACTAGAGATAAGAGGAGGACAAAGACAGAAGAGAAGCAGACAGCCAGCCAATCCCACAAGCTCTCCAACTTCTTCTCCGTTTATGAGGGGGGTAAACAGAATTCACTATTTTCAAATACATGCTGGCCAACAATAACCACAAATTAACGAATTCAGCTGAAATGAAGAAAAGTAAAAACAAACATAAGAAGAGACAATAATTCAAACATGGCACTATGAAACAGCAAATGAAATAAACAAGTGAGTAATGAAGGGACTCTGCTCCTGAAACACAAGGATCAGAATTCCATCTAGATTTCTAGAGAGAAAGGTTTCAGGTCATGACCAAATGAACTGCTTATTTTAGAAGTATAAATCAAGTTTCTGAATGAATGATCATAGCTATAAAAGGGTCTCATAAAAATAAGTTTTAGACAAATGTCACAGATAGGATTAATGCATCAGTATATTCACAAATTAGCAGCATAAAACCAATAAAGAAGCATTTTAACTAAGCTCAATAACTTGGGGAGTGGCTACCTATACAGCAATTATATTACTTGTGAATGCCGTAAGGTACAATTACCGTTACCTTCCTGACACAAGGTATTTATTAATAGCCCAACTTATTCCTAGCTTTTGGTTTAAGTTCTTTTCTATATATTTCACCTGTAAAACAAAAAAATTTCTTCCTCTGCTTAAAATGAAGTAGTCCAGACCCTGTAATCATACTTTCTCCTCTGCCCTCACAAACCATACCAATTTGCTATCATTTGGCCCAATGCTAAGATATTATTATTTCTTGAATGAAAAAAATCTATTTCTGAATATACTTAAAATTGATTCTTGAGATCTTAGGAACTCTAGACATCAGAAATTAAATTTAATTGCCTGAAATAATTTTTGAAGATACTGGCGATAAAAAATCCAGCTACAAATTTTCTATTCGAAAGGCTTGTTATTGGATTTGTAGTTTTACAACATGCACAATGTATATTCACTGCCCCAAAAGAAACTAGAATTGTTAATACTAAGATACTTTCATTGTCAATACATGGTATACAGATATATTGAGAAGAAAAGAGTATATGCATTACAACTGCTCAATCCTACTGGGAAAGAATAGGTAAAATTCTATGAACCATGAATAAGAGAGAACATAAAATGTACTGTCCAAGGCAGGACTTTTTTTGAGCGTGAAAGTAGGCACGAACTATTAACAACATGTCAGAACAGAGATGTAAACCATTAACTGTCCAAGGTCAGTGGAGACCAATGGTCACTTTATCCATGAAGCACCATCACAAAGTAAAGGCTCACGACTTCCTGCCAACACTTCCCTTTCTGAATTTTTCCTACCTTGTCAGTAGCACAATAAGCTTTCAATCAACTAGAAATTTTTATTGTTAGAGCCACCTTTTATATCACTCAGTTTTAAAACAAAGGGGTGAGTTGGCAAGGCTATAATAAAGTATAAGAGGAACAGTCTAAATCAGTAAAGGAAAGGAAGCGTCAAACTGCAGAGGCACTCAAATGTAAAGACAAAAATTACACTTAGGAAGTAGAGTACCAGCAGTGTTAGGAAGAAAAGATGAAGAGATTGTCCAGTGTAGTTAAATGGGCAAGCCCAAAACACAGGAAAATGTTTATGCACCGTCAAGCTTAATCATAATGTACTATATTAAAACTAATTTGGAAGAATTTACCTTCGTAATCTTAATATTCTTTAAAGCCTCATCCTAAACCTTATAAATCAGAACCGACTTCTTTATAAGATCCCCTAGGTCATTCTTAAGCATGGTAAAGCTTAAGAAGTGCTACTTTAAATTATATTAATACAAAAACATCATTATCTTGCTTATGTTATTTTTAGCACACATCTATACTTATTTAAAAATAGAGATTAAGAAAATTCAGGACTTCCCTGGTGGCGCAGTGTTTAAGAATCCACCTGCCAATGCAGGGGACATGGGTTCGGCCCTGGTCCAGGAAGATCCTACATGCCGCGGAGCAACTGAGCCCATGCGCCACAACTATTGAGCCTGCGCTCTAAAGCCTGCGAGCCACAACTACTGAGCCCGCGTGCCACAACTACTGAACCTGCGAGCCACAACTACTGAGCCCACGTGCCACAACTACTGAGCCTGCGTGCCACAACTACTGAACCCGTGTGCCACAACTACTGAAGCCCATGCACCTAGAGCCCATGCTCCACAACAAAGAGAAGCCACCACAATGAGAAGCCCACGCACCGCAACGAAGAGTAGCCCCTGCTCGCCACAACTAGAGAAAGCCCGTGTGCAGCAATGAAGACCCAACGCGGCCAATAAATAAAATTATAAATAAATAAATAAATAAATAAGTAAATAAGTAAATAAATAAATAAAATAATAAATAATAAAAAAGATATATTCATTAAAAAAAGAGAATTCAGAACCCTGAGAAATAATAAATATAAATTTTCTGCATTCCTTACGAAGAACTTTTTAGAGTTTTTTTTAAAGTTTCTCTATCATGTAGACTAGAAATATATGCCAGCTTATACTTCTTCTTGAGGACAGTATAAGAGATTGTCAGATGCCTTACCTAACCTTAAACAAATCACTCTCTAGAAACAGAAAAATCTATCAAAAGTCTAAGTAAAGGGGTTTCCCTGGTGGCGCAGTGGTTAAGAATCCACCTGCCAATGCAGGGGACACGGGTTCAAGCCCTGGTCCGGGAGGATCCCACATGCTGCGGAGCAACTAAGCCCGTGCACCACAACTACTGAGCCTGCACTCTAGAGCCTGCAAGCCACAACTACTGAGCCCACGTGCCACAACTACTGAAGCCCGCGCGCCTAGAGCCCGCGCTCCACAACAAGAGAAGTCACTGCAATGAGAAGCCCGCGCACCGCAACAAAGAGTAGCCCCCACTCACCGCAACTAGAGAAAGCCCGCACGCAGCAACGAAGACCCAGTGCAGCCAAAAAAAAAAAAAAAAAAGTCTAAGTAAAAGTAGAATTCAAGATTTAGGTAAGGTGATAATAATTTACATCTGTAATATCTAAAATTATTTTGGATTATTGTTTAACAGTTTAAATGAATAAATCAATGATGGAATGTTCACTTGCTGATACAGCATTTAGGAAAACATAATTCTCAAAGGCAGACTGATCCTCATTTTGATTGCCATCTTTCTATAAAGAATCATTGTCTTTCTAAAAAAAAAAAAAAACCTACAATGAATTACCTTTAGAGCTAATTTATTCTATTAAAAAATGACTAGGCTTAATAAATTTTATGATTAAAGTAAGGCAAAGTGTGTATTGTATCCACACATGTGGCAGGATAGGGTGATAAAGATAGGTGAAAGGTACCAGTATAACCTAGTGGACAGTGAGTTCCATTATGGAAACGTCCATAAAACAAAATGATTGGTAAAAAGCAACTATTTCAGAATCACAGCAGGATATTAAAGGCATACAGGAAATGTGTTAAGCCAACAATTGTTATCTTTAAAGAATTAACCATCTGGCCTTCCACAAACAGAGAATTGCAGATTTTTTTTTAACTGGAGAGTCTTTAAAGATCACGTAACATAATCCCTTAAATTTTAGATAAGATAACTGAAGCCCAGGGAGAATAAGTGAGAGAGTTGGATCCCAAATCAAATTAATAAATATTTATTGAACACCTACTATAGATAAAACACTACTCCAAGGGTTACAGAAAATAAGTATAACAGTGAACCGCTTCTTCAAAGTTTCCATTCTCTATTTCCCAGGTAAATTACCTGCATGTAGCTCTCTGATGATAGCAATATCCTTTTCCATATTCCGGCTTAGGGTTGGAACACTTAGGCCCCCAGGCCAAATCTGGTTCATCACCTAATTTGTAAATAAAGCTGTACTGAAACACAGCCACACACGTGCATTCACATTACATCTAGGCTCCTTTTGCTCTACGAAGTCAGAGCTGAGCAGTTGTGACAGAGACTTATGGCCTACAAATCCTGAAATATTTACTATCTGGCCCTTTCCAGAAAAAGCTTGTATTCTAGATCATCTTTTGCTTGATTTGAAGCATTTTTTTTTCTTTTTTCATTTTCAAACTAATGGGAGGCTGCTTTTGCCTCAGGAACCACTGCCCACTGAGCAATGTGCTAGATGGTTCTGAAGGAAGAAGTCAGTGGGCTAAATATGGCAACTGACAGCAGCTCTTCAGAACAAGTGAAAACTTGCTCTGGCACATAAAGGACGAGAACCAGAGGACAGAAGACGCTAACCTTCAACAAACATTTAATAACTGCTTCCTAAGTGCCTGCCATGGGGCTGAGCTCTGGGGCTACCCATATAAATAAGACCAACTCAGTTCTGAAAGAACTCACTATCTGGAAAAAGAAACAATGCTTTTATATTAAATGGAATAATAGAAGCCAGTGGACAATGACAGAGAATAAGTAACTGAGGTTGGGGGCGAGGGAAACTATCAACCCCAAGGACAGTCACACAGAGACTTCTATTCCCCCTGCAGAGTTCCAGTTTCAGGAAGTAACCAGGATTGGAAGCTTATAACTATGTATGGTTGCCTCAACCCAAAGGCCACTACTTATAGGTGGGTGGAGTTAACCCTTGGGCTGTATGTTGCTTCCTGAATTCCTTTTATAGCACACTTTATTTTCGTTTAACCCTCCTAGTATATTCTTTTAGTTACATTTTAAATTTACATTCAGCTTTAGTCATCTTAACCTATTTTACTGTGCGTTTTAACCTCTTTGTTATTTTTTTAGAATCTTTGGATATAGATATTATTTTCTGTCATTTTATTCATCTTTTTACACATTATTTCAGTATTTTTCCCTAATATTTATTTATATTTTTCTTATACCCTTTTGTTTCAACTATTTTATCTTATCCATAGTATCTCCTTCCTTTTGCTTCTCTAAGTGAGAATAACAGGGGTGATCATCAAATAGTCAGCCACCAGGAAGGTACGGTAAACTGAACAATTTAACAAGCCCAGCCTCAGAGTGGAGGTGGGGTCCTGGAGTCCCTGGTATGCCTAGTCTCACCCTTTAGTTGATGAAACCCGGGGTGATCAAAGAGGGTCCTGGGGTAGGACAGGAGGGCTGAAGTAGCAGGAGCACGTGGGGGAGGGACGTAGGAGTAGCTAAGTATCAACTGATACGAGAAATTGTAATATTTTAACAACCAGTGTCACCATACTAGATAAACATCAATTCTGTGATTAGGAAACGAGAGAGTAAGTGGGATAGAGAGGAGACTATTCTAGGCCTCTTAAAATGGAGACAGATGCATTTTTATTTCGATTAAGTTTCTTAAAAGTCCTTTCTAAGAGCCAAAGAAGTAAAGACCCTGACCCTAACTCTAGTCACACTTAACTGCCCCAATTTCTAAAAATATACATCCACGTAACTTGAGAAGACAGTCCAAAATGACCCTTCTTAAGAAGCGTTAGGCTGGGACTTCCTAGTAGCGCAGTGGTTAAGGATCCGCCTGCCAACTCAGGGGACATGGGTTCGAGCCCTGGTCCAGGAAGATCCCACATGCCGCGGAGCAACTAAGCCCGTGCACCACAACTACTGAGCCTGCGCTCTGGAGCATGCGAGCCACAACTACTGAAGCCCACGTGCCACAACTACTGAAGCCTGCGCGCCTGTAGCCTGTGCTCCGCAACGAGAGAAGCCACCACAATGAGAAGCCCGCGAACCGCAAGGAAGAGTAGCCCCCACTAGCCGCAACTAGAGAAAGCCCGCACACAGCAACAAAGGCCCAACGCAGACAAAAATAAATGAAATTTTAAAAAAAAGTGTTAGGCTAACTTTAAAAACAGCCAAGAGAACCTACTGAAGTAATACTGCTACACTAACTTCTAAAAACCTTTGTATCAGAATCACAAGATCTTTTGGCAGTAGCTATTTGGAAGAGCACACATTACAGACAAAGAAGGAAAGCACAGGAGAAGGTGTTGCAACTCAAGTTCCCACGAACTGTCATGTAGCTATAAATCACATGCTAAAATGGTTCGGAATTATGCACAACGAAAGACCTAGATCCAAATTCCTAGAATGTTTTCTACGATGGAATGCTCCAAAGATAAATTCTAGTTAACTTTGATTCATCTATCTCCAAGTCAAAAATTCAAAAGTTTTCTTAAACAGTAATAGCCACTATGTATTGAATCATGTATCAACTTTGTTACCATTTTTGGTAATCTTGAAAACAATGCTACAAAGAAAATATCATTCAAAGTGATAGGTGAGGTCAACTGGCCTAGAGAGATTAAGTAGCCTGTTCAAAGACACATAGCCAGTCACCAGTGGAGCTCAACTCAGTCTGGATCAAAGCCCCACTCCATGCCATTCTCAATACTTACTTCACTGCCTCTCTCCCATCACGCCTGTAGGTCTTTTCCAATATCTCTCCTCTATCATGAGAATTCTCACAGACTCAGAAAAGGCATGAATATAACCACCCATACGGCTTCTCCTGCAATCGCCAATGAAAACCACCTGAAAAGTACTCCAAAGGCCCTCTATGTAAGGGATCCTACTTGATTTCAGGACACTATGAAAGCCCAACACTTCCAAATCCCATTTATATAAACAAGAAGAATTCATGAACTCCTTCACACACTTACACAGTGAGAACAAGGTATCACTGGGGTCAAGCCAGAAATTCCATAGCAGACTGATTATAATTTGGAGCTCAAGTTCTTCCATGACACTGTCCTGCCCAAGAATCTTTTAATGACATTTGAATTCCAAAGGATTCTCTATCTCCTTTGGTCTGTTATCACTTACAAGCATTTGAAGCGGCAAAAGAAAACCTCAGAGTCCAGCCTTGGATGAACACTTAAAACACTCTTTACTCATCTCATTCCCTTCTAAAAAGAAACTGGCCTGCCATGCTATTCCTCTACCCAACATAGGGTACATCAAACAAAAGCGAGCTATTCAGGAGATACAAAATCTAATAACCACTGAGAGCAACGGTTCGACAAAAATAAAACTAAAAAGATCACTTATTAAGGAAATCCAGTTAGTAATAGTTGGCATCCCCCATTCTTCACTAGTCAAATATAAATAGCAGCCTTTAAAACTCAACCAAAAGACATCTGGAATTTTATATAACAAGTGCTACGTTTTGGTCTGTTCCTCCTAGCAAGCTGTGCTGAACACCTCAAGAGAGGTATACCAGTATACTATTTAAATGTTTATATCTCATGGAGTCATTAACACTTCATAATGAAATGAAAATGGTATCTTAATGTGAGTCTCAACTGTTTTTGTAAAAGTCATGTGAAACAGCTATTTACTTAACCAGCTTACATAACCAGAGTGTTAGAGAAATAATTATCAACTGTTCATTAAACCGTAACACAGGATCTGAAAGAGATGCAGACATATTGGAATTAAAGTGTTTTCCTATTGAAATATAGCTCTTAATTAAAATGAAAGCACCAAAAAAAAAAAAAAAAAGCATGTGTTCTTTGGTGGAACAATTAAACTTGATAGATACACTAGTCTTTTAAAAAATATTTTATACATAAAGATTCAAAAACATCAAACACTGCAGTGAGGTGGAGTAGAAGGACAAAATGCCTGACTTTAAAACAATGGCATGGGCTTCCCTGGTGGCACAGTGGTTATGAATCCACCTGCCAATGCAGGAGACTCGGGTTTGAGCCCTGGTCTGGGAAGATCCCACATGCCACAGAGCAACTAAACCCGCGTGCCACAACCACTGGGCCTGCGCTCTAGAGCCTGTGAGCCACAACTACTGAGCCTACACGCCACAACTACTGAAGCCTGCATGCCTACAGCCCATGCTCTGCAACAAGAGAAGCCACCGCAATGAGAAGCCTGCGCACCGCAACGAAGAGTAGCCCCCGCTCGCCGCAACTAGAGAAAGCCCGCGCGCAGCAAAGAAGACCCAACACAGACAATAAATAAATAAATAAATAAATTCATTTAAAAAACCAATACACTTTCTGTGGGGATGACAAATATCAGTATTAGGAAATCCAATTATCCAAAAAAAATAAATAAAAAAAGGCATAACTATACCACTGAGTAGCCAAAAAAACCTCAAATAATTTGGTTAAGCTTCTCTGAACTTTTAAAACTTTGTACAACAACCTATCTCACAGGGTTTTCATGACAACTTAGATAACATCTGCTCATTCAACCAATATTTATTGAGCAACTATTATGTTCCAAACCCTGGAACACATCAGTAGACAAAGCAAAGTCCATGTTCAACTTATATTCTGAGAGGGGAAAAGGGACAGGTATGCACTAAATGGGTAGACAAATGAGACCATTTAAGTTATTTGTAAATCAAAACAAGAAAACAATGCCCAGAATACATAAGGTGCTCAAATAATGTTGACATATATTTAGTTCTGTTCAATGTCTCATTATCTCTGTTCTTGGTGAATTATAAAAATCAATCATAATATATTTACACTCACTTATTCTTGACTCCAAACAGAATGAACAACAACAAAATTAAGGTTGATTCCATCAGAATAAAAATAACCCAGTCCTGGAGATACAAGGACTTTGCAGCTGTCACAACAGAAGCCTGTGGAAACACACTGCCTGATCCTCAGGATCTGACGCATAACTATGCCTAACATTCATTCTCCTTCAATGGTGAGACAGCACTGAAGTATATTCTGAATCAGTGAAGGGCATTTTCTCCCCACCAACTCTTACGCCTGAAGATAAATATTAGTAGAACTGGCACAAATAATATCTATCTGTGAAATCAGTCTTTGATCACATTATTAGGACTCTACACAAAAAATATTGGATATTTAAGCATCTATGAATGAGATTATATAACATGAACACATGAACATTTTGATTCCTTTTTTTTTATTAAGGACAGCAAATAAATGATTTACTTCTTTAACAAAATTGCAACATTATACAACTATATAGAGTCCCCTTATTATAAATTATAACTGTTAACTAATCATTTAATCAAAAAGCTCCATTAAAGTAGGAATCAGGGGGGTTGGGGGGGAAATCAATAGGTCTACTAAAGGTTTTAACTTAATAGAAAAATCCATGTTTATTCCCTAGCCTTTTGATGTAGTGCCAAGTCCCTGTCTCTTAAGGTGAATTTGCTGATTACTCTGTTGTCTTTCTCACCTAAAATACAGCCCGTGTACATCACCTATGATACCTAGTTTCAATTTCTTCTAAGTGGAGTGGGAAATTGAAGGTATGTGAGGGTAAAATCCTTCCAATCTTGTATATTTCTCTGGCCTACATGTAATTTAAAAGCAAACTTTTCGAGGAATTCACTTTTATGGAGTATGACCAAAGTATTCAACTTTTTTACACCGAAACAACTTTCTTTTCAGCCTCATACTTTACTGAATTATGTGATACCTAATTAAAATACATGATCACAACTACAAGTATAACTGGCATAAACAAGTTTGGTTTAAAACGCAACCAACTCTTGGTAAGCCCACACCTGAATCTGCTCGGAGCAGATGCGGTGGCAGGGGGTCTGAACAGTGTGCAGTGAACTACAGGCATTTGTTAATATATTTTCCAGAGAAATAGAGGATTTCTGGTAAATCCAGTGTGTTGTTTGCGAATTTCTATCAAACTCTTAAAACATTAGGTTACTTAATATTTAGAGAAAGTTAAAAAATGAAAAACTTTATCAAAAGTGAAGAAAAATGTTCTTCAAAATGTCAACCCCTGCAAATACCTCAAAATTCTATGCATATTTTTGTTAAAGAAACCATAAGCATCTATAAACGTTTCTGGAGTTAAAAGTAGCAAGGTAAATTTCTATATCCTCTCACGGAAGTACAATTATCAATCCATATTACAATTTTGTCTAAAATTCCTTAGAAATAATTTTTTGTAATTTTGAATTAACAATTAAAGAAGTTGGAAACAACTGATCCAAATACAAAGCTATGAGATTACATACCAGTTTTTCTCTAAAAGAATACTTCCTTCTTTGCACTACTGATATGAAATCTCTTCATACTTTTGATTTCTCCTTTCATTAAATGAGCAAACTGTAACCCTTTAGAAGAACTGTACCCAGTTCTTCGCATGACTTCTGGATAAACTACTGCATTATCTCTATCCCAAAACCACCAGCAAGCAGGAGGTAAAATTCATTCATGCTGAGTTGCAAGTAATCAGTGTGTAGACTGGTGTGAATCATGTGGGTTTTATTCTTACATACAATATAAATTTAGTATCAAATTTTGAGATTCAAGAAAAGGACTTTATCAGTAAATTGAAATTTCAGAAACCAAATCTTTTTACAGATATTGCCAAAGAAGTCCCTTAAATTAATTTTAATAGTCATTCCCTAAAGTTGAATTTTATTTTTGAAGAGAAAAACGGGGCAAGAGTTATTCCACAAAGGACCTGTGGCCTCTGAAATTTCAAACAGATTCCTCAGTTGTTTCAGTTCCATGATTTTGCTTTATTTTGACTGATTGGTAAAAAGATATATAGCATAGAAAGCCCTTAATCGTTAAATTGAGTGCTATTTGCAAATTAATGTAAATTATAAAATCTCATTATTATACTTTATAACATATACGCTATGTTCAAAAATGTGTAAGACAGTCTTAAAAAAAAAAAAGGAGCCATATTAAACTAATGGGCATAGGATATTACATTTAAACACCAGGTCCCTTATATATGCTGTGGTACCGTGAAGAAAGCAACTAAATGATTCAAGACTGAAAGTTAAAGAGTAAATTTTTAATAACATAAATAACTGCACATATTAATGCACTCATATTCTTCACTTATGCATATCTATACTGTTGAACACAAAACTAAGTACTGAATGATTTAGATTTTAATTGAAATTAAGAGGCACTAACCCATCAGTAGTCTCACCTCCACTTCATCCACCCAAATGAGTGAAGAGTATAAAAAAAAAAGACTTCTAATACCAGTATATTCTAGATAGGAATATTTCTTTTTAAAACTTAAAAGTTCCTTCTCCTTTCTTTTACACAATATATTTAAAACAGAAATTTTAGTTTCTCCTAAGTATGACCCTATTTTTTAAACTGACAAGAAACAGTGTTAAGGAGAGTACAAAGAAATAGAGATACTGCCTTGGGGAGCTTAAATTGAGAAAATTCTGAAAAGTAACTTGACATTGTCTATCAAAATTTTTAATGTACATAGAAATTTATACTAAGAAGCAATCATACAAAGGCATAAAGTAATACAATAAATGGATAATAAAGTAATAAAATAAATGGATATTTATTACATAATTACTTTTAATAATTAAAAATTAAAGTCACTCAGTGTTCATCAATAAGGACTGATTGAATAAATTATTATGTCATACAATGGCATGCATTTTAAAGAGACAGAAAGATGGTTATGATGTATTAAATGAGAAAGCAAGTATCAGAACAGTTTAGATAGTAAATCTCATTTTTAAATTCTATAAGTAAAAATGTATATGTGCATATTAAATATGCATAAAAAACAGCTGTAAGAATATATATCAAACTTGCAGAGGATTTACAGAAAATCTCTTCTTTCTACTAAATGTTACATTAATTTGTATGAGCAGTTATATATTCCCTATAATAAAAATTCATAATCATACAGAACATTTTAACATTTTTAAGTGTTTTAGTCAAAATTTTAAAGCAGTAATTTTTTTCATCATCTTCTTAAAGGATTTTCCTTTTTTTTTTTTTCCAACATTTTCTAGTTACCATATGCAAACCTGACTTTTCTCCTGACACATGAGTATCATCCTCTCAAACTTTAAAAGGCATTATATTCAACTTTGCAGAATTATATGAAATAAAGGTAGTGACACAAAATAATCATTATTATATTCAAAGATTTTTTTTTAATATTTCATCCCAAATATTCTTTATCTTTAGAACAAAAGAATGGGACTTTTTTTTTAAGTGATTTCTGTAGTGATAGATAAAACTCAGTATCTTGTTTTTCAGGTATATACCCTACCTTGTTTTTACCAATTGTAAAATAACACTTTTTTCAATAAGTATAATCCTTCATCATAAAAATATTTTCCAAGATCACTAAACTGTTAACTTTATTAATGGCTTTATCTTGATCTATAGCAATCAATATTTCTCCATCTAAACTCAAAGCAACATTTTGATACTAAAAAAATTTAGGCCAACTATATATTTACTCTTTTTAAATTCTTTTTAGTATTTAAACTTGATTTTCAAAATAAAGATTTATGCTCACTAGAATTCATACTTATAAAAATAATTTTACTTTCCTAAAATAGTTTTTATTAAAGGATTGAAAATACATTTTTACTTTACCTAGTTGCTGCTGTTGGTGTTTGTCATAATTACTGTGACCACTCTCCTCATCTACAGTCTTCTCTGATGAAAGCAAACTAAGAGGTTTCAACTTCAGCAATCTTGGAGGACTTCCCCGAAAACTCTCTCTAGTGTCCAAAACCACATCTCCCGAAAGAATGGGAGGAACAACTCTCTTCAAAAAGTCCATTTTAAGGTTCTTCTACATTACTGGGCCCACGAGCACACAGAAAGGTGCTTGTACCAACTTCCTTGATGAGAAGGTAAGGTCCACTCTTTGTGTCAAAGAGCAAAGAAACGTCATGTGAACTTAGGTGGGTCGACTGCCAGCTGTTTTGAAGCTGATTTTTAGGACATTTGCTGTTCATACTGATAAGAAGTCAAACAGCTACCGACTGTGAAACTGCCGGGACTATAAAATGTTTAGCATCCATCTAGTTTAACATTTAGACTTTGAAAACCTACACTGTGATAATGTTAAGACAAATTTACTTTGGTCTGAGGTGTGTCTTACTTTTTAAATACACTGAACAACTTAAATGTGAAACAGTAACTTGTATTCAAAAGATAATTCTTATCATTCTGAAAATTCACTAATAGACCGCAGGAACATCAAGTTTTACAGGAGGTGAAAAGGAGTAATTTAAAACTATACTGTATTATGAACATCCCAATGTACTTTTAAACACACACAGAAAAACCTCTTCATTATAAGCAATCATAAGTATCAACAGTAGCAAAGGAAACCTTGGCATGAATTACTAAAAAAAATTGATAATTTAAAATGTATGAATCTAAGAAAATAAAGTTGAACAGTTTAAAGTATAAATATTTAATTCAATAAACCCAGTAATCAACCTTACACAATTTATTTCCAAATAACTGAGCATTCTACTAAATATTTTAAAATAGCAAAAGTAGCTGATCCTACTGCCTTACTACAATCCAGAAGCATGACAAAATGTGCCAGTAAAAGGTGCCTACATAAGACTTTGTGAACTTAAATTAATGTCTTTTCTCCCTTCCTTTGCCTGCCCTCTGGTGGGGTTACGAAGTGACAAGAAAGAAATGGAAAAAAAAAATGGGAACAGATAAGACGTAAACATCTCTAAACTAATCAAATTGATAACTTTGAAAGACACACATTTTAATAATAAAAAAAAAATCTGATTCACTTAGTGAAACACAAACACAATCTCATTCTTCCAACACTCAATATGAAGAAAATGGTCTACATATATTAAAAGATGAAGCATAAAATTGTCTACACAGATATCAGGGAAAATTGTTATAATATAAAAACAAGGAAATTTCTGGTCTGAACTGTCGAGTTTTTAATCCTTATTCTTCTGCCACGTTAATAATGAAGTCAATTATTCTCTATTTCATTCATTTAAAAGATGTTAAGTAAAAGTCCTCTCTCTACACATAAAGCATTAATATAGTATTAAGGTTCAGAGAAAATTTAGAGGATTTATTAATGCAAATCCTGTCTCATGGAATCCTACAGTAAAAAGGAAAAGAGGAAAAAGAAAACAACAAGAAGTCAAGTAAAGGACTCAAATTTCTTGCCCTAAAGCAGGACTGTACCAACTAGAAAAAAACACTGACTTTAAAAAAGCCCTTCTCAAAAAAATAAAATAAAATAAAAAAGTCCTTCTCAGAAGCAGATTCTCTCTTAACCTGGAGCATAAGAGGATTAAAAATTCATATCTGATCAGCCTATTCCCTACACACAGAAAAAACAAACTGGTTAGAACCATAATCCACATCCCTTAATAGCCTAGGAGTTATCACTGTATCTTACAGGGTTTTTGTTTTTTCCATCTTACCTCATTCATTCTTTTTTTTTTTTTTTTTTTTATTTGGCTGCATTGCGTCTTAGTTGCAGCACGTGGGATCTTTGTTGCAGCATGCAGGATCTTTCGTTATGGTGCGCAGGCTCTTCTTTGTGGCGCAGGGGCTTCTCTCTAGTTGTGGCGTGAGGGCCCAGTAGTTGCGGCGCACGGGCTTAGTTGCCCCACAACATGTGGGATCTGAGTTCCCCAAATCAGGGGTCAAACCCACATCCCCTGCACTGGAAGGCGGATTCTTAACCACTGGACCACCAGGGAAGTCCCTCGTTCATTCATTTTTTTTTTAACTGAAGGATAACTGACTTACAATATTATACTAGTTTCAGGTTTACAACACAGGGATTCGATATTTTTATAATTATGAAAAGATCACCATAAGTCTAGTTACCACTTGTCACCAAAGTCATTACAATATTACTGACTATATTCCCTATGCTGTATGTTACATCTCCATGACTTACTTATTTTATAACTGGAAATTTGTACCTCTTAATCTCCTTCACCTATCTCACCCATATTGCCAACACCCTCCCCTCTGGCAAGCCCCTGTTTGTTCTCTGTATCTGTTGAGTCTGTTTCTGTTTTCTGTGTGTTCCTTTGTTTTGTTTTTGAGATTCCACATATAAATGAAATCACATGGTATTTGTCTTTCTCTGCCTGACTTACTTCACTTAGCACAATACCCTCTAGATCCATGCTGTTTTTTTTGTTTGTTTCCTCTTTACTGATACAGTCTCATATTCTTTAAAACAGGTGTCCCCAACCCCCCGGGCTGCACAGCAGGAAGTGAGCGGCGGGCAAGCGAGTAAAGCTTCATCTGCCGCTCCCCATCATTCCCCATCGCTCGCATTACCTCCTGAGCCATCACTCACATTACCGCCTGAACCATCCCTGCCCCTCATCTGCGGAAAAACTGTCTTCCACGAAACCGGTCCCTGGTGCCAAAAAGGTTGCGGACTGCTGCTTTAAAACTTATATGTGTGGTTTTCCTCAGGTCCCATTGTAGGTCTTCCTTGTCTGTGGAGCCCAGGAACACAGTGGTATGCAACACATGCTGATTATGGAGGACAAGTTACCTTCATGTTTGTTCATGATGTACAAGACAACCATGTGTGTCACTGTTAACCTCACTGTTCTAAACCACACTTTCAACTGGAAAAAGGAAGGGCAAGGATTAGGTGTTACAAGAGGGACCACAAGATTTTTCTCAGATTTCCTTCATTCAACAAATATTTGCTGAGCAGCTTCTTTAATGGCCTGTGCCCAATGCAAACGCATTAAGGATATGTCTCCATCCCCAAGAAGCTTAACTCTCACAACTACAAGACTCCCTGTCTCAGTTGGCTAAGGCTTTGTTGAGCCTACATTACACTTCAATTTCCACTGCCCAGTAACCTCCTCTCTTTATAGGTTGTTGATCCCTAATAAACATCCGGGAAGCCAAACTCTCTTCCAGCATCAGTTTTCGGAGGACCCACCCTGAGACATACAGCAAGAGGGAAAGCATGGCACTCCAGTATCTGTTAGTAGCTGAATCTATGACAGGGAAATACCATAAAGCCTTGTTTGCATGTTGATATTTCTAAGATCTTTGGTTGATTATCACAACCTTGAACTCTTGGTATAAGAGTTACAGGACTGAGAAATTATAATAAAGGCTAGTCACTCAAAGACAGCATTCAAAAATCTTTTTAGACCTCATGGTCACTATTTAGCCTTTAGAACATTTATTATAATCTTACCGTAGAATTCAAGACAATAATTTCTTGGTGGTAAGTTGGATCATCTAATCCTGGCTGTGGGACTCTTGAGCAGTTCTGAGAATTAAGCATTTAGGTGTTAATCATCCAAGATTCAAATAAACGGCTTCAGCTCTGAAGAAAAACAAAACATGAGATTGACACATTAGATATGTTTATAAAAAGTACATCTGTGTGTGACTCATATCTACCCTTACTTCTGAATATATTATATTGCAGTGTCAGCTGGTGCTACAGTTATCCTCTTTCAATTAATGTTGCATTACTTTTTTCTAAGTTTTTATTATGAAAAATTTCAAACTAATGCAAAATTATTAAGACTAGTATAATGAACCCACCGTTGTTAACTCACAGCAAGTCATGTTGCATTTATATTTTCACACCCCCGCCCAACCTCTAACCCACCACTCTGGATCATTCTGAAGCAAATTCCAGGCATTATACCACTTCATCTGTAGATAATTCTGTATGTATCTCTCTAAGACAAAGATTTGCTTTTTAAACATAAGGCAGTATCATTATAATATCTACAATAAATTCAAAATAATTTCTTTACAACATCAACTACCAATCAGTGCTCAAATTTCCCCAACTTTCTCATAAGTGGTTTTTTTGGGGGTTTTTTTTGTTTTTTTTAAATTTTATTTATTTATTTTATTTATGACTGTGTTGGGTCTTCGTTTCTGTGCGAGGGCTTTCTCCAGCTGTGGCGAGCGGGGACCACTCTTCATCGCGGTGCGCGGGCCTCTCACCATCGCGGCCTCTCTTGTTGCGGAGCACAGGCTCCAGACGCGCAGGCTCAGTAGTTGTGGCACACGGGCCTAGTTGCTCCGTGGCATGTGGGATCTTCCCAGACCAGGGCTCAAACCCGTGTCCCCTGCATTGGCAGGCAGATTCTCAACCACTGCGCCACCAGGGAAGCCCATAAGTGTTTTTTTAAACAGTTTGTTCTAATCCAGATCTAAAAAAAGTCCATACAGGCAATTGTTACTGTCGCTCCTAAATCCCTTTTAAATCTATAGTTTTTCTCCTTTCTTCTCTTTGCAGTGACAAGCCATGATGCTTTTACTAGGCTATGACTGAATGAATACGTTAATACCTGCACTGTTCAATAATACATTAAATCCATTTTCATTTTATTCACTAAATTAATCAGATTTGCAAAATAGTTCATATACCCACTAGGCCTAATATTTATCCCATCTACAGACAGTGTTTAGGATATATATTTTTCAAAGTCCTATTATAATAACTCTGAGCGGGTCATGGATTGTGAACTACTATACCTTATATGTAATAATTTGATGGCTACTAAGAATGAAACCAATGACCATAGGGAGTTATCCTTTTACCACATATGAGGCCTCACATATAATCATGTGCATTCCATGTTTTTATTACCATGAAAGGTCTGTGCATTTTTCAACAGTTAAATAGGACACATTTTTAATTTGTCATTGAAACTCTAATCAACCTCATTTTAAATCACATCTGGTTTCCTACTATTTTTTCTGTTTAATGAATTTAATCCCCAACCCAACAGAAAGAACTACTTGCTGAAATATTAATTTTGTACTTAAAACTTCTTAATCTGAAATTCCTTTAGCCAACTTAGAAAAAAATATAATGATATTTCACTTATTCAGAGGTATAATCAACTAAATCATGACTAAAACCAAATCTTCGAAGCCCCAAAACTGGTAAATACGAACAAAATAGTAATTTAGATGCACTTGTTCATAATCAGTTATCATTCAGACCTATGGAATTTTTGACTGCCCCACCAAATATTTCTGAATATATTAACAAGCAGATATCTACAATTCTGCCGTAACTTTTTATCCTTTATTTTATATAAGGTTAATGGAATTATTTCTCCCTCAAAGCAAATAAAGTTTATGTGACAAATAGCATACCATTTCTTGTACATAGTGAGCAGAGCACAGTCATGTGCTGGTCTGTATTTAATGAAATTTAAACTATTTTTCACTGTGTCTTCTAGGACAAATCACAAAACCCAGTACTCCTGGAGGACAAAGCAGTTTTAGGAATACTGCAAAAATTGCATCTAGGATTGATTTGTACTACCATGTCTATGTCTTTCGTTTTGCTTCATTTTTGAATATCCTTTTGCTCAGACACAGCAAGGGCTAATGCCATGCTGTTTATACGTGTTTTCTCTTCTTATAACCACACTGTCAGAGCACTGTCATTTTAAGATTTCCCAATGTTTGCCTAGAATTTTCAATACCTCTCTAGTAGAGATACAGCCTTCCTATTTTCCACTTTCACTTTTGATAAAATAAACAAACTTTTATCTTTAGTTACCCTGGAAAATATTTGGTTTATACTTCCCTGGCTTTCTTTATAGGTTATAATCACTTTTAGCAGGGATGGGTGTTTGTTTTCATTTTGCTTGAGTGTGGTTTGGGCTGTTGGTTTTTTGGGTTTTTTTTTTTTTTATATCAATTGCACTTTCACCTTGTCTCCATATATATTATCTAACATGGAACTCATTTTTATTTTTCATTTCACTTGATTAATTTGGAGAATATTTTATCTACAAGAAGAGTAATTTTTTTTTTTCAACACTTGTCACTTGTTATTTTTCTTTTTTATTTATTTATTTATTTATTTATTTTTGACTGTGTTGGGTCTTCGGTTCGTGCGCGGGCTTTCTCTAGTTGCGGCAAGCGGGGGCCACTCTTCATCGCGGTGCGCGGGCCTTTCACTATCACGGCCCCTCCCGTTGCGGGGCACAGGCTCCAGACGCGCAGGCTCAGTAGTTGTGGCTCACGGGCCCAGCTGCTCCGTGGCATGTGGGATCTTCCCAGACCAGGGCTCGAACCCGTGTCCCCTGCATTAGCAGGCAGATTCTCAACCACTGCGCCACCAGGGAAGCCCCAAGAAGAGTAATTTTTATTACCATTTTTAGACTACTGCTTTTGAGATGATCAAGGTCAGAGAGGTTAGGTAACTGTGGTCACGGTATACACATGACTAAGCCTGTTGTTTCTTATTTTAAAAGAAAAAAGTCATATAAACAAGAGTGACTTGAGGAGGTCAGTTGGTATTTAACAACACTGAAGATAAGACTGTAAACAGTCAAACAGCACAAGCTTTAAAGGACCAAGGCTTTAAACCTTCAGCAAGACTAATGATCTAGAAGCTTCCATGTGTAATAAATAAAGAGAACAGTGGCCCAGCTCTGGGGCTTGGGAGGATTCTCAGATCAAATGAGGTCCTTCAGGGACAACCCTGATTCACTTCAGTCTAGAAAGTAAAAGAGAAAGTTGAATGGGTGCTCAGATAACACATTAACCTCATTTCCTTTCTGAAAAGAATTATAAAGAACAGAAATGCCACAAATCTAATGTATCCTAATTGTAGTAAGACATGTGACATAAAAGTCTCTGATATACATTGATACAGAAAATGATAATCTCAAGCAAATAGAGTAGAAATTAAGAATAAGTGAATCTCAGTGATGTTCATTATAAGTACTCACAATACTTACAGACTTGGAAGAGTTCATAATTTGAAAAGGAAAACAGGAAGTTATGGTGCCTAGCACAAGGTAGATTTGAGCTCAACATAATAAAAAGAATAAATTATTATATAATTCATTTTAAAAAGCTGCCTCATAAAGAAATAGAGTTCCTACTCACTGAGTTTTTAGGCAAAGATTGTTAGAAATGCTACAGAAAGGGTTACACCACTGGGTCAAAAGATTAAGCTAAATTACTTCACAGATTCCAACTTGAAACTCTAAATTTCACTTCAAAATGTATTTTGTACTTATACTTGAATAATGGAATGTGTGGTGACCTAAAGATTCAATCATATTTCAACTAAAGAAAGAAACCACATTGCAAGATATGAAATCTATATGGGAAAATTCCTGCCCTTCTATTGAAATTATTCTGAGAATATTGGAAGGCCTCTTAAAATGATGCAATGATTTCTGAATAAATTAGAATAATCTAGCTCCTATTTGTAATGGCAAAATAAGTGTGGAAAATGTAAAATGCAATGACTTTTTAAATCTGCCAAAGATTATGGAAAATGTGAAAAATCTATTCACAAAGACTCAAATGCAGGCAGCAAATAATTACTCAAATTATCTTTTCTGTCTGGCTGGCAAAAGTCATTAAGATAAAGAATTTACAGTCATCCCTTTAATTAAGAAAGAAAATTAATGATTTATAAATTAACACTGGTTCCATCACACTTCAATTTTTAGAAATTCACTTTTTCTCTTATTTTAGAAATGTTATAATTTTTACAAATTTTTTTTTTTTAATTTTATTTATTTATTTATTTATTTATGGCTGTGTTGGGTCTTCGTTTCTGTGCGAGGGCTTTCTCTAGTTGCGGCAAGTGGGGGCCACTCTTCATCGCGGTGCGCAGGCCTCTCACTATCGTGGCCTCTCCCGTTGCGGAGCACAGGCTCCAGACGCGCAGGCTCAGCAATTGTGGCTCACGGGCTTAGTCGCTCCGCGGCATGTGGGATCTTCCCAGACCAGGGCTCGAACCCGTGTCCCCTGCATTGGCAGGCAGATTCTCAACCACTGCGCCACCAGGGAAGCCCTAATTTTTACAATTTTTAAAACAAACCTGCATTTTAATCTTTTGTCATTCTTTTAACCTTCTACCAAATTTCAATTTTAAGAAGTATGGAATTACATGAAATTTCTAAAAATCTTATATTTGTATTTGTATGGAAATATGTATGGAAATATGTTAATATAAATGTTTCAGACATTGCATGAAATTTCTAAAAATCTTATATGTTCTGGTATAATGTTATAAGTAATAATCCTAGTTATTACTTTAAAATGTATATCTCAGAAATAACTAATTTTCTTGTCAACTGCATTATTATGAAAAAAAAAAGAAGTATGGAAACTTATGATGCTGACTAATGCAATCACAGATTACACTATATCACCTGCTAAAAATGCCGTATAATGGCACTAAAAATGCCCCACTGCTTTCTCTTTTAGAATAACTGGGCTTCACTGCAAAAATCTAAATCTCTTGCTGATAAAGCAATGTTCTCTGCAGGTAAATTTTTCAACATTTTGTTGATTTTACATTTTTAGCCACAATAGCAGTTACTGCCATACCACTTGGTTTAATGAAAACAATTAGAAAAATTTTCCATTCTCAAATTTAAGGGGAAGTTTTTCTATAACAATTACATTCATTGAATCAAATGAAAACAGAGCCAAAGTACATTTTCTAATAGACTGATGAATGAATATGTATTGTTTAGAACAATTTTCCTGTTACATTTCTACAGCATTACATTTCTATAGTATTTCTAACCCATTCTACAGCATTTCTGTTGGCACAGACAAAACAGGAATTCGACCACAAAATTATCATACAAATGCCCTACCTACTCATCTAGACTTAAACAAAAAGAAAATTTTTGGACAAATATAGAAACAGCCAAGCAAGACATCAACCTCACTAAACCTGGAATTTTCTTCCATCCCTAATTTCTAAAAATCCATTGTTGTAACTATGCCACACATAAATTTACAAAAATCATACCTTTAACAAATATTTATTGAGCAGAACTATGTGCCAAGAACCAGGGACAGAGGAGTGAACAGAACAGACAAAAGTCCCTAGCCTCACGGAGCTTACCTTCTAGTAGGAGCTTGAATTTTGAATTTGAATTTTTTTGAAGTCATTCTTTTGAGAATCTGAAAAAAGTTTTAGAGGCCTCTCCTTCCAAAATGCACATATACCTAATTTTGCAGGGTTATGAACCTTTATAATCCAATCATTAATTATGGATTAAAAACCCCTGATAAAAATCCTCCTTATGCTTATTTTCTATATCTACCATTTATAGTTGATAGTTTCATAATTTTACTATTCATAGTATAAAGAAGTAGTACAGTCATCCCTCAGTATCCAGAGGGTATTGGTTCCAGGACTCTTTGTGGAAGCCAAAATCATCAGATGCTCAAGTCCCTTATATAAAAGTGTGTAGTATTTGCATATAACCCACTCAAATCCTCCCATATGCTTTAAATCCTCTCTAGATTACTTATAATACCTGATACAATGTAAACGCTATGTAAATAGTTGTAAATACAATGTTAATGCTGTGGGAAGCAGCAAATTCAAGTTTTGTTTTTTGGAACTTTCTGGAATTTTTTTTTCTAAATATTTTTGATCCAAGGTTAGTTGAATCTGTGGATGTGGAAGACTCAGATACAGAGGACCGACAGTACTTTTTTTTTCCCCATTAAAATACTTAAGGCATTCAAATTTCAATAAAATGTTTTCTATTTATTCCATTTGTCCCTCTCACAAATTTATAGACTGTCAGAGTACCCTTTATCAACCTTGGTTTTTACAGAAAAAAATTGATCCTGACCTCTTCGGTAGCTTCAGAGGTAAATTTTCTGATTTCGTTAATTATTCTCTGGACCTTCTTAAGTTAAAATCTCCCTCCCTCTGCTCATATCTTCAGCTAAAGTCTCTGTAGAAGTCACCACAGTCCCTGGAAGAAGATATATGCTCAAGAGAAACCACAATAAAACCTTATTTAACCCTAACAGAAACCACCAATTACCCCCAAATTTTTGTTCTTGCTTTTCACAAAAAGAGAGTGACCCCCTAAAAAAAAGCTTTCTTATTTAAAAATACAACATCTAAAACACTTTTAGGGTTATTACTGTCTCTAATCAATGTCTTATGCCTTTTATACCTATAAGTTTTTAAATTATACATTGGAAATTTCTCTACCTAATTATGATCCTGAGGTCCTAAATGATCAAACATTAAAGAAAATTCATGAAAATCTGATATGTGTATTTTAGATGTTATATAAAACAATTTACAGTAAAAAGGTTTTAAGGCTAATCCAAATTTTAAGTTAATCATAAAAATGAATAAGTAGCTGTGAAAGGTCACAGAGCAAGTAAATGGCCACAATTTAATCTCCAAAGTTTGTCTTTTCTCTTTTTCTCTGTGTTTATAGTCTCCAGCAAGCTTAGAGAAGTCTCACTTTTGTAAGAGCAACTGTGAAAGCACAAATTCCCACTGATGTTTAGATGACCTATTTCTCTCAAATTTATAGCGCCAAAACAATTTCTCTAAGTTTAAGGAAGAATGATCATTTGTTACCTGCAGTCTCATAACTTGTATCAAAAGCCTTAAAAATGTTTATGCTCTTTGACCCAATAATTCCACTTCTAAATGCTTTTTCTAGGAAGATAATCAGAAATGCACACAGAGATTTATTCACAAAGATACCATTGTACCATTATTCCTATGAGCAAAATACTGGAGGGGAGGGGCAGAACAAAAACAAAGGACCAGTTGAAAAAAAATCATGGTATATTCACTAGACGAAATGTTATCCATCAATTAAAAATCATATTTTTTAACTAATATGCCATAATATTCACCATGTATCTTTAAGTAATACGTAGAAAAATAAAACAGTATTTATAGTATCTTCCTAATTATTGGAGATAAAACTACATTTAGAAGCAAACAAACTTAGAAGGATAGACTCAAATTGTCGAGGTATTCAATCTCTCTATGCCGATTTCCTCATCTGCAAAATAAGGATTATAAAACCTCTCAGGGCTATTATGAGAATTCACTTTTAGATGAAAAGTGCTTAAATAGTGTTTGACACATAGTAAGTACTCAAATGTTTATTATTATTTATTAACTCATATAACATAACGCTGATAGACAAAATCTGCAACATTTCTAAAAAAAAAAAGAAATGAGGGCTTCCCTGGTGGCGCAGTGGTTGAGAATCTGCCTGCCAATGCAGAGGACACGGGTTCGAGCCCTGGTCTGGGAAGATCCCACATGCCGAGGAGCAACTGGGCCCGTGAGCCACAATTACTGAGCCTGCGCGTCTGGAGCCTGTGCTCCGCAACAAGAGAGGCCGCGATAGTGAAGGCCCACGCACCGCGATCAGGAGCGGCGACCACTTGCCACAACTAGAGAAAGCCCTCGCACAGAAACGAAGACCCAACACAGCCATAAATAAATAAATTAATTAATTTTTTAAAAAAATGAAGAAATTTAAAATTACTCATAATTCTAACACCAAGAGATAGCCACTATTAATTCATGTAAATATCTGGGTTAATTTTTTTCAGATCTTTTAATACACATTCAACATTTTATACAATTGGTATCATGTTTTACCATTTCTACTGGTTACAAAATATTGTAAAATTTTATAAATACACTATGTGCATTGCATCCTTCCACTGGTATTGAACATTAGGTTCAATTCTTCACTCTATAAATAATATTGCAGTGAATATCTTGATTGGCAGTCTTTGTACACATCTTTGATTTTTCCCTCAAGAAAGAGTCTAGAAACAGAATTTCTATCTCAAATAGTATGAAATACACTTGGCCTTACTCCCTAGTGACCTGTATAGAATGTAGACACATACTAAGTATTCAGAACTGCCAATTTCTCCACTTTCTCCATGAATACTCAAAAGCTATTAACTGGCTTTTTCATTGTAACCTTTCTATTGTGTTTTGATACAACTGCTTATCAGGTATTTCTCTTTTTCCATTTATTCTATTTAAAGGAGCTCACTTTTCCTTTATATCACTCTACCATCCCAAACACAATTTGAGTGTTCATAACTTCAGTACATTCCTCAAAAAGATTAAGATTCTACTTTGTATGTCTAGAAATAGAAGTCCTTGTCTTTCAGAAATACATCCTGAAATATTTACAGATGATGTGTTATGACAGAGGAACTGCATCAAAATAAGTGGGAACTGGGGAATGGGAATGGGTAGAGTTAACAAAGAGTTGATCAAGGTTGAAGCTGAGGAACAGACACATGAACATTCATTCCACTATCCTCTCTGTTTAAATATTTATCATTAAATATTTAAATATTAAATTTAAATGTTAAATGTAATATTTCTCTAAAGATATAGTATAAATATCTATAAGCATGTTTATATGTTTATATTTCTATATAAATATTTAAATATTAAACATAAATGTTAAATATTAAATATCTTTAGTCAGGGGAAATTGTTTTAAAATAAATCTTTAAGAGATAAAATTATTAAAATCTACAGAACAATTATGGTTAAACTTCTATCATAATAATTCAATGATTATAAAAAAAATAACAAGACCAAAAATATTTAAGCCAAATTCAAAAGTGAAGTAAACAACTACAGTATTTAGAATCTCTCAATTACACTTGCCAGTAATTCCCACAGATAAAAATATACTACAATGCCTTTTTCCAAACCATGGCTTCAGCATACCATGCTGATTCTCCAAAACAATATTAGTATTTATACTGTGCATTACAAGAATACAATTATGCCTCTGTATGTGCCCACATGAACATTTGATAAGTAGTTTTATTATGTACTAGTATTAAATAATCCAAATTCTCTTGGTGCTTAAATCACATCTTGGTACCAAGTCAGGCACATCATAAACAATTCTTACAGATTAATAGTTAAGATCCACCAAAGTGTTTATTTGTACCCAGAGGCATGCAAGCAAGACCAGTGTAATGAAAACACCACCTTGCTGCACATCTTTATGTACTGGGGGAAAATATCACCTCTGTATATTTCTAACTGGTTAGAAAACACTTTACCTTGGAGTCAGGTCATGATGACAAGACAGCATAGCAAAAAGAATAAGTAATATATTTGGGCTGTTCCCCAGGTTTAAAGCAAGGGTGAAATAGACTAGGGACATGTTTTTCTAAACTCTTTTCACTGCAGTAAAGAAAAAAAATGCATTTTACATAAATGAACATGTAATACATTTTATGTAACAACCCAATATATATACAACCACATGATACCTTTGAAATAATATGTAATACACTGTGATAGTCTCCCACCTATTTTTAAAAAGTGTTATAGTTAAAATGATTTCTTGGCTTCACAGTTTTAAATACCTGAACTAAGAAATTGGCCCGAAAAAAAAAAAAAAAAGGCCTGTATCTCCTCCTGTTTACCAAATAAAGAAAATGAATTCCTGTCAACCCTTCATAGAAAAATGACATTAGTACTTATCTGGGAGGATAAGGAGTGGGGGACAGGAGACACTGAAGTGGTCAGGAATCAAAGGACTGCTGCTTAAACACACACACACACATACACACACACACACACCAAGAGAGGAGACTCTCTTTAATCTCTTCCTGTTCTAAAACACACACCAAGAGAGGAGAATCTCTTAAATCTCTTCCTGTTCTAAAACACACACACACACACACACACAAACCAAGAGAGGAGAATCTCTTAAATCTCTTCCTGTTCTAAACACACACACACACACACACACACACACACACACACCAAGAGAGGAGAATCTCTTAAATCTCTTCCTGTTCTAAAATTCTGTGGTTCTAAGAGATAGCTCTGAGATTATGAACCCCTAAAGAGCAAGAAATTCACTTTACATCTCCCACAGTGCCTAGCAAGCCAACTTTCATAAGAATAATAAAGCACTAAATAAAGCTTTATTATTCTTATGAAAGCTAAATAAAGATTAAATTCAACTAATAATGTACAAAATAAGCATAAATGTAAAGGTTTCTGTCATTTAAATGTATGTTTTCCACACTATTAAATGTAAAATCAATGCTATTGTATATTATTTGCAAACTCGTAAGCGTAAAAGTGTTAAAATGTATATGTATTGTGCAGGTATATAAGTGTGTATATATATTAATATACGTGTCACAAAACGAATACTATTCGTGTTACTTTGCCCATAAAAGGTATAAAAACAATTCACTGTAAAATTACTCTAAAACTCAGAATCAAATTAAACTGCTAACTTTTAGTTTCAATAATACCTTTTTTTCCCTACATCCTTAATGATATTATTTGTGAGCAAAGAAATGAGCTATGGGCCCAGTATAAAAGCAAAATAACAGTAGAGGACTGGACAATGTATAACTTTTATAACTCAACCATGATTTTTTGTATTCTAAAGTCTACCAGTTCTTGGTTCAAACAGTGTCCTCTGCTTTTGTCTTCGAAGGGTAGTTTTCTCCCCCCCCCAAAATAAAAAAAGAGTCAATGACATTGAAGATTTTTCCTATATACATTAACTTTCAATAAACTACGATGGCTTAATTCAAGTGGGGGGGGGAGATGAAAAAGGAGTCTATGTAAAAGACTTCCAATTTTAAAGCCCAATAAAACCTTTTATAAATAAGGACAATACGGTCAATCCTTATACCTTTTATAATGTTATAAAATGCCATATGATACAATAAAGGATACCTTTCTCACAACAACCTGAAAATTGTAACACAACTGTCACTTTCTTTCTGTAAGCTTTACCCAAATTTCCCATTTCTCTGAGGTTTTGAATTAAATTATTTGGAAAAAAAATCTAGAATTTTACCAAAATTAATATAACTGCTGATTTTTAAGAGGAAAATGTTTACAAATATGTTTCTGTTACTTAAAAGAATAATGTATTTTAACAGGCCAATTCCAAATTTCCAGTTCTAGTTAACATTTCTCGCTTTTTCTTGGATTTCTGAATTTTGATTACTACTAATTAAAATTAAACATACCTTTAAAAAGCTACATGGAAAAGGACTTGAATTGTTCCTTGAAAGAAATAAAGGAAATCGAAAATTTGCATTGGCAGAAGAGAAAGAAATAAGAATGGAAATACAGGATACACGGTAGAATTAGCCCCTCTAGAGGTTTTTCATTAAAGAATTAGAGAGGATGTGGAACAATATAATTGGACCAGTTAATGTTGGAGTCCCCACAAGCCACAGGGAGACATGCACTTAACACAGACTGAAGATCCACCCTGAGCTCCCAGAATCTGCACTAAGTGACACTAACACAGACACGACCACCACCAACCAGGAGCTTACAGACAAGCTGGAAGAGAGACACATGGGACAACCCTTTTTAGATGCTTTGAGAGAAGTTACCTAAATATGTTCAAGCTACAACTGGGTACAAGGGAGACAGCCATCAATTTCCGTGGAGGGTGGGACAGGAAAGACATTGCCAATGAAGCGGTGCTCATAGCCTCCATTGCCAGGAAGTAACTGGAGCTACAATCTACAATGACATGAATGGCTTTTTGCCTCTCTTTGAGGAGCTGGCTAGCTGTTGATAGAAGAGCCATTTAAGTGACATATTAAGGCTTAATAAACATGACTATTTCACCACAGGCCTCCAAGCCATGATTTCCCGTTGTGACAGGCTCCAAAGTTGGGTGCTATCACACACCCTCTGAATTGCCCAGCCGTGCCCGGCTTTATCACCCGAAAGGTTATCCTGGGATTGCTTCCTCCCTGTGTTTATGAAAGAAAGTACTGTGTCGGATGAGGTTTACACCGATTGACAATTCGTCTCATTCTAGATATTTATAAAGGATAATAAGCAATTTATTCGGATCAACATCCTCTGTACAGAAAATAACACATTTCAAAGTTAGTAACAAAACAACATTCCAAATCAGTTTGGTCACTATGGATGACCATATAGAACATGCCACAAAGCTTAATCTTTCACATTCCAGTACATCCAGTAACTCTAAAAGGACTTGCACACAAAAGTCAAAAAGCTCCACCCCACCAATAGGCTTTATTCTTCACAGTGGTTAAGTCAGTCTAAACAAATTACAAATATGGGAGGGTAGAATTCAATATTGGTTCACTGCACTCTAAGAAATGGTGCCCTAGAAATCCAAATTAATTAAGTGACCAATAATAATAAAAATAACCACCATTAATTACTGAGGGCCTACTATGTGTGAAAAACTAGGTTAGGTGCTTTACATACGTTACTTCATTTTAACCTAAACAAACCCATAATTTCTGTAAATGTTCAACTTTGCAGCTGTGGAAACTGACAAGACTAGTAAGTAAACTGAAAAATACTGCACATCCGGATTCTTTTATATTTTAAAAGAATAAGCTGTTATACAGAGTTATATGAGATAAAGTTCTCAAATTAAAATGCAATTATGATTTCAATGTTTTTATATTGATTCTGAACCTCAGAACAAAAGCAAGAGAACTTTCAAAAAAGGATAATTAAACATAATTAACACAATTTATCTTGAATATTTCATAAAGAAAGAATAAATTTGCCTTATCAAATGTAAAAAATAGGAGGAAAGGGAGAAATCATATTATGGCTAACAAATCATAGAGATGCTTATTTAAAACTAAATTCAATCCTCTTCTGCTAATGTCTCACTATTAATTTAAAAGTCCAGGAACCATTTTATAAAGGAAAGTGACATTTCTCTGTCTCAGCCAGAATTATTAAAATAATCTTTAATCTAAAATATATGTTTCCGGGCTGTCCTGGTGGTCCAGTGGTTAAGACTCCACACTTCTACTGCAGTGTGTGCGGGTTCAATTCCTGGTAGGGGAACTAAGGCGGCCAAAAAATTAAAAAATAAAAATAAAAATAAATAAATAAAATATATGTGTCCCTAAGATGGATGCTCACAGGTACAAAATTCTGTGTCAGCAATTTCTACATTACAGGGAAAACCTGACCAAGTATGCAAGTTGCTGTGTCTGTGGTTTAACTGCAACTTCCCTCCACTTAAATCATCCTTTTTCTCCTGGGTCCCTGCATGCCTCTTTTCCTTTATTCCTGCTCTATGTTGAGAAAATTTTTGGTCCCTGGCTCAATTTAGTGGATTCAGGGTCATTGGAATTATGCTTTTTGAATGTTGACTCTGGACCAACTTCCCAAAACACTTTAGCATTTCTAGAAACGTAACACCAGGTACAGTATAATAAATGAAAACAGACATAATTCTACTACCTTTACTAGCCCAACTTGATAGATATATCAAGCTATGTAGTGAAGGACACAAACACTGAATAGACATAAACCTTAAGGAATTGGCAGTGTGGTGTGACTCATCCAGCTCTACGGCCACCCCTAAACTGTCCTAGAAGGAGACTGTTCTAGAAAGTTCCAGTATGGTACAAATGGAGTTATTATAAAACAACAAAAGCTTACCTTTTAATATATCAGGCTTCTGAATTAATGTTGTGTTTATATTTGAAGCTGTAATATTCATGCAGGATTTAAAATGGAGAGTGCAAAGTGAGGAACTGAGTCATTTCTCCCACCTCATCAGGTTTTTTTCACCCTCACTTACTTAGTTACATAAATCCTACGTTGAATGCAATATTTCACTTACAACAATTTTATCTTTCAAGGCTTTCATAAACCTGTCAAACCATGAGCTGCTTGAAACATTTTTTGTTTTACAGATACTTAGTTTTAAAAATAAAATCCTTCATCACTCTAAACTTGAAGATCACAGTACCAAATGATAATTTGATTCTTACCTATAAGCACCTGCCCTAGTTAATATTTCACAGTGATTTTTAAAAATTCATATTCCAGAAACTAAGACTTAATGTCCTAATTTAATCTGAAGCAAGCTCATCTAAAATTTCTATTAAGATATTTTTACCTTAAAATAATACAACCAAAAAATACTTCTCATTAGTTAACATTGCTGAAACACCCAAAATTTGAAATGTGACTTTAGGAAATTTAATTTAAAAATAGCTTTAAAAGGTTTAGTTTCTACTGCATTTCCAATGACAAAATTAAATCCCATTTAGTATGGAGGCAAAATGATTATAATCTCCCAACCCTTTTATTGCATCAATAGGTATTAGAAATCAAAAACAGTCATTTAATGCAAGAGGTGATCCAAAGAGACTTAAAAGTTAGATTAATATCTGAAAAGTACATGTAAGACAAATCTGTAGAAACCCCATTTCCCTTATAAGTTCAGAGAAATGACCTCATATGAGAAGGCAACACAATGTATGTAGCACAGTTACGCAATACAAAGCTATATTAACTTAGACAAAGTGACTTAACCTCATTTATAGGAAGAAAAGGAGAGAGGGAAGAAGGGAGGGAATAAGAGAGGAAGAGAAGAAAACCTGTTAGAATTTTAAAAGGTGGGACACATAAAATCATTTTGCAAGTGTGTAGGTAGTAATGATACGACCCTTCTCTTCACAAACGAAACATACTGGCTGGCCCCGATATACAAACAAAACCACATATGAGAATCAAGTATATGAAACTTTGCCAACACGCAGACCACTACTTTTAACCTAGCGAGGTACCCAGTCAGAAGTTGTCTAAGTGGACAACTAGTCAGCAGGATACCTCAGGTAAAAGCAGAGGTACATTTAGATATGCTACATAGTCATGGTTTTATTGACCCCTCCCCACCAGCATGGAAATTGAGTATTAATCCTCTATATACCCCCAGTAAGTCAGAAGAACTCTCTGATATTGCCATATAAACATATTTTTGCCAAACTAGTATACAGAGTTTAAGTATTATCTGATATCCACTGAACTGTAAAGACTGTTTCAAAAGGCAAGTCAGATTTTACTATTTCTAAATGAGGTCACTCCCTGAAGGTTCAATACAAGATATTTATAAACTTGTACTTGAGACTTACCTCTTTTTAAAGAGATTTCAGTGAGGGATCTAAGCACATGGAATGATCCCTAATCTCCTACAATTCAACACATCTACTGAGTTCTTGTCTGTTAAGAAAATGAAATATGCACAATACTTTGCACTCCAAATAAATACAGGAGTGCTTCTAATACAACACAGGCTGTGATGAATCTTAGAACTGACATATCAACAAATGTTAAAAGTCAACCTGACTGAGGAGATTTAAGGATTAGGGGAACAGTTAGGATCGGAATGGAGACTTTAGGGGAAAGAAAAAAAAAAAAGAGAGAGAAGGGTTCAAAAGGCAGAGATGTGGGACTTCCCTGGTGGCGCAGTGGTTAAGAATCTGCCTGCTAACGCAGGGGACATGGGTTCAACCCGTGGTCCGGGAAGATCCCACATGCCACAGAGCACCTAAGCCCGTGCGCCACAACTACTGAGCCTGCGCTCTAGAGCCCGCGTGCCACAACTACTGAGCCCACGCACCTGGAGCCCGTGCTCCGCAACGAGAAGCCACTGCAATGAGAAGCCCGCGCACCGCAACGAAGAGTAGCTCCCGCTCCCCTCAACTAGAGAAAGCCCGCGCAGCAACGAAGACCCAACGCAGCCAAAAATAAACACATAAATAAATTTATTTAAAAAAAAAAAAAAAAAAAAAGGCAGAGATGTCATGACAGAAGATGAAGATGAGTTTAAAAAAAGAGGTAGAATAATATCAGTCTTGGCTGCCTAAAGAAAAGTAGTCTCAGAGGAGTAGACCTTGAAGCTTAAAGAAAATGAGAAAGGCTTCAATTTCAGGTGGGCTTTCATTTTTCTGCAATGAGGGAATGTGTTAGGGTTCAGAGACTACAGAGAAACAAAATCAATAGGATAATATAGATATAGAAGAGGATATTTATAATGGGAATTGGCTCCCACAATTACAGAGGCTGAGAAGTCCTACGATCTGCCACCTGCAAGCTGGAGACCCGGGAAAGCCAGGGATAAAATTCAGTCTGAGTCTGAAGGCCTGAGACACAGAGGAACTGATGGTGTAACTCTCAGTCTGAAGCCAAAGGGGGTTGGGGTCGGGGGGTGAGGGTGATGTGCTGCCGGTTTAAGTCCCAGAGTCCAAAAGCCCAAGAACCAGGAACTCAAATGTCTGAGGACAGGAGAAGATGGAAGCCGCAGCTCAAGGAGACAGAACAAATTCACCCTTCCTCTGCCTTTTGGTTCTATTTGCATCCTCAATGATTGGAGGACGCCCACCCACACTGGTGAGGGAGGATTTTCTTTAGTCTACTGATTCAAATGCTAATCTCTTCTGGAAGCACACTCACAGACACACCCAGAAATAATGTTTTACCAGCTCTCTGGGCATCCTTCAGCCCAGTCAAGTGGACACATAACATTAACAGTCACAGGGAGCCACCAAGAGTTTTCGAGAAAGAAAGTGATATGAACAGACCTCTTCTGAACCAGATTGGCTGGCGAACAGAGACTAAAACAACGTGGGACCAATTTGTAAAAACCCATCAGAGTAGTCAGGAGGTGACTTTCTGAACGAGGGCAGTAGATATAAAAATATGGGAAGAAAGAACAAAGCACCAGTGTAGAATTGAAAGAATGTCACTAAGAGAATGAATGTGACACTTCCACTTTTCACGGTTACCACCACAGCCTCCACACCAGGCCTTCCTCACCAACCTCTACACACACGCCCTCCACCCCTAGAGCCAGAGTGATCATTTTACAAAGTAAATCAGATCACATCTCATGGCCCTCTACCCCTTCTCCCTACATGCCAGCCAAACTGGTCTGATCATTTCCTAGAAGTTAATTTTCTGCCTCAGGATCCTTCCACATGCTGTTTCCTATATCTGGAACCCCAATTTTTTTTTTTTTTTTAAAGGCATTCCTTTATTTTTATTATTTATTTATTTATTTTTGGCTGTGTTGGGTCTTCGTTTCTGTGCGAGGGCTTTCTCTAGTTGCAGCAAGCGGGGGCCACTCTTCATTGCGGTGCACGGGCCTCTCACTATCGCAGCCTCTCTTGTTGCGGAGCACAGGCTCCAGACGCGCAGGCTCAGTAGTTGTGGCGCACGGGCTTAGTTGCTCCGCGGCATGTGGGATCTTCCTGGACCAGGGCTCGAACCTGTGTCCCCTGCATTAGCAGGCAGATTCTCAACCACTGCGCCACCAGGGAAGCCCTGGAACCCCAATTTTTTTCACCAGGTGAACCCTAATAGACCTTCAAATCTCAGTTTAAATGTCACTTTCTCTAAAAGGCTAACTCCCTAACCTCTCCAATCTAATCACATGTCCCAGCCCATAAATTCTCTCTTGAAATACTTACCACCCATTGAGACGTGGGTTTGTGTGTATATTTGTTTACTACTCATTCCCCCATCAGACTGTTCCCTGAGAGCTAGGATTGTGACTATTTGTTACCTAGTGCCTAGTCCAGTACCTGGCACTTGGTAGGTGCTCAACAAATACTTGCTGAATTAATAATAAATAAACCACAAAAGATCACTCCAAGTTTCCAAGTAGGAAAATGGTAATGCCATACCTGACAAAGGGAACACAGGAATATCAGGTTTGTGGATAAAGTTGAATCCTATCTGGGGCATGTTGAGCTTGAAGAAATGGTGGGATAGGTTTGAGCTGCAGAAGTGGAGTCAGCAAATACTGAATAATGATTTAGCCAGAAGAAAAAATGTAACACTAATGGAAAAGGATGAGAAGCAAAACAAAGCAAACTAAAAGCAGATTAGAGACTACCTCTATTTAACTGGCAGGAAGAAGAAAGCAAATGGACAAAATGTTGATATTCCTAATATGTAAAGAGCTTATAAAATAGAAAACACCAACAAACCTAGAGAAAAAGAGCTAAAGAAATGGACAGTTAACAAAAAAAGAAATGCAAATGCCTCTTAACCATATAAAAAGATACTCAGCCTAATATGTCCAAGATAAACATGGTATGTTATGTCTAAAAATATCCATAGTTGATTTAAATGGTTCTGAAATGTCTATGAACAAAACTTTAAAGTTAAAAAAAGATATTCAATCTCACTCATAATGAGAGATGAAAATTAACACTACAATGAGGACAAAAAACCCAAAATTCTAACAATATATTCTGTTGATAAGGTTATATATACACAAAGAGGCACTCTCGTACATTACTGATGGGAACACAAAGAGACATAATTCTTATCAGGATAAATCTGGCAATATCTATAAAACTGTGTACTCATTTACCCTTTGACCCTGCAATTCCACATCTAGGAATCTGCCCCTAATGTACAATGGCAAAAATATAAAGACATATATATGAATTACAAAGTTATCCATTGCAGTACTATTTACAAAAAATTAGAAACAATCCAAATGCCCATCATTTGGGAACTGGTTAAATAAGCTTTGTTTTTTCATTCATGCAATGAGATATTATGTAGCTATAAAAAGGAATTAGTAATTTACTACTAAGGAGTGATCTCCAGAATATGTTAAGTGAAAAAAGCAAGGCATATAATATTTTATCACTTGTCTAAGGAGGAATATGAATACATAGCCTACTTATATTAAACTTGTTTTTAGAATATAATTACTTAGAAAGAGAAAGAGAGAAAACGGTAGAGAAAACAGAGATAGAAGTTAGACTCCTTTGAATAAACCTTGTTTTGTGGATTTGACTTTGGAAACATGAAACTATTATACAGGATTATAAAACAAAATTACATTTTAGAACAGTCATTAAATATCAAAAATAAAATAAGTTAACTTAGGGACTTCTCTCGTGGCACAGTGGTTAAGAATCCACCTGCCAATGCAGGGGACACGGGTTTGAGCCCTGGTCTGGGAAGATCCCACATGCCGCGGAGCAACTAAGCCCGTGTGCCACAACTACTGAGCCCGCACTCTAGAGCTGCGAGCCATAAACTATTGAGGCCCGCGTGCCACAACTACTGAAGCCCACATGCCTAGAGCCCATGCTCCACAACAAGAGAAAGCCACTGCAATGAGAAGCCCCGCGCACCACAACGAAGAGTAGCCCCCACTCGCCACAACTAGAGAAAGCCCGCGCACAGCAACGAAGACCAACGTAACCAAAAATAAATAAAATATAAATAAATTTATTAAAAAAATTAAATAAGTTAACTTAAACGTATACCCTGTGGTGGCAGAACTATACAGAACAATTATTAAGACTGACTTAAACAGTGTGGGTGGCAGCCTCTAGGGACCCAATGATCCACACATCCTGGTATCACATGTTATATAACTACCTCCTCTTTAGTATAACTGGATTTGGAGACTTGCTTCTAAGAAAAGAATGCAGTAGAACACCAATATTCATAGAAGTGTTATTCACAATAGCCAAAAGGAGGAAACAAATGTCCATCAACGGATGAACGGGTAAACAAAATGTGGTATATACATGCAATGGAATATTATTCAGCCTTAAAAAGGAAGGAAATTTTGACACATGCTGTCATGTGGATGAACCTTGAAGACATTATGCTGAGTGAAAAAAGCATGTCACAAAAGGACAAATACTGTATGATTCTACTCATGAAGTACCTAGAGTAGTCAAATTCATGAAAACAGAATGTAGAATAGTGGTTACCAGGGGATGTGGAAGGAAGACTGGGGAGTTAGTGTTTAATGGGTAGAGTTTCAGTTTGGAAAAAGTTGTGTAGATGGATGGTGGTGATGACTGCACAACAACGTCAATGTACTTAATGCCAATGTACTTAATGCAATGTACTTAACTATATACTTTAAAATGATTAAAATTGTCATTTTATGTTATGCATATTTTACCATAATAACTTAAAAAATAAATAAAAGAATGCAGCATACGTGTTGGGCTGTCACTCTAAGAAACAGGTACTAAAAAGGCAATGGGTTCCATCTTGGATACCCTTTCCTCCCTTGCTCCAAGAAAACCCAGTGCCATGTTGTTAGCTGCCCCATGGAGAGGCCTGAGGGACTGGTCTCCAGCCAATGGCCAGAAGGACATGAGACCTACCAATGATCACAATGAGTGCATTTGATAAAGCCCCCAAAAGGCTCTTTGTGGCTCCTCCAAATGAGCCCTGGGATATACACAGCCCTAGCTAACACCTTAATTGCAGCTTTATGAGAGACCTTGGAGCTAGAGGCACTCAGTTAAGCTGCACCCACAGAAAACTGACCACAGCAACTGTGAGATAATAACTGTGTTTGCTGTGGTTAAGTCACTAAGTTTTGGGGTGATTTGTTATACAGCAACAGATAATGTTCATACAACAACATGGATGAACAGAAAGAAGGCAGACAGAGACAAAATGCTGGTACTGCTATTCTGAGACTGTTGTTGTGTATTATGGGGGGTACTATAAATGAGTAATTATGAAATATTCTAATTGTATTATTCTTAGTATCACTGAGAACTAGAATTTTCAGTTGAAAGATACAGATGTAAAATAAAAAGATTAACTAAAAATCTTATAGTATTGAAACCGAATTGGAAGTATCAGTATGAATTCATGAGGTACTCTATCAAAAAAAAAAAATTTTTCCCTAGTTCTGACTACCAAAAAGGCCTAGAAACAATGGTCAACCCACTAGGAATGAGAATCCCTAGAGCTCAAACTGTGGTCTTGAAATTCCATTCCCCAGTGAAGGAATCAGGGCTCCTTGGAGAAACTATTGACACCAGGTGTGGGGAGGAAATGTACATGATGAGCCTGGAGCTCCTTGTTATACCAGATAATCAAGAAGCTATCAAAAACTACTAGAGTCATGCCAAAATAACTCAGTAAGCAAATTTAAAAGGCTCCCACTGGCCAAAGATTAAATAATTTGAGCATCAATAAGGGTAATTACCATAATGATTTTTTTAAAAATCCAGTATGTTTAAATCTAAGAGTATATATAGTGAATCTGGAGGAGAAGGGGAGACCTTAATTAGTCACTGTTGGAGAAAGCTAATATACCCGATTCATTATTTTGAAATTTGTAAGCCAAGGGAAACTGTCAAGCTTTTGTCTAACATTTCCTATATAAACTGTACTACCATGTAACAAACAGTACACATGGAATAGCTTCTCTCTATAGAACATTTCACCTAATAAATGAACAGTAAAGTTACAATATTAAAATTTTCCAAACCCTAATGATTTAATAGACCTCAAGTAGGGAGCCCATCACCTGTTTTTGTAAATAAAGTTTTATTGGAACACAGCCATGCCCATTTCATTTACATTTTGTCTATGGTGGCTTTCTCATTACAACAGCAGAGTTTAGTAGTTGCAGCAGAGGAGACCAGATGGCTCACAAGGCCTAAAATATATACTATCTGCCTCCTTACAGAGAAAGTTTGCCAACCCCTAATCTACAGCATGGAGGCGAAATGGCAACTAATCAGCAGAAAAAGAGAGACAACTAGGCATTGTGTGCACCAGAGAGACACTTGCCCAAAGACAAAGACATGCCAAAAGAATCTGAACTTGAGTCTGAGCAAGTCTCTAGATCCAACGACCAATTAACAGGAAATACAAAGGTCAGATGTGTATGCTTAATCACTTCACAGGAATGTAATCAGAAACATCCACATCTACAAGACAAAGACCCAATTTGTTCAACAAATAAATTTTAGAGAAAAAAAGGGAGGGGAGGTTGAAACTTTAAGAGAAAAATCAACCAACTGCAATGGAGGAAGGGCTTATCTAGACCCTGATCCAATCAAGTAAACTGCTTTTAAAATGTGTAAGGGGAATTCCCTGGGGATCCAATGGTTATGACCCATGCCTCCACTGCAGGGGGGCATGGGTTCGAGCCCTGGTCAGGAACTAAGATCCTGCATGCCATGTGGTTGTGGCAAGCAAATAATAAATAAGTAAATAAAATGTGTGAGAGAATTGGAATTAACATTGATTGGATATTTGATTATACTGGAATTGTTGTTTTTTTAAGATTAATAATGGTATCATGGTTATATATTTTTAAAGGGTCTTATACATAAGGATATGTACTGAAATACAAATAAATTTTATGAGATCTAGGATTTTCTTTAAAATAGTACAGGAATGGGAGGGAAGTCAGTGAGAGACTGAAAATTTGGCCATGACATGATAATTACTGAACCTGAGTCATGAATACAAGGGATTCATTATACTAGTCTGTTTACTTTTATATGTCTTAAATTTTCCGTAATAAGAATTATAATAAGGTACATAATTTCTTCTTTAGACACAGAAAAAAATTCTGTGAAGCGAAAAGAAGAACAGGTCAGGAAGTACGCTAGATAGCCCCAAAAAGACAACTTGGGGCTTCCCTGGTGGCGCAGTGGTTGAGAATCTGCCTGCCAATGCAGGGGACACGGGTTTGAGCCCTGGTCTGGGAAGATCCCACATGCCGCGGAGCAACTAGGCCCATGAGCCACAACTACTGAGCCTGCGCGTCTGGACCCTGTGCTCCGCAACAAGAGAGGCCGCGACAGTGAGAGGCCCGCGCACCGTGGTGAAGAGTGGCCCCCACATGCTGCAACTAGAGAAAGCCCTCGCACAGAAACGAAGACCCAACACAGCAATAAAAAAATAAATAAAAAAAAAAATAACAATTAATTAAAAAATAAAAAAAAAAAAAAAGACAACTTGACTGTGACAAGGTGTGGGGTCTTCTAAAGGAAGGGTAAGAAGCCAACCTTGAAAAGAACCAGTTTAGAGATCAAGTAAATGGCTGCCTAGTAGATCCAAACTTAGTTACGTGACCTTTTCCAACTGCATCAAGCAGCTGGAACTAGGAAATATATACATGGCAAATTAACTTAGGTTTGAGATTTGGACAGGTTCCTCACAATGTTAAAAAGGCAACAGAACATAAGATGCTGCTGCAAATATGATCATGGGGTTTGGGTGAGTAGAAAGCAAATGAAGCTAGGAGATAGCTAACTTAACTATAAAAACAAAATGCCAAGAAACTACAAGTCATAATAAAGACAAAGAAGAGATTCAAAAAGTGTGGCATGATAGAGGGTTATGATCATGAGAGGAGACTCCAAGACCACAGAAATTTAACTAAGTGATGATGTGATCTAAGGCAAGAAGTGACGGGGTGTAAAACCTGGGGGCTCCAGTCCTAGTGAACTAATAATGCTGGTTTACTAGTAGGTTTCAGCTACCTGCCAAAAAATCGTACCCTTCTCCCAAGCTCATTTTAGAAGGTATCTGTATTTTTTTAAAGGGTCCCAGGATTAGAATCACTGGTGTAAGATGTAGTGATCCTGGAAAATACTAAGATGAAAACAATGGATGCTAGACAGGTCAAGGAAACATGATGAGAGCCACTAATAAGATACAAGAAACAGAAAGGGAACAAATGAAGCGTCAAATGAAGGAAAATTCCAGAGGTCAAGAAAAGAGAAGGATAAGAACGTGGAGGAAAAAAAATAAAAGATATGACCTTCAAAAGAAAATGACTGAGGGATTTCCCTGGTGGCACAGTGGTTAAGACTCCGCCTGCCAATACAGGGGACATGGGTTCAAGCCCTGGTCCGGGAAGATCCCACATGCCATGGAGCAACTAAGCCCATGCGCCACAACTACTGAGCCTGCGCTCTAGAGCCTGCGAGCCACAGCTACTGAGCCCACGTGCCACAACTACTGAAGCCCGTGCGCCTAGAGCCCATGCTCCACAACAAGAGAAGCCACCGCAATGAGAAGCCCACGCACTGCGACGAAGAGTAGCTCCCACTCGCCGCAACTAGAGAAAGCCTGGGCACAGCAACGAAGAACCAGTGCAGCCAAAAAAAAAAAAAAAAAAAATATATTTCTAAAAAAAAAAGAAAAAAGAAATGATTTTTAGTGGGGACCTTATTCTAACCCCACAATTCAAAGAAAGTAGTCTAAAAATATCTCTATTGGAAAGGCTAGAGAAGAAGAGATATCCTCAAAAAAACAAACATCTATCAATTTGTTCATAACAAAGTGTTAGGTGTATGAAAGCAGCAAAAAACCTTATAAACCATTTAGTTAATTCACTCATTTCATAGATGAGAAAACCAAAGGCTACTAAGACTAATAACTTACACTCAAGAACACTGTGCAATTAATAGTTAGAGTTAGAGCTAAAACGTACCCCATTCTTCACTCAACCTCCCTGCTTTGCATCCTCATCTAATGCCATGGTTTCTATTTGATGACTTACCTCTTCACAATGCCAAATGTCATTGTGTATTTTTATTCATAAACAGCAGGCATTTGGTAACTATTTGTTGACTGACACTCAAAATGAGTGTTTGATATTTTACAACAATAATTTTATTTTAAAGGTTTCCCACTTCAGCAACTTGTTCTGCTCAATTTTATTCCTCTGCACCCACCCCCCCCAAAATGTGTTTTGAGTAAATCTCAGAGATGTTCAAAAAACATATTGGCTAACTAGCACTTATGCTTCCAAAAATTCTTAGAATATGAAAAGGGACACACAGTGCCATGCTATAAAAAGAACAGCTGGCATTACACACCTCTCTCATCAACTCCATAAATGTGCACATAATTTACAATTGCTAGGAACAGGATGTTCTTGACCCAATGGACTCAAGATACCTAAGTAGGTAGGAAAAGAGAGCAACAGGAAAAACTACCTCAGCCTTATAATAAGAGAATATACAGACCTAAAGTTGGAATCTGTGGCTCTGGCAAAATGAAAACAGAACCAATAACAAATCATAAAATACTAACATTTACAACTCACTTAACATGCAATTTCTTGTTCAGCACTGAAATTACTCTATTTTCACAGCTTTTTTCTTAAGTCCAAAATTTTATCATTCCATAAAACAGTTTTCTTCCCAAATCAAACTACTTTTAGTAAGCCCAGTTTTATAAGTTCACTTGTGGTAATAACCACTAAAAGTGGTAATCACCTATAGCAGTAAATATATACATAAATTTAAATCATTATTTAAAAAACACTTGGAGTTAAAATCTCTAATTATGAAATAAATATAAACTATAATCTTGTGACATCAATAACTGCCACTTGTATCTCAAAATGAAAATGAAACTATTTGTAAAATATCAATATATAATACAGAGCATGTAAAGTACATATACATAAAGGTGTTTACATACTTTTATATTTATTCCTAGCAATTGTAAATTATGTGCACATTTATGGAGTTGATAAGAGGGGTATGTAATGCCAGCTCTTCTTTTTATAGCATGGCACTGTGTGTCCCTTTACATATTCTAAGAATTTTTGGAAGCATAGGTGCTAGTTAGCCAGTATGTTTTTTGAACATCTCTGAGATTTACTCAAAACACATTTTTGGGGGTGCAGAGGAGTAAAATTGAGCAGAACAAGTGGCTGAAGTGGGAAACCTTTAGAATAAAATAAAATATTTTTATTCCATACCAAAAGAGAATGCAGCATAAAAAGGGGGAAGGCAATCCAAACAAAAATTGTTTTACAAATTTCTATTAGTCTTTTTTAAAAGTACATATCACTTACCACTTAGAAAGGGTTGTTGAGGCACAGAGTTTGTAGAAAAGACACCAAATTTGGAAAAGATCCATCTAAAAGCTTTTTTCAATCTGGAGCTTGTACTTTATAGGCACGCAAGTGGGCACACTGGTGCAAAGCAGTAGTGATTCACCATGTACAAAGCAGAATGTGGAATGTTAAAGGCTGAAAGACAAAAAAAAGAGAGAGAGAGAGAAAAGAAATATGGTTGGTTATTAGTAACAGCCATGTTTAAAACAAAAGCTGTAACATTTTAACAGTTTTCGTATAACATATATCATTATTGAAGTTAGTTTTTATAACTTGAGAATTTGGCCAAGAAGAACTTACTTATAAAAAAATGTCAACTGTATAGGGAAAGCATTTATCTGGAGAGAAAAAACAAGAAAATGAGAATTTGTCTTTTTTTTTTTTTGGCCTCGAAGCGTGGCTTGTGGGATCTTATTTTCCCAACCAGGGATCGAACCCTGGCCACGGTAGTGAAAGCGCCAAGTCTTAACCACTGAACCACCAGGGAATTCCCAGAATTTGTCTTTAAATGTTCTAATTTAAATTTTTTTCACCACCTATAATATCTTTCTCAAGTATATTACAAATTTCCTCACCATCTAAACATAATTACCTGTTTCTTGATGACACAAGGGTCATCACCATGAGTTCTTCTATAGTACTTGAGAATACATATATTATGGGATTTGAGGTAATGACACTAGGACTATCGTTTTTCAAAAGGTACACCGAGGAACCCCAAGAAATGAGCAGTCTCCATTGCCGGTGGAAGTGTCAATATCTACAAAACCAAGAATGCATTTATTTTTTGACCCAACAACTCTCCTGGGACATTCTCCTGCAGATATAATTACACATTCACAAAATAAAGTGTGCAGCAAGATTATTGTGGGATTATTTGTAAAAGTGAAACACACTGAAAACAACCTAAGAGGACTGGTAAAATCACCTATGATATATCCATTAGAAGGAATACAGTGCAGCTGTAAAAATAAATAAGGAAGCACTCTGTGTACTTCTATACAAACATCACCAGAATATGCTAAATAAGCAAGGTACAGAAAAGCAAGGTATATGTATATATATGTTGTTATATTCTGTGTTTTTAAAAAGGGAGGGAAAGAGGGAAGTAAGAATATCTATTCTTATTTGTTAATTTTTATTAAAAAGCACTGTAAAGATACATAAGAAATTGGTATAAAAAAAGGGGGTTACAGTAAGGAAACAGGGATGGAAGTTAAGCCTTTCAAAGTGTCATTGTGACTTTGAAACATGTAAATGTTCAAACAATATAAAATTTAAAACAAGTTCCCCAAATAAGCTTAATTTTACTCTTTCATCCCTTTTTTATAAACACATGAGCTATTATATGATCAGTGTAACAAGGCTACTTCCTGGAAAGTTGAATGGCAAGTTATTTCCCTGTCCTTCAGAGAGAAACCCTTTTCTTCCTACTGGTAGCATTCTACATAAATTCAGTGCCTACTATCTTCCAGCAATACACATCAGTGAACAAACTCAAAAAAATCCCTGCTCAATTCACCTTAAAACTCAATTGTTACCCATTTACTCATTGCTAGTGAAGGTACAGTAAGAAAGGAATACATATACACTGCTAGAGGAAATAAAGGAAAAGCAATTTGTCAATATGAAACAAGAATCTTGTAATACGTTCATAGCTATTGAGTGACCCATAACGGCATTCCGGAGAACCAAAATGCAGACCGAATTTTACAGACAAAGTACTGATGAGTAAACGAAAAACTGAAGAAGAGAAATGTCTGAAATAGGGGGAACAGTTGGCAAGATGGTGCATCAGCAGATAGAAGTGAGTGGCAGAAGAGAAGGAATTTCTAGGTAACACGTAGTAGAACCACAAAAATTACCCACTCACCTCCAGGCTCCTCGAAATAATTGAAAATTTGAAAAATTAATAAAAAATAAGAACACAAAAGCCAAAGAGAACAAAAGAGACATTCTCTGATAGGATAAAATTAAAATACAACTTCAAAAAACATGGGGAAATGCTGTTAAACAACAAAAAAAGGCAGGACTCAAAATCATATATATTTTTAGCCATATTTTAAAAATTACTTTAAAACATGGCGAAAAAAACCCACTCAATATTATTTCTAAATAGTGATTTAAAAATAAATGATTTTTTCTTTTATCCTTTTCTATATTTTCCAAAATATCTACAAAGGGCATTTATTACTATTATAGTCAGAAAAATAAAATCACTTTAAAAACATATATATACCCACTAGGATGGCTATAATCAAAAAGACAGATAATAACAAGTGCTGGCAAGTGTATGGCTGGAACCCTCTCACACACTGCTGGTAGGAATATAAAATGGTACAGCCACTTTGGAAAACAGTCTGGCAGTTCCTCAAAAGTTAAACATGACCAACCATTCTCTCCCAGGTATACAGCAAGAGAAATGAAAAAATAACATCCATGTAAAAATATGTGTACAATAGCATTATTTGTGATAACCACTACACTACGGAAACCATCATAATAGCATTATTTGTAACAGCCAAAAGGCAGAAACAATACAAATGTCATCAACTGATGAACGGATAAATAAAACGTGGTATGTCCATCCAATGGATTCTGCCATAAAAAATACGGATACATGCTACAACATAGATGAACCTGAAACACATTATGCTAAGTGAAAGAAGCCAGTCACAAAAGGCTACATATTACATTATTCCATTTACATGAATAGACAAATCTATACAGTATAGAGAGAAAATAGATTAGTGGTTGACTCCGAACAGGGGGGAGGAGATGGGGAGCTAATGGACACAAGATTTCTTTTGGGGATGATGAAAATATTCTAAAATCAATTGTGGTGATGGTTGCACAATTCTGTCAATATAAAAAACCTCGAATTGTATACTATAAATTGGTGGCTTGCATGGTATGTGAATTATATCTCAATAAAGCTACTGTATTAAAAAATATATACATATAGTCTGTAACTTCACCACTAACCAATATTTCACATATTATTCCTTATCACCCTGCAACACAACATAATAGGACAAACATTAGATTCAAGATAAAACCAGACTCTTGCCAATCCTAAAACCATGGACAAACCATAACTCCCAAGTTTCAATTTCCTATTTGGGGGAAATGGGGAGTCCTCTCTGGTACACCATCTCATTTTTCTCCCAACAATTGAGTCGCATGCCTACCAAGAGCAAATTATCTTATATTTGTTCCAAAATCTTTTTATGCCAGTTGTATTTACTACAATTATATAATTTAGTTAAATATTATATCAAAAACATGAGTGCAAAAAGAAAATGCTTTGTCTCTGAAAATTAAGCTGTACGATTTGAAAAAGGCAAGTTACTTTTAAAATATCCTTACGAGAAGGTCTCAGCTATACATCAAAAGATTGATGACGGGGCTTCCCTGGTGGCGCAGTGGTTGACAGTCCGCCTGCCAATGCAGGGGACGCGGGTTCGAGCCCTGGTCTGGGAAGATCCCACATGCCGCGGAGCGACTGGGCCCGTGAGCCACAACTGCTGAGCCTGCGCATCTGGAGCCTGTGCTCCGCAACAAGAGAGGCCGTGATGGTGAGAGGCCCGCGCACCGCAATGAAGAGTGGCCCCCGCTTGCCGCAACTAGAGAAAGCCCTCGCACAGAAGCGAAGACCCAACACAGCTAAAAATAATAAAATAAATAAATAATAATTAAAAAAAAAAAAAAAAGATTGATGACGTATGAGCATTTATACACTAATCAACTATAAAATATTTAAGGCAGATATCCTTCCTATTATTCTTCATTTCAAACAAATTTTTTATTTAACCATTCTAACTACTGGTGATTATACAATCAATATTGTATGAGAGATTCTACTCCGTGTAAATTATTCGTATAAAAGACTAACAGAAGTATACTACTATTACTATTATTCTATCTCACACTCTAAAGACTGATGGTTGACCCTACTAAGCTGTGTCTTAGTGAGGTTGAAACTTTTCTATCCTTCAAGTTCCCAGGCCCACCATAGCCCTGTACTCTCTACAGATACCCTCATCTCTTAAACTGAAAGAAGATGCCCAATGTAAACTCTTCAAGTGCAGTTCAAGGCTGCTAAAATCCCTCTTCCTGTCCTCTTGGACCCTCCAAATCCTCCCTTTTCAAAGCCAAACTTATACCTGACCTGTATATTCAGATGACCATTAAGGAAAAAAAAATCTTACTTACGCTCATGCACCATAGACTTCTCTCTATTTCCTCTTACTACACATTTGGGCCTCTACTTTCTCATCTCTCAACTCATCAAGTCAGTCATTTACACTCTGACCCCAACTGCTGCAATACTAAAATACTCTACCATCAAAAAAATTCTAAGTGGTCTCTGACCTCCCCTCTCTCACTACTCTGATGCATCTCAGATATTGCTGCCAAGTACATATTCCAAATGCACAGCTCTGATCACAAAACTCCCTGACTTGGTAATTCAGTGACAGTCCCAATGCCTATAGAATAAAATCCAGAAATTCCTTAGCCTCAGAGTCAAGGTCCTAATGGAAGAGAATAAACTGTTAGCCCATCTCCCTAATGTTCTCTAGACTAGACAGGCTGAACTCTGCTCTATGCAAACATGTCCCATTCCTTCCTATGCCCAGATCTTTCTTCCATCTGGAATGCCCTCCCTTTGTTTCTATGCATTAAATTCCTCTAAAATCATTTTTAAAGTAGAAAATCACTTTTTAAATCAGAGCCTTGGGTTTCTCAACTATAAGACTTTTTATAAGGATTATAAAGTGTTAGAAGTATTATAAGTATTATTAAGCATAAACTTAGAACGATAGCCAGCAGATAGCACTCAACAAATGTTGTTACTGTTGTCCATTCAACATAATGAGGACTCAATAAATATTTTTTAAATTGACATGCAAGACAAAGCAAAACAAAACAAAAAAGTCTCTTCTATACTATACTATACTCTTTGCTCTCAAAGCAACAGTTTAAGATCTGACACCTCTGGAAGTTAAGATGATGAAAACTTCTGATAATCAATAGTTTTCAGTTTCTGGGAATCTCACACAGATTTATGATATAAGAACAGCAACCCACTATTTCAGATTTAGTCAAGAACAACTGGATTTATAATCACTTCACGATATATTATGCTGCACACCCTAAACTTATACAGTGCTGCATGTCAATTATATCTTACTAAAATGGAAAGAAAAAAACAACTTAATTCACTAACATCTACCAAAAAGGAGGAGGGCAAGCCTTACCAAAATAGAGTAGTTTTATTATTCACTTTTTTTTAAACTGTGTAAAATACACATAACATATAATTTACCATCTTAACCATTTTTAAGTGTACAGCTCAGTGGCACTAAGTACATTCACATTGTTGTACAAACACCACCACCATCCGTCTCCAGAACTCTTTTCATCTTGCAAAACTGAAACTCTGTACTTAATAGACAATAACTCCTCTTCCGCCCCCTCCTCCCAGGCCCTGGCAACAAGCATTATGCATTCTGTTTCTATGAGTTTGACTACTCTAGGTACCTTATTTAAGTGAAATCATACAGTATTTGTCCTTTCGTGACTGGCTTATTTCACTAAACATGAGGCCCCTTCAAGGTTTGTTTGTGTTATTTACTTTTTCAGCAAGAACTTCAAAACCACATGAAGGACATGGTTTAAACATACTCTAGTTTAAACTCATGGTTTTAACGCACACTGTATTATACGGCACTAAACTGCAGATTTGGATGACTCAAATTACAGAAAGAAAGGGAAAGTAGAATAACATGTACCCAATCACCTGGTATGATACCAGGTATCAAACCAGGTGCATTTCACACACAATTAAGTCCACACAACTCTAAAGAGGTAGGTTATTATTATTCCCAGCTGGTAAATGAGAAAAAGGAGATTCAGAGGACCTCCCATGCTACTGCCCTATTTCCATTTTGTTTTCATCATAGAATTTATCACTATCTGACATACATACATATGCACATACATCTATTTCCTTATGTGCAAATTGTATGTAGGCAAAAAAAAAAGTTGAGAATCACATTTATGCAACAAAGTTGTATCTATAATACAACATAGCTTGGAATTTGAACATTTTATACTCTCTAGCTTTTCTGAGATGCTTGTCCATAGGTACATTTCTTAGATACTCAGAAGTTGGGAGACTTTATTACTGCCAAAGATAGATATATATAGATATATATATATATATATTTTTTTTTTTTTTTGGAGCAGGTATGGGAGGTGGCGGGCACTGGAGGACAGAAGTAGGGGATAAAATTCCAACTGAAAAGTCCAAGGGTTCAAGAAGGCCAGTCTCCAGTAAACCAAAACCTATTATTACAACATCCTCATCTTCTATGAATTTTATTGTTTTAAATCGAACTTCACCTGAGGAATCTTCTAGCAAGCATGAATTTACAATGGGAGGGGAGATACTAGTTTGTGATGTTCTACTTATCCCTTGAATATATTCTCACTATAATATTAGCTATATTTACAGTACTGTGGATTTCCTTCTTCTGCTTCAGAGTGAAAAATATTCCCACCACCCTGTATTGCTACATTTTCTCCCTTAAAATTAGTCAAAACTTTTTATTACATTACAAGAAATTAAGAACTAGATACCTAACTTTTAAATTTGTTAAACTATACTTTTTCATAATTTAAATGACAACTATCTCCACCATGAGAAGAATTTTAAATGTTCTGAAGAGAAATCAAAAAATGTTAAGGGCTCCCACTAAATAAATTCCCACTTGTAACAAAAGTCTACATTTCCCATTAGCTTACTGTTTTCATAAAATAATTTCTTTTGATCACAGTATGAAAAATGCTACTCACAAAAGGAGTACTGTATTCACAAAATAATTTTATCTTTACTGATATAACAAGAAGTCAGCGGTTTCCTTTTTGTGGTAAACAATGGGCCTTGGGAAACACGTTCCCTGTTAAATGTCTTTCACATTTTTTTAAATACACAATTGGTTCAACTTCCTAATAATCACCATTTACCAGAAATGTGAAAGATAAAAATCTATCAAGATACACAATAAGACTAAGCAAGCCAAAAAGAGGAAAACAAAAGAAAATCACAATGGCTCCCTGAAGAGGGTGGGGTAGAGAAAACTTCCAACCTAACCTCAACCACCTCCGGACTACTTTCTAAAAAACAGGAGAACATCAATGTCAAGGTGACAAAAATCTCACATCTTTTTTCTCCATTCCTAAGGGATCATGCCCATTAGCATACAAACATACCATAATGATCACTCACCTTAAAGAGAATAAAAGGGGGGAGCCCTCCTCCCTCCTCCACCACGAAACCCCTGTCATGACTGCCCTGTTTCTCTGCTCCCCTTTACAATAAAAGTCCTCCAGACAACTGTCTCTATTCAGTATTTCACTAGCTCCCCTTCTTCATCTCATTCTCTCCTCTCTTCTACCCCCAGGGCCGCTGGCCAGTGTCACTGATGACCTCCACGCCTCATGAAATCCAAAGGTCAATAATCAGTCCTCATCTTAGCTGACTCCACGGCAGCATTCCTCTCCCGCCTTTTTGAAACACCTTCTTCACTTGGATGGCAAGATGCCACACTCTCCTGGTTCTCTTCCTCTTCCTCTGCCTCTTTTCCAAGTCAAAATGTTGGAGAGCCCAGGGCCAGTCCTTGCCCCTTTTCTCCACTGACATTTACCCCTGGACCTTATCCAGGCTAAAGGCCTTAAATTCGAATCTGGAATTTGTTAGCATACAGATGGTATCTCTAGCCCAGACCTCTCTCTACTGAGCACTAACCTTGCAAATTCAAATACCTGTCTGCACACCTAACGAGATGTCAAACACAACTCTTAATACAGCCCCCTAAATCTGTGCCTACTCCCAGCACTTCACTTCAGTAAATAACACCACGGTTATTCTAGTTGCTCAGGCCAGAAATCTGGCAGTCACTTTTATTCCTTTCTTTACCTCACACCCTCATATCTAATCCATCAGCAAGTCTGTCAACCCTGCTTTCAAAATACTGTATACCTTAAATCTGGCCACTTCTCTGCCATCCACTGCTACCACCTAGTCAGAGCCATCATCATCTGTGGCCCAAACAATTCATGCAGCCTCTTAGCTGATACTTCTGCATCTACTCACCCCTTAATTCTCCACATAGACACCAGAGTGATCTTTTTAGAATATAAATTTATTCACTTGCGCTCAAAAATCCTCCACTGGTTTCCCATCAAATACAGAAAAATATCCCATGGTCTCCCTAACATTTCCTTTCCTCTATTCTAGCTACACCAGCTTTCCTGCTATTCTTCAAGTTGGAGAAGCTTATTCCCATATCAGGGCCTATGCACTTGCTAATTCCTCTGCCTGGAAAGTTCTTTCCCTTGAGTATGACTTGCTCCCTCCCTTCCTTCCTTGGCTCCCAGGTGACTGCAAATGCTCCCACAAAGAGGCCTTCCCCACCATGCTACCTGAAATAACCAAAACCTATCACACTCTAGACAAACTTAGTTTTTCATCATAGAGTTTATCATCCAATATTTGTTTAATCTTTGCCTACATGACTAAAAAGCAAGCTCCAGAAGGGCAGAGACTGTCTTGTTTACATTTATAATCCCTAGCACCATCTCCTAGCTCACAGGTACACAATAAGCATTTGTTGATTAAATAAATGTCAAAGGTAATACATGATATGCACTATAAAAAAAAATAAACCAATATATAGACTTTCAAACATTTTATTAAACAAAATGAATATTAACTGCTTCATAAGGTTCCATTTTACAGCCTTTAGAGGAGATAAAGAGTAGCACAGAATGACAAAGGAAAAGGTAAACTTCTTGACTTCAGCACATAAATCCAATATATTTGCATACTCTACCTTATATACATTTTGAGATGTAACCTAATGTTTCCAGAAAATAACAGGTTTTAAACTGTTTCTTTTCTTCTTGTTAAAGACCTGAATCAACCTACATCCAAACAATTAGCTTAAAAGGAGGATTAATACTTAGAGGATAACCTAGGAATACATATTTGACAAGGTCAGCTCCCTGTTCAAATAGCCCCTGAGATAACTTAATCAACATAAAAGGGAAAACTCAAGCAACATTAGAAATTAAAAAGGGGTATCACCCCACCCCTGAAATTTTGAGCTTCCACAAAGATATTCTAAGGTAAGAACAATGGGAAAGGAGACATAATCTGCCCTGACATCAACCATTATTGCTGTGCTCGAGAGCGGCTTACAAGTCTACTCCACCGAGGTGCACCCCAGAAGATAATGCTCAATCCCTCCCTCCATCAAATTCACTGGGCTAAATACTAACTGCAACCTTCAACAGACTCTGACTATCCTTTAAGAGCAGGATAAAACAGAATAAAATCTCATGCCAGGCTGTGACAGAGCCTGTACTATTTATCAACACAGAATAGCATGTACACAAAAGAAAATTCACCAGTCTTAAGAAAAGAATTGGAAGATACAAGACTGATCAAGATGTTCTGAATTGCAAGGATAATGATCTTGGCAGAATTCTAAACAAAGGGGTGAGATGTGAAACCATTTGCTTTTCTAAGATATTCACTCTCTTGGGGGGATAGAGTGGTAGTCAGGCTTACCAAAGGAATGTCTACAACCAGGCTTAGGGACTTGAGGAGACTCCTTCTCTCAAAAAACAACAAATCAACCAGTAAAAAATGATAATAATAATAAAGATATAGAGCATATTAACAATATTACTCACTTTCCCTCTCCTTCTAGGCTTTCCTTCTCTCTCTTGAAGTCAGGCATGGTCATGTGATTTGTGTTGGCCAATGAAATGTGAGTAGAATTGATATATAAACTTCCCATGGAAGCATTTAACTGTTGGCACTGGGCTCTGTACCTCTCTTCCCACTGTCTCTGTAATTATGGAGGCAGGTGTTGATATGGAAGTGCATTGCCAAACCTGTAGGCAGAAGACAACTTGCCTAAAAGGCATGAACTTGACATGAATGAGAAATAAATTTTTGCATTTTAAGCACTAACAATTTGAGGATTGTTTTCACTGCAGCATAAGCTAACTTGATTACTTTAAAATTCCAATAAAATTAATTAAAATTTGGCAAATCCAGAAAATCAGACAAGGGGAAAGATGTTTCAGAGATAGAAAAACATACAAACATGACAGCATAATGAGAAATGGTTTATAACCATAGAAACAGAAGATTTTAATGGAATATCCCTTCAAAAATCAATAATTTCATCTTAATTAAAAAAATTTTAAGAATAGTAGGCTAGCTCTGGAAGGATGCACAAGAGGCTGATAATACTGGTTGCCTCCAGGAAAGGAAACTGTATGGTAATAGAAAAAGTGAGGAGAGACTTCCGGTTTTCATTCCAGCGTGAAAAGACACTTAGAAGTCACCACTCCGTCTTAAAAAAGTAAAAAGATAAACATATTGAAAAAGCAACAGCTCTTTTTAGATTCATAAGAGGAGTGAGGTCATAGGGCAAACCACTACTCCCAAAACTGGAGACAGGCAGGTGCAGAGAATCACAACTTACGGGAACAGAAATCCATGAGCAGAAGCTTCCATGGGAACCAGTGCCAGGGTAAGAAAACCTGAACTTTAACTGACAAACTGCTAGAGGCTCAGTGTGGACAATGAGAGTTAAAAACTCCAAGGGGACCAATAATAGGGGGAATCCCATACTTGTGAGTTTTATCTCCAAGAGCTCCACCTGGTTCTCATAGTGAATATCAAAGAAAAATCCCCTCAAGTTTCTGGCAGGGGGAGGGGAAAAATATTTTGAAATACTCCAAAGCATTCTGTTCTTCTTAACTAAGTCTGCCCTCAGGAGAAATTAAGAAATTGTTTAACCAGAGCCTGACTGAGCTAGGAGAAGGGAAATACCCAACCCCAGCTCCCTCTGGCCATCCTGTGCCACCTAAGGTAGGAAAGAAAACTGAGAAGCACTTGTGAAATCCACAGTCTGGAGGCAAAGGCTGACCCCACACACACACACCTCACCACCACTTTACTGAGAGCCTACTTAAATCAGTCTCTTTCACTTGGTACTGTAAGTCCATGTCCAGCTACCAAGAAAATATTACAAGGCATGCTAAAAGGAAAACAAAACAAAACAAAAACAGTTTTAAGAGACAGAGCAAGCATCATAACCAAACTCAGATAAGGCAGGATGTTGGAGTTCCCAGACTGGGAATTCAAAACAACCATGATTAATATGGTATCTAATGGATAAAGTAGAAAGAAAGCATGCAAGAAAAGATGGGCAATGTAAGCAGAGAGAAGGAAATTCTAAGAGTCAAAAAGAAATAGTAGTGATCCAAAACACTGTAACTGAAATAAAGAGAGCCATTGATGGGCTAAAGAAAGAATATCTGAGCTTGAGGCTATATCAATAGAAACCTGAAAAGAAAGAGAACACTGAAGAGCAAAGAGAAAAAAGACTGAAAAAAAAAAAAAAAAAGAATATTCAAGAACTGTGGGACAACTACAAAAGATCTAACATACATGTAATAAGAATACGAGAAGAAAGAAAGAAACAAACAGAATATTTGAAACAATAATGACTGAGAATTTCCCCAAACTAATATCAGATACCAAAACCACAGATCCAGGAAGGTCGGAAAACACCAAGCAGGATAAATGCCAAACAAACAAAAACACACACCCAGGATATCCTGTTCAAAATCAAAGATAAATTAAAAAATCCTGGAAGAGGCCAGAGGAGAAAAAATAAATAAACCTTACCTGTAGAGGAACAAAGATAAGAATTATACCCACCTTCTTCCGAGAAACCATGCAAGCAAGAAGAGAGAGGAGTGAAATATTTCAAATGTTGATAGAAACAAACAAACAAACCGAGAATTCTGTACCCTGCAAAGTTACCCTTCCAAAGTGAAAGAGAATAAAAACTTTCTTAAACAAAAGTTGAGAGAATTTATTGCCAATAGACCTGCCTTGCAAAATATGTTAAAAAAAAGTTCTTTAGAGAGAAGGAAAATGATATAGGTCAGAAAATCAGATCTACATAAAGAAAGGAAGGCATCGAAGAAAGAATAAGAGAATGTAAAATACAAACTTTTACAATTTTTAGTCTTAATTGATCTAATAGACAACAATTTGTTCAAAATAATAATAGCAACAATGAATTCAATTATGTATGCCTATAAGTGAAATGAAGGACAGCACTGATATAAGGGAAGGGAGGGAAGAATTAGAATTATTTTACTATAAGGCACTCACTCTACTCATGAAGCAGTATAGTATTATTTGAAAGTGGACTTGAATTAGTTGTAAATAGATATTGGAAACTACAGGGCAATGACTAAAAACAGTTTAAAAAGAAGTATAATTGATATGCTAACAAAGGAGACAAACAGAATTAGATGAAATACTCAAAACCATAAAAGGCAGAAAAAGACTGGAAGGAAAAAAAAAAGAAAAGAAAAGAAACAAAGAACAAGGGCAACAAACAGAAAACAAATATGATAGAAATTAATCCAATTGTGTCAATTATCACTTTGAACATCACTGGTCTAAATGAATCAATTATAAGACAGAGATTGTCAAAGTGGATCAAAAACCAAGACCCACCAGAAACCCACTTTAAATAAACAGACACAAAGATTAAAAGTAAATGGATGGAAAAAAATTTACCATGCTAACACTAATAAAAGGAAAGACAGAGTAGCCACTCTCATTTCATACAGAGCAGACTTAAAAGGAAAGAAAGTTATGAGGGATAAAGAGGGGCATTAGAGAATGATAAAGAGGTCAGTTCTCCAAGAAGACATTAACAATCCTCAACATGTATCTACCTAACAAGAGAACAAAGTACGTGAAGCAAAAACTGATAGAAATATAAGGAGAAATAGATGAATCCACTATTACAGTTGGGGACTTCAACACCCCTCTATAAGAAATGGACTGGTATAGCAGTCAGAAAATCAATAAGGACATAGTCGAACTCAACACCATCAATCAACTGGTTATAATTGACATCTATAGACTACTTCAGCAACAGCAGAATACACATTCTTTTCAAGCTCACATAGAACATTCACCAAACAAATTTAAAAGAATAGAAATCACACAGCATCTACTCTCAGACCACAATGAAATTAAGCTTGAAATCAATGACAGAAAGATAGAAAAAATCTCAAAACACATGGAGATTAAACAATACTTCTAAATAACACATGGGTCAAAGAAGAAATCTCAAGAAAAATTTTTTAAATATTTTGACTGAATGAAAATGAAAACACAATTACCAAAATTTGTGGGATACAGCAAAAAAAAAAAAAAATCCTTAGAGGGGTATTTATAGCACTGAATGCATATATTAGAAAAAGAGATCTGAAAATCAATAAACTAAGTTTCCATTTTAAAAACCTAGAAAGAGCAACTAAATGCAAAGTAAAGAGAAGAAAAGAAATAATAATAATTAGGGCAGAAATCAATGAAACGGAAAACATGAAATTAATAGAGGAAAATCAATGAAACCAAAAGTTGGTTCTTTGAAAAAAAATCAGTAAAATCCATAAACCTCTAGCCAGGCTAACTAAGGGAAAAAAGGGAAAAGACACAAATTACTAATATCAGAAATAAAAAACAGACATCACTACAGATCCCATGAACATTTAAAAGAATGAAGAAATACTATGAACAACTCTATGTCCACCAATTTGAGAACCTAGATGAAATGGACCAATTCTTTGAAAGACATGCAAAGAAAACTGCAAAAACTCACACAGAAGAAACAGAGAATCTCAATAGGCCTGTATCTATTAAAGGATTTGAAACTATAATTAATAACATTCCAAAAAGAAAGCACTAGGGCCTTTACAAAAATTAACTTAAAAGGTGTCATAAACCTAAATGTAAAATGCAAAACTATAAAACTCTTAATAGATAACATTAGTACAAACCTAGATGACCTTGAGTATGGCAATGATGTTTTAGATATAACACCATAAGCACAATCCATGAAAGAACTAATAAGGATATTGATCAGCTGCACTTCGTTAAAATTAAAAACTTCTGCTCTGCAAAAGACAGTATCAAAAGAATAAGAAGACAAGCTACAGACTGGGAGAAAATATTGATATTTGCAAAACACATGTCTAATAAAGGGTTGTTTAAAAAAAAAACAACAAAGAACTCTTAAAACTCAACAAAAAGAAAAGAACCGGATTTAAAAATGGACCAACTCCCGGGCTTCCCTGGTGGCGCAGTGATTAAGAATCCTCCTGCCAATGCAGGGGACACAGGTCCTAGCCCTGGTCCAGGAAGATCCCACATGCCGCAGAGCAACTAAGCCCGTGCACCACAACTACTGAGCCTGCCCTCTAGAGCCCACAAGCTACAACTACTGAAGCCCACGTGCCTAGAGCCTGTGCTCCACAACAAGAGAAGCCACCGCAATGAGAAGCCTGCGCACCGCAACGAAGAGTAGCCCCCGCTCACCGCAACTAAAGAGAAGCCCACATGCAGCAATGAAGACCCAACGCAGTCAAAACTAAATAAATTTTAAAAATTAAAAAATAAATAAAATAAAAATAAAAATGATCCAACTCCCAACAGTGCACCCTAAGGGGACTCAGGATGGGAAAGAACAGGATACTGGCCCTAGACAGCTAAGGTGCATACCAAAGGAACGATTTCAATGAGCCCAGACTCTAGCCTCTTCCCGTACACAGAAAAGTGCTAAGTCACAGGTGTAGAAAGCAAACTTATGGTTAGCAGGGGGGAAAGTGGGGGTGTGTGGGGAGGGATAAATTGGGAGACTGGGATTGACATCTACACACTACCACATATAAAATAGATAACTAATAAGGACCTACATATAAAATAGATAAAATAGGTAACATATAAAATAGATAACTAATAAGGACCTACTGTATAGCACAGGGAACTCTTCTCAATACTCTGTAATGACCTATACGGAAAAAGAGTCTAAAAAAGAGTGGATATATGTATATGTATAACTGACACACTTTGCTGTACAGCAGAAACAAACATTGTAAATCAACTATACTCTAATTCAAATTTTAAAACATTTTTTTAAGAAATGGGCCAAAGACCTTAACAGACGTCTCACCAGAAAGGATACTCAGATAGCAAATAAGCATAGAAAAGATGTTCCATAGCATACATCATCAGGGAAATGCAAATTTAAACAACAGTGAGATACCACTGCACACCTATTAGAATGGCCAATTCCAGAACAATGACGATACCAACTGCTGGAGAGGATGTAGAGGAACAAGAACTCTGACATACTGCTGGTAAAAATGCAAAGCGACACAGTCACTTTGGAAAACAGTTGGCAGTTTCTTACAAAACTAAACATACTTTTACCTTACGACTCAGCAGCTGGTGCTTTGGTATTCACCCAAGTTGAAACCACGTCCATGCAAAAACCTGCACATGGATGTTTACAGCAGCTTTATTCATAATTGCCAACCAAGATGTCCTCCAGTAGGTGAATGGATAAACTGTGGTACATCCAAACAGTGGAATATTATTCAGCACTAAAAAGAAATGAACTATCAAGCCATGAGAAGACATGAAGAAATGTTAAATGGATAATGCTAAAGTGAAGGAAGCCAATCTGAAAAAGCTACATATTGTACATATTGACATTCTGGAAGAGGCAAAACTATGGTGACAGTACAAAGAAAGTCAGTGGTTGCCGGGGATGGGTGGGAGGATGATTAGGCAGAGCACAGAGGATTTTTAGGGCAGGGAAAGTACTCTGTGTGATACTATAATAGTGGATATACGTCATTACACATCTGTTCAAACCCTACAATGTACAATACCAAAAGTGAGCCATAATGTAAACTATGGACTTTAGGTGATTATGATGTGTCAGTGTAGATTCATCAGTGGTAACAAATACACCACCCTGATGGGGGTTGTTGTTAATACGAGAAGCTATGCATGAATGGGAGAAGGGATCTATGGGAAATCTCTGTACTTTCCTCTCAATTTGGCTGTGAACCTTAAACTGCTCTCTGAAAAAAAGTCTTTATAAAAAATAAAGTCTACAGGGACTTCCCTGGTGGTGCAGTGGTTAAGAATCCGCCTGCTGGGCTTCCCTGCTGGCGCAGTGGTTGTGAGTCTGCCTGCCGGTGCAGGGGACGCGGGTCTGGGAGGATCCCACATGCCGTGGAGCAGCTGGGCCCGTGAGCCACAATTACTGAGCCTGCGCGTCTGGAGCTTGTGCTCCGCGGCGGGAGAGGCCGTGACAGTGAGAGGCCCGCGCACCGTGATGAGGAGTGGCCCCCGCTCGCCACAGCTGGGAAAGGCCCTCGCACAGAAACGAAGAGCCAACACAGCCAAAAATAAAGAAAGACAGAAAGAAGCTTTTTTTAATCCGCCTGCCGATGCAGGGGACACGGGTTCGAGCCCTGGTCCGGGAAGATCCCACGTGCAGCGGAGCAACTAAGCCCATGCGCCACAACTACTGAGCCTGCACTCTAGAGCCCGTGAGCCACAACTACTGAGCCCGTGTGCCACAACTACTGAAGCCCGCGAACCTAAAGCCTGTGCTCCACAATAAGAGAAGCCACCGCAATGAGAAGCCCGCGCACCGCAACGAAAAGTAGCCCCCGCTCGCTGCAACTAGAGAAAGCCCGTGCGCAGCAACGAAGACCCAACGCAGCCATAAATAAATAAATTTATAAAAAATAAAATAAAATAAAAAATAAAGTCTATTAAAAAGGCTTTTTTTAATTAAAAAAAAGAAAACCTTGCCTTATGTGATCTAATTCCAATTATTTCTACAAATCTTAAAAATTACGTTTTCTGCTTTGGTTGACATTAAAACAAAAATAGTTTGAAAATTTTTAAATGACATATGTATTGGTATATCAAAGACAATGCCACAATTCTGACTTATTATAAACCAGTCTTCCCATTAAAATTAACTTTTGAAAATAAAACGTTCAATGTTTTTAAGCAAATATTTGGATTTTATTCTTGGATGCGGCATATAATTTTACACAAAAACAAAAACTCGACTTCATAGAAATCTTTGCAGAGACTGGTTTTATATGGCCTGTGATGGAAATCAATTTACAATACAATAAGTTGTATAAAATTTTTAAAGCGTGTGTTTATAGGCATTTTTCATGTAAGAGGTCCATAGCTTTCATTAGATTCTCAAAGGGGGCCATCATTCAGACAAGATTGAGAATGGCAAGTTTTTAGCTATCAGTTAAACCAAGACATTCACCCACTATTTAACACTGAGGCTTCTACTATGATTAATCATGAAACCCTCTCTGACCCCCATCCTGTATCTGTTCCCCCTTCCAAGAACATAAAAGGAAAATAATTTACTGTCACCCAAGTATTTAGGGAAGTACTAGGGAACACCGTAAGAGTTCATTATTAGATGAAAGAGGACGATCGGAAGTCAATTAAATCACCCCAATAATCTTTTTTTTTTTAAAGGATACATTCACATATGGTTAATGGGATCCTGGAAAATAATTGGGCTACACGCATCAAGACATTAAAATGGCCATAACCTCTAAGTTAATAAAGGGGAATTTACCAAAAGATATAATCTAAAATCAGGTTTAAAAACATATATGCAGAAAGATGCTTAACTGCATAGTTAAGAACACAGGCTCCAGGGCTTCCCTGGTGGCGCAGTGGTTGAGAGTCTGCCTGCCAATGCAGGGGACGCGGGTTTGAGTCCTGGTCTGGGAAGATCCCACATGCCACAGAGCGGCTAGGCCCATGAGCCACAATTGCTGAGCCTGCGCGTCTGGAGCTTGTGCTCCGCAACAAGAGAGGCCGCGATGGTGAGAGGCCCGCGCACCGCTATGAAGAGTGGTCCCCACTTGCCGCAACTAGAGAAAGCCCTCGCACAGAAACGAAGACCCAACACAGCCAAAAATAAATAAATAAATAAATAAATAAAATTTAAAAAAAAAAAAAAAGAACACAGGCTCCAGAGCCAGCTTGCAAGGACTCACTTATGAGCTAAGCAGCATGAAGCAAGTCTCTTAACCTCTGTTTCCACGTTTATTTTTAAAAGGGATAATAAAAGTTCCTATTTCAAGAGGGTTTCATGAAGATTAAATGAATATACGTCAAATGCTCAGTGTACAATAAGCCCTCTGTAATTGAGTGCGCACTTAAACCTACTAAGCATCAACCATGTGGCAGGCACTGTCCTAGGCAGTTGAGATACATCAATGAACAAAAGAGAAGAATCCTGCCCTTCTTAGAGCTTACATGCTAACAAGGGAAGACAATAGACAATAGAAATAATAAGTAAATTATGAGGCATAAAAAGATTAGAGAAGCTATGGGGGGGGAAGAAAGGAAAAAGAAAAAGTAGAGAAGAATCACGGACTGGCAAGTGCCAGAGGTGGCAGGCGTTGCAATTTTTAAATAGTCAGAGTACATCTCATTAAAAAGGTGACATTTAAACAAAGATCTGAAAACTCAGCCAGGTAGCTATCAGGAGTAAGCATATTCCAGCCACGGGAAGAGCAATCACGAAGGCCCTAAGGCGGGAACATGGCTGGTACATTAGAGCAAGAACAAGGATGGTTAGAGCAGATGAGTAAGGGAAAGAGTAATAGGAGAAAAGGATTAGAGCGGTAACGAGGGACCAACTCAGGTAAGGCCTGTAGGCAGCTGTGCTCTGGGGAGCCACTGCACGGTTTGCAGAAGAGTAACATGACTGTCATACATTTGAAAGGACTGCTCTGGCTACTGTGCTGAGAACAGAGTACAGGGGAGAAGCACTGATGCCGGGGAACTCTCACTGCGAGGCTATTTGTAACTGAAGTGTTAGCAAAACCCTTGTCTTTGAGCCTGAGAAATTGCTCTTGGATTCAGTTCATCTTCTAGCTCTGTTCCCCTGGAAACCATACAGGCAGAATGTCAGCTGTGTTACTAGGCAACGTTGCTTATGGTAAAAATGACTATTGGTAAGTTGCTTCGGACCGAGAGAAACAATAAATACCCGGTGAGTGGCTGTAACTGTGGGCTTCCCTTACTATGATGACTCCTATAATTCAGCACATACCTTGTAGGGATCCTGGAAGCTATGCTCATGGGTTGTTACACAAGATAATGGCTCTTGTGGAACATGGGGCTCCTAAGCAAAGTTAGTTACATATCCATCATGTGAGCCTCATTACTCTTACTTAAGCTTCACTTGGAAGAGGGGAGAGGCACAGAGAATGGTTCCAGCTGTTCTCTTTGTAGACTGCTACAAGGACTCCTACCAAAGAGAGTATCTGATTCTTCTCTGCTGGTAAGCTGTGTTTCCTGTCCCATATCCTCTTAAGCAAATCTGATGTCAAATGTGGCCTATGGCAATCCAAACATCTGTCTAGTTGAACCCTAAGAAAATTCCCTGGGTAGTCACTGCTCTGTTGTGGTAACCCAGGCAAGAAATGGCAGTGACTTGGACCAGGAGGGTAGTGGTGTCAATAGGAAACAGTAGTAAGATTGCAAATATAATTTGAAGGGGGAGCTTTTAGGATCTTCTAATGAATAGGATGTGGGATGTCCATATTCTATGTGCATACAATAAAGTTAGGGATAATGGCAAGATTTTTTGGCCTGAGCAACTGGAAAGATGGGGCAAAAAACTGGGGTTGGGGAGCACTGAAGATCAGGAATTCAATTTCAAACAAGTTAATTTTTGAGTTGGGGGTCATTCATCATCTTGCTTTCTTCTCAATGACCCAAAATGGCTGCAGCAGCTCCACGTATCATGAGCTTATGTGACCACATCCAAAAGAAGGGGTGTGCCTTCATAGATTGAAGGAAACCAGACTCCCAGGGGACTTCCTTTATATATGTCACCCTGCCTGAACCAATCACTGCCAAGGAGAATGAAACTAACACTACTGACTTTAGGCGGCTTTACAAACTGCCCCCTTTGGGTTGGGGAGGAGCCCATGAAGCAGGTGAACCCTAAATACCTGAACAAACTAGTCTTAAGAAAGAGAAGAATGACTAATAGGTGCAGTGTCTGTCAAAGGTATTGTCAAGGGCTTTGAATGAACCATCCACACTGATGTTAACATCACCCAGAATAAAAGAAGGTCAGTAATAAAGTACAGGTATAAAATAAAACAGGGAGCCAGGTAATGAATAATGAATGAATAAAACAAGTGACCTACCCTCTGTTCCATGAAAGAGGCACGTAGACAAATCCTGGGAAATTTCATAGCCAAAAATTATTCTAAATGATTTGAGGAAAAAGCAATTAAGAATCTGACTAAAATCAAACTCTCAATTGTAGAAGACAGAGCAATGTCTTGAAAACTTCCAGAATTAAGTAATTTTGACCTAGACTTTTACATCCAAATGATCAATCGAGAAGGCAGAATAAAGACAGTTTCAGACATGTAAGAACATTACTTGAGGGCGTTCTTTAGCAAGCAAGAATGAAAACCAATAAAGTGGATGTGAGCACACAACAAACAGTGGAAATGATCCAAGAGTGAAATGAAAAAGAAATCCCAGAATGGCAGGTGTACAGCAGGACTAAACTATAATTCATCCTATTAATACAGAAAATTAGTGAACTCCATGAAAGGAAGAAAGGAATGGATTCTGTTCCAAAGACAGAATAACTAAGAAGTTGGTTTTGACAGGAATGCATGTGTTTCTTTTCTTAACAACAACAAAAAAAGATATGCAACAGAAAACTCCAGCAGAATGCTGTCTACCTACAGCTTTTCCTTCCTTATTCCTTGCTAAAGGAATCCAATCTTTTTTTTCTTCTCTTCTTTTTTTTTTTTTTCTTTTTTTTAAGGCATCAGGTGAGAAGCACAGGATTAGGGAAGGCAGACTCACCCAGACCCATGGGATAAATCACTACAGGTCTAAACAAGCCCTGGAAATCCCATTCTCCTTTGCCAGCAACTGGCCTGAGCAACTGAGGTGAACGAGCAACTCAGTTTAAGCCAATGAGACTTACAGGAAAGTCATCTGGGGAGCTTCTTGAAAGACTTTCCTCCAACCAAGATAAAAAGAGAGATCCGATGGTGGGAGGGAAGATTTGCCATAAGGAGCATTACTGGGCAACTGGTGAATTTGCACATGGACTGTATATTAGATAATAGTACTGTGTTGTGGTAGACATGGAAATCTACCACTCACATCCAAAAGACTCACTACCAGGAGTGAGGAGTGTGAGGAGTGTGGTTAAGCTGTTAGTTTCATCAGAGTTAGCTTCAGCCTTCCAGAGAGGGTCTCGATATTCTCCGGACAAATCCCAGCCCATAAATGAAAAACACAAGTTACAGGCCAAGCAATTTCTGCCCAACATGGAACTCCCCTAATGGACAGTCTTAACTCCAGATGTGCTCCTTGTGCTGGCAGACAGGGTGTCATCACAATCTGACAGCTCCACGTGTCCAATCCTGCTTCCTTCTTCCACTTTTGTAAATACAATCCTAATTCTGGCTCAGCATCTGCTCCCCAGAGATCTCAACCTGTGACAATTACATTTCCTGAATTTAATCATTGTTCCATGATCACACCTTTTCTTATGTGATATGTGATGAAGTATTTAAGGGTAAAGAATCATGATCTCTGCAACTTTCTCTCTAAAGATTCACCAAAATAAAGACAACTGGATCTAGATTTATAGAAACAAAAGATAAAGGAAGGAAAAAGCAAATGTAGCAAAATGTTTGTAACTGATGAATCTAGGTGAAAGTTAGACAGTTCATATTACTATTCTCACAACTTTGTTTTAAAATTTTTCAAAAATATATTTTAAAAGGGGGAAGATCCAAAAAAAAACAAAAAACAAAAGACGCACTCATCCTATCCCCTTCCTCCTGCTTTTTAGTAAGTGAAAAAAAGATGCTTGGAGTTACAGCAGCCAATGGCAATAAGAGAAAGATCAGAACCACCAGATATGTCACCTGTGGGTGGATATTCTGTAAAATGCTGCCAAAAACAACCAAAATGATACATTAGGAAAAACAAAAAAGCTATTCAAGGAAGTAATGGTTCAAGTGTGAAAACATATACATATGACATGATTTTGAGCAATTGATAGATTATAGGAAAAGATAATCCATTCGTCTTTGATACTAGGAACATCATCCTTCTATTGGCATGGGATCATGACACTGGTGGGGAGAGAAGGAAATGTAACCATAAACTCACTACTCCATTCTGCAATTAATATTTGCATGGTAATTAAAAGATGTATGACCGATACAAAAACAAAGCACCAAGGATTTCATTAAGGTTACAGAACAGAATGTAAATGTTTACAACCTTGTAAGGATAAAAGGTACAGCTGATAGAAGTTGGGAGATGGAATGGGGGAGGGCAAAAGGCAAAAGGAAAAGCAGTGAAAGAGTAGGATTTCAATTTTTGATTCCCATAAGACTAGAAATCGCTAAACATATTCCACTTGACTCATTTTTTAAGTTTTTATTGAGATAATTCACTTACCATAAAATTCATCAACTTACTCATCATTTTTAATTAGGATGTTTGCCTTTTTATTATTGAGTTGTTAAGAGTTCTTTATACATCCTAGATACAAGACTTGCAAATATTTTCTCCCATTTTGTGGGTTGTCTTTTCACTTTCTTGATGGTATCCTTTGAGGCACAAATGTTTTTAATTTTGATGAAGTCCAATTTACCTATCTTTTGTTGCTTGTGCTTTTAGAGTCATATCTAAGAAGGCTTTGCCTAACCCAGGTCACTAAGATTTATTCATATTTTCTTTGAAGAATGTTATAATTTTAGCTGTTACATTTAGATCTGTGATCCATTTTTAGTTAATTTTTGTGCATGGTGTGAGGAAGGGGTTCAAATTCATTTCGTATGGGGATCTCCAGATGGCTCAACACTGCTGAAAAAGCTGTTCTTTCCCTATTGAATTGTCTTGGCACCTTTGTCAAATTTTTTAAAAACTTGATTGATCATAGGGTTTATTTCTGGACTCTCAATACTATCCAACTGATTTCTATGTACTGATACTTTTTTTAAATTAAGCTAAAATCCACATGATATAAAATTAACCTTTTTAAGTGTACAAATCAATGGCATTTAGTATATTCACAGTGTTTTGCAACCAACAACACCTCTACCTAGTTCCATGATGAAATGAAAAACATTTTCATCACCCCCAAAGGAAACCCATACCCATCAAGCAGTCACTCCCCATTCCCCATGCCCCTGGCAGCCACTGAACTGATTTATGTCTCTATGGATTTACCTGTCCTAGATATTTCATATCAATGGACTCATACAATATGTGATCATTTGTGTCCAGCTTCATTCACTAATCATAACGTTTGAGGTTCATGTACTTTGAAGCATTTATCAGTACTTCATTTTTATGGTTGAATAATATTCCATTGTACACATATACCACATTTTGGTTATCCATTCATCAGTTGATTACATTTCGGTTGCTTCTACCTTTTAGCTAAAGTAAACTGTTATGTAAGCACCACCATGAACATTCATTACAAATATTTCTTTGAATACCTGTTTTCAATTCTTTTGGGTATGTACACAGGAACAGAACATGTGGGTCATATCATAATTTTTGGTTTAACTGTTTGTGGTCAAACTGTTTTCCACAGTAGCTGTACGATCATAAACTCCTACCAACAATGTACAAGTGTTCCAATTTCTCCACATCCTCGCCAACACTTGTTATTTTCTGTTTTCTGACTCGTCAAATGTCACATCCAGAACACAACACAATACTCCAGGTATAATCTGGAGAGTACAGTATAAAGTAAGACTGATACCTTTCCTCTTCTGAACCTCCTCCCCCAGTAGTCCAGATGACAATTCTATGAAGTCTTTCTTATAGTTGTAGTACATTTTATATCTATATTGAGTTTATCAGAGTAATTAAAATACCTAAGTTGTTTGTCCTCAACCACATCTCCTTCACCCCTATAATTATGCAGCTGTTTTCTGAACTCATATACAGGACTTCACATCAAGCTCCATTAAGTTATCATGTTAGCCTTAGCCCACCATTTCAGTCAGAAATATTATTTTCAAAAGTCAACCCTAAAAAATTCATTTCATCCAAAAATTTGATAAGCATGGTATCAATGTTTTCATTCACATCATTACAAAAATATGTACAGCAACTTTCAGCATGTCACTAGAAATTTTTCTCCAGCTGTCATCAATTCATTATTAATTTTAGAGGTGCTACTCAACCAATCACATTTCCACCTAATTTTATGGCCATCCAGCCCACAGCCTCTCCCTGTCAACAGAGAGAAATCTCATAAAATGTTTGGCTGAAATCCAGTGATACTGTACCTTCTGCATTCTCTTGACCCACAGTCCAATAATCCTATCTAAAAAGTAAGGTTAGTCTAACATAATTATCTTTAGCAAGCCCATGTAATACCTTTCCTTCAAAAATGTAATCATGGTCAATGTTTTTAGCACTTATAACACGATGAACTCAGATTAGATCATACTAGGTTTCCAATCATATTTTGAGATTTAAACATTAAAATACAACGAAAAAACAATATGTATCACTCAAGGCAATATATCACTCAGGCAACACAGGGAATACAGATATCTCAGGTATTATACTTCACATTATCAAGACAAATATGTCATCAATTTACTGTAGTTTGCATTTACAAGTTTTAAAAATTCTACAAGAGTCTCTCCTCCACCATAAAAAGTTCAATATGAAAAATATATTTCTCCCATGTGTTCACAAAAAATAATAAAATAATAAATAAATAAAATAATAATTAAACCAGTAAACTTTAAGTTTTGTGTTTCTAATAACATAGATTATTTTGTTGGAACCAATTTCCCCAGTACCTTTAAGAGCATATTCCTAGCTCAAAAATCTCTTTCACAAAGCCTTCAGAGGTTGTTCCATTCTAAAATAGCTGCTCTCTGCTTTGCTCTTTCATGATACCTACTACTATCCCTACCACTCACTTTGGCACTCAGTCATCTGATGCTTGGTAGTTAACTGTTGTTAACTGTTTGATTATTATCTACAATAGGGTCCTGCCACATTCTTTTCTAACTTCATCACGACCAACATAGAAAAGGTAAGCACTCGGATTCTTTTATTAATTTATACTGCATATATTATAAACCTACAAAGAATTAAAGTGAAATTGATCAATCTGAAGACATTTTAGGATCTCCTGGTTCTTCTCTTTCTGAAAAGGGAAAACCAGGTACAGAGAAACAGATGTTGAAATAGACGAGGGTAAAATTCAGCAGGCTGCGTTAAGAAAGAATGTTTACTCCTAAAATGTATTAAGTAAGCACTGTATCAGTTTGCTATTGTTGCAATCACAAATTACCATAAATTTAGTGGTAATGAATATATGTCTTACAGTTCCGGAAGTCAGAAGTCCAAAACAGGTCTCACCGGGCTAAAATCAAAGTGTCAGTAGAGCTGCATTCCTGTCTGGAAGCTCTAAGGAGAATCCATTTTCTTGCCTTTACTGGTTTATAGAAGCTGCCCACATTCCTCGGCTCACGGCCGCCTTCTATCTTCAGTGCCAGCAATGCCCGGTCAATTCCTCTTCATGATGCCATCTCTCTGGTTCTGACTCCGCTGCCTCCTGCTTCTTCTTTTACAGGCCCTTGTGATTACATTAGGCCCACCTGTTTCTAAAGCCCTCATAACTCTATTTGTGTCGGGGGGGGGGGGGGGGGGGGGGGGTAAAGGGAAATGTACAAAAAGTAAGGCTTTTCTTGCCCCCTACATCAACAAAAACCATCTCTCCTTTCATCACTTTATATTAGCGATCTCTGTGCATGATTTTGTTTAAACAAAAGGTTTTAAGATCTCTACAAACCATGCTACATTCCACTTAGGCTTTGGCATACGAAGAGAGGTCATTAGTTAAGAAACAAAACTAAAACTATGTGAAAATGTGACATATCGGATGTGAAAATCCAACACATTTATGTATCTCTGAATCATCTCTTACCTATTTTAAATGAATTACAGAGTTTAAGTTTGTAGATTCCTTCCCCATTTGTACAATTTTAGGCTCTAGAGTTGAACATAAATTATTTTTATAACTATTTCAAGCATTCAAATAAATCCCCCAAGATGTAATATACTGGATTGCAAATATCAACAGTTTACTATGTCTTGACATGTATAGCACATTATTTTTCAGGAAACCATCAGCCATATGGGAACATATCTTCTTAAAAAAAAAATTATTGGGGTGATATAATTGACTTCCAGGTGTCTCTTCTCATCTAATAATGACCTCTTATGATGTTCCTTGGCCCTTCCCTAAACACTTGGGTAACAATAATTTTCTTTTCATGTCCTGAAAAAAGTCTACAGATACAGGATGGAGATCAGGGAAGGGATCTGTGACTGCCGGCAGAAGCCCTGGTGTTAAATGTTTGGCAAATATCTTGATTGAACTTATACCTCTAGAGCAGCCGTTTTTAATCTTTCCTGGGTCACGGCCTCTGTTTTGAGAATCTGATGAACCTACAGACTTCTCACTAGAAAAATGCACATGAACACATACTCAAAATTTTTAATATAACTTATTTTATTGTATTTTAAATTGACTGTCATTACAGACCATATAAAACCAGTCTTTGCAAAGATATCTGTATGTCTCAATTTTTGGTTTTATGCCAAAATTTGTTACACCCAGGAATAAAATTCAAAGTATGCAATAAAACAAACCAAACTTTAATTATTTTCAACAAATAGAAACCAAAGTACTGCTGGCTGCTGGCTGGAGTGCCTCTGATACCAAAGCACAGTTCTAGGAGAAAATCCACTTCTTTCACAGAATTCTCCAGGGAGAGCTGGGGAAAACATAGGTGTAAGAGGGAAAGCTCAGGTCCAGACAGTAAGAGAATAATGTTGACTGAATTTAATGAGTGTTCCCAAAACAGTAACATTTTATACTTGTATATATTTATTAAAAAAAGGAAAAATATGGTTTCAAAAATTGCGAGACATTAAGAATAAAATTTAAATATTTGGGAAAAAAATCATACCAGACCTGCTATGTTCCTACTACTTAGTCATGCAAAATGTATTAAGTTCAAAGTGGAGTAAATGCAAGCCTCAAAAGAAGGGTTCTCAAGCCAATAAGGTAAAAAGAAAATACTAGAAGATAGTATATATGTGTTATCTTAAATTTGAAATTTGAGGTTTACTAATATTCAATGTGTCAGACTGACACCAGCACCTGCTCTTGGTCCTGCATCAGGCTGCTTCCGTCTTACGGCATTTACGTGAACTATGCTGGACACCACAGATTGGCGCACTTGACCTCCCGCCTACCTATGAGCAATTAGAAAGGAGCCTTTTCAGTTGTTTGGGGGGCAAGCACAGTTGTGGAAACATGAGATTTCTCTACAGCATAATTCCAGAGTCCATCCCCCAGCTTCTTGGGTGACAAGAAGTGGGGCGCCAGGAGCACCAGCAGCAGAGGTGTCTTGATCTGACTTCCTAATCCAGGGCTGCAAGTTGGGGTCTGTCCTGCAGTTTTCAGAGTATCTAGAGGCAAACGCAGCAGTGGCAGAGGTGGCACGAGGTCTGGATTCCAGCACGGCTCCCAGGGTGGCCTCTGAGCTGCCCTGGTGAGTTACCTCTGGATTGACCCCCTAAAACCTGCTGTTAGGCCCTTCTAACAATTCTGTAAGCACCTAATACCTTGTATGAAATCTCTTCTAGCTTAAAATATTCAGAAGGGTTTCTGTTTGCGACGCTGACTACACACACAGTATTGCAGTAGATAAAAGTCTCCTAAGGGAGAGGTAGCAGTTTCACACCCTGGAGGGGTTGTCTGTGATGTCCTCACCTGTTCACTGTCAGCAGATCACAACATGCTGCAGCCCGCATGGGCCCAAGTAAGTAGATCTGCCGATCTCAGTAGAATTATGATATCACTCATGGATGGATTTTTAAGATTTTTGCAAAGAAAGGGAGATTAAACATAATATTAATAAAGCAAAATACAAGCAAGCAACAAGAAAATGGGAGAGCTGACAACTGCGTGTTACCAATACCAGTGCTTTATCAAAAGCTGTAAGGTAAAAATGTGATTACCTTGTAAAACATAATCTATAAAACTTTTAGAAGAAAACACAGGGGAAAAAAAGTCTTTGAGACCTAGGACTAGGTGAACAGTCCATAGACATGACACCAAAAGAACAATCATAAAAGAAAAAACAATGATTAAATGCACTACATGAAAATTTAAAACCTTCTTGCCTCTGTAAAAAATCCCTGTTAAGAGGATGAAAAGACAAGCTGTGGATGGGTAGAAAATTTGTGCCAATCACATATCTAACAAAAGACTTATATCTAGAATATATAAAGAACTCTCAAAACTCAACAATGAGAAACAACCCAATTTGCTCATTAGGGAAACAATTTGCCCACTAGGGAAAGGCAAATTGAAACTACAATGAGCTATCACTACACAACTATTAAAATGACTACAATTTTTTAAAAACAGTGAAAATAACCAAATTCTGGCAAGCATGTAGAGAAGCTGGCTCTTTCATACATTGCTGCTGGGAATCTATAGCCAGTCTGGAAGATAGTCTGGCCATTTCTTGTAAAACTAAACATACACTTAGAATACAACCCAGCAATTACACTCTTGGGCACTTACACCAGAGAAATGAAAACTTATGTTCACACAAAAACCTATATACAAACGTGCAGGGCTTCCCTGGTGGTACAGTGGTTGAGAGTCTGCCTGCTAATGCAGGGGACACGGGTTCGAGCCCTGGTCTGGGAAGATCCCACATGCCGCGGAGCAACTAGGCCCATGAGCCACAATTACTGAGCCTGCGTGTCTGGAGCCTGTGCTCCGCAACAAGAGAGGCCGCGATAGTGAGAGGCCCGCGCACTGCGATGAAGAGTGGCCCCCGCTTGCCACAACTAGAGAAAGCCCTCGCACAGAAACGAAGACCCAACACAACCAAAAATAAAAAAAAAAAAAAAAAAAAAGAACAAATGTGCACAGTAGCTTTATTTGTAACAGCCAAAAGCTGGAAACAACTCCTATGCTCTTCAACAGGTGAAGAGTTAGCAAACTGTGTACTGTTGTACATCCATACACTGAACCCCACTCAGCACTAAAAAGAAATGAACTACTGATACATACGACAGCTCGGATGGTTCTCTAGGGCATTGGGTTGGGTGAAGAAAAGTCCATCTCAAAAGGTTACATACAGTATGATTCCATTTATGTAACATTCTCAAAATGACACAATTATAGAGATGGGGAACAAATTACAGGTTGCCAGTAAATAGGGATGGGGAGGGTGGGGAAGGAGGAGACCTTGAGCTGCGTGAGGAGTTTCTTGGCAGTGACGGAACAGTGTTGTATCTTGATTGTGGTGGTCGTTAAATGAATCCAGACATGAAATGTTATCAAATTGCATGAACTATACACACACATACACATGAATGAGTGCATTAAAAAACATGAAATCTGAATATAGCTACTTAACAGTACTGTACCAATGTTAGTTCCCTGGTTTAATGTTGTTATAAATATGTTGTGTTATATAAGATATTACAACTGAGGGACACTGAATGAAGGTTACACAGGACTCCTTGTACTATTTTTGCAACTTGCCATGAATTTATAATTATTTCAAAATAAAAAGTTTTTTTTTAAGTGAAGACATTCAATCATACTTATTTTTAAAATTACTAATATTTTAGGTGGAATCAAAAACATGGAAATAATACATTTTAAATTGTTCTAAAATATTTTTCATCTTTATCTCATTATTTTTGTTAATGTCTTCTTATGTACGTAATATTATAGTACATAGTTTACAAAAAACATACACATATTGGGAATGCAGATACATTTTTTTATGCTGCTGGAGTGTGACATAAAACTTTTGCAGACCTCTGTTACAGAGACTACAATAATCTAAGACTCTATCTTTTACATTTTTTTACTTGGGCAAGCATATGCCAGAACAGGAAAAACATGGGATTGAGAATCAAAAAGAACTCAATTTTTATCCATAGGTTAAACAAGTCACAATCTCATCCTCGTCTACAAAATGTAGGAGTTGTATTAGATCATTCCCAAGGACAGTCCGGCTCTTAAACATTATGACTCCATGAGTTCTACAACAGGAAAAAGTGAAACAACCATAAAGAAATGTATGACTAAAACTCTAACCAGTATTCACTGAAACTGGATGGATTCAGTATTGCCAGGAATATTAAATACAATACACAGCCTAAGTTACCATCAACATAAACACAGAAAAGTGCATCTACAAAGATAATTTTACCTCAAAGAAAATAGATTAGCAAAAGATCCTGTTTAAATATAAATACCGAGATAACAGGCACATGTGGCTATTTTACATGCAATCTCACAGTTATTTAAAGCCTCTAATTTCTGCTCATGGTATTGCATTAGGTTCTGAATTGCAACAAACAATATACCAATGCATACAGGTATCCTGGTATACAAGCTTGTGGGTTGGGTTCTCACAAGAAATAGACTATCAAGACATCCAGAAAAGAATTATTTTCCATCCACTTAATTATTCTCCATCCACTTGAGTTAGACTTAATAAGACAGAATTTTAAGAGATCCATTATTCAGGGGAAGTTAAATATACCACCCTGTTATACCACCTTTTACTTCTAAGCAGTAAAAACCAACACAACAAGGTCCTAGCACTAAAGCTCCATGCACAGGAAGTTCTTCAGTTTCTCACCCAGAACCTTCTATCATTTTTATCCACCATTCAACAAGTGGTTATGGGTTCTAGTCTCATAACACATGGAAAATACCAAATCAGAAAGGTGAGTAAACTACTACAGGTGGGTGCAATGAGAGCAAACAAAGAGATACAGTTAACAATAAAGTAATAAGGAAATCTACCCCACAAAACCAGACATGCTTTAGAAAAGAATGGTTTCACCAACAAATGAACAAAATATGGTGGTCTGTATATTGCTGACTGAGGAGACTAATGGCTGGAGATTCTGCAAATACACTGTGATGAGTTCACTGACACCCAGGACACATGAATGGAACCACCAAAGTAATATTTTTTTTACTAGTATTATAGACAGCATTATCCATCTTAAATTTTTTTAATGGAGAAGAAAACTGAAAATCACATTTAAATTATCTTTCCAGCATTCTTTAGTATTGAACTAAATTACATCACATCTGAATGTTACCAGGAAATAGAGACACACCCAAAAAAAAAAACAACACACAAAATAGGACAAAACAAAACAAGGAGTCCTCAGAAGTTGAAATATTATGTTGAAATTCATTCAGGCAACAAGGCGTATCTGTGAATGTTTTACAATCTAAAAAAATGAAGCTGCACTGCAGTAAATGAACAAACTAATATCCCCTTCTTCAATTCCCAGATGCCCTTTAAAAAAACACCACCACCACCACTTCAACCTCTCTGAAGTATGGTTGTTCTAAAATAGAAATGTATCTCACAACTGCTGCCACCCAACAGCGACATTTAGTTGGTAAAAACTTCATGTTGACATTTCCTAAAAGTTCAAAAATGCAGTGGCATCCAAGTGTCTTAGGTTTGATCAAAAATGGTCATTCAAAATAATCTTAAAAAAAAAAAGAAATGATCAGAAGCCTGTAAAACTACAATCAATGGAGATACAGAAAATTCTCAAAACTAAATTGCATCCTTTTACTTTAAAAGATAGTACATATAAAGAACTTATTACTTAGTAAGCACTCAATAAATGTAGTTGCTATTATTACTACAAGACAGAAAATAAGGACTAGAGAGAGCTGATGAAAATATCTATAATCATAGTGGTCAGGCAACCAATATACACTTATTAAGTGCCTACAAGGTCTCCAGCACTGTGCAGGGGCAATACAAGTTCATCACAGTCAACTTACACAGCACTATCTCTGATCAAATAAATGACAAGTTGCGCAATATATTCTGAACCAATAAGGTAAACATCAAGTTATATTCAACAATGATTAGAACTTACCAAGTACTTTCAACTTCTTTCAAAGTACCCTCTTTTATTTAAGTCCAGTATACAGAACTTGAAACAAATTACTTGTAGAGAGTCACCAAATGATTAAATGAACATAAAAAAGTGTCACCAAAATGAGTCTTTTTCTTTCTTTCTTTCAAAATGAGTCATGATTTTCATAGGGGGAAAAAATCTCTTTTTCCATTTCTCTCCAGGCGTAGGTAGAATAAGGATTTAGATAAATTCCCTCTTTAAAAAATCTTTCTAAACTTCTAGGGTCATGAAAAGACTCTCTCTACTCCTAGGATTTATGCACATTAGAGGGACGGATTTATACAGGAACGCACATTTATTAAAATGTTATCTTTCATTTATATGAAAGATCCAGAATAGCAAATGTGTAGAGATGGAATGTAGATTAGCAGTTGCCTAGGGCTGAGGAGGGAGGTAAGGAAGGTGATGGGGTGATGAAAAAGTTCTAAAATTGGTTGTGATAGAGGTGTACAACTCCGGAATATACTAAAAAACATTGACTTGTACATTTTAAATAGGTGAATTGTATGGTATGTAAATTATATCTCAATTAAGCTGTTATTTAAAACTTTTAACTCTTCTCAAAACTCAACAAATCACACTTGCTGCATTATGGTCAAACTCCATAGGATGTATCCTTGGTCAGATATTCTTCCTAGCCTGGTTGACTCCATCACTGACAACTCTACAAGGCCCCTTTCTCAACAATCTGATTCTTTCCCCACAAATACAAAGATCGAGCAACAGAACAGGCTTGCGGGGAAAGGAGATAGTCCATTTTGTAAAAGTTAGAAATACTTCACACTATATTTTAATACAAGTGATTTTTCAAAACAATTATTTTCATAACATAAAAAAATCCTGATAAAGCTATCTATTTATTATAGCATTTTGAGTTTAAAATAATGTGTTACTACTCTATCAGGAAACTGTGAATTACCTACTAGGATACAGATACAGTGTCATAACGGTGGTCTATGCAATGGACGATCCTTGTAGGGTATAAGGAAAGACACATCAACATCTGCAGAATTTCTGAAATATTCTGCCTCACAGGAATAGCAGTGCTTGAAATTTAAAAAAAAAAAAAAATTCTACAGCTCACAGATTTACTTTAACAGGTTCCATGGATCCCAACCCACCTCCTATGGAATACCAGGTTTGTTTGTTAGGATACTTTGAAAGAAGCTATACAGAACAACAAACAAGGGTGAATAACAAATCACCTAAAAGTACACATCATGTACGCTACCTTTCATCCACATGTACCACTCTGTCTATTTAAGGATCCTACTCAGAGGAGCTCATAGCCTGTGGCCCAGACAGACTTCATCATCCTATTCTCAGTGCCTACATGGTGCACAAATTAGGTGTAGTTTTCAATACAAACTTGCTGAATAAACGGAGATTTCTCACCTGATTAGCCCTGGCTGCTTGCAGCTGGGTTTTCTATTTAGGAGCCTTTGGAAAACCTTTTTTCCCACCTGGGCTGGCTTAAAGAAGCACCCAGAACAACAGAATCTTATCACCTCCTTCATCAGCCTAAATTGTAGCTCCCTTTTCATAATGAGCAACATAAGGGTAGAGTACAACCTCTGCGTGTGAACTGATGAGAAACAAATATCTTCCTACATTCCTCCAGGGGCTACTGTGAGCAGTGCCAGTTGGCAGTCTCGGAGCAATTTTTAATGCTCTCTAGAGACGAGAAGAATCAAGAAATGAGAAGAGATTAGGCTTACGGTATGTACTCCAAAAACATTTTAGCGTAAAGATACTTAAAATGTTCAGGGACACAGGTTTTGACCATTTTTGAAATGATTACGATTCTAATAGTCTGTAAATCATAGTCTATGTTTTGAACACAAAAATACTGGTGGGAGCCTTGTTTCTCAAGAACAGGTAAAATAACCATAATAACTGAGCCTGGAGAAATTAATAAATAATTATTTATTTTATTATATAAAATAAAAAATAAATAAGTGTATAAAAATTGATTACCTTTCTCCATTCCCAGTAAACATAACTTACTCATTAAAATTTTTCAAGTATGATAGTTTAAGGCACTCCTATCTGAAGGTAATAAAAAAAAAGAAGGGGAAAAAATCCCTGGAATTAAAACCATTACCAATAGTTATAATGTGATAGGGGCCATGTTAGAGGGGATATTTAGTTTCTAAGTTATACACTTCCTTCATAGCAATATTTTACAATGAGCATGTGAAACTGGTGATAAGGAAAAAACTGGTTTTTCCTTTAAACACTCATATACTCTTTCCCCAAACAAAACAATATGAACTTTTTTATTGCTTATGGTTTTACAGACTCTATTGGGCTAATAATAATAAATCTGCTCAAGTACTTTAGGCAACAGTAAAAGGGACTGGGCGGGGCGGGAAGGCTCCAACTTTTGTTAATGGTTTTTACCAAAATCCACAAGCTAATGAATAAATACATAACTATACTGTAAGTCAGAGCATGGCTTGTGCTGTAAAAGGACTTTACAGGAGCAAGAGAAAAGAGCCATCACTTAGGATCAGGAGAACAGGAGAGCTTGCAGACAAGGTGACATTTGAGCTGGGTTATATAGATGATCCCTCTGATGAGGTAACAATAGGTGAAATTCAGAATACATGCTCTGCCCCCCCTCAGTATTTTATAGATTAAAAATAGTTCAAGTAGTGAACATACACCCCAAACATACTTTATTTTTTTAATTTTTAAAAAATATATTATAAAATTTGCTACATAAAGCAATGAAAACTTTCCCACATCTCCTAAGTTTCTTCTATCATTCCACTATTCCTTTACCATTTTGGCATGAATCCTGTGTCACTGTTAGTTTGCACCTGTTACTGCAATGGGATACACATTATCTTTTCCCTATGGATAATTTTGCATCTTCCCATTAAACTCCATAACTTTGAGAGCAATGAATGTCATCCATTTCCACTTTACCTTTCCATAAAACTCCTCAAATAAATGGGTACTCAACAGATGTTAACAGATTAAACCTAATTCTAATAATTGGGACAGGAAGCAATCACCATCACAAAAGATGTCTGTGGAACAGATATTATAAACAATTAAATCACAGTTTTGTACACAGAATAAAAAGCACCTAGATTAATATATCTTCCCCCAGACACTAAACCAATTGCTATTCTTTGGTGTAACTTGCTCAGAAAGGTGTTTATTTAAAAAAATAAATATATAAGCCTCTCAAGCAGCCTCTATAGAACATTATCGTTTTCTGTCACAAAGACCTAAGTCAACACATTAATTGGCACTAGAAAAATACTAGGTGACACAGTGAATCTGCACAGAAATAGAGGACAGTCCTAGTTCCCAGGGATCTCAATGGACAGTGCACAATTCAAGAAATGCCCTGGCAATGTGTATATTTAGGACAATGTGTTTAAAACAATGTGAAAAGCACACAGGAAAAATATGTTTTCCAGGAAACATAGCCTAGATAGTTCAAAGATAATTCTTTCTGAGTGTTTTCTTTATATGCGATCTTTTAAAAGTTCAGGAATTCTCTCCTCTATTGTTTAAATAAGCTGGTAAGTAAACAAAAATAGAAATTTGGAAGCTTGCTTTAATCTTCTACTTTCTATTATGAGATGGAAAAGATTATGCCAGCAGGCCTGCCTGACATACTTATCAAAGAAGAGGATCAAAGAGAAGAGGAGGAAGGAGGATATTAGGTGTAACAACGCCAGATACCATCAAGATTACTACGAAAGATCATGTGTTTGTGCGTCTACACTTCCTAAATTCTATAGGAAGAGTCAAGTATCTCTCAAATATTATTACCTGAAATTGGTTTTTAGATTCCCAAGTATAGCTTCTCCGTTGTTATTGCTGAGCCTGTGAACTTACGTTATAATGCTGCACACCACTCATATAATCAATGAACACTTTGGAAAGTTGTTAGTATTGCTTAAAAAAAAGAAAAAAGAAAAAAACCCCGCTGGGCCAGAGGTTCCAATAAAATTCACTTTTCTAGAGAAGTAATTTTACAAAATAACTCAGAATGGAAGAAAAGACAGGATGGAATGCTATCTTTGATAATGAGTAGCCAAAAAAAGACTACAGAATAACACACACACCGCAGCTTTGTTTATAGGGTTGTAACTTGCACATGCAAGTACTCTACAAAGTACTGCACAAGAAGAAACTGTCAAAAATGAATGTTCATGAAAACATTCCTTTTCTAAATAAGATCTCTAACAAGGAGGTACTTTCTAAATATAATTTCTTTAGCAAGTATTGACAGGTATAGAATAGCAGCAGTGCTCAAGATGGAAAAAAACTACTTACATTTGTCTTATCAATAGTACAAGTTACTGTTACTAATTATAATGCCTATGGGCTCAGTAGCAGAAATTTACGGAGATATCTGCTGGGCAGAACAGTTACAAAACTAACTTTAATCAAAAGTTTTTTTTTTCCCTAATCCTATAGACCCTAGCAACCTGGAGTTTTTTGTTCTGTTTCGTTTTGCAATTTCTTTTCCTTCCAAAAGAAGCTCCGCCAGTAAAGTCGAGGTAATACTTTCCACAGTTCAAAGGTTAAGGCGCATTCGGCTCTACATAGAGCTCTAGCTCCTCATCAGCACCGCTCCCTTTTTTTTTTCTTTTCAAATTATCTTGACCTGAGAGAGGTTAATGCTCCCTTACAATGCAAATCCACGAGAAAAGCGATTTTAGGTGCCGAGAAATGAAACTGGGATGGGAGGAAAACACCGACAGCGATCAAGAACCATTTCGCCGTAGAAATCAGCCTCTCCAGAACGCAAGAAACTGAGGTTTTGTCCAAAGAACCTGCCGCCCGGAAGCCACAACTTCCAGCAATTGGCAAAGAAAAGTTACAAGTAAGAGCTCAGCGCCCAGGGAGCCTGCGCCGGTGTGGAGACTGAGAGCTGCAAGGACACTCACTGGCCCCGACGGCCCGCAGGCGGTGGCTGCGGCGTCGGTGGGGCCGATTCCGGCTCGGGCAAGCTCGGGGTCTGGGGGTGCGCGGAAGGCGCGGAGCGACGCGGGCACGGCGCCCGCGTCCGCACCCCTCCCCACTACCGCGAGCAGTGGGCGGAGAGACAAGAGCAAAGGAAAAGCAGGACAATGCTGGGCCGGGCTGGCGACTCCGCGCGCTCAGCGGGTCCCCAGCGTCCTCCTCGCCTGGGGCCGCCAGCTGCCGCGCTAAGTTTGCTCCTCAGCCCTGCCTTCCTAGCCGGGGCAGTAAAGCAGTGACCGCCGACCTCCCTCCGCCTCGCCACCACCGCCACCGCCTTCCTCCCCGCGGGGCGGCTCCCGCGAGTCCACGAGGACGCGGCGCGCGCGAGCGGAATGGGGCGCGCGAGGGAGAGGGGGCGCGCAAGGAAGCAGCGCGCGCGCGGGGGAGCCGGGCGCGCGGGGGAGCGGGGCGCGCGGCGCTCCCCGAGGACCCGCTGCCGCTCCAGTGGGTTTTCGGTTGAGGCGGGGGCTGCGCCGCGGCTAAGTGTCCGTTATGAGTCTTGGCCCGGGCGGCGCAGCTTGCCAGCCATCCTGGCCCGCCCCCACCTCGACTCCCACCAGAAAGGCAGCGAGCGAGGGCCGGCGACCTCGTCTCCCGCCAGGGCTGTGGCCGCCAGTCGGCGGGCATCCCGGCGCCTGCCCCTGGGGCTGGAAGAGAAAGTGAAATGAAGCGCCTTTCCCCAGGCAACACCTACCCGTCCCCAGTCCAAGTGCAGCTGCCTCACTCCTCGGGCGCCGCCGGTCCCCGCCCTCGGGCCCCAGGCTCCGTTCTCTTGACAATGGCGCGTCCCCTTTAAGGAATAATCCGATCGGAACCGATCTGTGGTTAAACCTCCCTCCGACTCTGATTTTTACCGGATTTCTCTCTCTCTCCCCCCAGAGCCCGACGGGCGCCCGGCGGTGCTGCGAGCTCTTCCCACCTCTTCCCCGCCCCGCCCACTCCCTAGCCTTCCTGATTGGCGAGAAACACTACTACAGGAACAGCAGTTCTCGCATCCCACTCGCCAGTCCAGCCGCCGCTCAGAGTTACCCCCCCACCTTCACCCCGCCCCCTTTCCTGGGTTGGTCCTACCTCTAATCATTCTCCGTCTTCTACTCTATCGTTGCTTTGGAGAACTGGCAGTCAAGGCTCACCCTCCCGCCTCCGGAAAGCGAACTTTATTTTTATTGGTAAAAGGACATCTTCCTGTGCACCTGATTGGGCAAGGAAGGAGTTAGTCTGCACGCCCCTTACCCATTATCGCTCTCTCTCTTTACGGGTTTCAGAAACAGCCGCAAAGTCCTCCCCCCCTACTTTGCCTTGTTCTAAGCGCCTTTCCCTTTAAATATTGGTAGGGGTGGTAGACAAACTCACAGCCTGTATTGGAGAAAGACGGAAAGGGAGAAGAGAAAATTTCAAAATCTTCTCCAGATGAGTAATATATCGGGAACTGGAGCTGGGATACTGCGGAATCTCATCCTTCGGTCTACTGAATGGAGTGGTTAGAATGAGTTAGAATACCTGAAATTCTAGTACTAACTTCTGAGATGTACTCAACAAATTTTCACTCACCGTCCACTCTACTCCTACTGACGATCCCACTGGCATTTCGCTACTCCAGAGAGCTTTAATAAAAGTATCTGCAAACCTAGAGGTGTCCTTGTTTGTCCCGCATTCATTTAAAAAAACCCTTTAAATCGCTTCCATTAAAAGTTCTGTTTAGTTCACGTCCTCTGTTGTTATCTCGGGGTTTGTCACGAGAGCTAAGTTATTCTTCTGAAAAGATTGAATAGATGCCCACCCACCATGCCAGCCTGCAAAGTTGAAGAAATCCATCCCCCTTGCTAGAACTGTGCCAGGGGGGAGCCCAGGTTGAGCCCAAGCGGGCACCAGAAGGCTATTTCTTGAGAGAATGGGGCAGTCTGGCACCGGAAGCTTAACCCTGCCGCGAAACCTCACGCATGAAAAGAGGAGGAATTCTGCTGCAGCCTGGTGTGGTCTGCGTTAGGAGTTCCCCAGTTTCCCATGGGAACTGCAAGAACCGAAAGTGTCGTACCTACTAAAATTGGGTACTCAAGTGCTTTGGTACCCATCTGTGAATGTTAGGGGTAAATGGTTAAATGTTCTGCCCCTCTTTGCCAATGAACTTCGAGAGACTTTGGACCTCAGGATGTTTAGTGCATTTGCAGTGAGAGCCCAGTGGAAACCAATGATGCCAAGATAGTGGCAGCGCTCAGCAGTACCGTGGAAGGGATTTATACCAGAAAAGGGGGAATAAACATCGGTAGTCGATAGGACTTTTCCGTGAGTTCAGGGGAAAAATCTCCTGGGATACCTATAAATATGGAAGAGTGAGAAAAGGGAAACGTTGTAGGTGGTTTAGGTGTTTCTAGTAGGAGATAAGGAAATATCTGGATTATATTTATATGGCCTTCATGGTATTTTTTAAAAATCAAGATCTAGGCAATGTTTTCAAGTTCTTTGTAAATCACTTGCTTTATAAGGCCAAGATTATTTTGTTACACTAGCACATTGGGCTCATAACTCCAGAAGGCTGTCTACAGTAACCTCTAGATTCTCTTTGTCACACCTAACCAACCACGTTGAGATCATCACCTTACAAATATAATTTATATTATTTTTTTCTCTATTTCATACTTGCCCACAATAGGATTACTTATTACTTTTTAGCCCATACACCCAGGCTCCTGGTACTAATACTGCTATTGGTATTTCACATTGAGGAAAAATTTAGGAAATCTGCAAGCATGGATATGCAGGTCATTCTTAAGAATGTTCAGTAGTATTGAACACAGCTGCAGTTCTAACCCTGGAGAAATTGACAATTTGCACTTTTCCCTTCAGAGGGACTTTATGTCTCCTACCTTTGTTTTCCATCTCTAAGCCAGATCCCCATTCTTTAAAAAGAAATATTCCCCCAATGTGCCAGTATGACTAAAGCTTTTCAACATCCTTGTATATAGATCTTTGTTAAACTCTTTTAAAGGTGAAATTTCACACATTATGATCACTTATTCTCCCTTTGTTTATATATAAAGGTAAGCCATATCAAAGAACTACCAGTTAAGCCAGTAACTCAGTTTTCCTCAGAAAAAAATGTTACCATGTATATTGCAAATTCTTTTCAGTTCACCATAGGTTTATATAGTAACTATTATGTGTTGAGTAAACAATAGGGGGTAAATTGATGAATATGACTCTCCAAATTCTACCCATAACTGGCACAATTTTACCCCTCACTCAGCATGTAGGTGGATACCATCTATTAATCAGTGATTTTCCATAGTAAAATTAAGAAAAAATCCAGTCAGTAAAAGCTGTCAACCAAAATCTTTCCCCAGACCTTTACAAGCATTAACAAGAATGAGAAAAATTAAGACAAAATACATTCATTCAGTAATTTGTTTTATAAAGAAAACTTCAAAAAATATTTCCTGGGTCTCTAAAGAGGAGGAAGTCCTACACCTTCTATATTTCAATGTGTTCCTTTATAAAATGAGAACTGATGTTCATTGAGAAGATCACTGAAAGATCTTCAGTTATCAGTAAAAGGTTCAATTATGTTCAGTATATTCTACTTACTCAGGCAGAAAAAAAAAAGATACTAATATATTTTTTAAAAGATTTCCAATTCTCTCCTACTTAAAACCCTTCGAAGATTCTCCAAGCACATATTGAATATAGTCCAAGCATCTAAGCAAAACATACAAATCACTTTATAATCTGACTCCAGGCTACCTCTCAGATTTATTCTCTGGCCACTCCTTCATTTGACACTTGAAATGGCTGCTCTTTAGATATCAATGATTCTGTTCTTTCAAGCCTCAGTGCTTTGGGGCACGTGGGTCCCTTTGTATAGAATAGCTTTCCCCTCCATGCTCACCTGGAGGATGCTTCCATCTGTCCATCCAAACCCAAAAGAAGCTTTACCTTTTTTGTGAAGCTTTCTCTGATTGCACCCCCTTCCCTAATTTAATTATTTTTCTACTATATATATATATATATATATATATATATATATATATATATATATTATTCTGATTAGAATGATGCCTGACATAACTGAAGGCTTTCAATAAATGCATGTCAAATTGACTGAGCAAGGATGAGACAAAAAGGTTAACCTACAATGTGAAAATCTAATTAACCAGAACACTATTCTAGGAATATTCTAATTACTTAATATTTTACTGTAAATCTATCTCATCAATTAGTCTAGATTACTGGTTCCCAGGCTTTTTTATTTCATGGACCAGTAAAATTTGCAAGGAATTTTTGGGAACTGATATAGGTTTAACAACTTTTTTATTTTGCGAAGCAAAGGTATAAAAATAAATATAAATAAATCGCTATCTATTCTCCCCATTATTTCATAAAATAAGAATATTTTAAAACCCAAAATTGGGAAGGTTGTTTCATAAAACAAGAATATCTGAAAACCAAAAATTGTTTGAGAGGGTTATAACTTCAGAATGAAAGTCCTCTGAATAAATTTGACATTATAAAGAACTTGTACAGGGGACTTCCCTGGTGGCACAGTGGATAAGACTCTGTGCTCCCAATGCAGGGGGCCCAGGTTCGATCCCTGGTCAGGGAACTAGATCCCACATGCATGTCGCAACTAACAGTTCCCATGCCCCAACTAAGGAGCCCAAGTGCCACAACTAAGACCCGATGAAACCAAATAAATAAATAAAAAGAACTTGTACAAACATCCAGTTGGGTCCAGAATACTCACTGCATTTCACAGTACTTGATCTGATGCTCTTTTTCATCTATTTTAAAAGATGGCTTAGAAATGAAAATATTCCTAAGATTTTTTTCCCTCGATAATGTTTATGGAGGGGAGGAGAAACTATTTGACTTTTTGTTAATTTCCACTCTACCCATAAGTAAATGTTAGAGCATCATCACTAATGACTTGCTAGCTTCCTGCCAGGATATTTGTAGAGAAACTCCCATTGTTACTGGAGGCCCTTGCAAAATGCTTCCTGAATTCCCTTTTGCATCTACCATATCTTACAGAGTTTCCCTCCTTTCCTTTTGGGAAACTTACAACTCTTTAAGAACCATTGTTTAGTCCTTAGGAAGTTCCCCCTTGTTTGTCAATGAGTCAAACAATAAAAATTCAAGTGCTCTTTTAAAAAATTGTTTACCCATATAACATATTTTCTGAGCTTCCAAAAATTTAGGTTAAGTGCCCAATAACCATCAATGAATATCATAGTATCTATCCTGCGTCACAGTTATTGTAATGCTAATATGAGCCTACTATAGCACATGGAGAAATGTTTGTGTTAGAGTAATTCAAATATATATATTTAAATATTTATCTATTTATATATAAAAGTGCTTTTTTAAATCATGCAACCCAATCAGATATAAATTCTTTATGATGGGATGGCTCATAATGGCTAAGCAACTTGTAGAAGAAATCTGATGCCACGGTAAAGGTCTAGAAATACCACCTTCTAAACTGGGTCAAATAATTGATTTGTTGTTTCACGGAATATATGATAATGTATATTAGATCATCTTCCATTAATAAAATATTATATTTATTTTGCATTCAAATTCTATACCTATTTTAGATCATTTAGGAGCTTCATAATTGTGATACTTTTATCAATAAGATCTTAACTTTATCTAAAATATCTTACTGCTGGTATGTTAGTATTCTGTCATTTTTCTTTCCTTTTATCATTACAAGGGGACTTCCATTCTAAATAGATCCATTATATGAAAATATGAATTTAAAGAAGAGATAAATCAAGGATTAAATACTGACTTTATAAGTGATTTACTCTGAGAGAATTTTTAGAATATTATTCAAATGAGATCTATTTCCGATCACAAAAAACTTCTCAGAAGTAAAAGGCATGATATAAAGAAAGACATCTAGGGAATTCCCTGGCGGTCCAGTGGTTAGGACTCCTTGCTTTCACTGCCAGGGCCCAGGTTCCATCCCTGGTCAGGGAACTAAGATCCCAAAAGCTGCCTCGTGCGACAAAAAAAAAAACACCTATATTCACTACAATCCTCTTTGTCTACTCTGTCACTAAAAATATCTTTAAATTCAGCAGCCAAGAGCATAAACAGTGGTTACTTTTCAGATTAGATTTTTTAATTAAATTATTTAAAGGAATGAACAGTTCATCTGTCCCTCTTGGGACAGTTATCCAGTACTATGGTGAAATCAATTTGAAACTATCTTAAAACCTTGTTAGATTTTAATGTGTATTTTAAAGTGTTGCTCTGGTAAGTATGAATTTGTAACTGGAAAGGGGTATAGTCCATTTATAAGAAAACAGAAAATATTTTTTAATCCATTCCCAGTTTATGAGTTGAAGGAAAGTTGATGGGAAAATGTAGGCACTCTATTTAAATTCATTGTTACCACCTATCAACTCATTATCTCATTTGGGAAAGGAATTCGTGAATTATCTGAAAAACCGGGAAATCTGATTGGGGGGGAAAAATAGTTACGCCATCATACCACTGGCAAAAGGAGTTTACCATATGACTGACCGCCTTTGGGGGCTTCTGTCTGTTGATAGGAAAGCAGAAAAACAAAGGACAAAGGAAAGTCTCCTTAATTAATCCTTCCAACTAAGCAAAATAAATAGATCACTTGTTTCAGCAACAGAAGCAAACTGTTAACAATTGAGAAAAGCCACCTGCAGGTGCTTTTGAACACAAAGTGCCCCAGAGCCCAGAATTACTATTGTTTAAAAGGGTCAGCTAAGTTTTTCTGTAAAGGACCAGATAATAAATATTTTTGGCTTTGCGGCCCTATGGGCTCTGTCACAACTACTCAACTCTTGCTGTAGCACAAAAGTGGCCATAGAGAATACATAAACGAGTATGCAGAGCTATGTTTCAATAAAACTTTATTTATGGACACTGAAATGGAATTTTATTTAATTTTCATGTGTCAAGATATATCATTCTTCTTTTTATTTTGTCCTAATCATTTAAAAGTATAAAAACCATTCTTGGCTTGCAAGCCATGTAAAAAGAGGTAGAGGGGGACTTCCCTGGTGGCACAGTGGTTAGGGATCCGCCTGCCAATGCAGGGAACACAGGTTCGAGCCCTGGTCCGGGAAGATCCCACATTCCGCGGAGCAACTAAGCCCATGTGCCACAACTACTGAGCCCATGTGCCACAACTACTGAGCGCATGTGCCACAACTGAAGCCCACGTGCCTAGAGCCTGTGCTCCGCAACAAGAAGCCACCGCAATGAGACGCCCGCACACAGCAACAAACAGTAGCCCCTGCTCACTGCAACTACAGAAAGCCTGTGCGCAGCAACGAAGACCTAACGCAGCCAAAAATAAATAAATAAATTTATTAAAAAAAAAAAAAAAAGAGGTAGTGGGCCAGATCTGCTTACGGGCAATAGTGCTGACTGCTGGTCTAATATAACCTTAATTCATTAAAAAATGTATTTTTTGGTTCAGTACCTAGTATGTGTTCAGTACTATGCTGGACCTGGGGACTATAATGGCTAACAAGATGGACATTGTCCCTGTCCTCATGGAGCTTATGATATAATAACCATACAAATATATAGTTAGAAACTGTAATTAGTGGTTATGAAGGAAAAGTACAGGGTGCTCTAAACTGTGACCTGTAATCTAGGCTAGGAGGTCAGAGAAGGCTTCACTTTTGACAAGGACTGGGAAATGAGTATGAACTGACATGGTGAAGTGGGAGTGGGGAGAAGGGAAATATTTCAGGCAGAAGGCACATCATGTAGGGTACCTTAATGGCACTCAAAAATCTGTGTGCCTAGAAAATACAAAGTGAAAGGAAGAGAGACAGGGTGTTAAATTGGCAAAATATAGTTTTTAAAAGAAAAAGCATTCAGGGCCTAGTAGGTCTTTATTCAAAGTCCTAGAAAACCTTGAAGGCTTTATGTCAAAACCATGACATGGTCAGATTTGCATTTTTAAAAGATCACTCATTATAGTGTGGAGAATAATTAATGAGGGAAAGCCCTGGTGACTACAATAGTCAAAGGCTTCTAGACCCTAGACTCTAGGCCCTAGAGTCAAACACTACTATTTTACCTAGTAAAATAGTAATAGCCAGTATGTACTTTTTCTTTTTTTGACAGTTCAGATAACATTTATTTATTTATTTATTTATTTATTTATTTATTTATTTATTTTCATATTGTAAGTCCATAAGCTTTATTTTTTTTAACATCTTTATTAGAGTACAATTGCTCTACAACGGTGTGCCAGCCTCCGCTGTACAACAAAGTGAATCAGCCACACACACACATACATCCCCATATCTCCTCCCTCCCGCGTCTCCGCCCCACTCTCCCTATCCCACCCCCGAGGTGGTCACAAAGCACCGAGCTGATCTCCCTGTGTTATGTGGCTGCTTCCCACTAGCTACAGTATGTTCTTAATACTTTAATGTACATAGGTCCCCTACATACGAACCTTCAAGTTGCAAACTTTCAAAGATGCGAACGTGCATCCACATGTCCAGTCACATAAGTTAGTTCACGTGTCTGGCGTACATTGTCACGTGCATGCATCCTCTACAATTGGTTGTGCTTTTGTGTACTTTACTGTACAGTACTGTAGAGAGTACAGTAGTACAGTATTTTTCTTTCAAGCTAGATCTGCAAGAGGATGACTTCATTGAACTCCTTGCTGTGCAACACGAGGAGCTTACTAATGAAGACTTGATGGAAGTGGAGGCCCAGAGAATGGACGAAGAGAGACAAGAGGAAGAAGTAACTGAAGCAACAAACAGATTCACAACTCAGGAAATGGCAAGGGGATTTTCTTTATTTGAGGAGGCACTGTTAGTTTTTGAGGCACAGGACCCAAACGTAGAACGGTACAGGAAGGTTGCAGCAGCCGTTCAGAATGCAATCCAGTGCTACCGTGTCATCTATGACGAGAAAAAAAGAGCTACTACCCAGACATCACGGGATTGTTTTTTCAAGAGGGTAGATAGAATGAATCCAGCAAGGAAACAGAACCTGTGCCATCAACGTCAGGTGTGAGTGAAATTGCAGCTTGCCCTCCATCTCCTATTGCTGACGATCCTTCAGCTCTACCATCTCCCGCCTCCTCTCCCTCCTCCAGTCAATAATTCTTCTTGCCTCTTCACTCGATGCCAGTCCCTGTATGCCAAGTATTGTACTGTACTACTGTACTTTTCAAGGTACTGCAGTGTAAGATTAAAAATGTTTTCTTTATTTTTTTTTTAATTTTTTGGTCGCGCCGCCCGGCATGTGGGATCTCGTTCCTCGACCAGGGATCGGACCCGCTCCCCCTGCATTGGAAGGGTGGATTCTTAACCACTGGACTGCCAGGGAAGTCCCCCGTTTTCTTTATTTTTTGTGTTTGTTTATTTTTTATGTATTATTTGTATGAAAAATATTATAAACCTATTACAGTACAGTACTATATAGCCAGTTGTGTTAGTTGGGTACCTAGGCTAACTTTGTTGGACTTATGAACAAATTGGGCTTACAAAGGCACCCTGAGAACAGAACTCGTTTGTATGTAGGGGACTTACTGTATTAACAGATTGAATTTCATAACAACCCCATAAGTAGGCATTATTATCTTCCCTTTATGGAGGAGGAGACTTAACCATGGGCTGCCTATCAATTTCTTCCCTTGCTGCAGCCCCAGTTGAGTTTACAAATCATGGGAAGGAACTATAGGAGAAATGTAAGAGTGAGGAGGAAAGAGGGGCAGAAAGAAACGAATAAGTGTGTTCTATGGGACCATAGCCTTGGCTCAGACCCTAGACTCTTCCCCAAGAGGTAGTATTGTGTTGTACTGGGAATGAGCCCCAAATTCAGCAAGGTGACTGCCTTGGGTATCTGTGGAAGCCCTTGTGAGAGTACTCATTGCTACAGAAATATACCCAATGCAATGTTTGGTACATACTTACACTAAAAAAAGCCCTCCCTGTTTATCTAAAATTCAAATTTAACTGGGCATCCTGTATTTTATCTCCCAAACCTATACTAAGGAAACAAATACAGTCCCTCCCATAAAACCAAGATGTCAGCTGGAGACACCTGGCTCCTAAAGACTTAGAAAATCAGCCTGAAAACCTTTTCTTCATCCAAAAGCCTTCCCAAGGACATTGTGAATTACCAGGGCAGGGGTATGGGATGGAGGATTGTGTTACCACTTTTGCCTCCAGGCTCATTCTTCCACCTGGAAGACTCATTTTTGAGCTCTTCCACTATCAAGAAAACAAACGGAGTATGGAAATATTGTGAGAGTGGTAGATTTCACAGGAGACCTGGGAGTTGATGGGAGCAGTCTTGCAAGCAGAACTTGCAAACAGTTCAAAGTAGTATTTTATTATACTCGCTTGTTTAGACTCCTTTCAGCCACCTACCACCAGTGGTTTTTCATAGCCCTCTGCCATGATCCCTGGGTCATATTCACCCTCTTAACCAGCCGTTTTCCCTCCCCTATCTTCTCGACATTCTCTCAGTAGCCAAGAATTTCTCTCCTCCTAACGAGCAAATTCCCGAACAAAGCAGTTTTGACTCCACTCTAAAGCTTTGTCTCCAGCTGATGACCAAGACCGCAGGATCTCACTTACTGAGGCATTCTTCCAAAACAAAGACAGTTTGAAATTCTCCCTAAGAAGAATTCTCTTGCCAGCATTTAAGACAATAATCACTTTTTCTTAAGTTTTTGCAATATCATTTTTTGCCAGCATTCAGGAAAAAGAAGGATATTTCTTTTGGTTGCATCCAGTGGGGCCCACTTTTACCAATTACATCGTCATTTTCTTGGGAAAGTTCAACTGTTTTTCACTATTGTAACTTAGTACATCAAAAGTTCAGGAAAAACCTAATGGGCAGCACTTTGGATTCCAGAAAAAAACTTTTTTTCCCCCCTCTGTTCTGCCTTTAAATCTGATTCAAAATTAAAGCTGATTGCTTTTTCCAAGGTAAAGAGAGAAGGTTTTGGTACACATACCACAATTTGCTATAGCTGGAAGCATTGCCTGATTTAAAAAAAAAAAAAAGAATGAAATGTACTATCAGGTAAACTCTCAGGAAAGAGTGAGGGGAAAAGAGGAGGCAGAAAGATATGAAAAAGGTGGGTTCTGTGGAACCATAGCCTCGGTTCAGGCCCTATTCCATTATCTTTTCCAAGGTTTATCTTCTAAATTTAGCTTTACTTCCCTATTTTCCAGGTGGTTCCTAGATACTGCAAAAGCCACATAAAGATACACAGATATAGTAATCCTGCTAGCCAATTGAAATAATAATAAAAATACAAAGGTTGATGAATACATATTCCTATGAGGTCATCGATAGCAAAATGAAACAGGGAATTTGGTCAATCATACTGAAACATTTAAAAATAGCTTTGCCACAATTATCTTGATATTTAGTCATCTATTGACTAGTGTCTTTTTTTTGTTTGAAGTATCCAAATAAAAGTATTCATGTTTTACTACTTTTCTGTAAGTATTAATTTGGCCTGAATGTTAGTGTATTAACAACTGACATAGAATATATTAATTATTAATTATATAAAGGACAAGCAGATTAGTAATATAGTAGCCACACTGGTAATATTATAACAGAGAAGCAGAGGCTCAAATTCAAGCAGCAAAACAATATGTAATTGATTTGTCATTTTTTCAGGATGTTTACCACAACAGAAAGTGCTTATCTTCTACATATAATAAAAGTACCAACATAGCAAATATTTTTACAAATCTACTGAAAAAAAAAATCTTATTTCAGTAAATTACTCTTTTAACACAGAAGAAGTCCATAATAACCAAACAATATTCTAAATTGTCCTTCAAAGAGACATCTTACCTTTAGGGAATTATGATGTTTCACTCAATCAATGAAGCAATGTAAATCTTATCTGTGTGGGTATTTTCCCTTCAAGAAAATCCTCAACTTTCCATGGGCCAGTACTTTAGCAGGTCACATTTTCCATAAGACGAGTTTTACAAACCATATGTAGATATCTGATGGCTGTTGTGAAATCTCACTCCACGCAATTTAGTATTTTGGATCTATTTATAGAAGTCCTGTTATGTGAACATTTTCAGTCTGTACGATGTCAGCCTGGTAATTTTCATGCAAGTAGGAAAACAGTTTGTTCTGGCCTCCAAATGGTACTGACATCAAAAGTGTCCTTCACACTGGAGAAATTGTGACTGAAGAATTTTCAGCAAAAGCAGTAAAAATGGTGGCAGTAGCAAGTCTGAAGTGGCAGTGCTAATGGGAGAGCTCTTCCCCCCATCAGCATAAGGGAGTCAGCAGTCATTGTCAAGTGAAGGCCAGAGAGAAAGCACCTGGCCTTCAAGTTCATTCCTTTCCTAACATGGAGATTCTGCCAACCTCAGAGAATCCAGGCTGTTGTTCCTAATGGCAATCCCATTACAGACCCCAATGTATTTTTCTAGCACCATCTCCCACTATTCTCTAATCTTTGATCAAATTGGTTTATATGCTATTCCCCAGATTCCTTCCTTGCCCTTGCGTACATCACAGAGAAAGGTCTCAGAAGAGCAGGGTCCAAGAAGGTTAACAGAGAAATCAAGAGAGGAGTATTTAATCACAAAGGCATTGAGAACAACTGAGCTAGAGAAGCCTGGCTGCAGCCCCTATGAACTGCCCTAAGAAACCTGCAAATGAATCTGAACAGGGAGAAAATGAGACAGCCAACAGGGTGGTTAGGACCTCTCAGCTTATTCACTACCCATCAACAGACAAGTCAAGTGGGCCACAAACTATTGTCAGTGTTTGGAGACGGCATTGAAGCGTCCTTAAGGAATTTGGAGATGAGGGGAGTCTAAAGGTCCTCTTGAAATTCATTGGAAAACCAACACATCATGAATCAGAGAGGAGAAATCCAAAGTCACCATAAAGAGAATGGCTCCCAACCCTACCAGACTTGTCTGAAAAGGATAAAATATGCCATCATATCTAAAAAAAAAAGACAAGAGTCCATCAGAATGGGGATGGTTATCCATGAAGGCAGAGAAATAGGAGAGTCACAGAAAACTGAAGCCACCTTCATCCAAGCCCTTATGGAGGGCGGATGCCATGATTGAAGGAATCAATTTGTCAATCCCAGTGGCAGGAACACTATTATTATGGGTGCTCTACGTGGGTTTTTTTTTGGCCGTGCAGTGCGGCATGCAGAACTTCCTCAACCAGGGACAGGCCCCTCCCCCCAACCATTAGAAGCACGGAGTATTAACCACTGGAACACCAGGGAAGCCTCTACATGTCTTAACCTACTGACATCTTAAAAATACGACGTAGTGCTTTACTGGTCAAGGTCCTTTTGTTGCAAATGGCAGAAACAACCCTAACTAGCTTAAGCAAGAAGAGGAGCTTTATGACAGAACACAGGGATGTCTCTATAAAAGGTAAAGCCACTGAACCTCTGAAGGACCTGGAACAGGGAGCCGGCAGGCACTGCCCCAGGCTCTCTCTCTGGTGTCTATGGCCCTAGTTTCTTCTTTTCTTGGCAAGTCTGCTTTATTCCCCTCTCCCTTTCTCTGCAGGCCAGCCTCAACTAGCTCTGGCAGCACATGGATAGGCAGCCTGCGGTCCCAAGTTTACATTACTTCGTTCAAGAAAATAGACCAGACTGGATAGAATCTCTGGGTCTAAATTGCAAGTTCCTGAGAGAAAAAATCTGATTAGCCACACCTAAATGAGGAGTCCCCTTCATTCATTTCCCTATGAACAGTGGTACAAGATCATACTGTAAAACATAGATACGAGAGGCCCACATTTATGGAAGGAGGGAGGGAGGGAAGGTGGTTATTCTTAGAGGAAGTGAGCCAGTGTGACCTGTGAAGATATCACAAAAGACATCTTCTACAGGTATGAACCATTATTATCCCCATTTTAAAAATGAGGAAATTAAGGCGTTCAGAGCTTAAGTAACTTGCACAAGGTCACAGAGCTAGTCACTGGCAGACTCAGGATCTGAAGTCAAGTCTGTCTGAGTCTTAATCATTATGTTGTAATGTGTCTCCAATCCCTGTTCAGCAAGTAACCTTCTTATTGACATAGCTTCTTATGAGGGTCTACCTGCAGGGATGCATGATTATACAGACTAATATGTTCCAATTCTTTTTTTTTAAATAAATTTATTTTATTTTTGGCTGCATTGGGTCTTCGTTGCTTCATGTGGGCTTTCTCTAGTTGCGGCGAGCAACTACTCTTCCTTGCGGTGTGCGGGCTTCTCATTGTGGTGGCTGCTCTTGCTGTGGAGCATGGGGTCTAGGCGCGTGGACTTCAGTAGTTGTGGCATGTGGGCTCAGTAGTTGTGGCTCATGGGCTCTACAGTGCAGGCTCAGTAGTTGTGGCACACGGGCTTAGTTGCTCTGCAGCATGTGGGATCTTCCCGGACCAGGGCTCGAACCAGTGTCCACTGCATTGGCAGGTGGATTCTTAACCACTGCGCCACCAGGGAAGTCCCATACATTCCAATTCTTATGATGATTATAGTACTCATTATAAACTAATAAATCGTCTTTATGGTTCTTACATCATTACTATGAGTTTAGGTAATGTAAGCCCAGTTCTAAGAAATGTGTGGATTCTTTGAATGTTAACAACATTGGTTTTTAGAGCCTGTAAGGCTAAGGCTGAGCCCCCAACTATCATGGCCGTGATGGTTGTAAATCCCACCATTCAGGCAATTCACGGTCCTAGGAAATTTCTTAAGGAACCATTGCTCGCCTTTCTGTCACGACAATCCTTTTTTTTTTTTTAATTAATTTTTATTGGAGTATAGCTGCTTTACAATGTTGTGTTAGTTTCTACTGTAGAGCAAAGTAAATCAGCTATATGTATACATATATTCCCTGTTTTTTGGATTTCCTTCCCATTTAGGTCAGCACAGAGCACTGAGTTCCCTGAGCTATACAGTAGGTTCTCATTAGACAATCCTTTTCTTACCACATGAAACTTTTTTTTTTTAACATCTCTATTGGAGTATAATTGCTTTACAATGGTGTGTTAGTTTCTGCAGTATAACAAAGTGAATCAGCTATACATATACATACATCCCCATATCCCCTCCCTCTTGCGTCTCCCTCCCACACTCCCTATCCCACCCCTCTAGGTGGACACAAAGCACCTAGCTGATCTCCCTTTGCTATGCGGCTGCTTCCCACTAGCTATTTATTTTACATTTGGTAGTGTATATATGTCCATGTCACTCTCTCGCTTAGTCCCAGCTTACCCTTCCCCCTCCCTGTGTCCTGAAGTCCATTCTCTATGTCTGCATATTATATTCCTGTTCTGCCCCTAGGTTCTTCAGAACCTTTTTTTTTTTTTTTTTTCATATGTATGTGTTACCATACGGTATTTTTCTCTCTCTGACTTACTTCACTCTGTATGACAGTCTCTAGGTCCATCCACCTCACTACAAATAACTCACTTTCGTTTCTTTTTATGGCTAAATAATACTCCATTGTATATATGTGCCACATCTTCTTTATCCATTCATCTGTTGATGGACACTTAGGTCGCTTCCATGTCCTGGCTATTGTAAATAGAGCTGCAATGAACATTGTGGTACATGACTCTTTTTGAATTATGGTTTTCTCAGGGTATATGCCCAGTAGTGGGATTGCTGGGTCGTATGTTGTTCTATTTTTAGTTTTTTGAGGAACCTCAATACTGTTCTCCATAGTGGCTGTATCAATTTACATTCCCACCAACAGTGCAAGAGGGTTCTCTTTTCTCCACAACCGCTCCAGCATTTATTGTTTGTAGATTTTTTGATGATGGCCATTCTGACCGGTGTGAGGTGATACCTCATTGTGGTTTTGATTTGCATTTCTCTAATGATTAGTGATGTTAAGCATCCTTTCATGTGTTTGTTGGCAATCTGTATATCTTCACTGGAGAAATGTCTATTTAGGTCTTCTGCCTATTTTTGGATTGGGTTGTTTGTTTTTTTGATATTGAGCTGCATGAGCTGCTTGTGTATTTTGGAGATTGATCCTTTGTCAGTTGCTTCATTAGCAAATATTTTCTCCCATTCTGAGGGTTGTCTTTTCATCTTGTTCATGGCTTCCTTTGCTGTGCAAAAGCTTTTAAGTTTCATTAGGTCCCATTTGTTTATTTTTGTTTTTATTTCCATTTCTCTAGGAGGTGGGTCAAAAAGGATCTTGCTGTGATTTATGTCATGGAGTGTTCTGCCTATGTTTTCCTCTAAGAGTTTTATAGTGTCTGGCCTTACATTTAGGTCTTTAATCCATTATGAGTATATTTTTGTGTATGGTGTTAGGGAGTGTTCAAATTTCATTCTTTTACATGTAGCTGTCCAGTTTTCCTAGCACCACTTATTGAAGAGGCAGTCTTTTTTCCATTGTATATTCTTGCCTCCTTTATCAAAGATAAAGTGACCATGTGTGCGTGGGTTTATCTCTGAGCTTTCTATCCTGTTCCATTGATCTATATTTCTGTTTTTGTACCAGTACCATACTGTCTTGATTACTGTGGCTTTGTAGTATACTCTGAAGTCAGGGAGTCTGATTCATCCAGCTCCGTTTTTCTTTCTCAAGATTGTTTTGGCTATTCGGGGTCTTTTGTGTTTCCATACAAATTGTGAAATTTTTTGTTCTAGTTCTGTGAAAAATGCCATTGGTAGTTTGATAGGGATTGCGCTGAATCTGTAGATTGCTTTGGGTAGTAGAGTCATTTTCACAATGTTGATTCTTCCAGTCCAAGAACATGGTATATCTCTCCATATGTTCATATCATATTTAATTTCTTTCATCAGTGTCTTATAGTTTTCTGCATACAGGTCTTTTGTCTCCTTAGGTAGGTTTATTCCTAGGTATTTTATTCTTTTTGTTTTAGTGGTAAATGGGAGTGTTTCCTTAATTTCTCTTGCAGATTTTTCATCATTAGTGTATAGGAATGCAAGAGATTTCTGTGCATTAATTTTGTATCCTGCTACTTTACCAAATTCATTGATTAGCTCTAGTAGTTTTCTGATAGAGTCTTTAGGATTCTTTATGTATAGTATCATGTCATCTGCAAACAGTGACAGCTTTACTTCTTCTTTTCTGATTTGGTTTCTTTTTATTTCTTTTTCTTCTCTGATTGCTGTGGCTAAAACTTCCAAAACTGTGTTGAATAATAGTGGTGAGAGTGGGCAACCTTGTCTTGTTCCTGATCTTAGTGGAAATGGTTTCAGTTTTTCATCATTGAGAACGATGTTGGCTGTGGGTTTGTCATATATGGCCTTTATTATGTTGCGGTAAGTTCCCTCTATGCCTGTTTTCTGGGGGGTTTTTATCATGAATGGGTGTTGAATTTTGTCGAAGCCTTTTTCTGCATCTATTGAGATGATCATATGGTTTTTCTCCTTCAATTTGTTAATATGGTGTATCACATTGATTGATTTGTGTATATTGAAGAATCCTTGCATTCCTGGAATAAACCCCACTTGACCATGGTGTATGATCCTTTTAATGTGCTGTTGGATTCTGTTTGCTAGTATTTTGTTGAGGATTTTTGCATCTATGTTCATCAGTGATATTGGCCTGTAGTTTTCTTTCTTTGTGACATCTTTGTCTGGTTTTGGTATCAGGGTGATGGTGGCCTCGTAGAATGAGTTTGGGAGTGTTCCTCCCTCTGCTATATTTTGGAAGAGTTTGAGAAGGATAGGTGTTCGCTCTTCTCCAAATGTTCGATAGAATTCACCTATGAAGCCATCTGGTCCTGGGCTTCTCTTGTTGGAAGATTTTTAATCACAGTTTCAATTTCAGTGCTTGTGATTGGTCTGTTTATATTTTCTATTTCTTCCTGGTTCAGTCTCGGAAGGTTGTGCTTTTCTAAGACTGTGTCCATTTCTTCCAGGTTGTCCATTTTATTGGCATAGAGTTGCTTGTAGTAATCTCTCATGATCCTTTGTATTTCTGCAGTGTCAGTGGTTTCTTCTCCTTTTTCATTTCTAAATCTATTGATTTGAGTCTTCTCCCTTTTTTTCTTGATGAGTCTGGCTAATGGTTTATCAATTTTGTTTATCTTCTCAAAGAACCAGCTTTTAGTTTTATTGATCTTTGCTATTGTTTCCTTCATTTCTTTTTCATTTATTTCTGATCAGATCTTTATGATTTCTTTCCTTCTGCTAACTTTGGGGTTTTTTTCTTTTTCTTTCTCTAATTGCTTTAGGTGTAAGGTTATGGCTGTTTATTTGAGATGTTTCTTGTTTCTTGAGGTAGGATTATATTGCTATAACCTTCCCTCTTAGAACTGCTTTTGCTGCATCCCATAAGTTTTGGGTCATTGTGTTTTCATTGTCATTTGTTTCTAGGTATTTTTTGATTTCCTGTTTGATTTCTTCTGTTATCCCTTGGTTATTTAGTAGTGTATTGTTTAGCTTCCATGTGTTTGTATTTTTTACAGATTATTTTCCTGTAATTGATATCTAGTCTCATAGCACTGTGGTCGGAAAAGATACTTGATATGATTTCAATTTTCTTAAATATACCAAGGCTTGATTTGTGACCCAAGATATGATCTATCCCGGAGAATGTTGCATGAGTACTTGAGAAGAAAGTGTATTCTGTTGTGTTTGGATGGAATGTCCTATAAATATCAATTAAATCCATCTTGTTTAATGTATCATTTAATGCTTGTGTTTCCTTAGTTTTATTTTGGTTGATCTGTCCATTGGTGAAAGTGGGGTGTTAAAGTCCCCAACTATGATTGTGTTACTGTCGATTTCCCCTTTTATGGCTGTTAGCATTTGCCTTATGTATTGAGGTGCTCCTATGTGGGGTGCATAAATATTTACAATTGTTATATCTTCTTCTTGGATTGATCCCTTGATTGTTATGTAGTGTCCTTCTTTGTCTCTTGTAATAGTCTTTATTTTAAAGTCTATTTTGTCTGATATGAGTATTGCTACTCCAGCTTTCTTTTGATTTCCATTTGCATGGAATATCTTTTTCCATCCCCTCACTTTCAGTCTGTATGTGTTCCTAGGTCTGAAGTGGGTCTCTTGTAGACAGCATACATACGGGTCTTGTTTTGGTATCCATTCAGCCAGTCTGTGTCTTTTGGTTGGAGCATTTAATCCATTTACATTTAAGGTAATTATTGATATGTATGTTCCTATTACCATTTTCTTAATTGCTTCAGGTTTGTTATTGTAGGTCTTTTACTTCTCTTGTGTTTCCTGCCTAGAGAAGTTCCTTTAGCATTTGTTGTAGAGCTGGTTTGGTGGTGCTGAATTCTCTTAGCTTTTGCTTGTCTGTAAAGGTTTCAATTTCTCCACTGAATCTGAATGAGATTCTTGCCAGGTAGAGTAATCTTGGTTGTAGGTTTTTGCCTTTCATCACTTTAAATATGTCCTGCCATTCCCTTCTGGCTTGTAGAGTTTCTGCTGAAAGACCAGCTGTTAACTTTATGGGGATTCCCTTGTATGTTAATTGTTGCTTTTCCCTTGCTGCTTTTAGTATTTTTTCTTTGTATTTAATTTTTGATAGTTTGATTAATATGTGTCTTGGCGTGTTTCTCCTTGGATTTAATCTGTATGGGACTCTCTGCGTTTCCTGGACTTGATTGACTATTTCCTTACCCATATCAGGGAAGTTTTCAACTATAATCTCTTCAAATATTTTCTCAATCCCTTTTTTTCCCTCTTCTTCTTCTGGGACCCCTATAATTCAAATGTTGGTGCGTTTAATGTTGTCCCAGAGGTCTCTGAGATTGTCCTCAATTCTTTTCATTCTTTTTTCTTTATTCTACTCTGTGGTAGTTATTTCCACTATTTTATCTTCCAGGTCACTTATCCGTTCTTCTGCCTCAGTTATTCTGCTATTGAGTCCTTCTAGAGAATTTTTCATCTATTTATTGTGCTGTTCATCATTGTCTGTTTGCTCTTTAGTTCTTCTAGGTCCTTGTTAAACGTTTCTTGTATTTTCTCCATTCTATTTCCAGGATTTTGGATCATCTTTACTATCATTACACTGAATTCTTTTTCAGGTAGAATGCCTATTTCCTCTTCATTTGTTTGTTCTGGTGGGTTTTTACCTTGCTCCTTCATCTGCTGTGTATTTCTCTGTCTTCTCATTTTGCTTAACTTACTGTGTTTGGGGTCTCCGTTTTGCAGGCTGCAGGTTCGTAATTCCCGTTGTTTTTGGTGTCTGTTCCCACTGGGTAAGACTGGTTCAGTGCGTTGTGTAGGCTTCCTGGTGGAGGGGGCTGGTGCCTGTGTTCTGGTGGATGAGGCTGGATCTTGTTTTTCTTGTGGGCAGGACCACGTCCAGTGGTGTGTTTTGGGGTGTCTGTGAACGTATTATGATTTTTGGCAGCCTCTCTGCTAATGGGTGGAGTTGTGTTCCTGTCTTGCTAGTTGTGTAGCATAGGGTGTCCAGCACTGTAGCATGCTGGTCGTTGAGTGGAGCTGGGTCTTAGCGTTGAGATGGAGATATCTGGGAGAGCTTTTGTCATTTGATATTACGTGGGGCCAGGAGGTCTCTGGTAGTCCAATATCCTTAACTCGGCTCTCCCACCTCAGAGGCTCAGGCCTGACACCTGCCCGGAGCACCGAGACCCTGTCATCCACATGGCTTTTGAGAAGTCTGAGGTCTTCTGCCAGCATTCAGTAGGTGTTCTGCAGGAGTTGTTCCACATGTAGATGTATTTCTGATGTATTTGTGGGGAGGAAGGTCATCTCCACGTCTTACTCCTCCGCCATCTTGAAGCCACTCCACATGAAACATTTTGAACACTACAAAGATTAGGTCTTTTTACCTATTAGGCCCTAACAACAACAACAAAATGCTAGGTTCCTGTTTGCAAACGAACTTCTATTTTCCATTCATCCATGCATTCTACAATTATTATTAAAGCCAGTTATGTGCCCAGCAATGTGCCAGTGCACAACATAAGCACTGTCTTTGCCCTCAAGTTGCTTGGAGTGTAGACTAGCTTAGAATTTTAGGCAAGTAAAATTTTTCCTAACAGATTTTGAAAGGAGAATGAGAATGAAGGAAAAAGAGCAGAAAGTAGAAAAGAGATGCATGGGCCTTTTCCCACAGGAGAGATGAAGAAAGAGGAAGTAGAAAAGAAGAATCCTGGGTTGATTCAAATATAATCCAGAGATATATTTCATGAGTGGTTATTAATATATTAATCATGAAAGCAATATCTTCCATCTCACATCCCACTGGAAAAAAGAAGTACATTGTGACATAAATAACCCAAATCAAGGCAGTCTTTGCTAAAGAGCAACTAGCATCTGCAACAGCCAATGTACCAAATGATTATCAGCTTTCAGAACTGTCCGTGGGGTTCACTGCTTCATTGACAATCAATCCACAAAAATATATATAAGATTGCAAATGCAATTTGATTCAACTGACAGATTCATCTGAACTCCAACATGTTTAATTAACCAGAACACTGCTAAGTTTTTGTCTACCATGAAACCAAGATTCTCTATTCTCTATTCCCCCATGATAGGAACAGGTTTGGCACATTCAAAGAAGAGGAGGAAGTCCAAGTTGCTAAATCAGAGTGAAGGAGAGGGAGAGTTATACAGGTGAGGTCAGAGAGGTGGGCCAGGTCATTAGGGCCTTGTAGACATGGGTAAAGACTGGGTTTGTATTCTAAATGCAGTGGGAAACCATTGTAGGGCTTTACTCTGATGAATGACATGATCTGATTTACCAACTAAAGAAGATAATTCTGGATTCCATATAAAGAATGAGTTTTGTGAGGGCAAGAACTGAACCAGAGAGACTTAGAGAAATATTGCAAAAGACTGGAGGAGAGATTAGGTTAGCCTGGACTTGAGTGGTAACAATGGAGGTGGTGAGATTTCACTGAATCCTGGCTATATTATGATGATAGAGCTGACAATACTTGCTGATGGATTAAACATGAGGGAATTTAGAAAGGAGTCCAGGATGACCCTCAGATCAATGGCATGATGGGTGAGTGCCAGATACTTACTCAGAAGGGGAACACAGGGAAAGGAACAGGTTTGGGGAAAGAAGTAAGAGTTGGAGTTGGAGATACCAAGTAGCCATCCAAGTCATACAAGGGGAGTTATCAAGTAGAAGCTGGGATACGAGTCTGGGCTTAGGGTTAGGACTGGAGAGATAAATTGGGAGGCTTCAGTGTATAGATGGTATTTAAGGCCATGGGACTAAAGCATCTAGAAAATGAGCATAAATAAGCATAAATAAATAAAGGTCAATGACTGAGCCCTGATGTGCTCCAACATTTAACAGTCTTGGAAGCAGTGGTCAGTGAAGCAGGAGAGGCAGGAAAGAGATCTGATGTGGAAGCCAAGTGAAGAAATGTTTAAGGATGGAATGATCACCGATTCAAACGCTACTAAGAGGCCAAGCAAGATGGCAACTGAGACATGACTCCTGGATTTGGCAAGATAGAGGTTATTATTTGATCTTGACAAGTGTAAATGCCAGAAATGGAGTGAGTTGAGTTGAAAATATGAGGTGACAATGTGGAGACATTAATAATAGTCAGTTTGTAATGGACTATTGCAATAAAAGGGTGTAGGAAAATGTGATATTAGTTGAGAGGGACAAGGACACTAGGGAGAATTTATATCCTGCTTGTATGTTGATGGGAATGATCAAGAAGAGAAGGAAAAATTGTGGATGCAAGAGAGGGAGGGGTTATTGCTGGATTGAAATTGTTGATGGGTCAGAAGCACAGGATTAGGTGTAGGTGTATATGTGGAAATGCTGGCTTCAAATGGGAGCACTGATGGTTATGCAGGATAACAGAAGGGAAGGCAAAGTACTTAGGTACAGATGCTGGCAGGCTGACAGATTTAGTGAAGAAAAAAATGAGGTGGTTTTCTTCCAATTCCTTCTATTTTCTCAGTCACATCAGAAGAGTGGTCATTATCTAAGACTGAGATGTGGGGTGGGGTGATGTTTGATGTTTGAAGGTAGAGGGAAAGCTGTGAAATAATTAACTAGGAGAGTGGAAATGACCAGGGAAATGTAGCAAGACTGTTGAACAGGGTAAGGCTGACTTGAAATTTAAAATTTAAAAATTTTTTTGAAGTAAGAGCATCAACATGGTTGCACACTCTTCTCGAGCCATGTTTAACCGCTCAGTGCTGATGTGAAGTAGATAAAGAATTCTGTTTAATATAGGGTTGGGTTTTTCTAGGGAGTAAGACGGAAGGTGAGAGGGGCGTGGCAGTTGTGGTGTACGCAATGGAGTGATTCGTTACAGTAAGCCACAAAAAAGGAAAAGACAGTTACACAGGAGGAAGAATAGACAGTGAAGAAGTGGTAGGTCACTAGTTTGCTGCTCCAAAAGGGTTGATTGAGGATGGTAGTGATGGTAGAGATAGAAAGTTAAGAGATGATTGATCAGAAGAGTATGGAACGCTGGAAATCAAGATTTTGAGAAGTGATACAGTGATGTGGTAAGAAGTTCTCCAAGGCATGTGACCATGATAGTGTTTTGCTGAAATGTAGTGAAGGAAAATAATATTGGAAGTAAGAAGATTAAGGAACTCAGAGGCTAGGGTGTTTACATGGATAATTTTTGTGAATGCCGAAGTTACCCAGCAGAGGAGTGTAGAGTAGTGGTGGAGAGAAAGACAGAAGACCAGAATCTAAAATCTTTACTGAATAAGGAAAAGTTAGCAAGAGGCTGGTAGACAGCTCAATAAAGAGAGATAGTGGTGTGATAGCTTGTACTTCAAAGAAACTGAGTTTGTTGTTGTTTAAGGAGAAAGAACAATAAAAATACCTAAAAGTAGCATTGAGAATCAAGGACTTCACCTCTAGCTCCTCTGTAAGTGGGGGGTAGGAGAAAACTCAGCTACTACTTGAGAGAGCTGAAGTGGATATAATGTCTTCAAAGCCAAGTTTCAGTTAAAGAAAGAGGTATTATAAATTCCAAGGCACACAGTGGAAGGGTAGGTCTGGTTGGGGAGGAGAGAGTGACTGATTCAGATCAGGGGATGTCCTAAGCTCTATGAATGATAATGAATGACCCAGGAGCTTATAATTCTGTTTGACCTGCTGAAATACATAAGGCATTTGACATAATGAGCTTAATTCTGATGGTCACTTAAGAGAAGGTGGGTATCAATCTTCACTGTAGCCTGTGCTCTGGGCCTGATTTCTTGGCAGTTTATAGGAGAGAGACTGGTGGTATCATGATCATTGTGAAGTGGCAGCCTTGCAGGATATGTGGCCTTCACTTCAATCCTGCTGAAGGTAGTATGACAGTAGGGAGAGGACTGATTTTGCCAAGGTCAAATGAATTCTCATGGCCTTGCTTGAATCCTCTGAGCCTTTCAAAAGATATATTCCATTAAGCCACCAAGAACACATTCCCTTAGGAAATTCCTTCCTTCAGTGTCCAAAGGCATATGATTTGGCTTCCAGGCACATCAATCAATGGCTTAATCATTTCTACTGTAGCCTGCTTATCCTATGAATCCTCCAGTATTGAGATGAAAAAGCATCCATCTAGGAATGGCATTGGACTTTCCTAGATTACACCAGTGAAAATTGATGAGATGGAATGGCTCTGTCCCAAAGGACTTAAATCAAGTCACTAAGAAAAAAAGTGTCAGGACTTCCCTGGTGGTGCAGTGGTTAAGAATCCGCCTGCCAATGCAGGAGACACGGGTTCAAGCCCTGGTCCGGGAAGATCCCACATGCCGCAGAGCAACTAAGCCCGTGTGCCACAACTACTGAGCCTGCGTGCTGCAACTTCTGAAGCCTGTGCACCTAGAGCCTATGCTCCGCAACAAGAGAAGCCACTGCAATAAGAAGCCCACGCACCGCAAGGAAGAGTAGCCCCCGCTCGCCGAAACTAGAGAAAGCCCACTTGCGGCAATGAAGACCAACACAGCCAAAAATAAATAAACAAATAAAATTTTTAAAAAGGTTCATAACTGACGTTCATTAAACTCCTTAAATTCCATGATAAAAAAATTAGCATATATGAAATTAATAATTGTTTAAAGTATGTAATTTTCTTTTTGACAGTTATAATCTTACTTCCCAGCATACTTCAAACACATATTAACATTCACCTTTTGTCTGGATATAGTTTAAAAATACAAAGCAGCTCAGTGCTACAGAAATTAGCAATACTTTTGAAAAACAAATAAAAGAGAAAACAAAACCTACAGGTGTTTATACAACAATGACCTATTCTGGGTGAATAGTAGGAGGACTTGAGTTCAAAGAATTGAAACTCACATCTCAACAAGCTAAACGTTATTAAAAGAATCTGAGTAATAACCTTACACCCATACCCCAACACCTCTTAACATAAATTCATGACACAAACTGATGTTTGAAACAATAGGTGTTTTGTTTTAAAATTTCAAGTCCAAGGTGTTAATGCTTACTACTGGAGTCTGGAATGCCCAGATGGTTGGGCTTGACAACTGATTCAACATGCCTGAATCTTGTTGGGACGCAACACAAGGTGCAGATGGTCAGAGCAGACAGTCAAATTTAAAATACACTGTTGTTACAATGATTTCGAGTAGGTCTTAATGAAAGCTAAATTTAAAAGTATAGGGGGGAGACAGATGAAAAACAAGATTTGATTAAAAGAACCTGAACAGGAAAGGTTCCATAAAAGTTTAAAACAGATAACTCTTGTATGCCTAAACATTTCCATTTTTACGACTTCACCTGTATATATTGTACAGTCACTACTTCCCTTGAGAAATGCTTCTTCTCCAGATTTTTTCCCCCTCAAGTCCTTTCCCAAAGCTGCTGCCAAAATCAACTTCCTCTGTTGCCATTCTGACAATGTTACTCCCTTCCTAAAATTCCCTTTAATGGCCTTTGCTGGTCTTTGTTTGAGTGGCAGGCTTCTTGCCCTGCCCTTAGGACAAACACCCTATTTCTGCCCAGATTTATTTAAGGCTCCTACCTATTTTTACAAATACATGTGTCATTTTCCTCTCCACATAGACTGATTACCTTTCAGTGTCTCAACTTATGTTCATTAATGTTTAGATTGTAAACATTTTATTCAGTTTTGCTCAGTAAGAGTTCCTCATTTTACCTCAACCTTCCCCTTCACTTCCACTCCAACACAAATACGTACACACTAAAAATCTCTAGAGCTATTTGCCTTATTCAAATTTCTCCAGAAATTCAATTATTTTTGTAAGAACTACACAAGAAATCATCCACACTGAAAAGTCTTGTCCAATAAAAACTAAACAACAGCAAAAACAAAATACTCTTAACAGATGAAAATAATGTTGTGGAATTTCCCTAAGAGGCAAAAAGATCTTTCAGAATGAATCACAGGAAAAAATATCTAATATTTTTATCATGGGCAACTTCTAGGAAAAGTTTCTCCAGATTCTGAAACAGCACCAATGCTATGTCCTTCTTTCTTCGTCGTCCTTGTTTTTTTTTTAACCTAAAAGAGCTGAATTCAAGTCCCAGCTCTGTTATTTGAGAATTTTGTTATTTTTGTCATTTAATCTCTTTGAGCCTCAATTTCTTGTTTGTAAAGTGGAAATAACAATACCTATATGAGCTTTTCTGAGGATTCAGTACTATTTGTAAAAATGCTTTGTAAAGTAAAAAGTACTACACAAATACAAGGTATTATTATTACTTCCTTCAAATGTTCCCTTTTGACTGAGAACTTTCCCAGGATTTCCCCTTTCCCATGTATTTTTATCTGGAGACAAATCTGGTAGTGTAGTTATAAACTTACCTCCTAAATGGGAAACCATGCTAAATCTTTCAGAGATGTTGAATATTGTCGTCAATAATTTCTTCTATCATTATTGGATTTTACAGGAAACGAGAGACACTAATGTCATTTTTTATTATTATAATTTTTAAAATATAGAAAGTATATAAAAGAGGGACTTCCTTAGTGGCACAGTGGTTAAAAATCCGCCTGCCAGTGCAGGGGACACGGGTCCAGGAAGATCTCACACGCTGTGGAGCAGCTAAGCCCTTGCACCAAAACTACTGAGCCTGCCCTCTAGAGCCCGTGAGCCACAACTACTGAGCCCGAGTGCCACAACTACTGAAGCCCGTGTGCCCTAGAGCCCATGCTCCTCAACAAGAGAAGCCACCGCCCTGAGAAGCTCGCACACCACAAAGAAGAGTGGCCCCCGCTCGCAGCAACTAGAGGAAGTCCGTGCACAGCAACAAAGAGCCAAAGTAGCCAAAAATAAATAAATTTTTAAAAAAGTATATAAAAGAATATAAAATTTATCAGTAACCTCACCACTCAAAAACAACTATTAAAACTTTGGTGTTTTTTTTCTTATCTTTTCCTAATGCATATGTATAACCTTATGGAGTATGTGTATATGCCAGAGGCTTTATATGAATTGTCTAATTTATTCTTCACAACAACTTTGTGAGGCAGGTACTATGAGCCTCTTCTACCTTTCACAGAGGAAAAATCAGTTCAGAGAGATTAACTTGCTGAAAGTTACATAAATAGGTTGCTGCCTGATGCTGAAGTCTCTACTGTGAAGCACTCCATTATTTTTTACAACTCTGCAATCCTACTGTGCGTGCCACTTTCTTCACTTGTAAAATAGTGGCCATTTTACTGTGTTATTATAGACTAATTATAAACATGATTTTTAATGATCTTTGTTGTTTGGATGAGTCATGATTTATTTAATTAGTCCCCTATCGTGGGATACTTATTTCCAATTTCTCACTAAACATTCTCTTTTTTTAAATGATATTCACATATATGCTTAATACCTAAAACTTTTTGAAAATAAGGAAATATATCATAAAGAAAATCAGGACTTCCCTGGTGGTCCAGTGGCTAAGACTCCACGCTCCCAATGCAGGGGGCCCGGGTTCGATCCCTGGTCAGGGAACAAGATCCCACATGCTGCAACTAACAGTTCGCATGCCACAACTAAAAGATTCCGTTGCCGCAACTAAGAACCGATGCAGCCAAATTATAAATAAATAAATAAAATATTAAAAAGAAAGAAAGTAAAAGTCCTCTGTGCACTCTTCTCCAAAGAGAAATTCTACCTCTACCTCTCTCTCTCTCTCTTTTTTTTCTTTTTGAGATAATTGCTCCTAACAGTTTTGTATATATTTTTGCAGGATTGTTTTTCTTATTTTAATCTTATTTAACTTTTTGACCAAAAAAAAAAAAAAAAAAAGGAATCATCCTATATGTGTTTTGCCCCTTGCTTTTTTGTCTTTGCAGAATTTCATGGACATCTTTCCATGTCGGTCCATGTATTTATCAGGACTCTTTCTGCAGCAAGAATTAGACACCAGTTCAAACCAAACTAGATTAAAAAGGGATTTCTTTTTTGCATATGTATTTGCAAAGTCCAGAGGTAGATCTATATCTCATGTGCAGCTGGGTCCAAGTCCTCTAAAGACAGCAACAAGAAACGTTCTCTCTCTTCCTCTCTGGTCTCTGCCTTCCTCTGCAATGGCTTCCTTCCCAGGCAGGCACCAGCAGCTTAGCAAGCCTGGTGGAAGGAGTGTGTCTCTTTCCCAGTACGTTCCCAGAATGGACAATCATCAGCCCAGTTTGTGTCATGGGTCCATAGCTAGAATTGAGGGGTAGAATCAACCTCAGCTTCACCACACTAACTGAAAATGAGCAACACTTGGTTTCACAAAGAAAATCAGGGGCCTGCTACCAAAAGGAGGAAGAGAGGAGGCTGGGCAGGTGCAACAATAAATGCTTGCCACAGTACATATAGATCTGTCTCACAGTGGGTGATGGTTTATTTTTCAACTTGGCAATTGGATCACAATTTGTTCCACAACTAATCTATTGATGAGAAGTTCAGCTATTCTCATCAAATAGTCTAAATTAATATATTTTATACTTACATTGTCTGATTTTTTAAAAAAGTTTTAAGCGTCTTTAGCACTCAACTGATTTCATATTTGTTACATAATACATCACAGCCTTCTTATTAATTTGGCAATACTTCACATGGAAATAAACACACCATGTGTTATGGATTGATTTGTGTACCCTCCAAAATATGTGGAAGTTCTAACCCCCAGTACCTCAGAATGTGACCTTATTTGGAAATAGTGTCTTTACAGAGGTAATCAAGTTAACATGAGGTCATTAGGGTTGACCTCAACCCAGTATGACTGTTGTCCTTATAGAAAGGGGAAATTGGGGGGTAAAAGACAGTAGTTTGAGGCGTGAATGGGAAGCAAGACACTGGAAATGTGGAAGGTAGACAGCTTTTTCCAGAAATACACATAATCATCCACTTGCAAGACAACCCTGATATCAAGCTATAATTTTACACAACAGGGACTTGGTGGATTTAAAATGTGTTCATAAAACCTTGGATACTCCTCCCTTAAAAAGGTAGAGTTCAGTTTCCCCTAGCCTTGGGTGTAGACTAGACTTAGTGCTTCTTTACTAGACTTATTTGCTTCTAACAAATACATATGGAGGAAGTAGTGGTGATGACTTCATATACTAGATCATGAAAGGCATTGCAGCTTCCTCCTCTTTCTCTCTTGGAATACTTGCTCTGCAGGATGAACCGCCTGATCACAAGGACACTCAAGCAGCCCTATGGAGAGGAACTGAGGCCCTTGCCAGCAACCAGGAGAGTGAGCTGTCTTGGAAATGGAGACCCAGCCCCAAGTGAAGCCTTCAGATGATTGTAAACCCAGACTACATCTTGACCAAAGCCTTATGAGAGACCCTGGGCCAGAACCACACAGCAAACCCACCCTCAAATTCCTGAACCACAAAAATTGAGACAATAAATGTATATTGTTTTAAGCTGCTAAACTTAAGGATAATTTGTTACACAATAATGGATAGCTAATACATGCACTACAGACAGTGAACAATTTGAATCCTTTTATGGCTAATACTCTGACTTATTTCAGATAGATCTGAAAAAAGACATATCGTATAAGAGTTATCAGAAATCTCCCTTTCTCTCTTATTCAAATTTGTCTGTATATCCATGCATGTTTAGTTTGCAGTTATTTAGAAGAAATTATATCATTTAAGTGGTGAGCAATTTTTTTATTACATGGGTATGTGGATATATGCATTTTATGCTGGTTTTATAAATTAATGATCTCTAGAAAAGACAATGTCCCTGTCTTCTAAAATTAGAACCATGCACATTTTATTCATTCACAGTTTCATGTTTGGCTTTAACACTTGTCACTTTAAATTTGGGAAAACATTTGAAAGAAAGTAATCAATTTTTATTGCTTTCATTAGAACATTTTCTTTGTCAACTTGGGGAATGGACTTTTTACTTTGTTGGATTTCAACCTTTCCCTAAACTGCCTTTATAATTTTCTTTATCTTTACTCAGACTCTACTTTTTCATTAGATTTAGAGTATGTTTTAAAAAATCATTTCAAATTATGTCTTTTTTTTTATTAGACCACAGATACACAGAATTAGATCGATTTGACTAATTTCACTCTTTGGTAGATGGCCCAGTATCATCACACCCTCCACTCCACCCCACCCCACCCCTATTTTAAAAATTAATTTCAGTCATTTTTAATGTTCCATCCCCACCTCCAGTTTCTTCCATGCCCAGATCCCACATCCAAAGATTTAAATCTTTGGGTGTGGGACCTGGGCCTCATTACTTTTACAAATCTGACTAGATGATTCTAATATGTAACCAAGTTGAGAACAAGTGGTGTGGTGGATCCTTGCTATTCAAAGGCGATCTTAAGATCAGCAGCATTGGCTTCGTCTGAGAGTTTGTTACACATGCAGAATCTCAGTTCCCACCTCAGACTCAATTCAGTCAGAATCTGCTTTTTAAATAAATCTCCAGGTGATTTGTAAGCACTTAAAAAAAATTTTTTTTTAATTGGAGTATAGTTGATTTACAATGTTGTGTTAGTTTCTGCTGTACAGCAAAGTCAGGTATGCACACAAATATATCCACTTTTTTAAAGATTCTATTCCCATATAGGTCATTACAGAGTATCAAATAGAGTTCCCTGTGCTATTCAGTAGGTTCTTATTAATTATCTATTATATATATAGTAGTGTGTATATGTCAATCCAAATCTCCCAATTTATCCCTCCCCACCCCTCCCATAACCACAAGTTTGTTTTCTACATCTGTGACTAAACTTCTGTTTTGTAAATAGGTTCATTTGTACCATCTCTTTAAATTCCACATATATGTGATATCATACGATATTTGTCTTTCTCTGTCTGACTTACTTCATTCAGTATGACAATCTCTAGGTCCACCCCTGTTGCTACAAATGACATTATTTCGTTCTTTTTTATGGCTGAGTAATATTCCATTGTGTGTGTGTGTCTGTGTGTGTGTGTGTGTGTGTGTGTGTGTGTGTACCACATCTTATTTATCCATTCCTCAGTCGATGGACATTTAGGTTGCTTCCATGTCCTGGCTATTGTAAATAGTGCTGCAATGAACATTGGGGTGCATGTATCCTTTCGAATTATGGTTTTCTCTGGATATATGCCCAGGAGTGGGATTGCTGGATCATATGATAGATCTATTTTTAGTTTTTTAAGGAATCTCCTCACTGTTCTCCATAGCGGCTGTACCAATTTACATTCCCACCAACAGTGTAAGAGGGTTCCCTTTTCTCCACACACTCTCCAGCATTTATTGTTTGTAGATTTGTTAATGATGGCTATTCTAACCAGTGTGAGATGATAACTCATTGTAGTTTTGATTTGCATTTCTCTAATAATTAGTGATGTTGAGCATCTTTTCATGTGCCTCTTGGCCATCTGTATGTCTTCTTTGGAGAAATGTCTATTTAGATCTTCTGCCCATTTTTTTGATTGAGTTGTTTGTTTTTTTGATATTGAGCTGCATGAGCTGTTTGTATATTTTGGAGATTAATCCCTTGTAGGTCGCTTCATTTGCAAATATTTTCTACCATTCTGTGGGTTCGTAAGCACTTTAAAATTTGAGAGGCACTGATTTACAGCATTGGCTAGATTCAAATCCTGCCTCTATCACTTACTAGTTATGTGATCTTGAATAACTTACTCAACTTCCCTGTGCCTCAAATCCCTCACTTGTAAAGCAAGGATAATAATAGTACCTACAACCTATAGGGTTGTTTTGAGGATTTCATATGATATTGCACTAGAATGTTTAGAACAGTGCCTGACTCACAGTAAGTGCACAAAAAATGTTAGGTATTATTAGTAGTAATTACCTCTTCTTGCCTCTTCTTTCAAGTAATATTACTACTTCTTGGACTCTTTTATCCATCATTTAAATCACTGGTTCCTAGTTGCTTCTTTGGCATGCTGCAGGCTAGCCCCAGCAGAATCAACTGGGAGCTTTAAAAAATCTATAGATCCCCCTGTCTCATCTCTGAAGATTCTGATTCAGTAGTTTTGGGGAGGGGCTCCAGAAAATCTGTATTTTAAATCCGCCCGAGGTGATCTGATGCTCAAAGTCCTGAGACTGGGAATCACTACTTTACATTTTGGTGTTGCCCAGCATTCATCCCACTCATCCACTGCTATAACATCAACCCCATTAATGACCTGATGACTCTAGCCCAGAGTTTTTTCTGAGCTCCAGACCGATATATCTAACTGCCCACTACAACCCTCCACTTGGGTATCCTGTAGACATTGTAAAATCAGTATTTCCAAAATTCATCCCTCCATCAAAATTCCTCCCTCCAGTACTATTCTCTATGTCAGTCAGTGGCTCCAGCATCCAACACTGTGCCCAAAGCCAGAAACCTGGGAGTCACTCTTGTCCTCTTCCTCTTCAACTGTCCTACTTCCTTCGTAACAATGTCCTTTTGATCATACATTCTTATTATTCCTGAATTCTGTTCTCCTGTTTTGTTAGCACTTCAACCTTATTAGTTCAGGCTTTCAGTTTTTATTTTTTCGATTAAAACAGCTTTAATTAATGTAGCTGCTCTCCTTGCCTTTAATTTAATGTTACCTACACAGCTGATGGTGATTTTTCTGAAATTCAAATCAGATCTTATTTCCATTCCCATGTAGCAAATCCATCTATGCCTTCCCTATTGCCTTCAAGATAAAATGGAAAATCCTTTCTATGACATATGAGGCCCTGCATGGTATGGTCTCCTCTGTCTATTACTCTTAACACTTTCTCTCTACTACTTCTTCTCTAGCTATAACTAATATCATTATTTTTTGGATGCCCAAAGCACCCCACTCTCTCACCTGTTGGTGCATATGCTGCACTCTCCTCCTTGAGCACCCATTCCCTTTTTCTTCCTTCAGCTAACTCATTTGTCTCTCAAAATTACTTCTGCCAAAAACCTTGCCCTACTATGTTTCCCTACGATGCCCTAGGATCCCCTTAGTTACAGTAGTAACTTTATTGCATTATAAACTGCACACTTAAGTAGTTAAGCATATGGATTCCAGAGTCAGAGTGTATAGATCTGAATCCTGGTATCACTGGTTACAGCTCTATGACACTGACCTACTTAATTTCTGTGCTTCAGTCCCCTCACTTGTAAAAATATTATTTTAATAGTAGTCATCTCTTACTTTGTTTTGAGATTTAAGTGATGTGACATGGAAAATTCTTAGAACAGTGCCTGGCACAAAGTGCTTGACAAATATCAACTATTATTATTATCGCCACTGATGAAATTAGCTTTTTAGCAGCAGAGGCTGTGTTTGTGTTTGATTTTGTTTTTGTCTTGTTTGTGTTTTTTAACGTTTGTGCTCTTTATCCAGTCCCTGGCATATCGTATATACTCATTAATGACTATAAATCTTTTATTCATTCTGTCTTTTAACAAATATTAGTTGAGCACCTAAGTAAGTATCAGGCCCTTTTCTAGGCACTAGGGATACATCAGTGAAAAAATTAAAATCCTGCCTACATAGTGCTTACCTAGAGACAGAAAAGGCATGAGTAGAACATAGGTCAGGTGGCAGTAAGTGCCATGAGAGGGGAAAAAATGTCAGGGAGTAGGAGAGGGAATGGGAAATGCTAGTGACGGGCAAGGGTTGAGGATGGGAGAGAAGAAAGAGAAGTGCTGCAATTTTTAAACAGGATGATCAAGAAAGGCTCACTGAGAAGATGACAGCTCAGCAAAGATCTGAAGTAGATGAGAGGTTGATATCCTAGGGCACTCAGATACCCCACCCAGAGGAGGAAACAATTACATTGGTCCCAAGATGGGTGCCTGCTTGGCCTGTTTGAGAAAATGCAAGAGCAGTGTTGCTGTACTGTAGGTAGAAGGGGAAGAGCAGTAGAACATGAGGTCAGCGGGAGTTCCCTGATTGCCTAGTGGTTAGGATTCCGGGCTTTTGCTGCCGTGGCCCGGGTTCAACCCTGTTCAGGGAATTGAGATCCCGCAAGCCACATGGTGTGGCCAAAAAAAAAAAAAAGAAAATGAGGTCAGAAAGGAGGCAGAGAAAGATTGCAGAGTCTTGTGAGCCATCATAAGGATTTTGTCATTTCCTGGAGAAAGCCAGGAAGCAATTGGAGGGTTCTAAGAAGAGGAGTGAACATCTGACCTGGATTTTAACAAGATCAGTGTGATTGCTATGTTAAGAGTAAACTGAGGCAAGGCAGAGAGAGCAGTTAGTGGACTTGAGCAATTATTTGGGCAAGAGATGATGATGATGTGGACCAGGGTAGTGGTAGTGGGTCTAGTGAGAAGGACTCAGATTATGGAGATGTGACTTGAAGATAGAGACAATAGGATTTACCAAGTGAGTGTATGTAGGGTGTGAGACAAAAAGGGAGTCAAGGACAGGATGCCTCCAAGGATTTTAGCCCAATAAATTAGAAAGAGGAATTGCCTTTAAGTGAGATGGAGAAGATTAAATAAGAGGTTAATATTTTTCTGTTGTGGAGTTGGAGATCAGAAATTTGGTTTGGGATATGCAAAGTTTGAGATGTCTATTAAACATATATGTATAGACAGATATATGAGTCTGGAGTTCCAGAGAGAGGGGTCTGTACTGGAAAACTTAAATTTGGGAGTTATCAGAGCACAGATGTTATTTAAACCTCAAAACGTATGAGATTACCAAGAAAGTGACCACAGAGATGTCCAAAGTCTGAATCCAAGTGTACCCAAAATTTAGAAGTCAGAGAGATGAGGAGGAACCAGCAAAAGATACTGAGAAAGAATGACCAGTAAGATTTTTAAAAAGAATCGAGAAGTGGGACATTTGGAATCAAGTGAAGAAAATGTTTAAATAAGGAGTGACCAACTGTGTCAAATGCTTCTCTTAGAATAGGTCAAGTAATACAAGAATTGAGAATTGAAAAATCAGTTTAGTAACATGGAGTTCATGGGGACTTTTACAAGGGCATTTACAGTGGAAGAGTAAGGGAAAAAACATGCTTGAAGTAGGTCCAAGAGAGACTGGGAGAAGAGGAAATGGAGAGGGGAAGTATAGAAAATTCCTTCAAGGAGTTTTGCCATAAAAGAGCAAATGAATAGGAAGTGAGCTCAAGAGAAATTTGGGGGGGGGGGTAGGGTGTCGTTGTTAAAGGTGTGAGAATTATAGCTTCTTTATAAGCTGATGGGAATTTTCCAACAGTGAAAGGAAATCAGTGATGTGGGAGAGAGTGAATAGAACTGCTGAAGGGATGTCCTTGAGTAGATTGGAGAGGATGGGATCCATCTTACAAGTGTAGGGGGGGTCTTGGATAGGAACACAGGCAGAAGATCCACAGTAACAGGAGGAAAGACAGACTATATGGGCACAGATGCAGGTAGGCTGGCAGATGTTGTGATGGGAGCCTCTGGCTTCTCATTGCATCTCTTAAAGTTCCTTTCAAGAAATACCAGAACACATATTCTATTACATACATAAATGACTTTTCATTTAACAATTTAAAAAAGAGCCTAGTATGAATGATACTGCTGATATAAACATGGAGGGGTAAAGTCCCTTTTCTTGCAAGAATTAGTCCTGTGGGTCAAACAGGTAAACAAATAATTGTGGTGGTGTAAGTGTTATCAAAAAGGAATTTGAAAATGCTACAGGAACTAAGACTGAGAAAAACATTGAACAAAATTTTCAGAGTATATAAGCATGCAGCCATGACTAATTTCCTATGGTTTAATATTCTGGGTCAGTAAACTTTCAAAATTCTGTGTTTTAACATCATAAGAATGTGAAAGTTCTCATTTCCTGCATAGATGAATAAGTAAATACTTACATTTGTTTTTTGGTCCATTTAAAGTTGAAATAGGGAAACTGCCCTGAAGCTGGTAATACTTTAGATTTCTAGACCTCAAACTTGCTTCCATATCAGAAACTCCTTGACTCTTGAGTCAAAGTTTTAAAAACATTTTTTTTCATGTAATACTTTTTCTTAAAAGAAACTCATGAGTCATTATTTAAATATTTACAGTTGGCTTGAATCTTAAACATTTTGTGGGAATTGTTAAAATATATATTTTTTCAACTTTAAAAGAAGTTTAAGGCTCACTCTCTTAGGAGTTATTATTATAAAATGAATTATTCACTTTGTGGTTCTAATTTCATAAAAAAATAACTTCAAAACTGAGATTGCCATATAGAAGCCAGCTGCAAAAATTCAAAGTCAGCTACATGCAGCTGCACTCTGGTTCCCCTAATTCATCTAACAGCTTTGAGTGGGTTCTATAAGTGACATTAGAAAAGGCACAGCAGATGTGCAAGATGGCTTCTGAAATCTAAAGTAGGACAGATGATTCTCTAGTTGATTGACAGCATGAGGAGCACTACAGCAAGGGTCACCTCCTGTGGAGGACTGCCCCTCCCAACCCCCACCCCTGCTTCTGCCTGCAAATGAAAGGGTCATAACAAAAAGAAAAGCAGGGATGGCTATTCAGAAAGTCTTTGTTTATGAATGTTCACTGTAGTGAAAAGATTCTCAGTAAAAGAAAGAATCACCTAGATGTGGAAAAAATTCTTCTTCTCTAACCTTTCACAAAGAGTTGACTCTGCATAGTTACAACAAAGTAGATTCGGGACTTTCCTGGTGGCACAGTGGTTAAGAATCCGCCTGCCAATGCAGGGGACATGGGTTCGAGCCCCGGTCCAGGAAGATCCCACGTGCCGCGGAGCAACTAAGCCCGTGTGCCACAACTACTGAGCCCGTGTGTCACAACTACTGAAGCCCGCGCGCCTAGAGCCCATGCTCTGCAACAAGAGAAGCCACGACAATGAGAAGCCCTCGCACCGCGACGAATAGTAGCCCCCACCCACCGCAACTAGAGAAGGCCTGTGAGCAGCAACGAAGACCCAACGCAACCAAAAAAAAAAAAAAAAAAAAGTAGATTCATATTTGAACACAACACTCATGATACTGGAGGTAAAGATGAAAGAACAAAGAAATAATGTAATTGGAATTTATAAGCTACCAAACAGCATTGGTTAGTACTAGACTAGTTCACCATTGGAAGCCCCATATTGCCCTTAAAAATAAACTTCCTGGGCTTCCCTGGTGGCGAAGTGGTTAAGAATCCCCCTGCCATTTCAGGGGACACAGGTTTGAGCCCTGGTCCGGGAAGATCCCACATGCCGCAGAGCAACCAAGCCCGTGCGCCACAACTACTGAGCCTGCGCTCTAGAGCCTGTGCGCCACAACTACTGAGCCTGTGCTCTAGAGCACGTGAGCCACAACTACTGAGCCCACGTGCTGCAACTACTGAAGCCCGCGCACCTAGAGCCCGTGCTCCACAACAAGAGAAGCCACCGCAATGAGAAGCCTGAGCACCGCAACGAAGAGTAGCCCCCGCTCACTGCAACTACAGAAAGCCTGCTCACAGCAACGAAGATCCAACACAGCAAAAAATAAATAAATTTAAAAAAAAACTTATTTTAATTAGAAAGCTGGACAATTATTTGTGATTGTTAGCCAGGAATTAATACATCATGTGTATACTTAGCCCTCTCTGTCTCTCTCTTTTTTTTTTTTCAAGTTCCTTTCCAGTACTTCAACTCTTCAAGGAAAGTAAAAAGAAATTCATATTCATTGCATGTAAACTAAATGTTGGGCCCTGTACTAGGGGCTTTCTTATAATTTTATATGATTTAGGATCTCAGTAATATGAACTGACTCTTTCTTCTTAGGTTCATATTAATACAGAAACATTGGCCACTGATTTTATTGATGCTTTTCTTCATCTCTTCTGCTGTTAGAGGGCAACCAAACACAAAATATGCCCCAGGAAAATATGTCCAAGCCTAAGTTCAGATGCATGGTAGGATTCCAAGATTTCTGCCTTCCACCCAGCTCCTGAAGAAAGGTATACAGTAGCAGATGCAAGATTTCTCCATAGAAGAGACTGAGGAATGGTGATGTGCTTGCAAGGAAGAGCTGGGGATAAGTCTTGGAACTTCATTTGCCTAAAACTATGCTTATGTGGAGCAAGCTGCCAAATCTGCCAGTGAATTCACATCCCCCTGGAAGCCTGCTTTTTGGAGAGTCTTCAAGAAGTGCTTGATTAGAGTCTGAAAACTATAGTGGACCCTATATGTGGATAAATTTAGACTTTACTCCTGAGGCTCAGGAAGTAAACTGGGTTTTGACCATAAGGACAACAACCTCCCAGGTACCTCTTTCCATTCTCAAACAATTCTAGAAAACAATGAATAGCTGACTAAGTGACACAGAAATATGAATAAGTGATCTGGAAGACAGAATAATGGAAACCACCCAATCAGTACAGCATACAGAAAGACAAATTTAAAAAAAAAAGAAAGCAATATGTGAGATCTATGGTATAATATAAAGTGTGCCGACCTACACATAATAGGGGTTCCAGAAAAAGAAGAGAGAGAAAAGGGGATCAAAAATGTATTTGAAGAAATTATGGATGAAAATTTCCCAAACCTAAAGAAGGAAACAGATATCCAGTTACAGGATGCATAGAGGGCCCCAAATAAGATGAACCCAAACAGACCCGCACCAAGACATACCATAATTAAATGACAAAAGTTAAAGAGAGGACTCTAGAGTCAGCAAGAGAAAAACAAAGAGTTAGTTACAAGGCAACCCCCATAAGGATATTGGCTGATTCCTCTGCAGAAACTTCACAGGCCAGAGGGAGTGGCATGATACATCCAAAGTCCTGAAAGGGGAAAACCTGCAACCTAAGATGTTTTACCCAGAAAGATTATCATTGAGAATAAAAGGAGAGATAAAGAATTTCTCAGACAAGCAAAAACTAAAAGAATTCAGCAATACTAACCCTACCCTAAAAGAAGTATTGAAGGGTCTTCTCTAAATGGAAAAGAAGTAAGAATCTATTGGAAAGGGAAAACCACAATAGGAAAGGAAAATATAAAAAAGGATTGAAGATCACTTAAATTAGCCAGTACCTAGACTAAAAACCAAAAAAAAATTTGTAAAGGCGATTATAACTAAAATTAACAGCAAAAGGATAAGCATGAAGATGTAAAATAGGTCAGCAAAATCACAAGATGGGGGAGGGGAGTATAAAAATGTAGATCTTTTAGAATGTGTTTGAACTTGTATGACTATCAGTTTAAAGCAAGTAGATATAGTAATGCGTCAATATACTTGAACTCCATGGTAATCACAAATCAAAAACATACAACAGATTCACAAAAAACAAAGAATCTCAAGCATACTACAAAAGAAAATCATCAAACCACAAAAGGAAAAACAAAAAGAAGAGATGAACAAATAACTACAAAAACAACTGGAAAGCAAGGTTTAAATGGCAATGAGTACATACCTATCAATAATTACTTTAAGTGTCAATGAAATATATGCTCTGATAAAGAAAAAGAGTGGCAGATTGGATAAAAGAAAAAAAGCAATCTACAATATACTGCCTACAAGAGATCACTTCAGGGTGAAAGACACAAACAGACTGAAAGTGAGAGGATGGAAAAAGGTATTTCATGCAAATGGAAATGAAAAGAAAGCAAGGGTAGCAGTACTCATATCAGACAAAATAGACTTTAAAACAAAGGCCATAAAGAAAGACAAAGAAGGATATTATATAATGATAAAGGGATCAATACAAGAAGAGGGTATTATACTCATTAACATATATGCACCCAATATAGGAACACCTAAATATATAAATCAAACATTAACAGATATAAAGAGAGAAGTTGACAGAAATACAATAATAGTAGGAGACTTTAACACCCCACTGACATCAATGGACAGATCATGCAGACAGAAAACCAATAAGGCAACAGAGGTCCTAAATGACACAATAGATCAGTTGAACTTAATTGATATCTATAGGACACTACATCTAAATACACATTCTTTTCAAGTGCACATGGAACATTCTCTAGGATAGACAAGATACTAGGTGACAAAACAAGCCTCAAAAAATTTAAGAGGATCCTCCCTTATCCTTGGTAGGGCGGACTGGATGAGGTTCACTGGCATTTCTCTGATGAAAAAGCCCAGCCAGCAGCTCATCTCAGAGATGAGGAGAGGGGAGCCCCACACTTTTGAACAGCCATAGGGTTTTCCCATGTCACCTAAGTTCCTACAAAGGAAGCAAAAAGTTTCCTTTGTTGGGCTATACCCTTTCTGCTGAAGATATCAGATAAAATCGTGTGGCTGACAGGGTCTTAGAGCTCTGGCCTGGTGTCAGGCCTGAGTCTCTGAGATGGGAGAGCCACGTTCAGGACATTAGACCACCAGAGACCTCCCGGCCCCATGTAATATCAATCAGCAAGAGATCTCCCAGAGATCTCTGTCTCAATGCTAAGACCCAGCTCCACTCAACGACCAGCAAGCTCCAGTGCTGGACACCCCATGCCAAACAACTAGCAAGACAGGAACACAACCCCACCCATTAGCAGAGAGGCTACCTAAAATCATAATAAGGCCACAGACACCCCAAAACACACCACTGAACGTGACCCTGCCCACCAGAAAGACAAGATCCAGCCCCATCCACCAGAATACAGGCACCAGTCCCCTCTACCAGGAAGCCCACACAAGTCCCTGAACCAACTTACCCACTGGGGGCAGACACCAAAAACAATGGGAACTATGAACCTGTAGCCTGCGAAACAGAGACAACAAACACAGTAAGTTAAGCAAAATGAGAAGACAGAGAAATACACAGCAGATGAAGGAGCAAGGTAAAAACCCACCAGAACAAACAAATGAAAAGGAAATAGGCATTCTACCTGAAAAAGAATTCAGTGTAATGACAGTAAAGATGATCCAAAATCCTGGAAATAGAATGGAGAAAATACAAGAAACGTTTAACAAGGACCTAGAAGAACTAAAGAGCAAACAAACAATGATGAACAGCACAATAAATGAAATTTAAAATTCTCTAGAAGGACTCAATAGCAGAATAACTGAGGCAGAAGAACAGATAAGTGACCTGGAAGATAAAATAGTGGAAATAACTACCACAGAGCAGAATAAAGAAAAAAGAATTGAGGACAGTCTCAGAGACCTCTGGGACAACATTAAATGCACCAACATTTGAATTATAGGGGTTCCAGAAGAAGAGAAAAAGAAAGGGACTGAGAAAATATTTGAAGAGATTATAGTTGAAAACTTCCCTGATATGGGTAAGGAAATAGTCAATCAAGTCCAGGAAGCGCAGAGAGTCCCATACAGGATAAATCCAAGGAGAAACACGCCAAGACACATATTAATCAAACTATCAAAAATTAAATACAAAGAAAAAATATTAAAAGCAGCAAGGGAAAAGCAACAACTAACATACAAGGGAATCCCCATAAAGTTAACAGCTGATCTTTCAGCAGAAACTCTACAAGCCAGAAGGGAGTGGCAGGACATATTTAAAGTGATGAAAGGGAAAAACCTACAACCAAGATTACTCTACCCAGCAAGGATCTCATTCAGCTTCAATGGAGAAGTTAAAACCTTTACAGACAAACAAAAGCTAAGAGAATTCAGCACCACCAAACCAGCTCTACAACAAATGCTAAAGGAACTTCTCTAGGCAGGAAACACAAGAGAAGTAAAAGACCTACAATAACAAACCTGAAGCAATTAAGAAAATGGTAATAGGAACATACATATCAATAATTACCTTAAATGAAAACGGATTAAATGCTCCAATCAAAAGACACAGACTGGCTGAATGAATACAAAAACAAGACCCGTATGTATGCTGTCTACAAGAGACCCACTTCAGACCTAGGGACACATACAGACTGAAAGTGAGGGAATGGAAAAAGATATTCCATGCAAATGGAAATCAAAAGAAAGCTGGAGTAGCAATTCTCATATCAGACAAAATAGACTTTAAAATAAAGACTATTACAAGAGACAAAGAAGGACACTACATAACGATCAAGGGATCAATCCAAGAAGAAGATATAACAATTGTAAATATTTATGCACCCAACATAGGAGCACCTCAATACATAAGGCAGATGCTAACAGCCATAAAAGGGGAAATCGACAGTAACACAATAATAGTAGGGGACTTTAACACCCCACTTTCACCAATGAACAGATCAACCAAAATGAAAATAAATAAGGAAACACAAGCATTAAATGACACATTAAACAAGATGGACTTAATTGGTATTTATAGGACATTCCATCCAAAAACAACAGAATACACTTTCTTCTCAAGTGCTACCTCACACCAGTCAGAATGGCCATCATCAAAAAATCTACAAACAATTAATGCTGGAGAGGGTGTGGAGAAAAGGAGGGAACCCTCTTGCACTGTTGGTGGGAATGTAAATTGATACAGCCACTATGGAGAGCAGTATGGAGGTTCCTTAAACAACTAAAAATAGAACTACCATATGACCCAGCAATCCCACTACTGGGCATATACCCTGAGAAAACCATAATTCAAAAAAGAGTCATGTACCACAATGTTTATTGCAGCACTATTTACAATAGCCAGGACATGGAAGCAACCTAAGTGTCCAAAGGCAGATGAATGGATAAAGAAGATATGACACATATATACAATGGAATATTACTCAGCCTTAAAAATATGAAAGTGAGTTATTTGTAGTGAGGTGCATGGACCTAGAGTCTGTCATACAGAGTGAAGTAAGTCAGAAAGAGAAAAACAAATACCATATGCTAACACATATATATGGAATCTAAGAAAAAAATAAAAATGGTTCTGATGAACATAGGGGCAGGACAGGAATAAAGACGCAGATGTAGAGAATGGACTTGAGGACACGGGGAGGGGGAAGTGTAAGATGGGACAAAGTGAGAGAGTTGCATGGACATATATACACTACCGCATGTGAAATAGATAGCTAGTGGGAAGCAGCCGCATAGCACAGGGAGATGAGCTCGGTGCTTTGTGATCACCTAGAGAGGTGGGATAGGGAGGGTGGGAGGGAGATGCAAGAGGGAGGGGATATGGGAATATATGTATACATGTAGCTGATTCACTTTGTTATACAGGAGAAACTAACACAACATTGTAAAGCAAGTATACTCCAATTGAGATGTTAAAAAAAAATTTAAGAGGATAGAAATTATTTCAAGCATCTTTTCTGACCATAACAGTATGAAACTAGAAATCAACCATAGAAAGAAAAATGGGAAAATAACAAACACATGGAGACTAAACAACATGCTACTAAAAAACCAAGAGCTCAATGATGAAATCAAAGAAAAAAATCAGAGAATACCTTGAGACAAACAAAGTGAAAACACAACCTTACAAAGTATATGGGATGCAGCAAAAGCAGTTCTAAGAGGAAAGTTCATAGCGATACAGGCCTTCCTTGGAAACAAGAAAAATCTCAAATAAAGAACCTAACCGACCACCTAAAAGAATTAGAAAAAGAAGAACAAACAAAGCTGAAAGTCAGCAGAAGGAAGGGAATAATAAAGATCAGCGGGGAAAGAAATAAATGGAAGATCAAAAATAAAAATAATAGTAATAGGAAAGCTCAATAAAACCAAGAGCTGGTTCCTTGAAAAGATAAACAAAATCAACAAACCTCTAGCCAGGCTCACCAGGAAGGAAAGAGAAAGGACCCAAATAAACAAAATAAGAGATGAAAGAGGAGAAATAACAACTGATAACACAGAAATACCAAAATAAATAAACAATAAAAAAGAAAAAAAGAAAATACTGTGAACAGTTATATGTCAGCAAATTGGACAACTTAGAAGAAATGGATATGTTTCTAAAAACATACAGCCTGCCAAAACTGAGTAAATAGGAAACATATAAGTTGAACAGACCAATCACTAGAAGTGAAATAGAATCTGTAATAAAACAAAAACAAAAAGAAAGAGATACAAACAAACAAAAAACTCCGTGCAAACAAAAGTCCAGGACTGGATGGCTTCATTGGGTAATTCTACCAAACATACAAAGAACAACTTATACCTATCCTTCTCAAACTATTCCAAAAAATTGAAAAGGAGAGAACACTCCCAAATTCATTCTATGAAGCCACCATCACCCAAATACAAAAACCAGACAAAGACACTACAAAAAAAAGGAAATTATAGCTAATATCTCTGATGAATAGATGTAAAACTCCTCAACAAAATATTAGCAAACTGAATCCAACAATACATAAAAAGGACCATACACCAAGATCCAGTTTGATTCATCCCAGGATCACAAGGATGATTCAACATACATAAATCAATCAATGTGATATACCACATTAACAAAAGGAAAGACAAAAACCACATGATCATCTCAATACATACAGAAAAGGCATTTGACAGCATTTAACATCCACTCATGATAGAAACTCTCACCAAACTGGGTATAAAGGGACATATCCCAACATAATAAAAGCCATTTACAACAATCCCACAGCCAACATAATACTCACTGGTGAAAGACTAAAAGCCTTCCTGCTAAATTCAGGAACAAGACAAGGATGCCCACTCTCACCACTTCTATTCAACATAGTACTGGAAATCCTAGCCACAGCAGTCAGACAAGAAAAGGAAATAAAAGGTATCCAAATTGGAAGAGAAGAGGTAAAACTGGCATTATTTGCAAATAACATGATACTCTATATGAAGAACCCTAAGGTTCCACAGAAAAACTACTAGAACTAATAAATAAATTCAGCAAGGTAGCAGGATACAAGATTAATATACATAAATCTGTTGCATTTCTTTACACTAACAATGAAATATCAGAAAGTTTTTTTAAATCCCATTTAAATTGTATTTAAAAAATAATAAAATACCTAGGAATAAACTTAACCAAGGAGGTGAAAGACCTGTACACTGAAAGATATAAAACACTGATAAAGGAACTTAAAGATGATTCAAAGAAATTGAAAGATATCCCATGCACTTGTATTGGAAGAATTAATATTGTCAAAATGGCCATATTACCCAAATTAACCTACAGATTTCATGCAATCCCTATCAAAATATCCATGACATTTTTCACAGAACTAGAACAAATAATTTTAAAATTCATACGGAACCACAAAAGATTCAGAATTGCCGAAACAATCCTGAGGGAAAAGAACAAAGCTGGAGGCATAACCCGTCCAGACTTCAGACTATACTAGAAAGTTAGAGTAATCAAAACAGCATGGTATTGGCACAAAAACAGACATATAGATCAATGGAAAAGGATAGAGAACCCAGAAATAAACCCGCACACCTATGGCCAATTAATCTACAACAAAGGAGAAAAGACTATACAATAGAGAAAAGACAGTCTCTTCAACAAGTGGTGTTGGGAAAGCTGGACAACTACATGAAAATCAATCAAATTAGAACACTCCCTCATACCATACACAAAAATAAACTTGAGGGTTTCCCTCGTGGCGCAGTGGTTAAAAATCCGCCTGCCAATGCAGGGGACACGGGTTCAAGCTCTGGTCTGGGAAGATCCCACATGCCGCAGAGCAAGTAAGCCCGTGTGCCACAACTACTGAGCCTATGCTGTAAAGCCCGCGAGCCACAACTACTGAAGACTGCGTGCCTAGAGCCCGTGCTCTACAACAAGAGAAGCCACCGCAACGAGAAGCCCATGCACCGCAATGAAGAGTAGCCCCTGCTCGCCGCAACTAGAGAAAGCCCTTGCACAGCAACGAAGACCCGACACAACCAAAATTAAAAAATAAATAAGTGAATCAATAAATAAATAAACAAACAAACAAAATAAACTCAAAATGGTTTAAAGACCTAAATATAAGACATGAAACCATGTAAGTCCTAGAAGAGAACATAGGCAAAACATTCTCGGACATAAATTATAGAAATATTTTCTCAGATTAGTCTCCTAAGGCAAAAGAAATAAAAGCAAAAGTAAACAAATGGGACCTAGTCAAACTTATAAGCTTTTGAACAGTAAAGGAAATCATCAACAAAATCAAAAGACAAACTACGGACTGGGAGAAAATATTTGCAAACAATGCGACTGACAAGGGATTAACATCTAAAATATACAAACAGCTCATACAACTCAATATCAAAAAAACAAATAACCCAATCAAAAAATGGGCAGGGGCTTCCCTGGTGGCGTAGCGGTTGGGAGTCCGCCTTCCAGTGCAGGGGACACGGGTTCGAGCCCTGGTCTGGGAAGATCCCACATGCCCCGGAGCAAGTGGGCCCCTGTGCACAACTGCTGAGACTGTGCTCTAGAGCGTGGTCTGCAGCGGGAGAGGCCACCGCAGTGAGAGACCTGCTCATGGCGGCGAGGGGTGGCCTCCGCTCGCCTCAGCCCGGGAAGAGCCCGTGTGCGGCGGTGAAGACCCAACACAGCCAAAAATAAAATAAAATAAATAAATTTATTAAAAAAAAAAAATGGGCAGAAGGCCTAAATAGACATCTCTCCAAAGAAGACACACAGATGGCCAACAGGCACATAAAAAGATGCTCAACATTGCTAATTATTAGAGAAATGCGAATCAAAACCACAATGAGGTATCACACCAGTCAGAATGGGTATCATCAAAAAGTCTACAAATAGCAAATGCTGGAGAGGGTGTGGAGAAAAGGGAACCCTCCTACACTATTGGTGGGAATTTAAATTGGTGCAGCCACTATGGAGAACAGTGTGGAGATTCCTTAAAAAACTAAAAATAGATCTACCATATGATCTAGCAATCCTGCCATTGGGTACATATCCAGAAAAGATGAAAACTCTAATTCAAAAAGCTACATGCACCCCGACGTTCATAGCAACACTATTTACAATAACCAAGACATGGAAACAACCCAAGTGCCCATTAACAGACGACCGGCTTAAGAAAATGTGGTATATGTACATACAAGGGAATATTACCCAGACATAAAAAAGAATAAAATAGTGTCATTTGCAGCAACATGGATGGACCTAGAGAATATTAGAATTCGTGAAGTAAGAGAGAGAAAGACAAATATTATATGGTATCACTTATATGTGGAATCTAAAAAATACTACAAATAAAGCTATATACAAAAAAAAAAAAAAAGCTATATACAAAACAGAAACAAACTCACAGACATAGAAAACAAGTTTATGGCTACCAAAGGCAAAAGGGAAGGGGGAGGGATAAATTAGGAGTATGGGATTAACAGATACAAACTACTATACACAAAATAGATAAACAAGAATTTATTGTATAGCACAGGGCACTATATTCAGTATCTTGTAATAACCTATTGTGGATAAAAAATGTTGCCTGCCATATGAACAAACAAAGGATGCTGTAGCCATCAAGCCATCAGCCAGTACCACAGCCCACCACCACGAGCCTGAAGGAACTCAGGATGGAGACAAAAGGGCTGCCCAATGCCAGCTACCCCCAACAGTGACCCCTGACGGGACACAGGACGGGAAGGAATAGGATCCTGGCCCTAGATAGCTAAGGTGCATACCAAAGGAATGATTTCAATGACTCTTGCATCTTCCCATACATAGAAAAGCACTAAATTCATTAACCTGAGATGTCTGGTGTTCTTTAACTAACAGTAACTTTTGGTGTTCCGACTAGCTGGTTTTTGTTGCAGAAACTCCTATATATGCTGGCTCCTCCCTTACCCCTTTGGAGCTGTCCCTCAGAGTTACCTGAGAGGCTGCCTCCTGGGCTTGATGTCCTCAGGAAGTCTGCTGAATAAAATATAATTCTCAACTTTGAGGCTGTGCATGTTTTTCAGTCAACGCTATAATGGAAAATAATCTGAAAATACATATATCATTTATATGAATATGTGAATCACTTTGCTGTACACCTGAAACTGATACAATATTGTAAATCAACTATACTTCAATTAAAAAAAAAAGTCAAAGGTGAACCAACTTCCAGTAAGGCTTTGGATCTTACCCAATTTATGTTTGAATTCTTTGATTGCCGCATTGCCCAAATTACCAATGGACTCAATAACCTCTAAATGCCAGAAGAGAAAATTCCAGTTTACCTTGGAATGTTTAGAATCTTATTTTTTCCCCACAGAAAGAGTACCATACTCTTTCTTCAAGAGAAATCCAATTTTTCAGTTAACTTGATCGCTGAGAAATATGTGGGCAACAGAAAATATACTCATCAATATCTACCATGTGCCAAGTGTTAGGCCTGGCTTAGTAAATATAAAGAATATGATAAAATTGGATTCTGTACCCTTACAATCTAGTCAGAAAGCAAAGAGGAGATTTTGCTTCAGCATAAAGCTCACTATTTCTAATTTTCCTATTTTTGTTCCTTCTTTTATAAAAAATGTACTCAAATTCATTTAAGAAACATTTATTGATTTCATACTATGCACCAATCATTTTGATGCCAGACAGGCTCCTACTGTTATGGATCTTTCATTTTAGTGAGTGGGGAGAAAGAGAGAGAGAGAGAGAGAGAGATTAGACAAATAATTGTTTTAGAGCATAAATTCTATGAAAATAATAAATGGAGTAACATGGAGAGTGACTGGGGAGCTATTTTAATTGGGTGATCAGGGAAGGCCTCGGATGTGGTGACACCTGGTGCAATGACAGATAAGAAATCATGTGACCATTTGGAGGAACAGTGTTATAGAAGCAGGAACAGCCATTGCAAAGGCCCTGAGCCCAGAACCAGCTTACCATGTCCCAGGAGCAAAATGAATATTAATTATTAATATTGATGATCTTATTTGGGAGTATAACGATTTATAAGCCAAGGTCTCCGTCTGAAAGGAGCTCTGTAACTGAGACAGAAGTAAGCACAAAGGTCACAATACAGTGGCAGAACAACATTGCCTTGACAGAAGTATGTACAAAGTAAAGAGGTAGTAAGAAGAAGGAGTAATTAATTCTCAGGGTGTGTTGCAGGGAAGGCTTCACAAAGGAGGTAATGGAAAAGCAGGATTCGAAATATCAATAGCATTGACAAGGCAGGAAGGATGGTTGTGCCAGGAGCAACAGCACACAGGGAACTGTGAGTACAAAGGGCTGCAGGCTGCGTTTCTACAGTGAACACTAAAATAGAAGAAAGTGAGGCTCAAGAGGACAGAGGCCAAGCCATGAAAGGGCCTGATATTCTGTGCATGATTGGAGCTATCAAAAGGCGCTAAGGAAGCAACCACAGGATTGGATTTGTGTTTCAGATCCATCACCATAGGCTGTCTCTCTGAAATATGTCTGTGGGAGAATAAATTTGAGGCAGTAAAAAAGATGCAATGAGGATGGTGACAGTGGGGCTCAGTAAGAGATAAAGATATCGGAGAGGTTTTTCGGAGTTAACCAAACAAACGGACAGGGCCGACTGTTCACTGTTGAATGACCAATAACTTTCAGTATCTGGCTCACGGCAGGCACTCAACAAATATTTGCAGAATGAATGAATGGTGGCTGAGTGCGGCAGCACGGTCTGACCAACAGAAGCCCGGAGACCCGCACTCAAATACAAACTCTTCCATTAATAGAGAACATTGAGCGCTAAAGCCTCGTTTAAGTGTGTTGCTTTAATCCTAACAACCCTATGAGGTAGGTCGTATTTCCATTTTCCAGATTAGAAAAACCTGAGGCTCAGAGAGAGCGAGAACTTACCATGCCTGAGGTTTCTATAACTAGGGGGAAGCCAGGCTCAAAAGTCAGCCAGCCAGCCAAGTGCGCATGTTTAATAATTACTCGCTACTACTTAGCCTAGAGGCTCAAAGAAATAAATGAACTACGTAAAGCCTAAAAGCAGAGAAAGCTAAGACAAATCGCTCTCAACAAGCGGATAAAAGGGGCTTCCAGAACGTTCCTGCCAGCCGGTCACTGGAAGATCAAGACAGCACGTCCCAATTGCCTAAAGCCAAGCCTCCCGCGCGGTGCAGGAAGGGTATGGGAAGGGAGGGGGCTCGGGTCCGCAGTGAGCGAACGCGCAGCCGCAGTGCAGCTCGTGAGCGCCGCCGGGAGGGGGGAAGGGTGGAGGAACGAACCGAGGAGGACGGCGAAGATTAACAGAGGCCTACGCTTGTATTCCGAAGCTGTTCGCCTTTAGACTCCGCAAGGAGGTCTTGACGTCATTTCCTTCCGTAGGTAGCCAGTGCTTCCGGGTCGCGGTCATTTTGAGCCCGTATCTGGGTGAGTTCTAGGCGGTCACGTCGTTGACCGCTCCCCACCCCCAACTCCGCTGCGGTCCTGCGCGTGTCCTGCTCCCCCTTCCCTCCCCCCACCCCCGACCCCTCTCGGGTCCCCTCTGGGCCTTCGGCCCCTGGTCGAAGCTCGCCGCGCTGTGGCCCGCCGCTGTCGTCGGGAGGTGGGTGAGGTGACGCAGAAAGCCCCGTTCCGCCCCCCACCTACCCACTCACCACCTCTGCGCGGGCAGCCGCTCCCCTGCACCTTCCGCCATTTTCCCGCCTGCTAGGGTGGGCAGATCGCGATCCTCTGGGTCTCGGGCTCCTGGGTGCCTGTGACCAGGGTTGGTGAGGGAGCGTGTCTGGTGGGTGTGGATGGGAGAAATTCATGGTGACGGATGTGCGTAGGTGTTGCAGGTGGGAGACGCGGTGGGCGGGGGATGGGGTGCAGGAATCGACGGTCTCTTAATGCGGGTGTTTTTGGGGGATTAAGAGATTAAAATGATGTTGTGTGAAGGGGTCTTGTCAACCCTGGCAGTCTCTCTGTTGGGAGAAGTAAGAGGTTTCCATTGTTTTCTTTTACGTTTGGTTTAGGGTATAAGTAGTTTATTAAGTAGTCTCCATCCATCCATGAATTCCTTTACCCTTTCAGATCATGTTTCTTAGCGAAGGGACTGGCATGTAGTAGGCCCTCAGTGATGAGTTATTGAATAAGTGAATTGTGGAAGGGCCGCAGTTGCTATTCTCATCGCGTATGACGTTTCCTGTTTTCATTTACATTGTTTTTAAGATGGGAGTAAACACGATCCTGTGTGAACATTCTGTAAAATGCGTAGCTGTCTAATCTATTGGTCTCTTAAGTTCGGTCGCATGGGTTAGAAATAATGATAAAGTGTATGTTCTTGAAATGCTATGCATTTTTTATATCTCGTATGTTTTTCTAGGTGTCTGTTTGGGGAGGGAGGAAAGTTAAGAGGCTACAGAATGTGCTGTTAGCTTCCCACCACAGGGAGAATGATATGACGTCTTTGTTATTTCATTTTTTTGTAGTACTGCTTTGTAGAGGGGGTTTCCTGATGATTATTTCATTTTTTAAAATGGAAGCCCAGAAAAGACTTGGGATTTTTCTTCCTCTATTTGGAGAATTATCCTAATCATTGGGCGTATATTTCTGAGAGAATCCAACCATAGGATAATGTGAAATAAACCAGCCTCCGGAGGAAAAATATGTCTTTTTTAAAAATTGGTAACCTTTTGTTATCTTAACTTGATATAATCAGTTGATAAATACTTATAAGGCATCTTTTCTTTTTCAATTACAGGACCTAGTGACTAGTTCTAAAATAGTTAATAGGTCTGTGACTTTTTTATTTAGGTAGCTTTTTAAGTACTTCAGATGTAGTAGTGCTTAGTAAATATTTGTTGATTGGTTGCCATGTAGACTAGTAATTTTACGATGCTATATCTTGATTTACTTTGGGCAATCTCAGTCGTTTCTAATACTTAACAGAAATGTTTTTGATGCAGGAAAGATGAATGGAAGGGCTGATTTTGGAGAGCCGAATGCAGAAGTTACAAGACCAATTCCCCGTAACTATCAATTAAGTATTTATAATTAGAAGCACTTTTTATGTAGAGAAATTTTCACTGCCTTGAATAACAGTAGCCACGGGGCTGGCTTCAAGGGTGTGTGACCTGTGCAGTTATACAGGGACCCATTAATGATCTACTGTGGCATCTTTAAATTCCTAATAATTTGAACAGAGGGTCCCAAATTTTAATTTTGCACTGGACCCAGCCCATTTTGTAGGCAGTCCTGACTACATAGCCAGTAGAACAGTAGCACTAATTTTATGTTTGAAGTCAAAATTTGTTAAAAGTTCACAAGCCACGTATTCCATTACTTCATTAAAAAAAAAAAAATGGTATACTTTGTTAATGTTTAGACTAAGGTATTTTTAGACTTAGTTTTTCCATGGGTGTTTTAATGTTTGCCAATTTTCCTTGGTGAAAAGACATAGGGGCTGATTACATTCCAACAGAGGAAGAAAGAAGAGTCTTTGCAGAATGCAGTGATGAAAGCTTCTGGTTCAGATGTAAGTTAAATTTTCTAATCAACAAAATTTGACCTTTAGTACCTGAAATTATGATTTCATATAGAAAAAATGGGCAGACTTTTGGCATTAGTGTGGTTATTGGTAAAAGGTTGATTAAGGAAATAGAGTTGAACACGTTTTATTTCTTTGTTTAAAATTTTTAAATTGAATTGTAGTTGATGTATGATAATATGTTTCAAGTGTACTATGTAGTGGTTTGACATTTGCATATATCATGAAATGATCAGAATTGTGTGCATCTTAAAGTAATAATTTCTAGAACTGTTTCCAAGACCCTGAAGTATTTTTGTTGGTAATAGTAATAGTATTTACTGAGTGCACATGGGTTATATAAAAATAACCCAATAAGGTTGATTATTATTACCCTCACTTTACAGATGAAGAAATTGAGGTTTAGAGATGTTAAAGGAGTTACCTAGTGTTCCACAGCTGGTAAGCATGGTGTCCGGACTTGAAGCCAGGTCTGTCTGAAATAAGCTTATGATTTTAACTCTTAAACTTTTAACCATTATATGATAAAAACTGGTTAGTTTCTGTTTTATCGTTGTGAAATGCTATTACACTACCAGCTCTTGATTTCTAACTAGAGACCATATACATGAGGATTTTATTTTTTAAATACAGAGAATGTTGAAAGCAACACAAAACATAATTTTCCTTTTGAATAGAACCCTGTTGTTGCTTCATGAGGTCACTGCAGTCCTTTCAGGTAAGAAGGTAATTCTAACAAAAAAGCAGGATGGAGGGGGTGAGAAGGATCAGTCACCTGGTATTTATGCATACAGTGTGTAAGGTACTGTGCTTGGAAGTCTTTGTCCTAAAGTAGTTTTATGATGTAGTTGAGACAAAGCTAACTCATGAAACACTGAGAAAGATTAAGTGCATAACAGCAATAGGAATTTTAAAAAGAGATAAATTAATTGGAATTGATTTAGCTAAAAAACAGGCTTTATTAAACAAATGAGACTTAACAACTAATAGGACTTCAGGCAAATGAAGAATGGTGGAGGAGCATTTAGATGAAAGGGATAGTGAGCAAAGGCAGAGTCTCCAATAACTTGATCTCTACTAGAGCCTTGAGGCTGAATGGATTGGAGCAGAGGTCTTTTGTTGGGGGTAGAAAATAAACATAATAGCAAGGAGTTAAAAGTTTGATTCATTATATATGGTAGGTTCTTGGGCCCAAGGGATGATATGTAAATTTTTTAAAGGAACATTAGTTAGCAGTGTGCAGAATGGGTTAGAAGGATGAAAAGGAGTACAACTAGTTGTATCTGCCCAAACATACAGATAATGAAAGAATCTACATAAAAGGCTTAGTTTAATGTGTATTGTATGTTACGGTAGTTCTCCACCTCTGGAATTACTGAGAAGGTGTATGAATTCATATTTGTTTCATGTATCTTTTATTTTGTGAATATTTCATACATGTGTACTACTGGTTTCCGAATGAGACAGTGTAGTGACTTACTGTGTAGTGACTTACTTAAGGGCATAGACTCTGAGGCCTGACTCTCTGGATTCAAATTACAGCTCCATCACATATTAGCTGTGAGATTTTGGAGAAGTTCTTGATGTCTGTATGCCTCAGGTTCCTTATCTGTTAAATGGGGATAATATTAACCTATCTCATGGGATTAATTAATTCAATTTAACTTATTATAAGTGTTAAGCTATTAAATGGCTGTTAGTGCTATTGTGATTAATGAAATAAAAGTTTCAATTGAAAACAATTATGAGTTTAGAGAAGCATTTTGCTAGTGTAAGAGAAGAGTTAAAGGAATTTTAGGGGTCCTTGTGTTGGATGTGAGTGGGACCATGGTCATAATATAAAGTAGCATTTGGTCAGCAGTGTTACTGATTTGCCTAAAGGAACATTATTTAATAGACTCTGGAGTGGGAGTCATTGTACAGTGGAAAAGGCCACTGACTTGGGAGTTAGAAGACTTGGATTTTGATCTAAGCTCTACCACAAACTAACCATCTGTGTTGCTTTGAGCAAATGACTTGTTCTTTCTGGATATCAGTTTACTCTGATTAGGATGAAGACTAGATAATCTCTGAAGTCTCTTTGAATTTTACCATTCTCTTTTTCTGTGACAGAATATATGAATTTGAAAGAGACCTTAGTTCTAATCCATTACCCTTTATAACATGAAGTTAAGAGATTTATGCAAAGACATAGTGGTGAATGGCAGAACTAGTACTTGAATCTCCTTAACCAGACGATTACTCTTTGCATTGTGCCGTCTTGACCTAAGAAGCGAAATGGGGAAAATATTGTCCATTGTAGAGATGGCCAACTAACTCATTGCCTTTTACCTTTATATGATTCATCAGTTCTTCATGTTGCAGGCCTTGAACCAAGCTGAAGGAGAAGAATGATTGCAAATTGTACTGATGCTATAATTTTAAAAGATTATCCTTTGAAAAACCTTAAATAATAGTATATGAAGGCATTTTAACCAACTAACTAATATTAGATCGTTCTTCCAGCAAAGGTAAAATCTTTTAGTATGTAATAGAGCAAGGATTTAAACCTTAGGGTTTCTGCAAATTGTGTCTGATGGCAAAGCTAATGCCCTATTGCCGAGTTACGGATTTTAATCATGAATATTAATAATTCAAATGCTTAATGATTTTGGTTCTTAAATTGCCCATGTACAGTCTAGACCAGGGATGCGCAAACTACGGCCCAAGGGCCAAATCTGTTTTTGTATGGCTATGAGCTAAGAATGGTTTTTACATTTTTAAATATTGAAAAAATCAAAAGAAGATTTCATTACATGTGAAATTCCTATATTTGCATCCATAAATAAAGTTTTATTGGAACACAGCTGTGTTCATTTGTTTATGGATTGTCTCAGTGCTTTTGCTTTAAAATGAGTAGTTGGGACAAAGACTGTGTGGCCGACAAAACCTAAAATATTTACCACATGGCTCTTTACAGAGCATTTCCCAACCCCTAGTCTGAAACTGCACTCTCCAATGTGGCAGCCACATGTAGCTGTTTCAGTTTAAAATTAATTTACAACAGAAAGGATACAAAGGAAAATCAGCAAAGGGAAAGGAGTGTGGGTGAAATCCAGAGGAGACCAGGCACAAGCTTCTAAGAGTCCTCTCCCAGTGGTGTCACACAGAAAGAACGTGCTACATTTCTCCAGTTGCATGTTGTAGTAACACATGTGAAGTGTTATCTACCAAGGATTCTCATTAGAGACTCGGCACCCACGGTTTTTATCGGGGTCTCGCCACATGGGCACGCTCGGCCTAGCAGGTAACAAAATTCCAGACTCCCAGAAGGAAAGGAAGTGTTCAGTATGAACTGTATTTGTACAAGCAGTTTGGGCAGAGTGAGCCGCTTATCGTTCAGGTAAAGATTTATATCAGTTTACCAGTCAAGCTCCCAAATATAAGCTAAGGACCAACCTTGAAAGCAGGCCTTTGTAAGGAAAGCAGTTTTAGAGCTGTTATGTTAAATCTTTCCTGCACACTACCTGAAAAACACAGATATAGACTGCTCTCATCATCAAAGAAAATTCTGTTGGGCACTGTGGGTGTAGAAGACTGATTTCTTAAATTATGAGCCTCTTTGAGGTTATGATGAGAGCTTTGGATTTTTCACTCTGGGTTAATATGCATATGTATGTCATATTTTCATTTAGTTTCACAGAATTCACTGGTTTAAGAGAAAGAGCATTAGTATTTAAAATATATGCTTTCTAATTCTTGTCCCAATCACCATATGATTTTGGGCAAATAATATGTCTTGTGTATCGGTTCACTCAGTGTAATAAAACTTGAGATCTAGCATCAGACATAATTCTTTGGAATCTGGAATCTGTCATTGAAGTGGCTGTGTGGCCTTGAGCAAATTACTTAACATCTCTAAGCTTCTGTTTCCTTATCTGTAATAATAGTAAATAGTAATAATAATAATAATACCTATTTTATAGAGATGTGGTAAAAATTAATGATAATGTACTGAAAGCACGTAGCATGGTACATGGAATTTAGCAGTTTGTAATATGCTTCTTGCTTCCCTCATCATTAATTCTTTCCCCCTTTAACTCCGGAAGTAACTTTTGGTCACTATTTCTGTGTTGTTTTAATTGATGGTATTAGTGAATGGCTTTTTTAGATCCTAAATCTGGGTGGCTCTTAAATTATACTGTTTAATAATTTGTGGTATTTTCTTAAATTTAAAATACGTTTTATATTTCCCTGAGTATATACAGTACAGCTTTGAAAAGTGGAGAAATCTCTTTTAAAGATCTTAATTTTGCAACATAACTTCATAGCTGGTTTTACTGATATACATTTATCTATCCTAATGAACTCAGACAAAATCTTTTCCTTTTGTTGGTGTTGACAAATTTTTTTTCCCCTTATAGCTGTACCTTTGGCTGCAACAAGTATGTTGATTACTCAAGGATTGATTAGTAAAGGTAAATATTTTAAACTTTGAATTTGTTTAGCACTTTGGATACCATTGTGTTTTTATGTGTTCTTTTCCTGATCTTTAGACAAAGGACATATGGTAATGTATCATATTAAAAATTATCACTAAAAAATTACTACAACATCAGAAGAGTTATGTCTCCATGAACCCAGACTCACATATCAAATTTGAGAATTTGATGTCCATTAACTGTAGCAGTGTAGCAGCATTAACACTATAAGAGCAAGAACGTAACTGAAAGCCAGTGGTAGTTTACAGGAAGGCAGAGAGACAAACGTGGTCTAGGTAGACCATCCATACAACTTATCACCTAGGAGCTTACAAGAAATGCAGATTCATGGGCCCCATCTCTGACCTGTTGAATCAGAGTCTTTGAGTTAGAGCTCCACCTGATTCTTGTGTACCAGTTTAAAGACTAGGAGTTCCCTAGCTTCCTCAACCAGCTTTGTCTTAAAATAATGGGGGGAGTGAGGGTCCTTCCTTGTCCAAAATTCTGTTGGTTTAAATAGTGAAGTTGAGTTTAGATTAGGTATTAAATGTATCAGTCTCTACATCTTTAAATTTAGTAGTGTAAGCGGTAGAAATATTCATTACGTTTATTTTGTAATAAATAAGTTACAAATTTATGGGAATTAGAAGGTATTTCAGAAAAGGATGGTTACCTTAGGATGGCCTTTATATATCCTAGAAAACTGTTCTTTAAATTAACTAGTTCCTCCTAAAATGTTACTAAGATAGGAAGTTTTCGCCTTTTCATATTAGCAGTATGAAGTACTTAGACAGTAGTATTGACACAACTAGTTGAGAAAAAGTAGTTTTGGAGGGAAATGGGAGGATTTTTTGAGGTAAAATTTTGTTTTTGTTTGGAGAATTCCCAAAGAACCTCATTACAATGTGCTACCGTGACAGGAATTTTTAAAAGGCAAACAAATCAAGATATATACTCTTATTTGTATATATACTCTTATTTGTCTTTTAGGACTAACTTGTTTTATAGACTAGAATTGTTTCTATAGTGTGAAGCAGACAATTTATTCAGATTACTTTTTTTTTTTTTTTTTGGCTGCGTCGGGTCTTCGTTGCTACACGCGGCTTTCTCTAGCTGCGGCGAGCGGGGGCTACTCTTCGTTGTGGTGCGCGGGCTTCTCATTGCTGGAACTTCTTTTGTTGCAGAACACGGGCTCTAGGCGCGCAGGCTCAGTAGTTGTGGCACCCGGGGTTCAGTAGTTGTGGCTCGTGGGCTCTAGAGCGCGGGCTAGTGGTTGTGGCGCACGGGCTCAGTAGTTGTGGTGCACGGGCTCAGTTGCTCCACAGCATGTGGGATCTTCCCGGACCAGGGCTCGAACCTGTGTCCCCTGCATTGGCAGGCGGATTCTTAACCACTGTGCCACCAGGGGAGTCCCTAGTCACATTACTTTTAAGGAAAAACTTAGGACTGGAGAAATTATAGTGTCTGTTATTGTACTGCCCATTTTATTTATCTTAGTCTTGTCAGTCATTAATGATTGGAGCTAGACCTGGGGGCGGGGGTGGATTATACAAAAGAAATTAAGAGCTGCTAGTGGTTCATGTGAGGAAACAATGTGAATACAATGTTGAAGCAAATGGAGAATGTAACTTAAATATTTAATAAGCTTCTAAGTTTTGTGGTAGAGACTCCAAGAGCTGTAGGTTTTCAAAGAAGATCTCTGCAGAGGTGCTGTAATGAAGGAAAATTTCTTGAAAGAAGTGGGTTTTGAATATGGGCAGGATTTAGATTAAAAGAGATGGAAGAATATCTCAGGAAGGAGGGACCTGGTTATCAGAATAATAAGCATGACTATTTGGGTGGACAGTCAGGAGACTGACATGGCTAGGGTGTCAGAGTCACGCAGGGAGGGATGAAAACGTATAGCTAAGGTAGAACCAGGAGAAATGGTAATTTTGAAAAGGTTACAAAGAAGAGAAAATTTTGGAACTTTGGGGCTTACGTAGAGTAGGAGACTTTGGACAGCTTGAAGGTAAGGCAGAAGCAGTAAAAATTGGAAGGGTCAGATTGTACCTACTCACTTAGACCTTATATCTTCAACAATAAAATCATACCATTGCTGGGGTTTTTCCCTGGCTTGGGAATGCCTTGCTCCTACATGTAGCTAGTTATACACATAACCAATCCAGAGAAATTCCCTTTTTCTAGTTACACACACATCTTTTTTTTTTTTTTTTTTTAAGTACATCTTTATTGGAGTATAACTGCTTCACATGAATCCTACTGAAAATATCAGGACCTAGTACTGAGGTGACAGATTATTCTGTCAAGAGCCAAAATTCTCTTGGACTCCTAGTCAACATCTGGTGATTATTTGACTTGACATCAGTGGTGATCTGTGCCTCTGATTTCATTTGCAAAAGTCACGCCATGAGCAACAACAGTGACCAACATCTTTCTCTGTAATTGTTCATAGTGACTGAGCCTGGAGCCTTTCAGTGGAATTTATAATCCATTTTTTGGAAAGGATCAGTTGTTGAAAATGACTTAACCTGATGTGTGGAATAACATTTTCTATTCAGCGTGTCACATGTTACCTTTATATTTTTTTCAGGGTTGTTTTGTTGTTGGGGTGTTGATACTTTGAGGAAAAAACACAGAAAAGAATATTGAGTAATATGTCACTCATGTAACTATCTCCCAGAATTAAGGGCTTTCAGTATTGAAACTGTACTGGGTTCTTGTTTTCTGGGGGGTGAGGTGTTTTAATTAAGAAGTCAATCTCAAAAAAAAAAAAAAAATTGAGAGAGACTTTAGAAAAGGAGTTCAGAATCCACCAAAACAATTTGCATTTAATCAAAACGCCTAATATTTTGTGTATGATTTTATCCACAGGGTCATACTCTACATAGTCTTAGCTATTCCCACTCTACTCATTCCTTTTCTGTCAAAACACTTAAACATGCTCAGGTCATTTCTAACTTGACAACATAAAAAAGAAAAATTTTCTTTTATATCCCTTTACAGTTGCTCCTAGATGTCTTGCATTTGAAGCCAGACTTCATGAATGAGCACTTCACTTTTTTTTTTTAATTTATTTATTTTATTTATTTATTTTTGGCTGCGTTGGGTCTTCGTTGCTGCGTGCGGGCTTTCTCTAGTTGCAGCGAGTGGGGGCTACTCTTCGTTGCGGTGCGCGGGCTTCTCATTGCAGTGGCTTCTCTTGTTGCGGAGCACGGACTCTAGGGCACGCGGGCTCAGTAGTTGTGGCTCGCGGACTCTAGAGCGCAGGCTCAGTGTGGCACATGGCCTTAGTTGCTCCGAGGCATGTGGGATCTTCCCGGACTAGGGACTGAACCCACGTCCCCTGCATTGGCAGGCAGATTCTTAACCACTGCGCCACCAGGGAAGTCCCGAGCACTTCACTTTTTATTTCTTTAAACCCACTGCAGTCTGTGTCATAGATTTTGCATATAGTCTGACATGTACTAAAACTCATACCAGTACAACCTCTTCGTTGCTTAAATTCAATGGACAGTTTTTGTTCTTGACCGTTATACAACTTTAACCAATTCTTAAAATGTTCTCTTCCCTTGGCTTCCATTACAGCACATTCTTCTGGTTTTTCTCCTGTCTCAGGCAACTTCTCCATTTTTTTCATATGTTTTTTGAGTGTCTGATAAGCACTATACACTGTTTTTGGTATATAGCACTAAAAGACAAAAACCCACGATCTCTTGGTACTTACACTGTAGTCTGGGTTTACTTCCTTCACTTGTGTTGTTCTTCAGAGTTGTACTTTGCCTTTGAGTTTTTAGTCTATATAGTATCCAGCAATAATACGGGCTTTGGTGACCATTTATTGTTCTAAATCCCCATCATTATCTCTAACCTAGATAATCTGCTCCAGAATCATATTCTGCATATCTCCACATGGATGGCCCTCCTACAGCCTCCTCAGATTGAACTCAAGTTCAATCCCAAACTGAATTCACTTCTCCATAAATTAATTCCTCCATTTTCCCTGTCTGAATGGCATCACTCTCCATCCAGGAAACTGAGACATTATTTTTCACTTCTGTCCTTTACCTGCTGTGTCCAACAAATGTCCATTCTCTAGTACAGCTCTTAAATATTTCTGTAAACTGTCTCCATCTGCACTCCCGTTGTAGTTAATGCAACCATTTGTTGCCAAGAGTATTACATTAGCTTCAATAAATGTATTTGCCTCCATTCTTGCTACTTCCCTTTAGAATATGGGCTGTCTCTGGCACCTGACAGAGGGCATAGTGCACGTAGTAGACACTCAAATACAGGAATACCTCATTTTATTGAGCTTCACAGATACTGTGTTTTTTACAAATTGAAGGTTTGTGACAACCATCACTGAGCAAGTCTTATTGACACCATTTTTCCAACAGCATCTGTTCACTTCTGTGTCTCTGTGTCACATTTTGGTAATTCTTGCAACATTTCAAACTTTTTCATTATATTTGTCATGGTGATCTGTACCAGTGACCTTTGATGTTACTATTGCAAAAAGATTACAGCTTGTTGAAGGCTTAGATGATGGTTAGCGTTTATAAACACAAAGTATTTTTTAATTAAGGTATGTACATTGTTTTATAGACAATACTGTTGCACATTTAATAGTATAGTGTAAACATAAATTTTATATGTGCTGGGAAACCCAGAAATTTATGTGATTTGCTGTATTGCAGTATTTGCTTTATTGCAGTGGTCTGGAACTCAACCTGCAATATCTTCGACTTATGCCTGTATTTGAGTGGATGAATAGCAACCATCACACCGTATTCTTTTTTTTTTAAAGAAATTCACGTTCTTTTATTTATTTATTTATGACTGTGTTGAGTCTTCGTTTCTGTGCGAGGGCTTTCTCTAGTTGCGGCAAGTGGGGACCACTCTTCATCGCGGTGCGCGGGCCTCTCACTATCGCGGCCTCTCTTATTGCGGAGCACAGGCTCCAGACGCGCAGGCTCAGTAATTGTGGCTCACGGGCCCAGTTGCTCCGTGGCATGTGGGATCTTCCCAGACCAGGGCTCGAACCCGTGTCCCCTGCATTGGCAGGCAGATTCTCAACCACTGCGCCACCAGGGAAGCCCCATCACACAGTATTCTTTCTGTCTTCATTCACTCTCTAGACTGTAAACTCTGTGAGGGTAAAGAGAGTGTCTTGTTTACTGTTATATTCCTACTTCCTAGGGTGTAGTGCTCGTGTGTTGTAAGTGGTCTGTAGCTATTTGGTGACAGAATAAAAGAACGACTTTTCTGTATAAATGTAGATATTGTTACCATCCCCCCTTTTCTTCTCATCATCTCCGTTCATTTATACAATGAAGGAACTGAGGCTAACAGCATAAATCTGTTGTCTGTTTTTTATATAAAATGAAATCATAAAATTATATATACATGATGACAGTCTTTTGTGTACCTTCTTTCAACATGGTGAGATTCATCCAGTAGTATGCTAAAACTGGCTTGTACCAGCTCTGGAGAGCTGATTATTAAAATTTCAGGAACTTGGCAAGCCAATTTTTAAACCATTGGTAGCTTGAAATTGGTCATGGAGCAAGTATTTACATCACAGCAATCAACTAACATTACAAATTAGGGCCTTTTATTTGGAGAGCTGGTTTACCAGCACATCACTGGATTCATCCACATTGTTGCATGTAGTTGTAAATTATATATTCTCATTGCATATAGTTTTCTGCTATGTGAATATGTCATAGCAGTTTATCCATCCTTTTGTATATTGATGATTAGTGTAGTTTCTAGTTTTGATACATGTTTCCCTCGTACAGATATGTGGTTGACCCAGCACTATATTTTGAAGACTAATTTTTGTTCACTGCAGTGCAGTGTTACCTCTGTCATAAATCAAGTGACTGTGTGTGTGGATCTGTTTCTAGACTCTTCTGATTTTGATTAGTTTATCTGTTCTTACACTTATAACACACTGTCTTAATTACTATAGCTTTGTCATAGATATTGATATCTGGTGGTAGTCAGTTCTCCGTTATGTTCTTCAACATTGTCTTGGTTTTTCTTGACCCTTTGTGTTTCCACATGAATTTTAGAATAAGCTTTTCAATTTGGGGAAAAACTTTCTTTGATTTTAATTGGGATTGCATTGAATTTATAGGTGAGTTTGTGGAGAATTACCATCTTTACAATATTTAATCTTTCAGTTCATGAACATGGTGTGTTTCTCCATTTACTTAGCTTTCATTTCTCTGAGTAAATTTTGTAGTTTTCAATATCTTTCATGTTTTTCATTACATTTGTTCCTGGGGCTTTGATGTTTTTTGGTGCTATAATAAATTGTTTTTTAAAATATTGGGGGTTTTGTTTGTTCCCGGTATATAGTGGATTTTTTCATTTTTGTTTTTATTTTATTTTGTATATTGACCTTGTATCAAGTGATCTTGCTAAATTCACCTATTCTAATAGAGTCTTTTGATTTCTTCATATTTCTCTTGATGTTGAATTCTCTTTTAAATAGCTTCAGACTTCTTTGGTATTATGGAAAGAGCTAATGTTATCAGATGTTTAAAGATCATCTGTACTGATCTTTCCTTGTATCTTTGTGGGTTGCTCAAAGCTGCTGAGAAATAGATACATCTTACTTTATACTGCACTGCTAAACTTATTGCTACTTTTGTCTCACATTATGAAAGACCAGATAATGACTAGCAGAAGTAGTTTCTTTGTATTTTTTACCATAATTTCTGTGCCATTCTCTTTTATACTCTTAGCATAAACTTGGCATAAAGCTTTTCTTTTACCTCAGTAAAAGATAAAACATCTTAATTATGTAAATGGAACAGTGTTACTCAGAAATATTTACTGTTTTATCTTTAGGAATCCTTTCAAGTCATCCCAAATATGGTTCCATCCCTAAACTTATATGTAAGTATGAACAATACTAGTTCTCTTAACTTTTCTACCTAAGTAAAATAACTAGCTTTTATCAAATGTTTTGTGTTACTAATAACAGTTATTTGGTTATTTGTTTTGACAAATCATTTTGTTTAAGCTTTTCATCAAATGGACTACTTGGGCATTTTATTGTTAGCATTAAGAATCATGAGCTACTTGAAAGAAGCTTTTTTTATCTCTTTTTATAATGCAATGGAACTATTAATTTTAAATTATTTTGTTAAATAATTATATTATTTAAATTATATTAAAGATATAATAATTTAAACTATATAATTGAAGATATAATATTTGAAAGTAAGTTCTCTTGGTCTGTGAGGAAAGAAAGTTGTCCAGCTATTCTGATTAATCAAAATAAAGTGTATTTTAAAATTAAGCATAATTTTTTAAAACCTCTTTAATTTACAATCAGTAAATAAACATAACTTACATTTATAAGCATAGCTTCTTTACATTTTATAATATGGTTGATAGAAAAGATACTAAATTGCCCTGAAAAAGAGTACCTGAGGCTTTCTATGAATCTTTCCAGGGTAGTCTCTATTGAATAAAGATGCAACAATAGCCATATTTAGGTACACTTCATAATATATTATTTTAAGGCATTTGTTGCACCTGATTTAAAAAATAATCTTATGAAATTAGCTGGGCAAATGGTGTTATTCCCATTTTATAAGGAATGAAATGGCCTAAATCCCTGTGACCAGGCTAGAACTGTGTTGTTTTGATTCCTCATTCCATTATACTGTTACCACATTTTTCCTATCTGTATTAATAAAGAAATTAGTAAAGTAGAATTTATCTTATAGCAGCTTTATTTTAACTTATTTTGTGAAAGTGAATTATATCTACCGAATCTTTCTGTGAACTCTGAATGTGATTTAATATGGTACTTTTACCATTATTTCAGGAAATCCCAGTTTTTCCACACCAAAGACATATTTAGAACCACATTTTTGTCTTTTTAAAAAATTTTTATTTATTTATTTATTTATTTTTGGCTGTGTTGGGTCTTCGTTTCTGTGCGAGGGCTTTCTCTAGTTGCGGCAAGCGGGGGCCACTCTTCATCGCGGTGCGCGGGCCTCTCATTATCGCGGCCTCTCTTGTTGCGGAGCACAGCCTCCAGATGCGCAGGCTCAGTAGTTGTGGCTCACGGGCCTAGTTGCTCTGCAGCTTGTGGGATCCTCCCAGACCAGGGCTCGAACCCGTGTCCCCTGCATTGGCAGGCAGATTCTCAACCACTGCACCACCAGGGAAGCCCAAGAACCACATTTTTTAAAATGTTCTTTTAGAATAGGTTTTTGTCTAAAGAGGCGTATTGAGTAACACTTTTTGTTTATTTTTACTAAAAGTTGCTTGCATCATGGGATACTTTGCTGGAAAGCTTTCCTACGTGAAAACTTGCCAAGAGAAGTTCAAGAATCTTGAGAATTCCCCTCTTGGAGAAGCTTTACGATCAGGACAGACACGACGATCTTCACCAACTGGGTAGGCCATTCAGATCTTATTAAAGGTTTTTCATTTTAGGTAAAAATTCTAACTAGATGTTGCCGTAATTGAGGGCATGAAACATGGCCTAACTGAAGGAACATTTGAAACTTGCCATTTTGCTGCAAGCTAAAGCTAATTTTGTTTTCAAAAGTAGAACAAGATTTGTTTACTTTTGTTTTAAATACAGAGTTGCATCCTACTGGGAGTTCATGTCCCAGAATGAGAGATTTTAATTTGTCAAACACGTTTGGTTACTATACTTTGACTTTTTTTTTTTTTTTTTGAATTCCCAAATATTATCAATCCCATCTCTTAACAGATTTCAGCTTTGTAATCCTTCTGTTGTTTAAAATTGTAGGGAAATTGTGTAAGTATAGATAAATGAATCTGTCTGTCTTGATAGGTAGGTAAATAAATAATAGGGTAGTTAAGTAGATTTGGTAGATTGTCCTATCATAAATGGCAAGCAGCATAAATCCCATGAAAGCTAGTATTACTTACATCTACTTCAGCAAAATAGTGTTTATATGGACTGCTACCTGTGGAAGTAACTTCCCAATTAATGTGGGAAATGGACATATTTTCTGATCTGAAGTACTTTTTCTTTCCAAGAACTTTAAACACACTAAAATGATGTCTAAAGCCTAATAGTTAGAAAATTGGACATATATTTTCTCTTCTCTATAGTAAGATTGACAATTTTTAAGTTGTATAAGTGGATCAGAAGATATTTTTAATGTTCTTGTGGCAGAAACAGACTTTATTTTACTGTTTTAAATAACTCTGTTAAAATTATATGATTCCTTTAGAAAATGACTAGTTTTCATACCTTAACACACTTCTTTAAATAAGGTATAGACAATAACCCATGTTTTTTATACAGTATGATTTTCTTTTACAGGCACTATTCTCAGAAGTCAAAATATGACTCGAATGTGAGTGCTCATTCATCTTTTGTGACATCCCCAGAAGCAGACAACATAGAAAAAGAGACGCTTCCTCGTTATGAGCCAATTCCATTCAGTGCTTCTATGAATGAATCTACTCCCACTGGTATTACTGATCATATTGCCCAAGGTAGAAACTTCTCTTGAAATGAATTTCAGCATTTTATGGTCCAACGTATGTATAAACTTTATTTGATGACCTTTTCTGCTGGATATCACCTATATGTTCCACCATCAGCCTAAACTCAGCATGTTTGTTTGCTCTTTTGTTCATTTGAATTCATTCTTCCTTCATTCAACATTTTTTGAGGCCAAATAGGTATCAGGCACTCTGCTAGGTATGGAAATAAAGATGAATAAGACCTAGTTCTTGGCCCTGAGAAATTCTCTGTCTGCTGGAAGATATAGAAATATAAGGATAAATTATTAATATGTTCCATTAATTGAAAATACTAACCGTGTTTAGTGAAATAGCAAAGAAGAAATGATAAACTGTGCCGCAGAGAGGCTTTAAAAATGTTACACTTGGTAGTGTGGTCTTAAAGGCCACCTTAGCTTCTTTGTAATATGAGAATAATAATAATTACCTGCCTAACAGAACTGTTGTCAAGTGAGAAAATCCATGTGAAAGTGCTTTGTGAAGTTTGTGTATACTAGTTTTAAAGATCACATAATGTTAAGTGAAACAGCATCACCTTTGGATTAAGGCCTGGATATGAATTACTGACATTTGCTAGCTATTGTAACTTTAGGCAAGTAACTTGTAATTTGTGATCCCTGCAGTTTCCTGATCTCTTGAATGGAGATGATAATACCCTTCTTAAAGAACTTTGGGAATGAGATGAAATACAGAAATCAGAAGTAATGCCTGGAAAGTAATAGGCTCTCAACAAATGTTTGCTAGCTTGCTTGCTTTCTTACTTCCTTCCTTGCTTGCTTCCTTCAGTCTAATTTGCAGTGAAAGATGAATTAAAAACAGAAAGTGCAAGTTTACAGTTCCTTACCTAAAATCCTAAAATCCAAAATGCTTTTTAAAAAAACAGGTTTTAAAATAATTAAATTAGTGATAAAAATCTGACCTGAACTCATTTTAAGCCCTGACCTAAACTGATATAACTCTATTGATAATGTTTATTTATCTTAATACGATTTTTTTCTAGATTTTGTTGTAGAAATACTGTGTTTGCTTGTTCATTGCTACTTCAGTGGACATTAAGTAATAAGGGATATATATGGTAATGTTTTTCTAAAATCTGAGAAACTCTGAATTTTGAAGCATTTCTGACTCTGAGGGTTTGGAGAAGGGATTGTGGACCTCATAGAGTATTTGAAAACGTGTACTTTGAAATAAGTACAATCAGCCAGTAACTATGGGGAATAAACAAGGTTAAAGGAACATTTGGGTCTTCGTTTCTTTTGTTTAAGACAGGAGAGATTTGATTCTATATGTAGGTTAAAAGGAGGGAGGGGATATAGTGGAAAGAGAGGCATTGGTTATAGGTCAAGTAAGGTTCTGAATGATGTGGAAAGGGTTCTAGGTAGGTCAGGGTATAAAGTAGCCATTAGCTATAAGAGGCTGTTTAAATTAATTAAAATCAAATCAAATTGAAAATTCATCAGTTCCTCAGTTGCTTTGGTAGCATTTCAATTGCTCAGTAGCCGTATGTGCTAATGGCTACTGTGTTGGACTGCACAGATATAGATATAGAATATTCTCATCATTATAGAAAGCTGTATTGGACAGTGCTGCTTTTAGAGCAAGAGTCCGGGTTGGTGAGGTGGGTATTAACTGAAGAGACAGGACAGAATGGAAGTTAAGATAATTAAAGAGATTCTTAAGTGGATGAAAGTTGTTGATAGTCTCTTAATCCTCAACTAACTTTTTTTTTTTTTCCTGAATGGTTGGAAACAAAGACATCTGATTAGTCAGAAAGGGAAGGAGGTAGGCAGCTTAGGAAGAATGGTTAAAGACATTATTTTATCTCCAGAGTCAGCTGTCCTTGTCCCTCACTGCATCTCCCATTTCCCCGGTCTCCCAAGTTCAAATCCATTCTACTTCTGTTCTAGCCATGCACCAACTCTTTCCTTGCTATGTCTTGCATCCTTCCTTGCATTTGCATTAGAAAATTTCATTCCACACTACATAATTTCTTTGCCAAATGAAAACAGACAAAAAGGCCTTTGGTATCTGCCCACAGACTACAGCAAGGCCCAAATTTTAATATATTTTAAGTCCTCCACTGCAGCCATCCATCCGTCCATGCTCTGCTACTCTGACCCCCCTTTTTAACTCAAGATTGCCACTCTTAGTTCCCCACATGGGCCCACAGTGGCCTCCTTTGCTTTGCCCCAACTGCAGTCCTCCCTTAAATTAACCAGGACATCCTCGCTTTTTGTTTAAGCCCTATTTATCCTCTGCTTTCTCTTACCAGGAATTGAAAGAGTTATTAATCTTTCAAAGCAGAAGGCATTCTTTCATAGTTGCTATGAGACTTACTATAGGTAGTGTGTTACAGGTAGATTTAAATCAACGCTTTTTTACATTTTCCTGTTCCTTCCAGCTCTTTATAGTAAATCATGCTCCCTACACAATGCAAGATATTTTCATTTGGCTTTTATAAGTGGAAAAAATTCTCCCTAATCTTCTAATTTATGTTTTCATTATTTGTCACAGAATTTCAGAACAATGAAATACTTTTCTTTTTGGTAAGAAAAAGTATTAGACCTGGAAGGAACTTTAGTGATAGATCATCTAGTTCAAACTTCCATATTTCACAATTGAGAAAACCAAGACTCAAAGAAGCTTAGTGATTTGCCCAAGGACATTCATTAAATGTCGGCAGAGTGGGAATGAGAACCTAGAATTCCTCACTACTAATCTAGTATATACTGTTCCCTTCAGAATTTAAAAAATATCATTTATGGTGAAGGGAAATGACTTAAATAATTACTTATTACTAATGAAATGCAAAGTGCTTTTAAACCCGGTATACAGTTTTAATACTTTTCTTTTTTAGCAAGAAAAATATGGTTTTCAACCATGCTTTATAATATTAGAACTAATTAGAAATTTAAATCCTCTGTGCTTTGTATCAGTGCAAGTATATTTTGTAGTAAAATAAAAGATTGTAGATGAATGCATTCAGTGTATAGTTATGTTGCTTCGAAAATTGTGATTATTCACTGGGACCTTACCACTGAGTTGCACAATAGTACCACTTAAAAAAACTGTCTTTTAAAAAATTATTTTAATTCATATGGTTATATTTTTAAAATGATAGGTACAATTTCTGTCTCATTAAAAACCTCTGGAAAATATTACTTTTAGAGTGGTCTGTTAGATTTTGTAAGTTAAGTAGTTCACTGAATGTTATGTTAGCATTAGTTAATTTCTTTAAAAATGTTTATATGGCCTTCCTTGCTGACTGTCTATTTTATAAACTATGTTCAATATTTGGTCCTGTCAACCAGTATTAAGAATAACCATTTCTTTACTTTTATATCAGTGTTTGACTCTTGATAATACATAATCATACTTTGATTTTCTTTGGGAGAGATAAAGAATAAATGCTGGTTCTCCAGGTAAAAGTTGCCACTTTTTTCTGCCTCAGTATTGCATCCATTAGACCTGAATATGAAAATGATGCATACTCTGGTGAAAGGCTATGTAATACTTTTCAATAGCTATTTTCAAGTGTTTTTATTTAAATATAAAGAGGGTAAGATAAATATCTTTTTAATAACTGGAGTTGTTTGCATATATGGACTCTGGATACAGGAACATTTAACTATGAAAATATTACTAAACAAAATCTATACTATGTCAAGTTTTGTTCAATTGTCACTAGTAGAATGTATTTCTCTTTACTTATATAAGCTGTATGAATAACTTCCCAGTTTAGAACACTGGCATTTTAATGAGTGAATTGTTCTGGTTTATATTATATCCATTCTTCTTCTGGCCATGGTTAGTTTTAAAATTTTTTGGATTTTAAATTTTAGAAATAACAGCTTGAAAGTATAAGAGGAAGTAGATTTTAGTTTTATAATTACCTTGGGGAAAATACAGTACCTTTGGAATGCTGGTAATAATTTGATCCTTTATTTTACTTTATTTTTTTTGTAGGTAAGGAGCATTTGTAAAATTTAGCTGCTTTTGGATTTATTCACATCCTTTTATCACCATTTATTAACTGTTTGTTGTTTTAGGACCTGATCCCAACATTGAAGAAAGTCCTAAAAGAAAAAATATAACATATGAGGAATTAAGGAATAAGAACAGAGAGTCATATGAAGTTACTTTAACACATAAGACTGACCCCTCAGTCAGGCCTATGCAGGAAAGAATGCCAAAAAAAGAAGGTATGATAGTCTAGTCTGAATCACTTTACGCTTTAGGATTGGAAACTGCAGCATTAGTTAAAAACTTTAATTATACTAACGTGTGATTTAATGCCTCAAGCAATTAACCAAAATAACATTTTTTTTAGAGAATAGCTACTTAACAGTTATTAGGTCTTCCTTTTTTCAAGTATTCCAAAGGCCATTTTGTGTTAGAAAATAATGAAGTCCAAATAGTAGTATAACTTAAGACGGTAAGACTAGTTTTGTAATACAGTGTAGAAATTATACAGACATTTGACTATTTTCCCTTATAAGAGGCCACCTTGGGAACTGATACCATTTTTCAAATGATGCATCTATTGCATAAAACTAGACCTGGTGACCTAGTGGTTGTGATGCCACTTGTGGCAGAACCACAGAGTCCTGATTGAGTAATAAAATGATTTTCTTATATAATATCTATGAAGTCAAGATAGAGTTATATGCCTTACAAACCAGCTTTTAGGGCATTTCCAAAAAATGAGTTTGACTTTTTTTAACAGTACTTTTACTCTATAATTAATTAATATATACAGATTTTTTAAATGACAGTTTCTTTTAAGTCCTTTTGGAACAGCTTTGCATTACCGAAAGTAAATTTTCTGATACCAAAAATTTACCACTAACAGAAGAGGTCATTTTGAATAGGGGTTTGAAGCTGTTTCAATATAGAATTTTATGACGTCTTTCTTGAGGAATTTTAGAGGATGTATCATTGTTTCAAGGTTTTCTATTTACTACTTTAAAAATCGAGGGAGGGAATAGGTACCTTCTTGAGAGTCAGTATGCCACAGAGAATGCAAAAATACATAAAAATCCTTAGTATTTTTTATTATGATCGTTCCTTTAGAGCCAGTTTTATTTCTAATTGTTAGTAGTTGTTTCATTTAGAATTCTGTTTTATAACAATGATCCACCTCTGTCATGTTATTGATGTTTTTTACACCTTTAAAATAGATTTGTAATCAATAATACTTGTTAATGTTTGTCATAAAAAATTTAATGTAAACCTTTTGCTTTCAGTGGTCATTACTCTGTAATATGTAAAGACTTACCAGTACTCTGTTCTGCTAATTAATTTGAGGATTTAGACTGTAAGCTCCATGAGGGCAGGCAGTTAGTAGTTTTCTCATTTTTGTAACCATTTCTATTGTATGTCAAGGCTAAGAAAAGGGAATATGGTAGATGTGTGGCATTCGTTGAATTTGGACATTTGTGGTTTTGGCTGTGAACAGTCTTAAAGTTCTGTTATGTGACACGGTAAAGTGAAAAATTTTTTTTCTTTGTAAAAAGAAAGTTGATTTTTTTTTTTTTTGGCACTTTATATAATTTAAAGAAAAAACAGTTATGAAACACTTTGATTTTCTAGGATGTTCTGTTTTAGAATCTAGACAGAAATTTGACAGTGCAATGTAGACTCACTAGGTCAGAAAGTGTCACTTAAAAGTTTTCAGCTTCAGTTTATGTGGATTATATTTATTGGTATTTACCTAATTAGAAATTATGGCAGAAATTTTAAATACCTCAGCACATTTTCAGTTAGCTGTCAGAGCAGTGATGTCACCACACATTATGTAGCTTCATGAGAATTCTGCCAGATGCTCTGCCTTATACACATGAGGGAAGGAAAGCAAGGGGAAAAGGCAAAATATGAGGGGAAAGTTTATATAACGTCTTGGTACAATAATGAAATAGTTTTGACTTCATAGACTTATACTGAAAGAGTCTTGGGGAAGGGGTCCCTAGTTATATTTTGATAACTGCTTCTTTACATTGTTATGAATACTTCTGAAGAGTTATAATTCACAGGTGAAGGCTATGTAGAAGAGAGGCTAAAAGTAAAAGAGTAGAAAAGACAGAAAAACATGTTTCAAAATATAATTTCATATAAAATGCAAGAATATTGGAGAGCATTTCCTTCTTGTACTGGTATTACAGCTCCTGGGAGAGATTAAATTAATCAAATCTGACCATTTCTGTTACTATATTTTTGTGAAAAACAACATTCAAATGTTTATCATTGTTGTTATTTTTCATTTGCTGGTAACTTTTTTGTATGTGCTATAATATATACCACACTCACTTAGGCGGTAAAGTTGTAAAGGCACCCAGGCTTTGGACCTAAACATAACTGTGTCCAAATTTCGGTTCTACCTGTTTGATTAAGCTTGTACCTTGGGCAAGTTACTAATCTGTTTTCCTTAGAATGGGGATTGTGTTTTCTTTATAAGGTTGTTATGCAGATCTAATATGTATGTAAAGGTCTTGATACAGTGCATTAGAATTTATGTCTAACCTCCAGTTCACAAAAGTCTAGCCAGCCCCTTTTTATAATTACAATTTGACTCTCATGTGCATTTATTCAAATCAGAGAGAAACATAACTAAATCATAATAATAGCAAACATAAAATAGTGCCTTTTACTTATTACTATTTGGAATCATCAATTATTTGTGCTTTTTTCCTAGTCAAAGTAAACAAATATGGAGATACTTGGGATGAGTGAAAAATTGCATCATTGGACCTACTGAAGGAGTTTCAATATACAGCTTCATCTAGGTGGTCATGAACATCTGCATGCTTTGAGCTCAGCAGCAGTCTTCATAAACACATTTAAAACTAGAACCTGGGTTTTTGTGGTTTGGCTTATGAAGATGATGTCTTTAAAAACTTACATTTTAATGTTCATATTGTGTGAATATGCATTTGGGGGAACTCTTTGAATGATGGTAGTATACCATGATTGTACACAGTTTGTGAAATTGTATTAAGTTAACAGGGCAAGGATGCTCTGTTATAAAACTATCCAGAGAGTGTAATGCTCTAGAATCACTGTATCTGGAAATAAATGAAATCTGCATGTTGAATTGGGGGGGCGGGGGGGAGCAAACATAATTTTAAGTGTTAAACTTTACATCAGAAATTATTAAAAAGCCTTATTCCAGTGTTTGCTGTATTCTCTTTATGGTAAATAAAGTATAAAGGAATATGCATCTTCATTGATTTTATGGTTTTATTGTTTGCAGTCTTATTTAAGTATGATTATAAGTAAGTGGTGTTTTGTAGGGATAGAAAATAGTCGTCTGAATATTTAATGATATGATGAATGTGACTCAGGTAAATAAAGCAGCATACAGTGAATAGCTCAATGCCTTAAAAAAGCAATGTTTGAAAAATTTGCAAATTCCAGGGGAATAAAAATTTGGTATACTTTCTTCATTATTAACCTAATATTTCTGGTTCAGGTGAATGGAAAATGAAATTGTGGTTTCATCTAAATTATACTTACTCGTATTACATTTCTACCAGAAACATAGTGTTTCAGTTAGTTACTGCTGCAAATCATCCCCAAACTTTGTGGCCTAAAACAACAATCATTTATTGTCTCAGCTTTTCTATGCATCAGGAATTAAGGAAGGATTCAGCTGAGTGATTTCGTGCTGGGTCTCAGGTTTGCAGTCAGATGCTGGATGGAGTGGAAACAGTAGGGAGCTAGGCTGGGGCTGGCCAGGGCTTTTAGTTTCAGGACCTTGTTGTGTCTCTCCTTGGGTGAGTGTGGGCTCCGTGCTCAGGGCCATTAGACTGTTCACATGACCACTTAGGGCTCTAGTGTGAGTCCAGCAAGCATGTCAAAAGCTGTTGCCTGTTATTTATGACCTTCCCTCAGAAGTCACGTAGTATCATTTTTATCCTTTTTTCGTAAGCCTGCCAGAGGGTGGGAGCATGGACTCCCCACCTAGTCACATTTTTAAAAGAACACATGGGATGGAAGATGCTCAGCTATCTTTTCAGTCCCCCATTTGACCACAGTAATTCATACCATTCCCACGTGCAAAATAAACTCATACTTTCCCCAGGTCCTCCATTATGACAGCTCAAAGTCTGGGAGCTCATCATCTAATCAGGCCCAGGTATAGATGAGGTACTTGGGTAAAGATCCTTTAGTACCATTCCTCTCAGTCTGAAGACTTATGAATTTAGAAATAATCTTCCCTGTTTGCCCCGAATTCCTATTAGGAATAACATCGCTTCTCTAGACTTTCCCATTTTAAAAGGAGGGTGGGGAGAATGAGAGGCATACACCAGTCAGTTGTCTATTAACAGTTAAGCCCAGCCGGCCTCTTGTTGCTTTGACTAGGATTTAGGCATAACCCCCAGGGCTTATTCTCCATGGCTCTTTGTCCTGTCCTCTGAGTCACCCTTTCCCACAAATCACATGTTTGCCACTGAGTAGTGTTCTCAGCCTGCCTCCTGCCCACAGGAATTAGAGATCCCAAGGTCTCTTTCTAGTATCCCTAACCAAGCTGATAGAAGTTTTTAAGCCTATGGAGTTATGTCCATTCAATTACACAAAAGCCCTCCATAAAAATGTTGGAAACAGTCTCTTCTATGTTGGACTCCCTGTGAGGCTAATGAACAACATCCCTAAGATTCTTGGAAGCCTTGGGCAGGGTCTACAAAGTCATGCCTTTAAGACTTGTAAAGGCCATTTGTGTCTGAAATGTCCTGAGGCACTGTCATCTTTCTCAGGTCTGAAACAAACAAATCTTAGGGCCTGGCTCTGGATTTGATCTTTGCCTGGAAGCCATTTCTGAATATGAGAACCCTTTCCTGGCTTAAAAGACTCTTCTGAGCCTTTTATATTTTCTCCAAATCACATTTGAGAATGGAGTAATTTGTTCCTTATGCCATGTTTCTCCTCTCATTTTACTTTAGACAGCTAGAAAAAGCCAGGTGGTACCCTCAGCACTGCCCAGAAATCATAGCTGGATCAAGTTTATTAGGTACATTTTTTATTTTCCATTTTACCACAGGTGACAGTTTTGCTGAACTCTACTGCACAATCAAGGTCTCTTCCAGCTTCCAATAATGTTTTCCTTTCTTTCCTCTAATCCCTCCTTGACAGCCTCCTTGGAAGCTCTTCAGGCTTCTTTAACACCCTCATCCAGGCCTTTCAGGTTGTCACTAACAACCTTCTCAGGGTCCTGCCGGTATCCATCTGCCACTTGTTCCCCAAACCAATGCCACATGTTTTAGGTTTTTGTTATGGCAGCTCCCCACTTCCAGCTACCCAGTTTCTGTATTAGAGTTTGATAGAAAAGTAGAGTTGCTCTGAATGATAAAGAGCAAGGGATTTATTATAGAAGATTTTAGTCAACTGTGGAACTGATGGATCACTCTGCAGGCTATTTATTGCCTCTGCAACTCGTATCAGGCATGTTCTTATGGTCATGATACAGACCTAAGTGGAAACAGAGGTCTCTTTAGGCCTAAATTTGGAACTGGCACACCTTTTCTGCCTCATATTTTGCCTAAAGCAAGTCATATGGACAAGGTCAAGAGATAGGTAAGTGTGCCCCACTCACAGTAGGAAAGAAATGCAAAATTACACCACAGAAACCATGCGTATAAGGAGAGGTAAAGAATTGGGCCAGTAATACAATCTACAAGGGCAACAGAAGTAACAAATGCTGCCTCTAAATTCTAAAGGCATTTAGCTTGTATCTATCTCACACAGACATTGCATTACATTACGTTGTATTGTATCTATTTATTTACATATCTTACCTCCAGCACTTACCTCTTTGAAGGCAGGGACTATCTTATGTATGTATGTATGTATCCCTATTTCTTCTAACATGTTGCCTTGCATATTGTAGGTCCTGAAAAATATTTGTGGAATTATTGAATGAAGCCATTTCTGGGCTTCCAAATCATAAGGTCTTTGGTGACAGCCCTGATTCTCAAAACCTTATTCAGGGAGCTTCCTTTTTGATATGTTTCCCCACCATCATTAACTTATACCTCCCAGGTCCCTCCTCTTTTGTCACCTTCCCATTTCCACCCTCATTCTTGCCCCACCCACATCTAGAGATGAGAGAATCTCTCTAATAAACCAAACGACTGAGGTTTATATTTTGTAATAAATTCTTCAAGACGGTCCTTCAGGCAACAAAGATTGTTTGCACACTTAACCATGAACACTATACATTAAGAAACCAAAGGGCTAAACAATAGTTTTCAGTGCAGGTGACACAATACGCAACTGTTGAATCACAAAGTTTGGACTGAAAAGTACAGATAGTTGGGCCTGAAAATAGCATCAAGAAATCGAAAAGTGGTAAGTATATAATGAGTTATACTGAAGTTCAGAACAGCCAGATGCATAAGCATAAAACAGGGAGAACTGACTTAAAGGTAGGTCATGTGAAAAAGCCTAGCAGGGGCCAAAAGTGTGACACAATTGCACACATTTGGACTACAGCAGTAGTAGTCGTCATAGCTAATATCCATTTGTTACCAAATTAGGTTGTATGGACTGCACTTGGGCCCTAGCCCAGCCCAGGCCCCTGCCTCAGTGGGGAAGTTTCTTTTTCTGTTGGGGTTCATACAGCCAAAAATGAGGTCGAAGCTGAGATCAAAGCTTTATTCAATGGCCAGAGAATGGAGACTTGGGAACTTAGTTCATAAATCAACTTCTTACCCAGGGGACGACTGAGGTAAGATTTTAAGGGCAAGGTTAATGAGGGGAGGCATATGCAGTGCTTTTCTGGAAATAGGCAGGGTTCTTCCTGGAACTGGGGTGCCACCTCTTTTCTGCCCCTGTGTGGTCCTTTGGCATCTGTGTCAGAAGCAGTTGGAGCCATCATGGCATGGACAGGCGGAGATCTTACTCAGCCTGATTGGTTGGTGGTGAGGTAGTGGGGAGTCCACATCATCAACCTTCTGGTTCCAACCCATCTGGGGTCTACGTGCTTGTGGTCAGCATGCAGTTAACTCCTTCCACCTGGTGGGGTCGTAGTATCTGCAAAACAGCTCAAAGGACATGGCTCAGAATACTATCTACAGCCCTTGAGGAGGAACTAAAGGTCCTTGACTTTAATGGTGCAACTAATTATTTTGTCTTGCTTGACTGTTTTCCTTTGTTTCTGCATTTTCTCACTTCTCTGATTAAATTTATTCTCTGTAACTCAGGGAAGGCCTAGGAGGCTAAAGTTTTTCTACAAACAAGAGGCAGGTGGAGGACATGGACGAGTCTGTCCTGGGAAGGCCCCATAGAGTCCTGCTCGGTTACACACTGAACGGTTACTCTGAGCCATGCACTGTTCTAAGCACTTTATAGGTATTAGCTCATTTACTTCTCATGCACAACCTGTCAGGTAAGTCTATTTCCATTTTATGGATGAGGAAATTGAGGCCCAGGGCGGATAAATAACTGACTCAATGTCAGGTGGCCAGTAAGTAGTGGAGCCTGAATTTGAGCACAGGGCTGGACACAGAACCACTCTTGTTACCAGTTCAGCGGCCTGAAACAATAAGCCTGTTTAATCCTGCCCTCTGAACTGGTGAGTCCATTTCTGGGGTGTTGCTGTGTGTGAGGACACCACAAACCCAAGGGTGTCCCAAGACCAGGATGTGATAGGGCTGGAAACTCACTCCAGTGGTTGAAAAACCTGGGGCTCTTTAGCCAGAATTCTGAAAGAAACATGCCTTGCAATATTTAAAAGCTATTATGTGAAAGAAGACTAAGAATTCTGTTTTGTAGTTACAGGGAAATTACAGGTTTAGGTTGACAAACATTTACAAAATGCCTATATCTGGCCATGAACGCTTGTGGGGCTGAAGATTGAGAGATAAGTTTAAAAAAAAAAAAAAGATATACTTCCTGTCCTGGAGGAGCTCCCAGTCTAGATGGGGAGGGAGGGAACCCTGGGCTCCCACAGACCTTTCTGAAGAGGTTAGCTTCTGGGCAGTGTACTGGGTTGCATGTGGAGTAGCAGGGGGCCTTCCCCTGGAAGTACACATGTGGGTCCCGAAACTCACCTGCCCAGACAACAAAGGCGATTTCCACAGTCAGGGAGAGGTTGGGTTGGCTCTCAAGCCACAAACTGGTGATGAGAATATAAGCTTCAGGGAGACGGAATTTTGTTGGTTGTGTTCACTGTTACATTCCCAGGACCTAGGACAGGGCCTGGCACAGAGTGGGCACTCAATTGTTGAACATTTAAACCAGGACATGTCACACAAAAACCTGCACTTGTTTGTTTTGAAAAATTGGAAGATTTGACAACAGTGGGCCCACATATTTGTGTGTGTGGAAGTGAGGAATACACTGGTGTTTAATATGCCACTGGTGCAGCTTCACTCAGTTACACTGTCTGGTCCTGGACTTTGCAGCCTCTGGGTTAATCACTGAAATCTCTACCAACTCTAAATGTCTATGAAATCAAATTCTGTAGTTGAAATTTGGGTGCAGAGTTCCACAGTGGAAAATTTTTCTGTTGATTAACAAATTGCATTATTTGAATATCAAGAAAATTACCTACAATGACAGTTTCATTACTTAATCAAGTCATTCAATATAAATATTATTACTGTCATAATGTTAACAGAAAATAGAAAAATTATTCTGACAGCATGGGAAGAGAATGTCTTTGCTTAAATGAGGATTTTAAAAATATATTAGCATCATATACATTATGTCATTATATATAGTTACACATAGATAATATATAACATATATTGGAAATTCTGATCTATTTTGGTAAATGAATCAGACATAAAAGGATTTTGCTACTATTTTTTTAAATTGTGAACTGTGTATTTCATGCAGAATATAGTGTAACTCCAGCAATAACTTTTGAACTCCAGGATCACAGAGAAGCAAAATTTAGAAACAAATGTTCACCTTAGCTAACAGTGGGGGGAACGTTTGAGCAATGTCTCAGAATTTAAAATATCTTGACAGAATCCTTTCCAGTCATCCATTCATATGTAACCCAAGACAGAAACACACTTCTGGCATCACTGGAGTGTCACATGGAATTAGAATAAACCACTTCGATGTTGTTTTCTGGTTGGATAAGGATCATCCTTACTCTTATTAGTGCCATTCTCCACTGTCAAGAACATTTTACAATGTTGTAAAGTAAAAATGCAGGTAAAGTTAATGCAGGTAATGTACTAGGTAAAGTACAAATGCAGGACAAGGCTTATTTTAGATATCCAGTTTGTCTCTTCTTATAGGTACATCCAGGGATAAAGTATCTAAACGTTACACTTTAAATTCCATTAACCAAATGTAAAATAATAGAATATTTTCCATTTTCTTCATTTTTGAACATCAGTCCAACAAGGAATAAGGAAAGTTTTGCCAATGAAGTTGGTTAGACATCCAACATTTACCATGTAGTCTCATCAGTTCTTTCTTTTATGCAAGTTTATCTACAACTTTTTCTTTGCCAAGGTTTTCTTTTTTTTTTTTTTATCATGAAAGTACTGCTTTTATAAACTTATGACCACCTTGGGGATGGGTGTTGGTAACTGTTAAATGCTAACAGACAAATAGATGCTGCTCCTTTAACATGTCTTCCTGGAAAAACAGACATTCTCCCTCAGATACCTGCTTCCTAATATATACAACAGATAATGCAGCAAAATATTCAAGATTTCTTGGGTGACCTTCCAGGTTTTTTTCCTTGACTGATTTTCTTTCGCACTAAGATCACTGCGATAAACTGCTTTAATAAAAACTTACCCACTTAGGAAAATCAGAGAGCCCAAACCATAAACCCAATTGGAGTCAGAATGACTATGAAGATGTCAGCAGTTAAAAACAATGTTCCCTTTTAACAATAATAGATTCATCTTTCCCCACTACCCCAAGATGGGTTTTAACATTGACTTGCTGTGCTTATCAGTGTGAAAATGTTCTGATCCCTGGGAAATCATCTTCTGGAACGCAGGAAATAAAAGTACCCAATTCTGAATTTCTGCAATAGCTGAGATAACACAGAGTCACCAGTTGCTAGTTGTTGGAGCCAGAAGTTAAATTGCATCCAAGAAGCTAGGATATTGGCTCTGCGTTCTGATTTACAGAAATAGAACTTTATCGACAGGAAAACACCAGGATATGTAATATAAAAAGAGACTTGGTCAAAATTACTCCATTTCATACACATAATGTTCATGTAAAAATAAAAACTTCCAAATATTTTTGATACAGAAAATAAAATATATATCAAGCATTAACTTTCAATGAGGTTTCCCTTTTTACCTCCTCGGTACAGGTTTCAAGATGTAAGTAAAATGCAAACGAGTACACACACACCCCCAGTATATAAATGGTGACACATATATAAAGTATTTTCCTGAGAAAATGCAAAGATGCAAGAGAAGTTTTCATGTAGGGCTCAGACAATCTGTCATAAAGACAAAAGGTCTCCAGTGGAAGAGTTTGTTTTCACGCAAAAAACCTGGCAGGAGAAGAGGAATGCAACTCTTGGGGTTGGATTGGCAGCCTCTGAGCTCCCTGAAAGCCCTGAAGTTTATCATTCTCGGAATTAATTCTTCCAGTGAGTCCTCCCAGAATTACGTAAACTGTTCCTGAGGGACATTTTGGGAAGTTGTGTTTATTCTTTTAGGCCACCAGCAGAATATAAAAGAACCGCAGTTCTTGAGAGCTGACCATGAGCATGTAACCATTAGCTAAGCAAGGTACCTAAAACAATGGGCTTTTCTAAAACTTCACCATACCGAGGAGACATAAAAGTCACCGAGGTCATCAAAAGGACAGTTGATTCGTATTGTGACTCTTTAAAGTGAAATATTTTTCATTAAAAAATCTTGGCCCCTACATTTTAGAAAGCACTTCCCATAGTCACAGTCTTTCTTGCTCTGTATTTCTACCTCCATACATACACACTGGGGCATGATTCCCAAGTTCCTCAACATGCATTCCTATCCTCCATCAGGGATCTTAAAACCCTGAACAAAAGCAGAGTGAAAGAATGGATGGGGGTGAATCAGAGAAGACTCTAAATTCTTTTATTTAGCTGTAAGCAAGTAAGAATGCAACAGAATTTCTTTTGGTGTATGAATGCTCCCAACATGTTCTTAAACAACAGAAAAACATGGAATGCTCAATTCAATGGAGAATCAACCGCGAAAGCATTTCAATAGAGTGAGAGAATCACAATGTTTCTGTTCTACTATAGGTAAATTATTTTAAAGTACATTTGACATTTTAAAGGTGTACAAATTCAGATGTTTTTAGAAACTTCAAAACCCACAGACACAGAGTTTAGGAAGTCGAAGGCTGTGAACTTCCCTCCTTACTTAATCCATGCTTTGTTTTGCATTCCTCACAGGTAAGCAGGCAGTGCCTAAAATAGAAGCAAAAATGTTGGTTTGTACTTTGACACTGGAAGCTCTAGTCTGAACACAATATTATTTAGAGATTTTTAAAAAAGTTTTAATTGATGTATAGCTAATTTACAACGTTGTGTTAGTTTCTGGTGTACAGCGAAGTGATTCAGTTATATGTATACATACGTTTATATATATTCTTTTTCATATTCTTTTCCATTATGGTTTATTACAGGATATTGAATATAGTTCCCTGTGCTATACAGTAAGACCTTGTTGTTTATCTATTTTATATATAGTAGTGTGTATCTATGAATCCCAAACTCCCAATTTATCCCCGCCCCCTTTCCCCTTTGGTAACCATAAATTTGTTTTCTATGTCTGTGAGTCTGTTTCTGTTTTGTAAATAAATTCATTTGTATCATATTTTAGATTATTTAGAGGTATTTTCTACGCTAAAGTTCTCAAGCCTAATTTTTTTCAGGAATTATCAGAGCTGTTTCTTGGTTTCAGACTCCCCGAATTTCTTCCACAAAAAGGCTAATAATGATTTTCCTGTCCAATGTTGTTTTCACCATGTTGTGCTGCATCTCAAACAGAATCCACTGTGACAAGTAAGGGCTCTTTAGAGAAATGTGTCCCCAACACTAGTCTTATAATACCATGGTAGAAATAGCTATTATTTACTGAGCTCTCACTGAGCGTCATGAACAATCATTTCTATCCCTTACACCATCCCATGAAAAAAATTCTGATCACCATATTATACAAATGAGAAAACTGAAGATTTGAGAGTTTAAGAAACTTGTCCAACGTCACGCAGCTTAGTAAGTTAGCAGTTAGAACCCCTTTTGATCCCAGCGACTCTAACAGCAGAGGTAATGCCGCTTACTCCAGAGTCCTACTGCTTGTATCCCTTAATGAGAATCATGATTTATATTAATATAGTAAAGGCTCTGAGAAGTCCTGCAGTCAAGAGCCCTGGTTAAATTTGCGTAACCCCGTGACAGTAGAAGCTGTGTCTGCTGATCAAGGCATTCTTTAGAGACTTGTACAATGCTTTGAATATAGTAGGTACTTACTAAATGTTTGGTGAGCAAATGAAATAGGTAACCCAGATAAATCATAATTATTATTGAGGTTGAATAGCAACAACTCAAACTTTGAGTTTTTTTTCAACATATGAATGTTAAAAACTATTTTAATATTGTAAATGGTGAGTGATCTTTCATTTACTTTTTAATAATTATCTTTATTATAATCCCTTAATCAAACAGAGTACAGGGCTTCCCTAGTGGCACAGTGGTTAAGAATCCGCCTGCCAATGCAGGGGACATGGGTTCGAGCCCTGTTCAGGAAGATCCCACATGCCGTGGAGCAACTAAGCCCGTGGGCCGCAACTACTGAGCCCGTGTGACACAACTACTGAGCCTGTGCTCTAGAGCCCACGAGCCACAACTACTGAGCCCGTGTGCCTAGAGCCCGTGCTCCGCAACAAGAGAAGCCACCACAATGAGAAGCCCGCGCACCGCAATGAAGAGTAGCCCCCGCTTGCCACAACTAGAGAAAGCCCACGTGCAGCAACAAAGACCCAACACAGCCAAAAATAAATAAATAAATTTATTTAAAAACCCCCCAAAAACAGAGTACAAACCTGTTATGCCCTGGACCAAAACCAGCCCCACGCAGCTGACCTTCAAAGGAATGGAATTTACTCTGGCATACTCTTATGTATGATGCCTTTCCAAGGCCAAATCCCAAGACACCAGCAACTGCAAGAGCAGGTTAGGAAAGATAAATAATTTAAAGGTTTGGAATCTCCTCCATTAATGGTCTTCTAGAACTTTATTAACAGCAGTAATTCTTATAACAAAAGTACCTTGATGAATCAATGAACAAAAACTCTGGGAATGAAGTTCCCTACTAAAGAGCAGGATTGGGAACTGGAGACTTTTGATCTCCTCAGTTTTGAACTGGAGGTAGAAGGGCCGGGACAGAGCAAGCAAAGGTGATGCCCCAGACATGGGCAGCAGCCAGAGGGAGGCCCAACTGGCAAACAAATCTCTGAGGCCATGGGGAGGGAGAGATGGGACTTGGGTTGTGGCTCTAGGTAGCCAAATCCAAATCACTGGGTAGGAGAGCCCGTCAATTTTCTTTATGGATCGGGGTATGGCGAGCTGCAGTTCATCTTGCGTGTCAGGGAGGAAGGTCACGAGGCAGAACCATGGAAGACATCTTCAACCTGCTATTCTTGCTGGGAATGAGGTTTCAGATCGTAAACCGGAATACGTCCTCTGTGTCCATAAAAGGTCTACGTAGATAACCAGTATAAGAAGGTGAAACCCTAAGTTTATGGTAAATGTTCTATTAGAAAGCCCTGATTTAAAAAAACTATTCGTTTGTTATGCCCGTTATAGAAGATATTTGGAAAAGACTGGCCAAAAGAAGGAAATTAAAATCTCTCGTGGAGCTATCATTCAGAGACTCTGCTGTCAATGTCCTCTTGTTATCCTGCCAGGCCCTCCTAGTCCATGCTTTAGAGGGGACTAAGGTGAAGTCCCTACTGCTCGGCTTTCCATCAGAAAGTGTCGAACGAACTAAAAACTGCAAGGTGGCAAAAAATGGAGACTGGTTTTTCAGAGAGTCAATACAGGCAATTTGGTTAACCTGGACATTCCTATCTCCAGTTGCTATAAACATCTTCTTTTTAAAAAATGAAACTTTTTTTTCCTTCTATGACTTACGTGCAACTTTAGGCAATGATCCAAATCTTGGATTAGCTGCTAAATAACCTAAGAAGTAATGTATAAACGCATTATTATTTCATTTTATAACTTATTTAAATTTATAAAGTATGAGGAAGTCTTCAGGGTTTAAGATATACACAGATTCTTAATCTAAAGAGATGATCTTAAAAGAGATAATTCAAATCTTGATTGAATTTAACTCTCAAATAGTAGTCATTTTTGGCAAGTAACAAGTAATGGCTTTAATGTATAGAAAAAGAACATGAAACAGACAATTCATGATGTGTTTAAAGATATCAAGGCAAGGTGGAGATAACTTAGTTCTAAGCGATTAGTCACTGCCCCCTCCCCTTTTAAAGTAACTCAACACAGAGTTTCAATTTAGAGATTCACAGTATATATAATCACAATTTTATTTATTTATTTTTGTTTGTTGTTTTTAAGATTTTTTTAAAATTAATTTTTATTGGAGTATAGTTGCTTATAATCACAATTTTAAAATGAAAGCATTTCCACCTATGGTGGGCAGAATAATGGATGTTCCTACAGATGTTCCCATCCCAATCCCTAGAAACTGTGAATACATTACCTTACACAACAAAAGGGAATTAGGGTGGAAAATGGAATTAAGGTGGCTAATCGTAGGACTTTAAAATAGAGGGATTATCCTGGATTATTTGGGTGGGCCCAATGTAATCAGGATGACCCTTGAACGTGGAAAAAGGATTCAGTGACAGAACCAGACAGACGGCGGTATGGGAACTTGGCTCCACGTTGCTGGCTCTGCAGACAGAGGAAGGGACCATGTGCCAAAGAATGTGGGTGAGTTCCAGAAGCTAGAAAGGGAAAGGAAGCCCTAGAGCCCCCAGAAAGGAATGCAGCCCTGCTGACACTTTGATTTCAGCTCAGAAAGACCCATTTTGGACTTCTGATCTTCAAGACTGCAAGCTAATAAATTTGTATAGTTTTAAGCCACTATGTTTGTGGAAATTTGTAGAAAAGTAATACACAACCTGGAAAAATATATTTGTACAGGGCTTCCCTGGTGGTGCAGTGGTTAAGAATCCGCCTGCCAATGCAGGGGACACGGGTTTGATCCCTGGTCTGGGAAGATCCCACACGCCACGGAGCAACTAAGCCTGTGCGCCACAACTACTGAGCCTGTGCTCCAGAGCCCTGAGCCACAACTACGGAGCCCGTGTGCGACAACTACTGAGCCCACGTGCCTAGAGCCCGTGCTCTGCAACAAGAGAAGCCACCACAATGAGAAGCCCGTGCACCGCAGCGAAGAGTAGCCCCCACTCACCACAACTAGAGAAAGCCCGTGTGCAGCAATGAAGACCCAATGCAGACAAAAATAAATAAATGTTTTTTAAAAAGAGAAAATCAAAATAAAGTAAAATAAAAATTTAAAAAAATATATATTTGTACAGATGTAAGACATGGTAGATTTTGAGCAAGTAGTTTAATATTCATAAAACATAATCCCTATATATAGATGTCATGGCCATATTTTTCTTTCTGTGTCAAAAATGTTCTGAAAAAGGCTTATTACTAATATATTTCCACAAAAAGACTATCTTCAAGTTATAAAAATGAAATCATATTTAATAAATCAACTTTAAAGACAACAATAATACTGACTGCAATGAGATTCTTCTAGATATATGACATGTGGTCTTTCAGACCCCAGAAAGAGCTAAACATCTTCCCTCATGTTTGCTGGGTACAAATACTCTCTAAAATCCTAGTAATCAGCAGTGTTCAGTATAATGGGCTTCCACAGGGTCAGGTGCTTTCTTGCTGTCTGGGGACTAAGCAATGCTTATAGGTTCTCTGGTTGGATGGAGTCGGGGAGAAAGAAGAGAGCAAGGAAGGAGGAACAGAGGGGAACAATGGACAGTGCTAAGAGGCACGGAGAGGGTATGTGGGTGATGCAGGGCGGCCGCCAGTCCTCATGATCTGCTGCGCACGGGTGCCCCGCCTGAGGCAGGTGCAGCCTCTCTCCAGGACAAATGGCTTGGTGTTCAGAGCTTGGGTGAATTTCAGTTCCAATTACCTCTTCCCTGGAGCACCCTTGTGCAGGGAAGTATCTGTCTAACCATATACCAAGGCCCTGGGAGACACAGGGACTCTGGTACAGAGACAGGCACTGCCATAGTTTCCTGGGGCTGCCGTAACACATTACTACAAACTCAGTGGTTTAAAAAAACACAGATTTGGGACTTCCCTGGCAGTCCAGTAGTTAAGACTCTACGCTTCCACTGCAGGGGGCACGGGTTTGATCCCTGGTCAGGGAACTAAGACCCCACGTAGTGTGGCCAAAAACAAAAACAAAAAAACCCACACAAATTTAATACATTACAGTTCTGGAGGTCAGAAGCTCAAAATGGGTCTCATTGGGTGTTTTTTTTTTTTTTAAAGTATTTGTTTATTCATTTATTTATGGCTGTGTTGGGTCTTCATTTCTGTGCGAGGGCTTCCTCTAGTTGTGGCAAGCGGGGGCCACTCTTCATCGCGGTGCGCGGGCCTCTCACTATCGCGGCCTCTCTTGTTGCGGAGCACAGGCTCCAGACGCGCAGGCTCAGTAGTTGTGGCTCACGGGCCCAGTTGCTCCGCAGCATGTGGGATCTTCCCAGACCAGGGCTCGAACCCGTGTCCCCTGCATTGGCAGGCAGATTCTCAACCACTGCGCCACCAGGGAAACCCTCACTGGGTGTTTTAGTCCATTCGAGCTGCTATAACAAAATACCACAGATTGGGTGGCTTATAAACAGCAGACATTTATTTCTCACTGTTCTGGATGCTGGAAGTCCAAGATCAGAGTGCTGGCATGGTCGACTTCTCATTGTATCCTCACATGGTGGAAGGGGCCAGGGCCCTCTGTGGGGTCTCTTTTGCAAGAGCACTAACCCCCTTCATGAGGGCTCCACCCTCATGACCTAATCACCTGCAAAGGCCCCACCCCTAACAGCATCAACTTGGGCTTTAGAATTCCAATATGTGAATTTGGGGTGGGCGGGGGAATACAAATATTCAGACCATAGTACAGGGCTACATCAAGGCATCAGCAGAGCTGCAAGCCCTTCTGGAAGCTCTAAGGTTTCTTCCTTTCCAGCTTCTGGAGGCCACTCATTGCTTGACTCATGGCCCCTTCCTCCATCTTCAAACTCAGGAATGTTGAGCTGAGTCTTTCTCATGCTGCCATCTCTCTGGTTCTGTCTTCTGATCCACTGTCACTTTCAAGGACCCTTTTGATTATATTGGGCCCATCTGGATAGTCCAGAATAATCTCCCTATTTTTAAGGTCAGCTGATTATTGACCTTAATTCCAACTGCAAATTTAATTTCTCTTTGTCACGGTCACTCATTCCGGGAAATAGGACATCTATGGGAGGGAGAGCTGGGGACGTAGGCTAGAAATAGGCAAAAGCCTGCATAAATAAATCTTTCACCAAACAATAAATGCCAAGTACCAAACACCGCCAGGAGGACCACAGAAAACTGGATTCTCTTAATTTAAACTATGTACCAAATACTGAATCTTACCATGGTGGACCAGTCCTTGGGTGACAAGCATGCTTACAAGAGAAAAAGGCAGAGCTGTAAAACAAAAACACCCTTCAATATTGGTATTTTAAAACTTGGCACCTCACCTGGAGGAATGAGGGAGAATTACTCTGAGTGTTTTCTCTTCCTGCTTTGGCAGTGAGATTTTAGTCATTTTTTATTTTACCAATTTGACAGATATTAAGCACCGCAAGGAGAATTTTCTCGGGGTCTGCCCCAGGCACTCAACCTAATGCACAGCATTAACGTGACAAAACCTAGACCCCCTGCCACTCCGTCTCTGAGACCCCCCACGCACCGGATTCTGATCACTACATACAACACAGGCATCTTCATGTGTGTGCGCTGAGCTGGTGAATTTGGGAGTTTCCATTCGCTATATATTTTGAAATTTTCAATCCTGCATGACAGTTAAAAAAAGAGGACAGTAAACTGCACACCCTACCTACTATAGTTCCCTGCTTTTGTCTTTTATGACATTTTGTCACACAATTTGGATACGTTTATTTTCTGAAGATTACTACATTCGAGGTAAACAGATGTTTACAGATGATTTTTATCTCTAAACAGGCAAGTTAGTCCAGAAAAGGCAGTTTCTAGTTCTGTCAAAATGTGTCAAATGACTTCTTCCCAAAGCACAGAGAAGTGATAAAAAAAATTGGTTGCTATTTGATTTGTCTTGGTTGCTAGCTCTTCCTAGTAACCAAGACAAATCAGATAGCAACAATTTTTCCACTCAGAGCTATCTACCTGATGGTAGGCAAATGGGTCATACTGAAATGTTAAACTACTAGGGCTTAAATAAATTACTCACGCATAAGTTGTCAGAAATTTCTAGCAGCACAATCAATAATCAGTAATGCACAGTAAACATCAACTTCTAAGGAGTGTTACTTCCAAAAACAACTGATACTGGATTTGAATGATTTAAGAAATCAAAATGAGTATTTCAAAGTAAAATTATCCCTATGCCAGCGATATTGGGACTATACCTATAGGCTCTATTATGACATTTTCAAGTGACAAGTCACGAATTGTTAAAATTAAATGGGACCTTAATGCACAGCCTCAGTTCACACCCTTGTCTCATATAAAGCAGGCCCAGAAAGAGGAAGAGATTTGGCAGAAAAGGTTACTTCAGGACACTGTAAGGGAAGTATTAACAGAATGCTGCCCCTCTTCATTCATTCCACGAATATTTAATAGGTACTTTTTATTTGTGAAGCAGTGTGCTTGGCTCTGGGAGGGAGCAATGAACCTGAACTTGAAGGTTAGAGCCCAGTGGAATTGTGGAAAGTCTGCTCTTTCAAGAAATTCTAAATAACACTCTTGGTACGCGTTCTCGGTCACATGAAAGGAAGTGTTAGGTGTGCATCACTTTTTGCTAAGAGGGGTAAACAGCTCCTAAATCAGATATTATCCCTGCCCTTAAAAGCATCTCAACATGGATTTAAATTCCAAGCAGCCTCAGATATCAATGTCTTCAGGGAATTATGCAAAGTCCCTGCTCAAAAATAAATCAATACCATAATTCTAATATGATATTAGGCAGTTTATTGCAGCAAATACAGTGTTAACAAAGATTAAGAGGGGTGCAATTACCTCTCTTCCAGAAACTTTCTTCTTGACATTCCCGGATAATCTTTGAAATCTCTGATTTGTGGATGTGCAGTTTTGATTTTGGACAGAACAACAGACTCTGCAAGGAAAGTTACATGATGACTTGACTGAAATCATCAGAAGAGCATCTGCTCTGTCTTCCCTGGAGGAGGGCAAGGAGGTCTCTTCACTCTGGTCACACAGTGTGCGTTCTGTCCCGGCTGCCAGCACTGAGCAATGGCCAGTTTCAGCCAGTGCTTTCCAGCTGTGAACGCTGGATGGACTTAGGCAAGAAAAGAATCACAGTTGGAGAAGCAGAGTGATTCAGTGACTAGTGAGCATGAAGCAGATATCTGGTCAGAATGCATTACTGCTGAGGCCACATTTTCTTTCTTACTTTCAGCCTCTGTCCATGCAGTCCCTGTCCCTGCAATGACACTCACTCCCTTTGCCTACCTGGTCTTCTTAAGACCCAGTTCAAGGTCTCCTCCTGGGTGAAGAGAGAGACTTCCCCTACAGCATAATATTTACACATCTAGGATCACACTCAGAGCGGTATTACAAGTTATCTATTTATAGATCTGTATTCCAATTTACCTATTTATACTTCTATATGCATTTTTAGACTGTGAGAAACTATAATCTAAAAAGCATCAGCAGACTGTTTTTTGTTTTTCTACATACTACTTTTTATCTTAACAGTTTTTTTAAAACACATTTATAAATGGTCTGCACATAGTATCTGGGGGAACTACTGACATGGTTGACATTATTTTTATTAGTTCTACAGTACTTTTTAAAATCATGTTGATGTGCTACAATCTGGATTAACTCCCATCTTTTTCTTATCCTCCCCTTTTGTAGGTATGTATGTGGTTATTCACTTACTCTCACCCACATTCTCCATCCTCGTTCTCTGCCCATCACCGCCATTCTGGGTGTTTAATGTGGATCTTTTGTTTGTATATATGCTTGCAAAATGTTCACTGCTTTGGGTGCCTGCATTTTTTAATGCAAATGGCATTGTTTTATACATTTAGTTTTATTTTTTAAAATGTTTTCAACTCAGCTCTACACTTTTAAGATCTATCCATGTTGCCATATTTATCTAGTCCACTGTTTCTAACTGTGGCATGATTCTCCAGGATGCTTCCGAGTCCCCATCACCAAATGTCCCCTTACAGACCCACGTGAGAACACTTTTCAGATATGTATCTAGAAGTAAAATACAGGGCATGCATATTCCCAGTTGAACAAAGTCTTGCGAGAGTGCTCTCCCCAGTGGCTGCACCAGCATCCACTCCCATCAGCAGCGTGTGAACATTCCTCTATATGCCTAAGAACCGCATAAGAGCTAGCTAAGCTGGATTCCAAGCAGGTTAGAGTAAAGAAAGGATTTTGTAACACTTGGCATTACCCAGTTTTCTAAAATTTAACAGTCTAATAGGTATAAAGCAATATTTTATTGTCTGATAACTAATGTGTTTGAGCATCTCTATGTAGTCTTCAGCCAGACTGTCCTCTGTTGAGGCAATCCCTGCAACTAGACCTCGGTTGTAATCTTTTCTTGTTCAGTGACTCATTAATTTTTTTATTGTGGTAAAATACACTTAACATAATAGTTACCATTTTAACCATTTTATATATTTTTTCATTTTCCCATACACTTTTTTTTTTTTTAATTTTTATATTGGAACATAGTTGTTTTACAATGTTGTGTTTAACCATTTTAAAGAATACAATTCATGGCATTCAGTATATCTACAATATGTGCAGCCATTACCGCTATCTAGTTCCAGAGCTTTTTCATCACCCCAAAAGGAAATTCCATACCCATTAAGGAGTCTGTCCTCATTCCCTCCTCTCTCCAACTGCCTAGCAACCACTAACCTGCCTTTTGGATTTGCCTATTCTGGATATTTGGTACAAACAATATCATACAGCATGTGACCTTTCGTGGCTGGCTTCTTTTCCTTTGCATAATGTTTTCAAGATTCACCCATGTGGTAACATGTATCTGTGTTTCATTTCTTTTTATGGCTCAATAATATTCCATTGTATGAATATAACACATTTTGTTTCTCCATTCATCCACTGATGGACATTTGGATTGTTTCCACCATTGGCTATTGTGAATAATGCTGCTATGAACATTCCTGCACAAGTTTTTGTTTTCAGCTCTGCTGGGCCATACTGCAACTCTACGTCTAACTTTTTGAGTTTTGCACAGGAGCTGCACCATTTTCTAATCCCACCAACAATGTAGGAAGTTTCCAATTTTTCCACATCCTTGTCAACATTTGTTATCTTCTGTTTTGTTTCTTTTTTTGGCTCCGCCATCCGGCTTACGGGATCTTAGTTCCCCGACCAGGGACTGAACCCATGGACCCACGTGTTTTGTTTCTTTTTTTTAAATTAGCACATTAAATGTTTTTAATATAAATTATTCAATTTATTTAAACTAAATAAACTAAATTGTTTCTGTTTTTGACTGTGGTCATGCTAGTGATTGTGAAATGGTGGTTTTAATTTGTATTTCCTTAATGACTAATGACATTGAGCATCTTTTCATCTGAATATTGGCTATTTATATATCTTCTTTGGAGAAACACCTATTCAAGCCCTTTGCTCATTTTTCAATTGGGCTGTCTTTTTGTTATTGAGTTGTAAGAGCTTTTTATATATTCTGGATACTAGACCCTTATCAGATATATGATCTGTAAATAATTTTTCCCATTCTGTGGGTGGTTCATTTGTTTTTTAGAAACAAATTTTATTTAATTTTTTCCTTAAGTCACACTGCTATTTCCTTGTTTGTGAATTACTTATGTAGGTCCTCTGCCATTCATCTCTTGGAGTTTTAGTGTTTTTCTTGTTGAGGTGCAGTTCCATGGCTTTTGAAGTTCACCTTGCTGATTTTGCAAATGTTCTTTTTTGACTCTTTGTTTGTCGTAGATGTCAATGTGGATGGTGATCACTATTTCCTGAGCACTCGCGCACAGGCCAGGCACTGTGCCAAGCACTTTACGTGCATGATAGCAACAGGCAAGGATCCTGTGGCACCTGTGCCTTCAGAGCTCTACAAACAGCCCAAGCAGGCAACCTCCCTCTTCTTCCTCTACAACTCCCCATAGCACAGCACACGGAAGTGGTGGTCAGGGTGAGTCACAGTGACCAGGGAAGAAGCTGTTCTCACACACCACTTACGTTAGCTCAGGAAGCACTCCTCCTTATCCCAGTGTGAATATTTCTTCTTGGTTCTGCCTGTGGCTGTGGCAGAAATAAGCAACACCTCCCTCCCTTTCCTCCCGCAACACACACACACATATACACATCCATGGTCAGGGACCCCCAACTATCACAACTGCTGTGAGTCCTGCAGTCAAGACTGAAGCTCCTGCAGTGTCCCCAGGGAGCTCTGGCGATCCTTTCGGTAGAACCATAAATGTTTTATGGCTCTCCATTTCACAGAGGCAACTCGGGTGTCTAAATTCCTTATGATGTGATATCATTTGTCTATTTGCCTCTCCTAAACTTTGCTCCTTAAATATCATCTCCTCCATAACCCATTTTTAGCTTGAAAAATTTGACTCCAGAGAACATGAACTCAATCCATCACAATACTTTCTCTTTTCTTCACTTATGTGTCCCCAAAACAAACAGTATTCATTCTCAAGAAGTTGAAAAACTGTGTCCCTGTTAACACTGGGGTTCTCAATCTGATGGCTAATTTAGTAGTTAAGGACTCTGCCATCCCAAACAGGAACACCTGTCAGCAGCATATCCTTAGTATGATTAGCCTTGATAAAAGAAATGAAAAAAGATGCATCCTGTAGCATTCTGTTAGATTCTATTAAGAGTTTTGTTCTGGTAAAGGAAACCTCTTCAGTCACTGATAACCTATGGAAGAGTTAGTTAAGCTGAATTCTAAACAGGGAAGAGTAAAGAAAGGATTTTGTAAATAACTTAAAAGGCTCCTTTTCAAGGCAGCCAAAAACACACTTTCCTTCCCCATTCTATTTTCCCTGAACCCATCCTACAAAGTGCCAGACTGAAAAAACTAAGATGACTGATCAAGGATGAGGTTTAAGGGAAGTCCTGTATGATGTTCCTCTTCAGATGGCAGACTTTCAATTTAGAAATATACCTGCTTGCTTGGTGCTGGCAAATGGGGACCTTTATCTTGGTTTTCATGCGTAGACACTGAAGCCATGATGATTTTGTCTTTGCTTCTCTTCTAGTTGAGTGGACTCAGCTTCCTCATTTGACCCGATGTCTAAGGAAAGTAGAAGAGAGTCACCATGCCGTGACTGAACATTTATGTCAACCATAAAAACACCCTTAGGATCAACTCCCCTATTTGGCGAACTTATTTTCATTTTGTCATTAACCTTCATCTCCAACCACCTGCAAACTCACTTTCTAATGCTCCTCCTCTACCAACACACGCACATTAACTGACTAATGGTGACAGATCAGAGGAAGAGTGGAGTGAGATGTCACATGAGGCACAGTGAAATGTTTTATGACCTATAAATTGTCCTCAAAAAATTTCAATTCATTACAAGGTCATTAGCTACACAAATATTTACTGTCTATTATGTGCCAGGCCAAGGGATACAAAGGATAGGACAAAATCAGTGCTAAAGGAACTCACAGGGGAAGACAGACAAGTCAGCATTTACATAACATGCAAAGGGCTTCCCTAGAGGCATGCACATGGTGCTAAGGAAGAAAGGCTTGTTCTCTCTGGTCAGGTCTGAAGACACCAAAGACCAAGACTCTTGAACTTTCAAGAGCGTCTGTGGGGCTGTTGGAACATCACGCTGGCCTCTGCTACTACAGGCTTGCCCCGCATTCCATACCCCTCCCTCCTCCGGCCTGAGTGAGCCAGAGCCCCCTAATCAGCTGCTCCTTTAACCTCATCCTGTCTGAGAGAAGAACAGATGCCCTCAGGCGACCTACACGCAGAGGCAGGGCCAAATCCAAAGCTGAACCCCAGGAGCTGTGTGAACAAAGAAGAGAAAGAGAAATCTCTCCCAGCAGCCTCAGGAGCAGCGAATTAAATCTCCACAGTCAACGTGATGTACCCTGCATCTGTGGAATACCTGAATAGAAAATGAATCATCCCAAATTGAGGAGGTGGACTTTGGGAGCAACTGTAGACTTGGGGTTTGCTTTCTGCATCTAATTTGTCTCTGGTTTTATGTTTATCTTAGTTTAGTATTTAGAGTTTACTATCATTGGAAGATTTGTTTATTGATTTGGTTGCTCTCTTTTCTATTAATATATAGATATATTTTTTTTTCCTTTTTCTCTTTTTGTGTGTATGTATATGCTTCTTTGTGTGATTTTGTCTGTATAGATTTGCTTTTACCATTTGTCCTAGGGTTCCGTCTGTAGATTTTTTTTTTTTTAGTATAGTTTTTAGCACTTGTTATCATTGGTGGATTTGCATTTTGGTTTGGTTGCTCTCTTCTTCTTTTTTTAAATTACTTTTTATTTTTTTATTTTTAATAATTTTCTTTATTTTTTATTTTAATAACTTTATTTTATTCTTTCTTTCTTTCTTTCTCACTTTCAATCTTTCTTTCTTTCTCCCTTTTCTTCTCAGCCATGTGGCTGACAGGTGCTCCGGCTGGGTGTCAGGCCTGTGCCTCTGAGGTGGGAGAGCCGAGTTCAGCACATTGGTACACCAGAGACCTCCCGGCTGCACATAATATCAAACGGTGAAAGCTCTCCGAGAGATCTCCATCTCAACGCTAAGACTCAGCTCCACTCAACGACCAGCAAACTACAGTGCTGGACACCCTATGCCAAACAACTAGCAAGACAGGAACATAACCCCACCCATTAGAAGAGACGCTGCCTAAAATCATAATAAGGCCACAGACACCCCCAAAACACGCCACCAGACGCGGTCCTGTCCACCAGAAAGACAAGACCCAGCCTCATCCATCAGAACACAGGCACCAGTCCCCTCCACCAGGAAGCCTACACAACCCACTGAACCAACCTTACCCACAGGGGGCAGACACAAAAACAACAGGAACTACGAACCTGCAGCCTGCGAAACGGAGACCCCAAACACAGTAAGTTAAGCAAAATGAGAAGACAGAGAAACACACAGCAGATGAAGGAGCAAGGTAAAAACCCACCAGAACAAACAAATGAAGAGGAAAGAGGCGTTCTACCTGAAAAAGAATTCAGTGTAGTGACAGTAAAGATCCAAAATCTTGGAAATAGAATGGAGAAAATACAAGAAACGTTTAACAAGGACTTGGAAGAACTAAAGAGCAAACAAACAATGATGAACAACACAATAAATGAAATTTAAAATTCTCTAGAAGGACTCAATAGCAGAATAACTGAGGCAGAAGAACGGATAAGTGACCTGGAAGATAAAATAGTGGAAATAACTACCACAGAGCAGAATAAAGAAAAAAGAATGAAAAGAATTGAGGACAGTCTTAGAGACCTCTGGGACAACATTAAATGCAACAACATTCGAATTATAGGGGTCCAAGAAGAAGAAGAGAAAAAGAAAGGGACTGAGAAATTCTTGAAGAGGTTATAGTTGAAAACTTCCCAAAATAGTCAATCAAGTCCAGGAAGCACAGAGAGTCCCATACAGGATAAATCCAAGGAGAAACATGCCAAGACACATATTAATCAAACTATCAAAAATTAAATACAAAGAAAAAATATTAAAAGCAGCAAGGGAAAAACAACAAATAACATACAAGGGAATCCCCATAAGGTTAACAGCTGATCATTCAGCAGAAACTCTGCAAGCCAAAAGGGAGTGGCAGGACATATTTAAAGTGATGAAAGGGAAAAACCTAAACCCAAGATTACTCTGCCCAGCAAGGATCTCATGCAGATTCGAAAGAGAAATTAAAACATTTACAGAGAAGCAAAAGTTAAGAGAATTCAGCACCACCAAACCAGCTTTACAGCAAATGCTAAAGGAACTTCTCTAGGCAGGACACACAAGAGAAGGAAAAGACCTACAATCACAAGACCAAAACAATTGAGAAAATGGTAATAGGAACATACATATCAATAACTACCTTAAATGTAAATGGATTAAATGCTCCAACCAAAAGACATAGATTGGTTGAATGGATACAAAAACAAGACCCATACATATGGTGTCTACAAGAGACCCACTTCAGACCTAGGGACACATACAGACTGAAAGTGAGGGGATGGAAAAAGATATTCCATGTAAATGGAAATCAAAAGAAAGCTGAGTAGCAATTCTCGTATCAGACAAAATAGACTTTAAAATAAAGACTATTACAAGAGACAAAGAAGGACACTACATAATGATCAAGGGATCAATCCAACAAGAAGATATAACAATTGTAAATATTTATGCATCCCACATAGGAGCACCTCAATACATAAGGCAAATGCTAACAGCCATAAAAGGGAAAATCAACAGTAACACAATCATAGTTGGGGACTTTAACACCCCACTTTCACCAATGGACAGATCATCCAAAATGAAAATAAATAAGGACACACAAGCTTTAAATGATACATTAAACAAGATGGACTTAATTGACATTTATAGGACATTCCATCCAAACACAACAGAATACACTTTCTTCTCAAGTGCTCATGGAACATTCTCCAGGATAGATTATATCTTTGGTCACAAATCAAGCCTTGGTAAATATAAGAAAATTGAAATCATATCAAGTATCTTTTCCGATTACAAGGCTATGAGACTAGATATCAATTAAAGGAAAAAATCTGTAAAAAATACAAACACATGGAGGCTAAACGATACACTGCTTAATAAACAAGAGATCACTGAACAAATCAAAGGGGAAATCAAAAAATACCTAGAAACAAATGACAATGAAAATACGATGACCCAAAACCTATGGGATGCAGCAAAAGCAGTTCTAAGAGGGAAGTTTATAGCAATACAATCCTACCTCAAGAAACAAGAAACATCTCAAATAAACAACCTAACCTTACACCTAAAGCAATTAGAGAAAGAAGAACAAAAAACCCCCAAAGTTAGCAGAAGGAAAGAAATCATAAAGATCAGATCAGAAATAAATGAAAAAGAAATGAAGGAAACGATAGCAAAGATCAATAAAACTACAAGCTGGTTCTTTGAGAAGATAAACAAAATTGATAAAGCATTAGTCAGACTCATCAAGAAAAAAAGGGAGAAGACTCAAATCAATAGAATTAGAAATGAAAAAGGAGAAGTAACAACTGACACTGCAGAAATACAAAGGATCATGAGAGATTACTACAAGCAACTCTATGCCAATAAAATGGACAACCTGGAAGAAATGGACAGTCTTAGAAAAGCACAACCTTCCGAGACTGAACCAGGAAGAAATAGAAAATATAAACAGACCAATCACAAGCACTGAAATTGAAACTGTGATTAAAATCTTCCAACAAACAAAAGCCCAGGACCAGATGGCTTCACAGGCGAATTCTATCAAACATTTAGAGAAGAGCTAACACCCAACCTTCTCAAACTCTTCCAAAATATAGCAGAGGGAGGAACACTCCCAAACTCATTCTACGAGGCCACCATCACCCTGATACCAAAACCAGACAAAGATGTCACAAAGAAAGAAAACTACAGGCCAATATCACTGATGAACACAGATGCAAAAATCCTCAACAAAATACTAGCAAACAGAATCCAACAGCACATTAAAAGGATCATACACCATGGTCAAGTGGGGTTTATTCCAGGAATGCAAGGATTCTTCAATATACGCAAATCAATCAATGTGATACACCATATTAACAAATTGAAGGAGAAAAACCATATGATCATCTCAATAGATGCAGAAAAAGGTTTCGACAAAATTCAACACCTATTCATGATAAAAACCCCCCAGAAAACAGGCATAGAGGGAACTTACAGCAACATAATAAAGGCCATATATGACAAACCCACAGCCAACATCGTTCTCAGTGATGAAAAACTGAAACCATTTCCACTAAGATCAGGAACAAGACAAGGTTGCCCACTCTCACCACTATTATTCAACACAGTTTTGGAAGTTTTAGCCACAGCAATCAGAGAAGAAAAAGAAATAAAAAGAAACCAAATCAGAAAAGAAGAAGTAAAGCTGTCACTGTTTGCAGATGACATGATACTATACATAAAGAATCCTAAAGACTCTATCAGAAAACTACTAGAGCTAATCAATGAATTTGGTAAAGTAGCAGGATACAAAATTAATGCACAGAAATCTCTTGCATTCCTATACACTAATGATGAAAAATCTGCAAGAGAAATTAAGGAAACACTCACATTTACCACTAAAACAAAAAGAATAAAATACCTAGGAATAAACCTACCTAAGGACACAAAAGACCTGTATGCAGAAAACTATAAGACACTGATGAAAGAAATTAAATATGATATGAACATATGGAGAGATATACCATGTTCTTGGACTGGAAGAATCAACATTGTGAAAATGACTCTACTACCCAAAGCAATCTACAGATTCAATGCAATCCCTATCAAACTACCAATGGCATTTTTCACAGAACTAGAACAAAAAATTTCACAATTTGTATGGAAACACAAAAGACCCCGAATAGCCAAAGCAATCTTGAGAAAGAAAAACGGAGCTGGATGAATCAGACTCCCTGACTTCAGACTATACTACAAAGCTACAGTAATCAAGACAGTATGCTACTGGAACAAAAACAGAAATATAGATCAATGGAACAGGATAGAAAGCCCAGAGATAAACCCACGCACATATGGTCACCTTATCTTTGATAAAGGAGGCAGGAGTATCCAGTGGAGAAAAGACGGCCTCTTCAATAAGTGGTGCTGGGAAAACTGGACAGCTACATGTAAAAGAATGAAATTAGAACACCCCCTAACACCATACACAAAAGTGAACTCAGAATGGATTAAAGACCTAAATGGAAGGCCACACACTATAAAACGCTTAGAGGAAAACATAGGCAGAACACTCTATGACATAAATCACAGCAAGATCTTTTTTGACCCACCTCCTAGAGAAATGGAAATAAAAACAAAAATAAACAAATGGGACCTAATGAAACTTAAAAGCTTTTGTACAGCAAAGGAAACCATAAACAAGACAAAAAGACAACCCTCAGAATGGGAGAAAATATTTGGAAACGAAGCAACTGACAAAGGATTAAACTCCAAAATATACAAACAGCTCATGCAGCTCAGTATCAAAAAAAACAACCCAATCAAAAAATGGGCAGAAGACCTAAATAGATATTTCTCCAAAGAAGATATACAGATTGCCAACAAACACATGAAAGGATGCTCAACATCACTAATCATTAGAGAAATGCAAATCAAAAGTACAATGAGGTATCACCTCACACCAGTCAGAATGGCCATCATCAAAAAATCTACAGGGCTTCCCTGGTGGCGAAGTGGTTGAGAATCTGCCTGCCAAAGCAGGGGACACGGGTTCGAGCCCTGGTCTGGAAAGATCCCACATGCCGCGGAGCAACTAGGCCCGTGAGCCACAACTACTGAGCCTGCACGTCTGGAGCCTGTGCTCCGCAACAAGAGAAGCCGCGATAGTGAGAGGCCCGCACATCGCGATGAAGAGTGTCCCCCGCTTGCCGCAACTAGAGAAAGCCCTCGCACAGAAATGAAGACCCAACACAGCCAAAAATAAATAATAAATAAATAATAAATAAATTTAAAAAAAAATCTACAAACAATAAATGCTGGAGAGGGTGTGGAGAAAAGTGAACCCTCTTGCACTGTTGGTGGGAATGTAAATTGATATAGCCACTATGGAGAACAGTATGAACGTTCCTTAAAAAACTAAAAATAGAAGTACCATACGACCCAGCAGTCCCACTACTGGGCATATACCCTGAGAAAACCATAATTCAAAAAGAATCATGTACCACAATGTTCACTGCAGCTCTCTTCACAATAGCCAGGACATGGAAGCAACCTAAGTGTCCATAGACAGATGAATGGATAAAGAAGATGTGGCACATATATACAATGGAATATTACTCAGCCATAAAAAGAAATGAAATTGAGTTATTTGTAGTGAGGTGGATGGACCTAGAGTCTGTCATACAGAGTGAAGTCAGAAAGAGAAAAACAAATACCATATGCTAACACATATATATGGAATCTAAAAAAAAAAAGGTTCTGAAGAACCTAGGGGCAGGACAGGAATAAAGATGCAGAGGTAGAGAATGGACTTGAGGACACAGGGAGGGGGAAGGGTAAGCTGGGATGAAGTGAGAGAGTGGCATGGACATATATATACACTACCAAATGTAAAATAGATAGCTAGTGGGAAGCAGCTGCATAGCACAGGGAGATCAGCTCAGTGCTTTGTGACCAGCTGGAAGGGTGGGATAGGGAGGGTGGGAGGGAGGGAGAGATATGGGGATATATGTATGTGTATAGCTGATTCACTTTGCTCTAAAGCGGAAACTAACACACCATTGTAAAGCAATTATACTCCAATAAAGATGTTAAAAAAAAAAAAAAGAGGGCAGGAGGACCAGTTTGGAAGGTGCTATAATAGCCCAGGCAAGGATGTGAAGAGATCTGAACCAAGACCCTTGTGGGAAGGCTAGAGATGATAAATTTGTATCTGGAAATATTGGATTTGGGTGCCTTGTGGGCATACATTGCAATTAGCCAGTAGGGATTAGAATATTTGAGGATTTGGGTCTGGAGTTACAGATTAGGGGTAGGCTGGAAAGATCAATTTGGGAGTTGCCATCATTGAGATGATAGGTAAAGTAGGAAACATCGATAAAATTGTCTAGAACGAGTACTGGAGAATGTGAACACTGAGGCCAAGGGAATACCAACAAGAGGAAAACAAACAAACAAACAAACAAGCCAAGGAGATGACTGATAAAGAATAGCTGACACAAAGGGGAGGGCGTTTCTGAAGAAGGATTGTGAATCACTGGTGTCTCAGGGCTGAGAAAAGTGATTTCGCAACAATAGGCATAGTCCAGGTGGACCACGAACGCTACTGCACCGCCTGCCCCGCCAATGGCCACTGCACTCTGCAGATCCACACTCCATGACAACCACTGATTTCATGCAAAATGAACCTCTCATCATACACAATTCTGTTTCCTACTAAGCTGCCAGAAATACAAGCCAAGCGGACCCGTACGTGTACCAAGTTTCACTTTCAGCACCTAATGTTACTGTAGAGGCAGCGTGATGCCCTAGAGTAGAAAGACCTGCTTTCAGATCCTGACTCTACTCTTTGCTAGCCCTTGCTTTGGGGCAAGTGACTTAAAGTGCCTGTGCCTCAGCTTTCTCACCTGCTAAGTGCAGGTGATGGACCTTGACGGGCTGTTGCAAAGATGAGGGATGAGGTCCATAAGCAGCAGCTCAGCACAAGCACACAGTGAGTGTGTGAGCAGTAAAGGGCAGGTGTCAGAGCCCCGGGCGCTCTATTTCTTGAGGACCTCCAGGAAGTGTTTGCTGACCTAAGGCCAAATTAGATTATCTTTGCTTAGTTAGGCCATTGCCTCAAATCTGGAAGCAAAGATACCACAACACAGCTTTGGTGGTCAAGTCCCCTCACACCCAGTTAGTCACTGGTCCACATCTAAGCAGGTCTTCTCAGGGTCTCGCCTTCGGGGTGCAGCCCTCACCCCATGCCCAGGTCTGGTTTGGGGTCCCTCTGCTTCTTCCGTTGTTGCCGGGGGCAGGAGTGCGGACAGGTGGGCAGTGGGAGGGAGGCGCTCAGCAGGATGGGGGTGGGTGTGTGTGATCGGACCCACAGCCACAGGGGGGTCACTGCACTTTCTGCTAGGGAAGCGGGGGCGGGGGTTTTGGGGGGGGGGGCCCCCGGGATCAGCCTGAAGGAATCCGCCGCCATGCCAGGGTCGCGGCTGGAGCCCGGGCCAGCGAGGAGGGGTTGGAAGGGGCGATGCGAGGCCAAGTACCTCCGTCCTGAGGACCCCCGAAGTAATGCGGGCAGAGGAGGCCATCCCCTGTCGCCATCCCTTCCGCTGTCACCACACATCCTCCCCCCCCCCCCCGCCCCCGGCCAAGGCGGGCTCATCCGCGGGGCTGAGGATCGCCTCGCAGGCCGCGTCTCAGGCGCCCGCCCAGCCGAGCTCGCCTCCCCGCGCGGCCGCTGCTGTAGCCCGGATGCTCCCGCCTCCCCGGCGCCCGCGCCCGTCCCTGGCGACCCCCCCGGGGCCCGTGGTCCCCTTACCGCGCTCGCTCCCGGGACCTCGCCTGTGCTCGGTGAGCTTCCCTCTGCCTCTTTCTTCCTTTTGCTCCGCCCTCAGCGGCGCACCGCCCCTCGCTTCCTCGCGTGAGTCACTCGGCAAGTGCACCCCACCCCCCATCCTGCTGTCTCCGATGGTGGCCTCACAGCCACACACAACTGCCCAAGCTGAAACCCGGCTGTTGCTAGAATCTCCCACCCCACCCCCAAGTCTTGTCCTGACACCTGGTAGATTCTTTTGACTTTCAAATAACTCCTTTCTTCCCAACAAAGACAGCGACAACCATTTATTGAACACCCTCCCTGGGCCAGGAGGCTACATCCTGCAGCCTTGTCTTGTTTTTTCTTTATTTGAGGTGTAATTGACATATAACATTATATTAATTTTAGGTGCGCAACACAACAATTCGATATTTGTATACACTGCAAAATGATCACACAATATGTCTAGTTCACATCTTTCACTATATGTAGTTACCAAAAAAAGTCACCCCCCGCCCCAGCCTTGGGATGAGGACTTTTAAAACCTACTTTCTTAGCAACTTTCAAATATGCAATATAGTATTAGTAACTATAGTTGCCATGCTGTGCATTACATCACTGTGACTTACTTATTTTATAATTGGAATTTTGCACCTTTGACCCCCTTCACCCATTTTGCCCATCCTTATGCAATCCTTTCTACAGCTCTTTTTTTTTTTTTTTTTTTTTTTTTTTGTTTTATTTATTTATTTTTGGCTGAGTTGGGTCTTTGTTGCCATGTGCGGGCTTTCTCTAGTTGCGGCAAGCGGGGTCTACTCTTCGTTGCGGTGTGTGGGCTTCTCATTGCCGTGGCTTCTCTTGTTGTGGAGCACAGGCTCTAGGCATGCGAGCTTCAGTAGTTATAGCACGTGGGCTCAGTAGTTGTGGCGCACGGGCTTAGTTGCTCCGTGGCATGTGGGATCTTCCCGGACCAGGGCTTGAACCCGTGTTCCCTGCATTGGCAGGTGGATTCTTAACCACTACGCCACCAGGGAACCCCCTTTCTACAGCTCTTTAGGGTGAGTACTGTTACCTGCATTTTATGGACTAGGCAACTGTGTTGTACAAGGCCACACTGGGAGCTTGGAGTCAAAGCCTGGTCAGCGTGGCTCCCAAGCATTCTCTCTCCGTTGTTCTTTGTCCATGTCCTCCCCGTTCCTGCCACTCCCAACCTCTACACATAGGGGGAGCTGCTGGGTGCTTTTACTACCTGTATCACTCACCCCAACCTCAGCTGCGATTGCTCCCTGACGTGCCACTGGGACTCCTGGAGTGTGCTGAGTTGGAAGAGAGAAGTTGTGGATCACTGGAAGGCCCTCATCATTTCCCATCTTTTCTTCCTGTCCTAATTTTGGTCTCTACTGCTCCGGCCTCAGCCCCCTCTCTGGCCCCTCTGCCATCCACCTTGCCTTCCTTCTGTTCCTTGAGTTCACCCAGCTCTTCCCACCTGAGGCCTGGCGTGGAGCCTCCCCCTGTCTGGACTCCTTTCCCCATCAGTCTTGTCTTGGCTTTTTCCTACTTATCCTTCTCTGACTCTTCCTCAGGAGGACCTTCCCCAGCCCCAACCCAGCCTAAAGTGGGTCTTCCTTCTCCTCGATCATAGCACTTATCATGAGTTGTTATTATATAACTTTTAGTGTGCTTATTCCTTTAAAACCTGTTCCCCCTGCCTCAATGTCATCTTCATGAAGTACAGAACAAGATGGTGTCTGTTTTGCCCACCATTGTATACTTAGCATCTCATATTTGGAGGGGCCCAGTAAAGAGCTACTGAAAGAATGAATGAATCAGTGAGCCTGGGTTCAAAGGCTGCCTGTCAAGATACTGTTGTTTTGGGGAGAATCTGTGTTCCCCCCAGTACATCCCCCAGACCACGTTCCTCCATGTGATTCACCGCTTTCTTTTCACTCCCACTTGCCCCTCCAAATGAAAGGGGATACAGTTCCATTGCTAATTTTACTTTGTGTTACCGGAAGTCAGAAATAACCCTCTGCCATTTCATGGTCTAAAAGGAAAAGCTTTCTAATTGGTTTTGTTATAAAAATGAACAGCTCTCCGTTACACCGAAGTTTATCTTCTGACAAACATGCTACGGGCAATTGTCCTTTTAACATCTTGATACAATAAAGTCTATGTCCCCACCCTCATTTCTACTTTCCACCAGAATGTTTTTTGTTAATGGTCTTAAATAACTAGAAGTTACCAATATGCAATGTGCATTATGTGAGTTCATCACTTGCTACTGGTTGGACAAATCTGAGGTGCCCATGTATTGTTCTAGGCACTTTCAGAGATAAAAGAGAAAAGACAGGGGTCCCTCCAACAAAGAATTGATCACTTCTCAAAGAATGAGGATAAAATAAAATATCCTTGGCCCTAGAAGTAGATAACACTGAACAGAGCTTTTCTTATTGTTTAATTTTATTTTATTTTTAAAATTTTTATTGAAATACAGTTCATTTACAATGTTGCGAGCAGAGCCTTTCTTAGGCAGTGCTTCAGCAGCTGACGGGGCCTCAGGATCATGATCACATAGTTGATTGTCGCTGGCTAATGCTATGAAAAATGTGGCTGATTTAGAAAATGCCAAAACGTTCGTGGTGGGCTGCAGCTTGAACAATTTCCATAGCCCCACACTATCCTCAGGAAAGATCCCAATTCATCAGCAGGGCCCTGCAGGATTCAGCTCCTGCCTGTCTCTTCAGCACATTGATCTTCCGCCCTCTACCCCTACAGAGTGACTGAAGTTTTCCCTTCTCATGCTTTTGCACGTGCTAGAGCTTCAGCTTCTCCACCCCTCTCTCACTCATTCTTTTTTTTTTTTTTGATGGAAGTATAGTTGATGTACAATATTATATCTTACAGGTGTACAAAATAGAGATTCACAATTTTTAAAGTTTATACTCCATTTATAGTTATTATAAAATATTGGCTATATTCCCTGTGTTGTACAATATATACTTGTAGCTTATTTTATACATAATAGTTTGTACCTCTTAATCCCCTCCCCCCTTCCCTCTCCCCGCTGGTAACAACTAGTTTGTTCTCTATATCTGTGAATCTGTTTCTTTTTTGGTTACATTCACTAGTTGGTTGTATTTTTTTAGATTCCACAAATAAGTGATATCATACAGTATTTGTCTTTCTCTGTCTGACTTATTTCACTTAGCATAATGTCCTCCAAGTCCATCCATGTTGTTGCAAATGGCAGAATTTTATTCTTTTTTATGGCTGAGTAGTATTCCATTGTATATGTACCACACCTTCTTTATCCATTCATATTGATGGTTGCTTAGGTTGCTTCCATATCTTGGCAATTGTAAATAGTGCTGCTATGAACATTGGGGTACATGTATCTTTTCGAATTAGTGTTTTTGGTTTTTTTGGATATAAACCCAAGAGTGGAATTGCTGGGTCATATGGTAGTTCTATTTTTAGTTTTTTTGAGAGCCCTCCATACTGTTTTTTACAGTGGCTGCACCAATTTACATTCCCACCAACAGTGTATGAGGGTTTCCTTTTCTCCACATCCTCGCCAACATTTGCTATTTGTGTTCTTTTTGATGACAGCCATTCTGACAGGTGTGAGGTGATATCTCACTGTGGTTTTTAATTTGCATTTCTCTGATGATTAACGATGTTGAGCATCTTTTCAAGTGCCTGTTGCCCGTCTGCATGTCCTGTTTGGAAAAATGTCTATTCGAGTCTTCTGCCCATTTTTAAATTGGGTTATTTGTTTTTCTGATGTTGAGTTGTATGACCTGTTTATATATTTTGCATATTAACCCCTTATCAGTCATATCATTTGCAAATATTTTCTCCCATTCAGTAGGTTGTCTTTTTGTTTTGTTGATGGTGTTACTCATTCTTAAAGACTGGGCCTAGGGATCACTTCCTCTCGGCAGCTTGGCCAGACTCAAGTTTGCTTTCCCACCTCCTGGGCTCCCATTGCACTTTGCAGTGGATACCTATTATGCATATGTAGGTGTGCGTATGTATGTATCTGTTATGCATATATATGTATAAAAGCTTAACATTTATAACTAACATGTATTAAACACTATGTGCCAGGTACTCTTCTGGTCTCTTTTCACCTTTTAACTTCATCCCCACAGCAGTCCCGTGAGGGAGATGCTAGTAACTTAGCCAGGAAGTGACAGGACCAGAATTTGAACCCAGGCTCTAGAGCCATGCGTTTCAGAACTGTCCCTGAGCTGTCATCATGCTGTGTTACAAGCACTGATGTCATTCATGGTCACCCCTCTTGACTGTGAGCTCCTTGAGGACAGGGACTGATCTTGCTGAGTAACTAGAACATTGTATGACCTCAAGAGTGAATAAATGAATGTAATGAGGCACAGAATAAAAAATGAATTATACCTGGTGCTTTCTTTCAAGGGACTCACAGTCTCTTTTTTTTTTTTATATATATAAGTTTATTTATTATTGGCTGCGTTGGGTCTTCCTTGCTGCACGCGGGCTTTCTCTAGTCGCGGCGAGCGGGGGCTACTCTTCGTTGTAATGTGCGGGCTTCTCATTGCAGTGGATTGTCTTTGTTGTGGAGCACAGGCTTTAGGCACGCAGGCTTCAGTAGATGTAGCACACGGGCTCAGTAGTTGTGGCTCGTGGGCTCTAGAGCGCAGGCTCAGTTGTTGTGGTGCACCGGCTTAGTTGCTCTGCAGCATGTGGGATCTTCCCGGACCAGGGCTCGAACCCGTGTCCCCTGCATTGGCAGGCGGATGCTTAACCACTGTGCCACCAGGGAAGTCCAAGACTCACAGTCTCTTTTTCTCCTTTTTTTCCCTCCTTCCTTCCCCTAATGGTTGCAGGGCCTTTTAAACAACCTGAGAAATAGTTATTATTATTCCCACTTTACACGTAAGAAACATGAGGCCCAGAGAAGTTAAGTATCATGGCCAAGGTCATAGCTGGGAACAGGCACAGTCAGGATTCAGACCTTAGTGGCCTGGCTCCAGACTCATGCTCTTAACTTCTATAATATGTATGTCTCCAGTAGCCTCAGTGGGCAGAAAAGACACATAAAACAAGAGACAGGTAGAGAAGCCTAGGCAGCAAGGGAGGGAGAGGGACCCAGACAAACAGTTTGGAGCAGCCTGCAGTGTGGCTGGCTGAAGAGCAGGCCCTAGTAGGGAGGGCAGGGCAGGGGATGTATTAAAAACAGAATGCTGTGGGAATCTCAATCAGCACCACACGGAGCCCTGGGCTCGCTCACAGCCACCTCTCCCCTGCTGGGTAAAAGGGGCTCTGGCTGGCGTTCTGGCGGGGGAGTTTCCTGGTGTGTGTGTGTGGGCACCTTGGATGACCTCGGAGTGGCCAGAGCAGCCCTCACCCTCCAGCTCTCCATTTTCTTGTCCCAGCTCTCCACTTGCCAGCTGCCTAGTTCTGTGAATCACAAGATCTCGTGAGTCACTCGTTCCCTCTCTGAGGAATAAATAATGTCAAGTCTCACAAAAGCCGAGCAGTCCGGTTTACAGGAGGCGTCACGCAAAGGCTGAGCCTGGGTTCTGCTTTCCTTTGTGAACGGGCACCGCTGTCAGGGGAAGCGCGTTGCCAGGCTCTCAGCTTGAGCTTCTGGGCCATCGACCAAGAGCCCTGGCTGCTTTAGCTTCGTCTGGATTTGATGCTCAGACTGCCAGACTCAGCAAGAGGCAAAGTCAGCCCCAAGGATCATAATTTTGGCCCAAACAGGGAAAATCTGAAACATGAAGATGAGTATACATCAATTTGGTTGTGTCGCCAGTGTTCCTGAGACAGGCCTATCCTTTATTTCGCTCATGAATGCCCATGATAGACATCCTGAAAGTTAATTTAGTACTTTAATGTTCCGGAGCTGCTTCCCATAGCCTATAACATGCAAAGCCCTTTGAAGGCAAAACCCAGAAGGCTCCTGGTGTAGCAGAGAGAATATGTGAGCGGGCAGTGACCAGTAATATCTCGGGGCAAGTATTTTTTTTTTTTTTAATTTTTATTTATTTATTTATTTATTTATGGCTGTGTTGGGTCTTCGTTTCTGTGCGAGGGCTTTCTCTAGTTGCGGCAAGTGGGGGCCACTCTTCATCGCGGTGCGCGGGCCTCTCATTATCGTGGCCTCTCTTGTTGCGGAGCACAGGCTCCAGACGCGCAGGCTCAGTAATTGTGGCTCACGGGCCCAGTTGCTCCGCGGCATGCGGGATCCTCCCAGAACAGGGCTCGAACCCGTGTCCCCTGCATTGGCAGGCAGATTCTCAACCACTGCGCCACCAGCGAAGCCCTCGGGGCAAGTATTTTTACCTCACTCCAAGGGTGCATTGTCATCTTTGTGTACTGGTGTCTGATCCAAGCCTCTCCCTAGAAGAGCCTCCCCACCTGGCTAGAGTCGGGGTAGGAGAAAAGCAATTTGAAATTATGGTGAAAAATACTCACAACAGGGTGTAAATACAAGAATAGATTTCGCTCCTTGCAGGGCATAATTCTATTTTAGAAGAGAGGCTTATTAATCAAAATCTAATTGATAGAAGGTTGGGTAAAACTTACTTTAAAAAAAAAAATAGACTTTCTTTTTTCGAGCAGTTTTAGGTTCACAGCAAAATGGAGAGGAAGGTACAGAGATTTCCCATATCGCCCCGCCCCTGCCCATGCACAGCTTCCCCGTTATCAACCTCTCCCAGCAGAATGGTGCATTGGTTATAACTGATGAACCCATGTTGACACATCATTATCACCCAGAGTTCATCACAGTTCACTCTTGGTGTTGTAGAGCCTAGGAATGTAGGGCATGGACTCTGGAGCCAGATTGCCTGAGTTCCAGTGATAGCCCCACTGTACATCTATAGTCTATAGTTATATAAATAATGGCTTGGAACAGTGCCTGGCACATAAGTGGGGCATGCGGTTTAAGTGTTGATATCCTCCAGAAAAACCCTCCTTAGCCTCTGGTACAGGGATCTCTCCTGTGTGCTATACTTTAATGACCTCTTTATTTGAGATACCTGGAGGCAGGGACTGTCTTTCTCACCTTCATGTCTGTGGCTGGAAAACCACCTCGAGAGATTAATTTCTGTTTCATACTCATTCAGCAGCCTGAACAAATAGCAGGACTTCCCCACTGCGAGAAACTCCTCGAGGGTGGCCTTACCTCCAGGATTGTTGATGTCTTTTGAATCAGAGGTATAAAGGGAGAGATCATAAATAAAGCATGAAACAGGGATCCATAACATCACTCCTCCATAGAATTTTGTTACAGGAAGAAAGCCCCAGCTGGGAGAGGAAGAAGTAGACTGATCCTAGGGGGAAGATTTTGAGCTTTTTGAGAGACTGGAGAGGGAACAGGGGTGTACAGGGCCTGGAGTAGCAGAGACCAGCACTTCTCTCCCTCCTGTAGCTCTGGTCTGTGGAACGACCTCATGGCAAAAGAGCTCCAGTGTGCCCTGAGAAAGGAGGTTCACTAAACATTTAGTTTACCTGCCTTCAAAAGTTCTGGTGTTGGGTTGGGACCACCACCTTCAAGGGACCATGTGGATTTTGACATTGAACATCTCGACAGTGGCCAGAGGGGATCGGAGGGCCTTATAAAATGCTCTGGACTGTGCCGGGGCCCGAGAGCCTCTCTCTTGACTCTAGGAGAAGGGTTACCTCCCCACTCTGCCCCCATCAAATTCACAAGATTGAATTTTCCTGAGTGGATAGGCTCTGAACAAATGCATCTATTTAGAGACACAAGAACATGGCTCTTTTTGAACCCTGGTGAAATGAGCTAAAATTCACTATAATGCATGAATGTGTCCTGTAATGTGTCCATGGTCCTGGCCAAAGTAGGCCTGAGAATATTTGGTGAGTGGATCAATGCAGGAAGCATCTTGAAATGGATACAGTCTATTTTAATAATACTATAGAAACAGCAGTTTTTGTTTACCTACCTTGAATAAAGGTTTTCCAGGGCAATTTCCTGAGCATTTAAAGCACATTCAAATGAGTTGTCTTTGAACAAAGATTCAAAGGACTTTCGTGACTGCAAGTTAGCAACAAGTTGAGTTTACAACTCACCAGTCTTACATTGTTGGTTGCCCAGGAAACTAAACCTGGCTGCTTTACATTTTGACCCTGGAAAGATTGGAGTCTCCAGTCAGAATTTGTATCACAAAGCCCCACCTAATATGATAAAGCTTGTTAGGCAAAAAACAAAAATCCTGTTTTGTATATTGGCCTCCATTTCACAAAGCTGCCTTGTACCTACAATTCCTAGTCTTTGTTCAGAATGAAAGTTGTTTAGGCTATTGTACTCTTATTACTTGTAGTCATTCATCCAGGAATTACTCAAATGGATTAAGTCTAGAGATAATCCAAAAAATGTTCCTTCAGTCCTTAGTGCCTGCTCATTCCCCTCTTCAGTCTTCAGATACTTCCTTTCTAGGTTCCTCTAACAGCCTACAGACTTGATTTATTTTCTTGCCCTTCTAAGTATCAGAAGAGTATCTAAAAGACAGAAAATAAATGGAAAAGTAGGAACAGGCTAAACACTACGAAAAAGCATTCAGGCAAACCTTGAAAGGTGAGACATTCCAGTGGACAACTGTCTTGGGCTCTCAGCAAATCAACACCATAAAAACAGAGGCTGGGGACTTCCCTGGTGGTTCAGTAGTTAAGACTCTGCGTTCCCAGTGCAGGGGACCTGGGTTTCATCCCTGGTCAGAGAACTGGATCCGGCATGCCGCAACTGAAAAAAAAAAACCAAAAAACCAGAGGATGTTATAGAGGAAAAGAAATTTAAGGGACCCAACCACCAGTGCAACATGTGGTCCTAGATTAGATCTTAGTTTGAACAGTTTTGAACAGTTACGGAATCAATTGGGGGAACAATTATAGAAATTGGAATATGGCTTGGGTCATAAATGATATTAAAACTCATTAAGATGATTAATATTGTGGCTTTTTGGGCGTAATAAATATTTATTTTGGTTACATAGGATGCCCTTATATTTGTGAGTCGTATACTGACGTATTTAGGGATGAAATGTCATGAAGTCCAGCATAAAAAGAAATAATGTGAGTATAAAAGAATAAAATCTGGAAGAACTGAATTATATCTCACATTATATCCTCCTTACTTGACCCAATTAACTTGAAAGTCTGCTTTACTACATAAGTACAGATACGGTACATGTGTACCTAGGTAGGGAAAGTGCATGGAATCTAGGGTATGTTTTGCCATTTAGTAACTGTGTAATCTTGGGTGCTTCTCTCTGTGCCTGTTTCCCCAGCTGTAATATAGGTATAGTATTAGTGAACCTACTGCATAGGGTAATTATGAGGTTAAATGAGTTAATATACATAAGCTCATTAAAACAGTTCCTGGCACAAAGTAATTGCTAAATAAGTGTTAGCCCTTATTATTCTTGTTATTGTTTTTGTTTTAAGGAGTATGATCCTAGAGGATGCTGGGTTGGCAAAAACTGATATAATCAGCACAGCTTCTTGGATTTTCTGGTATGTTATTAGTAGCCGTGGGAGTCCCATATTCCTAGGGAACCCATCTTTGAGTTCTTCCTTACAGTACATTGAAGTGTTCCAACCAATGTTTTAGGGGCTGGGGAACAGTGGTGAGGCCTAAAAACATTTTTTCTCGTTGGTTATAATGGGGCTTTCAGGTTAGTATCCTATTAAAAATCCAAAGTTTTTTTGCACAGCAAAGGAAACCATAAACAAGACGAAAAGACAACATTCAGAATGGGAGAAAATATTTGCAAGCGAAGCAACTGACAAAGGGTTAAACTCCAAAATATACAAACAGCTCATGCAGCTCAATATCAAAAAAAACAAACAACCCAATCCAAAAATGGGCAGAAGACCTAAATAGACATTTCTCCAACAAACACATGAAAAGATGCTCAACATCACGAATCATTAGAGAAATGCAAATCAAAACTACAATTAGGTATCATGTCACACCAGTCAGAATGGCCATCATCAAAAAATCTACAAACAATAAGTGCTGGAGAGGGTGTGGAGAAAAGGGAACCCTCTTGCACTGGTGGGGGGAATGTAAATTGATACAGCCACTATGGAGAACAGTATGGAGATTCCTTAAAAAAGTACAAATAGAATTACCATATGACCCCGCAATCCCACTACTGGGCATATACCTAGAGAAAACCATAATTCAAAAAGACACATGCACCCCAACGTTCATTGCAGCCCTATTTACAGTAGCCAGGACATGGAAGCAACCTAAATGCCCATCAACAGAGGAATGGATAAAGAAGAGGTGGTACATATATACAATGGAATATTACTCAGCCATAAAAAGGAAAGAAATTGGGTCATTTGTAGAGACATGGATGGACCTGGAGACTGTCATACAGAGTGAAGTAAGTCAGAAAGAGACAAACAAATATCGTATATTAACACATATATGTGGAATCTGAAAAAATTGGTATAGATGATCTTATTTACAAAGCAGAAATAGAGACAAAGACATAGAGAACAAACGTATGGATACCAAGGAGGAAAGGGGGGTGGGGTGGGATGAATTGGGAGATTGGGATTGACATATATACACTATTGTTACTATATATAAAATAGATAACTAATGAGAACCTGCTGTGTAGCACAGGGAACTCTACTCCATGCTCCGTGGTGACCTAAAAGAGAAGGAAATCCAAAAAAGAGGGGATATATGTATACGTATAGCTGATTCACTTTGCTGTACAGTATAAGCTAACACAATATTGTAAAGCAACTATACTCCAATAAAAAAAATTGTTCTGATTCTTTAATAAAAAACCCCCAAAGTTTTAAGTGTATTTAAATAATAGGTAAGTGAAGCTACTACTAGACCTGGAATCTTCTAATAGGAATATTTAACTTCTTTATTAGGAATGTTAGAACTAGAATTCATCTTTTCCATACAAAAAAATTAGTGAAAACAAAATGTGATGATTAATTTTATGTGTCAACTTGACTAGCCGTGGATGCCCAAACTAAACATTTCTGAGTGTGATCCACTACATTTCTGGATGACATTAGCATTTGAATCAGTGGACTCAGTAAATTGTCCTCCCCAGCGTGGGTGGGCATCATCCAATCTGTTGAGGGCCTGAACAGAACAAAAAGGGGGAGAAAGGAGTAATTTGCTTTGTTTTTCCCTGCCTCACTGACTGAGCTGGGACTCCTCATCTCATTGTCTCTGGCCCTTGGCTTGAAATTTACACCATTAGCTCCTCTGCTTCTCAGGCCCTTGATCCAGCTTTCCTGTGTCTCCAGCCTGCATGTGGCAGATCGTGGGTCTTCTCTACTTTGATAATCACATGAGCCAATTCCTCATAATCTCTCTAGATAGATAGATAGATAGATAGATAGATAGATAGGTAGGAAGATAGGTACATAGATATCTCCAGAGAAATAGAACCAGTAGATTATCTATCTATCTATCTACCATATCTAATCTATCATCTATCAGTCTATCTATCTCTCTATCTATATGTATCTATACCTGACTATCACACAATATAAGATGCCTTTATAAATATATCCCTTCAAGCAAATCTGACACATGATGATTTAGGATCCTAGGATCTGTTGATCCTTGTCATTAACAGAATAGAAAGACAGTAACTATGATTTGGTAACTATATTTTCAGGTTTTCAGTTTAGGTAAATGCTGTCCCTCAATAAACGCTCTAAATGGCTTTAGTTTTCAGTGTTTCATGTCAATTTTGATCTTTAGTACAGCTTAATAACTTCTTTTCTGTATATTTCTTCTAATATAAACACAGAGAGCTTTTGAACTTTAGACACTGCAATGTGTTACAACAGCACATTTGTCTTAGATTCTAGAGTAAACTGAAATCTCAAGATTAAATGAGCATGTATCAGAGAAAATCCTAAATGGCTAGGTTAAAGTTTACAGTTATGAAAAATTAGGAAAATCATTCATCTTGTAAGGTCTGCACTATCAAACTGACAGTCTCAGAAGTGAGAAAAATGTTATGATGTTACCACATCATAATTTCATAAAAGCAAAACTTTATTTAAAATATACATATAAATAATTTTTAAATGGCCTCACATTGAATGACAAGTACTTTGCTAAGGTACTTTACACGAGAAGTCTCATGTAAAGAGACTTCTCACAACACTCAAGGTTCTTTCATACCTCTGTCTCCCTTGAGGTAACTGATACGCTGACAGGTTAAAAATTGGCCCAAGATCACATTGGCAGCGGTGATAAAGGCAGGATTGAAATTTAGAATCAATGATTTATTCTTCATCCAACCAATATTTACTGAGTGCTTACTAGGTGTCACGCCCAGTTCTCGGTTCTGGGGATACTGAGGCGAATAAAACATCAAAATCCCTGCTGTGAGAATTGGGAACACAGTTGAGTCTAGCAGTTAGAATTGATAACTACTTCTTCCAAGGTTAGGTAGCATTCTAGCCTGGCTTTTTATAAGTTTAGCCCTATAAGATGATTTGTTTTTGCTGATGGAAAAAGGTCCCAAAACTCATCTTAAGTCTACGAAGAGTGGAAGTCTGTACTAAAGCTAAACTCTTCCAGAAAAACAAACAAATGAACAAAAACCAAAATAAAAAACTCTCTTTGAAGTAGCTACTTCCTTAAAAAAAATAAACCAACCAACCAACACACACACACAAGTTCCTCTATATCTTTGCAAATCATCATCCATACTCTACAAACTTTATGAGCCTGGGGGAATACCCTTTACAATGCATGATTGCCTGGCCAGTGGACTATTTTTCTCTGTTACAGATATCTGGTTGCAACAATTTTCATGTGATCCAACAAAAAAAGACACCACAGTGTATTTCCATAATACAGTGACCTGAATTTGCTGGGAGAGACTGTAGTCCATCAGGTAAGGCTTTTACCCCCTTAGCAACCAGATTGCCTTTGTGCTGCAAAATATAACAACCTTTGCAGTAGCCTGACCGACTTGCGGAGCCCAAAGTGCATAGAGAAGCACCTGTATCTCCAAACACCACGGCCCATATGCACATCTAACCCACAGCTCATGGTTCAAGGTTGCTGCTTGTTATGTTACACTGGCAAGTAGTCTCAATAAGAAATTTTAAAACAGTGACATTTCCCCATCGATAGTTTCTGTACCCGTCTAAACTTTATATAATTTAAAATGCAGCACAAGCTTTTCATATGGAAAAGCATTGGGATAGACAAATAATTGGATGCCTTCAGCAGTAATCATGAATATATAAAATTTTAAAATCATCATTACTACTATACTATATATTTATAACGATGAATACATTCTTTATTTCTATTTTCACACACGTTGATTTATGATCTTTATTTTTGAGTCCTGTTTTACAGCCTTAACACATACATATTATATTAAAGGAAGTGAAAGAATCTTGAAATAACATTTCCCTCTCCCCCAGGTCTCTGAAATAGCACTCATTTCTTTTACCATTTGTTGAGAAAAAGCTTATATGATTCATAGTAATGTTGGCTTTTTTTTTTTTTTTTTTGGCTGCGTTGGGTCTTCGTTGCTGCGTGCGGGCTTTCTCTAGTTGTGTCGACGGGCTTCTCATTGCGGTGGCTTCTCTTGTTGTGGAGCACGGACTCTAGGCGCACGGGCTTCAGTAGTTGCAGCACGTGGGCTCAGTAGTTGTGGCTCGCGGGCTCTAGAGCACAGGCTCAGTAGTTGTGGCTCAAGGGCCTAGTTGCTCTGCAGCATGTGGGATCTTCCCGGACCAGGGCTCGAACCCATGTCACCTGCATTGGCAGGCGAATTCTTAACCGCTGCGCCACCAGGGAAGCCCATAATGTTGGATTTGTAAACAACAATGCCCAGGAGGTTTGAGCTGTGCATAAATAATTTAAAACAGACATCATTAGAATACTGGAGTTTATATTCATATTAAAAAACTACCTAGTTCTCTTGAATTTTATGGAAGTAAAACGTGAAGTCTTTCTGAACAGTCTTAGGTAAACACAGCACCATGGACAGGGGTAAATGGGAATTTCAGTGCGAGGTATCATGAAAGGAACAGTGAGAGGTGATGAGGCCCTCATCTTACATCATTTAGTGAAACTGATAGCTGTCTTCTCCTTGAACACCTCGTCTTCTTATTGCCACCTCATAATCTTGACTGTGAAATAGACATGTATATTATGTTTTTGTGTCTTATTATTGGTGGAAGTTTTCTCTTTCCTCTCCTTCTTGGCACTAGGGACAATGTGATGACAAGCTGAAAAACAGGCCATTGGATAAAGGCTTTGGACTGAGAAGAAAGAGAACAGGGGGTCCGAGTTCTGGCTCTGAATGACCTGCGTACATTTTTGTAATAGGACAAAATATCCCACATTCTGGACCTCAGTTTCGTTATCTGTAAAAGGGAGAGCAGTAGACCAGATGATTTTTGAAGTTTCACTTTTGGCTGCAAAATTCTATGATTTAAATCTGGTTTTAGCTATGGTAACTATGAAGCAAAGTGGTAGCTGTAAGAGGCTAATGATTACATATTCTGTAACACCAAGTTGATAAAGCAAAAATATAATTGAAATTCCTTCAAGAGTCATCCAATTGCTCATGGGGCAGTACCGTGGCAAGTATAATATTATTCCCCACTCTTAATGTTTCCTTTCATTGAAGGGATATCCATCATGCAACACTCCTGGCATCTCTCTGCACTATCGCTCACTCTTTTCTTGGGGAGATACAGTGATTTGTCTAACAGGTGAGTTTAGAAGGAGAATCACGACAGGGTCGCTAGCCCTTCCCCTGGAATCCCCTTGGGAGCTGGTGTCCCTGCAGAGAATGTGTGTCCTGCTCCGTGTGTCCTTCATGCTATCAGTTAATAGGGCCAAGGCCCTACCTGGGGAGCTCTGTAGTCACCGTAGGTAAATTTGTCTAGTTCTGGGGTCTAGTGTTAGGAAGACATTTGGCTCTTAAGTCCAAGCCACATTCTGCAATATCCGCTTTCTTAGTAGCAAACACGATATTTTGATTTCCTTGTGTCTTATTTTTGGGGTCTGTTTCTAAAGTAGTTCGGAACTTGGATGACATGCTATTTTGGGGGTTCCCTGAAGTCTCAATGAGCAGCACTAGATTGTAATAACAGATGACTTTGGCCATGAACTTTCCACTTAGATTCATGCAGGTCTTCTCCCAGCCTTGAATGTCTCTGGTAAGGTCTCAACATCATCACTGCAAATTCTGGCATTTGGTATGCCAGAGATCATCTCAGCCAACAATTACACAGCTGCATGGCACCCACGGTTCTAAAATGGAAGCCAAATATTTAAACAATCACCATGTGCCTTAAATATATTGCATCCAACTTATTACAGAGCTGAATCAGGATGGGAAGGAAGAAGCATTTATTACATGATGTGGATGTTGGCTGAAATTTGAATAATTGATCTACCTTTATTACAATTTGTTTTCCCCCTGAATCCAGAAAGAAGAACAGCTTGAAGTCACAGAAACTATGTAGTTTAATAAATATTTGAGGGCCTAGTATAATGCCTGGACTTCTTTAGGTACTAGGGGATACAGCAGTGGACTGAATACACAAAAATTCATATCCTCAAGGAACTTGTATTTTAGTGGGAGGAGACACAATAACCAAAGTAAACAAGCAAATAAAGGAAATAATTAAATAATGTAAATAAATGCAGTATAGTGGTACAGTGTCTGGAGTCAAACAGCCTGGGGTCAGGGCTCTATCACTTTTAAGCCATATGACCTTAACCTCTGTGTACCTCAGTTTCCTCATCTGTAAAATGGGGTTAATAAAACTTTTGAAGGTTTATCATGAACCAATGCCCAGGGTTCTAAGAACTGCAAGAGGGCCATGTAACTGAAGAGGAGAATGCAATAGAGAGGGGTCGTGGATTGGGACTCCTTAGAAAAAGAGCCTAAGACAGGAATTCAGGTGCCTATGGTTTATCGAGGATGCGCTCTCAGGAAAAAGGGAGAGAGAAAAGCAGAAGAGAGCAGATGAAGGAGTTAAGCAAGGATGAGGCCTCAGCTGGTGCAGACTGGCCCATGGGGAGCTCTGGAGCATGAACTGCACTGCAGAGTGTGTCCCCTGCTTGAGACCTGCGGGCTGGCCTTTTGTACCCCGAAATCAGTGAGTCATTGGCAGTGGCCTGCCAGGGGAGATAGTTCTCAGTCCCTTCGTGCTGCTATTACAAGAACCACAGACTGTGTAGCTTATAAACAACAGAAATTTATTTGTCACAGTTGTGGAGGCTGGAAGTCTGAGATCAAAATACCAGCATGATGGGGTGAGGGCCCTCTTCTGGGTTGTAGACTTCTCCTCGTATTGTCATGGGATGAAAGGGGCTAGGGAGCTCTGTGGGGTTTCTTTCATAAGGGCACTAATCCCATTCATGTGGGCTCCACCTTTTGACCTAGTCACTTCTCAAAGGACCCACCATTGCCTTGTGGGTTAGGACCTCAGCATATGAAGTTTGGGGGGAGGGGGTGGACACAAATATTCAGACCATAGCACTAGGCTAAAATCAAGGTGTCAGCAGAGCTGCATTCCTTTCTGGAGGCTCTAGGCAAATGCTGAGAAGAAAAGCTGCAGGGGGCACCTAGCTGCCTCACCTCCACATCCTCAGTGATTCAGGTCTGGCTCCAAACCAGCACGTCCCACACACAAAGCAACAACCTTGTGGGGAGCCAGCCCCACATCCTCAGAGACAGCATAAGGTAGCCACAAGAGAAGTGTGCTATTTAAGAGTCAGGAATGAGGCAGCAACCATCTGAAGGTTGGTAGAGGCAGTTAGGGGCAGTCACTGAGGTGCTGGTGGGTTCCGCTTTGCTCTTGGTTTTCCCACTCCAAGTCCATCTCTTCTTCCCAAATGCTGGCCCTACTGAGCAGCAGTGATCCCAGACCTGCCAGGAAATGTTTTGCTGTGACCTCACAGAGGTAGAAGCCGCAAAGGGCAGACAGCCTTCCAGAGACCTCTCTACCAGTCTCTCCCGCCATTGATTTCCACTGCACCAGGTACTTTTCTCTGGTACTTTTTGGACCCGTTCTTCCTCAGATCCTCCCAAAATTGTGTAAGGTCTAACTCCATAATAAATAATCTATCCCATAATACTCCTAGTGGTCTTACTTCTCTGATTGAACTTTACTGGTACAGGAGGGAAACATAATTAATTTCATCTTATTACATTTTCAGGGATATTGTATCATTCCTTATAAATTGCCAGACCAGACACCTTTCTGGCTGGCTGTCCTTGAATATAATGAATGCGTATCAATATAATCAATGTGACACTGTATATCATGTCCTCAAATATCTGATAGGGTAGGCACAAAAGAACTCTTTTCAGGAGAATCTTAATCAATATAGAGATCTTTGTCAGTGAGACAAACAGAAACTGGGGGCTAGAGAGACAGCAGAAAAATAAATTATCTGCCCTTGTATCTTGCAGAAAACAGAACAATCTTCTCCCATCTCCAGGGCTGTTACCTCCTGGTTTCTTCTCCTCATTCTTGGCTTGAGTCTTTCTCCTTCATCACACAGCAAGATGCTGAAGAGAGGCCAGAACGACTTAATTCAGTCATGAAATTGCTAAATTTACTCATTCATAATCTCATGGTGTAATGGGAAGCGTGTCGGCCTGCGGCTCAGAGGATCTGGTTTCTGGTCCTAATTGCCGAGAACCCTCTGTGGAATTAGGGGAAAGGCATCCAGCCTCTCTGGGCTTCAGTATCTTTGTAACGTGTTTTATAATAGACAGCTAATTGAACGGATGATGGACCTTCTGCTACATACCTAAATTCATTGCTCTTGTAAAAGTCTTTTTAGAAACCTGCATTTTAGTTATTTATATTAGAGTTCACAAAGTATGGAGCATGCCTCCCAGAAATGATATAATAATAAACACACGAATTGACACGGTGCCCTCACTTGATCCCAAGGTCAGATGGTCTTGTGTCATGGTGGAATCACACACATGGAGCCATCCTGAGGAAAGAGTGGCCATTCCAGAACACAGAGGAGTTGATGGAGCTTCTCTCACTCTTTCATTTGCTTTCGGCACAGTATGACATATTTATGTATGCCCAGGTGTATTATCACAACTGTTTTTAGATAATATTCACTAGTTTTAGTTCAATTAACTCTCATAAAAGAGACACATGACTTAAAAAAGATTTCCTGCAAAGGAACCATGGACTGAAGTGTCAACAAGGGCATGAACAAATAAACAACGAGCAAATAAACAACAAAAATGACAAAGCAGACACTTTTACTCCTAGAACAAACTCCTTCCTATTCACATGAAAAGGTAAAAATGAGGATCAAATCAGATCTGAAAAAAACTCTAACAAAAATATTCAAAATTATCAAGAAGATGGTTTAAAATTTGAATTTACAATCTATTGATTCATGTCTACCATCATTAATAAGGAACCTCTATGTAAGGGCCTGTAGTGTCTTGAAATATTAACTAATGTAGTAGAGTGCCATATGATTAGCAAGGCATTTAAAAATAGTAGTTATTTCATCTTGATATCATCTTTTTATTTTCTTTTTTGTACATTTGTTATAATGCTCGTAACACCTGGGCAGGTATACATATTGGAAGCATATACTAAAAATGTTTTACTGATTAGAGGGATGTGACAGCAGAAAGCTGCAGACCACTGATTTGGACTGAAACTGACATGTCCACTTGTCCATCTGACTTACGAAGAAGAGGCGTGGTGGGGGGCAGCCTTGATTCTGCACTTCAGAATGGTAAGATGTTTACCACTCTACTTTTTATGACCTATGACATAATTACAGGAATTAAGGTAAGGATTATACTTTAGGTATTCACATGAATGTTTTCATTTCAATTGTCAGGACCCCACCTTCCCACCCCTGACTTCTAGGAAGAACAGGACTAGGTTTAATAATCTGTCAATGAGTTGCTCATTTTCTCTCTTAGCTATCACCTGGTTCAACATCTAAGTAAATTAACAGCGCTACCCTGTTAGCTTTTGGGAACAAAGGGAACCTGTGAAGATTTTTCAGATTCAGGAAAGAATCTTGTTAGGGTGTTGAATATGTGCAATATTTATTTTTAGGTCTAGTTTACAGATCTAAAGTTACTTTTGTTCAGGAACAACAACCAAAAAAACCCCCCTGGATTGCTCATAGATTGTTTATGGTACACTATTTTTAAAGTGTACTTTATGCAGAAAATAGTAATATTTAATACTTTAAGTTATTTAAAAATTTTTCAAAATATAGGCAGGCGACAGAAAAGAAACAGGGTATAAATGTGGATTAAATTGTGCATCAGTAACAACCTCCTGAATCTTAGTGACTCAATGCCATAAAAGTTTATTTTTCACTCATATTGCGTGTCTAATGCAGCTTGGCAGGTGGGGCTCTGCTCGCTGAAATGTCTCAGGGACTGTGGTAGACAGAAGGGCCCCCAAAGATGTCCATGCCCTAAAACCTAGACTGCGTAAATATATTACCTTACATAGCAAAAGGTGCTTTGCTGATGTGATTAAGTTAAGGATTTTGAGATGGGGAGATAATCTTGGATTATCCAGGAGGGTCTAATGTAATCACAAGAGTCCTTTTAAGAGGGAGGTAGGCAGTAGTAGGAGATGTGACCAGGGAAGGAGGAGCTTGGAGTGATGTGAGGGAGGGTTACAAGCCAAAGAGTGCAGGCAGTCTTAGACATTTTTAAAAAGGCAAGGAAATCGATTCGCCCCTGAAGCCTCCAGAAGGAACCAGCCCTGTCGACACCCTGACTTTAGCCCAGTGAGACTGATTTTGGACCCTGACCTCCATAATTATAAGATGATAAATTTGTTTTAAGACACTTAATATGTGGTAATTTGTTATAGAAGCAACAGGAACCTAATACCCAGACCAATATTCAATTTTGACAAATGCTTTCATGGTCCCTAAAGCAGAAAACAGAAAAGTGGTAAATCATGTGCCTGCTCGTAAAGCTTCAACTAGAAGCAACGCGTACTGCTTCTGCTTACATTTCATTGGCTAATGCAAGTCACATGGTCACACCATCTCCAAGGAGGTGGGGTGTGCACAAACAGGAAGAGCAGAGCTGGAGAGAATAGGACTTAGGACAGTGAAAGAGTGACTCATCCCAGGAAAACTGATGCACACAATCAGGATTTTAAAAAAACCCAACAGTTAAAAATTTCTCAGTACTAGATTTCGAGTAGGCACTGGTGAGTGAGGCAGTGGCTACCAAGACTTCACCTGAATCCCAACAATGGGAAGATTCAACCTCTCCTGGGTTCCATGTAGCTACAAGAGACGGCCCAGGGACTTCCCTGGTGGCACAGTGGTGAAGAATCCGCCTACCAATGGAGGGGACACGGGTTCAATCCCTGGTCCAGGAAGATCCCACATGCCGTGGAGCAACTAAGCCCGTGCACCACAATTACTAAGCCTGCTCTCTAGAGCCTGTGAGCCACAACTACTGAGCCCATGTGCCACAACTGCGGAAGACTGGGTGTCCTAGAGCCTGTGCTCTGCAACGAGAGAAGGGACCGCAATGAGAAGCCTGCGCACCGCAGAGAAGAGTAGCCCCCGCTCGCCGCAACTAGAGAAAGCCCGCACGCAGCAACAATGACCCAACGCAGCCAAAAATATAAATAAATAAATAAATAAATAAATAAATAAATAAATAAATAAATAAATAAAGGAAGCAATGTTATTAAAAAAAGAGAGAGAGAGACAGCCCAGCCTTGACAAGAGGAGATGGGGCTCTGAGGATCGGTGTCACTGGACTCGAACTGCTTTAGACCAGTTGGAGTTCACAGGTCCCTCGGTAGCTGGTTTGTGGCTGGGTTTGGCCAATGGGAAACACTGATAGGAAATTGGTTGGTGGGAGGAGCCAAGGTGTTTCTCCCTCTGCTTTTCTCCTTGGGTGAACATAGAGACTGTATCTCTTCTTATCTGCTTCTGCTGGATCAGCCCGTTTTCAAGTTCCAACTTCTGCAATGACCCCAAGCCATGAGTTCTGGTAACTCTACCTCCTCCTTTTGTCCCTCCAGCCTAGGGATGGGTATAAACTTTATGTTTTTGCTAATCTGTGAGTTACATCATTTTTTTAAGCCTCTTACATCATCTGTGTAACCAGTTCCCTACATTAAAATTCCAGTTTGTTTCTGGTTTCCTGGTTGGACCCTGGTTGAAACACTGAGTAACCCAGAATCTGACAAGCACCCTACCCACACGGGCAACTCTGGATAAGGGAACGTCCTTGTGGTCCTAAGCAGTAGGTGAGGAAAAACTAGTGAAAATAACAGGATTCAAGGCAGAGTAGGTACATCGCATGCAATATATAGACTGTATAATTCTTTGTGGTCAGGGCTGTCTTGTGCATTGTAGGATATTTAGCAGTATTTGGGACATATTTATACTAATTCAAATTGAACTAGGTGTCCTGCATTTTCATTTGCTCAATCTGGCAACCTTAATAGAGAATGAGCTCACATGGAGAGCTGGCTTCAGTGCTGGGCTTTGCAGGAATAAATATGGGGGCAGGCAGAATCAGTTTTGGAAAAAAATCAGGCACTGGAATCAGACCTTGATTGAAGTCTTTGTTATAAGCAACAGTTACTGTGACTGAGGCAACCATGAAATATGGATTAATCCAATCAGAGGACCCAGGAGAGTGAAGGTTCAGAAAGATGCCAGTGCCTGTGTGTGTGTGTGTGTGTGTGTGTGTAAATGAATTACAGAAACTTACCTGAAATAATGGCCCAAATTCAGCGGTTGCTAGTGCAATGTTCTCAATTATTTGGGAGTCTAAAGATATATAGATGGTAAACTAACATGTGTTTTTTGAGGACAGTGATGGAAGACAACAGTATCTTGCAAAGACCAAACGTCCAAAGCTGGTGAGCTGTCTAAACCAGTGGTTCTCAGCTGGAGGCAATTTTGTCCCCCAGAGACTACTTCACAATACCTGAACACAGTTTTGATTGCCACAGATGGAGGCAGGTGCTTCTGGCATCTAGTGTGTGGAGGCCAGCTCACCACCCTACACTGCAGAGGACAGCTCTTAAACTCCCAAACAGCTCCCAACATCCCCCCAAAGAATCATCCAGTCCAAAAGGTCAATAGAGCCGCCATTGAGAAACCCTGGTATAAATACATATGGAAAGTCAGTAGTCAGCACACATTCCGTAAAAGCATATACAAAATGTGACATCCTAAGAGTGAAACCAGATAATAACGCTGAAATTCCATGAGGACAGATTCCAAACTAAAATAGAAGCAGCTGGCACCACACAGGACCCTCATTTGTCATCCCATATCTGGGATTTAGCCACCTCTGCCCAGAGACAATAAATCATCACTATGTGTGGTGTGTGCATGGCATTGCTATCCTGTGTATATTTAATCCGTATCCCTAAATACAGTGCTATTGTTTCTTCAGGGTGATTTATTTTTGCATGATACAGGAGATGGATATATGCCTGACAATGTGGTTCAAGTTCAAGGAGTTCACTGGGGGATGTTGTGAGCTAAACCAGGGCAAGAAGACATAGCTGAAAACCAGTGGAGTTCTCAGTTCTTGCGAAAGGTAACCAAGAGTGTTTATTAAAGCTCTGTCAGTTCTAGGGGATGTAAAACCAATCCAACTGGCTTAAAAAGCAAAAGAGGATAAACTGTGTCATATAACTGGACTGTTCCTGGGGTATCTCATAGGACCAGAGGAGGAGCTGCATGCACCAGTGTCTGTTCCCAGGACTGGGCACCACTGGAATCATCTGATTCTCTCCATCCATTTCTCCATCTCTGACCTCATTTTGCAGACAGGCTTTCTCCACAGGGTCCTGGTAGAGAAGATGGCTACTGGCAACCTAAATGTCACATCTTCCCAACTTAAAACTTCTCTTTCCGGTTATCTATATGTCAGACTCAGAAAAGGTCTCTGGCCCTACTTGGGTCATTGCCCATGCTCCTGGATCACTCGTTATGTCCAGGGAAATGGATACTAAGATTGGCCAAGTCTGTGTTATGGGTCCACCCCTGTCATCAGGAGTGAGGTTACACTTCCACAGAGTAGAGGTGTTTGTTTGGTCCAGGGTAGTGTCTCCAAGGTAACCTGCACAGCCAGGGATGAAAGCCCTCACAATCCAGCTCCTTCCAGCAGTTGGGTACCAGTTAATACAGTCAAGAAGTGTCAGGACTAGAAGAAGTATAGTAATGTGGTCCCAGGACAGTGATTCTAATTCCCTCCTCTACTAACAAACACAGGTCTGTCTGCAAGGGTCAAATTCTATCTTTCACTCTGGAGTTTCAAATTATCTATAAATGTATCTCCTCTAGTGGTTGAACTGCCAATAGGTTGTACATGCCTTAACCAAATGCTGACTCGTAGGACTGTCTGTCGGAGCACCATCCCAGGTTAATAAGAATAAAGAACATGGAGCTTTTCTAGAGCAGTGCTCTTTGAATAAAAATTCTGGGAAAAGCACTTTGAGAACTGACTGTATTTCTAAAGATTTCTTAATAATGATAATTTCTCCCAGCGTGAGCAAGAATAGAGATCTGTGTTTCAGAATAAATGGATTATGTGTCCTAGCAACCTGGAATTTTAAACTTTTTATTAGTCTTCCCCTGCAGTTGGCACATGAAAGGGGAAAAACACAGACATCATTAAAGAGAGAGTTTATGTGTGAAGTGTGAGATATAAGAGCTCTTAATTTTCTCTTGCAGCTGAGTAAATCTTTGGAGTCTTGGCTGAATTACCGGAAATGAAATGTACAATTCAATTCTGGCTTGACAAGTTTATTTACCCAAGGAGGGTCTTAATTATTGTTGATTTTTTTTGCTGTTTTAATTAACTTAATAATAAAGTTGATATACTATATTTATGTAATTATGTTGAATTTATGAAATTTATTTCTCCTTTTATCGCCCTACTTCAAAAGGAAAAAGCAAATATACAAAGAAATGCATACGATGAGCTTAATTATTTAACTGGGCAAGAGTCAACAGGGATATTAATTTATAGGAATTATCTGGAATTCTTCATTGCCTTACTTGCAACTGGAATTGATTTTCCTCTTAAGGAAAAATTTCCCTCTTTTCTTCTGAACCAAAGACTTATGATGATTAAATGAGATAACATATACTCAGTATTGGCATAGAACAAGTTTTCAATAAATGTTTCTCTTTTCAGCTCCTTCCAATAACTAGTCATCAGGCCTGATGATTTAGCAGAACAAGTAGTTCTCAAATTGCAGAGCATATTGGGATCATCCCAGAAACTTGTGAAATATTCCACCCCCTGGTGCCCACTTTGGAACCACAGGATCTGAATTTCCAGAGCTATGTCCAACAAGCTCTGCTGAACACCAACTATCAGAACCGCTGATCATAAGCTTTGCTTAAGTCGGAGCCTGCAACAACTTCTGGGTTTGTTTCTTTGGCTCCCAAGAGTTGAATGAATTCCGTATCCATTTTAAAGAGAAATTTGGAACTAGAAAGGAACTTAGAGAGTATTTATTCCATTTCCTTCTATTGCAGTTGGAACTGAATCCCAGAGAGGCTAAGTAACTTGCCCCATGGGGACACCCAGTCAATTGCTGTGCATGGTGTGTTTGCCCCTGGGCCCCGTCCCACACCAGAGCTGAGTTTGAGCATTAAGTTCTCCTTGGCTTCATGTAGTGGAGACATTGACTTTGGGATCAAATTTACCTACTTGTGCTGCTAATGCATAGATGACTCCATCCTGAATACGTCACACACATCCTATGTTTCATACATCGTACAAAAATAGCTTCCCAGTTCTAATGGCTGGCTATTTCTCACTTTTATTACCTGATATAATTACCCCTTGCCCAGTCTTCTGCCTGGTGATGTGATTCATGACTGTTATTAGCAGCAGGCCTGAATGAACATTGAGAGGAACATTATGAGCAAATATCATCGATCAAATACCGTATAATCCCGTTTGATTATTTTAGTGTCTCAGGAGAGTGAGAGATTTAGGTAGGTAACTTTGGAAAGGATTGTTTCCTTTTTATAGCTTCAAGTCAAGTTGGCTTTGGGGAGTATAACGTCCCATTTTTCAAGTTTAGGGGCAGAAGTTTTAAGTGCCCACCCATCTATCTTAGAACTGCTTGATACGAACATTGGATGAAAGACCACCATATATGATTTACGATGATGTTTTTGAAGTTCAAGTCCTAAAAGTGAATGAGAAACTCAAGATTAGGTGTAATTAGTGTCTCTTTCAGTTATCTGAATTGATCTATCCTACCTGTAACTCAAATTATTATTACTGGAAATTAATACCTCTCAGGCTACGCCTTACTGATTTCTGAGCCATTCCCAGGGTGTACTTCATGTCTTCCCATCTGTTTCTCCAGCTGTGGCCTCGTCTGTGGCTGACCTTAATGGGATTCTTCCCTGTTGGCCGAGGCAGTCTTCCACTGCTAACTGATGCTCTTCCCACCACTATGCATGGCTGAAGGGGCACAGCCTACACTTCTGTCTCTTCATTCCCTATACCTCTGTTTTAAGGATAGTTTCCTGAAGATTTGATAGTAGTGAAAGGGAGGTACAATACCCGCAGAGAAAGACCAGATCAGCACTCAGCTTCTCTAAAAAGTCTAAGCCCCTACTTAACCCCAGGTCTCCCTTTACCAGGCTGGGGCAGCTCACTTCCTACTGGAAAGTTCTAAATGCTTCAGGGTTTGTGCCAACTGTCTCCCATCCCTAGAAAGAAAAGGGAGTTTCTTCCTCACTTCTGTCTGTGGTCTACTTGCCTTAGACCATTAATCTATTGCCGAAAGAATGAGAATTAGAAATGCTCTTTCCCTCATGGACAATAATGATACAGGAGAGAACGGCGTGGCTCTCATGCCCCGACAGCACGGTCATACCATGGCCTGATGTTAGTACATTTCCCAGAAGCTGGGTTATTCAGTCCCAAACCGTGAATGAAATGTCAAGAACCCAACCAGTTTGAGCTGTTCCAAGCTCCATTTAGATAATTCCATCTCTTCATCAACGTTTCATAAATGGGCATGCATAGGGGTCCAGTCTTCCCTGAAGTCATCTTGTTACACAGAGAAACATTCCTCAATGCAGTACTTTTCTTTTTTTTTTTTTTTAATGCTGTACTTTTCTGAGTGTGGGTATTAATGTTCTTACTGTGAAAACCACACCCCAGGGATCCCTCCACAGCGTGGCTGATATTTGGGCGCCCTCACGTCCCTCGTGTGCAATCCTCCTAAAGCTGCAGGCCTGGCTGGACGGGGAAGCCCAGTGGGGGAGGCCCTAGGAGTCAGCCTGCTGGGACACAGAGCACAGCAGAAAAGGGCAGAGGACAGATCTGAGGGGCACGTGGAGAATAATCAGCACAGTGCCTGAGGTTAGAGATTCAGGGAGAGTCTGATTCCCTGCTGGAGACTTTAGAACATCATAACTCAACAAGAACTAGGGTTTTCCTGAAGACTGGGTTCAAAAACTCTAACCTGGCTGTGTCTCTGTGTGTGCATGTCTGTGTGTGTGCCTGTGTGTGTATGTGTGTACAGAATCTGTGTGTGTGTGTGTGTGTGGGTGTGTGTCTCTCTGTGTGTATGTATGTCTTTGTGTGTATTTGTTTGTCTGTGTCTGTGTGTGTATGTCTATATGTGTCTGTGTGTATCTGTGTGTGTATGTCCTGTGTGTGTGTGTGTGTTTCCCTGAAAGCAGGGTCTTGGGCTGGGACAGAGAAGAAAGGAATTTCTGGGGTGGAGGATCCAGAACTCACACTGTGATGATTCTGAGTCTGAGAGGCAGTGGATACCCAACCCTGGCCTGTCCAGGCATCTTGGGGCTAACTGGCACCTGGGAAAGCGGTCTTGGGAATCTGAATGACTGTGATTTTGATTAGGCAAGGCGGGCTTTGACATGGCATAGTAGCATCACGCTTTTAAAAGAACCATCAGGCCAGGACTGCCTCTAATATTCGAGGGCCTCAAGGCAATAGACAAACAAAAGCCTGCATACCACATGTCCAAATCTTCAGAAGTCACAAATCAAGCTATGTCACAGTTTAGCCCTTGTGCCAAACAAGGGCACAGCACTCCCCAGGGATTGTCCTTGCAACCTGGAAGCTGAAGAAGCCACACCCTTCCCCTGCCTGCTAGTGGCAGCCTAGCTCTACTGGGGCGGCCACGACAGACAGGCCAGGGCAGACTGGGGTCTGGACTCAGACTCCTGTGGGCAAATCCACCTGCCTGACCAGGGACAAGGATGGACGTGGGCCCAGCTGACTGGGGAGTTCTCAGCCCTCAGCACTTCCACCAACAGAGCAGAAGGAGTCTATTGTCAAATTGCTTTGGAAAATTCCACAAACCAACTCTCCTGCCCACGCCCTTGGAGAGTCACAATTTACATTACAGCATATAGTAAAGATTCTGATGGATCATATGAGAAGAAAATCTGCTGAACTTTGTTTAACTCAGCATTTCCCAAATGGGGCATTTTTTTGTGAACCTTCCTTTTCTCTTTAAGCCTTATTAATATCCCAGGGCACCAGGGTTCTCCAGCACACCTAAGGAACTGCTTTTTTGGGAAGGGTTTCTGGACCTCAGATGCAGAGGACGGAGTGAATCATAACTCGGTCTGTAGCACATGATTGTTCCTGGTTCATGCCAGGCCCTACTCTCGTTCACTCTTACATTTATCCAGAGCCCATGATCACTGGGGTAAGCATGGTGCTTTAGGGCTCACAGTACTTTTAGGGGTCCACAAAATAATTTCTTTTAAATCAGAAGTAAACATGTGCTTTCAGGTCAAAGAAGATTTTTTGGTACATAATATTAATATATTCACCTTTATTCCAAAACAGTTGTAAAATATGATTTTATATATATATATAGTATATATTATATGTGTATATATACACACATATAATATATATATATTTGGCTGTGCCACGGGGCTTGTGGAATTTTAGTTCCTCAACCAGGGATTGAACCTGGGCCTACGGCAGTGAAAGCCTGCGTCCTAACCAGTGACCACCAGGGAATTCCCTTTAATATATTTTGTCTCGATGAAATGATCCATGAATGCAAAAGGACCAAGGGCCTCTGGAAATCAGAATGTGGCCCCGTATTTATGTATTCTCCTTATCTTATATCCCAGTCCTATTGTCCCCAACAAGCAATGCTTTTAACGTGTACACTTACTTCTATTTGTATGTTTTTGAAAATATATATTGTTGCTTTGTGTAATGTATTTTTCATTTACATGATATTGTATTGTTCTGTTTCCTGCAATTTTCACTGAGCACCATGTTTTTATGATCAACCCATGCTGCTATAAGTACGTTCAACTCTATATTATTGCGTCTACCTGCTGCAAAATACTCCATGGTACATCTGCACGTTTTACCAGTTCACTCTCCCAGCAATGCACGCCCAGACTCCATCTCCATCTCTGTACTGCAGTGACCGCCATGAACATTCCCCTCATGGTCCCGGGTGGGAAAGTCTCCAGGATATATTCTCAGAAGTTAATTTCTGAGCCAGAGGGCACATACATACTTAATTTGGCTAAGTTATACCAAAAGGCTCTCAGGGAGAAATGCTGTTTTCATATTTTTCCTTTTTTTGAGCTGGTCATGTCAGGGTTTGCTATCCATTATGTTAGCTTCATAAAATAAATTGGGTAGTTCTTCTTTTATATTCTGGAGCAATCTATATTGTACTGGAATTCATCGTTCTTTGGAAGTGTGAAAATATGGGCAGTATGACTGCTTGGGGTTAAAGCCAATTTATATAGGCAGTTCTCTGAAAATGTTTTATATTTCTTCCTTGGCTATTGGTTCTAATAAATTTTAAGAGCTCTCAATCCAATGTGGGCACCTAGGCAGGAATAACTAGGTCCATGTGACACCAAGATGTGTATTTCTGTTACTGATGACTTTGTAACTTGGTGTAACGCCTGTGTACAATGGTTGCTCAGTAACACTATTGATGGGCTTGCAGTTCTTAGCTTCCTACTGCAGAGCAGGATTTCATTCTCTGTATGTGAGATAGGTCTGCCCTGGTCCAGGAATGGGATCTTTTTTTTTTTCATCATCTCAAAGTTTTGCTTTTAAGTTGACAGTGATGTCTTATACTTTTTGGCATAAGTTTTTACATATTTAAATTCTCAAAAAGTTTTCCCTACTGAGGAAGCCAAGGCTGGCAAATGATGACTTATAAATCATGTGAATCATTCTGATTACCCAGAGGACATTTTTTTCCCTTAATATTAGTCATTCCAAAATTGCACTTGTATCACAAAACTGTCCTTTCCTGAATTGTGTGTGATAAGTGTGTGACCCGTTCCTTTCTAATTACTGCAATTAAGATTAGTATGTTTTCAAAAAGGGAGCTATCTGTAAAAATGATGTGAGAGTTTTTCATTTCTCAAGTTCACTTGGCAAGTTACATTACACAGATATCTTCCATTTTAAATAAACCCACTACTGTACCTATGTTAAAACTTATAGAATTATGCCAAAGGAGGCTCATGTGTTTCCTAAAGAGTTTTCTCTTGGATCTATCAAGAAATAATTCCCGCCCCCCGCACCCAGGATATATACCACGAATTTTGTCAGTCATTGAGAGAATAAGGTTTACTTTTCTGATATTAATATTATAACTTATTTTGCTGGAATACAACTATTATATAAAAGAAAAGATATGACAATTGGATTCTAGGATCCAAAGTGACTCAGAGGTCAACTTTTCTTCCTTTCTCTCACTTTTTCCAAATGTAACCTAAAGTCCCATAGGCTTAAAGAAATTTTCCAGAAGAAAATCTTTATATGAAAGCAACTGTGTCGGGCTTCCCTGATGGCGCAGTGGTTAAGAATCCGCCTGCCAATGCAGGGGACAAGGGTTCAAGCCCTGGTCCGGAAAGTTCCCACATGCCGTGGAGCAACTAAGCCTGTGCGCCACAACTACTGAACCTGTGCTCTAGAGCCCGCGAGCCACAACTGCTGAGCCCGCGTGCCACAACTTCTGAAGCCTGCGTGCCTAGAGCCCGTGCTCCGCACAAGAGAAGCCACCGCAATGAGAAGCCCGCGCACCGCAACGAAGAGTAGCCCCCGCTCTCCGCAACTAGAGAAAGCACGCACGCAGCAAGGAAGACCCAACGCGGCCAAAAATAAATAAATAAAATAAATAAATTAATTAAAAAAAAAAAAGCAACTGTGTGGACTTCATATCATTAATTCTGGAAAGACAAGCACAAAGTCCATTTTCTAATCTTATTTTGTTGTACTTGAGTATCTTGTGCTGACTTCTGGCATCAGTGGGAGTTTGGTGCTTTCGTCCATTAATTGATTTTACAAGCATTTATTGATATCTGCTGTATGGCAGGGATATAGTGGTGAACAATTACAACCACAAAAAAACAGACCCTGCCCTCCTCAAGCTTACATTCTAATGGAAGAACTAGACAGCACACAAAGGATCAGGGGTGGTTTTAATTCTCTGGGGTTGCTGTGTAGAGTGTGGAATGTGATGGGGGTGAGGGGGAAGAGGCACAGTGGTGACAGCAGACAGAGATGACCAAGACAGAAGTGGTGGCTTGGCTGAGAGCAGTAGCAGTGGAGAAGGAGAGAAATGGACAGATTGAGGATAAGATTTGAAATAGAGCTACAGATCTCCAACATACTATATGTAAGGCTACCTTGGTCCAGCTTCCCAGAAACAGACTGAGATGGAGACTTTGGGGCAGGAGTTGCTTGAGGAGTGTTCTCAGAACGCCTGTGATGGAGTGAAGGAAGCAGGGTAGGGGAGTCGAAGTTGAACTGCAGTTACAGCAGAGGCCTCAGCTGACCTCAGGGGGAGAGCTGAAGTTGGGCTGGCCCTTCCGATATGTCCCAAAATGAAGCGAGGAAGGGGTGGGTCTTTGTCCCGCTCATGAACCAGTCATTGGAAATGAGCTGCTCAAGGAGAGGACCTGGGCCAGGCAGCCCCCTTCAAAACAGGCAATTCTTGGAGAGGGACTCAGCTGGGAGTTGTAAGGAACCAGCATTCAGTGGCTGGGAAAATAGGTGCCTAGGTCCTAGTGGGGGGCATTTGGGTGGTGCATCACACCATCCACTAGAGTACACGTAGCTCTCACTTCCCTAGCAGGTGTTGTGTTCTAACCTAGACTGATGATAAAGTGGTAATCTCAAATTTTTGAATTCTCAAAATTGAGTGAGCATCAGAATCATCTGAGAAGTAAAGTGCATATTCCTGGACCCAATCCCCCCAGTCAGAGGTCTGTGCTGTGACCAGAGATTCTTCATTTTTAATGAGTATTTTAAGTTATTCCGATGCAGGGGTCTGCAGATAACACTACGGAAAAAAAAAAAAAAAAATCTTGTGTTAGGTACAATTCTAAGAAGCCGCCAAGACTTCCTGCCCTTGGTGTACATGCCCTGCATAATCTCAGGATTGTAAACTGGTGGATTTTACTCTTGTGATTATATTATATTATATGGCACAGTGGATCTTAAGGTAGGGAAATTGTCTAGGTGGGCCTGACCTAATTACATGAACTCTTTAAGATCAGGGAGCCTAGCCTCATCATGTGAGACACTTCACCTACAGAACAGTGAGTGGATAAATGGGTATTCTTTTAAGCCACTGAATTTGTGGTGTTTGTTATGCAGTAACAGAAAATTAATACAAAAATTATTGCATTAAGCATATCCTGGAGACAGAACAGAGAAGAAATAGACTTGGTTCTGCGACTAGTTGTTCTAGGTGAGAGCATGGCAAGAAAGGGAATGTCCCTTTAAGTTCCTCCCAGTTAAATGGAGATGATATGCCCACCATGCCTCCTTCATGGGATTTCTTGGGGTGGGAAGGCCCAATTCAGGTATAAACATAACATACAAAGAACTGAATCATTATTACAATATGAGCTCTAGGACTTTTACAAGATTCTTCATAGTGATTCTTCCAAATTGAATATATAGATTTTGAATGAAAAATTTCTTGTGTACCTTAAAGATATATAGAAAGTACTTCCTCTGACTTTGAAACAAATAATAGAGCACCAGGCTACTCACTGGCTTGCCTACCCAGTGCCAACATACTGTGGAACCGGGGTGAGCGAGACTCAGGGTGCCCTCTGAGCCTGGAACCCCTCTTCCTGGCACATTGTAGGGCTGCGTCAAGACTCTGTTAATGGGGGCAACAAGGGTGGACCACAGAGAGTGGAGTTAATCAGGATCCAGCCAGGAAAAGAGAAGCCACGTTGGCTATTACAACAGAGTAAATATAATGTACAGAATAGGTGCTGGAGGGCTGAAGGGGCAAAAGGGAACACTGGTGTAAACAGATAATAACTTCAGGAAGTACTGATCACCACTTAGAACTGTGGGAAGAAAAGAAGAGGTTGGGATTAGCGAAATCTAGAAATTCAGAGGAGGGAACCTCTTGGAGCTGGGATGCAGATCTCTGAGGAAGAAGCCCAAGTGGTGCTGGCACCACTGAAGAGGCAAAATGAGGCAGGTTCTGGGCATGTTGAAAAAGCTGGAGTCTGGAACAGCTACTGCTGCTGGGGCAAACGGCCACTGCTAGGCTCGCAGTCTCTTTAATACCCCCTGTTGGCAGAACCCAGTAGGGGAGCAAGCAGGCAAAAGGAAAAGACTGTGTGCAGAGTCCAGCCACAGCATCACAGAGCAGGTTGTGAAAGGGTGGGTTTGGAGCTAAGAAGCGGTACCTTAGTAACCAGCACAGGTGATTTCCAATGAGGCCAGGGAAGTCTGATCTCATTTGAAGGATTCAAGACAGTGGTTGGAGATGGGAATGGTGAGAGAGGGCTGACTTATTATCAACTCCCCCTTTGCCCTAAGGAAAGATCCAAGGTCTAAGGAGCCTGAAGGGGACAGCTTTCTGACAATAGAAACCCTGGGTTGGAGAGAGAGGGATGAGAGCGGTAGGTGGCTGGCTAGAGAGTACCTGCCAGGGCATGTCCATATGAATGATGCTCTCCATCAGAGCCAGGCTGGTGGACTAAGCTCCTGCTTCTCCAGTGAGGGTACTTGTCCCCCCTGGAGGGACATAGAAGAATGCCAGGAAGTGTATAAAACTATAGGATGAGCATGGTGCATCTTCTAGGAATGTCACCTTTTCTGGAAGGTTTTAGGGAAAATATTTGAAGAAATCTAGGGGTTTGAAAGTGGTAATGGTGTTCTTGAGCTATTTGGATATTACAAAAATCATAGTAGAAACTATAGCCATAATAAAGCTGTACAACCTTCCATACATCATCTTTTGGGGATGGAATTATGTTAACTCCTTCAGGTGACACTGGCTGACATACAGGTCTACATGCGGAGGCCCCTGAAAATATTTTCATATTAAAAATGTATTGTGGAATGGGGTACAAATTTTACTTTTAACACTAATATATAAGATGTCGAAGCAAATGTATGTTTGCAATAGACAACATCAACTGCCACCCATCCTTCCAGAGTCCTTGAAAAAGTTTGGGGACTCCTAGTCTTTATGATCTGTCACCTGAATTTTTTAATGCTCAGGAGGGGGTCTTTTTTTTTTTTGTCTAGAAAAGACATTTTCTTTTCTATTTGAAATTACAAACATTTATTTTATTTTATTTTTAAAATAAATTTATTTATTATTTATTTATTTTTGGCTGCGTTGGGTTTTCGTTGCTGCACGCGGGCTTTCTCTAGTTGCGGCGAGCGGGGGCTACTCTTCGTTGCGGTGCGCAGGCTTCTCATTGTGGTGGCTTCTCTTGTTGAGCAGCTCGGGCTCTAGGCGCTCGGGCTTCAGTAGTTGTGGTACACGGACTCAGTAGTTGTGGCTTGCGGGCTCTAGAACACAGGCTCAGTAGTTGTGGTGCCCGGGCTTAGTCGCTCCGCGGCATGTGGGATCTTCCCGGGCCAGGGCTCGAATCCGTGTCCCTTGCGTTAGCAGGTGGATTCTTAACCACTGCGCCACCAGGGAAGAACCTGAAATTACAAACATTTAAATTATAAAAATTAAAACTTAGTTTTCTTAAGCCTTTATATTAAATTTAGAAATCGTTAGACTTTTTAATAAACCTACTAAAACAAGAAGAGTCATCTTTGTTCTCAGATTAACGGTAGATTAACTCAATTTGAACAGATTAAATCCTCCGCACATTGGTCACACTTATAAACTTAAATTCCCATAAATATTTTAAATTGCATTTGTACATTTAATATATTTAATTTTCTTAAGTGTTTCAAGTGCCCAACAAGGCAAATTTATGACCTAAAAAGCAAAACCTTTCTAAGTACTTCGATAACTCTCATATATTAAATAAATTAAATTTATAAATATAGTTATCTTTTTGTTCTCTTAAATATTACAATGCTGGTTAAATATTTCTTCAAGGTTTCTTTTGTTTTTCAACTTAAAATTAGAAGTCAAAAACCAATGGTAAAACCTTTCAAACTGAGTTCACAGGCTAAGCCACCAGATTTTCTAATCTGCCATGTTCTCTAACCCTTTAAATAACCTTGATTATTACAAAACTGATTCCAAAAGTGAATATAAAATTATGAGTTATATGGCTTTGATTTGCTTCTTCATCTCTATTCAATTCTAATCTTTTCTAGGGTTGAAAGGCATTTTCCCAAATACAGGAAAACAATTGTACCATCTTGGGTGGGTCCATATGACAGGATTAACCATTCCTGACTATGACATGGTTGGGATTTTGATCAGGGTACAGACCTTTGGGCTCCATGCATCACAAATGATCATGCTGGATCATTTTTGAAGATGGAGGTTTGAAACCCCATCTTGGGTTACATTTAATAAATTTATTTTCTGGCTATTTCTATTCTATACTCTTTTTTTTTAAATTGAGATATAATTTGCATATAACATTGTGTAAGTTTAAGGTATACAAAGTGTTGATTTGATACACTTACATATTGCAATGTGATTACCACTGGTAGCACTGGCTAACCTCTCTACCATGTCACAGAATTACCATTTCTTTTTTGTTGTGGGAATAATTAAGATCTACATCCTTTCATTTTCTCCTCTTGTCTGATATATTAGTGCCTTCTCTTGTCTGGTCACCACTTAAAGACATTTTCATTTCTTATCTTCTGGTTCTCCCAGCAGAGCATTATTCTGCTGTGGTGGCAAGATAGCAGGTGTGGGTACATGTGGGAGAAGGCCTTCCATCTCACCCTCTGGATACAACCGCAGGTGCAAAAAACACTTACTCAGTGCGAATGAACCAATGCGTTTATAGGAGGAGCCAGGAGAAGCAAGACTCAGCATCCTTCTCCCACTCTCACTTTCCTTTCTGCCGTTGCCACTGAAGGGATGTAAAATTTGTGCTAACCAGACAGGGGGCAGAAGAGAGTAAGGGGCTTGGGCTCTAAAAATGCCTCTTGAGGTAGCCCCCCGAAGGACTTAGGAACTTGGCGTGTGGCTTCAAACAGATTTGGATTTGAATCTTGCCTCCACAATTGAAGAAAAGCACAGAAAAGTTATCTGACCTCTCTGATCCTATTTTCTCAACTTTGAAGTCCCCAACTCATGGGATGATTGTTAAAATCGTTTGAAATTGTGTACATAAAGCAGACAGCATTGTGCCCAGCACACAGTTCACTATAATTGCCAATTTATTGATTCATTTTTCCATCTCCATCTTGCTCAGTGTGCTGTCTCCGGCACTTAGCATAGAGCCTGGCACCAGCACTTGTTGGATGGATGACTTCCTATCCATGACAATGTTTGGGCCAGCTGCTAGAACTGTCAATGTTGGATGCTACTTGTACCCGAGTGACTTGCTTGGGCCATGCATGGAACGTTGGTGTTATATGAATGCTATGGTGATTGTTTTGTGTGATGTCTGTTTATGCTGTTGGATATCAGGGTAAAGCCACAGTCATGTATACAGAGTGAGGTCAGACGTGAAGGATAAGAGAGTTCATTGTGTCATCAACTAGGTAAAAGGCCTCTATTGCAGAATTGGGTGGGAGAAGTGTAGGTGGGTAAGAGAATGGTGATCTTTCTTTCTCTTGGACTTGACCACAGAGGTGTCAAGATGACTGGGAAGAGATTGTGAGAAGGTCTTTACATGATACCCTTCATATATGGCCACTTTCTGAGTCTTAGCCCTATCTTATTCTAATGACCATCCGAGATAGCTACACTCTGATGCCAAAAGGCTGGGATTTCTTCTTTCTCTTGGCTCTTAACCGGTTACCAGGGATTCTCAATTTCATCACTATTGACATTTTGGCCCAGATAATTCTTTGCCGAAGGGGCTGTCCTGAGCATTGTAGGAGGGTTAGTAGGTACTGTAGCAGGGAGCAATGGAATGCTCTACTCACGAGATGCCAATAGCATCTCTACAATTGTGACAATAAAAAATGTCTGCAGACATTGCTGAATGTCCCCTAGGGAAGCCCGTTTGCAAACCACTGAACCAGACTGTTTCTTATGTTTTTTGTATTTACTTCCCTCATATGCCCTTTGGCACTTTGTAAAGTCTTCTTGAAAATTCTATCCTAACTGTGCTAAGGGGTAAGGAAACATATATTGGATAAGCATAAACCAGGTCCTTAAAGGAGCAGACCTCGACAGCTACTGAGGTTGATGGTGGCAGTAAGAATCAAAGCAAAAGAATCCTAAGGGGAATTGAAATGCAGTTTCCCACCTGGAACTTCTCTTCAAGCGTTCGACACTAAGACGGATGGTGGATTTGCTTATGTTGATTTTGGAATTTTTTCCACTCTGAGGCAGGTGCACATTTAAGAAGTTCTGAATAAATGTCATGTCCCTTTATGGAGGCTTAATTAGAGCTGGGTTTCATAGTTTTCAGCTGGGAAGGGAAAATACAAATGGTAAAAGTTTAACGTGGCTGAAAGCCCAAGAAATAAATTTGCAAAGCGCTTTATGGCCTTTCCAGCTATATCAGAAATTAAGAGAGAATGACGGTGCCATTTCCTGGTAGCCAAACATCTGGAAATGTTTTTCCCTTGTTTTCATGGGCACCATGGTTGACTCACAAGGGACTCTCCCTCTTGGCGTCTTTTACATGGAGTGCTAGTTGCAACTTGTTGGCAGATAAGATTGATGGATCCTTCAATTCCCTACACTTTCCTTGTCCTTTGAAACATTCCATCCAGGCCCCAAAATGCAATCCAGTGGAACAACACAATGGGGTGGCCTGCAAAGCAGGTGCAAAGTTTTGGAAGAGATTCCAATACAGGTATCTCTGGGCAAGTGACAAGTCAATAAATGTATGTCCTAGGGCTAATTTGCATTTTTTAAAACCTGAGATATTGTGGAATAGGTAGGGGACAGTTTGCATATTAAGTTGAGTTCAGGAGACATTATTAAATGATGCAAGGGATTGGGCTGGACATCGGACTAGACATGGGACAGGGGAGGGGAGTTTGGTCAGGCAGGATCACTTTTGGAAACATCCTCAGGTTGTAAGGGAGTGAAGTCAGGCATGAATATAACTGTGATACACTTTAATACCCTGTAGAGGCCAAAGGCTATGGGAGGGAGGAGGGGGGAGAGGCTACTTGTGATCCAGAAGGATGTGGGGTGACCTAATGGAGGAGAAAGCATTTGAGCTCTGTAGGATTTTGACAGATGGAGTTAGATGGCTGTGGAAGGGCCCTGTAGCTGCAAGGAATGGAAGAGTACAAGCAAAGGAACGGAAATGTGAAAGAGCAGGACGTGTTCTGGGGCTCAAGTGTGGCTGGGTATTATTGGGGGTACACAGGATGATTTTAGGTGGGCTGTGCAGGGCTGGCACTCAAGTAGTAAGAATCAACAGAGCATTGCTGCTCATTCATTGTCCCTCTGCTATTCTGGATTGTTAAATGTTTCATATATAATCCCTAGGTACATGGATACATTTTAAAATGTTAATCATTATATTCAACTGTGAATTCAAGAACTGCTGTATAATATAAATTTTCCTCTTAAAATACATTTATTTAGGAAGAAAAAGTGAGTCAATTTAAAGAGAAAATTAAATAATAGAATAGGTGGATAAGCAAATCCTGAAGATGGCATGTGAATGACTGAAGTTTGGGAAACACTGGACCAGAGGCACAAGAGATTAGAGGCAGAGGACTGGTCAATAGCCATTGGATTGACTGTCTTTGCAGTCAGCTAGATCATGACTAGTATTTGTGACCTGTGGCATAACAAGTGTGTAGTACTGAGCCCATCCAACATTTACATTTTTAACCTTTAAACTTTTTACTTTACTGTGCATGAAAAGCTCTATTCAACTTAAAGGGATTTCTAAAAAATCATATACAAAAGCTTGCTAAGCCTGTAATTCTACGTCTGTAAATATTTTGAGCATTTCCTTCTAGACTTTTCTCTACTTACCCATGCATATATTAGATAAAGTTGGGATCATACTTTGTAAGCTGTTTTGTATCTTCTTTGGCCATCTATGATAGTTTCATGAGCATTTTCCCATGTTACTCTATATTCCCTCAAAAAGATTTTTTCCGTTTGGAGGGATGTACCATGATTTAATCATTCCTAATGTTGGACTTTTAGGTTGTACCCAGTTGTTTGGACAGATAACAAAGTTGTTAGAAACAGCCTCTTTATGGCCATCGTCAAAAAATGTACAAATAATAAGTGCTGGCGAGGGTGTGGAGAAAAGGGAACCCTCCTACACTGTTGGTGGGAATGTAAATTCGTAGAGCCACTGTGAAGAACAGTATGGAGGTTTCTCAAAAAACTGAAAATAGAGCTACCATATGATCCTGCAGTCCCACTCCTGGGCATATATCTGGAAAAGACAAAAGTTCTAATTTAAAAAGATACATGCACCCCGGTGTTCACAGCAGCACTATTTACAATAGCCATGACATGGAAGCAAACTAAGTGTCCATCAACAGATGAATGGATAAAGATGATGTGGTATATATATATATATATATATATATTACTCAGCCATAAAAAAGAATGAAATCTTGCCATTTGCAGCAACATGGATGGATCTAGAGATTATCATACTAAGTGTAGTAAGTCAGATAAAGAAAGACAAATATTATATGATATCACTTATATATGGAATCTAAAAAAATGATACAAATGAACTTATTCACAAAACAGAAATAGGCTTAAAGACATAGAAAACAAACTTATGGTTAACAAAGGGGAAAAGGCAGAGGAGGGATAAGTTGAGAGTATGGGATTAACAGATGCATATTACTATATATAAAATAGATAAACAACAGGACCTAGTGTAAAGCACAGGGAACTATATTCAATATCTTGTAATAAAATATAATGGAAAAGAATCCAAAAAAAGAATATAGATATATACACATATATGTATAACTGAATCATTTTGCTGTACACCTGAAACTAACACAATATGGTAAATCAACTATACTTCAATAAAAAAGAAATAGCCTCTCCTTCTTAAAATGTACAATTAGAGTTTTTTTTTAGTATGTTCACAAAATAGTCCAACCATCAACATTCATTCCACAACATTTACATCACCCCAGGAAAAAACCCCATAATCCATTAGTGGTCACTCCCATTTCCTCCCTCCCCCCCACCAGCCCCTGGCAATCACAAATCTACATTCTGTCTCTATAGATTTACCTGTTCTGGACACTTCATATAAATAGAATCATATAATGCGTGGCCTTTTACGACCAGCTTCTTTCACTTAGTATAATGTTTTCAAGGTTCATCCACACTGTAGCATATATTAAGAAAGCATTAAAAATCCACTTATCTTCCTTATTTAAAACAAAACAAAACTTCTAGTTAGCTTCTAACAGAAAGGTGTCTCCTCTCCTCTCCCCTCCTCTCCTTTTCTTTCCCCACTCCTCTTTCTCTCATTTATATTCCCTCTCTCTCTCTCTCTCTCTCTTATGAAAAATAACTGTCTGCCTGCTCTGGGTTCTCCTGATTTTAGCACATCTTAACTATGATGTCCTTCACCTCTTTCCCCTTTTCTGCTCCAGTCTCCATTTCTTCCAGGCTAATTTAAAGAAACAAGAAGGAACAACCTCTTTTTTAGCTACAGCTTTCTCATCTGTATCTGCTGACTGATCATAAGGAAACTTACCTTATTCTGGGAATGATGGTAGAGGACTTCCTTTCTGGACAATGTTGTATGAAGAGCGGGCAAGCACTATTTTGCAGCATTTTCTTAAACTAGAACACGCATTTACTCAGTGCATGGCACCGTAGGGGTTGCTCTGTGGCATATGAAGGTGGGAAAACCAAAGACCTCCTTTAGGTAGCTTGTATTCTAAAAAGGGGTCTGAAACGTTCTTGATAATACTGCTTCATCGTCATCCACTGGACTACACTCCTTCAAGGGCTGGACCCATGTTCTGGTTCCAGAACACCTGCAGTGCTTTGCACAAAGAAGCCTTATTTTTGTTAGGATGTCTTAAAAGAGATACACATAAAGTGCTGAGAAAGGTCAAGTGAGGCAGGGGTTAATTCTGGCTGGAGAGACCTAAGTAGGCTTCATGGAGAAAATAGTTTCTGTGGAAGGCAGTGAAGGAGGAGTAGGATTCAGGCCTGTAGAGCTGGAAAGAGAATTCTAGGAAAAGAGGAAATGTACAGAGGTGAAGTGGTGTGAGGCATGGAAAGGGAACCATGAGTCAAGTTAATGAGGAGTTAAGTTTGAAATAAACAAGAAGGAAGTTCAGAAGTTCACATCAGATGTCTCAAACTTCCAAGTAAGGAAAAAAGCAAAGGTGTCTTCAAAACACGAAAGGAATGGGGGTGGAATTTGGGCCCAAAGGAGTGTGGAAAAGGTTTGGCTGTAGGATGTGGTTGGAAACTCAAATAGACACAAGACATGAGATCTTGAGGTGTTTGTGGGTCATACGTATGGAGATATCTACAAATATTGAACCATGTAGATTATAATTCAACCAGTATCTTAAATATATTGGTGCACATATTTTACATTTTAATCATTTACTTTCTATTAAAAATTAAAGTATAGCATACATTCATTTATTCATCATCTAGCAACAAATGTTACTAAACACTATTTTAGACTATGGGGACGTAGCAGTGAACAAGATAGACGAGATTCCTGCCTTTTTAAACATTTACATTCTAGTGGGGAGTGGCGAGACAGCAAAAACAAAACAAAACAAGTAACAGAAAGGTGTATAATAATAGCAGAGACAAGCATAGTTAAACATCATTAATTCAAAACGATTTATTCAAAATAATACACAAACATTAAAAGGATGTTTTCTAGCTAACTAGTACCATTTCCTAATATAAATATTAGAAAATCCAAACATGGTTCATTTACGTGTATTTTCTCAAACAGTTCATAGGTCAAATTCACAGGGTTTTATTGTACCAAAGCAAAAAAGTTATTCAGCACAATATGAAAGGCAATTTGAAAATGTCTGGGACATTTCAACACAAGGTATATCCATAATTAATGTCCAGAAAATCATGCTAAGAGTTATAACATCTTGGTAACAATAGATAACACTAATTTTTTCCTCTTGAATGTATTTATGTACATATTTAGATGCATAAGATGCAAAGATACATAAGACACCATTCCTACTTTCAGAGAGCTCCTAGTCTGGAGGAGGAAAGAATCCACTAGAAAGCTAACAAAATACACTGTAAATAACTGGTCCAAGTCCCGAGGGAGGCAAGCTGGGCCTTCCCTTGAACCTTCACTAACGTCACAACCTGGCCTTGAAGGATTCGGGGAGGGGGTGGGAAAGGTCTGCTTAGGTAGAAAGAACTGCATTAACAAAGGTGAGGAGGAAGCAGGTGTAGAGAAAAGGAACTAATATTTACTGAGTTCTCAGCTCCACCTTAGGTACATAGTAGATACTCTCTAAATGTTTGTTCAGTGCCTAGGCATCCTTGTTGAAAAAGGATCATTAGAGCCATGTTGGAGAGAAAGACACTGAGGATCAGAGAGGTGAGGTCATATTTCTAAAGTCACACAGCTAGAAGTTGGGAGATTTAGATATTGACCCCCAGGATGTCTGCCTAACAAACTTCTGTTCTTTGCCCTGTCCAGATGGGTGGCTAAAGTCTAGGGTGTGTAGTGAGGGAGCAGAGTGGGCATTGTAGCCGGAGGGGAACTTAGACACACAAGTTGGGACTGGACTGCAGCCATCCCTAAATGACATTCTAAGGAACATATGCTGTTCTTAGTGGGAAGCCACCAAAGATCTTAAGGTACGAGAGTAATGTCATCAGTCTTTATTTTAGGAACAAAGTAAGTGTGATAGTGTGGAAGTTAGGGGGTAGGAATAGGGGCAGTGGCTATGAAAGTAGACTGATAGACAAGTTAAGAAACGCTATTGTACAGAGCTGATGAGGATGAATAGATCTGAGACTGAACAGGGGTTGTGGAAATGGAGACCCAGGGGAAAGAGGCCTGGAAACATGTCACCACCATTCACTGACCAGACGCATCTGAGGGACGGGAAGGGATGCATGATGGTGCTGGGATGTCTAGTTTTGGTTTGGATGATGTCATTAACTGAAACAGGGAAAATAAGAAAAGGAATGCAGTTGGTGGGCAGAAGATAATATTTTGGACATTTTGAGTAGAGCCATCCAACGAAAGATGTATAGTGGACGGCAGGAAATATGAGATGAGCACAAAGGAGACTGGCTGCAACAAGAATGTGTTGGAAACCACTGGTCTCTAAGAGACAGGACCAGATGATGGGAGGGCCAAGGAGAGGTGTAGAAGGAGAAGAGAAGAGAGGAGAGGAGCAAGGCAGAGGAGGGGAAGTCAGCAATGGAGGCTAAGGAAGAAAGGCAGAGAGGTACCAGGAGACCCAGAGAAGGGTTATGGAGGCCGAGGGAAGAGTCTGGGGGGGAGGTGGAGTTGGCTGATTGAAGGTTTTCAGTGACCTCACTGAGATCAGCTCCCCGAGAACGGATGGGGCAGAAGCCAGGGTGAGGAGTGAAGAGTGAGTGAATGATTAGGGAAAGACAGTACAGTCGATTCTTTCAGAGTTTCACAGCAATGAGACGAGAGACTGTATAACTTGAGGGGAGTACAGAGTAGAGAGAAATCTTAGCGTGATCCCTTGGGAAGTTTGTGAGCTGGCAGTCACCAGAGGGGAAAAGTGAGTGAAGCACAGTTCTCTCTCTTCCACTCGTGGGCAATGCAGCTTTCCTAACACGGAGCGGAGAATCCGACTTAGTAACAGCATCCTTTCTACCACTTTTAAAAGACCGGAGTATTGCAACATTGCTGTTCTTGGGGTATGTCCCACTGATCGCTTTATAATGATGTTCTCTTCGGGAGGGATAAAGATAGGACTGGACTTGTAGCAAAAGGCTGTAGCAGGTGGCCAAGCGCCTCAATTCTGAGCCAGGCTGCCGAGACTCAAAGCCCATCTCTGTCACTTGCTGTGTAACCTTAGTCAGTTATTTAACCTCTCTGTGGCCCAGTTTCCTCATCTGAAAACAAGAGTAGTAATAGCGCTACTATAGTGACGGATTGTTGTGAGCATTACCCGAGTTAATACGACAACATGAAGAACTTGGTATAATGCCTGGCATAGAGTCAGCCCCATGGAGGTATTAGCTGTTATTGTTAATAGTTACGCCAAGGATCTTGAGCATCAGTGTTGGAAAGGACCCTGGGGTTTAACTAACCATGACCTTTTCACCTGCCACCAGCCCATGTTACTGCTATGATTGCTTTGGCTGTTCTTCACCAACATGAAATTCTTTTAATTTTGCATGAAACAGACCTGCAAATTAATATTTGCTTTTTCAAGATTAGAAGAGGCAGTTCTGAAGTAGAAAAACAATGGACTCTCCTGCAAGGTAATAAGGAAGAAGACACTCTTTAGGAGAAACTCCTTTTGGTGTAGTAAAATTCTGAAGCACATAACAGTATATGTGCTCATAACAGTATAACCAAATAAATAATTATAATACTGGGGATGGAGGGGTGTCTACATGCAATTAATTATCTGACTATTTTGATTTATTTTGACCATATAGGGAAGCTATATTTATGCTTCACATCTTTCTTAAAACATTCGTCCTCTAAAATATTCCAAAGCACCAAAGTAAAACCTCTGGCCCAAGGCAGTATGCAAAAATAACCTTTTATTTTGTTGTTAGTTTTGATGGCAATGCAGTCTATTATTTGGAATTGCTCTACTTCACTGTCCCCTGCTGGTCAAGGCCCAGGACAACCCACAGCTCCATGACCACACTGGTCAGCTTCTGATTTTGTGCTCCCCAAAGGCTGCAAAAAGATACCCCAATTTCTTCTAATTAAGAAAATACATTGCTATTTTAACTTACATCCTGGCCAAGTCCTGGTTTTGTGCGACCTGTAGCTTATTCAGTTTGGGGGACCCTCTTTAAGATGAAAGAATAAAAAATTAGAAATACAAAATCAGATATGGAAGAGAATATCTATTTTTGAATGAGAAAAGAAATGACAACAGGTTACAAATTTCAAAATGCTGGGGCTTCCCTGGTGGCGCAGTGGTTGAGAATCTGCCTGCCTCGAACACGGGTTCGAGCCCCAGTCTGGGAAGATCCCACATGCCGCGGAGCAACTAGGCCCGTGAGCCACAATTACTGGGCCTGCGCGTCTGGAGCCTGTGCTCCGCAACAAGAGAGGCTGCGATAATGAGAGGCCCATGCACCGCGATGAAGAGTGGCCCCCACTTGCCGCAACTAGAGAAAGCCCTCGCACAGAAACGAAGACCCAACACAGCCATAAATAAATGAATAAATAAATAAAATTAAAAACAAAAATGCTGACAACTACCACAAACACCACACAATCCAGAAAAATAAAATATTTTTTATTAACTAGCTCTCTCACACACCTCCCTAACACTCTTTTTCCCTGCATTAAAAAATTCTTTGTCTTTTAGTAAAAAAATATACCGATTTTGTAATATTTTCTATGGTGGAAATAGAAAGATAATTCAGATTTTCCTTGATCATGGTTCAAAAAATTTTTTTTACTGTTGATAGTTGAGAAGAATTTCTCTCAACTTCACAATCCATTTGTAGTGTTGTGTGCATTTTAGGTTGGTGGTCAATTTGGGGGAAATTTCTATGATTCATGTATGAGATTTCAGGACATTTTCTAACTTTCTTGTACAATATGTAATCTTGAATACTCTTTGAAATTGATAGCACTTATTAACCAGTTTATCTCTATGTCCCCCTTGTAGTGGTATGATTTCTGTTATTTTTTTTTTTTAGATGGCAGCACTTCATGTCAAATTAGCACGATATCTAAATATTGTTCCAATTAAAGGTATTTTCGCTTCTCTCCCTTAATGGGATCATCAAACAATCCCAAAAACCAATTTATTACTTCTATTTGAAATTCGTCTCTTCCTCTTGATGAATTACTGCTTTTGGTATGATCTGAAATTTTTTGGTCACAATTTGCTTTTCAGTGTCAGACTAATTTCTCTTGGTTTCATTCTTCATAGTAACCACTTTTGTTTCATATTCCACTAATATTTTAATCTGAATTTTCTTTCAAAATGGTAACTATGTGAGGTGATGGGTGCGTTAGCTAACTTTATTGTGATAATCATTTCACTGTAGATATGTATATTACATCACCATGTCGTACACCTTAAATTTATACAGCTTGGTCAATTGTACCTCAATAACGTTGGAAAAAAATGTTTTCTTTCAGTTCTTTAATAAAATAAATGACAAGTCAAATGATGTTTGTTGCTTCTCATTTGTTTTACTGAAACTTTGCAAAACAACTTTCAAAACTGCAGCTGATACATTCCCCACTCTCCCCAATTTCTCCTCCGCAGGACCCATAACTGCCTGCAGTCACTCTAATGCCTTCGATATGAGGGAAATGTGATAGACAAGAAGTTGGAGTGGAAAGGGACAGCTATCTAAACCAACTGTGGTTAAAATATCTTACTTTTGAAAATTTTGTGTAAATGGATGATCACGTGAGCACAGTGCTGGGGCCCCTCGCAAGGGTCATTAGCTCCACGGGGACTCTTCCACATCCCACTGTAATCCCTTCTGTTTCCAGGAAGTGCCAGAGTTTGGGAACAACTCTGTATTACTTACTGATTCCTTTCTGCTGTTCCTGTCTGTGCAGAAAACTGTTTTAATTTAGATCAGGTGGATGGAAAGTCAGTCTAAAAGAGAGAAAATTCAGAATTAGGAAATATTTTTAAATGTACATTAAAAAAAATAGATCAACAATTATATTTGATGATTTCACCTCTCTCAATAATTGACAGAGCAAGTAGACAATCAGTAAGGATATAGTAAACTTGAACAACATTGTGAATAAACTTGTTCTAGGGAAAAAGTACTGTTTTAAAAATAATTTAAATAAAAAATAAAAGTCTTGTTGCTATAATCTGCTTTGTATTCTCAAATTTTATTGTCTCTTGGAAAGATCGATACTATTTCCATCTGACCAGCCAGTTTGCAAGTCTGGAAACAGGTATTGAGGCCCAAAGTGTTGGGTCTCAGATTCATTCTCTCCCAGGAGGCCCTGGGCTCCTTATGCAAATTCCTTCCATCCCTCCCTGGCAACCTACTTTGCATCCTAGAGACCTCCAGGAGGAACAGTGCCAGAATTCCTTCTGATACACCCTCTGCCCTCCTCCAATGTCTCCTGGACAATGCATCTATCTCATAAGTAAGAGGGACTGAGCAACTGATCTTTTCCAGGACAAACGTTACGCTGCAGCTTCCACCGCTGGACACAGGACCAGCTGGAACAACTGAACGTCTTTGCTCAGTGGGCCTCTTGTTTCAAGTTGGCCTTAGCAAGGTCCCCATCCCACAGACCACCCAGTGTACGCATGGTTAGTAATGCCACATGTGGCACCGACGTCTTGGCCTCTAGGGACACGTTTTAGGATAACACATCTGTCCTCTCATGCCACCTTACTCCAACTTCCCCCAGGAGATGCTGGTGGTTTGGGAAGGAGTTGTTGGCATACAACCCTCAGATCCTCCTCCTCCTTTCCTCTCTGGGATCGCTGCAGAAAGCACGTGTCACGTCCTGCAGTTGACCACCCAGTAAAAACTCTGCCTGGTGGGGTGAGGCCTGCGGTTTTCTAGGCCTGCCTGTGGCTGACTCCCTCAGTCTTGCACTATGTGCCAAGACACGGAAACTAAACTAATCAAGATACGGTTCCTTCCCAGGACATCTAGCAACTATGAAGATGTAAAAATTAATACGAACTTGCATATTGTGTTACACACCCAAATTAATACACACCCAAAACTGGGCGATCCCAACACTTTCCCAATTTATCTGCCCGCATAAATTATTCCACCTCTGGATAGTCATCCCACAGGACTACTCCTGACTTAATTGCATATAATGGCGTGGGTGGTACTGCAGAATGTTTTCTGTTTGCCTATTGGAATGGGAGAGAATAGACAGGGAGGTGAGGGAAGAGGAGGAGGGAGCAAACTGGAAACATTTCAAGCAGACTCTGGAGCTGAACTCGTTTTAACTTGCCAGGACGCTGTAGAGTACATCATCACACACGCCTCGTCCTGTTTGTGTTAAGTCAGTAAGCTTCACTTGAGCGTGTCCTAAGTGGCAGGTACATTTCACATTCTTTGTCCTTGGTTTCAAGGTCCCTTCATTAGGCCGCACTGGCATGTTTGGTGAAACTTCTGACCAAATGATTACTCCCTGAACCCCAAATACAACTTCACTTTTCCTGACTTTGTTCCTTTTCTAGATGCCACTGCATTTACCTGGAATGGACTTCCCCCAATTCCTGCCCTTTTTAATCTTCTCCATCCTCCCAAGCCCACCTGCCTTGGTCACCTTAGCAGATGTGAGCTTTTGCTCTGTGTAAGAAAGACCCATCCTTTGCTATTTCTGAATCTGTTTCCTTAGTGAGTTACCTGCAAAATTTTATTTTTTTCTCCAGTTTTCTCTAGTGGGGACCCTGAATTGGTTTCTCACAGTTCTGTCATGGCTGGAGTCTAACATATAATGACTTCACAGACACAGAAGCAATTTCTCATACTTCTCAAAAAAGACACACGTATGGATATCTGCTTGATTCATTTGTTCATGTATCTTGTTTCAGTTCAGATTATATACTTTTGGAGGGATGTATATTTTGTACCTTCTAAGATACTTATTTAACAACCGATGCTCAGTTAATGGCAGCAGAGAAGGAACACATTCTCCCTGAATTCTGGAAGACATAAATCAAAGAAGTCTACCATGAGCCCCCAAAGCTTTATCCTAAAATTTGTATGCATTTTACAATCCTGTCTGTAGCATACCCCTGTTTGTTTTAACATGAAAATGTTATGAACTGCTTATACTAGGTAAACTTAATGCTTTGAAAAGATGTGCCATATTGAATTTCTGAGTCTGTATATCCTCTGATCCACAGCTGCTCACCCCTGCTGTGTATTCCAGTTAAAAAAGCATGGCGACTAGAAGTTAAATAAATGTTTATGGGATGAATAAATGAATAAAAAATCTGATAACACTAATGGAAATTTTGTATTTAGGCAACTCCTTCCAGAAATTTATATATTGGGTCACAGTCTTCCAAGGGAGTTAACTCACCAGCAGGAGTATGATCTGTGTTTCTTTCAAGTCCGGCCAGCTAGTGCACAGATGCAATCATTCCTTACTATAATTAGCTTCACTTTACAGGTGGAAAAGTGGAGGCTTAGGCAGTAAACAAGCACCACAGTAGCCGTGAGTAAATAGACCATAACACCCCTGTCTCTCAGGGCACCCAGGCCAACTCCCTCCTGCAGGGGCCCCAAGCGCCCCCAGTTCAGGCCTTCACGTAGCACTTTTCATGCTGGGTTGAGATTACTTGAGCACTTCAGACTGCACCCGTGGGCCAAGAGCTCCTCCTTGCTGGGACTCTGTCTTGATCATCTCTGCGCACTCAGCTTCCCACATGGAGGGCTCCTAGGAAGTGTGAGAATGAATAAATAAAAATACGTAAATCCAAAAAACTGCTGAATGATTCTTGATTTTCCAGGCCTGTCTTCTAAGTAGGCCCTTGTGTTTTTAACTTGTGCTAAGAGTATAAGTCTAAATGAAAAAGAATCTAATGCTTACATTAGAACATGAACTCAATGTTTCTCAAGACTTTCTTTTTCTATTTTTACTATATTGAAAATGTTCACCCAAGCATATCTTCTTTACTCTGGGTTGATTCCCCTTCAACTCTTTGGGAAACCCTCGTGGACCAGGCCACAGGGATTGTTTTTGTCTCTGAGAACAGGCACTCCCTGCTTTGCTGCTGCAAGAACACAGCTTGGTTGTCTTCTGTGCGGAGGACTGACATGAATAGTCTTGGTCACCACTCTTACAGGAGCCCGAGTTAAATTGGCTTCAGATAGATACAAGGAAAATTCCTTGTTAACTATTTTATAGGTACAGATGGCAAATCTACAACTTATAATGGTTTTTAAAAACAGCTTAATTGAGATTTAGTTCACATACCGTGAAATTCACCTATTTATGCCAATCAATGGCTTTTGGTGTGTTCACAGGGTTGTGGAACGATCACCACCCTCAATTTTGGAACGTTTCCATCACCACAAAAAAGAAACCTCTAGCCTTTGGCTCCAACCCCAACCTCTCCCACCAGCCAGGGTGGGAGGTGGGCGGAGACTAGCCACAGGCACAGGGAGAAAGCTCTGCGGCAAGTACAAGAATCTACTTCGTATGAACATGAATTAGTAAAGATCACTGTGTTTTCAAGTGACAGAAATCCGAATCAAACTGGCTTGGGCAAAATGGAGCATTTTTTTTTTTTGAACATCTTTATTGGAGTATAATTGCTTTACAATGGTGTGTTAGTTTCTGCTGTATAACAGAGTGAATCAGCTATACATATACATATATCCCCATATCTCCACCTTCTTGCGTCTCCCTCCCTCCGACCCTCCCTATCCCACCCCTTTAGGTGGTCACAAAGCACTGAGCTGATCTCCCTGTGCTATGCGGCTGCTTCCCACTAGCTATCTGTTTTACATTTGGTAGTGTATATATGTCCATGCCGCTATCTCACTTTGTCCCAGCTTACCCTTCCCCCTCCCCGTGTACTCAAGTCCATTCTCTACATCTGCGTCTTTATTCCTATCCTGCCCCTAGGTTCTGCAGAACCATTTTTTTTTTTTTAAGATTCCATATATATGTGTTAGCATACGGTATTTGTTTTTCTCTTTCTGACTTACTTCACTCTGTGTGACAGTCTCTAGATCCATCCACCTCACTACAAATAACTCAATTTCGTTTCTTTTTATGGCTGAGTAATATCCATTGTATATATGTGTCACATATTCTTTATCCATTCATCTGTCGATGGACACTTAGGTTGCTTCCATGTCCCGGCTATTGTAAATAGTGCTGCAAAGAACATAGTGGTACATGACTCTTTTTGAATTATGGTTTTCTCAGGGTATATGCCCAGTAGTGGGATTGCTGGGTCATATGGTAGTTCTGTTTTTAGTTTTTTAAGGAACCTTCATACTGTTCTCCGTAGTGGCTGTATCAATTTACATTCCCACCAACAGTGCAAGAGGGTTCCCAAAATGGAGCGTTTTTTTAATGTTAGTTTTTAATTATTTTTATGTTTTAATCTTTATTTTATATTAGCGTATAGTTGATTTACAATGTTGTGTTAGTTTCAGGTGTACAGCAAAGTGAATCAGTTATCCATATACATATATCCACTCTTTTTAAGGTTCTTTTCCCATAAATGCCATTACAGAGTATTGAGTAGAGTTCCCTGTGCTATACAGTAGGTCCTTGTTGGTTATCTATTTTATATACAGTAGTGTGTATATGTTAATCGCAACCTCCTAAGGGAGCATTTATTGACTAACAGGATCCATGGACATTTGAGCAAGCAAACCATGGGAAGGGCACACAGGCAGCTGGCTCTTAGAAACAGATAGAACAAGGGACTTGAATGCTGCCAAGACTCTTCTTTCTCCTCTGCCCTTCTTTTCATTTTTTTCTCAATAAAACCATTTTCCTCCACACGGCAGGAAACAGCAGCATCTCCCCTGCCTCATGGCATGCCTCCACCGCCAAGGAACTTAAGAATCACCTGGAAGCCTAAAGCCACCAACACGGACAAATTCCCGTGGAAGGCAACCAGGCCAAACTTCAAAAATCATTATTGTTGGGCTTCCCTGGTGGCGCAGTGGTTGAGAATCTGCCTGCCAATGCAGGGGACACGGGTTCGAGCCCTGGTCTGGGAAGATCCCACATGCCGCGGAGCAACTAGGCCCGTGAGCCACAACTACTGAGCCTGTGCGTCTGGAGCCTGTGCTCCGCAACAAGAGAGGCCGCGATAGTGAGAGGCCCCGCGCACCGCGATGAAGAGTGGCCCCCGCTTGCCGCAACTAGAGAAAGCCCTCACAGAAACGAGGACCCAACACAGCCAAAAATAAATAAATAAATAAATAAATAAATTTTTCTAAAAAACCAAAAAATAAAAAATAAATAAAATGACATTTAAAAAAAAATCATTATTGTTTTGTGGGGTGGGTTTTCTTCTGGGGGATAGGATGATGTTGTGTTTCAAACTTAGAATAACCTATACAACAGAAAAGGTGGTTGATGACAGCCAACGTCTGGCTATAAATGAAAGATAGAAAGTAATACAAATTAAGAGGCATGTTTACTTCACACCATGTGCTTGAAATCCAATAATAGTCATGATGTAGATATAGAGGTACCATAAAATCTGTGGGAGGTATCATGAAAAGGTTAAAAACAAGGATAAAATAAGGATAGAATGTTAATGCAATCATATGGTGAAGTTCTGGTCAATGGGATGTAAGTAGAAGCAGTGTGTGCAGCTTTTAGGAAGTGTCCTTCAGGGGTGTCCTTTCTCTTTCTCCCTCCCCTTTCTTATTCTTGATGGTTTGAATGAGGATGCAAAGCCTGGCGCTGAAACAGTTATCTTGAATCGTGAAGTGGAATTTGTCTGTTGAGGACAGTGAGCAACATGATGGAAAGGGCCTGGGTTCCTAATGACCATGGGGCCACCATACCAGCCTGGGATTACTTATGCCAACGTTATTATAAGAGAGACAAAGCCTCAATCTTGTTCAAGCCACTGCTGTTCTGGAATTTCTGCCATACTTGGTCAAACCTTGGGATGAAAAATTGCAATAAAATGTTTCCTATTCTAATAATTTCTCAGTCTCAGTGGATTGTACTGACAGGGTAGGACAATGACATTTACGGGTAAAGCCTCAAAAAAAAAAACACCCTACTTCCTATGTGCTCTTTCTCAGAGAGTCACTGGAGGAAACCAATTAAGAGGAAGACATGGGATCCTGGCAATGGGGAGTCCAACACAGGAGACAGGTGGAAGCATCTCTCAAATGGGGCTGGAGGGAAGCTCCAGGACAACAGGTGTGCAGCCAGCCTGGAGAGCAACCTGTCTAGATTGTAGCACAAGAGTAGATTCTTCTCCATTATAGATTCTTTTCCATTATAGGTTATTATAAGATATTGAATATAGTTCCCTGTGCTATACAGTAGGACCTTGTTGTTTATTGATTCTATATATAATGGTTTGCATCTGCTCATCCCAAATGCCCACTCCATCCCTCCCCCACCCCCCTTGGCAATACAAGTCTGTTCTTTATGTCTGTGAGTCTGTTTCTGTTTCATAGATAGGTTCATTTGTGTTGTATTTTAGATTCTACATATGACTGATATCATATGATACTTGTCTATCTCTGTCTGATTTATTTCACTTGTATATATATATATTTTGGGTCCATCCATGTTGCTGCAAATGGCATGATTTCATTCTTTTTTACGGCTGAGTAGTATTCCATTGTATATACATACCACATCTTTTTTTTTTTTTTTTAATTGATTGATTGACTGCTATGTTGGGTCTTCGTTTCTGTGCTAGGGCTTTCTCCAGCTGTGGCGAGTGGGGGCCACTCTTCATCGCGGTGCGCGGGCCTCTCACTATCGCGGCCCCTCCCGTTGCAGGGCACAGGCTCCAGACGCGCAGGCTCAGTAGTTGTGGCTCACGGGCCTAGTTGCTCCGCGGCATGTGGGATCTTCCCAGACCAGGGCTCAAACCGTGTCCCCTGCATTAGCAGGCAGATTCTCGACCACTGAGCCACCAGGGAAGCCCCATACCACATCTTCTTTATCATTCATCTGTCAGTGGACATTTAGGTTGCTTCCTTGTGTTGGCTATTGTAATTAGTGCTGCTATGAACATTGGGGTGCATATATCTTTTCAAGTTAGAGTTTTATCCAAATATATGTCCAGGAGTGGGATTGCTGGATCATATGGTAACTCAGTTTTTAGTTTTTAAAGGGACCTCCATACTGTTCTCATAGTGGCTGCACCATTTTTCATTCCCACCAACAGTGTAGGAGGGTTCCCTTTTCTCCATACCCTTTCCAGCCTTTATTATTTGTAGACATTTTGATAGTGGCCATTCTGACTGGTGTGAGGTCCAAGGCCCCGCTCTTTTTTTATTTTATTTTCTGTGCTTCCTTTTATTTTATTTTTTTCTCTTTTTTTTTTAAATTGGAGTATAATTGCTTTATATCGTTGTGTTAGTTGCTGCTGTATAACAAAGTGAATCAGCTATACGTATACATATATCCCCATATCTCCTCCCTCTTGGGTCTCCCTCCCACCCTCCCTATCCCACCCCTCTAGGTGGTCACAAAGCACTGAGCTGATCTCCCTGTCCTATGTGGCTGCTTCCCACTAGCTATCTATTTTACATTTGGTAGTGTATATATGTCAGTGCAAGGCCCCACCCTTAATAATTGTATTATGCTCCTCACTTTGCCAGTTCAAAAGAATGTGGTGATTCCACCTGTAACTTTAGTTAAAAATCTGACAGAGGACTCTGGGAGTTGAGGAGACTGGCTCCCTGCCTGTACTGATTTCCCTAGATGGTGTTTACTGAACAAATATTCATTCGGGGCAGCATAACAGTTCCTAGAGGAGAAATCAGTTCAAGCACCACACTCATATTTTGTAACCTGAGTATTCCTCTTTCTCTCTTTCCTGTGCCCAGAGGGGCATAGGATGAATGCTCAAAGGCATTCCCTTTAATTTGTATACCCCCTTAGCCTCTGGGAAAAACACTGGATATGGGTGTCTTGGTCAGGGCAATGTTAGTTCTGTAATGAATAAATCCCAACACTTCCGTGCCTCAATCACACAGGGCAGCCCGAGGCCTGTGTCCTAGTCAAAGGGCTAGCTCTCCTCCTTGCAGTCATCCAAGGACATAGGCTCCCTTCCTCTTGTGGCTCAGCCTTTCCCTAGCCTCCCTGTCATGAGCAGAAGGGGAGAGGTGGGGAGAAAGACAGCACTCTTTAGCCTGCTTGTCTGGTAGTGACACACATCACTTGGTCACCTTCCATTGGTGACAGCTGGTCACCTAAGACCCCATGGAGATGGCAGGGGAGCTGAGAAATGCAGCCCCTGGCTGGCAGCTCCTTTCCAGTAGCAACTCTATTGCACGGACAGAGAAGGATGAGCAGGGATGTTTGGTAGAGAGTTAACCTTCTCTGCCATAGGGAGCGTCCACGTTTTCCCATTCAAGGAAAGACACTTACCTGTCCACATTGGAGAGAGGCAGGCAAAGAGTACTCCTCCATTTCCTCATGGCTGCAGGTGGAAATCTGATGATGGCAAGCAAAACCCAGTGCCTTATAAATAGATAAATGGATAAAGAAGATGTGGCACATATATACAATGGAATATGACTCAGCCATAAAAAGAAATGAAATTGAGTTATTTGTAGTGAGGTGGATGGACCTAGAGTCTGTCATACAGAGTGAAGTAAGTCAGAAAGAGAAAAACAAATACCGTATGCTAACACATATATATGGAATCTAAAAAAAAAAAAAAAGGTCATGAAGAACCTAGGGGCAAGATGGGAATAAAGACGCAGATCCACTAGAGAATGGACTTGAGGACACAGGGAGGGGGAAGGGTAAGCTGGGACAAAGTGAGAGAGTGGTGGTGTATATATGGACATATATACACTACCAAATGTAAAATAGATAGCTAGTGGGAAGCAGTCGCATAGCACAGGGAGATCAGCTCGGTGCTTTGTCACCACCTAGAGGGGTGGGATAGGGAGGGTGGGAGGGAGACGCAAGAGGGAGGGGATATGGGGATATATGTATACGTATAGCTGATTCACTTTGTTATAAAGCAGAAACTAACACACCATTGTAAAGCAATTATACTCCAATAAAAATGTTAAGAAAAATAATTGATGTTAAGTATTAAAAATAGATATGTATACAAAAAAAAAACCAACAAAAAACCCAGTGCCTTGAAGACTTTGGCTAAAGCAGAGCCAGAGACCACCAGCTTCTTAGAGAAGTTCATTACTTTTTTCATTTTATTGAAGACAAGTAACCTCTCTCTCTTTTTTTGATATTTTTTTTTTCTAATTTTATCTTTTTAATTGAAGTATAGTTAATTTATGTCATGTTAGTTTCAGGTGTACAGCACAGTGATTCAGTTATATATATAAATATATATGTGTGTGTGTATATATATATATATATATATTCTTTTTCAGATTCTTTTCCCTTATAGATTATTACAAAACATTGAGTATAGTTCCCTGTGCTATACAATAGGTCCTTGTTGGTTATCTGTTTTATATACAGTAGTGTGTATATGTTAATCCCAATCTCCTAATAACCTCTCTTTTGCATAGACTCTATGGAAAAAAAAAGATGTTCATGTTTTCTAGGTAGGGAGCCTATCCATTTGAATATTACCTTAAACAAAGCTGCCTAAGTATCCATCAAAAGGGGAACGGTTAAGTAAATTAGATATAACCATGCTATGAAATAATAAGGAGCCAGTAAAAATCACATTGCACAAGACAGTTTATCAGCATGAGAAAATATCCGTAATGTATTAGGTAAAGAAAGCAGGGAACCAAAGATAATTAAATAACTACTAATCAATGACTAACTAAAATTAAGTGAACTAACAGAACTATACGTTCTTCTTTTTTAAAAAAGAGGGTTGGGGCTTCCCTGGTGGCGCAGTGGTTGGGAATCCGCCTGCCAATAGTAGTGAGACACGGGTTCGTGTCTCTCTCCTGAGACACGGGTTCGAGCCCTGGTCCAGGAAGATCCCACATGCCACAGAGCAGCTAAACCCATGCGCTACAACTACGGAAGTCCGCACATCCTAGAGCCGGTGCTCTGAAGCGGGAGAAGCCAGCGCAGTGAGAAGCCTGAGCACCACAATGAAGAGTAGCCCCTGCTCTCTGCAACTAGAGAAAGCCCGCATGCAGCAACGAAGACCCAACACAGCCATAAATGAATGAATGAATGAATGAATGAATGAATAAAAGCATTTATAAAAAAGAGGGTTGTAATAGATTACATTATTGTTCAAAAACACTTTCCGCCTCCTTTGTATACACTCTGTCCCATTGAGGTCGGCTTGGTCACTGAGTTTGCCATGTGGGTGGAAGTGATGTGGTCCTTCCAGGAGACCCGCAGGCAGGCAGTGCTCCTGAGTCCCAGATGCACGATGATGGAGAGTGGCTGCCGCCGACCCACCACGGACATGTGATGCGAGCAAGAAATAAACATCTGTCATCGTAAAACGCGAACTGAGCTTATCCTTAGGTGGCAGAGGTGCTTTTGAAAAAATTAACAAACAGAATTGAGAGGTCGAAGTAACGTGAATGGGTTTCTCCTTATTTCACCGCTTCAAAGAAAAACATTTCTGTTTTTTGCTAGATCAGAACATCTTTATTATACTGTAAAAAGTATTATCTCCTAGTAGAGATTCTTGTCTTCTGATAAAAAGAAAAATAATCTCATTATGTTCTTTTCTTTTTTTTTAAACTTTTTTTGGGTTTATTTATTTATTTATTTAGTTATTTATTTATGGCTGTGTTGGGTCTTCGTTTCTGTGCGAGGGCTTTCTCCAGTTGCGGCAAGTGAGGGCCACTCTTCATCGCGGTGCGCGGGCCTCTCACCATCGCGGCCTCCCTTGTTGCGGAGCACAGGCTCCAGACGCGCAGGCTCAGTAATTGTGGCTCATGTGGGATCTTCCCAGACCAGGACTCGAACCCGTGTCCCCTGCATTGGCAGGCAGATTCTCAACCACTGCGCCACCAGGGAAGCCCCTCATTATGTTCTGATTGAACTTGATGTGTTCATGCCCCAAGAAATAGGGGAGGCAGAAAGAAACAGTGGGCAGTGCCATAATGGGCTTCATTCATTTCCATGCAAAATAAGAATGCAAATGACAATTTGAGGTCAAAGAAGAGATTCTGACACAAATGAAAAGGCCATGGCCTCTGGGCTTCCCTGGTGGTGCAGTGGTTGAGAATCCACCTGCCAATGCAGGGGACACGGGTTCGAGCCCTGGTCTGGGAAGATCCCACATGCCGCGGAGCAACTGGGCCCGTGAGCCACAACTACTGAGCCTGCGCATCTGGAGCCTGTGCTCTGCAACAAGAGAGGCCGCAATAGTGAGAGGCCCGCGCACCGCGATGAAGAGTGGCCCCCACTCGCCGCAACTACAGAAAGCCCTTGCACACAAACGAAGACCCAACACAGTCAAAAATAAATAAATAAATAAATAAATTTATTAAAAAAAAAAAAAAAGGCCATGGCCTTTGAAATTAAATTGAAACCAGGCAGATTGTAAATACAAAAACTGAGGTAGCAGCAGTGAATTTACATATAATGGTTGCATTCACAGAGCAGGGCAAAGCAAATGATGCTGTTATCAGTTATGCAAGTAACTCCTATCCTGTATGTGATGAGTAAAAATTATACAGTACCAGTAATTAAATAGCAATGAAATTCAATGGAGAACAAGGGAATTAAAAGTTCATAAGAGCATTCTATTTGACTTATGATATTTGGGAATGAAATTAAAAGCAACTTCATAGTTAACTGACTATAGAGACAATAATAATTCAGACTTACAAGCTACAAAGGAAAGGATCAGGAGCCATGATAAAATTTCTCACAATGTGCCCTGGAGGGACAAAATGATAAATCAGAATAATTGTTATTATTTTTAAAAATATTTATTTATTTATTTATTTTACTTTTGGCTGCATTGGGTCTTAGTTGAGGCATGTGGGATCTTTCGTTTCGACGTGCAGCCTCTTTGTTGTGGCGAGAGGGCTTCTCTCTAGTTGTGGTGCGCGAGCTCCAGAGCGCGTGGGCTCTGTAGTTGCTGTGCGCGGGCTTAGCTGCCCCGCGGCATGTGGGATCCTAATTTCCCAACCAGGGATCGAATCCTAATTTCCCAACCAGGGATCGAACTCACTTCCCCTGCATTGGAAGGCAGATTCTTAACCACTGGACCACCAGGGAAGTCCGCAGAGTAATTATTGTAAACTAAAACATTATTATCCCTTTGTAGAAGGGGAGGGGAAAAAAACCTCTGGTGAGATTTCCCCTTGCATCCTGAGTGACATTCTTTTTTTTTTTTTTTTAATTTATTTATTTATTTATTTATTTTTGGCTGTGTTGGGTCTTCGTTTCTGTGCGAGGGCTTTCTCCAGTTGCGGAAAGCGGGGGCCACTCTTCATCGCGGTGCGCGGGCCTCTCACTATTGCGGCCTCTCTTGTTGCGGAGCACAGGCTCCAGACGCGCAGGCTCAGTAGTTGTGGCTCACGGGCCTAGTTGCTCCGCGGCATGTGGGATCTTCCCAGACCAGGGCTCGAACCCGTGTCCCCTGCATTAGCAGGCGGACTCTCAACCACTGCACCACCAGGGAAGCCCCCTGAGTGACATTCTTGTCTCCGCAGTTGGAAAAGAGAATAAGTTAGAGAAAGCCTAGAGAAGGCAATGATCTCAGATGGAGATGGATGGTGGAGAGGCTATTGATGTAATTGCCAAACATGTACTTACCTACCATATGCTTAGCACAAGGCCAATATGATGTATAAAGTAGATTTTTATAACAGAAATGACAGCTGCTCACCAAAACTTGGTTTCTTTCCTTTCTGGGCTCACAGCTAGACAGCATTTTCCAGACTCCCTTGCAGTTAGTTGTGATCAAAGTATTAAAGAGAAAAAAAAAAAAACCCTACTAAGACAAAAATTGAGCTCTGGGTGGAAAACACACTGCATACTTAGTAGAAGGAAAGCTTTTCTTAGCACTTAGCTTTGAAAAGGGACAAACTTTGAAGAGCACCTACTAAGTATACAGAGCACAGAATGAGATGCTTTTCACACGGGTGCATGGAAAAGAAATATATTTGGGCAAAGAGGAAGGAAAATGCAGTGTCTGATGTTTTCAGTCACTGAAGTCTATCACACAGTGAAGAATGCCTGATATAAATGACTGGAATCCAGTCAAAACATTTTTACAAGGTATAACTAGAATGAATTGTATTTTAAAAATTGTCTTATTGAGATATAATTCACACCCCATATAATTCACCCATTCAACATGTGCAATGCAATGTTTTTAGTATATTCACAAAACGGTGCAACCATTGCCACAATCTAATTTTAGAACATTTTCATTCCCCCTTGTATACCCACTCATTAATTCCCTTTCCCTCACTACCCGTCCCCTCAGCCCTAAGCAACCACTCATCTACTCTTGGTCACTACAAACTTGCCTATTCAGAACATTTCATATAAATGAAATCATACAATATGTGATTTATTTTGTGACTGGCTTCTTTCACTTAGCACAGTGTTTTTGAGGTTCATCTATGTCGTAGCATGTATCGGTACTCCATTACTTTTTATTGCTGGATGACATTCTATTGTGTGTATTTACCACATTTTGTTTATCCATTTATTTGTTGTTGCACATTTGGGTTGTTTCCACTTTTGGCCGTTGTGAATAATGTTACTATGAATATTTGTGCACAAATTCTCTATGTTTTCATTTCTCTTGGGTATATACTCCTAGGAGTAGAATTGATCGGTCATATGGTAACTCTGTTTAATCATTTGAAGAACTACCAGATTGTTTTCCAAAGTGGCTACACCATTTTACATTCCCATCAGCAATGTAGGAGTTTTCCACTTTTCCCACATCTTTGCCAACCCCTGTTATTATCTGACTTTTTTGATTATAGCCATCTTAGTGAGTGTGAAGTAGTTTCTCATTGTGGTTTTGATTTGTATTTCCCTAATGAAATGATATTGAATATATTTTCCTGAATATACTTTGCTTATTGGCTACTTGTAGATGTGCTTTGGAAAAAGGCTTATCAAATCCTTTGTTCATCTTTAAAGTGGATATTACTGAGTTGTAATTTTATTTTATATTATTTATTTTTTAAAATAATTTTTATTTATTAATTTTTGGCTGCATTGGGTCTTTGTTGCCGTGCACGGGCTTTCTCTAGTTGTGGTGAGCAAGGGCTACTCTTTTTTGAGGTGCACGGGCTTCTCATTGTGGTGGCTTCTCTTGTTGAGGAGCACAGGCTCTAGGCGCATGGGCTTCAGTAGTTGTGGCATGTGGGCTCAGTAGTTGTGGTGCACAGGCTTCGTTGCTCCACGGCATGTGGGATCTTCTTGGACCAGGGCTCGAACCCGTGTCCCCTGCATTGGCAGGCAGATTCTTAACCACTGTGCCACCAGGGAAGTCCCTGAGTTGTAATTTTTTAAAATATATATTCCAGATACCAGTTCCTTACCAGATGTATAATTATAAAATATTTTCTCCCATTCTGTGCATTGTCTTTTCACTTTCTTGGACTGTGTCCTTTGAAGCACAAAAGCTTTTAGTTTTGATGAAGTCCAATTTATTTATTATTTATTTTGTCATTTGTGCTTTTGCTGTTGTATCTAAGAATCCATAGCCTAACTAAAGATCATGAAGAGTTACTCCTATGTTTTAAGATTTTTATAGTTTCATCTCTTACATTTAAGTCTTTGATCTATTTTGAGTTAATTTTTGTATATGGTATGAGATTTGGGGGGGGGGGTGTCCGATTTACCCTTTTTCCCGTGGAATTTCAATTGTTCTAAATCCGTTTGTTGAGAAGACCACCCCTTCCCTCATGTAATTGTTTTGGCAAGCTTGTTGAAAATCATTTGCGCCTAAATGAGAGGGTTTATTTCCGGACTCTCAATTCTATTCAATTGATCTCTATCTGGTGACAATGAGTACTAGCAAGTAATTAAGCGATTTGGAACTCTTTGCTCAAAACTGCTCTTAACTGATTCTTACACTTTTAGGCAATCCATCATTGTTTGTTTAATTTCAGAGCAAACCTTCCGAAAGTGGTAAATGAAAAACTGTTCCAAAAAAATTAAAGCGAATTAAAATAAATTGAGAAGGTTCTAAAAAAGTTCAAAACATCCTGGGGTGTGGTAATATTTGAGTGAGAAATAATTGGCCTAGTTTACTCGCTCTATTGTTAGTTAGAACGTCTCTCCCTTTCTCCTCAGGGACGGGCACTCTCAAAGATCATTATCCATAAAGTGGAGGAAGGCAGAATTTCCACTGCCATCACTGGTTTTCTCTCCTCTGGCCAAGTGTTGCGACGTCTCTGAAAGCCATAGAAAATTCTGTAATCTCTAGAATTTTTCAACCGCCTTCCCAGAATGAGATTTGTTTACTACCAAAGCTGAGAAGGAGAAGCGCACACCTGGCCATCGCAGGTGCCCGCTCGCCCGAGAGCGTCGCCCAGGCCTTAGGAAAGCCAAGGTCCTGTTCGCACCTGCTCGCCGAAGGCGCTAGAGCCCCTGGCAGCTCAGGCTCCCCACCTGCGTCTAAGCCTTCCCCTCGCAACGCGCCCCTGGGCCTCGTTTAAAGGGCACCGCGGGTGCAGAGTTGCAATGATGCCGTCCTCTTGGGCGCTCGCAGCGCGCCATCCCCGGGGCTGCCCTGCCAGCGAGCCCGGCCACCTGGTTTCTTCTGGGCGGCAGGTCGGAGGCCCCCGGGTCCCGCTTGCTGCGCGGTGGCGTCGGCGGAGGCGGTGGCGCGGGATCGCGGGCCGCTCAGAGGCTGTGGGGCCGGGCGGGCGGCGCTGGATGGGACGGGGCGGGGCCAGCGGGCCCCACCCTCGCCTGGGCGCGGCTTGCGGGTCGGCGGGCAGCCAGGCGGGCGGCTGCAGACTCAAAGAGAGCCGGAGGCGTGGACGCCGACCCCGGAGGACTCGGCGGCCGGCGCGGGGCGGCGGGTGTGCGGGCCGCGCGGCTTCCCTCGGCGGCGCCGCTCCGGGCCTCGGCCATGCCCTCGCCGTGGAGAGAAGTGCCCCTGGAGAGCCTCCTGGGTAAGCCGAGGCCGCCCGCCGCGCATTCGCCGGTCCGCTCCCCCGGCCCTGCCCGGAGCCGCGGTGCTCGGCCGGGTTGGCTGAGCTCCCAGAGGGAGGAACGCGCGCTCGGTGCCCGGAATAGAAATGCTTATCGTCCCCTGGCAACTTCTGCTGCTGGAGGAATTGAGAGAGAGAGAGCCCCCACGCCACCCTGGTGTTGCGCCCAAGGGGCCCGACTTCTTCACCTGTCGGCCTTGAACCGCGAAGCTGGTACCAACCCCGAGTCCCCTCACCCGAGATCTTTAAGTTTAACTGAATAAATTTCAGCAACGAACTTTACCTTTCAGAAGGAAAGGGGCACCCGTTTCCCCCGGTAGCTGTAGGTGAGCACTCAGCGTGGTGGCTGCCGCCTGGGTTGACCCCTCACAAGTGACCTTGGGTAGTGGCTGCACATTTGAGCATTTGGCGGGAAACGTCGAACTCGAGTCCCATGTGCTCACTTAGCAGCTTTGCAGAATAGAAAGTCCCAAGAACAATTATTGTTGTAATATTGTCCGAGTTGTATGGTTGAAATCAGAATTCCCAGACAAACGTTTAGGAGATTGCTAGCGTCTCGCTGTTCACGATGAAGGGGAGGGGTGCCTTCCTAAGAACTTGATTTTCTGGGAGCTGGTAATGCTCGGGCTGGGGGGCGGGGCTCATTTTTTGGCCTAGTCTGTATCTCACAAGTACACGATGTAAAGCGAATTACATTCAGTGAGTACCTAGGGTGCTAGGTACTGTGTGTACTTTATCTTTTTAAATCTTAATAGCTTTGCGAGGTGGTTAAAAGTACTGCTTTCGGTGGTTAAGGATGGTTTGGAACCCGACCGCTCAGTTTTAAGTTCACTCTGCCATTTGCCACTTTTGTGACCTTAGGCAATTACTTAACTTTCTGAGTCTAAGGAGTTTTTGTTGTTTGATTTTGCATATGTAAGAGGGGAGTAGAAATAGTGTCAATTTCATAGGATGCGGAAGAAGAGAGAAGATCGGAGTGAATACTTAGCACAGAGCCTAGCACATGGTAACTGCCCATTGGTTAATTATCATCATTGTAGAAGATTACAGTCAGTAGTTGGCAGCTGTGAAAGTAACGTCAAATCTGGGTTTTCCACTACCCTACACTGTCTCCTAGGGTTAGGTTTAAAATAGTCTGCTCACAAGAAAATGATTATTTCCTAACTAACGTGCCTTTGGCTGTAGTCTGGAGTGGGAGGAAGGAGTTCTGCCGTTTGTTGCTCTTTTTGATTTTCACGCTATTTCTCATTAAAGAAGGGTCGATTTAGTTAAGGAAATTTTATCAATCAGGGTCCTGACAGGAAACCAGATTTAACCTAGATGGTCCAAATGAAGAGCCTTTAATAAAGGGACTACCTACCTACGGGAGGTATGAACGAGGTTAAAGGGACAAGCAAGGGATGTTGAGCCATTCTCATTCTGGGCCTGACAGGAAAGGGGAGGAATTCTGTTACTGGAACCCAGATAAGGCCAGGGTCATGAAGGAGGGCGGCGAGCGGGAGCAGTTTTAGTGGCGGGAAGGGCTACTGTTTGAAACAATGAGAAAGTTACACTTTCTCTCTCTTTTCCCCTAGGATATGTTTCTTGGTCTCTCTGCGATGGCCTGGGACCGATGATCTATTACTTTCCCCTGCAAACACTAGAACTCACTGGGCTTGAAGCTTTTGCCATAGCATTTCTTTCTCCATTATTCCTCACAATTACTCCTGTCTGGAAATCGGTTCACAAGAAGTGGATGGTAGCCCTGTTGCGGATAATTACCGTTGGTAAGATTTAAAAGTGATTCCTTAAGGTTTCTTTTTTTTTTTTTTAGTTAAAAATCAAGTGAAAATATGTAGACTGTTCTTTGAATGCTAAATGATTAAATAAAAAATAAAAGATTTCTCTTTCTCTTACTACTACCTTGCAGAGTTTTAGTAGAATTGGAAGTCTAGACCAAGAGTCAGCATGTTTACATGTTTAACTTTTCCGTCAGATTGGAAGGGCTTAAGGATCACCGAGATGAAGAGGGGAAAGATACCTTGGAGAACAGCTTAACTCTTGAACATATTTTTGTTCTTTTTTCCAACTATGACACAAAACTCCGAAGCCATTAAAAAGTTGTTAAATGATACTGCCTAAAAATATGAAAATTATGCATGATGAACACCGTATGAAGCAAAGGCAATCAACAGATTAGGACAGCTATTGCAGCTCTTCCAGTCAGAGGGCTAATTTCATTAATATATGGAGTTCTTATAAATCAATAATAAAAAAGGACCAATAGTTCAATAGAAGCGAAAGCAAAGGATATGATCAGTTTACTGGAAAGGAAATATAACTGGTTCTTAAAAAGATACTAAAATATATAGAATACAAATCATACACACACACACATATATTCATAGACAGTCTCACATATCAGGTTGGCAAAGAACAAACTCTGACAACACTGTTGTAAGCGTGGGAAAGCAGGCACTTACGCATTGCTGGCAGAGCTGTAAATTGTCACAACTTCTGCAAAGGATCGGTTAGCATTGTTTATCAAAAGGACAAATATGTATCTTTCACTCAGCAATCCCACTTCTGGGAGTATATCCTATAGATAAACTCACATATGTGTAAAATGATAAAAATAAAAGGTTCTTTAATCATTGCAGCAATGTTTATAATAATAATGTTAGAAATAACCTATATGTCATCTAAATGGGATAGGTTAGGTTAAATAAGTTATGGTTATGAAACTTGGAGTACTATAGAATACTATGCAGCTATATTAAAGAATGAGAACATTTATGTAAGGAAATGGAATGTTCTTCAAAATATGTTGTTAAGTGGGAAAAAAGAAGCGCTAAACAGTATGTGCAGAATACTAGCATTTGTGTAAAATAGGTTAGATGAAAATATATTTAATAATTAATTGGACATGCATTAAATAGGTCTAGAAGTATTTTTTAAAAACCTGATACCATTTCAGTTGCTTCCAAGGTGAAAAATTTGGTACCTAGACACAGGTATGAAAGGGAAACTTTGCACTGTATACCTTTTGTAGCTTTTGAATTCTGAATTTCAGTACGTTACATTGCCAAAACCCAGCAATTAGAAAATGTACACTTACTATCACAAACACTTGAGGTTATTAACATTAGTAAATATTGAGAGACCTTGGAGAAGTACTGGTAGTAAAAAAAAAGGTGAGGTGAGGTCATGGAGAAAAGGTTTTGAAAAACAAAAACACCAGACTCCAGTCTGGTGGAATCTGTAGCTGAAAAGTCTGCCTGTCTTGCCCTTGTGCTATAACACAGTTGGTTTCTCTGAATTTTCCAAGTGGCATTTGTTCTTGAGCCACGCTGTAGGAACAGTCACTTGACTTTTTTCAGAAACAGTGACAGGAACCACTAGGGAATTGCCTTCTGTTTTTCCGTGCATCAGTCCCTGAAGAAGGCAGAAGGTGGTTAGTGAGTGTAGTGAGTTATGTGGTTACCCACAAAGGTCTAGAGCTCAGAAATAGCAGTGGTAAAGACCACTGGAAAATGCATCCTTTAAAAAGATGACGTCTATAGGAATGAAATAACCATGAAATTTTCAGTTCTAGAGATAATAGAAATGAAACTTTCTTCTTTTTGAGTATATATAGTAACTGAGTTAAACTGGCCTTGGCTTACAGAATCCTTCTATGAACGATGATGGCCCCATTACACTCCTTGGTTGACTTTATGGGAGGGATCTCATCAGTGGCCCTTTTTCGCTGCTTTTGCTCAATGCTGCCTGTGGCAGCTTTACCTACAAAGCCACCCACCGAACAGTTACTGGGACAGTTTTTTATTTTTGAGTCCAGTTCTGGCCCAGGAACTTCTGGAGGCTATAATGTAATAGTAGATAACTTTGGCGGGGGGTATGGTATTTGAGATGCTTCTTGTTGCTCCCCTTTCATCTGCTTCCTCCCTGAAAACCCATCACCTTGAGTAGAGGTAGAATTGTATTTGAGAAAGGGGAGTGGGTAGGAAAGTGACTCAGAGTTGAGGATGAAGAAACCAGTTTTTGTCAGATGCTCTTCCAGGTAGCCATTGAGCTTTGTTGATGCTAAAGAGAGGCTGAAGTAAGCCATGATTTGCCTTAAAACTCCCTTTTCAGATGCTTCTTAAGGAAGCAAAACAACTTTGTTTTTACAGAGTCCTAAGGCATTCTTACATAACTACAAAGAAGATCTGAGTGTTCTGTGCTATCTCATCACTGACACCTCAGATATTTTAGGTTGATTACTATGTAGTTAACTATTAAACTAGTTCATACTACCAGTGATTTAGGTTATTTTTGACCTTAAATACCTTGACCCACTAAAATGGCTACAATCAAAAACATAGACAATAAGTGTTGACAAGTATATGAAGAAATTGAAACCCTCACACATTGCTGGTGGAAATGTAAAATGGTGCAGCTGATTTGGAGAACAGTTTGGCAGTTCCTCAATATGTTGAACATGGTTGTCATATGACCCAACACCTCCACTCCTTGGTATAGACCCAAGAAAAATGGAAACATACGTTCACCTAAGACCTGGTACACAAATGTTCATAACAGCATTATTCATAGTAGCCAAAAAGTAGAAACAACCCAAATGCCCATCAACTGATGAATGGATAAACAAAAGGCAGTATATCCATGCCATGGGATATTATTTAGCCATAAAAAGGAATGAAGCACTGATACATGGTACTACATGCATGGACCTTTTTTAAAAAAAGATTTTATTGAAGTTTAATTGGTTTACAATGTCATGTTAGTTTCAGGTATACAGCACAGTGATTCAGTTTTATATATAAAATATAATATATTTTTCAGATTCTTTTTCCCTATAGGTTATTACAAAATACTGAGAATAGTTCCCTGTGCTATACGTATACATATATGTATACATATATATATATGTCCTTGTTGGTTATCTATTTTATATATAGCAGTGTGTATATGTTAATCCCAACCTCCTAATTGTCCTTCCCCCCCCTTACTTTTCTCATTGGTAACCATAAGTTTGTTTTCTATGTCTGTGAATCTCTTTCTCTTTTGCAAATAAGTTCATTTGTATCTTTTTTTTTTTTTTTTTAGATTCCACATATAAGTGATATCATATGATATTTGTCTTTCTCCGTTTGGCTTACTTCACTTAGTATGATAGTCACTAGGCCCATCAACATGGATGAACCTCGAAAACATTATGCTAAGTGAAAAAAAAACAGTCACAGAAGGCTGCATATTTTATGATTTCATTTATATGAAATGTCCAGAATAGGAAAAATCCATACAGATAGGAAGTAGATAAGTGATTGCCGGGGGCTGGGGGTCGGAGTTGGGGGGAAGAGGAGGGAAGGGAGTGACTGCTAATGGGCACAGGTTTCTTCCTGGGGTGATGAAAATGTTCTGGAATTAGATAGTGGTAAGAGTTGCACAACTTTGTGAATGTATTAAGAACCATTGAATCATACACTTTAACAGAGTGAATTTATGGTATGAATGATATCTCATTAAAAATTTTCAAAAAGATTTATGCACGCAGATAATTACATATTAACTCTGTCTTCCCGAGTGTAACCATGGTACCAGACACAGTAGTTATCAAATGCAGATCATCGAATACCAATGCATGATTGCCAGAAATGTTCAGCTCTCCTTAATCTGCAGGCAGCATAGCCTACTTCCAGGCTGCAAATGCCAAACTTCGGCTCTTGGTTCTCACGCTCCGTCTGTCTTCCTCACTGGTAGTGCAAGCCGTGACGTGATGAACAGGAAGTGGTTTGCAAAGGTATGGTTCATATCTTGTGCCTACAGACAAACAAATGTGGTCAGTTACCAAAGGGAAGGTTGGGACCAGGAGTTGCAAGATATAGTATTTACCTTGCATAAGGCCTTGTAGAAGTCTCACTTTTCTCTTCACAAAATCGGGATGTGAATATTTGCCATCAGTCTCAATAATGTTGTGAGAATGAAGGCATTATAACAAGTTGCCTAGGTAACAGGCTATACAAAGGCTAAGTCATGTAGATTACCAACAAGACTACCTCATATACTCCTTCTCTGACACTGTGAAATTCACAATGGACATAGTACATTGAAACCACATAAAAAGTTGTTAAAAATACTTCTGTCCTTACAGGTACTTCAGAATCTGGGGATTCATTTTAGGACAGATTCTTCTTGTTGTTCTCCGCATTTGGTACACTTCACTGAACCCAGTCTGGACTTATCAGATGTCCAACAGAGTGATACGGACATTAAGTACCATCGCCACACTTGATCGCATTTACACAGGTAAGTGTAGGCCCAGTTTATTTAGGGATTTTCTCTCTTGCACAGTTTATTTACCTTTCTTATCTGAATGTAACACATCTTGGAAAGATAAAACTAGTCTTTCTGCACTCTATCTCCATTTCTACTTTTTCTCCCTCTGCGAGAGTAGCCGGCACAGGTAGTGGACGGTTATCTAGGCAGAAGGCACCTTTTGCTCGCCAGCATAGAGGGTGACCATAGCAATCCATCTCTGGCTTGTCTCAGTGTGGAGTGCGAGAGTAGACCCAGGCCTCATACTCCCTGCTGGCTTTCAGCTCTGTCTTCCTCCTCTTTCCCTCTGGACAGGACTTTCCAGGACGAGGGCGGTGGGAACTGCATGGGTTTGTTTGGTTTTTTTTGGTTTGTTTGTTTTTTGCTTTTGTTCCCGCCCCGCCCCGGGCCCAAGTCTGAAGATATTTAAGCTCCAAATATGAAATTTAAAAAGAGGAAATCCTACATATTCATACCACCTTTCAGATCACCTGTCTGGAGCTGACAAACAAACTTGGACATTTGCTTCACATGCTAACTCGAAACTCTTCTAAAAAGAAGGGAGAAGTGTTACTAGATTCTACATAACTTGCTCCTGGCTTTGTGTGTAACTCTCAGTGAGTCGCTGTTCTTTTGTAAATACAAGGAGAAATCTCACAGATTAATGGAAGTTTAGAGGGTTTGGTTCACCATGAACAAAGGGCTTGTATAATTCCCCCTTGGCCCGAATTTTGGCATGAAGTGGGGTTAGTAAGAACAAGGGAACATCATGCACGTAAATTGGTCGAGGGACGTTGATATTAATTAGAACATTTAGAACTCGGTCTAGTGCCCTAATATATGTTTTATATTTCATAAATCGCTAACGTGATGTAGAAACTCAGGCAGCACATTTCACAGGTACAGCCTGATAAGGATCTGGATTCAGGGTATCGCTTACATTTCCCGACTGGAGTTTTCTTCTTTCTCACCTCTGTTTTAAATTTATGTGACCCAGTTGTTGGTCCCTTCCTGTTCCTGTCCCTTCCTGTTGGTCCCTTCCTGTTCCTGTCCCTTCCTGTTTGTCCCTTCCTGTTCCTGTCCCTTCCTGTTGGTCCCTTCCTGTTCCTGTCCCTTCCTGTTGGTCCCTTCCTGTTCCTGGCACTGTGCCCCATTTACAAAACTTGACTTCTCACCAGCTTCCCCAGGATATCTGATCATCCCAGGCATTTTTGGGGGTAGCTTTATTGAAGATTTGCTGGGTCTTGGGGGAGGTTCACCCACCATAGTATGCAGCAGTGTTAATTGGCAAATTCAGCTTAGGTGTCTCTGTTCTCCAAAGACTGTCTCCTAACCTCCAGGTCCTGGCCTCCTTCCGTCTTCACATCTTCTCTCCCTCATCCCTATAGCTTTCAGCTCTGCTTCTCCTTCCTCTCACTCCTTTATTGGCAGAATGGCTTTCTTCCTCTTTGTGAAATCGGGCTGTCACCCTCACAGGCAGACCCGAAGTTTTCTTTCTATCCTGGAGAGGGCTTCTCAGTGTCATGAAGCATCTACCCAGCAGGCTCTCTGTTCCTACAAAGAAATTCTACTGCCAGCATTTTCTCCAGTTGTTACATTTCTGTATGTGAAGTCATTAATGCAACAAACTGAGACCTCGTGGTTAAACAGTCCCGGGAAGTATAGTATAGTCAAGTACACAGGTGCTGCCTAAGCTCTCTTTACCAGCTGTATGATCTTGGGCAAGTTACTTGCTTCCTCTGGGCCTCAGTTTTTTAATCTGTGAAATGGGATTAGTAATAGAGCCTACCTCGTAAAATGGTTGTGAAGATTAAATGAGTTCATGTAAAGGGCTGGGCACAGGGCCTGGCCCATGGTAACTGCTCAGGCAATGCACTGTTGTCACTCCGGGGACACAGAGGGTTAGACAAGAGCCCTGTGCTTTTTTTTTTTTTTTTTAATTCAGTATTTATATTTATTACACATGCTAAATTGTTTGTTGAGACCTCAGAATGGGAGATACTATGAGGGGAGTAAAGATGAGAAGGGGTGAGAGAAAAGGAGAGGGGTATACACAAATGAGTTCTAGGGAGGGATTAAATGAATACTGTCCACTGACATCATCAAAACTGGGGAAGTTTTGCCACATTAGCACATTCCCTTCCTTTATTGTTATTTTTTTTAATGTATATTAAACTTATCCAGTGAAACCATCCAAAGACATGCAAAGAAGAGTAATTATTTTGCCCTATCCTCAGGGCTTTTTTTTTTTTAAACATCTTTATTAGAGTATAATTGCTTTACACTGGTGTGTCAGTTTCTGCTTTATAACAAAGTGAATCAGCTATACATATACATATGTCCCCATATCTCTTCCCTCTTGCATCTCCCTCCCTCCCACCCTCCCTGTCCCACCCCTCTAGGTGGTCACAAAGCACCAAGCTGATGAGAGCCCTTTTCTTTTGGGGAGAAGCAGCCTGGTATTCTGAAAATGTTCCACTCAAGGTGGACTGCATTTGTTCCCTGAACATACCTTTCACTTTTCGTACATATATGTTAGCTCATACTGTTAATTTCACTTTAAAGAAGTAAATAAATATCTGCATTTTCAGTTGTCAAATTCCAAAATGATTTGTTCTCCCTAAATCGTTCCCGATCTAGCCTGCCTGAAATAACCTCTCGCACTGACGATCTCCCAGCACGTTCTGCTTTGGATTGGGTCTCGTCTCCTCTTCTGAAGTAAGCTCCTTGAAGCCAGGTACCATTCTGTTAAATAGAGAGGGTAGATTTCCATGTAACTGATCCTTTTCCATTTTCCATTCTAGATGGTGCCTGCTGTAGGCCTGCGGGGAAGAAGTCTGGTGAGGCAGCGAGGGTGATGGCTTCTAGACCGAACTGGTTGTTGGCAGGGGCTGCCTTTGGCAGTCTCATGTTCCTTACCCGCTGGATTTTTGGAGAAGTCTCTGTTGTTTCCAGATGGGCAGTGAGTGGGCATCCCCATCCAGCGCCAGATCCTAACCCATGTGGGTGAGTTTGGGTTTGGAAGCAATCCAGAAACTGGCTAGTATTGTTGAAGAAATTCCTCCTCTGTGTGAGCAGCTAGATCTGCACCAGCCAGATGTTTCGTGTTCCTCTTTCCCTAGATGTCAGAAACATTGCAGGACATTACTGCAGTAGGACAGTACTGGATCTACTCTGGAGATGACGGAGCTGGAGGGGTATTTGCCCCAGTGCTGAGGGATTGCTGGGAGGTAGATGAGGGAGGACTGAGGATTGTGCACGGCTAAGTGAGAGGTCCTGGGAGCTCCTGCATGGGCATGCTGAGGAATTCCTGCCAAGAAGAGCGTTCTCAGTGGCAGGGAAAGCATGGCATTCCTCCAGATCCGCCTATTACAGTTATGGGCACTGGGTAGGACGAGACCAGAGGGCCTTGATGAGAGACCGGGTTGGCAGCAAGGCAGAGAGCTTTAATCTCTGCAAAGGAGGGAAGCCTGGGGGAGCTCTGCATCCTCTGTACTTTGGGACTTGTTCCAGCTGTGGGGCTCCCAAGGAGTTAGCAGTCTTGAGCTTAAGTGCTGGTTCCTGTGCTTGGTCCTCACTGACCCTCTCTCTACTCTTCCTGACACCTCTTTTCTCCCATGGCCAGGTCCAGCCTTTCACGTAAAAAGATGGGAGGAACCCTTAAAACTTCTGCCTCAGATATCTGTTTTCTCCTAAAGCGCTGAAATTCCCACATATGGAGACACACTGGCTCTTTCCCCAGAGGATGTCTGGGCACATCCCACAGTTGTCTCACATGCAGTGTGTCCAAGTCTGGCTCAGTAGTTTTCACTACCCAGACATGTCCTTCCTCCTCCGGGCCTTGGTTTACTCTGTCTTTCCCTCTACCGTCTAAGCTGGAAACCAGGAGTCATCTTAGAATTGTGTGTCTTCCTCATTTTCTGCATCTCACTTAGTATTAAGTCCAGTCGATTCTACTACTTCTCTTAAAGCATCTATCCCTCCCTCCCTATCCCCCACCATATCTCCTTAGTGGATCCTCCCATCTTTCATCAGGCTACTGCTCTGGTCTTCTAATGGCCTCTCTGCAGTGTGGCCATCTCCACACTGAGAGTGAGATCTCTAAAATGCACACCTGACTCCATCACTCTTTTGCTTAAAACCTTTCAGCAGTTTTTCTCCCCCAAACCAGGTCATATGAGACAGGATCTGCACCCTCACCCTCACTTAATTTTTTAAAGATGCTCCCTGCCTTATCCCCATGCTTCACCTGGGCTGAAATCACTTTCAGTTCCCTAGACGTGCCAGATTGTCCCAGTCCTCCATCTGCATGTACGTGCTCTTCCCTGTGTCTGGGCTACCTTCTCTGCCTTGATGTCTTGGCAAGCTCTTACTCACCCTTCAAAACCCAGGTCATGCATCTCCTCTGTGAAGTCTTCTCTGATTATCCCACAGACTACCTTGAATGCCCATCCCACCCCCACCCCCTTGTACATCTCGTACTATTATTCTGTATTACAAATTGTTTATACTACAGTTATTTTATGTCCTTCATCCTTTCTAGACGCTAAACTCTTTGAGGGCCGGGAATGGGAAAAGGAACTAATACTTATGAGTTCCTCTGTGTCCGGCCCTGAGCTAAGAAGTGTACATATGTGATCTCATCCAGAGTCTATATCTTTTTGATCCTGGATGCTCTGGCATATTTGGGAGGTGGGGAGAGAAGGAAGAAAGGCACAGAAGAAGAGAGGGGGAGGGAAGGAGTTTATTCTTATGTGTTAAAGCTTCATTTCCAAAGCTCCCATGAAAACAAGCATAAGACGTGAGGAAGAGCAACAGGAGAACTGGACCAGGAATCCGAGGCCAGTCTTGAGGGCTGGAGTCCTGGTTGGCCGACAGCAATTCACCATTCAGCTTTGGACCAGTCGCCTGACATCCCTGGCCTTGTTTTGCTCACCTTTAAAATGAGGGTTTTCATTTTATGATTTTGTATGCTGGAGTGACACATTGAAGATGGAGATGCAACGCCTGAGACCAGCATTTCCCAAATTGTGTTGTGTGGAACACTGGTTTCTTGAGATGTTACTGGGTAATCTGAGACAAAAAACAAGCAAAACCCAAACCTCTTTTAGATCAAGTAGGTTTTGGAAACACTGTACTTCATCTTCCTTTGTGATTCACAAGGCAAATTAGCATCACAGAGACTCTCGGGAGTTTCTCCAACTTACTCGAACATGGAATCCCTTTGTGAGAACACCTATCAACACATCATAAAATTGATGTTTCTCAGAACCCCGTCTGAGAAATGTTGCATTAGATCATCATCACCTATGACCGTCATAGTAGGAATTGCTCTCTCAAATTCTCTAGATTCTACTTAAGGGAATGGGTCATAAATCTGTTTTGATGGGCTGAAGATGTGGGAGATGGGAGGAAGGTGAGAGACAGGCGCAGATGGTGCTGAGGGGACTTTGGGAAACCAGAGGATCAGTGCAGACCACAGAGCCTGGGAGGATGAGGGAGCAGGACACGGTCTTAGCCTCATGTTCCAACTTCCCATTAGCCCATCCCAGCACTCCCAACCCCAAAACTCTCCCTCTTCTGTGCTGTTTTCTACCTTCTAATATCCTGTGTTATTTTCTAACTGTGTTTATTGTCTGGCCCTCTCCCCCACTGGAATGTGAGCGCATGAAGGAAAGGGATCTTTGTTCACTGACGCATCCCAAGCCCCTAGAACAGAGCCTGGCACACAGTAGGTCCTCATAAACATTTGTCGTTGACTTGGGGATAGACAATGATCAACAGTGTCCTCGCCAGCCTTTTCTCTCTTCTGTAGACCCAGGACCACTCTTAACCTTAGAAGGTGGGGATAGGCAGGAGAGCGGCTGAGAGCCTCACTCCAGAGCTGGAGGGGCTTTTTTGGATTCTTAGTCCTATGTGGGCGACTGTGTACAATTTGTGGCAGGTTTCTTAGTGCTCTTTCCCCCAGTGTCCTCCCCTGCAAAATGGGGATAATTATTGCATTTACCTACAGACTTGTGAGTGTTAGATGAGCTAATATATGTAAAAATCTTCAAACAGTGCCTGGTATGTAGTAAGTACTATGTTTTTTAGTTTATTTATATTATAGCTGTTTCACTGAGTGCCATGTTGTAGCTTTTATTGCTGCTGGATTTTCCCCTAAAGTTTAAATTCTTTTTTTTTCCTCCTCCTCCAAGTTTTTGCCAAAGTAGCAAAAGAATGAAATAGTTTGTGGTTGTTTTTAAAAACACACAACTATTAATTATTTACCAAACTCACATCAGTCCCAGGAAGGCAGAGACTATTGATAAAAGCAGTATTGAGGTTGAGAAAAGAATGAAAAGAGGCACACTAAATAGAAACTATTCCTAGTGTCTTTTTCTTTTTATCTTTGGCAGAGTCATTTAAAATGTCACGTGGCCAATATGAACTATAATTTAATAGTCTGAGAAAACTCAATTTCTGTGTTTACACTGACCATGAAAGACTGCAGATATCGTTTATCTCAAGTCAGAGGTGCTTTTATGTCAATGTTCTGAATGTATATAATATTGGTTCCCAGTGGGCTTTCATTATCTCATTGGTTGTTTCATACTCATATTATCTTTTGGATGTGCCTAGAGGTAGGAGATACATATCTGTTTTATATCTGGGACAATGGAGTAGTAACAATGTCAGATGTCCTATAACGTGTCATTTTTTTTTTACAGAGGTGCAGTTCTGCTGGGCTTGGCGAGTGGATTGATGCTTTCGCCTTGTTCATGGTTTCCTGGTTCCAGTTTAACCTGGTGGATGACAGGTGTGTGGTTTCCCTACAGAAATGCTTCGTTGTCCAATTTACTTGCAATTGTCCAACTTACTCCATGTGCCCCTGGAGTGGAAGGAGATGACCATACAACATGTGCTGTTGCCCGGTGGGATAGTCTCACCAAGTGCAGCCACTAAAACCCAGATGTCACCACGGTTACCAGTGGCTACTGGTTCCAGGTCCCTGCTTCCTCCTCCTTCACTTTCCCTCTCCTCCTTAGCTGTCTTATCCCCCGACTGGGCTGACATACTCTCCCTCGCCTCCTAAATGACTTATCCAGGCACAGATGTCAGGAACAGTTGTGTTTTTTTTTTTTAATTTAATTAATTAATTTATTTATTTATGGCTGTGTTGGGTCTTCGTTTCTGTGCGAGGGCTTCCTCTAGTTGCGGCAAGCGAGGGCCACTCTTCACCGCCGGTGCGCTGGCCTCTCACTATCGCGGCCTCTCCCGTTGTGGAGCACAGGCTCCAGACGCGCAGGCTCAGTAATTGTGGCTCACGGGCCTAGTTGCTCCGCGGCAGGTGGGATCTTCCCAGACCAGGGCTCGAACCCGTGTCCCCTGCATTGGCAGGCAGATTCTCAACGACTGCGCCACCAGGGAAGCCCGGAACAGTTTTATTGACAGTCTGAGGAGATGGAGGGTCAGACATTGCCACTTTGCCAGACCTCTTCCCCTCTCCAAGAGCATCTGTTTTCAGGAATACCTTCCTTTGGGACTCCACAATGAAGCTCAATTTCCCTTTCTCTTTTGTGTGTAACAGTTTGGCCCTCACTCCTCTACCCAGCCTTGGGGTCCATGTTTGCTTATTCAAAGGCTTGGACCCTCTCTGCCCATTCACACCCTTCAGGAATATAGAATATCAATGAAAACTATCATATTTCTGGAGCAATCTACTTATTTTTATGATTATGACCATTTCATTACTGTGACTGAAACTGAATTATGCCACTCTGCTCCCTTCCCCTTAAAAGGCAGGAATGGTGAGAGTCAGTTTTAGTGTTAAATAAAAAAATTCCTGCTCTGTGACAGGGCAAATACTATGTTTGGTTTCTGTGAGGAGAGATGTCCTTATACATTTTAATTAAGCAGGTGATGCAGAGTTTTGTACTAGAGGCTGGGCGTGGGTTTGTGAGACTACACGTAACAGTAATGGAAGATGAGGGTTAAATAACCTCGTAGGTACGTTTCTGTGCACCCTCAGTGCCATCATCCTTGCATGAAGACGTGTATGTCATCCAAATAGGCTACTTAATTCCTGAGGTTAATGAGGTCCTCATCCTCCTGGAGCTCTGTGAGCAAACAGTTGCAGTCACGTTCAGCTGTTTTTACTTGCTTGTGTATTTTCGGGTAGACATTCCATATGGGGATGCTTGTGTGAATATAATGTAGGAGTAACCTTTCTTCTCATCAGAGAAATGCCTCCTGAGATTCCGCACAAAAATGGCCAGGGAACTTTGTAAATGTGGAGTGTGCAGTGAGCATATATAGCTTCTTAATCTCTATGCAATTAGGAAAATGAACATGAAATACATTGAAAGTTGTGCAGCATTTATATCATGCCTTTTCTTATGGAATAGGAGCAAAAGGCTTATTGGGCAGGTAATTATCAGCTTCATTTCAAACATGGGAAAACTGAGGTCCACAGAAACATAAACTTAAAGAACAGAAAAGCTGTGAACTTGTTGTTTTATGCTTATGCTTATTTCCCCAGATAAGTAAACATAGCCTCGAGAGTTAAACCTAATTTAGTTTGACTGTCTCTCTGAAGTGTGAAATAAAAGGCCCTAGGGGCAAGCAGATTTAGGGCTTCTAATGGGCTGTTTGCAGTAGAGAGGAAAGCAGGGCCGTAATTCGTAATTCGTGAGCTCCGTCTCCCTCTCTGATGGTCTGCTCACCTGAATTCAGTAGGAGCTCACAATTATCTAGAGATGGTGCCCACTTTTCACTGTGATTCGTCTCTGGAAAACACCTCATAAAGCAGAATGCAGAAAAAGAAATCATATTTTTTCATTGTACAGTTAAAGTCCCAGCTGGGTCCCAGTATGAAATTAATTATGGAAGTGACCAATAGAATTTCCCAAATGCAAAGATACAGGAACTTTAGATCTTGATGGCAATTAAATTAGTAAAATCAAAGTTCTATTTAAAAAGGCATAAATTACTAAATGCACTGATAGGACCCCAGTGTACTATACAGTGTATTTACAGTTTTATTATATGAGAAACTTGATCTATTAAAAGTGAACATGTTAGTTACTATAAATATCATTGGAATATTCAATTACCATGAATTCTGCTTGGTGTCTTAGATGTTGTAAAGATCTGGGGGGGGGATTATTTGGGAGGACTCAGTCTCAAACAAAAAATAGTTAAGCTATATAGTTAAGAGAAAAAGGTAAAGTAACGGTGTATCATGTGCTACCACTGGTGTACAAAGAGGGAAATGCACACACAGGCATTTTTCTTCCTGTGCACAGACTATCTCTGGGAGGATGCAGAAGAAAATGCTAACACTGTTGGCCTTCACTAGGGGAACTAATAGGTGACAGGGGACAGAGGGACTCTTTTTTACCTTTCAGAGTTTGGATTGAATTTATAATCTATTTAAAAGTACAATTTTAGGGGCTTCCCTGGTGGTGCAGTGGTTAAGAATCCACCTGCCAATGCAGGGGACATGGGTTCGAGCCCTGGTCGGGGAGGATCCAACATGCCACGGAGCAACTAAGCCCGTGCACCACAACTACTGAGCCTGCGCTCTAGAGCCTGTGAGCCACAACTACTGAGCCCACGTGCCACAACTACTGAAGCCCGCGCACCTAGAGCCCGTGCTCCGCAACAAGAGAAGCCACCGCAATGAGAAGCCCGTGCACCGCAACGAAGAGTAGCCGCCACTCGCCGCAACTAGAGAAAGCCCGCGTGCAGCAATGAAGACGCAACGCAGCCAAAAATAAATAAATAAAATAAATTAAAAAGAATAAAAGTACAGTTTTAGTGGATTTAAAAATATGTAGCCTGTTTAAAAATAGAAACTAAATTAAAAATGAAAGTGGTAACAGTCGAGGGAAATTTGAAGAGATGTTTTCTTTCCCTTCAGATAATTCTTTGTAGTAAGACACAACAAAGTCATTTTGATATCTTTAGATTAAAATATCAAACTAGGACTCATTCTTTTGAAAAATAGTCATTATAAGCTGGTAAACAGGAAAAATTCCCTCTCCCTAATAATCAAATAAATGAAAATCAAAATATGCTATGACTTAATCATTAATTTGGTAAAGATTTTTAAAAAGAAATGCTTTTGGCAGGGTTCAAAAGGCTCACCTTTTGGACTTCTGGCAGAGTTTCTGGAGGAAGTGAGAACTGGTATAACCTCCCGGGAAGGCAGTTGACCACAAGTATTGACTCTTTAAAATGCTTTTGCCTCTTGACATAGTAGTTGTATGTCTAAGAATCTTTTTAAGAATTATTTTAAGGAAATAATCAGAGGTGTAGTAAGAGATTAATTGACAAAGAAAGATGTTCCTCACAGTGTCAGAAGCTTCCTAAATGGCCAAGAATAGGAAAATGGTTGCTTATTTTTGTGTGTATTTATGCAGTGCAAGAGTGTACGTACATAAACATGTTTTAGAAGAAAAACATTAATAACACGAAAAAAATGTTCTTGGGATAATGTCCCACAAAAAGCAGAATACAATCCTCAATATGTGGTACGATTCCATTTATGTAAAAATACTTCTGCATATACACAGAAAAAGACATAGGGGAAATACATAGGAGTATTAGCTGGGATCATCGCATCTCAGTCCTAGGCGATCCTCAATTGCTTGTTCACAGTTCTGTATTTTTAAAATTTCTGCAGTGAATAGGCATTATGTTTGTTCATTTCAAAATGAAAAAAAACTTTTATCATTAAAATAATTGTTGTTGGATCTAAGATTTTGAAGGTCTAACTATGGAGTTAAAATCTGTGGGTTGTTTTTGAAGTGGGGAGGAATAGGCAGTCACATGGCATTGTCCTGTGATGGTGCAAGTAGAACTTACTGACGGGTGAGCGCCATGGGGCACTAAGAAGCTGGCTGGATCCTCTTCTCGGGGTTCTTGCCGCAAGCAGTAAGGAGGCTGCTGTAGACATACTTGAAGGGTGGCTCACTGTTATAAAACATTGACTGAAATGTCCAATGTCTAGAGGATGTCATATTCTCTGCAAAGGTGTTATATTGATGGCTCCAAAATGGGGTGCTGTAAGTCCCTGCTGTGCTGCTGTCTCAAAGCGGATTTCATAGGACTATGGCGAAATGTTATATTCCCTCAGATTTGGCTCAACGAATTAGCAAACACTTACTAAGTGCCTGCTGTGGACCAGGCAGATTGCACAGCCCCCACCACCTCCGAGGCTGTTGTGTGAATGAATGAACTGCCTGCAGAACTGTAAAGCAGTGAGTCTACAAATGCAGTCTCAGTCACAGCTTCTTTGGGGGCTATGGGGTTGGTAAAGTCAACTTATATATTGTGGGACGAGGGGCAGCATTTAAACTCCTTTAGAAAGTTTCTTAACAAAAATGTTCTACAAACATGACTCTGCATGCTTTCTAATGCCCTAGATCTGGCTGGTTAAATTAAAGTAACAAATTTTTGGTATTACAGGTAATTTCCTTTTTTTTTTTTCCAGTTTTTGCTATAAGGATCTTAACACAAATAACCTAAAAATGCCTTCTTCTCTCCTGCTGTTCTTCCTGAAGAAATAGCACTGGACTGAGATTTACTGGACCCACATTCCACCTCCAGTTGTGCAAGTAACTAGCTGCATGACCTTGAGCAAAGCATGTTAACCTTGCAAAGACCTTAGTTTCTCACCAGTCTAGAAATTGAACCAGAATGCCCCTAAGGTCCCTTCTGGCTCTAAATAGCTATAAATCGGTCGTCCTATAAGCTTATTATTCCTCTTTTTTTTTTTTTTTAAGAAAATGGAGGAGACTATTATGACTTTCCTGTCTGATTGTTTTCCTTTCTCTCTCTCACAAACAGGAGCGACCTCGGCTCTGGGTCTCCTTTACCTGCCCACGTGGGCAGCCGCTCTCTCTGGCTGTGTGCTCGCCCTCTTCACGGCGTCCATGTGGCCTCAAGTGCTTGGACACCTTATCAGCTCAGGGTCAGGCCCTGGGAAAGCCATGACCACTGCCATGGTATTTTATCTTCTAGAAATATTTTTCTGTGCATGGTGCACAGCTTTTAAATTTGTCCCAGGAGGTGTGTACGCTAGAGAAAGATCTGATGTACTTTTGGGTGAGTACATGTGAAAGGTCTGGATTCAGGTAACTACTCAAAAATTCCCTTCAGGGCTGACTAGGATTTAGCACTTTACATGACTGATTAAGATACATAGGATGATCTTGCCTTTCTTATTGAAAGAGACTCTTTTGGTAAAAAAAAAAAAAAAACCTGGAGGAATGTCTAAATTAGTATTTAAAAAGAAATTTCTTAATTCATTAATGAGTTTCAGTAATATTTATTACTGCAAAGGCCTTGGAAGTGAATAGCTGTGAAAAAAACAAGTTTAATCCATAATAAGGTATAAAAGAGGTCCCCGTAACCCCATATTATATGATATGTAAGGAAAAAATATGAGCATGGCGCGCACATTGCTGTTTTGGTGGTAGGCTTGTAAATATATATAGGAAGTGTGATTTTTTTTGGTTCCCCTGAATTTTATGTATGGTTTTTATTTACCCTCTTTTTACCAAAAGATTTTTTCATATGTGAATCTTAGTGTAAATGGTAAATTCTCAAATCATAGAGTACATATCTTCCATTTCAGTGGTTATGAACTTATGTACCAAATTAAAATATCATAAACTTAGTTCAGTTTAATATTTCAGAAATTGTCTTCTGGCAATAGTGAAATTACTGATGTGTACCAAGCAGACACAGATCAGATATTGCCTGTCGTTTTAGTTTAAGTAAAACATGTCCAGAGCCTCCAGGATAAAATCTTTGAAAAACTGAGGCAACAAAACATGATAATAGGGGATTCAGTTCTTGTTTGTTTGGACATTTTTCCATTTGTTCATTTATTCATTAAAAATTTTTTGTGCACCTACTATGGTCCAGACACAGTGCCATGTGTAGGGGATTTAAGAGACATAGGGTCCTACCCACCTGGAGCTTCCGTGTAGCGGGGGAGATACCACACATCAGATTAGACAGATTCTTAGGGGGTTACAGCTGGGGTAAGTGCTGCACAAAAGTCTGGGCTTCTACTTATGTTCGTCTGCAGTTCCCCCTTGTGCCCTTGGAATATATCCAAATCGCCCTGTACATTTTCACATAAACTTTCTTCCTCTATGAGCTAGACATCTGTCAGGACAGGCTGATTTGGAAGAGGTATTTTTCAATTATGTGAGGTATTTTTAAAAACTTTTGAGGTTTTGCTATTTCTGCTGGGACATCCAGGCTGTCAGCTGATCAGAGACATACATTGCTGCATTTCCTCTGCGATAATCTCGGCTTTGCGAACCCTGTATTTCCTCTGATTTCTTTCAGGTGTGTGTACTCTCTCCTGCTCTATCTTCCTATCCAATGCCCTGCTTTTTTCTTACTCCAGCTTGTTTGGGGGTCTGCTACGTGGAGCAAACGAATGAAAGTAAGAGCCATGCTAAGCATATATTTCTTTCTTTAGAATGTTATGAATGAAGGGTGTTTTGAGTTCCTTCTCACTACTTATGGAATTGCAGAAATCGTGCTTTATTCCAGCTTCAAACAACTAAGAATTCTTTTTAGTAAGAGTGACGTTATGTCGATAAGGCCACAAAAACTAAGGAACATTAGTAATGTTCAGAGTAGCTTTGAATAATGATTGAAAAGAATCTGTATTAGATCAGAAACTAGATATAAATGTATTGTCTAGGTTTCTCCTGCTATTTCCTGGAAATTGCACATAACTTTTTTTTTTTTTTTTAGCCTTCCACCTAAGCATAACTTTTACTTGACATTCTCTAATTTATATATTGTTCAATCATACCTCTGTTTCCATTCTCATTATATACAACGTTAGAAGTATGTAGACTTCATGTGTAAGCTACATTGGAATGCACCCCAGTTAAGCTCATCTTTCTTGGCACAGTGTGAATTCCAGTGTGCATCCTCTGTGTGGACCCACAATCCAGGCCAGAACTGTTGCCACAAACACTGCCGTATTAAGAAACTACAAATCCTCCTCTTCTGTTCCTCAACTCGGTCGGTGCCTGTGGTCCCTTCAGTGGAGAAGACTGAGTCCCTAAGGCAGTCCAGAAGGCTGCTTTCTCTTCTCCCCACCCTTCCCTGCATGACCAACAGTCAGTGACCGACACTATCACCAACCTAACAACTAGGAAACACTCAGGAAATTCAAAGTAACCCCTCATCAGAAAAAGTTTGGGGTTTTTTAATGTAAAGCATAATTTCTAGAACCCTACCTGATTTCTTATGATCATCCTAATTATCAAAAGTAAAACTGGAGTAATTACTTAGGTACTGAGATAACTCAATAACTGATTTTTCAGGATATGTCCATTTAAATGAAATCAAGGCTCCTGGAATTTACCATTAGAAGGATTTTTTGGATTAGAATGTAATATATTCATCTTTCTTTTTTTAACAGGGACAGTGATGCTAATTATTGGGCTGAATATGCTATTTGGTCCCAAGAAAAGCCTTGATTTTCATCTTCAAACAAAAAACAGTCCTAAAATGCTTTTCAGAGAGAGTGGAAAATACATGAAACTTTGTGAGTATAATTTTGCTTCCTTTTTAAAAGCATTTTATTATCATATATGGCCTTTATTATGTTGAGGTTCCTGGACTTCAGACTATACTACACAACTACAGTAATCAAGACAGTATGGGGCTTCCCTGGTGGCGCAGTGGTTGAGAATCTGCCTGCCAATGCAGGGGACATGGGTTCGAGCCCTGATCTGGGAAGATCCCACATGCCGCGGAGCAACTAGGCCCATGAGCCACAATTACTGAGCCTGCGCGTCTGGAGCCTGTGCTCCGCAACAAGAGAGGCCGCGATAGTGAGAGGCCCGCGCACCGCGATGAAGAGTGGCCCCCGCTTGCCACAACTAGAGAAAGCCCTCGCACAGAAACGAAGACCCAACACAGCCATAAATAAATAAATAAACCCAAAGTTAAAAAAAAAAAAAAAAGAATTACCTCTTTAAAAAAAAAAAAAAAAAAAAAGACAGTATGGAACTGGCACACACACAAAAATATAGATCAATGGAACAGGATAGAAAGCCCGGAGATAAACCCATGCACATATGGTCACCTTATCTTTGATAAAGGAGGCAAGAGTATCTGATGGAGAAAAGACAACCTCTTCAATAAGTGGTGCTGGGAAAACTGGACAGCTACATGTAAAAGAATGAAATTAGAACACTTCCTAACACCATATACAAAAATAAATTCAAAATGGATTAAAGACCTAAATGTAAGGCCAGACATTATAAAACTCTTAGAGGAAAACATAGGCAGAACACTGTATGACATAAATCACAGCAAGATCCTTTTTTTTTTTAAAATTAATTTATTTATTTATATTTATTTTTGGCTGTGTTGGGTCTTTGTTTCTGTGCGAGGGCTTTCTCCAGTTGCAGCGAGTGGGGGCCACTCTAAATCGCGGTGTGTGGGCCTCTCACTGTTGCGGCCTCTCCCGTTGCGGAGCACAGGCTCCAGACGTGCAGGCTCAGTAGTTGTGGCTCACGGGCTTAGTTGCTCCGCGGCATGTGGGATCTTCCCAGACCAGGGCTCGAACCCGTGTCCCCTGCATTGGCAGGCAGATTCTCAACCACTGCGCCACCAGGGAAGCCCACAAGATCCTTTTTGACCCACCTCCTAGAGAAATGGAAATAAAAACAAAAATAAACAAATGGGACCTAATGAAACTTAAAAGCTTTTGCACAGCAAAGGAAACCAGAAAAAAGACAAAAGGACAACCCTCAGAATGGGAGAAAATATTTGCAAATGAAGCAACTGACAAAGAATTAAACCCCAAAATATACAAGCAGCTCATGCAGCTCAATATCAAAAAAACAAACAACCCAATCCAAAAATGGGCAGAAGACCTAAATAGACATTTCTCCAACAAACACATGAAAAGATGCTCAACATCACGAATCATTAGAGAAATGCAAATCAAAACTACAATGAGGTATCACCTCACACCAGTCAGAATGGCCATCATCAAAAAATCTACAGACAATAAATGCTGGAGAGGGTGTGGAGAAAACGGAACCCTCTTGCACTGTTGGTGGGAATGTAAATAAAAGAAGTGAAACTGAGTTATTTGTAGTGAGGTGGATGGACCTAGAGTCTGTCATAAAGAGTGAAGTAAGTGAGAAAGAGAGAAAAACAAATACCATATGCTAACACATATATATGGAATCTAAAAAAAAAAAAAAAAAAAGGTTCTGAAGAACCTAGGGGTAGGACAGGAATAAAGACGCAGATGTAGAGAATGGACTTGAGGACATGGAGGGGGGAAGTGTAAGCTGGGACGAAGTGAGAGAGTGGCATTGACATATATACACTACCAAATGTAAAATAGATAGCTAGTCGGAAGCAGCTGCATAGCACAGGGAGATCAGCTCGGTGCTTTGTCACCACCTAGAGGGGTGGGATAGGGAGGGTGGGAGGGAGACGCAAGAGGGAGGGGATATGGGGATATACGTATGCAGATAGCTGATTCACTTTGTTATTCAGCAGAAACTAACACAACACTGTAAAGCAATTATACTCCAATAAAGATGTTTAAAAAAAAAGCATTTTATTATAAAGCATAAATTTTCAGACATATGAGATTAAAGAGTATGATGAACCCTCATGTACCCTTAAAGCAGTTCCAACAATTATTAACATTTGCTAATGTTGTTAGTACCTATCTTCCTTATATTTTTTGGTAAAATACTTTAAAGCAAATCTCTGATATTGTATTTTTTCAACCATAAATACTCTGTATTAGTTTTGTTTCACTTCTAATGTAGATTTAACAGGTAGGATTTCCAAAATATTTTGTTGTAATAGTTGAGACCATTTATTTCATTTCTTGTTCTTTTTTGGGAGATTTAATATGTTAATGTTTGGAATATTGATGAGCTGGAAACTCAGGCATGAAATTAGTTTACTATTCAGTCTGACTCATCTCAAAATATACTAGATTAAATAAAAATGTTTATTGAATGTGTAACATTTGCAGATAGTGTATTAGGATATAACATACTGCATAACTCCATAGCATTATGTAGAATACAAAGATATGTAAAAACTGGTCTCTACCGTCAATGACTTGATGCTTTACTAGAGAAGACAGAATCTTATGGTGTAAAGAGCTAAAAAACAATTAAGAAGCTAAATAAAATTTTAATATATTTCTAAAAGAAATGTCATGAAGCAGTAAGATCATTAGATAAACCCCTTCATATATGTTCCATCATAATTTGAAAAAGTTATATTAAAATTTAGGGGAAAAATTTAAATTTAGGTGGTTTTTTTTTTTTTTTTTTTTGTATGTATTCTTACACTTTAGGTCTGTCCCTTGAAATCAGCATCTGGCGGCTTTTGTTTGTTTGTTTTTAGTCCTGATAATCTTTGTCTTTATTATTACTATTATTATTAAATTATTTAATTCATTCATCAAATTGAGGCACTTGAAACAACTTATTTACAAAGTTGTTTAGATAGCTTTGTATGATTTTCCAAAACAAGCTTTATTTTTTGGACCCATTTTTGGTTCACAGCAGAATTGAGCAGAAAGTACAGAGATTTCCCATAGGACCCTCTGAGCCCACATATACACAGCCTTCCCTGCTAGTGACCTGCCCTACCACAACTGATGAACCTACAATGAAACAGGACTATCACCCAAAGCCCTTTGTTTACATTAGGACTCATTCTTGATGTGGTACATTCTGTGGTTTTTGATGAACGTATAATGATATATATCCACCATTGTAATATCATATGGCATAGTGTCACTGCCTTAAAAATCCTCTGTGCTCTGCCTGTTCATCCCTCCCTCCCCCTGCCAATGGCAATAACTGTCTGCTTTTTTAAAAAAAATTAATAGATTTTATTTTTCAGAGCAGTTTTAGGTTTACAGACAAATTGAGCAGAAAGTGTGGAGTTCCCATATACCGGCTCACACTCCCACCTCCTCAGTTTCCACCATTATTAACATCTTGCATTATTGTGGTGCATTTGTTACAATTGATGAGCCAACATTGATACATTATTATTCACTAAACTCCACAGTGTACATTAGAGTTCACTTTTTCTTTTATGTGTTCTGTGGGTTTTGACAAATGTATAATGACATTTATCCACTATACAGTATCATACAGAATAGTTTCACTGTCGTAAACATGGTAATGTGCTCAACCAGTTCATCCTTCCCTCCTTCCTCCAGACCCTGGCAACCACTGATCTCCTTACTGTCTCCATTGTTTGCTTTTACTAGAATGTCAATCTTTGTCTCTTAAAATTTATTTATTTAGTTATTTTATTTTTGGCTGTTTTGGGTCTTTGTTTCTGTGCAAGGGCTTTCTCTAGTTGTGGCAAGTGGGGGCCACTCTTCATCGCAGCGCGCGGGCCTCTCACTGTCGCGGCCTCTCTTGTTGCTGAGCACAGGCTCCAGACGCGCAGGCTCAGTAGTTGTGGCACACGGGCCCATTTGCTCCGCGGCATGTGGGATCTTCCCAGACCAGGGCTCGAACTCGTGTCCCCTGCATTGGCAGACAGATTCTCAACCACTGCGCCACCAGGGAAGCCCAATCTTTGTCTCTTAACTTGAAATGTAATTTATTTTTGTCATGATTTCCCTTGTGTTATGATTTATTTCCATACTCTTACTTTGTTTTTGCTTTTTCTACTTTCTCTAGGCATATTTTTCCTCTTTTTTCTTCTTGCTTTGGCATTGATTGGGTTTCCTTTTTCCTTTTTTCTTATCCTTCTCCTCTCCACTCCTCTTTCTAGGTTGGAAATTATACCTTCAATTTCTTTTTTTCAGTAGTTGGTTATTTTTGTCTCAGAACATTAAAGATAGTATTCCCCTATCGTCTGACTTCCATTTTTGCCTTGGGAAGTCAGCCATCAGTGTAATCTTTGCTCTTTTGAAGATACAGTGGCTTTTCTCTCTGGCAGCATTTAAGATTTTTCTTTGTTTTGGTGTTCTGAGTTTCACTGTAATACATCTGGATGCGGATCCAGCCCCTCCCTTACTTGCGAGTGTTTGGGCTTTTTGAATCTTAAGAGTCATGTTTTTTTATCAGTTCTGGAAAATTCTCAGCATTATTTCTGCAAATATTACCTCTTCCCCATTCTTTCTCTTCTCTCCTTTTTTGACTCCAGTTAGATATGTGTTGGATCTTCTTATTCTCTTCTTCATGTCCCTTAACCTCTTTCATATTCTCTACCTTTGTTTTTAAGCTGCCCCTTGTACTAGTTCTCCATTAAGTTTTGTCTAATCTGCTTTTTATCTTGTCCATTGAGTTTCTAATTTTAATTGTTATAATTATTATATAATTTTATTTCTAGAAGTCTATTTAATTTCTTTACAAATTTTCTTGCCCATTAATTTAATCTCATATTTCTTAGTTATCCCATTGAATATCCTCTTTTATTTTTCTAAACGTGTTAAGCATGCTTATTTTATATTCGATTCTAAAATTTTTAATATCTGAAGTATTTTGGGTTTGATTCAGCAGGGTGTTTTTGCTGTGGTTCCTGCTCATGGAGACTTGCTTTCTGGTGTATTATTTCTTGTATATATTTGTGATTTATTTTTATTTTAGTTCATGGTTCTTGGAACATTTTTAGGGAAGCTTCTTTGAAACCTGAGTTTAAAGTATGGGTTATATATGCGTGTCACACATGAAAATTAACCTAGGAACTAGACATTGCCCCTTTGCATAAAATCTTGGCCAATAAATTCAATATTTTCATAAAATTATTTTTTTAAAAAAGAAACTTAGTTTCTTCTAAACAATTATTTCTGGTTTCTGTTTAGTTTTGTGGCTGCTTGTTGGTGTGGGGTTGTTGGGATTAGGACTATGGCATAAAACCTATGAGAAGAAATTGGGAAGAGGGGTAAGTCATTAAAAGTTTTGATATAGAATTTTATATGATATACGGCCTACAGAGCACAGAAAGGAGTTCTGACTTTATTTTTCTTGAATTGGAAGCCACCAGAATATTTCAAGCAGGAGCATGAAGAAACATGATATATATTAACTTGGCTGCTCTGTGAAGAATGGATTGTAGAGTAGAAGCAGGGAGATAAGTTATGAGGCTTTTTCAGTTGTCCAGGAGAGAGACCCTGGAAGTTTGGATGGGGGCCGTGGCCCTGGAGTTGGAGAGGAGTGGATAGACTTACAATATATTTTGAAAGTAAAGCTGATAGGAGTTGCTGATGGATTAGATGACACTGAAGGAGAAGAAGGAAAGAATCAAGGATGACTTCTATGTTTTGGCTTGAGCAACTGGGTGGAGGGTGGTAGCATTTACTGATGTGGGAATAACAGGTTTTGGAGTGATGAGAGCCAGAGTTAATCATAGGTATGTAGTTACGTGAAAAGGCATAGTTTGATTAATATAATCATGCCTCTTGAAGTCTCTCTTGATGGTTCTGTTCTCTTTATAGGACATTCGGTAAACTGAATAATATCTCTTGCATAGAGATGAGATTCACACCCCACTGCTGTAGCACAATGAGCTGTTTAGGTTAAGTGGTGGCCCTCCTATGCAAAGAGGTGGTGCTTACCCTTCTCTCAGCTTGATCTTGTATGTTCCACTTTGAGTTATTTTTTTCAGTTGTGGTGATAGAGTTGGTCTAATCTGGCCATACTCTTTCACAGGATCCCTATTGTTGATCGGTTGGTATTAGTTTGAAATAGATGGTTAGGGTTGGGCACTGCATTCTCTGACTGGGCCCATGGGCTCAAAAGAGGACTCCAGAGGGTGCTGTGCTCCTGAACCTTGGCCTTGCCAGCGCAGTGGGGAGCAACACCGTGTATAACTCAGAGTTGGCAGACCACTCTGTAAATATGGTAAAGGACTCTGTGTATCCCTCTGTGGTCTCATTCTCTGATATAAGGGTAACCTCTTCCTGCATATGCTTGTTATCGTATTCATGCATTTCTTTATATTGTTACTACACATGACACACCTCTATACAATATTGTATTTTTCCATGTTTTTAACTTTATCTAAATAACATCTGACATATATATTTTGCAACTTAATTTTTTATTTAAAATAATCCTGGTGAGATTCATCCATATGGAAATATGTAGCCCTAATTCATTTATTAGGGCTGTGTAGTATTCCATTTTATGTATGATCATTTTTTTATTCATTTTCCTATTTTTCCTATTGAAACAACAGCCAGGTTGTTTCTAATTTTTTGCTATTATAAACAATGCTTATCAGAAATATCACTTTCCAAACATTCTTCCTAACTTCCAAGCCTAAGGTAGAAATTCACAGATTATAAAATACCTACTAGCAAATATCTCTGTATTATTATGCATTAGCTGTGGGCAGATGCCTAAAAAATATCCTTTGCTGAAATATGAATTTTGGTGGAGAGAGGTGGAGAAGAGTGGATCGCTGAAACTGCCATTGTTCATTCATCCTAAATTATCATTAAAACAATTCCTCAGGCACCAGCCACAGAGGTCTCTGCTGCCATCTGGCCTTTCAGGTTTGGCTTTGACAATGAAGGATGGTCTAATTTAGAAAGATCAGCTCAACTGCTCAGTCAAGCAGGTAAGTCTTACTGAAATTATTTCCAGGTTTTGAGAAACTCCTACTGTTATGTTTATTTTGACCAAGATCATAAGTAATAGGAAGAGGGTTTGCTGGGTCATAAACTAATCTCTTAAAAAGGCTTTACTTTGGTGGGCGGCTACAGGAGGATTAAGCTTCTGTAACCACATCTGTGTTTGCTTGAGAGCAATTAATTCAGTTGATTCTGAACAAAGTCTCATACTGGGTATCTGCAGGAGAATCTTGTCATGCCTTTGCTCTTGGAAATGCCCCTGCTGGTGGCTCCTGTCACTTGGGAACCCACTGTTGGGGACCAGAAAACTGTCAGATTAAAAGGCAGAATGGGTTGGAGTGATGCTCATTTGCAAATCAAATTGCTTTCAAGAGCCTGAGGGCCAATTTTATTTGTTTCCATGCCCTGGGGTACTCATCTTTGGATGAAGCATCCTTTAAAATATGTGGGTGTTTGATTCTTAGATCAACAACATGGAGAATGGAGCAAGAGACTTAAAGGGCTAAACTGTTCTAGTTATTCCTAATGATAAGCATGTCTCCTGAGAAATAGCTGAGGGTCTGTATGATTCTAATGCCATTAAGAAATTTCTCTGGCCCTTAGTCCTTTAGTCCTGATTACAAGCCTCTGGGGCAAATCTGACCAGGGTATCTGAATAAACTTACTTCTGTGTCAATACAATGGAGGTGTTTGCCCAGGAATAAAACACTACTGTATACTCTATTGTTTCTGAACATAAATTGGATATTTGAGAAAGGTATTAAGCTTATTTGAAATTTGGGGAACGATGTTAATATTTGAAAATTTAGAAAAGTTATGTTTTTATCCTTTCCTACATTTCCTCAAGGTGTCCCATGTTTTAATTGTGTTCTAAATATGGTAAAAAAATTTTTACAGCTCAGATTTGAACCAGTTCACTTTAGTAACTCATTAGGAATTACTTTGGTTTTTTATTTACGAGTAAAGGCAGGGGATTAAAGAATCAAGTTTTGCTAATTGTTTTTACATTGCTATGGTTAATCACCATGTGCATTTTTTTTTTTTCTGAACAGGTGCAGATTTCATTACAATTTTGGAGAGCGACGCTTCTAAGGCCTATATTGGGAACAATGACCTGACCATGTGGTTAGGGGAGAAGCTGGGTTTCTATACCAACTTTGGTCCAAGCGCAAGGGATCACACTTGGGGGTGAGTGTCCCTTCGGAATTAATCCCAAACATATCCCTGAAAGACTAGGCAGCATAGACTTGGAGTGGATAGTTGATATTGTTATACCTTAGTCCTATGAATATGTCCCAGTGATGCTTCTTGGAGGATGAGGAGGTGCTGAAGATATGCATATTCCATCCTGTTTTAATGGTTTCCCTTTCGCTGGATACTTTCAGTTCTTCACTCTTATAAAAACCATTTAGTGTAGGAGCTGAAGTTACAGCACTAAACGTGTCTGTCCTGGACGCTGTCCTCATGGAGCTTACATTATAGTGTGAAGAGACGGAAAATAATCATGGACACACAGAAATAAATAATTTGAGATAATGGTAAGTGCTGTGTGGAAAAGGAGAGCGGCTGGGTGGGCAGGGCAGCGGGGGATGCTGCTGTAGGTAGCGTGGTCAGGAAGGTCTCTCTGCCGACCCCGAGATGAGGAGGACCCAGGACCCGCTGTGGGAGGAGCCAGTGTAAAGACTTGAGTCTGGGTCAGTCCTGGTGTGCTGGAGCACAGGGTTTGAGGGGGAGCTAGTAAGAAAGGAGGTCAAAGGTGTGCCCCTGATCTTACAGGTCCCATAAGCCATGCTTAGCACTGATTTAATTCAGTTTTTAAAAAAAATAAATTTATTTATTTAATTTTATTTATTTTTGGCTGTGTTGGGTCTTTGTTGCTGCACGCGGGCTTTTCTCTAGTTGTGGCGAGCGGGGGCTACTCTTCGTTGTGGTGTGCGGGCTTCTCATTGCGGTGGCTTCTCTTGTTGCAGAGCACGGGCTCTAGGCGCACGGGCTCTAGTTGTGGCTCATGGGCTCTAGAGCGCAGGCTCAGTAGTTGTGGCGCATGGGCTTAGTTGCTCCGCGGCAAGTGGGATCTTCCCGGACTAGGGCTCAAACCCGTGTCTCCTGCATTGGCAGGCGGATTCTTAACCACTGCGCCACCACGGAAGCCCTTTAATTCAGTTTTGATAGGAAACCACTGGAGGATTGTAAACACAGGAGCAATCTGATCTGATTTACATTTTTGAAAGATCATTCCGGCTGTTCCTAGAAAAACAGATTGTCAGGGGGCAGGAGTGGGAGCAGGGAGACAGGTGATGAGGTAGAGGCATTAGCACAGGTAAGAAATGACAGTGGGAGCCGTGGAGATGGAGAGAAGGGGGCAAACTCAGGAGCTATTTTGGAGCAGGGCTGACAGGACTTCCTGATGGTTTAGATGTCAGAGCTGGAAGTGACAAGGATACACCAGGGTGTTTTACCTGAGTCCCTGATAGGAGATGATGCCATTTAATGGGACAGGAATGACCGGGTGAGCATCAGGATTGTGCTAAATTGAAGATGCCCCTGGACGGTCAGGTGACGTCCATAGGTGCTTGTGTGCAGCCTGGAGGGCTGAGTGGGACAGCACAGGCTGGCCATGTGCATTCAGGGATCATCACTGTAGGCATGGTTCTGTCAGAGGAACTTCAGGAGGCCAGACAGTGTGCTCAGCCTGAGGTCTGAGCTCTGATCATCCTTTCCACATGTAGTTCTTTGACTTAGAGTGAGGCGGAACTGGTTTTCCTATCTTTTTCGGACCATTTGTAATTTCTAATTTTGTAAATTGTTGCTCTGTGTCCTGGCTGGCAAGGTCGCACATTCTCAAATGCGTTGATTAATATTAGAATTGTTTATGCAGATAAGTTGCCAGAGTAACAGTGCTAGTAAAATGGAGCTTGTGTATCCTAATTCTGCCCTTTTCGTGTTTCCATAACACGTATTAAACAGAGTTGATAGTGTTGTGCTTGGTGACACAGTGAGACATGCTGAATAGCCCAGACGCAATGAACAGTCCGGCAGACTGCCCCATACCTCTCCGCCACATTATTGCTCTCAGTGCCCCTCAGTGGGATGCCTGAAGTGTGTGCATCCCTCTTGAACACATATTCTTAGTCCTGTTTGCATGATGTGGTGGGACCAATAGTGAAGCACGTGTTTCTTTCCATTCGAGTACAGGATTATGGTTTTGTCAAGATACCGGATTGTGAAATCAGAGCATCACCTTCTTCTGTCACCAGAGGGCGAGATTGCACCAGCCATCACTCTGACTGTTAACATTTCCGACAAACTGGTGGATTTTGTTGTGACCCACTTTGGGAACCACGAGTGGGTTTCTTTGGTCTTTCTCGAAGTACACAAATGCCAAGACATATTATTAACACATTACTTTGACTTCCATGCATTGACCTTTCTTACTTTCTTCTTCCTTTTTTTTTTTCCAAAGTATTTTTCTCTGTGTTGCTGGTTTTAAAAATCAGGCATAGAGGGAGTTCCCTGGTGGCCTAGTGGTTAGGACTCTGGGCTTTCACTGCCAGGGCCTGGGTTCAATCCCTGGTCCAGGAACTGAGATCCTGCAAACCACCCCCCCCCAACAAAAAAAAAGAAAAAGGAAAAAAAATCAGGCATAGAAACCTTTGAGATGCAGGCAGTCCTTAATGATGGTACAAGGCAGCATGATGGCCATGTTAGCCAGCAATTACTGAGCAGGTGCTGTGCTAAGTGCATTATTGTATTTAATCTTCATTTTGTATAACGTTAGTACTATTATAGCCCCATTTTACAGATAAATAAACTAGACTGAAGGTTAGAAGACTTGTCCAACCCGGGTCACACAGCTAGGAATTAAGTAGACCCAACTCAGAGCCTGCAAGTGCTTGAAACCGCATGGTAAACCAGACTACGGAAAGATGAAATTCCCTTTTCCTACAGGATTACTCCAGTTGGAAGTACCGTTGGAATTTGAGGGTACTAAATAACATTTCCTTTTCCCTGAAGTTTTCAGTCAACTGAGAGGCAGGCAGAGGAATCTGGCAGGAGGATCAAAATATCTCTTTTGATTCCGATGAACGTATTTGGACAACATGGCTTAAGTGTGTCCACATGGACCTGCTAATACATTCCCCCAACAATACATGATGCTGGCTCCCCCAAAGCAGCTGACCTACCTGGCAGGGGCAGAGTCCGCCCTGTCAAACTCTCCCCTTAGTGGAGAAGATAACGCAAGGAAACACCCCTTCCACAAACCGGCAGGTTCCAGGGAGAAGAGTGAGGAGGTGTTTGAGACAAGCATGCCCAGTTCATTCTTTTTTTTTTTTTTTTTTTTTTTGATTTCTTTCCTCTGATAATTTCTCTTCTGCTTATGCGTAATTGTTCCCTTCACTAATACCCATAGCAATTTGTACTTCCTCTTTTTTTTAAAAAAATTAATTATTTATTTGTTCATTTATTTATTTATGGCTGTGTTGGGTCTTCGTTTCCGTGCGAGGGCTCTCTCCAGTTGTGGCAAGCGGGGGCCACTCTTCAACGTGGTGCGCGGGCCTCTCACTGTTGCGGCCTCTCTTGTTGCGGAGCACAGGCTCCAGACGCGCAGGCTCAGTCATTGTGGCTCACGGGCCCAGTTGCTCCGCGGCATGTGGGATCTTCCCAGACCAGGGCTTGAACCCGTGTCCCCTGCATTAGCAGGCAGATTCTCAACCACTGCGCCACCAGGAAAGCCCCCCCAGTTCATTCTTACAAGCTTAATTAATTAGAAAAATCCTCCCAAGAAGTAAACGGTGAGAGGGAGAGAGGCCAGAGATGATTTTCTAAGTCGGTTCCCCTCCAAGGAGACACGAAGAATGGGGAATGAATTTTATCCCCAAAGAATAACATTCACAACCAGTGACTTAGTACTGAATAAATCACGAATAATGCCAGAAATATGTTGTTAAAACAAAGATAAAAGTATATAATTTATACTCTACCATACTAAACATTCTCTAATAGTAATTGAAAACACACATGCAAAGTGCTTAGCACTATAAAATACAGCATATGGGCCCTGTCCACATTAGTGACACAAGAGGCCACAGAGCTTTACAGTGACATATAGAACATTAGAAAAACAACAAACAAAATACGGGTAGCAGACATATTCGTTTTGTTTAGGTGAAACTTACAGTATGACAGAACCCAACATTGTTGTACTGTAAGTTTCACGTAAACAAAATGAGTATGTCTGCTACCCATGTTTTCCTATTCCCTTTTTCTCGCAGTATTACATGGATCTGTGAAAGCGTACTTGACTATTTTCTGAAATAAGTCAGAGCATAAGGAATATAAACTAACCATTCAAATGTAATTAATGTGAACTGTTTGGTAATCGGACTCTTGCTGGTCTTCTTAGAAATGGGAAGGGTGTTTGGAGGACGGATGGTATAGACAGTCCACATCTCTGTAAAAAGATGTTTGAAGAAACGCCTTCTGTTTCTCCCAGCAATTTTCAGGTTGCAAGTATAGGCATTCAGACATCATTCTACTGAGCTTAAATTGCACTTGAATTGGGTTTATCTTTCAAAAAATAGGCACTTTTGTGTTTAAAGGTTGCAAGGTCTCAACCTAAGAAACAGTTGAGTATACTCCATCCTGTTTTCCTTTGCTTTTTTTCCCCTGCCCCCTTTAACTTCCTCTGACCTCTGAAATGTGAAGAATAGACTTGTGAGGGAAGAGCAGACTAAAAGATAGCCCTCAAATTGTTTGGAAAAGAGGAGAGAAGGATTACCTTTTCTAACTTTCTATTAACCACATATTTAAAGCCCTGTAACTAACAACATACCCTTTGCTTGCTACCTTACTCACTTGATTTAATAATAATGATGCCAACCACAGCAGTAATGGTAATAGCTAGCACCTGTCGAGGAGATGTGACTGTAAGGGAAGGGAAGGGAAGCAGTATAGTTTAATGGCTAAGAGCATGAAACTCCAGAACCTGGAATCAGACAATCTGGTTTGAATCCTAAGTCAAGGTGTATGCTTCACCAAATTATTTAACTATCTTGAGCCTCAGTTTTCCCATCTGTAAATCAGGAGCGATAATCCTACTTATAGGATTCTTGAGGGAATTAAATACGATATATTATCTCATGCAAAGTATGTGACTAGAGTAACTGCTCAATTAATACTGGCCATTATTATTAAAGCAAATCAGACACCTCTAAGTGTGAAGCGCATTGGGCAGCTTTAAAAAAAGTCATTCATCAAACTCGAATCAAGCATCTATTGTGTCCCAAGCACAGTGCCAGGTGCAGCCTTTTCCCTTAGAGCCTTAGCTCTTGTCTCACTCTTTAGAAGCCCTGTCCAGTCCCAACAAGTGACATGAGAAAGTTCATGTTTCAAATAATTTGTGAAGCCATCACTACATATTTTTGCTTACCTTTGTTTTTATAATACTAGATTAAAAATTCTTACTCTGAAAAAATATTTCATGATTTCATTTTCTAGTGATTATGGCATATAAACATGAAATCATATTAGGAATGAATTACAGAATGCTTATGCATGTTATTAGCTGATTCAACGGGATTTCTAAAATTACTGACGACACAAAAATCTCTTTACAACCAATAAACAGAAAATAGCAGCATTCCTTAGAAGTTACTTAGGTATACACCGTAACTAAAATTGGTATTATTTTAGGTAATTAACTGAGCCACCAGTTAATCACCATGTTTGTTTCTTATAACATGCATAAATGTAGAAAGAAGAAACAGCACAGAACCTGTAGTCTGTAGTTACAGTTTTGGTTCTGTTGTAAGATAAACTCAGTGAGCTCCAGTTCCCTTGTCTCTGAAAATCAGATAAAATTATTTTTTCTAGCCCACATCATATGGCTATTGGGCTGATCAAATATCACCAGATAAGAAAACATAAAACATGTGTTCAATCTCTCTCTTTCTCCCTCTCTCCTAATTCCTCCCCCTCCTTTCTTTATACCCATACATACATATAGGTTTTACTTTTATTATTATCACTGGATAAAATTTATCTCCTGAGAAAATGTAAAGCCAAATTCACAGATTATTTTCCAATAATATATTACTAAAACATATTTGAATGAAAGCTCTATCCGTGGTGCAGTGACTTTGGCATTCTCTAGATTGGATTTGAATCCCAGTTGTGTGTCAGAAGGAATAGAATTCACTGCAGACTTAATGAAGGGACTACTTACCACGATGTTGGAAGGGTCAGAGGAACAGATAAGAGATGCTAAGGTACTCAGACACTAGTAATGGTGGGGAATCAGTACCATCCTTAGGGCTGAAGGGACAGGTAGAGGAAACAGTGTTCCCAGAGCCCCGTTTGATCTGGAACCAGAAGAGGGGCCACCAGGCATGAGGAATGCAGCTCGAAGAAATACTCCAATTTCTCTCTCTTCCTACCCAAACCTCACTGGAAATTAGTAGACAAGGAAGCCCAGGAGATGAAATCTGCAGAGACCAGCCTCCAGGGCATAGAGAAGGGCTGGGAATGGATCTAGGCAAAGATGTTTAGCAAATGGTCATCCTTTTCACTCTTCTGTTTCTTTTTTTTTTTTTTTAAGTTTTGTTGTTGTTGTTAATTATTTATTTATTTATTTATTTTTGGCTGTGTTGGGTCTTTGTTTCTGTGCGAGGGCTTTCTCTAGTTGCAGCGAGCGGGGGCCACTCTTCATCGCGGTGCGCGGACCTCTCACTGTTGCGGCCTCTCTTGTTGTGGAGCACAGGCTCCAGACGCGCAGGCTCAGTAGTTGTGGCTCACGGGCCCAGTTGCTCCGCGGCATGTGGGATCTTCCCAGACCAGGGCTCGAACCCGTGTCCCCTGCATTGGCAGGCAGATTCTCAACCACTGCGCCACCAGGGAAGCCCCACTCTTCTGTTTCTTGAGACAGCTTTTAATAGTGCTCAGCTGTCTATACGTAAGAATGGCTAAGCTTAGTCCTGTCTTCTGATCCTACGTCAGTGAGGTTTCTCCAGTCTTCTCAGCTCTCGGTGATCTCCCTCTGTCTTCCTTTGTCATTGATTTTTCTTAACAGTCATTTATTAGCTGTCATACGCTGTAAGTGCCTGTGTTGGTCTGCTGCCTATTTGCTTTTGGATCCATTCCTGGTTCAGCTCCCTTCCAGCTACAGATTGCAGGAAACCACATTTCCCAGAGTCTGTTGCCTTCTGGCTTCTGGGTAGGTTTAGCCAATGGGACGCACTAATGCAAGGCTGGAGGGCTGGAGGAGGGCAGGAGACAGAGTACTTCTCATTCTCTCTCTCTTCTTTCTCTGTTGTCTCTGGCAGCGGCTAAGTCTCTTCTGTGGCTCCAACTCCTCCTTCAGTGGCCCTGGATCCTTCCGAGTAGCTTCCTCCATAGTACCGTTTCCCACCAGTTAGGACTGGCTTGTGGACTCTGGGAATATCACCTCTTCCTGTTGTCCCTCTAGCCCTAGAGGTGGTAGTGGTTTCTCACTGTTACTAAACTCTAGTTGCTTCACTGATTCCTGTTTGGCTTCCTATCGCCTAGTAGCCAATCCCTTGTATTAAATTCACTTTGTTTGAAACACCTAGAGTGGTTTCAGTTTTTCTTGCTGGATCATGCAAATATGATGTCCCTGTTTTTCCCCAGACAGACTGACTATAAACCCCTCAGAGTCTTGATGTACTTGCCTGATTGTCTCAGTTACACACTTATAGTGCTTAGCATGATAAAAGCAGCACACTTAGCCAGTATTTGACCAGGAGAGCCAGGGAGGCTTTCAGAAACTGTTCAGTTGAAGGAGCTGAGTAGGTTAACAAACCTGGTGTGTTCTGTGAATGTTAGGATTCTCCCTCTTACCGGTACTCCTTGCTTTTTTTTTTTTTAAACTACTAATCTTTAGCTGTAATACTGATGACCAGGTCTTAGATTATTGTTATAATTTCTTCTGATGAAAAGTTGAGCAATTGCTGTTTTTAGATATTTATATCCACTCGACTCCAAATGATTTGTGGGGAAAGGTCATGTTGTTCTTGGTCAAAAGTTTGTCAGCCTGCTCAGTTGAAGCACTATAGCTGTCTTGCTCATTTGCATAACATTAAGTCAATGTGTCCTAGTAGGAATTATTCTGGGTTTGTGCAGTGTTTGAAGATATTCTTTGGGAACTTAGTTAGGTACCTAATATTTTTTAAAAATTGTTTTGCAAATACAGTAAAGAGGTATATTTTTGCATTTTTTCAGAGATGACCTCGATAGGAAACTTCAAGCTATTGCTGTTTCAAAACTACTGAAAAATAGCTCTGAGCAAGTGATATTTCTGGGATATATCACTTCAGCACCTGGTTCCAGAGATTATCTACAGCTCATTGAACGTGGCAATGTGAAGGTAACACAATCTTCATAGGATTTCTGATTTCTTAAATAAAGTGTTTCTTCTTCATGTTTTGAAAAACCTAACCCAACATTGTAATATATATCCTGATTATCTACTGCTGCATGGAAAACTACCAAAAAACATACTGGCTTTGAGTAGCATTCATCTCTTTGCTCATAAATCTGCAATTTGGACAGGACTTAGTGGGCACAGCTCATCTCTGCTCCACACAGCTAGGTGGCTCACCTGGGGACTGGCGGAGCCACTTTGCAGATGACACATAAGTGGCAAGTTGGTGGGGCTGTTGACTAGGAGCTCAGCTGGGGCTTCGGGCTCAGAGTCTTGCTTCCTCTCCATGGGCTGCTTGGGCTTCTTTCCTGCATGATGGCTGGGTTCTAAGAGTGAGTGTCCTAAGAGAACCAGGAAGTTTTATTGCCTTGTATGACCTCGCCTTGTAAGTCATATAATGTGAGTTCTGCTGTCATCACAAGCCTGCTCACATTCTTCAAGTGGAAGAAACATAAACCCCATCTCTCGGTGAGAGGAGTATCAAAGTCACATTATAAGAATGCCATATGGAAAGTGGATTATTATAGCCATGTTTAGAAAATACAATCTGCCACATTGTACAAGTTAATCATGATGAGAGTAAAAGATAAAATGGCATACAGAGAGGCTGGCTGATCAGGGCCTCACTAAATGACACTGAATTTGTCCTTACCTGTTCAGGTCCCAAACGGTTGAATTTCTCAGTGTATCCAGATACAATCATACTCTGGGAAACTGACAGACAAATCAAATCCTTGAGACATATATACACTAGAAGGTTAAATGCATTAGTTTATAATGAGAAATACAATTATTATATTTAGTTAAGCCCTATGTAGATTTCTTGGTCCTTTACATGTCTTTTTTTGTACTTCATTGTCTTGAGATAATATCTGCAAACAAAAAAACTTATCCATTTTATCAAGTGCTTGGAAAGACAGGTGAGAGAGAGTTGTATGATGAGGATATTCTGTATGTGACAGAAAACACAAAACGACAGTGGCTTAAATAAGAGAAGTATAGCTCTTCATGTAAAAGTCTGGGCTGGTGATTCACCACTGGTACGGCACTTTGTGGTATCGGGAGTGTGCTCCTTCTATCTTGTGGCTCCGCGTTACAAGGCTTCCACTCCCAAGTTTGCCTCATGGTCCAAGATGGCAGCATCCTTGTTCTAGTTAGCAAGAGGGAGGAAGGGATACAGAGGGGACCAAGAGCATATGCAAGTTATCTCTAAGGCAAATTCCAGGAAACTGACCTCTTCTACCTACATTTCATTGACTGGAATTTAGTCGTTGGCCATACCTCACTGTACGGGAAGTTGAGAGATGCAAAATTTAATCTTGATACCCTTATACCTAGCTAAAAATCCTACAACTTTGGAAGAGGGGCAAGGCAGATATTAGGGAGATGAGTTAATCTCTGCCCTAGTGGATAAGGCAGAAGTGGAGTCAAGATGGACTCCTAATTTTGGCTTTGGTCAGAGGGTTTATAATGGTGACCCTTATTATTATAGAGAATACATAAGGAAGAAGAGTTTTGCAAAGAAGATCAGTTCAGCTTTAGGTTGAATTGAGGCAACTGTGGGATATTAGTGGAGCTGTCCATTAGGCAGCTGGACATATGGATCTGGAACTGAGAAGGGCTGTCAGGACTAGAGATACAGATTAAGGGGTTGCCACCATCTAGGTGATCATTAAAACCATGGAAGGGGACGATATTGCTTATGGAGTTAGAGAATTGCAAGAGGAAGACCAAAGAAAACTCCTGATAGAGTCACATTTAGTGTGGCTACCATGGGGGTGATGGGTGAGGGAAGAGGAGGGAAATTATCTCAGAAAAGAGATTAAGGAGAAGTCAGAGGAGTAAGAGGAAAATCTGGAGAGTGGAATCACAGGGGTTGCATTAGTTATTTATTAGTGTATCACTGTGTAAGCTACAAACTTTAGTGGCTTAAAAAGAACAATGGTCCAATATCCTCATGACTCTGTGGGTCTACTGAGTGGTTTTCTGTTCTTGCCTGCATTCACTCGTGGAGTCAGCTGGTGGCTGTGGCTGGGGAGGTCTGACATGTCCCCACTCACTGGTCTGGGGCCTTGGTGCTGGCTGTTGGCTGGGCTTCTCTCTCTATGTAGTCTCTTATCACTCACTAGCCTACCTGGTGCCACATTTACCAGCTTTGTGACCTTGAGGCAAGTTATTTAACCTTTCTGGGCCTCAATGTCCACATCTATAAAGAGGGGATAGTAATACCTATTGTATCATAGGGTTGTTCTGAGGATGAAAATAAAGTAATGCCTGAAAAGCCCTAAGCCTTGCATGTAGGAGGCACTTAATAAGTGGTAGCTACATATTTGTATTGTGTACATCTGGCTGTATGTATCAAATCACATTAGATAAATGTATAGGTATATGGTCTATAAAGTATAGAAGAATACTAGACAAGATGATATTTGGCAAATTTAAGAAAAAATTGATTGTATCCTAATAAGAGAGAGAATGTGTGTGTGTGTGTGTGTGTGTGTGTGTGTGTAAGAGGAATTTTATTTGATTTTTATTTAATACTCTGTTGGGTTCCACTGGCACAGTCAGAAGCTGTGTCAAGATTGGCAGTGGACAGACACTATCAAACTCTTAGAGGTAAACATAGGCAGAACACGCTATGACATAAATCACAGCAAGATCCTTTTTGACTCACCTCCTAGAGAAATGGAAATAAAAACAAAAATAAACAAATGGGACCTAATGAAACTTAAAAGCTTTTGCACAACAAAGGAAACCATAAACAAGATGAAAAGACAACCCTCAGAATGGGAGAAAATATTTGGAAACGAAGCAACTGACAAAGGATTAATCTCCAAAATATACAAACAGCTCACGCAGCTCAATATCAAAAAAAACAAACAACCCAATCCAAAAATGGGCAGAAGACCTAAATAGACATTTCTCCAACAAACACATGAAAGGATGCTCAACATCACGAATCATTAGAGAAATGCAAATCAAAACTACAATGAGGTATCACCTCACACCAGTCAGAATGGCCATCATTAAAAAATCTACAAACAATAAATGCTGGAGAGAGTGTGGAGAAAAGGGAACCCTCTTGCACTGTTGGTGGGAATGTAAATTGATACAGCCACTATGGAGAACAGTATGGAGGTTCCTTTTTTTTTTTTTTTTAATTTATTTATTTATTTATTTATGGCTGTGTTGGGTCTTCGTTTCTGTGCGAGGGCTTTCTCTAGTTGTGGCAAGTGGGGGCCACTCTTCATCGCGGCGCGCGGGCCTCTCACTATAGTGGCCTCTCTTGTTGCGGAGCACAGGCTCCAGACGCACAGGCTCAGCAGTTGTGGCTCACGGGCCTAGTCGCTCCGCGGCATGTGGGATCTTCCCAGACCAGGGCTCGAACCCGTGTCCCCTGCATTGGCAGGCGGATTCTCAACCACTGCGCCACCAGGGAAGCCCTGGAGGTTCCTTAAAATACTAAAAATAGAACTACCATATGACCCAGCAATCCCACTACTGGGCATATACCCTGAGAAAACCATAATTCAAAAAGAGTCATGTACCACAATGTTCATTGCAGCTCTATTCACGATAGCCAGGACGTGGAAGCAACCTAAGTGTCCATCGACAGATGAATGGATAAAGAAGATGTGGCACATATATACAATGGAATATTACTCAGCCATAAAAAGAAACGAAATTGAGTTACTTGTAGTGAGGTGGATCGACCTAGAGTCTGTCTCACAGAGGGAAGTAAGTCAGAAAGAGAAAAACAAATACCGTATGCTGACACATATATATGGAATCTAAAAAAAAAAAAAAAAAAAAGGTTCTGAAGAACCTAGGGTCAGGACAGGAATAAAGACACAGATGTAGAGAATGGACTTGAGGACACGGGGAGGGGGAAAGGTAAGCTGGGACAAAGTGAGAGAGTGGCATGGACTTATACATACTACCAAATGTAAAATAGATAACTAGTTGGAAGCAGCCGCATAGCACAGGGAGATCAGCTTGGTGCTTTGTGACCACCTAGAGGGGTGGGATAGGGAGGGTGGGAGGGAGACCCAAGAGAGAGGAGATATGGGGATATATGTATATGTATAGCTGATTCACTTTGTTATAAAGCAGAAACTAACACACCATTGTAAAGCAATTATACTCCAATAAAGATGTTAAAAAAAAAAAGATTTGCAGTGGATTCTCATATAACTTTTTCTATTAGGAACTTTATTAATGCAGAGAGGAGTTTTAATCATAAATGCTTGAGTGAACAGATATTTCTCTTTAAGAAATGAATATTTAAATTCTGTAGTCTTAAAATTTGAGAGCAACTTTTTAAAACCTAATAAATAAAAAGATAGTAAAACATATTCATAGTTGATTAACCCCACTATATACAGTTGAATGACTAAATTTTTATCTCTTTCCAAGGCAAACAAGAGCAGTACCTTTAGAATTTATTTGCTTTTTTTATCATTAAAATTTTTTAATTTAATTTTTAAAATGTATTACAGTTTTTCCATGTATACAAAAGTCATAGTTGATATGTGTGTGATATGTAAGTAATAGTAAAGATCAATTAACAAGCATTCATGTGTCCACCACCAAGCTTAAGAAAAAAAATTAGTACATAATAAATTGTGGTGTGTTCTTTGTGATTTAAAAATATTTTTTAAATTAAATATTAATAGTAAAATTTAGTCAACATAGTCAAAAGTCAGGTATATTTTTTAAAAGCAGAAAATGAATATTTCTTTAATATAAAAGCTCCATATTTAGAGTTTTGCCAACACATTACAGAAAAAAATGTTTATGTTCTGATTTTCTGATGAAAAGTAACGCTGGTCTCAAGCTTTCAACGTCAAATAGACTCACGATTACTTCTGAAACGTGTGTTGCCAGTGACTCAATTTAACAAACAGAGTGAGCTCCTGCCAAATGCCAGCCTTCCTGCCAGGAACCAGGGAGCCTAGGTGATTGAGTCTTTCTGCTCAGGAAGGGGAGAGTGGAGACATCTAAACAATTAACTGTACGGAGTGGTGTAGCTGGTGCGCATAAAGGACTACACAGGATGACCGATGAGCATGCAGTCAATTCTGCTTGGGATGAGAGACTTGGAAACCTGTGCAGAGCCAGTACCGTGTTGTGATTGCTGCCTAACTCCCTCTCTAGACCACCTTCATGTTTTACTCCCAGCATCTCATACTGGGGCTAGATGGGCATATGGTAGGTGCTCCAAAAATATCTATAGAATGAATAAATGATTTTGACCTTAAAAAATCAGTAGGAGTCAGGCAGAGAAAATAGCAGGCACAAAAGAAAGGCATATTTATTACTGTAGCTCATACATTTTCTTGGCAATTCAGAATAGAGCACCGTTTTTAATGCTTTAAACATTCTCTTCTCTCTTCATTATTAGGATATTGACAGCACAGATCAAGACAGATGGTGTGAATACATTATGTATCGAGGGCTGATCAAGTAAGCATAGGTGTTTGATTGTTGTTTTTTTTTCTTTTTCTTTCTTCCTTTTTTTTTTTTTTGGATTGTTGTTTTTCTTAATATACTGTTCTTGTGATCTTTTGGGTCTATCCTGGAAGGAAAAACTTTCTGGAAGCAATTAGTTAATTGTGTTACTTTTCATAAACATTGATTTGACTAGTTACCCAGTTTAACATTTTTTTCAATGTATAGCCTAATGATTTAAGAAGGAGTAAATGGTTAAGCAAATTAAGTTTAATTATGCAAAGAGGATACTGTGTGAGTTATTAAGCATGATAATTATGTAACTGTCAGTACATGTTAGGAATGGCACCATTTTTGACTGTATGCCATGGTGGAAACAGCATGGACCGTGGACTTGAGTTCCAGCTTTGCCAGCTTCTAATCATGTAATCTTGGGTAAGGTAACTACCTTGTTGGAGCCACTACTATATTGTGGTGAGCTCTCAAGGTAGATTATACTTTTAAAAAATATCACCCCATGTCATCCCATATCAAAAAGTAAATATTATCCATATATATATAAAAATTCAAAAATACTGTAGCTGAAAGATCTCAAAATTCAAACACGTAACTGTGTAAATCTGTTTTGAAGGCAGTGTTGCTTTAAACAAAGCAAGGAGCACTTTAATATGAAAAAAGGGACTAATCAGTCAGTCACTTATTCAGCAAGTATTTATTAAATACCTATTACATGATTGGCATTGTTCTAGGCATTGGGGATATAACAGGAACAAAATAAAATCCTTGACTCGTGGAGCTTCCACTCCAGTGGAAAGAGACAGAAAGTAAGCACGTAAGGAATAGACTATGCCAGGTGGTGATAAATGTGATGAGAAGGATGAATAAAGCCAGGTAAGAAGGGTGGGGAGTGCCGAGGGTGGGCAGGGTCACTGTTCTGATGGGGTGCTGTTCAGGCAGCAGCCCGAATGAGGGGGGAGTCCGCCTGCATACATCCTGAGAAGAGCATCCAGGCAGAGGGAAGAGGAAGTGCAAGAGTTTGAGGAGGGCATGCTTGGTATTTTTGGGTAACAGTGAGGAGGCCAACACGGCTGGAGTAGAGTGAGATGGGAGGTGATGTGAGAGAGGTAAGGCGGGACAGATCTTGTTGACAGTGATGGATTCACAGGCCCCTCCACTTACAGGGTTCTTTAGTGGATGCAACATGCTGGAGACCATCCCTGAAACTCATCTTGAAATTCCGTTAGTACAGAATCTGTTTGGAGCTATTTGACCTGAGGACTCTTAACTACCCTCCTTGGGGCAGTGCTGGGAACTGTGGGACAGTGGGGGCTTCTAGGATGGACCTCTCTGGGCCTTAGTTCCTCCTCCATACAGAGCAGTTCATCACCCGGAGGCATCTTGGCATTGCCTGCCTGAAGAGGGGAGCTGGTGTGGAACTGATCACCTCTTAGGTAACCTTCTGTTCTAAGATCTGTGGTCTACATTGATGAAAGAAATGGTTGCCTTCTGGAGATGATATAGAATCACAGGGTCAACTTCTCTCCCTTTGGAGATATGGCTTGCTCACTTATGAGTCACAGTCTGGTGAAAGCAAACCATTAGGTTCTACTGTTCTTTACCCCATTTGCCATTCAACAAGTACTGATGGAGCATAATGTATCTCAGCCACCAGAGGTATAGCAGTGAACATTCAGAGAAGCATCCCTCAACTGGCTGAGGGAAGATAGACAATGATTGGAATGATGGAGTCAATAATTCCATTGTGTCTTATTTTAGGAGGTGATAACTATAGTGAGGAAAACTTGAGCAGGGTAAGGAACATCCAGAATATGGAGATGGGATGCAGTTGTAAATAGGGGCTTGGGTAGGTCTTAATGAGAAGTTGACATTAGAGCTAAGATTTGAAGGAGTGGCCCATGTGGCTGTCTGGGAGAAGACCTTTCCAGGTAGAGGGACCAGCTAGTGCAAAAGCCCAAAGGCAGGAGGGCTGATGTTTCTGAAGAAAAGGGATATTCGTGGGGCAGGAGTGTGTATATGGAGATGGAGGTAAAGGAGGTAAGTGGGGAGTGTGTGGGCAGCAAGGGAAGGGAGCAGGTCTTGTGGACTCTTATGAAGGACTTTGGATATTACTTCGTAAATTGGTTCCTGGATAATTTCATTGGTTCATATGCTTACTGAGGTGGCCAGGGAGGCCCCTGAGATGCTAAGCTCATTCTGGTTACACTAATAATTCAGAAACTCTAAAGACCCAGCACATGCCCATATGGCTGCAGGACAGAGAGCTTGACTATTATTTTGGTGTTTCCAAAACATTAAGGTGGGAGGGAGCATGCTAGTTTTGTAAAGTATATGATATCTCAGATTGAAAACACTGCTTCCGTTTAAATTCATATTAAAGTGGTTGCTTTAATGGGGATATTAGAATTTCTAGAAGACAGTTTATGATATAGACTGAAAAAGGTATATATTCAAGACGTAAAAATTGTTAGTTGCCAAGGGACAGGGGTATTTATAGTACCAGTGCCCATAATAGTTAATCACTGGGCTCTGTTTGTACATTTGTGGCCCAAGACCTTCTTTGTCTCTCCTTAGGAGAGTGGGATGGCAAATATATGTGTATATTTAGAAATATTTGGGGCTTCCCTGGTGACGCAGTGGTTGAGAGTCTGCCTGCCAATGCAGGGGACACGGGTTCGAGCCCTGGTCTGGGAGGATCCCACGTGCCACGGAGCAACTAGGCCTGTGAGCCACAACTACTGAGCCTGCGCGTCTGGAGCCTGTGCTCCGCAACAAGAGAGGCCGCGACAGTGAAAGGCCCGTGCACCGCGATGAAGAGTGGCCCCCGCTTGCCGCAACTAGAGAAAGCCCTCGCACAGAAACAAAGACCCAACACAGCCAAAAAACAAATTAATTAATTAAAAAAAAAAAGAAATATTTGGAGATATATATATATACACACATACATATAGTGACTATGACTGTCAGAGATGGTATAATAGTCTGCTTAGGCTGTCATAACAAAATACCATAGACTGGGTGCCTTTAACAACAGAAACTACTTTTCTCATGCTTCTGGAGACAGAGGGAAAGAGCATGCATGCTCTGTGATATCTCTTCTTTAAGGACACTAATCCTATTGGAACAGGGACCCACCCTTATGACCTCATTTAACTTAATTACTTTCTTAGAGGCTCTATCTCCAAATATGGCTACACTGGGGCAGGGGGTTAGGGCTACAGCATATGAATTTGGGGGGAGGAAACACAGATGTTTAGTCTGTAACAGACAGGAAGGTAATTTTGAAAATACCAAAATTAATGAAGTTAGGACTACTGTTATTCAGTTTCCGTCCACAAAACCAATTCTATAAGCTTTACCTTGATCATCTAATTCAATGCCCTGCTCTCAGTAGGCACTTAATAAATATTTACTGGACAACAACGAGAGAGTCCCTGTTTTAGTAGAAGATTTGGATTATCAGGTTCCTTATCGTCAAGGACTTTTTGAAGGCTGTGTCTATGAAATGGGTTAGAACTTTGATCTTAGAGATTTGGGAAATAAATAACCTAGATTTACTAGAGACAGTGACATAGAATTACAGGGAACTGCACAGATTTGGGACCTGAGCTTAGACAAATGCATTAACCTGTCAGACAACTCAGACCCACATCTGATGCCATCATAGCTCTTCTCTTACCTGCTGTGGTGGGCAGATTTGCTGCCTCCACTGGTTCCAGCTCTGGGTTTCTGTCTCTATTTTGTATGGAGTTACAGGTTTTAAGTGTTCCTCCTACTGCCACTGTGGCCCAAGCCCCCATCGTCTTTTACCTAAATTGTTGCAGTGGCCTCCTAACTGGTATCTCTGCTTTGATCCTTTCCCTGGAGTCTGCTCTCTACACAGTAGCCACTGCATCTTTGCACAAAACTCCTTGGATTACCATTTCATTCTCAGAAGAAAATCTCAAGTCTGTCAGGAAGGCTTTGCATCATCTGCTGCCCCCACCCCCGTGCAAACTCAGGTTCCCCCTATGCACTCCACTCCAGTCATTGTGGAGTTGGTTCTCAGAAAAGCCAAGCACATTCTACCCCAGGACCTTTGCATTTGCTGTTCCCGTTCCCTAGAACGCCCTTCCTCCAATACCTGTATGGTTTGCTCTCTCACTTCATTCAACTTTTTGCTCAAACGTCACTTTGTCAGAGAGTTATGCTCTGACCATCCAGTATAAAATAACAGCCTCTGCCACCTAGCATGCCCTGTCCTCTGTACTCTGCTTGTTCCCCCATAGTACTTGGGTACTGATCACCATACATATATACATATTTAATTTGTTCTCCCCAACTAGGATGAAAGCTCTATGAGGGCAAGACCTTCGTTTTGTTCACTGTTTATCCCCAGTACCTGAACAATGCCTGCATGTAGTAGGGACTGGCTATGTATTTGTTTTTTAAATAAATGAATGCCTGAAGCTGACATTTTTTAAGAGGCAAAGTATAAATAAAATAAAATGAATTCTTGGCTGCTTATGGTTCTCCCATTTTTCCATGTGAGCTTCTCTATAACTATCCAGATAGACAACATCTACAAAATGCTTTGAATTTCCTGGAGAACCAAAAGATGTAAGCAAAAACAAGATGTACAATTTTTTCAGACATGAAAATTGTGCAGTTTTTCAGGCATTAAAAATCTTTTATTTTAGATGTTTCATTGTGAATGAAAATGTGCATGAGGTTTTTTTTAGGTAAGAAAGAATTTAGGATTTTTTAAGGTAAGAAAGAATTTAGGCCTATGCTCCTGTCATTCTGAAGAATTCCTGCTATTGACGCAAAACAAATGTGTGAGAGGCAATTTGTACAGACAGAATATTCATTAGTGTAATAAAGTAGAGTCAGTTTGCCAAGTATGTTTAGTTAATTAAACCTATGTGCATATTCCTTATTCATTTATATCATAAAAGCAATATTTTGATAAATATTTAGAGTAATAAATCAAGTTAATTCTAGTGATATACAGAGTAGAGTTAGAAATGGGAAACTGGCTTAATAATGAAGGTGTTATCTATAATACTAGATCTCATCAGACTTCTGTATGATAATAAAATCTTTACAAACCATTTGTTTCTGCCACAGATTGGGTTATGCAAGAATCTCCCATGCTGAGCTGAGTGACTCTGAAATTCAGATGGCCAAATTTAGGATCCCTGATGATCCCATTAATTATAGAGACAACCAGAAAGTGGTCACAGACCCCAGGGAAGTTCCCGAGAAAATTCACTTCAATCCCAGGTGAGTGAGTTCCTTTATGTTGTGAACTACAGCTATGAGGTTGTCCATCCCCTCTCGGGACCTAAATATTACCTCACAATGAGCTACAAATTAGATTTGGTTCTAGAGGTTTATTCATGTTAAGGGAGCTCCTGGTAAAGATTATGACATCCTACTTGGGTTGAAGTTATGATCCCTGCTTTCTGGGATAGAGAAACGTGTTGAAGTCCCAACCTCAGGCAAAAAAGATCAATGGCACCATCACCGTCATAATAGCTAACATTAAAGTGTTTTTGTGTCCTAGACCCTGTTCTAGATGTGTCGTGTGTTGTCTCGATGAATCCACATTGGATCAGTCCTCTTGTTATCCCCATTTTAGAGGTAAGGAAGCTTAGGCTGAGGAACATAACTTCATCAGGGTTACGTGGCTGGTCAGTGACAGAGACAACAAGTGGGAAGGAAGCCTGTTAGTATCATTGGGTTGCTGTGATTCTCAGCGCTGGCTGCACTTAGACTCACCTGGAGAGCTTTTAAAAACTCCCTCTGCCTGGGTCCCACCCCAGACCAATTCATCAGAACCTCTTGGTGATACATGGGCTTTGGGTTAAAAAATAATCTTTCCAGGTTATTCCAATGTGCAGTAAGAATTGAGACTATGGAGAGTGGATTATTTATTTCCATTACAGATACTCTACCCTCTGAAATATGTTGGGTGTTGTTTAGTTTTAAATAGAGGTTATCTGAGAAATCTATTTGCAGCAAAACATGTGATTTGGAATAGTTGCTCTTTTTTCCTCCCATGACTGGATAATGAGAGGAAATGTCTGCCTCAAACCAGACCCAGAATATGTCATATACCTTGTTAGTATTATTTGACATTTCTACTACTTTTACCAACTAGTAGCTATAGAAACTTCTCAGATGTCATTTTGTTTGGGGGGGAAATGACATTTATCCATTCTCTTTTTCTTCCTTGTCTCTCCTTACAAGAAAAAACTGTATCAAAGTGTAGGCAGCAAACGTAAGGAGAGCTATAGCCAAGTCTCGATTTGCTTCAGTCACTGTATTTGACCTTGCCCTTTGTAACTGCAATGTGGCTGTGAAGAGCATGGGCTCTGGGGAAAAGCTGCCCAGTTCAGACCTTCACTTTTTGCCAGTGAACAGCTGCGCAACTGTGAGCAAGTTGCTTAACCTCTCTAAGCTTCAAATCTCATCTGCAAAATGGGAAAAATAGTAGTGCCTGACTCTTAAGTTTTTTTGAGGTTTGAATGACACACAAAGTTCTTAAAATCGTGCATGGTAAATCCTCCAGAGCCAGTAGCTGCAATAGCAGCAACAGTATTTGTAGCAGTTAACAGTAGAAGTAAAATAGAAAGCTTGCCTCCTTTTGTTGACTGAGGTGACTTCTTAAATGGAAGCTCAAAGATCTGGGAAGAAAAAAAATTTTCCTGTTTCCTTCTTCTCATATCAGGAGTGTGGAGAAGTCCAAATAAAAATATTTTTGGCTTATCACAGCTGCAGATTGATCCACACCAACCATGAAGGGTGCTCAATCTGCTTTCTCACTCAGTTTAATTATGAAAATAACAGAAGCATAAGTAGAAGGTCTGCTTTAAAATTCCTTATAAAATATATACATATGAAAATTTATAAAATAGAAATAATCAAAGAATCACAAAAAATCCCATTCCTTAATTCAACAAACAACCATTAAGTACCACGATGCCAGTACCATGCTAGGCCTTATGCTGGAAACTGAGGACAGAGTGGTGAATAAGACCAAATCTTTGTCCTGTGGCGCTTATGTTTTAGTGGGGAGATAAGCAATTCAAAGATTATCACTGGTAATATTTTTGGATACATCTTTGCTTTTTTATATGCATATATATCTATATATCACACAATTATCCCAACTTTGTAAATGTATGAAACATATATATGTGTAGGTGTGTTCATTCTATTTGTTAATCTGATTTTTTTTACATCCAAACAGTATATGATGAACTTCCTTCAGTAATAAAATACTCTTCTGAAAATATCTTTAATGATTGCATAATATTCCATTGTATGGATATACCAAACTTAGCTAACCAATTGTTTTATTGCACATTTAGCCTTTCATTATTACAGAAACTCTTCCAGGGACTCTATATCTTTGGGTATATCCTTGATTTCTTCCTTAGTACTCGGTTCTAGTCATGGAATAGTACAGTGAAAGGTTTAGCAAAATTTTAATATCCCTTATTGTTGTTTTGAGATGACAAAGTAAACAGATCTCCTATCTCCTACATTATTGTAGTCATTTGGATATTGCAATTGCTGATTAAGAAAAGGAAGTCATAGCTTCCTTTCCAGTGCCTTTTGTATTTCATCATACCAACCAGAGCTATATAATTACCTAATTATTCATTGGCAAAGTAAATCATTAATCTGTAGCACCTGAGCACTGTAGAAGCCTTAGAAATTGCAATTTTACCAAAATAGATTTTATAGATGCATAAATATAACATGAATAACATCCCTTCACCTATAAAATGGATATTATTCCCACCGAGAAAGGGAGAAAATCCAGACTTATTTTTCACAAATGTTTTCAGCCAATAATTCTCAAACAGTTGTGCTTTTGGAATGATCCATAATCATGGAATGAGGACTTTGAAGGTTAAAATTTAGTATGCCTTTTCCATAGGCATGAATCCTTTTTTTTTTCTTCATTTGCTGTTTTATAAATTAATCGTATCTCTCCTGGTTTTATGATAGATAAGTAAAACCACAATAGATTATGGTTAAATTTTACATAAGAACATATCTTTTGGAATAGTTTTTACATATCAACTACTTTTTTTTTTTTTTTTAGATTTGGATCTTACAAAGAAGGACATAATTTTGAGAACAATCATCATTTTCATGTGAGTACTCCCAAATACTTTTTAGGAACTATTTAGAACAGGAATTCATTGACCACACAATCCTAAGGGAAATAAAAATATAAAGATAAAAAGAAGAGATAAACTAAAGCGGGAAACTATACACAAAAAAACCCTTGATTTTGAAAAAATATGGTATCTATGCAGTGGGAAATTCTATCACTTTATAACATATATTGCTAAATACAAGCATTTCTCCAAATTGTTTTTCTTAAATATTTGATAAAAAATAGAATGTGGGGTAACCTAAGAAAGTTTTACTATGAGAGAGAAAATAACAAAAATGTCTTACCTTTTTTTTTTATTAATTAATTTATTTATTTTTGGCTGTGTTGGGTCTTCGTTTCTGTGCGAGGGCTTTCTCTAGTTGCGGCGAGTGGGGGCCACTCTTCATCGCGGTGCGCGGGCCTCTCACTATCGCGGCCTCTCTTCTTGCGGAGCACAGGCTCCAGATGCGCAGGCTCAGTAATTGTGGCTCACGGGCTTAGTTGCTCCGCGGCATGTGGGATCTTCCCAGACCAGGGCTCGAACCCGTGTCCCCTGCATTGGCAGGCAGATTCTCAACCACTGCGCCACCTGGGAAGCCCTGTCTTACCTTTTTAATGCTTAAAAATAGGAAATGGATTTTTTGACTAGCTGGAAGGATTACTTACAGAAATCAAGCAGCCTTACATCCCTCTTGGAACAAAGCAGGGGAAAAAAATGTTTAAAGATTAAGTCTAATTGTTAGAAGAATAATGTGTACATATAACTGTTGTTGACTCAGCAGCTGCAGCACGCCCATTGCCATCCTTCCGTGAGCTATGATTGCGTCGTGTCTCTTCTCCGGGTTTGCATCACTCCCTGGCTGTACAGGACACTCTCTGTTGATGTCTCCAGTCAGTCAGGCCACCAGCTGTCAGGGGACATACCTCGGCACACAGAGGGGTCCCACAGAGAGAATTTTCTTCCCTAGAGCCAAGCAGGTAAGCGATGGGGAGAATTCAGCCCAAAAGCATTATCTCCATGAGGAATAGTGGTTTGAATGTTGTTCAGGGGGGCACACATTACATCTTGGAGCTAGAAGGGCCCTGAATGTTGTTTGATCTCTTGGGGCAGAGATAAAAATTCTAAGAGAATTTCCAAAGGTTTTATGTCACAATCTAAGGAGGTTCCTGGGATCTATTTAATAAAAACGTGTTGAGCACATCACCATATGCAAAACACGATGTCATACTGTGGTGGTTTTAAATATGTCCACAAGTGATTTGGCACTTTCTTCAAAAGGTGGGGCCTGACTGGTCTCTTTCTGAGTGTGGGCTAGACTTAGTGACTCACTTTTGATGAAGAGAATAATGTGAAAGAGGGGGCATGTGACTTCTAAGCTTGGGTTTTAAAAGATTGTGGCTTCTTCTGCCTCAGTCTCATCCTCTTGGATCTGAGAGAAGCCAGGTGCCACATCATGAGCCACCCTGTGGAAAGGTGGGGAGGGACTGAGGCCTCTTGCCAACAGCCATGGGTGTGAGCTACCTTAGATGCGGAACCTCCAGCCTCAGCCAAGCTTCAGATTGTACTTCAGCCCTAGCTCACATCTTGACTGCCACTCATGAGAGACCCAAGTCCAACCACCTGGCTTAGCTGCTCCTAAATCCTTAACAGATAATAACTGTTGTTTTAAGCCATCTGTGTTCAGATCTTCCTCGACTTATGATGGAGTTATGTCCTGAAAAACCCATGTAAATTGAAAATATTGTAAGTTGAAAATGCGTTCAATACATCTAACCTACCAAACATCATAGCTTAGCCTAGCCTACCTTAAAAGTGCTCAGAACACTTACAGTAGCTACGGTTGTGCACAATCATCTAACACAAAGCCTATTTTATAAAGAGTGCTGAAAATCTCATGTAATTGACTGAATAGTGTACTGAAAGTGAAAAACAGAATGGTCATCTGGGTACAGAGTGGTTGTAAGTGTGGGTTACCCTGTGATCGTGTGGTTGACTGGGAGCTGCGGTTCACTGCCCTGCCCAGCATCACGAGAGAGTATTTGTACTGCATATCACTAGCCCAGGAAAAGATCAAAATCCAAAATTCCAAGTGTGGTTTCTACTGAATGCATATTGCTTTCGAATCATCGTAAAGTCAAAAAATCCTTAGTGGAGCCATGGTAAGTCGGGGACCATCTGTATTTGGGTAATTTGCTCTGCATCAGTAGATAACTAACACAGCCCTTGAAACTATTCACATTTAGGGAACTCTGGGAACCTGGCAACAACAAACATATTTACTTAGCATCTACTATACCCATAGTACAGCACTGGGCACGTGATGGTGATAGGAGGTATCACTTAAGTGAAAAAGACACTGCCCTTTTCTCTGGATCCTCATCACCAAGTTTGGGAAACAAAAAGATGCAGAGACATCTTGAATGGTAACTATTGACTCTTGACTCTCTATTGAGCCAAGTACTTTACCAACATTATCTCCTAACAACAATACTGCAAGGTCATGTAATCCAGATGACAACTGGGGTCACTTTACCTTTTAGCTCTGGATAAGATGGACAGAACCCCCATGCCACTCCCTCCAGAAGACAGTGTCCTCTCCCAAACTTGTGTCAGTTGTGGGAAGTTAAGAGGCAAGTGACATTTGTGTGGTCACCTCTCACACAGATCTCCTTCCACTGTCATAGTTCAGTTCATAGATGGTCTTGCGCTTGCATTTCTAACACTTTGATTATGCTGCAGTACAAGGAGAGGATGCACTTAATGCACCTAGCAGTGCCTGGCACTCAGCAGGTGCTCAGAATTTCCCAAAGTTCTGGGGAGGCAAATACACAGAGGCAAGGGCTGCTTCTGACTGTGCCAAGCCAACAGAGGTCTCTGTTCTTTCCTTGAGTTCCTCAAAACAAACCAAGTAAAGCAAAGCTACTCTCACCATGTGTTTTAGTGGTAACATAAGATTTAGAAAGACAGAAGGGTTTAAATTATAAAAACTCAAAACCTCTTCGAGTAGAATTAGATATTCCCTTGTTTTACAAATCTTTTGTCTCTTCCACATCATGAAGTTTAGGAATCTCCCTCTCATCTTCTCTGGTTTCCCACAGCTCCCCCAAATTTCTGTTCATTTCTAATGCAAAGTGGATACTAGCTCTTTTTCTCAGTCTCTCGCTTGTTCATCAAGCGCTCAGGACCTTACTTTCCATCTCACATGGCTTATCTGAGGTGGAGATTTCAATACACCTCTCTCAGTAAATGACAGAGCAAGCAGAAAGTTTAAACAACACAATGAACTTAACCTAACTGACATGTATAGAACAATGAGTGTCCCAAGTAACTTCAAATTACTCATTCAAGTGTACATGGGACATTTACCGAAACTGACCATATGCTGGAGCAAAAAACAAAATTTAACAAATGTCAATTATTGAATTAATACAGAGTATATTCTCTAATGACAATGAAACTAAGCTTAAATAACAAAAAGATAATGAGAAATCCCTAAATATTGGAAATTGGATAATAAATTTCTAAGTAGTCCATGAGTCAAAGAAGAGATCAACATAAAAATTAGAAAATATTTTGAACTAAATATTAATGAAAATATGACATCAAGAGAAATAGAACCAATAGGAGATATGTATCTATATATAGATATATATGCACACACATATATGGATATATATACATCTATATATCTATAGGCTGTATATATAGAACCAATAGGAGATGGATATATATGTACATATATATCTCTATATCCATATATATCCACATGTGTATATATATATCCATCTCCTATTGGTTCTGTTTCTCTGTAGAGACAGGTTTGATATAATATCAAAACTGAAAAGAATGTTAAATGGAAAATCATAGGCCAATCTTGATCATGTACATAGATATAAAATTCCTAAGCAAAATATTGGTAAATCAAATCCAGCATTGTATAGAAAGATAATATATTATGACAAGTTAGGTTTATTCCAGGAATTCAAGGTTAGTTTAACACTTGAAAATAAACCAATGTAATTCAGAATGTAAAACCAGAAGTACCACAACAATGTATAAATGTAAAGATATATACAAAAAAGCATTTGATAAACTTAAATACTCATTTATTATTAAAAAAATAAAACGTCTTAGCAAACTAGAAATAGAAGAAAAGTTTCTTGATCCAATGAAGTGTATGTACAAAATCTTACAGTGACCAGAACAACAGTGAATTATTGAATGCTGTCTTTTTGAGATGGGGCATGAGGCATGAATGCCTGCTATGATCACTGTTTTTGATACCAGAGGTCCCAGCCAGTGCAATAAGGCTAGAAAGACAAATAAAGGGTATACGAATTTAAAAAGAAAAATAAAATTGTCATTATTTCAGACTACATGATTGTTTTTGTGAGAAAAACTCATCAGAATCTACAGGTAAACTTTTAGAATTACTGGAAGCATAAATCAAGTGGAAAACACACGCATTAGGATGAACTGGAAAAAACTAGCATTGAAAAGAACTGCAAGCCTGCTTCAAATCATCTAAGTCCTGTTCCTTAAAGTGTGGCCCATGGACCATCGGCACTGGATTAGTCCGGCTTCTCCAGAGAAACAGAACCAATAGGATATATGTATATAGGAAGAGATGTATTATATGAAATTGACTCATGCAATTATGGAGGCCGAGAAGTCTTGCAATCTGCTGTCTGTAAGCTGGAGACCCAGCAAAGTTGGTGGTGTAATTCAGTCCAAGTCCCAAGGCCTGAACCAGGGAAGCCAATGGTGTAGAATCCAGACTGGGTCTGAAGGCCCGAGAACCCGGAGTGCTGAGGGCAGGAAAATGTCAATGTCCCAGCTCAAGCAATCAAGCAGGAAGAAAAACAGTGAATTCCTCCTTCCTTCACCTTTTGTTCTATTTAGGCCCTCAACGGATTGTATGATGACCACCCACACTGGGGAGGGCCATCTACTTTACTGAGTCCACGGATTCAAATGCTAATCTCATCCAGAAAACCCTCATAGGCACGTCCAGAAATTATGTAATCTGGGTACCCTGTGGCCAGTCAACACTTAAAATTAACCATCACGCTGACATCACCTGGGTTTTCTTTTTAAATTGTGTAGTCTCAAGGCTTGCCCCAATTCTACTAAATCAGAATTTTCACTTTAACGAGATCCATAGGCGGTATGTGTGGACATTAAAGTTTGAGAAGCCCTGATTTTAGCTGTCCCCAAAATCTCAAGCCCTGAACTGAAATGAAGGTGATTCTGGATGGCTCGTGCCCCTAGACACCTGGCAAAATAAGTAAATAACATAAAATAAAATACAATTAACAATCCTCTTATGAGGAAGATAATAGATCTCAAATCATTTTTGTAAATAATTCTTTCATATACAATGTCCAGTCCACAATCAAAGATGACAGAGCACACAAGGAGATAAGACACCCATAAACCACAATCAGCAGAAATAACAAGGGAAACAGACTGACTGAGGCTTTAGGTATGGGATTTATCAGATATAGACTATAAAACAACTATGCTTGCTGTGTTCAAGGGCCTAAAAGCCAAACTTGAACATTCCAGCAGGAAAATTACTCTTTTGTAAAACTATACAAAGTGACACAGCAGATTTGAAAAAAAAAAAAGAAAAATTCTAAAACTCTCAAAAATACTATAATTGAAATTAAGAATTCAGTGAACGCTTTAACATCAGAATAGACAAATAGCTGAAGAATTGGAGGATAGGTCAGAAGACACTCAGGTCCACAGGTCGAACAGGGCTAGGGAATAGGTCCCAAGGAATAGGGGTAAGGGGAAAATTCAAAGGCATCTGTTTAATATTTGCAAAGACACTATCCTTGTTCTCCATATAAATAAACACATATTTAATAATCCCTTTATACCGTCATACAGTAGTGTGCTTTGTTCAAGTCAAAGTGTACACCTTTCACTAGTTTTAACAGAAAGTTCACAGAGCCCCGGTATTATGTAATCCCCTTTAACCTGATGATGATTATTCCAATGCAAGTCCAGGAACTCAGAGCACCTCTAACCAGCCCAGCCTTGCAGATGCTTGCTGTTGCCGAATCCTGGGGTAAAATGAAGGCCCTGATGTTTTGGGTGGGGTGAGGGTGTGGCTGACCACAGTTTCTCTGATGCTGGGCCCTTCTGAGAAGACTCGCCTTGGAGTAGGAGGCTGATATCAGCCTGCTGTAAATTGCTAGGAGGGAAGGTTGCCATCCTGGGAATCAAGGAGACTGCTTTGGAGACTTTGATAATGTGGCTGCACTTGAAATGATTGGTAAACTGGTATAATCTGTCAACCCAGCAAAATACAGTATGTTCTTAGCTCTCCTTTTAAGGTTTCTGAGGAAATCTATAGACCTAATTCCTCTTCAATTCCAGCTTAGTTTGTAGAGAAGTAAGGTTTGCAGATTCCTTATGTTTGCACTGCTGCCTAGCAGAGTAAAACACTATATAAGTTTCTTTTTTTTTTTAATTTGTTTTTTTGCAATAACAGAAACTCTCAAAGCGTATCTTTATAAACATTTTCTAACATTTCTGGCAGTTTTCCACTTAGATTTTTTTTTTCTTTTAAAAACTGAGCTAGCAAGCAAGATATCAAATATGCTTTTTTTCCCCCAAATTCCTTTTCAATTTAAGATGAGAATACAATTGTTTCTTTTTTTGTCTCCCCCAAATTCATATGGTCAAATCCTAACCCCCGATGTAATGGTCTTAGGAGGTGGAGTCTTTAAGAGGTAATTAAGTCATGCAGGTGGAGCCCTCATGAATGGGATTAGTGCCCTTATAAGAAGAGACAAAAGAGCTTTCTCTCTCTCTGCCCTCCACCATGTGAGGATACAAGGAGAAAAAGGCCATCTGCAAATCAGGAAGAGGGCTCTCGCCAGACACTGGATCTGCTGGCACCTTCATCTTGTATTTCCCAGTCTCCAGAACTGTGAGAAACGTTTGTTGTTTAAGCCACTCAGTCCATGGTAATTTGTTATGGCATCATGAACTGACCAAGAGAACAGATCTGATAATCCAGTGAGTCTCAACCTGGGGTGGGGGTGGTCTGTAGATTGAAGAAGGCAGAGTCCCATGGGGGAAATGGAAGCATCCAAATCTCTCCCCCTACTTTATAGTGGACATATTCTTAACAGCCAATGTCTCCTCCATTCTGGAGACCAGGCTCTCCTTTCTTCCCTGCTTGCTCTCCAACCAATTTTCTGCTTAGTGGAATCTGGCAATTCAGAGATGTGTCCTCTTGATTTCCATTCATCTCTCATTTGTTTTTGAGTACTAGTACACTTTAAAAATGATCAGATGGATTCTGGGGACACTGGAAGAGACAAGAAGAAAGGAGAGTGCTGATCTGCTGTATTGTGGAGTGGTGAATTTATCTTATTTTATACAGTTGGGTCAGTAGTTATTTTGATTTCAGTGTATTTGGGAAACATCTGATTATTTTAGCCATAGCTTCTTCTGAGCTAATAATACAGTCTCTCTCCCTCTTTCTCTTTTAGTTAGATCACTTTAATCCGTACCAAGAAGCTGAGTTAAGGCAGTGAGCTGCCTTCATTATGTGAGCAGCTAATAGGAGCAGAAACATAGTCAAGTAATTTCGGACTAAAGACATTAAAGAAGACTCTAGAATGGGAACCACCTAGTCAAGCATTGATTGATAATGCAAATAACCAGACACCCTTAATAAACTATAGCTTTTCTCTGCACTCAATATGTAGGCATAAGAGGCAATTCCTCAGAGAATATGCCCCTTTCAGAATCCTGAAATTCATAATCACAGGGCTGGAAGGGAACCTAGAGATCATGTAAATGAGCTCTCTTATTTTGCAGACAACAAAATGAATTCAGAAGCTAGGTGCCTACACAAGGATGTAGCTGAATAACAGAAAAGCTGAAACAAGAACACAGTTTTCTTGACTCCCTGGTCCAGAATTCTACATTCCCCACAGTATGCCTCATAAAATTTGGCGGGGTGGTGAGTGGGAAACATTTCCAGGGTATATCATGAGGATCTGATACAGTCATGCTTCTACACCATAAAAACTGATGCTCCAGATTGAGTTATGTCTGTCTGTCTTACGCATGTCTCTAATCACAGATGGTGCCCCAGCCCTGGACTCACTCACCACCCTATAGGGACAGACGCTGACCCTCTACTTCTGCTTCTCCTTCCTTTCCCCATTCCCCAGGGCACCAGTATAGGGCCCGTATCTCCGGTGGAGGAGATTGCTTTCCGAACCACCTTTTTGACCTCATTTCTTCCCTTCACTTTGTTCACCTGCTGTCAGCAGCTCCGTGGAAACTCTGCTTCTTCCCATTTTGTGAGATGCTCGGACCAAAGGGACCCCAAGCCCACTCGCTGGCTAACTTTGTCACTGATGCTTTGCCTGGCTGGCTGGTTGGCTGTTAGAGTTCTTCCCTTCCTCTCTTCCTCTCCCTCCCTCTTCTACTCCTCCAAGGTCATTCCCTTCCTAAGGAGGCAGGCCCTTGTCTTCGCTGGAGGCTGGAGGATACTCAAGATCTTTCTTGTCACCAAGGACATTCAGCTTCCTCTGCTCACAGCTGGGCTCCTTCTTTGAGGCAAATGTCCACCTCTGCCCCGCTTCAGATCCAGTGACTTATTTGAAGAATTAGGTCAATGCTCTCCAAATGTTTTGATGTACGCAGCCCTAACAGTTTAAAAAAAAAAAAAAGAGCATGCACTGTCAATATATTTACTTATAACTGACATACATGTACTACTATTAATCCATATGTTAAATATAAGTAAAGCTTAATTTATCTCCAATATTTTGGGGGTAAGAAGAAATATAAATTGTCACAAATTCTCTTTGTACATCCTCCTCCCCCCCTGCACACCCCAGAACTGCCGAATTGGGCAGTAGATTCTCTGGGAGCCACACATGGAATAAGTCTGGGTTCCGTAACAGTAATAACGATTGCTGCCACGTTTTGAGCCCTAACTGTGCATCAGGCATGATACCATGTCTTTACATAAAATGTTCCACTGAATTTTTGCAGGAGCTCCATGTGGTAGGCACTCTTGATTCTCATTTTATTGTTGAAGAACTGAGGCTCAGAGATGCTGAGCTTTGCCCACCGTTGCCACTAGCAAGAAGCAGGGCAGAATCAAAGCCAGGTCTCTTCTGACTTGAAGCACGTCTTAGTCACTGTGTTGTGCTGCTTCGGGGATGACAGCAAGCAATTGAGGACTAAGAACTGTGCTGAGCCCTGGACACACACAGAGAACAGGGACGCAGCCTCTGCCCTTGTAAGACTGCCATCCTACTGGGCTCTGATGTCCTGGGGGGCTCCCTAGATCTGACTGAAGAGGGTTTGATCAGGTTGAGTATATCTTCTGAGGCTTAAAAAAAAAAAGTTCACAGCATGGAATTGTTGTAGGAATTTTTTTAAACCTTAAAATGTATAATTATGCAGTATTGTAGCACATTTGGAATTCTGTTGGCTCTGAGTCTTGGAATCCTATCATTTATAGCATTCTAAGTTTCAAACACTCAACTTATAAACTAACTTTTTAATAAATTAACTTTTCACAATTTTTTCAAGAGTTTGGATTTCCCAAACAACATACTTAAACAAAGTTATTATAGCGTTTTAGAAAGATCAACAAGAAGCACTGATGAAATTTTCAGGTAATTAGAGTACCATGTTCTTTGAGTATTCTGGTTAACTGAGATTACTGCTTCAAAATACTCTCAGGTGAATAGAGTCATAGGAAAAGAAATCATTTCCCCAAATTCCTTAATGAAATAAATAACTTAAAGCCTGATGACATATTCTTTCCCAGCTGGAGATAACATTAATATCCCTTACTCACAAAGCCCTGGAGCCCATCACAGTAAAGAACGAGAAGTTGAATGTATTTCTGTTCATTTCTACCACAGATTCCCGATGGCACGTGACTTTGCATCCCTAAACAGTAATGGCAAATGTCACAAAATTAATCATTGTAAACACCTGTGTTCAGAGACTATCTGTTCTTTAATATTGACAAAACATGTCGCTTTGTAGTCTGCAAGTCCTTTTGCATTTACAATTTATTTTTGATCATCATAGTCATCTTTTTTAGCTGATGTCCTAATTATCTATTATTGTATAGTAAACATGTCTCATGGTTTTGTGGTGTTGACCTAAAACAAATAGACTGCCAGATATTTCTCCAGCAAAGATGGGTTTATTCTGGATTAGCAGAGGATTGCAATTTGGTGTCTGTGACCACGACAAGCCACGTGCAAGTCCCAATAAGGCACGGGAAGGAGACCACTTGTATAGAAGAGAAAAGGAACTTGGGAGGGCTACAGTAAACAAAGAGTCCAAGGCTGAGTCCTTGCCAGGAAAGAAGAGGAGTCTTTCTTCTTCCTGTGGGGCTCTGCTATCATCACGGGGTGTGACAGCTCTCCCTTCTGGTCTCCTGACTTTATTTAATTGAGGTTTGTTTATTAATTTTTTACAGTGGGTTAGAAATTTGGGCAGCACTCGGCGGGGCAATCCTTCTGTTCCATGTGGCATTGCCTGGGTCACTTGCTGGCATGTGGATGGTGGCGGGGCTGGACCAGAGGGTCCTAGCTGGCTTTACCCATGTGACTGTGTCTTGATGAGGAAGGCTGGAGAGGGCTCATCTGAGTCCCTTAGCTGTCTTCTCTATGCTGTTGGGTAGTTAGACTTTATATATGGTGGCTCAGGGCTCCCAAGTGAGTATTCCAGGAGGTAGAATGTGGAAGCTTCCAGAAGACTAAGACGTAGGCTCAGATGGAACAGTCACTTCTGCCATATCCTATCCATCAAAGTAGTTGCTCAATTCAAGGACAGGGGACCGGGTCCCCACCTCTCAATAGGACAGATATCGAAACGTATGTGACCATCTTTAATTGCCCACAGCTAGATTTCAGGAGGTGTTCTTTGCATTTTCTAGATGAGGAAACTAATACTCAGGCTAATTGAGTTGACTTGCCCAGAAGGGCATAGCTAGTAGGTGGGGAAGGTGAGACCCTGCCCAGGACTGCTGATTCCAAGGCCAGTATACCTATACTGCTGGAGACCTTGCTGGGCTCAAATAAATATTTTCTAAAGAACATAATATGCAACAGTGCTTCTTCTCCTCCTCCTCTTCCCCCCCTTCCCCCTCCCCCTCCCCCCCTCCTTCTTCTTCTGGCTTCTTAGCTTTTAAAATTTATTGGGGGAATTCAGGGCATTTGAGGGCTCAGACAAGCCCTTAAGTGTCTGTGTTTCTGATGGTACATGTGCCCAGTGGCTCTTTTTTCCCATTTGACCTGTTTTCTTCCTGAGGCAGGAATGAGGTAAGGGCAAGAGGGAAAAGGTGGAAGTTTTTCTGTAAGAAATGGGGGTCGGGATAATTCTATTTAGTAGCTCCAGATGCTGCCCTTAGCATTGGCTGCTGGTTCCATTACCTTGAGTTCTCAGCAAGCAAGGGGCTTCACCCATGCAAGAAGCACCATTTATTTGAGATTAATGTGGGTGGGAAATTAGTCAGGAAACAAATAGCTGGGGGACAAGGAAATAAGTATGAGCTATTTCATTGACCATTAAGAATCAGTCCTCTGGAATCTGGCTTTAAATCGAGACATTGCTTAACAAAAGCCAGAGCATGCTTCACAGCAGTTTTCCTGTACAGTATAAATGGCTTTTTTGAAAAGCACCTCCCAGTACATGGCATTTGCTCTATTGCTCAGATTTGGTCACAGGAAATCCTGGGGTTCTCTCTGGTAGAAGGCACTTTGTCTTTACTAATAAGCTATGCTTTCACTTTTCTTTATCTTAAAATGTCAAAAGATGCTTCTTTTCCTCTCTCAGTGAAGCAATGGCTATACTAACCCTCTCCTTTTTTTCTTATTATAGCAGAGCCTATTGTCATATTATCCAATATTATTTTATATTATTAATTATGTAATATTTTATTTGTAATTATAATTATAATAACAGCCTATTGCTATGGCTACTATAGCCTACTGCTATAGTATCCTTTAGATTTTTTAAAAAATTTATTTATTCATTTTATTTAATTTTTTTTTTTTTTTTTTGGCTGCATTGTGTCTTTGCTTGCACCCAGGTTTTCTCTAGTTGCTGAGAGCGGGGGCTACTCTTTGTTGCAGTGCGGTGGCTTCTCTTGTTGCAGAGCACAGGCTCTAGGCGCGCAGGCTTCAATAGTTGTGGCACACAGGCTTCCGTAGTTGGGGCTCACAGGGTCTAGAGCTCAGGCTCAGTAGTTGTGGCGCACGAGGTTAGTTGCTCCGCGGCATGTGGGATCTTCCCGGACTAGGGCTCGAACCCGTGTCCCCTGCATTGGCGGGCAGACTCTTAACCACTGCGCCACCAGGGAGGCCCTATCCTTTAGATTTAAATTTGTGCTCCAAGTCTTCGCAAATACCTCGTCTCTCCTCTTCCAAAGTGCTGGAATTTGTTTTATTTACTGAAAAGAAACCTGCCCTATTTTTTACCAGACAGCAAAAGCACTAAAGAAATCTACAAAAGCACTTTGGAAATCTACATCAGATCTAAGCAGGGAAAAATTCCCTTCCAAGTACTCCTGAATGTAACCATGCCAAACAGCATATTGCATACCTGTAGCCCAGGACTTCAAAGTAACAGCAAAATTAAAGTTCAATCAAAGCATCGTTCACTCGGAACATTTTTGCTTTGTGGATATCAAGTACCACATGTACTTGCAGTGGCTAGAATTTCCATAAAAGGAACAACAGGAGAGCTAGATTGCATTACCTAAAAGCACTGGTGGCTGTTATCACAAAGGGAAAAAAATTAAAGCAGAGGAAAGATGATAGGAGTAGAGTTAGCTGAAAATGAAAGGCAGAGTGCTTGAGCACTACCTGGGAATATTAGTGGGACCATGAGCTGTGCCCATCTGATGTGTGCCTTTATTATATCCTTTATCCACAATGTCTGAGGCTTGGGAAATTTCTGTGATTTATGAAGTGCCACCAAGCTTGCCTCTCTGGCAAGGAAAGCCACTGTGGCTCAGTTTAGTGCAATGGTTTCCAAAATGGGATCTTTCGCTCCTGGGGTGCAGGAAAAATATTAATTAGAATTACTATTTTATTCCATAGTATTTTAGTGTTTTAAATCTTGATCTGGGGGTTATGTTTATAGCAATGCTATTGAAAGTGAGGTCCATCACAGGTGGCATCGCTATCACCTGGAAGCCTGTCAGAAATACAAATCCTTGGGTCCCATCTCAAACCTACTGAATCTCTGCTGCTCTGGGGTTGGGACCCCATGGGCTGTGCTTGAACAAGCGCTCTAGGTGATTCTGATAACCACGAGACTTTGAAGAGCAAACTGGTTTTTAGTGTATATGTTTATAAATAAATACACATGGGAGATGCACTCAGACGTTTTTACTGATGGGATGCTCAAACAAAAATGCAGGAAGATGATGCAGTGATGGAAACCTGCTGACTCAAGGACATACTCTTCCCTTTTTTTCTATTTTGCTGATTAACCCTGGGATTGGGGGAAGGTATCATTTAGCCTCTTATTGTACTTTCTAGGTGAATTTAAACAAGTTACTTAATCACTCTGGAAAATGAGAATAAAGTGAGATGTTTTATCTCACAGGACTGTTGAGGAGAGTTAAGTAAGCTTGTGTATACCAGAAGCATGTAGTGAACCTTGAGCACAAAACAGATGCTTGGTTCCTCTTTTCCCATATAGCTATGGATGCCACAGCATCAACAGTGTAAGTTCTTCTGCCTGCTCTGGTAGATCTATTAGTCCCCAAACACATCAGTATATGTATGGAAGCTAAAAAAAAAAAATCTCTTACGGTCTACAGACTATAACCTTGTATATTACACTTTGTGACACCATGCCAATACAGACAGATGGAGAGGGCAGCAAATGAGTTTATTCAACATAGTTACCCTTTCCAAGAGTTGTATGTAATTTTCCATTGACATTCCAAGCTGCAAAGAATAGCAGTGTCAGTGATGCTGCACACCGTAGCAGTTCAACATCATGCTGTTGTGAGGAACAGCTAGTAAAACCCATTACTGATTATCCTCTAGAGCAAGTAGCCTCTGACTCAAGCTGTGCATGCTTCAGCCTGGCAGCCGGACACAGCTGAGTTAGCTTGTGGGAGATGATGAAAAGTATTAGCCAAAGGTTTTCTCTACGAGACCCGGGAAATGTGCCGAACCTTTTGTGTTCATAAGAATCACCTGGAGAGCTTGTGCAATTGGCACATTTCTGGGCCTCATCCCCAGAGATTTTTATTCTATCGGTATGAGGCGGGCCTAAGAATCTGTATTGTTAACAAGCTTCCCACGTGATTCTATTGCAAGTGGTCCACGCACAGGAGAATTTATGTGCCCTGAATCGCGGAGGTTTTAGAGCTGATTAGCACTTTAGAGCTCATTTGGTGTGATATTTCTTAACCTTTTTCCCTTCATGAAAGCCAAGACGATTGCCATTAAGATAAATGCATGACACTTTCTCATTAATATATTCACATTTGACAAAACCACAAAGGTTGGGAAAGACTAAAACATGCCACAACTGTTAGCAGCAGTAATTCACAGCAGACCAAGGCACTGATAAGACTGTGTTTTACTCAGTTCCCTACTGTGGAATTTAACAGTACCTCTCAAGAAAACTTATCAAAATATGAGGGAGAGAGAAAAAGTGTTAATACAGAAATGACCTTGAATCTACTGCTGTTTTAGAAATAAGTCATTAGTAATCTTGAGTACTTTATCAGTAACAGATTTCCTGGTGATACAGATCACAATTGAGACACACCCTTGTGGCAGGGTCTGCTAGTTGTCTCCTGATATTTCTTTTCCTCTGTGCTCTGGTAGAACCTCCAAATTTTAGCTGGGCACATGGACACTGAGGAAAAAATGGCTACATTTCCCAACCTCTCTTGCAGCTACGAATAATCATGGGCCTAAGTTTCTGACAATCGGATATAAGAGGAATTAGTGTGTGAGACTTCCAGGCAGTGTCCTTAAAGGGAGGGCATGCCTCTTCTCCTTTCTGTGGCTGGAATGGGAGGTGAAAGTTAAAGCAGCCGTCTTGGACTATGATGAGGAAAGTATGTGTTGAAGGTGGCAGAGGAAAGAACCAACTAGAGGGGAAGAAATAATCAAAGAAATAATAGAAAGAAAAATGTCCAAGGCTGAGAAAAGGTGGAATCTTCTGACTGAACATATCCTCCAAATCCTGAACAGGATGAAGGAGACGAAATCAATATCAAGAGGCACACGGGCACCATTTCAGAAATCACAGCCCTTGTTGCCGCAGGATCCAGGGAGGTTTCAAATGGCTTAAGACTGTGGGATTGTGAGTTGTTGCTTCAGCACCTTGAATCTTGAAGTAACTGCCCCTATACTGTTTCCAAGGTATAGAGCAAGCAGTCGATGATTGTGTCTTAGTCGATGAGCCTCAAGAGGAAAATGCTCAGATCAAGATGATGGAGTAGGAAGAGCCTGGGCTCACCTCCTCCCACAGACACACCAAAACTCTCTCTTTCTGAGAATGACCTAAAGACTAGCAGGACAACTCTTCTACAATTAGGGATGTAAAGGAAAAACCACGTTGAAACTGGTAGGAGGGGCAGTGATCTAGCCAGAACCCACAGGCGACCCAAAAGCAGAAGGGGATATCCCAAACTCAGGGGTCCTTCCTGAGGAATGAGGGGTTCAAGCCCCACACTGGGTACCCCAGCCCTAGGGACCAGGATGATCAACCCCCTTAAAGGTTTTGAAAGCCAATGGCGCTCTATGACTGGGGAGCCAGGGGCTGTAGGAATCTGTGACTCCACTCTGAAATGGTCTCACACAAACTTACTTGCTCTGAGTCCCAGCCCAGAGGCAGCAGATTGAAAAATGCCTGGCATTCTATCTGGCCTGCCAAGATCACCCCAGCACACACCCAGCCTGCACTAGATTCCTGCTCTAGGCCCCCAGCCCCCTGCCAAGGCGGCAGCCCTCACTGGGCCCCAGGAGAAGTCCCTGTCAGCACCAGGCTCTGGCTACAGCCCCACCCACCAAGGTGGTGACCCCCAACATGCCCCAGGAGAAGCCTTGTCCTGTGCCCACTTCAGGTCCAGCCCTCCCATCAAAGCCACTGGCACATGCAATCTGCATAGGGACGTTCCTACACAAGGACATGCCTTTAAGACTGGGAGAGGTAACTGTTTTGTCATAGAGACAAACACAGAAAGTCAAACAAAATGAGAAGACGGAGGAATACGTTCCAAATGAAAGAACAAGATAAAACCACAGGAAAAAACCCTAATGAAATGGAAAATGAGTAATTTACCTGATAAAGAGTTCAAAGCAACAGTCATAAAAATGCTCAACAAACTCCAGAGACAAATGGAGGAACACAGTGATAACTTCAACAAAGAATTACAAAATATAAAAAAGAACCAATCAGAGCTGAAGAATACAATAACTGAAATGAAAAATGCACTAGAGGGAACCAACAGCAGACTAGGTGATACAGAAGAATGCATAACACAGAATAGTGGAAATCACCCAATCAGAAGAGAAAAAAGAATTTAAAAAAACAAGGATAGTTTAAGGGACCTCTAGGACAACATCAAGCATACTAACATTCACATTATAGGAGTCTCAGAGGAGAAGAAAGAAAGAGGGTGGCAGAAAATGTATTTGATTAAATAATGACTAAACAATTCCCAAACCTGTGGAAAGAAACAGATGTCCAGGTCCAGAAAGCACAGAGAGTCCCAAACAAATTGAGGCCAAAGAGGTCCACATCAGGACATATCATAATTAAAATGGCAAAAGTTAAAGAGAAAATTTTAAGGCAGCAAGAGAAAAGCAAAGAGTCATATACAAGGGAACTCCCATAAGATTTTTTCAGCAGAAACTTTTGTAGGCCAGAAGGGAGTAGCATGATATATTTAAAGTGCTGAAAGGAAAAAATCTACAACCAAGGATACTCTACCCAACAAGGTTATCGTTCAGAACTGAAGGAGAGATAAAGAGTTTCCCAGGCCAGCAAACAAGAAAAGAGTCCATCACCACTAAACTGACCTTATAAGAAATGTTAAAGGGCCATCTTTAAGTGAAAAAGGAAAGGCCATAACAAGAAATAAGAAAATATATGAAGGAAAAATAAACTCACTGGTAAAGGCAAATTTATAGTAAAGGCAGTGGATCAACAACTTAAAAAGCTACTATAAAGGTTAAAAGTTGTAAAATTAACTAGCTACAATAAATAGTTAAGAGAGACACAAAAAGATGTAAAATATGACATCAAAAATGTAAAATGGGGTGGGGGGGAGATGAAAAATATAGAGCTTTTAGAATGTCTTAAACAACTATCATCTTAAAACAAATTTACCTATCTACCTACCTATCTAGCTACCTATCTACCTATCTATCTGTCTATCCATCTATCTATCTCATGGTAACAATAAACCAAAAACCTACAATAGATACACAAAAAGCAACAGAGGAACCTAAACATAACACTAAAGAAAATCATCAAGCTACAAGGGAAGAGACCAAAAGAAGAAAAGAACAGAAAACCACAAAAACAAACAGAAGACAAGTAACAAAATGGCATTAAGTATGTACCTATCAATAATCACTTTAAATGTAAATGTACTGAGTGCCCCAATCAAAAGACAGAGTGGCTGAGTGGGTTAAAAAAACAAGACTCATCTATACATGGCCTACAAGAGACTCACTTCAGAGTGAAAGACACAGAGAGATTGAAAGTGAAGGGATGGAAAGATATTCCATGCAAACAGAAACTAAAAGAAAGCTGAGGTAGCAATACTCACATCAGACGAAATTGATTTTAAAACAAAGTCTAGGGCTTCCCTGGTGGCGCAGTGGTTGGGAGTCTGCCTGCCAATGCAGGGGATGCGGGTTCGAGCCCTGGTCTGGGAAGATCCCACATGCCGCAGAGCAACTAGGCCCGTGAGCCACAATTGCTGAGCCTGCGCATCTGGAGCCTGTGCTCCGCAACAAGAGAGGCCGCTACAGTGAGGGGCCTGCGCACTGCGATGAAGAGTGGCCCCTGCTCGCCTCAACTAGAGAAAGCCCTCGCACAGAAACGAAGACCCAACACAGCCAAAAATAAATAAATTAAAAAAACAACAACAACAGAAAAACAAAGTCTATAACAAAAGACAAAGAAGGGCACTGCAATAACGAAAAAGGGGTCAATCCAAGAAGAGGGTGTAACACTCATAAACATATACACACCTAACACAGAAGTACCTAAATATATAAAGCAAATATTAACAGGCATGAAGGGAGAAACTGACAGTAATACAATAATAGTAGGGGACTTTAATACCCCACTTACATCAATGGATAGATCATCCAGACAGAAAATCAATAAAGAAACACTGGCCTTAAATGACACATTAGATCAGATGGACTTAATACCTACAGAACTTTCCATCCCCAAAGAGTAGAATACACATTCTTTACAAATGCACATGGAATATTCTCCAGGATAGATCACATGCTAGGCCACAAAACAAACCTCAATAAATTTTAAAAAAAGAAAAAGAGGAAAATGTCAGAAACATTATACACTTAGATTCTAGGAATAGCATCACATACAGCAGAATGCAAAATAACAGTAAGGTAGATAAACAATCATTCATAGAGCAAAATAACTTTTATATCTGTACCTGCTGTTGAAGTCCCACAGAAAGTGCACCAGGGAAACTTACTGCTTATACAAGCTGAGTCTACTGCAATTGCAGAGCAAGGAAAACATAACCTTTTCTGGAGTCTCGGTAGGGTCTCCAAAGGGGGAAGTTAGGGAAGGGTACTTATAGAGTTTGGAGGGCTGGAATTAGTCATAGGGCAGTTTAGGTCAGGGATTGACAAAATTTGTAAATCTGGCAAGTTGCTAGAACTGTCCGTGGTCTTTGGAACACATAAATCCATGTGGAGTTATTGTTACTGTGGTCTTATATTGGGATATATGGGTCTGAATGAGCAGGTGTTAAAATAATTTGAATTTAGATAGTTGATGTTACACACTATATTCTGGCATAGTTAATCTATTTTGCAAACCACAATACAGGTTGTTTTTTGTTTTTTTGCAAACTGTGGTTTCCATTTCTTTTCTCACTGTAGTATCTCGCATAGTGCCCTCGTGGGCACTCAATAAATGTTTGGTTGAATGAATTAGTAAATTAATTATTAAAGGTAAATCAAGAACAAAACTAATGGTCCAAGTATCTACACACAAAAGCATCTGGCAGTGGTGCTTAATAAAAACGCAGATTCCTGGGGTCACCCCCCAGATAGTGTGATTAAGTAGGTCTGGATTTGGGGCTAGGTGATTCTGATTCAAGTGGTCCACAGATTTCACTTTTGAGAAACACTAGCATAGTGGCATGGTGATAAATAAAGTGGGCTTGAGATGTTAACATGTGGAAGGAAATAAGACCTTATAGGTATCTTTGGGACTTGGTTAAATAGGATTGATAATTGAACTAAAGAAATCAAGAGTTATGTCCCCTTCAAAATAAGCCAGCTGATAGAAAAGGAAGCACAATGAACTGTATAAGTACATACCTACCTAAAACTCTATGCATTTTTTAATGAATAATAATCCTTTGATTTATTTACTACACATTTTTGTTACCCAGAGCTAACCTCTTTCAACTCCTTTTTATTTTTTCTATTTTATTTTTTCTTTTTTAACATCTTTATTGGAGTATAATTGCTTTACAAAGGTGTGTTAGTTTCTTCTTTATAACAAAGTGAATCAGCTATACATACATGTGTATCCCCATATCTCTTCCCTCTTGCGTCTCCCTCCCTCCCACCAAAATCTATGGATTTTTATGTGATACACAGTGGTGAGCACTTAGTTGAGAAGTAAAGAAAAGAGAAATAGAAGCGATATTGTCATGGTAGAGCGTGTCAGATTACAGTGTCTTGACGGAGCTCTGTTACTAGGTTATTTCTTATTAATAATAAAATGCCTAAATTAGAATGCTTTTATTATGCTTTTCATTGAGGTGAAATTAACATTAAATTAAACATTTTAGAGTGAACGATTCAGTGGCATTCAGTTCATTCACAGTGTTGTGCAACCACCACCTCTCTCTAGTTCTGAAACATTTTCATCACCCAACAGTAAAACCATGTACCCATTAAGCAGTCATTCCCCAATCCCTCCGCCCGCCCCCGCCCAACCCCTCCCCAGCTCCTGGCAAATGCAGATCTACTCTGTCTCTATAGATTTACCTATTCTGGATGTTTTGCATAAATGGAATCATGCAATATGTGGCCTTTTTGTGTCTGGCTTCTTTCACTTAGCATAATGTTTCCAAGATTCATCCATGTGGTAGCAGGTATCAGTACTTCATTCCTTCTAATGGCTAAGAATATTCCACTGTATGCATATACCCCAATTTGTTTATTCATTCATCTGTCCATGGACATCTGGGTTGTTGTTTCCACATTTCTGCTACTGTGAATAGTGCTGCTGTTTGTGTACAAGTATACCTGCTTATTTTAGGTATATATGTAGGAGTGGAATTGTTGGTTCACTTGATAATTCTATGTTTAGACTTTTGAGGAACTGCCAAACTATTTCCTGCAATGGCTGAACCATTTTACACCTCCACCAGAAAAAGATGAGGGTTCCAATTTCCCCACATCATCACCCACAGTTTGTATTTATTTATTTTTTGCTACAGCCATCCTAGTGGATATAAAGTGATATATCATGGTGGCTTTGATTTGCATTTCCCTAATGACTAATGATGTGGAGCATCTTTTCATTCGCTTGTTGGTCATTTGTATATCTTATTTGGAAAAAGGTCTACTCAAATTCTTTGCCCATTTTAAAATTTGGTTGATTGCCTTTTTGTTGTTGAGTTGTAAGAGTTTTTAAAAATATATTCTGGATACCAAGCTCTTATCAGATGTGTGATTCAAAAATCTCTCTCCCATTCTGTAGGCTGTATTGCTTTTTAAAAAATTAGTTGAATTGACTAACAGTTATCTTTATACTAACATAAGTTTCACTCCCTTGTGTTCTGATGTGCTTTCTTGAGTGGAAGACCTAGTTAGGGCCATGTGAATACATATAAATGTCTGGTATATATTGCCTCGCTCCTAATCTTAATAAGTTTGTGGGAACAAGTTGCTCATGGGAACATATTTTTCAGGAGGATCATGGCAAAAAAAAAAAAAAAAAAGATTGAAAATTGCTTTTCTAGACCAAAGGTCCAGATTCAAGAATAGGATGATGTATTCCTGATTCCTGCATACCAAAAACTGGTTCAGAGGTGTGAAACAAAAGCAGGAGGGACACCAACTAACGTGACATATATGAAGTCTCCTCAGCCACACCGACCTTGCCGTTCCTCAACCCTTGGATCTTGAGACAGAGTGACGAAAAGCAAGATAATTCCATGATTCTTATTCCCAACGTTGGCTCATTCAGCAACCTGCAAAGAACAGAGTGCAGCTCAAGCCATTAGAATTTGGCTTATTAAAAGGGGACATGAGTCTCACAAAGCCTCAAATACCAGCTTTTTATTTTTTTTTAAAACAAAACTAATAGCAGCAGCAGCAGCATGAGATGTAGCATGAAGCTGAAATTGTTCAGATCCTGGAGCTGGAAGGGAAGGATATGCACCAAAGAGTGATTGCCTTTAATTTAGGAATAATACAAAGACCAGTGGGAAAGCAGACTGTTCCTGGCTGATAAAACCTTGGAGGATTTCAAGTTTCCCGACACCTCTAGACAGGGCCCTAGCAAATATTAAGCGCAGAGTGAAAACCATCTTTAACATTCGGCTATAGACTTTCAGATCTGGACTGTGCTTCATCTTAAAGGTGTCCCACTGGCATGTAGCACGCAGAGACAGAATAAAAGCCGCTGATTCTTCCTAATGAAATCAATCCCACTGGCTACCCACAGCCAAATTCTAGACAAATCAGAGCCATCTATTAACATAAGTATAAACTGGAGACTGTGTATGCTCAGGGTCAGCAGAAACCATGGACGAACTTGGCGGGTGATGAGAAAAGTACAGAAATCTACTCTGCCCTCTAATACTTCGCCACTTCGTCTAGTCCCAGTGGACACAGCGATCACCAGCAGAGAGTTAATCAACTCTTGATGGATGAAATGTTTACTGAGTTTTTGTTACATGCTGGAGACAGTGCTAGATCATCAAAGACAAAGCTCCTGTTCTGAAGGTAAGGCGGCCATACAGAGTAGAGGTTTCTCACACAGGAGGATGGGGCCTGGCAGAGTGGGGAGGCCCACTGGACTTGGGAGGAAGGAGAGCTGGGTCAGCTTTGCTCTGAGCCAGGACTCTCCTGGTTGCAAGTGATAGAAACCTAATTTGAATTACAAAGAGGGAACATATTGTCATGAAACCAATCCCCTGGAAGGGAGGGGATCTGCCAGGCTTCAGAAGCAATTGGAACCAGGGACTAGATAGCCATCAAGACAAGGTCACTGCACGGGCTATGTCTGGAGAGCTCTTCCCTCCCACTTAGTTTATCTGCTACTCGTTATTCATGTGTCCAGTCACTTCCTCAGGAAAGCCTCCCCTCCCCTGACTCAGCTCCCTGACTGAATCTCACCCAGACACCTACCTGGCTGGTCTATTCAAGCCTTTGGGGCAAATTAGAAAAAGGTGACCCTTTTGCATGGACAGCGCCAGGGTGTGAAGAATAGGGTCCCCCTTCCTCTGGGCACATACGGCTTCACACCAGGCCTCATGGCTTGGTGAGAAGACTCTAGATGGGATTTCAGCCCACTTGTCCCCTTGGCTGTGCTGCTTTGCACAGTGTACACACTGGCTTATCAGCTGTGGACCCTGCAGTTCTCAGCTAGCCTGACTGGCTCTTGGAGACCCTAATCTTTCTGTTGAGCCTCTCCTCAGAGCCTGTGCCCATCTTCAGTGAGGGACCACACAGTGGCAGGCGAGAGACTGAATTTGCATTGTCGAAGAGAGAAGTTGGAAAACCACAGAAATAAAGTGATGCGGTGCTCACAAAAAAACCCTGTAGTCTATTGTATATTCTCAGAAGACTACCTTTTCTCACTACTTGTCAAAATAGGAGTTTAACTTTGCTTGCCTGATTATTTAAGGAATGTCTCCACTGCAAACTTGTAAGCCTCACAAGGACAGCAGTTGGGCCTGTTTTTGCCCAACATGTTATTCCTAGGGCCCAGCAGTGTCTGGCACATGGAAAGCCCTTAATAAATACTGTTTGTTTCATGAATAAATGAATGAGCAAACAAATGAGTGTGTGTTTATTCCTCTGAGACTGGCTTTTTTAATGAGGGGGGAGCCATGCTTGAGGGCAGCTTATAAGCCCACAGACAGAGAAGGCTGCTTCTTCTTAATTCTGATTTTTAAAATTCCAGGGAAGGATGCTCACTGGCCCATTTGAGATCACATGTCCACTGAGAGTGGGAGGCACCCTGACTGGCAATTCCTATCAAAGCTCTTTTTGGTGAATGGTAGGGTGAGCAGTACCCCAAAAGTAGAGGAGACTCTTGCTGGCAAAAGAGGAGAAGGCTGGGCAGAAACAACTCTGATGGCCCCCATACTGCCATTGACTTGCCATGGGCTGGTCACTTCTGTCTTTGTTTCCTCACCTGTGAAATGAGGGAATGAGCTGAGCTCATCTCTGAGATCATCCAGCCCAATGTTCTGTTCGTTTTGTTCTGCTTCTGGTTTTGGTTCTGTTTCCTCCTGCCAAATTCTGTTCTAGTGCTGCACGTGTTAAGTGGAAAAAAACATGACTGTGGGCAGCCTCAGTCAAGGCAGGCTTAATGGAGGTGAGCTTTACGCTGAGTGGGAAGGGCAGGGGAGTTGTATATGGAGAGAGAGGGAGGAGGGGAGGCTTTTCAGGGTGAGAGGCTGGCTGGGAGAAGTCTGTTAGGGATTGGTGTTGAGCCATTTGTTTGCTAAAGTCTTTTTTTTTTTTAAGAGTAAATATCTTTGTAAGGGGTACCATGTTAACTCAGCTATATTTTCTCCTGAATTAGCTTATCCAAGAACAGCAAGCCGGTCATCCACAAGGATCTGAGGGAATGAGACATTGGACAGGTAAGTTTTGATCATCAAAATAGGTCCTGAGTACAAGCATTTCTCACGTGTATGAATTAGGCTGATCACCGTGGGGTCGATGTATACAGTTGACCCTTGAACAACACGGTTTGAACTACACGGGTCCATTTTTATGTGGTTTTCAATAGATATACAAAAATATACATGTAGAATATTGTGTGCAAGACTTGTATTGAAGTGACAGCCTATCCTTACATAGGCACGAGGTGAGTGATAGTATAAAATTCATAATGTGTTAGTTTTCTTACTGTTTTATAACTCTGCTCTCAAAGAGTTACATTACTGTACAGTATGCTTCTCTCTCTCATAATTGGAGACACTATGTATCAGCCTATCATCACAGGTAAGTGGTTTTAAAAAACATGTAACAATGTTTCCAGCACTGTGCTATGAATATGACACTATATGCCATAAAAATTTTATAATGGGGGCTTCCCTGGTGGCGCGGTGGTTGAGAGTCTGCCTGCCAATGCAGGGGACATGGGTTCGAGCCCTGGTCTGGGAAGATCCCACATGCCCCGGAGCAACTGGGCCCGTGAGCCACAACTGCTGAGCCTGCGCGTCTGGAGCCTGTGCTCCGCAACAAGAGAGGCCGTGACAGTGAGAGGCCCGCGCACCGCGATGAAGAGTGTCCCCCGCTTGCCGCAACTGGAGAAAGCCCTCGCACAGAAACGAAGACCCAACACAGACAAAAATAAAGTAAATAAATAAATAAAAATTAAAAAAAAAATTTTATAATGATTCATTCATTAGTGTATAGGCTAGGCTACTGGGAAGCCATCGTATCAATTACACTAGGCTACCATAAAGCAATCATAATGCTGTTTCTTCATTATCAATGCATGAATCGTTATACCTGTGAATATATACAAACTTCTTTTTCACATTATCTCTTCATTTTTGATGCCTCGTGTTAGTAATACACATAACATCTACAGTGTTTTGTATTATATGACAATATTGATGTAGGTGCTGACAGATGACTCGTAAACAGATGGTGTAAACTTACAGTATAGATAAATACAGTACTGTAAATGTATTTTCTCGTCCTTATGATTTTCTAAATAACATTTTCTTTTCTCTAGCTTACTTTATTGTAAGAATACAGTATATATTACATATAATGTGCAATATATGTGAGCCAACTGTTTATCAGTAAGGCTTCCAGTCAACAGTAGGCTATTAGCAATTAAGTTTTGGGGGAGTCAAAAGTTATATGCAAATTTTTGGCGCCCCGACCCGACCCCACCCCCAGCAGTTCAAAGGATGACTGTACTTTGTATGTGTGCTGGTTGGGGGTGGAAGATAGCTTTGCTCCAATAGTGGGGGAGGGGACTCAGGGGGGCAGGAAGGAAAGAAGTGTCTCCCTTTCATGAAGCTTAAAATGCATGAGGCTCTTACATACACAACTAGCCCTAAACCCTTCCCATGATCTTTAAGTACAATAACCTCTCCATGCCTGTCTGTTCCCCTTTTAGTTTTTCAAGCAACCCCTCTGGTTTTCCTTAAGGATGCTGTCTAAGCTCACTTGAATCTTTGTCAATCTTGTTCCTACTGGGGAACAGTGAGATTTGCCTTCACTCCCTAAGGATGGGCCTTGTTCTGAAAGTGGGAGCAGTCTGTCCAAGAGGGCCATCCACCAGGCACCACAATGGAAGCTCTGGGAACCTGGGAGCGGGGCTGCAAGAGGGAGAGAAGGCTTCCAAGGGGATATGGCAAGAGGGGGACAAGTGGCACAGTTTGGAGCTGGGTTCAGTGGCAGTCCTATAACAACACTCTGCTACTTTGGGCCCTGCTCTCACACACCCCAGCACATAGTCCTGTTGCCACGCCCTTGGATCTGTTTCACAAGTAAGAGAATAAAATTCCATACCCTGGAACTGGGGAAACTGTGTTTCATGTTACCACTAATGATGGACAGAGGGAACACAGGACATTGCCTGGACCCCTAGAACTAGGCAAGGTGTGACTGCCTACTGGTACTAGAAAAATCGGTCCAGCTTCCACATCAGAGGCCCTGGAGTGTGTGTTGGGGGAGGAGAATGGGTGGGTAGGCAGCCCTCTGTAAAATGCTCTACAAAGATGCAATATAGCAGTGACTGAAAATACAGATCCGAAGCCAGTCTGCGTGGGTTTAATTCTCCTGGTTCTGCCACTCACTAGCCGTAAGACGTTGGGCAAGTTACTTTACCTACCTGTGCCTCTGTCCCCTCATCTGTAAAATGAGTTTAACACCAGTTTCTACCTTGTGGCATCGTTGGGAGGGTTAAATGAGTTCATACAGGTGCTAGAACAGTACCTGGTGCCAAGTGAGTGGTACTTGAGTGTTTGCCAATATTTATAGTCCCCCAAAATTGTCTGTGGGTTTGAAATGTTTCCCAAAGCTGAAGTTATAAACTTTGAATGGAGGTTTAGAACAGGCTAAGGTTGTGGTGATGGTGCTTGGAAGCCAGAAAAAGTGATTGTGAGGATGGAGGGATGGAGAATAAAACGGAAGCCGTTGTAAGGGCTCGAGGCTGGACTTTCAGGGTAAACCCACCAGACCGTGCGGGGCGGGGGGCAGGGTGGCTGGGAGGCCTAGAGCTCAGCAGGAGCTGATGAGGGCCTGGGGTCCTGGAGGAGGGGAAGAAACAAAGGAGAGACAAGGCACTGGGCAATTGTGGGCAGGGTAGGGCCCAGGGTCTGGGTGTGGCTGGCTGCAGAAAGAGCAGGGTTTTTTTTGTTTTAATTTATTTATTTATTTTATTTTTGGCTGCGCTGGGTCTTTGTTGCTGCACGTGGGCTTTTCTCTGGTTGCGGCGAGCAGGGGCTACTCTTCATTGTGGTGCACAGTCTTCTCATTGTGGTGGCTTCTCTTGTTGGGAGCACGGGCTCTAGGCGCGAGGGCTTCAATAGTTGTGGCACGTGGGCTCGGTAGTTGTGGCTCGCGGGCTTGGTAGTTGTGGCTCGCGGGCTCTAGAGCGCAGGCTCAGTAGTTGTGGTGTCCCGCCCGGGCTTAGTTGCAATGTGGCATGTGGGATCTTCCCAGACCAGGGCTCGAACCCATGTCTCCTGCACTGGCAGGTGGATTCTCAACCACTGCGCCACCAGGGAAGCCCCAGAAAGAGCAGTTTTGACTGCAATCAGTTTGGAACTGGAGATGAGCAAAATCTGGAAAGAAAGGGAGTTTATTTTTGGCATCTCCTCTCCAGAGAACACCGCTCCTCTTTTGCTCTATGTATGATACCTCCACACTGCCTTGAAAGTGCTGCCCTCCAGAGCCAAGCCTCCCCCGTCCCCACCTGAAACTGCTCACCTCCCCTTCCACTCCCCTCACAAACCTCCCATTATTTGAGCGCAGGCTCCCAAGTCAGCCTGCCTCGAGGAAGGCTAACAGAGCGGAGCTCAGTCTCTCACTAAAAAAATTACTGATAGCCACGGACTAGTCCCTAAGGTGCCTTGATTTTAAAAAGTTCAAACTCGTAAACTAAAACGAATTTCTAATCTAGGAATTCTTAATTTAGGGGGTGATAGGGTGGGCGTTGGTAGGTTTCTGGCCTTTGACAGACAGTCATCATTTTCAATGATTCTTAAAGGGAGTCTGTGATTCCCCAAATGTTAAGGGCATTTGCTTTGACCTATTTTGGCTGAGGCAGCGGAACAAAGTAAAACGTAAGCATTCAGCTTAGTTGGAAGAAAACAGTTTTCAATTGTGTAATGTCTCCAAATTCTTTTCTGTTTCTGTTTTGGAACCATGGATGTTTTCCTTAAATGCTTGGATTCACTGCTTTCCTCCCACCAACGTGGCTCCTGTGGTAGCTTCAACTGGGGTTCAGGTGCGACTGCTGGGAGGTATGGGGTAGCTGAGGCAGATGTAACTAGGTTGTAGGGTCCTGGAATCGGCTTAGTAGGATGTTTTCAACATCCTACATCATCTTCCCTTCTAAAACAGGAAGTTCATACTTCTACAGCATGCTGTCATCACCAAGGAAGTGGGCATATATTTCCACAGCGCGCGTGCTCCTCTTCCCTCCCCCATTTCCTATTGCTGTCTGTCGCTCCACCCACTCTCCCAGACTGCTTCCCTTTGCCATAATGAGATGCTCGGCAGCCACGACGTCCGGAGATGGATGGGGCCTCCTGTACTGCCCTGAGACGGATGTTAAAGATACGGTATTCATGGAAGCAGGCTAGAAAAGGCGAGGAGGAATGAAGAGCCTCGTTTCAACAACACACAGGAGCCGATGCTGGAGTAAAATGGTTTTTCCTTCTGTCTATGCCTTGCTAGCTGGGGTAACTGAAGCAATGCTGTACTTATGAAAGTCACTCTAAAGGTCATGGAGTGTTTAGATTCTATTGGAAAATTATACCTTCTGAGATTGAATTTAATGCGACATCACTAGGACTTGATTAGCTCAATGCGGTTGAGGTGGAAACACCCAATTCAGAGAAGAACATGTGGTAATGAATGAATACATTTTAATTCAAATATTCTGTTAAATCCCTAGACAGGTGTGATTTCCATAAAATAAAAGGCCCTGGATAAAAAAGAAAGGTGTCGGTTTAGGCATCTTATAGTTGTGCTGGAGAAAAGATTAGTTAAAAAAAAAAAGGCTTATTAATGCTACCCTAATAGTCATGTGTCAAGAAATCTTGAAGGTTAGAAATAGTTTCAAAAATAAATGAAACTTTCTCTACATCTAGGATAGGCAAAAAAAAAAAAAAAAAAAATCATTGCTAAATGAAATCGAAATTGAAACACTGATGTCAAATCTCAGTGTAATTGAAAAATTCTTTCAATTTTTCAAATTCTCTTTCTGAGAGATCCCCAAGATGGCTGCTTCATAAAGGAAGAAACTAGGATCTTCTAGATATTTAAACATACAGACTCATTTTTACCCGAAATAGTCCCAAGCATAAAAATTAGCCTATTGCATCTCACAAGATTGCATTAGGTTCACACAGAAATATGTGATGCCATCACATAATTGGTGCTCAAGCAGTCATTCCTGCTCCCCTCCTACTTTTATAAATGCTTTTATATATTTTATCTTATTTATCCCTTGAAGGTATTATTCCCATTTTTTTTTATAGATGAAGGAACTGAGGCCCAGACAAGTTTAATGCCGGTTCAAGGGTTTAAGTGTAGGTAGGTCTTCAGTCTTAATTCAGGATGGCCCAAGGGTAATACTTAAAGACATTTTGCCTTTGTCTCTAGTATAGCAGATTTAAAATCTTTTATACCAGTAACTGTGGCTTTCAGGGAAATGTAGTATTACATCAAAGTACAAGGAAGAGAAATTATTCATTATGGGAACACAATATGTGTCTCTATTCAGGTAGAATCCCCTGTCATTTATTACGATCTGTTTACTCGTTTGGGGTACCATCTTTCTATAGTCGCAGGAATTTCTTATATCCATTTGAACTTCCAGTATCAATCAATTTTCATTAAGCAAGTTTTTAAAGAGTTTGAATGGCGGGCATTGATATTGGGTACTCATTTTTTTTCTTTACTGTGTAAAGTCTCACATGTCGGTTCCAAACTAGACTAATTTCACACTGGTGGCATGTCCTAGTGAAGGACGCTCTTGTATGCTAATTCAACGTTCACCATAAACTCTAGAAGGGAGGAAAGAAGCCCAGCTAATAGAACATAGTGACTGCGGAGTCAGGGACTAGCTCAGAGGAAAAGACAGATTTGGGATGACAAGCTGGCTGTGAGGGGGAAGAGTATATTCCAGAATGTGCTGAGTCCCGGAGAGTGTCACACCGACCACAGCAGCTATCATTTACTGAGCATTACTATGTGCCAGGTACTTTTAAGAGCTTTACTTGTATTTACTCATTCATTTAATCCTCACAACATTCCTATGAAGTAGGTCCTACTATTTTCACTATTTTGTTGATGAGGAACCAATACGATTTTAATCCAGGCCATCTGGCTCCAGAAAGCCTAAATTCTGCTTCAGAAAAAAATGGCATAAGTGCTCGAAGGCTAAAAAATGTCCAGTGTAGAGGTGGTTCCAGAAAGTTCCATCTATTAAGTTTTTTTTATACTGGGACACACGTTATAGCCCCAGTGGAGGCAGATGAAAAAAATGGAAGTTTCTTGAATGTGCATTATAAGCCCACATGACAGAAGCATATCAATTTTACGAAGTAACCAGTAGTGACTGTTACTTGTTTGTGTTTAATAGTCAGTGTTCTGACCTCTAGTGTAAGAGCAGAGATTGTCCTTTTTGGTAACAATGAGGAAAATGTCTACTTCTATGCTTTTTCCTTTAACCTGATAATTGGGACCTGACTATATGCAGGTGTTGAGAAATGAAACCAACATTTTTATTACCCTAGTAGCATCTGGCAAGTAGCTATTTGCAAAACTGTTCTATGTATATATGTGAAAAGCAACATATGTTATAGTGACATATGTAATTAAATTAAGAGCTGAAACTGGTTCCCAATAACACAGGCCTTAATGGTTAAAAGGTTAATTCCAGTAGGCTGAAGAGGCTGCCCCCTTTCACTGATATATATTTATTACATTTAGTAGGACCTCATTAGATACTCTGGATAAATAACCTCAATAATAATATACCATGAAGTAGACAGCTGCTTCTGAAATAAGATCAAAAGGATAAAATAGATAAGAAAGGTGTAGTAACCTGGAAATAATCTTTCTGACTCATATTTTTCATAATATATATCTACAAAGGCAGCTTGAGTGGCTAGATAATTCAACTCCAGAAAAAGGTCAGGTTTCACACACTGTCTTTTAAAAGCACATTCATATCCATATTATTATATCCTTATAAATAAATCTCTCACGTATGTAGGGCATATATTAACCTGATTACGAAGAGTGAGAACTGAAGCCCAGCAAGAGAACACTATAACACAGGGAGTTTGGCTACTTAGGGGCACTATTACTTACTAGCTGAGTGGCAAGTTATTGAAGTTCTCTAAGCCTCAGTTAACTTATCTGTAATTTGAGGATAATATCAGTACTCCATTGGGGGTGTTGTGAAGTTAGGTGGAATAATTAACAAGCAAAGCACTGTAAGAGTAGAGCTTATCACACCGGAAACACTAAAAAAAGCCATCATCCTTTGGGTCAGCAAATTGTCAGTTGGTTATGAGTTTGGAGAAATAAACCATCCTGATCTCTATGGATATATTTACTCCTCCCCCCACCCCTCATATCCTGGAAACCCACTTAGCTGGACTTTTTGTAACTAGTGGAGTTCTACACACTCTCTCACTGTAATCTGAGGCTGAATTAATTCCTTCCTGCAGTTTGTTTTCTCATTCTCTTCAAATCTCCACGGGGCACATTTATCTATTTGTCTGAGCAGGCCCAACTTTATTTCAGTCTTAAGGACTATGCCATTCTCCATTCTGTAACCCCAACCCTAATACATGCAGGAAAAGCAAGCTATAATGGAATTTGTGGAATTTGGGGAAAAGTTCTAAAATGCTATTAAAGAGCACTGCTATTCTTTCTCACTAGACTCTTCCATATCAAATTTCAATCTAGGCTTAAGGTATTTAAACATATATGATTAAAATTAATGTTGGGCAACAAATAATATGGAAAGATTCCAATTAAATTAGGTATCAGTTGACACAGAGTAACTTGCTTTAATATTACCTTAAAGCAGCAACTGGGTGAAGCAAAATGGCATAGAGACTGCATTCCCAAATATCTCTACCCACCACAGTCCCAAGACAATTATTAACTTTTTTCTCCAAGGATATGAATATAAATGCACAGAAGCATAACATTATTATCTCAGTAGACATCCCCACAGGGATCGAGTGATTTGGGAATGCTACCAATGAGAAAAAATAGAAATGTATTATATATTAAAAAAATTCCGTACTGAACTTCATAAAAAAGAAGGCAATATTCCAGCTCTGAAGTACAGAATTTGAAGTAGATTGATATAATAACTTTCAAATGGAAAGGGAGAGTTGTCTACCCACCTTTGGAATTTGAAGCCTTGCTAATTGGACAGTGCAGTGCAGGGGAAAGACCTGGTCTAGGAGTTGGGATACTTGAGTTTAATTAATGCTTTGCTATTAACTAGCTGAGTGACTTCGACTACATGTTTAGCTCTTTTGGACCTCAAGTTTCATATTCCTAAAATGAGGAAGTTGGATTTGATAATCTCCAAAGTTCCTTTGAGATCTAAAATTACACCTTACAGTCAACATTCAGTTCACTTTGAGGAAGAGTTAACTAGTGCCTACTATTTGAAAGCACTGTACTAGGTGCTAGGGACATAAAGATAAATACAACAAGCTTCCTACCCTCAAAGGTTTATAATCTTATAGATTATTAAAATGACAGGGTAATATTTGCAGAATATTATGCAGTCATTTAATTATACCTGTTTTATTACTCATAACACATGTGGGGCAGGGAGGCTTAGCAGACTATGAGCTTTGCCTCTCAATCCTCAGGCTATAGCCGACTCACTAGAAAGATCTGAGTAAATTACTTTCTACGTCGGTTTTTTTTCTTTGAAAATAATCATACTGACCCTGAAAGTGATGCTGGAAAATAACAAAGGTTGTATATTCTATAAATTTTTATGGACCGCATGTGCCAGAGGAGTGTTGGGTGCTGGGGCAAAACAGCTGGCAGGTACCTCATGTAGATTAACCATTATATACATTATTATACAGTTTGCTGCAAATAAATCAATATAGCAAATGACTACCTAAAATTAATTGTGGCCTTATTTTAATTTGGAGGTCTCAAGAAACAAGTCCATTTCTGTGCAAAATAATGTGTCTCAGCCCTTGAAGTACCATGATAAGCAGTAAAATGCCATACAAATATTACATATACAAAATATTATAAACTTGTATAAACTATAAATGTTTCCTAGATGTAGAATAGGTTGAAAACACAAATGGGGTAAAGAATGCAGGAGCAGTTTTTCTGCTCAGACTAAGGACAGACATGCTGACAATTAGATCTGCCCCAAAAGATCTAATTTTTTTTTCAAAAGTAAGGGGTGGTGGGGGGAATCAGTGGGCCTCTCTTTTATTTGGCGACAAGCAAGTGCAAGAAAGTTCATCTGTAATTTGTTCAGTTATCTATCTTTTGCACATCTGCGTTCTGGCCGGAAGGGACTTTGAGGTTTTTCTGCAGCACATGAGCATCAGCGGGCTCTATCCTCTTATAGTAGTTCTTCTTCGTCTCAATAATCTCAAAGCCAAACTTTCTGTAGAAGTCAATTGCAGACTCATTGCTGATCTGGACATGCAGATAGATGTTGTCAAAAGTGCCATCTTTTTCATCTTTTTCATCATCTTTCCAAGATGTTTAAGACATGATTTGACATTTTAGTTCCTATTCCTAGCCTTAGGTATGGTGCCAGACATCCTAGTGTCGTGATGTAAAGTCTCTTCTGATTCTGTGAATGAGCCACCCTACAGCATACTGCACCTACTGCAATATCATTGAAATAGGCAAGTATTTCAGAGTCCAGAGGTACCTACCCACCTCTGCAGGGCCCAGCTGATGCTCTGTCAGGTTAAAGGTCACCAATGATGAAATGAGTCTTTTGTCTTGTCTGAACTGAACCTGAAGTGGATAAATCAGGTTCAATTCTGAGAATCTATGATTAGATGAAGTGATCCATAAGTGTTTGAATGACAGAAACATGATAGATATAAAATTATAAGGATATAACTTATTAATGAGACATTAGGGATTAAGAGGGATGGAGTATATTACAAGGGGAGTGGTGTGGGACAGAGGAACTGGTTTCATCTTGTTCCTTCAAATATGTTGCTTTTAGCCGTAATATTTATGCCCTGATTTGAAACTTAAATTTCAGAACCCTGAAACTCAAACGCCTTGGCTGTATAAGTCTAAAACAAAAACGACTGTTTTGTTACCGGTCGTTCTTAGTGTCATCCATCTCTGAAGCAGGAGGGTGGATTGGCTCCGCTGCAGGATGGCGCAGGGCTTCTGCATATAGAGAAGCGGTGTTTGTGTGTTGTGGCTGGGATAGGACGGGGGCAGTCCTCCGTTAATATCTCAAAATATCATTCCGCTACAATAATATGGTTGAGTGTGATGAGTTGGTTTGAAAGCCTTAAGAAAAACTGGTCGGAACTCATGAAAATGGTGCGAATTCTTGACTTCTGAAACTCAAATGGTCAGAAGTCACCTAAATTAACGCCTTCCTCTGCCAAATAACAGCCAGTTTTGTTTTCTGGACAGTTTCTTGGCGTTACTGACGTATGCGCTTACGCTAATTGTCCATTGAGGGCTGGTAACTTGGCCCCTGGACTCGCCGACATGCCAGACTGAGCCCGAAGCTCAGAGGGTGGCCCTGGGTTTCCTGCACGCGGTCTGGGGGGCGCACATTGTGTATCACCGACAATGCAGCATTCGAAGCCTTTAGAACAGCCCATTTGTCATGAAGGAGGAAGAAATGTGCTGTCTCTGGAAAAGAAGTGCATTTCGAAAACGAGGAGAAGACGGACTGTTGTACAAGAAAGAATTTGTTCCTCACCAGAGGGTCTGCTGGAAATGAAGACGCGGCGATGCTTTATCCAGTTTCTAGCTGTACGAAACGGCTAGCAAGATAAGTCCCAGTCCAAGTTCGGTGCGGACTGGGCTCCTGCAGAGAGCCGCTCGGAGGCGTGGAGACAAGCAGGAGACTCCGACGCGTCGCGCCAGGCGCGAGGGAAGAGCTGATTCCCCTACTCTGTGCAGCGGGATGCAAGCCGCCCCAACTGCTCTTCCCCTTCTCGGTTCTTCGGGAAACACTTCGCATGCTTTGTTTCAGACGCCGACCCGTCTTTCTCGGTTGGTCTACAGCTCCACCAATCCCGCCCGCCACAGGGCGGGGCTTCAGGGTCAAGGTGGACCAATTCCCCAGCCTCGCCCCTACACGCGCTTTCGGACCCCCGGGGCTGAGTGACAGTGGTCGGGGCCAACCTGCTCTCCCAGAACGTGGCCTCCGCCAGGGGCGTTAGGGAATGAGGCGTCGGGGCCAATCGCATTGGACCTCGGGGGGCGGGGCCTCTTTGCCAGCTCCAGACCGGCGCTCTCCGCACTCCTTTTGTCAAATGAGAGATGAGGAGGGGCGGTCGCTCAGTCAAGGTTCAGCCAGTGGAGGAGGAGAGGTGGGCGGGCCGGGAGTGCCTGGCGGCGGGTCCTCAGCTCCCAGCCGAGGTGCGGCGAGCCGGTGGGGGGACCGCGAGGCGAGCGCGGGAGCCTGGGCGGCGATCGCGGTGTGAGCTACCCGAAAATGCACTCGGATGCCGCCGCTGTCAGTGAGTAACAGAGAGCTAGCCGGCCGGGACCGGGCGGCTGCCAACACTCTCCGCTTATCTCCCACAGTCCCCGCTCTGCGCCTCCTGTCCCAAAACGCACCGGGAGCCCCTGCCCGGGAGCCACCCCTTCCCCTCCCGGGGCCGGGGCGGGCGGTGACGCTGCGGGCGGCGCGGGGCGGGGGCGGGCGTGGGGGGAAGGGGCCGGCCTGTCGGGGGAGGGCGGAGGTGAGGGGGGTGGGGACTGGCTCCATTTCAGTGTTGGGGGAAGGGGGGGCGGGACGTGCGATGAAGGGCCGGGACCAGAGTGTCCCGGGTGAATGGAGGTGGAGGCGGCGGCGGGCGCTAGCGAGCAGGGCTGGGGGTTGGCACCGGCGGCGGGGGAGAGAGAGAGAGCGAGCGAGCGGGGCGCAGGGGTGAGGATTTCCTAGGGGCCGAGCGGTGCGGGCGGCTCCGTGAGAAAGGCGGGTGAGTGCTAGGGGAGCGCGGGGGCGGGGACAATGGGAAGAAGGGCTGGAAGGTGGGGGTGGGGGGGGAAACAATGGGGTGGGGGATTGGGGGCAGCGGCCGTGCGGGGCAAGAGGGCGGGCGAGGAGATGAGGGCTGATGTAATGGGAAAGCGAATGGTGGGAGGGATTGAGGTGTGATGGGATAGTTGGGGAGTCCGGCGGGCGGGAGGGCCTTAGGAAGCGTGGAGGGGTAACTGGGAGTGGTGAGAGGAGGCAGACGTCGGGGTAATAGGATGGAGCAGGTGTTGGGAAGATAGGGTAATTGGGAGTGGAGAGGAAGAAGGTGGGGAGGGTTTGGGGTGACGGGATGGAGGTAGGGGTAGAGGAGGTGCAGTGGGGGTGAAGAGCTGGTTGGGAGGGAAGGGAGGTTGGGAGGGGCCGGGGCAGGGGTAAAACTGTCTTGTCCAGATTCGGTCCGCGTGGGGCTGTGGGGGAAGGTGTCAGACTACGCGTTTGGGGGAGGTGTATCCTCCCCCGGATTAGGGCCGGGTTCCTTGAGGGGGAGCTCTGAGGTTTGGGGTGCTTAGAGAGGAGGAGGCGGGGCTGAGGTGGAGGGGGCGGGGGAGGTGCCCAGAGGTTGGCGCTGGCCGCGGTTTCCCCCGAGCGGCGGGAAGCGAGGTCAGCGCTGGCGCGGGCTCTGGCTGCGGGAGTGGGAGGCGGGGCAGGGGAGCGGGCTGCGGGTTTTCCGTGGCGGGAGCCGGAGGGGTCGGGCCGTGGAGGCCAGGAGCGTGGGGCGGAGGGTGGTCCCTGGCGGTCCGTGGATTTGGCAGTCTGTGACGCAGTTGTCTAATTTCTGGTCGTCAGGTGTGGAGGCTGGTGGCTCGGGACCCGCTTCCCTGCCGGGAGGGCCGGACCACAGGCCCCGCGCAGCGCCCGCGGGGCGCGACCTCTCCCAGCCTTGCGGAGAAGGCGTTTTAGGGGTTTCCTTTAGGGTCTGGCTCCAGTCGCCGGGTGTGAGGGGAAAGGCAGTCCCGCGGAAAGGGGAAAAGCAGTCCTGCGGATTTCTGGGACTTGTAGTCCGGGCCGCGGTTGGGTTGGATGCACGTGGGTAACTGTGGAAACGAGTCCCAGAATGCAGCGCGCCCCTCGGAGCTTCCCAGCTCTGCCAACTCGTGCTTTATTCCTCGCGGACCCGAGCGCGCTCTAGGGCGGTGCTCCTGTCCCCTGGGACCTTCTCGCTGTGTCAGCGGCTGGGGGAGAACCAAGCCAGACGCAGTCCTTTCGTACTTAGGGTCTTGATCCCCGAGTTGACTGTTTCCCTCTGCGTTTGGTGGCCTTACTTGTAGAATAAATGCTTGGTTTTGAACCATCTAGTACGTAGGTTGTGGAAAAACATTCAAGATGCAACACAATCTAAAGCAGCGCTTAGGGTGGTGTATATTTGTGGCATCCAGTGTATATAAACACTAGGTTAAAATGTTCCGTCTTAGACAAATCTGGGAATGCAATGGAGACACATGTAAACCTTGTGAAGATAGTATAAATTATGTGTTTGTAGTTCTTGGGCTGTTTAGATTGCCAAAGGATAAGGGAACTTTTGGAAAAAAGATGGTCTTGAAATGAATTGACTGTTGGAGGCGGCTTAATGGAATTGAGGGTGGACGTGGTCCTGTTCATTTAAGCCAGCCTGAAAATGTGAAGATGAGCGAAGGGAATATTTGATGTCTTCAGTTTTCAAAGAAGCGTGGGAAGCAAATGAGACTAGAGGAAGGTAAACTCAGTGCAGGACCTTAAGAGGTTTCCATGTTTTTTCGTTTCTGTTCTTTAATATCAGAAACCATCCATTTAGACTGTAGACTCTCCAAACATCACATCCTTTGCCAGTTTTCTTTACCATTTATATGCGATGACTCCAAAACCTGTAATGATTAACTCAGAGATGACAGAGTATTTTTATGTGTTATATAGGGTATTTTGAAACTGTTGGTAGCATGGTCACTAGAAGAGTATTATGATGACCCTAATGATAAAAATTTTACCAAGAAGTCCAAAGATTTGGAAACTGTCTGGTATGGTTACAAATAAACTGAACTTGAGTACTTGTGTGATTTTATCAGGAAAAGATTTATATCTATTTTATATTTTACTTAAGCTTATGGTGAAATACCTAGGAAATCCTTTGTAATATGTAACATGGTCATGTTTGTTTGTTTTAATGTGCATGTATCACTGGAATTTGCTCTTGTAAAGGGTGAAGTGTATGAGGTTGAAAACAAGAGCTGTACAAGATGGTGTTTTTAAAGAAAATATTAGGCTAGTCATTTTTTTCCCTTTTCTTTTTTTTCAATTTCATCCCAAAGGGCAGGTGCCCTATACACACACATGACACTCCCTCTCCCCCAGCCCCCAAAACCTGGGTTCCTGTACATAATCACCTTATACTTTCTGCTCTGGTTTTTAGGTTCCTCTTTGATTTTTGGCCTTTGGGGAGGTTCTGTGTTTTCTTACGAACAAAATTTTTTGACTGTTTTAAACAGATGGTTCCAACTTAATGATGGTTCGACTTTACAATGGTGCTAAAGCAATATGCATTTGATAAAAGCTGTACCTCGAATTTTGGATTTTGATCTTTTCCCAGACTGGTGATGTATGATACTCTCTTGATGCTGGGCAGCAAGCGGCGTCCAGTCAGACACAGCAGCTCCCAGTCAGACACAATACGCTTATTACCATTTTGTACCCAGACAACCCTCCTGTTTTTCACTTTCAATACAGTTTTCAATAAATTACCTGAGGTATTCAACATTTTATTATAAAATAGGCTTTGAGTGAGATGATTTTACCCAAGTATATGCTAAGGTAATAAGAGTTCTGATCATGTTTAAGATAGGGTAGGCTAAGCGGTTATCTGTAGGTTAGGCATATTAAATGCATTTTCGACCTAGGATATTTTCAGTTTGCAGTGGTCTTAACTCAGGGTAAGTGGAGGAGGATCTGTACTGGTAAGGATTTTCAGGTTATCTTGTCAATAACGTTGCCAGGAAAGAAAGCCCCTCATTTTCTCCACTTCAGAGGATTTCTGTACTTTTACTCTTTCCTTCCTCAGTTCTTACCTCCAAGAATTACCCCTATTAACACTTGATCACATTTTTTTCAAATGTTATTTATCATTATATCCTTTTCTCTTTTCATCTTTAACTGCTCCCAGAAGCTCTTATTAGCTTATTGCTTGCTTCCTGACAATAATATATGCTTGCATTTTTCTCATCTCAATAATAACAGTCTTGCTTAGTCAGCAGTGTAAAAATCATGGTTTCAGAAACTGACCTCATGATGACTTTTGTTGTATCAGTTAGGATGCCTCTGGCAAATAACAATACTCAATCAAAAATGGCTTAAGTAGTAGAACTTATTATTGTTAGCAAGAAGTTTAGCGATAGATGGTTCTAAGGCTGGTGCAGAGTCCTAATGATGTCTTAAGAATCTAGGCTCTTTGTATACTTTTTTCCTTTCTTCTTAGTATTTGGTTTATCAAGAGCCTCAGGCTCATTGCCTCATGTTTGCAATATGGTTGCTGCAGCACCAGACATCATGCCTTTGTAATAAAAGGAGGGAAGGAACATACTTCCTTACAGTTCCCTCCTAACAGAGTGGAGTTTTTTTCTCACCTTGGCGACTTCCCCTTTAGTCTCACTGGGTAGAATTGACCTCCTGCCACTGCTAGTTGTGAGGGAGGTGGAGAAAGTGAAAGTCTGGCATTTTCAGCTTCTCTTGTGGGATGTGGACTTTGCTAGGGTGGAAGAAGGGTGAGGAGAGTGCTCTGGGTTGGTAGCCTGCAGTTATTTCCCTGAATCAGCTACTTTGTCCAATTGTCTCTGGCTTGGACTCAGTTTTTTTTACCTGTTGATTTATTTTCTGTTTCATTCTAAAATAGAGGTGACTTACTAAATATAGATAAAATTCTGTCGAGAGAAAGAAAATATAGATTTACAGGCTACACATAAATGCTTGCCGTATGTTAGAAATGGGCCATATATTTGGCTCTGAGCTTCCTAGTAGCCAAAATAAAGAGGAAAACAAGACCAATTAATTTTATTCATTTGGTTAATGAAACTGCAGTTCATTTAATAACCCAAGCTGGAAGCTTAGACATTCCTCATCCTCTCTTTCCCTGGTCAGTAGCGAGAGAGAGGCTGTATCTCTTCCCATGCCTGTCCTTTCTTTTCCATACCTATTGCCATTGTCCTAGGTCTGATCCATTCTTTCTTATATTGTAATAACCAGTACTCCTTTTGCCAGGCTCAGCCTCCTTTTTATCCTCTCCATCACCAGTTGCATATCTTTGTCCTTATGATCCCCCTACCCCAAAACCTCAGAGTCTCCTAGTTGCTTACTGAAATAGACTCCTCAGAAGCTGGGGTTGAAGCTGTTCTGTAGTTTAAGCTCAGTTTTGAATTCCCCCAGCACTGCTCCCTCCCCACTGCCTTCAGTGCTACTTCTGTGGAAGTTCTGTGTTCCTTGTTCCCTCTCTCGAAGGCTCTCTCCTTCCATTGAATCTCCAAAGACTGTTTACTTCTATTCTCAGTTTTATCTTATTTAACAGTAGCTGCTTGTTTACTTATTTGTCCCCCCCCCCCCAATTAGATGATACACCCCCTGAGATCTGGGACTGTATCTTACTTAGTCACCACTTTATGGTCCAGCAGAATGCCTCGCTTAGGACCTCAAATATGTAATAAATTGAACTTAAATGGTCAACTCTTGAGCAGTTAGTGAATTATCTGGAAAATTTTAATGTTTCCTCCTGCTATCCTGCATGTTTCCGAGGTGTCTTTCATTGTCTTTAGATTTTTCTTCCAGGCATACAAACTTCCGCTTATTCATTCTATGCCCTCTTTTGACCAAGTTGTCCTATGCAAACCAATTTAAGTAATATATATGTTTAAATACATGCAGATACCAGTTTTGAAGAATGTCTGTGGCATGGAGCAGTTCTCGGAGGGAGCGGAGTGCTGGTGATATGCTGAGGGGCCGAGAGCGAGCGTGCGTGTGACAGTACACGCGTCTGCTTCTGACCTGGTGTGTAACAGGCTGCCCAGGTGGGGAAGGCTTGGGCAGGGCTTGGACGGCCTGGATGTGTCTGTTTTTCCCCTCTTCTTGTTTCATGACCAGATTCTGGTCCAAAGGGCTTATTTCTTAATGTTAACAATACATTGAGCTCACTAAAGGCTTGCTTTCTTTAGAAAGTGAACTATGTTAGTTGGAGGTGAAGTTTCTGAGCCTCTGACATTAATGCTAACATCTCTTCATAGGTGGTCAGCTTAAATTAGAGTTAATAGTTTTTCACAGCTTATTCTTTTTTCTTATTCTGAGATTCAAGTTAGGAGAAGTACCTCTTGAGAGTTATTCTTTTAAGCAGAATGTACATTTAAAAATATTTGTGGCTATAAAAGAGGCTATAATTTGTGGCTTATGTTTTAAATAGAAAAAGTATTGAAATACATTTTAAATAGAATCATATATTTTAGCAATCGTTGCATGACTGTTTCAGATCTAAGGATCTTTTTTTCTATCATGTTCAGTATTCTAGTAGACAAAGTATCTGCTACTTTAGATTTTAATTGTTTTTCTTTTAATCAGGAGATACCTTTAATGAGTTATTTTCAATCTAGGAAGGTAGGCTTGTAGTTTTTGAAATTACTAATTAATATATTGAGTAAAACACTAAATGATGCAGAAAAAGATCCCCACCCACCCCAAATAACATTACCTCTGGGTATGATTTTTTTTAGTTCCATCTTTGAGGATTTTTTCCTCGTGAATATTTTTTGAAAACCTTTCATTACTTGCTGGCTGTATCAGTAGTACTTGCAGAGACGGTGTGTCATCCGTCTGTGTCCGTGATGGCCTTTGCCAGTCGTCGGGGCCCAGGCTCTTCCTCTGATTGGGGAATTCTTACCCTCAAAGGCAGAGCTGCCCAGATACAGCCACACCAGGGTGTGAATCTGAAGCTGAAGGCAAGACATGGGAAGCAATTGGAAGTGCCTGGTGGCCTTTTACAGACGATGGACGGTGGTGACGGCTGCTTCTAGAGGCCGTGGGAGCTACAGCCCAGGCAGGTCCGGGCTGTGTCGGTGGTGCACTCTGCAGCATGCCCTTAGGCATTGTTTTGGTTGTACAGCTGATGTGCTTGGTGCTCTGGTTTTCCTAGAGAGTCTGTGAACTACCCAATAACCTTTAAAAAAAAAAAAATCGCTGTTCAAATAGCTAGTTGGTTTCTGATGCTCGCAACTAAGAATTCGGACAAATCCAACATCCAGACCCGTCATGGGTTGGTACTTGACTGAGGCCCTTGTGGAGGAGAGCAGTGATCTGCCTTTCCACCCTGGTTGGACTCTGTTCAGAGTCCAAGAGTCCTGGCTCGAGGTGACCCAAAAGGCTAAAGGGGGGACACAGGCAGTGTCAGGGGGAGCTGCCTTTGCCAGTGGTCAGGCAGGACTCTGAGGCACGCATCAGTCACCCCACCAATCTCACCATATGGAGCTCTTACTGCTGTCTTTGCCTGATTCTGTCTTTGTCCCCCCGCCCTCTCCCCAAAATTCTTGAGAGTATTAGGTATGGAAATAATATTGGTAGAATGTTTATTTTGTTTAGCCAAAATTATATCTAATAGTCCTAATTGCTTTTTAATTGACTTTATCGAGTATAATTTACATTCTGTAAAATTGTACCCATTTGATAAATACGTGTGTGTGTAACCACTACTATAATTAAGATATAGAATGGTTTCATTACCCCCTAAAGTTCCCTTGTATCCCCTTTCAGTCTGTACTTCTCTACCTCCCACCACAGTTTTTTTTTAAAGATTTTTTTGATGTGGACCATTTTTTTTAAAAGTCTTTATGGAATTTGTTACAGTATTGCTTCTGTTTTATGTTTTGGATTTTTTGGCCACAGAGGCGTGTGGGATCTTAGCTCCCCAACCAGGGATCGAACCCGCACCCCCTGCATTGGAAGGTGAAGTCTCAACCCCTGGACCGCCAGGGAAGTCCCCCACCATAATTTTTGGCCTTTAATATATATCATCTTAGGCCTCCTCTGTGTTAGTTGATGATTTGTCATTTTGCTGTTCATGGGGATAGTACAGTATAAAAAGGTGTAATAATCTCTCTCTGTCTTTTTACTGAACTGTTAAATCCAAAGAAAAACTGTCAGTGCTGTATAAATTATAAATCTGGTAATTAATACTTTACCACATAGAATGGGCTTGAATTAGATGACTTGTTCCCTTGAAAGATTTTCTGGTGGATGGCTTTTCTTGCTTCTCTGTGGGCCAAAGGCATACAATGCTAGGTTTTGCTCCTTGGATACCACGATTTCTTTTCATTGTTATCTGGGTCAGGTTGAGAGGCAGGAAAGCATAGTAGTTAAGTGTGGGCCCTGGTTCTGGGTTCTGCCTCTGTTAGCTGTGTGACCGTGGATAAATTACTCAGCTACTCTGTGTAAGCTTCAGATTCCTCATGCATAAAAAATACCTCCTGTGTGGTATGGAGTTGGTCAGTCAACAGTGTTTATTGAACACCTACTATGTACCAGGCCGTCTTCTTCATCTGTCGTGAAGTTCCCCTTGCAGTGTGGGGGAAGATGCAGATAATAAGCAGATAAGTCATGTAGTATGTCAGATGGTGAGCAGTTCATTTGAGAAAACTCAAGCAGGGAAGGGCAGTGCACAGGTGCCCCTGTGTGTGCAGGGGGGAGAGGAGCAGAGCAGGGGACGTTGTAATTTTACAAGGCTTGGTCAGGGAGGGCCTCACTGAGAGGCTTGTCAGACAAGACCTGACGGAGGTGAGGGGGCATTCCAGGGAGAGGGAACACAAACGTAGAAACTCTGAGGAGGGGAGCAAGGCTGTATTTGAGGAACAGCAAAGAGGCTGGTGTGCTTGGAGTGGAGCTGGGGATTGGGCAGAGAGAAAGAAGTAGGAGGCAAGATCAAAAGTGATCCTGAGGATTAAATTAGATAAAACACAAAGTATTTAGAGAAACGCTTGGCACTTTTCTAATGATTACTGTGTAATGACAATTTCTTCATTAGGCTTTAAAAGGAGACCCTTGAGAGGAAAACAGGTTATAAGAAAGAAAAGAAGCAAGTGAAGCATTCCCTCACTTAGTCACTCTCCAAACCTTTTTTCTTGCTGCTGGGTGCTGCTGTAACAACGTGACTGAGCCTGGTCCTCGTGTTTCAGGAGCTTCCTTCCAGCAGGCTTAGTGGTGGATGCAGAGAGGTCCTGGACAGTTGAAGTATGGGACAGGGCAAGGTTATTTGGATGCCCAGGGTGCTTTGGGAACAAATAGGGAGTCATTAAAATTAGACTTCAGGGAAGGGTTAGCTATTGTCATGTGGGTTTAGCTTTTGAAGTTTCATTACATGAAGAAAAAGATGGGTGTGTGCCTGAGGGGTGAGGTGGGAGGGTGCTTTCCAAGCAGGGGGAACAGCCTGGCAGTAGCATGGGCGTTGGATAGGCCAGAGCGAAGGGGGGGCGAGGTGGAGGGATGCGCAGGAGCCACGTGGGAAGGGCTGAAAAGAGGCACCAGGGAGGGTTTATGAGTGGAAAGGAGGTGAGGGGAAAGAGAGAAGTTAGAGGAGGTGGGGCGTGGGGAGAGAAGAGGAACAAAGTGGGATGGGGAGGGGAGGGACTGACACATGTTTATACACAGTGATCATTCTTGGGCTCCTCCAGCTGCCGTGCCTGCGTTAACTCATGTAATCCTCGCCACAGCGCTCTGAAGTAGGTTATGTAGGTACTGTTATCATCCCCATTTTACAGATGAGGAAGCTGAGGTACAGAAAGGTTAACTAACCTTCTCAAGGTCACACAGCTGATAGGTGGTGAACTGAGATTCTAACTCAGGCATTCTGACTCCGGGGTTTAGGTTCCCACCACTGCCTATGAAATAATACTCACTGTTTTATCTGTGCTTTTCATTTAATCCTTATGGTAACCTGGCAGGTATATTGGAATTCCATATTTTGTCACTGTTATCTTTGTTTTGCAATTGGTTCTTTTCTTCTTGGAATGGGTCCCAACAGGATAAGGTCTAGGATGAATTCCTCCTTTCCCACTGCTCTTCTTCCCCTCATTTCTGCCATCTCACAATGACAGTGGGCATTTAAAAACGGATTCTCGCTGGGCAACTGATTGTGGCAAAGAAGAGTATTTCCATACTTTTTCTTTACTCACTAATGAAATAGTCATTTTTAGTCTTAGATTTTATTTTAAACAGACATTTGTATTAAGTACTTTTTAAACACATAATTTTTATATATAGGAGATACCTAACAACATTGCAGAAAAGCCAGAAAGCTTACCTTTCAGTAGAGCTACTAAGGTAGTTTTTGCGTAACATCTTTGAAATGATTCTCTTTCCTTTTCCTGTAGTTGAGGGTGAGTTTAAGTCTTTTTCCCCTTTAAGATCTCTTTCTACAGATTCCATTCCCAAAATTATTAGACCGCAGATTACTTGTTCTTAATTAAACAGGAAGCTGAGAAGGAGAGTTGTACATTCAAGTCCAGGCCAACTGGCTATTGAAGTGAGAGTTTTAAAGACCTGTCCTCTTGTCATCCCTTCTGCCCCGTCTTTACTTTTTGATCTTCTGGGCTCAGTCTGTCTTAGTCTCTTCTATGTTGAATAATAATAGGGATTAAAATAATAAACCTTCATTAGTGCACAGTATGGGCCACCGCTGGGCTGAGTGCTTGGCATGCGCTGTCTCAGGAGTCCTCACAAGCCCTTGTGAGGGGGGGCCTGCTGTTGTGGTCTAGTGAGGTTGGGTTATAGGCAGGGCCCTCAGCTAGGACGCCGCAGAGCAGGGGCTCTAACCCAGGGCTTTCTGAGGCCAGAGCTGCACTCTTTACCCTAAATCTGGCCTATCTTGACATTAGTGAGATGAGAGGGTGATTTTTACTCTGAGCGATGGGAGTGGACGGATCTGTGTTCCTCCGTGGGTAGGGTGGGGTGAAGAGAGTGAATTTAGGGCCCTGTGTACCTTGTCACAGTGGGAGAGCTGCCAGGCCGGCTGTCCTGAAGTGGCCGACTCCGTTGAGATGGCACCACCAGCAGGTACAGGCTGCGCAGTGGATGACGGGTGCTAGGTGGCATGCCGCCTGTCTTGGGCGGGTGGCTTCTTTCCCAGCCGCTTCTACAGGTCCTGTGAGAGTTAGGAGGAAAAAGCCAGCAGCAGTGGTGTGCTTGGATGGTTTTAACGTCAGATCTTGTGTTCAGTGAAAGCGCCGAGTCACCTGTGATGACCTGCTCCCATTCCTTGTCAGTTTTCCCCTTTCCATGCTCACCTTTTTGGCCCTGTGCCTTATAAATAGCAAATATTTATAGATGAGGAGAATGATATTAACACCTTCCTCACTGCTACTTTGCTTCATTTAGTTTTCACCTAGCTTTTCGACCTTGAAAAGCCTGGATCTTGATCTTTTCTTCATGCTGCAGGGCTTGCAGTGAATGAGTTGAACTGCCCTCTGGCCCGTGCTGAGGTTGTGATGTGGATATGGATTGGCTGCGGCAGGCTGGGGCTGGGGATCGAGGCGAGGGTGGAGACGGAACGCTCCTCTCCGGTTGCACTGTAGAGTCACCTGGACTGCTTGAGAAGCCTTTGACAACCCCACTCCTCTTTTTATTTAGTTGGTCTGGATTGGGGCCCGGGCCCTGGCAGTTATTCGCACTGCCCAGGTGACTCTGAGGTGCAGCGGCTGGATGAATGCTCAGGCGCTTCCTGTGTGCTTGGGGTTTGGTTTGGGCTGGGGGGCAGAGGACCCCAAAGCTGCGGCTGCCCCCCTCGGGCCCTGCCCTGGGCGGGGAGCACAGGCCACCCCGCTCGCCGCGCAAGTGAAGCGGAGTGGCGCGGAGCCGTGTGCCGGGCACCGTGCTGGGCACCTCGCAGCACGAGTTAGTTGGATCCTCACGGTGTCCTTAGGAGGCAAGCACTATTACCATCCATTTTATAGACCAAGAAATTCCTACTTCTGACAAGTTAGACAGGTGTGTGGTGTGAAGCTGACCCACGACCTGGCTTTTGATTTTTTCCCAGTTGTGGAAAACTCGTTTCGGATCTTTGTGTTTTAATAATTTGGCCTCAAATGTGAATATGTTTGTTTTAACGAATGAGACGTGTACTTGTGCCATCTCACATAGCTAAATGACGATCAGTTGGTGTGCAGAAGTGTAAATTGGTGTCTGTAATCCCAGTTGAAAATACTACTTTTTATTTTATTTTTATTATTTATTTATTTATGGCTGTGTTGGGTCTTCGTTTCTGTGCGAGGGCTTTCTCTAGTTGTGGCAAGCGGGGGCCACTCTTCATCGCGGTGTGCGGGCCTCTCACTATCGCGGCCTCTCTTGTTGCGGGGCACAGGCTCCAGACGCGCAGGCTCAGTAGTCGTGGCTCACGGGCCCAGTTGCTCCGCGGCATGTGGGATCTTCCCAGACCAGGGCTCGAACCCGTGCCCCCTGCATTGGCAGGCAGATTCTCAACCACTGCGCCACCAGGGAAGCCCCCAATACTACTTTTTATAGCGTCAAAAGTAGACTTCATTTTATGGTAGATTTTGTCTGTCAAGTTATTTTGAGATAAAACTCATTTCTAATGACCTTTTACTTAAAATTGCATTTTGTACTTGTCTTTTAAAATGACTTATACTCTGTATGCTTGAGCTCATGTATAGATCCTCCCAGACTTGTAAGCTGACCCCCTCTTTACACTCTGGCTTCTGTAACCTTCCAGGGTACTAAGCAAGTCGAATCTCAGCATTTTAAACGTGCTCCAGTCTCGCCATCGTAAAGCCCAAACTCAGCAGTCCCTCAGTCCCCCACCCGCACCCCAAAAGCCATTACTGATTTAGTTCTTCATTTTCATTGTCATCAGAATGCATTTATTAGTACATATCTGTGCATAGTTCTTATTAAAAATTTTTATACCTGAGAGCATTGCTCACTGATTGGCCACCTGGAGTTTAGCTCATAATAAAATACTTTCATGAATCTTTAGTGACAAGAGGAAAGAGGTGTAGTTAATAGAAATAATATAGGCGTTATGTACCTTTTCTGCACTATCTTTTCTCCAACAAAGAAAAAAAGAAGTTGGTAGGTTGTTTTAGATTTTACCAGTTTTAGTATCTTTTTATTTAATATTAAAGTTCTCTAATTTTGTGTGCTTGCTTATTAACAACCTTGGGTGGGAAATGCTGCTGCTTTTTACCCCTGATGGAGTGTGAAGATACATGGACACTTGCTCCCATCAGAAATAAGCTAGAATGGAGAAAGGAGCTTTGGATTGGGAATTAGAAGATGTGAATTATCCCCAGCTTGGCCACAACTAGTTACCTGACCCTGCTTGGGCTAATTTTCATAGCTCAAGGAGAATTTTTGAGACTTGGACAAAAGGACATGAAATGTTGAGCTTCCCTCTCAGCACCTGAAAGCAATCTTGTTGGTTTTCCTCCCAGTACAATCACATTTGGTGTAGAGGTTAGTTCTAAAGTCCATATGTAAGGTGAAAATCACCTGTATTAAAAATATCACTGGAAATACTTTCAGAAGGTGCCCCTCATCAGAGGTTGTCTCCAGCACAGCAGTTCTTTCCTCTGGCATTAGGACAGGTCGCTGGCTCTTCAGCTGAGCACCAGTTGCAGCAGCTGGCTTATGTTTAGGGACTGTGTTTTATGAAGAATACATTTCTTTAAATACTTGACTCATACAAGGTTGTGAGATCCACGTGGAAACTGAGCCGACCCAGTGACCGTCAGATTCCTGTTGCCCAGCTCCCACTCATGAAGTAGAGACCTCGAGGGCAGTTACCAGGACAGTTGACTTTTCTTCTCTCTCCCTCTTCATTTTGCCAAGCAATTGAGTTGAATTTGTGTGAGTTGAATGTGGATGTCCTACAATCCCGTTGTACTCAGGATGTCTTCCCTCCACTTTTGCTGCCACAGTCTACCTTAAGACCCTAATCATTTCCCACCTCAGTCACTTCCAGTAGTCTTCATGAAAGGCCGCTCTAAATCCAGGCCACACACTCGCCGTAGGGAAGTCTATCTAAAAAACTGATTAAAACACTTTTCATGGCACCCAGGCTCACAGCAGTGCTTCTCAGACTTCTCCACCAGCGTTCTGCTATGGCAGAATTAAGTACCCTCTGAATTCTGGGAGCGTAACTTGGTCTGGTGAAATTTCTTTCAAATTTTGTGCCATAGTCATTTTTTTGTTTTCATGTGAAACAGTTGTACATGAATTACCTTTGAGTAGGACTGATGCTGCTTGAGTGTGCCCTGTTTATCTGCTACATTTGCATACCCTCTGATGGTCCAATTGGAAATACAAGTCCTTAGGAGATTAAACTCTTAAGCAGGATTCAGAGCTGCCTTTTTCTGACCTTGCCTGCCTTTTGAGTCTCCTGATACCGTGCTGCTTCTCACATATGAAGATCTAATGGTGTGAATGCACTGAAATACCCTGAACATATTGAATTTAAGTCTTGATGCCTTTGTACCTGCATTCATTTATTCCTTGAGTACTTATTGAGCACCTGATGTTTCCCAGGTATTGCTTTAGGTACGAGGGATACAGCAGTGGACAGGAGCAAGCAAGTTCTGGCCTTTGTGAAGCTTACATTCTAATGCGAGAGGAAGATGACACACAAATATGACATACATCAGGAGGTACTAATGCCATAAAGAGAAGTAAAGCATGGTAAAGTGATAGTGAAGAAGGGGTCCTTTTTGTTGGGTCTGGCAAGGTTCTGTAAGAAGGTGATATTTCAGTGGCAACCTGATTAAGTGTGAGAGCAAGCCATGTTATTATTAGAGGAAAGAGTGCTCAACGCAACGAGAATAGCACGTGCAAAGGCCCTGAGGTAGGAGCATGCTTGGAGTGTTCACAGAATAGCAGGAAGCTCACTGCAATTGAGAAGAGTGAGCAAGGGGAAGATGAGTAAGAGATGAGATTGGGTACATGGGTAGAGGCGGAATGTGCAGAGAGAGCCCTGAGTCCATGATACGGACTTTTCTTTTGCTTTGGATGCCTTCCCCTTCCATGCTTTGGGTGAGGTTGAAATTAATTTTAATTTGTTCCACATGGTAGTTGGTTGCCCCTCTGTTTGCTAAATAATTATCTCTTGCCCTTTGATTTGAAAAAAAAAAGGCAAAAGATTTATTCGATCTGAAGAGAAACCAGAGTATTTCGTTGATTTGAAATGCCAGTTAGTCATATTAATTATATGTGTTTATACATACTTAAAAACATACAGACATGCTTGCAGGCATATATACACACATATGTTTATTAGCTCTCTTCCGTTGATTTGTATTATAATTACTGTTATAATTACCTCTATACCAGGCATTGGCACACTACAGCCCATGGCCCCAGTCAGGCCCACCACCAAGTTTTTATAAATAAAGTTTTATTGGCACACAGCCACACTCATTTGCTTGTGTATTGTTTATGGCTGATTTTGAGCTACAATGGCAGGGTAGTTGTAACAGAGGTCGGATGGCCCACAAAGCCTAAAATATTTAAGATCTGGCCCTCTGCAGAGAATTTACCAACCTCTGTTTTATATTATGTATTGTCTGATAGGGCAAGTTCTTCCTCATTCTTCTTTTTCAACAATTTCTTGGCAAGTCAAGCACGTTTGTTCTTTTCAGATGAACTTTAGAATCAATCTGCCAAGCTTGCCCGACTCCCTTCCTTTTCCCCCACCTCTTTTTTGGGGTGGGGAAGTGGGAGGCAGGGAGAATAGGAATTTGACTGCATTTAATTTGTACTTTAGTAAAGGGCGAAGTGATCGCCTTACAATACTGGGTCTTTCCATTCCAGAAATATAATATCTCTGCATTTTTGTCTTTCAGGAAGCTTTCATTGTTTCTTCATTTGGTTGTTGCATGTTTAAGTTTATTCCTACATGTATTATTGCTTTTCATTGCTGTTATAATTAAGATCACCTCCCAGCTATATTTAACAAATGACTATTTATGTCATAAAAGAAAGGTTTGGATTTTTATGTATTTAAATTGTTTCTGACCCTCTTACGGAAGTAAACTCCTGTTAGGACTGTTAATTCTGAAATTTGATTCTTTTGGTTGATGGTCATTGTCTGAACTTACCAATAATTGTTTTATTCCTAATATTTATGTCTCTGCCTATATTGCGGGATTCTATACTGAGAGTAGTTTGGGGGAAGTGAATTTTGACTCTCATTGGCGTTCACTTTCTTCTATTATGTAGGTCACAGCAAATAGTAATTATAAAAAAACCCAAACAAACAAACCAAAAAAAACCCCAGAAAACTTTCTGCCCAGTCAGCATTTGTTGATCATTTTTAAGAATGCCCAGAAGATAATTTTGGCAGACCATTTATCAAGCAGGCTGTGCCTTTCTGCAGAGCCTTTAGTCGCTTTTAATACAGAATGTGGGGTTCTTATGTCACACAGGAGAGTCAAACCCAGTGACTACTTTACTGTGGAGGGCCTTTTGATCATGGACTAAAGTTGACTTAACCAAGCGTTTATACTTTGGAATTAACATATGAGCAGAAGGAGATTTTATGAATGAGTTAGTACTTTCCTAAATATGTTCTCTGTAAAGCATTTGATCTTTATCCTTAACGATGTGAAGTCTATTTTAGATTTCAAGGTCTGTTACTTGCCCTGAGCACTGAACAGATGAACCGTAAATTCAATATGTGTTAACCTTTGTGGATTTATCTTTTAATGCCATTTTGGTCTTTTTGTCCTGAATTTGTGTCTACTCCCCAGCTTCTTACCTTGGTGAAACTAAAGAAGAACTATTCTGTTCGTGCTGCTGTTCCTTTTCATTTTCCCTTTTTTTTTGGTGAAGCGATGATGAGGTGGTTATGGTAGTAGATGCTGGATATGGAAATAGAGAATTGCTGACATGTATTATGTGACTTGTGAAATGAACCTTGTTGCTTGTGTTGTCTGTAAAGTGAAACTTCATGTATAGAACCTGATCTTAAATGCTTTTGTGTATTTTTTCCCACTGTTGAGATGATCTTCCACCATCATTATGAACGTCAGTTGGTGGTATATGAATATAGATAGAAATGCCATCACACACAGTAGAGATGTATCAGGCCACATGCCTCAGTCATAGAGGGAGCTCCAACTTTGATGTGGGGCTTGACTTGGACCTACAGAAAGTAGAAACCATTGTAGATAGCTGTGTGGTGTGGAAAATGGTATAATCAAATAGAGTGATAATTGATATCTTTTATTCGGCACTCACTGTGATCCAGGCATTACATTGGCTGTCTGCCACATCTAGGCATTGTGATCTCACTTCACAACTGAGGATGTTGAAATTTAGGTTAAATAACTGGTAGGCCTGAGATTCAAACTGACTGTTAGACTCCAGAGTCAGGTGGTAAAGCTCAGTGAGTGGTATTTTGGCAGAAACCGTGTGTGTGTGTGTGTGTGTGTGTGTGTATGTGTATAGAAGGATTTAGCAGTTTTATTTTGTTTAGATTCTCCTGTGTGAATCTTGACAGTTGAATTCACATCAGGGTGGTATGGCATGAGTTCTGGAGACCTCATTGCTGCAATGATCTTTGGCAAACCCCTTCTGTGTGGCCTCAGTGAGAGAGAATCTAGACCCTTAAGTTTTCTGGTTTTGTTTTTTTGGGGGGCCCAGGAGCTTAATTAATATTTCAAGATGTTACTGTAGTATATCATTTGTCTTCCAAATTTTAAATTGAGAGAATACAAAAAGGGGGTTTATGGCTTGGTCATAGGTGCCAGGAGAGGGGGGCAGTGGAAGATTAAGCTCCCCAAAGCCTTTGCGGGTCAGGACGAGGCTTTTGCTTCTAGTTTTAGAGCCCCTACCCAGCTTTATGAAGTAGAAGCATAAGTAAATAAATACACACACGTATACACACTCGGATACCCCAAATGGTTTTTAATCCTTTTCTGTGCAATCGCACTAATTAAGATGGAAAATCAAGGTCTGTGCACATTATGTCATCATTTACCTTAAATATGGCTAAACCATTCAGATGCCAAATAATTAATAATGCAAAATAGTTAACACATGTCTATATTTGAGGCCCTGCTCTGGTTGCCGCTCAGCCAAGAACTCTGATTCTCTGGACCATTCTCGGTGGCTGTGCCTGTGGCGTGCATGTGCCAGAGCCGTGCATGTGTGCATGTCAGGGTCTGCGCTGCCTGCTGGCCCCTCTGTCCTCCAGGCCAGCCTAGACCTGGATTCCTGGCTCAATTTAGAAAAGAAAGTGAAGCTTTCTAAATGCTGGCAAGTCAGCTTGCTTTCCAGATTCGGAGCAGCAGCCCAGAGAGTCCAGCCCCAGCAGAGACAATTTGTGTTGTAGTGTCTGCGCTTTGCATCTGATATGTGTCCCACATAAAAATTCCAGTGAAGGGAGATTTTTTCTTTTTTATCCGAATGGCATAACTTGGAAAGTTACAGTATCTTTTCAAGGTTATTTTCAGACTAACCTTTACTAGTCTTTATGATAGTAAAGAAAAGGAACTACTGTAAATCTTGATATTTTATGAAAATACTTCTGTTGCTTGTTCAAATATGAAATTATTCATAGACTTTTAACCCATATTCGCATAGCCTAATATGTAGGCAAGCATACTTAACTTTATAAAAAACATTTGAAACTGGAGATTCAAAAGCCTAACAGTTTAACTTAAAGTTTTATGTTGTGCAGGATTGTATGATGGAGCAACTTAATTCGTCTTGTGTGTATGATTCATTGTGCAATTATTAGAGATGGCATGTGGAGACAGTCTTTGATTTGGCCATGTTTCTCTGTGAGTGTGAGTTCTGCCTCTGTGTTTCTGGTTCTGTGGCACATTTTACTGTTGCCATGCAGGTAACTATAGGCTACATCCCAGAGCCCTGGCCTTTCAGACTGGGAGCTTGCAGGATAGTCCTTTGATCTGTCCGTGTTTGTTAAATTAGGAAGGGGAGGGGTTTAGATTCCGTTTCTGCTCTATGTTATATAAGAGCCAACAAAATAAGTATATTGTAAGAAATGCCGAATGGTTGAGATGCTTTCCTATTATTTTCTTGCCAGGAGCTTGATACTGTGCTAGTAATTCTGGGGAAGAGAAAGAGAAAGTGAACAAGTTTCGTTTGAGATCTGTCTTCTATTTGTGTGACTTGTTTAATTTGCTAGCATTATTGATATTTTTCTTTTAAGCTCAAGTTTATTGCTGATAGGCTATTATAACTACTGAAGTATTTTTATTTTACCTTACAATTCACATGAACATTTCATGAACTTTATTTTAACATGTGGTTGGGAATTTAATTTTATTGTCAGACTTTATTTCTAGCAGATAGGTTGGTAGTTGCATGTTGTATCTTATTTAATAAGTATCAAATTAATGGAGATAGAATTCAGTTGTATCAAAATATTTGTTTATCTTCACTTCTGAGCTTTCTTTTTTAATAGTCTTTTTGCAATATGAGAAGTAAATGACACTGAATTTTCCCCTTTTTCTTTCAAAGACTTTCAGCTGAACTCTCATCTCTCAACACTGGCAAATATTCATAAGATCTACCACACCCTTAATAAGCTAGTAAGTCAATCTTTTAAAGACAAAACTACCAGCTGTTTAAAGTAGTAGTTTTAAGTGTATTTGATAAAATTTAGATTATGGGTATTAAGATATCAGCTGTTTATGAAACTATTGAATTTTAAAGCTTGCTGTATGGTATGTGATTTCTTGGTAATGATGAACATATTTCTTGCAGAATCTAACAGAAGACGTTGGCCAAGACGATCACCAAACAGGTATCTATAAATGCTAACACTACTTAATTTTAAATAAACTTCCTAATGTAAAGCTACAATGCATTCCATTAGCAAGCTGTTACTTGGTCGGGGACTGTCTTTCAGGGTGTATCGAGGTAGCCGTCTCACAACTGCTCCCCTGGAGGAGATCTGCGCTAGGGCTCTGGTCTACAACAGAGTCCTTCAGTTCCTTTAAAGGGGCTCGGAGCCTCCCCAGTGGTTTCCAAAGAATCATTTCTCTACTGAAGTGTTTTAGTTTATACCAAAAAGTTGCTACAGTAGTGCAATTTGGAAGGTATTCCATAAATATTTGTTGACTTGAGATGTAAAATGAGTTGATAGGTCAGTAGGGGCATGTGTGTGTATGTGTTGTATAGGTCCTGAGGATTTATGAATGGGAAAACTGAAAGTTGATAATTGTAAACAATTCTCTAGCCCTGTGGTTCTCAAACTGTAGCTGGCATTATAATCACGGGGGGCAGGGTGTAGTTCCAATGGATTGCTGGGCTCCACCCCCAGAGTTTTTGATTCTGTAGGTTCGGGGTGGGGCCCTAGAGTTTGCATTTCTAACCAGCTTCCAGATGATGCTGATGCAGCTGGTCTGGAGACCACACCTTGAGAACCACTTCTCTAAACTGTAATGATCATAAAGTTCAGAAACTTGCACTTGATCTGTAGTTATGAAAACTTCTAGCGAAAATGATTAAAATATATCTTAAAGTTTTTGAAAGTTACCACAGTAATACATGAATATATGCTTGTTAGAGAATTGTGAATAGCACAGAAGCAAATGAAGTAAAAAGCCACAATCCTCGTCTCCCAGCCCAGCCTTCCCCCAGTTTGCCGCTTAATGTTTGTTCTTTCAGACATTTTTGTACCTGCATATATTTTTATAGTAGTGGGTTTTTAAAAAAACTTATCATTGATGAGCTCATACTGTACGTACTGTATAGCATCGTTCTTTTTTCATTTAATTTTTTAACTTAATGGTGTATCTTGGAGGTTGTTGGGATTTAGAACTCTCCCCACCCTTCCCCTCCAGATTGGTTCAGGATCAATTGAAAATTAGGCACAAGATGGAGATTGAAGTAACAGTTGTGTTGGAAAACACAGCTTAGAAGAGCAGCAGAAATGCAGAGGCTTTTCAGTATTTCAACTTAATTAGATAGCCTTACACGCAATCACTGCCACAGCTAGTTAAGCACAGCACACCTCCCGGCCCCTCTCTAACCCACCACTTATGTTGGAAGGGTATCAGCTTCTGCTGGCAGGTTGATCTGAAAGGGAGTTCAGAAGGGGCTGGGCCCCTCTGCTCAGTTCCTCCCCGCCCCAATCACCAGTTAGATCAGACATTCCTTCTTCCAGAGGAAGGAATGAGAGAAGGGGGAATGTATTCTAGAAGACCAGGCCACAGAGGGTCCCTTCACCTGATCTTTCTGTTTTAGTAAATATAGGTCAACTCAAGGCAGTCAAAAACAGTTTCCTTAATAATTTTATTGATTGATTGATTATAGCTCCTTAATTTTAGAAGCAGTGTGTGCACATGGTTTTAAAAGAGATGTCAAAAAGGTGTAAAGAAGCGAAGGTTGCTGGCCCATTTTATGAGCCCTAGCTCCCATCCCCACTAGTACTACACCCTTGACTCTCCAGAGATAACTCTTATATTCTTGTATTTGTTTCCCAAATGATGATGATATATGTTTTTCCCCAAATACAAGTATACCTTTGTATGTGCCTCTTGTTTTTGTCACTCAGTATATCTTGGAGATCTTTTCATTGCAGCACATTTATAAAACTTTAGTTTTCAATGACTGCATGATTTTCTGTTTCATGGATATATCATAATATGTTTCTATTGATACACATTTAAGTGTGTTTAACTTTTAGCTAATTTTCAGGGCCAGTTTTAAAAGTTAAAAAAAACCACCACATTTCTCTCTACTATTCTGGAACAATATATTGGTAGACATCAGAGAGTTTTTAAACTTAAGAGTTAGTGTAGTTTTGATTTTTTAAAACTGAATTTTGTGTTTGTAAAGGCTTTAGGTTGTCTTTCCCTTGGCTAAGGTAATAAAACATCTAAGTGCTGAGTCTTGTACATTCTGTAGTTAACGTTGAACTTTGGATTTAAGTGAGTATTGTTACCGTGGTAATTTCACATTTAAATATTTAACCTGAATGTGGCAATTTAATAACTATAAGCTATAATTAAGGAAAACGAAAGTGGAGAGTGTGTTTGGCCTCATGCCCCCTCTTTCGCCCTTGGGGACAGTGGATGTGCCTGATGTTTGGTATATGACTTGCTGGTGCAGTGCCTGGTACCTCGTATGTGCCAGTCAATGTCAATTAACATTAGTAATTTCTCAGAGTGGTCCATTTCATTAACATTTCCCCATCTGGTTATAGCATCACTTGTGATTACCATACCTGACAGAGTATACTTTAAAAATTAAGTAACATAAAATCCGTAGTGTTTGGAAATCTGAGAAAGTTAATCACTGTAGTGCCTCTTTGAATTTCTTGGCCCATCAGTAGTCTGAGTCATTTCTATAACAACTGTATATGGAAGAGCCAAACTAAGTGCAAAAGAGGCCTGTTATCTTCCTGCTCTGTTTCCTTTAACACTTTTCTTTGGTGCTTTCAGTCTTCCACCAAAAAAAGAAGAAAGAAAAAAAAAAGGAGAGAGAGAGTGTATGTTAAAATTGGAGAAATAGCGCAAAATACTGGGAGTGAATTTAAAAAGCCAGAGAGGACCAAAAAAAAATGATGAAGGAGGATGATAGATGTCAGAAGTCAGTATTGTTTAGAGAGAAAGGAAAGGAAATATTTTGGTCTTAAATAGTAGGATAAAAATTGCGCATTTGGACACTACTAGTTTTACTGAAGCAAGCAAGTAGTTCAATGCTCTGTTCAAGAAAATGAAATAAAATATTTAGGTACTGGTAAGATGTCTTAAAATGCATCCTATTTACCAACTTAAATTACTATACCTTTGTGACATTATTCGGTGAAAAGTGAGGTGAAATGGCTATATAAAAAGTATTGAAATGGCAGAATGAACATGTAAAATGTTATTGAGTCAAGGCTATAAGATACAACAAACCCATTATAATGAAAATTAGACAGTGAGATTTTTGTATTGGAACATGCGTTTATACTAAGTTTGGAAAAGTCAGAAAAATTCTCTAATTGTATAAACCTCTTTGGAGATGACTAGAAACTGGGCACACAATTTAATATGTCTTACAAAAAATGAATCCTGAACGGGACCTTTTTTTACTTGAGGCCCACAGCAGGAAGATTAAATTAAAAAAAAAAAAAAAAAAAGCAGTGGAGCAGTGACTTAGATACCATTTATTAAGAATAACATGCTTAGTTAAATTATTATCAAAACAGCTAGCTGCATAGGCATTAAAAGGCCTTTGGTTTGATCCAGGTGAACTTAAATTGCTCTTTAAAATTGATTTTTCTGGGACCAAATATTGGAATAGATATGTTAAAAATGTTGGCAGTATTTCTAATTGTTTAACGTAAGAAGAATAGCTATATTCATTGACTACCTGATTTATTTGAAAATATGGTCAGTTAATAGAATAATTTATTTGTTCTTCTTAAAAACTGAACCAAAAAGAAATGAACCTGAACTCAAATCATAGCCTTTGGTTAAAAGATAGAAACAATTTTTATTGCCTTCCTAAGGATCATTTAAACACTTCAGCATCAAGAAAGAGCTTCTAACGATGGAAGAGGTGATTTCAGAGTCACTGTCACAATGTAGAAATATTATAGTCTGAACACCAGAATATCTATCACGATAATGTGAAGGAGCCTGAATCATAGTTTGGGATTACTAGTTGAGATTATTCATCTCTTCCTCTTCCTACTTCTTTATTATTATGATAAAAAGGCATTTTCTCTTTCATAAGTACCTGCCAGATGTTTCTAATGAGATTTAAGATGGATCCTTAAAATCTTTTTCATCACTGTTTTTTCTTGGGTGATTGGCAAATATTGAAAACTTGCAGCTCTGATCATTTTAAATCAATTTATGGGTTAAGTCGCTTTAATTTGTCAAGTATTTATTGAATAGGAACTTTCAGGTGCTCAACTTATTGGCCCGTTGTCTTATCTGTAGAATTGGGGTGGTAATAATACCTCTCAGATTTGTGAAGATAAATTTGAAAGTGCTTTGTAGTTACTAATTTAAAATGTCAGCCTTAATATTTTGCCTCTACCTGTAATGTCAGATTGTTTATACCTAAGTAGATACTTGTAGCAGGTTAAAATAGCTAAAGCTTCTTTGAAACATAAGCATCCCATAACATTTTTGTTTATAGTATTTGCTTACTGAATTTTCTTTTTACTCTAAAAATAAAGTTTAATTAAGGTAGATAGTGATATAAGTTCTAAAGCAGTAAAGTCTAAATTTAATGATATGAATAAATACAAATTTGTAAAACATTCATTTAGATTTAAGTGTTTTTATTATAAAAAGACATCACAGAGTTATTTTAAGAAGCAAACATTCTAGAATATTTGTGTTTAAAAAAAATCCGACCTGCCAGGAAACTTAGAATCAAGTGCTTGTCTTAACTGACGAATGGGAAAGAAAATCTGAAATGGTGGTGTATTATCTATTCATAGATGTTTCAAATTTCTGGAAACATACTGATCTTTAAGCAGAATTTGATTTACGCTTGTTTTAGGAACACATTTATTCAACAAATATTTGAGAGTCTACTGTGGGACTCTCAGTACTGTATATACTGTATTACTACTGTACTGAGATGGTATATTAGCTGCTGGGTCTGCACAGGTGAACAAAGCAGAACCCTGCAAATCAAGGTGCACTTTTGTGCATGAACCTGAAAACCTGAGTTGTTGCTGTCGCTCAGGTAGGATCCCTGGAGCCGTGCGGGCTTGGAGGAGCAGCTTCGGGGCCACCGAGCTGTGAGTTGTGTGCTCTTTGTGTATTTTTGTTGACTTGGTTCATGTTGGCAGATTATTTTAGGTAAACTTGTTTTCCTCAGCATTAAAAAATTGCTTTTGAGAGAGCCTGGAACTTTTCATTGTCGTCATGGGTTCCAGGGTTCTACCTGTGGAGCTGTGCTGCGTCGCGCAAGTTGGACTCGTCCTTCCTGTGAGGTGGGGGGCGGCGAGAGGCTCAGTGAGCCAGTGGGTGCCTGGGCTGTAACGGGAACCGGGGACGAACAGACGCCGTTTCCTTGTGAAGGGTGGCCCCTAACAGTCACTCGCTTATGCCGATGATTAGAGCAGAGAGGTCTGAACGAACGCCACGGGAATAAGTGAAAGAACAAAATGCCAAATTTGGGATGCTTTGGGGCTAGAATACGAGTAAGTTTTACACCAGGAAAAGCGATTTGTGGAACTTGAACAGTAAGAAAAAAAAGTTGAAAAAGTTAGTTATTTTATGATGTTTGTATGTTTACCAGAAACATGATACTCTTGTCAAGTAGGAATCCGTGAAAGCAAGACATTATGCCAGTGTTTCTATGAAGAGGCAAATAGTAGAGGAGCTGGTGGATTGATCTTTATTGGTGAATATTGGTGAAGACATTATTTTAAATGGTGTTCATCTTCCCACACGCTGAGGAGATGAGTGCATTTCCTCTGTGTTCTGCAAACGCTGGTGGGAGGGAGAGGTTCCTCCCCGGAACAGATGCTCAGAACCTGACCGTGACCAGTACCAGGAGACAGTGTCTTTCCTTCAGACGTGCACGTCCAAGGCGGGAGAAGCAAGCCTCGAGGTTGAAGGCAGACTCGTTTCTGAGCAGCGTGGCAGGCTTTCCGGCAAGGCGGGACCCACTTTTTCATTCTGCACGCCCCACCCCGAGGCATTAACGGACAAGAATAAATCTTGACCGTTGGCAGTCTGCAAAAGCTTGGGTCTCCGTGCACCTCTTCAGACCCTTCTGCGCGCTTCAGTGTAAACAGGACTGCCGTTTCACCGGGAGAATGAGCGGGGTGTGTGTGGCGGGCAGCACGTTCTCTGGCTCTCTCTCTTCCTGATTTGCGGCTGTCGTGGGGAGAGAGAGATGGGCGTGCCTTGTGTCTCTGAAGAACCTCCTACTCGCTCCGTTGTTGGGCCCCGGGAAGGGTGGCTGAGGATCCTCGTCTTTTCAGCCTGGTGGGCGCTGCCTCTGGCCGAAGGAGTAGGCAGGGTCCAGTACCCGGCGCTGGGCGCACACCTCGTTCGCGCTGTCGTCCTGGTTCGTGGCAGAAGAGGTGCTTTCGGCTGGTCTGTTCCTGAAGCGCATCGCCCGGGAACTTAGCGTGGTGGTGGAAGCCTGAGTATGTCCTGAGATTTAGGTTCCAGTCCCGACCATTGCGCTTACCAGGTTGGGACTGTTAGCTACTGACAACTCTCTCCCTGCCTTCTGAACCGCTTTCTAGAGAGAACTGTCCACATTCACTGGGATCACACCCTCCGCTCACATCCTTCCCCAGCCTCTTGCTTGTGCATCCGACTGCTGCCACCGCCCTGTGCACTCCTCCTCCTTTGGCTTCCGGGAGTGTACATTCGCCCAGGTTTTCTCCCCACCCAGCTCTTCACCCTCTTTTCCCAGCCCCCGAATATCCACACTCCCTGGGCTCTGGCCTTGGTCCCCTGCTTCTCAGTCTCTGCTGCTGAGGCTGCGTGGAGGCGGCAGTGAGTGGTGGTGGGGAGCTTGGCCTCGCCGCCGAGCTGCTTGGGCTCCATCCTCGACTTCACCTGCTGCCTTCCGGCTGCCGCTTCATCTGTCTGCCTGAGTTTCCTCATTCGTAAGAATGGGGTGGTTGTGAGGATTGGGTCAACGTGGAGGTCCAGCCTGAGCACACACCTCCCTGGTGGCACTCAGATCCCAACATCTGTCTACTCGCAACACTTGGCCACGTGAGCACGTGTTGAATGGATATTTTTCCCTCATAAAACTCCGGAGAGGTAGATCTCATGTTCTCATTCTTCAGATGATGAACCAGAGACCCAGAATAGGCCACTGACTGACTGAGCCACATGACTAGGTGAGGAGCTGGCCCTCATCCATTGAATGCAGAGCACTCAGACCCTATCGCCCGGTGCTGCCTTGTCCCAACGGCTCACTGAGGGCCCCGGGCCCTCCCACCAAGGCACCAGTGGAAGGAGGAGGGCGTGCAGTCCAGATTTCCCCACTTGGCACTTCCGAGACCTTGGAAAGTCTCTTGAATGCCTAAGCCTTAGTTTTTACCATCGGTCAGTAGAGATAATGAACTCTGCCCTGCCTGTCATTCAGGGTTATTGTGGGAACCAAGTGACATAATATCTCTGATAGTACTTGTGCCAAGATGGGTATTTTAATTATGTTGTAATTGTCTTGTAATTTATAATGGTTTAAGACAGTCTGAAGTGAGACTGTCCGGGTTTGAATTCCAGTTTTGCCCCTTACCTGACCCCTCTCTGCCTCCGTTTTCTTATCTGCATAAGCAGTAACGATTATTCTTTTTTCGTAAGCTTGTTGTGAGGTTAAGCGAGGTGTCATACATGTAAATGTTAAGGGCAGGGCCTGGCTCACCATAAGGTTTCCATAGGTGTTCCATGTTGTTGTTACGTTTTAATATCTTTTACCAAATGAAAGTTAATGCTTCCGAAAACCCTGACTGAAAGTGGCAGAAACAAATTAAAAATTTTTATGGAAGTTTTGCCCAAGATCACGTCAGGCTTTTGCCCCAAAAATCCAAATTCTGTTTTTTTTTTTAAATCAGATATTCCTTGAAGCTTAAGAGTGTTGGGACTGATGTACTTGTATGTATTTTAGACCCAAGGTCACCAGTCGAGCTGGCCTTGCCTAATGAAGTACAGAAATGAGACAGCAGTGCACTTCCTTCTGAAGGAATGTTGATGTGTAAAGGAAGCCGGAAGCTTAGATGATTTATATTAGTATTTTTGGAGAGTAAACTGAAGTTATTATAACTTCATTTCTGGTGTGTTTTTTGGGGGCACTATTAACTTATTTGTGTCATTGCTAGGTTTATTTCTTGACTCTAACATTTTCTCAAAGAAGAACTGAAAACCAGTTTTTCACTTTTCATTTTTTCATGTTTACAGATAACATCTAAACCCTTTGCAATGTAAGTTGTGAAAGCTCTTCATTTAGCGCCGATATTCTTTGGAAGGGTTTCGACGTGGCATCCCTTACTTTTGTGCTCTTCACTCTGTTTTGTAGGAAGTCTGCGGTCTTGCAGTTCTTCGGACTGCTTTAGTAAAGTGATGCCGCCGAGGAAAAAGAGAAGACCTGCTTCTGGAGATGATTTATCTGCCAAGAAAAGTAGACACGATAGGTACGTCGCAGAGACAGTGGAACCACATTGATGGCATATGTTTCGAAGAGGCACCTTTCTACCCAAGCCCAGTGTGGGTCTTCTAAGCGTACAAATGCCAACTGGAATATTGTTTTGGTTCTGCCAGGAAAACTTTCAAAGTGTAATTTTTCGTGATACTTACTTAACGTGTGGGCTTATGAAACAAAAACAAGTTAGGTAACCTGAGTTCTTAGAAATTCAAGTTTTATCTCAGTCCATTGATCCATCAAAACTGGTGTAGAGTTTCTTTCTTTGCTTTTAAGAGCCTGCCCTCTGTGCCTGTTGAGGACCTCAGGATTGGTACGTATCTCTTCTTTAAGAGGGTGCCTACTCACTGCCTACAGAGGCTACTCACTGCCTACAACCGCAGGAATCCTGTAGCTGCCTTTGCCAGGACCTGGGCTGCGTGGCTGGAGAGAGCTGCCTGCACCAAATGCTCTAAGCCTGCCTGGACTATTAGCTGAGCTGACATTTCTTCTCAGAAGAGTGAGCATTTGTTAGAAACCATGAAAAACAAGACTGTTGAAACCACTTCTCGTTCAGACAAGTGAACTGTTAATTTTGGTAACTCCCAAGGTCCATTAGACTTGCTTATTTTAGGCATCTTTACTGTTTCACCCAGATTTTAATCTTTTCTGCCTTTTCCCATCTTCCTCCATTCTGGCTCTGTAGGTCACTTCACTTCACTTACGTGGCCTGAATTGCCACATTGATAAATCAAGGGAATTAGATGAGATTTTTCTGCTTCTTTCTCTTTTTTTAAATATAAATTTATTTATTTATTTTTGGCTGTGTTTGGTCTTCGTTGCTGCACGCGGGCTTTCTCTAGCTGCAGCGAGCGGGGGCTACTCTTCGTTGTGGTGCGTGGGCTTCTCATTGCGGTGGCTTCTCTTTTTGCGGAGCACAGGCTGTAGGCGGGCGGGCTTCAGTAGCTGTGGCATGCGGGCTCTAGAGCGCAGGCTCAGTAGTTGTGGCACACGGGCTTAGTTGCTCCGCGGCATGTGGGATCTTCCCGGACCAGGGCTCGAACCCGTGGCGGATTCTTAACCACTGCGCCACCAGGGAAGCCCTGAAGCCAGTTTAAAAACTGGTAATTGAGTTGCAGAAGGGTGCGAGGTACTCTCATTGATAGCATTTCATCAGTCACCTAGGGGATGGGGAGCTGTAGCGTTATCCGGGTTTCATTCTTGGTCTTTTTTGAAAAACAACTTTATTTACATACCACAAGGTATACAATTTTAAGTGTACAGTCCAGTGATCTTTACGGAGTTGTTGGAGTTGTGCAGCCATCACTGCAAACCAATCTTAGAAGGTTCCCATCACCCCAGCTGGAGCCTTGACGCCCATTCACAGTCCATCCCTGTGCCTGTTCCCAGCCCCAGGAAACCACGAATTCACTCTCTGTCCCTACGATTTGCCTTTGCTGAACAGTTCACGTCAATGGTCTTTTTGTGCCTCGCTTCTTTCACTTAGCATAATTTTTTTGAGGTTCATCCATGTAATAGCATTTGGTATCTTTTTCTTTTTTCTGAATGTTATTCCATTGTCCTTTTCTATGTAGAGTATTTTTGAGTGATTCAGTCATTACAGTGTCATATAGAGGTCTCCGGGATATTGACTAGTTAACAGACTTTGAGCTGAGATAGGATGTCCAGGCCCAGCTGAGATAGGATGTCCAGGCAAATCTGTTTGAACCCCTGGGCAGTATCCACCTTTGTTTCCAGGTGGGATGGCTACTTTTTATAGAAGAAATACAAAACTGGTGGTTTGCGGTTTCAGTATCTTAATACTTTATAACCATGTTTTGGGGGTTTTCTGGGTATTAAAACCCAGAATCTCTGATCAGCGGTATATACAGATATTCTGGTGAAAGTCTTGATCATGAATGAATGCTCTTTTAAAAAGAATTATACATGATTTTATATTATATGCTATGTAAATAAAAACTGTATTCACAAATGTTTATATAACTATTTAGACAGTTTATATATAAATACTCATAATTTTTCTATCAGAATCACTATTTTAAAAGTACTGCTGCTTCTCCCCTCCCCAGGTAGGGCCTGTCTTGGTTCTCAGCCCCGTGTCATCATGAAGTAAGGAATCCCTGCCGAGGGTCACAGTGTTGGCAGGCGGAGGCTGCTGTGCTTGCTGACTCAGTTCTCCAGCTTATGTGTCATTTCCACAATGCGAAGGCGTGATAGGAGAGGGGCAGAAGCCAAGGGTTCTCTGTACTTCATTTTCCTGAGGTTTTTTTCCTGGAGACTTGGACATAATTTGATGTTCCTTTTTATTTGCTTGACAAGTTCCTTGGAGGTGTCTAATACTGCCAGGTTCTTCCTTAGTCCATGCTCTGCCCAGCCTGACTCGTATGGCACGGGAGTCAGGAGAACTTGATGCAGAGACATGAGTGAGTCCTAGGGTCACCAGTTGAAGAAACACCATCTACATTTCTTGCTGTTATCACTAGTGTTCTGTAGTTAGTTCTGGCTAGAGAGGTAGAAAGGAGTGTATTAAATACTTGTTCTCTTCAGTTTTTACTGATTATTTGTTCACCAGAGAAAAACCTGTATTAAGTGCTTACCATTTAATTTTGTACTGGGTATGACTGTGTTTAAAACTATAGCTATAAAAGCTGAAGCTTCCAAATGCAAGAAGTGAAATATTTTAAATATACATGAAATACTGACTGAATAGATGTCTGGTTGGGTAAAAGAATAAAAACTATTTGCTACTTTAAAAAACTCAGTATCTTTACTTTAAATAACTTAAAACCCCTTTCTTGATTTCTAGCATGTATAGAAAATATGATACAACTAGAATAAAGACTGAAGAAGAAGCCTTTTCAAGTAAGAGGTGCTTAGAATGGTTCTATGAATATGCAGGTAGGTAATCATTTTTATCATCTAAGACTGAGCCTCATAAAAATAAGGAGTGCCTTAGAGGAGATTAAGGAATTAAAAAGGAGTACTTTTCGAATTTGGGGTGTGTGTGTGTGTGTGTGTGTGTGTGTGTGTGTCTCCCTGTTTTCGGGAGGGAACACAGTTGAAACAAATCACCAAATGTCCTATTTATAGCCAGCAGCTAAGCCAAAGAATTCAGAACACTAGAAGGGAACTGAAAAGATGAAATTGTACTTGGGAGAAATACTTTGGATTGCTAGGAAACCTCTTGAGAATGCTGGTAATGGGTGACTATTTGGTTTATGCATCCAAGTTAAAATAAGCTTTGCTGCTTTGAACCTTTATGTAGTGCAATGGAATTTCTTATATTGTGTCTCTATTTTGAAAGATCATTTGGCAGAGAGTGTTTGTTTTGTCATTTAAAATGTCTTAAATCCAATCCCATTTTTGCAACTTATTATAATTGGTTGGATAATGTAATACTGAAATAAAACGTTTGTTTGTTTTTGTGGCTGTGTATGTGTAAAAAAGGGGGAAAGAAGAATTTTCAGGCGAGTTTGAACTGAAGGCTCTTTTACCTTTCCTCTTCCCCACCATATTTCTGGCCCTATCAGAACTTATCAACTTGACAGTTCCAGTGACCTTCAAACCAATTTTCTTGACATCAGTCTCTACTCCCAGTCGGGTTCTATGTGTTTCCTGTTGTATTATTTGAAAAAAAAAAAATAAACTGAACAGATCATACATGTCATTCCCTAACAATCTGCTGCACCCTTGCCCCCCACTTAAAAATCCCTGCTACCTACAGGAGAAAAGACAACTAACTCAGTGCCATCCCTTTGCCTGGAGTGTTTTTCTCCACTTTTCCATATGGCAAGCTGCTATGCATCTCTTAGCTTACTTAGCTTAATAGCCTTCTTTGTACTCTTACACGAAGGACGTTGTTCATAACTGGTTTTGATACCCTTTTTTTTAAAATTAATTAATTAATTAATTAATTTTTGTCTGTGTTGGGTCTTCGTTTCTGTGCGAGGGCTTTCTCTAGTTGCGGCAAGTGGGGGCCACTCTTCATCGCGGTGTGCGGGCCTCTCACTATCGCGGCCTCTCTTGTTGGGAGCGCAGGCTCAGTAGTTGTGGCTCACGGGCCTAGTTGCTCCGCGGCATGTGGGATCTTCCCAGACCAGGGCTCGAACCCGCGTCCCCTGCATTGGCAGGCAGATTCTCAACCACTGCGCCACCAGGGAAGCCCTTGATACCCTTTTATTGGGTGTCAAAATGAGGATTCCTCCTGGGGCCAGTGTTTTCCTCCTACCCCTACTCTACCCTTTTTCTGATAAAAGTCTTGCACCTTTGGCCACAGAGATTGTTCCAGGGGCTGCCAGGTAACCCAGGTCAGGACAATCAGATAAAATTTCCTAGGGTTTTCAGATTGAAGCTGGGAGGAGAGCATCTTTCTCTTCTGGTGGTAGACTTGAAAGGATGCGATCCTGATTCCTGTAGTTTTTTGGATTTTTGTGAGCTACCCCAATATCCTTCTAGTGAATTCTCTTTCATTACTTGAACTAGTTTGAGCTGGATTTTGTTTGCAGGGCACAGACACATGGTACAGACACTTATATAGTATTAGAATTTATCTGTTTTCATGTCTAGGTCTTGAGAACATGAATCTCTTGAAGACGTTTTGTGAAAGTGGTTAGCACGTTTCCAGGTGTTCAGTACTTGAGTCTGAATGATGGAATGTTTTCTCATGTTCATATCAGTTTGATGATGAAGATCTCTTGCTTTCTCATATTGGTTCACATTTATTGTTATGAAATATATTATAAAAAGGAAAGTTTAAACAGAAAAAGTGTACTTAATCCCACCACCATAGCACAGCTATTTTGATATTTTTGTGTCTTCCTTTATAAGCAAATATGAATTTTTCCATAGTAAAAGCCACACTTCTGTTTTCTTTTAAAAGGAAGCAAGGTACAGTTTTCCTTCTTGTTGCTTTTCTCTGGCTCAGAAAGATGACATTTGAGATAAAGATTAAGCCACATTCTTTAGGTTCCTTGAGGCCCCTGCCAGGTGGTTCCTTGGGATTTCATCACTGCGAGAAGTTTATGTGGGTGTGGCTATCCCTATTTTTATTAATGCCTCCCCCTTTTTTTTTTTTTTGCTTTTTTTGTAGTTTATCAGGGAAAATAGCTTGAAATTGAGAACAACTGGCACCTGCTTTCTTTTTTAAAAAAATTAATTAATTAATTAATTTATTTTTGACTGCATTGGGTCTTCGTTGCTGGGCGTGGGCTTTTCTCTAGTTGCGGTGAGCGGGGGGTACTCTTCTTTGCGGTGTGCAGGCTTCTCATTGTGGTGGCTTCTCTTTGTTGTGGAGCATGGACTCTAGGCGTGCAGGCTTCAGTAGTTGTGGCACGCGGGCTCTAGAGCTCAGGCTCAGTAGTTGTGGCGCACGGGCTTAGTTGCTCCGCGGTATGTGGGATCTTCCCGGACCGGGGCTCGAACCTGTGTCCCTTGCATTGGCAGGCGGATTCTTAACCACTGCGCCACCAGGGAAGTCCTCATTTTTTAATATCCCAACTACATGAATATAAACTGAAGATAAGTATTATTCAAGAAAAATGCACGGCAAGAAGTCCCTGGAAGGTTGTGCTCTGGGCAAGTCTGTGGGAGCAGACAGTGAGGCTGTGGGCCCCCTGCGCTAGGGTGAGGGCCTGCCCCCCTCGCTGTGCTCGTGTTCCCTCGGAGAGAGCCACCTGCTTTTGGTTGACTCCCTGCACTGAATCCGGAGTGGAGTGGAGGGTGGTAGGGGCCTTGGTGGTGCAGTTGTGCTACACAGATGGACCTTAGTTCTTTCCAGAGTTCTCAGTTCCACCCTTGCCCTGCCCTCTGCCCTCTGTCCTCTGCACTCCTTTAGCCTGAGCCCAGCTCCCCCCAGCTCCTGCATGGCCAGTTAGTCCCCGCTCTCTTTTGCACATCCTGTGATGCAGCCTCTCACCTTTTTAAATCCCTGTCAACTCAGTTTCTGATTCTCAGAGATTTAATAAGTGAAATGCTCTCCACTGGGACTCTTGTCCTGTTCTCTGTGGTTATAGGCTTACTCCCTTTTGTACTTTGGCACTTGAGTCCTCTGTGACTTTAGAAAGGATTGCTGGGGGCAAGATTGGGGGAGTGTCTTATTTAGACCTCCGTCTGAAACTGGAATCCCATTTCTTTTCATTATAATAAGCAGTTTTACATAAATGATTTATCTAATAACTTCCACTTTCTGAAATATATCTAAGAGTAAGAGATGAGACCAGATACACAAGTGCCAACATTTCAGAGTCACACTAAAGCTCACACATGTCGGTCATAAAAGTTCTACAAGTCCTGACTGTGGGCCCTTCATCTCTACTTTGGATTAGGTTCTATAGCAGAATTGTTTCTTGGTTTACCAAAGTGAGATTTGGGACCAGGAGCAGGTGCTAAGTGACAAAGGAGACAAAGGTTTCGCTGACAAAGGTTTCTCGGCAAAGGAGACAGTGTGGCCCCGTTTGCCCCAGTGATGCAGCATGGTGTGATTATGGAAACTCTGCCATGAGCGTCTTGGGCTCTCATGAAAGGGTTAAGTATATTTAGTTAGGGACCCCTGCTTAAAATGGCAGTGAAAGTGGGAGGACCACTTTTTTCTAGATTATTGTCAGTACATCTGCCTTCTAAATGTACCTCTAGTATCTTTCACCAGGGCATTCTATAGCTTTTAAACCGTCTCCCTCAAACCCACTTTTAATCCACTTTGTGTTAACCAGTGGCCTATTTATTAGATTAAGATTGTTCAATTTACAGGTAAAATGATAAATCTAGTGTAAATACACCCATAATCCCAATGAACAATGTGATCACAAATAGATCTAAATGTGTACATGGGAATGATTATGAGAAAAAAGGAAAAGTTGTTGTAGATAGCAGGATTATGGGTAGCCTTTAAGTAATGTTGACTGATAAGCTATATTTAATATTTTTAGGATAAAATATTAAAGTCATATGAGTCATCATGCCGTTGCAGATCATATTGTTAAAACCCTGCTCTTTTCAAATACACAAGTGCACGTGTATATAAGTAATATGACAATGGCATTGCATAAAATGTGGAAAAAAGAAAAAAGCATGGCTAACTTAATGTTTACCACTGCCCAGTGTACCTCAGCCAACCTTTGAGGGCCTGCTACGTGCCAGGCTCTGGGGTGCGGATGACAGAAGCACTGTACTCAGAGCTTATTTTCTGTGTGGCAAACAGACAAACAAATGAGAAGCATCGTCATTGTAATGAGCATTGACAGGGAGAGGAGGCCAGGTTGGAGGGGGTGTGAGTGGGACAGCCAGCTGGGAGACCCCAGGGCCCTGTGCACAGGTAGTGGAAGGGCAGGTGGCTTGCCAGGCTCAAGAATAGGTAGCAGTAAAAGAGCTTTTTTAAATCACGAAGAATAGAAGCCAAAGACAAAAAATTTTTTAAGATTATAAAGTACCTTTTTTTTTCTCAGCTCTGTGCAACCACCTGCCAATGAGTCCTGTCAGTAGATACCAAAGAGTCATCTGTTCCTACAACCAAACCTCTTAGCAAAATAGTAATAGGTGGATACTTCCATATGAGAATAATTACTCTTTAATGTCACAGCCTAAATGCTTTACAGTAGTGGAATGAGGAAAGGAACTATGAAACATGGGATACACACACACACAGTCACCTACGGGGGGTAACGTAAAGTGTGTCAGCTAGGTGTTCTCACAGGAAGATTATCAGACACAGTCGGTGAAAAAAGCAAGGTGTAGAATTTATAGGTACAGTATGAACCCATGTGTATAGATAAACAAATTCAGGGCTACATTTTACCGTATATTTGCACATACATAAATACACAGCAAAAAGGTCTGGGAGGATACATGCCTGTCTCGTAAGGAAAGGAAGAAGGCAGGCTTTCTCTTTTTACTCTATTTTACCTGGCCTTCTTTATTGGAACATTTCACCGTGTGAATGTCTTCGTATATCGTTTGTGTAATATACACATGAGTGCCCACATGCGGTGCTGTGCACACTCAAACCCAAGTGATAAAATGCCAACTGTATTTTCATTTGAGTCAAGAATGAGATAAAGATGCCCACTCTCATTCTTCTTATTTGCCATTGTTTTGGGAGTTATTAGCTAATGCTGTTAGGTAAGAGAAAGAAAGAAGGGGCACGAATACAGGAAAGGAGGAGGCAAAAATGATCATTCGTTGAAGGTGAAATGATTGAATTGTGGTGTACCTGGAAAGCCAAAGAGAATTGCCTGAAAAACTTAGAAACTAAATAAGTATGTATATATATTCTGCAGGTAGAATTTATAGAATGGCTTATTTGGGGAAGGGTTCTTAAAGAAATTCTTTTATTTATTTATGGGCTCTGTAGTTTGCGGCACATGGGCTTTCTGGTTGAGGCGCGTGGGCTCCGTAGTTGCGGCCCGCCGGCTTAGTTGCTCTGCAGCATGTGGGATCTTAGTTCCCTGACCAGGGATCGAGCCCGTGTCCCCTGCATTGGCAGGAGGATTCTTTACCACTGGACCACCAGGGAAGTCCCAGAAATTCTTTAATAAGTGGTCATCTCTGGGGAGTAGAGAGAAGTTAGGGGGAAACTTTTGCTTTTTTAACATTTTTATTTTCAGTTTTACTTTTAAATGAAATTTTATATCATGTTCATGTATTAATGTTGCCCAAAAAACTAAGTTAAAAATTAAGTAAACTTTTATTTGATTTTCCCTCCATAATCAAGATAAAAAAATTAAGAATTCATAGAAAAACATGTAAAATAAAAGGAGAAAAAAGAAAGTCCCAGAAAAAGTTAACAGATTTGAATATGTGAAATAAAACTCTTTGTAACAAAGTAGCACATTTGTGATTAAAAGGAAAATAACACATGCAGAAAAAGTATTTGCTCTGGCTAGATTATATGAAAGAGCCTGAGTTTGGACTTCAGGGGGAGCCAAGGATTAGAAGCAGAAAAGTGACACAAGACTGTCCAAGGTGATTTTAATAGTCATCCTTTGTTGAGAACAACCACCTTACACTTTTATTGTGATATAGTTATTACTGTATTGAAATTACTCTTATGCTTTGTCTCCCTTCCTGGAGGACAAGGACCATGTATTACTCCTCTTTAGCCACTTCTACAGTGCATCGCTCCAGGGTGTGCCCGGTAGATAATATCTGAATGAAACTGAGACATTTTCAGATGGTGGATCCTGCTGGTCTTGGCAGCTTGCTAGATCTGAAGGCTATGGAAGATTGTAGAGTGATTCTTGTGTGGTCCAGTGGCTAAGACTCTGTGCTCCCAATGCAGGGGGCCCAGGTTCGATCCCTGGTCAGGGAACTAGATCCCACATGCCGCAACTAAAGATCCCGCATGCCGCAAGTAAAAGATCCCGTGTGCCACAACTAAGACCCAACGCAGCCAAATAAATAAAATCTTTTATTTTTTTTTAAAAAAAAGAATAAATAGCTCTTACACTTGAGGAACTTAGAAGGAAAGGTAGATGAGTTGGGACTTAATGCAAATGTGAGAAAAGCATTCCTAGCATTGCACGGGGTCACAGAGGACTGCCTGACCCAGCCTCCGCTGCTGGGGGTGGGGAGATTGGGAGTACTGCCTGTATGGTTCCTGTCTTAAAGATTGAAGAAGCTGGCATGGGAAGATGGGGAGAGGGGAGAGGGAGATGGGCTGCGGCCACAAAGAGTTAGTACTGCGTTGGGTATGTGTCAGGATGTGTGTGCGTAGCAAACAATGGGTCGGTGTTTCTGGATCTTAATTTGTATTCATTCAGCAATATCTATTTGATTCTTTTATTTCCAAGAAACTTGATACGAAGGTGGAAAGCTATGAGGCTGAAGAGGAAGGGACGCGGTAGATCATAGAGAACCTTATTTGATATGCCAGAGACTTTGGACTTTATCCGTAGGTAGTAGGGAACTTAAAATCGAAAGAGTTTGTGTTTGAGGTGGCCCCTCCAGGTGGCTTTGTAAGGGATGGGTCCGAGGGGGGTGAGCCTCTGGAATTAGGGAGATCCTGAGGAGACTGCTGAGGTCATCTAAGTGAGAGAATGACATCTGAACAGGTCAGTGCAGTTAAGAAATATTTGGAAAGTAAAATTGGCAGCACACTTGGTAACTGATTGGCCCTGGAGAATGTAGGAGAAGGGGGGGACTCCAGGATGATGCCTCAGTTTCTATTTCTGGTGGTGCCCCCGTTGAGACGCTACAGGAGGATAATCTCAGCTACCACAGAGAAGCCACATAAAATAAAGATGGACTGTGTCTACTGGATGTGGCGATTAGGAGTTTATTGGTGACCTTGGCAAGAAGAGTTGCAGTGGAGTGAGATGAGCAAAAACCAGATTGCAGTGGTTGAAGAACGAATGGGGGCTACAGTAGAGCTGGGACATGGGGACAGTTCTTTCAGGAAGAAACAGAGATAATGTGGAATGTGAAGAAAGGGGTTATTGCCTTGTCTAGAACAAAAAGACTGCTTGGTTTTTTTTCTGTGTAAAAGAAACAATTATGTTATCTCCCAGTTAGTTTTATAAAGAATATTAGGTGGTGGTTTGCTGTGTTTCCAAAAATTACTGTATGTGTTGAAATTATTACCAAAATAAGAATAGAGATTTAAGCTACTTTAAAGAACAGGAATTGAATGCCTGTAGCCTTATCTTTAGACATAAATTATGTGTACATCTGTCCACAGGTTGAAGGACTTGGCCATAAACTGACTTAAATGTGCAGAACAGAATCCTTCAAAGATAGAACTGAAATTCTAGAATATTTTTCAATATATTCTTGGTGATTTCTTCCTTCAGAAAGGATTTATGGTCTTTAAGTGTTATATGATCTAAGTTTACTTTAATAATAAGTATTTTAACAGTATAATACTACTATAGTAGTAATAGTGTATGTACATGGTTAGATTTAATTTCTATAAATTGCATTTCATCACAGGTACTGATGATGTTGTAGGTCCCGAAGGCATGGAGAAATTTTGTGAAGACATTGGTGTCGAACCAGAAAATGTAAGTCTAACTTACTAATTTGGGTAGATCAGTTGATCTGATTTTGTCTCTTGGCAAATAAAGCAACAATGAAGATGTAAGGGTGCATTAGTTTTTATGAGGCAGTCTAAGAAATAAGTTCCAATTCTAAATTGGTTTGTAAGCAAAAGTTTTTTTGCAATTGGTATGGTGTAACTACAGTCAGTTATTTTTTTCTCTCATTTAATTTCTTGTCTCTAAAAGGTACAGTAATATAGTAATTAAACTAGATGTTTAAAAAGTGGCGTGGGCATGTGTGCCTACCATGACGGATAACTGGGGGACTGAGGACTTTGTGTATCTTTGTCCCCCTCCGTAGTTGTTCCAGCCTAATGTAGAGTTTGTCCAGGACTTTGAATAATTAATTATTCATAAGGGTTTTGAATAGGTTATAATTAGAAAGATTTTTTCACAGCGCCTTCATTTCCAGTTGAATTTAGCTCAGAAAGTGATTGCTTTTTAGTGTAAAGCCCCTAAGTATTTCCTTTAAAACATTTAATTAGAAGTTTTTTTATATGCTTCATTATTTTTGCATGATTCTTATCATCATGTTATTTTTGAATATTTTTTCCTATTCCCACATTTGTCTTACTGCAAAATGAAACATTATACAAATGCTCTGACTCATTAACTATGCAGTTTAATATTACATCAGCCTCCAATTTAACAAATACCTCTTATATCCTAAATGAATTTATGCTCTGGAAGAGCTCTCAAGGGATCATCCCTTTCATTCAGACTGTTGGTGAGATATCTGGTACCCATGCATATCATGCTCTTCAAGACTTCACACTTCTTTCTTTAAAAAAATTTTGTTGGGCTTCCCTGGTGACGCAGTGGTTAAGAATCCACCTGCCAATGCAAAGGACACAGGTTTGACCCCTGGCCCGGGAAGATCCCACATGCCACGGAGCAACTAAGCCCACAACTACTGAGCCTGCGCTCTAGAGCCCGCGAGGCACAACTACTGAAGCCCGTGTGCCTAGAGCCCGTGCTCCACAACAAGAGAAGCCCGCGCACCGCAACAAAGAGTAGCCCCCGCTCACCGCAACTAGAGAAAGCCCGTGCGCAGTAATGAAGACCCAACGCAGCCAAAAATAAAAACAAGCAAACAAACAAATAAATTAATTAAAAAAAAAAATTTTTGTTACCATTTCTATGCCTCCATCCTTCCCACTTCCCCCCCAAGTAACACTGTAAATTTTCTAAAGAGCCTTTGGACTGTCTTTAACTTACTACATGGATTTTAGTCTTGTATTTTTATTTTAATGTAATCTAGTTCAGGTGTTTTGATAAATTATTGAGTTTGGTACAGAGGTTTGGGGACAGCTGGGTCAGTAGTATTTTGCCTGATCTAGTCCATAGCCTAGTCATAGACAGACAAAAACATTTCACTGACCTTAAGAAGGAAGTTTTCTGACAGGGGCTGGGCCAAGGTTGGCAGTGTTTTCTGGACAGTAGTGTAAAAGGGGCGAGAGTGAGCTGGGCCTGAGAGGAGGTCCAGAGGTTCCACCCGGGGGACAGTAATCAGCATGTGATCAGAGGGGTGGGTAGCAGGGCCCAATGGTGGGGAGGCTGGGAGGCACCGGGCCGCCCGTGTGAGAAGGATCAGGTGGGCATCTCCTCTCAGGGCCAGAAAGGCCTGTCGGGTGGGAGGAGTGCTGACACTGATTCTAACCGAGAAAACAGGGAGGCCCAGCTCTTTAAAGTTCCTCAGCCCCAAATACCACTACTCAATAAAAAATAGCTACTGTTATTATCGTTTTTTGGCAATTATGAGTCTTTGGTTCTCTATTTCTGTAGCAGTAGAAATAGTCTTGAAATGCTGAATCACATAGAAGACTGAACGACTGAATTCAGACTATTATTCCAAAGCATTGATTCCTGTACTTCAATTCTAAGCTGGCACTAATAGAATTTTTTAATTCTATTCATCACTAAAAAGGAAAAATGTTAAGTAAATTCTGATAAGCCATCAATTGTGGATACATCCCAATTTCAAAAATCGTTTGAAAAACCAGCACAAGAATAGTTTTTTAGAGGCTTGTCTGCATTGATGAGTGAGCACTTTAAAGTCTTTAAAACCCTCACCTTGCCTGATATTTATAGCTTATGAAATTTAAGCAGGCTTGTAAAATTCAGTTCAACTTCCGTTTTCTAAGGTAACAGCAAAATCCTTTAAGTAGCTAGCTTCCTTATTAGCTGTACTAGGGAAAGGTCTATTTGTGTAAAGAAGTACCCATTGTGAATATCTGCTTTGGCTGTTTGACCACATTACATGCATGCTTGTACGTGTGTTCCTTTACCATAACCTTTTTTTTTTTTTAACTTAACAAGTATTTATGTGGAAATTTTAATCCTTCTAATAGAGGATTGAGTATAGATAATGTTTGAGAACATACGAAGTTTGAATTAGAAAATATGTAAATAGATACATAGGAGTCAGAATTCCAAGAAAAGCTGAGGGATGAGGAGAAAATCCACTAATGTGTGAATAGTTTGAAGAACACGTAACGCCTTCTTTCTGGAAAATCCTTCCTAGTAGGCCCCTGGTCTCTTAAGTCACCATTTTCTAACCAATTTAATAATCACATTTTGTGGTGATGTGCATAATATGTAGAAAAATTGGTTCACTTATCAGTTCTGGTTATCTAGAATCTAGATTAGTAATCTAGATTCTAGACTTTTAATCTAGATTTTTAAAATCTAAAAAACCTAGTGACTTAAAAAAAATGGGTAAGTACTGATTGAATTGATATTTGATTGATAGGTCCTAGAGGTTTACTGGGTTCTCACTGATACTAATCTCCAAAGTAGAAAACCATAAAAGTCAGCACCAAGAGAAAGCTTTGCATTAATCTTCCAGTTATAAATTAAACAAAGCTGGAGATTTTTAGTCTACAAACGAGTTCATTGGCAGTTGGAAGGACAGACCTTCTGAACCTCCTGAATGCTGTTGTTCTGGAGTCCTTCATGTGCCTGTTGGCTCCCAGGGCCTAATTAAATCATCTAAAGTGATTTCTGAGTGGCTGCTTGCCTCATTATGGTGGGGAGTGTTATGCTTTTATTTTGCATTTTGTTGTTGTTTGGGATTTTAAAAACTTTGGTTCTATTACAAAAAATAATATAAGGCAGGTGCAAAATTGTATTTTTTGATTCATTTTCAGGGATAACAGCCTAAAAATATGTTGATGCTCTTTTTTTTTAATTTTTATTTTATATTGGAGTGTAGTTGATTGACAACGTTGTGTTAGTTTCAGGTGTACAGCAGAGTGATTCAGTTGTACACATACACGTATCTATTCTTTTTCAGATTCTTTTCCCATGTAGGTTATTACAGAATATTGAGTAGAGTTCCCTGTGCTATACAGTAGGTCCTTGTTGATGGTCTATTTTATATATAGTAGTGTGTATATGTTAATCCCAAACTCCTAATTTATCCCTCCCCGCCCCCGCCTTTCCCCTTTGGTAGCCGTAAGTCTGTTCTCTGTGTCTGTGAATCTATTTCTGCTTCATAGATAGGTTCCTTGGTGTCATACTTTAGATTCCATATATAAGTGATATCATATAGTATTTGTCTCTCTCTGTCTGACTTACTTCACTTAGTATGATGATCTCCAGGTCCATCCATGTTGCTGGAAATGGCATTATTTCATTCTTTTTTATGGCTGAGTAGTATTCCATTATCTATATGTACCACATCTTCTTTCTCCATTCATATGTCGATGGACATTTAGGTTGCTTCCATTTCTTGGCTTGCCTCATTTTTTTATGTTATGTCACCCCGATTCCTTTCACCGTCACCACCATCTGACCCATTTGGGCACATGGATTGTAGTTTAATGGTTTGGGGCAGTTCTTCTGTTAGTTGAAATGAAGCATTTAGGTCCTGGGTAAAGAAATCAGATTAACTGCCAAATGCAGAGCATGCTAGTCCCCGGCCAGCTGTATACAGAAACATTTATTTTCTTCCCATTGCCTTCTCTTTTTTTATTACAACAAATGGACATATAGCCATTCAACAGTGTATGTGTGAGCTCCACTTTTGTACTCGGGTTCCCTTTTGTATGAATGACTCTCCAGAGATAGCCAGCCTTGCAGAGTGGCAAAGCTTCCTAGGACGGTCCTAGGAAGGCCCTGTCCCTCTTCTTTACCTCTCTAGGAGTGGCATACTTTCTTTTTTAGTTACCCCTCACCTTGTCTTGGGTCTTTGAGGTAGACAGGATGGGAGAGCTTCCTCCTCATCCCCCAATCCAGGCGGCCTCAGCTCTGTCCCTGTGTAAGAGCCCTGGAGAGCTTCCAGTTGGAGGCATCTTGGAAATGTAATTTTGTCTTTTATACCTTTAGGTATTTATTAAACTCACCATCACTGTCTCGGTGCCACCTTTTCTCTAAAGCAGCTGAGTGAAAAAGTGACGAGCGGTGCCAAAAGCCCGAGTTGTCACAGTTCCTCATGTCTGCACAGTTTCAGAAGATGCACTGAAAGCAAGGATGGCGCCCCACTGAGAAGTGATTGAGTGATTGTCCGCTCATCCTGCGCTCATTGCAGGCACAGTGCCACCGAAGTGGAGTGTTGGGCTACTTTAAAATCATTTCCCCAGTGTATGTAGTTGAACTCACAAACATCGAGTCCACTGTCCGTGTCCCACCACCTACCGTTTGGGTTTTTAACACTCTGTTCTGCACCTCACTCTTTTCATTTTCACTTAATAAATCTTGGAAACTGTTCCATATTTGTACTGATGGCTCCACTTCATTTGTCTCACTGGTGACATAGTATTCTTTTGTATGGAATGTGTTTAGCAAAGAAGTATTTAAGTAGTCCCTTATTAGTAGATGTTTGGTTGTTTTCAGTCTTTTGCTACTACAAATAGTACTGTAGTCAGTCTTGCTGACTATACAGCTTTGTGTATATGTGCAGGTGTATCTGTGAGATAACTTTCCATAGGTGGAACTGCTGGTTTCAGTTTTGATACATACTGCAGAACTGCCCTCGGGAGAGGTTAATGGCTTTACACTTCCACCCTCAGGCATCATAAGAAGTCATGTTTCTCCAAACCCTTGTCAGCAGACTAAATTATCAAACTTTTAGATGTTTGCCAAGCTAGAACTCATTTTTGAAGTTCATATTTCAGTGACTAAACTACTGTGAACAGAAGCATTTGGCTGATGTTAATGTATTTAATTGCTGAGGTCTGTCCTTATTTGATTGGTCTTTCTGCTTTGTTTTGTTTTAAACAGGTAGTTATGCTCGTCCTAGCTTGGAAATTGGACGCACAGAACATGGGTTATTTTACTCTACAGGAATGGTTAAAAGGAATGACGTCTCTACAGTAAGTCCTGAGGCCACCCTGGGGCAGGGGTGGGGGGTGGGTGTCCTTGCCCTCCCCTCGCTGCCTGCCTGCCTCCCCCGGGGTCTCATCGAGCCTGGCTTGGGTGACTGAAGGAACGCCAGGGGATCTGGGCAGGCTTCACCTGTGGCCATAGGTGTGAAGACCAGGCCCCGTTTTCCTATGATGAGGAGGGCTATAATGGATGAATTTTAGAAATTAAAGTTTTTATATAATGTATATCGTTTATTTTAGTATTCTTCTAGAGCAGCTCAATAGAAATAGGCCATCCTTTTCTCATATATGTGAGCCACGTGTATAATTTAAAATTTTCTAATAGCCACATTTAAAAAAAGTAAAAAGAAACAGGTAAAATTTATTTTAATATATTGTACTTAATCCAGAATATCCAAAATATTATCATTCCAACATGTAACCAATATTTTTAAAAGCTGTTTTACCTTCTTTTTCATATTGAATCTTGAAAATCTGGTGTATATTTTACATTTATGGTACATCTCAGTCTTCATTAGCTGCATTTCAGGTGCCCAGTAGCCACATGTGTCTAGTGGCTACCGTATTGGACAGTGCAGGTTTAAAATCAAAGTATTAGCATCTGGTTTATAATTAGTGAGAAAAGTTGAGTAAAGTATAACTTATAAGTAAAGATATTCAATATCTTTTATTTGATATATTCTGATATTAGCTTTGGGCAAAGTTAGAACTTCATTACTCTAGTGATTAAAAAATAATAATAATAAAGATTCTGTTTATGTTACCTGGGACAGAATTGAGGGAAAAAAATCACTGGTTTTATGTGTTCACTTCGTGCTTACATGCATGTGTGTCTGTGCGTGTGTGTTTACGTGTGTGTGCTTGCTAAGAGTTTCACTCAAGAAAACAAATTGTCATTCTCTTTTATTCACGGAAAGATACACTTGAGGTGGATGATGAAACATTTCAAATGATATTTGAAGGGGAAGTGCTAATTCTTAATATAGTAACTGATCTAAAGTACTTGAATGGCTTCTCTTTCTTTTTACTTTAACTAGGAATAATAGACTTCAGTTTTTACTGGATTAAAATTGGAATTGAAATGGTTTTATGGTTTTATTTAAATAATTTTGTAATTTGCCAACTTTCGATATCATTGTCCCTTTGGCATTGGTCACAGTGCTTCATTTTAGTTGTGTTTTAGTAGTTTTATGAGGCCTGTTCACTGTTCTTTCACTTGAGCCTCACAGCTACCTAGGCAGATCAGGCTTTACCCTGCACATTTTACAGATGGGCAAACTGAGGCTTAGAAGGGGTATTTGATTTGTGAAAGAAAGTGGTAGGATGGGAGGAAAACCTAAGACTTCTGATTCTCCAGTCACATTCTTCCTCTGACAGCTATTGTCTGATGACAAGTGCGTTTTAGGTAAGAGCCAAATCACCCTTTTACAGATACGCTTTCCTCTCAGCACGCTCTAGAATTTTAGGGTTAAGTCTCTGGAATCTCTTAAAATTGTGTATGTCGTGTTGGGGAACACCTCCTTACAATCTCCAGCCTACTGACTGCTGCGCTGTTTTCCGTGCTGCCTCCCTGTGTTGCTTTCCGGATAGAGCACGTGATGGCTGCTCCTTTTCAAGTATCCTTGTAATGCTGAACGCACAGCCACGTCAAGGTTTTATTCATGGCTTTAGAGGAGGCACATCAGCATTTCTCCAGGCACAGTTTCATGTGTCTTAAGCGGGTGTAGTATCCATTTTTGTACAGTTCTAGATTCGTTTTTACATTTGCCTTTACAAAAGAATATCACCCCGTGCCAGGCCTTGCCCATGTTTTGAGGATTGCGTCGCCTGGGAATTGAAATACACAGTTTCCTGGAAGAGGCCCACGCGTGTGTTCATGGGGTGGGGGGCGCCCCACAAGCTCTTTGTGGGGAACTCTGCTCGCCGCTTTGTGTGACACGGGTAGTGGCAGGTGGATTCCCATAGAACGCTGCCACTTGGCCCTCGCAGTTTACAGTGTAGTAACAAACCTGATCCACTGTGAAGGAATTGAGGAATCTGCTTTCTTCTGTGAGATGAAACTCTGAGATTAGTTTCCTCATCAGTGAGGTGAAGGTGATTACTCACAATAACCTTTAAGGTTCTCTGTAGTTCAAAAATAGCACAATTTCAAGTTTTAAGAACTTCCTCCCCCTTCCCCTCCTGCCTCCCTAGGCTCGTCATTTGTTCAGCAAATATTTGAGTGGCAGAGGTGTGCCAAGCACAGAATTCTAGGTCCTGGGGAAACAAAAGCCATGAACAAGACAAAGTCCATTTGGGGCAGGAGCTTGGAAGCAGTGTTCAGGCAGAATATCCAGAAGTAATAAGGTCACTTCTCTTTATGCTACTTGCATTTATAAGGTATTTGCACCCAATAAATAAGAAAACTCAGAGGCTAATCCTTTATATGCTCTAAAGATGGAAAGTAGTCCATCTTTTGAATGATCTATTTTGTCTTCTATTTGGATTTTTTCTTTTTTTCTCATTTTTGGCTTTATTAAACCTGTCCAGTGAAGTTTTACGGACTCAAGCTGGAATTAAAGTGTATATAACAAAACCTTTTCTAAAAAAATGGTAACTGTACAGTGAGCGCATGCTAGAAGTAGGAAGCCCATGGGTTTTGGAACCAGAGAGTTTTGAATCGGTTCTGCCACTTCCTGGGTGTCCCTGGTAATGTCCCTAAAACCAGGAACGTTGAAGTGATGAAATGTGGCTTTCCCCAGGGCACCCAGAAATCAGTCTCCTGGATGCCATCTGGAGTTGTGTGCTTGGCCTCTCCAGGGCCGTGTTTTGTGACTCTTGGAAGCAGTGACAGCAGCTGGTAGGGAACATCTATCCCCAAGTTCCCGCAGTCGTTCTCAGAGAAGGCACAGCTCTTGATTGATTGATTTATGTATTTATTTATTGGCCACATGGCTTGCACTTGGCAGTGAAAGCGCCGAGTCCTAACCACTGGACTGCCAGGGAGTTCCCAGCTCTTGTTTTAATTGACTGTTTTTTTTATTGCCTTGTTCCAACGTGTGGTTTAAAGTTACCTCTGATGAATTAAGCTTATAGAGTGTTTAAGCTAAACAAAACAAAACCCCCAAAAAGTGTGTTAGAGTTGTAGCTAACTTTGCAGAGAACTGGTGATGGGCTGGAAAAATACCTTTGGGCTGACCAAGTGAAGGGGCAAAGGCTGTCCCGGGGTAATGGGAGAGAACTACCTTTGATTTTATAACCTTTGAGGATTATTATCCTGATTCTTGTTGCTTCTGACTGTGTTACAGCAGCAGAGTTCAAACAAGCAATGATTTCATTCCACAGTATATGCGTATTTTCTTACGGGGAAAGATGCCCCTTAGCGGTTTGGCACTGTCCCTGTATGACCACCGCAAGTTTCCTTGTACGTGGTACACAGAAAAGCAGGGGGAAATGTATTGAATGATGTAGCTGCTCTCTGAAAAGTCTCAGGCGGAGCCTGTTTCTTCACAGGCCCTTTGTTTGAACTGAGCCCCTCTGCAGATGGCCTTGTTGAGTGGCCACTAGATGGCAACGTGCGGTTCAGACAGGGTGACTCAGCGGCCTGTCTCCCTGATGGGGGTTAGTCCACAGTCTCCACAGGACAAGACCCCTTTTAAAGCAGATTAAACCCCTTATTGACAGTATCGTCTCTAACCCATCCTTAATAGATGCATGAAGTGAAAATTTTACTTTGGGCGTTTTATGCTTGACACTCCAGATGAGCTCTCTGAGCGTCTTGCAGACGTAGGGACGTCTTTGCCAGTGTGGCTGGACTTGCTTCCAGGCATGCTGCAGAACGTCATATTCACCTGGCAGCGACTTTATTTTCTTTTAGCTATGCAATGGTCATCTAAATGAGTGGTTCCTGCTCTAGAATCTGTTGAAACAAACAACTGCTCTTCTTCCTTTCATTGGGCAGGACTCACTAAACTAAACCACTGACCCAAATCTGGCCAGTTTCCTGTGGTTTTCGTCCTTAACCTTCTTTCCAAATGAAGAGGGGAACCTTGGCCTTAGATGTTTTGGGGTTAGCTGGTTTCCCTCCTCTTTGATCCTCCCCCATATTATTACTAATAAAATATTATTCGTTATTTATATACCTGATAAGAAAATCGAGCCATACAGTAGAGTGCCCAGTGCAAGGTAAGCCCTGCTCCCACTCCTACCTCGCAGGCTCTACTTACTGCTTTCTTGTGCATGCTTTTAGCCTCCAGCAACCCTCATTTGGGTTCTGGCAGTAAATCTCTGTAACTAGGCTATCAGTCAGTGTCTCTTTTTTTCCTTCCCTAACCTTTCTCCGCAGAGATCCAGAGTGAGCTTTTCAAGATGGAAGCCTGATCACGGTCTCTCCCATGATAAGAGGTGGCTTCCATTGTTTCTAGGATTCAAAAAAACCTCCCAAAACAAACAAAAAAACCCACTGTGGACCACAAAAACCCTTTGTGGTCTGGCCCTACCTCCCTTTCAGCTTCATCTTGGACCACTTCCCCTCTTACTCTACCCAATCCAGTCACAGTGGTTTTCTTTTAGTCTTTGGACTTGGCATGCTCCCTTCTGCCACTGGGCCTTTGCACATACCGTTCGTTTAATGTGGAAAGCCCTCCCCTCCAAAAACATCTAGTTTCCACCTATCTTTCAGCTCTCAGCTTACATGTCAGTCCCTTAAAGAAGGCTTTTCTGACTTCTAAAAGTCTAATTTTAATCTTTTTTAGTTTTCAAAAACATCAGGAAGAAACAAAGCACATTCTAAATTGTTGTAGACTCATAGAAATGAAATATTTACTGTAACTTTTGACTTTTAGATATTTTATCATCTCAATAGATCCTGGGGAGTTTTTTGTAGATAGCTCCAAAAAAAAAAAGCTTTCACAAATTTATTGCTAAAAATACATTAGTACACTCTATTATGAACCATATTTTAGTTTATAAAGTATGTAAAATATTTACATTGATAATACTTGTAATATGTATTGTCTATACTTAGTAGGAGGTAAAAGCTCTACAGAGAAACGCAAGGATACACATGCAGCATTGAAAAGCTTTAATATTGTCAGTGAAAATGATGACTCTTTGTTCTCATTTTTAAGGGCTAGATATTATGAACAGAAAATTAGTTTGTAAAAATAACCAATCAGTCTACTTAAGAAAAATAAACAGTGTGTCACTTACCTGTGAAAATAGATTGTCATCACTAGGGGCTCCCTGGAGAAATAGCTGATTTCAAGTTTAGGGTAGAGAGAGTGAGTACAAGGTGAGCTAGAATATCTTGTGCCAGAAAGTGAGGACGTGCTCAGAGACTGACGGGGGCCATGTCAGAAGGACACTGGAGCCAGCTTGAAGGGGCCACTGCCCAAACAAGGACAATTTATGCATCAAAAAGAATGAAGACAGTAGCAGATTATAACACTGAGTAAAAGGCAAAAATCCTTAAGTCCAGAAAGTAAGAAAGATGGTGAGTAGAACTCTTTATAGAACAATTCCAGCCTGTAAAGTGTAAAAGCATGATAGAATTAGAAAAATCACCATTTTGTACCTTCAGATGTAAAACTGATTCAGGCAGGGATCATCAACAGATGCTAAAACGTTTCACCTGGTGAAATGTTGTTGAGGAACAGGATTGTCAGTCTCAAGGTATCATCCCCCAGATTACACATCATTTCAGAAGGGCGAAGAGTACCGATAAGTGGAGAATCTGGTGGACGCTACCTTCACCAAATGAATCAACTTAATATCACCAGTAATGGGACAGACTGACTTTATGAGCCTCCTCACGGGGTATACTGAGAAGGACATCACGTGGAGAGTTCTTATCATGAGCACTTAATCTAAATATAATCATAGGGAAATTATCTGACAGACTGAGATTCTGCAAAACAACTAGTCTGGTCTTTTAAAAAATGACATCGTCAAGAAAGACAGAAAAAAGGCTGGACACCTTCTAGATACTAAGGAGATAGATACCTGAAAGCAGTGCATGAGCCTTGACTGGATCCCGGATGAAAAGAAGTAGCTGGGGGAAAATTGGGAAATTTGTGCATGGGTCATATATTAGCTCAGAAAGTTAACATTTCTAGGATATTAAGAGTGATGATGGCATTGAAGTGTTTAGGAGGAAAGTGGCATTGTGTTGGCAACTTACTTTCAAATGGTACAGAAAACAGTGCACGTATGTGAGAGAGCGAGCACAAATGTGACAGTGCTCGTGGTGGACCCAGGGGATGGGTATATGGGTGTGTATTTACTAGGCCTTCAACTTTTCTGTACATTTGAAATTTCTTAAAATAAAAAGTGTAGGAAAAAAATAGCTCATCGTGGACATGTTCCAACTCCAGGGTTTTTATTGTCTTTTGGTATTGTGTTTTATATTACTGCCCCACGTTAAAAAAAAAACTCGGGTTATAATTTGCCTTTATTCTGTTTTTCTAGATGTGATACAACAGAAAAACTCAGAAATACTTTGGATTACTTAAGATCATTATTAAATGATTCTACAAACTTTAAACTTATTTACAGATATGCGTTTGACTTTGCACGGGTGAGTTCTCTGGAGCCTATCCAGATGTTTCCCTCTCTCCCTCCCCTTTTGAGGTTTGTTTTATGTACTACAGCAAGGAAGTTGAATAAGCTACTCCCAGGATGCTAGTTAGAATTTCTCTCTATGTGTACACTTTCTACACTAACTGATTCTGGGCAAGAATGTAGTATGTCAGCAAAAAGCTCTAGTGACAGACTATTAATAGCTCTTGAGATTGGCTTAGAAGTAATTTGTAAATGGGCATGTAATAGACACTGTTCTAAATGTCTCTTAGGTAAGCTTGACAAATCTTTTCCTTCTCATGAAACAGCAAAGCTTCACCCACTGAGTTTACTGGAATGAGTTAGTCAGATCAAAGCCAGTTTCATTTGGGGTGCTATATCATATCTGAAAATCGTTTCAATTTCAAACGTAAGCTAATTTCAGTGGATGTTATTCAAACATAATTTATAGTCATCATTTTGAAAAGTGATCATCTTGTTTGTCACGTAGTGAGCCAGTCCAAGTAGGTGAATAGGTGGTTCTACTGGAGTGACATAAAGCTGTATTTTTCAGCCTGGTCACCGTAGGTAGCGAATTCTGAGGTATAAATTGGCATTGTGTTCATTCACCGTCCACGGCCCGTATGTACGATTACACTTTATTGCAGAATGGTGGTTTCTGTTATGTTTGTGTGTTTGGTGGGTTCAGGTGACTAGGCTTTCTTGATTGATGATTTCTTTTTCATGTTTTTTTTTTTTTAAGCAGAGAACTCAGTGACACATAATTCTTTTTTCTTACCACCTTGTTGATCTTTTCACTTTTTCTTCGCTTTGGCTCTGTTAGCTCAGCCAAAGGTTTATTTGCTGATGAGTTCCGGTGCATCTATAATAACACATTAGTAGTTCACTGTGATGTCCTCACTTGTGAATTTTTGCAACCTTCAAGTAAAATCAGGACATGCATGAAAATTTATAGATGTTAGAAGCAATATGGTGAAATTCAGTTGCAGTGTTTTACTAAACAGCGTTTGTGTAAATGTATATAGAATTTGCTTGCCAGATGCTTTTAGAATAGATGCATAGTTTTTAGGATTAAATGTTTTGTTTCATGAGTTTTTTTCCTTCCAAAGTCAGCAGTGTCCTATTGTATGGGCAAAAGTTTGTTTAGAAGCATCATGCCTTCTCACGAAAATATTTTCTAACTTCCTTGTTTGAGGGTCAAATTTTCCCACATATCCACTGCTTTAGAACTGGCTTCCGTTTTGCTCCTCCCTGGCTTTCCATCCCCTTCTCGGCTGGTCACCGAGGCCCCTTCTGTTGCCTCTTTCTTGGTGCTTCCACCACAGCCTTGGGGTTGAGGCCGTGCCCCTCGCCTGTACTGCTGCCGTGGCCTTGCGTCCACGTTCTGTCCCTTCTCACCCACACTCACACCAGTAGGGTGTCGTCCATCTTCCTTCATCCTGGGGCCACTCGGGCGCCTTCAGCTCACCGAGCCATTGCACCCATCGCCTCCGTGTGAGTGTAGTGCTTCACCACCGTGTGGATGGTACAGTTGCTCCCCCCGCAGCTGAGTGACGGATGGGATGGTTTTGTCCTCCTTCACAGAGGAGTGGGGAACTTGGGGCAGGGCCGCCTCGTTGCTCAGCAGTAGGTTCAGGACTCAAACTGAGGTTCTGGCTCCAGGTCGCGTCTGCGGCTCCCTCCAGGCCCTCGTAGTCCAGTCCCAGGCTTCCTCTCCCACAAGATGCCTGTGTTGTGCTGACGTCGAACCAGCAGTGCGCTGAACCTGCCGCCTGCCCCCGCCTCTCTGCTGCCTGCCTTTTGTCCCGCCAGGCTCTGCTTGGAGCCAGGTCTGTTCCCCGACTGCTCTCTTCAGCGTCGGGCTTCTGGGCCCAAGCCACGTGCCCCCACTGTCACACAGAATCCTCCTGCCCCGGAGAGAACACGTGCCCTCGCTTACATGGCCCTCGTGTCCCTCTAGCTTGGCCTTGGGGTTTGGGTACAGGCCTGCATTTTTTCTGACAGGTTAAGGGAGTGCCTGTTTTCTTTCATCATATCCCTGGGAGCAGCCCACAGAGATCTTTGCCTTTTAAGGAGAGTATCAGTAATATCAGCAAATTAAGCCCCTTTATGTAATGATGAATAACAACCACCCGTATTTAATCATTACCAAGTAGATTTCAGTTTAGCTAAAATATGCTGTAAGATGAGTTTGTTATTGAATCCTTTGTTTTGTTTGGTTTAACTGTATCCCACAAGTGTCGAGGTGTTGTGTCTTCATTTCCATTCAGTTCAGAATATTTTCCAGTTTCCCTTGTGGTTGTTTTGGACTCATTGGTTGTTTAGAAGTGTGTTGGCTTGTGTTATTTGCCAACTATTAGGACTTTCCAAGTAATCTTTTTATCGTTAATTCTGCTGTGGTCAGAGAACATACTCTGGACAGTTTCAGTGCACTAAAATGCAGGGAGGCTTGATGTGTGGTCCAGAATATGGTCTGCTGTGATGAATGTTTTGTGTGTACCTGAAAAGAATGAATATTCTGCTGCTGTTTGGTGAAATGTTCTATAAATGTCAGTTAGGTCAAGTTGGTTGATAGTGTTGTTGAGGTCTTCTGTATCCTTATTGATTTCTGCCTACTGTTCTATCATTTACTGAGGGAGGAATGTTGGACTCTCCGACTATAATTACTTCTGTCATTTGTATCATTTCTTGTTTCATGTATTTTGAAGCTCAGGCATTAGGTTTAGATAGACTTAGTATTATGTCCTCTTGAAGAATTGACCCTCTAGCATTATGAAATGTTTTTCTTTATCTCTGATAATATTCCTTGTTCTGAAATCTACTTTGATACAAATATAGCCATTTCTGCTTTTTTTTTTTAATTAAAGTCTGTATGATATATCTTCTTCCATCCTCTTTAAAAACCTATTTGTGCCTTTATATTTAAAGTGGGTTTCTTATATATAGCATATGCATAGTTGGGTCTGACAATATATGTCTTGAGATGCTTAAACAATTTACATTTAATGTATTTATTGATATGGTTAAGTTTACATCTCCTAAATTGCTATTCATTTCTCTTTTTGTCCCATCTGTTTTTGTTCCTTTTTTCCTCTTTTCATGACTTCTTTTGGATTGAGGGGTTTTTTTAGATTCCATTTGAATCATTCTTTTCCACTATTGTCTTATTAGCTGTGTCTCTGTTTCATTTTTTTGCAATTGCTCTAGGCTTTACGGTATACATCTTTCAATTTTCACAGTCCATCTTCTGATAATATTATACCACTTCATGTATAATGCAGGAGCCTTTACAATAGTGCACTTTCATTTTGCCCTTCCGTACTTTTTGCTGCTGTGTCATACATTTTACTTATACATGTATTATATATCTCACAATCTGTTGTTTTAATCTGTTCAGGCTGCTGTAACAAAATACAAGAGACTCAGTAGCTTATAAATAATGGAAATTTATTTCTCATAATTCAGGAGGCTGGAAAGTCCACGATCACAGTGCCAGCAGGATAGGTGTCTTTCTGCCATAAGCTCACGTGGTGGAAGGGAGGAGGGAGCTCTCTGCAGCTGAGGACCCCACCTCCTATTACCATCATCTTGGCGATCAGGGTTTCAACATATGAATTGGGGGGGGGGGAGCAGACACAAACATTCAGATCATAGTATATATTAATATCATTTTTGCTTTAAATAGGCAAAAATATATTTTATATTTACCCAAATATACACCACTTGTGTGCTCTTTCTTCCTTTTGTGTGGATCCAGGTTTCTATCTGGTATCATTTACCTTCGGCCTAAAAAATTTCCTACAGCATTTCTCATAGTACAGATTTTCTGGTGATGAATCTCTAAGCTTTTATTTTGCCTTCAATTTAGAAGGTACTTCTCTGGACAAAAGATTCTAGATTGACCATTTATTCTTGTAGTACCTTAATGATAGTTCTCCATTGTCTTCTGTCTTGTGGAGTTTCTCATGATAAGTCTGGTGTCATTCATTATTCCTTTGAACATACTGTCTTGTTTTGTTTTCTGACTGCTTTTATTCTCTTTTCACTGCTTTTCAGCAAGTTGACTATGGTGTGCCTTGGCATAATTTTCCTTATGTTTATTCTGGTTAAGGTTTGTTGAGTTTTTTAGGTCTTTGGTCTTACAGTTTGTATTAAATCAGGAAATTTCTCAGCTGATATTTCTTCAAATATTTCTTCTGTTCTCCCTCTCTCTTCCTTCTGGGGCTACAGTTATACCTATGTTAGATGCTTGATATTGTCCTGCAAGCTACTGATACTGTGTTCAATTTTTTTGTTTTTGTTTTCCCTTTGGATAATATTTATTACTATATCTTCTAATACTGATCTTTTCTTCTGCTAATCCTAGCCCCAGTATATTTTTCATTTCAGATACTATATTTTTCATCTCTAGAAATTCCATTTGTGTCTTTTTATATCCATTTCTCTCATCGTGACAATATTTTCTTCTACCTTCTTGAACATCTAGAATGTGTTTATAACAGGTGTTTTAACAGCGTTGTCTTCTGGTTCCATCATATCTGTCATTTCTGTATCTCTTTCTCTTGGTTAAAATTTTTATCTTGGCTGTGGGCAATATGTTTCCGCTTCTTTGCATTCCTAGTAGTTTTTATTCTTTCTTTGTTGGATGCAGGGAATTGTGAGTTTTATGTTGTTGGTTGCTGGGGTTTGTTGTATTCCTTCAAATAATGTTGGATTTAAATTTTTTTTTCTGGTACATAGTTAAGTTACTTGGAATCAGATTGATCCTTTGAAAGGACTGGTCCAGAGCAGCCTCAGTCTAGGGATGACTTAACCCCACTAGTAAGACAATAATACCCTTCTGAGGATTCTATCCAAGGCCCTATGTATTATGAGATTTTTTCCACTGTGGCTGGTGGAAATAGAAACTATTCCCAGCCCCATGTGAGCTCTGGGAATTTCTGCGTACTCTTCTGCAGTGATTCTTTCCCAGACTCAGGTGGTTTCCTCTCACATGTGCACAGACAAGTCCTCAGCCAGCGGCTGGGGAGACATTCTGCGGGTTTCCAGGTCTCTCTGTGCAGCTCCCCCCTTGCTGGTATTTTGCCCCACCAATCATATGCCTCCTTGGACTCCACAAACTCTGTCCTTTCCAACTCAGTCGGTTGGGGTTCCACTGGGCTGGGGCTGGGTCCCCCTCCTGTGCTGTGGCCTGGAAACCACCCCCACACAGTATGCTGCTGTCACTGGGGTCTTATCCTTTTTCTCAGTGGTCATACTCCTGTGCTGCACACTGACCAGTGCGTGAGAGCCATTGTCTCATGGATTTTGTTCAGTTTTCTGGTTGTTTGACGTGCACAGGGCGTGGGAATCTGGTTTCTCTAACTCTGTCTTGGTTGGAAGCAGAATTCAACCCCCCCACTTCTTCCCTCCAATCCTTTTCTTTTCCTACTAGAAAAATGACTCGTAGAGGTAATAACGCATAATTACACAGCAGACCTTTTAAAATTGAACTTTTAGTAAGAACTGAACTTTGTTATAGTTTTAATATCCTAAATATTCTCTATTGGAAATAACAATGACATATGTTAAATATTCTGAATTACCCTTTAATATAGCAGGAAAGAAACTGTAGTACCAGAAAGTAATAAAATGCCCCTTTAACATCTCTCCACCAAAATTATAATCCTAAGAGTGTGATTGTTTTCCCCTCACCTTAGAATCTTGTAGCCAATTAAAAATCGTACTTGGTTGTAAAGTTATATTATTTTTCTCCTAATTTTACTTTGACCTGAACTTATTTGTAGTCTTAGGGATGGCAGAGAATTGTGAAACTTGAGAGTTGAAAGAAACCACAAGAGGACACTTGGTCCAGTCTTGTCACAATGCAGACGACAAGGCTGAGGGCCAGAGAGGAGGGGACAACACGAGGGCCCGGGCTCTGCCCCTGAGTGCAGACCGTGTCCTCCCCACGGAGCCACACCACCTTCCTGACTCAAACTGTCCACCGTCCTGTGGTGTCCTGTTCCAGGAAGATGGTGGGGTAGAGACTTCAAGAGCTGAAATGGCCAGTTCCTTCTACAAGTGGAATTTTGTCTGAGTACTTTTATGCTTAGCGTTTTCCCCCTAATGTAGATTTTATTTATTGTATAAACAAATATGGTTGTATGGATTCCTTAAGTAAAACAGCCATTTTTGCCTTGATTCCTTTAAAAGGACCTAGAGAGAATAAGATTGGACAAATAGAATGAGATAAAAAGACTAAATATAGTGATTTTTTTGGTTGATCTGGACTAGTTATTAAATATGAGTTAAATTTGTTTTTTCTGCATTCTCTGGGGCAGAGACAGGGTACTGTGCTGAAAGCCACAGAGAGTTGCCTCTTGGGGTTCTGAGAAGGATGAATGTTGGGCTGAGTGAGGTGCTGATAGCAGCAGCATCTTGGCACCTGGCTGAGAGTGGACACCATGAATTGACGGAGATGCCGCTATCGGAGGTTTTCAGCAGTGCTGCCTCCGACAGCCTTGGTGTAGGAAGGCGAGAATGATGGGGAGGACTGAGGCAAGTCCTCAGTGGGCTCGGAGGTGGGGTGGGGGAGATGGGAGCCGAGTGGAGCCCTCCCACGTGACTGAGGTGGAGAAGCGCTGGATGGAGAGAAGGGAGGCCTTCAGGGTGGAGGAGGGGAAGGGCAGTGAGCAAGAGAAGAATGGGAGATTAGTCTAGGGGCAAGTCCTTGTTTTTCATTCCTTGCAGTAAAGCTTGAAGAAGTTGTAATGGAGGGTTTTGGGGAGGCCGAAGGTACCAGTGGGAATCCCCCTTCCTGAGAGGTGATCCTGTGACAGTTAATCTGTTGTTACAAGTCAGTCCTCACAGCCTGTCCCTTGATGCACCCACTTTTCCGGCTACCAGTGCTTTTACTTAGTTTCTGAGGAGGTGTTTCAAGAAAGTGTAAGAGGTCACAGGTGAAAGCTAACGTCTATGTCGCTTCCATTTAATGGAATGGTTGTGGATGTTAGAATTCGCGAAGAAAAATTTTGCTGGGTCTTGTGTTCAGCACCCCCTGTTATCAGAGAACTCTGCTTGGCTCTAATCTGACATCTGCTCTGACCATTTGATTCATTTTCTCTTCTAACTTGAGTCAGTTTCTTACTTCTTAACCGATGTGTTGGTCTACTTTCCCTTTCCACACAACCCCCAACGCACCAGACACACACACATAGGTACTCCTCTCTACTTCTACCTTGTACTTTCATTGTAAATTATGAGGAAAACAGAAGGTGGGCCTGTGCGAGGACAGAAGTAGGAAGAATATGTGGTCATCTCATCTGAGGTCTGTTACCCTGGACATCTTGTCAGCTTTACCTTTAAGATTACCGTTTGGTTATTGCCCAGATTTGCTCAGCAGTTGTTTGTAAAGCGAATTGGACTGTGTGTCTCTTAACATTGAGAGCTGTCTTCCCCCCTTCCTTCTCGGGGAGGTGGATTGTTACACGATGAAATGCTCAGGCTTGGAATCAGACTCCTGGTTCAAGCCCCAGCTCTTATCGATTGTCATTTCATTCCTGTGCCTCAGTTTCCTTATTTATAAATTGGGGATTATAATAATGCCTATTCTAATACAGTTGTTGTATTAAATGAGTTTGAAGTGTGAGGCACTTAAAACAGTTTCTGGCTCAGTTTAAGTTCTCAGTAAAAGTTAACCGTAGAATTAGAAATAGTTGTTGAATCATTCTTCGCTGACGTTACTTAGGTTTCAAATAATAATTTACCTTCCAAGCGTAGTGCATACAGTAATAGAATCTATGCCAAACAAAACGACTGTGGAGAGGCTATGCCTGTTGGCAGATCTTTCTTTTTCTTTTGTTTTAAAGGAATTGTCAGTAGTTGAGCTTAATCAAGTAATTGCCTTGCAAACATTGTTATTTGAAAACTGTGCTGGGGTAAGTTCTAAGAGCATTATGGTTTAGTTTCACTTTTCCCAGTGGGAGGGCACTCATGGGTTTTATGACCTTTTTGCTTGTTTTTAATGTGTATTAAAAAAAAAACAACTCTCATTCAAAAAACTGATTTGCTGTATTTTCAGCTTTGTAAACAACCACTTTAAGATTTGAGGTCTTTAGCGCTATTTTTGCCTTACGTTTGTTGAGCTGTGGTAAGGAAGACTGCATTTTCTCTTTATATTTTGTAATCCTGTGGTCTCAAATGAGAGTTCCGTGACCTATATTACAGGTCTTCAGTGAAGGCCTTTTGATTTCATGTACTGATTTCTGACTCGGTTGTCACCATTTAAAATGGTTGTGATCATGGGCATTTATATACTATTTCTAAAGTTCATCTAGTCTCTCTCGAAAATCTTAAGGATTTCTTTTTTAATGTTGAAGATTTTTTCTTTATAATTTTAGTAATTCAGCATTCCCCTTTTCAAGTACAAGTCTTTCAGCTATTCAAACTTTGTGAAAATTGGAAGTAGATCATTTGACACAGGGGTTGGTGATAACAGCGTATCTGGATACCTAGATGTTTGAAGATTAACTTTTGTTATATATTTATACTTGCATATTGACAATTAACTGTTTAATTACTTTGTTTCAGTTTGTGTCATTGGTGCCATTTAAGAAAAAAATGCTTAGTTTTCACATCTTACAGGAAGACCTGTGTTGGAACAGTCTTATATAAACAAAGGCAATATTTGTTTTCATTTTTGAACGTCAAATCAGAACTTGGTAAAACTTCATTATTCTCTACTCTACATTAGGTGTTAGTAGTCTTTAGCTTGAGTAGTGCATTTATTCCATATAAGAAACATAACTTCATAGAATATTCAGAGAAGGATCCTTTGGTCTTGCAGCTGTAAATAAGAGGGCTGTTCTCATCTGTAACTGAATTTTAAAATCTGTGTTTAAGGAAGACCACAAGGCAGAATCTAGTTGTGTATTATAGGGGGTTAGTACATCTTTGGTGTGTGTATAGAACCTGTTCGTTTCCTGTTATTATTTGAAAAGTAAAATTGCTTTTTATTTTGTTATCTTAGAAAATGAAAGTTGGGTTAAGAGGTGGGCAGGGAGAAAAGTTTCACTTCTTCTCCCTTAACCTCAGTGGGCCTTCTGGGGATGCTTGTTGACTCTGGACAGCCTGTCTCAAGGTACTTTCTGCTTAAATTCTGACCTCGAGATGCAGAAATCTGCCGCTCGCGCCCTGGTGCTCCACGAGCAGAGTCACAGCGTTGGTGTCGACAGTGTACGATTTGAATTTCCTGCGAGGGGTTTCTAGATGGCTTTGCTGTCTGTATTCCTTGAATCTGTTAAGGTGATTTTTTTTTTTTTAAATCCTTGTAATGTTCGTGGCTGCTTCATAACATTCTGGGAGATTGATTTCACTTCTAATCGGGAAGCCTTTTGAGAATGCCATTAGGATCATCGTCAGAGAACCCCCTGGGCATGTCTCCATTTTGCTGTTTAGTAGCTGTTTGCTCTGGGATCTCTCAGCTGTGCTGTCCCCAGGAATTCGGAGTGCTCCCCGTCACGGGCATTTGCACGTAGCCTCACATCCACCCACAGGCAATGTTGGTTATCAGCGAGATGCCACTGTTCGGATCGCGAGTGCATCCATAATATCTCTCTCTTATTTGCTAGGCAGAAGATGGTGTTAGTGATTGCGAGCTGCTGGCTGGCACCCTTGCAGAGCAGGAGTAAGTGAGTGCTGTTCAGCTTTCCAGTCCTGTGAGTCTGATGCCTTTCATCCATGTTTTGGCATCGCTGCCAAACACATGCACTGAAATCCTTCATGATCATCAGTTTGTCAGATGATTGCACTGTTTCAAAGAGTCTGTCCAGGTCCTTTGTATCTTTTTTTTTGTCACCTTAGTGTATGTCCATTGTCACGGGGACATGGATGATGTTGGAAGAAGGCACAGTATGTATCAGGGCAAGACTAGGGACTTTAGGTTGAGTGAAGGATTACAAACTCCTCAAAGGGAGCGCATTTCCAGAGCGCCCGTGCCCTCAGCCCGGTGCTGCCTGAGCTGTTGTTCAGCAGGTGACCTGGGGCCCGGTCCTGTGGTGCCGCGTGTGTTTTCAGCAGTTCCCTCGTTTTCCTTGTGGATGCTCCGTAGCGGGGCGTGCCGTAGCTGCCGCACCCGTGTGACACGGTGAGAGGAAGCTTTCCGTTTGCTTGCACAGTGCACCGCAGAAGCAAGAGCCCGTGCAGTGCAACAGACCTGTGAGGCTTGGTGGCAGAAGGTGGGCCCCCTCGAGGGCACCTTTCCTGCCGTCGTCCTCTCCACGGAGTGGGTACTGCAGCCCTGAGCAGGATAGTATGCGTGGCCGGGGACAGCAGAGCAGGCTGTAGAGAGGAGGCCCCTATTTGCACTGAACTGTGGAGTTGGGGTCCCCCGCCATCCTCAGACTTCAGGTGTGTGGCCAGAACAGGGAAGGGTGACTCGGAGCCATCCGACCTGGTCTGTTGGTGAACGGTCGTTGTGCTGTACAACCAGTACCAAAAGACAGACCCATCACACATCTTCCCGAATCTTCATCTACTTTGCTGGCTGTTGAGTTAGGCCCTGCCTTACATTTGCTGTATTGTTTCAGTCTGTCACTTTAAAATTCAGTGTCACGGCCAGAAATTCTCTGTATACTAAAGAGCACTTCACTGTTAGAATCCTTGCGGTAACAGTTTTTTTGGGAGGTGTGTGTAGCTGCACATGTGGCTGGCAGTGGTGGTCACGGCATCACCCCGTAATTTGGTGAACAACCAGATTCCGCCCCACGTGGGATAGCCGGGCACTTTTCCTTTTCCCTTTGTAGAAAAGCACTTTTGCAGACTTTCTTTGAAGTTGAGATACCACGAGGAGGCTAGCTCTGGATATATAAAGTTACCACTTAGGGTCCCACGTCCTCTGTCCTTTTGCATAGAAACTGCCCACCTGTAGTTCCCGAATGGAAATTGGTAAGAAAGATCAGTGAGAAATTAGGATTCTTAGTTGCAAGTCTAAGTAAAATGAGCTTAATCTGCCCATATTCAGGTTTATGTAAATGTCTTTTCTGGATTCCTTATGCAATGTTGTCTTTCACTTGGCTGTTAGTTAGGGGTGTTCTGCTAGGAGATTTCACATCCAGCGACTCCAAGGTAAGAAGGACCGTAACAGGTAGACAGACTGCTTTCCCCCAGAGTCGGGGAGTGAATGCATCCTCTGATTTGGGAAGACCCTCCAGAGCCCCAGCATTCATTATGAACTCAATTTAACAACAGCATTTTTAGGTTACAAGAAAAACATTTACCAAAGAAATAAAAATTGGTGGAAAAATGATTTTTATCAAGGAAACCTGATTCCTAAGCATGGAATTAGAAACCTTTAAACTCCATTTAGTTAAGTTATGGACTTTGGGATCAGTGATTATGATGTTGATAATAATCATAAATGTCAAACAGCAAGTTACAGATTTTTATTTATCGCATGAAATAATCATAGAGATTGTTACCATGTAACTAATGTATTTTGCATTAGGGTGATCATTCAGTTGACATGAATCTTTCTCACAGGAAAATTATATAGTACCAAACCGTTTAATCTTCCCACTGTGTCCTGACACCTCCCCTCCCCCACCTTAGTCTGGATTCAGGGTTTTTATAGTGTACGATAATGAGCTGTTTACTAATTTTTTGTTGAAGTAAAACAGAAATTTGAATTATTGGGATTTATTATTTGGGGGCACCTGGCTCATCCTTGTTTTTGTTTGTTAAACAGGAAAAGGACCAGCGCAGCCTAGACATAAACACTGCCAAGTGCATGTTGGGACTGTTATTAGGAAAAATCTGGCCCCTTTTTCCAGTTTTTCACCAATTCTTAGAGGTACTAAATTGTTATTTTATGGAATGTATGTTTGCTTGCTTAGAACAACCAAGTATGCTTTATTTAACTCTTTTATGTAATTTTCTGTTTGTTGTACTTTTCTGCCTGTAGGAACTGTGGTGATGTAATTGCTGTCAGTGAGCACTTCCCTGCGTTCTGAGTGTGCCTGTGTGTGCATTGCATGTGCCGCATCGCTCCCCAGTACAAACGCATCCGAGACAGCGCGGCTCTGTCCTTTCCTCTCTTGTCCCCATTTTAAAAGCTTGTTTTTGTTTAGATTTCCTGCTCTTTATAACAAGAGTAAAGCAAGATTTACTTTTTTTTGTGGCTTTAGGTGAAGTTCACCTGCCTTCTCACTAAATTAAGTTTGTAATGTATTCTTATCTACGCTTATCTCCAAGTAACTTGGGGACCTAGATCAATCCAAGTGACAAAGTCCTTCAGACAGCATCTCCTGCAGTTTAAATTTTCTTCACATTTGTATTAGAAGTAATCCAGCACTTTCCTCTATCATTGTCGTTCATTTGCTTTAAGTATTAGCGATAGAAATTTTGAGCTGTTGGTTATTAAGAACTGGCTTTGATGCAGTGTAGTAACTCTGCAGGACCTGAAGGAATCTGAGATGTAAGTGTGAGTTACATGGGTTGTCATGTCACATAGACCATCCTTCCTGCCGTCCAGTCCCAGGCCCCTTTAAAAAATGCTTTCTGCTTGAACGGATGGGGGTGTTGCATCTTTGAGAAAATCCTGGGCCTTCCACTGACTCCAGCTTCACTCTTGAAGTGAGCTTCCTTACAACTTACTTGGTGCAATGGTCCAGAAAAACTTCCAACTGATAGGATTCTTTGAGAACTATTATTAAAAATTGCTTTTAACATTACTAACTGGGACTCCTGAAGAAAGGTATAAAAACTAGTTTTTAATACAAGAAGTACTTGTTTACTTGTACTTGTGACAACCCATATTTACCAGTGATCTGTTCCAGTTTCTCTGACAACCTTAAGAAGTGTTAGCTTTGTTTGGAAAATGAGTAGAAACAGATTCCTATTCTCAGAGAGTTGGGCAGAATTTGAGCCCGGGTGTGAAGGGTTCTGTAGCTGAAGACCTTGCCGCCAGCAAATTGGACTTCGCACAGTTCCAGGAGCACCGTCAACTGTTTCGATGACTGGGTTTTGCTTTTAGTTGCTTAGAAAGTTAAACTTGTGGTCTGTGCTTTGTTCTCCCTCTTATATTAGTTTGCATTTTTCTTTGAAAAGGGCACAATAATCCTTTCATTTGAGCTTTTCTTGTGTTTGCATCCTCCAAACCGTTGGTGCAGCTCTCTTTGCTTTTAAGTACTTGTTTTGTTTTCCAGTGTTCCTGATTTTAGTGGCGAGGATTTTTAAACATTGTCGGACTGGGTTTTATTTTTAAACCTTTTATACAGGAATACTGTATTTTAAAATATGCATGTGGCATATTTCTTGTCTGGGAGGAAGAGAAAAACCAGTTCATCGCTATTCTGAGTTCTTTTATGATCAGACTCAAGTTCTGAATTATTAGAGCAGTAACTCTTCAGTGGCTAGACCGCCTGGTCCTGAGACCGCTTGCAGCACTTAGCAAGATCTCGTTGAGTCAACCCACCACTGCGTGTGCTGTAAGCTAACAGCTTGACAGTGAGCATGCCGTTCATGTCAGGGGCTATTAATGGGAGCAACTCTTTATTTAGCACTTACTGCGTGCCAAGCACTAAATAAAGTACTTTACGTGAATTACAGAAGTTATCTCTTTAAATCCTTGCCACATCTCTGTGGGATAGGAATTATCACTCTTTTACGTAAAAGGGTTTCTGCCGTTTAGAAATTTCACTTCTGGGGATGTAAAATTGTGTTTCTTTGGTGTATTTGTTGTTTTGTGTTGAGCCTCCATAATATTTTTGTAATGAAAATTGTCATCTGAAGCTCCCCTCTTGCTCTCTCTCACCTTTCTCCTAGATTGGTGCTTAACGTACCTCAAATGGAAAGAGTTAACCTTCGTGAACTTTATTAAGTTGATTGTTACAGCAATTGAAACCATCTCGTTGGTTAATTGTGTGTGTCAGTAATTCATACTACTTTTCCCTCCACCAGCAATCAAAATATAAAGTTATTAACAAAGACCAGTGGTGCAATGTGCTAGAGTTTAGCAGAACAATTAACCTTGACCTCAGCAACTACGATGAAGATGGAGCATGTAAGTACCGGGCAGGTGTTCCCCCGCTCTCCCCCCGCCCCTGCACCTTTGCTCATCTGCCTCATTGTGAGAAGCCTCATAGCCGTGTTGTTCTCTCTCTCTCTTCAGGGCCAGTTTTGTTGGACGAGTTTGTGGAATGGTATAAAGACAAACAGATGTCCTAGGACTTTATGCATAGCAGCGAGAGAGTCACTGTTACCACAGTTATGTCAACCATTAGCCATAAATTGCTGTTTGTATCCAAGCGCATGCTGCTTTTCTTGCACTGTCTCCCTTTGGCAGGGACGTGTTGGTGTTTGCTATTGAATGGGCCAGCTCTGCTTGCTGTGTAGCCTTGTTCTCTTGGAAGGCTGCTTTGCAGTTTGTATTTACACTACAGATTGGTGAATTTGCCAACGTCCTCACTGTGATTATGTGTATATTGCTGTTTAAATTTTGTATATGTGTATAAAAAGAAGAAGCTTCACCTAGAGATTATTTCTGCAAAAATGTATTGTAAAATAATTTTTGTGGCATATTTCTAGTCCCTTTTTTCAGATGAACCAATTATACATTTATTTGGTCTCAAATGTAGCATTTCAGAAAACAAGACAGAACAACTGTTACCATATGCAAATGTTGCCAGAATTAACCTTATTGTTTAAGAGGCCAACTTTGGAAGGAGGTGGGAGTCATAACTTTTCAGAGGCATATGCCAAATATAATTTGGTTTACTTAAATATTAGCATTTTTAAATGATGGAAGTTAGAATAATTGAACATACAGACACATACTATGCCACAAATCATTTCCACCATGCAGGGTATATAGGTTTTGATTTTCTAATGTGAAAGCTAGCATGGTTTGACTATAGGTACAGATGAACAAATTAAAATTGCATCTTTTTTTTTTTTCACTGATTTTAAACTTTTGTAAACTTTTTTAGTGTTTTTTTTTTTTTTTTTTCCTTTTGCATTCTTCTAGTCCGTGTTTGGTCTGCTGATGCTTTCTATGCCATTCTAAGTAAAATTTATTTTGCCGCCTCCATGAAAACCTAATGGTTTGCTGGCAATTTATAACTGCAGAGCACTTTTAGTTGTGGCTTGAATTTTTAGTTAAGCTTTCATGGTGTTTAATTCTCTAGTTTTGAGGGGGAAAGAACTATACAATAAGTGAGAGGTGTTTTGCTTTGCTTTCCATTTTTGTTTCTTTCACACTAGGCTTTTACTGGCAGAATGTCCATTGCAGGCAGTGGACACGACTCCACCAGCACTGAGCTAAAATCTCTGTTACACGGTAGGACCTTTCCTGGAGGGGCCGCTCATCATTACCTGAGTAATGTGTACAGAGAGGTGGTAGCCGTTATTTATGTGGATGAGGAAACAAGAGTAAACAGGACGATAGTTTTAGGTTTGTATTTTATGTCTTTTTTTTTTTTTTTCCCCCTTGTCTTACCCTTCTCAAGGAAATGTATAAATAACATGTTCCTCCCTCAACTATCTGGTGCTATTGAATGACTAATTTAGTCCCTAAAGTTTTGTGAAAACACAAAAGTCTAACGACTTAAACCAAGTGAAAGCTAATGGTGCATTTAGACAAGTGAATGCCTAGTTGTGAGCAGAATCCGTGATTGAACATGCAGCGGTTGGAAGAGGTTCCGTTTATTTCAAAGTCTGGCCCCAAGACCTTTTGGGTCAAATGTGAACCTCTAAATGGCATTAAATGAGTAAAGCACACAGACAATGCTACTCTTGACCATGATTTCACAGTTTCTTTGCCAACAGTGTTCAGATTTTCATATATTATTTTTTTCCCTAACTGAACCACCAAAGACAGGAATTTTGTATGTATATACAGTGTGTGTGCATATACAAAATCATGATATGGTAGAATGAAATTACTTCCTTTTTCTACCGAATAGAAAGGTTTGGTTTGCTGTGAAATAAACCAGAAGTTGGAAAAACTCTGTAGTGATTAAGCATACTTGACCATTCCTTGTTGAGAAGTTGTGGACTCCCTTCTACCTTACACATCCATACCAGTTTGCACAAATTCCTATCTGCAAAGGATAGATGTTGAGCAAGCACTGCTCCTGAGACCAACGCATTGAAAGGGCTTCCGTTCTGACGGGCGCCTGCTACTCCAGTGGCGATTGGCCATAGGCAGGTTCCAATCTGTTGAAAACTTGAGTCATTTTCAAAAGGATCCCATAAAGTTGACAAATTACACTTTAAAGGCAGCAGTTCTTAAGTCTGATCAACTCTAGTTTTGTTTAAAGCAAATATAAATCATAGATGAAATTGGTTTAAAAGGTATCATTAGAAACTGGAGAATTTTTTAAACACTAAAGCACAGTTAATCCTAAAATAAAAGGATTGTTACAGGGAAGATGTTACATTTTAACCACAATGGACATTTTGATGATAGGGGTTTTGGAAAAGCCAAGTAAAAACTATCTCATGATGTACCTAATATGGAGATAAGTATTCCAAAGGGATAATCTTGCGTATTTAGAGAAGTCCAAGTAATCTTTGAACTCCCTTGAAAAATAAATCTTTGTGACTGCAGAGTGCTTGCCCTTGGTTTTCTTGATTCTGTGCAGTTATTTTTAAGGGGAAGAAGAGGGGCCAGGGTAATAAGATACTTTTTTAAAAAATGTCCCTCAGTTACATAAGCACTTGTTTATGGGTGAGTGCCAAGTGAATGAGGGTGCCTTTTTATGGTTTTTCTTTCTCACCTACGTCTCCACCCTTTCTCTTTCCATCATGTTTTGAACTCCACGTTGCAATACTCTGTCATGATAGAACGCAACTTTTAGATGTTTACTGCTGCGCTAGGTCGGAAATTTCCTTATTTGATTTGCCATAAACACCCCCTGTAACATTACATGCAGCTTATTTGAAGCATGATCTCTGAATGAAGTTTTTATAAATCTGACTAGACAGACCTCTAGATTCTGGATTAACAACAAACTTCCGTTGCCTCTCAGTCTCCATCTTAACAGTGCTTTTGAAGTTTATACAGAAAGCTTTAAAAGTTAGTTTGTGCCCTTGGTTTTTATTCTTACAACTGCTAAAATACCTCTGTACGCCTTATCTTTTATTCTTTCATACGTTGTATAATAAATGTATAGAATTCATTGACCAACTGAAAGGTTGGGTGTCTGTAAATGAGACCAAAACGTGGGTTGTTTTTTTTTCATGAAGTCATTTCTCTTGGGGGTTACTGTTAGTGAACAGCAGCTAACCTGTAACTGTGAATGCTTCGTGTCGTCAGTATTTGCATTACCTTCATAAACGTGTGCAAGTCCTGTGACTCCCAGCTTAACTGAAATACTGTTATGCCATCTAACTTGAGTACAGCAAACTGGTTTTAGGTTTTAATGGAATTGATGTAAAACGATACCCCATAAATAAAAAGTATTTGTGTTTGGTTTCAGAACTGATTTGTCAATTCTTTCTTCTCTGACTTTTTCTTTAAAAATCACTTAAGGTAGGGGCTTCCCTGGTGGCGCAGCGGTTGAGAATCTGCCTGCCAATGCAGGGGACACGGGTTCGAGCCCTGGTCTGGGAAGATCCCACATGCCGCGGAGCGACTAGGCCCGTGAGCCACAATTGCTGAGCCTGTGCGTCTGGAGCCTGTGCTCCGCAACAAGAGAGGCCGCGATAGTGAGAGGCCCGTGCACCGCGGTGAAGAGTGGCCCCCACTTGCCGCAACTAGAGAAAGCCCTCGCACACAAACGAAGACCCAACACAGCCATAAATAAATAAATAAATAAAATTAAAAAAAAAAAAATCACTTAAGGTAGTTTCAAAGTATTTCGTTTTTTAATCTTTTTTGCTTTTCCCCAACTTTTTATATGGAAAAATTTCAAAGCTATGGAAAAAACACAAGAATAACATAATGAACACCCATATACCTATCACCTATGTTTTCCGTTGTTCACATTTTGCCACATTCTCTGTGCCACTCTGTGTGTGTGTGTGTGTGTGTGTGTGTGTGTGTGTGTGTGTGTGTGTGTGTGTACTTCTCCCTATAGATACAGAGATGGAATTTTTTCTGAACCATCCTAAAGTAAGTTACATTATGACACTTCATATTTTGAAACAAGGACATTCTTATAACCACAGTACACTGCTCACACTCAAGAAATATAACATTGATACAATACTATTACCTAATATACAGTCCAGATTAAAATCTCCCCCTTGGTACCAAGAATGGCCTTGAGAATTATTTTTAATCCAGGGATAAGCAATGCATTTAGTCGTCATGCATCTTCAGTTTCCTTTAACCTAGAATAGTTCCAGATACAGTATTTTAATAAGACAGTACAAACGGTCCTCAGCCAAAGAGGAAAAAAAATTAAAAATTTACTACTGTGTGTTGAGTATTTCTAAGCATTGAGCTAATAACCTAGTGCTTACCATGTGCCAGGAGCCAGGTAGAAATGACCATTTTTACTATCTCCAAGGCTACCACCCACTTAGTTTGTAAGTGTGTGTCAGCCTTGGTCACCACTTTTCTAAAATTGTCCTACACTAGAATCTTACCTCCCTGACGGTGGGACCTCCAGCTCAGAGTGGATGCCCAGAAAATGGATGAGGAAGGAAGCAAGTCACATGGCCAAGAATTGTCAGGACCTAAGAAACCTCGTGTAGAGATCAAGAGAGTCCAGGAAGGACTGATACAGATGTTAAGATTTTTAGAAGCTTGAAAGCAAGAGAGGAGGTAGAGAACAAGATTCCTAAAAATCAGGATCCAGGTACACACTTTTATTTATTTATTTTTTCCTTTGGGGCCATTTTATTTTCTTTAACATCTTTATTGGAGTATAGTTGCTTTACAATGTTGTGTTAGTTTCTGCTGTATAACAAGGTGAATCAACAATACATACACATATATCCCCATATCTCCTCCCTCTTGCGTCTCTCTCCCACCCTCCCTATCCCACCCCTCTAGGTGGTGACAAAGCACCGAGCTGATCTCCCTGTGCTATGCGACTGCTTCCCACTAGCTATCTATTTTACATTTGGTAGTGTATATATGTCAATACCACTCACTCACTTCGTCCCAGCTTACCCTTCCCACTCCCCGTGTCCTCAAGTCCATTCTCTACGTCTGCGTCTTTATTTCTGTCCTGCCCCTAGGTTCTGCAGAACCATTTTTTTTTTTTTAGATTCCATATGTATGTGTCAGCATACGGTATTTGTTTTTCTCTTTCTGACTTACTTCACTCTGTATGACAGACTCTATGTCCATCCACCTCACTACAAATAACTCAATTTCGTTTCTTTTGATGGCTGAGTAATATTCCATTGTGTATATGTGCCACATCTTCTTTATCCATTCATCTGTCAGTGGACTCTTAGGTTGCTTCCATGTCCTGGCTATTGTAAATAGTGCTGCAGTGAACATTGTGGTACATGACTCTTTTTGAATTATGGTTTTCTCAGGGTATATGCCCAGTAGTGGGATTGCTGGGTCGTATGGTAGTTCTATTTTTAGTTTTTTAAGGAACCTCCATACTGTTCTCCATAGTGACTGTATCAATTTACAGTCCCACCAACAGTGCAAGAGGGTTCCCTTTTCTCCACACCCTCTCCAGCATTTATTGTTTGTAGATTTTTTTGTTGTTGTTGTTGTTTGTCTGTAGATGTTTTGATGATGGCCATTCTGACCAGTGTGAGGTGATACCTCATTGTAGTTTTGATTTGCATTTCTATAATGATTAGTGATGTTGAGCATCCTTTCATGTGTTTGTTGGCAATCTGTATATCTTCTTAGGAGAAATGTCTATTTAGGTCTTCTGCCCATTTTTGGATTGGGTTGTATGTTTTTTTGATATTGAGCTGCGTGGGCTGCTTGTATATTTTGGAGATTAATCCTTTGTCAGTTGCTTCATTTGCAGATCTTTTCTCCCATTCTGAGGGTTGTCTTTTCGTCTTGTTTATGGTTTCCTTTGCTGTGCAAAAGCTTTTAAGTTTCATTAGGTCCCATTTGTTTATTTTTGTTTTTATTTCTATTTCTCTAGGAGGTGGGTCAAAAAGGATCTTGCTGTGATTTATGTCATAGAGTGTTCTGCCTATGTTTTTCTCTAAGAGTTTTATAGTGTCTGGCCTTACATGTAGGTCTTTAATCCATTTGGAGTTTATTTCTGTATATGGTGTTAGGGAGTGTTCTAATTTTATTCTTTTACATGTAGCTGTCCAGTTTTCCCAGCACCACTTATTGAAGAGGCTGTGTTTTCTCCATCATATACTCTTGCTTCCTTTATCAAAGATAAGGTGACCATATGTACATGGGTTTATCTCTGGGCTTTCTGTCCTGTTCCATTGATCTATATTTCTGTTTTTGTGCCAGTACCATACTGTCTTGATTACTGTAGCTTTGTAGTATAGTCTGAAGTCAGGGAGCCTGATTCCTCCAGCTCTGTTTTTTCTTTCTTAAGATTGCTTTGGCTATTCAGGGTCTTTTGTGTTTGCATACAAATTATGCAATTTTTTGTTCTGGTTCTGTGAAAAGTGCCACTGGTAGTTTGATAGGGATTGCACTGGATCTGTAGATTGCTTTGGGTGGTATAGTCATTTTCACAATGTTGATTCTTCCAATCCAAGAACATGGTATATCTCTCCATCTGTTTGTATCATTTTTAATTTCTTTCATCAGTGTCTTATAGTTTTCTGCATACAGGTCTTTTGTCTCCATAGGTAGGTTTATTCCTAGGTATTTGATTCTTTTTGTTGCAATGGTAAATGGGAGTGTTTCCTTAATTTCTCTTTCAGTTTTTCATCACTAGTGTATAGGAATGCAAGAGATTTCTGTGCATTAATTTTGTATCCTGCTACTTTACCAAATTCATTGATTAGCTCTAGTAGTTTTCTGGTAGCATCTTTAGGATTCTCTATGTATAGTATCATGTCATCCGCAAACAGTGACAGTTTTACTTCTTTTCCAATTTGGATTCCTTTTATTTCTTTTTCGTCTCTGATTGCTGTGGCTAAAACTTCCAAAACTATGTTGAATAATAGTGGTGAGAGTGGGCAACCTTGTCTTGTTCCTGATCTTAGTGTATATGGTTTCAGTTTTTCACCACTGAGAACGATGTTGGCTGTAGGTTTGTCGTATATGGCCTTTATTATGTTGAGGTAAGTTCCCTCTATGCCTACTTTCTGGAGGGTTTTTATCATAAATGGGTGTTGAATTTTGGTGAAAGCTTTTTCTGCATATATTGAGATTACCATATGGTTTTTATCCTTCAGTTTGTTAATATGGTGTGTCACATTGATTGATTTGTGTATATTGAAGAATCCTTGCATTCCTGGGATAAACCCCACTTGATCATGGTGTATGATCCTTTTGATGTGCTGCTGGATTCTGTTTGCTAGTATTTTGTTGAGGGTTTTTGCATCTATGTTCATCAGTGATATTGGCCTGTAGTTTTCTTTTTTTGTGACGTCTTTGTGTGGTTTTGGTATCAGGGTGATGGTGACCTCGTAGAATGAGTTTGGGAGTGTTCCTCCCTCTGCTGTATTTTGGAAGAGTTGGAGAAGGATAGGTGTTAGCTCTTCTCTAAATGTTTGATAGAATTTGCCTGTGAATCCATCTGGTCCTGGGCTTTTGTTTGTTGGGAGATTTTAAATCACAGTTTCAATTACAGTGCTTGTGATTGGTCTGTTTATATTTTCTATTTCTTCCTGGTTCAGTCTCGGAAGGTTGTGCTTTTCTAAGAATGTGTCCATTTCTTCCAGGTTGTCCATCTTATTGCCATATAGTTGCTTATAGTAACCTCTCATGACCCTTTTTATTCCTGCAGTGTCAGTTATTACTTCTCCTTTTTCATTTCTAATTCTGTTGATTTGAGTCTTCTTCCTTTTTTTCTTTGATGAGTCTGGCTAATGGTTTATCAATTTTATTTATCTTCTCAAAGAACCAGCTTTTAGTTTTACTGATCTTTGCTATCGTTTCCTTCATTTCTTTTTCATTTATTTCTGATCTGATGTTTATGATTTCTTTCCTTCTGCTAACTTTGGGGTTTTTTGTTCTTCTTTCTCTAATTGCTTTAGGTGTAAGGTTAGGTTGTTTATTTGAGATATTTCTTGTTTATTAAGGTAGGATTGTATTGCTATAAACTTCCCTCTTAGAACTGCTTTTGCTGCATCCCATAGGTTTTGGGTCATCGTGTTTTCATTGTCATTTGTTTCTAGGTATTTTTTGATTTCATCTTTGATTTCTTCAGTGATCTCTTGGTTATTTAGTTTAGCCTCCATGTGTTTGTATTTTTACAGTTTTTTTCCTGTAATTGATATCTAGTCTCATAGCGTTGTGATTGGAAAAGATACTTGATATGATTTCAGTTTTCTTAAATATACCAAGGCTTGATTTGTGACCCAAGATATGATCTATCCTGGAGAATGTTCCATGAGCACTTGAAAAGAAAGTGTATTCTGTTGTTTTTGGATGGAATGTCCTATAAATATCAATTAAGTCCATCTTTTTTAATGTGTCATTTAAAGCTTGTGTGTCCTTATTTATTTTCATTTTGGATGATCTGTCCATTGGTGAAAGTGGGGTGTTAAAGTCCCCTACTATTATTGTGTTACTCTCGATTTCCCCTTTTATGGCTGTTAGCATCTGCCTTATGTATTGAGGTGCTCCTATGTTGGGTGCATATATATTTACAATTGTTATATCTTCTTGGATTGATCCCCTGATCATTATGTAGTGTCCTTCTTTGTCTCTTGTAATAGTCTTTATTTTAAAGTCTATTTTGTCTGATATGAGAATTGCTACTCCAGCTTTCTTCTGACTTCCATTTACATGGAATATCTTTTTCCATCCCCTCACTTTCAGTCTGTATGTGTCCCTAGGTCTGAAGTGGGTGTCTTGTAGACAGCATATATATGGGTCTTGTTTTTGTATCCATTCAGCCAGTCTATGTCTTTTGGTTGGAGCATTTAATCCATTTACATTTAAGGTAATTATCAATATGTATGTTCCTACTGCCATTTTCTTAATTGTTTGGGGTTTTTTATTGTAGGTCTTTTCCTTCTCTTTTGCTTCCTGCCTAGAGAAGTTCCTTTAGCATTTGTTGTAAAGCTGGTTTGATGGTGCTGGATTCTCTTAGCTTTTGCTTGTCTGTAAAGGTTTTAATTTCTCTGTCAAATCTGAATGAGATCCTTGCTGGGCAGAGTAATCTTGGTTGTAGGATTTTCCCTTTCATCACTTAAATATGTCCTGCCACTCCCTTCTGGCTTGCAGAGTTTCTGCTGAAAGATCAGCTGTTAACCTTATGGGGATTCCCTTGTGTGTTATTTGTTGCTTTTCCCTTGCTGCTTTTAATATTTTTTCTTTGTGCTTAAATTTTTTTTTAATGTTTATTTATTTATTTATTTATGGCTGTGTTGGGTCTTCGTTTCCATGTGAGGGCTTTCTCTAGCTGCGGCAAGCGGGGGCCACTCCTCATCGCGGTGCGCGGGCCTCTCACCATCGCGGCCTCTCTTGTTGCAGAGCACAGGCTCCAGACGCACAGGCTCAGTAATTGTGGCTCACGGGCCCAGCCGCTCCGCAGCATGTGGGATCTTCCCAGACCAGGGCTCGAACCCATGTCCCCTGCATTGGCAGGCAGACCCTCAACCACTGCGCCACCAGGGAAGCCCCTGTGCTTAATTTTTGATCGCTTGATTAATATGTGTCTTGGCATGTTTCTCCTTGGATTTATCCTGTATGGGACGCTGCGCTTCCTGGACTTGATTGACTATTTCCTTTCCCATATTAGGGAACTTTTCAACTATAATCTCTTCAAATATTTTCTCAGGCCCTTTCTTTTTCTCTTCTTCTTCTGGGACCCATATAATTCGAATGTTGGTGTGTTTAATGTCCCAGAGGCCTCTGAGACTGTCCTCAATTCTTTTCATTCTTATTTCTTTATTCTGCTCTGTGGTAATTATTTCCACTATTTTGTCTTCCAGGTCACTTATCCTTTCTTCTGCCTTAGTTATTCTGCTATTGATTCCTTCTAGAGAATTTTTAATTTCATTTATTGTGTTGTTCATCTTTTGTTTGTTTGCTCTTTAGTTCTTCTAGGTCGTTGTTAAACGTTTCTTGTTTTTTTCTCCATTCTGTTTCCAAGATTTTGGATCATCTGTACTATCATTACTCTGAATTCTTTTTCAGGTAGAATACCTATTTCCTCTTCATTTGTTTTGTCTGGTGGGTTTTTATCTTGCTCCTTCATCTGCTGCATATTTCTCTGTCTTCTCATTTTGTTTAACTTACTGCGTTTGAGGTCTCCTTTTCGCAGGCTGCAGGTTTGTAGTTCCCGTTGTTTTGGTGTCTGCCCCCAGTGGGTAAGGTTGGTTCAGTGGATTGTGTAGGTTTCCTGGTGGAGGGGATTGGTGCCTGTGTTCTGGTGGATGAGGCTGGATCTTGTCTTTCTGGTGGGCAGGACCACGTCCGATGGTGTGTTTTGGGGTGTCTGTGAACTTATGATTTTAGGCAGCCTCTCTGCTAATGGGTGGGGTTGTGTTCCTGTCTTGCTAGTTGTTTGGCATGGGGTATCCAGCACTGGAGCTTGCTGGTCGTTGAGTGGAGCTGGGTCTTAACGTTGAGATGGAGATCTCTGGGAGAGCTCTTGCCGATTGATATTACGTGGGGCCATGAGGTCTCTGGTGGTCCAATGTCCTGAACTCGGCTCTCCCAACTCAGAGCCTCAGGCCTGACACCCGGCTGGAGCACCAAGTCCCTGTCAGCCACACGGCTTGATGAAGAAACGCCACGACGCAGTGATGGTGTGACCGGAAGTCCACACTGTTTTAATTGGTGATGTAGCTGGTTCGTTCAACTATAGTTTGGGCCAAAAGCTATGGGTCAGACCAGGAAAATCTCTGTTCTTGCAGACATCCACAAAGTTTGGGGATGGGTGGTAGATGGAGATAAAGGAAAATTCTGACCCTAAATTGATGGAAAGCAGTGGGAGGTGACACATCTTAGGACAGGGAATTCTTAACCTGGGCTACAGCAAACAGTAGGAAGTCATGAGGCAATTATCCACTAATAGAAAATAGGAACACGAGATGTATTCTCCAGGCAATACTAGTGGTCCACCTAAAAATTAACAGGAATTGAAATAAAGTTCTCCAGCAAGGTGATTGGAATAAGGTAGACTGGGGAGAGAGATTAAGTCACTAATGCCTGCTCCAGATGAAAAACCCAGCTGAAGTGCATTGCAGACAGACCTATAAGGGAAAAATTTACAGGAAGATCACTCTAAAGGAAGGGTGTTTATAAAGATAGCTTTTTGAAATGATGGAACAAAGAAGAAAGTGAACCAAAAGATGAACCACATAACCCCCGTCCCCCCCGCAAAAAAGGGAAGATCTTTGAGTCGGCTCCAGGGCTATAAAAGTGAGGAGGAAAATAGCTACTTCTGGACTTTCTTCATATGTCTGAACCTACAGGAAGGCAGGACCTGTTTTCCATGATGCTGTAAGGTGGGTTACATCATACTGAGATGACTCATTTGAATGTTATCCCCAAATTCTGATGTGAAAAATAGCTTCTAGGCAGAAGCTTAGAGAAAAGCTTTTGTGATTCCATTAGAAAAGAATTGACTGTGGAACTTTGCTATAGCTAGAAGGGAAAAAAAACTATCACGTGAGGAAATAATACATCAAGCTTTCTGGCCCTGTCTACTTAGCTAAGCTTGTAGGGCAGAAGATGATCCAAAATAAGGCACGTTCGCCACTTTTGGCACATTCAGCAGAAAATAGTTTGGTTTTTTTCCCCCTGAATTTGTTCCTAACATTTATCTTCGATTGCCTTAACGAAAAATCAACCCAAGTATAGAAGTACTTGCTTAGAAATTATGGTGAGTGAGTAAGTAGGCTGTGCTGAGAATAATAATTGGAAACTGAAAAAAAATGACTATAGTAATTAAATGGAAATTTTTTAAAAAACACCATTTAAAATGTAAATCTCTTCTCCCAAAGAAATGTATTCAATTCTTTGAAGGAAATTCTTTTGTAATCACTCTGAAGAATGTGGATTGTGAAGAACCCTGGCCATGAGAAGGTAAGCTGAAGAGGTTTGGTTTTTCCTCTGACACTTTCCAGCAGAGATGTCTCAGAATTGCCTAAATTTGAATATCTGAAATTCAAACTAGTGTTCTCTAGAAGTCTTAGGATAAATGTATGGTGATTAAAGAGAGCTGCAGCTGTACTCGTTACCAGCGAACTAACTCACCAAATAGTTTTGGACCAACTTTTAATAGTATGTTGAAAGCCGCTGCATTTTGTCTCTAATTGCTTATTATTTATTTTGGCTTCATTACCTGTCATGGCTCCTACATGTTCTGTCTCAAGAGTAGGATTTGGACAAGGGTTATCCTATCGCATCTACTCCCAGAGTCGCTGCATAAAATAATAGGTACCTTTTAACAACCTATTCTGCATGTCTTAAAGTGCTCGTAAATCCTTCCAAACCTTGTTCCTCCTCCATCAAGGTTGATTTTCAGATTCTCAATGTAATCATCTTTATTAACTTTAATTGTATGTTTAGGCAGAATTCCTATGTGAAATTGGGAACATAAGCATTAAAATTTATAAGCGTGCAGAGAGAGGACCAGGGTAAATAGAAAATCAACAGACTGAAGAATTAGGAAGGACCTCTGGATGGATGGTCTTCTGCTAATTGGGCATAAGTGGCATCAACCACTTATAAATGGTAGACCAGAAAGACACTGACTCAGTTGGAGCTGAGAGTTCCTTTTGGAGAGTCGAGCATTATAGAGACAGAGGGGGACTCACCGGAGGACTGTCCCTAGGGAGGTGCAGCAGTGCACACAGAGATAGCGATGGAGGTGGCAGAGAGGTTGACTGAAGAGTTTGTGGTTGTCACCAAGAAATAGCAATATAATTGATGAAAAGATGCCAACAGAAGAAATCTCTTTTAATGGTAAAGGATATGGAATGTACTGAGGCAGCTGCATAAAGCAAGAGATGATAAAGCATGTTCCCTGGTGGTCCCTGGTGGAGGAACTGCTTCCCAGATCCCCAGAGTTCACCATGGGGATGTCCAGCTCTAGTTAAGTGCAAGGATTCCACCAGGCACGAGATGCTGTCTTTGTCCTCTCACGGGAGGCAGGGGGTGCATAACCGTCTGCTGTCCTCTGGAGCCTTTGGCCATAAGCCTGCCCACCCACCTGATGGGAGGAGCTGATGCAGGACACCCCAGCACGTTCCCTGCAGGAGGGGGTGGAAGGCCAGTTGTCCAGGAGCACCCTCCCCAGGCCCAGATGCTAGGCATTTCATAGAGGGGAAGACACACATGAGAGGAAGACCGCAAAGGTTCTGGAAGGGGAATGGGGAGCCGAGGTGCTGGGAGGTGAGAAGGGTCAGACAGCACAGCTTAGTGGAGGGCACCTCTGTGGGGAGAGGTGTGGAGCAATAGGAGGCCAGTGCTGGGCGAGCAGCAAGTTCACCTGAGACCCAGAGCTTGTATTGTGTTTGGGTCAAACCTCCCACAGAGGCACTGACTGCCCTCATTCAGTTACAGAGAGGGCGTGCAGACTAGCGGAGATACTGTGCTCTTCCCTCTTCCTCAGAAAGGACATAATTTTCATGCAGCATATATTTTTCTGTGCAATGAGTGTCAAAATCTTTGCAGCTAGGCAGCTGCATTGCTGAGAACTCCCCCTGCCCCCAGCCCCACCCTCCCTGCTATTATAAAAGAATAGGTTGCTGAAGGCACCTGTAACCATCTCTTGCTCCAGAGGTGGAGATTTGGAGATAAGGGAGCAGACTTCCATGGGTCTTTTTAGGCAGAGTATTTTTAAAATTCTGACCACAATGAGATGACATTGAAGGATCCTGAACAAGAGAAAATGAGACTTTTCGTCTTTCTGGTTCATCGCGGTCATCGTCGTGACTTTAGCACACTGATACCAAGTGCATACACGTGGATTTTGTTTTGAGAGTTGGTTGCCAGCAGGCTGTAATGGATTCAAGGGGTGCAGTAAAGAAGGCCAGTTGTTGGCTTAATAACATCGTGGAGCTCCTTTCAGAAGATAAGGCAGCCAGCCAGGCAATGTGCTCTACACTGATCTCCTGGAACACCTGTCAACAATCATGGGGAGTATACGGAGGAAACTGAGGTTCAGAGTCTCTGAGTAGCTTGTCCTAAGTGACGTAGCGGGAAGGTAGGGGAGCTGAAGTTTGAGCCCAGGTGGATGTCTCCACCCAGCAATTTGCCTGGGTGCCCACGTGGTGTGGAGAAAGTTGGCCAGGAGGCGGATGGAAGCGTGTAAGCCCTACGTGTGCGGCTTGGTTCTCTGATGGACTTACTGTTGCCCCTCTCCTGCTAATTTTATAGAGAGTTTTGGCCAATTTTTCAGGAGTGGGGATGTTTAGGGATTGGTTGAGCATCAGCCACGGAATTGAAGTTACTGGAGTGAGGCTGTTGCTGATTGACCGATTTCAGAAGTTTGGGGCTGGCTTCCAAAGGCGTGATCTGATGTGTGGCCGTTTGCCAACAGCACCAAGCAATTAATTCTGACACTGTCTACCCAGAGACAGCATCCGATCCTACAGGTTAAGGGCTCAGTCCCACAGGACTGCACCCGCACTTCAGATGCTAATCCCAAGTCCAGGTTATCACCTGTGCTTCTAGCCAACTGGCTATAAATTTGCTAAATTTCCCACACCACTTTCTTAGGTTCAATTAATTTGCTAGAGTGGTTCATAGAACTTAGAGAAACATTTACTTGCATTACCAGTTTATATAAAAGAATATAACTCAGGAACAGCCAAATGGAAGAGGTGCTTAGGGCGAGGTATGTGGGGCACGGAGCTTCCATGCTTCCTGAGCACCACCGTCCCCAAATCTTCACGTGTTCATCAACCTGAAAGCTCTCTGAACTCTGTCCTTTTGGGTTTTTAAGGAGGCTTCATAATAATAGGCCTGATAGGTTAAATCATTGGCTATTGGTGATTGAACTCAATCTCCAGCCCCTCTCTGAAGATGAGGGGGTAAGTCTGAAAGTTCCAACCCTCTAATCACAGGGCCGGTTCCCTTGGCAACCAGCCCCTCCTTAAGTTACCTAGGGGCTTTCTAAAACCCATCTCATTAACATAGCAAAAGACACCATAATTTCTAGTCACCTAGAGAAATTCGAAGGATTTTAGGAGCTCTGTGTCAGGAACTGGGATGAAGACCAAATATATATTTCTTATAAATCCCAATATCACATGTGGATCCTGATACAAGGCTGTCACTGATCAATAGAGACAAGTTTAAAATGAGTTCTAGCAGTTACATGTTCCTATCTATGGCCAATGAACAATCCACTTTTCCCTCCTGTTTTGAATTCGGAGTATTTTCAAGATAAAGACGAGAAAAGAGATGGTGATGGAGTGAAGGACTGAGGGAAGAAGGAGGAAGGACCCCAAAGCACAGGTGGAGGTTTAGGAGAGGGACCCGTTTTCCCGAGACAGCAGATGTTTGTAAATGGGTAGGACGCAGTAAAGAGTTCTCGCCTTACGGCCTTGATTTTCTCAGGGACTGACTCAAAGATTTCTACTGAGAGGGAGAAGGAAGAGGTAGGAGTTTCAAGGAAAGAGATGAAAGTTTGGAAGAGCCTCTGGGGAGAATGCGAACAGATGATTAAGGAATAGGTCTCATTGCCCTGAGAGAAATAAAAAGTAAAAATAAGACGAGGCTCTGTAACTGTGGCACAGGAAGAAGTGAAGGATCCAGGACATTAGGTCCAGGTGGCATGGCCAGCAGGCTCCAGCCCCCAGCTGGAATTGATATAAAAGGCGGCAGGATTTGGACGTTGGGCTCCTCTGACCTGGGAAACTCCTGTCTCTTTGCAGACTGCTGAGACTACCCACCTCTGGACATGCCTTTTGAGAAATAAGGGAGACCCAGTGAAGCCATGTCCCCTGACATCCTTGAAGACTTGCATATACTTTGCATTGTTTTCTAGGTGAAGGGACGGCGAAACAAAGTGGAAGTTTCCATAGCTGAGTTGCCATTCCTACCAGTCTTCAAATCCAGACCAGCCCTGTGGTCAGCCCTGTTCCTGTGGAATGGCCAAAAGACTGGGGCAGAATGACCTCAAGTGTAAGAAGTTAGCAGGGAAAGACTGAGGCAGGCATGAGAAACTTCCTAAGTTCCTGGAGTGGTGTAATGCAGCCAGGGCATTCTGTGGCTTTTGAGCTGCAGGCACAATGGAAGATGGCATCTGTGTGATTATCTGGGGGCACTGGAGGGGATCAGCTGGTGGATTAAAAAGGAAAAGTGGGACAAGGGGCATGCTGTGCCTCAGAATTACAATTCCAGGAATACCAGACTACTCCTTACTAATTTGGAACAAACATCAGAGGAGGTCAAATTTTTCCAAGGCAGAGAGTGAGATACTAAGGTAGAAGGACAATTAATGACCGCTTAGGTAAAGAGGACTCATCCAGTGGTGCTCCAGTGGGCCATCTCTAGGGCTAGATTCCTGCCTGGCATCTAGGAGATCTTGAAGGATGTTCTGGAGGAAGGAAGTGTAGGAGACCAAGACTCTAACTAGGTAGGAGACAATCACTCTGGTGGGGAGCAATCTGGAAATGGAACTGACGGTCAGTGGGAGGAAACGGAAGAATGGGTCTGGTGGCCTGACCCCAGGACTATGACATCGTCATAAGCATGACAACACATTTAAGAAATATAGAAAGAAGAAGCAAAGCTTGACCTTCTCCATCATTATCCCATCCTGTACTCCCCAAATCCAAGCTGGATGAGACTAGCTGGATGAGCTCCATGGACCCGGGTGGTCCTAATATCAGACCCATCAGAAGATGGGAGACTGTACTTCTTTCAAGGTGTTAGTAAAATGGAGGGGTTGGAAAACATATTCTGGGGTTTTTTTCAATATGAGAAGTCAAATGATAGCCCTGTCATTTTCAAAATGTGTCTCCTATTTGATGAGAAGCTGAAAGGACACATTGCATAAGAGCCAGATTGTCTAGAACCCATTATCTGGTGGTTGTGATTGTGGGAGACCAGCCAGCATGCATTGTGGACCCTATTAGGGAACGAGCGGGGGAGTGACAGTTTCTTCTCTTACATGAAGATCCATGTCACAATCGTGGATCAGGTCCACTCAAAACTTCTCATCTTACCTCAACTGTCCCATTAGTTTAACACTTTGTCATTAACCATACAGCAGGCAGAGTGGAGGAAATCACAGCCCTCATCAAAAACAAAAGTGGTGGTTGGGTAGAGGAGGACGTATATATCACACTAGATAACAATTCCATATTCATTCATTCATATTCATATTCCATATTCCACATTCATTCAAGTGTTCACACTAGATAACACTTCCTGCACTTGGGGTCTCTCTGAGACAATGGGACAAGATCAGAGAATGTGCCATATTGGCCTATGTTTTCAGAAAGCTCTTGAGAAAAACCATCAGGTGCAACAATTAATGTGAAAGTTAGCTATAAGACCTTTCATAATACGGAGAGACCAAAGACCCTGGGAAATAAGACCAATTCTTATTCTAAAATGATGACATTCTTGGGAAGTATGTGGACATCATACGAAGTTTGGCTTCCTGCAGTGGCTAAGTTGTCTTGGACAACCTCCTGCTAAGAATAACTAGAAAAGTTAGGCAAAATATTAAAAATCTGTTTGAAGGGATTGAAAAGCTACTAAGGAAGTGAACATTTGTTAGGTAAGATCTAGAGGAAGAAAGAAGCCAGGAGAAATGAGCCTAGTATCCGAAGCTCATCTTTTTCCTTTCAGACAATTGTCAATTCTGAAAGCGAAAGCAGAGGCTGAGGGGTTCAGAAGACCTTTTTGGGGTCTCACAGGGACAAGGGTGACAAAATTAGAGTTTGGAGTGTCCCAGGGAGGATGGGCTCTCGTAACCAGACTTATGGTTAGGACCCTGAGAAGCTGGGGGCATGGTGAGGTCTATGAGTAAGGATGAGCTAGAAATAGACCAGTACTCACAGGACTAGAGCTCAGTTCCAAATCAATTCAGTCCCTCATGGGATTAGGTTAATTGCCTCAGTCTAACCGCCTGACAGAACCAGAAGTAAATTTTCTCCGGAAAAGATACGTCATCCACAGTGATACATATATGAAGTAAAATTCTATTCACTCATGAAAAGAGAATTAAAACGGAAAGCAAAGAGATGTAATTTATCTTCAGGAAAGCTAACAGATGAAGAAAATAACACAAAATCTAGTGATGCTGACATTTAGTGTTTTCATACTAGATATGAGTATCTTTGGTTTCTGCTGAGACTTACTTCTAAGCTTGATCTTGTTGCCTTTTTGAACATGTGAGTTCACACCTCTCCAGCTACGGTGACTGGACCTTGGGTACAAACCTGTCCTGACAGGTACCAATCCACTGCCTTGGCTGAGTCTTTCATATTCTTTTCCTCAGGAATTTGAACTAAGATATACTGAATCAGTCACGAGGAAATAGGTGAATATGAGATCTATAATATCATGAAGATTTGGGGTAGCTTGACATTTTACACTGTTTACATGTCAATAAGTCAGAAGTAAAAGCCGTTTAGCAAAGAGCAACAGTAAGAAGCAGGTATGGGATGTACAGTTGCCTGAGAGATGGATGGGGCAGCTTTGTGCCCACAGTTCCAGGTCCACAACCCATTTTCCCAGCTCTTTGTTCTACTTTTCAATGTCCTTTTAATATCCATAAGACTACTGAAGACTTGAAATAAACTTTCTTTTATTAGTTAAAAAAATATCATACAGAACCTCATGCTATGTCTACAATTTCTTGTACACAATGTTAGCAATCACTAAAAAATAACCAGGCCTACAAAAAGGACAAGATTTTTTTAAGGGGGAAAAATGCATAGAAAAAAGATCCATAAGAGATTCAGATATTAGGGTTATCTGACATGGAATTTAAATAACTATAAATGAATATTTATAAGACAGAATTTCAGCAGAGAACTGGAAACTATAAAAAAGAATCAAATGAACATTCTAAAACTAGAAAACTTAATTCGATGAAACTAACAACTCAGTGGATCGGATTTAACAGAAGACTAAACATGACGTAGACAGAATTAGTGACTAGAAGATGATGTCAGAAAAAATCTAGATGAAAGCACAGAGAAACTTAAAAAAATGTAGAAAATATAGAGACAAGTCAAGAGATTTATGGCACAGTGAAAAGCTCTAAAATACACATAATTTGAGTCCTAGGAAAAGAGGAGAGAGAAAGCAGAAGAAGAAATATTTAAAGAAATAATGTTCAATAATTTCCCAAAACTAATGAAAGATGACAAGCCCCAGTTAAAGAGTCCTACAAACACCCAAGCAGGACAAATATAAAGGAACCAGACTTAAGTACATACAAGGAAAACTGCTGAAAAAACAAAGACAGAAAATCTTAAAAAGTAGCCACACCTGTAGGTAGCAACTATAAAATACTATAGACAAATTAAAAACAAACAACAACCAGAAGGCACTGGAGAGTAAGCAAAAGCAGAATCTGAAGGGAAGTTGATGCCATTTTTTATAGCGTTTAGTCTAGGGCATGCCGAAGTCTGTACCACGTGGGGTGAGTAAAACTTTGTTAGAAATCCTGCAATCTTTCAAATAACCAGAGGACAGATTTCAGGGCAACCATAGCCCCTAGAAAGTAAGAGGGGAATCCCAGAAACAGAGCCAAAAGGAGAAAGCCCAAATTCTGAGTATTAACTCTGCCCAAATCTTCACCTAATCCCTGAACCATGCGTGTGCAGGGCAGTTTGCAAGGAGCCCAGCTCAAGATAAAACTGCTGAAATGAATTTTGAATTGCCACATAATAGACAGAGTTTGCCATTTGAATGGGAGCAAGTTAACACTCTTTGGAGGAACTTAACAGAACCCAGAGTTTCCACAACAAAACAGTCACAATATCCAGGATACAGTCTAAAATTACTTATGAAGAACCCAGAAAATATAACTGAATCTCAAAAGATGACTATCAGCAGAGACTGGTCCTGAGATGATCCAGATATTAGAATTAGTAGACAAGAATTTTAAAGTGGATATTATAACTGGCTCAACATAAAAGAAAATGTGGTCATAATAAGGGAAAGGATAGGAAATCGCAACAGAGAAATTAGAATATCTTGTAAATACAACAAAATGAGAATTCCAGGATTAAAAAATTCAAAACTGAAATAAAAAATTCACAGGAAAAAGATTCAATATAAATGAAGCTAGATCAGTGGAAATTAATCCAACATGAAGAACAGGGGGGAAAAAAAGATTGAAAAATAAATAGAAGCTCAGGTATCTATGGGACAATACAGCAAAGATTTAACTTACATGTAATTGGAGTTTCAGAAGGAAAGAAGAGGAAGAATGAGGGAAAAAATTAGAACTCAAGGCTAGAATTTCCCCAAATTTGGTGAAACACATACATTTACAGATTTGAGAAGCTCAGGAAACCCAAAACAGGATAAATATGAATAAAACCATACCTAGGCACATCATAGTCAAACTGCTGAAAACCAAAAATAAAGAACAAATGTCATATGATATCATATACATGGAATCTAAAATTTGATACAAATGAACTTATTTACAAAGCAGAAACAGACTCACAGACACAGATAATAAACTTATGGTTACCACAGGGGGAAGGGGGCGGGGGGAGAATAAATTAGGACTAGCAAACTACTATATGTACAATAGAGAAATAACAAGGTCCTACTGTATAGCACAGGGAACTATATTCAATATCTTTTAATAAACCATAATGGAAAAGAATATGAAAAAGAAATCACTTTGCTGTACACCAGAAACTAACACAACATTGTAAATCAACTATACTTCAATTAAAGAAAAAAAAAAACAAAGATAAAGAAAAAATTACAAAAGCAGTAGTCAGGGTAAAAAAACAATACATTTGTGAGACTTCCCTGGTGGTCCAGTGGTAAAGAATCCACCTTCCAATGCAGGGGACGTGGGTTTGATCCCTGGTAAGGAAAATAAGATCCCACATGCCGCAGGGCAACTAAGCCCGCACGCCATAACTACTGAGCCTGCGTGCCACAACTAGAGAGAAGCCCGCACGCCACAACGAAAGATCCCGCATGTCGCAACTAAGACACAGCGCAGCCAAAAATAAAATACATACATACATACATAAAACCAATACATTTGTATACAGGGGAACTACCATTTCAAAAACCACCACTTCTCATCAAACACAATGAAGTTGAGAAGACACTGAACCAATACCTTCAATGTAATAAAATTTAAAATAAGCTTGTTAACACAGAATTTTTACATCCAGTGGAAATACCCTTCAAGAATAAAGGCAAAATAAAGACAATTTCAGGTAACTGAAAAAAAAGAGAATATGTTCCTAGCAGTTTTGCAGTACAAGAAATGTAAAGGAAATTGTTCATGCTAAATTGATGGACTGAATATTTTACTGTTATGATATATCCCTCCTTCTCTTCAGTAACATCAGTTGCCTTGAAATCTACTTTGTTTGATGTTGCTGAGGTAAGGAGGGATATTTCATAACAGTAACATATTCAATCCATCAAGAAAATATAATAAAAAGGGACAGAAACAAAAGGAGAAATAGGCAAATCCACATAGTTGAAGAGTTTATCACATCTCTCTCACTGATAGAACAAGCAGACAAATGGACATTAAGGATATTCAACATTTGAACAACACAACGATCATACTTGACTTAATTGACTTACATAGTGCACCGCTTTCAACAATTTCAGAATAGGCAATTTTTTCAAGTGTATGTAAAACAACACCAAAACTAATGATAAACTGGTTCAAAAAGCAAGTCTCAACAGATTTCCAATAAAGTACCAAACAGCAAAACTAAATAATGGTCTCAGAAGTCAGGATAGGGATTACCCTTGGGAAGGGGGGTAATAGCAGAAGGAGGACAAGAATGGGCATCTGGGTTGCTGATTACGTTCTGTTTCTCTGTTTCTGGATGCTGGTCACATGGCTATATTCAGTTGTGAACATGTACTGTATCCTTTTGTGCACTTTCCTGTATGTTCTTCTTAATAAGAAGTCAACAACAGAAAAACCTTCCTACGAAAAAAAATGAAGCAAACCTTCAAGCTTGGATAACCCCACCAATGAATTCTTCCCAACATTTGAGGCAGAGATTACACTAACATTTTGAATCTCGTTTTATAATCAGTGTAATCTAAGAACTTTACAAGAAAGAATACTATAGGTCAACTTCTTTTGTGGCATATGTGCAAAATCTTAAAATATTAAATCAAATTCGATAAAGAGTATAAAGTTGGGTTTATTCCAAGAGTGAGAAGTTAAACTTTTGAAAATCAATCAATGCAATCTACTATATTTACAACATGAAGGGGAAAATCATAGAATAATCTCAATAGTTAAAAAAAAAGATTTCACTCAAGCATCTGAGGTTCATTAATCATGTATCTGATGATTCATACAGCTAATCATCTGAGAAATACAAATTAGAACCCAGTGAGATGCTTTTACTCAAACCCTGGAGTGGCTACAATGAAACGTAAAATGACTGACAATCCCCAGGTTAGTGAGCAACTGAAACTCTTATCCATGGCTGGTGTGAGTAAACTTTGGTACAAATACCATTGAAAATCATTTGTCATTATCAATTAAACTTGAACATACACAATCCTTGTGATTCATCATTTCCTCCCTAGGTATAACTCACCAGAAATGCTCACGCACCTGTGCCAAATGATACTGAAATGCAAGTTCAGAGCAAACCACCCCTACGTGCAACAGCATTGGTGATTATTACAATTCTACTACCAAGTGAAAGAAACAAGATGCACTTCATTCTCTGTAATTCCCTTCAAAACCAGGAAAACTAATTTGTAGTGTTAGAAGTCAGGACAGTCGTTACCTCTGAGGAAGAGGGAAGGACTCGTCATTTGGGGAGAGAATAGGTGGTGGGCGGGGATGAAGTTCTAAGGTTCTGGTAGTGACTTGTTTGTCTTCAGATGATGGTTGTACGGGTTTTTTCACTTGGAATAACTCGTGGAGATGTACACAGTATTTGTGCCCTTTTTAGGTATATACTGCTTCAATAAAAGAATTGATATTAACATAATAGCATAGGAAATTGTCCATTTTACTGAAGTTCTAAAATCTTTGCATTGCCATACAAATACTATCTTGGTTTCTTTTTTTTTTTTTTAATTAATTAATTTATTTTTGGCTGCGTTGGGTCTTCGATGCTGCGCGTGGGCTTTCTCTAGTTGCGGCGAGCGGGGGGCTACTCTTCGTTGCGGTGCGCGGGCTTCTCATTGCGGTGGCTTCTCTTGTTGCGGAGCATGGGCTCTAGACGCGGGGGGCTTCGGTAGTTGTGGCACACGGGCTAAATAGTTGTGGCTCACGGGCTTAGTTGCTCCGCGGCATGTGGGATCTTCCCAGACCAGGGATTGAACCGTGTCTCCTGCATTGGCAGGCGGATTCTTAACCACTGCACCACCAGGGAAGTCCCTATCCTGGTTTCTTTTTCTGAAAGGCAGCATCAATTCATCCTGTGAGTGTATAAACCCTAACATAGCCCAAGAATCAAGCCAGTGGGAGCAGTGTATGTGGAATGTGAAACATCCAGATAGATCCCTAGGCTGTCACAACAGAGCCACAGGGCTGCCAGGAACCTCAAGGACCAGAAGATGATTTAAGAAAATCCTTTATGGGCCAAGGGCTTCGAAGAAGTCTCAGTTAACAAGTATCCTACGGGCGTTCTCCTCCTCTGCTGACTGGTCGTCATGGATCACAGGCAATCGAGGCATGAAAAGTTTGCCGCCAAAATTACGGCCCGTAATATCTGCTGAGCTCTTTTTATGATCCAGGCCCACTTTGCAGGCAATAACTTTCTTAGTCCTCACTATAACCTTATTATTCTCATGACATGGATGAAAATATCAGAGACACAGACTGGTGTAGCTCTTCCCACAGAGTGAAGAGGCAAGGTTTGAACCCGGGCAATCTGGCCACAGGGTCCCTATGCCTAACTTCTATCCACGTAGCTGCTCCAGGCTAATTAGCAGCTTTACAAACTACTCTTGCCCACATCTCAGTAATGGGATGGAAGGAATACAATTTTTTTTATGCACTGGTAGAAAGTTTTTCCCTCCCAAAGAAAATATTATATATTTTTTCCTCTGTTGGCTGTGGTTAGAAACTCATCTGCGTGGAAAGCCCTTGCTTTAGCAGCTTTACAAGAGAAAACTCTTCCTCCTGCCTAGTCGAGGGGGAGGCTTGGGATTAGGGGAGGCTGCTGACCCACCAGAAGCTTCTGACCTCAGGAGAGCTTGGCTGTGACAGTGAGTAACTCTACCCGTTTCTGGAAGCAATAGAAACCCTCTCCTTACAAAGCCCTGTAATGCTCAGCAGCCTATCCAGTTCAAACCCTAATTCTTCAGGAAGAAAAGAGATTATAGACTGTGTATCATTTTGTAACATCAGACTTTCCTCAGTGGAACACCGTTTAAGTGTTTTTTGTTTTTTTGGTCCGGGCTTTTTCTGTTTTTATTTATCTCTTTATCTGAAGATACATGAAATTCTGTGAATCTGTTTTTTGTTTCTCTGATGAGCAGCTGGGCCAATGTAGGAACCAGATATCCAGATTTTGACACTTTCCCTCCTCCTTTAAGCTGTTAAAAACATTCTGCATTTCTAAAGTTTCACATTTTGGCTTGATCTGACTTTATCTTATAGTAACTGAAAGCTAGTTACTTCAAATTAAGTTCTAAGCAAGTAAGTGTCCAAGGATACACGTAACAGCTAAAATATGATGCATCATGTCCTTATGACTCATTTCTTTCTGTAAATGTGTTTCTGGAAGTGGTTGATTAAAGAAAGTGACTTAAGAGAAGATAAGTCAACCCTGACACAGCTCAGATTGTTTAGGGGTGCCGGGCTGTCTGGGAAGTCTGATTCCAGCCCAGGTAACTGTTGGGTGTCAGCAGATGGCAAAGTGTTTGCCGGGATGAAGTCTGACTGAAGCCAATGTGAGTTGTAACTGCTGTGGTGTTTCTGCTTGTCCGGGCAGCGATCTCAATATGTGAGACCTGCTAGCCTGGCTCATTTCATGCAACTTAGTTATATGAATACTAATTGTATGGATTCTCTTAGATGCCTCCTTGGTGCCACAAACAACTCAAATGCTGTTAGTCATCAAATAGGTTAAGAAGAGGCATAGAGGACTTCCCTGGTGGCGCAGTGGTTAAGAATCCACCTGCCAATGCAGGGGGCGCGGGTTCGATCCCTGGCCCAGGAAGATCCCACATGCCGCGGAGCAACTAAGCCTGTGCACCACAACTACTGAAGCTCGGGCGCCTAGAGCCCGTGCTCCTCAACAAGAGAAGCCACCGCAATGAGAAGCGCGCGCACCGCAACAGAGTAGCCCCCCTTCGCCGCAACGAGAGAAAGCCCGTGTGCAGCAATGAAGACCCAATGCAGCCACAAATAAATAAATAAGTAAATAAATTTATTGAAAAAAAAAAAGAAGAGGCATAGAATGATAAGTTTACTATGAGCCAGCCCTTCCCGGATTCTAGTTTCTGTTTCTTGGCAAGGAGCTGATTCCAGTGTTCTCAGTGGAACAGAATTTGGATTCTGTTGTTTTCGTGTTGCGTCCCCAGATTGCAGCAGCAACCAAGAACATACAACTGGGATGCTTTGCTTATTGCTTATGACTTAGTGATAAAATGTTGTGTCCCTTCCCTAAATTTAAAAATTTTTTTTAAATAATAAATGAGCATGGTTATGAATTATATAATTCAGAGAGGATCCTAATGAAAACCAACAGTCACCTGCATCACTCATTCATTCCCAGCTCAGTTCAAGCCAAACTGTGAAACTTTGCAAATGCAAGAATGTTCTTAACAGCTTAATATACAAGAGTTAATATGCAAGAGTTTTCTCTTGCTGTTTGATGGTTTGTTCTCCAATTTCTCTGTTGACTACTGAGTCATGTTATTCAGTTGGTTTATCATATCTTTCTCTTTAATGTTTTGGGCCTTAATCAAATACGTGATGACCTGGCAGAAAATCTGCAAATTCCCTTTTCTTGAACCTCTCAGAGAGCTGAGGTTGCAGGTCAGCCAACTAACTTGAAATCTAGGGAATTCCCTGGACGTCCAGGGGTTAGGACTCCGTGCTTGCACTGACATGGCCTGGGTTCAATCCCTGGTTGGAGAACTAAGATCCCGCAAGCTGCACAGCGCGGCCAAAAAAGAAAAAAAGAAGTCTAAGGAAAGACAGGCACCTCCAAGGAGGAATGGGCTGTGAGCACTTGCTTGGCCAGGGCAGATGCTTCTAGATACAGTACAAGTTGGTAAGAAGAATTCAACTAAGATTTTTAATGAATTGCTAAGGGCTGAATGCGACTAGCCTAAAAATATGAAGCTCCTTGGAGCTACAGAATTTGCACCAATTTGCAGGTTCTTCACTGGAGCTCAGCAGGTGCTCACAGAAAGCCTGGGGACAGGACGGTGACAATGGTTTGGGTCACGGCCAGGAGCACTGAGTTTAGGGAGTCACCTCCTTCAGAGCAAGCCTGCTTTTTGTCTTCAAGGAGGCGTCGCCTCATTCCTTGGGCTGCTCCCTGCAGACACAACCCTGAGAAGTGCCCTGGGAAAGGGGCTGAGAGCTTGCATTCTTGGTACACCCAGTAGGAACTTGCAGGCACCCACATGGCCGAGCACCTCTCCCGACAAGGTCGAGAACCAGTCTCAGAGGACCCGGCCCAGAGAGTTCTTCCGCTGAATAGGGAAGATCCCTTTCCTGCCCACCAGGCCTGGGCCATGGGCTTCCTGTTTGAGCAGGAGGGTGTGAAATAGTGGAAATGAAAGGTCAGAACCTGCCCCTCTGGCCTTGAAGGATTGTAGGAGGTGATAAGAGAGGAAGAAGGAGGAGAAAAGAGAGGTGAGGAGGGAGGGACTTGGGTTACATGAGACCAGGGGATGCTGAGGGCATCAGGTAGGATTCTGGGAGGGGGTTGCCTCAGACACTACCCCCTCCCACCGACCTGGGGCCACCAGACCCAAACTGCCTCAGCCAGGCCAGGAGGAGGGAGCTGGAAGTTAGCTTTCCAGAGCTGCTCTCTGTACCACTGTGCTGTGGCTCAGACCAGGCAATCCCGCAACGAGCCAGAAGGGGGTGCACTGGGCCTAACTTACGTGCCTCCCCGGATTGCTTTGGCCACGGGCTCCTGGGCCCGGTCATGGGGCTGCTGCCAGCCGTGCTGGACCCCTTCCACCCTCTGCTGCTCTTTTCTCATGGTAGGCAGCCTGGGCCAGTAAAGCACAGCTCCGGCAAGCCTGTTATTGTTAGTGACCTGTTACTGACCTCACCCCATAACTGTTGAAATGTGGGCCCCATGGGAGCCATTGTGGCTGAAGCCAGAGCGCCACCATTTTCAAGTTCAGAGGCAGCATGATTTGACAGGGATTTGGCTTCTGTGAGTGCTGAACGGAGGGGCCGGGAACACAACGCAGAAGCGCAGGAGAGTCTTGGCTCGTGAGGTAGAGTTTGAACAGGGAGGGGCAGGAAGTGGAAAGAGCCAGCGGATGCATTCCTTGCCCCTCCCCCTTTCCCCTCCACCCACCCCCCGTCCCCGCCCCACCTCTTGACTAGTTCATGACTCCAAGATCCAAGCAGCCACTCTAGAGATGCCCATGTGCCTGCGCACCCGGCTGTGTTTCCCTGAGCATTGTCTTGTATTTGCATCCCCTGCCCCTTGCTTCAGTGACCTTTTCCTCTCACTCTGGTAGCCCGGGGATTGTTCTCCAACCCCATGCCTCCCTGCCAATAATACACTGGCTTTTAAGTTTTCCTGCATACTCTTTTTTTTTCTAGGGACCCCAGGCTCAGGCAGCAAGTGTGGAGGTTGCTTAAGGTTTTTCCTGGGGATCTTGCCCCAAAGCAGATCATAGACGTGGGGCTGGGTGGCCCTCGGTGGAGGGCTTTAGGGCTAGAAGTGCAGGCAAGTCCGGCCGACCTCAGTGTTTGTGAGAGCCTAGGTGAGGATCGGCCTGTGAGGGACAGACCTTGACAAAGCCAAGGCAAGGGACAGCCAGAGAATGACAATAAGATGTGCCGCCACTGGGCAGTCAAGGGACACCTTCTGCAAAGCCTAATTTGAGAACCCTTTCTCCCAAAAGCCCCAAAGACAGAGCGTGTCCCTCATATACCCAGACACTGACAGGAGGAAAAGAACAGAGACGAGACAAAAATCAGGGAGATAAAGTCATTCTAACGAGGCTGCTCGAACCAGTCCCGACAGAGAGTTCAATTACTTTTCAACAGACTCAAATTTTATTCAGAACGAAGACAACTTAGATTGGAAGAGATATAAATATTTTTTTATTGGCAAATCTAAGTTGTTCCTGCTAGCCCAGGAAGAATATCAGTTACAGATGAAAGAAAGAAATCGCATTTACTCTCCAAGTCTGCGTGGCTTTTGAGTGATTTTGTGGCCCTGCTATAATTCACTGGAGTACTAGGTGAGAGCCAAGATTATAGGTCTAAGGAGCACCAGAAGTGGCCCTGGATGGGCAGACAACTGGCCAGCGCTGCTGTTCACTAACTTCGTGATTGGGAGGTCATTCTTTCTTATCTTGAAATGTGGCTGTTTGGCCAGATCCGTGGTTCTAAGGCAGAGGTTGCAGACTGCAGGTGCCCACGGGGGCCAGGCAGGCAATGAAATGGGTGAAGAGGACCCGAGGGGAACTGTGTGAAATGGAGTATGTTTGGCCCGCATGAACAGGCAGCCACTTCTCGACTCCCGCAGAAAAGAGGGTGTGGTGTTCCCAGGTAGTAGCTTACGTTTACTGAGGCAAATAGACGATCTCATTTTAAGCTCACAGTAACCCTGTGTGGGAGCTACTATTACTATCCCTGTTTTTCAGATGGGGATGATGACTTGAGTTGCTTTGAGTCCTGAGGCAGAGAGAGGTTAAGTAATCTGAAGGCCAAACAAGTAGGAAAGTGGCCGAGCTGGGCTTCAGGCTCGAGCAGTCGGGCTCCAGAACATGCCCGGTAATGATAGCACAGTTCTGCTGATTTTCCATGATTATGTGGAAATGGAGATTTAAAAAAATTTCCAAAAATGATACAAATATTTAAAAATGAACTTATTTACAGAATAGAAGCAGACTCACACACGTAGAAAACAAACTTATGGTTACCAAAGGGGAAAGGCGGGGGGAGGGATAAATTAGGAGTTTGGGATTAACAGATACACACGACTATATATAAAATAGATAACCAACGAGGTCCTACTGTATAGCACAGGGAACTCCACTCAACATTCTGTAATAACCTACATGGGAAAAGAATCTGAAAAAGAATAGATACATGTATGTGTACAACTGAATCACTCTACTGTACACCTGAAAGTAACACAACGTTGTCAATCAACTATACTCCAATATAAAATAAAACTTTTTTTAAATTAAAAATAAAACATTTTAAATCTCCCAATTTAAATATTCAGAGTTAAAAAAAAAAATACTCTGCAAGCCAAAGAAGACCAAAGTGTGGGCCAAGATATAGCCTGTGGGTCGCCAGCCTGTGTTTGGCCTTCCATGAGAGTAAGTTAGGCAGTATCCTTGGAAAGCAAAGTTTTCGGTTTTTTTCCTCAGGTATTCATAGCAGTGTTTAAACTCGTGCGTTTCTCTTCAGAGAAATCAAGTTGGGCACCTACACACTTTTACCAACAATGCTTTCATTGCTCAACACATTTCCGGGATTCTTCTTTTGGAATTGCCTTCAGAAAGGTTTATAAACCAGCTATATTATTTTGTAACCATATCTCCTTTTTTGATGAATCTAGCACTTCCCTGCATGAGTCCAATCATCTTCACCAGATGCGGCTCTGAATCACTTTTAGTTATTTCCAGAAATCACGTCCATTCCTAGTGCATGGCAACTTACTGCCAGGGGAATCATTCAAAAGAATGTGTTTCAAAAATCATTAAAATAAGTTTATAGCCTTCAAGATAACGACATTTAAAAGGACACACCAATTCATCCCTACATGTTCTTATTGGTTAAAAAACCAGCCACTAATATCAGGCTTCTTCTCATTTATATTAGCTGGGTCAGACATTTGGAAAGATGATATGATATTATCCCTTGTAAATTCTGCCATATGCAATCAATTGTCTCTCTTTCTTTCTCTCTCTCTTTGGTGCTAAGAATTATGACAAGGTACAGATTCAAATGGTTTAGGTCTACAATAGGATAATATCTGAGATCTTGAAAAGCTGAACAGTGCACATTAGATTACTTTTTCTAGGCTTTTTGCTATGTACGAGGTGGCTCTGTGTAGCACAGCATTTCTAAATGCACCTGTTATGTGCAGTTTTCCTTTAGTTCCTGTGATCTGAAACAAATTCCAGTGTAGTTACTAGCCGCATAGAGAGTGCAGTTTTCCATAAGTTATTTAAATGGGAAAAAAAAAACTACAGAGGAATATGAAATAAAGAGGAACAGCAGCGGTGGCTGGTTGGACAGATCATCCTGTTTCTGTTGCATCCATTCTCAACTCACAGCCTCCCCGGAAGTGGGGTAGGGGAGGCAGGGCATACTCTGATTCGATCGGCTACCCCTTCTGGATTAGAGTGAGTAAGACTGGTTTCCAGCTAGGAGCTGTTATTCTGTCTCTATTGCATCTATGCTAGAATCCATTTATTTTCTTTTTGTATTTTAAACCCATCCTCTTCTTACCCTAAGCAAGTATTAGTGCATTTATTGCTGTTTCCTGCCCAATAGTTTCTAGACTTGGATTTTATGACCTGAAATTTTTCTTTAATTGGCAGGGATTGACATAGCAATGCCAACTTTTAATTTTTCCATGTAAGGATATTAAAAAAAATACCATCTATGATTGCCGCCATTTGATGAAAGAAAGGTGATTTTAACCTTTAAAAAAGTAAAAGAAGACACAATCCTAAAATAAAGGATGATGAAAGAAATTTATCTCTTCACACCCTACATGATCACACCCATTCTTGAAAAGAAAATAACAAGTGTTGGTGGGAATGTGGAGATATTGTAACCCATGTTCCCTGTTGGTGGGAATGTAAAATGGTGCAGCTGCTATAGAAAATAATACAGTGGTTCCTCAAAAAATTAAAATTTTCATATGATCCAACTATTCTACTTCTGGGTAAATAGCCATAAGAATTGAAAGCAAGGTCTTGAAGAGATTTGTGCACCCATGTTCATAGCAGCACTATTCACAATAGCCAAAAGGTGGAAGCAACCAAATTGTCCATTGACAGGTAAACAGATGAACAAAATGTGGTATATAGATACCAAATAATATATTAAAAGAGAATGAAATTCTGACACATGCTACAACATAAATGAAACTTGAGAATATTATGCTAAGTAAAATAAGCCAATCACAAAAAGACAAATACTGTATGATTCCACTTATATTAGGGACCTAGAGTAGTCAAACTCAGAGACAGAAAGTAGAATGGTGGTTGCCAGGCGCTGGGGAGAGGAGGATATGGGAATTATTGTTTAATAGGAACAGAGTTTCAGTTTTGCATGAGGAAAAATTCTGTAGATGTGTTGCACAATAATGTGAATATATTTAACACTACTGAACTGCACACTTAAAAATGTTAAGATGGAAAATTGTATGTTTTATGTATTTCATCACAATTAAAAATAAAAAGTAAAATAAAATAAATGAAACCATCATTCTCCTCTTCAAAACAGAACAAAACCCACCCTATATGAGTGTATCTCTTGCATCACTCATATCTCAGCAGGCTGGTAAAACTTCATCACAGTTGGGCACTGATCCTCAGTGGCTGTTTGGGAATAATTGGGCCAAGAGACCTCATGCTTCTAGGAGGGAGCCGAGGTTCTATGCTAGAAACAGAGAAGGAGCAGTGAAATGTCCCTTGCCTCAACCAACAAGGGAGTTTACCTGGGACAGGGCAGCTCTGTGGGAGGAGCCTGGCTATGTCCCCCAGGCAGTGGAAGTCTGCAAGTCTCTGGCCACTCAATTTCAGATGAGGAATCTGACTCTGGAATGTGTAATCTTATTTATTTCCCTTAGCATGGGGTAACAGTCAACTATTTTAAGGACAACCATTCATCAGTGGAATGGATTCTGGCTGAGTGTTGGGGCAGGGATCTGGAGCGCCCCCTGCTGCTTTACCGGGTGCTCTGCCTTTGCTGGAGGGTTTCAGGAGGCTTGGGGAAACTGCTGAATGAATACCAGTGTTTCAATATCTTACATGCGCGCCCCCCCCCCCAGCTTTATTAAGGTAAAATTGACAAATAAAAATTATAAGTATTTACAGTATACAGTGTGATGTTTTGATATATGGATACATTGTGAAATGATAACCATGATCAACTCAACATACCCATCACTTCACATAGTTACCATTTTTGTGTGTGTGTGTGTGTGTGTGTGTGTGTGTGTGTGTGTGTGTGATGAGAACATTTTGCCTGACCAAATGTCAAGTATATGATATTGTTACCTATAGTCACCATGCTATACATTAGCTCTCCACAATTTACTTATCCTGCATAACTGGTACCATTTTACCAACATCACCTCATTTTTCCTTCCCTGCCCCACTCCCTGGCAACCACCACACTCAGTACTCTCTGCTACTGAGTATGACTTTTTTAGATTCCACATATAGGTGAGATCATGCAGCATTTGTCTTTCTGTGCCTTGCGTATTTCCCTTAGCATAATGTCCTCTAGGTTCATCCATGTTATCACAAATGACAGGATTTCCTTCTTTTTTTTTTAAGGCTGAATAATATTCCATTGTATATATACACTACATTTGCTTTATTTATTCATCCATAATAGACACTTGGTTGATGCCATATCTTGGCTATTGTGAATAATGCTGCCATGAACATGGGAATGCAGATATCTCTTCAAGATCCTGATTTCATTTCCTTTGGATATATACCCAGAAGTGGGATTTCTGGATCATAGTGCCAACTAAAAATAGGCACTTGCCATCTGCTTCTACAAGGATTAAGTCACAAACTGCTGTACAGCTGACCTTCAATGCACTCTGAAAGGAGTTCAGGGTGGAGATCAGGAATGAGGCACTCTGCTCTGGGAAAAACAGGCAGAACAGGCCTTCAGATAGTTAGATATTTTCAGGAGACGATTTTATGAGCCCAATTCTTGCATCTCCTCATATCTGGAAAAGCACTAAAATCATTAATGGTGACCTCTGCTCCTCATGACTACTAGCAAGCCTCTGCCAACATGTGTGCTGGAGTGCATATAACCCCCTTCACTAAAATCGTATATAATACTGACCTCTCCCCTACCTCTTTGGAGCAGTTTCTCAGAGCTATCTGAAATGCTGTCTACTGGGCTATAGTCCTCATTTTGCCCCAAATAAACTTAACTCATAACTCTCATGTCATGCATTTTTTTTCTGTTGACAACAGATAGTTAAATTTTTAACTTTTTGAGGAACCTCCATACTGTTTTCCATAATGGCTGTACCAATTTACTTTCCTATCAACAGTGTGTAAGTGTTCCTTTTCTCTACACCCAAAACTTGTCTTTTGTCTTTTGATAATAGCCATTCTAACAGATGGAGGTGATACCTTATTGTGGTTTTGGTTTGTATTTTTCTAATGATAAGTGATGTTGTATTTTTTCATATATGTCTTCTTTATGTCTTTTTAGGTCCTTTGCCTATTTTTTAATAGAGTTATTTGTTTTCTTGCTATTGAGTTGTTTGGATTCCTTGTATATTTTGAATATTAGTTCCATACCCGAGGTACAGTTTGCAAATATTTTATCCTGTTCCATAGATTGTCTATTTACTCTGTTGATTTCTTTGCTATGCAAAAGCTTTTTAGCTTGATGCAATCCCATTTGTCTATTTTTGTTTTTGTGGCCTGTGATTTTTGGGGTCATATCCAAAAAATAATTGTCCAGACCAAGGTCAAGAAGCTTCTCCCCTATGTTTTCTTCTAATAGTTTTACAGTTTCAGGTCTTATATTATGTCTTTAATCCATTTTAAGTTATTTTTTTTATATGGTATGGGACAAGGGTCTAGTTTCATTCTTCTGTATGTGGATATCCAGTTTTCTCAACACCGTGTATTGAAGAGATTATTCTTTTCCTATTGTGTGTTCTTAGACCTTTGCCAAAGATCAATTGCCTGAAAACGTGTGGATTTATTTCTAGAGTCTCTATTCTGTTCCACTGGTCTATTTATCTGTTTTTATGCCATTACCATACTGTTTTGATTACTATAGCTTTGTAGAATATTTTGAAATCAGAAAGTGTGGTGCCTCCAATTTTGATCTTTTTGTTTAAGATTTATTTGACTATTTGGGGTCTTTCATGGTTCCATATAAACTTTAGGATTGTCTTTTCTATTTTGGTGAAAAATGCCTTTGGAATTTTTTTAAAATTTAATTTTATTTATTTTTTTATACAGCAGGTTCTTATTAGCTATCCACTTTATACATATTAGTCTATACATGTCAACCCCAATCTCCCAATTCATCCCACCACCACACCCCATGCCACTTTCCCCCCTTGGTGTCCATACGTTTGCTCTCTACATCTGTGTCTCAATTACTGCCCTGAAAACCAGTTCATCTGTATCATTGTTCTAGGTTCCACATATATGCATTAATATACAATATTTCTTTTTCTCTTCCTGACTTACTTCACTCTGTATGACAGTCTCTAGATCCATCCACGTCTCTACAAATGACCCAATTTCGTTCCTTTTTATGGCTGAGTAAAATTCCATTGTATATATGTACCACATCTTCTTTATCCATTCGTCTGTCGATGGGCATTTAGGTTGCTTCCATGTCCTGGCTATTGTAAATAGTGCTGCAATGAACACTGGGGTGCATGTGTCTTTTGGAATTATGGTTTTCTCTGGGTATATGCCCAGTAATGGGATTGCTGGGTCGTATGGTAGTTCTATTTTTAGTTTTTTAAGGAACCTCCATACTGTTCTCCATAGTGGCTGTATCAATTTACATTCCCACCAACAGTGCAAGAGGGTTCCCTTTTCTCCATACCCCCTCCAGCATTTGTTGTTTGTAGATTTTCTGATGATGCCCATTCTAACTGGTGTGAGGTGATACCTCATTGTAGTTTTGATTTGCATTTCTCTAATAATTAGTGATGTTGAACAACTTTTCATGTGCTTCTTGGCCATCTGTATGTCTTCTTTGGAGAAATGTCTACTTAGGTCTTCTGCCCATTTTTTCATTGGGTTGTATGTTTTTTTGATACTAGGCTGCATGAGCTGTCTATATATTTTGGAGATTAATCTTTTGTCCATTGATTCGTTTGCAAATATTTTCTCCCATTCGGAGGGTTGTCTTTTCATCTTGTTTGTAGTTTCCTTTGCTGTGCAAAAGCTTTTAAGTTTCATTAGGTCCCATTTGTTTATTTTTGTTTTTATTTCCATTACTCTAGGAGGTGGATCAAAAAAGATCTTGCTGTGATTTATGTCAAAGAGTGTTCTTCCTATGTTTTCCTCTAAGAGTTTTACAGTGTCCGGTCCTACATTTAGGTCTCTAATCCATTTTGAGTTTATTTTTGTGTATAGTGTTAGGGAGTGTTCTAATTTCATTCTTTTACATGTAGCTGTCCAGTTTTCCCAGCACCACTTATTGAAGAGACTGTCTTTTCTCCATTGTATATCCTTGCCTCCTTTGTCATAGATTAGTTGACCATAGGTGTGTGGGTTTATCTCTGGGCTTTCTATCCTGTTCCATTGATCTCTATTTCTGTTTTTGTGCCAGTACCATATTGTCTTGATTACTGTAGCTTTGTAGTATAGTCTGAAGTCAGGGAGTCTGATTCCTCCAGCTCCATTTTGTTCCCACAAGACCACTTTGGGAATTCGGAGTCTTTTGTGTCTCCATACAAATTTTAAGATTTTTTACTCTAGTTCTGTAAAAAATGCCATTGGTAATTTGATAGGGATTGCATTGAATCTGTAGATTGCTTTGGGTAGTACAGTCATTTTCACAATATTGATTCTTCCAATCCAAAAACATGGTATATCTCTCCATCTGTTGGTATCATCTTTAATTTCTTTCATCAGTGTCTTATAGTTTTCTGCATACAGGTCTTTTGTCTCCGTAGGTAGGTTTATTCCTAGGTATTTGATTCTTTTTGTTGCAATGGTAAATGGGAGTGTTTCCTTAATTTCTCTTTCAGATTTTTCCTCATTAGTATATAGGAATGCAAGAGATTTCTGTGGGTTAATTTTGTATCTTACAACTTTACCAAATTCATTGATTAGCTCCAGTAGTTTTCTGGTGGCATCTCTATGTATAGTATCATGTCATCTGCAAACAGTGACAGTTTTACTTCTTCTTTTCCAATTTGTATTCCTTTTATTTCTTTTTCTTCTCTGATTGCCGTGGCTAGGACTTCCAGAACTATGTTGAATAATAGTGGTGAGAGTGTATATCCTTGTCTGGTTCCTGATCTTAGAGGAAATGCTTTCAGTTTTTCACCATTGAGAATGATGTTTGCTGTGGGTTTGTCGTATATGGCCTTTATTATGTTGAGGTAGGTTCCCTCTATGCGTACTTTCTGGAGAGTTTTTATCATAAATGGGTGTTGAATTTTGTCAGAAGCTTTTTCTGCGTCTATTGAGATGATCATATGGTTTTTCTTCTTCAATTAGTTAATATGGTGTATCACATTGATTGATTTGCATATGTTGAAGAATCCTTGCATCCCTGGGGTAAACCCCACTTGATCATGGTGTATGATCCTTTTAATGTGTTGTTGGATTCTGTTTGCTAGTATTTTGTTGAGGATTCTTGCATTTATATTCATCAGTGATATTGGTCTGTAATTTTCTTTTCTTGTAGTATCTTTGTCTGGTTTTGGTATCAGGGTGATGGTGGCCTTGTAAAATGAGTTTGGGAGTGTTCCTTCCTCTGCAATTTTTTGGAAGAGTTTGAGAAGGATGGGTGTTAGGTCTTCTCTAAATGTTTGATAGAATTCACCTGTGAAGCCATCTGGTCCTGGACTTTTGTTTGTTGGAAGATTTTTAATCACAGTTTCAATTTCATTTCTTGTGATTGGTCTGTTCCTATATTCTATTTCTTCATGGTTCAGTCTTGGAAGGCTATACTTTTCTAAGAATTTGTCCATTTTTTCCAGGTTGTCCATTTTATTGGCATAGAGTTGCTTGTAGTAGTCACTTAGGATGCTTTGTACTTTTGCGGTGTCTGTTGTAACTTCTCCTTTTTCATTTCTAATTTTATTGATTTGAGTCCTCTCCCTCTTTTTCTTGATGAGTCTGGCTAATGGTTTATCAATTTTGTTTATCTTCTCAAAGAACCAGCTTTTAGTTTTATTGATCTTTGCTATTGTTTTCTTTGTTTCTATTTCATTTATTTCTGCTCTGATCTTTATGATTTCTTTCCTTCTGCTAACTTTGGGTTTTGTTTGTCCTTCTTTCTCTAGTTTCTTTAGGTGTAAGGTTAGATTGTTTATTTGAGATTTTTCTTGTTTCTTTAGGTAGGATTGTATTGCTATAAACTTCCCTCTTAGAACTGCTTTTGCTGCATCCCGTAGGTTTTTGGATCATCGTGCTTTCATTGTCATTTGTCTCTAGGTATTTTTTGATTTCCTCTTTGATTTCTTCAGTGATCTCTTGGTTATTTAGTAACATATTGTTTAGCCTCCATGTGTTTGTGTTTTTTACGTTTTTTTCCCTGTAATTGATTTCTAATCTCATAGTGTTGTGGTCAGAGAAGATGCTTGATATGATTTCAATTTTCTTAAATTTACTGAGGCTTGATTTGTGACCCAAGGTGTGATCTATCCTGGGGAATGTTCCATGAGCACTTGAGAAGAAAGTGTAATCTGCTGTTTTTGGATGGAATGTCCTGTAAATATCAATTAAATCTATCTGGTCTACTTTGTCATTTAAAGCTTGTGTTTCCTTATTAATTTTCTGTTTGGATGATCTGTCCATTGGTGTAAGTGAGGTGTTAAAGTCCCCCACTATTATTGTGTTACTGTCAATTTCCTCTTTTATAGCTGTTAGCAGTTGCCGTGTGTATTGAGGTGTTCCTATGTTGGGTGCATATATATTTATAATTGTTATATCTTCTTCTTGGATTACTCCCTTGTTCATTATGTAGTGTCCTTCCTTGTCTCTTGTAACATTCTTTATTTTAAAGTCTATTTTATCTGATATGAGTATTGCTACTCCAGCTTTCTTTTGATTTCCATTTGCATGGAATATCTTTTTCCATCCCCTCACTTTCAGTCTGTATGTGTCCCCAGGTCTGAAGTGGGTCTCTTGTAGACAGCATATAGATGGGTCTTGTTTTTGTATACATTCAGTGAGCCTGTGTCTTTTGGTTGGAGCATTTAATCCATTCTCGTTTAAGGTAATTATCAATATGTATGTTCCTATTACCATTTTCTTAATTGTTTCGGGTTTGTTTTTGTAGGTGTTTTCTTCTCTTGTGTTTCCCACTTAGAGAAGTTCCTTTAGCATTTGTTGTAGAGCTGGTTTGGTGGTGCTGAATTCTCTTAGTTTTTGCTTATCTGTAAAGCTTTTGATTTCTCCAACGAATCTGAATGAGATTCTTGCAGGGTAGAGTAATCTTGGTTGTAGGTTCTTCCCTTTAATCACTTTAAGTACGTCATGCCACTCCCTTCTGGCTTGTAGAGTTTCTGCTGAGAAATCAGCTGTTAAGCTTATGGGAGTTCCCTTGTATGTTATTTGTCGTTTTTCCCTTGCTGCTTTCAATAATTTTTCTTTGTCTTTAATTTTTGCCAATTTGATTACTATGTGTCTTGGCGTGTTTCTCCTTGGGTTTATCCTGTATGGGACTCTCTGCGCTTCCTGGACTTGGGTGGCTATTTCCTTTCCCATGTTAGGGAATTTTTCAACTATAATCTCTTCAAATATTTTCTCTGGTCCTTTCTCTCTCTCTTCTCCTTCTGGGACCCCTATAATGCGAATGTTGTTCCGTTTAATGTTGTCCCAGAAGTCTCTTAGGCTGTCTTCATTTCTTTTCATTCTTTTTTCTTTATTCTGTTCCACAGCAGTGAATTTCACCATTCTGTCTTCCAGGTCACATATCCGTTCTTCTGCCTCAGTTATTCTGCTATTGATTCCTTGTAGTGTATTTTCATTTCAGTTATTGTATTGTTCATCTCTGTTTGTTTGTCCTTTAATTCTTCTAGGTCTTTGTTAAACATTTCTTGCGTCTTCTTGATCTTTGCCTCCATTCTTCTTCCGAGGTCCTGGATCATCCTCACTATCATTATTCTGAATTCTTTTTCTGGGAAGTTGCCTATCTCCATTTAGTTGTTCTTCTGGGGTTTTATCTTGTTCCTTCATCTGGTACATAGCCCTCTGCCTTTTCATCTTGTCTATCTTTCTGTGAATGTGGTTTTTGTTCCACAGGCTGCAGGATTGTAGTTCTTCTTGCTTCTGCTTTCTGCCCTCTGCTGGATGAGGCTATCTATGCCATTGGAATTTTGATAGGGATTGCATCGAGTCTGTAGATTTCTTTGGATAGTATGGACATTTTAATAATATTAATTCTTCCAGTCCATGAATATGGGATATATTTCCATTTACCTGTGTCTTCTTCAATTTATTTCATCAATGTTTTATAGTTTTCAGTATACAGATATTTCACCTCCTTAGTTAAATTTATTCCTAAATATTTTTTGGTTTTGATGCTATTGTAAATGGGATTTTTTTAAATGTTATTTCGCAGATAGTTTGTTGTTAGTGTATACAAATGCTACTGCTCTTTGTATGTTGATTTTGAATCCTGCAATTTTACTGAATTTGTTTATCACTTCTAATAGTTTTTTAGTGGAGTCTTTAGGGTTTTCTATATATAAGATCATGTCATTTGCAATATTTCAATGTCTTTATAAGCAGTAGGATCATAATACCAGCTGGCGAATACCAGCTCAACACTAGCTTGTCCATTAGGTTCTTAATAAAGGTCTTTCAAAAAATTACCAAACTCTGCTGCACTGAACTGAGGAGGGAGGAGATTTGTTTGTATCTGGAACAAGTTAGCTAAGGAAAACAAAGTGGCTTAGATTAGGTGTATGGGCTTAGTGGGGAGTCAGGGAGGAGGGATGGTGAGCAGCTGGCCAACTGGAAAATCATGGAAGAGCTAGGTAAGCGGTGGTAAGGATGTGGGCAGAAAGGATAAGTTGGAAAGAATAAGTGGAAAAACACCTCTCCCTTCCCTCTTTTCAAGGGAATGTGCAGAGCCTTGGCATACATGATTAACCTTGCGAACTCTAATAAAAGTAAGGACAGTTAATGGTTTATCTTCCTTCCACCACTCTGTTAGAGCTCAGAGCAAATCACAAAGCAGATTTTCTGAAGCCAGCAAACTAGATAAATGGCTGGTTAGTTCAGGGAAAAGTTAGCTTTCATATACAATCAGACTCAATAGCTTTTTGGCATCTCACGGGCACATCTCAGTGTAACCTACTTTCTCTTCTTCCATCCGGAGGTGATGATATTGACAGACGAGGAGAGCTGAAAGCCAAACAGGAAATAGAAATAGCAGCAAAACGTCTGGAGAGCATCCATGAAGACTGAGTGGCAGGCAGCACCTTCCATCGGAGAAGCTTGACCATCACAGTTTAAACCTGAGAATCCTCCCACACTAGGGGTGGTGGTGAGCCCCCAGTTGGGAAGAGAGGCATAAAATTTGCTCCCCTTCGCCACTGGAGCCAGCACTAGCACGTCTGCTTAGAGGAGTTAGGCCACTTCCCCCAGAGCACTTCCCTGGGCACTAATAGCAGAGCCAGGGCTCAAACCGAGATCTCACCCCAGAGCTGTCCTCCTCACCAGTGCACTAGAGCACATTGTGATATATCACCCAGAGTGTAAAAAGTGTCCACCTGGAATGGGGGGTTGGGACAAAGGAGAGGAAAGGATGGGTGAGAGAGATTTTTGCAGAAAGCACTCCAAAAGACAAATGTTATTCATTTTTCTCAGCCCAGCAGTCTGAAAAAGCATAGTTCAAAGATCAATGACCAATTAATATCCAGCTGCTGAAAGAAAACAGTGCTTTGACCTTAGCAGAAAGTTACATAAACTCTCCTCAGGGCAAGAGACTTCTTAGGGAGAATTAAGAGGTAGCATAAACACAGCTCATTTGGGAAGAACCGGAAGAACTTTCCTGTTTAATCCCTAGAATTCCACTGAAAGCTGCGGTGGGGCAGCCCAGAGGGGGACTCAGCAATAGCTCGGGAGGTTCTGGGATTAGGGGACCAGGTTTCTTGAAGTATCTCCAGTCAAAGACAGTGGGATGGTGGTGGTGTTGGGGGTGATTTCCAAATTCTTCCTCTATGCTTCTGTGTTGCTTTTTGGACCCAAGCTTGATTGTTGCAGTAAAGGCTCTGGCTTGCTCAGGGTCCCTGGCACATGGTGCTTTGTTTGATAAGCACAGATGCGGTGTGGCATGTTGGAGAGAACTCTGAACTTCTGAACTTCATTCTGGTCCCAGCCCTGAGTTATGGGCTGGCTGACCTTGGCTGTGCTACTCTGAGCTGACTTTTATCATTTGAAACACAAAAGTGTTGGGCTTGACTAATTTTTAAAAATTCATTCCAGCTCTAAAAGGCTATGATTCTGTGACACAAATATTTTCATTTCCTAAGTGAAATGAAACTTTCCTAAGTTTCACACAGAAACTTTGATGAAGCAAATCTAACTTGCAAGTAGAATAACAGTAATAATAAATATTTGCATGGTGCTTATTAGTGCCAGACATGGTTGAAACGCTTTACAAATGTTGAATCATTTAATTCTTACATCAGTCATTTGAAATAGATAATATTATCATCTTCATTTTGCAGATGAGGAAACCAAGGCACAAAGTGGTTATGTAAGCCTATGGGGTAGGTGCTATTCTTATCCCTATTCCATGGATGAAGACACTAAGGCATACAGGTGGGGATGTGCTGCTAGCTTTTAGCAGAGGGTGGAAAGGGTCCAGCACGGCTGGCAGCAGCCCCATGACCGGGCCCAGGAGCCCGTGGCCAAAGCAATCCGGGGAGGCACGTAAGTTAGGTCCAGTGCACCCCCTTCTGGCTCGTTGCGGGATTGCCTGGTCTGAGCCACAGCACAGTGGTACAGAGAGCAGCTCTGGAAGGCTAACTTCCAGCTCCCTCCTCCTGGCCTGGCTGAGGCAGTTTGGGTCTGGTGGCCCCAGGTCGGTGGGAGGGGGTAGTGTCTGAGGCAACCCCCTCCCAGAATCCTACCTGATGCCCTCAGCATCCCCTGGTCTCATGTAACCCAAGTGCCTCCCTCCTCACCTCTCTTTTCTCCTCCTTCTTCCTCTCTTATCACCTCCTACAATCCTTCAAGGCCAGAGGGGCAGGTTCTGACCTTTCATTTCCACTATTTCACATCGTCCTGCTCAAACAGTAAGCCCGTGGCCCAGACCTGGTGGGCAGGAAAGGGATCTTCCCTATTCAACGGAAGAACTCTCTGGGCCGGGTCCTCTGAGACTGGTTCTCGACCTTGTCGGGAGAGGTGCTCGGCCATGTGGGTGCCTGCAAGTTCCTACTGGGTGTACCAAGAATGCAAGCTCTCAGCCCCTTTCCCAGGGCACTTCTCAGGGTTGTGTCTGCAGGGAGCAGCCCAAGGAATGAGGCGACGCCTCCTCGAAGACAAAAAGCAGGCTTGCTCTGAAGGAGGTGACTCCCTAAACTCAGTGCTCTTGGCCGTGACCCAAACCATCGTCACCGTCCTGTCCCCAGCCTTTCTGTGAGCACCTGCTGAGCTCCAGTGAAGGATTTGGGTGGGGGGGGTTACTGATTTGGAACATTTACCTCTTTTCTCATTGTAGGCAGCTTGAATCAGTGCTTGCTATGGAGCCTGAACATGTACAGAGCCAAGTGGCTAAGTGTTTCTAGAAACAACCAGCTATTTATTGGCTTCCTGGCTCCAAGTAATCTGATTTGTGATTTCATAAGATCTCCAACAGAGCAGTGGGAGGAGGATGAATTATTAGCTCTCCTTACTTTTAAAGTTTTTAAGATAATTTTTTATGCCAGGGTTGTACATACTTCCTTGAAAAGATTTTTCAAAGTAAGAAGACAGATGAAAAATCTCACAGTTAGATGCAGGGAGGCCCTCGGTTGCTGGCTGTCCTCACTGTCCCGGCTTTGTAGACTGAGGTGCTGAGACCCATGGAGGATTATAGAAACCTGCTCCTGGCCCTTGAGAAGGAATTCAACACATCCTCCCTGATGGGAATGATGGAGATTTATAGTAAAAGGCTCCTATTGGGGCATGACTGCATTAGGCACATGGGTCATGTAGAAATCAAGGCGGGGGTCCAGTATGGGTGGGAAGCCAGGGCAAGTTCAGGGCTTTGGTTGAAGCACTGAAAGGGGCCGAGGAAGGTATGTCAGACTCAAGAGACGAGGGTAGATACCACCAGGGACCTAGAAATCCCAGGAATCTTTACCCAAGCCCTTTTAAAATACACTCACAAGTGGCTTTCCATTTACCAAAGCAGGGAAGAGTTGGGTCCAAGCAGCCCTCTTCCAATGGTGAAAATTGTTAGAGAGATAGTACTTGGTCACTCTATCTATTGAAATTTTATGAAAATGTTTTAAGCGAAGAGAAAGACTGAAAGTCAGGAGTAGTTAACATTCATCTAATTAAAAGAATTTTTAGAACATGAGGATGCTTCCCAAGAGATCACATAAAGTTATTATTAGAGGAGATTGACTGCATTCTTCTTTAGTGATTTCTGCAAAGTGAACAGTCTGGGACCTCCTTCTCATCACTAACATGTGTGTCCTTTCTCATAGAAATATGTCAAAAATCACTTTTTCTGGCTTCAGTTGAAATTTATTTGTTCAATCAAAAATGTTTATTGAGACACCAAGGGGGGAAAGGGGAGGTGGGATGAATTGGGAGATTGGGATTTATATATACACTAATATGTATAAAATAAAATAGATAACTAATGAGAACCTGCTGTATAGCATAAGGAACTCTACTTCACTTCGCTGTACAGTAGAAACTAATGCAACATTGTAAAACAACCGTACCCCAATTTAAAAAAAATGTTTATAGAACACTTACTCTGTGCCAGGCACTGTCCCCAGCCCAGGGAATGCTCTAGTGACCAAGACAAATCCAATTTTTGCTCTTACTGGGAAGACAGGCAATAACACGAGGAAGTATTTAAATAAACAATAATTTTACAGATCATTTTAGGAGGTATGAATGTGATAAAGAATGCTTTGGGTGAGGTGTGCTACTTTATTTTTATTTTCTTTTATAAATGTATTTATTTATTTTTGGCTGCATTGGGTCTTCGTTGCTGCACGCAGGCTTTTTCTAGTTGCGGGCGAGTGGGGGCTACTCTTTGTTGCGGTGCGCGGGCTTCTCATTGCAGTGGCTTCTCTTGTTGCACAGCGCGGGCTCCAGGCACGTGGGCTTCAGTAGTTGTGGCACATGGGCTTCAGTAGTTGTGGCACGTGGGCTCAGTAGTTGTGGCTCGTGGGCTCTAGAGCGCAGGATCAGCAGTTGTGGCGCCCGGACTTAGTTTCTCCGTGGCATGAGGGATCTTCCCAGACCAGGGCTCAAAGCTGTGTCCCCTGCATCGGCAGGCGGATTCTTTTTTTTTTTTTTAACGTCTTTATTGGAGTATAATTGCTTTACAATGGTGTGTTAGTTTCTTCTTTATAACAAAGTGAACCAGCTATACATATACATATATCCCCATATCTCCTCCCTCATGCGTCTCCCTCCCACCCTCGTGGCAGGCGTTTGTACTGCTGGTGAAGGAAGCTTGTCTTCCTGAGTCTTTCCCTCTGAATTCTAAGCGGTCTGAGGGCAGGACGGCGTCGCTGTGGGTCCAGCCCCGGCCCCCATCCTCCCTCATACCCCGCACCCCATCCTCACCCGGTGGCCCTCACTGCATTTTGCACATGAGAGGCTTTACGCTGAATGGAGGGGTAAATCCAAGCGCGTTTCCGTGCCTATGCGTGTACAATTTAGCGAGCCAAAGTCGGCCTGCCATAAATACCATAAATACTTAGGGGATTTAAAAATGTGCCACCGAGTTAACTGAAAGTAATTCATCCCAGGCTGCTGAGCCAGCCAAAGTAAAAGCTGATACATTTTGAAGCCATGAGGTCGGGGAGTTGGTGGAGTACGTGGGCGCTATGACCTACCGCTGGTGGTAGGATTTACCGAACGGAAGGATCTTAGGAGCTTCTCCTACGGAAACTGCAAGCTTTTACATAACCCACTCTCCCTACAAGCAACTCTTTGCTTCTGTGCAAGGGAATGCTTTTGCATCTATTTGGTTTTATCACGGCTTCCCCCCCCCCCCCCCCCTTGGCAACAGCTGGCAGGACTTGTTCTAGGTTTTCTGCTCCCTGGATTTGGGTGTGAGTGAATTTCCATTTTTACTGCTTGTAAATCATTGTCTAGGCTTTGACGAGCCACTTTGGTTGGCATGGGTGGCATGTGCTTAAATGCCTCATGCAGGACATACCAGACATCTGATCACACTGCCTCGGAGGCAGCAAACGTAGCTCACCAATGTTCACTGTCTCACACCCTTGCTGGAGCTGCAGACTCTCTCAGGACCTTGCATGGAAGATTTTTCAGCTCCTTTTTATTTGAATGTTAAACTAGGGTTGCCAGGTAAAACACAGGTCACCCAGTTGGATCTGAATTTCAGCTAAACAACGAATAATATTTTAGTAAAATAAGTCCCAAATATTGCATGAGACCTACCTCCATAGGAAGAGAGTATTTGTTGTTTACCTGAAAGGCAAACTCAGCTGGGCGTCCTGTATTTTTATTTGCTAAACATGGCAGCCCTAATTAAAGAGAAAGACAAATATCATATGATATCACTTATATGTGGAATCTAAAATATGGCACAAATGAGCCTATCTACAAAACAGAAACAGATTCACAGACATAGAGAACAGACTTGTGGTTGCCAAGGGGGGCGGGGGAGGGAGAGGGATGGACTGGGAGTTTGGGGTTGGTAGATGCAAACTGTTACACTTAGAATGGATAAACAACAAGGTCCTACTGTAGAGCCAAGGAACTATATCCAATCTCCTGGGATAAACCACAATGGAAAAGAATATTAAAAAAAGAATATATATATGTGTATAAATGAGTCACTTTGCTGTACAGCAGAAATTAGCACAACGCTGTAAATCAACTTTACTTCCATTTAAAAAAAGAGAATAAAAAAATCACAGTCGCAGCCAGCTCTGCGGGCGGACGTGCTCCCTCTGTAGGCGAGGCGCTGAGTGGTGGTGAGTTGATCTCACGCCAAGGTGTCCTGCGGCACCAGGTGCCTCCGTGCCGGGAGCGAGGCCGCGTGGGCAGCCGCGCCCGGGGCTGGCAGGAAGCAGACAGGCTGCGCTCAGAGCGGACGGCGTCTGCCAGCTGGGTCGCGGCTGTCTGTAGCAGGAGTAACTCCAGAACACACAAACACACCCAGCTGCTTGAGTTATAAAAAAAAAAAGGAGGGTGGGGAGCGGTTTAGCAACCGAGGGCTGCTTTAGATTTTACCGCTCCTGGGGTTGTAGAGTGTCCCGGCTGCCCCCAAGCTGAGTGCGCCCAGCCCACCTGAGGGAAGGAGCGGGGCGAGAAGGGATCCATCCGGAGGGAGAACCATCCAGAGACGGAGAACCATCCAGAGAGGGAGAACCGCACGGCTCCCCTGGATCCGGAGGGAGCAATGGAGGGTGGGAACGAGGAAGTCTTGACCCTCGTCTGCCCATCTGCAGAACGTACGAAGGTGAAGTTGAAGTTCGGGGCTGGAACTGTGGAAAGCCCAGGGCTACACCCAGCTGCCGGGTACCACACCCTGTCCCCGTGCCCGGAGCAGTGAGGACAACAGGCGTGGCTGCAGCAGGTGGCCGGTCTTCTTGGGAAGGAGCGTCTGGAAGATGTTGTGACATCCTGAAAAGAATGTTTTCTAAATCTCCTGGGTGGCAGGGCCCCCGGTCAAGCAACCCAGCCAGCGGGAGAGGCAAGGATAAGGATTGTCCTCAGTGGTGCGGGACAACCAAAGTGGATTCTGGGTGGAAACAAGGACTAGCTGGGTGACCTTGGGCACATCAATTTACGAATCTGTGCTTCAGTTTTCTACAGCATAAGGTTGGAATCAATGGTGGACTCTGCCAGCTCTGATCCGTTATTCACCGGGAAACGGCTCCAAACTGGAACAGTGCTTCCCCAAAGTCAGGTCAGTTACCTACACCAGCTATTAGAAAGAACAGAATGACAAAGCTGGGAAAAAAAAAAGGAGAGGAAGCGAATTTACTTCCTGCATAATTATCAACACTATTTCTTATCATCCAGCATCAGAAGTTTATTCCCCTTGCTGAGGGCATTCTGAACGTGACCAACATTAATAATTCGATGCTGAGGCAAATCAAAACTATAGTCATAGTGATTTTGGTATCTAAAGATGTCCATAGAGTCTGGAATCATAGATAATACTGCTTTACTTTAAAAATATATGGCAGATTGAAGATATCTGTGATATTATTCACCCATGTTTCTGGAATGTATATATATGTATGTATGTAGTGTGTGTGTGCGTGCGTGTGCATGCATGTGAGAGAAAAAGCAAATATGGCAAATGTTAATAATTAGTGAATCTAAAAGTAGTCAATGAATGTGTATGTAACTCTAGGTTTTTCACAGGTGTATTCAGGTAACTACTATTTAACCAGTCAAAACATTGCATTTGAATGGAAAACGAGCTTTTAAATCAATGAGATATAAGAAATGACTGCAATATTTACACTAGTTATTAAGGGCATTAAGTATATAGAAAGACGACTTTACATGAATGTAAAGAATTTATGGAAGGGACTTCCCTGGTGGTGCAATGGTTAAGAATCCTCCTGACAATGCAAGGGACATGGGTTCGAGCCCTGGTCCGGGAAGATCCCACATGCCAGGGAGCAACTATGCCTGTGCACCACAACTACTGAGCCTGCGCTCTAGAGCCTGTGCTCTGCAAAAAGAGAAGCCACTGCAATGAGAAGCCAGCGCACCGCAACGAAGAGTAGCCCCTGCTTACCGCAACTAGAGAAAGCCCATGCGCAGCAACAAAGACCCAACACAGCCAAAATTAAATAAATAAATAATAAATAAATACATTTATTAAAAAAAGAATTTATGGGAAATATGTAGTCTTATTTTTCATTTTTGTTCATTTTGTAACTTTACATTTGATTTGAAAACATTGCTAATTTCCACATCACATCTTAGGCAAAAATTGCAGGAACCCATGGGTTCACTCCTTCTAGGTACATCTACTATTGAATGAATGGGTTACAATGCTCCACCCAGAATTGGTCAAGGCCTTGCTAATTCTCCTTGTTTATGAGCTACACCGGATTACTTTTCATTAAAACTGAAGCATCAAACTCTGTGTTTAATTATTTTGATGAAATAATTCACCAAGTAAGGATTATTTGAAATCTGCCTTTTCCTTAATTTCTGTTCACTATTTAATGCTGGAATGTAGGGGTGGGAGTTATATATAAAGCATGACCCTTGCTCTCAGCGAGCTTGCAGTCCAGATGATATAGGACACGGGTTGCATAAGGACTGACGTTCTAGTTCTGGGGATGGAATTGGAAGCAGGGTTTTTTTTTTTCTCTAAATTAGAGTGGATCTTTACGCAGCCCCACGAGGTGCGGGTAAAACACCAGTAAGCTTCAATGCCATCTCCAGCCCTTCTGGGTAGAGCAAAGCTTGTTGTCAAAGAAAAGGAAGAAGGACTTGTTCTGACAGCCTGGAGTCTCCGGGTGGTACCCAGTACACCACCCAGGGCACATCCTATTGCCTTGGGCTACCCTGCAGAGAAAGTCAGAGGGCCCTCGGTTTACTGCAGTCAGTGATTAGTCCTGACCATATCAAGAGCGGCCAGCTTTCAGGGCCTGGGCTGTGCTGCCACCATAGCCCACTAATCCTATAAAAACACATGGCAGAAAGTCCCACGCTTACATTTCAAACATAATATTGGGGCCTAAATTTAAGCTGCTATTTAGCAATCGAGTTTCATCAGCCAGCTTTTTGTCTCAGTACATTTGGAGAACAGTCTGATGACTAAAGAAAGCAAATCTGAAGTCTTTTTTTTTTTTTTATAAATTTATTTATTTATTTATATTTATTTTTGGCTGTGTTGGGTCTTCGTTTCTGTGCGAGGGCTTTCTCCAGTTGCGGCGAGTGGGGGGCCACTCTTCATCACGGTGCGCGGGCCTCTCACAGCCTCACAGTGGCGCAGTGGTTGAGAATCTGCCTGCCAATGCAGGGGACACGGGTTCGAGCCCTGGTCTGGGAGGATCCCACATGCCGCGGAGCAACTAGGCCCGTGAGCCACAACTACTGAGCCTGCGCGTCTGGAGCCTGTGCTCCGCAACAAGAGAGGCCGCGATAGTGAGAGGCCCGCGCACCGGCGGTGAAGAGTGGCTCCCGCTTGCCGCAACTAGAGAAAGCCCTCGCACAGAAACGAAGACCCAACACAGCCAAAAATTAATTAATTAATTAATTAATTTAAAAAAAGACAAACTGAGGCATTAAAAAAAAAAAAAAAAAGACATGTGGGGAAGTCGCATGGCAAGAAAGACAAATAAAATGTTATATACCCCAGAGTAATATAATCCCCTTTTTGAGAGAAATAGGGAACAAAAAAATTAAATCTCTTTAAGAGAGGAAAATATTTTAATTAAAAGGAACTGTGAAAGAAAATCCCTGTCCTGAGAGTAAAGGAAAGTCCCTGAAGATTTTTGAAAAGAGATATGACATATTTGTTTGTATAAAACATCCCACTGAATGTAAGAACATGAGTCATGATTCTGGGTGCTTGGGCAAGATTGTAACTAGTGGAGATCAAGAGAAGGTAGTAGATTTCAGACAATCCAGGAGGTAAAATGGATGAGAATTGGACGATTAGTTATGGGAAGTGAGGAAGTAAATAATAAGCATTAATGATGGCTCCTAGGTTTCTGATTTGGGTAACAGGTGGACGGGGGTGTCATCCACTCACGTAGACGTCATTCATGTTTTTGAAGTTTAACCATTCTCATATGTGTGTAGCTGCGTGTCACTTTAAATTTCCATTTCCCTAATGACAAATGTTCCTGATCATCTTTTCATATGCGTATTTGCCACCTCTGTATCTTCTTTGGTGAGGTGCCTGTTTGGATCTTTTGCCTATTTTTAAATCAGGATGTTTGTTGTTTGATTGTTGAGTTATAAGAGTTTTTTATATACTGTTGATACAAGTCCTTTATCAGATGTGTTTAACATTTTTTCTCTCAAAAAAAAAAAAAAAAAAAAAGAACTGTGAGCAGATGCTCTTGCACCTAAATGTACATTTGTTTAATTGGGCATCATATGCAAATAATACCTCTTTGTTGAAAAGAGAAGGTTGTTGCCACCAGTACATATTTGCTAAATGATAGGGTTGAGACAAAGTCTCAGGTGAGCGAGACTGCCTGTCTCTGGTGATAATTGTTTTTGGCTGTTTCCCAGCCATTCAGTGTAAAGCCATCAGAACTCTCTTGTTATCAAATTGTTTTATGATAAAAGTTTCTTTTGACCCATGTGAAATGTAAACCTCTATTGTTCATTTGGATGTCAGTAATCATGAAACAGATTTTAGAGAAGTTTAAAAAGTCACAAAATACAGGTAAGAGATAGTAAATAGAAAAGAATGGTACTTGTTAATGACTGCAAATGTAAATAAACTTAAAACAAGTTATGTTTTCTCCTTTCTCTACTAAAAACTGTTTCTGTTTCTACTAATACTTTAGGAAGTACATTATAATTTCTGGTATTTGAAACAGTAGCATGGTAAAGATAAGGCTTTCAACAATCTCAAAACCTAAACACAACAGGAAGCTTTGTTTATGTTTCAACCCCAATAAATCAAAACAAAGGAATCTGAGTAGCAATCAGTAATGGGATATGTACAAATACAGCTGCCAAACACTGCAATGTTAAACCTTATTAGTCATCCAGTAGCCTTATTATCTGTGTTAATATTAACATTTTTACTTTAGACTTATTTTGTGTGGAAGGATAAAACAAGTAGTTATATTATTTGATTTTAAGTTATAAATAAAGCTATGACAGTAAATTATGAAAGAAAAGGAATTAAAATTAAAGTTAGGAAGAGAAGCTAAAAGTTTTAGCAGGTATGTCACAGAGCAAATGTAAAACTAAACCTTAGAAGTGTTCATGTGAACTCATGTATACAAAGGAGACCTTTTCTAACTCTGCCTCTAAATAGCCCAGCTACCGTTACCTCAATACTACACTCAACACAGATAATCTATTCTCCATCCTTATGCCTAATTCTCATATGCTAGTATAGTATATTCCTCCATGTTCTGGTCAACTACATAACAGACCATACTAAAACTTAGTGGCTTAAAGCAACAATCTGTTGATACTATTATCTCTCACATTTCTAGAGGTTGACAGGTTCGGCTGAGTTGTTCTTACTTTGGGTCTTATAGGGTGCAGTCAGGTGTGGCCTGTGGCTGAAGTATATATATCTTCATTATATATCTTTTTTTTTTTTTTTTTTTTAAACTTGGCTGTGCCACGAGGCTTGCAGGATCTCAGTTCCCCCTCCAGGGATTGAACCTGGGCCACAGCAGTGAAAGCACTGAGTCCTAACAACTAGATCACCAGGGAACTCCCTGAAGTCATCATCTTTAAATATCTGACATCCAATGGGATGTCTGGAACAGTGGGGAGCTGCTGGGCGTCTCTCTCGCCATGCGGCTAGCTTGAGCTTCCTTACAGTATGGTGGCCTTAGGGTAACTGAACTTCTTACGTGGTAGCTGGCTTCACCCAGAGTGAGCATTCCAAGGCACCCAGGCAGAAGCTGCAAAAGTTCTTATGACAATCTTGGAAGTCCTACAGTGTCACTTCTGCTGTACTCTATTGGTTAAAGCCGTCACAAGTCAGCTCAGATTCGAGAAGGTGGGAGAATAGTCTCCACCTCTCAATGTACCCTGCATATACAAAGAGAGAAGAAATTGATGGTTTCACAAAGCATGTTTCTACCATATGAATTAGTTCATGTGCAATTAAAGAATGATGTCAGTCTAACCTAGAAGTCAAGTTTGATTATATCAGATTTTTTCTAGGCAAGGGGAGCCAGAAGAGCAGGAGTAGAAAGGAAAGAAAACAATCCCACAATTCAGTGCTGTACTGGGAGTAGGAATCCTTTAGCTGTGTTTTGTGAAAATTGAAAATGAGCACCTGCATCAGGCTCTCTGGGGAGGCCCGGAGAGGTGCACCCCAGCCTTGGGCCACTTTTGGCTCCTGTGCCTGGGAAGTTCCTGGCTTGGAGCTGGTTTGGGCTGGATTGTCCCAGCACCCCCCAAGCTCTGCTCTAACTAAACTGTGGCCAGCATTGCCACTCAATGTTCATGTGAATTTTTAATGTCTACTGCTGTAGCCTCTAGCCATGTCTAGCTGCCTGCCTGGGTGGTCCAAGGTGATTTCCAAGGTACCAGTGATTGTTTTTCTTAGTCCTTTGGTTACAAGTTTGCCTATTTTGAGTGGTCTCCCCAACTTTATTATTATTATTATTTTTTAAGTTATTTATTTTATTTATTTTTGGCTGCGTTGGGTCTTCATTGCTGCACGTGGGCTTTCTCTAGTTGCGATGAGCGGGGGCTACTCTTTGTTGCCGTGCGCAGGCTTCTCATTGCGGTGGCTTCTCTTGTTGCGGAGCACGGGCTCTAGGCTAGCGGGCTTCAGTAGTTGTGGCCTGTGGGCTCTAGAGTGCAGGCTCAGTAGTTGTAGCACCCGGGCTTAGTTGCTCCACAGCATGTGGGATCTTCCCGGACCAGGGCTCGAACCCATGTCCCCTGCATTGGCAGGCGGATTCTTAACCACTGCGCCACCAGGGAAGCCCTCCCCAACTTTATTTATCCCATAAGCCCCATGACTTTTAATGTGTGATTTTGCAGAATGTGAGGTTTTTCAGTAATGCACATTTCACCTTATAGCAGACAAACCAGAACTATTTATTCTCCACTAAATGAAGGCAGGTCTCCTTGGAGAGAACCTAATTCCATTCTTGGGATAATAGTCTAGGCTGACTTGGAACATTTATAGCCAGAAAGTAATGATGCTTTAGAAATTCTGAAGAAGGACACTGCAACCAGCTTAAAGGGGGATGCATTGACCAAATTGCAACTATTTGAGTATCAAAAAATAAAACAAAAAAATTATGGTAATTACAACATATTGAGTCATGAAAAGCCAGAGTCAATAACGATATTCAAAGAAAAATAATGAGAATTTTCTTTTCAAGTAACATGTTATATTTGGGTTGTATTTATTCAAAGGAGCAAAGATGTTATTATGTTTAAGCGTACGAATTGCTTCAGGATTGCAGATACATAGACACACAAAGGCAGATGAAATACTCGTCAGCAAAAGACTGAGAAGATTTCTTGCCCAGGTTCGGGATGTCCTTGTTCATTCTGGTGACTGAAGTACCTTTGTTATATGTTAAATTATAAAGAGTCCACAGAGCCTCAAAATTCATTAACACTTTCATTGCCCACATCACCTAGAATTTTCAGATAGTAGTAGAACATTTGAAAAATATAAACTGGCTGAAGTTTATGCAGAAACAATGTTCAGATAGCCACAGTTCTTGCCCTCAAGTTCTCATGAATATAAGATTTTTCAGGCAACAGAAAGATGGCACTCTCTCCCCTTTACTTATTAGTGGATAGGCTTGTGAGCCCTCCTGCTGTTAAGTCTGTGGCCTGCCACTTACTTTATTTGATGACATAGTAATCTAGTATAAAGCACTAGTGAAATTCACAGGCTATAGGAACCCCTTCTCCCCCTTTCACCTGCATCTCCCTTGGGTCTGAAGGTACTTCAAAGAAAACTTGTAGCTTTGAGTTGAATGGATTTTGTCTTTCAAATAGACTGGAAATATGGTGATATCTCTTTGCTTGCATTTATTTGCCGTTTGGTGGTTCTAGCGGTTATTCCTGGTTGTTACTCCCTGGATTTTCTCCTTTGCCCTGCATGGCCACTGAAAAGGACTGGATGAATCTTTCCTGAGGAGTGAGGGAGAGGCCTGAGGCCTTACATATTGAACCATTCTAGAGGGTTAGGGGAAAATTTTGTCAACATGAACCAAAATGACTTTATTGAACCTGAAGGGTAGAAGATAACATTAAAAAGACAGTTAAATGTGGCACTAGTTGCTCTTCAAAAAAGAAAAGATTTTAATGTTTCATATGTTGGGTTTGCAGCCATTAGTCCAAGATGTATTTAATAGTTTTAGCAACATGTAAAGGTAAATTATGCCAGAGATTTTTTGAATATTTCTTAGATGAAAATATGCTATTATGGAATTGTTAGGCTGATAAAAAATTGAGTTACTCTGCTAAAGAAATGCAAAAAGACTTATCTTAATGAAAAGTGTGATGTTTTAAAGGTCATTTGTGTAAAAATAGAACTAGAGACATAATCCAAATAAGTGAAACTAAAACAGAGGGGGAAATTGGGGTAAAGGAGATCTATGGAACTTAGGTAGTTTAAAGTTTGAGTCAATTTGGGGGCAGACCCCGAAGGTGAGACATTTTGGAAATCTGGAAGTAGCAGGCCTTAAATCTCACTCACATCAAGCAGTGTTAACCAAGCCTACAGCAAGGCGTATTGAGAGGGGTTTTAAAGTTTTGTTTTTATGAGTGCTTGCTGAGACACAGAGCTACTAAACTGCAATGCCTGTGATGTTTATGCCACATTACCAGAAGCTTTTTTTTTGGAAGTGTGAACAAAAACAAACAAAAATAGTCAAAACTGTATATACTTTTTTCTCAGTGCTGCTGAAATAGAAAGTAATTTTTCACTTTATAAAGTAACTGCTAACTCTGAGATGATTTTTCGGCTTCATAGACTCTATGCTGGCACTGAACTTCACCCAGAAGTTGGATGTTGGCCCATAAAAGAGTCTCTAGTAGATCTCAATCAAACCATGTGAAACCTTGTTTTCTCCATAATGCACAGCGGTGCAGTGGGGGCAGACGGAAGGAAGGAAGTGGTCTGTTCTACTTGGGTGGAATGAGCCAAGAAAGGCTCATGGAGGAGGTGACCTTAAACAGTGTCTCGAAAACAGCAGAGATATTTGCCAGGCAGATGAGGCAGGGCTTAGTGGAGAGGCCAGATGTGCTCCCAGATGTGGGGAGCAGGTGGGCAAGGCGTGGTGGGGTGACAGTCTGGTGTGTCTGTAACTGTGGCTTTCAGGAAGGAGGTAGGGCACAGAGAGATAAATGCCACATGGAAAGTTGGATGGAAAGCTGGGCCAGGTCACCGACATCCTTGTGTATCACACTAAAGAGTTTGTTTTCATTCATTTATTTAATAAATCCATATGTCGAGAACCTATTAAATGCCAGGCCTTTAGGAGACAAGACACATTTTTGTTGTTGTTGCTCTCACGGAGGTAGGGGTACAGAAGGGGCAGACAGACATTAAATCAATAATCACACAAGCAATTATTTAACTTTGCTTGTGATAAGCTCTCCTCTGAGAAGGACAATGCCTGTGTAAGGAAAGAGTTTGCAACAGGGAAGTCTAACTTAGTCTAGGGGTCTGGGAAGGTTTCCATGAGGAAGCGACAGTTAAGGCTGGGACCCAGGTAGGATCTACTGAGCTAAAGGGGGGCTTGTTTGGGTGGGCTTGTTGGGTGGGTTTGTTAAGAGCATTTCAGGCAGATGTGAAGTGGGCAAAGGTCTGGAGACAGGGAGTTATGCGGTGCTTTAGGAAAACCGAAAAACCTGCAGCCATGTAGACGCTACTCAGGGGAGCCACGTGATCATACTTGGGTTTCAGGAACCACCCCCTGGCTGTAGCGTGGGGATAATAAAGGCACGTAGGACTGGAGGTAAAGAAACCAGTTGGTGTGTTGTCGTCACAGATCTGGGGGGAGTGTCAAGGTGAGAGCTGAAGCTGGGACTGTGTGGACCGAGGGGATGGAATGGACTTGACAGATGTTGAGGGGCTAGAAGTGGCTGAACTCAGTGGCCAATAATTAGATGTGGGCAGTGAAGAGAGGAAGACTCCTGGGTTTCTGGATGGAGCAACGGAGCAGATAGTGAAATGGAACTTGGAGGATCAGACTGGGTGGTTGGAGAGGATTAGGGGCTGTTACTGAGTTTCACTGTAGGCATAGGCATGGCTTAGTTAGAAGTGCCTATGCGGATATCCAACAGGCAGCTGGATGTGAGTGTAAAGTTTCAGAAAGATGTCAGAGCTGGAGATACAGAAGCAGGAAATATCAGCAATTAGGTGATGGTGGAAGCCATGACAAGCGACACCTCACATGGGGAAAGGAAACTGAGTGAGAAGACAAGGAGGTCTGGGACCAAACCCTGGGAAACATAGATATTTACCAGGTAAACATAGAAAGAGGAGGTAGGAGGAGCCTGAGAGTGACCAGAATTGTAGAAGAATCAAAAGGAAGTACGTGCTGTATGGTCCCTATTTGCCCAAATCCATTCTCCAAATTGACTTTCTTCCCCTCTCTGTTCTGCTCTGTGGCCTGGAAGGCTGACCTCTGTGGACTGCATCAACAGGCTCTCTTGCCCTCTGGCTTCCAGAGTCAGCCACTGGGAGGTTGAGGGTGAGAAGAGAGAGAGTTCAGGTGCTTATTCTCTTGGCTTCCTCCTGCTGGACAATGGATTCTTGGTGGCTGTGTTCCTCTACCAAAGGCCACAGCTCCTGCTGTGCACCCGTAGCTGCAATTCCCCTTGTCTCTTCAGGCCTAAGTGTGGGAAAGGCTTTCCCCTATTTATTACTAGCCTTTAGGTCCTTCACCTTCCCTTACTAATTTCCCTTCATCCTGTCCAGTTCTTTCCAAATGGTTCTTTCACTCAACTCTCTCTAGTCATCCCTGTTTCTTGCCGTCTGGGTCCTGCTGGGATCCTCACCTTTACAGAGTTGTGTCACAAAACTACAGAGAAAGAATGTCAAGTTGGGAGTGGCTGACAGTGTCCAAAGCTGCAGAGGTTTTACCTGATGAGACGGAAGAGTTCATGCATGTCCCATCGGAGGTTGTTGGTGACCTTTACTGGCATGGGTTAAAGGAATGGTGAGCTGAAACCTGACCATGGTGCGCTGGTGTATCAACAGACAGTTGCTGACCATTCCTTGGAGGAGCCTAGCTATAAAGGAGAAAAGAAGGTGGTATTTTGAGGGAGCAGCAGGGCGGTGTTTCCGTTCTTCAATGTGAATGTTGAAGGGACTTGAGCATGCTTATTGCCCGTGAGTAAAAGCCATTAGACAAGGAAAGCTTGGACGTGCAGGAAGGGGAAACATGAGTGGACCCACACCCCAGGACCACAGCAAGAGCAGAGGGATTGACATTGACCAAAAGAATGCAGACTTGTTAGATGGAGGAAAGGCGTGAGTGTAGATATGGTTATAAAAATGTTTACTGCATGGGGTAGGGGCGTGAAGGAGTTTCCTCCTGATAGCCTAAATTTCCTCAGTGAAAATACAAGGACAAGGAAATTTCAAAATAGCAATTATGAACATGGACAAGGAGGGAGAAATTGATCAGGGACCAGTGAAGACCTCAAAAGTTTGCTGACATAAATGAATAAATTATTGATGTAAATATATAAACCAGAATATAGAATGTGTGATGAAGTGATAATGTTGTGAGATGAAGCTGGAAAGGTAGGATGTGTCTAGATTATGGAGTTTGGTCTTTATATAGACAATGGAGAGCTATCAAAGGTTTTTGCGTAGTGGACAGATGGATACGATATAAGATTATTTGGGGGTGAGTGGAGTCAAGGAGAGATACTAAAGGTCACAAAGAGGCCTCAAAATAATCTAGGTGATAGATAAGGGATGTGCCTTATTTGGGCGTTGAGAGTTGAGATCACAAAGTTAAGAGCTCCTGAGGAGTTGGATCCTACAAGACTAGTGGTGATGCCCACAGTTGGATTGGGAGGTCCTTAAGGTCATTCCCCCCAAACTCCATCACGTTCCATCTTAGTCTACCCTAAATATTCACTCTAAGTAAAAAGAGGGTGCTTTCTATGCAAGCACTGGTTCAACATACATAGCCTAGCCCCCATCCAGATTTTCAAGCCTGAATGTCTCCTTGCAGAGACAAATTTCCACTGTATAGAGCTTAGAGGCTACTCAGATTTAGGAAATGAGAGAGGAGTCAGAAATTTTAACTGGCTTTACTGGGTGAGTGTCATGATGCTATTGACTAAGGAAGAGGATGTGGGAGGTCATGATCATGAGGGAAAATGATAGATTTTGGCCCCCGGAGGATCTACTTGGATTTGGGCAATTGGGGTGGAGAATGGGAGTCTGGAGCTTGGGAGGAAGGTTGGGTCTTGTCGTGCAGACCTGGGCGTCACCTGTATAGAGCTGGTCGTGAAGCAGTGGGGTCCAAGGAGAGTGGCCAAGACTGGGAACAGACCCTTGAGGAATGCTCTTTAAGAAGACAAAGCAGAGGAGGAGTGTCAGGGAGGAAAAGGAGAAACTGTCAGAGAAGTAGGAAGATAAACAGAAGAACACAGCTCCTGAGATCCCCAATTGGAGAGTCACTCCGAGGAAGGCCTACTCAAGGGTAGTGGTGGAGTACCTTTTTCTTTTACAAGAAACGTCACTTCTCTTCTTGAAAATTGATTTTTAATTTACACTGTGTCCTACAAAATGGTCCCTCCTTTAACATTGCTTTTAACAAATACTTAGAATTACTCTGAATCCCTCCAATTTTTTAGTTTCCTCATCAAACTCCAAAAGGCTGTGCTGGTCTTTGTGCAGAACTTGTTAAAATCTCTTCAGCAGTTCCATGTAAATGTTTCAATATGCACTAAAAATGTTACTTGAATTCCCTTTGATTTTCAAGGTGAACGTCCTTGTCTTTGTCATAGTAGATCTGGTCCTCACATAGACAGCCAACAACTATCAGGTTTATCTGAGTCTGCATTTGAGTATAAAAATTAGAATCATCTTTTCCTAACTGCAACATCATCCGTGTTCAGTTTTAATGTAAAATTTATTAATTGGAACCTTTGATGTTCAAATATCTCAGTGCTTTCCTACCTAAATGATCTATGTCTTGTGAATGGTAGTTTTATATTAGAATTAACTAAACACAGGGGAGAATTTAGAGAATCAAATTCATTGATTCGGCTCTGGATGTTGACCCCAGTCTCTGTCACTGAAGTGCTCCCGTGTTCTTAGTGAACTGGTTTCATTTGGAAGCATCTGTAATAGTGGTACCTGGCTCTTGACACCATCTTCAAAATACCCCTCCCACCACCCCAACCCCTCTCACACTGAAGATCTGGTTCATCACCACAGGAGTGTAACAATTGTGTTCGGCTTATAACCTTTCTGGAATCACTGTCCTCAAGAGGACATACAAACCCCTCATCAGTGTCCATTCATGTTGTCCTCTTCAGAATCTTGTCGTGAGGGTCTTAAGTTTTTCCCCACAGCGATCTTGGAAGGAATGTTGCTTTGAGCTGTGTCTACTCCCTGAATGTAAGGTTCGTATTTACAAATGTCTGCATCTCCTTCACCACAGGCACTCTCATCAGGATCCGAGGGAACTTCAGCAGAACGTGTTGGCGTTTGTGGTAAAACATCCACAACTGAAAACTCCAAGTCTCTAAGTGAGCATTGCCACTCTGCTGCCTTGGATTGAAGAGCTGTGACACAGTCATCAATGGACATGCCCGGGATCTCATCACTGCAAGGACTGTTGCCCAGTGACCTGGGCAAGGTCAGGGGATCCTCAAACTTATTGGTGTTAGAGCGACTTTCTGGATGAGCCTCGTACAAACCGTAGTCTGGATCAGAAATGAGAGTTTTTCCAGAACGATCTTCCTGATTCTCACATTTCCCCAGAATCTTCTGGAAGGTGATGCTGTCCTCAAGACTCTCTAATGACACGACATTGTCCCTCCTCTCCCCTGAGTCCTCGTCCCCCCGGGGCTCGTTGGCTCTGCAGCTCTCCTCGCCACGTGCCTCTGCTTCAGCCACATTTCTCCAGTCTTCTGAACTTGTTGAACTTAGAGTAAATAAAGACCCTTCGTCAGAATCGGTGTCCAACTCGTACTGAGCGTCAGGAGTGTCCTTTTGTGCTAGCTCCTTGTTAGCAGGAGTCACATGCAGGTCATGACCACAGCCCGGAGCGAAGACGGGTGGGGACGGGTCCGTGGCTCCTGGGTCACTGAGCGTGGCCGCTCCGCAGTGGGCGAGGGGCTCCTCCTCGTCACCGGCGCCCTCGAGCCTTTGCTGCTGTGCGCTCAGCACATTCTCCTTAGAAAACTCCGAAGGGCAGTGTGGAGTGCCCCCTCTCCCCTCCTTCTCTCCCGTCCTCAGCGCTTTTGCGCGCGCCACCATTTGGGAGACAGGCGTGGCCATTTCCCTGGGGAGGGGTGGGCCTAATTCGTTGGAATCCTTACGGATCGAGCCAGGGCTTGTCTGTAATCTGGCAGCCACGGCAGGGATGCCCACTGAACGCTCACCGAGGGAATCTTCCCCGGCCACGGTGTCATAATTTACTTCTCCAGGAATATCATACCTGTAGATGCAGTCCTGTCCCGCCGGCATTAGTTGGGTGTCATCAGCATTCGGCCGTCCGCGGAGAACGGGCCGGGCTGCAGCGTGATTTGGGAGCGCGTTATCCTTCCCGCTTCCTGCCCCAGTGTGGTCCCCGCATCGTTCTCCGCCCTGCCGGCGGCCAGCCTCCTTGCTACTGGGTGCCAGCGTCCTCGCAGGAGTGACAGCCGCGTGTGGCGCTTGGTTCTCACAGAGGTTTGGACCGTGGAAAGTTTGGCGCAGAGCCATCCTTGGCTGCTGCGTGTTCCCTACAGCTACGATTTCATCGTAGAAGCCCTCGTTTGAATACACGTTCCCTGAACCTGGACTTTTTTTCCGGCATCTCTGTTGCCACAGTCTGTCCACATAAGGCCTCGCCAAAGCCCCCAGGCAGAAAGCCACGAAGAACGTGATGAACACTGACAGGCAGACGGCCAGGGCCAGGTCCTGGGAAGCGTCCTCCCTTCTGCCGGCAGCTTGCACATCCCCGGCGCTCCTAACCCTTCTTGGCAGCCGTCTCTGCCCCTCACTGGTATCAGAGCCCGCAGGGTCCTTCTTGCGCAGAGTGGAAAAGCGCACTTCCCAGGGCCTCTCAGCTTTGCTCGTCGCCGTGAGGCTTTTCGTACGATTCAGATTAGTGCGAGGAAGGTGGGTCTCTCTGGACGCTCGCCTTGTGGGCGTCCACCAGTATGCCTCCTCCTTCCCTGAGAGTGGGGGTAAAAGCACACGCTGAGTTGACACGGGAATGAGATTCCAGCGGTTTAAAAAGCATCTGTGAGTCCTCAGTCCTCGTCTAGCTAGATTTAAAGTGGGTATTACACGATTAGCAACTTTACTGGCTGATTGCTTGATTGGTTGTCGATGCCGACAGCATGTGTCAGGCTCTGTGCACACTTACACGAGGCTCTCAGGCTCGGGTCTGCTGCTCCCAGGCCCGGGAGACTGTGTGTCTTAGGCTTCCTGACTGACTGCTGCCCACGGGAGAAAGGAAGCCAGTCTGTTCCTCCTTTCTCCACAGCCTTCCCTACTTACTGCACATTTACGAGAACATTCCATCAACCCTCTGCAGAATCTGCCTTGGCCACACCTGTGTTTGCTGTATCATTTCCTCACCATTCCTCAGTGCTGGCAAACAGCATAAATATTCAGGTTTCTCTGCTGGTTCCTGACATTCTGCCCTCCACACTCAGAATGCCATTGTGGCTCGTACGGGGCAGTGAAACAAGTGTGGCTGTCACCATTAAGACTTCTCTCTAATCTTCATGGATTTCTCCTAAACCCGGCAAGCATGGCCATGTCTCTACTTAATAGCAGTCCTGAATAGAACAGAGGCCAGGACTCATTTTAAAAAAATGACTTTTTTCCCCCCCCCAGTTAGGAGTTTGAGAATTAGCCAAGATAGTTAATAGTGGGGGGGGAAAAAAAAAAAAGCTTTCCAAAATATTCAACTGCAGTAACATATTCTAGCACTTTGGGAGAGTGGCAGGGAACAAATCAAAGAAAAATAGACTTTTGAAATATGTGTGTTTTGTATATGTATAGGATTATACTTCCAGAGTGTTAGCCAGCACTTTAAATAATTATGTTTCAAGTTTTAGAAGTGCTTTCTTTGATCAATTATTTTGTTAATATTTGGGATAAAAATATGACATTTTGGGGCTTTAGGGAAAAATCCTCTCTTTGTGAAGTTTCTGGTTTTGACCAAATCCAGTGGTTTCTGAGCTAGCTGAGCTAGGTTTCTCTGACCACATGAAGAAACTCGTTCATGAACTGAGGAAAACAGTTAGGTACCAATTATTTTTCTGTGATACAGCTCAAGGATGACTAATGCCATAGACCAGCACTCTTGCTTCTAGGGGGACTGTCACTGTTTCAAATGAGACTAAATTTTTCATGTGCTCTTTTCTGTTTAAATGGAACCATTTCTGAGAGAAGAGGCACTACTGACTTACCAATAGACTTGTTGCAAATTGCATTCCACTTTCTTCTCCAGGATTCAGAAATAACATTTTGGAAGACTGCCACGCCATAGTCACACTGCCACTGGTTACCAGCCAAGTCAGCCTCCAGGTGGGGAAGTTCTAGAGCCACCATCATCATCGGCAGGATGGCGGTCAGGGCATTGTTGCTGAGGTCTACAACCTGATTGAGAAGAAACAACTTTAGGACAATCTGTGAATAAAGACATTTGGAGACAAAATAAACTAGTTACAGATACTGTCTATATCTCTATGGAAGCCATATGAATTTAGCACTGATCTCAGAGTCAGAATACTGGGTTTAATTCCCTGCTCTGTCCCTAAGAACTCTGTGAGACTCGGCAAATTGTTGACTCTCAATGAGCCTACCTCCCAGGGTTGTTCTGAGGATTAAATGTATGTGAAAGCTTTAAGTATGGTGCCTGTATTAGATGCCCAATCACTTTCCCTTCCTTCTTTCCTATGAACTGTGATTTGTACTGTTCGATATAACCTAGACTCCCAGCTGTTATCAAGGTCTGGAATTAGATATCAGGTCTAGAATGTCTAGAAGCACTGTGATCTTCAAAGTGGCAGGAGATACTGGATGATGAGGACATAGAGCCCAGAAGAACTGCAGTTGACTAAAAGTAGCAAAGAGAGTTCTTTTGCATCAAGTATTATCTTAAAGGTAATAGTACATTTCTCTGCATCCATGGCTACTCAGTATAAACAAAATGACTAATTTTCCTAGTCTCATCAGAAATGAAGGGGAAACCGAGGAACAAAAAGGATTCAGTGACTCTAAAAACACAGAGTAGGATCTGTGAAGCTGGATATGGCAGTGGTATGATGTGGCCAGGACAGCATAGTTAGGTGTAGCTCTAGCTACCATTTGCAGAGCACCGCTGTGTACCAGGCATTCTACTGGGTGCTTTACATGCATTCTCTCTATTCCTCCCAACAGCTTTGTCATTTCCCCCTTTTTTTCAGAGGAGGAAACTGGGCTAGGTCACAGTATATCCCATATAATCCCTACGCCTAAGGCTTGGTACCCAGGTGCTCAGAAAATAATGGAGGAATGAATGAATGAATGAATGAATGAGTGAATGGCAGAGTTGAGATCTGACCTGGCTCCGTAGCTGTGTGCCTTCCACTCCAGAACACAGCCTCTTGGAGCCTGAGCTCCCACTGCACTGGAGTGAAGGGATGCGCAGAGCCAGGTCATGGGGTTTGGGAGAAAATCATAAATGCAAACCTTGCTGAAAAGTAAAAAAGAGGGTCGTGGATGAAAACCATGGAGGCTGAATGTAATTCAGGTCAGTTGTTTAATAAACATCAGGGAAAAAGCAGCATTGGCATCATGGGTTATATAAATTCCTGAGAAGAGCTTACTCAGACAAACACTCAAACAGCACCATAACCAAGACTCAGTAGTGAGGGGGACCTTTGCACTGTTGAGTAACCAAGCACTCTTGACTCCCAAGGGAAGGCTGTCAAAAACAGGAAGTAGGAGACTGGGACCAGGAAGGAAAAACAAAACAAAACAAAACTTTGCTTTGGCCTGGCCTTGACTAGGATCAATAGTTTTCTATGTACCCCCTCCTCAACAACAGGGTGAAATATTCTAATGTTTTTGGGGGTATTTTCTTCTTAGTGCATGTCTGCGTTTTTTTTTTTTCATCCTAGCAGCTATTATACTATAAATCACGAAACTAAAAGCAAAACAGAAGAGAGGACAGAAAGCTAATCAAATGATTCAGGAGGAATAATTTCTGAGAAAAGATTAAAACAGAATAGTCCAATTTGGCTAAAGAAGTGGCCATCCACTGTCATTTGAAAGGAGTGCACATTATAGAAAGATCGGGAGAAGCATATAATGTTGCTAACAAATTACTGCTCTAAGAAGAATGGCAGAAGAAAAGGAATGCTTATTTGAAATGCCAACGAAACATTTCATTCTACCGCCACATGATGATGAATTTATGCTTTGAAAAATCTATCTGGTTTCTGAAAAGATCCCCACGTGGGAAGACACGTAATATATAATGCAAGTATTAAATACGTCTCCTGGGAAAAAAACCCAACTACATCCATTTTAATATTCGACCTTCTGGTACCAAATACGCTCATCATGTTCCCAAAGAAGTTTTCAGAGTTATTGCTGAACAGGCAGAAGGGTTAATAGAGACGGAGAAATTGTATGATTCTGGGCAGCTCAGGTAATTTAGAATTACAGATGATTCAGAACATTCTTGGGCTTGTTTTTTAGTTTGCCTGTAGCATCTATTACCTGTGAGCTGCAGAAGACTTATAAAGCACAATAAAAATGCACAGGAAATAAAACAGGCATAGGGAAATTACACATACAAATATAATCAGTACACAATATACTAAATGAGGTTCCCAGGCAATCCGACAGCCTGTTTGTGGTGAACCGGGAGCACTGCCAAGTTAAGTGGACTTTCTCGTCTGCTCTGATAACTACGACGGCAGACAGGTCCCCAGTAACCTGCCCCCGTATTCACACCATCTGGGTAATCTCCTCCCCTTGAGTACAGGCGAGACCTGTGCCTCTCTTCTAACCGACAGACCGTGGCAAAGGCAATGGATGTCCCTTCCACAGTTACATTCCATAAGACTGTAATGCTCTTGCTAGCAGCCTCTCTCCTTCGGGCTCTGAAGCGAGCTGCCATGCTGTGAACTGCCCTGTGGGGAGGGCCACATGGCACAGAACTGAGGGCAGGCTTAGGCTGGCAGCCAGTAAGGAACGGTGCCCGAAGCCCAGTAGCCCACGTGGAACTGAATCCTGCCAACGACCACGTGGGCTTGGAAGTGGATCCTTCTTCCCCTGGGCCTTCAGGTGAGACTCCAACCCTGGCCAACACCTTGATTGCAGCCTTTATTTCCCCCCTTTTATTATTATTTTATTAATAAACTTAAGAACAGCTCTAACGTCTCCCTTCCCCCCAGAGCAACTAAACCCAGCTACAAGGGGGTGTGGCCTGGGGGGCAGAGGGCGCTAGGAGTCATAATCCTCTTCATCCTCTGCCTCAGGTGCTGAGGGGCCCAGGCGGTGGGGTGCTGGGGGCAGAGGCAGAGTCGAGGTGAAGGGCATGAAGGGTGTCAGCGGGGGGGGGGGGGCTCTGGAAGCGGGCAGGGGGGTGGCTGGCCTGGGATGGGGCCAGGGGTGTCTCTTCTTCCCCGTCACTGTCTGTATCCTCAGACATCCTCCTGCTCTGAGCCTGTCCCTGACAGCTTCTTGTCCTTGCCTTTGCTTCGCACCCCACCGTTCTTCTGGCCCCTGCGGGGACCCTTGTTCCCATCCACGTGGTTGTCTTCCCCGTCCCCCTACACGTCAGGCATGGACGCCACCAGAACCTTCAAGAAGTCAAACTGCTGCTCCAGCACGATGCACTGCTTCCGGGGGGTTGTGCTCACGGTCTTGGCGTTTCAGGACTGGGTCACTGGCAGGCCTTCCTCCACAGTGACTTCGGGAAAAGCTCGAGCGCCCGACAGAGGATGACAGGCACGGCCGCCGCCACCTTCCCAATCTCTTCGTCCGTCTACACGATCTTCTTGATCGGGCCGGTGGGAGCCGCACGTTGTACCTCCTCTTGCTCGGCATCTCGTGGCCTCTCTTGCTGCGCCGGGCCCAGCGCCACTGCCCGCAGCCTCCCGGCCCCTGGGCCTGCTCGTCGCCCACCTGCCCTCCGTGGTTATACTGCAGCCTCTTGAGACACCCTCAGCAGAGGCCCCAGCCAAGCCTTGCCTGGATTGCTGACCTCAGCAATAGATAACTAATACACCTATCCGTGATCATCATCCAGCCACTCATTCCTTTGTTTATTCAACAAGTGTTTGTAAATACATGGTATGTACTGGACATATGTTAAGCATTAGAAAACAAAATAGCCATGATGTATGTCCTCAAAGAGCTCACCGTCTGGTACAAGGGTTATGGGGATATAGGCATTAATGGCTAAACCATACCTAAAATGAAATAATTTCAGTGTCCATACGTGCAATATGGAAAAAGCACAGTCTACTATACCTGTGTATAAAGGGAAACTAATTCAATCTGGAGACCCAGGGAAGGCTTCCTTGAGGGCTAGTAAGAGTTAGCTCTTCCAGGCAAAAGCATCAGCAAGAGGGGAGGGCTTGGGGTGAAAACCAGGCAGGAATGCAGTCAGCAAGGGGAGGGTGGCTTGAAATGAGGCTGGAGGGGCAAGCAGGGGCCAGGCCCTTGTCGTGAAAGCTTACAATCAGATTTGTAGGTTAAAAGAGTAGGGCGTCGCAGCCACTTTAGAATTTCTATATGTAGTCTACATTTATAAAGGGCTTACTGTATTCCAACTACTGTTCAAAGCACAGTCTATGGATTAAAACACTTAATTCTCACAAAACTCTATGAGAAAGGAAGCAACTTACGTCCATTTTACAGATGAGAAAACTGAGGCACAGAGTGATTCGGTAACTTACCCAAGATCGTGTGGCTGGTGAGCAGCAGAGCCTAGGGTTAAACTCAGGCAGCTGGCTGCAGAGTGGACCTCCCTCACCACTGCGTCACTAGTCTCCCTTTGAGAGAGGACGGGCTTGGAGGGCCATTCCAGTTGAAAGGGGCGGGGGCAAGGTTGGGCATTTGTCTTGCAGCTATGCTCAAAGAGCACCTTACATAAAACTGGGAAAACGCCAGCTGTCTGCATTGATGTGCTCTAAGGTGACAGCCATTGGCCACATATGGCTATCGATCATTGACATATGGCTAGTCCAAACTGGGATGTGCAGTAAGGGTAAGATACGGTCTGCCCTCCATATCTGTGGTTTCTGCATTCTCGGATTCAACCAACCACGGACAGAAAATAGTTTAAAAAAAAAAAAAATTCTGAGTGTTCCAAAAAGCAAAACTTGAATTTGTCCTGCACAGGCAACTATTTACATAGCACTTACATTGTATTTACATAGCATTTACATTGTATTATTATAAGTAATCTAGAGATGATTTAAAGTATATGGGAGGGTGTGTTTAGGTTTTACGCAAGTACTATGCCATTTTACATGAAGGACTTGAGCATCCACGGATTTTGGTATCCATGGGGGTCCTGGAACCAATCCCCTTGGATACCAAGCATCAGCTATACACACAGGGCTTTGAAGACTTAGTATGAAAAAAGAGAATGGAAAATATCTCATTAATAATTTTTATATTGACTACATGTGTAAAAGATAATATTTGGATATATTGGGTTACAAAATATATTAGTAAAATTAAATTCACCTGCTTATTTTTACTTCTTAAATCTAGTTACCGAGAACATCTAAAGTTACATATGTGGCCCACATTATGCTTTATTGGATGATACTGGCCTATATAAAGAATGGGGGTGTGTGGTGCAGGTTACGGAGACGGGGGATTCAAGCTTCTCCTAAGCCATCTCTAGGTCCTGGTGTTTCTAAAGGAGCACTGAGGGGAGATTTTACAATATCTCCCCAAAGAGGAGGAGAGAGGAGGAAGGGGCTAGGAGGAGAAGGGGCTGAAGCTGCCAAAGCTAGAGCAGGGCTCTGGGGCTTACTCACACTCCCAGCTGTCAGGACCTCGGTGAGATTCACTGCAAGGTGCCCGAGAGACAGGCACCATGGCTCCAAAATGTGACGTCGATCCCCCCAACATGGCTCTGATGTTTAGAACTGCACGTGGCACGTGGTAAGTGTGGATGAGTTGATATCATTATGATTTGTATTATTCTGTGCCCAATTTTGATGTGGAAGCACCAGGGTCACTGGCCTTCAGAGGCCCATGTGGTCCTGGGCTATATGGGGTGTAGAGCCCATTTAGGCCCATATAGTCCCATATTGCATAAAACCCCAGGGGCCTTTGACTGACCTTGTAGCTCAGGGAGTGAGCCTTGCTAATAACCGAGATTTAATTTCTTGCCAACTGGTAAGTGGCAGCTTGGAGTTGGGTTTAAGTAGATTCAGGAAAAATAATGTACCAATTCTTGCTGCTGAGCATACATGTTCAAATAAAATGTCCACATTCATGTCCACTACTGAGGCCTTGGATTTTTGAGGCAAGAGAGAGACTTCGGCTCTTTTAGGGGAATCTTAAAATAGACATATTTTTCGATTGGTAGCCAGTACTATTGGGCATGAAGAAACTCTTCAATGGAAATATTCTTCTAATATAATTGCCTATAGTTCTGCATATTTGAAATATTATAAACACTATTTTCTAACCTGTAATTTTTTTAGGTCCTTGAAGGCTTCTGGATGAATTCTGAATATCTTGTTACTCTTTAAATGGAGGTTTTCTAGTTGCAGGCAGTTATGAAAATCAGACAAACCAATTTGCGTTATCCCATTGAATGACAGATCCAAACTCTGTAATGACTTCAGTTTCCATAGCCCTGTTAAAATTAAAAAGCAAATTGAAATATAAATTGGTGGTATTTACTGCAGCATTGTTTGTAATGGTGGAAAATTGGACACAACTTAAATGGTTCACGACAGAGAATGGGCAAAGGATGGCATATCAATACTACAAAATACTGTGTAGTCTTAAAAGAGAATGGGATAGATCAACATGAAATAACTGAACAGGAAGGAAAAGTTAAGTTGCAGGAAAGTAGAGTATAATTCTAATGTTCTTAGAAAAAAAGGCCACATGCAAACATACACATATGTTTCAAGAGAGCAGAGAAAGAGGCCTGGAAGGAGATGAACTAAGCTACCAGTGGTAGCTACACTTAGAAGTAGGATGGTGGAGGGAGGTGAAACTATGCTTCTATTTTATACACTTTTGAATTCTTCCTTTGAATGAACATGTGCTAATTTTATAATAAAAGCATCAATCAAAAATTTAACCTTGATTGAATGAAACGGTAAATATGATACTTGCTTATTGGATTGAACCATGGGTAAAACTGGATGATCTTGCTATGGTTATAGAGGAAAAAGTTGTTTTGATGCTTTATTTACATGGATGAATTCTTCCCCTTTTAAGATGTTCTTATTCTATTTTGTAGATGTATCCTTTAACTACTTATTGTTGATATTATAACTATTTTTTATATTTTTCAAAGGTAGTATATTATAGCTAGAGGTTTTATTTTCTGGCAAAATAATATAATTGAGTTTTGGTCTCTGCCTTTGTATTTCACTTGATTCCAGAAGTAACCATGAGGCCCATTTGGCACTGAAGATAAAGGTTGAGAATGATGTGCCAGCCATAGCAGTCTTCCAAATTTGAGTTCCCATATGAGTCTCACATGGAAGCCCTGCATTTTTACGTTTCCTTCTGCTCTGTTCTCACACATAGTCTGTGTCTTTAACAAACTACTACATAGCAGATCAGGTTGGTTCAATTCCAGAAGGGTTTATTCCTTGTCTACTATCTGCACTACTATCTATTATCAGTACTTACTGTAAGACTAATTATGCAGACAGATGATGACCTAAATGAAATGGCTGCACATCTATGTTCTCATTTGCTCATTTCAGCTGCACAGACTAAGCAAGAGACCACAAGGATGACAACTCAGTCAAAATATTATGAGCATGGCACTTCGTGCTGAGGACAAAGACAGCAGAGAAACTTTGTGTCTGGTTGCGTGATAAGACACACACACAAGAAAAAGTTATTAGTTATATAAAGCAGTTTTACCCCCACTATTGACTGTAAAATAATTGTTGTTTGTCAGCCTCTCCATCAGATGATTAGTCCTTTCAGGGCAGAATTCACACCTTTGTGAACACTTGTAATGCCCAATATATAATATACATTCAATAGGCTAGAAGTCACAGTGTTTGACCTGCGCAGAGATTTAAAAGTTGTTGAGCCAACATCAAAGATTCAATACAAACATGTACATTTCTAGCTTCTCTTGAAAAATAAGTCTCAACTGGCACAAGACATTTGGCTGGAGCTGAATGAGGGCTGCCTGCTTTGGATGGGGCATGCACTTACAGAAGAATATGATGTCTCTATCAAAAATAGGAAGACAAAGGATAGGCCAAGAAGCCTGTATGTTTAAAAAAATGAGAGAGAGAGCCAAGGCTGAGATTCAGCTGGCATATGCTGGTGAGAAATACTTCCATATTGGTTCATAAATAGCCACTGCTGAGCCACTGTGTGTTGCCCCGCTGCCCTGGGCACTTTAGTCTATTCTCCCTTCCACCTCCCACCCCCAGCAGGATTCTGCTTCATCATTACAGCCAGGAGGCATCCAACTTGGGAACCCAGCTCTGGAGAAAATACATTTCTTTCTGGAGTGAAGAATATTCCTATGTGTTTTAATATGCAAATGTATGGGTCTTGAGAAAAAAATGCAACACAGAAGCTGATATGAAAGAAGTTTCTTAACATTTTCATGATAATTGCCTGACCTGTACAGGGATGTGAGCTCATGGTCCCTATCATATCTAGTACTTAACTGAACTGAATAAGTACCCCAGGAGTTCAGTGGAGAGGGAGACCATGTCTAGTTTGGTCTCTATCAATGGATAGGGGGGTGTTGAAATCTCCAACTGTAACAGTGGATTTGAAATGGAGCTGGACCTTGCAGGGCCTTCTCAGGGACAGACCCCTGTGTCCCTGACCTCTCATTTGTAGAAAAGCTTTAGCCTCCTAGGGCTTCCCCAAGTTCCAAAGAGCAAATTCAATCACAGAAGTGACAAAATGTAGAAACAAAGGAAAACAGTCAAGCAAGACAAAATAATAATAGTTTATAAAAATAGAATGACCATATGGTCTAGCAATCCCACTCCTGAGAATATACCCAGACAAAACTATAATTCAAAAAGATACATGCCTCCCTATGTTCATAGCAGCACTGTTCACAAGAGCCAAAACATGGAAACAACCTAAATGTCCATGGACAGATGAATGGATAAAGAAGATGTGGTACATATATACAATGGAATACTACTCAGCCATAAAAAAGAATGAAATAATGCCATTTGCAGCAACATGGATGCAACTAGAGATTATCATACTAAGTGAAGTAAGTCAGAAAGAGAAAGACAAATACCATGTGATATCACTTATATGTGGAATCTAAAACACGGCACAAGTGAACCTATCTACAAAACAGAAACAGACTTGTGGTTGCCAAGGGAGAGCGGGGGAGGGAGAGGGACGGACTGGGGGAGTTTGGGGTTGGCAGATGCAAACTATTACCTTTAGAATGGATAAACAACAAGGTCCTACTGTATTGCACAGGGAACTATATTCAGATCCTGTGATAAACCATAATGGAAAAGAATATAAAAAAAGAATGTATATGTGTGTATAACTGAGTCACTTTGCTGTACAGTAGAGATTGGAACAACATTGTAAATCAACTATACTTCAATTAAAAAAAATAATAGTTTAGCTATAAAAAAAAGTCAATGACCTTTAGTTCCTCCTCAAGGGTATAGATAACATCCTGAGTCATAGCCTCGAGCTGTTTTGCAGATACTAAGACCCCCACCAGGTGGAGGAAGTTAACTGCATGCTGACCCCATGAGCACATAGATACACCCCATGGTTGGAACCAGAAGGTTGATGATTCCTGAAACATCACCCTGTTTCTTTGCCATCAACCAATCAGAGAATTGTGCATGAGCGGATCACACACCCTATGACCCTCTCCCTCACCCTGTCTTTAAAAACTCTTCTCTGAAAACCATCAAGGAGTTCAGGCCATGTGAGCATGAGCTGCCTGTTCTCCTTCCTCGGCACCCTGAGGTAAATGCTGTCTGTGCTCTCCTTCACCACAACCCGGTGCCAGTAGATCGGCTTTGTTGCACATCGGGCCAGCAGATGCAAGTTAGGTTTGGTAACAGATTTGCTCACTTCTCTTTACAGTTCTGTCAGGTTTTTCCTCACATATTTTGACAATCTATTGTTAGGTGTATTCACATTAGAATTATTATATCCCCTTCAAGAACTCTTCCCTTTATCATTAAGTAGTGCTTTCTTTATCCCTGAAGTCTCCTTTGTCTGAAATTAATATGGCTACTCCACCTTTCCTTAGATTAGTGTTTCTCTAATGGCGTATCTTTCTCCATCCCTTTAGCTAGCAGTTTTATTTGTAATACCAAAAAAGACAGCCCAAGTGTCTGCTGACAGGTAAATGAGAGTATCCACACAATGAAATTCTACTCAGAAATAAAAAGGAATGCAATTTTAATACATACGACAACATGGATGAATCTCAAAATAATTATACTGAATGAAAGAAGATACATCAAAAATAAAAGAATGTGTTGAACGATTGCATTTATATAAAATTATAGAAAATGCAAATGAATCGATAGTGACAGAAAGAAGATCAGTGGCTACTTGGGCAGGGGACAGATGATGGGTGGGAAAGATAGATTGCAGAGAGGCATGAGGAAATTTTGGGGGGCGATGGATAGTTATCTTGATAGTGGTGATGGTCTCACAGGTCAGCGTGGTTCAGAGAGCCAGAGGACAGACCAGAGCACTCAGAACATGGAGAATTAGCGGCCTCCAACATTATACAGGCCTACAGAAGTATGAACTGTAGTGCAAGATTGTTGGTGAGTACTCTGAACTTTATACAAACTCTGAACAGTTGTAGAAAGAGAATGAAAATCACCTTCAGTTACTCATTGTACCAGAAATCAAGGAGGTGATGACTATTACAGCAAAGACTGAGATGGGAAACAGAATTAGATACTCAGGCTGATCAAATGGCCCTAAAGGAGAACTAACACTTTTTGAGCACCTGTTATGTACGAGGTACAATGAGAGATGTTTTACATATATCATCACTCTGTGTGTTATAGTTTTTACAAATGCTACCTCTAACCCTCACATCAACCCTGTATATATCACTATCTCCAGTTAAAGATAAGGACCAGGATGCTTTTATAGGTTAAGTGACTTGCTTAAGGTCAATAAACAAGCAAATAGAGTAATACAAGGAGTATAAAAGTATAAAAGATAAAGTAAAAGAGTAAATAGGAAGAGTGGGACCAGAACATGCCCAAGCATGGGGGTGATTTTGAACATGGAGAGTTACAAGAATATCCTCTTATTTGACTCCCTTCTTAATATCAAGCTAAGATCCCCAAGAAGAAGGGAAACTTCTGCACATAGGAATTAAGACTGTGAAGTTCAGTTACTCCTCCCACATGAAGATTTTCCTTTTACTTCCAATTTTAGAGAATTAAGATTCAATGTTATTAAGAGAACTGGTGGAGTCCTGCAAATGACCTTTTTGTTTGGGGGTCTCTCAAGATGGAGTTGGAAAATTTGGGTAAACTCTTCTATGACACTTGGCTGTGTTTCTCAATAAGGGAATATGTTCTTTTACATATTTTGCATGGCAAATCAACGTTGAGGAGTATTCAGGTGAGTGAAAGAGGTTGTGAGGTGCATTCAGAGCTGGGGCTTGGACATCAGAGAGTACATTTTATGTTTTAAGAGAGTAAAATGTTGGGAGAGGCATATGGAGGCACTTTTGTGGAGATGGGATTATTTATTGAACTGCTTTCTGATGATCACATAGGCAGGAATTTGATAAGCCTTTGCATTTAAAACGCCAGAGGCAGTTTCATTATTTCCAAGAAATTATCTCAGTGTCTATGAGAAAAAAGGCCACAGAGGGCACGCCCAGACATTACACCATCTTAGAAATATTCCTTTGGACTCTGAACTTCTTAAGTGGTCTCCCAAATGTGATAATCTGATAACATAAAATGATGATATTCAAGGGTTATGGCTTCAAGTTCAAAGAGTATTAGGAATTGGAATAGAGTCTGGAATGATGCTGGATAAGATATTTGAGTCATAAAATCAGGCCCTTAATGTGGTCAAATTTATATAGGTGAGCCAAAGACCTTGACGTCTTAGCTTAATGATATACATTCATTTTGTTACTTTAGAACCTGAATTGGTTTTAAGAGCATTGGTTATTGGTATTTCCATAATCCAAATAGTAATCAGGATGAAAGGTTCAATTCCCTACAAATGAAAAGAATATACTTTTTGTTTCAACAATACACTGGTTATGTTTTTCTCTCCTCCATCAGTTTCAAAAATCAGGTATTATTTCATCTCATCGATAACATATTTATCTCTTGGATTCTGGAATTTAGTATGTTAATGTGAGGCTGTCACATCTGGTCTTTCAACCTAACTGGAAACTCAGTAAGATGTTGGTGCTGAGTGCATTTTCAGGCACTTTGTGGGCACTCCAGAAATACTGCTTGATGAAAGTGGGATAGTTTAACTGGAGACCAATCCCCTTGTTCTCAATTTTTTTAAACTGATTTTTCCATTATTAATGCTGTACTCCAAGAATATGGGAGGAAGGTGGAATGATCATGAAGGTTAAATTCATGGCTGGCTTCTGTTTTGTGAATTGCATTGGCCGGTACCTCCTCTGGGTGTTTTCCCAACATGAAGCTTATTGGTAACATCACAGATGATCAGCATCAAGAAAGGAAATCAGCTGACACTGGGCTGGTTAGTCAATGTGATCTTTCACCCTTACAAAAATGGGCTTTCCACAGTCAAAGCAACTTTTCACTGACTCTATAAACTGTCACCATATTAAGACATGTGAAACACGATTTAGAAAGGTGCTATAGACCAATTGCTTGATTGCTGCTTTCTGAGAAATCTCTAATTAATTATCTTTAGATGAGTGCAAACACCTATGTAAATAGTTAGATACAAATGATTCTCTGCTTATGAATTATAGTGGGCTAGGAGTCACATCTACTGCAATAATTATTTAACATTTTAAAAGATAACTTGAGATTCAGACAAAAACAAATTTATCATTTGTTTCTAAAAGACTGTTATTCTCAATTTGTGCCGAGAGTAATAATAACTAATATTTGCAAAGTACTTTAGAAGTTTATGAAGTGCTTTTCACATTTTAATAGCTACTGTTTATGACGCCAAATACTGTGTTAAGTTAGGTTCTTAAGATACATCTTTCCTTTAATCCTCACAGTTCTGAGTAAATATTACATTATCTAGACATTTCCTTTAAAAAGGCGTAGGATAAAGGAATCAAAAAAGAACAAAGGTCAGGAATAGGATGGCACTTCAGGGGGCACCTCTCTTACCAGCTTTTTCCCTCGAAAATGGGATTTCAACGTCAGAGTTACCCAGCCATAGTCACAGAATCATAAAATGGGACGGGACGCCAGAGGGGACTCTAGTCCCTAATAAGAACTGAAAGTGTATGATGATTACAGGAAAACACTTCAAACTGCAAAATGCTATGGAGAAAAGAACTCTGAATTACATCCAATTAGATTCAGGGATTGCAGTGGATCTCCATCATCAATCTGTTTCATTCATCTCTCCATGGTTTTATCTGCTAGAATTCCATTAGAATTTCAGATAAAGGATTTGCTCATTTCACATCTTTTTATCCCCTCCTTGGCAAGCTTAACATATTTCCTGATATTCTGGGAGGCAGAAGTTTAACTTGGGAAAGGAGGATGGGACTGTATCTGCATTTTATAGGGATGTTTGGTCCTTAAATGAAATGTATTCATCCTAACCTCCAGTTAGCTCTGGAGAATTCATCTGCCTTAAGGAGATATAGTCAGCATTTCTCTATCTACTGTTATGGTGGGATAATATTTTGACATATTAAGCTTTTACCTGTCTCTATTTTCCTTGTGTCCTTTCTCTCTGTTCAAGCAGAAAGTAAAAGCTCTGTGTTAATTGTTCCAGGGGAGGCACATCGCAAGGCAGAAAGCAGAGGCAAGCAGAGGCGACTACAAGTCTTTTTGGCTTTTGTTTTCCAAAGGCCTGAATCTTTAGAGGAAAGGAATTTCTAGATCTAGATAGAGAGTTTTGAAGAAACAAAAGCAGGTAAGAATTTTCTCCAAACTGAAAGACTGAAAAGAAACATTCTCTGGCTAGAGGGGGTAAGGGACACACACACACACATACACACACACTTTGATGCCTTGTCAGGGTATAAGATTCTAGAGCTGCGGTATAAATCTAGGAAAAGATAAAGGAAAGCCCATGAAAAACTGATGTTAAGTGTAAGTACCCCTACATCCCACCACAACTGACGCTAGCAAAACAGGGGCTCAGAATCAGAAACTGTGCTGAGTTATAAACAGTAGAAGGTTATATCTCCAGTACACTTGAATTTGTGGGTTGAGATTCACATCTACCATACTAGTTAGAAAACACAGTTATATCATGTGGATATGTGTAGCTTTAATGATGTTTGTCAGAGTTATAGCAAAGAAAATGGAAATAATCTAAATGTTGTTTGATTGAACAGATTATAATATATGTATATATTAAAATTATTCAACTATTTAAAATATTATTTATGAGATTGCTTAATTATGTAAGATGTTCAAAATATTCTGTGATATAAAATTATGTTATGAAATATTATGGACAGTAAATCCAATTTTGAAAGAAAAATATATATGTAGGCATAAAGAATAAACTTGAAGAATACAAATTACATGAGGGACTTTAATGTTTCCCTTTAAATTTTTCTTTAATTCCTAATGTTTTACAAAAAACAGGCATTCCTTTTGTAATAAGAACAATATGATAAAAATCATAAAATAAAACGCAATTAGTTTACACTTTGCACTGAAAATACTATACACTGCTTTTATGGAAAAGTTCAGGGAGAGAAGACTCCTGTCCTTCTCACACAATTCTGCTGATGTGGTGACTGAAATAGTAGTCCCTTCACCTGCCAGGCTACTATAGTCAAAATTATGCTTAAAACAAGATACTGGAGAAAGAGCAAAAAATAAATGAATAAATAAAAAAATAAAAGCATGAAATGAAAGAACTGAAAATGAGAAAAACTAAATATGCATAATTTGAGATGGAGAAAAATGACAATATCCTTACACTTTCTTTTTTTAGCATAAGATCTTATATAAAGTAAGTACTTAGCAAATAGTGACCAAGACTGAAAATAGACAGGGAAAGGAAACTGTCTAGCACTCCTGAATATTAAAAAGGAAGCTCTGGCTTATGAATCTGATACATTTTCTAAATAAAACATTGGTGGATTAGTTAAGAAACTCCAAAATGTAGATTATTGAGTGTTGGAATGGATGAGAATTTATTATAATAGGAGGGTATGTGGAGTTCTGATAAGGAGCTCTACTTTGATTTGATAATAAGGAAGTTTATATATAATATTAGCATATATGTAGTCTACATTTGGAGGAAAACTAGATAAGAAGATGTAAAATGTATTCTGTAAAAATAAAAATTATAAATACCGCAACACTTAATTTGCATTGTTACATATTAAAAGCATCTGAACTAGTTATTTCTCAGTGCTTTTCTGTAGTTAGTAAAAAAAATACATAAATCAAAGTAGGTAATTTAAAATCACACATTATTATTTAGTACTTAAATACTTCCTAGTATCTCTTGACAAATCCATATAAGATTAATGTAAGTTATAGCAATGGGAGATTAAATTACACTGACTTTAAATTCCACATATTATAACTTAAAATTCCACTAAGAAACTCCTTTTATTGTATTTGCTCTGATCCAATTGCTTTACTTTCAGCTGTTTCCTTGAAACTGAAAACAAACCTGGAATTCTTATTGACATAAAACATTAGCTCTCCACATACTCATTGTTTCGTGGTCTAGTCCATCTTTTAAAGTTGTACTTACCCTTGGGAATGTCACTGAGTTTATTTCTTTGAAGAATGAGCAACTTTAGAAATGGAAGCCCATTTCTCAAGCTGCCTCTGTGGCGTTTCACCCACAAGGACTTAAAACTGAGTAGATCCAATGACACGGAGTGAATGGCGTTGTTGCTGAGGTTTAATATTTCCAAAGCATGAAAATGTGCAAGAGAGCTTAAGGTTATTTTCGATATGAGATTGTTACTGAGGTCCAGGTGTTTTATATTCCATTCTTCTTTTTTCATGTGAGTTTGTAAGAGAACCCTAAAGAAACTGGAACTTACATCCACTGTGGCTGCTATCTGTGGTATGTCCACAGGTATTTCATGCTTTCCAGCAACAGTACAATTTGTCAGAAGATATCCGTTCCATTGGCACTCGGAATTGAATAAAATACTGCTTTTTCTTGATGGGTTTGTCATTGTGCCAGTAAAATAAAGACCTATAACCATGGTAATGACTCTGAAACGTAGGTTTTTCATAATGCCTGGAGAAAGAAAAATTGACTTATTCAAAATAACTTATGTAAAAACTAATAGCAAATAAGCAGAAATTTTAATTTTCAATTTAAGATTTAGGAAAGTTATCTTGCCTTGATTGCCAATTTACACGGATGTTTGATTTCTTAGAAAGTGGGGCAAAATGTAGCTACCAAAATGGTAAACAGCTATAGTGTAAAATTACATTTATGCTACATTTTTAAAGAAAGAACCCCTCCTGATTTGTCAGAAAATATGTATTCACTTGGGCCTCACCTCTGTGTCTGCTTTTCCAGGATTACTCACCCTGCAGTCTGCTTTGGAATGAGGGAAACCTACCAAGATTAAAAAGTTGTGACCGCCTGGAGGGGTGGGATGGGGGAGGTGGGAGGGAGGGAGATGCGGGAGGGAGGAGATGGGGGAACATATGTCTATGTGTGGCTGATTCACTTTGTTGTAGAGCAGAAACTAACACACCATTGTAAAGCAATTATATTCCAATAAAGATGTTAAAAAAATAAAAATAAAAAAAATAAATAAAAAATATTATGTAGTGCCTATTTTCAGGATAAAGCTTTGAACAAAACAGAAAACTAAAAAAAAAAAAAAAAAAAAAAAAAAAAAAAAAAAAAATTCTCTGCTGCCTTCCTGGTCTTTAGTACCGAGCAAAGTCTATTATCCTTATTTTACAGCACGGTAATCAGCCATGTGCTTTGTCACATGAGTGACAAGCCATACAGTTACACCAAACCGTGGAACTGCATCGGTGGAAAGTTCAACTCACGAAAGAGACTCTTGATTTTCTTAATGACTAGAAGAACTACAAGCTTTGTCTTTGCGGCTTTTGTGACTTTTCAAATCCGCTTGAAACCATTTAGATATCTATGTTAAAAAAAAATGGGTTATAAAAAGGATGCTCTCCCTAGGACCCATGAAGATATAATCACCAAAGATTCTTGAGAAGCAACTGAAAGCTTTAAAACAAGTAACTACAAATCACAATGCCTGAATGTATACACAAAAAACAATTTTAAGAGTAGATGAATAACTTTTTTGTGATTTGTTTTAATTACTAAATTCCATTAAAAAATCAGTGTGTGTACAAATAACCCCATTACTCGGCACGTAGGTTTACAACAAATTGTCCCTTCCGTTCTGTTCCAATGGCAAATGGCACCACTCTAGTTCTCATCACTAATCTGCAACACTAGAATGGGCTAACTGGTTTTCCTGTCACTGCCTTTCAATTTTCCTTCTTGATTCATCCAATGAAATTCCAAAGGGTTACTTCCCCGTAGTACTGTTTTCCCATATCACATCCTCATTCAGAATCGTTAAAGGGCTCCGCAGTGCCTACAGTCCAAATCCCTCAGGTTGGCATCCCAGGCTTTGTATTATTTACTTTACTTTATGAACTAGTTTTAAAAGTACATGAGCAACTACAAGATGGGGCTTGTGCACCTCGGTATATGTGTAGATCTCACGCAAAAATTAGCTTTTAGTTCACTCCAATTCCAAGCCCAATGCCTTTTCCTCTCCTCAGTCCAAATCCTACATATGTCCTTCCAGATCCATCACAAATCCTATGACCTGAAGACCCTTCTTCCTGCTTTGGCCTCTATTTTGTTCAGAAATCTTTCAGTAAATATTTATTGAATGAATGAATGCATGTTAGTAACATTCAGTTTGACAGAATATCAGTACTGTCCTGTATTGCTATTGCTTTGCATTGCGTCTGTTTTAAACAGCCCAAAAGACTATAAGCTCCCAGATGGTAAGGGCCATGTTGTCATACATACATACATATATATACAACTTCCCCCCATGTTTTACATGTTTAATAGTCTTTAGTCTGTCATAGGACTATGCTATCTATATATCTATATATAGGGCTATATCTGTATCATCTACCTGTCATCTATTTATCTCATCTATGTATCTATATATTTTCCCCATGTTTTATATTTTTAATAGTCTGCAGTCTGTCATAGGGCTATGCTCTGCTTGGATAAATGAATGCATGCAATGGATGAAATTTACCATGTAACTTTCTAAACTTTGGTTTCATACAAGGTCAAATCTGCCATATTTTGAAAGGCATCTAAGTTCCGGTACACGTGGCTGTGAACTGCAAAGGTGCCCTACAGCATGGAGGAGTGATTTATTTTTAAAGTGTGCCTCTTATGCAATACCAGAAACTGAATTAATTTGTAGAGTCAGAAAGATATTTGTTACCATATTCAAAGCTGCAATCATTACATATGTAATTATATAGCAAGGTAATGTAACAACATCAGCAATGAAAAAAGATTCATCCTTCACAGGCACACCACAATACTGAAGAGAAACATGTGGCTGAAAAAAACTTCTTCTTAAGGGGACTTAAGTAAGATTTTCACTGACCTGATTCTTTCTAAGTTGAAGAGATTTATCTATAACAGTTTTGAGTTCAAAACAGCTAGATAAAGATAATCTTATAAAGTAAAAGGTACTCATTTGTAATTTTTAAAAAATATTAGATATATATATAAAACAAACTTATATGTATTAGCTAAGGAACACCTGAGAACTCCAGAAAAATTTTCTGAGGATATTGGAGACAATTACGTGGAATGTAAATCTTTAAATGGACATATTCAAGCTGAAGTATGAGGAAGCAGAAATACTGGGTGTGTCAGACAGTGAGATAGGGAGAAGGCAGTAGAAAAAACAAAGTAGAAAGGAAATGAAGAGTTCATTCCTATAAAAAGAAAGAGAAGTTACAACAGTTCAAGAAAAAAAGCAGGAGAGGCTAGTTTTGCTAAGATGTAGAAAGAAGAAAACAGTAACACCGTTTCTAAGGCATACCTTTGATCCTTAGGGATTTTTCAAATGGATCTCTCTCTGAATCAAGCCAGGTGGGGATTTTAGACTCGAGCCTTTGAGGCTCCACCCATTTGCCCTGGAGCCTGCCCTGTGGCAAACCTTCAACCCTTTCATCTCCAAGCTCTGGCCTCTTGCAGAGGTGACAGCGACAGACAGCGTGGTGCACATTCCCCTAGGATACTGGGGGAAAAGCAACAGAGAGAGGCCTTCTGCAATGCAGAGGGTAGGACTTTCCAGACGGGGTCTGTACAACTTCTAACTTTGAGCTCCAGGATTCCAGAGAGATTACATAAATACTGGCAGCGTCCAATTCTCAAGCTGTATTTACATTCAGCACGTTTATATGAGTAAGTAGAAACCTGCTAATATTTTAACAATTAAAACATTAACAGCAAACAATTTTACAGAATCTTTATTGTAAACAGAGGTCATTAATAGTTATTACAAACTGAATCAACTGAAAGTCAAATTGGTAACTCGACACATTTATAGGTTTATTTTTGTATGGCATAACTTGTAATCTTTGCCCCCCTCAATGCTTTAAAAAAGATTACTAAAATTATCAGCATTTCAATGTTCTCTTTTTCTTTTTTGTCAAGTTTAGCACCGTAACATTCTCATGATCTTTAAAAAAACTCACTCAAAAACTAGGTAGAACTTCCACTTTTCATTCAAAACTATCACACACAATTTGTTTTTTCAATGCAAAAAGAATACAAATAAGTATATTTTAAAATATTACAGAGCACACATACAGTCCCTACTGTGTATAGTTTTGCATTCTTCCTACCTGCCCATTAGAGAGCCCCTAAAATACCTTGCTTTCATTTCATTTGTCCCCCATGTCATTAAAATCCACCTCTAAAGGACTGTAGTTATTTAAACAAGCATGTGTCTGCCCCATCTCCTGGGATCCTGTCTTTGTCCTCTACCTCCCCCAAGTCTGTTGCTTGTCATATCAGCGCTTGATGGAGGGGAGGAATGACAGCAGAAGAGGCAAAATTAACAATTCAGTTTATAGAAAAATAGCATCTGATGGTGAGAATGAGTAGCTGAGGCTTTACTGTTAAGCTAAACAGGTCACAGGTAAAATGGACAGTTTGTTCTTGTTCTGCTTCCCAGGGAATTTCCCAGGTCTACATTTCAATGAAAAAGCAAAAGCTACCTGTAAAGTGTCCTAAATTACTATACCTGTTACCTTAACAATCAGTTCTGTGAAAACGTCAAAATATTCTCTCATGTCCAAAGCACTTAATGGAGATGTATCAAAAACAAGTATTTCTCAAAGAGAAGTAAAAATATTATTTCATGAATTACATTCAATAAATAATACTTTGTAACATAGTGTTCTGTGGTTTTTGTAAAAATATTTACCTAAACAAACTTTCAAAACAAATCTAAATAGAGCAGACAAGTAATGAATGTAAAATTTACAAATACACTGAGCATCTGAACGAATATTCCAATGGATTTTTTCTGAACATTATTCAGATATTAAATGATACTGAATATATTCATATGGGTTCTGAATATCACGACAACAAATAACACCCAGAGGTCATAAATTTCACTCTCTTTTTTTCTTCACTTAAAAAAAAACTTCACTCAGTAGTAGGTAGTAAGTCAATCTCTACTTTAGTATACTTTAATGACTATTCATAATCTCTAAAGTATTTGGTTTTTCTATCAGAGAGAACTGTGACAATATTGAATGCAAATTTTTTTTTGTATTGATTTTCTTATCTATATAGTTCAAACTGGCAAGGACAGAATATTTTACTTGAATGCAGAATGGGGCCTATGATTTATCTCTTCTGCCTATTTTACAGCACACTACTTTGAGGTCTCTCTTCCTGATGTTATGTGTATCTTAATAATACCAGAGAGTTCCTTTCAAGTCAAATATAAAACACCTTAAAAATCAACTGGCTTGAGGGTTGTAATACATTATAACGGGTGGTGATGTTAGGAGCAGAGATCAATCTCATACTTACGTAAAAATTACTTATATTATTTCCTGCATTAGTACCCTTTAGTCCAGTGCTTCCTGACTTTTTACAAGGTATGGTACATATTAAAAAGAGTAATATTTGTCTGGCTTGCTGGGGTAAATCCACCAGCCATTCTGGGCCAGCAGGACTCGTCTGGGGCATGGCCTCCCCATTTCCCACTGTGCTGCCCCGAGGGCTGAGGGTATACATATCTTGGCAACCCTTTTACCCATTCAGGTACCCCAGTTGGGAAACGGGGTTAACCCACAACTAGGCCCATTTGATCTCTCTATAGTATATTTTGGAATTGGCTGGAGAAAATTTAAAATCTGACAGTGATTGGTCAGTTTTTTGACTGAGGTTGATTTATTTTCTTTTAATTAGAGTAAGCATACCTGTTTTGTTTGATTCTTATCTGCCTAGGTAAGTCTGAATTAGTCCTTGTTCATCTTTGCAGAGTTTTAAATAATTAAAACTCCAGCGCAGATAGTGAAAAGAATGCGGTATTTAGAAACAGGTCCATCTAGGTTTGAATCACACCCGAATTCCAATCCCAACTCTGCTATTTCCTCTGTAACATTAGGCAAGTCTCTTAACTTCTCTGAACCTCAGTTTCCTAATGGGTAAACTGGGATAACAACACCTGCTTATAGAGTTGTGGTGAGAATCAGAGACATTCCATGTGCAATGCCTAGGACAATGCCTAGCACTGTAAGGTGCTCAATACATGACAGCTATCATCATTTAACAGTTAAAGCTGAGATGGTGCTTTAACTTCTACCACATTGCGAGCACAATACTTACCAATATTTAATGAGTATACATTCTATTAGAGTATTTTCTTCCTAGTGCAAAACTAAGGAACCATAGTTTCTTACTAACTCCCATATGTGAAGTTCTTTAATGACCTCACTTGCATGTGAGAATATGGCTGAAAGTCAATGCACTAAAAATCTGTCTTTCCTCTTAGAAGCCAAAAGACAGAGCATGTAACATTTACTGATGGTGCACCTTTAAACATCTTAAGTGGGTCTATCCCCATTAGTTACCAAAAGCTTATAGTGAGTCTGAACAGTTGCTTCAGCCCTTTAGCCTTTAGACAAGGAACAGTGGCATTTTAAAAACACTTCTTTAAAGATTAATATTGATTGTAATCACTTCTCTTAATTGTTTTAGAGAACTGTAAATTGCAGATCAGTGCAACTTAATGAAATGTATTAGAATTTAGGGTCTCTGAGACTATTTTAAACATGGAGACTATATAATAGATACAGTAGTGCTCTGCAGATAAAATAATTACGAGTTATCACAAACTCTGTAAAAACATGATTTGCATGCCTACTCTGAAAAAAGAAAAAAAGTCAAGTCACGATATGAACCTACTGACGCCCTCTCGGGTTCTTCTAATGAGTGTCTCCACAGGGGTTGTCTGAGGTCTGGCAGCCCATGTTCTGGCCCGTCACCTGTACTTTGAAGAGGGTTCCGTCAGCGCACATACAGAGCTTGTAGCGTACCCAGTCACCGCCCCCAAACTGGTCTCCGCTGGAGGAACTAGGGAGGCGAGTTGTGCTGACCACCACAGTTCCATTCAGGATGATGCTGTTTTCCTATCAGGAGAAAACTCATATGGCTTGTTTGCATCCACAAGTAGGGGGAGAACAAAATTAATAAACAAAACTCACTGAAATCTTAGCAAGAATAGAGGGCAGCAAGAAAAAGTCATGACCCAAACAACAACAACAGAAAACCAAAACCAATCAAAATTCACCTAGTGACCTCTTAGTAATTGTTCACAATGTATATCAGTACACTTGTTAACACAATTTATTTCTTAATTAGTTAAAAATTATATCAAAATTCCTAAGTGCACAATAAGACTAATACTGATAAGGTCTCAGATCATTTTCATTTATTACTTCCTAAGAGAGTTTTAACCAAGCTACTGATTGATAAATTTCTGACGATAAGAAGAAAAAGACTCTTTTTCTCCTAGAGGAGAGTAATTTTAATTTCCAATGTTTTTTTGTAACACCATAAATGAAGTGAATTCAAACCATACGATTTTGAAGCCCAGGCACTCAAAGAAAACCGCCTGGAGGTTCTCTTCTTCCAGCCCACTATCCCAGGAACATTCTAGTATTGCAGACCCTCTCTTTTTCGGAACTCCTAACCCTCTCTCTCCCTTCTTCCCTTTTCTTCTTTTCATTCATTCAACAAATAATTATTAAAGGTCTCCTATGTGTCAGATACTATTCCAGGTGCTGGAGATGCAGCAGTCAACAGACAGGCAAAGTCCAAGTCCCCGTTTACTGGGGAGGGGCAGACAACAAACACCTGAAGAGGTAAAACAAACAGGACATCATCTGAGAAAAGCAAGTCAGGATAAGTAGAGAGAGAGTGACCAGAGGATGGTCAGGGAAGGCCTCTCTGATAAGGTCACAGTCTGATGGAAACTGGATGACATGAGGGAGTAGGGCATGTGGGTAACTGGGCAGAGGAAAGCACATACGCAAAGGCCCCAAGGTGAGGACGTGCCTTGTGTTCTAGGAACAGAGAGGAGGCCAGAGTGGTTGAAGGACAGAGAGAGGGAGTCGACTGGTAGGTAGGAGATGAGTCAAAGAAATAACTAGGGGCCAGACACATAAGGCCAGGGAATGGACTTTGGATTTTATTCTGAATCAGATGGGAAGCCATTTGGAAGGTTCTGAAGAGAGAAGTGACGATCTTTTAAAAAGGATCGCTCTGGCTGCTGTACAGAGAACTGAATACAGGGGTGAAAGACGAAGCAGGGAGACCACTTAGGAGGCTATTCTAGCAGTGCAGGCAGGAAACGATGCTGGTTTACACCATGGTGGTGGTGGTGAGAATCAACCAGACTTTGTACATCTTCTGAAGGTAGAGCCCAAAGGCTTTGCTGATGAACTAATGGGTACCATTTAACAAGATGGGAACACTGAAAGAAATCCATGTTTGGGGAAGGAAGGAGGATATGAAGACTTTAGACTTGTTGAGTTTGAGATGCCTATTAGATATTGAAGTGGAGAGGTAAGAAGGCAGCTGGATATGTGAATCTTAGTTCAGAGGAGAAAGAAGGAGTTCCAAAGTTGAGAGTCATCAGCTTATAGAGGGTATTTAAAGCAACGAAAGTTGATTATGAAGTAACAGAAATGGCTAATTGACTATGTAGTGATAGCATATGGAGTTTTCAAATTTTGTTCCAACGCTGCCATCTTGTGGTTACGTAATTTTACTTTCTTTAAATTGCTAAAGTAGTTTTTTTTTTTTTAAATTGGAGTATAGTTAATTTACAATACTGTGTTAGTTTCAGGTGTACATCAAGGTGATTCAGTCATATATATATTTTTTCAGGTTATTTTCCATCATAGGTTATTAAATTCTTGTGGCTTATCTGTTTTATATATAGTAGTTTGTATCTGTTAATCCCATTCTCCTAATTTATCCCTCCCTGCCTTCCTTTCCCCTTTGGGAACCATAAATTTGTTTTTAATGTCTGTTTCTATTTTGTATATAGATTCATTTGTACTGTTTCTTAGAGTCCGCATGTAAGTGATATAATATTTGTCTTAGCAGTTTTTTTAAAAAAGCAGTTTGATTGATAAAATTCTTTCTAATGACTAGACATACACTTAAAAACTAACCTCTGATATTAACTGAATTATAAAGCTAATGATCTTTTCAATACTGGCTTATTTTTTTTAACTGTGGAGAAACTGATATGTGTGTATATGTATTTCAAAGTATGTCATATTAACAACAGGTAGAATTTTCAGGTAGAAAAAAATAAAGGATTTAGGTGACTTGCTAATGGCTATAAACAAATCAATCCCATCTCTTGCTGCTTTTGAGTTTCTGATGCAGAGAACAACAGCCCCACTGTGACCATTCTTCAACACTATTATTCTCTCAGAGGAATGGCTTCTTTCTACAATGTATGTAAACAATACTCAGCATTACTATTGAGTTTCTGGCAAGAATCACGTTTTATGTTCATATTTATTATTTAGAGATTGGAACATATTCTTCATGGGGAAAAGATATTTATGAAATTGAAAGAACTTAATTTTTTAAAGTTTTTTCCTTCAAGAACTATGATTAAATTTTTTAAAAGGAAAGAACTATTTTATAAGTCCTTAGGTTTAACTTTTGTCATTTAATGCTTAGTAAAACAAATTTAATTAGCTTTAATTAGGTAGCATAGAGCAGGTGCCCAAAGACATTTTGAATAAATATACTTTGACCAGAATTGTGAGCAGGTAAAATGTTTTTGAACTTATCGCTCCCTTATATGAAAAATGTTACTTATTAAAGTTCAGATATAATCTGTGAGGCACGAAGAAAATTTTACTTTTCAACAGGTATAATAAAGGCAAAATCTTTTTCCTTTACAATTAATAATAGATGTATAAATAAAAATACATTTAATATATTTGCTAATTGATTTTCACATCACTAGACACAAAACCCATGAAGAGATGTGAAAAATCTTTAACTGAAAAATACCCCGTCAACTTCAGGGCGTGCATACTGAGAATTCTCTTTTGGAAGCTTTTTGCTTGCTTGTTTGTTTGCCTTTTAAAATAACACAGGCATCATTATGCAAAAAAAATAAAATTTAGAAAATAACAGGCAAGCAGAAATAAAATGAAAATCATCTGTTACCCTGCTACCCATAACTAACCATTGTTGACATTTTGGCATACCCTTCTAGGTTGTTATAAACATACACATAATCTGAAAAATAAAAATGAGATATTTCACAGATTGTTTTATAACTTTCTTTCACTTCATAATCCATTTTGAACATCTTTCCATGTCCAAAAAATACAACTACATTATCATTTTTCATAACCATTTTTCCACATAAGGACTTATGTACCCAAGAATCTAATAATTCTCTTAAAATCAAAAAATACTCACAGCCTTTAACTCCATATTACCACCCATGTGAAATTCAATGGTTTTGCCCATAATGAATACTCCTTCATTTCCACGCACAATAGCACGCCCATCAACTTTTATATTTAAATCACTAGTAGCATTGCTGGTAATCTGAAGATTAAAAAAAAAAGTAGTGATGAAGAGTTTCTACATTAAAGTGGGGATTATTATTACAGATAGAGGAGGAGGCGTTTCAATGACAACATATGAAAGGCAAGTGTTTTAATTCACATTTTACACATGTAGAGATAAAGAGAGATGATTTGATAACGGTCACATAAACTAGTTGATGACAAATCTAGAACTAATCCTTTCCGCTGCTCTGGAGTCACTTCTTTCATAGCATTTTATTTAGTAAAGCTGCCCCTGTCCCCCCACCTCACACACTTTGTAACTTTAGATAATAATTCTCTTCCATTAATAAAGCAAGGAAAATAAATCATACCCTTTCAGTAGATGCTTTTTGAACATTCAAACTCTTCACTCCACTTGGCAAACGAAACTCATGAGTTTCATAGTCTGTGCTGAATAAGATATTTTGAGTCCTTGGGTCGAAAAACTGCACACCAATGTCACTTATAATAGAAGTTTTGTTCTTTTCTACACTGAGCTTTGTTGTCCCTTGCTGAAAAACAATCTTCAGAAAAACACTTTATCATGAATATGTTTTCGAACAAGACTGCATCCAAAATTCATCAAGAACATTATAAGAAAACTCTACAATAGCAGGCTTATTAACTCCTAATAATTTTAACTGCCTCTCTCTGACTCCCTCCACCCACTTGGGAGAAGAGTCCTTTAAAACGAGGCCTTAACATGCTTATTTGCTGTAATGCTTGGCAGACACAGATGGTCGCAGAGCACAGGGGCCCAGAGCTAAGACGGGCAGGGGCAGTAAGGATGCCTCCTTGAGGTTCTGGTCAGTTGAAAACCTACGTTATAGTAGCCACTTGACAGGGGCTGCCACTGACTAGACTGGCATATTCTCTTCCAGACTCCCAGAGAGTAGAGGGTATTCTAACCTGGGAAGGTGCTTTTTTAAATGGTTTCCTCATATGGAGGAGAAAAGAGTAAACTACGTATTCTTACAGTAATTATATCTACCCCAGAAAATGCTACCATGGGACAAAATCTAGAATATTAAGAAAGTATCTAACATTAATAGATGAGAAGACCAACAATATTATTAAATATATTATGAATTTTCTCTAAAGGAAAGTATCCGTTTCCAGTAATCAACCCTAGGTTTTTACGAAGAATTTTTCTCTAATGTTCCTCAATTAATGTGGTTACTTACAGGCTGGTTGTTGCCAGTGATGACTAAATTTTCATTTCGCCTTCCTCCTACTGTGCTCTTATAAAGAGGATGTATAACTCCCATGTCAGATACTTGCTTAAATCGAAGCAGACCACTTTCATGAAACTCCATGCTGTCACAGCCATTTGGTCCAATGCGAATCACAGCCCAGATAACAAGCGTTACCTAAAAAAGAAATCAAGCCCACTGTTAATAGGTAGCATACATTTAACATAATCAGTAAACAAATAGGAAAGATAGTTGCCAAAGGATTAAACTTCCTAAAATGTTTCATCAATGAGATGAACACATCAATTGGGTTTCCACTTACAAACAAAACCAATTTTATTTTTATCAAGGTATTACATACCAATAACTAAAAGTCAAAAAGTGCTAAAGGTTCTATAATAAAAATAAAAAGAGCAGTTTATTTCTTCTACCTCCCCTACACCTCGTCCAGGAACAACCACTTTCAACAATCTTAGCTATTTCGTCTAGAATTTATCTCCATATTTCTAAATGTAAGTATATGTTATTTCTTCACTGATCAATTTTAGGTTGTATCTATCAATTTCCTATTTTAGCAGATGAGAATTTTAGCTCATTTATATTTCTTCTCCTCCAACTCCAATCTCAAGTTTTGGTTAAATCCATGTTCAGTATTTTCAGTATTACAACAATATAAATATTGTTCACTGCTAAGCCAAATACTGTACTATGATCTCAGTTCCCTTCTTGTACTTTGTGTCTTTCAGAGTTTAATATCTGTCCTTCTTTCATTTGCTTAGTTTCTTTGAAAATCAGACTAAGTTTTTTCAAACTCTCCAACATTTCCATAAAATGTCTCTTTTTTTTTTTTAAATTTATTTTAGTTTTTTTTTAATTTTTATTTATTTATTTACATATTTATGGCTGTGTTGGGTCTTCATTTCTGTGCGAGGGCTTTCTCTAGTTGTGGCAAGCGGGGGCCACTCTTCATCGCGGTGCGCGGGCCTTTCACTGTCGTGGCCTCTCTTGTTGCGGGGCACAGGCTCCAGACGCGCAGGCTCAGTAATCGTGGCTCACGGGCCCAGCCGCTCCACGGCATGTGGGATCTTCCCAGACCAGGGCTCGAACCCATGTCCCCTGCACTGGCAGGCAGACTCTCAACCACTGCGCCACCAGGGAAGCCCCATAAAATGTCTCTTAATAAAATGTTCTAAAAGTCCAAACCTCCCAGAAAATGGATTAGTTATATTTTCCTCTCCCAGGAAATCTTTCTGGAATGAACCCTCATCTTCTTGCTCCAGTCTGAGCTCCTGCCCTCTGGGTCTGTCGCATGGCTGTAATCATGAGCTTTCCCTTCACTTTCATGCTGGAACTTCCTTTCGTCTTTCTCCCATGCAGGGTACCCAGTTTCCGGTATCCTTGTCTTCAACATTCTCGGTTTTGTACCTTCTTTTGGTAGAGCACATTGTCCCGTGGCTTCCTTAGAAAGAATGTACGTGAAGTAAATATTTTTTGAGAGTGTGCGTGGCTAAAACAACGTCTCTATAATTCCTCACATTTGACTGATAGTTTAGCTTGGTATGCATTTCTAGATTTGAAATTATTTTCTCTCTGAATTTTGAAGGTCCTTGCTTTCTTGCCTTCTAGTTTCCAGCACTGCTTTTGACAGGTCCGATGCCACTCTGATTTTGTGTTCTTTATACAAAACCTGTTTTTTTAATTCTCTGGAAGATTTTAGGATCATCTCTTTATTCCTGGTCTTCTTAAATTTCACAGTAATAGCCTTGGTGTGAGTCTTTTTTTAATGCATATGCTGGATCCAGAATGGTAGTTTTCAACCTGTCCTAGGAATCTTTCTTTCTTTCTTTATTTGATAACTTTCTTCCCATTGTGTTTTTTCTTCTCTCTTTCTAAAACTCCTATTAACAGAATGTTCCTGGATTGATTCTTTAATTTAGTTGAACTTTGTGGAAGATTTTCTTTTATCTTCCAATGTCTGTCTATCCATCCTTGTATGTGTATTTCTATGAGTTCTTCCATATTCTTTAACTGCTTCTGTTTAATGGCATGGTATCCTTGTTTAATGGATGCAATATCCTCTGACTTCTCTGAAGCTATTGATTGTGTGTTTTAATTTTTTTAAGTTTCCTGTCATTTGTTGCCTTCTCTCCACTTCCCTGAATTCCCACTTTCCCCATGGTTTGGGTGCTTTTGATCTCAATCATTTCTCAATTCTGGGAGCTTTCCATAAAAATCTACTGACCCCTGGTGGCTCTGTGTTCATAGTTAACGGAGTGGTTATAAAAAGCTCAGGGAAAGTTCTCTGGGTGGGGTGGCACTTGTGACTGACAGGCTTCACAGTAGGGAGGTTAGGTGGCTTTTTCACAGGGACCTGCCAAGTGTATCTTCAGGTCTTTTCTCTGTGTTCTTCAGTTTCTCCAGAGCAGGCTATTTTATCTCTTGCTGGGGGATGTAAGCCTGGTACGGGGAGCTGGAGGTGGAGGATGAGGATAAGGGAGCCTCAGTGCTCAGGATACAGGCTTTCCTGCCTTCAGTGTGGAAACCCATCCCTACTCTCCTCTTGGCAATATCCTCAGGCAGAAAGCATCCCCTCTGGTCCAGTGTGGGGTTAGGAGGGCTGGCTGCCTAACTGCTGCCTGGAAGGAGAGGGAGGCTGGGGATCGCATGCCTCCTTCCATGGACTTTTCAAACAAGCTCTCTGTTTTCAGTTCCCCCTTCACTCCTGCTTTTCAAGGCACTTGTATTCCCAGTTCCTGAGGCTTTTCAGGATTCTGCAAGGCGCTTCCACCAATGCCCCCTGCAACCCTCTCTGCCAACATGCAGTTTCTCTTCTCTGGTAAGGTATTTGCCACTCCTCCTTTTTGTCTTCATATATTATGGTTTAGGATTTCGGTTGCCTCCCACTTTCTTCCAAGATATTTCTGGTTCTTGACATTGTCATCTTAGGATGAGCTTTTAAAGCAGAAGGGGATGAAAATGTCTTTTTTTTTTTTTTTTGCCATCTTAACCATAACTTTCCAAAAAAATAAATTTCTAAAATAAAATAAATTCAGAGCATGTGCTCCTAGTAAAGCTATTTACAGTATCAGCTCTTTTTGATTTAAGTGAAGAATTAGACACAAATGTTTTGGATGTACATAAAATACAATGGACTGGTTTGAGAGTATTAGAAGTAAAAAAATACAGTAGTAAGTGAAATTACGTTAGAACTGCTGCATCCATGTTCATGATTGGTCTCAGGGATACCAATAATCACTCTCTGAAAATATCTATCCACACACATGCCAGAGGGGTTCAAATTTAACCCTCAGGTAGTTACAACCTTGGATGAAAAGTCTTCTTCTTTAAGAAAGCAAATATCTTTGGAAAAGGCAACACACCAGTTCCTCACACCTTAGTGTAAACCAGTCTACCTCAGATCCTTTCATTCTTTTATAACAGAGATTTAGGACTACAAAATATAACCCTTTACTGCCATCCAAGGTTTACAATTTTAAAATCTAGCTGAGGAGGCAAGAGCAAATTTTGGAAAAGTTGAATGAAAACAGGAAGGAGTATATTTTTAGGAGAGATGAAGGCAGTAAAATAATCTTGGCAAAGGTCTCTTCTATTGAGTTGACTCTAACCTTTTAAAAGTTAAGTCTTTTATTTTTTAAAATTAATTAATTAATTATTTTTGGTTGCATTGGGTCTTTGTTGCTGGCAAGCGGGGGCTACTCTTCGTTGTGGTGCGCGGGTTTCTCATTGCGGTGGCTTCTCTTGTTGTGGAGCACGGGCTCTAGAGCACAGGCTCAGTAGTTGTGGCGCATGGGCTTAGTTGCTCTGCGGCATGTGGCATCTTCCCAGACCAGGGCTCGAACCCGTGTCCCCTGCATTGGGGGAAGCCCTAAAAGTTAAGTCTTTTAAAGGAAAGAGTCTATGAACATTTTTTTCTAAATAAAATTAGTGCATGGCAATATTAACATACTAGGTTTTCATATAGAAAATATTCATTAAAATTCAATAAGAGATAAAACATATACAGGCATACTTCAGAGAAATTGTGGGTTTGGTTCCAGATAACAGCAATAAAGCGAATGTTGCAATAAAGCAAGTCCACACAAACTTTTTTGGTTTCCAAGTGCATATAAAACTTATGGCTACACTATACTGTAGTCTATTACATGTGCAACAGGATTATGTCTAAAAAAACTATGTATAGGGAATTCCCTGGCAGTCCAGTGGTTAGGACTCGGCGCTCTCACTGCCGGGGTCCCGGGGTTCGATCCCTGGTTCGGGAACTAAGGTCCTGTATAAGCCACGCGATGGGGCTGAAAAAACCAAAAAACCAAAACCCAAAAAAACCAATGTGCATACCTTAATTAGAAAATACTTTTTTGCTAAAAAATGCTAACCATCACCTGAGCGTTTAGCAAGTTGTAATCTCTTTGCTGGTGGAGGGTCTTCCCTTGACGCTGATGGCTGTTGACTAACCAGGGTGGTGGTCACTGAAGGCTGGGGTGGCTGGGGCCATTTCTTCAAGTAAGACCACAATGAAATCGGCTGCACTGACTCTTCTTTCCATGAACGATTTCTCTGTAGCATGTGATGCTGTTTGGTAGCGTTTCAGCCACAGTAGAACTTCTCTCAAAATTGGAGTCAATCCTCTCAAATCCTGCCACTGCTTTATTTAATTTCTTTCTTTTTGTTGCGGGTATCTCACAGGTACGTCTATTCGTGCTTGAGGACAGCGGCACTGCTACAAGTGTGCATGATGTCCCACATTCCCACAATACAGCCAGACCGACGTCCCATCCAAGTAAAGCTGGTTAATGATGACCACGAGCAGGCGTAGGACTGGAAGCTTTCAAGGCTTTACTTCTTTTATCAGCACTCCTGATTTTATAAACGATGAAGCCCGTCAACCCCATTCCGACCCAAATCTCCTGGTAAACTTAGGTACAGCAGAGCTTCACGGAGATGCAAACATTCTTAAGGCTTGGAAGCAGCTCAGGCAGCCCCTGCTACTGCCTTATCAACTAAGTTTATGTAATATTCTAAATCCTTTATTATCATTTTAATAATCTTCACGGCATCTCCACCAGGAGTAGATTCCATCTCAAGAAAACACTTTCTTTGCTCATCCATAAGAAGCAACTCCTTATCCTTCAAAGTTTTATCATGAGATTGTAGCAATTCAGTCACATCTTCAGGCTCTACTTCTAATTCTAATTATCTTGCTATTTCTATCACATCTGCAGTTACCTGCTCCACTGAAGGCTTAAACCCCTCAAAGTCATCCATAGGGCTGGAATCAACTTCTTCCAAACTCCTGTTAACTTTGATATTTTGACCTCTTCTCATGAACTGCTAATGTTCTTAATGGCATCTAGAATGATGAATCCTTTCCAGAGGCTTTTCAACTTACTTCACCTGGATCCATCAGAGGAATCATTATCTATGGCAGCTATAGCCTTAAAAAATGTATTTCTTAAATAATAAGACCTGAAAGTCAAAATTATTGCTTGATCTGTGGGCTGCAGAATGGATGTTGTGTTAGCAAGCATGAAAACAACACTAGTTTCATTGTACATCTCCATCAGAGCTCTTGGGTGGCCAATGCATTGTCCATGAGGTGTAACATTTTGAGAGAAATCTTTTTTTTCTGAGCAGTAGATCTTAACAGTGGGCTTAAAATATTCAGTAAACTATGTTGTAAACAGGTGTGCAGTTATCCAGATTTTGTTGTTCCGTTTATAGAGCCCAGGCAGAAGTAGATTTAGCATAATTCTTAAGGGCCCTAGGATTTTCCAAATGGCAAATGAGCACTGGATTCAACTTAAAGTCACTGCCTGCCTTAGCCCCTAACGGAGAGTCACCCTGTCCTTTGAAGTTTTGAAGCCAGGCACCGACTTCTCGTCTCTAGCTATGAAAGTCCAAGATGGCATCTTCTTCTAATAGAAGGCTGTTTTGTTTGCATGGAAAATTTGTTGTTTAGTGTAGCCACCTTCATTACTTATCTTAGCAAGATCTTCTGGATAAGTTGCTGCAGCTTCGACATCAGCACTTGCTGCTTCGCCTTGTACTTTTATGTTATGGAGATGGCTTCTTTCTTTAAACCTCATGAACCAGCCTCTGTTAGCTTCGAACTTCTTCTGCAGCTTCCTCACCTCTCTCAGCCTTCAGAGAATTGAAGAGAGTTAGGGCCTTGCTCTGGATTTGTCTTTGACTTGAGGGAATACTGTTGTTGGTTTGATCTTCTACCCAGACCAGTAAACCTTTCTCCATATCAGCAATAAGACTGTTTTGCTTTCTTATCATTCATATGTTCCCTAGAGTAGGACTTCTAATTTCCTTCAAGAACCTTTCCTTTGCATTCACAACTTGGCTAAGTATTTGGCGTAAGAGGCCTAGCTTTCAGCTGATCTCAGCTTTTCACGTGCCTTCCTCACTAAGCTTCATCATTTCTAACTTTTGATTTAAAGTGAGGGACACCTGCAACTCCTCCTTTCACTTGAACACTTAGAGGCCATTGTAGGGTTATCTCAGGGAATAGGGAGGTCCGAGAAGAGGGAGAGAAACGGGGAACGGCCAGTGAATGGAGCAGTCAGAACGTACACAACATTTATCAATTAAATTCACCATCTTATATGGATGTGGTTAGTGGCAACCCCCAAAAATTACAATAGTAACATTAAAGATCACTGATCACAGATCACCATAACAAATATACTAATATTGAAAAAGCTTGAAATATTGTGAGAATTACCAAACTGTGACATGGAGACTGAAGTGAGCAAATGCGGTTGGGAAAATGGCACCGACTGATGTGCTTGATGCAGGGTTGCCACAAACCTTCAATTTGTAAAAAACGCAGTATCTGCAAAGTGCAATAAAGCTAAGTGCAATAAAACAAGGTATGCCTGTACAGAAAAGCAGAAAGAGGGTCCTGAAAGAAATGATAGGAAGAGAGTCCATGATTTGACTAAAAAACAGAAGAAAAATTCCCCATGGTAATTAAGAAAAGAATATTCTGTACTAAATACTCACAATTAAATTGATGACAGCCAGAATAAACAGGAGGATAATCACACAGATGGCTAAGCTGCCCTTTCTCCCTCTCAGCCCCGTTTTATGCAGGCGATCTTCATCAATTGGAATATACCCGGCTTTAAAGTTACTGTTGTGCTCTTTATTGATGTTCCTTCTTTCAACGGCCTTCTCACGCATGGACTTCTTTACAGGACCATTGGAACTTGGCTAAAAACGAAATACAACACAATGGAGCAGCTATACCCTCTCTTTTTGGTGCATTTATTTGTTAGGTGCAAATTCATAACTAAAGAAAGCTGAATTGGTTAGTGATGTATTTTCCACCAATAAACCTCAAGTCACGTTGAGTTGCAAGCTCCAAGTAAGGACATGACTGTGCTGAGAAGGGTCAGAGAGAAGAACCTTCAGTGTGACCATCTGATAACATATTTCCACTGTCTGCTTTGAATAGTCCTACCGTCAGTAAACTGAACAGCTAGCTCATTTGGGGGAAGAGTTAACATACACATTCTACAGTGGGTAATCTTGTTTTAATGAATGATTTATAACGATTTGTTTAATTGTATATAGTTTTTCATTTATATGAAAATAATTTGGAAAGGCTAATACACTTTATTTATCACTCCAATTGGCTAAAGTTAACATTATCCTAGCCTAGCAGTTTTCAAAATACGGGCTGGGAAGCCCTGGAGGGGTCCCCTGAACTCTTTCAAGTGTCTGGAGGGTGCAAATTATTTTCAAAATAACACTAAGATGTTATTTTCTTTTTTTACTCTTCTTCTCCCATGAACATGCAGATGACACTTGAACAACATGGATTTGAACTGTGTGGGTCCACCTATACGTGGATTTTTTTCAGTAAATATACTGGAAAAAAATTTGGAGATTTGTAACAATTTGAAAAAACTTGCAGATAAACTGTGTAGCCTAGAAATATCAAAAAAATTAAGAAAAAGGTGTGTCATGAATGCATAAAATATATGTAGATACATAAGTTTAGTGATATTTAACATAAAATTAATAATGCTAGTTTTCTTACTGTTTTATCACTCTGTTTTCAAAGAATTACATTACTGTACAGTGTCTCTCTCTCTCTCTCTAACTGGAGAAATTGTGTATCAGCCTATCATCCCATGTAACTGGTTTTTTAAAAAAGATATTATGAATATGACTGTGATACTCTATGCCATAAAAAATTTTATTACGATCCTTTCATTAGTGTATAGGTTAGGCTACTGTGAAGGAATTGTACTGATTACACGAGGCTACTGTAAAGCAACCATACTGCTGCTTCTTCGTTATCAATGCATGAATCGTTATGCACGTAAATATGAATTTCTTTTCCACATTATCTTTTCATTTTTGATGTCCAGTGTTAGTAATATGTATAACATCTACAGTGTTTTGTACCATATAAGACAATATTGATGTAGGTGCTGACAGATGATTCATCTTGTAAACAGACGACATAAATTTATGGTATCGATAAAGACAGTACAGTACTGTAAATGTATTTTCTCCTTCCTTATGATTTTCTTAATAACATTTTCTTTCCTCTAGCTTACTTTATTGTAAGAATACAGTATATAACAAATATAACATACAAAATACATGTTAATTGACTGTTTATGTAACCAGTAAGGCTTCAGGTCAACAGCATTCTATTAGTTTAGGTTTTGGGGGAGTCAAAAGTTATACGGGAACTTTTGACTGTGTGGGGATCAGCGTCTCTAACCCCTGCATCATTCCAGGGTCAACTGTACAGTGAAGCTTCCAGAGGCTACATGACCTTATGTGATGACATCATTGCTCTAACAGCTAATGGAATGTGTGTTTGTATATTCCTGTGTTTACAAAATTTCTCAGTTTTAATTTCTAATATGGTAAGTATCAACAGATATAACCCACATAAACAAAGCTCTTTGGGATTCTCAGTCATTTTTAAGAGTATCAAGAGGGGGACTTCCCTGACGGTCCAGTGGTCAGGACTTCGCCTTTCAATGCAGGGGGTGCGGATTTGATCCCTGGTCAGGAAGCTAAGATCCCACATGCCTCACGCCAAAAAACCAAAACATAAAACAGAAGCAATATTGTAACAAATTCAATAAAGACTTTAAAAATGGTCCACATCTTAAAAAAAAAAAAATCTTAAAAAAAAGAGTATAAAGAGAACCTGAGACCAAAGAGTTTGAGAACCTCTGACTTTCAACTATGGTTGAAAGACATTTTAGGTAATAATCTGGTATATCATGAACACAAAAGGAAGGAGTAGAATGGAATACTGCCCAATTTTCATATTTTTCAGAGCTCTGAGAAAATTAATTTATTGAATAGGCATTTATTAAGCACTTTATGCTTAAACACTAGTATTATAAATAGGAATACAAAAGAAATATAGGACAAGATCCTTTTCCTCCAGATATTACAAATGTGATTTGGGTACACAAAACAGTTAGCAATGCAATAAAATGCTCTGTATGTTCAAATGCCAAAATCAATAGTTTAGACAATACATGCTGTGGAGTTCATGGGAGAAGAGACAGGAGGGCTTGGAGTTGTCAGGGAAACCAGAAGGAGTAGGTGGGTCAAATCTGGCAATGAAGGCAGAATCAAGTTGGAAATGGAGGATAGGTTGTGAAACTTTTTGGACATCTGGGTACAAACTCTAGTCTTTATGTCTGCTTATTTGGGAGTCACTGGAAGTCTCTGAAGATGAATGACATGTTTCAGGATGCTAAATGTGTGGGCATTTGTAGGAGACACAGGAAAGAGGAAAACCAGCAAGTAGGCTGTTGGGATGTTGTAGTAATGGAGGCCTGAAGTATTGAGGGCCTAAACTAAGGTGGGATGAAAAAGGATAGATTTAAAATATACTTCAAGAGAAGAGTTAAGTGAATTTGTACCAGGTTAAAAAAAAAGCCCCTCATGTTTACTGAATGGTGACTACTTAAATATGGGGAATGAAGCAGGGAGAAGATTTTACACATGTTGCATTTGAACTGATTGAGAAATAAGCACCTGCTTTAAAGGCAATGGGAAGGATGGGATGGGCTATTAGGTCGGTCAGGACTAGAAATACAGATTTGAGTCTTCACCTTCAAGGTAAATTAAATCTATGAGACTACATCCGTTTGCTGTAAAAAACAGTATAGAGGAAGAGAATAAAGAGCCCAGGATGTACCCTTGGAAAACTTTAAATGTGCAGGAACAGTGGAAAATGAGAAATACAAGAAAACTACGGAGGTGCAGTGTTGCTGGATTTGTCAAGAAGTGCCTCTGTGACTTTCAAATACGAACTCTTGAGTAGCAAATTGGTAAGTAGGAATAGTCCAGAAAGGATGCCAGCATGTATGCATTTATTTTCGAGTCCAGAAAGACGAAAGTGTTAAGACAGAACACTAACTATAGGATTATGTACTGTTGGAGGAAAATTGTGCTCGTTCTTGTTGTTCTTAGTATCTCTCCATCCTCTCCTCACAACAATTTGCAGAAAGACTTGTATGTTTGATGGCAGAGGGAAAGATGCCAAGAAGGGCAAAGGTCAAAGATCTCAGAGTAGGGCAGAATAATGAGTGAAATAAGATCTTTCAGGAGATAGGAAAGAAAAGTGATAGTACAGGAGAAAACAGTCTTAAAGGGTGGGTTCCCACCTCATTGAAATGGTTCACACAAAGAAGAGAAAAAAAATTCTTCTTTTCCCTGGGGATGTAAAAGGCAAGGTCATCTGCCAAGAAAGAGTGGAGAGGGCAGCTGGAATCTTATTGTGGTGGCAGGGGTAGCAGGCTGGTTGAGGGCTTATGGAAAATGGAAAAAGACAGGAATAATCATTGTGAGTAATGTGGCAGACAAAAATTTTTTAATTCCACAAAGCGGTAAGAAAGGCTCTGTAGAAGATAATTCAATCTACTCAACAGATGTAACACAAAACAAGTTGCTGAATACAGTTGTGTAGGTTGTATACCTGCATGAGGTACAAAGCTATGAGGGTGCACTAACACTCAAACATTTTAGAGTTGAATATGCATTTTGACAGCCGAAAGCAGTAAAATACCTTAGGGGAAGTGTGCTTGCTTCTAATTTTCACAGACACAGTATGGGTTTATGACAGTGCTCGCAGGTGGGCAATTTAAAAATCTTAGCCAGAGTTTGAATATAGGTCTACATAATAGAGAGACAGGGCAAAACTTAACCTCCTGAGATGCATTCTTTAATTTTCTCTGCCAATTCATGTACAGTATTATATTTCATTTGATGTACTTACCATTTACTGAGGAGTTACTATATGTCAGATGCTCCAGACTACCAAGATGAGCAAGGCAGAGCAGCTACCCTCAACAAACTTACTTATAGGCCAGCAGAGTAGATAGACAGGGTCACTAGCAATTGCAGTTCAACATGGCAAGTGCTGTCGTACAGCAATGCACACAATACTGAAAGAGTGCAGAAGAGGAATGCCACTCGACTTGGCGAGCAGGGGCATCAGTTGAAGGTTTTTAAGAAAAGTTGGGGCTTCAGTTGAATCTTGAAGGACAAACAGGAGTTAGCCAAGCAAAGTACAGAGAAAGGCATTCCAGGCAGAGGGAACAGCATGGGAACTTTGAGTATAAGTCATCTCTGCAAACTAATTTTGGTAGCTTTATGTGGATGGTGAAGAGGATGAGTATAGGAATGGGACAAAAATTGAGGTGAGATGTGGTTAGGGGCTAGAAAATGAGTGGACATAAGTATCACATCAAGAATGATGAAGTTTATCCTGAAGGCAATGGGGAACTACTGAAGATTTCAAATAGGTCAGTGATATAATCAGATCTGCATTATAGCAAAATCAAACCAAAAAGAGATGAACTGGAATAGAAGAGTTTAGAGATGGAGATTTCAACAGCAGGTTTCTCTAACAGTCCAAATGAAGGCTTGACTGAGCTTTGGCGCTGCAGATGAAGAGAAGATTGGGGAGAAGCCTTAAGAGGTAGAACCTAAAGGACCTGGTGATTGACTGGATGTGAGTGTGACTTAGAGGCATCTACGATGACTCCCAAGTAGGACCCGCTACATAATTTGTGGGGTCCAGAGCAAAAAGAAAATGTGAGGCCCTTTGCTCAAATATCAAGCTTGGGACACCAGAGCATTAAACCAAATGCAGGTGTCTTCTGAGTTCCCTTGAGCCCGCCCTGCTCCCAAATTTGTGGCGAGGTGAACCAAGTGAATGGATGGCTGTAACCCTTTTAATGGTGAATATGATGCAATGCAACATTTTTGAGCTTGGGGTGCCCGTGGAAAATTCAGTTAAGTTCAGGCTGGAGACATAAACGCCTAAGTCTGAAGTAGAGATTGAGGAATGGATCAGATTGCCCAGTGCAGGTGTAAAGCAAGAACAGAAGTTCGGTGGAACTTCAAGAGCATCAACAGGTGATGCAGATGAAAAAAGAACCATCTAAAACGGGCACTGATGGGAAATCAGGAAAGCCAAGGGACAATTTTAATCTCAACAACTGCAAGAAGCTTTGTCTCCTTTCAATTTCACTCATTCCTTTAGATTTTATTTTATTGTTAGGACCTGTAGCTTGCCTACCATCTTTAGCTGATTTTTCTGCATTTATCTGGCAGTTTGACTTTAAGCTTTGAAGGCAGATGTCATGTCTTTTATTTTTTATGTCCCTCAGAATGACTGTTCCAGTGATATCTATCTACAATGTCTCTAAAAGCTGTTAATTGCCTAAGAAAATCTTTCCAGTTCTGGAAACAGAATGTTGGCTACTTGACTTGTGTATTTTTTCAGCAGTGTTGAAGAATGAGACTTTCCCAAAGAAACTATCATACCACAGTTTCTTTTTAAAAGGAAATAACAGTTAAGGGGAAAAAGTGACTATCAAAATTATTTTTATTATTACAAATCACCCTAGTAACTACATGTATGTATGTATATGTGTGTGTATGTAAATGTGCATGTGTGCCTATGTATAGCTTGCTTTTTGTAAGAAAACAGCCTTTTAAACTATTATTCTAAGTTACCCGTTTACAATGCAGATCAGGAAATACTTGATAAAGCATTTTAAAAAATGATTTTAAACCAACTGGATAGGAAACAGTTTTATATTGGTGACTGTCTCCAAAAGCCAAAGCGGGAGGAGAAACGTGGATGTCAGCATATGGGGATGGCACACAAGAAGGGGCTGCAAGCTGACACCCAGGCAACAGCTGAGTGTTTCTTGGCTGGTGTCAGGGGAGGCTCTTGGATCGCTGGTTGTGGTTATTTTTGCCTCCATCTTCGCTGGCCACCGAGCAGGGCATGTCCCCGGCACGTCCTGGCCCAGGCTCCCGGGTGCCACGGCCGCCTCCCGGGCCCTCAGGACAGCGACCCCTCCTCACCCCGCCGACGGACAGCCAGGCCAGGCCGAGGGCCGGGACTGGCTCCCCCTTCTCCGTCCCGGGGCCCCTGCCTGGGGTCCCGCCCGGCCTTTGCCAGCATCGCGGACTGCGGACAGCTCCTCCCGCCCCGCCCCACCCCGCGGAGTCATGCCGGCCGGCCCTAGGCGGGCCCCGCCGGCAGCACCCCGGCCTCCTCTGGCCCTCCAGCGCCCGGCCGCGGCGGGGCTCACAGACCTGCTCGGCTGCCGCCACCGCCGAAGCAGCGGCCGCCGCCGCCGCCGCCGCCGCCGATGCCGCCATGTTCCAGCACTGGCCGCCGCCGCCGCCACTGCCACCGTCCTCCCCGCCGCGGCCGCACCCCGCACGCCTGCGCCTGCGCCCTGGAGGGGCGGGAGGGGGCCCAGCCCCTCACCGCCTCTCCCCTCCTCCAACCTCGCCCCGCCCCGGCAGGGAGGTTCCGAGCCGGAGGCTGCAGCGGGGACCCGGCGCCCAGGCGGTGGCCTCCGGGCGCGACTTCCCACGCACCGGGATTCCACGCGACCTCGGGCTGCCTCTGGATTCCTCCAAAAGGGCGCCCTCAAAATACAGAAGACGCCTCTCCCTTTCCCCTCCATTCCCCATCACGAGGGGCTGGTGCCATCCCGAGTCCTCCTTGCTGCACGGGCCGGGATCTCCCTGGAGAGAGCAGAGTACGCGTGGACGAGGAAGGTGGTGATAATGTGGCCAAAGTTAACAAGTTCCCGATTAGGTAGCGAAAATCTTGAAAACCGAGACCCCTTAAGAGGACATACAATCACTTCAGGGATGCTTCTTAGCTCTGGAGGGCCTGTGAAGTCTGATGCTTTTTTCTGTAGTATTGGAGGTGGGTTGGAGATAGTGTCGATGTATCTCCTGGGGACCCGATTTAACAGATATTTGCTGCACACCAGGAAGCCACTCAGATACACAAGTAACTCGAGTACACACATTCCTTGTTCCCAGTCGAGTCAATATAATCCAATAATCCTCTTATTTAAAAAAAAAAAAAAAAGAGCAGTGGCAATCAAGGTGCAAAAACCGTTCCAAGAACTGTTCCTCAGGTAGCCGAAACCAGTTCTCCTAAGCACCTTTGGGCCCTAGGCCTGCCTAACTCAGCAGGAAGCACCAAAGAGACCTACCTTCTGACCAAGTTTTCCTTTCTCTGGGAACTAGGTCAGTTTTGCTTTTCAATGACTGGAGCCGTTGTTTCGCTCTCTGCCTACTTTACTTCAGAGGATTTCCGTGAAGTTTAAGTTAGACACTTTCTCACGTGGTAAGTCCCTCATAATCTTTTCCCTTCTCTCCTCTGGTTTCGGCTAATGTCAGTACCTACCTGGTCATCAATCTCTGCCTATCCTTTCCCAAATGCTGGAACCAATTGATTTGCATCTCTAGGCTCACTCCTGCCTGGATCTCTAGGACAAACCTCATCTTAGGCAGGAAGACTGTAAGTTATAGCCCAATGCTTTGGCAGTCAGCAGGAATTCTCTTTGAATAGTCTTGACTGTGGTCCCAATTATCCATTCAGATAACAGGGCTTTTGACTGATCTTTATTTCCTGTCTCCAATTCTGGTCCTGTAGTCCTTACTTCCTATGCTTTGCCTTTCCCCCCTCTGCTTGGAAAATCCTTCTCTTTTTTTCTGGCAAGCACACTCTTATACATCCTCCAAAAATCCATTCAAATGTCGCATTCTCTTTAAAACCTCCCCGGGCGTATGTGCAGTTTTAGCTGGTCCGTCCCTTAACTCTGCTCCTAGTCTTCTACACGCACTTTAGAGTGCATTGTATTCTATTTTGTTAACCTGTCTAATTTCATCTAAAAAGCAGGGAGCTCTATCTGGAACGCCCGTATCTCACTCACTCTTTTATCTCCAATGCCTAACACAGTAAGGAAACTTAATAAATGTCTTAGAAATATGCCTGATACCCCAGTTTCTAAGACCAGCAGTCCTGCCTTGATTTTGCCAACCTCTCTCGCACTTAGGTGGTGAGATACCTGATTTTCCTAATGCCAAATTCCCCTTAGGCTATCTGAGAAAAAAATTACCTTCTCTTGGATTCCTCCTTGCTGATCTCCAGCTCTGTGAAAGGACACCTCACTATTCTCCTTGATGCCAATTACTGTATAGTCTTTAAATTCACTCATAAGACCACAACTTTAATGTAGGTCAGTCCCAAATGCATTATCTTCAAGCTTTTTTTTTTCTGAAATAATATTTTAAGTCCAATTCTCCCAGCAGTCTTACGAGATAGGTCATGTTATTCCCATTTTACAAATGAAGAAATCAAGGCTCATAGAGGTTAAACACCTAACCAAGCTTTCAACTACTAAAGAGCCAGGATTGAACCTAAGTCCACTTGACTAAAGTGTTTGCTTTTTCTACCATATCACATAACCTTTAATTCTGCACTTCCTTTTGCCTGTTACATATTATTAGCATTTAGAAGTGCAAAGCAGAGCTCCCCAAGGCTAGAGTACTAGTCAGAACATAGAGACAGTTATCCATTCATTCACATTATAGTGGGTTAAATAGTGTTCCCCCCGCAAAAGATATATCCAAGTCCTAATTTCCAGTACCTGCGAATGTGACATTATTTGGGAATAGGATCTTTGCAGATGTAATAAAGTTAAGGATCTCAAGATGCGATCACTCTCGATTTAGAGTAGGCTGTAAATGTAATGACTGATGTCCTTATAAGAAGAGGTGAGGACAGAGACACACACATGGGAGAAGATGATGTGAAGACAGAGGCAGAGATTGGAGCCATGTGTCTACAAGGCAAGGGATGCCAAGACTTGTCACCAAAAACTAGGAGAGCAGCCTGAGACAGATTCTCCCTTAGAGGCTCCAGAAGGAACCAACCCGGCTAACTTCTAACTTTCAGAACTGTGAGGGAATCAGTTTCTGTTGTTTGAAGCCACCAAGTTTGTGATAATTTGTTATGGCAGCCCTTAGGAAACCATCCAAAAATTAAACTCAGAAACTTCCCCCCAATCTACTTTTCCTGTGTTCTCTTAGTGAATGACACCACCATCCTGTCAGAAACCTCAGAAGTCATTCTATACTATTTCTAGTGTGATCTTTCTGCAGTACAAACCTGATCATGTCTCTCTTCACCCTGATGCTTAAAACCCTCCAATACCTTCCATGATAAAAATCAAACTCTTTATAGTAATATATATATATATGTGTGTGTGTATATATATAGTCCTTTACTTTTTGGTTCCTGTCTACCTCTTTTTAGCCTCCTTTCCTGCCCCTTCCACAAACTCATCCTTCACTCCTGCCGTGTGCAGTATCTGCAGTTCCCAAGTATTTGCCTGAACATATCAAGTTCTTAATGTCTCTGTGCCTTTGCATATGTGAATATTTCTCTTTTTTATCTAGATATTCTTCAGCTTGTCCACTAAAACTCAGCTCAAGGGATATTTCTTTTGGGAAGACTTCTTTAATCTTCCTCCCCATCATGAATTTCTGATTTCCGTGCCCCTCCCTGTGATCCTCAAGCATGCCTTTATTGTCACGTTTCTTCCACTAAGCTGAAATTTATTTATTTGGCCATCTTTCTGGTCTATGAATTCATACCTCTCCAAATTCCAGTCATCTTTAGGCACCAACCTCAGTTCCACCTCTGCCTGACAATTACAGCCAATCATTATTATGCTCTTTTTTAAAAAAAATGAATGAATGAATGAATGAATTTTTGGCTACGTTGGGTCTTCATTGCTGCGCGCGGGCTTTCTTTAGTTGCGGCGAGTGGGGCTACTCTTCGTTGCGGTGCGCGGGCTTCTCATTGTGGTGGCTTCTCTTGCTGCAGAGCACAGGCTTTAGGCGCGCCGGCTTCAGTAGTTGCAGCACGTGGGCTCAGTAGTTGTGGCACACCGGCTTAGCTTCTCTGTGGCATGTGGGATCTTCCCAAACCAGGGCTCGAACCCGTGTCCCCTGCATTGGTAGGCAGATTCTTAACCACTGTGCCACCAGGGGTAGCCCTTACTCTCTATTTTTAACTGTATTGCACCAATTTGCTATGACACCCATTTGATACTTAATAACACATTATCTTATGTTATTCTACTTTTCATGCACATAGATTGTGCTCCCGGGTAGACTGTAAGCTCATTAAAAAGCAGGGATAATGTGTTACTACTTCTGTTTGCCCCAAATCCTGGACACATTAGGAACCAAGTACATCATATGTACTTAGTAACTTTGATGGGTGACTATTGGATTAATTTTTTTCTATTGGGTAAAAAATATTACTAGCACCTAAATGTTGCTGATATGTGTACATGCATTACAATTTCCTTTCTTCAGGGGGATGGAGGAGGAAGTAGAGGAAGGTCAGTGTTTCCATACAATTTTATATTTACCCTATTGTAACTTGTCACAATGAACTATGGTTGTGTCTCTGTCTCCTGAATAGATTGTGAGATGTTAGGGAGAAGGGACTGAGTCTAATTTTGCCTTAGGATTAAGGCAGTTGTTTCCGTCACACTAGAAATTCAGTAAATGTTTATCAAATGTGTTGAAAAGATCTATTTCAACATCCTTCATCCTAGAGACTGTTCTCATGCTGTCCCATGTCCCTCTCCTGAGGTGTTTAAGGGTATCTTATAATGTAGATCATACCCACTGCACCTTTGCATCAGCTTAATGCGTCCTAAGCTCATACCTTCAATGACCATTTTCTCAGAGCCAAGTATTTGCCATGTGTCTAGCGAGCAAAGCTGAAAAGATTGAGGGCAAGGATGCCTTCTTTTTTGAACTAACTAAAATGATGGAATCCTGGGTTGAGATAGGAGGGGTATCTTGTAGCCCTCAAAAATCACACCAAATCTACTTTCCCCCCCCTGCTAATCTGTATTTGCTACAAATGTTCTATAGTATCAATAGTTTATTTACATGCTAAGGCGATACAGCTGTGATATATTAAAATTTTCCTCGTTTTTGTAGTTTAATCAATAGTGGGCATGAAATAATTTTACAGAAAAATTCTGAACTGTTGCACTGAGTAGGGAATGCTTATTGGTATTATACAGAAAACAGAATCCCTGCTTCTGTCCAGTGGGGGGAAGCTTCTTTCCAGTGTGGCAGAGAACAAAAAGATCCAAATGAAGTTGATAGTATGAGAACACAGAGCATTCAGGTTACAGAATGCTGAGTGAATGGACAAATTAGTGTTTTCTACCTTACGAGTAGAGACAAAGTGCTTTGGCAATACTACCAATACAAATTTAATTTAAAGGAAACTTCATGCAATTGGGTCAGCAAAGGCTAAAAGATTTTCTTCAAATAGTAATATAGGCCCTGACCCAAAGGACTGAGATTCTGACATGGACAGCTGTAGGATAAGAATAGCATGGCACACACAGAAGAGGACTGGGGTGCCTGAAAAAGAATCCTGGCCAGAGCAGAACAGATTATGCCTTTAGCCACATTGGCTAAGGGTTTGCAACTGTCCCTAGTGAGGGAGCACTGGAAATTATGATGAGGATCCCACTGTATATCCTTGTAGCTTCCTGCATACAAGTTTCTTACATACAAGCGTGAAAAACACACACAGATCTCACTATACTGAGAGTGGGTTCCGTCAGTCTTTTGTTGGCTTCTTAAAATCCCAAATTAAAAATATCTCCAGCTAACTGATGTAGGTAAAATATGAACCAGACACAATTAAGGACTTTCAGAAAGCCTATTCCACCCAGATGTTTGACTCCTACACTTCTCTAGATCAAGTGGCTCCCGGCTGGATGGTAGAATTATGATGCTCTAAGAACAACCAACTGGCTATTAAATTTGCTTTTCTTCTACCTCAATGGGATTATGACATCAGATATGAGCAGCCAATCATCTCCTTCCTACCTTCTTTCCTCTTTCTTTTACTTCTGTATCTTTCTGTTAACAATTCAGTTTAACGAATGTTTATAGAGGGCTTAGAAAGTGTCACTTGCTGTGCTGAGGATATTAAGCTAAATAAACCTTTGCCCTTTTCTTTAAGAAGCTCACAAGCTTATATAGGATGCAGACAAATAAGTTTAATATAGTATGATAACTTTAACAATATCAACATGTCTAAAGTTAGAGAGAGAAAGTATAAAGAAGAGAGTAATGAGCTTTGTGGGGTTGGAGGAGTTAGGAAGATTTTGTCAGTTTGAGCTGGATTTAAATTAATTAAAAGTGCAACTATCGTGAATCCCCTTGTTTATTTCCTGGAGGTTAGGTATATTAGTTATTCCAGAAAGTCTGCAGATTAAATTGTATACAAGGAAGAGGCTCAACTTTTGCTGATTGGCTAATGCTCTCAGAATCAAGGCTTGACCTCAGCTGAACTGTGAACCAAAAACTGAAACAAAGGGCAAGATTTGCTCAATCCAAACCATAACCAATATGTTAAAAAAAAAAAAAAAAGGAAAAATAGCATTAAAGAATGTGAGAACTGTAAGAGACCTTAGAGCTCATCTAGCCCATGTTTTTCATTATATAGAATGGAAAAAACATGAGGCTCGGAATGATTAAAGACTTATGTAAAGTCGTGAGAAGCCACTAACTGGCAGAGTGTGAGATATCCATGTTGGAAGAGTATCCATGTTCCAAGTTTATTGTTCTTTCAACTTCTCCATGATACCTGATAGTGTACCAAAAAGAAAGATTTGATTTTTATCTTTTCTTCCCAAATAATTGCCTACTTGATAATATCCTAAAATAATCGAATTGGAACAAAATTTAGAGCATCAAAAGAGTCTCCAAATAGTACCTTTACTTAACTGATATTTTCTTTCATATATACGCATAAAATAGACTTTTAAAGCAGAATCTCAAACTTGTTGAGTGCATACTTGTAGTTTGAAGCATATGGATTCTTCTTTAATTAGCAACATCGACTGTTTGCATTCCAGACTCTACCTCTCTCTTAAATTGATTACCATCCTACACCCATAAAAAGCTCTGAGGAGGGGATCATCATTAAGGGCACTTATGAGGATATCCACTTATTCCTACATGTATGGAAATTCTAAGCTTGTATCAAGTAACATCACCAGAGAGCTAAGAAATGGGGTGTCAATCGCTTGGCCCTCTCTTTGATGGCATGTGTTCTAGTGTTACCCCCTTGGCATTGATCAAAGGTGACTGCAAGAAACAATCAAATTAAGATTGTTTCTATATTTTCTAAAAAAAAGGGGGGGTTATTAAGGACAGCTTCATCTATGTTCTATACTCTTTGGAAAAGAATAAACATATTTTAGAACTGGTACCAGAAAAATGTGTTTTTATTCAAAAAATTAGTATGTATACTTTTAAAATCAAATAGTACTACTCATACCACCCATTTTCCTTTTTGCCTTGACTACTACAAAGCCCAGAAATAAATGTAAAATAAGGCTCAATCTTAGTACATAAGCTTAAATTGGGGGCATATTTTTTCCATTAAAAAAATTTCTAAATCTAACAATGGTATTTTCTACAAACCTTTTACTGGAAGCCATCTCAGATCCTCTTTTGGAAGTTTTGGCGGGGATAAATAATGAATAAGTATGCATTTCCTTTGTTTTGAGTCCTTAAGAACTATGCTTGTTGTTAGTAAGCATCAAGTTCCTGCTATGGGCAACCATGCTCCAGAATTCTACAGAAACCAAGAAGTGCATGAAATGCCTGGAGGCCTGAAGGGTCTTGAATCTAGCTGTGGGGCTCCAGTATTGTAGAGATAAATAACATCAGGTAGCATATTGTAAAGTGATTTCAAAGACCCATTTTATCCTAAGACTCTATAAGTCTATTAAATTAGTAATATGAACATTTGGTCAAAGCATATTCTGTTTTGAGTTGGCTTAAATATTGATATTTTGACTAACATGTTTCTGAAGGTGGTAAAGTTTTTGCGTAACTTTGTTTCTGAGTAAGTTTTCATAAAAGCAGTTTGTGTTCATGGTAGAAATTTGGAAAATCAGAAAAGTATAAAGGAACAAATTAAAATCATCCATAATCATGCCTTTGTTTCATGTTGTATAACGTAACACAATATATATAATTTAGTGTCTGGCTTTTTTCACTTAACATTATGTAGTAAGAATTCCTAGATACTAGATATTCTTCAATAACAAGATTTCTAGTGTGAAAATTTCATTGAATGATTTGCTCAATCATTACCCTATCATTGATTTACATTGTTTCCAACCTAGTTTTCTCTGTTTAATATAATACCGTGATCTACATTCGTCGTCGTAAGAGTGATCATAGCATTTAGGAAGCACTTGCTATAATATATGCCAAGCACTGTGCTAAGTATACTTCACATGAATGATCTTATTTAGTCTCTAATATTCCTGTGAAGTAAGAACTATTGTAAGATGATATAAACAAGGATTAGCAGTTAATTAAAGTGCCCATAGCAAGGAAGAGGATTTAACACAATCTGATATAAGCAAATATTCCAACTTGGTTTTTATTAATAAGTAAATCCGACTGTTCAAAGATTCCAATTGCCTATTAAAATGTGCAGTTATTGGCCCTAAATTAAGAAATCTATGAGATTCTTCCCCATTCCCTTCCTCCTTCTTTATAATTTTTTAAAGGAAGAAAGTCTCTAATGAATAGTGTTTTTTTGTAGTTTAGTAATTGTTATTGCACCATGATAAAATGTGTGTTCTTTTTATATTCCTTAGTTTTTCTCTTTTTGTAGAGATATAATCAAAATAATACATTATGTACAATGATTCAGTATTTGTATATTCTGTGAAATGATCACCACAATAAATCTAATTAACATCCATCACCACACATAGTTACAAGTTTGTTTTTTTTTTTCTTGTGATGAGAACTTTTATAGTTCTTATTTTGTGGTCTATAGAAGATAGTAAGCACATAGGCTCCAGAAATGAGCCTTTCATTTTTATTAGAGGACATTAAAACCATTGTAATTAAGAGAAAAAAAAGGGGGGGGGGGCAAAAATTCTGAATTTTACGGTAGGTGGACATGTGCAATGTTCATGTATTCTCATATACCTGAAAAAAAGGAACTGAATTAAACTAGCTGGCTGAGGCCCTGCTCCACCCGCACTGTTTTAATGAATAGATAAGGATGATTTGCAATCTGCACATCATTTGATGGCATAGAAAATAAGGGTTCTAAAGTGCTTAATGATGGTTGAAATGGTTTCATTTCTTAAGTAGTTCAAACTATCACTGTGGCTTAATACACCCTTTTGAAATAGCGCCAAACCGGCTCTGAACTTGAACAAAGTCTCAATTAGAGAATTCATAATTAAATGAAGCTTTAGAGTGTTAATGATTCTAAAAATAGACCAAATCTTGTTTAAACCTGATTAATTTGTGAACATCCTGGAGCTAACATCTATTTAGCTGGGCACCCACCAAACCCTAGGTGTTAACAGATGAAGAATTAAAGCCTTGAGAAATGAAAGAATAAAGGAAGGACCCAAACAGGTGCTTTCTTCAGAGCCTAACCAAAGACGTCCAGGGAGAAACGACCTTTGCTTTTCTAGACAAGAGGCCTCCAGCTGCCCCCCATCCTACACTGCGGGCGCGTCTCAGCCCATCAGGGGGTAGGGCAGCCGCCATCCGTAGTCTTAGCGTCTTCCAGCCCCCGGCCCAACCCGGAGCCTCACTGGCTTTGGGCACCCTCGCTTTCGACCACCAGCAGCACCACCAGCAGCAGGAGGAAGAGCTTCAGCAGTGGGACGAACGGCGGCATCGCGCGGGGTCGGAGGGAGGGCGCCTGGGCTGCAGGCGGGCGGAGGGCGCGGCTGGGGCTGGGCGGCGCGCGTACCTAGCAGGCGCGCGCTCACGTCAAGGTTTGTTTCACAATCACCCGGGTGTTTCTGGCCGGGGCTCTGGGCAGACGCAGGGGAGCCTGGAGACCGCGCGGGGCGGCGAATGAGGTGCGGCGGCTGTGGCCCAGGGCACCCCCCCACCCCCGGCTTCCCGAACCCTGCCCCGTCCGACCGGGGAGGGAGGATGGAAACACCAGCCGCGCTCTGAGCCCCTCCGGAAGATAACACTTTTCCCGCCACACCGCCCCGCGGTCTACGAGCCCATCTCCCAGAGCGGGGCCGAGCGGAAAAGCGAGCAATGGCGGATAACCTGAGGAAACTGGTCTCCAACGAATCTTTAAGATCGATGCAGGACCAGCTAGAGTCCTGGCTGAGGGAGTACAACGTGAGTCAGGGTGGGAGACCCCCGGGGCTCGCCCCTCCCTCTAGTTCCTCGCACGACCCTCGGCGGGGGCTTCTTAGGACTGGTCTCCGGGTGGCCGCTTTGCCAAGTCCCGCGGTTGTGATGCCTAACTGGGGCCCAGCGTCGGACCCGCATCGCCGGGAAGGAAGGACAGTGCGCGTTCCCCTTTCTCCGTGCGGCGCGAGGCGGCGCTTGGGTGGCGCAGCCCGCGGAGCGCGGGACTCGGAGTCTGGGAAGGGAGCGCGCATTTTACACAGCGGTAGCCAAGGACGCTGGCGGCCCTAGCAACGCGAAAGCCCTTCGAGCCGCCGGGGACTGGTCAAGCCTGCCACTCTCCCTCCTATGCCCTCCGCCAGCAGTCTATCCTCATACCCCCGACTCGAATTTTTTTTTTTTTTTTACTACGTCCCTCCTCTTGCCTTTCCTCAAGTCTCCCACTCTGGGGATAACTTGTGGTTGTATCAGAATGGATTCTTATAAAAATACACCCAGGAGTTAGTACCCAGAAATCAGTGAAACGGGCAGTTGTTAACGTTGCGGGTTTCACTTGTGTGCTGGTCAGCATGGCAAGTAAGGCACAGTTTCAACACCAGGGCAGATTTCAGAAGGCCTGTTGCCAAGGCATTTGTAAGCCCATATTCTCTCATCAAACCCAGAAGGGTTCTTCAAATCTCCTTAATCCCCACCCCGACTCCAGCTCCAGTTAATCTCCACCACCCAGAGAGTAGAACTCCAGTGCTGAATTTTGCTTCGGTTGGTCTGTCTTAAAAAGGGGAGTCCTATTTTCACACAGCAAGTAGAACAGGGAGGCAGAATGAGCTAGGGATGCGGAATCAGTCCCCCTAGCTTCTAGGTCTGGCTCTGCATAGAATTAGCTGAATCATTTGGGGCAACTTATTTAACCTCTGGGTCTCAGTACCTCCCCTGCTAAATGGGAGAATTAGATGATAGTAAAATTCCTTTTTAGATCTCAAATTTTTGAGTCTAGATCAGCTTGTTTCTGAAATTCTACCAGGAAAAATGCAACTGGTTGCTGTCATGAGTCCCTGGGCTTTCCTATCCACCCTCTAACCAGGGCTCCTGGGAGGAGGGGAGCTCAAAGCATAGCTACAGCTTTCTCCTTAGCCTTCCTTCCTAGTGTTTACCCCCTTCGTGCACATTTAAAGAACCAGCAGTGATTATTCCTTCTCCACCAAGATTGCAAGAAAACTAAAATTCACCTCTAGCACAAAGACTTGGATTCCCCTCACCACCTACCTTTAAAAGTGGCTACTTGTTACCTAGTCTCAGAAGGTTGAGAATAACAAATCCTATACATGTATTCACCCTTCTTAAAACTCCCTCGTACAAAAAAAAATGTTTTTCTTGCTTGTGGTCTAAATTAGCTCGGAATATTAAAAAGTGTATTCAGTTTGTCACTAGACAACATTTAACACAAATGATACTAGTAGTGGCTGGACCGAATTAAATGATTGCTTTGAAAATACCTGTAAGTACTGAGAAATGCCAAAGTTTATTGCACTTTCCCTTCTCACTGACACTGGTGCATCCCATTCCTCTGTTCTCACTGAAACCATTTTAATCTAGGTTCTTCACCTGTCCCACCCCGCCCCCTAAAACACAAACACACACACACACACACACACACACGAATAGTAGAGACTGCACTCTAAGAGATCAGTGGCTTTCCAAATTTTGTGGCCATTCCCTGGGCAACATCATTTGTCTTCAACTCTTTGGCGTCTCTGTCACATTTGACTCTCGACACCCCTATTCTTCTAAGGCTCTAATAATTTGTCTCCTTGCCTCACCCACTCCCCTCTTGTAACTGTTCTTCAAGGGCCAGACTTTAGAAATCTTCTCTTCTACCTCTGTTCCTGCTTCATCTCTTACTCCTATGCTGATCATCTCACATCTATATTCAGGTCCTATTCTCATCTGAGCTCTCTCTTCTCCAATTGTACGTTGGACATTTTCAGTTGTGCTATTGTCATCTCAAAGTCAAATCAGTCTAAGACTGACCCTAGCCTCTCCCATGCCCCAAACACCAACTTCTTTCCTCACTTAATAGTCTTTGTCATGACATACTCCGCTTTCTCCTCACCAGCAGAATCTGTGGGTACCAGTTGTAAATTCGTGCAGAACCGGACCACTTTCCACCACCCCTGCTGCTGCCACCCTTGTCCACCTTTGGTCATCTTTTATTTGGATCATTAAAAAAATAACCCAAAGTGATTCTTCTAAATGTCAAGTCAGATCAAGTTACTCCTCTGGCAAAACTCTCCAAACTTCCTGTCTCAGAAAAAGAGTTCCTACACTGGCCATCAAGCTCCTATACAACTGTGGTCCTTTAAATTCTGTGACATCATCTCTTACCCTCTCCCTTGCTCATCCACTCCAGCAATACTTGCAGCCTTAGAGCAAAGCTGTCCAACAGAACTTTCCATGATGACAGACGTGTTCTGTATCTATATCTATATCCATATCTATACCTATATCTGCACTGTCCAATATGGTGGCCATTGGGCACTTGAAATATGGCAAGTGCAAACTGAGGAACTGAATTTTTAACTTCACTGAAGTCTAATTAAATTCAAATAGTCACATATGGCCAGTGGCGACTGTATTGGACAGAGCTGTTCTAGAACACACCAGCCATGCTCCAGCTTCAGGGCATTTTACACTCACTGTTCCCCTCTTCCTGGAAAGCTTTTCATCCATTGATATTTCATCCATTCCCATCCCCTCTGCCTTCATCCGGGCATCACCACCATCTCAGGCACAGCCTGTTTCCTTGATATGTTGGCCGAAACAGTAAGTTCTTTAAAAATGTAATTTTCTGCCCCAAAGCCTTTGTATTTTACTTGTTTTTTATCTTAAAACATCTACCAATCTTCTGGGCCTTAGGCAAAACTGCTTCTTGCTTGATTTTTGTTTTTTTTTTGACAAATCTTGATGATTTCAACATTTAGATATTTTTTTAAAAAAATTATTTATTTATTTATTTTTGGCTGTGTTGAGTCTTCGTTTCTGTGCGAGGGCTTTCTCTAGTCGTGGCAAGCGGGGGCCACTCTTCATCGCGGTGCGCGGGCCTCTCACTATCGCGGCCTCTTTTGTTGCGGAGCACAGGCTCCAGACGCGCAGGCTCAGTAGTTGTGGCTCACGGGCCTAGTTGCTCCGCGGCACGTGGGATCTTCCCAGACCAGGGCTCGAACCCGTGTCCCCTGCATTAGCAGGCAGATTCTCAACCACTGCGCCACCAGGGAAACACTTGATTTTTTTTTTTTTTAAAGTTATATTTATCTTAAAAAACTTCAAGAAGAAATATTTTTCAACCCCCCCAGTGAGAAACAAATCCTAAAAATAACAGCAAGCATCACCACCTCATTTTCTTTTAGTTATTAAAGAGATGCTGAATTATTGCATTACTTGGCCTTTAAAACTTGGATTCCACTGGAGGATGAGGGACAGGTTGGGGTAAACACATAACTCGCAGAGTTGGTTTTCCTCCTTTGTGGTTATAGAGAATTCCTTCTTGTTTAACCGTGAACTCAGCCAATTATTAAGCGTTTAATAATTCGTTCAACAAATGGTTACTGGGACTTCCCTGGCAGGTCCAGTGGTTAAGACTCTGCACTTCCAATGCAGGGGGCATGGGTTAGATCCCTGGTCAGGGAACTAAGATCCCACGTGCAGCGCGGTGTGGTCAAAAAAAGAAAAAAAACCCCAAAAACAAAAGGTTACTTAGCTTCTGGTATGTGTAAAGGGTTTGGGTCAGACACTCTATATAAATGTACACTGCACACTTCTTGCAGTGTACATTTATTCATTCAAAAAATGTTTTTTTTTTCCCCAGAGTTTACAATGTGTGTGTGTCTGTGCTAGGTGCTGGGAATAGAAATGTCAGCTGCATCTTAATGATGAACTTCCAACCGGAAAAGAGGTTGAAGGATAGGGGAAACAGTGTGTGCAAGAAGCAGGGAGCATGAAAAAGCTAGCATATCTAGGGGGACCGTGAATACTTCCAGGCAAGGAGCTGACGTGAGGCCGAGGAGGTGGGGTGTTGGGGGCCAGAGGATGGGGGGCCTTGGGTAGTGTGTTAAGGAGTTTGGACTTTATCATAAGGGCAATGGGGAGAAACTAAAAGCATTACGCAGGGAGGAGACATGTTTGTATTGTGTTCAGGAAAGGTTGCTCTAGCTGTTCTATGATGGGAAAATTGGAAACCCTAGGGAGAACGGTCGGGGCTGAGCAAGACTTTCGGCAAGAGATTATATAAATCAGCTCCTTGTAAACTACTCTGGCACGTTTAGTAAACAAGGTCAAAGACTCTGAAGATGGTCTTTAAGGTTTATGTAAGAGTGTGCGGCTCCAAATGCCTCCGATTTATCAAGCAACATCTGTATGGTTTTATTGGTTAATTCTTTCAAAGGGTCAAATAACCACCCATGCAGAAATGGATTCTGATTACCTAATTACTCCCTAGAGATGTCAAGATGAGAAGAGAGATTAACCTCCTTATAATGTTAGCAGTACCCGGAGAAGATCAACTCTGGGCTGAAACTCTCCTCCCTCTGAGATGCTTTTGTTTAGACTCAGAGTCCTGTGGACCAAGAAGTTAACTTTGGTCAGATTCTCTGAGATTTATTACTTTTAAAAATGTACTCTATGGAGAAATGGTAAGAGTTTAATACCACTGATAACCCCATCCCTAAGATAGGACACGATTACATTTCTTAAGTAAAATAATAGACACCAGGACACTACACTCTGGACACTTCTGATTATTTGATATATAAGTGGGGATAGTAGGGAGGGCTGATAATGCTTCCTCTTGCATTACTCTCCTCTTGTGCTATAGAAATCTCTACTAACAAGTGAAAACAGTATATTAAATATCAGCACATAAAAAAGAGCTCTTAAAGAGGTGTCTCCTCTGCTTGTTTTAGAATAATCTTTGTGGTTGAAATAGAGGCTGCCTTTATGCCAAAGTATGCCTGCTTCTTGGTACACAAGGTTGTTGTCGTTGCTATGGTGTCTTCAACCAGATTCCCTGCCCTCCTTTACCCCTCCCCTTCTACATTCTTGAGGATTCATTCTAATTAGTAAATTTATAGAGAACATTTTTCTTCCTTTCAGGACCTTTATCTTTTTACTAACCAGTAGTGAATAAATGTCAAACCTTAGTGTCTCAACAAAATGAGATTTATTTCCCATTCATGCAAAGCCTGATGGCAGCTCTCTCATCGGTCACTGGCTCAGATTCAGGTACCTTCCATCAGGTGGAGCAACCACTCATTACGGGACCTCAAAGGTTCTGCAGGGTAAGAGACGGAGTGGAGAACTTGCACTGCTCGTACATTATACACGTCCCCTGCACTCATTGTCCTGTGGGCAGAATTAGTTATGTGGCTCCCATCTAATTGTAAGGGAGCCTGAGAAATGTGGAAAAGCATGTGGAATATTTAATTGGTGCTACCCCTTCTGCCATAGTTACTAATGATGAGTCCATGGCTACAAAAATAATTGACAAGTGATTAAGGAAGATTATTTTCTTTTTAACAAAGAGGCTATCAACTTTTTCATTTGACTTTTCTTATTTTCATCTTGGGCAAACTGGTTAATGTAAACATCACCATTGTTTAATGTTTAAGGAGAAGAAGTAATGAAAAAAGTCCAGTAGGAATATCAACTATGGGTCAAGACAATAAAATCCCGTGGAGAAGTCTAAACAGAAGCTTTTCCTAAAACGTTGGGGTGTACATAAGCCTACTTTTTCTTATATCTAAAATTCAAGACTTCAGTTTAAAAACTTTGCTGTGGAGGCAGTGGTGTGTGGCTGGCAAGGTCAGCCGTGATGTAGAACAGATGGTTGATTTTGGAATAGGGCTGCTTGAAAGACTTCCCACATATGGGACTGTACTTCCCTAGAGGAGAGTTTATAGCCTGTTATAACCAGAATTTTTGTTTTTACTTTGTAGCGTACTTCATTAAAAAATTTTTTTTGAGATATAATTGATGTACAATATTATATAAGTTTCAGGTGTACAACATAGTGATTCACAATTTTTAAAGGTTATACTCCATTATAATTATAAAATATTGGCTATATTCCCTGTGCTGTACAATATATCCTTGTAGCTTATTTATTTTATACATAGTAGTTTGTACCTCTTCATCCCCTATAACCAGCATTTAAAGAGCCCTTGAAAGCCTTCAAAGCACTCTTCATGCATTATTGCCTTTAAACTTTGTAAGAACCTATGAAATATCAGGCTTTATTTTCTACATTTTACAGATGAGAAAACCAAACCCCAGGAGGGCAGCTTGCTTGCCCAAGGTCACTCCGCTAGAAAGGATGGAACTTGGATTTGAATCTAGGTCTTTTGCTTGTCAAGTCCATTCTCTTATCTCCTACAGAAGGAGGGACGGTATAAGGACACTCCACTTGAAGGATGTCTGTTTCCTGCCATCCTTCCCCTGCCCACTCCCCCAAGAATAAATACCCTGAACAACGGGGGCGGGGAACAGGGAAAGAAGGTAAAAATTAGGGCTTTGCTTTCCATGTGTGTCTTTCCAGGGCCAGTCGCAAGGACCTGCGAAATGCCGCCCCTCAGACTAGACTCCACCTACTTCCTACTGATCATCTCTTTCCCTTGCTCATCTACATATTCCCTAATTGGCAGGTTTGGAGATGGTATCCTTGTTGTATGTAAAATGAGGTTGTTTTTTTTTTTTTAAAAAAGAAAAGTATTAAAAAAATTAAAATGTCAGGCAAGTCATTTAATGTTGTGGTAGCATTCATAGTTTAAAGGAATATTGTGATGAACCCTTTGGCACAATTTAATTCTTATCTAATATAGATGAAGCATATTTTGTGTATATGAGATTAAAATTTCTCAAAGTGGAAATAACTGTGTTTTGTACTAAAATTGATAGATTTGAATAGCTTTTCAAACTGAAGTTGGCAAGTTGATTAAACATATTTAGTGATAAATTTTATTATTTTGGGGTGAAACATCTTCTCTCTTTTTCATGTTGTGGATGTGATTCGAGTTAGGAATAGAATAGTGGATGTGAGAGAACCATTGATAGAGGCTGGGATGATCAGGGTCTCATGCGAAGAAATGTTAATAAGGTGAAGATTGCTCAGAAGTAAAGGAAGTGAAAGGGATCAAAGGACTGGTGGTCAATCTGGTGCACACGTCACATGTACGATGGCAAAACAGGATGGTGGCTGGATTGGAGAGGGTCGCTGGAGGAATAAGGCTGTGTAAGTGGTGGGGAGGCACATTATGAAGGACCTTGGCAATTAGGCAACACTTAGGCTCAGTGGGTTAGGACCTTTGGTTTGGGCAAGAGAGTGGTGACACTGAAGGGATGGGAACAAAGCCCCTGTCCCCTTGCTCTCCTTCCCCACACTACGAAACTTCTTAAAAGAGAAATCTGTCTTCATTGCCTCTGCTCTTTAACTGCCATTTGTTCCTCAACCTGGAATAATCTGGAACAACACCAAGCACCATTGCCCCTGCATCATTCTGTCATAACTGCTCTCACGATGGTCACTAAAATCCACCTGATGGTCAGTCACGTCCAATCTCTTTTTTTTTTCACAGTCCTTATCTCCTTGATTTCTCTGCAGCAATTGACACATCTTACCCAATTTTATGGCTTTAGCTCCTTCCCAGATGCTGGCGGCTCCCAGATTTATCTCTAGCTTGGGCTTTTCTCCAGAGCTCCTGACCTGAGTGGCCAGCCACCTGCCTTCCAGACAGCTCCACATGGATGTCCACATCCTCTGACCCAACATGAACCAAACGGGACTAGTTACCCTCTCTCCAGTCTTGCAGGTTCTCCACTTGTGGCCTCTGGTTAGGCAACGGCATCACAATCTCCCCTGTGGCCCAACTCAGAAACCCGGGCGCCCTCCCTCCCCATCACACCTCGCCAATGGGTTCATCAAGCCCTGAGGACTCCACCTTTTAAAGGTCTCAAATATCTCCTACCTTTCCCCTTTAGCTGCTATTGTTCTTATTCAAACTCCAATCATTTCTTATATATGTGGGAAAACCAACTTCTAGGATATGTTTAAGGCAGATCTCAAGTGAACTTTATAGCAATAACGCCTACCGCTGCAGGGAGAAGACGCACTGGCGTAGCAGCTGCTTGCTGTGCAGAGAATTCTGTCCCTAACAACTCATAGTATTTTTATAGCCGTCACGGTTACAAAAGGAGGCTAGTAGCCCATCTCTGTTGCACAGAGGTTTGTAGCTTCAAAAGAACACTTTTTAAAAAAATGTTAATAATGCTGGTGGTTATATTCTGGAGTGTTCTACTCCTTTCTCTTACCTCTAGCTTTCCTATTTTCACGAAGCAACTAGAATAAGTTTGAAGCTTACTTGTTTAAGTTCCACACCTGCAACATGGCATATTCCTATTGATTTCCTGCCTTGCTCCATGCCCCTCTCCAATCCAATTTTTATACAGCTGTACAGGGGATCGTTTTGGGGGGCTCCTCATTCCCCATACCAGTGATTCTCAACGCAGGCAAAGCCCTATGCCCTGGGACAGTGTTTTTAAAACTTACCCATAGAAATGAATGCATTTTACATCACGACATAGCACACATACACCCTTATATAACTGAAGTAAAGGTTCATAAATATTCTTATCTTTAGTAATTGTGATGTACTCTGTTTTCTTTTTCATTAATTTTTTTAGGGGGAGCTGGGTGAGACTCACTAAATCAATATCACTCCTCATTAATGTTGTGGTCTTGGTTACACCTACAAATCATCTAGAAAGCTTTTTAAGCTTTCTAATGCCCAGATCCCAAACTAGAGCAATTAGAATTTTTAAGAGTGGGAACCCACAAGGCTCCTGGGGTGAAGGCTTCTTACCACGTCCTCCTTTGAGCCTCACCTCTGAATTCTGGACCTGCCTTTACCATAGCAGGCAGTACTCAATTTTGCATTCATTTACATGTTTATCTGAGACTATAAGTTCCTTGGGGGCACGAGACTATCTTGGGTCCCTAGCACCGAGCACACCGTAGCCTCCTCCATAAAGATTTGTTGAGAACATAAATGCATGAGTGAAGCAGAGAATAAACCATCTTCTTTGGCTTCCTCGTTCTTCATCCTTCTTTCTGGCTGTCCTCTTATTTCTTACCGCTCTTGCTTTGTTTTTCATTCACTGGCCCCTCTTCCTCAGCCCACTTCCGAAACAGTCAAATTGCCCTCTGCCCCGCCCTCAGCCCCCTCCCCACTCTCCCCTCTGTGCACGTGGCTTCCATTCTTCCTCTGCTGGAGGCTTCCAAAGCTGCACCTCTAACCCTCACCTCTTTTCTGAGATCCAGATGACTTTCCAACGGCTTTTGGTAAAGCCTCATGTTAGAGAGCTCGGCTCTAGTTCCAGAAGCTGCAAGGATGGGTTTAGGTTCCAGTTGAACCACCATGTCTTCCAAATTACTTAAGAGCTTTGTTTTCCTCATTAGTGAATTCGAGATGATGGATGGTGTCCAATTTGTAGGGTTGTTTTGAGGATTAAATGAAACGTTTAAACATGTATTTAAAGCTCTTAGCGCAGTGCCTGGCTGGCAAAGAGTAGGTGCTCAGTAATGGTTACGTACTCTCACCGGACATCTCTATCTGAAGCTCCTTCAAACCCTTTAAACTGTCTGAAAACAGTATCTTCCCTCTCATACCTCTTACCTGTTTCCAAACATCCTGACTTCCTCCTCAGGTAATGCTAGAATCAGTGGGACCTTGCCTGATACAGATGTAATTTGGGGGCTGGGAAGGACTTCTAGGGGACCCTTGTCATTGCCACAGCTCTCAGCATCTCTCAGCCAGACAGCTACTACCGTCTCACAGGACTCGCTCTCTAATCCAAATTATCTGGTCTGTTCCTGCCAGAGTAATTCTTGTAAAATCAAAGCAAATCTTCCACTTGCCCCATTAAACTTTTCAGTGATGGGATAAAGCCCAAAGCCCTTCACGTGGCAAATAAAGTCCTTCATTACCTGGTCACTGGACCCTGCATTCCCTTCTCCTGTATAGTATGCCTTACTGCTTCTTGCCTTGGTACCTGATGTTTTTCGTTTTGAAGTGTCCTAACCTCTTACCCTCACCCCTCACCAGAGTGTATTTTGCTCCCTCTACAGCTCATTGTCTTCCTAGAGCATTTAATAAACACTAAGGGAATTATTTATCCTCTGTGTGTTTCCCATTCTCCATCCTGCTTCCCCAGCTGGTGAGCTCATTGACAGCAGGCAACTTTTTATTTTTTCATGTAGTTTTGTTTCCTGAGCTGCCAGCCCAAGGCTTACAAATTAAAGGAACTCAGTGATTTATGAATGAATGAGCTTTGGAATTAGGAGACAATATAATTAGTTCATATCCTTGCTCTATTTATCTTGTGGGAGTAATTGTTTGGTAGAGTACTGTGACTCTATTGCAAGTTGAGTGTCTTGTGCAATTCTTTGTGTTAGAAACAGCAGCATGTTATGACATGTCTTGGGATCAGGAACTGTCTGACGTGGTATATTCTCTTCTGTTATTTCAGTCGTGTGTACAAACTCATTTGACAAACATTGAGCCCCTACTTTGTATCAGGCATTGGGCATAGCACGGGAACATATAGTAATAATATTACAATAATGCTAATTATTACATACCTCCTCTACTCTGCACCTAAGTTAGCTGGTGAGATCAACCACCTTCTAAATACAAGTAAATGGAAGCTCATATTTAAAATATCCTTTCTAAGAGAAAAAGCTAATAAGTGGAGAACTAGATCTGAACCATGGTCTGCCCTATTACTCAGTTCATTGCTCCATTCAGTTCTGTGTAGTGCCTCGCAGGTACCAACTGTTGAACATCTTTTGCCTTTAAGGTGTGGAACGTGCATTATTTTGATTTAATTCTCTTAACACTCTGCAAGGCTTTATCCCATTTTCCTGGATAGGAAATGGGATCGGAGAGGTTAAACAACCTGTGCAGGATCACACAGGACTGTGGCAGGTAGCAGAGCTGAGATACTCAGGTCTGCTTGACTCCCAAGCCCCTTCTCTGTCCACTTAGCACATGGCATGATCTAGCCAGAGGGCAAATGGCTGTAAGTGGGGAAGTGAAGTTCACTGTGGTAAGTGCAGGAATAAAACAGCAAGGACAAGGAGCTGCTGATTCAACGAGGAAGGAATGGAGAGAGCTGTTCAGGCTGTGGGTTCCATATGTTCTGATCATGTCAATATTATGCTAAGTCACTCACTTGCTCACTCATTCATCAAATATTTTGGGTCCTTCGATTTGCTATGGATACTAGAGATGATTGATACAAACACGAGAAAGACAAAGTCTTTAAAAAAACTCATAGTCAAAACCAAACCAGGAAATTCCCTGGTGGTCCAGTGGTTAGGATTCCGCACTTCCACTACAGGGGGCGCAGGTTCGATCTCTGGTCGGGGATCCAAGATCCCCCAAACCGTGTGGCGCGACCAAACAAAAAACAAACAAAAGAACACCAACCCAAACCAAACCCAAACAAAAAAACTTAGTCTTGGCAGGAGAAGGGGATAGAAAGATGAGACAGAAGAAGAAATGGCCACAACAGAAATCAATGCTACAACAGAGCTAGTCCCCAGGTACCGTTAACCAGGCATGGAAGGTAAACCAGCAGCTTCCTCTCAGTTACGAGTCCATTCCATCTGGACTGCTTACCAGGCCTCCTGGGCCCTCCAGGATCTGTCCTGCCAACCTCTCTGACCACCTGTCCTCTGCCACATGTACCTACTTCTGGTTCAAGTTTGCCAGACTCCTTCCTGCCATTGGGCCTTTGCCCTTGCTGTTCCCACAGCCCGGCCTGCTCTTTCTCTGCCGCTCTGCAACCGGAACTTAGCTCCAGCGTCTCGTCCTCAGAGAGGCCTCCCTGAGTGCCCTCCTCATTCACACTTTGTCACATCATCGAGTCCTTCTCTTCCTCCTCCCGGCACGAATCATGATCCAGAAGTCACTATAGTTTAGTAGTTAAGAGCATGGGCTCTGAAACCAGGTCTCAGTTCTGGCATTTTACTAAAGTAACCTTGGCCATGTTATTTAACCTCTCTGGGTCTCAGTTTTCTCATCTGAAAATGGGGATGATGACAAAGGCCCTCTTAATCTCCTAGAGTACTATAGTGCGGTTAACTGAGTTTACGTATGTAAAGCATTAACAGTGCCTGGCACTTAAGGGGGATGTAATAAAGCCAAAGTGAGTGAATCGTCTCATTTTCATTCATTAGCCCAATACACATTGAATTTGAATATATAGAGACAACAGAATGCAGGGCTGGGAATGCAACAGTGAACAGGCCAGGCATATCCTCTGTCCACAAGAGCTTACTGCATGTCTGAACCGTTTCCCTTGTTGACACAGATCTGCATTTTACTTATAAACTTTTACCTAGAGATCATCTGAAACTTTCCTCTTCATTCCAGTTTCTAGCTCCCACTTCCTGTCTCGGGATTCGTAGTGCCCAGAAGGTACCCCCTGCTAGTGCCTTATTATGGCTTGAGGTCACACATAAATCTATGCATTTTTACACCCACACAATTTGTTGCTTGTAGTTGTGTTCATTCCTTTGGAGTTAGAATCAGTAAGAGGTTTGGCTAACGAGGAATTGGTGAAAGGTCACCAAGGAGATGAGAAAAGCAGAAAAAGAGCTGAGAGGTCTACCTCTTGGCTTCTTCTTTCTGGGGACAGACTTTCCCCAAGTCTGCCTAATTTCTTCTCACCTAGATTTCACTTTGTCTTGGAAGCCTTCCCTGACTTTCTAAGACAATGGGCTCTTGAATAGACCTTGCGCTCATCCCTATAGTAAGACTTTATTCCACTGCAGGGTAACTGTCTACTCTCCTTTCTCCCCACCTTGTCTGGCTCGCCATATGGCCTGGGCCATATTTTTGGTCTTATTCTCTATTGTATCCTCAAACCAGCAATACCTTCTTATTGTTAGCAAGTAGTGCCCTTTATGCACGTATTGAACTTAGGTAGAGGGTAAGAACCAGTAAAGTGGGTAAATTAGGAGGCAGTGATTTATGTTGTGTTACAAAAGGACTATTTACTTTTAAAAGAAGTTTTTGCAGGGTTCCATTGAATAGGGAGTCAGGGTTATTGCTATAAAAACAACCCCCAAGTTTCAGTGGCTTAATGTCCACCAAACAGTGTCCACTTTCTCAGTGATGTGACAGTTCAGTTCAAGTGTTCAGTTAGCAACCTTCTAAATCCTGTGGCTCCACAATCCCTTATGCCCCTGGGGTCCTCTGCTGGGTCCTCTGCATTTGGCTAGTAGATGGGGGAAGACAGGAAGAAGACAATCATTCAGGACAATCACATTGCTTCCCATCCCTAACAGGAACTGGTTTGCATGGCTGCACCGACTTCTAGGGAAGCTGGGGAAAGCAGTCTAGTGGGTGCCCTGGAGGAGAGGGGAGTGTGTTTTGTGAGCACACAGCAGTCTCTGCCCTGGGAGCATACCAGAGCCACTGGCCCTTGTGTAAAGTGAAGTGCTTGTCCACCTGCAGTGGGTCCCAGAATAAGGAAATTGCACTGATGTCTACTGTTCTGGCATTGCAGACGAACTCATGTGATCAAAATCTAAATCATTGCCTCGAACTCATTGAACAAGTCGCCGAAGTGCAGAGACAACTCTTTGGGATCTTCACTATGGCAGCCCAAGAGGGTGAGAATGGCCCATGCATCCCCCTCCGGGTCTCCCGTCTTTGCTTTCTTTTCTTTGTCCCTTCTCTGTGCTCTCTGACTGGGTTGGTGTGGTTGGATTTCTCTCACTGACCTGATTTGTGGATTCTTCTAGGAGGACATTATGATGGTGTGGAAACAATCAAATCGCGCCTTTTGCCTTGGCTGGAGGCCTCCTTTACTGCCGCTTCCCTAGGAAAACCTGTCGACAGCAAGGTGTCCTCTCTACAGGTAGGGATGCTAAAGGATCCTTCTAGGTGTTCAGCACCTCATCAGGCTGTGGGGACTCAAACATACGTAAGATATGGTTTTTACCTAGTGAGGGGCTCAACTCTAGTTAGTGAATTGAGACGCGGGTCGAAAAGGTGAGTTTCTATATACAGTAATACGTGGCATAATGGATTGAGCTTTCTCCTAAGACAGATCGGCATTAAAATCTCAGCCTTGCCTACTTACTGGTGGTATGGCTTCAGGCAACTCAATAAGCCCCTGCTTCCTCAGCTGTGAAAAGGTCCTGGTGATGATCTGCATCTGGGACATTGCTGGGCCCACACTAGGCACTAAATAGTAACTTTTAAACAACAAGTTAGCCACCCAGACAGGGTACCTCCGGGCGGGGTCAGAAGAGAAAGAGATCATTAGATGGGGGAAAGCTCAGTATTCTGAAAGAGTAAAATAAAACTAATTGGAAACTTCCAAGATAAGAAGAAAACTCAATTCTGGTAGACTGATCATGAGTGTCATTATTTGTGGTTGATATTGGTGGTTTCCATGCGACAGTGGCAGTGTTTTAACAGTTGAGGACCAGACTGGAAAGAGAACGCATACTCTGCTCAAGGCGCTGGTATCACTATGTCTGGATAGGCAAAACATTTGTAACCTTGATTTTAAATGTTTATATGGATTTACATAAATTCCTTTCAAAAACTGAACCATTTAGAGCAGGCCGTTCTAAGCAAGAGGGCCTTATGAGGTAGTGGCCAAAGGATTCCTGCTTAGAGATCACTGGACAGAATCCTAGTCTATCTTCTATGGTCCTGGGTAGGTTGTCCAACCTGTTAGGTCTCAGTTTCCTCATCTGTTATATGGAAACAATGCTTTTGCTGACCTAACAGGGTCACCGTGAGAGTTAAACGTGATAAACCTGCGAAACAACTTACATGTAGTAAGGGCTCTGGAGACATCAGTTGTTATTAAACAAATTTTTTTATGTGGGGATTTTCATATGCCTCTTAGATTTTTACCCTCTGTGGATGTTATTTTGGGTATAAAGATGTAGGATGATATTTCACTGTCTTTTTTAAAAATCTGAGGAATCATTTACCTGTAGTGAAAACCATAGGTTGGTGAATTTTGACAAATGGATATATTCTTGTAAGTCACACCACTATCGAGATATAAAACATTTCCATCACTTCAGAGCATTCCCTTGTGCCACTTCCCAGTCCCCTCCTTCCACCCTCTGGGCAACCATTCTTCCGATTTTTATCATTCTCCATTAATTTTGCCTGCATGGGAAATTCATGAAGATGGAACTATACATTACGTGCCCTTTTGTACTTGACTTTTGTCCAGCGTAATGTTTTTGCAATCTGCCCATGCGGTTTCATGTATTCAGACTCTGTTTTGATTTGTGTACCATTCCAGGACACGTTTGATAAGGACGGACATAAAGAGTCTGGCGCTCGGGATCGGGACATACAACAATTAGATGCTGATTTGAATGCAACTCGTCATCAACTCAACCAGGTTCAAGACGAGTAAGAGGAATGCAAGTTATTTGCTTCCAAAAAGAATTGCTTGTTCTTAACTTAATTTTTTAAGTTTGAAAGGAGAATACTGGCTCATGTAAAATGTAGACATTTGCAAATAAGTCATATGATGTGTGTGTGTGTGTGTGTGTGTGTGTGTGTGTGTGTATGAGTTGGGAAGCAGTGTCTTTGAATTTGGGGACAGGATTCCTATATTACATTATGATCCCTAAGACCCTGGTCCCCTTGGCTTCATTCCTGGGGCTCCTCCTTGTCCATAGGCCCACCATCAGTCCATACGTATAAAATAGAAAGATTGTTGCATGAAAATCTAACTTTGGGGAGGAAAATAAGAAAAGAGGCAGAAGAGGAAGGGTTAAAGAGAGTGAAAGATCAGGTAAAGAGAAAAATTAAGAGAAAGAGAGAAAAAGTAAGATGAAGCAGTCTGCATCTATCTGTCAGTTACGGGTTATACGCGCCTAACTGAGAACCATTCAAGATTTTGCAATAACTTTTAGATATAAAAATGTATTTTTAAAAAGTTAAGCAGTGTCTGGCAGTAACAGATCTCAGATGTATGCTGTGTGTAAAGCCAGGGTAGCAAGTTCAAGGAATCACTGCAAAGAAAATTGCAAACTTTGGGTTGTACTTGAGGGAGATAGACAAATGTGATGCAACTGCTTTTAACACATCTAATAAAAATCCATCAGTAAGGTGTTTCTCCTACCGCAGCATTGCTCCATGGCTGACATGTAGAGGACGGCAAGGGGTTCTTTTGTCACTAGTTAAGGCTTGTGATGGAATAGGGTGTGGCATTCTGCCTTGTTCTCTGATTAGATTTCCTTCTAAGGAAAACATCTCTATCGATTGATTTAATTTTGCCTGATTATAAAAGTAATACACATTTCCTTTGTCAAAATGCATATAACAAATAAAAGTATAAAGATGAAAATCACCTGTTAGTTCATGCCTGTTAACATTTTGGCATATTTTACTCCAGACATTTTTCCTTTCTCTCACACACACACACACACACACACACACACACACAGGGTTACCTCTACACACTCCCATTCATTTTTCCAACTGGAACCACTGTCAGTGTGTAGTTTTACAGCTGCAGCAGTCAAAATTTACAAATGAAATGTGCAAAATGCATAATTTGTCTGAATTCGTATGACTTATTTCAACTAACGTCAACTGATTTGGAGAGGGGTAAGAAGGAACCTTAAATCTGCCACTTCTTTTCTGGTTCATCGTAGTTCCTTTTGTGTAAATATTCAGTTAATTCCAAGTTCTGTTCGGGGCTGTGTTTGCCCTTTCAAGGGGTCCCATTGTCCTCCTCCTTCCTTAGACAGGCGTCTAGGGGTGGAGGGCTGTTTCCGTGCTCTCCTGGTGATGGAGGAGAGGGGCTTTTGGTCTTGTACTGCCCTCTGGGTTCTTGCTGCCTTGGTTCTACCTGGGCACTGGAGTCTTGTGCTGATGGGCGCTGAGTTGCGGCTCATCTGGTTAAGTTTCCTCAGGCATTCGCTGGTCCCTGCTGCTGCCTCCATTTGCCTCTGGTTGTGAGGCAAAGCTTCGCGACTGCTGATTCTTGTCTTCAGTCAGAATCCGTAGGAGCCAGGAATTCCTACCTGCCTCTCTTGTCACTATGGCTGAGTAGTTACCCATCAGGGGCATCGTGGACCAAAAACTATGACTGCACGCTTTTTTAAAAAAAACTTTTTATTTGGAAATAATTTCAAATACAGAAAATTTGCAAGAATAGTACTAAGAACACCCATATACCCTTTCATATGCCCCTTGCCCCGTTTACTTTATCATTTTTAAATTAATTAAATTTATTTATTTTTGGCTGCGTTGGGTCTTCGTTCTGCATTCAGGCTTTCTCCAGTTGCAGCAAGCGGGGGCTACTCTTCGTTGCGGTGTGCGTGCTTTTCATTGCGGTGGCTTCTCTTGTTGAGGAGCACGGGCTCTAGGCATGCGGGCTTCAGTAGTTGTGGCGCACGGGCTCAGTAGTTGTGGCGCACGGGCTTAGTTGCTCCGTGGCATGTGGGATCTTCCCGGACCAGGGCTCGAACCTGTTTCCCCTGCACTGGCAGGCAGATTCTTAACCACTGTGCCATCAGGGAAGTCCCTGCTTTATCATTTGTATGTATACTCTCCCTATCTGTATACACACTGCCCTCCCCCATTTGAAAGTTGCACACAGGAAGGTGCTTTTCCCTATTTTTGTTTTGGTTTGTTTTTTAACCCACGTGTGGTTCATGTTCCATTTTTTAAGGCATCAGAAATGACGGAGGCTGTTCCCCACATTCTATGGTAGCCAGCTCTCTCCTCCACTGCTCTGCCTACCTGTCTCTAAATCCAGGGTGCTACCTAATGTGGAATGAGGGGCCCACCCCAGGAGGTTCCCATGTCTAACCCTGTGGAGACCAGTTTAGCTGTGACTCAGTTCCAAAGGTGCAAATTCCAACAGAGTGCTGAATGGGGACGGGTCTGCTCAGGTTTGACGAGCCCTAGACAAGGGAAGACTGCTGGATTTTATTTTGGGACTCTGGTTAGAAATCTCACCTGTCCTCATTTCCTATATCCAATCTATTAGAACATCCAGTGGAATCTACCTCCTAAACGTCTCCCACACATGTTCCTTTCTATTCTACTACCACCGCCCTCGTTCAAGTCGCTGTTACCTTTTGCCTCAGCCAGTTGCCTTCCAACTGGCTTCCCTGGGTCCATTCTTGCTCTACTACAACTCATTTTGCACACAGCAAATACAGATATACTTTTATTGTAGCAAGTCACCCCCTGGCTTAAAAGCTGTTAGTTGCTTCTTTTTGTACTTAGAAAAAAATTCTAAATTCCTTCCCAAGGGTTCTCCCAGCCCTGCGTGATCTGAACCTACCTCCTGCTCCACCCTCATCTCATGCCAAGTTCCCCTCACCTAGTCTTCTGTCTATTTCCTCACCTCGAGGGCTTTGCCTGTGCATTTTCAGAGAAATGGAAGTCTTCTGCTTGCTCTTTGCATGGCTGGCTTTTTCTTGTCCTTTAGGTTTCAGCTTAAATGTGACTTTCTCAGAGTCTGTGACCACTATACATTAAATGGTCTTTCCTCTCCCTCTCCTCTAATTCTCTTTCACAGTCATCTAAGAATAGCACTTATTGCAAGTTGGAACTTTGAAAAATTTGTTTGAATATTTATGATCCACTAGACTGGAAGCTCCAAAGTGTTGCTGTCCTGTATCGCTATTCTGACACTTGTATCTCCAGCATCTAGCATCTTACCTGGCACATAGTAAATTCTCAATAACTTGCTCAATGAATGAATAAATCTATAACAAAAAATAAATGTGTTAGCCTGCTTAAAACAATGCTTGTCACATGAAGGTATCTCCTTTCTTCTCTCTGTATATCGTCCAAGGGGGCCAAGTTGGCATATATATTTTCTTGTATATATATGTGCTCACACATGTATGCCATGTCTTGAGAGAAAAAAACCCGATTACTGTTCATACTCTTCTTCCTTTCTTGGTCTATTTTCTTCTTTTAATTTTCCACAGTTTTCTCTTGATAAAAATGTTCATTTTCCCATATATACTTTAAAAAATCTATAACATATTCACATTGAAATTAAATCACAGCAATTTCCTTACAATCGCCAGCATCCCTATTGTGAAGTTATTGCTCCTCTGGTTTTATTTTAGACTTCAGACATTTCATTAATTAATTAATTAATTCATTCAGTTTTTCAGTTTTTATAAAAAATCTATATGACAGGTACTGTTTTAGGAGCTGGGGATAAAGAGATGAATAAAATAAAATCTTTGCCTTCAAGTAGTTCACAGTGTGTTTGTAATGAGATTACAGATATGAACAAGTGTTGGAGGGGCTCAGGAGAAGGGAAGACAAGCTTTGCTTGAGAGTCAGGTGTGGCCTTTGGAGAGGCACTCATTGGATGAGTGGGCGTTTGTTAGAGGAGAAGGGGATGAGATGGAATTTGGGGAAACTCACACCACCTCCTGCATTGTCTCATCGGATCTGTGTGAACTTGATAGGGATCCTGCTGTCCCATTATTTCTCAATCTGCCTCACTGTATAGGGGAGGCCAGTGTTTGACCTTCCATGCTTCCATCCAAGTGTAGGGAGGAAGACTGGTGTGAGTTTGGATAGCAGTTGCAATCTCTTAGCTTCAGAACTACTGTGATGAAAGATACTGGGTGTTCCAGGGATGCAAGGTCAGAGAAGTCCAAAAACCTTTGCTAATCCACAGCCTCTCACTGTACTAGGACAATCTCATTGAGAACCATTGGTCTTCATCCAATGGCATCCATCACATTCTCACTTCCTAAAGAAACAGTATGATTTATTATGATTTGTCTACAATGAGGAGAGTCCTTGAAACTAACAAGGACTAAGCTAGGTTGAAAACTCAGGAAAACTGTGCTCATTTAGTGGTGGAAGTCAGAGGCAGGAAGACACGATGTACTTGGTAGTCGAGTGTAACAGTGGAGGACTTTTTCATAGGCGGGCAAATAATTTTTCTATATTTATTTAGTAAATCTGGGAAAATTAAGTCAAATGCAGCTCTACAGTGCAAAGTAATAAGAATAGGTATTAGTATATTACAGAAAAATGGAGATTTTATAGAGAGAGGCAACCTGGGGATTCGGTGTAACTAGAGCAGATGAATTAGGAGGGTGAGAAGGAGAAACTGAACAAGTTTGTCTTTTACATTCTAATACCAGTAATTATTAGATAGTCTTTTAGAGGTAGTAGCTCTGTAATTTCTTTGTGTTTGACATCGAGGAAAGATGCTAGCATGTTTTTGCACACTAGTGTGCCATAATATTTGTAATATCATCTAATTGAATGAAGATGTCTTATAATTTGATGTTGTTTATATTGAATTTATATCATATGGCAAAAGTTCCCAAGAGAACCTATGCCTTGATTTAGAAAGTCTGCCAATTTTGGGAAATCTGTCTTTAGTTACTGATTTCTCTTACAGTATGGCTGAAACTGAAAAGACTCTTGAAGAAACCAAGAACAGATCGGCCATATCCCTTCTGACTGCAGAGGAGGAAATAAATCAGCTAAGAAAGCAGTAAGAAAAAATAATGACAGGATTATTGCAGGCTGCTGATTAACCTTTGAATTTAGCTTTTTTGGTGCTCCATTACAATATGAAAGAATCTGTCCATAAAGAGGAAAGGCAGCAATGTTTTTATTAATGGTTTATATATTTTTCTTACTACAAAACAATACTTATCTACTATAGAAAATCTTCAAAGTACAACATAGTAGAAAGGAACCTTAGCCCTCATAATTCCAGAGCCAGTTACTGTCACCATTTGCTATTTCTTCCAATTAGTACATTAAAAATAAAGTTAAGACAACAAAATGTAAGTATACAATTGTGGACCCCATTGTTTCATTTAACATTTTTGTCTATTACTAAGAAAAAAATAAAGCAGAGCTTAGTCTTAAATAGGTACATCATATTTCCTCATTTGGGTATTTCCCTAACATGGAATATTTACTTTGATGCCAATTTTCAACATTCAACATTTTCAACATATAGTTCAGATTATCCTCTAAAGATAAATTTCTAGAAGGGGAAAATAAACATTGATCCTTTAAGGGTATACTTTTTTCAATCTTAACTTTGATTTTTTTTCCCCCAAAAAGAGCAAATGGGAGTTGTAGTAAAAAAAAAAAAAAAAAAAAAAATATATATATATATATATATATACACATACATACATACACACCTTTCTATTGCCTTCATACATGTTCCAATTGTTCTGATTTCTTCAGGAACATCCATAAATTTTAGCTTGGAGCACTAATCTCATTTCCTAGTTGATACAGCTTCTCAAATTCTTTGATCATATTACTCAGCAATTCCTTATAGCACCAATTCTGTTCTTTACTGTTTCTAGGGCAGCTTTTAATTCTGCTATTGCATTTTTAGTTTTTCTACATCCTTCTTTTTTTCTTTTAAATTTATTTATTATTTTTATTTTTGGCTGTGTTGGGTCTTCGTTTCTGTGCGAGAGCTTTCTCTAGTTGCGGCAAGCGGGGGGGCCACTCTTCATCGCGGTGCGCGGGCCTCTCACTGTCGCGGCCTCTCTTGTTGCGGAGCACAGGCTCCAGACGTGCAGGCTCAGTAGTTGTGGCTCACGGGCCCAGTTGCTCCGCGGCATGTGGGATCTTCCCAGACCAGGGCTCGAACCCGTGTCCCCTGCATTGGCAGGCAGATTCTCAACCACTGCTCCACCAGGGAAGCCATCTACATCCTTCTTAATCTTACCCCTTCCCTTTTCTTCTTACACCACTGTTATTTTCATCACACCATGTTCTCTTCTTATGGCTTTTGCTCCCCGGTATGATGGCCATACCTCTTTGTATTAATGAGGATGCCAGTTTTATTTCTAAAGCTTTACTGCTTTCCATAGTAGTCCATTATTTTCATAGGTCCACACTTCTGCTTAGTGTTGTGGATGGTATTCAATTTCCACTGCAGTTTCCCCCCACATTCCGTCTGTTCAGAGAATAGAAGAGCTAGAGAGAATAGATTATATCTTTGACCAGCTTCTGGACTAGGTTTTGGAGGTCACAGGCTTCCAGAGTTTTGTGCAGTGAAGCCGTCCAACGTAGAATAGTATGTCTCCGCTTTGCCTCTGCAAAGACTTCATGACTCTGCCCACTCTGCTTTGGCTAGAGGATTTGCATGCCTATCTTTTCTTCAGGAGCCTTTTCCCATGCAAGCTGCAGACATGAAGTGGCACCCTGACCCTGGCAATTCTGCTCTTTGTTAATTTGTGTTTGATCCTATGTATTTCCATCTGAGTTTCCCAGGGCAATAACAGCACACTAAATAGAGCAGCCTCCTTAAGTAGGCCAATTGCTGTTTATTACCTTTCCTCCATCCCTCCCTTTCTCTCTTTTCTTTCAAACCTTTTTTTCTGTTCAGGCTTAAATCTCTTCAAGCCCAGGAGGAATCTCGCCACAGACACTCAGAGCATAGGAGCTCAGAGAAGCGGGGCTCCGAGCGTAGGAGAGAGGAGCTGCGGGGCTCGGAGCAGATGGGCGCGGACGGGTGGAGCGTAGACCAGCGGAAGGCAGAAGCGATATGCGATTATGAGAAACAGCTCCGAACGCTGAAGGACGAGATAGCTGTTCTGTCCGCTGAAAAATCTGTACTCCAAGGAAGGTCTGACAAAGTCTCACAGATCTTTTCATTTAAGTTCCTTTTGTTGAGTTAGTGATAAAAGCCTGGCTTGGAAAAGGAAAAAAGAAAAATAAAAAAGAAAAATAAAATGACATCCTGAGCGCGAACCCCAATAATATGGAAAACTTTGAATTGTAGAGGGATTGTTTTCTCTAACTTCACGCTTCCATAGAGAAAATACCTCGTGGACTGACAATACTTGGGCACTAATTAATTTCGGACTGACATTGAAGCTTAAGGAATGAAACTAAGACGTGCAAAAGGAAGGTTCTTTGATACCAGATTTGAGTGCCTATAATGCAAAAGGCGGTACCCATGTTGAAAGACTGTTCCATGATAGGGGAAGGGTCCTGTTCTCTGAGTTCTACGAGTTCTCTCGCCAGGATGACCAACTGTCATTTTACTAGAGGGTATTGCCTTTTTACATCTCACTTTGTTTGATGGAATGAGTAGGTAAGGGAATGTGAAATTCCCTTCTACTGATGGACAGAACGTTAAGACAGGTCATTCAGACAGTGTTAAGTGAGGACAAAGTAGAGTATTTCTCTCTTAGGAGTTTCTGCATTTTCCTTGTTCTTTCTAACACTTCCCCTCTTCCCCCCCAGCCCCACAGTGTACCCAGATTCAGGCTATCAAAGCCACCCCTAACCCTGTTCTCCATTCCCCTAAATGTCACCTTAGGCTTTCATTTTGGGGAATCACTCCATCAGTGTTGTGCGAGTGCCAGCTTGTACTAGCTCTGGGAACTGATTCTGTGCATTTCTACCTAACTCTGGGTTCAGTGACGTCACATTGATAGTTTGAAATTGGCTATGGCGAGAGTATTTGTTGCACCATGGAAACTGGCAAACACTATAAATGAGGACTTTTTTGTCCCCTTTCCACCTTCAGAGAGTCTGCTTTGTACTACCTTTTGCCCCACAGTTCCTTCTACAAAACTTCTCTTTTTGGTGGCCCATTCCCTTTGGACTAGCTAGTCTGATCATTTACTTTGTACTTGGTAGCAATATACGTTTCACTGATACAATGCTTTTCGATTCACCAAGTACTTCCACATGCATTAGCTCACTTGATAACCTCCCCACCATCCCAAAATAGGGCACAAATTTTGTAGGTGAAAATGGAGGACCTGCAGAGGAGAAAATGACTGCAAATGGTTCCATTGCTATGGAAGGAGAGCACAGATTTTCTTTCTCATTGTTCAATCAGCGTTCATCTCATTTTATACCAGAAAGCTCAGTGATGTGTTAGTGGCCCAAGGTTGGGGTAAGAAATACTGAAAATCGGACTTTTTATTTAACTCTAGCTCTTGCTAGCTGTGTTACTCTAGGATAGCCCTCTTAGCATTTCTGAGCCTCAACTTCCTCATCTGTAAAAGGGCCAACAATCAATGCTGACCTTACCTGGCTGCTTGAAGGATAAATTGATGCGCTGAGTGAGTGACAGTGTGTTATAAATTCTAATGCACCAGGCAAGTATAGAGTATTGATTTTTGTTTGTGGTCCTATTTGAGGCCTTGTGGAGACACAGTGCCTCTCACAGGGAGCTGCTCTCCCTACTCCCATGGCTTCTGGTTTATGGGGAGAGAAGCAGCCGAGTCTAGGAACAAGAGAGTGAAGGGATTCAGAGCGCTTCCCTGCCTGATTCTTGCTCACCAACAGGTCCGCCAGGAGCCGGTCTCCGAGCCCTGACCCTCGCAGCCACGGCCGCAGCCGCAGCCGGTCCACCAGCCCCAACACCGCGGTCGCGAAGGTCAGGAGCCCGTCTCCAAGTCGCGCCAAACTGTCCAGCGCGGCGCGCAAGGCCGCCCTGCTGTCCCGGTTCAGCGACGCCTATTCCCAGACCCGCCTGGATGCGCAGTGCCTGCTGCGGCGCTGCATCGACAAAGCCGAGACGGTGCAGCGGATCATCTACATCGCGGCAGTGGTACGTGAGCCTCGCGCGCGCCGCTGCACTTCCGCGGTCCAAGGGCGCTGCGGCCAGGCAGTGCTTGGGTCAACTGAACAGGACGGCTGAAAAAAGACTGGTAGGGCCTGAGGTCACTGAAGGAGGGTGGGTTTCCATCTGTCTCCTCCCTCCCTCCCTCCCTGCCTTCCTTCCATTACAGATATTTGCGATGAATTATTTTTCACACTCAATAACTATTCATATATGTTAATATCTATTTTGACCAGACATTTGTTGAAGCATCCATAAATGTAGGACTATCTCAGATGGGTATATACCAAGCTGATTCGCACTGGATCTTCTATTGTAATATGGGTATATGTACGAACAATGGATATATTATTGCTAAGGGCTATCATTTGATAGGTTACCTTCCCTTCTTAGAAAAATCAAAAGGCTGTGATTGTGTTCACTCTTCTGTTTATTTAACTAAGAGTAGTTACTAGAACTGCTAACTACTTGAGTATGGCAAGATTAAAAAATGCTCATATATAATCTTAAAATCCAAAGCAAATGTGTTTATTCTGTGGGTACCATAGGGAGATACTAAGAGTCTGTAATGAGAGCAGCTAAATATTAACAAACAAAACAAAATATTGGTGTGAGAGTGGAATTATCAGAATCTACCGGACTTTATCCTATATTTATTCATTTATATCAGGAGTCAGCAAACTATGACTCCTGGGCTGTATCTGGCCCTGATCTGTAATTCTAAGAGAAATACCACCCAAGAGCTAACATTTAAGAATGGTTTTACATTTTAAAGGGTTGTGAAAAAAAAAAAAGTGACAGAGACAATTATATGACCTGCAAAGCCTAAAATATTTACTATCTGGCTTTTTACAGAAAAGATAATTTATATCATTAAGAATTATTTAATTTATATATAATTTATATAATTAAGAATCATGTACTGAGTTGGTTAAAGTTCTGTAATTGTAGAGGCTGTATATTTCATGCATAACTGAGTTTTCCCTGTGCCTGCTATATTACAGGCATTTAATAAATATTTGTTGAATTAATATATGCCAGGAAACATGTCAGACGCTTGATATGTGTCTATGTATGATGTGACCACTAGATTGATAATTTTCTCTTATTTCTTGACCAGTAATATGATATTGCTGTGGGATCAGAGCATCAACTAGCATATTTCAAGTATTTATGTAACCACAGGTGATTTTATTTCCTTGAATGCCTGCATTGTCCTGCTTCTTGCAATCAGGATTACCAGAACAGTGGTCAACTGTCTTGAAATTAGTGAATATGGATAGTCTTATATGTATTTATGTACTTTCCACAATTTAGATATGTATTTTCTCCCAGGTTAAAAGTAGTTTTGACCGCTGGGTTTAGTTACCAGAAGTCCAATATGATGTTGAATTTTTGTTGGGCATTCTTTCTTCATTCCTTGCTTTGGACCTCTTTACCTCCCTCCTCCCACCAGATAAACTTGCTGTACTTTTATGTGCAGGAGGCGTTCCATGTAGCTAAAGTGGCATTCAGACACTTCAAGATCCGTGTGAGGAAATCGCTGACACCGTCTTATGCAGGGTCAAATGACTTTGAGGATGCTGTTTTGGATTATATCATTTGTCATCTTGATCTATATGATTCCCAAAGCAGTGTTAATGTAAGTGTTGGGTCTTTTATTGGGACTGGTTTGCTGCTGCTGCTGTTTGTAATGAATACTAATAACTCAGAAATCCATCCAGCTTAGCATCGCATCTATGTAATGGAAGAGCAGGAATGAGCATCCAGTGTATTTTGTAGAACCAGTCATTATTGGCTCTTTCTTTCTCAGACATATTATGAGGAAAATATCCTGAGCTTTCTAGTTCTATTCTTCAGACAGGCTCTTAAGATTGGAAGATAGAATACCATAGTGCTTAGGAGCAATGATTTTGGGAAAGATAGTTATGGATTTGCATCCTGGTTCTGCCACTTACTAGCTGTGTGACCTTGCACATTTACTTAACCTCTCTGTGCTTTAGTTTTCTAATCTTAAAATGGGAGCAACAATGGTCATGACCCTATAGAGTTTGTGAGAGGATTAAATGAAAGGAAGCAGGTAATTTGCTTAGCACAAGAGTTGGCACAGAGCAAACTCTCAATAAGAGCAAGCTATTATAATTGTTATTATTATAGATTATGAACAGGTCAGAGTCCTGTATTGGCGATTATATAACTTGCCCAGAATAGAAAAATAAGGAAATAATAAATAAAAGCTACTAAGGGTTTTTGCTTTAGTTTTTTGTTTTTGGAGACTTTCTTGGCCTTTAGTATATCATTTGTCCTCTGTCATCTTTCCTCCTTCTCTGTTAATGAGGCTTCCTCCTTTCAGCACATGCACTTCTCTTCTAGTTTACCTTGTTTTCACTCACATGCTCTTTTCCCCTCCCATCAGTCATAACGTCCTTAGGATTGTCAGTGTGTATTTCACAGGTTGGTAACAAGGTGATGCCATCTTTTTGTTTTTCAGGATGTGATCCGAGCCATGAATGTCAATCCCAAGATTTCATTCCCTCCTGAAGTTGACTTTTGCCTCCTCAGTAACTTCATCCATGAGATATGTTGCATCGCCTTTGCAATGCAGACTTTAGACCCACCTCTCGATATTGCATTTGGGGCCGATGGAGAAATTTTTAATGATTGCAAGTAAGAGACATAGGAGCAGAAGCTAAGGGATTCTTTATAAATAAATGATCTTGTCTGTATTCTCTGGGAACAATTTAGGGAAAAGAACTCTGGGTGGGGAAATCAACAGACATTACCTGATTTTCAGGCCCAGCCATATACTTCTCTGTACTACAGGGCAGGGCCCTCTTCTGGGGTCATTTTCCTTCTCAGTCAAATGTGCTTCAGAGGTGATGTTATGATTTCCATCGAACATATTGGTCTTGGGGAGAACTAATGAGTACCTGTAGTCTGTTTGGAACTCTTTAAAAGAAAAGTGCTAGGGAGGAGATATGGGGATATATGTATATGTATAGCTGATTCACTTTGTTATAAAGCAGAAACTAACACACCATTATAAAGCAATTGTACTCCAATAAAGATGTTAAAAAAAAAAGAAAAGTGCTATAGAAATACAGACATGTATTGCTTTTTATTGTTTAAAATTTTTTTTATTGAGGTATAATTGACATATAAGATTGTATTAGTTTCACGTCTACAACATAATGATTCTACATTTGTATATATTGTGAAATGATTATCACCATCAGTCACCATATATAGTTACAAAACTTTCTTTTCTTTCAATGAGAACTTTTAAGATCTATTCTCTAAGCAGCTTTCAAATTTGCAATACAGTATTATTAACTATATTGTTAACAATTATACGTCTGCATGACATTTATTTTGTAACTGGAAGTTTGTACCTTTGGACCTCCCTAACCCATTTTGCCCCCATGTCCAGCAACCACTAATCTGTTTTCTGTATCTGTGAGCTTGGTTTTTGTTTGTTTGTTTGCTTTAGATTCCACCTATAAGTGAGATTGTGTGGTATTTGTCTTTCTCTGTCTGACTTATTTCATAATGCCCTCAAGGTCCATCCATGTTGTCTCAGGTGACAAGATTTCATTCTCTTTTTTTTTAATAGCAAAATAGTATCCCATTGTGTAGATACCACAACTTTTTAAACCATTAATCCATCAATGAACACTTAGATGTCCATCTTGGCTATTGTAAATAAAGCAGCAATGAACATGGGGGTGTATATATCTTTTCAAATTAGTGTTTAGTTTTCTTTGGATAAATACCTAGAAGTGGAATTGCTGGATCATATGGTAATTCTGTTTTTAATTTTTTTTTAAATAAATCTATTTATTTATATATTTATTTTTGGCTGCATTGGGTCTCCGTTGCTACGCGTGGGCTTTCTCTAGTTGCGGCGAGCGGGGGCTACTCTTCGTTGAGGTGTGCAGGCTTCTCATTGCGGTGGCTTCTCTTGTTGCGGAGCACGGGCTCTAGGTGCATGGGCTTCAGTAGTTGCGGCACGCGGGCTCAGTAGTTGTGGCTCACGGGCTCAGTAATTGTGGTGCGCAGGTTCTAGAGCGCAGGCTCAGCAGTTGTGGCGCACGGGCTTAGCTGCTCCGCGACATGTGGGATCTTCTAAGACCAGGGCTCGAACCCGTGTCCCCTACATTGGCAGGCAGATTCTTAACCACTTCGTCATCAGGGAAGTCCCCAGCATGAGAAATCTTATAGGTTGCCTGTGGGACTTAGATGGTTGGTCTCTGTCTCTAGCATTTGCCTGAATTACAATTCTTGTAATCCTGAGAAGGAACAAGACTAGTCTGACATGACTTTTCTTTTGTCAGTTTAAAAAAATTGAAGTATAATTGATTTACAGTATTGTGTTGGGGTGGCTCCATCGTGCAGTGATAGCGCATTGCACTTCTACAATGCTGTGTTAATTTCTGCTCTACAGCGAAGTGGTTCAGTTACACATATGCATATCTCTATATACATTCTTTCTAAAATATTCTTTTTCATTATGGTTTATCATAGGATATTGAATATAGTTCTCTGTGCTCTGCAGTGGGACCTTGTTGTTTATCCATCTAAATATGCTAGTTTGCATCCACTAACCCCAGCCTCCCACTGCATCCCTCCCACAACCCCTCCCCCTCAGCAACTACCAGTCTGTTCTCTATGACATGACTTGTTTTTAGTGAGCCCATGTCGGGTCCTTGTTATCACTGGTTCCTATTCTAGGAGCCCACAACTATCTCTTTAATAATAGAATCAGGATCCATATTTATCTAAATGTGAGCAGAATAAAAGATGAAAATTTATACTGATGTCCCCTTCCCTCCCAGTTAGGTTACATAACTGCTTACCTTCTCTTTCTTGTTCTTTTGGGTGTTTAAAATAGGTACCGTCGAAGCTATGACTCCGATTTCACGGCTCCCTTGGTCTTCTATCACGTGTGGCCTGCTATCATGGAGAATGACTGTATCATTATGAAGGGAGAAGCTGTCACCAGGAGAGGGGCTTTTGTACGGTGGCCTTGCATAGTGACAATTCATCACAAGTGTTTGATTCACAAGTTCGAGAACATTTATAAACCCAGAGATTCTATAAAAGAAGTTCATAAAGGGTTATTTGATAAGATTTCGTACAAAGGAGAGGAAAGGGACCGGCTGGGAAAGAACAGATTCTTTTCTTTGATTCTTCCATGAGTCTTCATCATTTCCTGGCAGTCGTTTCTTTGTTTATTGCTTTATTTACAAGATAGAACTGGTCCTATTTGCCTCCTCTGTCTTAGAAATATTATGCTATTATAAGGGCAAAGCCCTTTGAGCTCAACTTTTGGAGGCCCTCTACAATTCTAAGCATTTAAAAGTGATCAATTAACTGTCAGAAAACAATTGGCCCAATTTTTACTGATAGTTCTGTATTTTGGGATATGATGGATGTGTCCTGTTTTTCTCTCCTTGGTATGATGTGTAGGGAGGGGAGGGATGGAGAAAAAGAGGGCAGAGGAGGTGGGGAGAGAGGAGCCAATCAGTTTTGGAGGGTTGCTTCCTATATACATTGGCTGTAGAATGTTTTGAACATGTTAAATAATTGGACAGCCTTCAGAATGGAGTCTTAGGTATGCAAGTGTGTAAGTGTGTGTGTTAAGGTGGGGAGAGGATGTTGGAACTGGTTGCTACGGGTGCTTGGATATTCTGTATTGTTCCCATTATGGAGTTTTACCCTGCCCTTCCTAGAAGTTAAGTGAATCCTGGAGAGGAGCTCCCAGGTCCAGAGCAAAGCCACCATCTTGGTGGTCTCAGTTCCTGTTCTCTTTGACCTGGAGAATAGGGGAAGTGCTTCATGGCAGCTTTTCACACATGAAGTGGAGAAGCGGAGTAGTGTATTTAAAAGAACTTAAGAACTTAAGCTTAAACATCCCACTGTAGCATAAAGTATCTCAATGAAAATATTCTGTGCTGTAAGAGTTGAGCCCATAGAAACTGGGTTGTGTTGACTTGGCAATCGCACGTGCTCTACAATGAATGAGCTCATAAAACGTGCTTCTTGCCCTTACAACAATTACCCTCTATTAAGAAACTCTTGTTGTAGACTGTCTGCAGTGCAATTTGGAAGGGAGGGAGAGGAAATAGCCACTATTCCTGTGTTCTCCATCAAATAGCAATTGCCTTTTAACTTCCTTCTTCTCTCCCCTCAAGTATGTCACCAATATTTACCCAAGCTTAAACTCCTAAAACAAAGAAAATACCCTTAAAGCAAGAACTTGGGAAAGGGTTGAACGACGGGAATTGATGAGAAGACTTTGACTAGTAAAATCTCATTATAGGAAATAAAATTTTCTGTTTGTTCATTAACTTAGTTGGACAGTAGGTGGGCCACAGTAGTGATTCACTCACTCACTTATTCATTAATTCATTTTATTCAATAGTTATTTACGACCCAAGCACTGTGTTTAGGTGCTGGGGATTCAGCAATGAACAAAGCAAACACAAATTCCTGACCAGATGGAGCTTACGTTCTCCAACACTTGCAAACCTGAATGTAATTTCTAACAGTTTACTCATCAAAACAAAGTTCCACTAGCATCATGAATTTGAATATCCCAAAGTTCATTGTAATGGGATTTTATTTGAGAAGTACCCTAGAGCTATTGTCAAATATTGGGCAGCTATAGCAAATGAGTGTACTCATACTGACGACCAGTAACGGGCAAGTGTAATCATATCAGAAAAACCTCTTGTTCGTTCTATGGGATATGAGTATTGTTTTAAGCCACCTGGGCTTTCACAAACTATTGACTATTTTTCTCTTTCTCTTTCTCTAGTGGAACTCAGTGCGATCTCTAAGTCGATGTCGAAGCAGGAGTTTAAGTCCCATCTGCCCTCGTAGCCGTATTAGTTTAAGCACGGTACGTATCTGTCTAATCATTTTTACACAAAATCATCTTATGGTTGATGTTTTTTTTGGTCCACAGTCACCTATAAAAGAGGTGATGATAAGTTTGTAGGTAGAAAGAGAGCCTACTACAATCACCCCAGATTGATTTTTATACTACCTTGGCTAAGGAATTTATCATTCTAGAAAGAAGGAAGTAGAGGTAGTATTTTTCTTCATTAGTTGAAAGAATAATAGACTTTAGTTATTTCGTGTTTTATTTTTATCTTTAAATGAAAATGGGCTATTAGCTATGAGTCTCCTGAACAGAGAATAGGACATCTTAGTCAACTGGTCTCTGCACACATCAGTCTCTGGTATCTCTAGAACTTCTTGTATGAGTTTGGAGAAATTGCTCAAATGGTCTGGATTTCAATACTGTATAAAGGGCATTGCAGGTCTTAATTTTCCTCCAAACTTCAAAGTAGAAAGAATTAGGATTAGTCTCTGTGTATTCATTCTTAGGATTACTAACACATCTATCAAAAAAAAAAAATAACAGCAAAAACATCTCTGAAAACTTTGGAGATAATATCCCTAAAAACTAACATTATTATGATTCACCACTGTTCATTCATTCAACACATAACATTTAGTTAGTGCCTTCTGAATACAGATCTAGACCAAGACATGTTAAGATACCAGATAGGCTAACAATTTGCTGTTCCTTCAAATAAAAATTCTTTAAATATTTGTTCAAACTTGTTTTAGGGAGAGTGGTAGAGAAGGCAACTTCTCTGAAATTATCTCTAGCGATGCAACTCTAGCCCTAAACTTCTAAACCCCTCTCAACAAAACATTATGTTTGATAATGTTCTTTTTTTTTTTAAAATAAATTTATTTATTTATTTATTTTTGGCTGCATTGGGTCTTCGTTGCTGCGTGCGGACTTTCTCTAGTTGTGGTGAGCGGGGGCTACTCTTCTTTGCAGTGCACGGGCTTCTCATTGTGGTGGCTTCCCTTGTTGTGGAGCACGGGCTCTAGGTGCGCAGGCTTCAGTAGTTGTAGCACACGGGCTCAGTAGTTGTGGCTCACGGGCTCTAGAGCGCAGGCTCAGTAGTTGTAGCACCCGGGCTTAGTTGCTCCGCGGCATGTGGGATCTTCCTGGACCAGGGCTCGAACCCGTGTCCCCTGCATTGGCAGGCGGATTCTTAACCACTGTGCCACCAGGAGAGCCCTGATAACATTCTTATCAAACATTTTTTCCGTTATCGGATGGATGCTAGTGTGTATGTGTGTGTGGGCAATACAGAAATGACTAAAACATGGTTTCTTCCCTGAATGAGTTTCAATATAGGAAGATCAGTATGATTTCAACAAAGTAACTGAATGTTACTGAATGACAGCTAAAGCTGTCAGAGGAGGTAGAGATTCCCTCTGGATTTAGTTCACGGGAGAGTTGTTATGTGATCTGGCAGAATTTTTGTGGGCTGGGAAACTGGGGACGACTATCCACATGAAAGAAATGGCCTGAGAATGGAAAGCCATGTGTCAGACACAGTTCTTTAGCTCTTGCTGATTTTAATATAACTTAATTATCCTTATTGCCAAATAGGTATTCACAGTAGGAAAAAGCAAAAGGAGAGTACATTTAACGGGCTGATAAATTAAAAAGACATATTACGAGTTTTATACTGGAAGAATTACAATTCTCATTCTAAGACGAAGTGTTCTATCAGAAGAAAGAGCAATATTAGACACCTGTTGCACTTACAGCCATGGTGAATTTTAACTCTGGACCCTCATTGGAAGGCTTAGTAATGGGCAATGTCCCTCTGTAATAAGTACCTGTATATGTTTGAACCCATCCTCTCTTTTTCCAACTTTGTGCCCAGGGAGAGCAAACTTAAACTTTTGATAGACTAAAGTAGATTCTCAAAGGTGAAACTGCTGCCAAAATCCTGTCCCTTTCCAGCATCATCTCTTTACGACAAGCCCGGTACAAACATTTTTGGTTAATCTTGTTGACTTGTTTGAGACCTCATATCCAGAACAGCTTCCATCTTTGTTAATGTCTATTTATCTAAAGTGCTTGAAAGCTCACAGCAAGAATGATGCTTGCGGTCAGTTATTTCCGAGCCATCGCAGGCTTGTAGGTATGGGGGTAGTTTTCCTCAGTGAAATCAAAGGTGAGATTTGAAAAATGGCTCTTTTCTGGCTTCCCAGTGACCCTCCTTCATAGGACAGCATTTTGGACACATGATATAATTCATATAAAGGATGTGCCAGAGAGTATTGGATCATTTTAGCTTTAATTAATAATAATAATAAATATTTTCTGGAAAGCATAGACTTCAGTATGGCCAGTGAGCATCCCGTCTCAAAGTGTTTAGCAACCACTAAAAACAACCACAGCAACAAAAACCAACAAAAAACTAGGCCACTGAGCTCAGCTTTTAGTTAATAATAAAATTTAAGCTAAGTTGAGTGTCCATTTACTTCAGGAAGTATAAAAGCAATCACAGGGCTCAACCTCAGGGGGAAACCATCATAGTTCTAAACTGCTTCAGATAAACTCCTTAGCTGGTTTTAGGAAAAAAACATCAAAAGGATTCTTTCTTTGAGCTCCATCTACTGTGTAATTCACACTACACTTTTATATTTTCCAGATATCTCGAAGCCGGAGTCCTTCTCCAATAAGATATGGATTGCCAAGTAAGTAGGATGGTCTAGATGGAACAAAGTTTCTGCTTTTTATTGTTGCTTTTAGAACTCAGCATCATGCAGCAAAATGAATGTTTTGCTCCTTGGAGAACATTTCTTACCTCCACTTCACACCTCTTATTTCTGGGCCTTCTCGCGGGATGGTACCACGGCAGGTGCCATGGGTGACACAGGAAGAGGCTCTCATGGTGAGATTTGATTGATGTAAACTTAGATTAACCACCCACCTTTCTTTTAGGTCTTCCCAAAAGAAAGTCTAAGAAATGGACCATAATAATAAACCGTTTACTTTTCTCCCTAGGGTTTTAAAACCACCAGCCATGTTCCTCTACCCAGGATGTCTGCAACGGCCAACTTACCCAGTGCCTCCGCCTGCCTGCTGTCTGCCTCAGACCTCACTTAAGATAATGTGAAAAGGCAATTCTGTGTATCACTTCACACAGAGAGTTAAATGTTTTGGCTTAGTGCATTTGTAACTTCAGATATATTGCATTTTATTTTATTTTATAGATACAGAGTCCATTAATTTGATAAAAAAAACAATTGCCTAGGTATTTAGGATCATATTCATTCGAAGCAAAGTCCATTACACAGGTTCAGGATTCTCATCCTGAAATACGAGGCTCTTTTATAGCAACTACAAGAACTAAAGTGGAAAATCTTTACCATGCTAAGTCCAAAAGACAAGAGGAGTCATTTCAGTTTATAAACTGATCATAAATATTATAATTGCTGGTTTTAGCTTTAACTGGAAAACAATCTGGGGTGTTTTAATTTTCTTTGGGGGTTTGGAAGACAGCCCTAGTCTCAGGTTGGGGAACTTATAGCATAGCAGTGACTTCAGGCTAAATGTAGGTGATGATGATTTAGGAGAATATAGTTCATTGGCTCGCTTCTCTTTTCTTACTGTGAAGTGCCCAGTGTGGCTGAATTGAGCACTGTTTGTTGAAGCTACTTACTTGAGAGAATTCTCTTGCTTCATAAATGCAGAGCTGTGATTTGGATAGAAGCCAGTTTGGAGATAAATGTTAATTACCTTGTGTTTATCTCCTGGGAATATTTCGGGCAGTTTTAATGTATGTGTGAAATATAAAAGATTCCTGGGACACACCCTTTACCTATTCCACCTGGTTGTTTACAAACTCAGACCGCGTAAGAACTCCATCTGACTAAAAACACTTAAACTCAAGGCTAAAAGCTAAGGGTACCATTTATGGATTTTAAATTGAATGTCTATCCCTTGATTCCTTCACTGTGAAGTACTGTTGAAAAAGTTCACATTCAAGGTTATAATGGAATGTTGCTTTCTCAAGATTAATAATGTTCTTTCTGTTTTGTTTTTTTTAAAAATTCTTTTCACTTTAATGCTGGTTTTAAACACAAGCTTTGCAAATGACAGCTTTTGCTGTGTGCCTTTTAGAGAGAAGCGCTGAACTGGTCACAGCTCAGTTTGTGTAAGCTCAGCACCGGAACCAGCACCTGGGGCTTTTTAGGTGAAAACAAACAAACAAAAAACCCCACAAAAAACCAAAAAAATCTTCCCTAAAGCATCTTGCCTCTTGTGCTGGGACACAGGGACGGGGAGAGACCTCCCCAGCCTCCACCCCTTGGGTCTAATGGTCACCAACTCATTCTGAAGCGTGAACTTAATTGTTCTCCCTCTGCATTTATGTAGGCATCACTTTGAGGCAGGGCTGCGTGCTGGAAGGAGAACTCAGTGCCCAGGTAACTCCAGTTCTGACTTGATCATCTGCTTGCTTGGTGGCCTTAAGCAAGTTACTGCATCTCTCTGAGCCTCAGTTTCACTGCATAGCGACGAGGGTGGATGGGATCAGTGGTTCTCTCAACCCTCCCAGACTCATGCCCTCTTTCATAACAAATATTTTATTTTGGCTATTCTGAAATGATGTTCAAAGTTAATATGATTTATAGGCATATATACTTTTAAACAACGAATATAGTACTTGAACTGTAATATAAATCAGAAAAAAGGAAAGCAGTTTTTAATAAAATAGAATGTATTTCAACAAAAAAGCTTGGGTATGACTATCCCGGAAGATAAAGTCATCAGACGCTTACGCCTTTATGTAGAATTACTAGCTACAAATGCAGATCAATGTGCGTTGTACTGGCAATATCATAAACACTAATGTCATGGGTTTTCTGAAATGGTGAACAACTCTTGGTAAAGTTTTGAACAAAAACTTACAGCTGTGCCTTAATTTACATAGTAAATGCATTCCTGGAGAAGCTGGTGTATATTAAAACCATAGAATGTGTTATATGTTAAAAGGTCTTTTCTAAAATCTCATTAAATAATGAGAATGCCTACATATCAGAATTTTTTAGGAGTGAAATATGGGAATGCATCTGATTGGGAAAAAGATGCATTAACATCTTAATGCACCTTAACCTTGGTGACTTTGAAAAATGATAAACTCTTTCTTTGTAACCTGGATAAATGTTAGTTTTTGTATTACCAGTTTAACATCTAATAATAAAATTAAGAAAAAAAAGTGCTTCTGTACTTGTAGGTTCTTTGCAATGAAATGCTTTCCTTGCAGATTCCCTTCACCCATCTCCATTTTCTGAGGTCTGAACCAGGGCCACAAATTCCCTCAATAAATATCAATGGTGCCTCTGCTCTGGGGTTGACTGCATGATGCTGTGATTCCATGCTGCAGCTTAATTATCAGCTTCAGCTTATTTTATTCACAATTCATTGTCTTCATATTCAAGATACTCTCTCTGAGTAGTTCTATACCGTTTTCATGTACATTATTTCAGTTTCTCCCCACGAGAAATCCAGGTGTCTTCAGTGTAAAATAGGTTAAGAACCTGTTCATCCAATACACCATGTGGTCTTCTTCCAAGCCTTTTTATTTCAGAATAATATTCTCTCCTGTTTTCTTTTGTTCCTCCATGGCCTATAGCATCAGCTATTTTGTTTATTGGTTTGTTCGTTCATTCATTCATTCATACATTCACAAGTGCAATGAGCACCTCCTGTGTGCTAGATACAGTATGTCCTGCTAGGGATGTAGTGATGGACAAGGTTCGGGCTCTTCTGGAGCTTAATGTCATGTCCAGTTGCATTCCTTTGTGTTTTTCCTGTCATAGAGAGCATATATGATGGAAGAAAGAAAAAACAATACAGCCAGTAGAGCAAATTTAAAAGAGAGAGCGCCACATATCAATTGAAGAATTAATTTGGGGGGCAAATACCTATATATAAGAAAGTTATGCAAGACAGTGGGAGAAATATGGTGAACGTCACAAAAGAATGTAACTCAGTTATGTCATTCACAGGTGAATTACTCAGTCTTTTTACAAGTATCTACTGAAACTATAATCCCAGGGTCATCATCAGCCATAAAATGAGTGCGGGGAGAGGGGCCCAGAGATCCATCTAATACTTCCAATTACTGCAGCTGTGTCCTCCACCTGCCATATTCCTAAGAAATGGCAAGTTGCAGAGCATTATCATTCACTTTTAGGCACCTGCAAATCCTTCACAAGGCAGATTGCTGCCAAGAGTGTTCTATAAAGTTTGGGTTGAATGGGAGACTTCTTAGCAGTATGACTTTGAATAGTATCATACCTATAGTTAAGGGTAATGTGTTAAGGAGATTTTAAGAAGTTAGTATTCCAAACTGCATTAGGTCATTGAACTGTGAGCCCAGGAACCATACGGGTAGGGTAAGTGACATTCAGCATATGCCATTTAAATACCAAAACGGTGAAGGCTGTTGGCCTTAATACACTGAGTGAATAGGGGCATCGAAAATGAAGCAGGAACTAATTTTCTTTCAAATGCAATGTGATGCGATAATTTCACACTTAAAAAATTGCCCCCTGGGTGCCAGCATGAATATCATACTTTCCACAGTATCACTGGCAATTAGTGTATCAAAACCAGGCAGCCAGCAAACACATGAAAGGATGCTCAACATCACTAATCATTAGAGAAATGCAAATCAAAACTACAATTAAATATCACCTCACACCAGTCAGAATGGCCATCATCAAAAAAATCTACAAACAATAAATGCTGGAGAGGACGTGGAGAAAAGGGAACCCTCTTGCATTGTTGGTGGGAATGTAAATGGATACAGCCACTATGGAAAACGGTATGGAGGTTCCTTAAAAAACTAAAAATAGAAGTACCATACGACCCAGCAATCCCACTACTGGGCATATACCCTGAGAAAACCGTAATTCAAAAAGAGTCATGTACCACAATGTTCATTGCAGCTCTGTTTACAATAGCCAGGCCATGGAAGCAACCTAAGTGTCCATTGACAGGTGAATGGATAAAGAAGATGTGGCACATATATACAATGGAATATTAGCCATAAAAAGAAATGAAATTGAGTTATTTGTAGTGAGGTGGATGGACCTAGAGACTGTCATACAGAGTGAAGTAAGTCAGAAAGAGAAAAACAAATACCATATGCTAACACATATATATGGAATCTAAAAAAAAAAAAAAAAAAGGTTCTGAAGAACCTAGGGGCAGGACAGGAATAAAGATGCAGACATAGAGAATGGACTTGAGGACACGGGAAGGGGGAAGGGTAAGCTGGGACGAAGTGAGAGAGTGGCATGGATATATATACACTACTAAATGTGAAACAGATAGCTAGTGGGAAGCAGCCACGTAGCACAGGAAGATCAGCTTGGTGCTTTGTGACCACCTAGAGGGGTGGGATAGGGAGGGTGGGAGGGAGATGCAAGAGGGAGGGGATATGGGGATATATGTATATGTATAGCTGATTCACTTTGTTATAAAGCAGAAACTAACACACCATTGTAAAGCAATTATACTCCAATAAAGATGTAAAAAAAAACCAAAAAACAAAAAAACCAGGCAGCTAACTCTATTTGCTATTGGGTGAACAACAAAAAATATGATAAATGGGTATGTTATAGCTTTATTTCAATATAGTTTAAGCCATAATTTTAGGATACAACCAAAATAATGTCTTGAAATGTGATGTGAAATATATTTTGGAAAAGGTAGTAATTGGATAATTGTCAGAAGCTCTTGAGCGCCATTTGATGAATCGGACCCTTTTGCAATTGATTTCCGGGGTTGGGTTGCTGGGGATGTGGCATTATACGCCCCTCCTACTTGCTTCTATCTTCTTAGACCAGGGGACAAATTTCAGAGCTGTGTCTTTAGAATAACAGACTTTAGGATTGGCCTGGCTCTGCGGGTCACAAAGTTGAAGTGAGAATGGAAACAGTTATTCGTTCATTCATCATTGATTCACTTAGGAAGCATTTGTCTATGCTTTTTTTTTTTTTTTAAATTTATTTATTTTTGGCTGCATTGGGTCTCTGTTGCTGCGCGCAGGCTTTCTCTAGTTGCAGTGAGCGGGGGCTACTCTTCTTTGTGGTGCGCGGGCTTCTCATTGCAGTAGCTTCTCTGGTTGCGGAGCATGGGCTCTAAGCGTGTGGGCTTCAGTAGTTGTGCTTAGTTGCTCCATGGCACGTGGGATCCTCCCAGACTAGGGACTGAACCCATGTCCCCAGCACTGGCAAGCAGATTCTTAACCACTGCGCCACCAGGGAAGTCTCTTGATGCTTGTTAAATGATGTTCCAGTCATGGTGTTAGGAGGTTTTGGAGTCTTTTCAGGAAGTCATATGGATGGAGGGGGAGATGAAGGACTATTAGCGCCTTTAGCATGTGATTAGGGTTGGCAGGATATATAATGGAATTTTACCCTTTGAATGGGATGGTCAAGGGCATGAAAACCAAGTTACACCTATTACACTCTTGTGTTTGGCACCAGTAGAGTTTTACTAGGCAGTGAGAATTCTGTGTTTCCAGAAGGCAGCTTCATCTTAGAAATGGTTGCTTTAGACTGGATATTTGTGTCCCCCCAAAATCCATATGTTGAAACCTAAACCCCAATGTGATGGTGTTTGGAGATGGGGGCTTTGGGAGGTGATTAGATCATGAGGATGGAGCCTTCATGAATGTAATTAGTGCCTTTATAAAAGAGACCCCCTAGAGCTCCCTCAGCCCTTCTCCCATGTAAGGACACAGCAAGATGACCGTCTATGAACCCAAAAGCGGGTTCTCACCAGACATTGAAGCTGCTGACACCTTGATTTTTGACAACCCAGCCTCCAGAACAGTGAGAAATAAATGTTGAGTAAGCTCCCACTCTATGCTATTTTTGTTGTGGCAGCCCGAACAGACTAAGATAATGGTTATCTTTATCTAAGACCCGTTTGTATCCAATCTATCCTGTTGTTTATGACAACTCTCTGCTGCATATCACTGGCCTGGATGTGATGTGACTGATTTCTGACCTTTCTTGGTTTGATTTGAAATTGCCTAACTGAAAATAAAAAGGGTTGGGGGTGGAGGGAGGAAAAATAAAAGAAAAATTTTCGGGTTTTCTTTGATTGGAAAAATAAATTTCTTCTGATGTTAAGAAGAGTGATGGCATAATTTAATACATACGCTTCATATTGATAATTTGACAGAAAGTTTAAGATGTTTCTCAGAATAGCCTTTGCAGAATACAAATAACTAGTACTTACTCCAACATTTTTTATGTGCCAGATGTTATGCTAAGCATTATTAAACCCATTTTACAGATGGAGAAGCTAAGGCTAAGTTATTAAGTAACCTGACCCAGGTCACGAAGCACGTAAACGTTGGAGCAAAAGTTCAACCCAGGTTTTCTGATGCTGAGCCCCACCCTCTTCTCCCTGATTCTACAGAATGTTAGTAAGATGTGAACTGAAAAAAAGTGTCCTGTGGCCAACTAAGTTTGGAAAATAATGAGTTAAAAGTGATTCGAACAAATCTCTATAGGACTTCAGAGCCTTTAACCTACTGTTTGTGGGGAGCTTCAAAGAGAATGTCATGTGCAGACTCTCTAAATTTATTTTGCCATGGAAGCCTTTTTTTTCATGGAGTTCTTGAAGAAGTACTGTTCTAGAAGACCTGTTTCAGGAAATTCTTCCTAAGACCTATTGGTTTTCTAGAATTACAGATGCTGCTCACCACTGGGAGTTAGGTTTTATCAACTTTTACAAGGAAGGAAGAATTCTGACTCTATCACCTGATAAACAGACTTTTCACTCAATAAATTCGTTATGGGATAAAAGGCTCAAAATGGAAATCTCTTATTTATCCCTATTCTTTATACTTCTGCTTATCTTTCCCTTTTGTCTTATTTTCTTCACCCTTCTATCAAGCGTATCATAAAATAAAATTCCCTTGAACCCAGTATTTATGTCAGTGTTGCTTTTCCAGCATTCATGTTTCTCCTTCAGTCCCTCACATGTTATGCTTTTGCATCTTTACTTCTATTTTCTCTTTCTTGTTCTCTTCTGCTTTATCAGGGTTTTGTTTTCCTAGTTAGTCTCTCTAATGTAAATCTATTTACACTTCTTAAAAACAGGTACCTAACCTTTAATGTAATTATGAATCAATGAAAAAGACAAATGGATATTATTCAAAATTAGAACACACTGAATAGCATTCCCTATAAAGATGAATTTGTATCCTGATTCATATATGCATGCATTTTATGAAATTTTAAGATAATTATTTTCTAAATGTTTGAATATTTGGGTTAATAAAAATGACAATTCTTAACTTATGTGTAACTTCCAATAAGTCTGAGTTGTGATTATACTTACATCTTAAGTCACTTCAATAAAAATGTTGATTAATATTTCCCAAATTTGTTTGATGATGAAAATCACTTGGCATGATTATCAAAGATAGATTCTTGGACTCTACTCCAAGCATACTGAATCAGAATCTCCAGGGGCATCTGTATTTTTAACATTGGCAGACAAGTTTGAAAAGCACTGCTCTCGATCTGGCTTTAATGACTCACAAGCAGAATATTGCAGAAATAATTTATTGCATGTATTATGCTGTCCTTAACTTTCTAAATGGAAAATAAAATGTTAATTTAAAAGCCTCTGAGAATATTATTTGCCATACTCCAGTAATAGGTAAATTACTGAAAATTTAGTATATGTATTCTTGATCTGTGTACATACATATAAAAATATTGCTATATAATTAGATTTTCAATAAAAGAAAGAGAAGGACAAAAAAGAATAGAAATTTTATTTTTCTTCCCTAGAGGTTAAAAAATGTCCTCTCTTGTGTTTCATATTTGGATAGCTTCTTTGTTGAGCTGTCAGAATGTGTATTTCATGTCATTCCCTTCTACCTGTGTTCACTGTGTATTACTGAGAGTTAGAAACACAGTTAGAATAATGAGTCCCCATCGGCCACAGTTTGCCTACTCGTGGTTGTCTGCCAAATGGAGCTTGTCACCTGGATGATTCAGACTTTGGAACAGCTTTATGATTATTCATATGAATCTCTAGAGAAAATCTAAAATAGAGTGAAACTGACATCCAAATATTAGACCTCACAGGTGGCCCACCTCAACTGGAATTTTCCCAAATATTAAATAGAGGAGAGACATTTGGCTTTTTCTGTTTACTCAACAAATGTCCCAAAGAGAAGATTAGAAATGAACCTGTTTCAGTTTCTATTCGTAAAAACTAAAGCACTTTTTCTGTTTTCAGAGCGCAATATAATCTCTCATCACTAGTGTCTTAGTGTTGAAAATTAGGTTCTCAAAAGCTCCAAGAAAGAAATATTGATACAGAGGGGCTAAATGTAACTTCAAATTGAATGTGCCAGTATTTGAAATACATGGTGCTTTGGTGGAAATAATGATAGATTTTTTTTTTTTTTCTTAATGTTTTCCTTGTTTGGTTAAGCTTTTCTTCATTGAATAGCCAGAAGTGGCCTTGTAAAACAAAACAACATTGATTATTGGAAATAAAAGTTGTAAAATTTGGGGGGGCAGGATAATCCCTTTGTCCTTAACCAATTTGATCTACAATTAAAGGAAATTGTGGGGCATAAATCAATTCCAAACTTGAGGTCTCTTTAGTTCACGTAGGCCTGGGAAATGTACAGCCAGCCACCAGATGGCAATGTTGCTTAAGAAATAGGCTACTGTCCCTCAGTACTAAGACTCAAACTGGGAAATAGCAATTCCTTAGGTAAAATCTGTAACAATTACCAGTTTTACTGCTCTCCATAAATTTAGAGAATAACTTAAATCGATGGAGGATGGCCATGCATAAAATACAAAAAGTGTGATAGAAAATGTGAAGTGTTAAATAACTATAATTATACCTAATAAAGTATTTATGTATTTGATCCCCAAGGCCTGGGAAGAAATTCCTCTGCTAAAACAAAGCTTTCTGTGTGTTAATTTTTAAATTTCCTTATGCAACCTACCACCACCATCTTGTTAACCTGGAGTTCTTAATGAGGCATGATTCAGTTTGTTAATAAATATTTTGAATATAGTTCTTTGCTTTTAAACATGGAATAGGAGAAACTGAAGGTTTAATCATCCTTGAAGGTTTCCAAAATTTTTCAGATTGTTAGCTTTTCCCATGATCCAAACTCCCCAGGTCCATCCTGAGCAGGGAGGTCAGTTTCAGAGACCCTTAGGGTTATTCCAAGCAAATAGTTCAGTTTTCACCTGGAAGATGGAATAATATTGCCGAGAAACTCTCTTAAGAAATTATAGGGACTCACGAGAATAATATGCGAGCGTTTGAAAAAGGTCACAAATGAAAGAAGAAAATTCTATAGCATTAATTAAAACTATTTACTTAAAAAAATAAATCTCTGAAGAAGCAGAAATGTTTCCTGTCAAAAATGTAGATTTCCAGGATGGGGGGGGTGGGAGGAGATAAATTAGGAGTTTGGGATTAACATATACATACTACTACATACAAAATAAACCAGGACCTACTGTATAGCACAGGGAACTATACTCAATATCTTGTAATAATTTATAGTGGAAAAGAATCCAAAAAAGAATATATATGCATAACTGAATCACCTTGCTGTATACTTGAAACTAACACAACACTAAATTAACTATACTTCAATTAAAAAATGTAGATTTGCATTTTGGCTTCTCTAGATCTTCTTTGGTATTTTTTTTCTATTTTATTTTTTAACATAATTTTTCTGAGAACATTGATCTTAAAATTTACGTCTTTAAGGCCAGTGAATTTATCAGTTAAATATTCCTTCTGCCAATGACCACACACCTAAGTTTAAGTGAAAATTCTAGTCTCCAAACAAAGTTTTACAAAGGATTTTATACATCCCCCTCCCTCACTGAGGCTTTAATCCAGGTCTTTAGGCTCTGTATCACCTGGGTCAGACTTTTGGGTAAGGGGATCAATCCCCAATTTTTCCACTATCCTCAGAGATATAACAGTTTCAGGATATTGTCGCTGATGGCTGGGAAAGGAAACTCTTCCTTGGTGTGTGTTTATTATCAATAACAAGGATGCTGTTAATTGATGTTACAAGCCATCAGGAAGCCAAGAGCTTATTTGTATATAGTTTTAACAATAGAGCATCCATCTACTTAGTATTTAATTTTAATAACTAGACATTGTGCATGGTCCCAGGAGGACAGAAGTCACTGTGGGTAAGGTACCTATCTCTCTTAAACCAGAATAGTGTAATAGTGACTTTGCCCCAGAGTCAATCCAGGAAATGGAAAGGAAAAGTTTTGAGTGTTAAAGATATAAGGAAAAGGGGTTAGGATTAAAGAAGAGGTTGAAGGGGGTCTGTTCTCAAGGACATCTCTTTGTTACTAGTTTTGCTTCTGGAGCTGTGTCTATCAGGAAGTCAAGGAGAGGTGAAAACAGGATGTCCACGTTCAGTTGTGCAGATTTTGCTTTTCCCAACCCCAGGGAGCACCTCTCACTTGGATCACTGCTATTCAAAGTGCCAGTCAACAAGGAGCTGGGACCTGATTGTAAATCAATGAACTGCTTCCTTTGTTGAGAAAGTTTTGCTACGGGGGGGAAAAAAAAAAAAAAAAAAAAGCTGCACTAAACAGCATGTTTAGGGATAGAGTTGATTTAAATTCTGATGCAAGCTCCTTATTTAATGGTGGACCTAAAATCAATAGCTTGTGGGCTGATAGCGGTCCTGAGCAGCACCAATTAGACTATGATGACAGCAGTGTCCCCTAGAATTGTGCATTGCCCAACAGTGAACCTTATCCAGCAAACCTGCATAAGAGAAGGTGGCTTTAGTATTGGTTTAGTAGCATCTTCAAAGTTCTTGGAAGGCCTCATCTAGAAGAGATTATCAGAACCATTTTTGCTGTTCCCCTGCTGAGGGGAAATAAACCATATTCTTCAAACGGGGCTTCTCCCTTTCTTCTGAGATCCTTTAGGAAGAGAAGTATGCACAGGATCTGGACTAGGGTGAGGCAAGTAATGCAGTTGCATTGGGTACCAAAAACTCAGTAATAAAATAATATTTTAGTGCAATATTAAAAAAAAGTCAAAGTTAATGAAAAAAATCCATGACGAACAAAGTACTTGCACTTTAAATAAAGACAGGGATGATACTGATAATACATTCTTTTGGATTCTGAATGCATGCTTTGAATTGTCTGCAAATTAATTCAATATGGCTAGTATCTCTGGGCTTTGATGAGAGAATCTCATTGTGATCTGTATCTTTTCAATAAATCAGTTTGGAAACAAGACCAAAAGTAACAGGTTTCTTGGATCACATGAAACTGCATTTACGAGCAACTTTTCTCTGTAGCCACAAAAATAAAAAATGCTAGATCTAAGAAATAATGAGGATTTGCCCAATTTCAGTTTCTGATCACATGAACTTTGTTACACAGGTCTGATCAATACACTTCCATTTAATCCTAGGCATATTTCAGACCAATATGGACATTGGGATGGAAGTGCCAGTCTGATGTGTGGACATCTGTACTGGTGGACCTAAAAGGCATTTCTAATCAAGGGTACAGTGAATAAAAATTTAAAGACATTTAACAGCACAGAAACTGTTATTTGAGCAAAATATAATCTCTGATATTCACACTGAAAGAGAACATCTTGTGTCAGGAAGAGAGACATTTCCTTGGAAAAGTCAAAGATAAGGGGGAGTTGTTAATTACTGGATGTAATCCCATCGTCTGTTCTTTGATGGGGCTTTCTGAAATACGTATCTTGTTTGGCTTTAGTCTCTGTGTACTGGAGAGTTGCCTTAAGAAGAGTTAGCCCTCCATCAATTACAGGATGGTGCAGAGTGCACTAGCACTTGAGTGATCTCTGCTTTGAAGAACAATAAGAACTTCATAGAGAAACTTTGGAAAGTCATTCCCTTTGGAGATAATACCAATGTCCCACTAAGCCTCCTCTCTTGGAACACCCTTTTCCCAAGAGCCATAAATAAATTTAAATGAACTTGTTAATTTCTACATATTCTTAGTTATGACAATAGAGTCATTGAAAACAGAAGAAAGATTATTCTTTCCTTCTTCTTATGAACCTGCAGATCTATGTTTGCTTATAACCCCGAGGGCCAACAACAATGCTCTGTTTTGATTTTCATACTTGGAAGTAGAGGACCAGGACCAATCCTGGGCTGCTGCTAGTCAGGCTGAACATGAACTAGGGTATCAGCAAGGCAAGGTCACCCCCCAAGTAAAATAACTTGGTGTCTGTTATTTTCAAAAAGTATTATAAGTAGCTTTAAGGAAAAAAAATCAGAATTTTGTTGGACTTCCTTAAGCTTTCAGACTGTGAAAAAAATTGAATTGTAAATGGGTGGAGGGGATGCGTCATAATTTCTTCAAAGTTTAAGGTCTTTGAAGACAAAATAACATGTACGGGGCAAAACATGAAGCCAGTTTGTCCACTGAGGCTTTTCAAGAAGATGGTCAGGGCTTCCCTGGTGGTGCAGTTGAGAATCCGCCTGCCAACGCAGGGGACACGGGTTCGCGCCCTGGTCTGGGAAGATCCCACGTGCCGCGGAGCAACTGGGCCCGTGAGCCACAACTACTGAGCCTGCGCGTCTGGAGCCTGTGCTCCGCAACAAGAGAGGCCGCGATAGTGAGAGGCCCGCGCACCGCGATGAAGAGTGGCCCCCGCTCGCCGCAACTAGAGAAAGCCCTCGCACAGAAACGAAGACCCAACACAGCCAAAATAAATAAATAAATAAATACATTAAAAAAAAAAAAGAAGATGGTCAGCCTGCACGTTTCCCACAGCTACTGTGCTCGCCTCTCTTCAGAATTTCCCACACGGGAGGGGACTGGTTTTGTTACTGGAAACTCTGACCAGAAAAGAAGTTCTCCATGTCTGGACAATTCCCTTTGTTCCTGCCCTTTACTGCCCATGTGATGGTCCTGGCTGCCAGCAGAAGCCCTCTCCACAGGACCCCTGGCAGGGAACTCACTTCAGTACCAGCCTCAACTCCACAGCCTTTGTCCGAGGAGGGAATTCTAGCCACAGAGGCAGCTTTGCACGCGGTGTCTCTGAGCCATGAGGGAGCCTCACCAACCAGTGTGGACACTGAATGGGGACTAGTGTGGCGCTGTGTGCATAAATAGAATACTTCTCCAGGTTTTACTGAGAGAAGAGAGCTGGGTTATCCACTCCATCACTTCTCCTCTGGCTCAGCTTTGAGCGCAGCGGACCGCCGATGTTCTGTGCAAAACGCAGGGCCAGAGTGACCGAGGGAGGCTGGGAGGTGACGTGAGGGCAATGCTTTTTCCCTGGGCTGCTTCCTCTGCTGGTATATGACCAACAGACAGGCATTCCAGAACCAGCCGAGTGAGAGATTCTGTCAACGGCTCACAAACACATGGACACACACTCTGTACTGCATGCAGAGGTGTGCTGATAAAGGTTGGAGACGTGGCTGGGGGCAATGTTACTCTGAATATGTAAAGTCTGCCTGCTGGGACCCTGCTTCAGAGAGGAAGTGTCCAGAGAAAGTCTATCCCAGGCCATGAGTCTTTGAAAAAAAAATTCACTCCTGTCTCATGAAGTAAAATATTTGCTCTTACTGAGAGTAGCATGAGAATTGAGTTGATGCCAGTTTTCAGATAACTGTCAGTCCAGAAACTTCAGAAGTGGGGTGCAATGATTCCTGTGAGAGAAAAAAGTCTTCCCAGGAGTTTGCCCTCTCAAAGTCAAATGAAGTGTCTGGGGGTGTTCTAGCTTTCTGAGGCCTGTCTTGGTGGTTCTCTTCCTCCTGGGAGGATGGGAGAAGTGACACTGGGCCTCACACAGCTTCGAGTAGAGGTTTGCTCAGGGACTATTTTGTACTCAGGCAGCCCTGTCCAGAGCTTGGGAGGTTTCTGACAGGTCTCAGGCCAACCCCACATCTCAGGGAGGTGGGAGACTTCACCCCAAGGACCCGAGTCTCCAGCCTGGAGACAGTGGATGGATGAGAGCTTCCACCATTGGCCCACAGGGTGTGTTAGAGGAATGGCCTCATCCACAGGTGGTTCCTCCTCCAGTTATGTTGGGGCTGGAGGATGGTCAGTAGGCAGAGCTGTGCAGGGCCTGGCTTCTGTTGAGGAATGCCGGGCCTTGTAGGGAGATGTGTCAGGAAGAAGAGAGTACAGAAGGAAGACGAGAAGTGACTCCCTGATGGTGACCCCTGCTGAGGTACCATCAGTTTGGGTTCCTTATCTTCTCTCCTCTCCTTTCTTCCCTCTTCTCTCTCTCCTTCTTCACCCTAACTAAGAAGAATCCTTGGCTGCAACAAGGCTTTCCTACCAGTAGGTGGGAGTTCCCTTTGGGCGCCAGGAAGAGGGAGAGGGTGATTTGGGTGGATGAAAGAGATGTATTTGAAGCCGGCACAGAGAGAGAGGGCTACGGAGAGAAACTGGTAGGATAAAAGTCATGGATAAAAGGAGTGGCAGATTACTGGGTAGGTCTGGAGGTCTCCGCATTTGCTGCCCCCTCTGAGTTCATAACCAAACTATCCACTCCCTCTTGTTACCTCCCCTCACTCCATCCCCCAGAACTGCTGAGCCTTACATAGCTCCATCACTCAATGGGAACTAATTCTTGACCCCCTGGGCAGCATTTTCAGGCTGTTTGGTCTGTGGAACTAGTGCCCAGGGCTTGGCATCAGTTCTTTGGCGGTGGGAATCCCTATGCTGCCTGTGGTTTCCTTTGTGAACTTGGGCAATTCATTTAACTTCCCAGAGACCTACTTTCTTGATGAATAAAATGGGATATTTTAAGAACTAAATTTGAAACAATGCAGAACAGGTACTAGATAAATGTGCTGAGAACCCAAATCTCCATAGAACATTGAAGAAGCAGCTGGAGAAGTTAAGCTGTCTCTTGCTGACAACGCTCAGCATTCCATCTCTGCACACCCCACTCCAACCCTGTCCCTTTCTTCCCCAGTGCTGTGGCCCCTTTCTCTGATTCCCAGGCTCTCAGTTTTCTGGCTTTCAGTTCCCAGGCAGGGTCACTTCTAGGAATCCTGGGATATTACTTGTGAGAAGCTGTCAGTGAAGGCAGGACACTGTTGGCCAAGGAAAACCCACCGTAGAGTATACATACAGGCGGCCAGGTCAAACCTGGTTCTGCTCTGGGCTTTGGTGAAAAAACATTACCACTGTTTCTTTAGAAAGAATTAATATTTTTGAGAATAGTTAAGGATTGTGCATAAGAGAGAGGACTGAATAGCACATTGTTTTGGCAGGAAAGGATGCAGACATCTTAAAAAACAGGAGCGCCCTGCTGCAATACTACCGCACTGTTTTGAAATATTCTACACCATTAAAATAAAAAAGCAAACAATTTCTGAAGCTGGGGAACTTTAAAGCTTTTCTCCTGAGTATAAAGAACTCCGAACATCTAGGACAAGACCTGTGAATCGATTCCTTCTGTAACGAGACCTCTCTGCAAACGCTCTCCCCGAGCCATGTCTGTAGAAGTAACCAGTGTAATTTCTGGTCTGGTCTGGCCTGTAGCTCTGATGACAGGAAGAGAAGCTCCATTTCCTCTTTGCATGGCTAGTTCTTGCAGTGTTTCCCGGAAGCAGTGTTTTGTCTAGTCCTAACGGAATTCGAAAGCTGAAGGCATTATTCCTTCCACTCTGCAGATGCAAAAGCCTAGTAACTTGTGCATGGTCTCAGCTCCAACCCCTTCCTTTCCTATTAAAATACGTGACAACAAAGAGTCCCGACACTCATCCTGTCAAGAGTTGGAGAAAGTTTGCCTCTATGTGTTATTTTAATACGGAGCTCACTAAATCCCTTGCCTGGCTCGACTCACTTTTAATAATTAAAAACTCCATTAACTCAAATATATAAACACAGGGACTGTGCAAGCTCATGTTTCATTTGGAGCCCAGCTTCGATGCAGACAGTTTATGGGCTCTTACTTTCTTCAGTGTGAACCTGCAGGGGCTGATTACTCAGTCTCTGCATCTCTGACTGCCGTATGCTTTCCTCACTGCTACTTTAATCAAGACCAGACTTTGCTTGATGTGAAATGAGATCTGAAGGCCCTGAGAAGTCATCCTCATGAAATTTGAGCAGCTGGAGCCTGCAGAGTGAGAGAATCTGATTTAGAAACATCATTTCCATGCTAGATTTCCCGTCCATCTTAAAGGGAACACAGCTCACATCTTTGGACGCTGAAGAAGTTGCATGAGATCTGGGGGTTTCCTGTGAACCTGAACCTGACTATATAACTAGTTTAGGAAGTGAGAAATAAATTTTTGGATGATCATACAGTTGGATCTGCAATCTGTTGGGTTCAACGGGTTTAAGTACGTTTTTCCAGTAAATTAACAAAAGAGAACAAGGAATATTGTTATAGGTCAAGTCCTTTGTATGAGTTTTTTTCAGGAATTTATTTTAATTAAATCAGATCAACAGAGCTACAGTGAGGCCTTGTGAGAGTTGAGAAAGCTGCAAATAAATTGTCCTTGCCACACAGTGAAATAAGTAGGGTCTGGAGCTTTAACAGGGTTGTGGACGCTTAGGGGGAAGAGAACACTGAGACCCAGGGCAGCTGGGTTCTTTCTCCCCGGCCTTGCTTGGTCTGGATGGGAGCATTCTCTGCCCAGAAACTTACTGTTGGGTTGAAGTGAGAAACCTCAGTGTGTCCTGAGAGCAGTGCCCATGATGTGTCCATTGTCCCAGAGAAGCTGTTTGTCCAGTCTTTGGTGGCAAATCTGGAGCTTTTCATACTCATTCACTCAGTGGAAAGAGAACTGCCACTTCCTGGTTATGACTCACATCCTTTACCTTTCATGGTTGGTGCAAGGGAGGTAATAATGTCTCCAGACCTACCTCAGGTGAGACTCGCATGAGACAGCAGTTATGGAAGGAAGCAGAACATTTGGACCCTTAGATTATTAAAGTGTTCAGCAGTTCTGGTGAAGTCACAAATGGCCTCTTCCTAGTCTGATATGCAAAGAAAGCTCCTGTGTTTATATGGAAGTGATAAACTCTGAATCACTACATGATCCCTGGAGGGCCTGACTCCAGACTTCTTTTACACAAGAGAATACATTCTTGTGTGATCAATACACTATTTTTTTTCAGGTATCAGTTTACTCAGAGCTGAATATAATGTCTAACTGATAATTATGTTTTCTGAAACATAGTATATGGAAATTTGTCAATATTCATATCATTCTCATTAAAACGTATAGAGAAATAGTCTTTATTATTTATTTATTTATTTATTTATTTTTAACATCTTTACTGGAGTATAATTGCTTTACAGTGGTGTGTTAGTTTCTGCTTTATAACAAAGTGAATCAGCTATACATATACATATATCCCCATATCCCCTCCCTCTTGCATCTCCCTCCCACCCTCCCTATCCCACCCCTCTAGGTGGTCACAAAGCACTGAGCTGATCTCCCTGTGCTATGCGGCTGCTTCCCACTAGCTATCTATTTCACATTTGGTAGTGTATATATGTCCATGCCACTCTCTCACTTTGTCCCAGCTTACCCTTCTCCCTCCCTGTGTCCTCAAGTCCATTCTCTATGTCTGCGTCTTTATTCCTGTCCTGCCCCTAGGTTCTTCAGAACCATTTTTTTTAGATTCCATATATATGTGTTAACATACGGTATTTGTTTTTCTCTTTCTGACTTACTTCACTCTGTATGACAGACTCTAGGTGCATCTACCTCACTACAAATAACTCAATTTCATTTCTTTTTATGGCTGAGTAATATTCCATTGTATATATGTGCTACATCTTCTTTATCCATTCATCTGTCGATGGACACTTAGGTTGCTTCCATGTCCTGGCTATTGTAAATAGAGCTGCAATGAACATTGTGGTACATGACTCTTTTTGAATTATGGTTTTCTCAGGGTATATGCCCAGTAGTGGGATTGCTGGGTCATATGGGAGTTCTATTTTTAGTTTTTTAAGGAACCTCCATCCTGTTCTCCATAGTGGCTGTATCAATTTACATTCCCACCAACAGTGCAAGAGGGTTCCCTTTTCTCCACGTCCTCTCTAGCATTTATTGTTTGTAGAGTTTTTGATGATGGCCATTCTGACTGGTGTGAGGTGATACCGCATTGTAGTTTTGATTTGCATTTCTCAAATGGTTAGTGATGTTGAGCATCCTTTCATGTGTTTGTTGGCAATCTGTATGTCTTCTTTGGAGAAATGTCTATTTAGGTCTTCTGCCCATTTCTGGTTTGGGTTGTTTGTTTTTTTGATATTGAGCTGCATGAGCTAATTGTAAATTTTGGAGATTAATCCTTTGTCAGTTGCTTCATTTGCAAATATTTTCTCCCATTCTGAGGGTTGTCTTTTCATCTTGTTTATGGTTTCCTTTGCTGTGCAAAAGCTTTTAAGTTTCACTAGGTCCCATTTGTTTATTTTTGTTTTTATTTCTATTTCTCTAGGAGGTGGGTCAAAAAAGGATTTTGCTGTGATTTATGTCATAGAGTGTTCTGCCTATGTTTTTCTCTAAGAGTTTTATAGTGTCTGGCCTTACATTTAGGTCTTTAATCCATTTGGACTTTATTTTTGTGTATGGTGTTAGGGAGTGTTATAATTTCATTCTTTTACATGTAGCTGTCCAGTTTTCCCAGCACCACTAATTGAAGAGGCTGTCTTTTCTCCACTGTATACTATCGCCTCCTTTATCAAAAATAAGGTGACCATAGGTGCGTGGGTTTATCTCTGGGCTTTCTATCCTTTTCCATTGATCTATATTTCTGTTTCTGTGCCAGTACCATACTGTCTTGATTACTGTAGCTTTGTAGTATAGTCTGAAGTCAGGGGAGCCTGATTCCTCCAGCTCCGTTTTTATTTCTCAAGATTGCTTTGGCTATTCGGGGTCTTTTGTGTTTCCATACAAATTGTGAAATTTTTTGTCCTAGTTCTGTGAAAAATGCCATTGGTAGTTTGACAGGGATTGCATTGAATCTGTAGATTGCTTTGGGTAGTATAGTCATTTTCACAATGTTGATTCTTCCAATCCAAGAACATGGTATATCTCTCCATCTGTTTGTATCATCTTTAATTTCTTTCATCAGTGTCTTATAGTTTTCTGCATACAGGTCTTTTGTCTCCTTAGGTAGGTTTATTCCTAGGTATTTTATTCTTTTTGTTTTAGTGGTAAATGGGAGTGTTTCCTTAATTTCTGTTTCAGATTTTTCATCATTAGTGGATAGGAATGCAAGAGATTTCTGTGCATTAATTTTGTATCCTGCTACATTACCAAATTGATTGATTAGCTCTAGTAGTTTTCTGGTAGCATCTTTAGGATTGTCTATGTATAGTATCATGTCATCTGCAAACAGTGACAGCTTTACTTCTCTTTTCCAATTTGGATTCCTTTTATTTCTTTTTCTTCTCTGATTGCTGTGGCTAAAACCTCCAAAACTATGTTGAAAAATAGTGGTGAGAGTGGGCAACCTTGTCTTGTTCCTGATCTTAGTGGAAATGGTTTCAGTTTTTCACCATTGAGAACGATGTTGGCTGTGGGTTTGTCATATATGGCCTTTATTATGTTGAGGTAATTTCCTTCTATGCCTACTTTCTGCAGGGTTTTTATCATAAACGGGTGTTAAATTTTGTCAAAAGCATTTTCTGCATCTATTGAGAAGATGATATGGTTTTTCTCCTTCAATTTGTTAATATGGTTTATCACATTGATTGATTTGCGTATATTGAAGAATCCTTGCATTCCTGGGATAAACCGCACTTGATCATGGTGTATGATCGTTTTAATGTGCTGTTGGATTCTGTTTGCTAGTATTTTGTTGAGGATTTTTGCATCTATGTTCATCAGTGATATTGGCCTGTAGAGTTCTTTCTTTGAGACATCTTTGTCTGGTTTTGGTATCAGGGTGATGATGGCCTCATAGAATGAGTTTGGGAGTGTTCCTCCCTCTGCTATATTTTGGAAGAGTTGGAGAAGGATAGGTGTTAGTTTTCTCTAAATGTTTCATAGAATTTTCCTGTGAAGCCATCTGGTCCTGGACTTTTGTTTGTTGGAAGATTTTTAATCACAGTCTCAATTTCAGTGCTTTTGATTGGTCTGTTTATATTTCTTCCTGGTTCAGTCTCAGAACATTGTGCTTTTCTAAGAATTTGTCCATTTCTTCCAGGTTGTCCATTTTATTGGCATATAATTGCTTGTAGTAACCTCTCATGATCCTTTGTATTTCTGCAGTGTCAGTTGTTACTTCTCCTTTTTCATTTCTAATTCTATTGATTTGAGTCTTCTCCCTTTTTTTCTTGATGAGTCTGGCTAATAGTTCATCAATTTTGTTTATCTTCTCAAAGAACCAGGTTTTAGTTTTATTGTTCTTTGCTCTTGTTTTCCTTCATTTCTTTTTCATTTTTTTCCTGATCTGATCTTTATGATTTCTTTCCTTCTGCTAACTTTGGGGGTTTTTGTTCTTCTTTCTCTAATTGCTTCAGTGTAAGGTTAGGTTTTTTATTTGAGATGTTTCTTGTTTCTTGAGGTAGGCTTGTATTGCTATAAACTTCCCTCTTAGAACTGCTTTTTCTGCATCCCATAGGTTTTGGGTCATCGTGTTTTCATTGTCATTTGTTTCTAGGTATTTTTTAATTTCCTCTTTGATTTCTTCAGTGATCTCTTGGTTATTTAGTAGTGGATTGTTTAGCCTCCATGTGTTTGTATTTTTTACAGATTTTTTCCTGTAATTGATATCTAGTCTCATAGCATTGTGGTTGGAAAAGATATTTGATACGGTTTCAATTTTCTTAAATTTACCAAGGCTTGATTTGTGACCCAAGATATGATCTATCCTGGAGAATGTTCCATGAGCAGAAATAGTCTTTAGTATCAAGAGCTTGGGATAAAAATTTCCACCGGGTCAAGATGCCAAAATGTCCTGTACTCTGAAGGCATACTTTTAAAAGTAAAAAACTCAGGGCAATTTAAGGATTTCTGTTATTTATAATTCATCTAGAAACCTCAAACACATTCCATCTTCTCTCATACAACTACTTACTCAAATCTTGGATTACAAACTTCTTTAATTGCAGAGGTTGTTGGGAAAATATACTATCAAGGCCCATGCATTCATTCTGTCTGGACACCCTGTTCCCCAACTAGAGTCAAATACCTGTGGTTTGCATTTGCCTGGGGCAAGGCAAATGGAACCAGCTGGGAGATTTCAGTGGGAAATTCTTGATTAAACACAATGGTTGTGTAACTCAGATATCATCTGAAGTCTCCTGAGTCCTAATGATCTAGACAGAAATAGCCTGAACCCACAAATAAAGACCTCAACTAAAGTTCAATGTCCACCCAACATTCTGAATTTCATTGTCACTCCTTCTGATTTCCTGTGTCCTCTGAAGTCTTGTTTTACATTCTGAATCTTAGTGTTATTTCAATTTTCACTGCCCCATATTACTCCAAACTTAGAATCTTCCTCTTGATGTCTCTCCCCCAAACAATTGTGAATACACAGCTGTGGACTGTAGTAGAACTTTCAGTAAAGGTCTATGAATTAGTATGAGGGAGTTTCATAACACCGCACTGCACAGTAATCAGTGTGAAATTGCATATTAAATAGTTTTATTCTTTTTTTTAACTTTATTGGGGTATAATTGATATACAAAAAATTGCACACATTTAATGTATATATCTTGATGAATTTGGACATATGCATACACCTGTGATATCATCACCACAAACAAGGTACTAAATATATGTTTCACCTCCAAAAATTTCCTTTGTTCTTTTGCATTTTATTTTTTCTGGTAGGAATACTTCATGAGATCTATCCTATTAACATATTTTGAAAGTGCACAATACCATGTCATTAGCTATAGATACCGTACTGTACAGCAGATATCTAGAACTTATTCATCTTGCATAACAGAAACTTTATACCTTTTGAGAAACAATTCTCCATTTCCCTCTCCCCTAGCCCTTGACAACTACTATTCTATTCTTGGTTTCTGTGAGGTTGACTACTTTTTTTTTTTTAATTTCTATTGGAGTATAGTTGATTTACAAGTTTAACTATTTTTAGATACCTCATATAGGTGGTATCATGCACATTTGTCCTATGATTGACTTATTTCACTTAGCATAATGTCCTCTAGTTTCATCCATGTTGTCACAAATGGTGGGATTTCCTTTGTTTTTTAAGGCTGAATAATATTCCACTATATATATATATATATATATATATATATATATATATATATATATATAACATTTTCTTTATCCATTCATCTGGCCATTTGGGCTGTCTCTATATCTTGACTATTGTCAATCATGCTGCAGTGAACATGGGGGTATAGATATCTCTTTGAGATCCTGATTTCAATTCTTTTGGATATATACCCAGAAGTGGGATTGCTGGGTCATATGGTAGTTCTATTTTTTAATTTTTGAGAACTTCCATATTGCTTTCTATAGTAACTGCACCCTTCTGAGTTCCCACTAAAGTGTGCAAGGGTTTCAATTTCTCCACATCCTTGCCAGCACTTGGTCTTAGATGTTTTAAGACACCTATCACCACCAGCATCTCTCACTAGCTCTGCCACACCATATAATGCCTAGGCTTCATGCCACTTTGCTAGCTCTTCTTCTCTCTCAATTTCCTTTCTTTCTCCTTCACCAGCATATGGCCCGAGGTGCCCATAGGGACTCCATGCTCCTCGAGCTCTGTTCCCCCCTCCAGCCCCTATTCCCAATGTACCCCCAGGCCCATTTTCTCAGGACCAGAATCCATCAAAGTGTTTGGCTGAGTGAAATTGTCATTCTTTAGCCAGACCATCCTCCTTACAAGGAAGAGAGCTCTCACTTCTCAGTCTGCTGGCCCCTTGATTGATCTCGGACTTCTGGCCTCCAGAACTGGAGGAATAAATGTTGTTTAAACTACCCAGTCCCAACTGGCTAAGACAACTGCAGTGTGAGAACTCAGGCCTAAAATTGCCACACCCTACAATATTTAAAAGAAAAGCTGAAATTTTCTGGTATTTAAAACAGCAGGTGAGCCAAATGAAACAAAACCATAGGCTGAATGTGGCCTCTGGATCCCACTTTGCAACTTTTCCTGTAATAATTAAGAGGTTAGGCTCTAAAATCAGAAAGGCCGGAGTTTCTGGAGCCCCAGCACTTATTAGCTATGTGTCCTTGGGCCAGTTAACTCATCTTTGAGTTCAGTTCTCTCCTCTGTAAACTAAGCATAATAATAGCACCCTATGGGGTTAAATGAGATCATTTAGGAAAAGTAACACAGTGCAAGACAAATAAAAACTGTTCAAATGAGCCAATCTGAAAAGGCTACATACCGTATGATTCCAGCTACATGACATTCTGGAAAAGACAAACCTATGGAGACAGTAAGAACGTCAGTGGTTGCCAGCGACTCAGTGGGGGAGGAAAGGAGGAATGAATAGGAGCACAGGGGATTTTCAGGGCAGTGAAACTACCCTGTATGATGCCATAATGGGAAATACATGTCATCATACATTTGTCAAAACATGTAGAAGGTGCAATACAGTGAACCCTAATGTAACTATGGATTTTAGTTAATAATAATGTATTAATATTAGCTCATCATTGTAACAAATGTGCCACACTAATGTCAGATGTTAATAATAAGGGAAACTGGGGATGGGATGAGAAGGTATATGGAACAAATGTGAAAATGAATGATGGTTATTGATGATGCAGATGATTATGGTGATTATGCTTGTATCAGGTAGTTACTGCTGTATACCAAGCCACGACAAACCTCCATAGTTTAAGACAGTAACTACATATTATTGCTCACAAGTCAGTGGGGCACCTGTGTGGTTCTGATGATTTGGGCCAGGGTTGGTTGATGTCAGCTGGGCTTGCTCATTCCTGTACACAGTCAGCTGCAGATCAATAAGCTCGTCTTGGTTGGACTTTGTCACATGGGGCTCTTGGATCCTGTACCATGTGTACCATAGGTACCAGCTGGGAGTACAGTTGGTAAATCAAGTCAGCTGACCATGGACCAAGTGGTCTTTCATTCTCTAGCAGGTTTGCCCAGGTTTGTTCACATGGTGGAGGCAAGGTCAAGGAGAGGGGGAGAGTGCAAGTCCTTGTACGCTGTCACTTCTTCCATATTCTATTGGCCAAAGCAAGTTACAAGGCCAGGCCAGATCCAAGGACTGGGGAAACAGGTTGCATCTTGATGATGACAAGGGCTGCAGCATTGCATTGCAAAGGGCCTGGATGCAGGGAGGGGAATAACTGCAGCTGTTTTGTTTTCCAGACATCCACCAAACCGATGATAAAGAAGATTTTCTTCTTACCCATCCCAGTGAGGTCACCCCTCATTCACACTCCTAAGACCCTTTTTCCAGATTTGGTTAGCTGCGTCTCTAGCACATTTTCTTTTATCTAGCTGGAGGTTTGGATTGGAAAGCTGAACTTGACCAGAGCCTAAGATTTTAATGCGGAGAGACCAAGGGAATACAAAAATCACTCAAGCCTGGTACCCAAGTCTGCGCTGGAAAAAACATGGACCTTAAAATATGGGAGATGTTCTGAAAGGGGCCTATTAACCTATTCGAGGCCCTGTGAACATGTGTCACAATATTCATTTTTGTGTTATCAAGAGCAGTGATTTTTGTTGCTCAATCACATAGGAAAAAGAAAATTTGACTCTATTTACCACAATTTATGAAGTCCTGAGTCACCCAAACATGACTCATAACCTTTGCTGGGGGAAATAAGAGTAACGGCTGCTCTGGGAATAAATGTGGCACACATATGGTGCTTAACTTGGCTGTAGAAATTCGGTGACATTTGAGGGGGAAGTGTTCTTACAACTTATGCACCGAAGGCCACGGGTGCTCATCATCTGCCCTTGAGCTGCTGTTTACTTCTGTGGGCAAGCAGTGTGCAATTTACTGGAAAAGTACTTTTAAAAAACCCCAAACACTCACATTATGGGGAAATACGGTTGAAAATGTTCCAGTTTTGTAGTTGAATTTATGGTCTTAGCCCTAAGAAAATATTTAGCATCATCTTCATGAACCCAGTACTTCAGATGCTTCAAGGGAAGAACCCTAAACACCATTAGCTGCTGAAGCCCAGTGTTGGGTCTACCGCTGCTCTGGTAAGCACTCCTGAGGAGTGCTTAAGCAGAATGAGCTCTTTGTGTCATTGGAAGTGAGGACTCAGAAGCCAGAAATGGACATCCCATTGCGTCGTTCTATTAACCCTCGGTAAGGTTGTAACCAGTTCCTCAGAGAGGTGGAATACTGAATGATGCTAGAACTCACCATCTTTTATACTTATTGTATATATGTGCAATAGTAGTATTCTACTATAGTATCACTCTAGATGGAAATGTCTTAAAAGCAGGCACCATGTTGGGTTGTTTTTTTTTTTTCTGACGCTTGCACAACACTTGGCACATAGTAGGTGTTCATTTTACATAAAAGAAAACCTTGCCGGGACTTTCCTGGTGGTGCAGTGGTTAAGAATCCACCTGCCAATGCAGGGGACAGGGGTTCGAGCCCTGGTTCAGGAAGATCCCACATGCCATGGAGCAACTAAGCCCGTGTGCCACAGCTACTGAGCCTGAATTCTAGACCCCTCGAGCCACGACTACTGAAGCCCGCGTGTCACAACTACTGAAGACCGAGTGCCCTAGAGCCCGCACGCCACAACAAGAGAAGCCACCGCAATGAGAAGCCCACGCACTGCAATGAAGAGTAGTCCCTGCTCACGGCAACTAGAGAAAGACCGTGCAGCAAAGAAGACCCAACACAGCCAAGAAAAAGAAAACCTTGCCTAAGATTTCACTTTCTATTAAGTGATAAAGCCAGGATTTAAAGCCGGGTCTTAAGGCTATAGCTCATAGCCACCAGGGTAAACTCTTCTCATTGTCTTCACTGGGCATATGTTGGCAATCTTTTTTAGCACTTTCAGTCATGTTCCCCCCAATGAGGTATTTATGTTACATCTTCTTTTCTTTGTTTGAAAATACTTTTAAGTAAATCCCTTACCATGTGGATGTTTTGGCCTTGAGTTGCCATGTCTCACAAAATGGGACTTCCTTTCTGCTTTCTTTGTTTTTATTCATAGTTGCTGACTGCCAGATTTTATTACCTTCCCTGCCTGAAAAATATTAGTGTCCAGAAGCTGGTTTCCCCATCGCTGACAGAAGGCAAACTAATTACAAGTCGGCTGAAGCAAGTTTTATGGGGCAATACGCATTTTTAGTTCAGCCAAAGAACTGAGTCCATCTTAAATAAGAAGTAAAAAGTAAGAATATCTTCTGGATTAGCAAATATGTGAATTAGGAAGTTAGCCTTAAACACCCCAGGTGCTTTGATGGTAACATGGATGCTCCCAAAAGAATTAGAATGTGATCCTTTGGTCTGTGGATATACTTGCAGGTGGGATACTTCATGGATCAAAGCAATGGGGGCATCCTATAAATTCTGCTAAACCAAACATCTACAGTATACTGGTTACCCAGATAAAGTCTGAAACTAGGGAAATGGGACATAGAGGCACAAAACAAGATTGGCACTCTGTTATGGAAGCCACGTGATTCTGAAATGATCTTTAACTGTTCTCACTACTTTCAACATAGCAGGCTCTGGAGTCAGGCTGTCTGGGATCTAATTCTGGCCCCTCAATTTGCTGAGCAAGTGATTAATTTCATGAACTTCTGTGTTTCAATTTCTGCATCTGTAAAATGAGGCCAATGATCACACGTACCTTGTAGTGGTTTTCTTAACGCTCAAATTAATTAATACCCATAAAGTTCTTAGAACAGCACCTAATGCTCAATAAATGTCCTCTATTATACTTCATAAGGCCCAGGATACTCTTTCACTAGAACTTTGATGACTGTTTACATGAACCGAGCATGCCTGCTACAAAATTTGGGGGGCCCAGCTCAAGATGAAAATGTGAGGTCCCTTGTTCTGATTATTAAGAGTACTAAGATGGCGACAGCAGAGCATTAACTCAAGCATTTGGCCCCTCAGAGTGAGAGGCCCTGTGTTACTGGACAGATCACACACCCATGAAGCTGGCTCTGGAACCAAGTTATAGAAACTAGGTTTCAGAAAAAACCTATGTGCAAGATAAACTTATACAATTTCCTACATGGGGAAAAGCCAATGACATTTGTTTTCTTAAAAGAAAAAGAGGAACTATATATGAAGTATAAACCCATTTAAGAAAATAAACTCAGAATTGTCCCTTTATAAAACTCAGTGTATTGGCCATCTCTGCTGAAATGTGCAATCTCCACTAGATTCACCGAGAAAATAAAAACATAAAAAAAAAAAAAATCATCAGGAGATGATTCCTCCAGAATCCACTTTTTGATTTTCCACTGTAAATGAAATAAGAGAAAGAAATACTCTTTCCTCCAAATACTCTTTAAGGCTTTAACAACCAACAAATTTAGTATTCACTTTTGGTTGTTGATTGCCAGGAAATAATCCTGGTTTAATTTTCTCTACATCACACATGTCTTTCCAATAAAACAGATGTTGAGCCCAAGAAATAAAGAATGAAACAAATAGCAAATAATAACCTTGATGAGTGAATGAAGAGAAAAATCAAACCTTTATTTATTTCTTGCCAAATCCTTTCAGTTTTGGGATACGGTGAAGGTCACAATTACTTGAAACTTATTACACAGATCAAGGCAATCATGAAGAAATTGAATCCCAGATAAAAAATGTATCTATGCCACTGGACATTGGGTAACATATAAATATAGATGTATACATTTAAATTGTATTTGGAAAGCTCTTCACCCACCGTTGTCTAAAATTCTTTGAAGGCAACATCTGCTCACAATGAGGCAGCCATCCGTGGGCAAATGTTTTTCAGCTGAATTGTATAGATTTCATGGTACTATAAATGAGATTGAATAATTCCTTTATTTTTGTGTGTGTGATGCTTGCAATATCCTTTCTTTTTTCATTTAATAAGGTTAAGCACGGTTAACCACTCATTTTCATATGGTTTCTGGAACTAAACAATTGTTGTTTGAAAAAAATAACAATTATTTTATTTCCTTATTTGCCTGCAAGTAACTTTTGACATTGACTGTTTAATATTTGACCTACAAGAAAGTAAGACAGGGGCTGGCGAGAGGGGGAAAAACAGAAAAAGAGAAGAACAGATAAACGTCTTGAATATTGGTCATTATCTATTAGGAATATACCAATAACTATGAAGTTGTTAACACTTTTAATCCATTTTATGAAGGTATTACAAGACTAAAAATTCAGCAGGATATATCAGAAAACTGGAACTGAAATAAGCTTTGTGAAATTCAGTAAAAGGTCTAAGAAACTAGGGGGAAAAGTCCCAAAAAAGATTCTGCATCTTTGAAGTTTAGTTATTTTATGTACTTTTTCTCTTGGATGAGGAAGCTGTGAGGTCTTAGTTCCAGATTTCTGAATAAATATACCCTTTCAGAGTTATCATTAGAAATTCTCCTTTTCCTCAGTCCCTAGGCAGAATTTTTCTATTTTTTTTAAAGATTCAGAAACATTTTGATATAGATTATCAAGTTAATTTTTAAAAGCTCCTTGCTGTACTTATTCCCCCATCTGCCTATTTCTTTTCCATGGTTTTCCACTTTTTGGAATCCTTCTAGATATCTTTATATATATATAAGCAAATATATAATATATCGAATATATTGGTGATGAATACAGATTCTTATCTCCAACATTTAAACACACACATGTAAATATAAACTTTTAATTTAAATTGCAGAGGACAAAAGTCAGGATCCCAAATCAATGGGTGTCTTTAAATAAACACTTGAATATAGTTCCCTAGTATTCTGGAGCCTCCAGACTTCCCCATTCAGTATTCATGAAAGGGAGTGTGAATGTCTACTCAAGATCAGAGCTCTAGAAGAATCTTCTGACCTTGCCTTTTGCCCTTATCAGAGCATCTTGGAGATCTTTCCATATATATTTTAATATATGGATGCACCATAGCATATTTATCCAGAACTTTATTAATGGTATGGTTTGTTTTCAATTTTCTATTAAAAATAATGCTACAATGAATAAATTGCACAGTCATCATTTCACAGACTTTTAAAAAATTATTAGACTTGAGTTTAAAAAAAAATCTTCATTGAGATATAACTAACTATGAACAAAGTTATTTAAAGTGTACAATTTGATGAGTTTTTTTTTCTTTACCATGTTTCATTTTTTTAAATTTTTAAATTTTTTTAACATCTTTATTGGAGTATAATTGCTTTACAGTGGTGTGTTAGTTTCTGCTTTATAACAAAGTGAATCAGCTATACATATACATATATCCCCATATCTCTTCCCTCTTTTGATGAGTTTTTGACATATGTAAATCCTCATGAGACTATCATTACAATCAAGATAATAAACATGTCTACAAATCCCCAAAGTTTCCTTGTGCTCCTTTATAATCCCTCCATCACACCACTCTCCATGCCCCCAGGCAACCACTTATCTGCTTTCTGTCATAAATTCATTTACATTTCTAGAGTTTTATATATATGGAATCATATAGCATCTTTCTCTCTCTCTCTTTTATTTGTATAGCTTATTTTACTCAGTATAATTATTTTGTGATTCATCCTTTGTGTGTATCAATAGTGCATTCCTTTTTATTGCTGAGTAGTATACCATTATATGGATATACCACAATTTGTTTATCCATTCACTTATTAGACATTTGGATTGTTTCCAGTCTTGGGCTATTACAAATAACGCTGCTATAAACATTTGTGTACAAGTCTTTGTTGTGAACATATGCTTTCATTTCTCTTGGGTAAATACTTAGGCGTGAGATGTCTGGGCCATATGGTAGCTGGATGGTTAAATTTTTAAGAAACTAACAAACTAATTTCCAAAATGTTATACCATCTTACATTCCTTGAGCAGTGTATGAGAGTTTCGGTTGCTCCATATTCTTACCAACTCTTGGTAAGGTCAGTCTTTCTTATTCTAGTAGGTATGTAGTGGTGGTATCTCATTGTGGTTTTAATTCACATTTCACTAATGACAAATGATGCTGAGGATATGCTCTTCTTTCTTCTTTCTTTTTATTGCATCCATATATCTTCTTTGATGAAGTTTCTTGGTTTTCTGTTGACTTTTTATTTGATTGCTTATTTTTTTACTATTTAGTTTTGAAGATTCTTTACAATTTGTGGATGTAAACTCTTTATCAGATATATGATTTGCAAATATTTTCTCTTAATCTGTGAATTTTCTTTTTATTCTCATAACAGTGTCTTTCAAAGGAGAGACATTCCTAATTTTGATGCAGATCCAAAAAAAGTTATACATTTTTATTCATTTAAGGCTCTTGCTTTTGATGTTACCTAAGAAATTTTTGCCTAACTCATGGTTACAAATATTTTTTCCTATGTATTATAGAAATTTTAGTTTTAGGTTTTACACTTGGGTCTATGATCCATTTTGAGTTAATTTCTGTATTTGGTGTGAGATTTGATATGAATTCAAATTAGCTTTTTTTTTTTTTTTTTTGCATATGGATATCCACTTGACCCAAAAATATCTGTTGAAAATACTATTCTTTCCAGACTGAATTTCCCTTATGCCTTTGTAAAAAAACCAGTTGACCATACATGTGTGGGTCTATTTCTGTACTCTATATTTTGTTACATTGATCTTTGTTTACTTGGACACCAATAACATAGAGTTTTAATTACTGTAGCTTTTAAATAAGTCTTAAAGTAACGTAGTAGAAGTCTTCCAAGTTTATTTTTCTTTGTCAAAGTTGTTTCTATGTGAATTTGAGAATCAGTTTGTAAATTTTAACAACAACAACAAAGAAACCAGCTGGGAAATTTGATTGGAATGATCAAATTAAGGATCATTTTCCTTTGTTGCTTTGTGTTCAATGTCTTGAAAATTTTTGCTTCAAAAACTTTGTCTGGTTTTTAAGTTGTCCAGGCAGGAGGGTAAATCTGATTCCTGTTAATCCATGACAACTGGAAGTATCCCCCAGATAAAGTTTGAAAGACCAATGTTTATTGAGAACTATGGTCTGGACATGGTGCTTGGTACTCTATGTGGTATGTCTTAGTGCATCCTTAAAAATAAAACAGAACAAAACAAAGATGTAAAAGCAAACAGGAAAAAAAAGAACTCTGAAACAGATACTATTAGAATTCCCTTTTTATAGATGAGGAAGTCAGGGCACAGAGAGATGAAGTACTTTCTTCAAGATCATAAGGCTGATGTATGGTGGGATTGGGATTTGCATCCAGATCTGTTTGATTGCCAGAATCAAGCTTGTAACCAGTCTCCTCCCATACTTCCTACATCTAGCTCTTGCTGCTTAAATGAAACTGTGAAAAATGATTTGCCTCTTCCTGTGCCCACCTTCTGCAGATACTTATTCTTCTGGACTTTTCATTCTCCATCTGAGCACCACATGGAGAACTCTATAGGCTCCATAACTGTAGAGACTGATTTCAGATTTTCCTTTAGTATAGAATACCAGCTTATTTGGCATCTTGACTTTTTGCCCCTACAAACAATGAGGCAAATTTAGGTTGAGAATTTATAATGTGTTTCCATCATAAACATATTAGCTTTGGCAAATGATTACAAACTTCTTTGAAATAGAAGGGGAGAAAAAAATCTCTCTGAGAGCTATGAGGATGTCCCCGAAGTTTGAATGGAAGGAAGAACGAGGCCCGAATTTCAAGTTAGCTTCCAAACTTTAGGTGAGAACTGGCCAAGTGAGGATTCCCTCCTTGTTCTGCAACATGATAAATAATTTCTAGCTGAAGACAAAGGGCCTCTAATATTCTTCAGATTAACGAAGAGTGAGAAGAGAGAAAAAAAGGCTTCTGTATGGGAGATCGAGTGATGCATGTTTATAATGCTTCCAAGAATCCTCAATGAAGCTCCGTAGAATGAAAACACATGCAAGCCAACACAATTGGCACAATGATAGAGACAAGATTATTAAATACGTTTTTGAGGGAAATATTGACACATAATCAAGCGGGTGATTCCAGGGCAACTTTGAGTCTGTTGTAATGCTGAAGTTCTCAACAAATGGACCTAATAAGATTTTGCCCGAGTTTATCCGTTGAGGAGACTCATGAGTGTTAATCTAGTGCTCATGTGTAAATCTTAAACTCTCAGTTTTAGGATTTGAACTCTCCCCTTCTCTCTTTTCTCTTTTTCGTGCTTCTTGAATTTTACATAAATACAATCTGTTTATTGTTGAAAAGGTAGGAAGTACAAATAAGCAGAGAAAAAAAAATCACCTATAATCTTACCACTAATCAGTAATCACAATGAATATATGGGCGACTCTCCTGATGGTCTTTGCCTTCCTCCTATGTAAATAAAATGTATGTGCGTGGGTGTGTGTGTGGAGGGGGGTGTATTTAAGAGTGTGTGTGTTTTTATGTACAGTTCTAAAATAGTTTATAATGCCATAAGATAGGGATCCCAAATGTATTTGGGATCATGGCACAAGATGGGGAAGACCTTAGTTGAAATCTGGGTGACAGATGCCCTGCCAAGGCATGGTACGCTCTTGTCAATTGTTTTTTCTTCTGGGTCTAAGTCTCTCCAACTTTTCACTTTTGAGACCTCCCAGAGATGAGACGTCTGAACCTGTGACTGGAGAGTGATCCTTTGCATATAAGTCCCAAAGGTGACTCAGGCTTAAGGCCTTAGCTGGAAACAGCCAGAACAATATTTCCCAGACCCACAGCTGTGCAGGTTACAATCCCCAGAGACCTCTGACTGTGGCTGTGATTACAGAGAGCAGTTTACTCTCCCTGGATCGTGCGAGCCCTGGAAAGGCTACACCTTTCGTAAACTGAGAATCAGGATCCTGAATAGAAGCTGCTAGCAGAAGAAGCGGCTTTATTTTATTTAGATGGTTCCGTGCCATTCAGCTAACTCACAGGCCACTGAAGAGTCTTTTCTCCATTTAGTGTACTTAGTTGCATGCCACCGAAATGAATTCTGACTGATTTAAGCAAAAGAGAACATTGCTGAAAGGCAATTGCTGGCAAGGTGAGAGAATGAGGCTTAGAACGTGGGCAGCAGGGGCACTAAGCAGGTAGAGAATATTGGCAAACTGTGCCCCAAACGATCTGGTGAGGCCTTGCCTGCTTCTCTGCCTCTAGCACCAAAGGCCGAGCCTTTTCTTTGATTTTTTTTTTTTTTAATGGCGATATCAAGAAACCTTTATTGAATACCTAAATATTTTAAAAGAAAAAGTACTTTCTATAAATTCCCATTCTGTTAATGGGCATTCTGTCAGAAAAAGGCTATCATAAATATTGACTTCTAAACACTTAATTCACCAATATACATTAAGGACGCAATTAGTAAGCCTGTTAGATTGTGGAACTCTCGCTATCACTAATTTATCATGGTGCTACTTAAGATAATTCTCTGAGGCCAAGCTTTTTCTTCACCATTGCAGGACTTGTGGTAAGGGTACAGATGGAGACCCAGTACCATATGTCTAAATATTGAAAAATTATAAATAAGGTATAAATCAATGAACAATGTATTAAATAAAATATGTTAAATCCTCCTTTCTTTATAGTCTCACCTTGTACACACTCGACAGAGTTCGTTGTACATGTTGTGTGCTCAGAAAACAGTTACGAATTGATTTCTTTTTGTTCACCTTGAGTCTGATTCAGTTAAAATCATACAACAAATGTGAGCTGTTATGCTTGGAGCTGCAAGGCATGTGTGACGAGACACAGTTGCCCTGCAGAATGCGCTACAATGAGTGAGCCGCTCCTGAGGGGACAGAGACAGCACTGCCTCCTTCTCCCACCTTCTCAGCAGGGAAAACAACTCTGCTTACGTCTGGGCATGTGTTTTAATGGAAGTCTATAAGCCTTTCCGTTTTTCCTTTGGCGGGTGGCCAGCACGCTCCTGGTGACTTGCCCACCGAGACTTTCCCTTTGATTTGTGAGTAAGAAGTGCTCCTGGTTTGACCCATTTTATTTCCCAGCTGAGACCTGCCTGGTGTTCACGTTCCCCTCTACTCCTGCACCTCCTCTTCCAGAGTCTCAGACCCTCACCTGGGCCCCAGGGGACTCCACACCTGCCCTCCCCGCAAGTGGTGAAGCTGTAAAGGGACACCAGGTTTCCATGCTCCCTGACTGCCTTTGGCCCCATCCTCCCCATCTTTTGGTTTTGAGCCATATGCTAAAGTCAGGCCTTCCCCAAGGATTCAGCTTTTATGGGCCACATAAAGGAAAAGCAGGGGCTTCCCTTGTTGTGCAGTGGTTAAGAATCTGCCTGCCAATGCAGGGGACACGGGTTTGTGCCCTGGTCCGAGAAATTCCCATATGCTGCAGAGCAACTAAGCCCGTGCGCCACAACTGCTGAGTCTGCGCTCTGGAGCCTGTGAGCTACAACTACTGAAGCCCGTGCGCCTAGAGCCCGTGCTCTGCAACAAGAGAAGCCACCGCAATGAGAAGCCCGCGCACCGCAACGAAGAGTAGCCCCCGCTCACCACAACTAAAGAAAGCCAGCGCGCAGCAACGAAGACCCAACGCAGCCAAAAATAAATAAATTAATTAATTAAAAAAAAAAAAAGGAAAAGCAGATTCACGTTAAAGGATGCTGGGCTAGTACTGGTATCCTAAAATCTGGAAGAGAAAAGCCCTAATTTATCACCTCAACATGCTCTCCCTAGATAATAACAAAGCCAGGGGATGTATGCCTCATTGATAAAGATAAAATGAATCTTCCTATATCTATATAGAGTTTACAGGTGCTTTTACATATGCCATCTTATTTATTTCTTCAAGAAATCTGTAAGTTAGGAGGAATAGGTAGTATTATTTCCCTTTTACACATAGCGAAAGAGGAGGAGCTCAAAGCTTGTCTGTGAGCACACATCTAACAGACAGCTAGAACGCAAACTCATGTCTTCTGACTACAAATCTCTTATTATGCTATTCTGTTATCATACCACTCAAAGTTACAAGGTTTTAGGTAAACCGTATGTGCCACAATTTCCACGTAAATATAATAACCATGTATTATAAAGTACTCATTTGTATAATAAGCACATACACCATATTGGTCTTATCCCCACTCACCCTTGGTCAACTCCTCTCACACCACCACACACATTTGTAGTGTACCTGTCACTGTTGCCATTTTCCATCATCTTGTGCAATAGTTTGATTCACGCATTTTTCTTGCACTGGAATATAAGCTCCATGAGGGGAGGGAGCATATCTGATTTTGCACATCTTGAATTCCCAGTAGAGTTCTTGACTCACATTAGGTGTTCAATAAATATTTGTTGAATGAATGAATGAAAAATCAAAGTGAAACAGCTAGTGCTTGGATTTGGGGCTCCACTCTCAACCAGAAATCAGTGGGGCCTGTGAGAGACTGAAGGTCAAAGGAAAATATTCATAAAAGTGTTTATAGGTTGTTCTTGGACCCTGGGGTTAAAAGGGGAGAAAGCGGGGCATCTTTCCAACTCATATGAACGGGAATGTGTGTAGCTCTTACTCCTGGGAGGTCCTTCCGTGGCTCTTTCTTTTCCTTCCCTTGGTTGGAGGTTGAGGAAGGAGAGCTAGGGCAGGGTGTAGAAGAGCAATGCGGCCCCTGAGTAGGTGAGACCTGGCAGTGTTACCTCTTCTGGGCCTCTGGAGCTGCCGGCACTCAGAGGGCGTGGCCTCTCTTCTGGATCCCTGACCCAAGTCCAGAGGCCACGTCCAGGCCAAAGTCAATTCAGCTGCTGCCTTGGGCAGGGAGAGAGGTTTTTATTGCAACACCTGAGCCTTCGGGCGCATCTGCCATCTATTTCTTTTGGCATCGCCAGAAGAAAAGAAAACTCTTCCACTCCAGATACTGACAAACCCAATCATTCTTCTTCAAGGGGAAAGGAGGAAAACTTTTATGCTTTGGAGAGACTTACCTTAAACGGATGGGGAAACACGTTACACATCTGTATCAAGTCTGTGTTTGCTATTCTTGCAGTTGGCTCCTCCGAATGACTTTCCACAAACTGCAAATGAAATAAATATTATCTAAAAAGTGACCAAAGCATTCATGTATCTAAATATAAAACTGGATCTAGATTATGAACAAATGTAAACTCAAGATCAGCCCACATCAAAGACTTGCTCTTAATGAGCACGTATCCATCAACACTTATTCAGAATGAACCACACAAGATGCTCTGCTCTGAGCAGTTAGTGTTTTTAAAGGTCTCTCAGAAGCTTGGCTAAAGTCATTCATGTTCTCTGGTTCCTGTCACAGGTGGGACAGAAGCAGAGTCACTTATTTTAGTCTGCCAGGCTGACAGCCAGATTCCTTTGGGATGCCACCCTGAAGGGTCAGGTCTGCTTTTAAGATTTTTCTCTTTGCTATTGGTTTTAAGTAAATTTATTATGATGCGTCTTGGTAAAGTTTTATTTCTTGTGCTTGACGTTCATTGAGCTTTGGATTGGTGGCTTTATAGTTTTCATTTTGGGTAGTGTCTCTATGGTTACTAATATTTTCTTCTGCAATATTTAATATACCATGAATCTCATCCAGTGTATTTTCCATCTCAGACATTTTAGTTTTCATCTCTAGAATTTTGATTTTCTAAAATTATCTTCCATGTCTCCACTTAACATATTCTGTCTTTCCTCAGGCTTTTGAACATATGGAACACAGTTATATAATTGTTTCAATGTATTTGTCTGCTCATTCACACAACTGTGTCAGTTCTGAGTCAATTTTGATTGATTGATTTCTTTTTCCTCACCATGGGTTACATTTTTCTACTTCTTTGCATATCTAGTCATTTTATTAGTTGCCAGATAGTGTGGATTTTAATTCATTTGGTGCTGGATATTCTTATATTCCTGCGAACATTCTCAAGCTTTGTTCTGAGATGCAGTTTAGTTAACTGGAAACAGTTTGATCCTTTTGGTCTTGCTTATAAGATTTGTTAGGAGGGACGAGAGCATCGTTTATTCTAGGGTTCATTATTTATCACTCTTGAGGCAAGACCTTTCGGAGAACTCTACCTGGTGCTCCATGAATTATGAGATTTTTCAGTGTAGCTGGCAAGAGTGGGCACTCACTCTTGCCTCTGTGAGCTCTGGGAACTATTCCCTCAAATTCTTTTGGGTAGCCTCAGATGTTTCCTCAAACACATACACTGATCAGCACTCTGCTGATACTTGAGGGGACACTTCTACACATCTCTGGACTCCTCTGTGTACCTCTTTTTCTCAGGTCCTCTGCCCTGTGAACTCCAGCTTCCTTGATCTCCCTGGTCTCTCACCTTTGCCTCCTTCACCCAGGGTATCTGTGGGCTCTACTGTGTTTCCCCCACCCTGCTGCAGCCTGGAAACTCCAGCAAGGGAATAATCTGGGGCAATTTTAGAGCTTATCATGCTGGTTTCTTGTCTCCCAAGGATCACTGTTACCTGATGTCTAATGTCCTGGAAACTGCTGCACCATGTATCTGTCCAGGTTTTTAGTTGTTTCATGTAAGAGGGTAAATCTAGTTCTTGTTATTCCATATCAGCTGGAAGTGGAGGTCTGCCATCAGTAATTTTAAAAAAATTTATTTATTGAAGTATAGTTGATTTACAATGTTGTGTTAGTTTCTGCTATAGAGCAAAGTGATTCAGATATACATATACTTTTTATATACTTTATGAATATGAAAATAATATGAAAAAGTATATATATTATAAATAATATATATATATATATTTCATATTCTTTTCCATTATGGTTTATTACAGGATATTGAATATAGTTCCCTGTGCTCTACAGTAGGACCTTGTTGTTTATCCATTCTATATATAATAGTTTGCATCTCCTAATCCCAAACTCCCAATTCTTCCCTCCTCCACCCCCTCCTTGGCAACCACAAGTCTGTTCTCTATATCTGTGAGTCTGTGTCCATTTCATGGACATTCATTTATGTCATATTTTAGATTCCACATATAAGTGACATCATATGGTATTTGTCTTTCTCTTTCTGACTTACTTCACTTAGTATGATAATCTCTAGGTCCATCCATGTTGCTGCAAATGGCATTATTTCATTCTTGTTTATGGCTGAGTAATATTCCACTGTATATATGTACCACATCTTCTTTATCCATTCATCTGTTGATAGACAAATTTAGGTTGCTTCCATGTCTTGGCTTTTGTAAATAGTGCCATCGCTCATTTTTAAGGGCTCTTTATATATTAAAAGTAGTAACCCTTTTCTCCCCATCCCATATGCTGGAATTTTTCCTCTGGATTTTAATTTTGTTTTGCTTTGTTTTATTTTATGGTCATTTTTGGTGTATAGAAATTTTGCATTACAATTTTTTATATAGTCAAAACTAGTAGTTTTTCATGTTTCTGACATTGATATCATACTTAAAAGTCTTTCTCCCCAAGATTATAATTTCCACTGCCTTTTGAAAATCATATACTAAATTCTTACAAACTCTTGAGATTTATATTTTGATCAACTTATCTGTTATTTAATTCTTCAGTAGGTATAATTTAATAATTGTAGTTATTTAATATAGAGAAGGCAAATGATATGATAGACATTGCTAACTGTCCTTCAAAACCCATTTTTGGGACTTCCTTGGTGGTCCAGTGGTTAAGACTCCACGCTTCCACTGCAGGGGGTGCGGGTCCGATCCCAGATTGGGGAACTAAGATCCCACATGCCACCTGGTGTGGCCAAAAAAACCCCAATAAAAATAAAAGATAAAATATTTTAAAAAAACCACTCTCACCTTCTTTTACACTAATAAAACCCTCAGTTTTTAAGTGAGTACCTGCTGCCGAGAATGACTACAGTTCCAAACCTCCCTGGAAGTTAAGTGTGGCTGTATGATTGATATCTGGCCAATGGATTTTAAGTAGAAGTGGTGTGTTCAACTTCCGGGGGGAGTTCTGAAGGAAAGGAACACGTCCTCCCCCCCCTTCCTTTTTCCTCCTGCAGACAATCACCGCTGAAGCTTGAGCAGCCATCTTGGACCCGAGGGAAAGCCACGCACTGGGAGTGACAGAGTAATAAGGTGAAAAGAGCCAAATCCCCAGATACAAGAAGGGTTAGGTCAACCCTATACCTCTTACCTCGGGGTTCTGCCTACTTGAGAGAAAAATAGTCGAATTTTGTTTTTGCCACTGTTATTTGGGATTTTCTATTAATCAGAATTCAACTTAAACCTGACTGATAAAAACTTTAGAATTATTTTGACAAAAACAAATCCCATTGAGATTTCAATGGAAATTACATTAAATTTATATATTAATTGAATGAGCATTGACTTCTTAACAATATTGTCTTCCTATCCAGGAACATGCTCTGTGCTTTCATTTATTCATGCCTTCTTTTATGTTATTATAAGCATTTAAAAAATCAAAAAACTATTTTCTTAGTTTTTCATGTTGTGTGTTTCAAGCGTGTATTACTCTTTGAATTATAAAATGGAAATAAAACCAAATGAATTAAAGTATTATAGAACAATGCAGAAATGTAAACCCAGGGTGAGCCTAAATCAAGGAAAACTATCTCTTTCTAAGTATAATTTTTTTGTTTGTTTGAAAATTTCATGAAATTTCCCCCTCAACATGATTTCCAGAAAGCAAACTGATGGCTGTTGAACACTCCAGTGTTCCTCAAAGCAGCCCTTTTAAGCATAATTGCTTACCAGAAGTGCTTGGAAATTCATTTGCACTGTATACTTCTATTCTGGTGTCTTACTTCTTAATAGGATCTCCTCCTCCTTAACTAAAAGTGGTAGGTGATTTTTCTGGCCAGTAAAGACAGAGGATGGAATGCATAAGGTTTCACTAGCTATCAGGCTTCACAGCTAAGAAGACACCTTGGTACTTCTAATCAGAGGAGCTGAGTTTGAGACTTGGAGTAAGTAAGTTCCTAAGAGTTGTAAGACTATGAACAGGTCACTTACCACCCTGGAGCCCCACTTTCCTCATGTATATACATGTTTATAAGTTGGGAATGATAAAAATACTAGCTTAAACTTCTTTACAACTTTGCTGTAAAAGCATTGAGAGCATGGTATGAAAATGTTTTATAAATGATAAAGTCTATATAAATGTTAAGAATGGGTTGGTCTTTTGTAACCATAAAATAGCGTATTTCTCATTATCTTCAGCCATGGTTTTTTATTTTTTCAAGTGCAAGGATCCTTCTTTAAGATAAAAAATTTATATGAACCTTCTTACAAATTGTGGTACTTTTATTAGCTCTTGGTTGAGGAAATAAATGGGATAGATATTATCAATACTTTAGTAACAGTTGTGAATGAATATTTTTCAATCTCAACAGCACTGGAAGTAGTAGAAATTATATGAGTAATTCATATTACCTGTTCAGTCTATAGGTAATATTGTTGAGGATTCTTTTTGCAGCAAGAAACAGAAAACTTAAAACACATTGGCCTAAACATAAGGAAGTACCTCATTAATAGCTGTGCAGAAGTAAGACAGGATTCAGGCTTGGGGGATTCATGTGCCCAATGATGTCAGGAACAGGTTCTTTACAACTCTTCTCAATGCTGGCTTCCTCCTCAATTAAGTGGCAAAATGGCTGCAGCAGCTCCAGCACTCACCACCAGACGTGCCATTGTCCCTGGAAAAAGAGAGACAATGTATTTTTAAAAGTCTGTTTTAACAGAAAGAAACTTTCCCTATAATCTTCCTTCCTTTCTGATGACCTCTAACCATAACTTAATTGCCATAACTTTCAGGTCCATTTCTGAAATCACTGTAAATGTAAATGAGATTATTTTATATCAGTCTCCTTAAAGCTATGGGTACCTCATTCTCCTGAGGCAATAGTGTTTTGGGGAGCAGTGGATATCTGGACAAAATTGGTATTTGCTTAGTGTAGCAGAGATGATTGATACCTGCCCTCATCTTGTTAGGCACCATTTTGATGCATGCTGATAACTTCCTAGGCAAGTGTCTGTTACTCTCTCCCTCTCTCTCTCTCTCTCTCTCTCTCTCTCTCGGAGGGATTTCTCTGGAATTTGCTCTATCTGAGGGATTTCACAAGAACGTGTTTGGCTTGCATGTGGGGCAGACTGAAAAGTGCTGAGGAATTGATTCTCCTGGAAGCAGCCCTCAGTCACTGATGGATGAGAATTTATGTTGTCCCTTGGAGGGAAAACTCTTAAGTATGTTCCACCATCTCCTTTAGGTCCCCAGGGGTACCGAGTTCGTTGCTCACAGTGATAATCGGCTCATCAACACACTGTATTTACTTCCTTCCCTTCCCTTCCTGTGTCACGTCCTCACACTCTTACCAGTGTTTCCTCACATCACCTCTCAGACAAACCCCTAGCCCACAAATCCCTGCCTCAGGGTCTGCTACTGCGGGAGCTCAACCTAAGTTGGTAGGAAGGAAGAAGGAAGAAAGAATTCTGTGCAGGGAGCTAACAGTGTCCAGTACAGGCACATGAAGAGCCTGGAACCACTTGTAAAACCCCTCAGGGTACATATTTATTGGTCTCCAACCATAGTCTCCCCAAATGACCCCCAAACTAAGACTGAGACTCAGTATTCCCAAGAATATGCACAAGCCTGAAAACTTCGGACAAAATGCAAAATTGTGTACCTTCTGGAAACTTGATGGCTATAATTATTAGTAGATATAAAGTCTTCTGAATAAGCCTCTGAGACTTCATTAGCCAGAATGCTTCAGACTGAAACTTTTTGAATATAGATTTGCTTTCCAGTGTTTCTGTCTTTCCCTTCCTGAGAAAAATGTGTTTATCTCTGGAGATTTGGGGTTATTTGAGATTTGGATTGTTTTCCTAAATCTGCTTCATAGGGATTTGGGGTATTGTTATTATGTGATACTTTTAAAAAGAATGATACTTTTAAAAATAATTTTATTTCTTCAAATAAAGTCTTTGGCTCATTGGTTTACAATATTCCTGGAGCTTTTAACTTTAAAATATAAAGTTCAAAAGGGATATAACGACTAGATGGATAGGAAAAATTGAAAGCTTGATTTTCATCAACTAAAATTGGAAACCAGAGCTTTATCACTTATATTTTCACAGATGCCATGTGTTGGGAACCTTGGACATCTGGGATGTGGGCGTCTCAGCCTTTCTTCAGCTTCTTACTAGAAACTGAGGAGTTTTCTTGACAGCAGTAATAAATCAAACATCCATAAGAAGCAAAGAGATAATTGAAGTGAAACACAAACTGTAAAATGTTCTCCCTAAAATTATGACAGCATTTTCTCAGTGGTTTCTTTCCTTGGATCTGCTAGAGTCATGAGTTTTCAGGAGAATGCATGAATTGGAGATGTCAAAATTATTTGCTTTTGTGGAAATTTTAATTTGTTCACAGTGTACACAGATGGAAGTTAACTTACAGAGCACATCCCACGAACTCTAGGTAGCCAAATTTGTCTTAGGCTATTACAAATTCATGGTAGTTTTTGACTTTCTGAATTTAAATTTTTGACCTGTTTTAGTGTAAATGTCCTTCAACGGTATAATAAACATTCTAAAGGGATTTGCTATACTCCAAAGGAAATAAATGAGTATTCTGAGAATTTCATTCTGACGAACTGAATGATGTATTTGATGTACTGAAAGTTAGATATAGCTGTTGAACTGTGGACTTTTTTGTAGGAGGACCCTGAGATTACTATTTTCTGTGGCATCATATTCATAAACAATTTCTTTTCAGTTGGATGCTTCTCATATATTTTCATCTGATTTTTTTTTTTTTTTTTTTTGCTAAGGGTAAAAGATTGGCTTGGCTATATTGGGAATCAATAATTTTAAAACATTTTAGATTGATTAAGTAATATTTTAAAATAAAACTAATTAATAGATATTTTATGACTTTCCCCCAAATTTCAGAAGCAGCAACTCTTTCGTGAAGAGGAAAAATTGTTGCCAGTACTCACATAAGATTATTTAGTTTTAATGCGATTCCTCTGGGAAGAACTATAAAAATGGTTGATCTTTCTTCCTTTTTACAGATTGAAATCATCAGCCATTGCTTCTTCCTCATTGCTCTCAGGGCAGTCTTAACCAGCTTCTTGAAGTCAGAATGCACTTGAGGAGGCTGAATATCTCCATAAAATGGTGGCTTAATCAATGAAAATGAAATATTTTAAAAATTAAACTGGCAGAATGATTCCCTTAGTTGTAGCACATTTAAGCATGATCAAATGAGACAACACATTAGAATGCAGTTTTGAAAAACTACAAATTCCTTACTGTTCACAATCCACACAAATCCATTATTGTTACTCTCATCGTACACCTCCATATTGAGTTAAACAAAACACTATTTCTCAAGCTTGAGGCATAAACATCATTCCATATGTTAGTTTGAATGCAGGGTTTTGGAGCTTGTTTGATCTGTTTAGAGATTCCTTAATATTTTTGCATAATCCATTTCTATTGCCCATAAAATCTCCTTTGATTCCAGGGCAATATGCTCCCACAATATTTCCAGACTTGTTCTAGCTAAGGGGAAATCTGTTATTATTCACACACACCTACCCCATTTACAAAGATCTGAGGTAGAAACCTAGGGGAAACTACTGGTTGCCTACCTAGTACCCATTGCATCCCTTTCCCTCAAATATGATTCCAGTTTCGATTAGGCAAACCCCCCTGCACCTTTCCCTGCACAGTTCAAAAAACTGCCCCTGTCCCTCCCTCCAATGGTATAACCTGTGATATAGGTTGGTGATGGAAATACTGGAACTTGGAAGCTTCTGTGAGGGTTTTCTGCTATCAAAAGGTGGAGATTTGGAGGAGGAGATCCTTTGTTTAGAAGAGCACACTAACTGGGGGTATTTGGAGATGCAAAGTTAGACCCAGAGAATAGTTTAGCCTGTGTGTGTGTGTGTGTGTGTGTGCGCATGCGTGCGATGTGGTAGGTGAGTAACGGCATTATGTCAGAAAGTAAGCGCTATTTAGGAGGGTTGAAGCTGGGGACTCACGTTCAGAGGAAAAGGGTCTCAGGAGGGTAGAGGAAGGCAAGACGTTGGTGACAAGCTGCAGTCTGGGGGACAGAGCATGACCAGCAGGAAAAAATTCCCTATCCCAGGGAACAACCAAGGGATGTCTAATACAGTTTTCTTTGTTGCCATTTACCTTACTGTATTGGCAGTTCCTCCTACGTCCCCAACTTTTAGTCAAAACAGGCGATGCACAACAACCCTGGGTTCGTGATTCTTTGGGGGATAAAGTGTGTTGGGTTGTGTTCAGCAAGGCATGAGATAGGACAGTGAGAGAGGGCGACCCTCTGTAGAGCTGAATGTGATGGCCGGAAAGAAGGCTCAGCCTGGATGGGTCTACAGAATGAAAATCTCCCCCTGCTCCCCCAGCAATTCCTGGCAGGGGTTGGAGTCTTTCCCACAGCATGTGGGATGGGGGTTCCAGCCATTTCATTTGGATGTTAAAGGGTAACACCAGAAACCTAGGGAATCTGGGGACACCAGGTTACAAACAGAATCAAGCTCATTATGTACATTCAAACATATATTTGTGTCTTTGCTGGAGTCATTCTTTTTGTTTTAGTCCTATGCCATTTTCTTCCCCAGCAGATAAACTTTTGTGTAAAAGATCTTTAAATTGTTAATTTAGTACATTCACACAATAGGGTTGCTGCCATATGCTGCTTATCATAGGAAGTGCAAATGATCAGAGTCAAACAGAACATTTTTGTATTTAGCGTGTTCCACAGAGCTGTCTTCTTATAACCTTTTTTTCATTAACAATGGAGAGAAAAATACACTGACGTCAGCTGCGGATGTTGCCAAAGTAGACATTTGCTTTCTGTTAGCCTCAATCCCCCTCTCCGAGGCTCACCGCATCTCATGATGGGCTCCCAGGGCAGGATCTGCTTTATGTAGGGCTCCCAGAGATAAGGATGGGAGAAACTCCTGTTCAGAGCTCAGCTGTCCCATTGGAGCTCTTTTTCTTCCTCTTCTTGTGGAACATTTGGCAGCTTCAGTCAGAGGTCGCTGAGCCCACCCAATCCTGAGATACACATTCCGGGCATGGCAGTGCGGCTAATGTGTGCAGCACCAGCAGGGCTTAGCTTACGACATCTACGTTTTGGGAGAAGCAGTTGGTGTGTTCATCTCCAGATGTGGCCCATCTGTGCTCGGGAAAGGAAGTAATGTCCTTCAGTGAATGCAAATGGGGGAGGGATATGCAGCTTACGCCACTGGTCACTTTCATGGAGCGGGAAATGGCCCAGTGAGACCTCTTGGGGTCATCTCAGGAGAGTGTCCCAAATGGCCAATAAGGCTGGATCCTGGCAATCCCTTTAGTGCAGACTTTGAGGAGAGAATGGGATTTAGTCTGGGTAGGGAGAAATTGACGATCATAAGATGGTTACAGTGGTGCTAAGGGTCTGAGAGATCAATAGGCCCCTGGTACAGAAAGGAGTAACTGTGCAGTAACCTCTGGGAAGGCAGAAGGACCCACTGCTAAGGAAACCCTAGGTCACCGACATCACTCATGTATGTACATGTACGTGTACCACATGAGTGCAAGTGGGAGTGTGCTGGGGGACACCTATTCCTAAGTTCTTAGGACCTATTCCCTCTCTCCCATTCTTTTTCTGTATTGAGTTAAAATTCACATAACCTAAAATTAACCATTTAAAAGTGTGCAACTTGGTGGCATTTAGTACATTCACAACGTTGTGCAACCCCCTCCTCTATCTAGTCCCCAAATATTTTATCACCCTGAAAGGAAACCCTGTGCCCCTTAAGCAGTCTCTCCCACATCACCCTTCTTCCAAGCCTCTGACGACCACTAATCTGCTTCCTGTCTCTATGGTTTTACCTATTTTGGATATACCATATAAATGGAATCATAAAATACATGACCTTTTATGTCTAGCTTCTTTTTAGTATAGTATTTTTGAGGCTCATCCATGTTATAGCATGTATCAGTATTTCATTTTTTATGGCTGAATAATATTCCCTCATGTGGCCAGACCACATTTTGTTTATCCATTCATCAGTGGATGGACATTAGGGTAATTTGCACCTCTTAGCTATTTTTAACAGTGTTGCTATGAACATTCGTGTACCAGTTTTTATTTGAATTTCTCTCCCCATTTTATAGTGTGCCTTTCTCAGAGAGAACAAAAGTTACAAATGTTAAATGAAACATGATCACACATGAAATCAGTGATAGAAAATGTTATGGTTCTATTTATTTTATGACCACTGTTGTAGACCTCACAAAATATTCATTGCCACAAACTAAAGATAAGCTATAACTACATGTATTAGACAAGGGCTGGAAAAAAAGTAATAGAAATTCAAAAATTTTATTCTTTAACTGATACGGAAGTGTCTTTAAATTTCTGTTCATCTTTAAAAAATTGAAGTTGGGAATGTCAGGCAATGAATTATGGGTATGGTTGGTGTCAGACAGATTTTACAGATCATCAAATAATGTACTCACACCAAAAGAAAAGGCCTTGGCCCTACACATTGACAAATACCTTGTATATTTATATATATATTTTTCTATTTTTATGATTACGTATTATATATTTAATATACAATATATATTGTATACAATTTAAATGGTACATTTATATATTTTTAAGTTGAAATAAAGTGTTTTAAGATTTAGAAAACAGATAAATCATGACAGCCATTAGATTGTACCTACCCCTCCTTCCTATCCAGTTACAGATTGGTTGATTTAAGATTTGATTCTCTAACTGGATTGCATGGAGGAGGGAAGAGGTAAAAGTGCAAAGGTACGTGTAGAGCCAGAGTGCATAGACTACTCTGGTGTGTCCAGGAGCCAGAAGACAGGAAGACAGGACACCCGGCTCCCCAGTTCCTCATCACATCATCAGTAAAGTGTCGTCAGACACACTCAGAGACGGGGTCCTTCTCAGAGAGGTCTTGAGCCTCTGAGCCTCGAGGGCTGCTTTTATCGAGGAGGGAGCTGCCGCCAAAGGTCCCGTGCGGACCCAGTGACAACCAGTGCTGGCTGAGAGAGTGATGGTGGTGATGATAGCACAGACCACTGACCTGCTCCCCTCCCCTTCATCCTCCAACTGCCAGCCCACCAACCTTGCCATCCAAGTAATGCTCTGAGTACAAGGAGAGAGAGGAAATGCCTCTCTGGGGTGGATGAGAGCATATTTCCCTTGTGGCAGGTAACTTTCCTACCTGAGAAAGGGTCATCAGCGGGGAAGACCGTAGTGGATTGGTAAGATCTGATTTTATTTTGCCTACAGCATCTGTGGGTGATACTGGAACTCCCCTTATTCAATGGCAGCAGAGCCCTGCTTTTTCCTTGGGAGCTAGGAAAATGATGAATTTCCAGTTCCCTTGTAAGTGGGAGTCTCAGCTCACAGCCAGCACTGACTGCCAGCTACCAATGTATGAAGAGCAAGTGACCATCCCTGACCAGATTGCTGCTCAAGAAATGGGATTCTCTGTGGCCTTTGACCTTTCCCAGCCAGTCCTATGTCTTACTCCAACAAATTTATTATTATAGTGACATCTGTAAGAAAAGATGAGATATCTGGAAAAATGGTAAGACATTTAATTCTAGACCAGAATTGAGGGAAAACCCTTGCTTCCCAGGCCAAACATGATGTGAGCCAAATAAAACTTTTAAATCCAGCCTTTTAGCTGAAAGTCCATAATTTTTCCTTTTCCTAAATCTTTTTTTTTTTCTTTTTGGACAAAGCTCATCTGGGAGTCACCAAAGTCAAAAGATAAACAGCAAGAAGTATTTATTAAACCATCTGAAATTCTCAAAACCTGAGAACTCCTCTGAGCAATTACAATGGAGTTACATGTAAAGGTAACTTTTTCGGATTGGTCAAATTTTTCACTGTCTTAGACAAATGAATGGCTGATATATTGCTTGATATTATAGAAACCTCCCAATTACTGGCTAGGGAGGGTTGTGCACAACTTGTTAGAAGCCCAAAGGCTTAAGGGTTTGTTTGTTTGTTTGTTTTTTATAAATTTATTTCTTTATTTTTGGCTGTGTTGAGTCTTTGTTGCTGTGTGCAGGCTTTTCTCTAGTTGCAGCGAGCGGGGGCTACTCATCGTCGCAGTGCGCGGGCTTCTCATTGGTGGCTTCTCTTGTTGAGGAGCACTGGCTCTAGGTGTGTGGGCTTCAGTAGTTGCGGCACAAGGGTTCAGTAGTTGTGGCTCGCAGGCTCAGTAGTTGTGGCACACGGGCGTAGTTGCTCCACGGCATGTGGAATCTTCCTGGACCAGGGCTCGAACCTGTGTCCCCTGCATTAGCAGGCAGATTATTAACCACTGAGCCACCAGGAAGTCCAGGGTTTGCTTTCTGACTTGAGGACTGAAAAGGCACTGTACATAGGGTGTGTGTGTGTGTGTGTGTGTGTGTGTGTGTGTGTGTGTGTGTATTTATGTGTGTGTGTATGACATTTCCCTTGCTGAGGCTAGCTCAAAGAAGGGTGCAGCAATCCTTTCACAAAATCCCAGCCTATGGACAGCCAGTTGCTCATGGCTGCAAGTGCCATTGGATTTGCAGTCACTTCATATGTGGATCATGGCAACAGCACAGGACCTCCAGTCAAAAGACCTGGCTCAGCATCCTGGCTCTGCCAATTGCAGCTGAATGACCCTGGACAAGACACTTAAGCACCTTTACTCTCTCTGCCTCATCTGTAAGAAGGGTGTCTGTACTTGATGGTCTCCAGGGTTCCTGCTGGCTGTACGAGCTATGACCATTTGTTTGAGTCAAGGCTTTGGCATAGAGACAGACAGCTGGCTTTAGAGACCCAGTTTATCAACAGCATCTGCATAATTTACCACTTCCTTAAGTCCCAATATTTCTCAGATGCTCGCTGTTCTGTGAAATCCACAGTGCTTTCCAGCTGAAAGGGCAGGCAGAGAAGGAAAGGGGCAGAAAGTCTGGTTACAATATTGAAAGTGAGAATTGATGGTATGAGACAACTCCGTATATTGATTTTAGACAGCTTCCTCTGTCCTTGGCTACAGAAGAGCCTACTCCACTGCTTCCCTCTGGCCCACACCGACCCAGAGTGAAGCCATGAAAAGAACACTGCTTTTTCTGGCTTCATGCTGGCTGAGGGGGGTAAAAAGCAGGTCCTTTCCACAACGTATTTCCTTGCACCTCCTGACAGTGTCTCCTTCAGCTACTGAAAAATGGAAGACCACGAACCAAAAGGCTGTCTCAGGAACCAGAGTTGAGAGAACCTGGAAAGGGACCCCAAAGGGAAGTCATTCTGGAGGGATGGCAATGGGCCCTTGAGCCAGAGTCAGCAAGGGAACCAGCAGCATCTGTGACAACACCAGGCACAAACGGAAACGGTCGTTCGAGGTCTCTGAGGTCACAGACACGGGGCTCCCTAGCTGAGGGTTTGACCCTTCTCCAAGGAGAACCTAGAAGAGAGCGCTTGCTAAACGATGGCTACCTTCTCAGGACAGCAATGCGACTTGGTCAGAGGGGAGAGATGTTGTTTTTCTTTTCTGAATACCTGCTGGGTTTGTCTGTGGTCCATTCAAGTCTGCGGAACCCTCTTGCCCTTCCTGTTTTGCCCCAGATTGCCTATATCTTTCTTCCTGTATCCTTCTCTCAGTTTGGCTCTGGGACAGCACTTGACTTTTACAATTAGAGAACAGGAATTAACTCCATTTTCCTCCCTTCTCAGGGGACAAAACTCACTGAGATGCCTTTGTGAAGTCAGAGAAGTCACACAAGTCCAAATGCTCTGGTTTCTGGAGGTGGTTTGCCCTTTGCTTCTCAGCAGAAGCTTCTCTGGACAGGCTGTGAGAAGTGTCTTGAGGAGAATGTAGCTTTGTGAAATGATTGCAGACATGCGCTTTTAGGTTTGGGGCTTTTCTTCCTGTGGGTTACTAGTGTACCTTGTAGCTTGTGACTCTTTTTTTTTTTTATTTTTTTATTTTTTTTTGTGTTCATTGCAGCATTATTTTAATAGTGAAAGAATGGCAACAATGTAATTGTACAGGTCAAAAATTATTGTACTTTTTGCACATCTATAAAACCGAATATTATGCAACCATTAAAAAGAATGAGGCAGGCATATTTGTACTGAAATGAAGTTCCAAGATACATTGTGAAGTATAAAAAGCAAAGTAGAGAAGAATATGTAGAATAAACTATACAAAAGTAAACAATATATGAAATACATATTGTATAGTTATGTAAAGCATACATGTCTATTTGACCTGTATTCTGTCAGATGGGTCTGTGTATGTGTATGTGTGTGTATTTATATGTGTATAGACTGTCTCTGAATGGATATGCAAGAAATGGGTAATAGAGGAAACAGAAAATGGGGGAAGGAGGACTGCTTTTCATTTTATGTATTTTTGTATATCTTAAATTTTGTACGATAAGCAATTGTTCCCATTTAAAACTATCAATAAAATAAATTCTAAAATTAATTTTTAAAAGGATAAAATACTACTTTCTCTTTCAGTATTCTGAAGTTCTTACATTTTTCTTGTGACCTCTAGAAGCAGGTGCCCCTGTCTCTTAAGCACAATTACTCAACAAACTAAAGGAGTCTTCATCTGATTATTCCTTCTTAAAATAAAAGGCTTTTCGAAGTTTATTTAGCCAGCCCCTACAGTAAATCTAGAAAAATTCCTGAGCTCTTTCTTTGCATCTATGCCTGATCTTTTGATTCCAAGTTCTCTTCTAGATGGCTAAGTTTCTCTTTTCTTAACGCAAAATTCAAGACCTCCTTGCTTTCTCTCCTTTTTTTCCCAAATGGAATAATGATTCTGTACCAGATACTATACAAATTTCTTTACTGCCATTATTTTTAATCGTCACAACAGTCCTGTTACAGATCCATTTTACAGATGAAGAAATGAAATACAAAGAGTTGAAGTTACTTGCTCAAAATTGCGCAGCTAACAAGGGGCTTTTCACTGCTCAGAGAGATTAAAAACAACAACAACAAAAACACGTATAGCTTGGGAATCATTAACTTCTTCTACTTGGAATGAGACATAGAATGTTTAATACAAGTTGTCCGCTTGGAGATGTTTGAGAAAATTCTTCGAAATGGCTGCATTCTTGTGTTTTTATTTCTCCTGACAGGGGAGCATGTAAAATGGTTTGCTGATAACAATCTGGTGGAAAGTTAATGTGACCTTGAAAACGTTGAGCAGCGTGTCCTGGGGAGGATCTGGAACTCTCCTCTGAGAATTGAATCAGTCAGGGTTCAATCAGAGAAGCATGCATGTATATCTATATCTATATCTATATCTATACCTATATCTATATCTTACTTGTGCATGAGATATATTTTTTGTGTCTAATCATGAGCTTGAAGTTCACAGGGCCGGTAGCTGGGAAGGGGAGATGGATGTCAAGCGGGAGAGAGCAAGGACAAGCTGGAACCCATGAAGACGGACTGGAATTTAAGTCAGTTCTCTTTGCTTCCAACCTTGATGATGCGGTATCTTGCAGGAGAAGTTAGCGCCCTGCACGAAGGAGCTAAACACACACCTAGCCCAGGAGAAGGAAAGCTGAAGCAGGACCCAGGGGACCAGGGGACAGTCGCAGAGCTGGCTGCTGCCTGACAAGGAGGTGGGTCGGCAGACAGAATGATACACAAGAGCAGGCGCCCACCTTGCTAGCACAGGAACCGATATGACTGCCTCTTCACTTTTGCGCTCCAAATCTCACACCAAAATGTCTCTTATGGCCCACCCTACCCAGAAACGTGCAGAAAAGGGAATTCTGGGAAGTGTAGTTCAGCCAAGCCGACGCATTGCAGAGCCGCCATGAGTGTGTTGAAGGAAGGCAGACCACAATCTCTGGGGCTCAGGTCTCTCCTGACACGCAGCTTGAGAGGCAGCCTCCGCTCCCAGCTTCCTCTAGACCCCGGGCTCATTCTCGTCTTCTCTCCTTGCTATAGCCAGAGAAGAAGGAAAGGGGAAGTTCAGAAGCATCCACGTTTCCACCTCTGTCTCTGTCCAGTCATCATTTATTGAAGGTAAGACACAAAGACAAGGTGGTATTTTCTTAATAAAATAAACAAGTGAATTTCTGGTTTCTTTCTGGAGGAATAGTTGAGTATGGGGAAGTTGTTTTTCTCCTGTGATAACCTCTGAAAAGCTCTTAGTAGCTCTGCACTATGCCCCATGTACAAGAGACTGGCAGTGTCATCTGTATGTAACACAGTGATCTTCCTGTTAGTGGTCAAGCCCACACCTGCAATCTTGAGAATGTTCAATTCATTCTTTACTTCTGATTCAAGAGCTATCATCCTGTTCACAGCAGGAGGGGAACTGAGTCTGGTTTTGCTGGCCTGTCAGCCTCCCCTGTGTTCTGTCAGACCCTAGATTTTTTTTTTTTTCCTTTAATATGCTGTGTGACCATCCCTCCCGGTCAGCAGACAGCACCTCTTCTGGAATTTCTCTCTTTCTGCCTTTTCCCTCCCTCTACTACAGCATCTCTGTCTTTTTTATCCCATTGTTTCCTCCTCCGCTGATATTTAGCCCCTGCTCAAAGTTTTCAGTCATTTCTTCTCTCTGGTTGGCAAGGTGGCTTCAGCTTACAAGGTAGGGGATAGGAAAGGCAGAGTGCCTCAGAGTGGGCTGGGCTCTGAGTAGAGCATCTTGAAATTAATCAGACTCCCTGGATTAGAAGATTGAACTCCTGCTCCCCTAGCTCATGTACCTCTTTTTACAAGTTGGGCTTCATTGCAACCACTCGCTTCTATTCCCTTAGCTTCCTCCTGACTCATCTGGGGGTGTGGACACTAATCAAGAGTGCCTTGCTAACAGCTTAGCATCTCTTACTAGGCTCTGCCCCCAACCCTTCTCTCTCAACCTCTGGGATCCTAGGTGTCTGTGATTGTTAATTTTATGTGTCAACTTGATTGCACCAAGGGGTGCCCAGGTAGCTGGTTAAACATTGTTTCTGGGTGTATCTCTGAGGGTGTTTCTCTTAGAGATTAGCGTTTGAATTGGTGGGCTGAGTAAAGCAGACAGCCCTCCCCAATATGGCTTTATACAATCCATTGAGGTCCTGAATAGAGCAAAAGGGTGGAGGAAGGGAGGATTTGCTCCCTCTGCCTGACTGCTTGAGCTGGATATTGGTCTCATCCTGTCCGCAAAGATCCCGGCTCTCAAGCCTTTGGACTTGGACTGGAATCTACACCATCAACTTTTTTAGCTCTCAGACTTTCAAACTACACTGCTGGCCTTCCTGGGTCTCTAGCTTGCAGATGGCAGATCATGGGACTACTCAGCCTCCATAATCATGTGAACCAGTAACTTCTAATCAATCAATCAACCAATCAATTGACAAATGATTATCTATCTATCTATCTATGCATATCCTATCGATTCTGTTTCTCTGGAAAACGCTGACTAATATGGCTTCTGTCCTGTTGCCTAGGGGGGAGTCTGGCTTTCAGCCTAGTCTCTTTGGGTGGCCCCTTCACTTGGTCTAGCTATTTCACTGTCCCTGAACTCGGATAATCCTCAACCCCATACTCTGGGCTCATAGATCAGTGCTGTCCTTCCTTGCGCTTAGGCCAATAAACTATAACCCCATGTGGGACCCGGCATTCAGACTTCCCTTTCTAGGAAGAGCGTTCAGGCATCAGGTTGGGCTTGGAGCTTTTGAAGATCTACTGCAGATTCAGCTTTGGGGCAGTGAGGAAGGTGGGTTCAGGGTGGAGGAAGGTTGTTTTTAAGATGCCAAGCAGGCTCTAACATAGGTGGCCTTGATGGAATCTTCCAACTTCAAGAGTCAATAATTATGCAGTGGAGCCAGGAAAGACGGCTGGGTGGCCCCAGTGGGCAGATACCTGGGATTATGAGAGAATAGGTACTGGGGTGATGGCAGAAGGAGAAAAAGCACACTTCTTTCTAGAAAAGTAGATTAGGTTTTGTTCTGTCTCCTGGTATAAGATAATGGGAAGAGACTTTAGTTATGTAACTCAAACCCAGGAAGGACCTAGAATTCCAAGCAAGTCCTGATATGTACGGTCTTTCTATGTTTTCCTTGAGAGGTAGTTATGAACTCATTCTACCAGCAATGGAGAACTCACTTCATATTTGATTTTTGGGGAGCTCTAGTTCTGAACAAATTCCTTTGTATATTGTATCAAATCCATCTTCTCATTTATTGTTAATTTTCTTAGGTGTGGATAATGGTTGTGTGGTTATGTAGGAGAAAGCCCTTATTACTGGAGATGCATTTTAAAAATAAGGGTGAAGTATTATGATATCTGCAACTAGCTTTAAAATGGTTCAGGAAAAATAGCATATATGCTTATATATAGTAGATAAAATAAATATGACAAAAAGTTAATTGTTGAAAGGAATAGGTATAGAGGTGTTCATTTTACTATTCTCTCAACTTTTCTCTATATTTGAAATAATAAAGGACTAGGGGAAAAGTCAGCCTTCCAGTAACTTCTACCACTAGTCCTTATTGTCTTCTCTGGATGAACATGGAACTGATTTAACTCCCTTTTCTTGTGACAGCCTTTTAAATGTTGGAAGACATTTTACACAATGGAGGCACTCTATATCTATAACTTTTATAATGAGGATTTGGGTCACCTAACCATCCTGAGACCTCAAGTGCCCCCAGAACTTCTCTGTTGAAATGTGAGCCAGTGGAACTTATGATGGAATGTGATGGGGAAAGCGCCACAAAGTCTGGGCAACAGTTTATAGCAGTTGATAGAACTCATGAACTCCTTGGATAAATGGCAATTTGTAGCTGTCATGGTTAATTGCATGGACTCTGAAGTCAGACTGCCTGGGGGTGTGGCTCCCAGATCCATCACTCATCAGCTTCGTGACCTTGAACAAATGACTACCCTGTCTGCCTATTTCTCTCATCTGAAAACTGGAGAATAGAAGCAGAATCTTCTATTGGCTATTGATAATAATTGACATTAATATTGGTAATACTAATAGCCTCCTTTGGCTATTGTATAAGATTAACAAATTGAAAAATATTTAAGGACTTAAAATATTGGCTGGCACTAGCAGCTCTCAATAAATGTTAACTATTATTGTTATTTTTTATTATTATTTTGTTCTCAGTTTTATCTTTTTTTGCCACTAAACTAATCGATTCAACAAATGGTTATTGAACACCTGCTTCTTTATGTATCTGGTGATGGAGGTCCAGAGAGAAATGAGATTTTGTTATGCCCTGCAGGAGGTTACAGGCAGTAAGCAGGACCTAAAGCCAGTGGCTTCCTGGCTGGAGGGGAGGGAGGCACTGGACCTACAGCAAGGACAAGTTCAGTCCTTCATCTTATTACCTCTTTCTGAGGGTTTAAGAGCTCCCGGATCCAGAACACTGCATTGGCCTTGGAAAAGAATAAAGAGCTCCCTCAAACTAAAGATAATGGCACGAGAAGGTAATATTTTTGAATGTTTTCCTAGAAGACAAAGAAAATTAACTTCAGCCTGATCTACCTGATAAAACCCAAAGAATAAGTATGATTCATGTTTGCTTTTTCAAGTTCCCGTATTTTACCGATTAGTTTTAAAGGTAAGTCAAATCATGACTATTCAGGAGAAACAGAAAAAAGCAAAATTCACGTGAGTCAAGGCATATCCAGCTAAGTCTGGTGCAGATAAGGGAATGTTTAAGAGAAAATATTTCGTTTTGCAAAACATCCTTTTGACAAGTGTTCGTGGTTTGTACGTGAAATAGCTTAAATCACTGATCACACCAGCAATAAAACATGTCTGAACGTCAAGTCTTTTCATGTATTTTAAATGGTCATTTTTTTTGGGGTCTCTCTAAGGGAGCTAAATGAGTGAGATCAAATAATTTTAATAAGAAGAGGATTCAACAGTCCCTTGAGATACAATAGAATGCATATGACTGCTGATACAATAGATTCCCATCTTCAGCAATGATAAAGCAAAAAGGAATTGGAGCGGGTGCAGGCAGTGGGGAAAGGTGCTGCAGGACCACAGGTTAGGATCCCCCTGCCTTGGCTTTCTGCTAAGTGTGCTTAGTTGGTGGTTGTTTCCATTCTTTTGTGTCTTCACCAGTTGGTGACTGCTTCCTTTGTGCAGTATGCCTTCCAACATTTAAAAGAAGGTCACAAGAAGTCCTGTTGAGTTCTCCAGAATTTTTTAAAAAATAAAAATATTTGAACTGACCTCGTAGCAGTTGCATAAACATGCTGGGAATATGGGCACAAATTAACTTGCTTGCTATGATTTTATTCTTTAAGGAAAATAGATGGTGTACATTTTTCAATCCTCTTTCTCCCAAGATGCTAACACCTTCTTACAGCTGAATTTCCTGAAAACACATTTGTTCTAAACCAAAGGTCAGATGAGGTTCTTTAATTAGAAGTTCCAGAGAGTTCTTGTACACAGGTCAATTCTGTAGCCGTTTAACTGGTTTAGGAAGAGCTATTGACTGCTGACTATTTTTACAGTTTTTTTTATTTGCCTGAATCCTTTGAAAGGATCAGCTTTACGAACAACTTGTAAACACACTTTAGATTATGCGAAGTCATCGTCTGTAGATCTTGCGTTTTATGTGCTTGAATGTCCAGGAAGAAGGAATCACAGTATGTTGCTATGATTCTCATTCTTATCAAATTAGAAGGAACGTGTCCTTCACATAGAAATACAGTATTCTTGGTCTTTCATAGTAAGCTGAAAAGCTTTATCTTATCCTTAACTTCCTGTTTGTGTGCTGTGAATATTTTCAGCACTTGGGTTGTGTAGTCAAGAAGCCACAAAAGTTTGAGGTAAGATAAGGTGGGGGAGTCTATTGTGCACCCAAGAACTTTAAAGTTTCATATAAACGGGTGTGTGGAAAACGAACATTGTCCATTGTGAGCCATTGTGACAGTGCCCATTACTCAGATTTCATTTAGTAGTAAGTCTGTTAGCTCACATCTATTTGGCAACATCTAGAGGATCCTGTTCCTTGAAAGAATGAATGAAAATGTAGTTCAGGTGTTGTTGTCGTCATCCCGTTTTATTCATTCAGCTAAAAATTACTGGCCATTCTCGGAGTGCCGTGCGCTTTCCGGGGACTGTTTTATTCCTTTATATTTTTGCGTGGGCTGCTGTTTCTCTTCTTTGTCTTTCTAACCTCTGCTGGTCCTGCAAGCCTCATCCCCTCAATGATCCTCCCCTGACTCTTCCCATGTGAGTTGCCTGGCCTTTCTAAGGCTTCCCTTGAGCTCCATGCAGCCCTCTAACATAGTCCTGAATCATATTTGCTGATTTCTTTGTAGCTGCACCCCCAGCTCCCAAGAGACTGTGGGATCCATGGGGCAGGGCCGGTGTTGTATTCAGATTTGTGCCCCAGCGCTTGGCAGAGCGTCTGGCACAAGGTAGAAGCCTAGTGAATGGTTGGTGAATGAACACAAGCAAGCATCCTGCGTTCCCTACCCTTGGGTAAACCTGAAGAAAGATGAACTAGATTTGAGATCTTACTGCATAATTAAATTACCCTGTCCAAATAATTTTTAAAGCTGAAAGGAAATTCAGAGATCAGCTACAGGAAATTGAGGACTAGAGAGGTGAAGAGAGTTGGCCAAGGTCATGCAGCTGTTTAGTGGCAAACTGGGACTGAAGCCCAAGTCTCCTGCTGGCCAGGCCTAGCCCAAATATGGGGAAGATTAGTTGTTATTTCCTCTTAAAATTACCCTGGAATCCAGGCAAAATGACTTAGCAACTTAAAAATGCTAATGGGGAGACAGCAAATTAAAACTATTTACAGGAATGAATCTAACAGCAATTATTCAAAACTCTCTGGAAAGAGGAGGAGGAGATGGATTCACAGCTGATTTCTTTTGACAGGGTCATGGGCCTGTAAGCCAGTGTTTGCTGGCCAAACTCTTAACGAGGGTGGATGTCTGAACAGGCCAAATTTAGCATCTGTCTCTGACACAGATTTGGGTTGAAAGACATATGTCAAGTTCAAAAAAACTAATCGATGTGTTTGTATCCCTAAGTGTATCAAACAGGGGATCTGGAATGTTTCTCATTTTTAGTGTTGAACAATGATGGATGTAAAGAACAAGTGATTTTTATTTTCCACCTTGTGATTTTGGAGACCAATTTAGCCTATTTCCAGAACAAGGCCCATAGAGAAAAAAAATCTGATTTTTGGATGTGTGTTGAAGTCAAAGTTGACTAATGAGTGGTTAAGCATTGGGAAGGCTTTGTGAATATTTAGCAGAAACATGGCAAATTGGTACCAGTGACTCAGAATTTACCTGCACATGTGTTTTGTTTGGATGGTTCAGTGTTTTAACATTGAGAACATTGTTGACCTTTAAAAATAAGAAGATTTCACATGGACAAAATTCTGGATTTCTACCTAATTTTAGAAAGTGAGAGAATCCAGTAACACTGGATGCACTTGTATATTAGTTTTCTAATATACAAACTAGGTGTCTTGAAACAGATATCTATTCTCTCACAGTTCTGGAGGCCAGAAGTCCAACATCAAGGTGTTGGCAGGGCCCCTCTCCCTTTGAAGTTTCTAAGGGAGAATCCTTCCTTGCCTCTTTCAGCTTCTGGTGGTTGGCAGCATTCCTTGGTTTATGACTGCGTAACTGTAAACTCTGCTTCTGTCTTCACATCACCATCTTCTCTTTGTGTCAAAATTCCCTTGGCCTCACTCTAGTAGGAATCTTGTTGTTGGATTTAGAGCCCACCCAGATAATCCGGGATGATCTCATCTCAAGATCTTTAATTATATCAGCAAAGACCTCGAGCCTGCCCACATCCTTCATACAAACTCTCTGTGATAGGAAGAAAAATGGCCCCCAAGTATGCCTACGCCCTAATCTCTAAAACCTGTGAATATGTTACCTTTACAAAAGGGGCTTTGCAAATGTGATTACGGTTTGAGACTTTGTGAGACTATCCCAGATTATCTGCGTGGGCCCAGTCTAATCACTTGAGCCCTTAAAAGCAGAGAACCTTTCCAGGCCTGTGCTCAGAGAGATATGTGAGGACAAAAGAAGGGTCAAAGGGACGAAGCATTACTAGCTTTGAAGATGGAGGAAGGGGAGGCCATGAGGTAAGGAGAGCAGGCAGCCTCTAGAAGCTTAGAAGGCAAGGAGATGGATGTTCCCTAGAGCCTCTGAAAGAAACACAGCACTGCAGACACCTCGATTCTAGCTCAGTGAAAGTCACGTCGGACGTCTGACCTCCAGAATGGCAAATAATAAATTGTACTGTTTAAGCCACTAATGTGTGGTAATTTATTACCTGAGAGATAGAAAACAAATATGCTGATCGGGCAGATGGCTCGCTCCAGGTCTAATTGGAGGGTTTTGGCTAGGACAGCGCCTGGTCCTCGCCATTTCTTTTCCCTGTTCTTCCCCTAGAAAGCTGCACGGTTTGCTTCCTTATTCACTCAGGTCTCTGTGCAAATGTCACCTAATCAGAGAATCGCCAAGAGACCCCCTAACCTTAAAACAAAACAGAAACAAAGCTAAACAAATCCTACCATTCTTTTTACCCACCTTTATTTTTCATCATAGCACACATCTAATGTTGTACATTTAATTGTGTCTATTGTCTGTCTTCCCCTGCTAGAACTGGAGCTCTGTGAGGGCAGGGTCTTGCTAGTTTGTTCCTAGCTGTATCCCCAGGGCCTCAAATGATGCCCAGCAAGCAGTGGGCCATCAATAAATATTTGAGTGAATGAGCGGATGAATAAATGCAGACTTCCCATGCTCCCTGAGGCCCTATTCATGTACTTCCCTCTCATAAGATTTCCTGGAATTCTTCCCATCAGTTCTCTTCTAAATTGAGTGGATGAAGGTGCCCCACCTAAGCCACCATCCATGCAGAGGGTGTCCACTTGGAGTCCTGGGCCCCTCTGTTCTCCTGCTGTCTCTCTTTCCAGTTCTTGATATGAACTTTGGGTGAGGATGTGCCCGTGATCTCTGCACTGCCCACTCCTGTTTCCTGGGTATTATCTCTGCCTCTGTTCATTCCCTGTTGGTGCTTTTGTTTTTAACTTTTAAAACACTGTCTGAACTGGAGTTTTCCCAAAAGCAGACCCAGAAGCAAGGGCTGGAGTGCAGGTACTCCATTTGGGAAGGTGATCCCAAGGAACAGAGTAAGGCAGCAGGGAAAGTGAGGGAGGGAAGCGGTCAAAGCTGATGCACGGGGCAGTAATGAGGACTTACCACTGTCAGGGACTGAGTTCAACCCCCTGGGGGCCCCTGGAGAAACCATGTGGAATATGTCCTAGAATTGACCTCCATCAGAGGCAAGGAAGCTGCAGTATTTATCCATCAACTTCTGTCTTTCATGAATTGAGAGTTATCTTTGGATGTGCAACACCCCTGGCATTTGCGGTTGCCCTGCAGGAGGGCTGCACAGATTCCCTCAAGGGGATGGAGAAAACCCTCAGGCAGATAAGCAAAGAGCAGCAAGTAGTTAAGAAGGCAGCTGACAACCTGCCTCAAACTGTCTAGGAGTTGAGGGGTGGGATGGCAGCCGTGATGTGTTCCAGCCCACCAGCTGCTCATCCAGTTCTCACTGGATGGGGAAGGACCGAGACCTACACCCCACGCCGCCCCGTGCTGAATTCACCCACTGTCGTACACTTTCCCGCCTCCACCGTGAAGACACGACCTTAGCTTCTCGTGGCTTGGCTCCCCGCAACAGTAAAGTAGCTCCTTGTTTGCATCGCTCAGATCCACACGTCCACTCTGTTATGCTTCAGGGTGGTGGCCAGCCACAGTCTCTAAGAAGAGAAAAGGACTAAAATCGGGAACACTCACACGACAAGCTGCAGTTCCTGTGTTGCAGCTGGATCTGAGGCCATACTTGAGATCCATCACACACACACACACACACACACACACACACACACACACACACACACACACACACACACACACACACGTCCTTCTATTCATTCGAGGTTCCTCTCACTCTGAGCCATCATTTCAGGCCTAGGCTTCTTTCTTGATGGGATGGCCCAGACCTTCATCCCTGAGGTGTCGGAGCCCCGGTTACCTTGTCTTTGTCTGTGATTGCTGCAATCAGCTGCTCATAATTCTCACTGGATGGGGAAGGACCAAGACCCATACCCCATGCCGCCCCCTCCACCGTGGTGAATTCACCCACTGCCGTACACGTTCTGGCCTCCGCCATGAAGACACAACCTTGGTTTCTCGTGGCTTGGCTCCCTCCAGCAGTAAAGTAGCTCCTTATTTGCCTGTGGGCTTACGACCATCAGGATCACAAAATGACCAGGTGACAGTTGTAAACTTAGGTTTAAGTGGAACTCTTATTATATCTCTTGGTGGAAGCATCCTCTACTTCCTCTTGGGGATTATGATGCTGCAGAACCTAAAACTGTGGCTGTGGAAGCACAAATCCCCGAAGCAGGCGCCGGGAGTGCAGGACACTGCCACCCCCTTGGTTCCTAGCATTTGTCTTCTGGCTGATGGGACATGGCATTGTGAGTGGCTGTTGATTCCACATATAGACTGCATTTGGGAAGACAGTGCCCCAGCTCTACAATGTGTTTTCCTCCAGCTAGAGCCTTAGCTGAGCCTGTGAGAGCCCATTTCAAAGCCCTACCAGGGCAATCAAGAGATTCTGCATGATGGTGCTATATGGTAAGAGCAGTGAATTCCATGGTTATGTGGCCTTTATCAAACTTCTTTTACCATAAATCACTGCTCCTTCCAGAGTAGAAGGGGTCCCTGGTAATCAACTTGACATCAAGTGTTTGGTCGGTCTCCTCAAAAGAGCTCAGTATCAGTCTGGCTCCTGATAGGTCGCTTACCCATCGGTGACAGTACCTCTATCAGGTTTGGTGAAAAGGGACTCATGAGACCGGGCACGTGCACAGCCCTCATTTCTGCCGTGGTGGTTCCTCTGGTGCTGGAGAAAGCCCTCATTCAGAAAGGCGGAGAGAGGTGGTGTTGAGGTATGCAGCTGTCAGTGTGCTAAGCACTAGCCCACCGGAGCCGAAGGTGAACTCGGGGGTGGGCCAAGGGGATATGGGGTCAGCCATCGGGAGCGGCTGACGCTTGCACCTTAGGATCCCCAGCTAAGGGCTGCCCTCCCCAGGAACATTCGCATGGCTAGGGCTCCCCCTTCTTCTTTTCATTGTTCCTTTCCTGGGAATCCCAATGTACACATATTTTAAAGTTAGTTTTCTCTCAAAGAAGTCTCTCTCTCTCTCTCTCTCTCTCTCTATATATATATATGAAACATATGGAATTGGCCCTCCATATCTGCAGGTTCTACATCTACAGATTCAACCAACTGCCGATTGGAAGTATTAAAAAAAAAAATTCTAGAAAGTTCCAAAAAGCAAAACTTGAATTTGCCACGCCCTGGCAATATTTTTCACAGCATTGACACTGTGTTTATAACTATTTACATAGCATTTACATTGTATTAGGTATTATGCCTACTGTAGAGAGGATTTAAAGTATACAAAGTATACGGGAGGATGTATGTAGGTTATACGCAAATACTGCATCATTTTATATGAGACTTGAGCATCCTTGGATTTTGGTATTTGCGGGGATCCTGGAACAAATTCTTCATAGATATTGCGGGATAACTGGAGAGCAAAAGAGAGAGAGAGAAAGAGAGAGAGACAGAGAGAGAGAGAGGGAGAATATATAACATATTTTAAATATATATATACATATATTTTATATATATGTGTGTGAGTAGAAAATAAAAACACCATAATATTAAGAACGACCATATCTGCATGATCAACATATAGGTGACATTTTTTTCTTATTTTTATTTTTGGATACTTTTATAATTTTTAACTGTAAAATATATCACTTCTGTAATCAAAAGTGAACAGTTACTTTAAAAATTTGGAAAAATCCACATTTGCATTTCAGGTATAAATTTTGGACCCTTTTGTCCTCAGTTTGCCCAGTATTTTCAGTTGCTTGGACAAGGGGGATTTACTACTATGAAACAGCTTTTCAAGTAGACATGAGAAATGAATGAAGACTTCAGTGCAGTCATGTCAGAAGACAGACACGAGGTCACATTATTCCTCACAGTCTGATACCATGTAGTTTCTTTTAGAGTAGATTTCAGAGTGAAGAGAGACATACTGTAGTTGCAGGTATTTACTATGAATAAATCTGGGAGGTCCTGTGAGTTAGAAATATAATTATGCGAAAACTTTTGCAGGAAAAGACTGCCACTCCAAGTGAACTAGAAAGGAGGCTTAGTCTTTTTGTTTCACTTCATTTTTGAAATTGAATCTAAGCACGCTTTTAGTCTTGAGTGAAAAAAAGTATTTATTATATTATACATATGTATTATATTTATTATATTATAGGTAACAAATATATTTTAACTCTTGAGATAACTACCTGTATTTGGTTTTAAATCCAAAATTTGATTATCTTGCACTTTTGAACTTCATTTTTTTGCTTGAGTTGCCTTTACAAATGTAGAAGAAAATACAGAGAGACAGTTCAAATTCATGAAAATCAGAATTAATAGTTATAACTCTTTTAGTACATTAGGATTTAATATCACAAAAATTAATAATTCTCTGCTTAAAAGAATGCCTAATTTAACAAGCTGATAACATAATTTGTAATGATGTATTTTGTGCATGTAAATGGATCATGTTATTTTGACTTTGAAAATGCTTAGAGACAGTGTTAAGCATCAATTTGAAAAATCTGCCTGTTTGCATTATTAATTTGCTTAGTGGAAAAAGAAAGCACCAAGTTTTCATAGAAACAGAGTGCAAGAATGGACTTGGGGACTTCCCTGGTGGCATAGTGGTTAAGAATCCACCTACCAATGCAGGGGACGCGGGTTCGAGCCCTGGTCCGGGAAGATCCCACATGCCGCGGAGCAACTAAGCTCGTGCACCACAACTACTGAGCCTGCGCTGTAGAGCCCACGAGCCACAACTACTGAAGCCTGCACACCTAGAGCCTGAGCTCCGCAACAGGAGAAGCCACCACAATGAGAAACTCGTGCACCCCAACAAAGAGTAGCCCCAGCTCACTGCAACTAGAGAAAGCCGCGCGCAGCAAAAAAGATCCAATGCAGCCAAAAATAAATAAATAAATAAATTTATTAAAAAAAAAAAGAATGGATTTAGGAGGTTAACAAACCCCTCTATTTTATAGCTGATATAGATAGCTAGAGTTAAATAATCTGTCCAGGTTAATAGTTAATGTATAGCAGACTTGCTACTAGATCTCTCACTAGAGTGGAGTGCTAGTATCATTTCATTTCAGGCAAAGTGAAAGAAAAATGAACATTTGTGGACATCTATTATGGGCTCTTACAAAGATTTTCCAAGAAATTTTCTGAAGTGAAAACCAGTCGGCTTAGGAAGGTCACGTACTTTGTCCAAGGTCACACGGCTGACTAAAATTGGAGCTGTGATCCCAAACCAGGACTATCTCAATCAATAACACTTGAGAAATTATTATTTGGGAGAAAGTACTTCCAGAATTGTGGAATAAGGACGTCCAAAAATCCACTCCTCAATGAAAGCAACAGAAACATTGGTAAAAATTTTCAAAATTAAATTTTTCAGTTCTCTGCAAATTAATCAAAAGTTTGCACAAATCTAAAGAGTGTTTATTCAAGAAAAATGGCTGTATCTTGATAAGGACAGCATGCTTTGTGGCATTTTAACTATCCCTATCTCATTTTCCTCTCTCCAGATTTATGGTAGCCTTGAATACGAGCAGCCTTGCAACCATGACAACAGCTATGACAACAGCTATGTCAACAGCCTCACCGTCCCTAAAGATGGCAGATGGATTTGGAGCTCCCCCAAGTCCCATCTCCAGAGATTTGTCATAAAATGACCTGTCTTGCAGCTCTCTGAAAACCTCCTTTGCAGAGTTTGTCTTTATTTAACTTGACTCAGACCTAGCTCAGTGCGAAATCCCTTTTCCCAGGATGTTTGTTGTAAATAATCAATGGCAATTGTTTAGCATCACAATGGCTGGAGGCAGTGATACCAGGTGGGGATTTCCAAAGGGAAAATTGGAATAGGGGACTTTGAAAAGCTCCAGCATATTACTGGGAGCCTAGAAGGACACACACATGTGCACTACCAGGAAAGAGAAGGCTCTAATTTCTAGCCTCTGGCTGACCTTGAGGCTCTGTATAAGCAAGTAGTAAAGGCTCAGGCAGAATTGTAAACTGCCACAGTGTTGAAGTCATGTCACAATATACACAGAGAACTCCTCAGAAGAGAGTGGGAAACTTACTGGTTCAAGGCATTTAAGGAAATCTCTATACAATCATTAGCTGACCACTAAGCTAACCAATACGGTACTTCAATGGCTGCAAATAAAAAATAATATAGATTTTACAGAATTAGTAAGGAAATGACTAAGCAAACAAATAATAACAACAAAAATGAACAGCAACAATAGCATCCCTGGAGAGGAGGACGACCTTATTTTTGGGATTGCCACATTATATTATTTAAAATATCCAGTTTCCAACTTGCAAAGAAACAGAAAAGTATGGTCCACACAAAGGAGAAAAAGAAGTCAATAGAAACTGTCCTTGAGGAAGTCCAACTGTTGGACTTACTAGACAAAGACTTTAAGTCAGCTATTGCAAATATTTGCAAAGAACTAAAGGAAACAGTGTCTAAAGAATTAAAGGAAAATATGAATGCAAAGATCACATATCATATGACTCCATTTGTATCAAATGTCAAAGATAGGTGGATACATAAAGACAGAAAGTAGATTCGTGTTTGCTAGGGCTTGAGTTAAGGGGGGAATGGGAAGTGACTGCTAATGGGTCTGGGATTCTTTTTAGGGTGATGAAAATGTACTTATAATTAGGTAGTGGTTATGGTGAATATACCAACTCTGTGAATGTACTAAAACCCCCTGAATTGTACACTTAAAAAGGGTGACTTTCATCCGGGCATGGTTTTATATGCCAAGACCATGTAATTTGTCATCTAACTGTTGAACTGCTAAGTTGAACATATAAAATCATTAGAGCATATAAGTGCTATCAAGGAATCAAAGTACTCCAATGTATGTTTTTAAAAATGTATCAATGTTTTTCTGAATTCTCCCCCATCTTGCTTTATATCTAATCTCTTCACTTTCTAAACATATTTTCTTATATTTTTTGAAATTTATGAGGATTCTGTTCTGTTTCCTATCTACAGAACTAACATTTAGTTGGGTGTTTTCAGGCAAATTCTTCAGGCAAAGTGACCTTCTCTACACTGCCCCTTCCATGTCCTCACATTCCTAAGGCCTTTTAGAAATCTACACCATCTCCCATCAATATCTGTACAAATGAGTTTATAAGCTGACATTTGGGCCTAGAGTAACCTTGAAGAGATGCCAGAGGCACTTGGTTGAATTAAAATCATAGCATTAGCAAGAAGTGATTTTCCTAAGGAATTCAGACGTGATAGACAAGGCTTCCAGACTTATAAGGGAGATTTTTTTTTTTTGCTCTAGGAAATGGCTGTGTGAAGATGAGCCAATATGAGACTTGCATGATTAAGGGAACTTACAGAAAAGTTTAGGTTGAAAAAACCTACAGGTTTTTCTCCCCCAACTCCTCATCCTGGAAAATTTTATAGAAATTAAATGGGATCTAGTGAACATTAAACACTTTATAAGGAAAACAGATTTTTCAAGTAAATAGAAGACAATCTACAGTTTTATAAAAATGTATCATTTGAATTCTACTATTTGTTTTAGTCCAAAGAAAGTTTCAAAATGTCCCACTAGATTTAAATAGAATTATACTAGTAGAATATGTAATACCAACTTTTTTGGACTGAATTTTAAAAAATATCTATTGGGGTTTTCAAAAAGGAATGTAATCTCCTATGATCACACACATTAAGGGGATGAATAAACAATGGAAGGGAGCCAACTGACTCAAGGATTCTAAAATTCTAAGAACCTGAGATAATGATCATCACCATAGGACGCACATCTGGGAGAGAAAGAATAATGCTGGGGTCAAGTCCATCCATCCTGGGCCACAGTTGGACTCTCTAGCATGACCAAGCTTGAGATTGTACTCATGTGTAGCCAAACAACCGTGGAAATTCACATTCTCAGCATGGCTTTTTTACAAATTCATCGAGTTTAAAGAAAAAGCCTTTTTCCTCTACTTTGAGCTATCAGTGTTGTTGCCAAGTATGGTGTGTCTTGTTTAACTTGGGGGATAATGGTTTACAGACCTCAAATAGCATCTCAAGAAAGTCTTCAACATCAAATGCACTTCTGTGGGGACTTTAAAATGTGACCTGAGGGAGAATATTCAACATTGTAAGCAGGTTTATGTGTCACTAATATGTTAACACATTTCCTGTTACATGTTAATGATGATGGTGATGTCTATGTAGAGTGTTTTAGAGTTTACGAGGAATTTTTACAGACATAATTTTACTTAATTCACGCAAAAGCCTGTGAGATATTCAGGGCAGATATTTTTGTCTTCATTTCACACACGGGAAAACTGCAGTTCAGAGGAGTTGAACTCTCTGCTTGTCGTTAGTAGAGCTGAGGTCTGGACCCAGGGCTCTTGACTCCAATTTCAGAACATTTTGCAAACCCATGTTCTCCTTCTGGACTGCACATCAGAATCATCTGGATGATGTTAGGGAAAATCTTCATGCGCTGGCTGAACCCCAGACCAAGGATATCAGAATGACTTGTCATAAGACCCGGGCAACTGTATTTGTCACAGCTCTTCAGATAACACCAATGTTCAGCCAAGTTTGAGAACCTTATTCTACTACATCATGTTTCTTCCTTATGGGAAATGTGGCATTCAAAAACTGAGGCCAAGAGGCCAAGATGTGACGCTTCAAAGATTTTAAGATATTCATGGTCTCATTCAGCTATTATTTACTGAGAGTCTTCTATGTGCCTAGTGGCACTTTTCTAGAAGATACCACAAAGTTCCTGGCAGTCTGGTTACTTCACAGGCATGATTATCACCTTGGCTAAGTGTGGAGAGCTGCTCTCATGGTGCTGAATCTTCCTCACTCTTGCCCTACTTCTTGATTTGACCTGATGCTCATTACTTTCTTCTTACATGAGGAGTTAGAGCACCATGATGGGGGTGAGATGTATGGACACTTCCACTGTGTAAAGACGCATGTGAAAAATTCCACCCGGGGCCCAGAGTAAAGAAGTTTTAAAGATTAAAAAAAAATTTTACTGGAGTATAGTTGATTTACAATTTTGTGTTAGTTTCAGGTGTACAGCAAAGTGATTCAGTTACACATATGCATATATGCACTCTTTTTTCAGATTCTTTTCCCACATAGGTTATCACAGAATATCGAATAAAGCAAGAACATCCTTTTCTGCTACCAGCTATGCTTCCTTTTGTTAGATAAGGAGAGCCGTGTAATCCATCATGCTCTTCTTTTCGACTTGGCTGCTAGGGGGCTTGGAACTACGTACTGTATACAAGTCTGGTTGGTTTCCTTCACTACATCTCTTCTGGCACATTTCCCCCCATATAAGGCAGAGTCTTGGCCCTCCTGACACTTAAACAAGTCATTGTCAAGAGTTTAATGAAGGTCTGGGGAGGGTTAAGGGAAACCAGTGAGTTATGGTGGGACATCCTGGGGCTCGCTGCGGCTGGAAGGAAGCCACTGCAGCCAGAGCCTGGAGGAGACATGAGAAGCAGTTGCTGGCACATGGAAGGAGTCTGCAGCTGTAGGAGATGGCTGCCTGACAGGAGCTGTAGCTATTGGTGGAGGACCACAGCCACTGCCAACGCAGTAGGGAAGGAACGTGGAGCAAAATATCCCAACATCTTTCTCTTCTTGACCTTGAATCCCTTGCCAGGGATGGCCATTGGCCAAAACAGACAGGAACCAGAGGGCAAAGAAGCCCAACTGAGAGACTCCGTAGAGGTCAGTGTCCCAGGACACAGAGCAGGGTGAAGGGTGGATCTGGAAGGGCAAGTGAGACAACCCAGCACCCCATCTCAACCAGGCAATGAGCCTTACACTTTACGTGCCTTTTATTGTTTGCTACTTCCTTTGTTCTTTTGCGCTTTAAAATTAGGCTGAGTAAAAAAAAAAAAAAATGGGTGAAAGTTTAGAAATGGCAGTAAAACCCTAAAATAACACTATTTACTGTGGTTGAAACATGTAAGGGAAATATATGACCATCACCATCTTCCTACATGTCCATGTCCAGGTTTTAGGAACTCTTGAGGGAAATAAGCCAACACTGTCATCTTTATGATTGAATCATCTCTCTGTGTCTCTCACAGTCGTCTACACCAGCCATATATATTTGGATAAACTAGAGGGCTGATTTTTTTTGACAGATCTATATATTGCTCTTTAGGGATATGACTGGAGTAAATTCTCCTGTCATGTTTTTTAAACTCAACTACATTACTCCATGAGCTCTTTTTTTTCTTTTCTTTTCTTTTCTTTTTTAAAGCATATTCTTTGTTTAAGATTTTGAAAACACAGAAAGTGTAAAAAGAAAATAATGATTCCCCAACTCTGCACCTAGAGATGACGACTATAAACATTTGAGCATATTTTCTTTATATCTCTATGTTTGCGTATTTGTTTCTTTTACCGCCACGAGCACGACAGCACTTATTAAAAGCTTGGCACTATTCTAAGCACTTTACCATATAAAGTAAAAACTCTTATGATCTTCATTTTACAGATGAGGAAACTGAGGCAGACAAAGGTTATATAATTTGCCCGAGGTCACAAGGGAAATCAGTGGTGAGACTGGGATTTGAACCAGAACACTGTGCTTAAGTACCCACACTCCAAGTCACAGAACAGAGTGATGTGACATCAGTTAAAAACAGGAACAGCGGAAGGAAAAACAAAGGTAAGACCATAAAATGAAATCAGGAATTGACTAAAAATTCCAAACCATAAAAACCTTCTGGTTTTTATGCTTCTGGCATTCCACAAAGTTTGCTCTAAGTCTGTAAGCTTCTAATTCCAAAAAGGGGAGCGTTGTCCATTACAAAAGGCTTGGTGTTCATAAGATTAAAAACAGATCAAATTGTCAGCAGAAATACTGCTACTGTTGATATTATGACCAGACAGAAGTAATCTTATAAATACTTGGCTATTGTGTAATGTAATTAATGATGCTATTTATTCTTTCATTTATTGTTTCATTATTATTAAGCACCTACTCTGGTTCAGGCAGTTCTAGGTGTTAGGAATACAGTATTTAATAAGTTTCTGTGTTAGGGATCTTACATTCTAGTGAAAGAGACAGACAATAACCAAGTAAATAAGTTAAAAATATATCATTTCAAGTAGGGGGAGAGTGCCAGAGTGGAGAAGGGAAGGCCTACTTCAGGAACATCCCAACTGGGACAAAAGATGAATTTTGTGGTCTGTGTTTCGTAGCATCCCTCAAAAAAGACCAAGTTGAATTCAGGAAAGGCAATTAACGTGGGAGAGCAGCACAGTCTATAGCGGTAGATTTTAGATTCTAAAGAAAAATAGATGGACTTCATATCCTGTAATTAATCATCTGTAAGTATAGTTTTAAAATGTTTTTCATCCGAGGATTGGTAAGTATTGGGGAGTACAGTAGTGAGGTCTACTACCAGTGAACCCTGGAGTTAAACATGGAACGAACGGTGGTTCTCAAACTTGTGCTTACATCAGATTCCCCAAGAAAGCTTCTTAAAACCTAGGTTATCAGCTCGCCCCGAGGGGTTTTGCTTTAGAGGGCTTGGGGTGGGGTCCAATAATTTGCATTCCTAATAAGTTCCCATGTGCTGCTGCTGCTGTTACTTCAGAGATCACTCTTTGAGAACCACTGATGTGGACCCATGGGTCTTAAGAGACAGTTTGGGTGGTGACCATGGTGGGGATTCCAGCAGTTGGGGTAAAATACTGAGGGTAGGGTTGAAATCCTCTTGGAAAAATGAAGTGGCCTAACCTTGCCTATCCTTTTAGAAGGCCATCCTGTTATTTATTTAGAAGTGAGCTGAAGAGGTGCTTGTTCCCAAGGTTTTTTCCCTGGGGAAATTGTTTTCAAAGGGCTACAAAGCACAGACAAATGGGTACTTGAAGGCCCAAGTTCTATTCCATTAGTCTGGCCCAAACTGTTTTGGCCTGGAAAACTTTCAGGAAGATGCAAATGAAACATCTCTGTCAAACATATATTTTATACTGGTAAAAATACATCACAGAGTCATAAAATTATATTTTATACTGATAAAAAAAAACCCTTTAAAAATATGAGACCTTTCCAAATTAATCAAAGGCTCTTTGAAAACATCATTTTAATAGATACATAACATTCCATCATGTGATTATATGTAATGTACTGAACCGTTTCTCTTTTGAAGATTTCCACTGTTTTTGCTCCTAACAAATCTTGGTATAATGAATACCTGTGCACATAGATCTTTGCTTACATTTCTAATTACTCTAGATTACTCAACGTGGAATTGCTGAGTCAAAATGAACATTTCTATATGTGCTTGAAATATATTTCCACTTGTCGTTTCTAACCAAGAGCTATTTAAATGTGAACAGTGTTGCAAGGACAGCGTGATTTTGACTTTTTCTTCTTTGCCATTTGAATGAGACTAAGCCTTTGTGTTCTCAAAATAATAAGCATGTGACTCATCTAGAAGGAAACAAAATTTCACATCAAAATGTCTGGAAAGAAAATTTATGAAAGTCTCTTTGAAGAGGCAGTAAATGGAAAACTGCCACACAGTACACAGCAAACATTCCTAAACCCCATCTTTAAACATCTCTCTCTCCCCAGAGTTGCATCTTTACAGCAGCTGCTCCCCCCTGACAGTCTCTAGTCTTCGTCTTTCTCTCCAGCCTCAGCTGATCTCTCTCACCTTCCAGACTCAGGTCCATGCCTCTCTCGTGTTAATAAATGTAAGCTCTTCAGCTTTTTAAATGTCCAGCCGTAGCCTTAAATAGTGAAATTAAGGCCCAGAAATGGATTGAGCAAAGAATTCTCTTTAAGAGGCTTTGGAGGGAAGTCCTGTGAACATTGCAGGAATGCATTGCAGGTTGGCTTTGGCCAAAAGTTGCGCCTTAACTTAGCCACTGTTGGAAATGAATAGCCAAATTCTTCTTCAGTATCGTTTTTGGCCTTCCTGAGCTTGGGTGGTCTCAATGATTGCATGATTGGATAAGTTCCAATCACGTCTATCGTATCTAATCATTGTAACAAAGTCTATAAGGTGAACAAAGCAAATTTATTAACATTTGAATACTCACTTTTAAATGTAGGTAAGCACTGTTGATGTAACTTGGATGAAAAATCTCCTTATGTGTTTTATATGTTGAAATTCTATTATTTCTTTGAAGTAGGTGTACACTTACTAATTTCAAGAGTGTGATATTATATTACTAATTATTGTAAAAGTTGTTAATTTTACATACAAAAACAAAAAGAATGTTCGAACAGTTAGATAGGTAAATTGATTCATTGTATGAACATTAAGAGAATGTATTAACTAGACAACTTTAGGAAGAAGTTTATATCCTTTTCTAGCCAACAAGTGCTTATAAAAATTAAAACAATAACACAAGGCTGAATAATAAAGCTCGATTTTATTCATAATTAGAATCTTTGTGGAATCATTTGGTGTATTAGCATTCCTAACATTGAACAAAATAATCTTAAAGAAATTATTTAATTTTGAGTGATTTAACCCCCATTTGGGTTATTTCTTTGAAGACAAAGACTGCTTAAGAGTTTTGGTGAATGAATTAAAAGCAGAACGCCAACTTTTTCATCTCAAAATTATGTAAGGAGGAAAATCTTCATAATCATGTACAGCACCATCTATGAAAAATTACCATTGATCCAGATGTAATAAAAAATATACACTATGAGGAACATAAGGCAGTACTAGAGAAAAATGAAGTATCTAAAAACCTTCTCCCTCCTTTTCTGCCATCAGTTTAAAGTCAGTGGCTATTCAGTGCAGCAAACACGAAGGCAAGTAACACCAGGAGCAATCTAGCAACTGGCAAAGCTCAGAAACTATTCCTCTAAATCTTAATGGTAAATTTGTACAATTTAGCTAATAAAAGGTTAAATAATAAAGGTTTGATAATAATTATTATTATTTAGTTTTATTGTGGTTATCTCAGAAGTATGTTCTCTGATTAGGATAATTTGGCTTTAGGTGAATTTTGCTTTTTTTTTTTTCATCCAGACATTTGTAATTCAGTCAAAATGTGCATTTGCCACATCTATAATTTACTTTAATATTTCTAATCCTGTCAAAGCTCATTAGCAGAAACTGCTGTTGACTGCAGCAGCAAGAGATTGGGCCAAAACTGCCTTATTAAAACACTCCCATCTGGATGTGAGTCTTTCAGCTTTCCTCAAGGAGGCCTTCAATTGGCAAAAGCAGAGATTTGCTATGATCAGGAAAGTTTTCTTGTCTCGAACATTCTTCTCTTCCAAATCTTCAAGTACCTGACATATTGTTTCTAATTTGGAATGGTATTTTCTTACTAGACACCAAGAGGATTCAAGTCCCTATTTTCTGCTAAAAAATGCCTACCGATGTTCACAATGGCAAGAAAGCTTAGAGGACATTGTATCCAAATCCTCACTTTGCAGATGAAGAAACAGGCTTGAGGAGGTGAAAGAACTTGTCCAAGGTCCGGCAGCTAACTAGGGAAGAACTGTCATGGGATCCAGCCTCCCAAAATGCAACCCTGCACTCGGTCCAGAGAAGCAAGTTGTCACCTTTCAATCTACCTTTTTTCTCTTTCTTAGTGCCATGCTCCTGACCAGAGTTAAGAAACATCTTCCTACAGTAAACCCCTGTTTAGAACAGTGTGCCGGTTTTTTTGTTTTTTGTTTTTAATGATGTTGCTTTAAATAGACTACTTTCTCTAAATAAATCATATTCCTTTGGAATAATCCTCCAAAAAAAAAAAAAGAAACATCTTCCTTTTTCTTCTCCAATCAGTCATATTTCAGCTTTCAAGCACTGATGGGACAGAGCCTCTTTGATCTCTTTCTAAGTATTTCCTGAGTATTTCAACCTGCTGCCTCGTGGGTTTAATGAGGATCACAGATGATCCATTGATGTTTCTGGCTCAATGAGCCATTCATTATTATAGTGATTATTACGAAATGCATTTTGGCAAGCGCTCCTTCCCCTTAATTTTGAAACCCATGTGTATATGACAGGAAATCTAGTCCATGTGTTTTTGACTCATTTGCACCCAGGTCATTAGAATGTGGTTGGTCAGAGCTAACTGGACTCTAAGTAGTGCTCTGGGCCTTTTCATAACACGTTGATGATCTTAGCTTCTGTAAGACGTCATCAGCCAGATTGTATGCAGCTAGCGTTCCAACTCCAGCCCTTCGAAGTTGACTCTGACATACTCCCAGGCACTTTTTCTTAATTAACTCCATATTTGTGATATTTTCTTTGGATGACTGTGTGAGACTGAGACAAGATTGAGCACACTATCCTCCTTCTAGAAACATGTAGAAATAGTAATATAAATAATAATACCAAACGTTTATTGAGTATTTACTATGTACCAGGTACAGTTCTAGGCATGCTACCTGTATTCAGTTCTCACAAAAACCCAGTGACATGGGTAGGATTATTTCCATTTTAAAGACTGGAAAAATTGAAGTCCCAGGTCACAGCTAATAGGCACTGAAGCCACAGATCGGATCCAGTCAGTCTAGCTCCAGAGCCAGAGCTTTTGAAAACTGTATAGCCATTGTGTGAAACTGACTCTGTGTCCATGAGAAACTGTATTTCCTTACACTGGATTTGAGATGCTTCAGTGAATAGGTCTGCCAACATTAGCTTTCTTAGATGGCTATCTCAATGACTCAGATATGTTAAAATTTGCAATCACTATGGCTACTGTAAATGCCCATATGGATTCCTTTGGCCAAAAAAAGAGCAACTGAAGTTGGACCCATCTGCTTGGGTGGATATCTTGCTGTGCCACTTGATCGCAGAGGATATCTCAAGACTATACACAATTCAAGGTGAGAAAGGCTGCTCTTGTCTGGAGACTTGACGATATGCTATTGTCAGGGCCACATGGCCCAGGCAGAACCAGTACCGTGCACCTAGGAACTACTATGGGCACATTGAATTGAACGTTGAAAACCAGAGATGTCATTGGAAGACAACAGGATAAACTAGGTTGTACCTTTACAGGAAATTGGGGAGGAGGGCCAGCTTACCTCAAGCTAGGACAAGGTCCTATCCTCATAGCTCTGCCCATACTCATTTGCACCTTAAATTGCTTGTGGAAATCTGGGACAGGGAGACAGTTATATTTGTCATGCATTAGTTCAGCCACATCTGTGGCCTTTCTCTGAATATCAGTCAAATCAAAACATGTTTGGGGAAGAGAGGCCAGAGAAGCCACTATCTTCGAACCACAGAGGACCAGTTATGGGTTCTTGAGGCTGTGGTAGGATCCTGTTCCTGATTCTTTGGTTTACTCTTTGCTCACATTTTAGCTACACAACCGTAGGCCCCAAAGACATAGTCAACCTCATAATTAAAAGTGATAAAGAAATATTTTATTTGGTGTCCTGATCAAAGGCTTAGGATCTATGTACCCTTCTTGGATAATCTCAGCAGGTCATCTGCCATCTCTATTCTTCCTCCCAAGTCTGAGCCCATAGCCCACATCTCTTTGCTGTGTTTAGGAACTGCCCATCCATTTGCCCACTGCACTTCTCTATTTGGAGGTCCCATAGGATCGCAAACTCAGTGTCTGAAATTGAACTTATCCACCCTTCTTCCCAGCTCCCACAACAGGCTCCTTCCCTTGTATTTCTATCTCATAAATGACTCTAAGTTTCCTTTCCTTCCTCACCTCCTTTACATTCAATCTATCCAGTTTTGTCACCTACCTGTTTACACTGTGTTAAATCAGCACACCTGCTCTAACTGCCCTTCTCCTTCCATAACTGTCCACTGCAACCCCTTCCATCAGGCTGCAAATATCTCACTGGCATTGCCATCACCTCGCTCTGCCTCCAATCCATTCTCTACACTCTGTGCACATATGATTGTCTCTTCACTGGCTCTCTATTGCCCTTGGGGATAAAATCTTAACTCTTACTGATCTGTCTTTTTCTCTAGACTGTGAGTTCTTTGAGAGAAGGGATGTAGTCCAATTTATCATTAAATATTCATTGAATCATATTGGTTGAGTGAATGAAAGTGCCTATACTGGTTCTATTCAATGGCAAAGCAAGTCTCCTTTTTCTTATAAAGGTTGAGGGAGGGGGTCGAAGGGGAGGGCAGTCAGGGATGATGATCTCTGTCTCTCTTGACCCAAGTGTTTCAAAGAGGAAAGAAGGAGAGTAACACTCAGCTTCCTATGTTCTAGTTATGTGCTGCTAGATATTTTAAAGGGATAAGCTCACTGTATCCCAGCAGACACCCTGTGAATATTACTATCTTCAGTTTTGAGATGATAAACTAAGGTCCAGTACAGAATATGCCCAAGCTCACAAGTTTAGTAATTAACCAAGCTTAGTGATTGACCAAGCCATCATTCAAACCTTAATCTGACTAACTCCAAAGCTGGGGCTTCTTATGTCCATCAACCATATAAAATTTGTTCTAAAACTAAGTCCGATAATCTTGTACATGAACCACATCTGATCCAGGCATCCTGCCCACCCTCCCTCGAATGTCCTTTGCCAATACACTCACTCAGTCCTCTATTCCACCCACCACAGCCCCCCAACCACAGTCCACAGGCTCCAGCAGAGCTCAGAGTTTGCCAGTCTGACTTAGAGATAAGGAGTATCTTATGGAACTTTCCTGATCCAATAATATCCCCTTTGTTTTCCTGGATCAGATAGGGAGTTTTCATTGAAATTAAAATCTTATCTGTAACTGCTTAGTTAGAAGACATATTTTCCTCTTTCACAGGTTCTGATTCTTGGGAAGAATTTAGAGAAGCTAAGTAAAAATAAGCAGGGTGCAAAGAGGGAAGTGGATTTCCTGGCATCAGAGTTTGAAACTTTCAGAACTCTGGATTCAGGTGCTGAGACGAATGGGGCAACTTGAGCATTGTGAGATGGAATACAATTCCTTCAGGAGCACAGGTCTGTGAGTGAGGGAAAGAATGACGGTGGGGTCGTGTGCTCAGGGAAAACCAGTGTAAGATGGGAGTTATTGTCCAACGCAATGCATTTTAAAATTCGACCACATTGCTAAGCACTTACTGTGTAGCCAGCACTGAATGCACAAATAAGTAAGACACAGTTCCTGCTGGTGAGCTAACAGTCCAGTTAAGGAGACAGACGTGAAAACAAATAAGTAACAATTTGTTATGATAATTATGCTAAGTACCTGCATGGCACAGGAGAGAAAGCAATGGGGTTGTTTTTGAATTATAGTTGATTTATAGTATCATGTTAGTTTCAGGTATACCGCACAACAATTCAGTTATACACACACATGTATATACATTCCTTTTCAGATTCTTTTCCCTCATAGGTTATTATAAAATATTAAGTATAGCTCCCTGTGCTATACAGTAGGTCCTTGTTGGTAATGAATTTGTTTTGAGAATCCTAGGGAATTTAGAGTTTAGAATTCACAGAAGAGGTGACATCTAAGTGGAGTTTTGAAGGACAAATAGGAGTTCATAAAACTGATAGGTAGATAAAAGTGCTTTAGGCAGAGGGAAAAACACATGCAAAGTCATAGAAGCCAAAATGAACAAACAAACAAACAAACAAAAGCCCATGAGGTGTGTAGGGTCTGGCGAGGGCTGCTTAAAGACCACGTGAATGTGCATATAGGGTGTGTGTACATCTGTGAAGAATCAGCGTCTTCTTCCATCTTATAATGACAGAGAGATGTGTAGGGTTAATTACCAGCAATGCCCTCCCTTTTGCATTCTTGGTATATTTCCTAAAGAATGAGTCAAGTCTAACTAACTGTGTATGTATGAATATATATCGAGGAAAGAATAATACAGGAGGGAGAGGGCCTTGTAAATGTCACAGCACTGTTCATTTTTACATGATATATGAAATAATATAAATTCACTGCTCTCATAAATTTAGAGAGAAATCCAGTTTTAGGGTCTGTTTACAAGGGCTGTTTTACTTTGTGAACAAAGCATTCTCATTTGCCCTGGGGGCTTTTTGATAATTGCATTATTAGGTTTTTATGGAATGGATTTGGTGGTCTAAGTCCTTGGTGGGTTGGGATATGCAAGAGAACTTCGAAACCAACTTGTGTGATTTGCCTGGGATGTCAGTCAGCACTGTCTGTGGTAGCCCCTGGAGAAAGTTGGCATTGTCCTGCTGCATATTTCATTTCTAACAAGCTAGTTCTCCTGCATGAGGCTTTCTACAAGCCCCAAGATAACATGGAGATACCAATGGATTCTGCTCAATTTTGCCAGCTTTTCCTGAGCTTAAAAGGATGCCAAACTCAACATCGGCTGCTGCTTTTAGGAGGTGAGCTCTTTGTGTGATGATAAATTCCCTGAGTTGGAGTTCAGAAGACTGAAATCTTTTCCCAGTTTTGCAAATATGAGCTAGTGAGTTGGACACACAAAATTTTGCTTGTTAGTGTCCTGTTAGAACATATCTGTGTTTGTAGCAGAAATTGAGAACTGCCACCTATTCTCCCCTCTTTCCTTGGAATTACCACCTTGAAGACTGTACTCCCAATTCCCTTCAGTCCAGAGCAGCCAATGAGATATAAGCAAAAGTTGTCAGGTGGGGCTTTAAGAGTTGATAAAACCACCATTTCCCACATTTCTCCATTCTTCGTATTTCCTGCTTGGAATCATAACCTGATGGTTGGCGCTCCAGCAGCCATCTTGGATGATGAAGCAAACTTGATGATGGAAACCATGCACTAAAGACAGAGGAGAAGAAAGAAAGAGGCTGCATCCCTGATGACATTGAAAGCCTGCATTCCAGCCATGGACTGCCTACTTCTGCACTTCATATTATACAAAAGAAGAGTTTAACTCCCTAAATCTTATTTAAGGCTCTGTTATTTGGGTTTTCTATTATATGCAGTTGAAAACAATTCCTAATGGGAAACAGTTTAGTATTCTCTTCTACCACATATGTTTCCTTCAAACAGCAGGGAACACAGCTGCCAGCAATTCCAGAGAAAATAGACAATAATTGTTCAGAGTTTGGGTTCAGGAATCAGACTGCCTCAGGCAGCATCCTGGCTCTACTGCTTACAAGGTCATGACCTTGAGCAAATTCCTTAACTATCTTGTGCCTCAGTTTCCTCTTTTTTATAATAAGGACAAAAACAGTACTTACCTTTACAGGGTGATTGTGAAGATCAAGCTAAAAGAGATAACCCATGTAGAGTGTTTTGAGTATGTCCAGCATCTAAAAATCACTCAGCACATATTAGTTATTATTATTGTTTCTTTAAGTGTTTGTTTTATTTTAGCTCTTTGAACCTAGAAGACACCAGCAGAGAACTCCCAGGGAAGGGCTGGGGTTGTTCCAGCTTGGGTGAAGGTCCATGTGGCCAGCAAGATGGGACACTAGGATTGGCCTAGCCTTGGTCACACACCTACCTTGGTGGCAGTATTGGCGGGAGAGGGGGTCAATCGAGTATGGTATCAGAAAGGGGCAAGGAGCTGAGTGCTGGTAAACAAACACCAAAGCTTCCATATGCCCCTAATTGCCCTCTTGAGGATATTGAGAGAATACCTGTTTGCCAAAATCCTTGAAATTTTTTTGTGTCAGTGATATACGGAGTTGCTATCATCAGTATTCTCATCAGTCTGCGAAGGCTTTTTTCTTTCCTATCAGACTTACACCAAATTTAGATCTCACCTTTCTTTCAGTGCTGAGGCAGCTCCTGAAAGGCCCTGAAAAGCTAAAACCCTGACTCCCCCCCACTCCCCTCCCACCACTACACTGGTGATAAAAACAACATGTGATGCAGAGACAAGACAGCAACATCCATTACAGAGCCAGTCACTTGCAGGGGGAAAAAAGCATCTACTGCCAGCAAAGGGTCTATAGAAGAAACACAAAACAATCCTGAAATCAAACAGATGCTTGATGTAAGGTATTATGCTGTAAAATTTCCCAGCTCTGTGTGTGTGTGTATATGTGTGTATGTTAATCATGTCTTCCTATTTTCTGTATTCTGATGATTTGACATCTTGGGGCCTTGCTGGCCCTGGAGGGATTGCCATTCCAGGGTTAGCTAATTCCTAGAGATAGCACCCACTTTCCCAGGGGTGTGCCTTTCAAATGCAAACCAATCATTGCAAAGTCCACCCTCTCCCCCAAACACCTTCTCTACTGGATTCTCACACTCTGGGCCACTATTTACCCTCCCTGATCACTCCAAGGCCAGATACCAGACAACCAGGGACAGCCCCTATGCCCCAGAACTCGCTGAATTTATTCAAACTAGCCTAAGCCTGCTTACCCTTCCCACAAAAACCACAATAAAGGCTCTTGCCCACGTTTTCCCCTCACTCCTTCTGCCTCCTCACCAACCCTGGTGCTTCCCCGGGTGGCCCTGTGTGGTGTCTCATGCCTCCTGTTTCTAGGAATATGTGAGTATAAGAAACTTCTTCCTTCATGACCGTCATTTTCATGTTGTCATGTCTTACCATACCTGATTAAAATAAATTCTGGGTACCCTTTAAAAAATGTGTGTGTGTGTGTGTGTGTAAGCACACACAAGTCTGCATTGTTTAAGAAATAGGGACACAGACTGACATTTTTTATCTCTAATTTTCTCACAGACTTGCATAACAGACACTAGACTTTCCTGATGCTCATGGCCCTGTTTTCCAAGTGTTTATCAGCCCTTACTCCAGGGCCTGGATGTTACTTCTCCAAGAACTATCTCCCTAATAAATCATGACATTGGCCTCTCATTTTATTTTATCAGATTAACTCTCCTGGGAATATATTTTGTGTCCAAAGGAGATAATATTGAAAGTGTTCAGTAAGTCAATTTTGTTGTTATATCTTAACAACTGAAAATTTTCTCAGAGTCTGTGGCTCTTTCTGGTGATTTTAGCATCTTAAAAGAGAACTCTACCAGGCGTGTCTGAAAGTGCAAGCTGAGGGTTATGATCAGTGGTTAATGATGAGGAGGTTGGCAGAGGGATGGCACTTCTTCTGGGGAAAAATGAAGCTAACCTTTCATCAAATCCAAAAGACTCTGGCGCTGGTTTTGTTTCAAGTACATGACTGAAGGAGAAATGTTTGAAATGAGACAATGTTTACCCTTTAAAGAAAAAAAATAATGATACAATTTATATAAGTGCTCATGTCTCCAAGCTCTTTTCTCAGTCCTCACAGACCCACCAGGTTTTTGACGCCACAAATGTCCCCATCACTGTTACCAGAAGTTCTGGGAGAATAAGGTTGGCTCTAGTAAGGCTCTCCTGAGATGAAATTGTCTCCCAGGTTTCTGGGAGGCCTGACTCCATGAGCATATCACCCATATGGTTCTATGGTGAAGGTTTTCACATGATGGTTGGAGGCAAAGGTCAAAGTTCAACATAGCTGAAGTGCTGAAAGAACAAGGAAGCTGTCATTTCCTTCTGCCATAGCCACAGCTTAGAGCTCTAGATCTAACTAGATTCCCGCTGAATCAGAAACATCTGGACTTTAACCAGCCTTCCAGGTGATTCTCAGGCACATTGAAGTTTGAGAACCACTGCACTGAGCCATGCTTTTCCTCCTTGTTTTTCTCTTGCCAAGCACAGGGTTTGAAGCTAGATGAACTGGAACACCACTTTCTGATTAGGTGACCATGGTCAAGTGGATGTGTTTGAGTTTCTATGTACTTATTAGGACAGTGGGAATAAAAAATATATTTCAGGGGTGTCACTGGGATTAAGTGAGTTCACGTATGTAGGACACTTAGTACTGCCCCTGGTAAAGAGAAAACATTCAATAAACACTTGCTATGACTATTACCACTACCATTACCATTTTCTGCCTGTCTCTTTGCCACAGCAATGACAAACACAGCCAGCAGAAGGAGGGAGAGCAAGAGTATTTTCCAGCTCTGCGAACTTGGGCAAGTTATGCAAACTCTGGGCCTCAGGTTCCTTCTCCACTAAAGAGATACCAGCACTTGCCTCATTGGATTGTTGTGAGGGTTTAATGAGTTAGTATAAGTAAAGCATCTTAGGACAGTACCTGGCATGCAGTAAGTGCTCCATTAAACATTAGCAACGATGAGGATGGTACACGAACCCATTTGTCTACTTAGTTTTGCAGCTCTGACATGACTGTCAGGAAAGTGGTGGAAATAAGTGAGATTCTTGGATAAACAACATGCTCCGCACGAAGACTTCCCTGTCCCACCAAGCAGAGTAAGCCATTCCTTCCTCTTTGCCGAGGCATCCGTCTTGTTACTTCTCACACTGCCTTCTCTCCTCGTGTCTAGTGTTTATGTCCCTGGTGCAAACTGGTGTTCAATAAATGTCTGTTAATAAAAGCCTGTTTGATCTCCAATTGTAATGTATCCATGTCACCTATGGGAGAAGAATAATGACCTCCCAAAGAGGTCTACCTCCCCATCCCTGGGGCCCATGAAGATGTTAGGTTACATGTTGTGGGGAAAGTGGGAGTTAGGCTTGCAGATGGAATTATGGCTGCTAATCATCCGACTTTAAAATAGGGAGATTATGGTATTTCCATAGAATACAAAAATATAGGTAAGAGAATAGATCTTCAATGTTCTCATTATAAGAAAAAAATTGTAACAATGTGAAATGATGGATGTTAACTAAATGTTACTGTGATGATCATTTCACTATATATATATATATATATATATGTATATATCTCAAATCATTATGTTGTACAACTTAAACTAATACAATAATCTCAGGGAATTATATCAATGAAATGTCAAATATATCTCAGTGAAACTGGGAAAAATAAAATTTTAAAAATTGCCAAGAAAAAGAATTTAAACATAAAATAGGGAAATTAACCTGGGTTATCTGGGTGGGCCCAAGGTAATCACAAGGGTAAATGTGGAAGAGGGAATCAGAAGACAGAACCAGAGAGATGCTCGGTGACAAGGACTTGGCTTACTGTTGCTGGCTTTGAAGATGGAGGAAGGGTCCACAAGCCAAGGAATGCGTGTCTAGAAACTGGAAAAGGCAAGAACACAGATTTTCCCCTAGAACCTCAGAAGGAATGCAACCCTGCTGACACCTTGATTTTAGCCCAGTGAGACCCATTTTGGAATTCTGACCTCTGGGACTATAAGATATTAAATTCGTGTTGTTTTAAGCCACTAAGTTTGTGGTAATTTGTTACAGCTGCAGTAGGAAACTACTCCATCATCCTTGGCTCTGTTATTACAACTAGTTTAGAACTGGCTCTTTTAAAAATTATTTAGCCTAACCACTTGTACTCCCCCTTCTTATTAGCAATAGCTCCTCTAACCATGGTGCTGGGGCACTGAGAAAAATTTTCTACTGTAGAGTCATCATCTGAGAAAACCCATAGACAGAAGTTTAAAAGTCTTCAACTCAAGGTCTAGGGCATGTCCAGCTTCTCAGGATATGGTACTGGAGTGCTCACCAGTGAGGTCAGGGCCCTACTTGTGTATCCTTTGAACTCAGCCTTTGGTTGCTCACCAGGGAAGGTGTGAAAGAGCAGCCGATGGGCAGAGGGTTAATCCAGCAGGCCTCTGCACTGGGGGTACCTCCTCCCCCAGCATCTGTCTGCATTCTGTTGGGCAGGAACCGTTCAAAGGGGATCCGGTCTCTCCTTTATGCCAGCTCGAGGGAGAGCCAAATGTGGCTCTGTCAGCATGTGGGAGATCAAAGGGCTACCAAACCCCAGCCCCTGCCGAGCTTCAGAGAACAGAGCCACATGGAATACCTTGCTCCCTCTGGAAGGGTTCTGCTGACCATCTCCTGATGCACACTCTTTCACGCTGGCCCCTCAGAATTTGAGAGAGACCTTGACCACTTCCATAGTTTGAGGTTCATTTAAAAAAACAGACATATACAAACATGTTTATAAAAATCGTAGTGTATTGTAAATGTTTACATTTAATATATTAGCACTTTTAACACATGAAAAAACAATGCAATGTAATGATGTTATTCATAAGAAATTCAGAATTTATTAAAATATTAACTCATAATATATTAGAGGCACCATAGACAGCTAGTGGGGTATACATGAAATGGATGTAATGAATAACTCCTTTGAATCTTCTCAGTCATCTTGGTGACTCTGTGAATTCCATGCTTTGGAGATAAAGTTGAGTGTACATTTGAAGCCTCAGCCGAGTAGGCCTACCGCCCAATACCCCCTCTGCATCTGCCTTGCCATCCACCTATCCTCACTGCCTGAAATGATATCAAACATTCCTGTCTCCACTGGGAGTGACGGCAAGTAATTTAGCAAAGACCTTGTTTTTTGGCCGTGCCATGCGGCATCTTAGTTCCCCGACCAGGGCTCAAACCTCTGCCCCCTGCACTGGAAGTGCAGAGTCTTAACCAGTGAACTGCCAGGGAAGTCCAGCAACAACCTTTTATGATGACCTATCAGGGGCTATGAGAAGCATACCACTCCCAGGAAAAAGGGATCTAGTCCTGAGATGGTTATACAGCCTACATGGATGCAGATTCCAAACATATATTCTCTCCAACTGGTCATTAATTTCAGGAAACAGCTTGTACTAGCAACCTAGGCTTGGAAAAACATAACTCTCAGGCAGAATTTATGAAGTTTTTAAGGGTAGTTTTCGATCCTGCAGAGAGGCTAATTGCCAGAGAACTCTCCTGTACCAGGGAAGAAGAATGTTCGTCCCGTCTTTTATGTCCCACTATTTTAGGAAAATCTAAGCTCAAGGAGGTGGGTGACATCTCTTAGCTCTAATGACCCAAGTGAAGCCAAGAATCTATAACAGAGCTGTGGTCTCTAGTTAAGGCTAACGCAAATGCATAGAAGTCATCTGTGCTTCCCTGAATTGACTAACATGAAATTGAGAAGTCTCTCCTCTGTCCCCAACCACCATGCAGTTGGCTGTGGCTCAATATTTTTATTAGCATGGGTAAACAAGTAGTAATACCAGAAAATGATCTATCTCAGCGTTGACTACACTATCAATTCTAAAATGTTTATGATTTTCTTTTCTACTTGCATAAACTGTAGAAAATCACTTTTACTATGCAGAATTATTGCTGCACAAGAGAACTGAACAGCTACTTTTTTATTGTTAATAGAGAGGAAGTTATGCATACATGAAACCCAAATTCCAAGTCTAATGAACCTATAGCAATGGTCTGAAATGAATTTCCTCCCTTCCTTCCTCTTTTCCTCCCTTCCTTCCTTCCTTCCTTCTTTCCTTCCTTCCTTCTTCCTCCCTTCCTCCCTCCCTTCCTCCCTCTCTTTCTTCCTCCTCTCTTTCTTTCCTTCCTTTTTCCTTCATTAGTGGTAAGTCTCAGGTCATGCTTATAGTCTAAGCCTCCTTAAGTCGTTCATGGTAACCAGATCATAAAGTGGGAAGCATGGACGTGTAGGCAGGAGTGCTTTAGAATCACCAGGAGAGCTTTAAAAATACTGATTCCTGGTTTCCACCTCCAGAGATTCTTACATAATTGTAAGAATTTGTCGAGGGAGTGGCTTGGGTACTAGGACTTATAAAAGCTCCATAAGTGGTCCCAACATAAAGCCAAAATTGAGAACTACCGATTTAAGTGAAATCAATGCTAAATTAGTCAAACCGTTGATTTGTTTCCCCGTTGGCAAAATTGAATAAATAAAATGATAGTGTTGGGGGGTTTGAATAGACATGGCCTAAAAGTGATGATATTTGACTATCCATGGATTAGTTTATTATAGCAGGATTTTGCAAATTCAGAATGAGGCAGAAAGGCAGAAGAAGGCTCTTTGGTTTGAAATAATACAGTTTCAGTCATATTTTTTTTTCATGCTCTGTCCTTCAATCTGCCAGTCTGCTTCAGACGTGCTAAAGTGATAGTGTAGGCAGAATTTCACTGTAGGCTGATGAAGTTTCTGGGCCGTGAGGTCTGGTTGTGCAGCACAAATTCAATAAGAACCCTCACACGACCACTGGCCGACTCTAGCCCGCTGCAAAGAGTGTGAAGTCAATTCCTTGGAGTACTGCCAGCAAATATTTTTGGCACAGTTCCTGGATCATCAACAGAATTCTGTCCTTGACATCTGGAACACCCATCTGCGAGGCAAGCAAATAGTTTTGAAATGAAGTTAGGTCTCTTGACCAATTAAAGACGTGTGTTTGACAGCAACCCTGTGCAATTCATTAGCTGTCTGGCTAGTTTCCAGCAGGTATGAATTCCTAGTGATCCTGGGTTACTGATTGTTGGGTGATCAGTTTGGAAGCTGGAAGGTAACGTGGTGTGCGTTCCAGTTGGGGATGGTTTCATTAGGATGAGAGAGTAGGTGACCAACCACCTGTGAGCAATTACTAGCAGTGCCTGTGCAGGAAGCAGAACCCAGGCCTGATTCTCTACCCTTTGTTCCAATCTGAATGTGGCACACCTCTCCCATTTTAGAGCTATACTCTTGTGCTATCAGTTACTACAGTACCATAGAGTTTTACCTGTAACAGGGAGGCTTCTGGTCATTGCAAATGCGATGTGCTTTCCATTACAGCAGGGTTTCTCAACCTCAGTGCTATTGACATTTTGCATTGCATATTTTTTTTTTTTCAGGAGTTGTCCTGTGTATTATAGGATGTTTAGCAGCACCCTGGCCTCTTCCCACCAGATGCCGGGAGCATTCCTCTGCTTGTGACAACAAAAGTTGTCTCCAGATGTTGTCAAATGATCCCCAGGAGGTGGGGACTGGACAGTAAAATTGTCTCGATTGAGAACCAGTGAGAGGTTCCCCAGATTTCATAATATAAGAAAAATAAGATTTCCTACACAAAGGCAAAATGATGAGTATATGTCCTAAATGTCATTCAGTACAAATGAACCGTCCTTGTCTTTAGCTGTCATACACAACAGGTTTGATTTTTTTAGTCATCTTTGTATGCTCGCTGGTGCTCAGCACAATGCTCTATTCACATAGTACGTCCTCAATAATATTCATTTTTTTTTTTTTTTTGGAAAAGTTTTTTTGTTTAATAAATTTATTTATTTATTTGTTTCAGGCTGTGTTGGGTCTTCATTGCTGCACACGGGCTTTCTCTAGTTGTGGCGAGCGGGGCCTTCTCTTGTTGCAGAGCACAGGCTCTAGGTGCGCGGGCTTCAGTAGTTGTGGCGCATGGGCTCAGTAGTTGTGGCTCACGGGCTTACGTCTTCTGCGGCATGTGGGATCTTCCCGGATCAGGGTTCGAACCCATGTCCCCTGCATTGGCAGGCAGAATTAATATTCATTTTTTAAAGTTGTAGTTGATTTACAGTGTTTCACACATACAGCCAAGTGATTCAGTTACGTATAAATATGTATGTATATATTATATATATATTAGATTCTTTTCCATCATAGGTTATTATAAGATACTGAATATAGTTCCCTGTGCTATATAGTAGGTCCCTGTTGTTTATCTATTTTATATATCGTAGTGTACATTTGTTAATCCCAAATTCCCAGTTTATCCTCCCCCTTTTCCCTTTGGTAACCATAAGTTTGTTTTCTATGTCTGTGAATCTATTTCTGTTTTGTAAATAAGTTCATTTGTATCATTTTTTTAGATTCTGCACATAAGTGATATCATATGATATTTGTCTTTCTCTATCTGACTTACTTCACTTAGTGTGATAATCTCTAGGTCCAACCATGTTGCTGCAAATGTCATTATTTCATTCTTTTTTTATAGAATAATGTTCATTGAATGAGTAAAACATCTAGTCTTTCCCCACTTCTGTCTGCGTGGTCTGGGTGGGTCTCCTGGGAATTGACTTGTGGCCTGGCCCAGGTCAATCAGACCTTCTCATTTCTCTGGACATAATAGGTCCTGAAGCCAGTTTTATCAAAGTGAATCACAGGACTCATTGGAAGGTTGGGACAAACACACTTAGCTCAACTTTTTTTTTTCTCATGATGGTTTTGAACCTGGAAGGATGTAGTCCCCTAGAAATTCTGGAAGCCATCTTGATGTTATAAGCGAGACTCACTCAAGAGAGATGGAGCAGAGCTGAGGGATAAAAAGGAAGAAGTCAGATCCTGAAGCTATTATTTGTGACTAGATCCAGTGGTATTTCTAGCCACATCCACAGCTACATGACTTTTCAATTGCTTGAGCCAGTATGTTCCCTCTGGTTTATTTATTTCCATTTTTATTATTTTTTGCTTAGGCCAGTTTGAGTTGGGCCTTCAATCATTTGAGATCAGAAGAGTCCTCCTTTAGACACTGCTCTACGCAAGAGCTGGCCTGTTGTGTGTGTAACATGACCTGATAACACACAATGCAAATGCTGACTCAGGACTGCATAATCTTGGTATTGATGAGATCTTAGAAGTAATGGTCTGGCCATCACCTGATGCAAGGGTCTCTCTACCACATTCCTTGTCAGAAGAACACTGGGCTATTGCTTGAATATGTGGGGACGTTCAGAACTTGCCCATCTGCCCATTTCTTTGTTAAGTCAGCTCAGGCTGTTGGAGAATTCTTATTTATATTAAGTCAAACCTGCTTCTAAGAAGCTTCCATCCTAGAATCAAGGTCTGTTAACTAAATAAAAAAAAAAATCTTTTTTTCTTACAATGAAGACAAATGCTGTGTCTTGTCTTTGTCCATTCTTCTCCATCTTGGCCATTCTCAAGTGCTCCCAGCCTCTTCTGAAAGGTCATGTTCCAAATCTCTGTAACTGTAAAGAGGAGAGACTTTGGAATGAAACAGACCTGAGGCTGTAACTCATCTTCATAGCTTTTTAGCTGTGACTTTAGAAACTTTACCTATAGTTCTCTAGTATTTGTGTTTTTGTCTGTCACATGGGGACCACTAGCTCTCTTATGGGGTTGTGGTGAACATTCCATGGGATGATGCTTATTAAATGTTTTTTAGTTCTTAATTCAGTACCTGACACATCTGTGTGCTGTGGTCCATAAATTATCATTATCTTTCTCATCTTATTGCTATTCTTGGGCCGCAACTTTAGGATATTCACTTAAAATATGGTCTCCAAAATTCAACACAGCATGCCAGATGGGATCTGACCATCCTAATATTTTGACATCTCTGCTTGGTTTATTTAAGGCTTCTCATTTGCTTTAGTCATCCAAACTGGCATGGGTGGTCCTAACAGTCACATTGTCAGGGTCATAGAGAGTGCAGATGACTTGCAGTCACTTTTCTTGCCATGCTGTTGATAGAAATCCACATCATCAGAACTGTGATCTTTGCCCAGAGACCATCAACACTGAGGTCCAGCCTCTTAGCTCCTGGCTGCCCCAAATCAAGGTTGCATCTAAGTGCAGGTCAAGAGGGCTGTTTTCCTTTCCATAGCATAGCTTGCTGGCCTGAGGGAAGAGGATGCTGATGTTTCCATTGGCAGATTGTAGCTCCCAAAGAGTGAAGCAAACCCGATTGTATGATAGGGGGACATCCAGGAAAATAAGCATAGGACAGTGCTCTGTGGCCACATGGGGACTGTCAGGGCTTAACACAAGTTCTTTAATATTCAGCCAACGTTCGTAATATGTGAAAGAAGTTTTTTTTTTTAAATTTTTATTGGAAATACATTTCTTTTTTTTTTTTTAATTTATTTTTGGCTGCGTTGGGTCTTCGTTGCTGTGCGTGGGCTTTCTTTTTAGTTGCGGTGAGCAGGGGCTACTCTTCATTGCCATGCGCGGGCCTCTCATTGTAGTGGCCTCTCTCGTCTTGGAGCACCGGCTCTAGGTGCGTGGGCTCTAGAGCGCAGGCTCAGTAGTTGTGGCGCACGGGCCTAGCTGCTCCGCAGCATGTGGGATCTTCCTGAACCAGGGCTCGAACCTGTGTCCCCTGCATTAGCAGGCGGATTCCCAACCACTGCGCCACCAGGGAAGCCCCGTGAAAGAAGTTTTTTAAAGTCTGTTGAGTGGTTGCACTTTGTTCTATGAGAAGAACTTTTCCTTACTTTTCCAAGATAGCACATATATCCCTTCCACAGTCAACAACAATAACAAAATTTAGCACCTACCATACGCTAGACATTGTTAGAATAGTAATAGTAGAAGAAGAAATAATAAGAGCTACCACTTCTTGGGCAATTACCACTGTAGTTCATATTATTCTCCCCATTTTACAGATCAGGCAATGAGGCTTAGAGAAGGTAAGTCACTTGCCCAGGGTCAGGTAGCTTAAGAAGCAGAATCAGGATTCCAATTTGGGTCATCTGACCCCAGAGTGCTGCAGTTAACTGCACACTCCCTCATCGCTCTGCCATGGTAGTCATGTGATGTGATGGAGGCATTAGCTAATGCTATGGTTGTAATCATTTTGCAATATACAAGTGTATCAAATTAACATGTTGTATACCTTAAATTTACACAACGTTAAGTCAATTATATCTCAATAAAGCTGGGGGAAAAAGGTTACCTGGACAAAGGACCCTCAACAGCGATTCCTCCTTCCAGACTCAGCCCAAGACTAAGGTCTGTCTCTTATGTCCTCGGTTCTGGGAATTCCTCAAAATTCTGTTTTCTAACCCAAACTCCCTAACTATACATTGCTCACTCCCCATTGAGGGCTTTCTCTTTGGGTTCCAGCCTTGCTCTCTGCCCATTCCCACTGGTTTCATTATTAATACCTTCCCTTGCTATTTGCTCCTGCCCCATGGAGGATAGGAACATCAGTTCCCTTTTATTCTGCCGGACTTTCTTTCCTTGACTATACCTTGACTGCCGCCTACAAACACGCAGGGATAGTCCAAGGCCAGCCGCATCTCCTGCACCTCCAGGCAGGAAAAGCCCGAATCTAGGGGTGAAGTCACCAAGCGCATAATCACTGATCTCCACAGGCTTTCCGTCATGATGCAGCATTGTCAGGTTTTATTATTTTTACATCCTGAGAAGGGAAGCTAGTAGGGTTAGAAAGGGAGAGAGATGCGTGTGAGGGTTACAGGAAAGAAAAGAGAGGGAGGGAAGGAAGACGGGAAGTTGAAAAAAAGGAGAAAAGGGGAAGAGAGAAGTTGAGACTGGTTTAAGTGACCTCAGTGGCATGTTGCAACAGTTTGGTTGTATTTGTGAATAATTAGCAATTTGTTATGGTAGCAACAAGAGAACAGGTCTGCAGGTGCTGCTTGGTTATTTGCTGCAGAGGGAATATTGAAATATCAGTTACTGTGAGCAGAAGAGAAACAGCATGTGAAGAGAAAGTCCCAGCTTGTGACAAAGCATGGGTTTTTCCAGCTCTCCAGCTTAAATTTCTCTGCAGGGGAAGTCCAGTCCCCCTGAAAACTTGTAATAATAATAAAGTGATTGGAAGATGTATTTGAATTTCCCGTCAATTAAAACATTCGTTAGTCCAAAGTACTAAGAGTTGAGGCTAAGGGAGCTATATTTTCTTGCTGAGTGCTTTTGGTGGTGGTGGTATTAAACTATATTGTATTCTTCTTCAATTGCAGTTGACCGAATCAAGGGTTTCTTGAGTACTGCAGTGTCCCTGACATGGTTGAGGCAGGTTGGAGGATACAGAAGGAGAAGGTATGATTTATGCCAAGAGGGGCTCAGCATCCACAAGGGAAATTTGGAAAACAAGACCAGATTCCCTCCCCCTTAAATAATAGGGAAAAAAAATCCCCAAAACACAATGTAGTATTTTTTTTTTTACATCTTTATTGGAGTATAATTGCTTTACAATGGCGTGTTAGTTTCTGCTTTATAACAAAGTGAATCAGTTATACATATACATATATCCCCATATCTCTTCCCTCTTGCATCTCCCTCCCTCCCACCCTCCCTATACCACCCCTCTAGGTGGTCACAAAGCACCGAGCTGATCTCCCTGTGCTATGCGGCTGCTTCTCACTAGCTATCTGTTTTACATTTGGTAGTGTATATATGTCCATGCCACTCTCTCACTTTGTCCCAGCTTACCCTTCCCACTCCCCGTATCCTCAAGTCCATTCTCTAGTAGGTCTGAGTCTTTATTCCCATCTTGCCCCTAGGTTCTTCATGATCTTTTTTTTTTTTCTTCTTAGATTCCATATATATGTGTTAGCATACGGTATTTGTTTTTCTCTTTCTGACTTACTTCACCCTGTATGACAGACTCTAGGTCCATCCACCTCACTACAAATAACTCAATTTCGTTTCTTTTTATGGCTGAGTAATATTCCATTGTGTATATGTGCCACATCTTCTTTATCCATTCATCTGTCGATGGACACTTAGGTTGCTTCCATGTCCTGGCTATTGTAAATAGAGCTGCAATGAACATTGTGGTACATGACTCTTTTTGAATTACGGTTTTCTCAGGGTATATGCCCAGTAGTGGGACTGCTGGGTCGTATGGTAGTTCTATTTTTAGTTTTTTAAGAAACCTCCATACTGTTCTCCATAGTGGCTGTATCAATTTACATTCCCACCAACAGTGCAAGAGGGTTCCCTTTTCTCCACACCCTCTCCAGCATTTACACAATGTAGTATTAAATGAGGTAGTACTCACTCCTTTTGTAGTTCCAAGCACAAACTTCATTCATTTCCTCAGGGGTGTGTTCTCTGGCCTTTAAAGGTAGATCAAGCCACTTGCTTTCATAGTACCTCATAGATTTCCTTTATAGCACTGATCATAGTTTGTAATTATATATATTTATATATTGCATTATAGATATATATTATAATTACATGTTTGTTTATGCGGTTTTCAAAAACTTCATTTCTCTCTGGCTCACCGACTATAAACTCCATAGCAAGATTGGGGCTGTTCTGCTCAACCATTGAATTCCCCAGCATCTGACACAAATGCCAGGTCCTCAATAAACATTTTGGAATGAAAGACAAATGAACATGTTAAGAGTTTGGAAAAAGGAAAGAGCATATGTACTGGGCTGTTGAGGAAGATTCTATGGCTAAAATTGAATTCGCCCAGACCTCTTTTATGAAGGAGTATGAAAAAAATTACTTTCAGATCTTAATACTAAGAAAGACTGATTTCCACTGAAAAAGTGTTCTGTTCTTATGTTTATGAATTCTGTGAATTTCATACATTAAGATATTTTTCTCTTTGCTTTGGCCTCTATGAAGCTTAGAACCAGTTTTGTGAACTATTTTGCGCAACTGCACATTATATATGTATATATATTTAAATATATATGTTTATCTACTTTTCTTTTTTTTTAATTAATTAATTAATTAATTTACTTATTTATTTTTGGCTGTGTTGGGTCTTCGTCTCTGTGCGAGGGCTTTCTCTAGTTGCGGCGAGCGGGGGCCACTCTTCATTGCAGTGCGCGGGCCTCTCACTGTCGTGCCCTCTCTTGTTGCGGAGCACAGGCTCCAGACGCGCAGGGTCAGTAGTTGTGGCTCACGGGCCTAGTTGCTCCGCGGCATGTGGGATCTTCCCAGACCAGGGCTTGAACCCGTGTCCCCTACATTGGCAGGTAGATTCTCAACCACTGCGCCACCAGGGAAGCCCTGTACATTATATTTTAATGTACTAACCTTGCCTTCAAATATTTTACTACGCTTAATTTTCTCTTACTAATTTTCTACATTTCTTTATATTTTAATAATGTAAATTACACCCCTTTTAAAATGAGATTTGGTATGAATTCATGCTTGAATGGTGATTATTGATGCTCAAATTAATGTATGGCAAGCTTTAGACAGTATCGATGCTTTAAAATGGGTTTTGGCATTTTTAACTAATCTTTTGTTAAAGATCCCCTCCAGGAATTATTTAATAGAGATACCTAGGGTGGTGTGGGCTATATCTGACTGTTGAAGTTAAGATTTCAGCTAGGAGCAGAACTTTATATAAGATGACAAACCCTCTACAACCTTGCTCTGAATCCTGAGACAGTATCATAAGGAATATTTAAAATCTGCAAATTTAATTAATTTTGGCCAAGAGAATTTGACTTTGAGTACCTTCTGCCCCCTTCCTGCTTTGATCTCATGCCACCAACTCATCTGCTGCGGATGGTTCTGTCATGTATCATGTTTGATCCAGTTGGGGGAGGCGTATTGATATTATGTTTCAGTTACAATGAAATAAAATTGTTGCTATATTCCCTCAGGGGATAATTTTAAAGGAATTAATGTCCAACTATTCTTTGTCACCTCCCTTTGGGTTCAGCAATTGAAAACAATAATTTAAAAGCTTATGTTCACCCCAACGAAATAACCACAATCTGCTCCTGCTATATGGCTCTATAATTGAGTTAGTTTGAAGAAATACAATAAAGTACATTCTATAGTATTGTTTTTGTATTTTACTGTATTAAGCCATTCCATGTGGTGAATGAACCACATATATTTGAAGTCTTTATTTTCTTCAGTTTAATAGTTATGTTGCAAAGGTTTTGGAACATATTATATTTTTGTTGATTTTTAGCACTTCATTGTAATTGTTTATGAAACCACCCCTAGTAATTATATTTTGGTTAAAAGATTCAGCAGATATTAATGTTTTCCTAAGGAAGATGTTAATGATCATTTAAGCAATACTTTGAAAATTAATTGTGTGGGTGGGCAAAGTAGGGCAAGGATGGGTAAATTACTAAAGATTCATGGCCACAGCCAAATTTAGTTTGTTTCAAGGTAAATAAGAATTCAGGCAGGCCTTCTGAGCGTGAAGTAACCTACATCAGTGTGGTAATAATGGAAGCATTACTTGTAATCCTCAAAGTCATTAAGTTAAAAATATATATATATATTCAAGTGTAGTAGAGTCATAAGTGTATCCTAATGTTTACATTTCTCACGGGGTCTTTGGGACATTCAGCAGGCCATTTGGGTTCTATTGGCATGAAGACCCCTTAGGCATCCTGGAAAAGTATTGAAGAGATGGCATTGGAAATTTGGAATTAATACTCTCAAACAAAGAGAGATAATCCCTGCTCCAACCTTTGAGGAAGAGTCTTGGAGGTTTAAGGAATCCAAGAAAATGAGAGTTACACATAAGCTCTTTGTGAGGTTGGTTCCTGGTCCGTGGGGAAAAGGACTTAGTGGGGCCATAAAGCAGTCTCTGGCCAGGTTCCCTAAGAACATATCTCAAGGTGGGAGGCTGGAAAAACTGAGATTATTAACATTTTTAGAGCCAGTGATAGATACATTCACTAGTTAGTGTGTTCATGAGCAGATCAGCCTATAATTGTAGCCTGATTCTTCACCAAAAGATCACCCACCCCAGTGTTATTTCCTATGATGTTCCTCCTTAAATCTCCCAAGCAAGCCATCTTCTCACCATTCCCAGAACATTTCTACAAAATGACACACATTAACTCAGAAATGAGGATAACGGAGGGTTTGGGAGAAGGTAGTGGTAAAGGCTGACAATGGTGACAGCCAGTATTGATCGGGAGGTAGGGCTGGTGTTGCAGTATGTCAGTAGGTGCCTGACAGTAAGTGCATGGACCCTGGAACCCGACTGCTGTGACTTTGAGTCGTGGCTCTGACATCTACTAGCTTGAAAACCTCAGGCAAGTTATTTGTCTCTCAGTTTCCTCATTTATAAAACTGGGGCAATAATAGCACCTACCTTGGAGGGTTGTTCGTATTTGTAAAGTACTTAGAACAGGCACATAGGTTGCACTATGTACTTTAATTTTAAATAATTTGAGCAGGTTATACATGCACTTTGGTTATAGAAAGAAATCATGAAAAGTCTAAAAGAGTATTCTACCAGCTATACTGACACTGACTTGAAGACAGAAGAGACAAGAAGGCATGAGAACAAGTCAGCAGTGGGAATCTCCAAACATGACATATTAGGGCTTATATTAATTACAGTGGCAGCTTCAGAAAGGAAAAGATCTGCTGAGCTTCATGAAAAAACAGTAAGCAAAACATGATGATAGATTGGTTTGGGGGTATGAATTTGGAAATAAACTATCCTAAGCTTGTAATCTTGAGGGATTAGAAAGATGATGGTGCTGTTGACAACAATGGAGAAATTTGGAAAGAGATGCCTGTTTTTGCAGGAAAGACAGGAAGCTTAAGCCACATCAATGTTGAAGAAACAAATGGACCATGGGAGTTAAGCTTACTATGGCCTGTTCATTTGACAGATGGGCTGCAGCTGAATCAATTGTGATGCTTCATTAGGATGTCTGATGTGTCTGTGATGTCCCGTGCCACGGTCTGGTGGTTTTGCCACCTATAAACACACCCTCCATTCTGCGCTTAGGTTGGGTTTGTTTTTGGGATCCTGCTTCATCACAGAGGCATGTCATGTGGTCATATGTACATCTTGGAAAACAGAAAGATGTATTGAGCTATATATATATATATGTATAAATATATATATACTTCAAAGCCCTAAGTCCTAAGCAAGTATAATTTATTTAATTCCTGCCCAAAAGGATTGCAAGACTATATCCTACTCTCTCTCTCTCTCTATATATATATATATCTCCAAAGTTTAAGTCAATATGTGCTTGCATTAGAAAACAGAACTTGGCTGAAAGACAGGATGATGATGGTTTCATTTTTATTTGTATCTTCTTAACATCATGAGAGATACTTTCAGCCAACACTTACATAGTGATTGCCAGAGATTGTTCTAAGCTCTTTATACACGCTAAGTCATTTAATCATTGCAATCACCCTATGAGGTAGGTAACATTATTGTCCTCATAATAAGGAAGAGGAAATTAAGGTGCAGTGGAGGCTGGTGCTCTTAGGTTGGTTTCAGCAGAATTCTGAGGTGAGGGTTTATGTGCAAGCGATTTATCAAGGAAGGGCTTGCTCCCAGGGGTGACCAAAGGGGAATAGGGGAGCAGAAAGGGGAAGAGGAGAAAGCCAAACAAGGGTCCAGTGGAGACAAAGTCCTGTGGAAGGAAGCATCATCCTAATCCTGCAGGGGAGCTCTGGGGTGGATGTTCCAGCTCAAAGTCACCGCAATCCAAGACAGGGGAGTCAGGCTTTCATACTCCCATGCCGGAAAGTCAGTAGTTAAGGGCTGCCTGCCCTAGGGGGAATGTACCTCTGGTTCTCTGCACCTGTCAGCAAAGTGGCTTCAGTTGGTCTAAGGCGTCCTGCACAGAAGAACTGCAGATTCTGCCTGTTGGAGGCCAAAGTACAGCAAAGGTGGGAAATTGGGGCAGAGGTAGGAGTTGGGAGGCTCAAGAAGAATTGGGAGGGGAGGGGATCTGGAGGGTGACCCTGTTGGCCTTACCAGTGTCTATCACATAGACACATAGAAGGGGATCCATTAGCAGACTGATTTTTTTGGGGGGGCGGGGGCTGTTATTTTAATTCATCAATTTGACTCATCCTTGGCCATGTAGATAGATCTAAGATATGTAAATCTACATCTGTGTACACACACACACACCCCCCCCACACACACACAAGCACACACATATATATACACTGAGAAATGCAAAGTTGATGCAGCCCAGATGTTACATGTCAGATATCATAAACTGGTGACTCATGAGTTGAATGCAATCTACAGACATTCTTGGTTTGGCCCTGTCTGAGTCTTTGGGTTGAATTAATAGCCAGTATTTTAAAAGTTGGGAGATTTCAATGAAAACTCCTGATTCCTGACCTCTCCTGACCTTCTTACCTCGCATAACTGACTGGAGGAGGGTAGTAGATAATGCTTCTTGAATCAGGGCATGTGCTGTCCAATTTGTCACGTTCTTTACCACCCCTGATTATAACTCCAACCTTCACCTCTCTTCCATGTCATCTCTGCGGCTCCTAAGGATATTTAAACTTGCAACTCCTGTTATAAGAAATTTCTTGACCGTGACAACCTTTACCAGTTTCTTGAGATGAACTACTCCTATCAGGTTCTCATAATTTCCTTCCTGTTCCTACTTCGAGGTTTTTGACTATTGTGCACCTTTTCAGAGGAAGTATAGTATTAGGTTAATTCAGTCAATGTAGACAACAACCAAACCAGGTGGCTGTTTAATGACTTGGGTTGGCTTCTTCCTCGTTGAAATTAACACAGCAATTGACAAACTATTCCTTTGCTCATTGTGCTAAAACTTCTATGGTCACAAAACACAAACTCTTAAGAATACACAAAATTGGTAGGTAGCCAATTTCTAATTATTTCTTGCTCAGATAAAGATGTCCTAATAAATCTCTCAGCAGCTTCCAATATGTTTATTTTCTACGTCAAAGGAAACAGATATGAAAATGAAATCCTGAGCTGGATGGGAGTTTAAGTAAATTAGAGTAATTTTCTGTTCAAACAAATAATTATATTGTTTCAACAAATAACCATCATTTTCCCTCAATTAAACCTTTTCTTTGCTTTTAGGATTCCAATGAAAACATATATTAATGGGTCAAATCTTAAAACTGATGGCCTGGGAAAATCCTTAAGTTCTAAATACCACCCCACCCCTTCCCTTCTCATTTTAAATTTTAGGAGTGTTCTCTTGGACATTTTTTTGTAATCAACTCAGTGTAAAAAGATCAGATTTCATAATGAAGATGAAGTTAAAAGATCTTCATAAAGATCTTTTCACTTTTTTTCAGAAGGTTTAATCCTGGTTATAGGTCAGATGAAGCACAAATGTCTGCTCTCTTTGATTGCTCTTTAAGCTATAATTAAAGAAGTTGAGATTATGCTTTTTAAAATAAACCAGGGTATATATAGGTAATGACTTTTTCACTGGTAAAAACGGTCTTATAAAATTTATTAAACAAATCATGATTCTCCTAGATGAATAAGGAAAGTTATATTTCCCCCCAAATATTTTGACCTGTTCATATAAATTCAGTTTTTTAAAAAAATTTAATTTAATTAATTTATTTATTTTATTTATGGCTGTGTTGGGTCTTCGTCTCTGTGCGAGGGCTTTCTCTAGTTGCGGTGAGCGGGGGCCACTCTTCATCGCGGTGCGTGGGCCTCTCACTATCGCGGCCTCTCTTGTTGCGGAGCACAGGCTCCAGATGTGCAGGCTCAGTAGTTGTGGCGCACAGGCTTAGTTGCTCCGCGGCATGTGGTATCTTCCCAGACCAGGGCTCGAACCCGTGTCCCCTGCATTGGCAGGCAGATTCTCAACCACTGCGCCACCAGAGAAGCCCTAAATTCACTTTTTAGTGCATAGTTATTATTAAATTTTATTCAGAATAAGTTGACTTTATAGTACTTTAACTATGAGACCTCAAACATTTTAAAAAGCCTTTGGAAAGGTTGGAATCGGGTCAGAAGTCTGAATTGGGGCTACAGTTATCCCCAAATAAATCCTTCTAGAAACCCAAATGAAAGCAAATGTTCTCTCCCATAAGCTATCTTTACTCCCCGCAATTATTCTTTGTATAATTTCTTTACTATTTATCTGACCTCCTGGGTTTTTTGTTTGTTTGTTGTCTTTGCTATTAAATGGACAAACTTAAAATTAGATGCTTGGGATCTGCCTGCAGTGTAAAATATACTGGAGGAAAAAACTCTAACTTTTGGGGGTGATATATATATATATATTTTTTTTCTTTTTGTTTGGAAAGGAAGAAAAAGGATATTTGTTTGTTACTTTCCAATGACCATTTTTGCTAGGGAGTTGGATTTTTGTAATTTGTGGTTTTAGAGGCTAGGGTAGCACAAATTTAGAGAGACTACTCAATTAATTTCCCTGGGATTGAGATCAGACCATGCCTTTCTCCCCTCCCCTTCCCCCAAATAAGGAGAGGCCTTCTTATCTACCTTTGGAGGACACGTCTTTCAGTGTCCTCTGAAGCTGGGAAGGCAGTACTGTGAATGCACAGAGATTTGCAGAAGAGAGAGGTCTGAGATGGAAGAAATCTTTTGTTTTTGTCCCGGTCTGTCCCTCACTAGGCATGTCATCTTGGGAAAATCACCTCTCTTTCTCTAAGCTTCAGTTTTCCCATTTGTGAAATGAGATTGATAATAATTGCTCTGCTTTGCTTGCAGGGTTATTGCAGAAGGAACAAATGAAATGTTATATAAAAAAGCCTTCCACTGAAGGATTTCCATTGCTATGGTTTCTCTTGACCTATATGGATACATAAATATTTTACTTTTTAGTATATATAACAATGGAGAGTATTTCATTTCATAGACTGTCATTACGTTTTTGTGCAATAGATGTCAGTAGAGCTCTATGGTCAACTGGTATCACTGCTTGGTTAGGATATTCTGTTCTTGGAAAATTTTCAAAGCAAACTCATTGCGCTTTTGCTTTCTTGCATTTTTTTACCAAATGGCCATGAATTCATGTGCCCTTGCCCCATACCCACCCTCATATCCGTCTCACTAGAATTTTGCTTTCAGTACAATTTTCTGCCTTATTGGAGCTTTCCTCCTCTTCATTTTCTGGAGGGATTTCTACAAAATTATTTTTTTTCAAGAGCTCCTTTAGCAGAAAATGTGAAAACCAAGAGAAAACCTGCTACAGAGTAAATTCACAAAAACAATTTAGGATAGTTATTGCAGACAGATTTCGTGCTTTTAAAATTAAATGTCACCAAAAAATCCTGTTTGCATTTACTTTTTCCTCAGCATCCTCCCCCCATTTTAGTTTTCATTCTAATTGAGAAATAAAGCAGATATACCAGAGGGCGCTTTGCCTTACTCAGAAATGCTTAGCAGACAAACCCTCTGTTTTTCAAAAATGCTGACTCTCTCTATAGAAATGAAAAATAAACCTTTTGAAAATGTAGCTATTCTTGCTTCTTCGAAATAGCTACAAAGCTCAAGTTAAAGCATATGGTTTTAGGGCCATTGCCCATTCTTTGGGGGAGAATTATGCTCTTTCCAAAAGTACAGAACCAGTTGTGAAGCAGGGCCACGTTTTAGCTGGCTTTTTCCACCACAGAAGATATCACTAATTTAATTACGTTTTTGATTTTTAATTCGAAAATCATTTACAAGTGTAAAAATTAAGAAAGTGCAGGAAGTGTTCAGGATTTTTTTTTTTTTATCTAAGAACAAAGTGTACTCAGTGTTCAGTGTCTGAAATTTCCCAAGATCTCTGTGTTACATTCAAATATAGGGATTTAAAAAGTTAAGTTGCTTTGAAGTGAGACATGCCATTCATTTTCAAATATCACTTTTAAAAAATATTAATATCTACTCATATAAGGCAACCCAACAGTGTTGTATTCCATTCTGTACAATTGCTGTTAGTTGGAATGAGAATTATTCAACCATTTTTAGTGGATGTCTATTATTAAATAGGCACTACCTCGTATATATGTGCTAAATGCTGAAGATAAATGGTGAGAAAACCCAGCCCTCTTGGAGCTTACAGTCTAGTGGAAAATACAAGTATTAATCAAATAACCACACAAACAAATGGAAAACTGCAAATCTGACACCCTCCCATGTATCCGTTCCACTTCCCTGCTTTATCTGTTTTTAAAATACTTATCATCCTGTGACATTTATATTTATTTGTTTGTTTAATGTCTGTTTCCCATCCTAAAATGGCAGCTCCATAAGAGAGACATGGTCTGTCCTGTTCAGTGATATAGCTCTAGTACCTTGTACAGAACTTGACACATGGTAGGTGCTCAATAAATATTCCTTGGATGAATACATTAATAGAGTACTGTCAGAAGTATTCAGTGTTCAGAGATCCCTTATTAGAAGAAGTTGATCTCATCAGGGAGGTCAAGAAAGGCTTCCTTGCCAAAGTGATGCTTGAGCTGAAAAGAAAAGTAGGCATTGATTAGGCTGAGAAAGGATGGAAGATCATTCAAGGCAATATGTGCAAAGACCCTGTGGCAAGAGGGAGTGTGAAAAAGATAAAGGACAGAAAGAAGGCCTGAAGGACAGAGGAGGAGAGACCAAGTGAAATTGGATTGCAAGATGAAAGAGGAAGGGAAGAGGGAGGCCAAACCATGTAGGATCTTGTAGGTTGAATTAAGAAGTCAAGAAGTTATGTTTATTCTAAAAATAATGAAAAATCATTTGAGCATTTTAAGCAGGGAGGTGACTTAATCAGATTTGAAAAGATTACTCTAGATTACTCACCTAGAGTGAATTCGGGAAACCCAGCTAAAAGGCAATGGTCCAGATGAGCAATGTGGGTAGTTTGAGCTAAAGTACTGGTAGTGGGGATTGGAGTAGATACATGCAGAAGTAAATGCTTCCATGGAAATTTAAGAGGTAGAACCAATGAGGTTTGGCCAAGAGTTGGGTAAAAGGAGAGAGAGAAGAAGGTGTCAGGGTTGAGCTGAAGTTTATGGCTTGAATGATGGAACGGTGGTGCCATTCAATGAAACAGGGATGCTTGAAAGAGCATCAAGTTTGAGAGAGAAGATGATGAATTCAGTTCTAGTTATGTTGATTTCAAGGTTTCTTGGGCACCCTGGAGGACATATTAAGTTGGAGATAGTCCAGAGTTTGGAAAGTCTGGGCTGGAGCTATAAATATGTGAGTTTTCCAGAGAAGGTAATTAAAATCATGGGCTAGAGAATAGACTGAGGAGAGGAAAGACTCGCAGTTTCATGTAAATATCTCTGGTTTTAGGTGAAGGATGTAAATGCAGACCAAGCCCTGATGCAAGCTGGCAGGCCTGGCCACCCATGCCCACAATGGAAGCATAGTGGATGACATTTGGTGCTCACTTGGTAGAGCGTTCAATGGACCATAGACAGCAACCTTCTAGACCTTTCTAGATTCAAGCATAGCTGAAAGTCAACTTCCTCTTCCTCCTTAACAAGGGACAGAAGAGAAAATCTGATGGTATTTTTACCTTGATAAAGTATTTTACCAAGCCTATACTTTAAAATATTCATTCTTTATGGTATGCCTATATATATTCAAAAAATAAAACCACTGTTGTAATTTTTTCATTGATCAGATAGTAATTTTGCAATTAAAAGAATTTTTTAAAAATATATTATTTCTTAAGCATTTAAAGGTAGATGTGTTTGTGATTTTACACAGGCAGTTGACCAGACACTTGAAAATTAAAATTATGTTCATAACTCACATCAACTGAGAGGTTATTATGAGCCAAGTGCCGTTTTAAGGGCTTTATAAAGTTTATTTCCTTTACTCAACCCTAGGAGGTGGCTACTATCATCTCCATTTGATAGATGAGGGAACTAGCACAGCAGGGTCAGCAGATTGGTTCAGGGTCACACAGATGATAAGCAGTAGGGCCAGGATTTGAACCTGAGACGTCTCCTTCAGAGGAAATACTCATAATAACTGTGCCAGACGTTATTAAAAATCCACTATGCACATTTTTAAATGTTTCGTATTTTGAGTTCGACTGAAAGCCTTTAGTAAGACCTTTATGAACTACATGGTGATTTGCAGGTTCTGGTGAACATTAAAGAACCTGTTTAGGCCTGCTATCCTATTTCCCAACCAAATTCCCTTTGGTTGCCTGGGATGAAACAGCCCCAAAAGGCCACTCTGGCCCCTGGGTTCGTTCTGTTGTAGAATAATATGTGATACCCTGATTGAATTTTAATATAATGCTTTGGGGCCTCTTAGTCATAGTACAGAGATCTTCTCGACTCGAAACAGAGGTGTGTCCAGACATGAGGGCACAGGGAAAACATTTAACAAAATTCCCCACAAATATGAAGGTGGAAGATTTGGTGGTTTATGTCATCCGGCAAAACTTTGGAGTAGATGTCACAGCCATTTTTGAAATAATACCTCAAGTCCTAACAACCCCAAAAGGCAACTGCAACGCCTATCACACTGCCACTTTCAAGTGTTCATCTGAATCCCCGCTCTGGGCACAAAGGAGACTTCAAGGGGAGACACAGGAGACCCAGTTCAGACCCCCCTCCTTCGTTCTTCCCCTGCTGCACGCTCCCGACCACACTCCCTCCCCTGTTACAGCTCTAAATCCTGCAACATTCGTTCGCTGGTCCCTCCAGCCGCAGGATTTGGCAAGGAAACTAAAGTGGAAATTAATTTCAGTTTAGATCCAGAGCAACGACTTCATTTCTGATTTCCACTCACTCATCATCTGATGAATGGTAGGGGGAAAATGGGCTAGAAAAAGAGGATAAAAGAATTTCTGTATAGTCACTAAATTTTGAGAGCTACTAAGACTATCTATGGCTGAAAAAGTCTGAAATTCATGCTTTCCTAATTCTGTAAGAGTAATGATAACTTTATTTTTTCATTTTATATTTTTCAATTTTTATTGAAATATAGTTGATTTACAATGTTGCGTTAGTTTCAAGTGTACAGCAAAGTGATTCGGTTTACATATATATTTTATATATATATATGTATATATCTCCTTTTTAGATTCGTTTCCATTGTAGTTATTATAAGATATTGGGTATATTTCCCTGTGCTATAGAGTAGGAACTTGTTGGTTATCTATTTTATATATAGTAGTGTGTATATGTTAATCCTAAACTCCTAATTTATCCCTCTCCACCTTCCCCCTTTGGTAACCGTAAGTTTGTTTTCTATGTCTGTGAATCTCTTTCTGTTTTGTAAAATAAGTTCATTTGTACCATTTTTTAAAAATTCCACATATAAGCGATATCATATGATATTTGTCTTTGTCTGGCATACTTCACTTAGTATGATAATCTCTAGGTCCCTCCATGTTGCTGCAAAATAGTAATAATAACTTTAAAACGATAATAAATGTTCAAGAGCCTTCCCAATTCTGTAATAATGATAATAACTTTAAAATGATAATAAAGGTTAATACTGATTAAGTGCCAGGAACACCTCTGAGCATTTTTTGAGTATTATGTCTTTTAATGTGAGGACAACCCTAGCAGGTAGATAATATTATCCCTTCTCCTTTTTTGATGCAGAAACCAAGGCACAGAGAGGTTAAATAATTTGTCCAAGTTCACACAGCTAATTATTATCAATCCACAATTTGCACCCAGGTGGATTTGCACAGCTCACACCCCAGAGCCTGCCCTCTTGACCACCACGAGCATTCAGTTACCAAGGTGTGCCCGTCCTCGCGCAAAGCCTGGGCAGGAGGGGTTTGGTCAGGACTGACTCACCCAGTGGGCCTGAGAGCACAGTTGGGGTGCGTGCAGCATGGGAGAAGGAACCAACACTTCTCTGAAGAAATAAGGAGCAATCTGACTCCACTGCAGGTGACACAGAATGGGCGCATTCTGGCACGTTCTGGGAGCATGGGGCAGAGAACACAGGCATAGGAGCAATGGTTGGGGGGCGCTCCTTATGATGGCTGTGAGAAAAACCCTCCTCTCCCTGGCATGAGGCTGTTGCTTCATAATTCCTTTTTCCTGTGAAGTCTGTACTTTATAAATCAGAGGGATCTCCCCAAGGGCTCTTTCACTGTGGGAGCATCCGATCCTGGCCCTAAAAACTCCCCGGACAGTCACACCACATGGACACATGCCCTGCTCTGCTTGGTTCAATCCTGCTCTTTTGATACTTGGTGTAATGTTTTTCCTGCAGCTAGACCAAGTTTGGCCTGGTGTCATGTTCTCCCTGCCTGCTCCCACAAAGAAGGCAGATTTGAAAGATTTGTCATTAGCGGAATTTTGCCTTGTGGCTGGCACATGGTAACAGACATCTAATAAATCACTCTGTGTGTATGTATGTGTGAGCAAATGAATAATAGAGCCGTCGGCGGCTCTTTGCGTACCTCCAATCTGGCCACAGGACACTTATTTTCAAGATGCTACTAGTCTTTGCTCGCGGGGCATGAGTAGGTCCAAAACCTCATGGTAATGTCACCATGAACTTTAGCTTACCAACGTTTCTTCCCCAGAGCACTGCCACGGAGGCAAACACTAACTTCCTGTGTTGAAGGCCAGACATTCTGAATCACCCTCACATTCACGTCGGGCACTTGAAAATTTATGCTGTTTCAGAGAAAAACAACCAGTCTGTGCACCGTGGCCCTTGGTTAGCCTGTTTTCAAGTGGAATGTTAGTTTCTCACCGGGCCGCACCCTGAGCACACCCACTTAGATTATAAACATTCAGAAAATTGCAGGCCTTCACCATCTAATTGGCAGTGCTTTTCGGAATAAAAATACGGCCACCCACATGCCACATTTGCTACAGCTGGCAACGAATCAAAAGGCAGGGACACTCCCAACAGTGACCACAGCTCTGCTCCACTGGGTAGAGAATTTTTCTAATGACCTTTTGTTTCCCCAAGCACCTCAGTAGCACTTGGGCTGATTGCATAGACCGGGTTATTAAACAGAAGGGTAAGATGTACTGTGGTGTGTTTTTGCAGTGTAGCCAGCATCATCTGATGCCAAGAAGAGAAATGGCCAGTCTGGAATTGTGCACTCAGCAGGAATTCCCGGGCCCTCACTGAGCGTGCTTCCCGCGTGTAGACTACACTTTTCTCCTAGACTTTGTTCTCGAAGATCCTGCAGCTCAGATTCAGACATTTCCTTCCTAGCTGCTACCCAGTAAAAAAAAGGTACCGTGTATCTACTGACAAGCAGACATGGAGAGATGTTTATGACAAATTGTTAAATGAGAAAAGAAGGTTACAAACGTTATACAGTATTTGATTCCAATTTTGTAAAATAACAACATAAATACATACTGGGGAAAAGCTGTTAACAGTGATTATCTCTGTGTAGTGATATCATTAGGTTTTTATTTGATCATTTTCATTCATTGATACTGTCTACATATATTTATTTCTTTATAACAAATAAAGTAAATTAATAAGCAAAAGAGGGACTTCCTTGGTGGTGCAGTGATTAAGAATCTGCCTGCCAGTGCAGGGGACACAGGTTTGAGCCATGGTCCGGGAAGAGCCCACATGCCGCGGAGCAACTAAGCCCGTGCACCAAAACTACTGAGCCTGCGGTCTAGAGCCCACGAGCCACAACTACTGAGCCCGTGTGCCTAGACCCCGTGCTCCGCAACAAGAGAAGCCACTGCAATGAGAAGCCCGTGCACCACAACAAAGAGTAGCCCCCACGAACCACAGCTAGAGAAAGCCCGCGTGCAGCAATGAAGACCCAGCACAGCCAAAAATAAAATAAATAAATTCATAAAAAAAAAACTAAGCAAAAGAAAAGAAAACCTACCATCTTTTATGGCCAGTTTCAAATCTGACTTTCTTTTAGAATCTTTCAAGACAGCACTATCTGGAAGGAATCTTTCCCTTATCTAAACGTATATAGAAGACGCATAAACACATGTAGGATACATAGAATTGCATGTGTGCCTCTATTAACAACACTTACAACTCCCCTCCTTGAGCTATAGTTTTGAAGAGTGTTGTCCTCTCTGGCTTCCCACGGTAGATTTTAAGTACTTTGAGAGCAAGGGCTGGGTTTGAGCCTTTTTCTGTCTCCTATAGCAAGTAACGCTCACCTCCAAGCAGCTGCCAATGATAGGCAGACAGGGCATTCTTTTTGAGTGAGTAAGTATGCACATCTTTGGGCACATTCTATGTTTATGAAAGGTCCCACCAAAATTTACTCTTTCAAAATTAAAAATCCTGTCTTTTTCAGAAACTCTAATTCGAAAAGATACATGCACCCCAATGTTCATAGAAGTGCTATTTACAATAGCCAGGACATGGAAGCAACCTAAATGTCCATTGACAGAGGAATGCATAAAGAAGATGTGGCACATATATACAATGGAATATTACTCAGCCATAAAAAAGAATGAAATAATGCCATTTGCAGCAACATGGATGGACCTAGAGGTTATCATACTAAGTGAAGTAAGTCAGAAAGAGAAAGACAAATATCATATGATATCAGTTATATGTGGAATCTAAAAAGTGATACAAATGAACTTACTTACAAAACAGAAACAGACTCACAGACATAGAAAATAAACTTTTGGTTACCAAAAGGGAAGGTGGGGGAGGAATAAATTAGGAGTTTGGGATTAACAGATACATACTACTATATGTAAAATCAATAACCAACAAGGACCTACTATATAGCAGAGGGAACTATATTCAATATCTTATAATAACCTATAACGGAAAAGAATCTGAAAAATAATATGTATGTATAACTGAATCATTTTGCTGTACACCTGAAACTAACACGACATTGTAAACCGACTATACTTCAATTTAAAAAAAAATTCTGTGTCTTCTTAATGAAGTGAATAACTAAAAAACTTCACATAGGTATTTTGCCATGGCTAATATGTTCAAAAATAACAAAATCAACATCACCAAATAGAAGATGCAGTGAACTCCTGGGATAAACCATAATGGAAAAAAATATTAAAAAAAGAATGTGTATATGTGTAAAACGGAGTCACTTTTCTGTGCAGCAGAGATTGGAACAACATTGTAAATCAACTATACTTCAATTAAAAAAAAAGAAAGAAAGAAAAAGAAGATGCAGTGAAGTTAGCTCTGGGACTCCAAAAAACAGTAACATTGAGAATTACATGGAGGCTTTGTTTCTTATGGTTGATGCCTGCATTTCTCAAACCATAGATGCTGCTTTTCATTTCCCAAAGCTCTTAATTTATCCTGAGATGCTAAGAAATATGTCGAAATTCCAAAGATTAGCCAGGAAAAGGTGACGTGAAATTCAACTTGTGATTATTTCTAAAAGGAATCATGACCTGTGACTTATTTAGTGTGTTGGCTTTAACCTAGCAGAATTCCTAGAAGATAATCACAGATTTATCTACAATGTGCAAAATAGGATGCAGAAGTAAATCAAGGCATTTATGTGCAGGCTTAGCAAGTGGGGAAGATCGGATAGGCCTTTTTTCTCCCCAACTGAGGAAAAGACCCTGGGCTCGGATTTGGGGCCTCTCTACTCAACGTTCACAAGGACCCTCATTCAGCTCTCATTCTGATCGGCTCCTCAGGGCCTGTGGAACCTGTTTCAAGTATACCTTCACCACATCACTCCCAACTCAGCCTGCCTCTTTAATTTCCAGCTCCAGCCATGCCTTAAACATCTTTCTAAACTCAAAGGTTTTATCGGGATACCAGACATCAAGGTCTGATTCTTTTACAATTTTTATTTTTTCATACACTCAACAAACATGTATGGAGCACCTACTCTGTGCCGGGCTAGTTGCTCCGGATAAAGTAGAGAGCAAGATAGGAAGCATGCCTGCCTTTGGAGAACTTCCGGTCCAGCAAGGGAAAGCAGACACTATGCTCCAAATAAACAGCCAAATAGTTGTTTCATTCTGGTTGTCATAAATCCTGTGTATGAAAAGCATAGTGAAGAATGACAGTGAATAATCAGCATTTCTTTATCGATCTGAGGAGTCGGGGCAGGCCTCTCTGAGGAAGCCAAGCCCTAAGGGTAAGTTCAGAGTCTCCTCCACAGAGAGGAGAACACATGTAAAGGCACTGAGGCCAGGACTGTGGAGCGTCCTAGGAACTGAGAAAGGCTGCTGTGGTCACGTAAGGCCTTGCGGGTCACACAAAAAGATATTTATCCACAGAGCAATAGGGAGCCATGGAAGGTAATGGGGCAGGGAAGCAACACATCCAGATTGCAGCTCTTAAAGACCTCTCTGGCTGCTGTAGGGAGAATGCATGAGAGGGACTAAAGGCAGCAGGGCGACCAGTAGGAGGCCATTGGGTCATCGAGGTAACAGGTGATGGGGCCGCAAGCAGCATGCAGCATTGTGGAAGTGAGGATGGGGAGAGGTGAAGGATTCAGGATGTGTTTTAGAAAATATAGGCAAAAACCAAAAAAAAAAAAAACAAAAAAAACCAACAACAACAAAAAATAGAATCTGTGTCACCATCTGTAAGATGTACTAAAATTAATGCTGGGCATAATAAAAGATTTCAATCTGACCCTTCAATCCAATCCAGTTTACTTTCATAGGTTTACGAGACTACAGACTTCACTGGACAATATAATTATATATATTCCACAACTAGTTGATTTGCTTTCTTAAAATTCTTCTCTAAACTTTCTAAAGGGAGACTATAGACCACCACTCCTGAAATTATCAAGTTTAAATCAGTCAGGCATGTTGAGCTCCAAGTATGCGCGAGGCCTTCTGTGATATTAAAAAATATGTGGCCCCTGTCCCCAATGGGCTTGTCGTCACTGGCAGAAAATGAGCTCTCTTTGAGGTGGAAGAACATGAGTGCCTCGAACTGAATCTCAGAATCATAATTAGTGAATGGGATTGGAAAGAGGAACTAGTAAAGGATCCCCAAACAAGCAGTTGAAGAGATAAGAGGAGGACCAGGCATCACCATGGAAACTGAGGTGCAAGCTTGGGAAAGAGGAGATGGCTACCAGGGCTGAGGGCTGAGCTGGCAAGAAGGACAAGGAGTGAGAGAAGCTGCTGGGAAGAATCTGGTGACAGATGACAAATCCACGACAAGTGAACAGAGCGGGCAGAAGCCAGCGCAGTGGGCTGAGAGAGAGAGGAGAAGATGGAGAAATATGACCACCATTGTAGACTAATCTTTACCTATTGATTAATTTATATTTTGCCTTGTTTCAGAAAAAATTTAAGGAGGCTTCAAGGGATTCAAATATATAGCAGGAAAACGTAAATTGAAAGAGGAATGAAAGGAGAAAGAAAAACAAGGGTGGTGTTCTAAAATGAAGCCAGGAGTGTGGCTAAATATGCATACAGCTTTGGCCTCACCCAAATGAGGGAATTCGATCAAACAAAACGAACTAGACAGCTGCAAATGACCATTCAATCCCTTTATGTAGCTCTTACTCTATTGTAATCTTGGGTCTTTTGCATTTCAAAGTCCAGATTGTGCTCCAAACCGGGTCAGTTTGTCAATATTTATGGAGTTTTGTTATTTGAACGGCATCCTTAATTAAAAGATGGACAGAATGAGTGCCGATGTCTTCATGCCAACTCACCGGCACCACCAGAAAGACAACTCAAAGCTTATGACCCTCAGACAGGTCACTACTGGCTCCTGTGAAAATAAACGTAGGAACATTTGGGGGTAATATATAGTCTCTTGGTAACCAGAAGGGGATGGAAAAACGGAGTTGTTCCAAGTATAAGTAACAATCTGAATTTAGATCCAAGGAGAAGGAAACTATAGTAAGAGAAGCAGCAGCAGCAAAACACAGCAATGCTTATCACCTGGCTCCTGGCCATCTGCCTCACTGGACGCAAAGCCTCTCCAAAGCCCGGCTTCCATCCACTTCTCCATGGCACTGATGTGGGCTTGGTTCATAGAAGTATTCAGCACTTGGGGAAAAAATACATGTTGAATAATAGAAAGAAAAGCGTGCCTTTTGCCTCCAATGGGTGTTTAAATAGTTACAACTCTTGAAGCTAAGCAGGTAACTCCTCTGGGCCTCAGTTTTCTCATCTGTCAAAGTAGAGTGTATGCAGCAAAGATCGCTAATTACCGCCCCACCTTCCTTCCATCTTCGCTACGGCTGTTTCTTATATGGAGATTCTTCTTCTCACAGCAGTTCTCTAGGGATTTTGCAGCCTGGCTCATAGAGAATTCTGACTTTTACACTCTAAAGGAGACTCATTTAATCCTAGAGTTGAGAAGGAGATAGCTCTGGTGACATCCCACTGGTACTGAAAGTCAGCTGTGCGACAGCAGATTAACCATGACGTATGAGTAACTAAGAGCTAGTTTGCAAGCCTTGCTTTAAATGACTTTCTAACTGGAAATACCTAGAGAAGAGCAGGTATGGTCGATTTGTAGTGCCCAGAACATATCAGGGACTTCATGGCTTCATGAAAAGACTTTGAGCAACAAGTGAAAAAACATTGCCAATATTTAGTACATTGATGCTTTGAAAGCTGTCCCTTGATATCTTCGTTTTTAAAAAATATCCTTTGAAAAATATTACAAGATGGAATGTAGCATTAACAAGTGATAGGAAAAATATATTGCTATTTTGAAAACACATTGAAGGACTTTGTAAATAACATTGATGGATTCTGACTTTTATGAATAATAAGTTTGTCCACTATTATAGTAGAATATTTCTTTTGTCTGAGGAATGTAAATGTTTATTCTCCCAGGCCCACCAAACAAAAGGACTCACAAAGTATCTTTTAAACAACATATTGCCCTGGAGTTTATAAAATATAATCCAGTATTCAGAAATTAGAATTCAAGTAGATATTCACCTATCACAAGGTCCAAAAATGAATGACTATTTCAAGGTATTGCCCTAAATAACATGGTAACATGATCTATGGAAGAACCATGTGACCATATGAGAGAACTTGGCCTTACATGCCTAGCTATTCAATGTCGAAAACACAACCACGAACAGCATTTTCAGAACCAACCCTCACCACAGATTATTATATGCTCTATATAAGTCCCAAATTTCTCCTGCCAAAGCAAGAGAATTGTTACGTTCTGTAGATGTTCTGAAGGGGAAGACCTCTCAAGCTTCCTACTTAAATAGATATTACTAAACACACACACACACACACACACACACACACCTCAACATTAGGGATTGATTGAAACCAACTTAAAACAAATGAACTCCCTGCCCTAGGGGGGCCCAGCCAGCCTTCGAGGAGCCAGATGAAGGACACTGGGCATCTGTTAAATAAAACCTGGGTCAGGGGCCTGCATACTTACCAGTTCCTTCAATGCTTATGCAAGATACTGTTACTTTATAGCAAAATGATTCCATTCTTGGCAGGGTGCAGTTTTTAACACACACAGGCGACTCCTCAGTCTTTTCCAGGCTTTCCTGCTCACCCCTATTTAGCTCTAGCTAGTGGCTCCTGCTCTGTGTCAACATTCTGCTTGCCTGCCAGAGATGAAGTCACCATACTGGCTTTATGAGCTCTCACAGCTGCACGATACCCGCCTAGACTCTCACTGCAGCAAGGAAATGTGCCTGCAGAGCTTCGAGCCACACTAGTCAGTTCTGAAGGTGCCAGGGAGCAGCCCTCTTTTTCTGAGGGGGCCTACATCCCTTTGAAAGGTCAACCTCCAAGCTTCTAGGCCAGTGGGGCAGGCCAACGCCACTCCAGAGCCTTTCCCAAGGCCCTGCCCTGTGTAGCTGTTGAGGCCAGGGTAGAGCTTTTTCCATCTGTGTTCTATTAGTTCCTCTAAGTTGGAGCCCCATGGGGCCAGGTTCCCAATGGATAAAATATTCAGATGAGTGTTCACATCGTTTAAGAGCTTTGGATTTCTCCTGGTTCATTTCATGTCCTCTGTTGTAAGGCAATGAAGAAGCCTATTTTCCTCTGTCTTTGAAATTAGCCACTTTCTATAAAGCACTAAACAAAATGGTCCTCCTTTTAGCAAAAGAATGGGGAAAAGAATTCATTTAGCAAAAAAATGGGATGAGAGCTGTAAGGTAGGATGTGGATAATGTAAGAGAATGACAAGTCATCTTCATAATACCATATAAAATATTAGAAAATATTTGACAGAGAGCTATTTCCTCAAGCAGCAATCAGTATCAGGCATCTACTAACATGGAGGTATGAGTATATAGCTACTAACATTTAGTTGATTATCATATACTAATGAAATTAAAATTAAAACATAGAAATGGAATTTTTAAATATACTAACAGAATATTGATTTTAAAAATGGGTACTTAGATACCTTTTCTATTGCCCTGTATATTAAAAGGATTATATATTTAAAGGAATCCTTACACGTTTTTCTTAAGTCAGTGGGCTCCTTTCCTCCCACATATCCAGGGTCCAACTGTCTGGGGCAAATCTCTTTCACTGACAACCCTCCTAGGGAGAGGTGAGAGGGAAGAAGAGATAGGGGAGCAGGGAGCCCAGCATTCCCTAGCTTGGGATATTCTGAGCAATGCAATGAACTGAAAGGTAAGCTAACTCCCCACTGCCTCCTAAGTCTGGGTGCAGATACAACGGAAGAAGGAACCAGCTGAGGTTTACTTGAGAGCTTGTATGACCATTCCATCTCATCCTCTAAATAATTAGTAGGGTATAAAGAGGTTTGCATTGGGGAGTATTTTTTTCCATTAAAAAAGATCACAGACAAGGATAGACTGAACAAACTTACTGTAAAACAGAAGGACTGGTATCTGTGGCAGGTAGGAAGGAAAGGGTTTGGTTGGGGACATTCAGGCCCTGGGTGGGACTGTTTGTTGAGGAGGTCTCTGACACAGCCCTCACAGGCTAGCTGGATACCTCAAAGGTGACCATGTCTTGAGGTGCAGCCCACGTTCCCCCTGTGTTATCCCAAAGGCACCTGGAATCCTGCAGGAGCTCAGCCTCCTGTAAGGGGAACTGGAAGCAGATGCCATTATCTGTTTTCATCTGAACTAAAACCAGGAATCACCAAAGTCTTGACCAAAGGCAGACTGAGGGTGCCCATGAATCTGCAAGATGCACATCATCTAACACTGGGGATGGGAAACTTGTCCTCCAGTTGATAGGAAGATCTGTTCACAGCAAACATTCCCTTTACAAGAAAAATGCAACTACTTAGAGCAATTTATTTATGTTCAAGCTGAAGCAGATGAAGTAGTAAAGGCATCTTGCTTTGATAACACTACACTGGAATAATATAAATGATACTTCAAAAGCATTTAACTCCAGGCCATACTAAGGCACCCACATGCCTCGCTACTGGGGAGGATAAATTGGGCAAGTCTTCTGGAGGACAAGGTGCCAATACACATCACAAATGTTAAACATATGTAACCCTCACTCTGGTAATTCCACCACTAGGAATGGATACTATAGAAATAATCAGATGTACCCACAAAGATCAATGGGCAACACTGCTCCTTGTAGTGTTCTTTTTAATGGAAAAAAAAAGGCAAAAAGTATCTGAATCTTTCAACAATGAGGGATTGCTTAAAAACTTGTACCTACACTTTAGAAAATTAGGCAGCTATATTTTAAAGGAATCCAATGAAAATTCTTTTAAATTATTAAAAATATTTTTGTAGAAAAAGATGTTCAAGGAAATAATGTTCTTGATATGATGTTAGGTCTTTAAATAGATTTTCGGTTTTAGATAACAAAACAGTATATACCGTATGAGCTCACTTTTGGAGAAAAAGTCAAACTACATATTCATTCATTTATTGAGCACCTAAACAGTGAAGAGAAAGAATTCAACAAGATACACATAGAGGGCTTCCCTGATGGCGCAGTGGTTGAGAATCTGCCTGCCAATGCAGGGGACACGGGTTCGAGCCCTGGTCTGGGAAGATCCCACATGCCACGGAGCAACTGGGCCCATGAGCCACAATTACTGAGCCTGCGCGTCTGGTGCCTGTGCTCCGCAACAAGAGAGGCCGCGATGGTGAGAGGCCCGCGCACCGCGATGAAGAGTGGTCCCCACTTGCCGCAACTAGAGAAAGCCCTCGCACAGAAACGAAGACTCAACACAGTCATAAATAAATATATAAAAGAACGTGAATTTCTTTAAAAAAAAAAAAAAAAGATACACATAGAGAGAGGAGCTTCAAGATGGCGGAAGAGTAAGACGCGGAGATCACCTTCCTCCCCACAAATACAGCAGAAATACATCTACATGTGGAACAACTCTTACAGGACACCTACTGAACGCTGGCAGAAGACCTCAGACCTCCCAAAAGGCAAGAAACTCCCCACGTACCTGGGTAGGGCAAAAGAAAAAAGAAAAAACAGAGACAAAAGAATAGGGACGGGACCTGCACCAGGGGGAGGGAGCGGTGAAGGAGGAAAGGTTTCCACACACTAGGAAGCCCCTTCGCGGGCGGAGACTGCGGGTGGCGGAGGGGGGAAGTTTCGGAGCCGCGGAGGAGAGCGCAGCCACAGGGGTGCAGGGGGCAAAGCGGAGAGATTCCCGCATGGAGGCTCGGCGCCGAGCAGCACTCACCAGCCCGAGAGGCTTGTCTGCTCAGCCGCCGGGGCGGGCGGGGCTGGGAGCTGAGGCTCGGCTTTGGTCGGATCGCAGGGAGAGGACTGGGGTTGGCGGCGTGAACACAGCCTGAAGGGGTTAGTGTGCCACAGCTAGCCGGGAGGGAGTCCGGGAAAAAGACTGGAGCTGCCGAAGAGGCAAGAGACTTTTTCTTGCCTCTTTGTTTCCTGGTGCGCGAGGAGAGGGCATTCAGAGCACCGCCTAAATGAGCTCCAGAGACGGGCGCGAGCCGCGGCTACCAGCGCGGACCCCAGAATCGGGCATGAGACGCTAAGGCTGCTGCTGCCGCCACCAAGAAGCCTGTGTGCGAGCACGGGTCACTCTCCACACCGCCCCTCCCGGGAGCCTGTGCAGCCCGCCACTGCCAGGGTCCCGTGATCCGGGGACAACTTCCCCGGGAGAACGCACGGCGCGCCTCAGGCCGCTGCAACGTCATGCTGGCCTCTGCGGCCGCAGGCTCGCCCCGCCTCCTCTGTACCCCTCCCTCCCCGCGGCCTGGGTGAGCCAGAGTCCCCGAAGCAGCTGCTCCTTTAACCCCGTCCGGTCTGGGCGGGGAACAGACGCCCTCAGGCGACCTACACACAGAGGCGGGTCCAAATCCAGAGCTGAACCCCAGGAACTGTGGGAACAAAGGGAAATCTCTCCCAGCAGCCTCAGGAGCAGCAGATTATGTCTCCACAATCAACTTGATGTACCTGCATCTGTGGAATACCTGAATAGACAACGAATCATCCCAAATTGAGGAGGTGGACTTTGGGAGCAACGATATATATATATTTTTTTTCCCTTTTTGTGAGTGTGTATGTGTACACTTTTGTGTGTGAATTTGTCTGTATAGCTTTGCTTTTACCATTTGTCCTAGGGTTCTGTCTGTCCGATTTTTGTGTGTTTGTTTAGTATAGTTTTTAGCACTTGTTATCATTGGTGGATTTGTTTTTTGGTTTGGTTGCTCTCGTCTTTCTTTCTTTTTTTTTATACTTAAATTTTTTTTAACAATTATTTTTCCTTTTTATTTTAATAACTTTATTTTATTTTATTTTATTTTCTCTTCTTCTTTCTTTCTTTCTTTCTTTTCTCCCTTTTATTCTGAACCGTGTGGATGGCAGGCTCTTGGTGCTCCAGCCAGGCGTCAGGGCCGTGCCTCTGAGGTGGGAGAGCCAAGTTCAGGACACTGGTCCACAGGAGACCTCCCAGCTCCACATAATATCAAACAGCGAAAATCTCCCAGAGAGCTCCATCTCAAAGCCAAGACCTAGGTCCACTCAATGACCAGCGAGCTACAGTGCTGGACATCCTATGCTAAACAACTAGCAAGACAGGAACACAACCCCATCCATTAGCAGAGAGGCTGCCTAAAATCATAATAAGACCACAGACACCCCAAAACACACCACCAGACGTGGACCTGCCCACCAGAAAGACAAGATCCAGCCTCATCCACCAGAACACAGGCACTAGTCCCCTCCACCAGGAAGCTTACACAACCCACTGAACCAACCTTACCCACTGGAGACAGACACCAAAAAAAATGGGAACTATGAACCTGCAGCCTGCGAAAAGGAGACCCCAAACACAGTAAGTTAAGCAAAATGAGAAGACAGAGAAACACACAGCAGATGAAGAAGCGAGGCAAAAACCCACCAGACCTAACAAATGAAGAGGAAATAGGCAGTCTACCTGAAAAAGAATTCAGAATAATGATAGTAAAGATGATCCAAAATCTTGGAAATAGAATGGAGAAAATACAAGAAACGTTTAACAAAGACCTAGAAGAGCTAAAGAGCAAACAAACAGTGATGAACAACACAATAAATGAAATTTTAAAATCTCTAGAAGGGATCAATAGCAGAATAACTGGGGCAGAAGAACGAATAAATGACCTGGAAGATAAAATAGTGGAAATAGCTACCACAGAGTGGAATAAAGAAAAAAGTATGAAAAGAATTGAGGACAGTCTCAGAGACCTCTGGGACAACATTAAATGCACCAACATTCGAATTATAGGGGTACCAGAAGAAGAGAAAAAGAAAGGGACTGAGAGAATATTTGAAGAGATTATAGTTGAAAACTTCTCTAATATGGGAAAGGAAATAGTTAATCCAGTCCAGGAAGCACAGAGAGTACCATACAGGATAAATCCAAGGAGAAACACGCCAAGACACATATTAATCAAACTATCAAAAATTAAATACAAAGAAAAAATATTAAGAGCGGCAAGGGAAAAACAACAAATAACATACAAGGGAATCCACATAAGGTTAACAGCTGATCTTTCAAAAGAAACTCTGCAAGCCAGAAGGGAGTGGCAGGACATATTTAAAATGATGAAAGGGAAAAACCCACAACCAAGATTACTCTACCCAGCAAGGACATCATTCAGATTCGACAGAGAAATGAAAACCTTTAGAGACAAGCAAAAGCTAAGAAAATTCAGCACCACTAAACCAGCTTTACAGCAAATGCTAACGGAACTTTTCTAGGCAGTAAACACACACTTCCCTTTCCTAGGGAAGGAAAAGACCTACAATAACAAACCCAAAACAATTAAGGAAATGGTAATAGGAACATACATATCGATAATTGTCTTAAATGTAAATGGATTAAATGCTCCAACCAAAAGACATAGACTGGCTGAATGGATACAAAAACAAGACCCATATATATGCTGTTTACAAGAGACCCACTTCAGACCTAGGGACACATACAGGCTGAAAGTGAGGGGATGGAAAAAGATAGTCCATGCAAATGGGAATCAAAAGAAAGCTGGAGTAGCAATTCTCATATTAGACAAAATAGACTTTAAAACAGACTATTACAAGAGACAAAGAAGGACACTACATAATGATCAAGGGATCAATCCAAGAAGAAGATATAAGAAGTGTAAATATTTATGCACCCAACATAGGAACACCTCAATACATGAGGCAAAAGCTAACAGCCATAAAAGGGGAAATTGACGGTAACACAATCATAGTAGGGGACTTTAACACCCCACTTTCACCAATGGACAGATCATCCAAAATGAAAATAAATAAGGAAACACAAGCTTTAAATGATACATTAAACAAGATGGACTTAATCGATATTTATAGGACATTCCATCCAAAAAAACAACAATACACATTCTTCTCAAGTGCTCATGGAACATTCTCCGGGATAGATCATATCTTGGGTCACAAATCAAGCCTTGGTAAATTTAAGAAAATTGAAACCGTATCAAGTATCTTTTCCGACCACAACGCTATAAGACTAGATATCAATTACAGGAAAAAATCTGTAAAAAATACAAACACATGGAGGCTAAACAATACACTACTTAATAATCAAGAGATCACTGAAGAAATCAAAGAGGAAATCAAAAAATACCTAGAAACAAATGACAATGAAAACACGATGACCCAAAACCTATGGGATGCAGCAAAAGCAGTTCTAAGAGGGAAGTTTATAGCAATACAATCCTACCTTAAGAAGCAAGAAACATTTCAAATAAACAACCTAACCTTACACTTAAGGCAATTAGAGAAAGAAGAACAAAAAAAACCCCAAAGTTAGCAGAAGGAAAGAAATCATAAAGATCAGATCAGAAATAAATGAAAAAGAAATGAAGGAAATGATAGCAAAGATCAACAAAACTAAAAGCTGGTTCTTTGAGATGATAAACAAAATTGATAAACCAATAACTAGACTCATCAATAAAAAAGGGAGAAGACTCAAATCAATAGAATTAGAAATGAAAAAGGAGAAGTAACAACTGACACTGGAGAAATACAAAGGATTATGAGAGATTACTACAAACAAGTATATGCCAATAAAATGGACAACCTGGAAGAAATGGACAAATTCTTAGAAATAGACAACCTTCCAAGACTGAACCAGGAAGAAATAGAAATATGAACAGACCAATCACAAGCACTGAAATTGAAACTGTGATTAAAAATCTTCCAACAAACAAAAGCCCAGGACCAGAGGGCTTCACAGGCGAATTCCATCAAACATTTAGAGAAGAGCTAACACCTATCCTTCTCAAACTCTTCCAAAACATAACAGAGGGAGGAACACTCCCAAACTCATTCTACGAGGCCACCATCACCCTGATACCAAAACCAGACAAAGATGTCACAAAGAAAGAAAACTACAGGCCAATATCACTGATGAACATAGACGCAAAAATCCTCAACAAAAGACTAGCAAACAGAATCCAACAGCACATTAAAAGGATCATACACCATGATCAAGTGGGGTTTATCCCAGGAATGCAAGGATTCTTCAATATATGCAAATCAATGAATGTGATACACCATATTAACAAATTGAAGGATAAAAACCATATGATCATCTCAATAGATGCAGAGAAAGCTTTTGACAAAATTCAACGCAAGAGGGAGGAGATATGGGGACATACGTATATGTATAACTGATTCACTTTGTTATAAAGCAGAAACTAACCCACCATTGTAAAGCAATTATAGTCCAATTAAGATGTTAAAAAAAAAAAGACCAGAAGAAAAAGGAGTTATACAGCAGAAACTAACAGAACATTGTAAAGCAATTATACTCCAATAAAGATATTAAAAAAAAAAGATACACATAGAAAGTTGAATATGATTATATTAAGTAGAAGGAAATGTTAAAAATATTCATAGTGGTTATTTCCGTGGCATGGTATTGCTGGTCTTTCATTTTCTTCATTGTCCTTTTTGTATTTTCTGTTATTTCCAAAAATGAACATGTATTATTTTAAAATCAGAAAACAAATGGAAAAAAAAAAGTTATGTGTGGTTTTCCATTGAACTTTTAAGAATTCAGTACACGAGAAAACACTAGTTTGGGCTGCCCAGCATTGCCAGATACTCTTTCCTTTGATGGGGAAGCCAGCAGGGTCAGTAGCACACTGAGGAGGGGAGGTGGGGCCAGGATGGGGTAGAGCGAGGAGAGAAGCCGAAGAAAATGGCCACGGGTAGTGACTCCTGATGGCTTCGGAGGAAGTAATGGACCAGGGAGGACTGAGTCCTTCAGACCAGGGCTAGAAGTGGGGACTCGAAATCCTAAGAGCTTCACCCTCTCCCATTTCTTGGGTCTCAGTTCCTTAATGTAACAAGGGCTAAGCCCCTCTTGCCCAGTAAGCTGAAGAGTTGCTCTATGCTTTGGGATCTTTCAGTAAAGAGTGCTCTGGTGTAGACAATTGAGCTTGGGCCTCTGGGAACTCTGGGAAAAAGTACGTGGATAACTGAATAGATGGATTAATGTGGAGTTATCCAAAGAATGTCAAGAGGACCAAGGCTAGAAGAAAAAAATGCTTAAAATATTTTCAGATTCAGAAAAGTCATATTCTTCTTGGTAAGTGACAAAAATGCCATGAAGCCAAAGCTTAAGCAAAGTTTTGTGAAAGGGAAATTGCTAATACAAAGATGAGCTCTGGGGCTTCCTTGGTGGCGCAGTGGTTGAGAGTCTGCCTGCCAATGCAGGGGACACGGGTTCGAGCCCTGGTCTGGGAAGATCCCACATGCCGCGGAGCAACTAGGCCTGTGAGCCACAACTACTGAGCCTGCGCGTCTGGAGCCTGTGCTCCGCAACAAGAGAGGCCGAGACAGTGAGAGGTCCGCGCACCGTGATGAGGAGTGGCCCCCGCTTGCCGCAACTAGAGAAAGCCCTCGCACAGAAACGAAGACCCAACACAGCCATAAATAAAATAAACAAATAAATAAAAATTTAAAAAAAAACAAACAAAAAAAACCAAAGATGAGCTCTGCAGGTCTGTTATTCTTTTAAAAACATATTTATCCCTCCATTTAACAAATATTCCTGAATACCTTCCTGGTGCCAGGCGCTGCACTGGAGCAGGGTTACCAGGGAGAATGAGGCAGAGGTGACTGTGGTTGGAGCTGTGAGCTGTCATGGAAACTGGCAGTTTTTGTTTTCTTTTCATGTATTCACTCTTCATTAATTCAAGAGACATTTATGGACCCCTCACCATCTGCACCAGGCACTGTGGTTGGCACGAAGAATATACACACTGTCTTTTCTCTTAATGATCAACCAGCCTGGGGGATGGGGAGAAATGTGAGAAAATCAGTATCTGGAATAAGAAGCCCAGTTTAGCTGGGAGGGGTCGGGGAAAGCTTCTGCAATGAGGTGACGCTTGTGCTGGGCTGTGGAGGAGCCATTCATTCATTCATTCATTCATCCACTCTTCTATTCAACAAATCCGAATTGGGGCTGCACACCATGCCCAGGTGCTGAGAATAGATTGATAGTCTGGTGGGAGAGAGAAATAATAAATACACAAACAAGTACATCAAATGATTATGGCTATGAAAGGCACAGGGAAGGATATAAATGGGATACTGTGATGGAGAACAGCAGCGGTGGCAGCCGGGGAGAACAGCACTCTTGAATTTAGAATGAGTGGAAGGACAGTCAGCAAAGGGCTCTCTGAGGAGGCTTTTTATTTAAGCTGAGACCCAAAGGTTGAGAAGCACCTAGCCATGCAAAGAACTAGGGCATTCCCGACCAAGAGAACAGCAAGCTCAAAGGCCCTGAGGTGCTGACAAGAGACAGGAAGGAGGCCAGTGTGGATGGAGCCTTGGTACTCGAAGGGAAGGGTGGACAGGTGAGCTGGGCCAGGCCGTGCTGGGCCTTGTGAGCCATGGTAAGGGTAGGCCACCAAGGGGCAGAAGAGTGACAGATCTGGTTTATACTTTAAACCACACATATGCTCCTCTCAGGAGGATGGACTGGGGGGAGATGTATGGGGTGGATGAGAGTATGAGCAGAGAGGTCTATGAGGTGGCTTCTGCAGTAGTCTTGGTTAGACTATGGTGGCATGGAGATGAGAGTTAATTAGTAAGGAGGATTGGGGAAGAAGCAGTGGGAAGTCTTCTGGGTAGAGGAAATAATTTATGCAAATAAGAAGAGTGAGCAGACATTTTAGGAAATGACAAGTAGTTCTTTGTAGCTTGGAGATGAAGGTAGAAATGTGGGAAAGGGTCAAATCATAAATGGTATTCTATACCAGAATAAGGAGGTTGGATATTATTCTGAGGGCAGTAGGAAACCACCGGAGAATTTTCAGCAGGAAGGTTCCGTGAACAGAAATGAGCATTGGAAAGATGTGTTGCAGGAGGGATTCAAGGCAAGTGGAGGGGGCACTGAAGGTAGACAAGATCAATGGTATTGAGACAAGCTAGGAAACCATTGTTCTTAAGAGAGAATGAGACAGGGAATCCTGGCTCTGCTACTTACTGTCTGTGACCTTAGGCAACTTACTTAACCTCTCTGAGCTTTAGTTTACTCAACTACACAAACGGGAATATTACTTGACAAACTTTTCATGAGGCTTACATTAAATAGTAGTGGTAAAATTACCATTTTATCATTTCATGAGGATTACAGTAAATAAACGAAAAGGCAAATGCAAAGAGGATTACATTAAATGGTAGGGGAGAAAGTGTGGCTTGTAGCAGACACTCAGTCTTAATCTCCTCTCCTTAACAATCTCTATCCTGATTATATGGTTCCAGAGTGCATCCCCAAATAGTGTTGCAAAATAATTAGTCATCCATCTACAGTATGATAACATCACTCCTCCATACAATCTGAATAAAGCATAAAAAGGAAAGTACAAAAAAAAAAAGGAAAGGAAATCAAAACTGGAAAATACTAATGGCATTTCCTGCTTCCTCATAAACTGGAAATAAAAAGTTGGCTAAATTTTTCTTTATCCATTAAATCAGCATTAAAAAAACAGATAAAGAAAATAAATGTCAGTTGTATCTGTTAGATGAAACTCTATAACCTCATTGAAAGTATTAGAGAAAATCTAATGCCGAGACAGCAAAGAGAATTTTACTCAGTTAAGACTGTGCATTGCATGGGTGGCAAGGACGATTCTGAAATACATGATATAAATCCCTTATCTGAAACTCATGGCCAGATGTATTTCAAATTCAGAATTTTTCAGATTTGAGAGAGATAATGTGGTGAATGTGCTGTGTATTCCATAACACCCCTGGTGTGGGGTTATTACTATTTCTTCAGTGAAATATGAGAATATTCATACTAAGTGGGATAAATAGAAACCCATAAAGAGCTTCAGCTTAGTGTAGGTGAGGTTTTCCTACTAAATGAGTTTGCGTCCAAGTTGGAAATAACTTTTCTTGCTCAGACTTTGGGGATTTTTTGAATTGTTTTTAAGGGGTTGGGGATCTAATGCCTTTCCCTGGATTTTGTGTACCCCTTGACCCAATCCCTTCCTTCACAGGGCTCACAGTGGCTGCAGGGGGCCTGGGTGGTAGGGGGCTCAGACCCAGCCCTGCCTTTACCCAGATGGCCTCCTCCTTCTGACCTCCAGGCCCTGCTGCTGACCTCAGCCGCCGCACTGGATCCTTCTTCATTCAGGAGGTCCTGGAGTCGCCCCCTGAAATCAAACCTCTGACCCTGTCCCACCCCGTCTACCACTCATGTCTGAACTTCAGTTCTACATAGCTCAAGCGCCCTCCTCCGGGACCCCTGATGTCCCAGTATGTATTTTGGGACAGCTAAGTGATTTGGGGTCTGCATGGTAAATCTCTGGGGCGGGGTGAGAAGTAGCTTACATCATCAGTCTGCATTTTCTAATCCCAGCTCCAGCGTTTCCAGACACTTTTATATGTAAGCTTCGGGGTGGTAAAATTCGTTCAGACTACATTCAGATGTGCAGGGAAAAAACAGTAGTTTCTTTACTAACTGATGATTGATCTGACTTTCCTCACAGGCTTCCTACCTTGCTTGGTAGAAATGGAGGTTGGATAAATTTAGTCCAATTTGATCAACTCTTCCATATTAGGGACAGTCTGTTTAGGTAACAGAGTCCCTTGTAGATCTATCTACCCAGTTTTTCAGACTTTTTCCTCATCTACTTCTCATTCCTGAGATAGCCATCAGAGTATGATGGACAGTCGGGTCCCTTGGTTACAGCAGCAATTTTCCAACAGCAGATATAGGGAATTGATTATAGTTAGAGAAAATCACACCCAGCCTTAAGCTGAGTAACTAAGATTTATCATGTGGGTAAAAGTCCTCTATCCTTGGGATTCCTCTCATCCTATCTGACATATCCCTCTGTCTTGAAGCAGAGAGACTGAGCTCTACAAGTCTTACCCACCTGTTTCTCCCTGTTTCTCTCCATAGTTTTTTTGCACATGGATGTGGGCTTTTGACTTCCCCCCCTCTTCCAGTTATAAAATAAATAAGCCATGGGGATGTAATGTTGAGCATGGTAACTATGGTTGATAATACAGTATTGCATATTTAAAAGTTGCTAAGAGAGTAGATCTCAAAAGTCACAAGAAAAAAAATTTGTAACTACGTATTGTGACAGATGGTAACTAGACTTATTGTGAACATCTCACAGTATATACAAATATTGAATCACTATGTTATACACCTGAAACTAATATAATATTGTATGTCAATTGTATCTCAATAAAAAATCCTCTCTCCTTGAACAAATGTTGGCTTTTACATGCACGGTCTGAAAAATCCTATTTTGAGTCACGAACATGAAAATGCAAAAGAAAATACTCATTAATAGTTTTTAAAATATCATCTCTCATGATACATACAAAAAAAAAGGGAAAGGATTTACATCAAGGTATTTATACTGTTTATAACTGTATGACAAAATTATGTGATTTAAAAATTTTTCTTATTTTAATTTTTGTTATTTTTTGACTTTTTTATGATGAACATATACTGCTTAGTTAAATGTTTTTAAGTTCTTTTAAAAATATGCCTGTAGCACTATCAGTTAGGAAAAGTCAAATTATGGTCTCTGTTGGAACAAATTTAAACTTGTCAGAGCAGTTAAATTAATTAGGTCTTAAGTGACATTTAACAGCCAGGGTGGCAGGCCTGATACAACTTAGCAAAGACTTAGAAAATTAGGCATAATAGCGTACAGATTGTACTCCTGCAAAGCACGCTCAATTCAGGGGAAACAGTGCGTCAAGCAGGGTTCCTCAAAATGCTTCTGCATTTTAGTTTGTTATTTCTTTTGGAGAGGTGCATGGGTGAAATTTCTAAGGTAAAACACACGCCCGTTTTTGTTGGCATTCCTCCTTCGTGTATTATGACAAGGGAATTACTGCGGGCTGTGCTGGAATATTTCATGTATGGATCATTGTAAGTAAATCCTGGGGGCACTTTTTTCCCGTAACAAAGAGGGGCATAAAGCTGCCTTTTTTTGGTAAGTAGATTTCCTTGAAAAACTGAAATATAAGAGTTAGATTTATAATGTCCAGGAAGGTGTGAAACTCTCGAAGTAGAAGGAAGAGAGGGGCTTTGTTGCCATCAAGGTCATCCTGCCTGGCCAGTCTGGGACAGATCTGGGTGAGGGAAGAAATGAGGGGACAAAGGAGGGGGACCAAGCATGCCTTGCAGAGTCATCTGAAAGAAAGTGCAGCTGAAGGTCCCAAGCAGGAAATTTAAACCTCAGCCTTCAGGAAAGGAAAAAAGTTCAGAGGAAATTCTAAACTATATTTTTCTTCAGGTAGGTCTGGTGGGAGCATCTTGCCCCTTGCGTGCGTGAAGCAATCAGAAATAGCCCCCATCTTCAGAGTGCAAAGTTACTCGCTAAGGGCTTTTCATTTTCCACTGTGGAAACCTCCACAGCCATGTCAGACACTGAGTCAAAATATAGCAGAGGGGGCTGCCAAACACTTCTAGGGCAAAGGTTTCTTTCTGCAGCTCTACCAGGCCCAGACTATTACCTGTCTGCTGCCTTCTAGGCTGGGTCTTAATCACTTCCAGCTGTGTTGGCTCCTACAGTCCCTCTGGCCCCTCCCCGTCTGGCCTCCCTTCCCTCTGCCTTTTGTGCAGGAAAAATTAAGTATCACACTTAAATCCCCCCTTAGGACTTGGGGATCCTGAGCAGGAGCCTGGCCACAGTATCCATCTCCAGCAACAGATGAGGGGGCTGGCTTGCCTCACATGGGGTCTCCTTTCTGCCCTGGGGCTGAGCCCTGCCCCTAATCAGTTACAGCTAAGCACACAAAGGGAAGTAGGTATGCAAGTCTCCAGTGCACAACCCCCCTTCCCTCGAACTCCACCCTGGTACCCGAATCCCCTCAATTCCTTCTTAGGAATTGGTTCTTTAGGGCTAAATTTAACCCTCTCCAGGTTGTCATCTGTTGAAATATACATTTTTCTGCCAGGGTGGCCGGTATCTCCATCAAATCAATTCCACACAAGTCTTGGTGAATTGGGGGGATTGAAAATCTGTGGCTGGAGTGAGACTGAGAAGTGCCCGGCATTGTGCCATGATTACCCTACCCCTGACACATGTAGACATCATAGTCAATTGTGGAACGGTTCTCCTGCCCAATAAACTAAGGCTAAGGCTTCAGCATCCTCAACACAGCACGTCAGGTAGACACTAAAGCCTGGAATGATTGACAGATTGGGTGAAGCCTCTGCCATCTTTGGGCTAAATCATAGGATGTATATTGGGCAGTAGTGAGCTACGAGTCTGGGTCAGTGGGCAGGGATTGCCTACATTAGTGCATCGCAAACTTGACCTTACATCAGAATCACCAGGAGAGCTTGCTAAGCACAGATTGTTGTCCCCCCCCGCCGCCCCCCGGGTTTCTGATTCAGTAGGTCTGGATGAAGGTGCAGGGCATGCTGCTCCTGGTCTGGGGACCACACTTTGAGAACTACCGGTCTGCATCATATCAAGGAACTTGAACTCTGTTCATCAGGCAGTGTGGGATCCTTGAAGGACTTTAATCTAGGTGCAAGCGGGTCATGAGATCAGGTTTACACTTTCCAAAACTCAAACTGCAATAACGTGGAGGGTTGCCTTGAAAGGGAGTGCAGCTGGGGGCAGGAAGGCTAAACAGAGGCTGTTGGCATGATCCAGATAGTCTTCGCTATGAGGTGGTTCATATAATCTTACAGAATGAGATCCTGGCAGCGAGATTGCACTGGGCAGCCTCCAGAAGCCTGAGAAAGATAGAAAGTTGAGAAAGATGGTTTAGAAGAAAGCACTAAAAGGAGATAGGGAGCCTCAAAGACATGTTGGCCATTTCCCAATTTTGCCAAGGGCAGGCTGGTTTCCAGAACAGGAGACCGTGACCCTGCAGAGGGGTCTGCAGAAGTGACACTCGCCAGAGAGACCTGCCAAATCCGTATGGCTGACTCTCTCCCTCCTCCCCTCCCTCTCTTTCCTGTGGGGAGATGTTACTGGGAGTAGGGGGGCTGCTTAGAGAACAGGTGGTGATAATTACCAGGAGACCAGCAGTTTCCCTGCCTCATCTTTCAAAGTGTCAAAAAAGGCTGACTTAGGAAATTATGGCGTGTAGGAAGCTTTCCTGATTTGTTCAGTTCAGTAATATTTAGTGGAACCTGGTCATTCTGACTTAGTGGCTGATGTATAATTCTGAAAGGACCCTGAAAAATACCTAAACTCTACTAGTAGTGCTTTCCTAAGGAGGGTAGGCCTAGAATTACCAGCATACACACAGTAAAAGAGAATTCAGAATTTTACTACACATTCCAGATACGTAAGTGAAGCTACATCAGAATCTGAACAAATAGTAATAATAATAATAATAGCTGTGAAAGGTATCATGTCAGGCCCCTGCTCATCAATTATCCGTGGATTCATGTGGCTTTTGATCTCCCTTGACTCATCTACAAGCCACAAAATAGGTCAGACTGGCCTGCTACACTGCTCTGAATCTGTTTTGTGCATTTTCACCTCTGGCTCTGCCCAGGAAGTTCTCCAGCTGTAAGATTCCTGAACCTTCCCTCCTTGCCTTAAGGTCTCTCTTAAGTTTACTTGCATTCATAACTTTTCTTTGAACACACCAACTCATGGCCATTCCTCTCCCTTCTGAAGTCCTATGGCACTTACTGGCTGAGTGTACCCTTTGGGCCTTAGTATTGGCCTTCTGGTATTAGTTCCCTTTTTAGGAGGAAAGTTCTAGCTCCCCAGTGGATACTTTGAAGCCTGGAGCAACCAGGTCTCATTTGTCTGAAAGTGAAGCATTACACTCACATGAAACTTGCATGGGTGACATGGGGAATGTGGTGAAGGTCCAGGGGATGGACCTTCCATCATAAATCTCAGGAAGATGAAGTCTGCGGTTGGGCCCCACCTGGAACCAGGGACATGAACACTGCCAGCATGCTCTCTCTTCTTCTCCATCTCTTGTTTCTGAAACTTGCTGCATTCTGTCAAACTCGTGTCCTCAACAGCACTGGGAACTTGGCCATCGGCAACTCTCTGGCTCATTTTGACAATCAAGACACCAGAGAGGCGGTGACCTCCTTCCTTGTTTTCAAGCTCAAAAAATTAGATTGACCTGGCTTAGGACATTCCTACCCTTGGACTAATTAATGAATTAGTGGCTATAGGGGAGGGGAATGTCTATTTCATGCTTGCTTCCTCCTTTCCAAAGAAGCCCAATTTGGTTATATCATTCCCCTCCTCCAGGTGGCTAAGTGCTTCAGGGGCACCAGCCCCAGCTCCAGCCTTGAGGGTGGTCCTGAATGGTCAAAGCCACGAGTCAGCAAACCTTTTCTGTAAAAAGCCAGAGTAAATATTTTAGGCTTTGCAGGCCATGTCTCTGCTGCAGCTACTCAACTCTGCCATTGCAGTGTGAAAGAGGCCATGGACAACGTAAATGAATGAAAGTGTGACTCTGTTCCAATAAAATTTTGTGTATAGGCACTGCAATTTGAATTTCATATACTTCTAACATGTCATGAAATATTATTCCTCTTTTGATTTTTTTTCAGCCATTTAAAAATATGACAACCATTCTGACCCTTGGTCTAAGCTAATCATCCCCCTTGCCAATGGCAGGTTTAGACCAGGACATGCAATACCCTTGGGCCAGTTGGATGTGCGATGAGGTCTGCTGGGAATCTTCGGGAAAGATTTCCTCACATGTAAAAAGAAGCATGGCAGACACATCGCCTTTCTGTTCCTGAGCTGTGTCTAGCATGGATATGACTGCTGGGAATCCCGGGGCCATCTTATGACCAGCTGGGGGGCTGGGCTGAGGACAAAGCCCTCATGAGGACACTGGACAAGCTGAAAGATAGCAAGAGCCTGGGTCTTTGATGAAGTCTTTGAGCCACTGAATTAACCACCCTGGAATGGCCCTACCTACAACCTTCTTGTTCTGTGAGTTTATAAATATCTCTGTTGTTTCAGCAATGGAGTTAGATTGTAGCTGTTAAATTGTAACCGAAAGCAGCCTTATCTGTGACTACCACAGGACACCACGAATGGGAACTCCCAGAGCCCCCCACGATTGGTGTGAGGGGCGGGGAGCAGAACACCTAAAGACCAGTCTGGAATCTCATTTTACATTTCCTCTTACCTTGTTAGACTACACCCTCACTATACCATTTGACTGAGCGCTTCTCTTCCCTCAAATTCTATCTCTTCAACATTCTCACCGTCCTGCCACTGCAATATTGATGTTTTTAGTTCCTGCTACTGACTGAATATTCCCAGAGATTGCTCCAAATGCACATCTGAAGCCCCGTCAGAGAGGGGCTCAGCATGACCTCAGGTCTCCCAGATCACTCACCAAAGCACAGTCCAGAGAACGCCCTCTTGTGACCCGTGGCTTCAAGCATCTTGCCCTCCGCCCTTCCTGATTCCAGCCTCACAGGCGTGATGCATTCACTTCTTGAGTTAAAATCCTCTTCCCAGGGTTCCAGCGACCTTCCACCACATCCTTCCGCTCTCCCCAGCTTCTCCCGGGGAGAAGGTGCGCTCAGGTGCTTGTATAAATACAAGGCAGCCATTGTTGCCCAGGGTCTGACCACAGAGATGGCACAGGCTCCCGGTCCCAGAAAACACCCTGATTTGACCTCAGACGCAGCAGCAGATCCGGTTAGGAGGGGCTTCTTCTCCATTTACATCTCAGGCAGCTATTCAGCCCTCTGCCCACGTTTTCCCACCAGCAGCTGCTTTTCTCTCTTTCTCCTCTGTGTTTATTTTCTTTGCCTGCACACCTTGTTTTTCTTTCAGGGGACCCCTACCCAGACCTGCCATCTGGTTCCCCTTGAAATAAAGTGTGGAGTGTGCAGAGGTAGCTGGGGGGTCGGGAGCGAGTCCCTTGGAGCTCAAGCGGCCGCCTACAGAAAGGTGCTGAGCCCCAGCTGTGGAGAGGAGAGGGGGTCCCAGAAAAAGTCCAAGGCAGGCCACACACCTCATTAGTTCATTTTGATTAGTCTCTTTTATCTGGTTGTTAGGAACAGTGAACAGTGATAGATGAGGCAGTCCTGAGATTTTTATCCCCTGAGTTATATACAATTTGGCAAGATTAGATAAACCATGGAGAAAGTACACAGAAGTTGACACGTATATACAGGCTGACTTGTAAGATTATAGAAGATTGCCTGAAATCCCAATTCCACAGCCCTTCCTCGTTTTTCCTGCAAATTTGGAGGCTCTTATACTTTGTTAGTCTTCTTTGCCTTTTGGCTCCTTGCCCATTTGTGCTGTTTCTTCTTCCATCAACCTGGGCTGAGAACCGCCACTGTCCACCTAGACACAGCATGGACCCTGCACACAGGCGCCCTGTCCAGAGACAGGATGGCCACTAAATTTAGCTCCAGCTCAGCTCTCCAAGGAAAGCCCAGAGGAAGGAGTGTTTTAGGTAATTCCTCCACCCAGAGAGTATACCATTTTGTAATTTGTTTCATCTGAGGGGTATCTTTTCTAATTTGTACAAAGGTATCACATAGACTGAGGGTCCTGTGCGGACCTCAGTCCTTCACTGCTTCCTAGAAGGGAACATCCACTCACACCAGACGTAATGAGTTTCTAGTAAACCAAAGACTTGAAGGGTCCTGGGTAGGTGGTCACTTTGCACAATACACAATCTCTCACTCTTGTTCTGTCTCCTTTGTCCCCTTCTCCTTTCTCTGGGGGTTGTCATCCTTGCTGCTTGAATGTGCCCTTGGGAGTCTCACCCTCCCTTTTCAATGAGTTATCCAAGGATTTCTTCCAAATAAATGCAAAGCTCTCCTTACAGTGGTGTCTGGTGAATAACATTTTCTCTAACTCAGTGAGTTGGCGGAATCCAAAACAAAAGAGTTTATCTTTGCTAAACTAGAATACACTGTATGTACCACATTGCTAAACAGCATTGGTCTTAGAAGTAGAACTGGTGAGTTTAGGAGCAGGAAACAACGCAATTATTCTCCCCTCCTCTCTCCCCTGACTCACTATTCAAACTTGTTCTATGTAACTACTATGTTTTTCTCACAAGATGTGTGTTTATTTTCATTATAAGAATAGTTGCAAAGCAGAAACTAACACACCATTGTAAAGCAATTATACTCCAATAAAGATGTTAAAAAAAAATAGCTGCACTTCTGTGATTAAACTCTAGTCCCGTCTAATAGTGAAAACTACTTCCTTTGAAGTGGAAGCTCCCATCCCCCAACCCCTACAGGTGTGCTTGATGAGATTCACCTGCAACCTCCGCCCGACACCTCCGCCCCCAGCCCACCAGGTGGCCCTGGGTCCTCCAGGATTGAAGTGGAGGAGGAGGGGGCATCAAGGACAGGAGAGGTGTGTTTGACACCCGTGTAATCTTGTGTTGGTTCCCTCTGGCCCTGGCAGAAGTTTAAAGCTGAGTTTCTTTGAGCCTGCTGGATGTTCAAAGCTTTTCCCTTTATTTTGAAGTGCATTTGTGGGCTCTTGGGGGTTCCCTTGCTGGACCCCACCGACTGTAACTTCAGCAGACAATCCCCCTCAGCTTTGCATCAGAAGGTACTTCTCCAGCCTCCTTTTTGTTGTGGTTTCTACCAACATTTACTGTGTCTTCTGCATTTACTTTATCTTCTGCTTTTCCTGGAAAATAGTACATAGAGTTAAAGGTTTGATCAGAACCGGTTTCCATTTTCTGCAAGATTATTCTTAGAGATGTTGAGAACTTCCTATTGCATCGCATAATGTCTGGCAGTCTTTCTTTTTTGTGAGGTTCAGATTGGTCAGTGGGCTCAGATGTTATCAGCCTGATCTGGGCATCTGCTTTGACCTAATGATTTTAGCAGTTATTAGTGATTAGTACCTAGATCCATAATTTCATTAGAATATCACCCTTTTATACCCACTCATGAAAAAAAGGAGTCCATTCTAATTCTAACATCCTAATGCATTCATTGGCCTAATTTCTCCTGTAAAGAAGGACTTTCCTTCAACAATAACTTGGTTTCCCTGGGATACAATCCATACAGGAAAGGCAGAATAAATGCTTGATTGTTTCCCTTTATTTACCATTTCCTAGAATAATAAGTTGGTTCCCTAGCATCGTCCAGAGATTACCAATTAGAGGGGTTTTTTGTCTCATTATAAGCTCATAGATTCTAATATATTTGGTGTGTCTCAATCCACTGCAGTTATTATTTTTATTGCTGCTTAAATTGTCCCATCTTTGGTCTGTGGGAACCTCTTCAGGTTGGCTCCTGGGTCAATGTGACATGACCCCAATGTTCTTTAATACCTTCCTTCCTTTCTAGTAGAACAATTAATTTTGGCCCATTTAAAATATTTTCTCTCCCAACCCCAAACTACTTTTTCAAAGAGCCATGGTTCTTTTCATTGGGAAATAGTATTTAGAGAACACATCTGGGCACTACAGATACTAATTGTTATTGGGTGGGTCATTATTTCTATACCTTTTCATTGGTCAAGGCCAGGAATCTGTATTTAAGAAAATATTTATTTAAGATGGGAAGGGAACCAGAACAGTTTTTTAAAAGTAAAAGAATGGAATGGGAAGGATCAGTGCATATCATAGGTAAGAAGAGTAAGTATTCATTTATGAAAATTCTGTTTTATTTTATTTTATGTGCGTGTATACAAAAGACAGATTATTCAATATCTAAAAATTATATAATTTAAATCATGGGTCACACTCCAAGAAAAGATTTGAAAGTGCTGGAAAAAATCAGTTGTTTGAGCTGCAATAAAGAACAGCCCCATGGGCTTCCCTGGTGGCGCAGTGGTTGAGAGTCTGCCTGCTAATGCAGGGGACACGGGTTCGAGCCCTGGTCTGGGAAGATCCCACATGCCGCGGAGCGGCTGGGCCCGTGGGCCACGGCTGCTGAGCCTGCGCGTCTGGAGCCTGTGCCCCGCAGCGGGAGGGGCCGTGATAGTGAGAGGCCCGCGCACCGCGATGAAGAGCGGTCCCCGCACCGCGACGAGGAGTGGCCCCCGCTTGCCGCAACTGGAGAAAGCCCTCGCGCGAACCGGGGACCCAGCACAGCCAAAAATAAAATAAATAAAATTAAATAGCCTACTTTATAAAAAAAAAAAAAAAAAAAAAAAAAAAAAAAAGAACAGCCCCATGTATTGGAAGATTGCTCATCACCTTCAACCGAAAGATCAATCAGGTGTTGAGACTTGAAAATCCAGAATCCCTTGTCTAGGTTGTCCACTCTCACCACTATTATTCAACATAGATTTGGAAGTTTTGGCCACAGCAATCAGAGAAGAAAAAGAAATGAAAGGAATCCAAATCAGAAAAGAAGTAAAACTGTCACTGTTTGCAGATGACATGATACTATACATAAAGAATCCTAAAGATGTTACCAGAAAACTACTAGAGCTAATCAATCAATTTGGTAAAGTGGCAGGATACAAAATTAATGCACAGAAATCTCTTGCATTGTATACACTAATGATGAAAAATCTGAAAGAGAAATTAAGGAAACACTCCCATTTACCATTGCAACAAAAAGAATCAAATACTTAGGAATAAACCTACCTAAGGGGACAAAAGACCTGTATGCAGAAAACTATAAGACACTGATGAAAGAAATTAAAGATGATACAAACAAACGGAGAGATATACTATGTTCTTGGATTGGAAGAATCAACATTGTGAAAATGACCATACTACCCAAAGCAATCTACAGATTCAATGCAATCCCTATCAAACTACCAATGGCATTTTTCACAGAACTAGGACAAAAAATTTCACAGTTTGTATGGAAACACAAAAGACCCTGAAGAGCCAAAGCAATCTTGAGAAAGAAAAATGGAGCAGGTGGAATCAGCCTCCCAGACTTCAGACTATACTACAAAGCTACAGTAATCAAGACAGTATGGTATTGGCACAAAAACAGAAATATAGATCAATTGAACAAGATAGAAAGCCCAGAGATAAACCCACGCACCTATGGTCACCTTATCTTTGATAAAGGAGGCAAGAATATACAATGGAGAAAAGACAGCCTCTTCAATAAGTGGTGCTGGGAAAACTGGATGGCTACACGTAAAAGAATGAAATTAGAACACTCCCTAACACCATACACAAAAATAAACTCAAAATGCATTAAAGACCTAAATGTAAGACCAGACACTATAAAACTCTTAGAGGAAAACATAGGCAGAACACTATGACGTAAATCACAGCAAGATCCTTTTTGACCCACCTCCTACAGAAATGGAAGTAAAAACAAAAGTAAACAAATGGGACCTAATGAAACTTAAAAGCTTCTGCACAGCAAAGGAAAACATAAACAAGACAAAAAGATAACCCTCAGAATGGGAGAAAATATTTGCAAATGAAACAACTGACAAAGGATTAATCTCCAAAATTTACAAGCAGCTCATGCAGCTCAATATCAGAAAAACAAACAACCCAATTGAAAAATGGGCAGAAGACCTAAAGAGACATTTCTCCAAAGAAGATATACAGATTGTCAACAAACACATGAAAGGATGCTCAACATCACTAATCATTAGAGAAATGCAAATCAAAACTACAATGAGGTATCACCTCACACCAGTCAGAATGGCCATCATCAAAAAATCTACAAACAATAAATGCTGGAGAGGGTGTGAAGGAAAGGGAACCCTCTTGCACTGTTGGTGGGAATGTAAATTGATACAACCACTATGGAGAACAGTATGGAGGTTTCTTAAAAAACTAAAAATAGAACTACCATATGACCCAGCAATCCCCCTACTGGGCATATACCCTGAGAAAACCATAATTCAAAAAGAATCATGTACCACAATGTTCGTTGCAGCTCTATTTACAATAACCAGGACATGGCAACAACCTAAGGGTCCATCGACAGATGAATGGATAAAAAAGATGTGGCACATATATACAATGGAATATTACTCAGCCATAAAAAGAAATGAAATTGAATTATTTGTAGTGAGGTGGATGGACTTAGAGACTGTCATACAGAGTGAAGTAAGTCAGAAAGAGAAAAACAAATACTGTATGCTAATACATATATACGGAATCTAAAAAAAAAAAAAAGGTTCTGAAGAACCTAGGGGCAGGACAGGAATAACGATGCAGACATAGAGAATGGACTTGAGGACACAGGGAGGAGGAAGGGGGGGAAGGGTAAGCTAGGACAAAGTGAGAGAGTGGCATGGACATATGTACACTACCAAATGTAAAATAGATAGCCAGTGGGAAGCAGCCACATAGCACAGGGAGATCAGCTCGGTGCTTAGTGACCACCTAGAGCGGTGGGATAGGGAGGGTGGGAGGGAGACGCAAGAGGGAGGAGATATGAGGATATATGTGTATGTATAGCTGATTCACTTTGTTATAAAGCAGAAACTAATACACCATTGTAAAGCAATTATACTCCAATAAAGATGTTAAAAAAAAAAAAGAATCCCTTGTCTGTATTTTATGGGGGGGTTTTATTACCACGAATCATATTTGTAATGAGAAAATCAAAACAAATAATAAGGGGGAAACTTTACAGGAACAAAAGAGTGAGTTTAGTGTCACATGGATGCCCTCTGGATGTTTTTTCTAGACTTTTAATGTGGTCATAAAGCTAATTTGTTCTAGTTCTTTCTTGGAACTTTAAGAGCCAACATTTCAAATGGTTTAAAAGGTACGAGTAATAATGGTCCCAAGCCTGGAGGGAAGAATATACGGAGAGGCGACAATCTACTCACTAGGTTGACAACCAGTGACTTTGCTGTCCTTGAGACTTTACTATACCCTCGCTTCCACGTTTGAAAAATAGCTTGTCCATTAACCACTTTTAGCCTCATTGAAGTTGTTAAAAAGGGAATTATACAAAGTCCTTTGAAAAATATACTGCCTTCTGCTACTACCCGGGAGACAGAAGATAGGAGTCTGGGGTCAGCTTTGAATATGAAGGTAATTCAATCAGGCTTAGTTTTCATATGCCATAAAGTTGGACATCAAGCAGTGGAAACAGGGCCGTTTCCTCTTCGTTCTAATGTAGATTGCAGGTGCACGTATCAAAAGATAATGAAACTCTAAAAGCCCTAGGAGAGCCTAAAGCCACAGTGGATTGACTGCATAACAGAATTCAAAACTGGAGTAAGGGACAGAAGAGCTATAAAACTGACGGGATTCATTTTTAGATATGAAGTTTAAAAGAAACTGTTCTTGAAACTCAACGTTTGTGAGCCCTGCCGTTTTTATACATTTTAGAAGCAGTGTGTGAAAACTCACAGACATTTTCTTTCAATAAGACACACCAGGAAATGTGCAATAAAACTCAAAACTGCACACATGCCTGCCCAAAGGCAACTGATACCCAGCCACTTACTCTATAACCGTGCTTCGAGCCACCTGCACTTTAAACAGCCCTGGGGACACCACTCACCAGACAGGGGTGGGGGGGTGTTTTAGGAGAGTGATCTCTCTCTGTCTCTCATTCTTTCGTTCATATATATGTCACTTCACTCTTCCACGCCTGCGTGCTCACTTGCTGTCCCTCTCTCCCGTCTGTGCGGTCATGGGGAACTCAGCACCTCTTTGAATCCACTCACACAAAAGCATTAATAAGAAAGGCAGCTTTTGCTAAACACTGAAAGAGAGACAGAGGAGAGGGTTTGCAACACCCATCCCGCAGCAAGCCATTTTAAAAATTCCTTTAAGATGTTCACAGATATAAAGAACAGACTTGTGGTTTGCAAAGGGGAGGATGGGATTGTGAGTTTGGGATTAGCGGTTGCAAACTATTGTATAGAGAATGGATAAAAAACAAGGTCCTACTGTACAGCACAGGGATCTATATTCAATATCCTGTGATAAACCGTAATGGAAAGAAATATGAAAAGTATAACGGAATCACTTTGTTGTACAGCAGAAATGAACACGACATTGTAAATCAACTATACTTCAATAAAATAAATTTTAAAAAAGATGTTTATGTTCTCCAAAGTCCTGTCTCAACCTCACCCTCCATCCTGAATGATTTTCTTCCCCCTCTTCTTCTTCTCCATTAAGTGCCCCCTGTCATTTCTCCATACTCTCTCACTAAGATGACCCCAGGAAGTTCAAACTCTTCCAACTTCTATTTGACAGATCAACTCAGTTGCCTCTGTTCCTGCCTCTCACCTGAAACACATTGCAAGGACCCAGCACAAGAAAGGATTCTCCAGTTAATAGAACCCCTACTCCTTAGAAAGCAGACTCCATAATTCATACATTCAACAAATACTTACTGAGTGCCTGCCATTTGCCAAGGGTTATTCTAGGAGGTGAGGATATAGCAGTCAATGACCATCATTTTCTATTTGAGCAGGCTTTTACCAAAAAGCCTCATCCCTCATCCCTACCCCATCCATCTCATCAAGACATTTCTTCCTAACACACCTAGTATTCTCCAAGAGAATTCTGATGGATGAAGTCCACACCTCACTGTATTTATTAATGTTTCATATATTCTTTTATATTGTTAATACGTTTTTAATTAAAAGACAACCCCAAACTGAGATAATACTATTTCCTATCTAACATAGTAGAAGAGATTTTTTAAAGTAATACAAGCTTGCTTTGACCCCAGAACGGACTGGGGTCAAACCAGTGAATACAAGCACTGGTCTGAACTCTCCAGCCCTTTGGCAAGAAAAGAGAATTCTCATTCAGAGTTTTGGAAAGCAAACTGGTAAAATGGATCAAGAGCCTGAAAACTTCCCATATTCTTTGACTCAGTAGTCCTACTTTGGGGAAATCTCTCTTAAGAAGTAATGCTAAGTCTGAGAGAGACTTATGCATCAAATTGTGAATTTAAGAAATAGAAACACTCCAAATATTCATCAGTAGAAGAATGGCCAAGTAAACTCTGCAGTATTCCATCAAAGGAATATTGTGAAATCACAAGGTATGATGGTAATATATTAGTCTTCTCAGCTGCCATAATGAAATACTAGGTATTCTAATAATAAACTAGGTAACGTAAACAACACTAATGTATTTTCTCACAGCTCTTGAGACTGGAAGTCCAGATCAAGGTCCAGCAGGGTTGGTATCTGGTGAGAACTCTCTTTGTGGCTTCTGCGGATGAGACAAATTTGCAAGTGAAAGCAAAACTGGTTTCTTCCACAATGGGGGAGGAAAGTCAAGTGAATGTCTACGTATGCGCACATCTATGTACAAGAACTATTTTTGCATTGCTATCAGTTATTTACAATTTGCAGAATTGTAAAATAGCTCAAAGACAATGGAGGGTTAGAACAGGATAACTTGGAAGGGTGTGATCTAAACAATGCATAGCTTTGAAGTACAAATTTTCCCCTATCTTAGCAAGAAAAAAACTCAATATTTATTTATACTTATTATAAATAACTCCTCCTAAACCTATGCATATTAAAAACACTAGTAGAAAATCCTCCCTCATTAAAAGAAATATATGTATACATATACACACATATGTGTGTATGTGTATGTGTTCAGGGGGGGTTATTTTACTTTTCTGTAATTAAAAAAATTTTTTTCCTTAATGAGCCTGCATTATTTTCTTAAGAAAAATAATTTTGGAATCTTAGTGTATGAAAGAAATTCTGCCTCCAAACCTTAGTTCTTCCATGAAACTTTCCTTGATTAATTTCAAAATTTCCCTTCACAGTTTTCTGCTGACTCCACACTTTCATAATGATTTTCATTTGTTTGTTTGTGGATATTCCCTGTGTGTGTTTCAGGACTGCCCTTCCTATTAGACTGAAAGCTCTTCAAGAGGAAGAATCTGTCTTCAGTTCCCTGTGTATTTTGTTGTCTACCTATAAAACTAATACCTGTTTGTTGAGCAAATACACTGATCAGATTTTACTAGGTCAGCATTTCTCAAATTGTGTGCCAAGAGTCTCTAGTTCTTGGAGATCCTCCACAAATGAAGAGTTTCCTAAACAAATAACTTTGGGAGCACTGCACACTTTATATCCCTGTTGAGGATTCACAATGCATATTAGCACATTAAAGGCTCTGAAAAGTCCTGCAGTAAATAAACCTGCTTAACTTACTTTAACTCAACACTTCTCAAACATATTTCATATGAACACTTTTTTTTTTTAAATGATACCTATTGATGTTGGGTGTTTTCTGGGATACTTTGTGGGAAATAAATTATTAACTCCTAGAAGACAGGGATAGAGATTATATCTTATTCATCTTTGTACTTATTCATTATGTACTTTCATAATGTTGTCTGATACATAATAGTGTTGGACCAAAGTAAGTATTTTTGTGTGAGTGAAGAAGTGCCTGGAGGTGAGCTTCTATGAACCAGTGTGATGTATGTTAAGCAGCTGTAGGGAAGGGAGGGATTGATTAGGTTTTAAAATACATTTAGGAGTTTTTTTTAACCTGAGTCCACATGAAGCTGGCCAATAGAAAAATGTATGAAAATATCCCAATCCCAGGATGAAGACTAAATCAGACCTGGAAGATTTGCTAAAGATATTGTAGCTTACGGGCCAGGAACCATGTATGCACAGAATATCCAGACTGCAGGCAATATATAAGATCACCTAGTTCAATTCTTCTCAAAGTTTTTCCCTGACATACCCCTGTGGGCCAAGGATAGTGAACACATACTCTGAGGGAGGTCAATGGGAGAAATCTAACTGGCCAAATACAAGCAGGAAGCTTTTTGGAGTTTTGTATTTTATCTTAAAATAAAAATGTCAGTTCTATGGATAAAGAAGATTGTGGTATATATATACAATGGAATATTACTCAGCCATAAGAAGAATGAAATATGCCATTTGCAGCAACATGGATGGGCCTAGAGATTATCATACTAAGAGAAGTAAGTCAGAAAGAGAAAGACAAATATCATATGATATCACTTATATGTGGAATCTAAAAAATGATGGAAACAAACTTATTTACAAAAGAGAAACAGACTCATAGACATAGAAAACAAACTTATGGTTTCCAAAGGGGAAAGGAGGGGGATAAAAAAAAATATAAGTTCTACAATTGCTCCATAATATACCTGAGTTTGTTTTAATAAAAAAGTAATGCTTTACATTTTTTAGTTGAGTGGTATAATACTTCCATTCAAGATGCAAGGACTTATTCCTGCTCTCTCATTTAACATGGGAGAAAACTCACATCCAGAGAAAGAAAGTGACGTGTTCAAGATCATACAGCAAATCTCTGGCAAACCTGGGGTTGGAGCCCACGTCTCCTGAATGCCAATTGCATGCTCTTGCCCGACTAGATGCACCCTTCTACCTCACACTACACCCACAAAATGCCATTTGATTCAGTAATTCTACTTCTAAGAATCAAGCCTAAAGAAATAGAGATTCAGGGAAAGACCCAAAGATGTTATTTATATTAGCATTAAATTAGAAACTACCTAAATCTTTAACAATGAGAAAATGGCTAAACAAAATACATGACAGGATATTTTGTAGCTATTAAAAACGATACTTAGAAGAATTATATATAATATTATAGTATTAAAATATATAGTATACTATATATTAGTATATAGTATTTTAAAAGGAAACAAAATCAAGCTTTCCTACTCTGTAAAAAATATTATATAGACATCTATTGTTAATTTTTCTATCTCAAATGCAATACCTTAAAACACTGAGTTGTCATCTTTAGGCAGTGAGTAATGGATGATTCAATTCTTTTCTTCATACTTTCCTATGTTTTCCAAATTTTCTGCAATAAACATATTATTTTTATATTTAGAATTAAGCAGAGCATGATTTTAAAATATATTTGTAATTCCCAAAAACAAAAGTCATGGAAAGACAAACACAGTGCTTGGCTATTTTAGCCGTGTGATGCCAAGTTCCCTTCCTGGTCCTGCTTTCTCTGATCTACCACCCATTGGGCCCCAGTTGCATCTGTTTTCTCCCAAAGGCTCCGAGCCTGGTGGTAAAGACCGGGCAGCTGATAAGACAGGGTGCTCTTCCCAAAGGTAGCGCATGCCTGAGTTCCCCAATGAACCTTGGAGGAAAATCCCTCACGTGGCTGGCTTTGTCCTGATACTTCCCTCTTTCACCATTCTTTCTTTCTTGTCTCTCCGGTTGGATTTTCACTCTAGAAAGAGCCGGCCTGTAGGTTGTGCACTGCCTGTGGGTGTCCTGGGCGGGTCTTGCCCATTAGTATTTGTTAGTGAGGTAGACTCGTCATCCCAGGAGGCTGCAAACACATGTATGGTTTCATTTACAAACAAATGAATCTGGACTCCTATTTCCAGAAGGGAGAAACAAAATATCCTGCAAGAAAAATGTCTTGAAATAGAACACAATAACACCACAATTCTCTAGCACGGTGGTTCTCAAATTTGAGCACATGCAACAATCACCTGGAGGGCTTCTGGAAATACAGATCGCTGCGCCCACCCTCCGAGCTTCTGATTCAGTAGATGGGGGAGAGGTCTGGGGAGCTGAGAATTTGCATTTCTACCCAGTTCCCAGATGATGCTGAAGCTGCTGGTCTGGGGGCCACACTTTGAGAGTTGCTGCTCTGGCAGAATCACAGACCTGGTTAAAACAAGGGAGAGGAGGGCATCTGTGACCTGGGACCCATGTATGGCTTTTAGCAGGGGAAGCTTTTGGATGTGTTTCTTTCCTTTCTTTAGCCTAATTATTCTCTGTATTTCCATATTTCAATGACATTCATTTACTCATTCAACAATTTAAAGGGTACCCATGATACACTAGACACTAGAGATACAGCAATAAACAAGACGGACAAAATCTAACTTGTGGGAGCTTCTATTCCAATGGAAATGGTTTGCATTAAACAATTGTGATGTGTGTTTCCAGTATCATTTGAGAATATTCTATTTTACTATAGAAGATGTGAAACTCATGAGATAACACAAGTATAGATAATGAGTAAGCAAGCACCTTGTGAGATGTAGTCAGAGTTTATAAGATATGTTAAATAAATATAAGTTAGTAAGCAAAGCAAGCACATCAGTGTTGAACATAGAAAGGGATGGAAGGACCAAGAGAAACCTAATATTCATGAGACTCCAAATATTCATGAAACACTAAATAGACACGAGCCATTCAAGGCCTTTAATATTCATAGTTTTAATGTGGCCACCCACTGGTGAGACCCACTCTGTTTCCATGTGTCCTCTGCCCACAAAACACAAGTACACTCCAAAGGCACTCATCAGGATGATTGGCAGGCTACCACTGTGGCCAAGGGAACTTGTTCCTGCATCTGTCCCATAAAGCAAGTGTGTATTTTGGCCCCAAGTACAGGAAGACCTCCAAGATATTGCAGATTCAGTTCTAGACAACTGCAATAAAGCGAATATCAGAATAAAGTGAGTCACATGAATTTTTTGGTGTCCCAGTGCATATAAGCTATGTTTTCACTATACTGTAGTCTGTTAAGTGTACAAGAGCATTGTGTTTAAAAAAACAATGTACCTACCTTAATTTAAAAATACTTGTTTGCTAAAAAATGTTGACCATCAGCTGAGCGTTCAGTGAGTCATAGTTTTTTTGCTGGTGGAGGGTCTTGTCTCGATGTTGACGGCTGCTGACTGATCAGGGTGGTGGTCGCTGATGACCATTTCTTAAAATAAGACAACAATGAATTTTGCCACATTGATTGACTCTTCCTTTCACAAACGATTTCTCTGTGACATGTGATGCTCTTTGATAGCATGTTACCCACAGTAGAACTTCTTTCAAAATTGGAGTCAATCCTCCCAAACCCTGCCACTGCTTTATCAACCAAGCTTATGTCTAAATCCCTTGTCATTTCGACAATCTTCACAACATCTTCACCAGGAGTAGATTCCATCTCAAGAAACCACTTTCTTTGCTCAGCCATAAGAAGCAACTCCTTATCCATTAAAGTATTATCATGAGATTTGTAGCAATTTAGTCACATCTTCAAGGCTCCGCTTCAAATTCTAGTTCTCTTGCTATTTCCACCACATCTGCAGTTACTTTCTCCACTGAAGTCTTGAACCCCTCAAAGTTATGAGGGTTGGAATCAACTTTATCCAAATTCTTATTAGTGTTCATATTTTGACCTCTTCTCATGAATCACAAATGTCCTTAATGGCATATAGAATGGTGAAACCTTTCCAGAAGGTTTTTTTTTTTTAATACAGCAGGTTCTTATTAGTTATCTATTTTATACACATCAGTGTGTACATGTCAATCCCAATCTCCCAATTCATCCCACCACCACTCCCCCCCCCGCTTTCCCCCCTTGGTGTCCATATGTTTGTTCTCTACACCTGTGTCTCTATTTCTGCCCTGCAAACTGGTTCATCTCTGCCATTTTTCTAGATTTCACATATATGCGTTAATATACGATATTTGTTTTTCTCTTTCTGACTTACTTCACTCTGTATGACAGTCTCCAGGTCCATCCACGACGTCTCTACAAATGACCCAATTTTGTTCCTTTTTATGGCTGAGTAAAATTCCATTGTATATGTGTACCACACCTTCTTTATCCATTAGTCTGTCGATGGGCATTTAGGTTGCTTCCATGTCCTGGCTATTGTAAATAGTGCTGCAACGAACATTGGGGTGCATGTGTCTTTTGGAATTATGGGTTTCTCTGGGTAAATGCCCAGTAGTGGGATTGCTGGGTCATATGGTAGTTTTATTTTTAGTTTTTTAAGGAACCTCCATCCTGTTCTCCATAGTAGCTGTATCAATTTACATTCCCACCAACAGTGCAAGAGGGTTCCCTTTTCTCCACACCCTCTCCAGCATTTTTTCTTGGTAGATTTTCTGATGATTCCCATTCTAACCAGTGTGAGGTGATACCTCATTGTAGTTTTGATTTGCATTTTTCTAATGATTAGTGATGTTGAGCATCCTTTCATGTGTTTGTTGGCCATCTGTATATCTTCTTTGGAGAAATGTCTCTTTAGGTCTTCTGCCCATTTTTGGATTGGGTTGTTTGTTTTTTTGATATTGAGCTGCATGAGCTAATTGTAAATTTTGGAGATTAATCCTTTGTCAGTTGCTTCATTTGCAAATATTTTCTCCCATTCTGAGGGTTGTCTTTTTGTCTTGTTTATGTTTTCCTTTGCTGTGCAAAAGCTTTTAAGTTTCGTTAGATCCCATTTGTTTATTTTTGTTTTTATTTCCATTACTCTAGGAGGTGAGTCAAAAAAGATCTTGCTGTGATTTATGTCAAAGAGTGTTCTGCCTATGTTTTCCTCTAAGAGTTTTACAGTTCCTGGCCTTACATTTAGGTCTTTAATCCATTTGAGTTTATTTTTGTGTATGGTGTTAGGGAGTGTTCTAATTTCATTCTTTTACATGTAGCTGTCCAGTTTTCCCAGCACCACTTATTGAAGAGGCTGTCTTTTCTCCATTGGATACTCTTGCCTCCTTTATCAAAGATAAGGTGACCATAGGTGCGTGGGTTTTATCTCTGGGCTTTCTAGCCTGTACCATTGATCTATATTTCTGTTTTTGTGCCAGTACCATACTGTCTTGATTACTCTAGATTTGTAGTATAGTCTGAGGTTTGGGAGCCTGATTCCTCCAGCTCCATTTTTCTTTCTCAAGATTGTTTTGGCTATTCAGGGTCTTTTGTGTTTCCATACAAATTGTGACATTTTTTGTTCTAGTTCTGTGGAAAATGCCATTCGTAGTTTGATAGGGATTGCATTGAATATGTAGATTGCTTTGGGTAGTATGGTCATTTTCACAATGCTGATTCTTCCAATCCAAGAACATAGTATATCTCTCCATCTGTTTGTATCATCTTTAATTTCTTTCATCAGTGTCTTATAGTTTTCTGCATACAGGTCTTTTGTCTCCTTAGGTAGGTTTATTCCTAGGTATTTTATTCTTTTTGTTGCAGTGATAAATGGGAGTGTTTCCTAAATTTCTCTTTCAGATTTTTCATCATTAGTGTATAGGAATGCAAGAGATTTCTGTGCATTAATTTTGTATCCTGCTACTCTACCAGATTCACTGATTAGCTCTAATAGTTTTCCGATAGCATCTTTAGAATTCTCTATGTATAGTATCATGTCATCTGCAAACAGTGACTGTTTTACTTCTTCTTTTCCAATTTGGATTCCTTTTATTTCTTTTTCTTCTCTGATTGCTGTGGCTAAAACTTCCATAACTATGTTGAATAATAGTAGTGAGAGTGGGCAACCTTGTCTTGTTCCTGATCTTAGTGGAAATGGTTTCAGTTTTTCACCATTGAGAATGATATTGGCTGTGGGTTTGTCACATATGGTCTTTATTATGTTGAGGTAAGTTCCCCCTATGCCTACTTTCTTGAGAGTTTTTATCATAAATGGGTGTTGAATTTTGTTGAAAGATTTTTCTGCATCTATTGAGATGATCATACGTTTTTTATCCTTCAATTTGTTAATATAGTTTATCACATTGATTGATTTGTGTATATTGAAGAATCCTTGCATGCCTGGGATAAACCGCACTTGATCATGGTGTATGATCGTTTTAATGTGCTGTTGGATTCTGCTTGCTAGTATTTTGTTGAAGATTTTTGCATCTATGTTCATCAGAGATATTGGCCTGTAGTTTTCTTTCTTTGTGACATCTTTGTCTGGTTTTGGTATCAGGGTGATGGTGGCCTCGTAGAATGAGTTTGGGAGTGTTCCTCCCTCTGCTATATTTTGGAAAAGTTTGAGAAGGATAAGTGTTAGTTCTTCTCTAAATGTTTGATAGAATTTGCCTGTGAAGGCAGAAGGTCCTGAGCTTTTGTTTGTTGGAAGATTTTAAATCACAGTTTCAATATCAGTGCTTGTGATTGGTCTGTTTATATTTTCTATTTCTTCCTGGTTCAGTCTCGGAAGGTTGTGCTTTTCTAAGAATTTGTCCATTTCTTCTAGTGTATTTTTCATTTCAGTTTTTGTATTGTTCATCTCTGTTTGTTTGTTCTTTAATTCTTCTAGATGTTTGTTAAACACTTCTTGCATCTTCTTGATCTTTGCCTCCATTCTTTTTCTGAGATCCTGGATCATCTTCACTATCATTATTCTGAATTCTTTTTCTAGGAGGTTGTCTACCTCCACTTCATTTAGTTGTTTTTCTGGGGTTTTGCCTTGTTCCTTCATCTGGTATATATTCCTCTGCCTTTTCATTTTATCTATCTTTTTGTGAATGTGGTTTACTTTCCACAGGCTGCAGGATTGTAGTTCTTGCTTCTGCTGTCTGTCTTCTGGTGGATGAGTCTATCTAAGAGGCTTGTGCAACCTTCCTGATAGGAGGGACTGATGATGGGCAGCTCAGTAAAACTTTAATCTGCTTGTCTGATGATGGGTGGGGCTGAGTTCCTTCCCTGTTGGTTGTTTGTCCTGAGGCAACCCAACACTGGAGCCTACAAGCTCTTTGATGGGGCTAATGGCAGACTCCGGGAGGGCTCATGCCAAGGAGTACTTCCCAGAACTTCTGCTGCCAGTGTCCTTGTCTTCAGGAAACTTTCCAACACTAGCAGGTAGGTCTGTTTCAGTCTCCTATGGGGTCACTGCTCCTTTCCCCTGGGTCCTGATGTGTACACTACTTTGTTTGTGCCCTCCAAGAATGGAGTCTCTGTTTCCTCCAGTCCTGTTGAAGTCCTGCAATCAAATCCCGCTAGCCTTCAAAATCTGATTCTCTGGGACTTCCTCCTCCTGTTGCCTGACCCCCAGGTTTGGAAGCCTGAGGTGGGGCTCAGAACCTTCACTCCGGTGGGTAGATTTCTGTGGTGTAATTGTTCTCCAGCTTGTGAGTCACCCACCCAGTGGTTATGGGATTTGATTTTATTGTAATTGCGTCCCTCTTACCGTCTCATTGTGGCTTCTCCTTAGTCTTTGAATGTGGGGTGTCTTTTTTGGTGAGTTCCAATGTCTTCCTGTCGATGATTGTTCAGCAGTTAGTTGTGATTCTGGTGCTCTCACAAGAGGGAGTGAGCACACATCCTTTTACTCTACCATTTTCTCAGGAAATTTTTAGAAGACATCCACTTTACAACGTATAATAGTAGCTATGTTCCTCACCTCCCCACCGCCATGCCAATGGGAGAGGGCAGGCGGGTGGAGTGGTGGTGCTGCACGCTTCCAGAAGGTTTTTAATTGACTTTGCCTAACAGCATCAGAGGAATCACTACCTATGGCAGCTATAGTCTTATAAAATGTATTTCTTAAATAATAAATTTGAAAGTCGAAATTATTTATTTGATCCATGAGCTGCAGAATGGATGTTGTGTTGGCAAGCATGAAAACAACATTAATCTCCTTGCACATCTCTATCAGAGTTCTTGGGTGACCAGGTGCATTGTCAGTGAGCAGCAATATTTTGAATGGATCTTTTTATTGTCTGAGCAAAATTTCTCAACAGATGTGCTGTCATCCAGGCTTTGTTGGTCCATTTATAGATCACAGGCAGAGTAGACTTAGCATAATTCTTAAGGCCTCTAGGATTTTGCAAATGGTAAATGAGCATTGGCTTCAACTTCAAGTCACCAGCTGCATTAGCCCCTAACAAGAGAGTCAGCCTGTCCTTTGAAGCTTTGAAGCCAGGCATTGACTTCTCCTCTTTAGCTATTAAAGTCCTAGATGGCATCTTCTTCCAATATAAGGTTCTTTCATCTACTTTGAAAATCTGGTGTTTAGTGTAGCCACCTTCGTTAATGATCTTAGCTAGATCCTCTAGATAACTTGCTGCAGCTTCTACAGCAGCACTTGCTGCAGCTTCTACAGCAGCACTTGCTGCTTCACCTTGCACTTTTATGTTATGGAGATGGCTTCTTTCCTTAAACTCATGAACCAACCTCCGTTGGCTTCAAACTTTTCATCTGCACTTATATGGCAGGCCTTATATGCAAATCAAGAATGAATGTGTCACAGTGTCTGGGGCAGGGTCTGGCATAGAGGATGTTCCCACAAAGGTAGCTATTATTATTACAACCCGTCTACTCCCTACAAGACATTACTGCATTCTAACAAACAATGCAAAACCTTGAAAGCCTCCTCAATTCCTCATAAAGTATTTTCTTTCCTACCCTCCAGCACTAAATTATGTTGCCAAGTTACGTCACCTAATGGGCCTGGGCCTTGTCATGGCTTTATTTCTGTATCTTTCTCAAAAGCACGGTGTCTCCCTCACTCCCTATTTATCTTAAGGGAGAGCTTCGGTATAATTGATATCCAACCCACAAAATAAAGACCATGCCTCGGTTTCATCCACTGACACCAACATTTTGTCCCCTAATCCCATGTAACATCACTTAACGACAAACATCACATATTTTCTTCTATATAATCAATGTCTTTAAATTCACTACCCCCTCCCAAAAAAAGATGAGCCCCCTTCTAATTCACTAGGAAATCATAGGAATTCCCTTCCTATTTGAAATGTTCTGTAGCACTGATATCCATGAGCTCCACTAAGCAGCTCTCTGGGTTGGGACAGGAAAAGCTGGAACACATTTGGCAAGGTTTTGTTTTGGTTTTAAAAATGCAGTCTTCAGGGATCTCTCCACTTCTTGAGCTGAGGAACTAAGCCGTTGAACTCAGCTGAAAGCAGCAGCTTGTAGGAGCCACTGAAGGTTATTTCACAGTGAAGCCAACCTTGGCAGGCCTGGAAAACTCCATATGGGCTGCAGCTCTGGTCTCCAGGAAGCACCTAGCTCATCGTCCCCACTTGGTTTTCCTGGCATATAATCCCAGAATGTGTGCTTGAAAGGCAACCGTATAGAAAAAATGACTTGCTCTGCATTTTTTTTCTTTTTCTGTTAACCTTTATGTGAATAATTCACGGAGATGCAATTTAATATTTATTCCATCTATGTATTCTCTATCCATTTAGGTTGTAAGGTAGTTAAGCATGTCCTGAGTCAAGAAGGACTCAAGGAGGAAAACATCACTGTTACCCTCAAGTGGCCAGCGCATGGGAAATGCGTCTACCTTCCCCTGTACTGTGGAGGCCTCCACAACACTGAGTCCTTCATTCTCCAGCTCTCCCACCTTGCGTCCCAGAAAATGACTCTCTCCCAACCCCAAATCCAAAGTCCTTATGCACATAGAGACCAGCTCTGCCATTTTGTCAAACCCACAGAGACAGACGTGGACTCTCTCCTGCCTCAGCCCATGTGGAAAGCACCCTGCTCAGACTCCAACCTGATCTCAACAGAAATGTGGATGCTGTGAATTACCTTAGAGTAAGAATCTGCTCTCACCTTTCATCACTTGACAGAAAAGCAGAGAAATTTCAGTCCTTCTTTACTACCGAAACTCAAGTGTTAGGTCCATGCTGTGTAACAGAAATATAATACAAGCCCCAAATGCTTGCTGTCCTCGGACAAATGTAGTTTACAATGCTCGAGAAGCCACATTAAAAAAATTAAAAGGAAATAGGTAAAATTAACTGTAATAATACATTTTATCTAACCCAATATATCCCAAATATTACCAATTCAACCTGTAATCAATACAAACAATTATTGATGAAAAAGTATTCTCTGTTATACTAAATCATCAAAATCTGATGTGTATTTTACACTTAGAGCACATCTCAATTTGGACTAGCCACATGCGAAATTGCCACATGTGACCAGTTGCTACCATATTGGACAACACATGGGTGTAGAAGTTCAAAACAAAATGGGTGGGGGAAGCAGAACCTCTGAGCGAGAAATTTCAGTGGAAATAGCATCCTCTTTTATATCTTTGGGAATTCCCTCCTCTGGAGAAGAATGTTTTCTTCAAATCCTAACGCCCTTGGGATAAAGCTGGCCTGTATCTGTAGGAAAGAAGCTTGCTTCTTCATCTGCACCCTCTTTTCCAGAACAGTGTTCCTCTCACTCTACTGGGTACACAAATGCCCCAGGACCTTCTTAAAATGCAGATTCTGATTCAATAGATTTAGAGTTTTGCATTTCTAACAAGCTCACTGATGACCCCATTGCTGGTCCTTGGATCCCACTTTGAATAGCGAGGTTCTATAAGCTGATGCCCTCCAGAGTCCTGTGTGTGATTAAATGGAGGTGGTATGTATTGAGGTTGGAGGAACGTGAACTTGGAGTCAGACCGCCAGGGCCTGGGGCTTTGGTTCACCAATTAGCTGTCTGGGTTGGGCAGGCTTCTTACCCGCTATAATCCTCAGTCTTCTCATCTATATAAACACAGGCAGTGACAGGGCTGCCATGTTGGGTGGTGCTGGTACACTAGGAAACAGCCAAGGTCAAACATTTTAGCTTTTGGATGTGAAAGTACAAGCTTACATTGAGAAAAGCAGGGACTTAGCTTTCCTTGATTTAACCCGAAATGGGTCCAATGTAAGCATCACCTCCTCAAAGAAACCTTCACTAACCTTCCAGTCTGATGAGGATGTAGATGAATTCCCTGTTTCTCAAATGCTTATATCTCTCGCATAGCCTTTATCACATAATACCGTGATTATGAACTTAGTTCTCAGTCTCTCCCACTGGAATTGAAGTAATTTGTAGGCAGCAAGAACAGCCTACAGTGTCCTTCCAGTGCCTTCTAATTGCTGGAGGACCAATTCTGGTTTAGCTGCATAAAATCCCTTGAGGAATTTGTTAAATATATAGATTCATAGGCTCCATCTCGATAGTTGGGTTCAGTGGGACTCACTTGGATCCAGACATCTATATATTTTTAAAGCTCATTAGTGTTCTGCTGCCCAAGCAGGTTTGGGAACCACTGAATTCTTCTACTTTGTATCATCAGTACCTACCCAATGCCTGGCATAAAGGCAGCTCCCAATAAAATGTTTGCTGGATGAATCAGTCATCCTTTACATTGACACATGAGTCACAGCTTCCAAAGAGCCATCCCATATATTTTACATATAATCTTATCTTCAGGGGTGGATCATGTTTTGTGGGCCTGATCCTTATTCAATTTGGAAGGCCTTCTTTAAGTAAAGAATACAAAATTGATGTAAACATGAATATTTACTTAGAATGAGAAAAATCACAACAAGTTCAAGTTTTGAAAAACTGACAATACATTACAAAAATCAGTTAATACTTTAATTAATTACCTGATACGTCTTTATATTACTTTTTCCCTAACTTTTTTTTGGCTGCATATTCTTTAATCATCTCTTCAAGTCACAAGTTTTATAATATGATAATAAAATTTCTCAATAGAGAAATAGCAATATAATTTAGTCATTCCTCTAACATGGTTAATCAAAAAAATTTTTTTTATTATAGGTGACTTAGGATGCCTAAAACCTGTGGTTTTCCTAAACTGGAATGACTAGAAATAACTTTATTATATCTGAAAATGACTGAAAATCTAATAAGTATTCCATCAAACCTAAACTAAATGTATTCTTAACTTGGCTTCCCCTGAGCTGAGTTCTCAGAATGCCTTTGGCCACTCCATTTTCACCCAAGATAAGGGAAAATGTGATAAAGGGAAAGCCAGAGTGGAAAGGAGCAGCGGTCGTAACCAATTGCTATTAAAATCTTCCTTTTGCAGTGAAAACATACAACCATGTGAACACGCTGCCAGGGCTCATCTGAGTGCCTTGGAAGGGGTCCTGATGCCCAAGCTCAGAGAGCTCCCCGTGAACCTATCTTTGCCCATTTGATACTCACAATTCCTATATTCATTAGAGTCCCCTGGTTGTGAGCAACAGAAACAAGTCTGGGTCAGGAAGAAGGCATTTATTGGTTGTATGTTGGGTCCTTGCAGAACTGAAGGAAAAGGTGAACAATAATTTCTCAGAAAGCAGCACCGGTATCCAGGAAATAGAAACAGATAGTCTCTTCATACTTTCCCTGGGAGGATAAATGAGATTCAAATGTTTTTCAGCCTTTGCTTCCTTAGCTCAAAAATGTAATTCTAGGGACAAAATGGCTGATTGGACAAGCATGGCTCCCGGGCCTGCCCTCAGCCAGGAGAGAGCTGTACTGCTTGATGGACACTTCCACCAAGACTGGGTCCAACGGGAGAAGCCTAGTTACCCAACGCTGAACTGGGTGCTGCTATCAGAACAAAGGGGACTGGAGTTCGTTGGATGACCTCCACGTCTCCTCTTCTGGGCTCCCATCAGGCTTCATGTAGCATTTATCACTTTATGTTATAAACAATTGCGTGTATGTGTGTGTTTCCAGCTGATTTTGCGTCATGCATCTTCCGTTCCCACTTACAAATTTCCATGCCACTTAGTATGTATGGAATACATGTTTATTAAATGAATGAATATTGTGATGAGGTAGTGGAAAGGTATTATTCCTCCAAAGTTACTTATGAAGCAGTGTGATCTAGAGAAGGTTTACTAACTTTCGCAGGGCCACATGATCAGAGAACGTTCAGAGATAGAACCAGATAACTGACCTGGAGACAGAGGGAATTTGCCGTATTCTCTTCCCACTGGGGTTTGAACCTGGGCCCACTAGTAAATGTCTAGAAGCTGAGGAGCCTCTCATGAAGGAAAAGTCACAGGTTCTGGAAACTTCAGTGCCTGTCCACCCCCACTTCTGCCTCAACCACATCCCTAGAGGACCAGCCAGAGAGCGTATTGCTCCACATCATGCCATACCTCGTGGCAGGGCCATGGACCGTGGAGCCAGCCCCTCACACGGAAGAGTTAAGCTCACACTCCCCTCTGCTATGAAAAAACGTGTCATTCAAAATGCCTGTTCACATCTGAATGTGTGCCATCTGGCAGCATTTCTCCCCCCAGGTGGTTCTCAGCAAGGCGTCTTGTAATAGGAGGTCTAAGTCATAATGACATTTGCTTTCTGCAGCTAGAGGTTGCCTAAGCTCCTTGAAGCATAGAGCTGCTAGCAGGGAGATTCCTGGGCTGAAAAGATTGCCAGGAGTCCCCACAGCTGGGCCCAAGCTAATGCTTTTCCAGGTGCTATGTGGCAAAATCTGAGTTGTGACGATTGTTCAGTCAGCGGTTCTCAAACTACAGCCTGGGTTTGAGTCACCAGGAGGGCTTGTTAAAATGCGGATTGTCGGGGCTCACCAACTCTGCATGTCTGGAGTGAGGGCCTAGTTTTTGCATCTCTAACAAGCTCCCCAGGAGGTGCTTATGCTGCTGGTCTGAGGACCACACGTTGACAGGAACTGGTTTAGATACTTCAGGAGCTCCCCCTCTACCCCACCCCCTGTGAAACTGCTGCAAGGGATTTCACACCCTCTACCTGGCTCAGCTCTCCAGAAGATTTCAAGGTGTGTATCAGAGGATTAGCAGCTATCAAGTCATCCAACAACTGCTGTCTGGCTTTAAGGTGCAGGGTGTAAGCATATGTACACATCAGGCCTTCTCCATCTCGGAACTACTGACATTTTGGATCCGGTAATTTGTTGTGAGGGGCTGCCCTGTGCACTGTTAGATCTGTAGAGGCACCCTGGCTTCTGCCCTCTGGATACCAGTAGCATCTCTGCTCCCTCTCCCACAACCATGACTGTCAAAACTGTCTCCAGACATTGCCAATGCCACTTGGGTGGCAAAATCACCTCTAGTTGAGAATCACTAGTATACATAAAATAACATGCTTTGGTGGGGTGGTGAAGGGCATTAAAGATTTCTCCAGCTGGGTTCCATACAGCCCCCTGAAATAAACTGTAAACTCTAATAAATAAACTCCATGCAGCCCCCTGACATTAATCACAATGATGCCTTTCCTCTGGAACACACATTTTAGGGCTGTTTCACATATTCAAGTCCTTTGATCCTGACCCATTTGGAAGAGCAGATATTACCACTGTCTCCCTTTTAAAGATGGGGAGACTGAATCTCAGAGAGGTTTGGGATTTGCCCAAGCTTACACAGGTAATAACTCTCAGCAGAGGACCAGAATACACATCTAATTCTTAGGTCAGTGAATTGTCCATCCCATGATACAACCTTTGTTCAGTCTACAAACATTCCATAAACAGTACCAGGTAATGGCATTCACATAATTTTTGGTGGTTGAGAGGCAGAAAGGACAGGAGAACATTTGTTTGCACAGACTGTGGGCTTGGGGGCTTTGAAAATCCCAGCTGGGGGCTAATGAAATCTATGTATCCTGGGGACAAATTGATAGCTGTGGAGGCTTCTTGGAGTATGGGATCAGGTAAGCCTAAAGTTCCCTAGGAAACATGCCTGACCAGGCTGATGAGGTTCTTCTGATGACTGATCTGGGTCCTGTACCCATAAGCAGAGCAGGGACACCCTGCCTCAGTGTCCCCAAATTACGCCTACCCTTTCCTGTGTGTCAAACCACCTTTTCAATGGATGCCATCATGGCCAAGTAACATCTATGAAACAAATTCTCAATCTCTCTCTCTTGCTCTCTCTGTCACACTCTCAGTTTATTCCAGAGAGGATTTGATGCCAAATCCCAAATTAAAATATTGCTCCAGACAGAGAGCCCAGGAGGTACTAGAAATTGCGGATGCAATGTGTAAACACTACATTGCCACCTCCCACCATAACTATCAATTTGCGCTGCATTTTGCTGCTCTGGTTTGTTGGGATGAGCATTTAGGCAAAGACCAAGCCTTGGGGAAGTATTTTCACTATTATTTCAATTTAGCCTTCCTGCCTATCTAACTTCCATGTAACTTGCAAAGAAATTTCAAATAAGAACAAATCTAGGAAATCTTAATTAAGATTAGCAAGATACAAGTATGGAAACCTACCCCAGTCTTTGTGTTTTTATGCTAATTTGCAAGTGTCACTGTTAAAGGGATCATGTGTGTGTTTGTGTGTATGTATGTGTTTATGTATATATGTAATGTATGTGTATGGTGTATGTATGTGTATGTGTAATGTGTGTCAATGTGTGTGGTGAGACAGTGTGTGTGTGTGTGTGTGTGTGTGTGTGAGTTTTGAGGGATTATTATGGGGGAGGAGTAAGACTTACTGATTAGAACACTATAAATGAGACGCAATTTGCCCACAGTTTTCAAAGCTGGGTGCTATTTATGTCTCCTGCTTCCTTGGCTCAAGAAAAGCTTTCAATATGAAGCTAAAATGGTTGAGGGTTGCTGAGTAAGCCAATAGGGCCATCCCAGAGAGAGTAATGGACTTCACCCCTAGTGAGATCAAAACAGACCTCTCAGCTGGAAAGGACCCCCATAAGCCCCAGAGGAACCCAATAATGGAAGAGCTTGGATTCCCCCTGACCAAGGTGAGATTGTCTCAACGTACCTGCATGCTATTGGAGGCTCTGGTAATGCCAGGCAGATGGAGTTGCAAAAATAATCACTCAGCCAGAACACTCACTGCCATGTGGCAATGAATTCATGTCATGCCTGCACTTGCCAGAGTGACTTACCCTCCAAACAAGACGAAGTGACTCTAATGGCTTCCAATCGGCTCCATATGGCCTCTCAATATTCATTATTCCTTTCAGTGGGCTTTTCTTTGGTCATATATTTTTTCTGTGAAATCTGGGAAGAGGAATAAAGGGAGAAAGGATGAAATCCTAAATCCTTACTTACCTGAGTCTGGTAGAAAAAAGGAAAATTCTATGGAAAATATATAGAAAGAAAAGATGAAATGAAATTAATACTTTTTCAGACTTTGAATACATCTTATATTAATAATAAAATAAGAGCCTCTTGACTAACATTTTATAATTTTTTTTTGTTCTGGGTAGATTGTGTGTTTCTGTTAATACATGTGAAAAACATTGTGTCAATATATATCGAGATCTGAAGTCATTAACATCAATTTCATTGGAAATGTTCTAATAATTGAGGTGAGAGGTTAAGGGCATGTATGTTGAGTTACCAGTTTCATCCTTGCTAGTTGTGGCATGTAGCCCTAAACTAGGCATTCATTCATTCACTTATTCATTCATTCATTTGTTTATTCACCACACATTTATCAGGTTCCTACTATGTGCTGGGCACCATTCTGAGTACTGAGGATATCGTGGGAAATAAGAAAGACAAGGTCTCTCATGGAGTTGACATTTCTGATAGGGTGTAGAGACAATTAAAATATACACAAATCAATAAATGAAAATACCAGCTATTGAATGATACTTACTAATAGCTCTTTCTTGTCATTCAGACCACAGCTGAAATGTTACCTCCTTAGAGAAACTTTGGCTCTTCATTTAACCCTTCCCTTTGTATTTGATCTAAATACATTTGATCTAAATACAAGTGGAAGGACTGAAAGACAAGAAAGAGTCATCCATGGACATGTGGGGGAATAGCATTTGAAATCGAGGGAATAGCAGATACAAAGTCACTTAGATGGAAGAGAGCTTGGAGTGTTAAAGAATGAGAGAGAAATTCAGCCTGGCTGGAGCCCAGTGAGGTGGGAAGAGGGTGCTACAGGAGTTGGTCAGCTGGAGAGGTAGATAAAGGAGAATTTTAAAGGCCTTGGTAAAGGATTAACGACTTCATTCTGAAAGTGATGGAAAGTATATACATTATGTATTGCTGTGTAACAAATTATGGATTGCTGCAATAGAATTGGTGTTACCTCAAAGCCAATTTAAAATTTTATCCTTTGCCATTAGAAGAAGCTGAGAATTTTCAAAACCTGCAAGTCCAGACTCCTTTTGTTTAAAAATCCTTCCTCAGTTGTATCTCTTTCCTCTTGCATTTAAATATAAGCAGGAAGAAGAAAACAGGAGGCTCCTTCAGCACTGCCTGGAAATTTCCTTCCCTAGGTCAGCCAGTTCACTGGGCACATATTTTTTTCCCACAATCCCACAGTTTAAGGTTGCTAAACTTTCTACCATTGCGTACCTCTTTCCTCCAGTTTCCAAGGCCATTTTCTTCCCTCCCTTTAAATTCTCTCTGGTAGCCTCCTCTAGGACCAGTGGGCTTCTGCTAACCCTTAGTCAAAACTCCTAGGTTTTCACTAGCACAATTTCCTAAAAGTTCTTTCACCCACTTCCCGATTACAAAGTTACTCCTGTTGTCAAACCCAAGTTCGTGTGCCTGACGCACAGTGAAGCCAAACAAACTTTGAAATGTTGTCAGAGTTTGGAGCAGAGAAATGTTCATACAAGGGCCATGCAAGGAGAATGGGTGGCTCGTGCTCAAGAGACCTGAACTCCCCGATGGGTTTCAGGGAAGAAGTTTTTATAGACAAATTTTGGTATGTAACACTTCTCTGATTGGCTGACGGTGAAGTAACAGGGTGGTGTTCCAGGAATCTTGATCATCAGTCTTCTGGTTCCAACCAGTCTGGGGTCCACATGCTTGTGCTCAGCCTGAACTTACCATCCTCCACCTGCGGGTGGGGGTGGGGCCTTAGTTCCTGTAGAAGAACTCAGAGATTTGTATCAGGTTGTTGCGAACATGCCCAGAGAAAGAACAGACCCAGGCCCCATTGAGGCACTATTGTTTCTTTCTGCATTCCCTCACTCTCCTACATAGTAATTGTTTGTGTGCCTTTTGGAACTCAGGGGAGGTCTAAGAGGCTGAAAGCCTTTTTCCTACAAACAAGAAATGGGGGACACAGAAAGGCCTTTATATTTGGGAGGTCCCCACAGGGTCCTGCTTGGTTTCAATCCCACATTTTGTTTTTGTTATGATAACACCTGACTTCCATGTACCAAAATCTATAATGGTTATCAATTACCATGTAACAAATTTCCCCAAAATCTAGTGGTGTAAAGCAACAGATATTTTTTATTTCACGTAGTTCCTGCAAGTCAGGAACCTGGGAGCAACTTGGTTGGGTGGTTTCACTCACAATCTCTCATAGGTTATAATCAAGGTGTTGGCAAGGGCTGCAGTCACTGAAGGCTTGATTGGAGTTGGAATATCCACTTCCAAGATGGTGCACTCAAATAACTGGCAAGTTGGTGTTGGTTGTTGACAAGAAGCCTCAGCGCCTTGTCATGTAGTACTCGCCAGGGGCTGCTTGAATATCCTCATGACAAGGCAGCTGGCTTCCCCCAAAGCAAGTGATATAAGAAAGAGCAAGATGAAAGCTATGGTGTCTTTTGTCTTAGCACTGGAATTTTCAAAGCATCAGTTCCACAATATCCTAGTGGTTGCACAGGTCAGCCTTATTCAGTGTGAGAATAGAATCCACAAGGGCATGAATATAAGAAGGCAGATATCATTGAGGCCATCTTAAAGGGTGACTACCAAAAATGCCCTGAGGTTTTTAAGCAAGTGAATGACATGATCTGATTTATATATTTAAATGTTAGTCTGCTGATGTGAAGAGAATGGATTTTGTAGGGGCAAGAGTAGAAGGCAAGAGATTAGACCAGAGCCCAGCAGGGTAGAGAGATGTTGGTGGCTTGGATTAGGTTGGTAGCAGGGAGGGAATTTAAGTAAATGGATTCAGGATAGGTTTTGGAGTTGTATAATCAAGACTAGCTGAGGGATTGAAACCATTCAGGACCCTGCGGGGCCCTCCCCAATACAAAGGTCTCTCTGTGTTCCCCATCTCTTGTTTGTAGGAAAAATCTTTCAGCCTCCTAGACCTTCTCTGAGTTCCAAAGGGCAGATTCAAACAGTAATTAGAGAAGTGAGGGAATGCAGAAAGAAACAACAGTGCAGCATGGGGCCTGGGCCTGGTTCCTTCTCTGGGCCTGTTCATAACAACCTGATACATATCTCTGAGTTCTTCTACAGGAACTAAGTCCCCCACCCAGGTGGAGGATGGTAATTTCAGGCTGAGTACACTGACGTGGACCCCAGACTGGTTGGAACCAGAAAGCTGAGGGTTGAGATTCCTGGGACACCACCCTGTTAACTTACCACCAACCAATCAGAGGAGGGTCACATACCCTGCAGCCCGCCCCCAAAATTTTGCCTATAAAATGCTTTGCTGAAACCCTTCAGAGAGTTCGGGCTTTTTGAGCATTAGCTGTCCTGGACTGCTTGTATGGTGCCTTACAATAAATGCTGCACTTTCTTTCACCACCACCTGGTATCAGTAGATTGGCTTTACTGTGCATGAGTGAGTGGACCGAAGTTTGGTATGGTAACAAGATGTGGGAGGAAAGATTATAACTGAGGATGGCAGCTGAGTTTTTGGCTTGCCCAATTAGGTGAATGGTGATTCCAATTACTGGGATGGAGAAAAGTGGAGAAGAAGCAGGTTTGGAGAGAATCAAGAGGTCAACTTGAGATATGTATAGTTTGAGATGTCTACTGCAAATCTAAGTACAAAGTTGCAGACAAGAATAAGTTCAGGGGAAATGTTAGGGGCACAAAAAGGTTTAGGGGAGATGTAAAGAACTAAAAAATATGGCACCAAGTGGATATTTAATATGTACAGAAGATACTGTAGTTAGAAAACTTCCTCACTGATCTTCCTCAAAATACAACTGTGTCTGGGATCTGAGATTCCTTTTTTCTTTTTCCTTTTTTCATTTTTTAAAAACTGCTTACTGTTAAGATATAATTTACTTACCATAAAATTCATTTGGGGGTTAAATTCCATTTGGTCATGTTGTATAATCCTTTTAAAAATACATTGCTAGATTCATTTTGTTAGTATTTTGTTGAGGATTACTGCATCTATGTTCATAGAGGTGCTGGTCCATAATTTTTTTTTCTGTGATGTCTTTGTCTGGCATTGGTAACAGGATTATCCTGGCCTCATAGAATGAGCTGGGGACTATTTCTTTCTTTTCTATTTTTTTGGAAGAGTTTGTGAAGAACTGGCATTACTTCTTCTTTACATGGTTAGTAGAATTCAGCGGTAAGTCATCTGGGCCTGGGTTTTTCTTTGTGAAAAGTTTTTAAATTACTAAGTCAATCTGTTTACTTGTTCTAAGTCTATTTAAATTTTCTATTTCTTCTTGAGTTAGTTTTGGTATTTTGTGTTTTTTAGGAATTTCTCCATTTCATCCAGATAAACTGATTAATCATAGTATTTCCATATAATCGTTTTTATTTCTGGAAGGTCAATTCTAATATCTTCTCTTTCATTCCTGATTTTAGTAATTTGAATCTTTACTCTTTGGTTCTTGTTAGTCTAGCTAAAGTTTTGTCAATTTTGGTGATCTTTTAGAGGAACCAACATTTGGTTTTGTTAATTTTTCTCTATTGTTGTCATATTTTCATTTACAGGGAGAGGATCAGATTCTCCACATTTGCACTCCAACTATACGATATCACATTGTGTAGAGCACTATAGAGTTAGCAATCAGTCTTTTGTGGGATCCTTTTCCCAGCTTGTGTATGAGGTCAAATTCCAAAGAATTTATATAATCTTCTGCAGAGGTCCACAAAGACCAAGAAAGTCAGTAGGGAGAAATGGATGCCCAGTTCCTATGCTGACTTTATTCCCTGCATCTTGAATGCTCCCAGTTTGTAACAGTGAAACATTTCCACTGGGAAATCCTTGTTAACTTCAAGGCATGTACTCATCATTCCAGATAATAGCTATAAAGTTTCCCCTAGTAAAAATGAAGTTCTAGCCAACATTTAAGATGAGCTCAACAAGAGACAAAAGTTTTACTTAAGATTTGCAGGTGCATATTTTAACAATAGGAGTCAGTACAGAAATCTGTAGTGTTGGAGAATAACTAAAATTGTGATTATCCTTACAAAAACATTAACACAGTCACTGATCTTTGCACACCAGGTGCTTCTAATTATCTCACCCATTTACAGACTTTGTCTCTCCTCATAATTCTCTGTCCTCTTCCCAACAACGATCTTTATGCCAATATGTTATAACCCTAATGCTTTGGGTTTGCCACTCTCTCCTACTAATCACTGAATTTCTCATCAAAACTCTATTGACAGGAGACTGGAACATTTGTTGAGCGTTTACTGTATGCATGTAGGGCAGTAGGCACAATAAAAGGAAATCTCAAAGAAATCAAACACTTCAACAATAAATTTAGTATGTGGGGGGGATTATTGTATGCTGGAGGATGAGTTGAACATGTACCTTTCTCAAAATACAGAAAGAGAAAAAATGTATAACATTAGAAGCATGATAGAACTGTCAAAAGTACACTAAATATACCGTGATAAATCAGGACTGGTTTTATTTGTTTCTTCTACAGTGTAAAAGTACAAATTGCTCTTGGAGAGAGAAACAGAAAGCAAGGAAATTTGGTGGCACTTTGCTAGGACAACTGACAATGAGACTTCTATTGAGACCAGTAACTGATATAACATATGCTGGTGGTCCCAGGACTATACTTTGGGTTACTTGGACTCACTGCAGTCCTGCTCTATGCAAGGCATAGTCTCTGTCCTAGAGTAGCTGAAAATCTAATTGGAGAGGAAAAACACACAAAAAAACAAATGATAAAGAAAGAAATAGCAATATTTATTCACTCAACAAAATTTATCAGGTGCCTATGAGCCTGGCAATTTACCAGCAAAATAACAGGGTGTTAAAAATTGGATTCTTCTGGGACTTCCCTGGTGACGCAGTGGTTAAAAATCCACCTGCCAATGCAGGGGACACGGGTTCGAGCCCTGGTAAAGGAAGATCCCACATGCCGCAGAGCAACGAAGCCCGTGCACCACAACTACCGAGCCTGTGCTCTAGACCCCGAGAGCCACAACTACTGAAGCCCGCATGCCTAGAGCCCGTGCTCCGCAATAAGAGAAGCCACTGCAATGAGAAGCCCATGCACCACAATGAAGAGTAGCCCCCGCTCGCCGCAAGTAGAGAAAGCCCGCGCACAGCAACGAAGACCCAACACAGCCAAAAATAAATTAATTAATTTTTTAAAAATTGGATTCTTCTTGTCACAGTTTACCTGAGGTGTCAAGATACAGAAGCCACATTCCCAAGTGAGATGTGAGACCATCAGGCAGGACTTGCAATAGGAAGTTGTGGAAAACTGGGATTTTCCATTAACTGACCATCAGTCTCCAGCTTTTGAAGCTGAGGAAAGAGTTGGAGGCATGAGAAAGCTTGTCGGAGACAGAATTGCTGGTGTGCGGTAAGGCCCACCCTCACTTCCGGGAAAGGGTGCTTCCTCCCTTTCCCGGTGTTTCCTCCTAAACAAACGTCAAAAAGCAGGGGCTCTGCGAAAGTTAACATGGGTCCCTGCAACTGGGGGACAAGCGCATTGGCTTCTAGCTAATACCTGGGGAATCTAAGGGGTGGGAGGGGAAGGGCTTTTTTGCTGGAGGGCTCTTTCTGCCACAGCTCTTCCTTTTTCGATAAAGGGGATTTCTCTCTCCTGCCCACTTTTGTGGCATTTTTCAACCAAAGGCTTCAATGTGATTAATTGTTGAACTCTTCGATGCCCTGGTGAGGTCGTTGGGTGTCATTATCCCTAATGTCCAGCTGGACAAACGAAGGAGGTTGGCTGTGTTGACCTGGATCACACAGGGGCAGGTTTGGGAAGAGAAATGGGCTGTATCCTCCTGCAGCCAGAGTGGGAGCTTCGGTCAGGTCTCCTAGAGAAGATCCCCAGTTCCTAGGCCAGGACTTTGAACATGCCTCCTTCAAGTGCAATGGTTCCTGGGACATTTTGTAATTGTCGGGGTGTGTGAGCTGAGAGCAGCTGTGTGATGAAATCTGAGGGAGGGACAATTTTTCTAAAATATCCTGTTTCTAATTTGCACCTGATTGGCAGAGAGGAAGAAAATTGTGCTGCTTTAATTGGCAAGGGAAATGTACACCCAAGAGACTGGTGTTCCCTGGCTTTAAATTTTCAATTAGAAGATGTATGTAATGTTTGAACAAACACTTACACACCTTAGCTTGCAAGCTTTTGGCAGCAACAAACGGTGTCCCTAGAGCTCTCTAGAAATGCTGTCCTGTGCAACGGGATGCTTAATGACTACAAAACAATTCAATTAAACCAACACTGAGCTAGCATGGGAGTGGAGTCGGGGGGATAGGCGGACCCAGAGATAAATGTAATACAGTCCCTTCCTCCAGAAGCTTACAACCTAAATGTGGATAAACATAGTGGAGTTCCACTTTAATTGGAGTTAGATTCTAAAATCAGTGAGTAAATAGAAAATCTCACTTAATCAAAGTTACCCTCAAAACATTCAACTTGTCCATAAAGAGTTGCATACATGAGTTGTATATACAAATCTGTGCAATAATTCTTATGTCCTTCAAATTTTAAGAACGGTAGGAGTCGTAATGTGAGGAACAAAAGAAAGATCGTGTGATTTATCTGAATATTCAAACTTGCCTACCTGTAAGACAGCTGGCCAAGGCCCAGCTGTAAATGGGGGGTAGACTGTAATATCATACCGCGGATTGGCTTAGATTCTCTGCATAACGAACAACCCCAAGACTCAGTGGGTTAAAATAGCAACCGTTTATTCTCTTGGGGCTGCTGGCCAGTTGAGTGTCAGCTCACTTGCCTGGACTGGGCTGGGACAGTTCAGCTTTGCTCCATAACTTCTTCATCCTTTCCCTGAGACTAGTGAGATAGCCTAGCCATGTTTTTTTCATGGCAGTGGCAGAGGCTCAAAATCACAAGACCAGAGAGTCATGGGAATAGAGAAGATAGTAGCAGAAAGAGCCTTTACTTATAATAAAAATAAGGAAACTTACCTCTGGTGTGCAATTGCCTAAAAGGCAAGAAGTTCATCTCACTCAGTATCAGGTCCCTACCCTTGCTTCACCTTGCTCTTGGTAGGTGCTCAGTTAATAGCTGTTGACTGATGAATGTTAATTACATTGGGCCCTCAAGGATACAATTCATGTTGGTCCTGAGAGCCAAGTGGAATCACACACTGGTGCCATCTGTCCAAGCTGGGATAGGAGCACAGGCCTGATACCAGGAAGCTTAGATCTCAAAGGAACTTGTGGTTCTTGTGACATTTTCTGAGAAACTTGAGCTTGTGAACTCATTGAGGCCAGGCACGTCTCTTACTTACCATCTTTCCAGAGAGTAGCACAATGTCACAGGGGAGCTAGACCTTTACTTCTATACTTAACCATAACCCTGTGTGATCAGTGACATATTTTCATGAAGAACAGAACCCTCAGGGAGCAAGAGCATTCAGGTTAATCCTACGTGGGAACATGGCTATAAAAGGGAGTTATTCAAGAAGATTTCAGAGAAAAGGTGAAGGCTTCCTAAGGCTTCCTTTTCTTTTCCTGCTGAAAGGCAAGTCCGTTGTTTGTTTGTTTACTACAAAAACACCTGCACCTTTGATCTCAAATTACATCTATGGATAGAAAATGAGCACTTTAAAAAATCTTTAACAAGGGAACAGAGGGCTAGTCTGTGCTGTGTATAAAGTATCATATGTCTCCTGAGCTCTGTTCCTTCAAGCCTTCCTCTCAAAACAGCACAATCCAAACAGACATCAGACAGCATCTAATATCAGGACTGAGCGGAAGTAGAGGCGGTTTCACTGCACTTACTTCAGGCAGTTGGGAAACACAGTCTGGCTTTCAGAGAGCCTCGTTTCCCTGTCTATTAAATGGATTGTAAATAGCCATGTGCTTGACAATGTTGACAAGGCAGGAAGATTGCTTCCCAGGGAGAAACTTGACATTGACCTTCAGATCAGGATGGGACTTAAAGTTTGGGAATCGTTCCCCAAGTCACAATAGTTTATAGAGAAACTAAGAGTTGAACAAAACCTTGAAGTCTGTAGAATTTAGATAGAATTTAAACAAGAAGAAAGAGAGGAGAATGCCTCTGGGAGGTGAAATAAAGAGACTCAGATGGATAGTTGGTGAAAATGAGTAGGTAAAGAGAGGCAAGAACTTAACAAGTCACTAGTGGGAATTCATTAAAGGTTGTTGAGAAGGGGAAACTATAAGTTCTATGGAGACCCAGACTCTGTCTGTTTTGGTCACTGTTTTTTTTCCCAATATCTGGCACATTACAATGCATGAATGAAGATAGATAGATAGATAGATAGATGAGATATATATCTATATACATACATAGATATATATACCTATATACACACATATATATATATATGTATATAAGTATAGTTCAAATTTTTAAATTATATAAGTAGTACATAAATTGATTTTTATGAAAAAGTCAAACAATAAAGAAGTATATTAAAAAGTGGAAGCTCTTCTTTACTAACCCCCAATTCCACTATCTCCCCCAGAATTAATTGTGGCTATGAATTTCATATATGACCTTTCAATAGCTTTCTTTGCAATTATAAAAATATATTTCTTTATAGCAACACATGTTTTAAAAATTTTTATAATGGGGTTATACTGTAATTATTGTACAGCAATATTCCTTTCTTATGTAATATGTCTTGAATCTTTTAATTATAACATATATGTAAAGCCATCTGATTCTTTTTAGTTCCTGCATAGTATTCCATTATATGGAAGGACAGTAATTTAGAGTAACTTACTGAATATCTGCTATCGCCACAACATCACCACTAGCTCTTTCTGGAGACTACATTTCCCAGAATCCTCTTGCCCAATGGTTCTCCTGTTGGGATTTTCTAATAAGAGACGCTCATGTCAGTTTGAAAGCCAACCTAGAAGGAGAGGCCGTTAAGCCTGGAGGCAGCTGAGCCAGAGGAGGAGCTTGTGCACTTCATAGTGGCTTAAGGGGAATGAGCCTTTGAAAACCAGCCACTTCACTGCTACAGACAAAGGCAGTGGCCAGAACTTCCTGGGGGTTCTTGAGATATGCAGAGGCTTCCCGGTGAGCTTCTGAGAGCCATCTGCTTCAGGGATGCAGGCTGGGATGATCAGGGTGGCTCCCCCAGCCTTTCCAACAATTCTGGAATCCTCTTATTCCTTGTATTAAAACCCTCTTTACCTGGAAGACAGGAGGTGTTTTTGTTTTCCTGACTGAAGTCTGACTTTAAAATGTTACATTTTCTCCCTCTGTGTCTATATTTATTTAATTTTATATTATGGGCCCCATCTCAAGCCGTTAAACATTCCTTGGAAACCTACTGTAAATGAATATATCATAACTCATTATATGCATTAAAATGATTGGTTTAAACCATTCTTCTATAGTTGAGCATTTAGGCTGTTTCCACATATAACATATATGTTGTGGTAAACATCTCAATATGTGTATCTGACTCTCTATTTTGAGGCTATAGAGACTGGCAGGGTTTTAGTCCGAACACTGAAATTAGAAGAGACACTGAACTGTGAAGGGAAAGACAGAAGATGAGCTCACGTTTAGTAATACCGAGTGTAAGCTACAGAAAAAAACCTCCAGGGCTTCCCTGATGGGGCAGTGGTTAAGAATCCACCTGCCAATGCAGGGGACATGGGTTCAAGCCCCGGTCCAGGAAGATCCCACATGCTGCAGAGCAACTAAGCCTGGGCACCACAACTACTGAGCCTGTGCTCCAGAGCCCGCGAGTCACAACTACTGAGCCCACGTGCCACAACTACTGAAGCCCATGCGCCTAGAGCCCGTGCTCCTCAACAAGAGAATGCACGGCAAAGAGAAGCCCGCGCACCGCAACGAAGAGTAGCCCCCGCTTGCCGCAACTAGAGAAAGCTCGCGTGCAGCAACAAAGACCCAACACAGCCATAAAAAATAAATTAATTAATTAAATAAAATACATTCGTGAGAAAAATAATACTTAAAAAAAAAAATCCAGGTGTGCTTACCTAGCTGCTGTTAGATGTAACGGACCAGGTCAGGAGCTAGATTAGGGTCGACAATCACAGTCTAGAGAGTTGAGTCCAGTGTCAATCAATACAATGTCTGCTGTAAAGATTATGGAAAAATAAAAGCAGTAGAATTGACAAGGGACAAGACAGAGGGTGGAGGGTGCAGATCTAGAATAATATCTATTTACCAGCTTAAGTAAAATGTACTTACTTAAGTAAAATAGTGCTTTTCAAGTACTACTGTGGTCTCTCATCTACAATTTCAATGCAGAATGCTTAAATAAACTCCATCCCTTGACAACTATGTCTCTTTAAATTAGTCAAGGGACTGACTAGATTGCATAGAATGTGAAATGTAACGCACTATCCACTTGATTGATTCACATTACTGCTTAAATCATGTTGAAAGCAGTAAATTTATTTGTAATCTGTATTCATCCTTCATTCATTCATTAAATGGAACTTTTCTCTTTTTAAGCAGAGAATACTATGCCAAAGCTTCCAAGGGGGTTGTCCATCCTTAAGATGGTTGAACCTCACTTAAAATATCATATTAGGGCTATTTAGTCCTTTAGCCAACCATAAACATTGTGTGTGTACTCCAAAATTCCCTTTTTTATATTGAAGTATCGCTGATTTACAATATTATATTATTTTCAAGTACACATCATAGCAATTCAGTATTTTTGTAGATTATGCTCCATAAAAAGTTATTACAAGATAATGGCTATAATTCCCTGTGCTATACAATACATCCTTGTTGCTTATCTTTTTTATACACAGTAGTTTGTATCGCTTAATCCCATACCCCTAAGGTCCCCCTCCCCCTTCCCTTTCCCCACTGGCAACCACTAGTTGGTTTTCTAGATCTGTGAGCCTGTTTATGTTTTGCTATATACATTTGTTTGTATTATTATAGGTCCCACATATAAGTGATGTCATACAGTATTTGTCTTTCTCTGCCTGACTTATTTCATTAAATATAATATTCTCTAGGTCCATCCATGTTGCTAAAAATGGCAGGAATTTGTTCATTTTTATGGCTAATATTCCATTGTATATATATACTACATCTTCTTTATCCATTCTTCTGTTGATGGACACTTGGGTTGCTTCCTTACTTTGACTCTTGTAAATAGTGCTGCTATAAACTTTGGGGTACATGTATCTTTTCAAATTAGAGTTTTTGTTTTTTCTGAATATGTGCCCAGGAGTGGAATTTCTGGATCATATGGTAGCTCTATTTTTAATTTTTTGAGGAACCTCCATACTGTTTTCTATAGTGGAAATTCACATTCCCACCAACGCAATTCTCCACATCCTTGCCAACATTTGTTATTTGTACACTTTTGGATGATAGCCATTCTGACAGGTGTGAGGTGATATCTCATTGTTTTGATTTGCATTTCCTTAATAATTAGCAATGTTGAGCATCTTTTCCTGTGCCTGTTAGCCATCTGTACATCTTCTTTGGAAACAGTGTCTAGTCAGATCTTCTGCCCATGTTTGAATTGGGTTGTTTGTTTTTTTTAATATTGAGTTGTATGAGCTGTTTATATATTTTGGATATTAACTCCTAAAAATTCTTAAATTCTCTAAAATTTAGAAAGAAATGCTTTTGAGGTTAATCCTACATTCTCTATGTTTTAGTTTGCTAGGGCTGCCGTGATAAAGTACCGCAACAGAAATTTATTGTCTCACAGTTCTGGAGGCTAGAAGTCCGAGTCTAGAAGTCCTCTAAGAGCTGAGAGAGAAGGATCTTTTCCAGGTTTCTCTCCTTGATTTGTGGATGAATGTCTTCTACTTGTGTCTCTTCACATTGTCTTCCCTCTATGGATGTTTGTCTCAGTGTCCAAATTTCCCCTTTTTATAAGGACACCAGTCATATTGGATTAGGGTTCACCCTAATGACCTCATTTTAATGTGATTACCTCTGTAAAGACATTATCTTCAAATAAGGCCATATTCTGAAATACTGAGGGTTAGGACTTATTTTTCAGAAGGACACACGATTCAATCAATAACACTGGACGACCTCAGATAATGTGTAAAGCACTGTCTGAGAAATCATTCTTTTAGTTGCTTTCAGTTATTTTATTTGGAGGAAGTGAGACCATTAAAGGGCCTGAACTACATTATTTTGGCCACTTGTAGCTTGGCTTTTATAAACATCTCTCACCCATTATCAGGCACTTTGTTTACCAGATTTTTTTTCATAAAAAATGCAAATCCAGTTTAGCTAATGAAGGAGATAAGATGGGTAGGAAGGTCATCCTCTCACCACGCACCACCCCCCCCCCGACTTTAATAAATGAATTCTGGCTACACCAGAAATTAACTTCACTACATTGTTTACAGCTATTTCCCCCAAAGCCTCACCCAATTCAAAACAGAGTGGTTTGAACTTTGCTGGTTGTAAACTAGTTTATTCAGTGAACTGTTAAATCTTACCACTTCCCAGAGAAAGCTGTACTTCAAAGTTGGACATTTGGTTCAGACGTGTCACTCCAAAGTGATTGGTGGAGATGCTACCTCCTCCACAGATTGACCTTGTGGAACACATCCTTTGGAATATGGAAGCCAGAGGAACTACTGAATTGAAAGGTGGGATTCAACATGAAACTTGTAGAAATGTATTGACATCTGTGACTTCAACTGAGACAGCCGATGTACCCTTGCACACTGTTGCCCGAGGTTACTGATGCCTTTATCTAGCCATCACTTTGAAGGAGGTGATTTCTCTATGCCAAATCCAGGAGATGATAATGTTCCTCCATTAATTTATTCTGGTTCCAAATTTTATCTCAATGTCCAATGTCTTTCTCCCAAGAAATTTTTCTTTATTTAAAACTCTTTGCTGGGAAAGTTGCACCAAGAAGGAAGAGACCATGGAAAGTGGGAGTGACCACTCTCGCACCTTAGCTACGGGAAAGAGGACCCCCAGTTCAGTACTAGCTCCCCAAGTAGTATTCACAAGCTTTTCACAAACTCCTCAGAACCACCAAATGAAAATTAAAGTTTGTTTACACGTATGGCAAACCACTTTAATTCAATCAGTAGTAATTCAGAGACTGTTTTAATGGGTCAGGGAAATGAGGGAGGAAATTTTGGAAGGAAGACCTGAGAGGGATGGAGATGTTTTAGACAGAGAGAGAGAACTCCCCACTGAGGTGCATTAGTTTCCCGAACCTTCCGTAATGAATTACTACAAACATGGTGGATTATAACAACAGAAATTTGTCCTCTCATGACTCTAGAGGGCAGAAGTCTGAAATCAAGGCGTCAGCAGGGTTGGTTCCATCTGGAGGCTCTGAGGAAGAATCCACTCCATGCCTCTCTCCTAGCTTCTGGTGGCTGCTGGAAATCCTTGGTATTTCTTAGCTTAGAGCTGCATCATTCCAATCTCTGCTTCTGTCTTCACATCACTTCCTGCTGTCTTCTTCTCTTCTTATACGAACACTTATTATTGGATTCAGAGCCTTCCCAGGTAATCCAGGGTGATCTCATCTCAAGATTCTTAATTTAGTAACATCTTGCAAAGACCCTTTTCCAAAATAAAGTCACATTCACAGGTTTTAGGTGGATATATCATTTAAGGGCTCACCATTGAACCTACCACATAGGGGGATAAGGAAGAAGAGGACAGCTGTGGGAATGGGATTCAGAAAAGAGCATGGGAGTGTGCCAGGGATCAAATATGCCCTCAGTAATTTTGCCTTGAAACCTGAGACAGCTGATGTACCCTTGCAAACTGCTGCCTGAGGTTACTGATACCTTTATTTAGTGACCACAATTAGTACTGCAGCCTCATCTCAGGGCTGCTGCCTCACCTGGTTTTCTTATCATGAGTCTACATTACCATTACTGGCTCAAAGTGTACAAAATTTTATCAGGGCAAAGTGCAAACTTGTTATACTCTCTGGGTGAATCCAGGCATTGAAGGCAATCATCTATGCCCCATATTATACAGCAGTGGGGCCCAAATCAACTTTCCCAAGCCTCCCAGGGAGGGGATGAGGGGAAACCCTGCTATTTTGGAAATGTGCCTAGTGGTTTCTTTTTTTAACATTTTTATTGGAGTATAATTGCTTTACAATGTTGTGTTAGTTCATGCTGTATAACAAAGTGAATCAGCTATATGTATACATATATCCCCATATCCCCTCCCTCTTGCGTCTCCCTCCCACCATCCCTATCCCACCCCTCTAGGTGGTCACAAAGCACCGAGCTGATCTCCCTGTGCTATGCGGCTGCTTCCCACTAGCTATCTATTTTACATTTGGTAGTGTATATATGTCAATGCCACTCTCATTTTGTCCCAGCTTACCCTTCCCCCTCCCCATGTCCTCAATTCCATTCTTTATGTCTGCGTCTTTATTCCTGTCCTGCCCCTAGGTTCTTCAGAACCTTTTTTTTTTTTTTTACATTCCATATATATGTGTTAGCATAAGATATTTGTTTTTCTCTTTCTGACTTACTTCACTCTGTATGACACACTCTAGGTCCATCCACCTCACTACAAATAACTCAATTTCGTTTCTGTTTTATGGCTAATATTCCATTGTATACATGTGACACATCTTCCTTATCCATTCATCTGTCGAAGGACACTTAGGTAGCTTCCATGTCCTGGCTATTGTAAATAGTGTTGCAAGGAACATTGTGGTACATGACTCTATTTGAATGATGGCGTTCTCAGGGTATATGCCCAGTAGTGGGATTGCTGGGTCATATGGTAGTTCTATTTTTAGTTTTTTAAGGAATCTCCATACTGTTCTCCGTAGTGGCTGTATCAATTTACGTTCCCACCAACAGTGCAGAAGGGTTCCCTTTTCTCCACACCCTCTCCAGCATTTATTTATTGTTTGTAGATTTTTTGATGATGGCCATTCTGACTGGTGCGAGGTGATATACCTCATTGTGGTTTTGATTTGCATTTCTCTCTCTAATTAGTAATATTGAGCATTCTTTCATGTGTTTGTTGGCAATCTGTATATCTTCTTTGGAGAAAAATCTCTTTAGTTCTTCTGCACATTATGGATTGGGTTGTTTGTTTTTTTGATATTGAGCTGCATGAACTGCTTGTTTATTTTGGAGATTAATCCTTTGTCAGTTCCTTCGTTTGCATATATTTTCTCTCATCCTGAGGGTTGTCTTTTCGTCTTTTTTATGGTTTCCTTTACTGTGCAAAAGCTTTTAAGTTTCATTAGGTCCCATTTGTTTATTTTTGTTTTTATTTCCATTTCTCTAGGAGGTGGGTCAAAAAGGATCTTTCTGTGATTTATGTCATAGAGTGTTCTGCCTAAGTTTTCCTCTAAGAGTTTTACAGTGTCTGGCCTTACATTTAGGTCCTTAATCCACTTTGAGTTTATTTTTGTGTATGGTGTTACCGAGTGTTCTAATTTCATTCTTTTACATGTAGCTGTCGAGTTTTCCCAGCACCACTTATTGAAGAGGCTGTCTTTTCTCCATTGTATATTCTTGCCTCCTTTATCAAAGATAAGGTGACCATAGGTGTGTGGGTTTATCTCTGGGCTTTCTATCCTGTTCCATTGATCTATATTTCTGTTTTTGTGCCAATACCTTACTGTCTTGATTACTGTAGCTTTGTAGTATAGTCTAAAGTCTGGGAGCCTGATTCCTCCAGCTGCGTTTTTCTTTCTCAAGATTGCTTTGGCTATTCAGGGTCTTTTGTGTTTCCATACAAATTGTGACATTTTTTGTTCTAGTTCTGTGAAAAATGTCATTGGTAGTTTGATAGGGATTGCACTGAATCTGTACATTGCTTTGGGTAGTATAGTCATTTTCACAATGTTGATTTTTCCAATCCAAGAACACGGTATATCTCTCCATCTGTTGGTATCATCTTTAATTTCTTTCATCAGTGTCTTATACTTTTCTGCATACAGGTCTTTTGTCTCCGTACGTAGGTTTTATTCCTAGGTGTTTTGTTCTTTTTGTTTTAGTGGTAAATGAGAGTGTTTCCTTAATTTCTCTTTCAGATTTTTCATCATTAGTGTATAGGAATGTAAGAGATTTCTGTGCATTAATTTTGTATCCTGCTACTCTACCAAATTCATTGATTAGGTCTAGTAGTTCTCTGGTAGCATCTTTAGGATTTTCTATGTATAGTATCATGTCATCTTCAAACAGTAACAGTTTTACTTCTTTTCCAATTCGGATTATTTTTATTTCTTTTTCTTCTCTGATTGCTGTGGCTAATACTTCCAAAACTATGTTGAATAATAGTGGTGAGAGTGGGTAACCATGTCTTGTTCCTGATCTTAGTGTACATGGTTTCAGTTTTTCACCACTGAGAACGATGTTGGTTGTGGGTTTGTCATATATGGCCTTTATTATGTTGAGGCAAGTTCCCTCTATGCCTACTTTCTGGAGAGTTTTTATATAAATAGGTGTTGAATTTTGTCGAAATCTTTTTCTGCATCTATTGAGATGATCATATGGTTTTTATCTTTCAATTTGTTAATATGGTGTATCACATTGATTGATTTGCATATATTGAAGAATCCTTGCATTCCTGGGATAAACCCCACTTGATCATGGTGTATGATCCTTTTAATGTGTTGCTGGATTCTGTTTGCTGGTATTTTGTTGAGGATTTTTGCATCTATGTTAATCACTGATATTGGCCTGTAGAGTTCTTTCTTTGTGACATCTTTGTCTGGTTTTGGTATCAGGGTGATGGTGGCCTCGTAGAATGAGTTTGGGAGTGTTCCTCCCTCTGCTGTATTTTGGAAGAGTTGGAGATGGATGGGTGTTAGCTCTTCTCTAAACGTTTGATAGAATTTGCCTGTGAAGCCATCTGGTCCTGGGCTTTTGTTTGTTGGAAGATTTTTAATCACAGTTTCAATTTCAGTGCTTTTGATTGGTCTGTTTATATTTTCTATTTCTTCCTGGTTCAGTCTTGGAAGGTTGTGCTTTTCTAAGAATTTGTCCATTTCTTTCAGGTTGTCCATTTTATTGGCATATAGTTGCTTGTAGCAATCTCTCATGATCCTTTTATTTCTACAGTGTCAGTTGTTACTTTTTATTTCTAATTCTGTTGATCTGATTCTTCTTTTTCTTCTTGATGAGTCTGGCTAATAGGTTATCAATTTTGTTTATCTTCTCAAAGAACCAACTTTTAGTATTATTGCTCTTTGCTATCGTTTTCATTTCTTTTTCATTTATTTCTGATTTGATATTTATGATTTCTTTCCTTCTGCTAACTTTGAGGGTTTTTGTTCCTCTTTCTCTAATTGTTTTAGGTGTAAGGTTAGATTGTTTATTTGAGTTGTTTCTTGTTTCTTGAGGTAGGATTGTATTGCTATAAACTTCCCTCTTAGAACTGCTTTTGCTGCATCCCATAGGTTTTGGGCCATCGTGTTTTCATTGTCATTTGTTTCTAGGTAATTTTTGATTTCCTCTTTGATTACTTCAGTGATCTCTTGGTTATTTAGTAGCATATTGTTTGACCTCCATGGTTTTGTATTTTTTTACAGTTTTTTTCCTGTATCTAGTCTCATAGCATTGTGGTCAGAAAAGATACTTGATATGATTTCAATTTTCTTAAATTTACCAAGGCTTGATTTGTGACCCAAATATGATCTATTCTGGAGAATATTCCATGATCACTTCAGAAGAAATTGTATTCTGTCGTTTTAGGATGGAATGTCCTATAAATATCAATTAAGTCCATCTTGTTTAATGTATCATTTAAAGCTTGTGTTTCCTTATTTATTTTCATTTTGGATGATCTGTCCATTGGTGAAAGTGGGGTGTTAAAGTCCCCTACTATGATTGTGTTACTGTTGATTTCCCCTTGTATGGCTGTTAACATTTGCCTTATGTATTGAGGTGCTCCTACGTTGGGTGCATAAATATTTACAATTGTTCTATCTTCTTCTCGGATTGATCCCTTGATCATTATGTAGTGTCCTTCTTTGTCTCTGTAATAGTCTTTATTTTAAAGTCTATTTTGTCTGATATGAGAATTGCTGCTCCAGCTTTCTTTTGATTTCCATTTGCATGGAATATCTCTTTCCATCCCCTCACTTTCAGTCTGTATGTGTCTGTAGGTCTGAAGTGGGTCTCTTGTAGACAGCATATATATGGGTCTTGTTTTTGTATCCATTCAGCCAGTCTATGTCTTTTGGTTGGAGCCTTTAATCCATTTACATTTAAGGTAATTATTGATATGTATGTTCCTATTACTATTTTCTTAATTTTTTTGTGTTTGTTATTGTAGGTCTTTTCCTTCCATTGTGTTTCCTGCCTAGAGAAGTTCCTTTAGCATTTGTTGTAAAGCTGGTTTGATGGTGATGAATTCTCTTAGCTTTTGCTTGTCTGTAAAGGTTTTTAATTTCTCCTTCGAATCTGAATGAGATCCTTGCTGGGTAGAGTAATTTTGGTTGTAGGTTTTTCCCTTTCATCACTTTAAATATGTCCTGCCACTCCCTTCTGGCTTGCAGAGTTTCTGCTGAAAGATCAGCTGTTAACCTTATGGGGATTCCCTTGTATGTTATTTGTGGCTTTTCCCTTGCTTCTTTTAATATTTTTTCTTTGTATTTAATTTCTGAATATTTGATTAGTATGTGTCTTGGCATGTTTCTCCTTGGATTTCTCCTGTATGGGACTCTCTGTACTTCCTGGTCTTGATTGACTATTTCCTTTCCCATATTAGGGAAGTTTTCAACTATAATCTGTTCAAATATTTTCTCATTCCCTTTCTTTTTCTCTTCTTCTTCTGGGACCCCTATAATTCGAATGTTGGTGCATTTAATGTTGTCCCAGAGGTCTCTGAGACTGTCCTCAATTCTTTTCATTCTTTTTTCTTTATTGTGCTCTGTGGTAGTTATTTCCACTATTTTATCTTCCAGATCACTTATCCGTTCTTCTGCCTCAGTTATTCTGCTATTGTTTCCTTCCAGAGAATTTTTAATTTCATTTATTTTGTTGTTCATCATTGTTTGTTTGCTCTTTAGCTCTTCAGATCCTTGTTAAACGTTTTCTGTATTTTCTCCATTCTATTTCCAAGATTTTGAATCATCTTTACTATCATTACTCTGAATTCTTTTTCAGGTAGATTGCTTATTTCCTCTTCATTTGTTTGGCCTGGTAGGTTTTTACCTTGCTCCTTCATCTGCTGCATATTTCTCTGTCTTCTCATTTTGCTTAACTTACTGTATTTGGGGTCTCCTTTTCTCAGGCTGCAGAGTTGTAGTTCCTGTTGTTTTTGGTGTCTGCCACCAGTGCGTAAGTTTGGTTCAGTCAGTTGTGTAGGCTTCCTGGTGGAAGGGACTGGTGCCTGTGTTCTGGTGGATGGGGCTGGGTCTTGTCTTTCTGGTAGGCAGGACTGCATCCACTGGTGTGTTTTGGGGTGTCTGTGAACTTAGTATGATTTTAGGCAGCCTCTCTGCTAATGGGTGGGGTTGTGTTTCTGTCTTGCTAGCTGTTTGGCATGGGTGTCCAGCACTGGAACTTGCTGGTCATTGGGTGGAGCTGGGTCTTATTGTTGAGACAGAGATCTCTGGGAGAGCTCTCGCTGATTGATATTACATGGGACCAGGAGGTCTCTGGTGGTCCAATGTCCTGAACTCAGCTCTTCCACCTCAGAGGCTCAGGACTGACACCCAGCCAGAGCACCAAGACCCTGTCAGCCACATGGCTTCTTGACCCCCAAGAAAGCTGCTCACTGGACACACCACTGCAGTGGGGATCTGAGGGGCTGGCTGGGAACAGGAAATGATGCCACCACTTGGCCTCAGGCACCTGAGGGACGACCTGGATGCTTCAGGGGCACTGTCCAGGGCAGGGTGAGAAGAGCTCCTGTACCCATGCCTTGTGTTTTGAATTTAAAATAATGAGTAGCTTCTGTCTCCAATGGTTTTAAATATTAGTGAATATAGTGTATGTGTTTGTATCCACACAGGCTTTATTTTGTTCTGAGGTTTTTCCCAGACTATATTATCACATGAATCAAGAACATATATGTTTGATCTAGAGAAAATAACTTCTGCACTTCTATGTAGGGTTTTAATCCTGAAATGTCTGTACAAATTTTCCAGGATTACTTATTACATTAATATTGCGAACTAAAGCCAAAGCCTTCAATCTTAAGTAGTCTTTCTTCAATGGTGAATGGATTCTGCCTAAATAGGAAATGTTGCACAGGGTTATGGAAAACCAGTAACTCTGAAAGAGAATTTATAATAAAAAAAAAACTATAAACTTTCCAAGCAACTAAACAAAATTTTAAAAATCCAAATAAAAACAATAACCTATTAGAAAGTTTTTGAGAGAAAAATAAGTTTAGAAATACAGTAAATAGAATAAATATAAAACAAACTTTGTCCTTTTTCACGTTTGGAGAAGATTTCTACTTGTAAAATAACACAGTACCTCTTTAAAAGGCACTAGCACCAAATGGGTTTACAGGTGACAGCTAAAATAATGTCCCAAGAATGTATAATTCTCATGTTACAAAAATTATCCCAGAATATGAAAAAAAAGAAAACACCTGAACTCAATTTTAATGCCAGCCTAACACTGATTCTAAAACCAGACACAGTTGGTACAAAGAAAGAAAATAGCAGGCTAATTTCACTTTCAAACACTGATGCAAAACCCTAAATAAAAGGTTGGCAAATCAAATCCTGTAGTGGGTTGAAAGAATATCACATCATAACTAAGTAGGATTTAACCTAACAATGCAAAAATAGAGTTGAAAATGTTAAAGATCTTATAATGTTACTCATTGTACTAACAGATTAAACGGTAAAACCACATGAGCATCTCAATAGGTGTGGAAAAGCATTTGCTAAACTTCAGCAGCCATTTCTCATTAAAAAACCACAACAGATAAACTAGGAGCATGAGAAACTACCAGAAAATAGCAGAAAGTACCATGCTAAAACATGAAATAAACAAACCAATGATCTTCCTGTAGAGCAACAGTAACTGGTTAGAAGGAAAATGATCTCAATCACATCAACAATAAAATGTGCAAGAGGTACAAGAAGAAAGCTATGAAACCTTACTGAGAAGATATTAAGGAAACCTTGGAGAAGTGGAGTGGTAGTCCATGTTTCTAGAAGGGAACACACAATATTATAAATATGTGGACTCTCTCCAAGTTAATTTACAAATTTAATGCATTTCCATTGAAAATATTAACAGGATTTTTCATGGAAATTAAAAATTTGTCCTAAATTTCATCTGAAAAACCTTAAGTAATAGACTTTTGGAAAACAGTGATGAGAGAGAACCTAGGCTGCCAGATATCAAAATATATTATAAAGTCACCAAACTCAAGACAAGAATTAAGACACAATACACACATAGATCAGTGGCCAGACAGAAAGTATGAAAAACAGATTCACATATATTTGAAAATATAACAAGCAATGAAGGTGACATATCTAATCAATGACCCCAAATTTGGACTCTTAAACAGACGGTGTTGTAACAATTGGCAGTCCACTTAAAAAAAAAAAAGGAAAAGGAGGTCCTTAATTCACCCCACATATAAAAGTAAATTAATGATAGATTAGACAATCATGGGTTTGTGTGTGGTTACAGGCATCTCAAGGAATTACGGGGGAAGGATATGCCTCCAAGATCACTCGTGGTGGTTGGCAGGATTCAGTTTCTTGTGGGCTGTTGGACTGAGGTCCTCAGTTCCTCACAGGGAATCTCACAAGACGACAGCAGGCTTTCTCAAAGTGGGCAAATGAGAGAGAGCCAGAGAGTGCATCAAGACAGAAGTCAGAGGTTTTTGTAAGCTTATCTCAGAAGGGACATCCCATCACTTTTCTTGTGTTTTGTTTGTTAGAGGTAAGTCGTTAGGTGCAGCCCACGCTCAAAGGTGATTACACACGGGTGTGAATTCACACCATTTCCTGGCTCTGAATACCAAGAAGAAGAATCACAGGGTTCCATCTTACAGTGCTCATGGTCCACAGTAATAAGCAATGGTTACAAATGGGAAATTCACGGAAGAAAATGAAAGCCCAGCACACAGAAAATAAAATGGACAGTCTCACACTGACCAGAGCAATTCAAATAGAAACAACAACATTCCATTTTCCTCCCATTTTCCTGGCAAAACACAATTCTGGGGTCATGTTGGGTGAATTACTATCCCAGCTTCACCACTTAGTAACTGTGTGACTTTGGGCATTCACTTAACTTTTCTTGCGTCTATTTCCTCATCTGTAAATAGGGGATAATAACAGTACCTACCACATAGCCTTGTTTTGATGAATAATTAAATTGATATACACAGAGCACTTTGTTCCTGAGACATAGTAAATATTCAATACATGTTTTTAAAATAACGTTGCTTTCAAGGTACAGAAAAATGACATACATCACTGGTAAGAATATGAATTGGTAAAGTATTTTGAGCTATATATTTGGAAGACTTTTTTACTAGTTAATTGTATATCCCGTTCCACCCAGCAATTTTGCTTGTCCCACAGTTACTTGAAAACACATGTTTAAGAATTTTTATTGTAAAAAAAAAAAAAAAAAAAAAAGAATTTTTATTGTAATCTTGTTTATAATAGAGAAAAAACTGTCCATCAAAGTGTTCATTAATAGGGAAAGGGTAAATATACTCTAATATATTCATACTTTGTAATTTTTTGTAAAAAAAAAAAAAAAGATTTTTAAATGTAGCAACTAAAGGCCCAAAGTTACAAAATGACAGCAAACACTGAAACCTGTTTATCATCAAGGTGCTTAAAAAACAAAGCAATAGTTTTGAAACGCTACAAAACTTCTGCTCATGTTTCACTGGACAAAATAAGTTGCATGACCAATTCTGATATCAAAGGGGCAGGGAAACTCAATCCTCTCACAGGGAAGGGCAGCAAATAATCAGGAATGATAATGCAATCTATCAAATTATTAATCAAATGTCAAAGCTGTGATGCATAAGGCCACATTTTTTGACATCTGTGATTTTGCTGTCCATGCCTGTAAAAGTGAAAAATGGTGGAGGGGATGTTAAATTCATCCACATCCTATGTTCTTGATTTTTCTTCCCTTGTTTTAAGAGACTGTGACAGGATTCTATATGTTTTCTTTCTCAATCCTTCCTTCTCCTAAGGATGTATGGGATGTGGTTTGATGTTTCTTAGCTTCCAGGAATATAGAAAAATTTGGGGGGTAGATCATATTATTGGTCTCAGCCCTTCACTCTTCCTTCCTATGGAAGAATTGCACTTCTCGTCTGTTGCCATAGACTTTCCGTGACTCCTCTGAGAGGAGGAATATACAGCCCCATCCCCTCAACGTAGGGCTTGGCCGTGTAACTTGCTTTGGCCAACAGAATGCAAGCGGATATGAGTTATGCCACCATTTAAAGAGAAGTCCTTTGTCGTGAGAATTGCATGTTGTAAATAAAGGCTGCTCCCTCAGCCTGTATCCCAAATGGAGCAGAGTCCAGCAGGGTCATAGTAGACAGAAGTAAACCTTTGTTGTTGCAAGTCACAGAGAACTGGGGGGCACCTGTTATCACAGCAAAGATGGTCAATGTGCCTTTGGTTTAACCACCTCTGGTATTCACACAGTTACCTCTAGAGCCCGAAGATGGGAGATAAAAAATCTCTATTTACTGTTCCTCCCTCCAGCGACCAGCAGCAGTATTCTTCACTGGGAAACATTGCTCCATGAAGCATGGAGTTTAATTCTTTTTCCGAATGTCCATATTTGCCTCCTATGAAAAGAGATTCCTAGGAGAATAACACCAACTGTAGTGTTGCCTTCTTTTTCTCTGTGTCATAAACTAATACTCATCTATGATATCAGATTGGATTCTCCTTTGATGCTTTGAAATCATTAAAAAAACTTTTCCTGCTTCCTTCTTGGCTGTCTCCTTCCATGCTCTCCAGAAGCACTTAATATTCTCTGATGAGCTGAAGCCAAGGAGAGCAGGTGAACATAGTGAGCAGCAGACAAGGCCCTACCTCACAGAGCTTACATTCTCCTGGAGAAGACAGACAAGAAACAAGAACCAAGTAAAAATGTAACATAATGCCAGGAAAGGATAACTATGTAGAAAAATTAATCAAGGAGAAAGAGAATGGCAGGAAGTTTTACCTTAGATGGGGTGATCTGGAGCGATTGCAGGTATAACGGGCTTTGACACAGGGCCGTCTGGGTCCACATGTGTAGACCATGTCTTTGGCTACACCGCATGCTGTCACTAGCTAGCGCTCTGCAACACTTACACTGTCAGCTCCTACAGCACATTCCGCCCCAGCCCCACCTGAGAATATCCCCCTAGATTCTACTCGCTGCTCTGAAAACCTGAATGGGGCTCCTTTCTTAACCGTGGGCCAAGGTATCCGCGACTGACCTCGGGTTTTGCTTATCATGTTATTTTAAAATATTTCTCTTTGTGCCTCAGATTTAGAATGGAACTCAAGAGGGCACTGGGGAAGTGAAAAATAAGTGAGAGGAAATATTTTTATGGATTGAAAAGACAGCACCCAAAAGCAGCCTGGCCTGTGGTCCTTCAAGACTTTGCCCCTGGGGTTGGGGTTCATTGATAACAAGGAAGCAGCCTGATAAGAAATGAACAACTTTTATCTGTAATATTTCATTTATTAAAAAAAAAAAAAGACTGGAAAGAAATATGACCAAAAGAAATGACTAATTTTGCATAGTAGAAAGGTGGGTGTTTGTTATGTTCTCTCTGCATTTTAAAAATTTCTTAAAAGAAGAAAAAGAAAGAAAGGAAAGAAGGAAGAAAGAAAGAAAAGAAAGAAAGAAGGAAAGAAAGAAAGAAAGAAAGAAAGAAAGAAAGAAAGAAAGAAAGAAAGAAAGAAAGAAAGAAAGAAAGAAAAAAAGAAAGAAGGAAAGAAAAAGAAAGTTTCTTAAGGAAAAAGAAGAAGATGAGATTTAGCATTCAAAACCTTTGGTCCTGCCATTGCATTACCCTCTGCTGGCTGTGTGTCCTTGAGCAAGTAACTGAAATTCTCTAAGTCTCATTTTCTGTGCCTGTAAAATGATGATAAGGCGTGCCGTTTAGGACGTGATGGATATTAAGTGAGAAAATGGATGCAGAGTGTTCAGCATTGATCGGTCCTTAACATGTGCTGGCTGTATGGCTACTTTGTGATTTCCCAAAGTGTGTCTGTGGGACATTAATATCGTAAGAGGTTCCCAAGTAAAGGATTCCAAGGTCAAAAAAGTTTGGGGGGCTTCCCTGGTGGCGCAGTGGTTGAGAATCTGCCTGCCGGTGCAGGGGACACGGGTTCGAGCCCTGGTCTGGGAAGATCCCACATGCCACGGAGCAACTAGGCCCGTGAGCCACAACTACTGAGCCTGCGCGTCTGGAGCCTGTGCTCCGCAACAAGAGAGGCCGCGATAGTGAGAGGCCCGCGCACCGCGATAAGAGTGGCCCCCCGCTTGCCGCAACTAGAGAAAGCCCTCACACAGAAACGAAGACCCAACACAGCCATAAATAAATTAATTAACTAATTAAAAAAAAAAGTTTGGACAACTCTACATATTACATTCCCTTCTTGGGGACTCAGAGTGACGTTAGGATATTAAGGCCACTGAGAATTTCTGCTGTAAAGACATCTGTTTTGTTTCTTCATTTAAATCGGTGTTTTCCAGATGTTGAACATGAAACGCTGGCAGACGGTATCCTTGCCTGAAAAGGACAAGGGAGATACATGGGGAGTTCCTGAACTTTGTGAAAGACTACGTTTCTGTTCCTTGAAGAGCTTGGTGCATAGGGTAGGGGTGCTAATGGTGAGGATATTCTCTCCACCGGGATGCGGCAAACTGTGGAGAGGGGTGGTCACTCAGAGCTGCACCTGACGTGGGGCCACTCAGAAAAGCATCGAACTCTACTGGTGGGTGCCCATTAGCTGGTTGAAAAAGCTAAACCTGGTATCTTTACAGTTGGGAAATTATGGGAATTTTTGAAGATCCCACAAAGCAAACAAAATATACATTTTAATGACTTTGTATGTCTAGCTACTGATAACTACCCAACAGGTCAAGAATCAGCTTCTACCAAAGCACGTGATTTGTGCCTTGTTTTGCAGGGAAGAGACTGTTAATAACAACCCTACCACTAATCCTATTGGCAGATCGTCACTCAGCGTGAAAAAGAACAAATATAGATGGGTGTCATGCTTGGAGCTCAATTTTATGATCTGTTGAAGCACTTAAGAGTTTTATCATGAAAGGGATACATCCTCACTGCTCTGGGTTATGCATCTGAGGAGGAAAGATGGGCTGCAAGGAACCTTCATTATTACTGGCAGTGGGTCCTGGGACCGCTGGCTGAGTGTGACCTCAGAGGAGGCAGACGGATCTTCAAAATCGAAGACAGCACGTCTCCAAAGAGGATGAACAGCCAAGGAGAAAAGCAACAAGCTCAGCAGCCTAGGCAGGAGCAGGGTGATGCAGACGATAATGTCTCCTTTGCAGAGAGGAGGTTTCTTTCCCATGCATTAGTCTTTTCTAAACACGGAAGGGCTGAGAGTGAGGAAGGGGTGGAAGGAAACCCTTACTAGGAGTGGAAAGTAGGGTCAGGTAATTATCATCTCCAAGGCTTGATTTCCTGATCTATAAAGCTAAGATACTAGTAATTGTATCTCCCTTGTGTGGTTGTCATGCGGATTCGATGGAGATTTGATGAGATTAAATTCTGGAGTCTTAGCATGGTACCTGGCTTCTAGGAGGAGTTCTGTTAATGTTGGGTGTAATTTAGATTGTGATAAAAGAGAATTTAACTGGCAGGTCCCATGTCATGTGCTGGCCACATTTACCCTGCTTTTCCCAAGAGGCACCTGTGTCCCAGCAGGCACTTGGCTGAAGCATGCTCCTTGTAATTGAATCTAAGGTCTGGTCATGCTGTGTAAAGATTAATTGATATGCAGAGACTCTGAAACAAGCTTTGGGAATCAAACTCTGGTTTGGAAGGCGGCCTTGTAGGCCAACCCCCTGTAGACCTGGGTAGGAGAGGAAAACAGGAAGTTTTATTCAGCTTACTTTCTTGGTTTTCAAGTTACGGTCTCCAGCTGTTTACATCAACTTTGTTTTTCCTAAAGTAAAGAGAGAGAGAGAGAGAAAGGGAGAGCCACTATAAAGAACCATAAGTCACAATCTTTCCATGAAGTAGCCCTTTGTGGAAAATCAGAGTTATTCTTTTAATTTGCTAACTCAACTTTTATTTTTCTCTACTCCTCCCAAAGCAAATATCATTTCCCTGGCTGCTTTTCAGGCCTAAATAAGTTGTGGAGAAGAAGGAGAGAATGGAGGTTTACGGAGAAGGTAAGGAAGAGGCAGAAAGAAATAGGAAAAAAAAAAAAAAAAAAGCCTGGAGAAGAGGAAAGAGGGAGAAAGAGTTCATGCCCCTGAAATTAGAGATGGTTTCAGAATTGTAGGTTCCGCCACAGGAATGGATGCATGCATATGAATGCGGTGGGGCATCACAGATGTGGGTAGTCGGCCTCAGAGCTAAAAAGAACAGGGCAAGAAGCCCTCGAAGCATAAGCGAAAGACTGTTGCTGTGTTTCATGAAAATAAATGATGTTTAAGTTTTTTACCCTGAAGTTAACGAAACACAGGGCAAACATTTAATGTGGTATTTCCTAATCTGCCCTTTGTTTGTGGGTCTTCATCTTCTAGAATAGGGGAGAAGCCAATGTTGCCTATTGTCCTAGACTACAGGGGCTCAAACCCCAGCGGGGCTACTTACTTGCAAGCTAGGTGACCTTGAGCAAGCCACTTAACCTTCTGGATCACAGTATCTTCGTTTGTAAAATGGGGATAATGGTGGTGATGATGGTAGTGGTGATGATGATGATGAAAGTAAGAGTTTATCTACAGCTTAGGCTGCTGTGGGGATAAAGTGAGTTAATAGATGTAAAGCACCTAGCCCCGGGATAAGTGCTCTATGAACGTTAACCATTATTGTCTTATCCCACTCTAATGCAGGTATTTAATCCTATGCCACAAAGTGGCATCTGTTGGCCCTTTATAGCATTTGCAGGCACTGTCCTGAACACTTCACACACCATTTCATCTCACATCAACCCTGGGAGGCAGGTGTACTATCATTATCTCCCAAGTGATAGGTGAGGAAACTGACACACAAAGAGATGGTCACTTGCTTAATTTCATACATATGATAAATGGCTTAGCTGTCCTTAAACCCAAGTAGTTTAGCTCTAGAAAGTGGTCTCAGAGAAGGCATGGAAACTCCATGCCCCTTCCCACATCCTTGCTCCATGCATCTCTCCCATTTTGTTGTTCCTGTGTTGTATCCTTTATAATAAACAAGTAACTGTAAGTAAAGCATAGTCCTGAGTTCTGTGAGCCATTCTAATAAATTATCAAACCAAAGGAAGGAGTCATGAGACACACCCTCCTCAATTTATAGCCAGTCAGAACCTGGGACTTGCTGTGGCATCTGAAGTGGGAGGAGTCTTGTGGGACCAGGTTCTTGACCTATAGGTCTCTACTAACTCCTGGAGGTTACTGCCATTATTGAATCGTAGCACACCCAGCTGGTGTCCAGGGAGTTGGAGAATTGGCTGATGTAAGAAAAACCCACACCTCTGGCATCAGAAGTGTTGAGAGTAGGAGAAACAGATTTTTCTTTTACATATATATAACATTATATTATAAACTTTTGGTGTCCATATTAAAATTTGCCTTTTAAGGTCTTAAAACATAGTGAGTAACACCAGATAAACAGATGTGTAACTGATGAAAATATGAAAAAGATTTGTACAGGTTAGGATGGCTCATTTAGTTTGGCCAATTTTCTTCAGGAGGGCTACTCAGGGATGACACCAGAGTTTGCAACAGCTAATTCATTTTTTTTTTTTTTTAATTATTTTGAATGTATTTCGAGTTTTTTTTTAAATTTTTATTGGAGTATAGTTGATTTGCAATGCTGTGTCAGTTTCAGGTGTACAGCAAACTGAATCGGTTATACATAGACATGTATCCACTCTTGGAACAGCTCATTCTTGAAAAGGTGGCATCCCAGGGTTTGAAAGAGCAGAGGTTTATTTTCCAGGGAGATGTTTACTTTTACTTTTCCTTCCCCATAGGACCTGACTCATTATTATTCTTTCATCCCTCCCTCCTTGTATATAATCTTTCAGTAAAGGGTCAAACTCTGGCCTTGTTCCCCCCTGACACCAAGGAAGAAAAAAACAAGGAACAACTTGGACCCGAAGAGGTCCAGGGAGACCCTCTGTAACTAGGAAATGTGCAATTTGCATTTATTTATTTATATATGGTTTTGAATTCTTCAAGATCCTCAAGGACTTTGGTTTGGCAGACTTTGGGGCACATCAAGAGAACGTCTATGTGGTTCAGCATTTGGTTGGCTACCTCTCCTGGTCTCTGCTTTGCTCTTCTTCCCGAGACCTGCTCTGGGTTGTAGACAAACACAAGTGGACATGTGGGAATTGGGCGTTACGATGGAGTCCAGGAATTAGGTGAAACTTAAAATGGACAAAAGTTTAAAAAGATGAGCTATTAATCTTGATGGCAAGTGTCTACTTCATTCAAGAAGAAAGTATTTTACATGTAAAACTGCCTCATAGTAAGGAAGATACAATACCTAAAGATCAAATTCAATAAAGCACAACTGTGGCTTAAAATGTTTTAAAAGAAATGGTCGGGGTGCGGGAGAGAGAGAGAGAAAGGGAAAGATGTTAAGAGTCTTTGTTATATAAAGACATTATATTTAGCATAAATCATTTAACCAGAGGATTTTTGGTGTCTCTGTAGGTTTTCCCTCCTCCCTAACTATTTTGAACACTGTCATTATATTAATCTTCCAAAAAGATTACTTCCATCTTAAAGAGCCACAAAATATTTGCTCCAACCATCTCATTTTGGATTTTAGAAACTGAAACCCAGAAAGGTGATTTGGCCAAGGCGCACAACTGCTGCATGAACTGAAGCCCAGATTATCTCATTTCCAAGTGAAACACTATACTTCCTGAAGACGGAGACATTGCAAGGCAGTGCAGGGGACTTGAAGAGATGTGCAGAGGAGCTAGGAGCCAAGAGACCCGAGTTATCACCCAGGTGCTGCCATTCCTTAGCCGCATTTGGAATAAAGTCTAAAACCCTTAGCCTGGTGATTGGTTCCCATCACAAACTGATCTCAACCTCCTTTGCCACCCACCTCCAAATAAACTCTCAGTTCAAGCAATATGTATCTACTTATTCTAGATCATTCCCCTTGTCCCCCTCCATGCTTTTGTTCATTCAGTTCTCCCAACTTTTTCTCTTCTCCATCCTTCAAAGCCCCCCATCCCTTGAGACCCAGTTCAAGGGCTCCATACCTATCATATCCCAACCCCCATGCACCCCTGGCCCACCAAAGCACCAAAACCTCTATCTTTCACAGCAAGGGATGACCAGAGACTATTTCCATTTCTTACCTGATCTACATTAGAGTTATGGCCTTCAGAGATGCTCTAGAAAGTTTATTGCTGCTGAGTGTTTGTAACTATGTCCATCATTCTCTGTCCCCTAGAGGGACAAGCAGGATGACCCAGGAAAGGACCACAGGGCTCCTTCTGGGTTGTTTGCCAGTGGACTCTCCAGGGCAGTGTTGGGTTTTACCCAAGCAGTGCCCAAACTAAACTTTCCATGGGACCGGGAGCTTCCTCTCCCTAGGAGGGGGGCATGCTGTACACACACCCCCCATACACCGCGGGCCCCCAAGGAATCCAAGTACTGAGCATCTTGCAATCCGCAGCTCCTCCTAAACATCTGGCATCCAATTCAGACAGACGATATCCACTCCCACTCAAGCTGAAAAGGCTCACCCTCAAGTTCAGCTCAAAAAAGGGGGAACCAGAAGAGGGCAGAGCACGTCTCCTGGAGTGTAGCCCTATGTGCTCAGCAAGCTGGCCTGGCACTTCTCTGCAGAATGAAGAGAGAGCCAGGAACCTACGTGTGTCTTATCTTACTAATCCTTGACTTCCAATCTGATGAACCGTGTTCTGTGACTCCCATGGCATGGCATTGTAAGAAGCCCCTTCTCCCTCCTGGCCACAGCAACTCAATGCAAATGGTCCCCAGCAGACTTTGGAGTCTCCGGAGCTTCTGCTGTGAATGCTCTGAGTTAAGCTTCCAGTCAGTTCTCCAGGCACAAATCAAGGTAACGGACATTCTGTTATGAAACTTAGAATGCGACGCTCATAACTTTGGAACTTGTCATGTCAATAGTAGCTACTTTGAACTGAACGTGTATTGTGGGCCTGCTCCCAAGTGTTTTTCACTTAATCCTCATAACAATCCAATGAGGTTGGTACTTTTTTTTTTTTAAATTCAAACAGAAAGTCACAAAAATTATAATCATCCTCATCAGTTCACTCAGTCCCATGTAATTAATTTTTTTTTCATCTTGATCTTTTGTTAGCACTTTTATGAATTCATCAGTTTTCCATTAGAGTTCTGAAAATGCTTATTCATTCAGTTCAGCAGTATACTCAGTTACCAGAGGTTGATACTATTATTATCTTCATTGTATATTTGATAAAACTGAGACTTGTTATATTCAAGAAAAATATATAGGCTCAAGGCCCCTTAGTAAGTGGCAAAGACTAAACCCTGAACCTATTTGACTATATACATATATATATCATATCATTAATATATATATATATCATATATATATCATCATTATCATGAGTTTGTTGTATATCCTTATAGTTATATTTTGTAGTTTTACATAAATATGTGTAGATCCATTAGCAATATAGTTTACCATGTATATGTTTGAAGGTTACATAAATGTCATCAACACAGATATATCTTTCTTAAAGCCTGTCATTCTCACTTTCTTCGCCCTCACCAATTGTCTCCTCATGTCTTTTTACAGAGCAGCGTGATGATGGGGCTGAGTGACAAACTGAGGCTGCTCTTAGATGGCTGTGACCATAAAGCAGAGAAATCATGGTTGTACTGCAGGGTGCCTTCAGTCTGGAACTCTGCTGTCTGGGTCAGTAGGCCCTTTAACTGCATGTATGTGTGTATTAGTGATTGTGTATTAGTGGTGTTTGTGCCAAGGTGGTTTGAAAAGCTCCAATTCAATAAGAAGATACTACTGGTCAAAGTTGGACAAGCCTTATTGTCTATTTCAGGGTCATCTGGTGCTAAAATCCTGGTAGATTCAAATTTGTTTCCATAGATGATTGTGGGTCCATTTGTAGCCTTTATCCATAAGGTCGGTGCTGTATCTAGTAGCCAGATGTGAGTCTGGGTTCCAGTAAACAAACAAACACAACTTCCAGAACTATGAAGTCTACATTTTATTGATTCATAGGTTTGAGCTGCATTTCTTAGGTTAATTTTTTTCCTTATTGCCTAGTCATCCTTCAATAATAATTTTTTTCCCCAAGAAATAACATGCTGCTGAAGTGTGTCCTTTACCTTCAAAAGTCTACAGAAAGCTGTGGGAAGGTTCTGGCCTTCTAACCCTGGCTAGAGAGTGAGGCATCCCATTTTCCAGGGCGTATGTCAGCTTACTCACAAGCCAGAGTGTGCTTAGTCATGAACTGCCCTTGGATGATTTTGTTCATTTGACTTCAAAGCTCAGTTTTTAAAAATGTAATATCAACTTTCCCCCTATCATCCAGGGCTAATAACTTAACATTTAACTAAACGCACAATGTGTATCCATTAGCAATATAGAGCTTACCTTGTTTATGGTTTAAAAATGACATAAAATGTTAAAGATTGCATAAAAGATTACATACAGTGTAATCTATACTGGGCTAGGTTTTAAAATCAGCACAAAAGGGAAATCACATAGAGACATGTTCTCCCTGGATCCTCCTTAGATAGCCCATAAAGTACAGCATGGAAATGTGACACTCAAGATTTTTAACAACAGGTTCAGCACAGTCACTGATCAATAAACACCCTGGTTGTAAATACCTCGGGGGTGCAATCACTCCCATGCATGCAGGTGCATCTCTGCATGGCACAGGGCAGCCCTGCACATCAGTGGTTCTCAGCTGGGAGTGAGCATGCCGCCCCCAGGGGACTTAGGCGATGTCTGGAGACATGTCATGACTGGGGCTGAGGATGTTCCTGGCATCTAGTGGTTAGAAGCCATAGATACTGCTAAACATCCTACTATGCACAGGAGACCTCCCCCACTGCCCCCCACCTGCCCCACTCAACAAAGAATTACCAGCTACAAAATGTCAATAGTGCTGTGGTTGAGCCCCCCTGGTGTATATGACTTTGTGTGCAGTGCTGTGTTTGCATAAATGTACCATATTGACAGTAATGTATAATTGAAAACTATCTCTTTAAGCACACAGGGAGCGACACAAGCAGTAAGCCTAACCTCAGGGTTTCCAGCTCCACTCTCTGAGGCGTTTGCTCATGGAGTGAGTGACCGGTGGGGGGAGCTATTTGCTCTCCTAGATTTTTCGGTCTGTGGGCATGCATGTGCTTCCTTTTACAGGTTCTTTCTTCAGCTCTGGAGTGAAAATTTCTGTAATGGTAAGGCCTTAACTATGGACATCTTTAAAGAATCGACAACTGTAAAATGGTTTATACTTGGAATATTTCCCTCAAAATTTTAATGATCAAAATAATATATCATAATTATGGAAAACTTGGATTATGTAGAAAAGTAGAGAAAAGAAAACAAAAAACTGCCCATAATGCCACCCATCACCCAGAGAATTGACAGTGAAAATCTTAATGCTGTTCCCTTTTGTATTTTGTTTTTTTTTCCAGCTTTATTGAGATATAACTGACGAATAACATTGTGTAAGCCTAAGTATACAAAGTGATGATTTGATATGACATATGTACTGTGAAACGGTTACAACAAAGTTAGTTAACATATCTATCATGGCACATTGTGACTTTTTTTGCGTGGTGAGAACTTTTAATATCTACTCTCTTAGCATCTTTCAAGTATAGAACACAGTATTATCAACTACACTCACCATGTCTTGTACATTTTGTATTTAATGCATGTATATTTTCATCTGCTTGAGATTCGACTATAGTTTTACTCTGTCCCTTAACTTTATGAACAGTTCATGGCTATATAATGAAATCATGTGGGTTGCAACATATTTTACTTATCAATTTTCTTTCTGTGAAAAATTTAAATTCTTTACACCTTTTTCTGATGTAAGTTGTACTGCAGGGAATATTTTTGTATATGACCCTTTTCCTATATTTTTTGATTTTCAATAAATTTCCAGAAATTTATTTATTGGAACAAAGATTATGCACCTATTTAAACCTATCATTGTGAAAGTGCTTTTGCGAAAAGTTGTATCCACTTTATATTCCCAAAAGTAGTGCAAAAGAACCACCATCCCCTCCTCCTCTCCTGAGATGAACCATTCATTCATTGTTGTTTTAAAGCTTTGCCATTGGAGAGGTGAAAACTGGTATGTTGTTGTTGCACCCCAGCTCCTTCTGTATGGGGCTCCCACACTCGGGGCTTAATCTGCATTTTTCTGATCTCCAGTGAGGTCAACGTTTTAAAATTAGTTTGTTAGCCATTTTTTCGTGTTCTCTTGATTTCCCCCTGTCTTTTTAGGATTGGGTTCCATAGGCTCTTTATCTGATGTCAGTACTTCATGATTCTGAAAAACTATAAACATTTCTATACATTTACAAGAAATTGACTCACCAATCCTTTAGAAATAAGCTTACTCACCTTTAAGCTTGACCTTGGGGAGGGATGGCCGCTTCCTCTTTGTCTGCATACGGTTTGGGAGTTCTCAAACTTGTCCTTGGAGATGAAACACCTGAAGATCATGTGATCCTTATGGAACAACCTGAAACATTGACATATTCCTGTTAAAATAACAAAATAACTTTATGCTTAATCAGTTGCCATCTTTCCTTAGAATCTAGTACTAAGCCTTAAGAAGAAATTTGGGTAAAATCTTTAACATTGAGACGGTGCATCCTATTAACTCACTTTATCCATTAACTGGGGCAAAACCTCTACTGTGCACTTGTTTTTAATGGGTAAACACTGATCTAAAACACAAGCATCCCACAAAAGCGTAATTTCAGATATAATGACCCAGGCATCAAATCCTACACGTTGCACTAGAGTGGAAAGTCCCTGAAGGCAGGGATTTTTGTCTGTTTTAATTACTACTGAATTTCAATGTTCAGAATAAGCCAGGTACATAATAGTTGCTCAGTAACTATTTCCTGAACTCATAAATTCTGCCTCCGTCAGGAGACAGTGTGGTGTCTTGGAAAGGGTAGCGTCTTTCGGATTACACAGACCTTCATAGAAGCCAGATGCCTACCCACAGCCTTCACCAACGCATAGTCATCAGAAATAACTGCTAAGTACCTAGGGTACCACACCTGCTTCCCTTCACTCTCTGAGCTAAGAAAGACAAGGGCTCTCCCAGGGATTTCTGGGAAAATCCTCTGAAGCAGCAGCTCTTTCAGGGAAGAAGAAAATGATTGCATATAAAACTTGTGTGTATTATCTTCTTCCCAATTTGAGTACAGTCCTTTGTAAATTTTCAGGCTATTTGTAATGGAGCAGATGTTTTGTTTTGCATTTTTATCATCGCAGACCAATACTTTTATAACATACAATATAAATGAATTACTAGCAAAATCAAATTTTAAAAAATCAAAATATATGGCCAGTTTTTAAATTATTAGATTCAACAGACATAAAGTTACAGTTCAATAAACGTAGTCAGAACAAACATAATATAGGGGAAAAGAAAAAATCACCAAAACTGAATGCTGTTCATTGAAAGAGTAGGTATAGGTGATTAAAACAGAATTGTAATTACACTTGTAAATTTCTATTTTCAGCAACAATAATAAAGAATTCATGAGTGAAATAACCCATATTAGATATCTGTATGCACACTTAGAACAAACCCCATGTATATCAATTTTTAAAGTATTAATGTGACCAAATAAGCTTGTTTCTTGCTGAATAATTTATGTCATCTAGGTAGGATTGATGGCAAATGATCCTCACAGAGGATACTGTATATCTAAATAGTTTATACATTTTGTTTTCATAACACTCATAGTAGAGAAACTAATCTCACAGAGGCATGTTGATAGAAATGGAAGAAGAGATTTTAAAGCAGTTTCCACAAGCTTAAGATATTTATTTTTAGGGACTTCCCTGGTGGTCCAGTGGTTAAAACTTTGCCTTTCAATGCAGGGGGTGCGGGTTCGATCCCTGATCGGGGAGCTAAGATCCCACATGCCTTGCGGCCAAAAAACCAAAACATAAAACGGAAGCAATATTGTAACAAATTCAATAAAGATTTTACAAATGATCCACATCAAAAAAATCTTTTAAAAAATATTTATTTTAAAATTTTATCCAAAATTAAGCAAGTAGGAGGACTTCCCTGGTGGTCCAGTGGTTAAGAATCCACTTTCCAATGCAGGGGACGCAGGTTCAAGCCCTGGTGTAAGAACTAAGATCCCACATGCCGCGGGGCAACAAAGTCCACGCGCTGCAACTACTGAGCCCATGTGCTTTGGAGCCTGCGTGCCACAACTAGAGAAGCTGGCACGCTGCAACGGAGATACAAAAGAAAAAAAAAGCAAGTAGGGCTATAATTTCAAAACTTTCATCAGTAACCAGTCCACAAACACACACACACACACACACACACCCCTTGGCTCTGCTTAAGAGTCTCTCCCACCCCTGAATCTGACAGAACAAGAGCTCAGAGCCATACATGAATTTGAGTTATGGAAAATGTACCAAGTTATATTTCTTTTACACTGAAGTTTGCGAAATGAGATTCACATCCATTAAATATTTCATATATCAAAAAGTGATTCAACGGTATCGTGAGAAACTTAAAAAAAAATCTACCAAAGACAAGTGTTTCGTTTGATGTAATCAGTGAACAAAAACCTTCTGAAATGTAGCCTTTTCGAAGACAATCAGCTTTGGTAAAATGTCTTCTTTATGTGAAACTCCTTCTTTGTATTTAATGTATGGAAGAAGCATATGTTTTAGAGAAAGCTATATTTTATAAGGCTTTAGGTTGGGCCCCCAGCCAAATGGAGTGGGGTGAGATGTAGAAAGTGCAGCAGCCAAAGTGACTCTGACCAGTTACTCTGAGCACCTTCCTCTAGGTCCATTTAAAGCCCAAATGAAGCCCAAATGAGAAGCATTGGAAAAAAGCAGGAAAAAACAACCCTTTTTCCATCATCTCTTTTGGTTACAACTGAACTCACTTAGCCAACAACAAAAAAGTAAATTGAATGAAGTTGCTCTTTCTAATAGCTGACATTGCTATTTGATCTTTCCCATACAACAGCAGGGCAATCATGCAATAATGGTTTTTTATCCTGTTCACTGACATTTTCTTGAAGGAGTGCCAAGTTTAATAAAGTGAAGAAACATTTCTTCCAATCTCCATAAAGCTTTGCCTGTAAGTAATAAAATATAGGAGAAAACACCTCTAATATTTAGTCCAATGTTGCTGTGTTTCCCCAAGGTGGTTGATTAACAAACACATAAAGTCAGCAATAAAATTCAATGATGTGTCCACGAACAAGACAAAAATTATTGCTGAATCTACTGTAAGAAATAATTAATGTAAGGCAAATAATGACACTGTGGGATTAGGAGGAGGGAAAAAAACCCACTTGGTGTGGTTTTTAAAATACTCTTGGTGTACTTAAAGGAGTTTGCATGTTTAAGTGAATTACACTAGAGAACATTTACCCTCAGCATCTGTTTTATTATCCACTAGGAACCTGTGCAGATACCTTGGCTAACCTCTTCCTTGTCTGCCAAGGTAAACATGCCAAGAAATGGATTGGGTCTGGTCAAGAATGAAGCATTCTCTGCTCCAACAAGCATTTTTTTCTTTGTCATGAGGGAGCACTCCACAGGTATTCCAAAGGCACACGTGCAAAATGGAATTCTCTCTGCCTGGTCGTGGTGCCTCTTCCTGCCTCAGGACACTTCCAGAGGGCTGCATCTTTCCCGAGTGGGACCTGGATGATTTATAACTCTGGAGAGAAGCTTACACTCCATCTAATTGGGTGGCCAACATTTGGACTCAATTTTGAAATTCTTTTTTTTTTTTTTTTTTTCTGCTGTCCTTATAAACCAAACAGGATAAAAACAAGTCTGGTTAATTTGGATGTGTCTGGGCTGTAAGTTTTATCCATTTGTACCTTGCAGCTTAAATTTTGAAACAATTGAACCAGAAGACTTTTGCTGTTGAAAAATTGCTCTCTTAAAGGGTGTGTGTGTGTGCGCGTGCATGTGTGTGTGTGTGCATGTGTGTGTGTGTGTGATTCCAATAAAGAAACATAAGGAATCATTAAATTGTAAGCTTCTTGAGGGTATGATCTTGTTTTATTAAACTTTGTATCTTTTATGTCCCTAATTTAGTAACTGGTACAGAGTAGGCACTCATAAAATGTTTAATTCAGTCACTTTAATTCATTCCTTTTAATCAACAAATATTTAGTATTTTCCTAACACTATCAATCAATTGATAAATGAATAAAGAAATAAATGAACAAATGAAAGAATAAACCGCCAGCTTCATGATATTACCATATCTCTCTAACATCATGTGCTCTTGTTTTCCATGTCCTCAGAAAATATAACAATTTTTTAAAGCCTGTGACAGTCCATAGACCTTATACTTGGGAAATAAAAACAGCAGTGAATGTCACTAGTATCAAGGAGAAACATTTTTTAATGTACAGTACATGTAGCTTCATGGTAATTAATGATTCACTTGAGTACCTTCTGGATTTACACACACTGTGGATATTCTAATATCAGTCAGCATTAAGCCTTTACTGTGCATGAAGGAATGTTCTAAATTTATGTGTATTTTCTAATGTAATTCTCATGACAACCCTACAAGGTGGGTACTGTTACCTCCCCTTCAGAGTTGGGGAACTGAGATGCTAGTACGTGAGGAAACCCTGGCAGTCTGACTCTAGCACCTTAATCAGGCCGTACTTCCTACCCTCTCTGTGGTGCCATTGACCGGTCCATCCACAGTAAAGAGTCTGGCCGGTTGCAAAGGGCTCTATCTGCTTAGAGCAAACTTTCTTCTTTACCCACAATCATCATAATCATAAACTTCAATAAGGAAACAGAAGGTTTGAGTTGTACCGACCAGCAAGCAAAAAGAGCTCCATGAACCAACATTAGCGTAAGGATTTCATTTGTGCAACACGGTGCGGGCCCCTGTGTATGTGTGTGTGTGTGTGTGTGTGTGCAAGCTCGCTCATGCACATAAAGGGATGCACAGAAAAATAGTTACCAAATATGAACATTCATTATCTCAAGGTGATGGCATTTCAGGTGAATTGGACCCTTTCTTTTACATTTTCCTGTGTTGTTTGAATTTTTACAATGAGTAATATGTCATTTATAAAATCAGAAAAAACATACTAAATTATTTTTGTTGTGGAATAAAGAGTGGGGCTCTGGAGTCAGCTTGGGTTTGAGTCACTGTGTTTCTGAGCTTGGGCAAGTTTCTTATCCTTCCTACCTTGGGCTTCCTTATCTGCAAATAGGGCTAATGAAAGCACCTGCTATGGGAGTGGAGGGAAGGATATGACAGAGCAGTGTATAGTGCAGAGGAGTCCTAGCCACTCTCACAGGCCTGAGGAAGAATGTCAAAGGAAGATGCACCTGCATTCAGGGAAACTCCTGTGGGTGGCTTCTGAAGAAACAAATGAAATTTGCATCCCTAAGACCTGACACTGGCTCTCATTTCCAAGGAAGACCAGGCCACCACCACAGGTCAGGCAGTTAGATTTGTTTCAACACTCCATTTGGATTGTCAAAACCCCTTTTCTGTTTCACATCAGGAGTTCAAAACATCTCCAGGCAGCAGTGCTCCAAATGACTCCACTCTTGGCCTTCCTTGCATGGGAATCGTGTGGGAACAACATTCCAGAATGTTTAATCCATTGGTCTCCTTTTGTCTGGCCAAAGAGGAGGCGTGTCACGTAAAACAAGTATAGTAGTTCTTGTCTTTAATGCTGACAATGCAAGTTTGCTCTTTGAAAAGAGCAGTGATTGGCAGTAAAATCCATCCCAGGACCTGATGATGGAGAAAACTGGCAAGGCTGGTTTCACTGCTGCTTGTGGGTGGAGGATACTCTTGGAGAAGATCGTGGCAGCTGAGAAAAGAAAAATGCAGGAGCCAAGGGCCTGAGCAATAACCCCACACTCTGTCACCTTCCCTGTCCACGGAAGAACTTTGCGATATTTGGAGGAATTCCCGGACGTCTGTGGCCAGGTTCAGTGAAAACCTGCATCCCTTGGTTTCCAGAACAGCCAGGGCAGGGCATGTGATAGAGGCTCCTCTAATCAGCCTCACTCAGGTGAGACTTCTACTTTGGGGGATCAAGTCTATGGGTGAGGGTGGCACAGGGGGTGTCTGGCTTCCACAGGTGCCGGAGGTTTACAATGTCAAGTTCCTGGTGGGGCAGTAGCCCCAGCGGTTTCTCTAGTGTCTGGTGGGGCAACAGTTGCAGTTTCCTCATCAGGCCATTCTGGGCTTGGTTTTGTCCATGGCTCCTGGAGGCTTTGCCTCAGGTCATCCAGTATCTTTTTACAAACTCCTTCTGCTTTGTTAGCAGCAAGCTTCCTTACATATAACTAAGAACCCTGAAAGATACGAGTGCCGAATACCAGGGAATTCTCTTCAGCCTTCCAGGGGCCTGAGAAGCACTGCTGGGCAGAGTTACTGCTAACGAGTCATGCACTTTGAGACTCTGAGCACAAGTGCACTCTTCGCCCACCTGTTTATCACTGTCTAGGACGACGATCATCTGAAAGGGACGGTTTACCACTTCGCGCACTCGGGGATTCTGATGCCCTCATTCTTTTTTTTTTAAGCTTACACATATATATTTTTTTTAATTTTTATTTTGTATTGGAGTATAGTTGATTTACAATGTTGTGTTAGTTTCAGTCAGAATGGCCATCATCAAAAAGCCGACAAACGCTGGAAAGGGTGTGGAGAAAAAGGAACCTGATGCCCTCGTTGTTCTTCGCATACGAGTTTTTGTTCCCATATCAGTGGTTCTCAAATTTTGTTACACATTACAATCACCTGGGGAGATTTTAAAAATCTCTTATGCCCAGATCAACCTCCATACGAATTAAATGAGTCGCTGGGGGTGGGGTGCAGGCATCATTAATTTTTATGTTGCCAGGTCTCAGAACCAGTTGTCTGATCTAATCAGTGGTTCTTAAAGTGTCCGCCCCAGACCAGCAGCACCTGAGAGCTTGTTAGAAATTCGGATTCTCGAGCTCCATTCCAGACCTACTGAATCAGAAACTCTAGGGACTGATTGCCACCCCGCAGCAGCAATCTGTGTTTTAATAAGCCCTCTTTGTGGTTCTGTTGTACACTCAAGGTTGAGACTAAATCACTCTCATCTGTCACGTAGGCATTTTTAAAGCTTATTCTTTCAGGTCACTGCTTAAGAAAACTTTCATTATTTCAATTAATACATCAGGATTCAAATTTCTTCACAGAGAGAATTTTCCATGTCCCAGAGTCAGTACAGATTCCAAACCAATTCCATCCCTGATAAGTTTTGAGTGAATTCATTTTTTAAAAAAGCCTAAAATATCTATTTCATTGTGTCTATTCAATGAGACTTTGTTTACTTAGTTTGGAAATGTTGAACTAAAAATAAAATAAGGGGGGCTGCTTAACATAACACAACCAGAGACTTGAGCTCTAGCAAATACACACACCTGTGCATGCATGCACACAAATGCACACATGAACAGATTCTCATGTGCACACACACAGTTCCATGAGGTGAATGTCGCCTGTCCCTAGCGGCACTCCTGGATCTAAGGGACAGGATGAAATTGGTGGTTGACCAGGAGAGACCTGTATGAGACACTGCATTGCTTGGCACAAAATCGTAGAATCCTAGGTGAGGACTGTGGCCTTTTATCCTGTGACCTTTTCTGTAATAGACGATTGGACTTGCTTTCAAAGCCAGCTTCTGTCACTTACCAGCCGTGACATGAGAATACTGATGTTCCTCCTCTAGTAACAAGTCCACCTATCAACGGTTTTACGGCTGTTCATTTTATTATTGCTCTTAGCATCATAATGGCAGTGGGCACAGGGAGTGCTTCCAGATACAATCGCCCACTTGAGACTTGCAAGCACAGAGAAGGATTTCCCCATCAAACTTATTTTTTGGTTCAATCCTGAAAAAGGAGGCTTCAAGAAAGCCTGAAAGAGAGGAGAGTTTGGATAAATTTTCAGTACAAGCCCCCCTTCCCAACCTCTGAAATAAAGTAGAGCACCTGGGTTTCAGGAAATCATATAAGAAAGTGAGTAATCAGCTTAAGGATGTTCTAAGGTGTCTATTCTCTATGTAATATGCTCACATTTGCTATTTTGAAAACAGCATAGTGATCAGTAGCTAACACCCTTCCATGAAGGACCTATTAAGGGACTAGTGGGAAAAGAAGAGATATGTTTATATCACATCTTGTGCGGTGAAGTCCTTAGAGGAGATTGCAGCAGCTTCAAAATGAAGAAAGGGAATGCCAGGGGTCTCAGAAGTGATAGTTGATAATCACAACCAACATTAATTAAACACTTCAATAATGCAAATTAAGTATTAATTGTCAGGTTCTGGGATAAGAGTTCCCACGCATTTTATTCAGGTACCATCATGAGCCCCCATGTTACGGATGGAAACTGAGGCACAGAAAGTTTACCTAAACGCAGTTTCCCGATAGGCGAATGTCTGAATTTGAAACTATTTGCCACACTTGACCAGCCAAAGAGTGAGAGATGACTTCCATCTCCGCCCCACCCCTTAATTAAAATCTCCAGGGTCCTGTTCATCTCTTCTCTACAGATAACATCGTGTTTATTGCCTACCAATTATGCAGCAAGTGTTGTCTTAGTTTGGAGTGGAAATAATGGTGGGTAAGACAGGCACAGACCATCTTCAGGTGGGCGTACAGGAAATAATGGCAGTCGGATATGATCAGTGTCACCCTGGGGGCTTCTTAGTGGGAGTTACAGCTGAGCTGAGAGCTAAAGGAGTTATCACTGGCCAAGGAGGGTGAAGAGAATCCCAGGCAGAGGAAATAGCCTAGATGAAGCCTGGAGGCTGGAAACCACGGCCCTTTAGCAAGACACAAGAGTTCAACATGGCTGGAATGCAGGTCAAGGCCCTTATTAGTTTTTTTAAGAGCTTTTGGCTTGAGCCTGACAACTAAGGAGTCATTGAAGGCCCTTAAGTAGGGAAGGGTCTTGATCAGATTTGAGTTTTAGAAAGATTGTTCTGACTGCAGCATAGGAAATGTATTGGGTTTGGGTAGTTCCTGACCAGGGGCATGGGGAACATTAACAAGTATCAATCGAGTGTTTCCTCGCCATGTGCCCATCACCACTCTGGCATTGGGTGCTGTGGTTAACAAGACAGCAAGAGCCAGGCTCTCCTAGGACTCACATGTTAATGGGGGAAGGAAATCAAGCAAGTCTCCACATACACAGAGGTGATGGTAACCTCCCTTCAGGTGAGAGGTACGGGGTGTTTCCCCTATGCTCCTCAAACTATCTGTACTGAATATTGGAATTTTTCTCCAGTTCAGCCTAGACCAATGTGCGATTCTAACGGGCATGACTAGTGCACCCTCACACCACATGTGACCCACCACTTGAGCTTGTTAACACCCGAGTGTCCTCTACTCCATTCCAGGAGACCAGTTCATTGATTTTGCATGGCAGTGTTGCAGCAATGTCAAATTGCAACCAAAGTTTTTACACCTTTACTCTCAATTACTCACATCTAGGGAGGAGTATGAGATAGAAGCAGATCAGGAGGAAGGTTCCATGTTGGAGATATTGATTACGGGGTACTTAGTGGAATACAAGAGATGGCGGGACAAATGAGTATAGGTGGGTTTGAACTTTAATCCACAAACTCAGACGGGAAGAGCACTATACATTGTCATTTCCATTCGTTCCTTCAAGTCAACTTAAATCTGAATCTGATTCACTATCCCAGAATTTTGGATCAACTCATTTAGATGATAAAGCCAATTTCAACTGACTTCACAGTGAAAAAGAAACAAATAATATTGCTAACCGAATTATGCTTGGGCACCTACTGAGTGAGAATGTGATAGGGAAGGGAAATGGGAGGAACAGACCCAGAAGCCGCAGTATCCTCAGTATACACAGCAGAGTGAACTGGCCCCTGCTGGTAGGAAACTGCTTTTTCCCAAAAGGCCTTGACTCTCCGGATGAGGTCAGTGGTCCGAATCTTGAACAGAAATCCTTGTTAGTCAGTGTCAGGAAGCAGAGGCAGGCCCTGGCTTTCTCCTTTCTCTACCGGCTACCTAGCCAGTCCTGCAGGCGCTATCTCGTGGCCTTCTTTCTGCTCTTGCAGCCAAGTTCTGGGATCAGGGCTTGGCTGCAGGCTCTTGTGATGACCTTCAGCCCTGGGCCAGCCCAGAGAAGATGTGAACAGAGGCACGTAAGAGGCCTTCCTACCCCCATCTTTTCTAACAGCGATGACATCCAAGGGAAGAGGGTCCCACAGCTTTTCACTTGGTGGTGGGGTACTGGCAAGACTGACCAGGGACTGTGCACCCCCCTCCTCGCGCTTCCCGTGCCTCCTCCGCTGCCCCTCACTGGCGGCCCTGTGAGTGCCAGTCTCCTCAGCGCTATCCCTGGGAGGGCGGGAGGCCACTGACCTCACCTCACTGTGCCAAAAGCCTTGCCATCATCCCAAAGGCGGTGCTAGATGCAATGAAGGACCAAGATGGATTATGAATGAAAGAAAACTACTTTGTTTTCCATCCCTAGACTAAACTGCCAGCAGTGTACTTTCAATCGACACTTTTACAAATCTAATTGTTTTGTGGAAGCACCGTTACAGTATTTTGTATTTGCGTGTGTTTAAAAATACGAATCAGCTAAATATAAAGATGTTTTAAGTATCACAGCTTCCATTTCTTCATTTAAAAAGATAAGTAAACTGAGAATCTCAAATAGTGGAAATTGTCTGACCCTATCTCCCTCTAAGATGCTTTGCTTCTCCCTCACCCATCCACCCCCAGGAACCTGCCCATTTATTTCCTTAGTTAAGAAAGAAAAAAAAAGAAAAAAAAAAATACAAGCAATGGTTTTCCCAGCAGGGAGCAGCAAGAGACAAAAAATATGATGCTCCATTGGGCTTCCCCAGCCCCCAACTTTGTCTGAAATCCTGGATTTAAATTGGGAAGAGGGCGGCGGTGGGGGAACAGGGATGCGATCCAAACCACAGAACCCAAATTCATAAAGTTAAGTGGATGCAGAACTTGCTGGAACAAGATTTACTGAGGACAATAGCAAGATTGCTTTTTTTTTTTTTTTTAAAGCTTTATGGAAGAAGGCAGGCCAGTGGAATCTTTAAAAGAATCTGGTTCTCTGTGGTGACGTCCACAGACTTAGTAATATGATTGTTCTTTAGGAAATAGCCCATATAAGAGGAAAAAATGTTGTTCTCTTTGAATAAAATCCCACAACCTACCTTCACACTACTATGAGCTGGAAACATGGGTCTCACAAGCCAGAAGTACCTGGGTAGATGGGATATACAGCACCCAGCATGGGGCATCTTAAATAGGACTCACCTGATCAGGTGAGAAGTAATATGGGATGCTGGAAAGAGAGTGAGATCAGGTAGGCTTTGTGGCCCAGGACCGAACCTCTCACTGGCCCAAGAATCCTTGTGGTGTGTAAAAATGTGAGCCCTGATATAAAAAAACCTAAACCAAAAGAAGAGTGTAAGGAGAAACAGGAAATGAAATGATTGCAATGGGAGGGTTCTGCTTGGGAAATATTTATCCGGGCTCCCAGGCTGTAAATGCTGTAATTATAAGTCCTGGCAACAACAGCCGGGAGCACTTGGGCTTGTGTCCCTTTCAGGGAATCTTACTAGTTTCTTAGGGCTGCCATAACAAAGTACCACAAACTGAGTGGCTTATAACAACAGAAATTTATTCTCTCACGGTTCTGGAGGCCAGAAGTCCTAAATGAAGAGTTGGCAGGGCCACGTTCCCTCTGAAGTCCCTCGGGAAGAACGGTCCCTCTCCTGTTCCTAGCCTCTGGTGGCTCCTGGCATTCCCTAGAGACCCTTGGTTTGTGGCTGCTTCACTCCAGTCCCTGCCTCCATCCTCACATGGCCTTCTTTCCTGTGTGTATGTGCCTGTGTGTCTGAATCTCCTTCCTTTTCCTCTTATAAATACACCAGCCATTGGCTTGAGGGCCCCACTCTAGTTCAGTATGACCTCATTTTAATGTAACTCCTTACATCTGCAAAGACCCTATTTTCCAAATAAGGTCACATTTTGAGGTTCTGGATGAATATAACTTTAGGGAACATGATTCAGCCCAGCACAGACCCCAAATAGCACTTCTGTTATGGTGATAAAGCTAGACAATGCTGCTCTCAAATCCTGGCTCTGCCTCTTCCTGCCCCTTCATCCCCTGAACCTCGGCTTTCTTATCTGTCAGATGGTAGCAGTAATCCCCAGTGGGACTGTGGAATGGGTCAGAGGTTCCATGCTTGGTACAGGTGGTATAAGACAGTAGGGGAGGCTGGTGGAGCTGCGGTAGGGGCTCCTCTCTCCCATTCACAGGAAGCCCCAGGGCACTTGCCCAGACTCGTCCTCAACTGCTTTGCCCCAAACGCTACTCTCAGGAGCTTCGCTCACCAACTTACCAGCTGGAAATCCGGTATATTGATCTTTGTTGATGAACTGTTGTGCGTCTCCTCCCGGATGAGATACATTTAAAGGGATACTTCCTACTTAGAGTCTGCTTTGGCTTCTTGGGTGATGACAGGCGCGTCAGAGACTGTTACAGACCAATGGAGGAAAGGGGGTTGGGGGACATTTGAGCAGGGCCGTGATTCCTCGGCCTCTGGTGGCATCCAGTAGTGACACCTGACTTTGCTGCGGGTGGGGCCGGCCTGGCTATAGCAGGGATTTGTTTTGGAAATTTGGCACAGTCAACAGTCACCAGTCCTGGGGGAAGGAAACAGGCACATTCTGAGAATTGTGCTGCAGGCTTTTATAGGAATATTTCTCGTTTCCAGGGGCTCTTACCTTGGGGCTGGTTCGGGCACCGTGTTTGGTACGGCCAGGAGCATGGATCCTCACCCAGTGTCCACACTGGATGCCCTGAGATGGATAACTGCAAAGGTCCTTTGGTATTTGATAGTGTTATTCACTCATTTACTCGTCTGAAGTCTTTCTTGTGTCTCTGTTGGGCCAATTTATTGATTCCAAAAGGGAATCTTTTTTAATGTGCAAATATGGTCACCTAGGATTTATTTATAATCAGGAAAAATAAGAAATAGCTACATAAGCATTTTGGCCAGGGAAGGTTAAAAAAATGTGCAGAAATTTTTATAATCTTTTCTTAAAAGCAACCTGTCAATGTGCATTGAGATATATTTTTTTTTAAGTATTTATACTCTTTTTTAAAATTTTTATGAGTCTAGTTTATTTACAATGTTGTGTTAGTTTCAGGTGTCCAGCAAAATAAATCAGTTATACATGTATCCACTCTTTTTTTAGATTCTTTTCCCATATAGGCTATACAGAGTACTGGATAGAGATCCCTGTGCTATACAGCTGGCTCTTATTAGTTATCTATTTTACATATAGTAGCGTGAATATGTCAATCCCAGTCTTCCAATTTATCCCTTCCCCTTTCCCTCCTGGTAGTCATAAGTTTGTTTTCTTCATCTGTGACTCTACTTCTGTTTTTTAGATAAGTTCATTTGTACTCTTTTTTTAGATTCCACATATAAGTGATATCATATATTTGTTTTTCTGTGTCTGACTTACTTCACTCAGTATGACAATCTCTAGGTCTATTCACGTTGCTGCAGATGGCATTATTTTGTTCTTTTTTATGGCTGAGTAATATTCCATTGTATGTACGTACCACATCTTCTTTATCCATTCATCTGTCGATGGACACTTAGGTTGCTTCCATGTCCTGGCTATTGTAAATAGTACTGAAATGAACATTGGGGTGCATGTATCTTTTTGAATTATGGTTTTCTCTGGATATATGCCTAGGAGTGGGATTGCTGGATCATATTGTAGCTCTATTTTTAATTTTTTAAGGAACTTCCGCACTGTTCTCCATAGTGGCTGAACCCATTTACATTCCCACCACCAGTGTAGGAGGGTTCCCAAAAGGGGATTCTTTTCTTCGGCTCATATCAGTCTTCTTTGGTTTATTTAAGGAAAGGTTTTTTTACATATGTATATGCCCAAGATTTTTATAAGCCTGAATCTTCTTGAGTGAGTCAGTGGCAGCTGACTGGAAATGTTTACCTTCCACAGCCAGGTTGGCAGATTCCAACCAGACACAAATAAACATTTTAGGGAAGTGCCCTCTCCATGTCCCACTGACTCAACAAAGCTGGGGAAACAACTAACTCTCTAACAGAGCCTTCCAAGAATGGACCTTCATTGAAATGTGCTTTGACCCAGAAGTGTTCGATCAGATGGACTGAGTTTGTCAAGGGTGTCATAGAGTTTGTTCTTTTGTAAGGATTGGCATTAGACTATATAACCTCACATATCCAATTATCCATTCATTTAACAAATATACAAGCATCACGCGGTAGACAGCTCCTAAAATGTCTCCCAACCATCTCTGCCTCCTGGTACTATGCATTTATATACTTCCTTACAGTTGAGTGTGGCCTGGGCTTAGGGACTTGCTTCTGACTAAAAGAATGCAGCAAAAGTGATGGAATATCACCTCAAGAATGGGTTACAGAAGACCGTGACTTTTGTTCTCATTCTCTGTCTGTGT